>NC_081290.1:131652500-134152500 GCF_030435805.1 Mustela lutreola
GTTCTCTATTCCATTTGATTGATCTGTGGGTCTGTTTTTGTGCCAGTACCAGACTGTCTTGATTACAGCTTTTATAATAGAACTTGAAGTCCAGGATTGTGATGCTAAAGCTTAGCTTTTCTTTTTCAACATTCCTCTAGCTATTCAGTGTCTTTTCTGGTTATATACAAATTTTAGGATTATTTGTTCCAGTTCTGTGAAAAAATTCAGTGGTATTTTGATAGGGATTGCTTTGAATGTGTAGATTTCTCTGAATAGCATAGACATTTTAATGATTTTTATTCTTTCAATCCATGAATATGGATTTTTTTTCATTTGTTTCTGTCTTCCTTAATTTCTTTCATAAGTGTTTTATAGTTTTTAAAGTATATATTTTTTTACTTTGGTTAGGTTTATTCATAGGTCTTATATGGTTTATGGTGGAATTATAAATGGAATCAATTCCTTAATATCTCTTTCTTCTGTCTCATTGTTAGCATATAGAGATGCAACTGATTTCTGTGCATTGGTTTTGTATCTTGTCATGTTGCTGAATTGTATGAGTTCTAGCAATTTTGGGTTGGAGTCTTTTGAGTTTTCAACATAAAGTATCATATCATCTGCAAAGAGTGAGAGTTTTCTTTCTTCTTGGACAATTTGAAAGCCTTTTATTTCTTTCTGTTGTCTAGCTGCTGAGGCTAGACTTCTAGTAAGATTTTGAACAACAGTGGTGAGAGTGGGCATCCCTGTCATTTTCCTGACCTTAGGGGAAAAGATCTGTTTTTCCCCATTGAGAATGATATTTGCTGCAAGCTTTTTATAGATGGCTTTTATGATATTAAAGTATGTTCCTTCTATCCCTACACTGTGGAGAGCTTTAATCAAGAAAGGATGCTGCATATTTTCATTTTTTTTCTTTTTCTGCATCAATTGAGAGGGTCATATGGCTCTTATCCTTTATTTTATTAATTTAGTATATCACATTGATTGATTTGGGGATGTTGACTCAAACTTGCAGCCCAGGAATAAATCCTACTTGGTTGTTGTAAATAACCATTTTAATATACTGTTGGATCTTATTGGTTAGTATCTTGATGAGATTCTGGCATCCATGTTCATCATGGATATTGGTCTGGAATTCTGTTTTTTAGTGGGGTCTTTGATTTTGGGATCAAGGGAATGCTGGCTTCATAGAACAAGTTTGTAAGTTTTCCTTCTATTTCTATTTTTCTAAACAGTTTCAGAAGAAAATATATTTGTTCTTCTTTAAGTGTTTGATAGAATTCCCTTGGGAAGCCATCCAGCCCCGCCTGGGCTCCTGTTTGTTGGGAGATTTTTGATGACTGCTTCAATTTCCTTGCTAATTATGGGTCTTTTCAGGTTTTCCATTTCTTCCTCGTTCAGTTCTGGAAGTTCACAAGTTTCTAGGAATGCATCTATTTCTTCCAGATTGCCTAATTGCTGACAGGTAGCTGCTCATAACATGTTTTTAAAGTTGTTTGTATTTATTTGGTATTGCTTGAGATTGCTCCTCTTTCATTCATAACTTTATTAATCTGGGTCCTTTCTCTTTTCTTTGTGATAAGTCTGGCCAATGCCTTATCAATCTTATTAATTATTTCAGTGAATCAGCTCCTAGTTTTGTTGATGAATACTGTTCCTTTGGTTTCTATTTTGTTGACTTCTGCTCTAATCCTTATTATGTCTCATCTTCTGCCCGGATGAGGCTTTATTTGCTGTTTTTGCTCCAGCTCCTTTAGGTGCAGGTAAGGTTGTGTATCTGAGAATTTTTTGTTTCTTGAGAAAGACTTGTATTGCTATGTACTTCCCTCTAATGACCGCCTTTGCTGCACTCCAAAGGTTCTGAAAAGTTGTGTTTCATTTTCATTTGTTTCCATGATTTAAAAAAAAAATCTTCTTTAATTCTTTAATTTCCTGGTTGACCAATTCATTCTTTAATAGGATGCTCTGTAACCTCCAAGTATTTGAGTTTCTTCCAAATATCCTATTGTGATTTAACTCAAGTTTCAAAGCATTGTGGTCCAAAAGTATACAGGGAATAATCACAATCTTTTGGTACCCGTTGAGACCTGATTTGTGACCCTGTATATGATTTATTCTGGAGAATGTCCCATGGGACCTTGAGAAGAATATGTATTCTGTTGCCTTAAGATGGAATGCTCTGCATATCTGTGAAGTCCATCTTGTTCAATGTGTCATTCAAAGGCCTTATTTCCTGCTAATTATCTGCTTAGATGATCTGTCCATTGCTGTGAGTGGGGTGTAAAGTTCCCTACTATTCTAGCATTAAGATCAATGTGTTTCTTTAATTTTGTTATTCATTGGTTTACATAATTAGTTGCTTTCAAGTTAGGAACATAAATATTTATAATTATTACATTTTCTTGTTGGATAGACATTTTATATATGATATAATGTCCCTTTTCATCCCTTTCTACAGTCTTTTGTTTAAAATCTAATTTGTCTGATATAATGACATCTACCCCAGCTGTCTTTTAATGTCCATTAGATTGATAAATGCTTTCCCACCTCCTCACTTTCAACCTAGAGGGGATTTGGGCTTTAAAATGAATCTCTTGTAGATAGCATATGGATGGGTCTTTCTTTTTTATCCAATCTGTTGACCTGTGTCTTTTGATTGGAACATTTAACCCATTTTCATTCAGAGTAACTATTGAAAGATATGGATTTAGTGTCATATTAGCTGTAAAGTCTCTGTTTTCTGTTTCTGTATATTGTTTCTGCTCCTTTCTCATGTTACTTTTGGGCTCTCTCTTCTCTTACAGGTTCCCTTTTAATATTTCTTGTAGGGTTGGTTTAGTGATCACAAATCTTTTAGATTCTGGTTGTCTTGGAAGCTCTTTTTCTTTCCTTCTATCCTAAATGATAACTTGGCTGCACAAGGTATTCTTGGCTGCATTTTTTTTTTTTTTTTTTTTTTTTTTTGCATTTATACGCTGACTATATCTTTCCAGCCCTTTCTGGCCTACCAGGTCTCTGCAGATAGGTCTCTTCCAGTCTTATGTTTCTGCCTCTGTAGGTTAAGGACCTCTTGTCTCGAGTTGCTTTCAGGATTTTCTCTCTATCTCTGAAATTTGCAAGCTTCACTATTATATATCAGAGTGTTGACCAATTTTTATTAATTTTGAGGGGGGTTCTCTGTGTCTCCAGGACTTGAATGCCTGTTTCCTTCCCCAGATTAGGGAAGTTCTCAGCTATGATTTGCTTCAAAATACTTTCTATTTTTCTTCTGCTCTAAGGCATTCTGTAGTGTCTTTTTTGCTTTTCTTAAGCCTAGGTGGTAACTTTATAATCCTTGTTCTCAATTCAATTTCTGACATTTATTTATATCCATATCAATTAGATCTATGGAAGAAAGTATTACCTCTAGTTCTTTCTTTTTCTGTGACTTTCTCCTTCTAGTCATTTGTCCAACAAAAAAGAGATGAATGAAAAGACAAAATCAAAAATGTCAAACATGGCCCCAATGAAATACACACTAGACAAATCTGAAGTGGTCAGGAACTAAAAAAGAAAAAAGGAAAAACGAGAGAATGTAATCTCCTAGGTGGACAAAACAGGCCCCAATGAAATATACACTAGACAAATCTGTAGTGGTCAGGAACCAAAAAGGAAAAAAGAAAAAAAAGAGAGAATATTATCTCCTAGGTGGACAAAACAGGGTGACCCACTTTGTCCTGGGTGTATTTTGGTCTGTTCGAAGACAGTAAATCCCAAAATTATAAAGAAAGAGAAACTTTACATATTTCCAGGTTAATGTATATATATATATACATATGAAATTGAATACAGTGAAAGAAGGCAAATATAAAGAATATATGTATAAAATATAAAGGTAAATCTGAAAATTTAAAAAAAAAAGACTTATTTCGCTAAGCATGATACGCTCTAGTTCCATCCATGTTGTTGGGGAGGGTATGTGATTTGGTGAGTGCTGTGAAGTGTGTAAACCTGGTGATTCACAGACCTGGGGATAAAAATATATGTATATAAAAAATATATGTTTATAAAAAATAAAAAAAAAATTAAAAAAAAAAAAAAAAAAAAAAAGACTTGAAAACAAAGTGTTGATAAAATGAGAAACTAGTTGAAAAGGAAATAGAAAAAAGAAAATATTAAACTGAAAGACTAAAGATTCATGAGAAAAAAAAAAACAAAATAAAAGCAAAAACAAAAAACTCAAATTCTATACACTATTTTGCCCTGGGATGGGATTTTTTCACTTCTGAGTGATCCATAAACTTGCTATTTGGCTGATGTTCCTTCTAGTCTTCTTGGGGAAGGGCCTGTTGCACTGATTCTCAGGTGTCTTTGCTTGCACAGGGTTGCACTGCCCCTTGCCAGGGGGTCAGGTTCAGTGTAAGCTGCTTCAGGTTATTCTATGTGACTTTCGTTCCCTGAATACTTTCTGTGCTGCTTTAAAGGTTGTAAAACAAAAGAAAGAAAGAAAGAAAGAAAAGAAAGAAAGAAAGAAAGAAAGAAAGAAAGAAAGAAAGAAAGAATAAAAACTTGTTGCAACCTATCTCCAGCCCTGGAGCTGAAAGATCACAGCCCCCACTCTTCAGTCAACCCTCAGGGAACTCAGTCCCTTTAAGTGCACCAAACTCTACAGTCTCCTGCGGTGCACTCCTGCACCAATCCTCTCAGGGGAGGGAGGGGTTGCTGTGGTTTTTCCGCTTGCAGGGCCCCTGCCAAGGGGTCTGTCACCAGGATCATGTAAGTACTCACACAATTCCTCCCAGGAAAAGGAGGGGTGTCCCCACATTTCTGCTGCTTACAGGGTAGGAAGTGCAGAGAAGTGAATCTGAGGGGATATATAGGAGTTTCTCTGAGTGCAATTGCCTAATAGTGCCCTGGTTCTCACTTTATGGCAAACTGAGCTGAGAGCCCTCTCCCAGTCTTGCTGATTATAGTTGGCTTCCCCACTTCACTGCTTGGCAACTCTGCCAACCTAGGCACCCCCATTCTTTCTGTGACTCCAGGAATCCTGAGACCACACTGTCTCACTTACAAGTCTGCCTTGCTTTGCCGCCTGAACATCTTTCAGGTAGAAACATCTCTCATGGGAGCAGACTTCTAAAAGTTCCAATTTTGCACTCTGCTGTTGTATCACCTTTTTTTTTTTAAGATTTTATTTACTTATTTGACAGATAGAGATCGCAAGTAGGCTGAGAGGCAGGCAGAGAGAGAGAGGAGGAAGCAGGCTCCCTGCTGAGCAGAGAGCCCGATGTGGAGCTCAATCCCAGGACCCTGGGATCACGACCAGATCCGAAGACAGAAGCTTTAACGCACTGAGCCACCCCGGTGCCCGTATCACTTTCTAAGAGCCAGCTTATGAAGGCTCCTTCCCCCACTCTTTTATCGTCCTATATATTCCCTTAAATTAATTTCTCTGCATTTCCTACCTTGCAAAATGTGGTCCCTTTTCTATTTGTAGAATTCTGGCAATTCTTTTCTTACATTTCAGGTTGAATTCACAGGTGTTCAGAATGACTTGATACATATTTAGTTGAATTCAAAAGACCAGATGAAATTCAGATCCCCTACTCTTCTATCATCTTCTCTCCTTCCCTAGAAGCATTTTCTGCATTACTTTTAGTCACAAAGCATGGCAGTTCCAAGAAAAACCCCAAGAAATCTCCTGTATCAGACATACCCTTCCTTTTTATAAATAAAAAAAGATATTATTTATTTATTTGAGATAGAGAGAGAAAGAACATAAGCAGAGGGGAGGGGCAGAGAGAGAGAGAGAGAGAGGGAGAAGCAGGCTCTCCACTGAACAGGGAACCTGATGCAAGGCTCAATCCCAGGACTCTGTGCTTATGACCTGACCGGAAAGTAGATGCTTAATGACTGAGCTACCCAAGTGTCCCCTTGAGTAGCAAGCAGCCCAGTTTACCCTTGTTGGTCAGAGTCAGCCATATCGGAATATCTTTCTCTGCCTATTGATGCATAGACAGGTGGATTCCAAAGTAGCTGGGTGGCAGTTTTAACTTATAGTTCCTGTAATCAATGTGTTTCTTGATGCAAGAGCTCTTCCTTTGTAATTAACATTACTGGACCCACAAAACATAAAGCCAGAGGGACAGGAAATTAAAATTTTGTTAGTGGATCACTCAACCTTCTAGAGAAACCTTCCACTGTCCTGCAAGCTATTGCTACCCAGCTGGCATAATCTGCATATTAAAAAGGACATTCCACGATTGGACTGAGTGGATCATATGGCCCAAGTAGAAGAGAAGCTTGTGTAGCAGCCCAGATCTCTTACACATCTTCTTTTGGTCTGGGACCTACTCAAAAGTAGGAGCTTTTTTAGTGACTTAGTAAATGAGCCAGAGTAGCACATCCAGATGAGGAACACATTGCCTTCAAAATTCAGAGAGACCCAGTAGTTGTTGTGTCTATTTTTGGGTTATAGGAAATGTTAAATGCAACTATTTATCTTTCATGTCAAAAGAGATATGTCAAGGGTGCTCAGTAGATTAAGACTTTGGTCATGATCTCAGAGTTGTGAGATTGAGCCTTGTATTGGGTTTCACACATGGAGTCTGCTTAAGATTCTCTCTCTCTCTCTAAAAAGAGAAAGAGAGAGAGAGAGAGCGATACCTCAACATGTTCCACACTACTGGCCCCCTAGAAATTTTACTGAGGTATAGGTCACTAAGTTTTTCTCAGATTTATTTCTCAATATCTGGCATGTGAAAGTCTTGCCAGTAATTCTAAAACAGTGGCTAATTCTCAGTCACTGTGTTCAAACAGCATAATGTCATCAATGTAGTAGACTAGTGGTATATCTTGTGAAAGGGAAAATTGATCAAGGTCTCTGTGGAATAAATTATGACATATGACTACAGAGTTGGTATACTTGGGAGAAAAGTATCAGACATTTGTCTCTTGTTTCTGATCTTAGGAGGAAACCATCTAGTCTTTCACATTAATTTGTTGTTAGCTATAGGGTTTTTGTAAATGTTGTTTATTAAGTTGATGAACTTTCCTTCTATTATTAGTTTGTTGATTATATCCTCAGGAAAAGATTTGGATTTTGCCAAATATATTTCTGTCTATTGAGAGTATCTTGAGGTTCTTGAGGTTTTTTCCTATTATTATAATTTATTACATTAATTGATTTACATAATCAACTAGTATATGTGTCTATATTAACCTCTGTTAATATATATCTAAAAATGTCTATATGTAACTACCATATTTATATTAAACTGAATATGAATTCATACTTTCCAACTTTATTCCATTGCCACGTGGATCACTGCACCCTCAGTGTTTACTTACCCACTAATTCATGCTTCAATGGTCAGAAATCAGGTTCTCACCATCAACTGTTTATATATTTAACTATACATTTTCAGTATACATTTATAACAATATCAGAATACTTAACCTGTATTGCTGGAAGAACCAACTTTAGCAAATAAAATACAGTGCTTATATGCAGTTATTTGGGCTTTTGATTTTATAGATGCCCTTGTTTCTAAAGTTACTAAGGTCAGCCCTTCCATCTTCTTTCACTGAGGGTGTTCCATGTATTTGGAATTCCAAATTTGGCATTTCAATTAGATTCTCTTGTCAGAGTATGAATTCCTTTCTATGATTCTCTCAATTTCCTAAGTGATATTTTAGAATTTACTTACATAAAGATCAACTCTTTCTACTGTAAATGTCTATGGATTTTAGAAAATGCAAAATACTGTGGGTCCACCATTACACTGTCAGAATAGTTTCAAGACCCCCCAAATCCCCAAATTATACCTATTTAAACTTTTGTTACTGCCCTTCCAAACTCCTGGAAACCACTGATAATTTTACTGACTATAATTTTACTGACTATAATTTTACTGACTATAATTTTACATATAATTCCATCTAATTGCAATTACAATTGCATTTATAGACTGGCTTCTTCCACTTAGCAAATCCATTTAAGGTTTACACCTATATTAAAATAGATGTACCAAAGTTTATCTACTTAACTATTGGGGGATATTTTGGTTGTACTCAAGCTTTGGCAGTTAGGAATAAAGCTGTTATAAATACATTTTCAGGTTTTTGTGTAGACAAGTGTTTTCAAATTAGTTAAGTAAGTACCTAGGTGTGCTAATGCTGAATTACAAGTTAATCCCATGTTTAGCTTTGGAAAAAACTGTCCAATTCCCTTAAAAAGTGGTATACCAGTTAGCATTTCCACCCACAATGCATGAGAGGTTCTGCTGTTTCATATCCTCACCAGCATTTGGTATTGTCAGTTTTCTAGGTTTTAGTCATTCAATAAATGTTAAGTATCTTATTACTTAATCTATAGTTCCCTAATGACAGAATATTTTGGTATCCTTTTATACACTTGTTTTCTGTATATTGTCTTGATGAAGTGTTTATTCAGATCTTTGCCCCTTATTATTTGTGTTCATTTTATCATTAAGTATTAAGAAATTTTTATGTATTTTGAACGCAAGAGATTAATCAGAATATCTGTTTTAGTAAAACATTTTATATAAAACAATGTATATTTAAAATGTGTATCTTAAGGAACTGGGTCATTGGATGGTAGCAGTCAGTAAGTCTGAAATCTTTAGGAAAGACTAGTGGGCTGAAAACTCAAATAAGAGTTGATGCTGTGGTCTTGAGGCCGAATTTCTTCTTCTCTGGAACACCTAGATTCTGGCCCTTAAAATGTTTAGATTTATTGGATAAAGCTCTTCCACATTATAGAAGGTAATTTCCCCTACCTAAGAGTGAACAGATTATAGATACTATATTTACAAAATACTTTCACAGTTACCCCTAGAGTTTTGTTTGATCAAATAACTTTAAATAATCTTAAATGTCTGGAAACTTTTTTTTTTTTTAAAGATTTTATTTATTTATTTGAGAGAGAGACAGTGAGAGAGAGCATGAGCGAGGAGAAGGTCAGAGAGCAAAGCTGACTCCCCATGGAGCTGGAAGCCTGATGTGGGACTCGATCCCGGGACTCCGGGATCATGACCTGAGCCGAAGGCAGTCGTCCAACCAACTGAGCCACCCAGGCGTCCCATGTCTGGAAACATTTTTATAGACTGGGTAATACAGTCTAAACAAGTTGACATATAAAATATAACCTTCACAGAAACCATCAAATTTTCAACTGAAAAAAATAAACTTAATACCAGAGTTAGCATATATGTAAAGTTTTTCCAATACCTGAGTAGAATATCAGTTTTTAAACTGAGGCTTAGATTAATTAAAATGAACAAAACTTAAAATTCAGATCTTCAGACTCACTTGCCACATTTTAAGGGGTCTATAGCCACATTTGATTATTTGCTATCATATGGATAACACAGCTTTAGTCACCTTATTTGTTTTCTTGCCATCAAGCATCAATTTATTTGGGTAATTCTTAAAAATATTTTGCATCTTAACATTTCTTAACATGGCTAGAAATTTCCAAAGAAATTCTATGGGACAGCTTAATTTATTCTTAACACTCAATTTATTTAAAAACTGTACTCACGGCATTTGGGTAGCTCACTGGGTTAAGCCTCAGTCTTTGGCTCAGGTCATGATCTTAGGGTCCTGGGATCAAGCCCCACATCAGGCTCTCTGCTCAGCAGGGAACCTGCTTCCCTCTCTCTGCCTGCCTTTCTGCCTACTTGTTACTTCTCTCTCTGTCAAATAAATAAATAAAACCTTAAAAAATTAAAAAAAAAATAAAAACTGAACACATATACTACTTTTATTTATTTATTTATTTTTAAAAATATTTTATTTATTTACTTGACAGAGAGAGATCACAAGTAGGCAGAGAGACAGGCAGAGAGAGAGAGAGGAGGAAGCAGGCTCCCTGCCAAGCAGAGAGCCCGATGCAGGACTCGATCCCAGGACCCTGAGATCATGACCTGAGCCGAAGACAGCAGTTTAACCCTCTGAGACACCCAGGCACCCCATATACTACTTTTATAATCCTTAGTCTTCATTACTAAAACTGTCCTATATGTCTTCATTCTATGATCATACTGTATGAGGTAGTAGAAAATACCTGATTTTAGGAGCAAGACTTACGTGTGAATACCTGTGTTAGCACTTTCTAGCTAACTATTTCATTTCTATAGACATTAATTTCCTAATCTTTGAAATTGGCATAATAATACCTTTTTAATGACTTGTTGTCAAAATTCGATATAAGGTACATCAGGTTATTAACAAAACAAGCATATAGTACCTGCTGAATAAATATCACTTACCTTATTTTCTGTTATATTTTTCTCTACATAGTTACTTTAGTTATTCTTCCATTACATGCCAAATAGATTTTGTCCAGCTCAGTTCCTTACTGTATTTCTAGATTTACTCTATATTTCCAGGCCTGTATAACCATACCTATATCTTTTCTTTTTTAAGATTATTTATTTATTTATTTCACAGAGAGAGAGAGAGAGAGAGAGAGAGCAAGCAGGGGGAGCAGCAGGCAGAGGTAAGGGGAGAAGCCAAACCCCCTCTGAGCAGGGAGCCTGATGCGGGACTTGATTCCAGGACCTTGAGATGATGACCTGAGCTGAAGGCAGATACTTAACTGACTGAGCCACCCAGGCTCCCCCATTCCTATATCTTTTGATCAGATAAATAATCACAGAAGTCTAACTCTGTTTACATGCCTTTTTTTTTTTTTTTTTAAGATTTTATTTATTTGGCAGAAAGAGAGAGATCCCATGTAGGCAGAAGGGCAGGCAGAGAAAGAGAGGGAAACAGGCTCCCCACTGACAGAGAGCTCGATGTAGGGCTCAATCCCAGGACCCTGAGATCCTGACCTGAGCCAAAGACAGAGTCTTAACCCACTGAGCCACCCAGGTGCCCCTTGTTTTGTTTTGTTCTGTGTTTTTTAAAGACCGTATCTATCCATGCTTAGCCAGAACTCTAATACCCATTTAGTTGAGAATAAAATAGGGCATTTCACAATACTGCACCTTTCCAAACTCTTTGCAGTCTCAACCAATACCCAAATTAAAAAAAATATATATGTCATTTCCAGAGAAGTAAATTATATTAGAGTCTCTTCTTAGATACTGGTTTTCTTCAATGAAACACTATTTCTATTTAATCTATTTAATCTCAATTCAGAATAAGGTTTATTACATTTAGAATTGTACATTATAATTCCTATTTATTATATTATGAATAAAATTAAACTCTAGTAAATTCTGTCTATTCAGTTTGAAGGAAGTATTCCCATTAGAATGATAATTTCTCTTGAAGTAAACATGACCATTTTCTTTTTGTCTGTTAAATTGGATTTTCTCTGATTTTTTTTTTCCTTAGAGAGAATTTGACCCTTTACAGCTTATTTCTTTACCTGGTTTGACTATCTTTCTATATTCATTTGAACTGAGATTTCTTGGATCAACTAAATATATGATTGTGTGAAACCCTCACAGATGTGTAAATTATAAATTGTGTATTATAGGACATTGGTGATATTAAAATAGCACATTAACACAGAGAGAAGGTCAATGCCCATTTGTAGAACAAACACTGAGGCTCCAGTTTGAATTGAATTTTGACTGACTTGAAGGTTACTATAACATAACATGCATCTTCACTACATTTTGAATGTAAATGAAGTTGAAAGAATGAGCAGAGAAGGAAATCTGAAGTGCAAACACCATAGTGAGGTTATATACTACATTTTAGTTTTGCACATAGGCTCTGGTCTTTGTAGTATTCCCGTTTCAAAATTTCAAAAGCTAAAATATTTATGTTCATACCCACATAGAGAATATGAAAAAAAGTCCTCTATTCAAAGCAAATTCAAATGACTATCAAAGCTAGATTCTAATTCTATACAGAAGGCATCTGATTCATGTTTTTGTGAAAGCTTTTAATTCTAAAGGTTTCAAGCAACACATCTTTAACAGAAAAATTCAAAAGATGTTTAAAAAATCATCATTGAACTAGAAATTTAGAGATAATTTCTTCATGTTTGTAAGTCATGATTTTTTTCTTTCTAAGTTCTATAAAAATCACATACTTTGCATTTTCTTGAGTTGACCTAGATTTCTATTTTATATATATATATACACATACATATATATAAATACATATATATATATACATGCAATAATTTGTACTACACTTATTTTACATTAATTTATTCGAATTATGGATGAAAAATGTGTGGATCCATGAAGCTTCCTCAGATCAATGAAGTATGATTAAAATATCAAGAGTTAAATAACAAACAAATAAATTCAATGTGTAGACAGATATAACCACAAATTCTATAAATGAGAATCTTACTTTCTGGAAATCTGTACTAGGAAACAAAGACTTTTTGATTTCTTTATTTCAAAGACCTATCCCTCATGGACCTCATTGTTTAATTTCACAGTAAAGATCTCAGACTGGACACATGTTGTCTCTAAATACAAATCTTTGTCACCTTTCTCTATCACCTCTTGACCAGGTGTTCACAACTGCCTTAAATTTGTCCACAGAACTTTGGCTTGACCAAATTTTAATCAGGCTTCTCTTCTCTCCACAGGCCCCTAAACTTTGGCTTGCTTCCACGTTTGGGCAAGCACTAAAGCGCTAGATGTGGAACATTCCTCCTGACCAGCTCATTTTGAGAATCAGCCGAGCACACAAGCAAACATTTCTTGTGGATGCACACTGATTTACCACTTGTGCATTCACACTGCTTGGCCTCCTCTCTCACAGAGTCCCTGCTGGCTCTGCTTATGCACTCATATAAAAGAAAAGCCTTTTTTTATTTGTTTGAGTTTGAGATGATAGCAAATTAGTAAGATCAGAGCTTCCTCTGTATTGCAAGTCTTTTAAAAATATAGTTTTTACTTATCTATGTCCAGATTTGTTTTTATTTTCAACACATTCACATTTTCTCCCACCGTGATAACTAATCATCAGTGAATTACGTCGTTTATAGAAAACTCTATACCCGGGTCACCTGGGTGGCTCAGTGGTTTGGGCTGCTGCCTTCGGCTCTGGTCATGATCTCAGGGTCCTGGGATCGAGCCCCGCATCGGGCTCTCTGCTCCGCAGGAAGCCTGCTTCCCTCTCTCTCTCTCTCTGCCTGCCTCTCTGCCTACTTGTGATCTCTGTCTGTCAAATAAATAAATAAAATCTTTAAAAAAAAAAAAAAAGAAAAGAAAACTCTATACCCTACCCAGATGTGGTTAAGACCAGCTATTAGTTCTTTTTTAAAAAGCACACAGAACAAAACAAAACAAAGCACACAGAATTTTTAGGGTAGTAAAAAAATTCTGTATCATACTAACAAGGTGGGTATCAGTGATATATTTGTCCACATAGAATGTACAACTCTAAAAGTGAACTGTCAGGTAAACTGTGTACTCTGGGGAATTATGATTGCAATATAGGTTCATCCCTTGTAATAATGTACTACTCTGGTATAGGATATTGGTAATGGGGGATTAGTTTGTATTTCTGTGGGGGCAGGTGGTACATGGGAATCTCTGTACCTTCCTGTTAAGGTTGATGTGAACCTAACACTGCTCTAAAATGTGTATATATATATATATATATATATATATATATATATATATATATACATTTTATATATATAAAATAAAATCTGTTCTGTTCTAGTTAGGATCTTGTTAACTATCTTTTTCCTGAGGACAGAATGTTTTAAGAATAATGGTGATCTGGCATATTTCAAAATGGTTCCTTTTCCCTTCCGCTGCTGGAAGTATGAGGGGATTTTTCTCTAACATTTGCTGTGAGACCTTCACCAAAGTTTTGGAGGCAAAACTTACAAAAGGAAGGGCCTTCCACAACTGGTCGCACTGGAGTTTTTAATGTTCACACTTGTCCTCTCTCAGCCTCCAATAATTTGTTAATAATAATTTATATATATATGTATATATATATATATAAATACATATATATACAGAAGTGAAGTGATTATATATATGCACATATATATGTGTGTATATATATATATGCATATATATATATATACATATATATATATTATCCCATCAGAGATTTCTGCTTGTGAATATCTGCTCTGGTGAACTGTATTCTCCTGTTTGTCTCACCAGCTGGCATTTTCTCTGTTCCCTCGCCTCTATTAGAGATTTAAGAAGCACTGTTATTTATTCCGTCTATTCAACTTTTTACTTGTTAGAACAGAGTGGCAAACTCAAGCCCCTTACATGCATAAGTATAAACCAGAAATTTCTATTAGTTCTTTTTTTATTCTTGCTCCTAGCCATTAAGCCAATCAGGGACACCTGGGTGCCTCAGTTAAGCATCTGCCTTCATCTCAGCTTCTGGTCCCAGAGTCCTAGGGTGGAGCCACATATCAGGCTTCCTGCTCCGTGGGGAGTCTTCTCGTTCTCTCTGCTCACGCTCTTTTCTCACTCTCTTTAATAAATACATCTTTTTTTTAAAGACAAATTTATGTTCTTAAAATTAATATTTTTGAGTTTCTTATTAATGCTGTATCACAAATGTTTCACATAGATTTGAGGAATGCTACTTACAGTCTTGCTGTAGAATTGTCTGTTAGATGCTCTACTACAGTAGGTCTTCTGCTTAAACTTTGCAACATTAGACACATGAAGATTTTTACTTAACTATTATTACATCTTTATACTATTTTCAAATAGTTGAGAATTTCTGCCTTTGATTTTTTTCAAGGAAAAAAAAAAGATAATCACCAAACAGATATTTAAAAGTTTCAACAAGGTTTTTGGTGGTATTCAACACTTATGACATTTATCTTTTAATTAACTCTCTACCACAATTTCTCTACTCTCCTTTCTTCTCTTAATATTAGCCACAAATCACTTCAGGCAAATATCCTTGGCTCTTATTTAATTGAAATTCTATTCTTCTGTTCACATGGCCTATAAACCTACTAAACAAATGTTATTTCTTATCATAAATATATACTCATTAATCACTTTATACTTTCTTAGAAATTGCTTTCTTGTTTAGTTTTCTTACTTTTTTTTTGCTTTCTAATTTTACTGTCAATTCTTTTTTTCCTGAATTTTAGGATAGCCCTTTGATTTATTTCTAATTTAGTTTTATTCAAATTAAATTTGCAGATGATTCAATTTTCCTTCCTGTATGTTTACTTATAAAATGGCCTACTCAAAATCACCATACATTATAGTGTAAATAGTTGTAATTCCTCATACCATATTAAAGATCACTACTATATGTTACTGCTTATCTTTCTGGAATACTTTTGAAGTCTCTTAAAATAACCATTAACTTAGTCTAAATAATCCACCCACTGTTTCTGAATAGATTTTATTCTTTCTTTTCCCATTATTTTAAATTCTTTAAATTCCATCCTCCTAATTTAATTCTATGTCACACATGAAAAAATCCAACAACTTTCAGATAGAGTTAGAACTTAAATATAAAAAGTAAAATCTAACAATTTTTTCCAAATGAGAATATCTTTAAATGAATTTGGGCCTGGGAAGGAATTTCTTAGAGTTACCATACAAATCATAAAAATACAGACTGATACATTTGTTATGTGTAGCCTTTTTAGGAAAAAAGACACACATAAGAGATGAAAAGGCACAACAGAAACTGGGAGAAAATATTAGCCTTATATATAATTTCAAAAGCTGTAGATTCAGAATACATTGTTTCCCAGATATTGATAAAAGAAACACAAGCTAAAGTCATTGGGCTAAAGTCATGGTCAAGTTTTTCACAACAGAAAAACTTATAACTCAATGATAAAGATAAAAAAATAATTTCAATTATTAATCTGGAAAATACAAACTAAATATCACTGAATTGAATACCATTTCATTTTTGCCAGATTAAAAAACAAAACAAACACCAAAAATTGTTTTGGAGAAATAACAGTTGTTAGTAAAAAATAGGACAATAGATAGTTTAGGCAGAATATAAATAGAGATTCACACTTTAGAAAGCAATTTGAGATTACCAAAGTAAGTTGCAGATATGCAATTTTATTTTTAGAAATATTCTTGCATATCTGTGCCAATAGATACATACAAAAATTCACATACCAGTATTATTTCTAAAAAAAAAAAAACACTGCAAGAACCGAATGTCAATTTGTATTTGAATGGATCAATAAAATTTATAGATTTATACAATAAAATATTCAATAGTGTAAAATAATGATCTTCTTTTATATGCATTAATATATGTATACCTTAAAAGATGTTTAATTAAAAATGTCAACTAATGGAAGAGTACATATGAATACTATGTTGAAATGAAGATCAATTGTGGGAAAAAACTTAAAATTAATTAAAAATGCATACCTATGCTGTAACACTATGAAATAATATAAGGGGATAAGTAATAGTATTTTGGATGATTATCTTGGACAGAGAGGAGAAAGAGGATCCTTTCAGAACAGAACCATTGAGGAATTTGATTGCAATGTTAATATTTTATGTATTGTTTAGTGGTGATGATGGGTATTTAATTATTAAATCTTGAAATATTGTAGACTTTTTTGAATAATTTTATCCATATTCACACAAAAGGATGAGGGAAAAGAGAAGGAAAATAAGGAGACTAAGCAGAGACATTTAAGTCAGGTGGGCTGGGTTCAAAACCTTCTTTTGCCACTGCCAGTGACACTCTGGACAAGTTATTAAACTCTCTTTGGCATTTTTTTCTTATATGTAAAGTGAATAGTGACAACAGCTATCTCTCAGAGTTGTCATGAATAAAAATAATTTAAAACATTTAGAAAGAATGTCTAGCAGCCAATATATACTAAATAAATGCTAGTTTTCATTTTCAATTCTGGGAGAGTAAAACCTTATCTCTGTATGTTGTATCATTTATGTGGATAAATAGTAACTTGAACATAATAGAAACATTAACATTGTCTCATTGTTTAATATAAGGAAACAGATTATTATTCTATACACACACACACACACACACATACACACACACACACACACACACAAACACACACCATGAATGTTCTGACTTCTGTCAACCTCTTCAGGCTTTCCAAATTAGAACATGATCTTCTGTTGGTTCTTCAGACACGTCTTCTTTGACTTTATATGTACTTTTTATGTGCTGTTTTAGCTTCACTTAACTCTTTACATATTTGGCTTTTTCACTTAACTCTTTATATATTTGGGTCACCCTCATACATTAATTCTGGACAATGTTTCCCCTCTTAAGGTAGGGCTATACAACATCCTTAACCGTAATGTAAATCTGTATGACATTGATTCTATCTTTTCATAGGATTTTTCATAGAAATACATATTATTAACTTGTTTGTTTTCTCCTTCTTCTCAACACATGACTAAATTTTATGGTATCAGGAGCTCTTCAGTTTTGCTCACCACTATATTCCCAACACTAAAAAATGTGCCTAGTACAGAGTTGGTGATTGATATTTGGTCATTAAATAAATGGATGAACGTATGACAGAATGAGTGAATAAATTAATACATTCTGCTCTTGAATATTGTTGAGTATTTAATACTTCATAATTTCATGACATTATTTGCCAATTATTTATTCTTCTTCAGTTATATAAATTATGTATAAGTCATGGCTTTTTTGTCTTTTGTTTGTTTGTTTGTTTGTTTTTGGATGAGCAAAGGATTGCTTTGACAAAATATTTTGCTAAATATCACAGTGATTTTGTTAGCAGAAAGTTTCAGTTGAAAAAAGTCCATGTTTGCCTCCTGAAAAATAAGAGTTTTTCTCTTTCATTTATTCAGACAAGTAAAAAATAATTGCCATGGTATAGCTTGAAGAGTTGTGTCCTACCCAGTTGTAAAATTATTTAGATGAAGAGCTTGCTTGATATGAGAAATATTAAAACTTTTGCAAAATCATATTAAATATATATATTAAATAAAAATTATCAGAAATAAACCTTTTGAGAAACAATTATTAAACACAAAATTTATACTTCTAAACTATTTTTATATGATAATCTGACTCTAACATTGTCAGTGATTTTGAAACAGTTAATACACCTGACAAGAAGTTGTGAATATTTGTTCTTACTATAAAATTAAAGTTTTAGAGCTACTTAAAACAATAAGATTTACTTTAATGATATGAAATGAGTTTAGAAAGTGGGAAATACTTATAAATTGATGCAAATTTTATATTACTTCCAAATTTTGCTTTCTATGTTTTTATGTCCTCCCCTCACTCTTAGGAAAGTTATAAGTGCATTTCCCGAGTTGGTGTTATCCAGACAAAATTTGGATTGCAAGATGATGAAGCCTCTTTAAGTGGTTACAAATACCTTATCCGAAATGGAAACACAATTTAATAAGAGGTTGAGTGTCAATAGGTGAGGGCTATAAATGAAAACTAAATTAAAATGCCACACCAAAATTAAATAAATAAATAAGAAAGCAAGAAAACCACTTTGAAACTAAAGAATCCAATAAAAATAAAGCTATCCATTGATCAGTTCAGACTGTTACTTGCTTTATTATTTTTTAAAGACACACTTCATGGATTCTAAATAAAAATCCACAGAAAACTTAGTGTTTAAAGAATAAAAATGATGTAATGAATCAAATTCTTCAAAGTTTCAACAATCAATGTAAGAAATCTTCCACACATAGAGACCCCATGGTTCAGTTAGCTGTTTCAAATGGTCTTCTTCATGAGAGTCTGACAGTAGGACCCTCAGTAGGGAGCTACATCAGTTGCTGGCAAATCATTCTTGCTTGTCTAGTGATAAGAGGTAGTAAAAGGCATCATAGAGTTTAAACTGATTTAAACTGGGTATAACAAGCTTAAAAATCTATACTTTTTAAGGGTTACATATCAGTTGTGAGTATCCTAAACTATTCAAAACATAACTTTATGTGATTGGATTTCTAATATTCTCTGATTTTTTACAGACCATTACTTTTTTTCTTTTTTAAGTTTTTATTTAAATTCCGGTTAGTCAACATACAATGTAATAGTAGTTTCAGGTGTAGAACTTAGTGATTTATCACTTACATACAAGACCCAGTGTTCATCATAACAAGAGCCCTGCTTAATATCCATCACCTATTTAACCATCCCCCAACACACCTCCTTTCCAGCAACCCTGTTTTTTCTCTTATGGTTTACCTCTTTTGCTTTCCCCGTTACTTTTAACATAAAGTCTTTGCTTGTGGATGACAACAATGTAGGATGCTTATCTTTTGATTCATATTATATTAAATTACATGTGAGTTATACACTTTCAGTTAGGGGGTATATATCATAGCAAATTCATTTAAGGGTTCTACTGTGATGCTAAATAAGTTGTGAATATTAAAACTCATGAAATATTTCTATAAAAATTTACTGATTTTGAGAATTTAAAGAGAAATTTAAAAAACAAATATGGATGACCTAAAAAATATTTTGTTTATAAAACAAATAAAGTTTGTGAACTTAATAACTGATACAATTAATGAAATCAAGGACAAAACAGTATTTGACTGATTCATCAATGTTACTTATAGAGCCTGCCACCAGGAAAATAAATAGAAATGGTGTTCAATTTCTTTCCCTAAAAGAGGTTCTAAAAAGGAGAATAGTTTTGAAAACTTTATTATGGAAAATTATTGCAATTTTACCACAAGTTGGTCTCTGCTTTACTTCAAACATTGAATGGGATACTAATAAAGCATTGGGCACAAATAAAAATTATTGGAAATCTAGTCTGGGGTTCTCTTGTAATCAGGCTGCAATACTGATGAACTTTGACCTTTCAGCCAGGAAATTGTATTTAATCTATATCTGTGCCTTCATTTTCCCTGGTTAAAAAAATAAAAAAAGAACTTCTCAAGTCTACCTCAAAATGTTATTTATTTACTATTACACAATGAACTTAAAACAGACACTGGCAGCACTACAGAATATATATATATATACATACACATACACACACACACATACATACACACATGTGTACATGTATGTATCTATACATATATTTCTATTTATTCTGAAATTTTATAATTTTGATCTTATGTATGAGAACCTTATTTTATTTGGAAACAATATAAAATACTACATTTTATCACTATGAACACATTTATGAGATTTTCTATGATTTTCTCCATTTAAAATATTATTTTCCATTGCTTCCACTATTATCACCATACATTCATACCTGTGAGGTGTGTAAGCTTTGATTACTACAAATGCTAATGCCACGAGATAGTAAAACTGAAAATTCAATTAGGAAGTGACTATAGTTAATAACACTGTATTTGTATGTTTGAAAGTTGCTAAGAGTATAGAACTTAAAAGTTCTTATTGCAAAGAGAAAATTGTATTACTATATATGGTAATGGATATTAGCTAAACTTATTGTAGTAATCATTTCATAATATATACAAACATCAAATCATTTTGTTGTATACTTGAAACTAATATAATGTAATATGTCTCTTCTATCTCAATTAAAATAATCTAAAACTCTTTTCTAACAAAAATTAATAAACTATACCATGAAACAAACAATCCAATTATAAAAAATAATAAGTAAATAAAGCAATTTGACCATCCTCTATCGCACTATATGTCTTTCATGCTATAATTCATGAATGGTAATCTTTTCAGAAAACATAGAAGAAGCCAACACAAGGTTTTTCTAAGGGCTTTCAAATAAAACAAAAAGAGCTCTATCATAATTCTAGTGTCTAAAAAAAGGATTACTAGGATGAAATAAAGTCAAACACCTTGCTCCATTGAGTATTTAAGAATGTCTATCATAACACCAATAAGATGTAAGTATGAGTAGAGAAAGCAAATCTCTCAGGTAATTTTTAGAATAAAAGGAGTTCTCAAACTGTCATGCTGAGTGTTTTCCTAAGGGGCCTTTATTTTTACTCAGGGTCTAACTGTCTGAAACACTTCTTTTCTGCACATTCGGTAAGTCAAATTTAAATTCGCTCTACCTATAAGAAAACCTAGAGAGTGAATTAAATAAAATATAGAAAGCATGTGTGCTTAATTTGCAACATAAGACAACAAAAAGAACCTCCAAATGTTCTCCTGGGTCTTCTAAGTCTGCATGCTTGGCAGGATATCATATATAAATATAAATAATTATTTAAATCAAATTATAGATTATGAAATTTTCATTTAGTTGCTGTCATATTTGTCTCTGAAAAAAATATGTGGGATGGGAAGTATTTTCTATAATTCAATATAATTAATTATTTAAAGTTATCTCAAGGAAACATGTTTCTGTAATTATACATTAGTAATCACTTTAAAAAGTATATACTATAAGACATATCGGCTTCCACTTGAACTTTTATCTGTCATTGAGAATGACATCCTTTCATTTCTGCTTCTTAATTATCTGTGGTTTGAAAGACATTTTCCTACTTCTAGTTTGAGTCATAATTGAGCACTTTATGATACAACAGACATTCAAACAGAGTTGGAAAATTATTCTTCTTTGAGAATTACCAGTTTGATTAAAAAAAGGCAAAATCCTATTGAAGAAATAAATAAATATTAAATAAGGCCAGGAAATTAAACAGCAAAGTTATTTATAAACTTATTTAATATATTTGTATGATATAAATAACGCTACCCACCTGGTTTATTTTCATTTTCTAAAAATATTTTTATTTTATGATAAAACTATATATGCATATGTAAAAATTAATGTAAATGTTTGAAATATTAAAATAAAATTAGAAAAAATTTAAATACTTTAGCACACAATCTAGAATAAACTCTCTAAACATTTCCATGCGCATACTTTTTTATTCATTTATTTTCCTATGAATAGATATGGTATGCAAGAAGAGCATAAGTTTCAAATGGTCAGACTACAATTCAGTTGTTTGTGTTCTCTCCAAAATAAGCATGTATTTGTTTTTCAAGATAGCACTTATAATAAGAGTAAATTATTTTTTAAAAAGTCTAAAATAAGTTTTAAAAAGTATAAAATGCTAAAAATATGCAAATCTCAGTAAATAAGAAAACAATGGAAAATATATATATATTTTTTTAACATCACTCAACTTTCTTTCAGAAGACCAAAGAGAGACATAAATGTGAAGAATGCTTTCCTTCTGTCTCACTGGAACTTTATAATGAAAAGATTAATCACTCCTCCAGGATTTTTGTGAGTTAAAACTTGATAAAATACATTTGAGTCCTTTGAGACTTGACTGAGGTATTGTTAAACTATTCAGCTTAAAACCTTTCCTTTATGAGTAAAATGAAATATTATAAAGAACACTTGACTACAGAAAAAAACAAGTTAAAATGCCAAAAGTGGAAATAGAGGGTTGATGTAAGAGAGTTTGTGTTAGATTTGGTAATTGTTCCCAAGCGTCCACTACCTCTCTGTAATTAAATACACTTCCACACAGTTTTGCGATTTGTCTTTGTAGTTGTTATCAGTAGAGCAGACAGAGTATGCATTACCATCTCATTGATTATCTAACTCACTTGGACAATAAAGTGTTAGTAGATGTGAAGTAAACAGATATTTCAAAATGGGCTTTTGTTTGGTTGGTCATTGAGGCTTCTGCCACTGCCATGAAAAGAGCATAATCTGGGTAACTGCTGGTCTCCAGAATGAAGATAAATGAAGGAGAAGCCTAGAGTCTCAGCTGAGTCCTGCTCAAACCAAGTATGTCTAGTTATGATCAGCCAAACTTCATCCAACCTAAAGATCCATAAGCCAGAAAAACAAGTATTTGTTATTGCAAACCATCAACTCTGGGGATTTTTTGTTATACATTCACACAGCAATAATTATCAATAGCTAGGTAATACTGTGTGTAAGGCTTTGCTGTCAGTCAAGCTAGAGTCTTATCTTTTATTTAGACTCTCTGTGTTTATTCTAACCACAGTATTTTTTCTAGCGTTTTGAGAACATTTTATTTGGTTACAGAAATTGGTCATCTTCTTTTTATATTATTATTTAAATTCCATTAGCCAAGGTATAATACATCATTGGTTTTTTATATAATGCTCAATGAAAAAAAGCTGCACAGCAAAGGAAACCACACTATTTTTTTAAGTGAATGACATTGGCTAAGTTGCTGACACTGTACTCTAGGATCCTCTTTTAAAAGGGACAAGAATAAATAAATTTAGAGGATGGTTGTGAGAACTACATGAGTTGTGGCATATATGTTTAGAACAATAGCTGGAATTGTATAAGTGGTTATTACATGTAAATAAGTTACAAGTCTTGGTAAAGTCTAAAATTTCATGTATTTTCACCTAGAATGGTAATCTTTATGTAAAAAACAAAATATGTATTAACCTCAGTGTCTAAACATAAATAGAAAGGCTAACTAAAAGCTTATAGATCATAAACTTGAGTACATTTATGTGCTTCTAAATCTCAGGTTTAACTGTTAATTTAATTACCTGCAGTAGGTCAACATTTTAATTTTTTCTGACATTATAATATTATAGAGAAAATTAAACTGGATGGCCATAAATATTTGCATAAGGGAGGATTTTGAAAATTCTGGATAGAAAGCTATCCAAATCTTTATTAGTTTCTGAATGTAATAAATCGCCACAAATTTAGTGGCTTAAACAATACAAATTTATTATCTTATAATTAGGAGTGTAGAAACCCCAGATGAATTTCATTGGACTAAAGTCAAGTTGTCCTCGAGGAAGGATCGCTTCTAGAAGTTCCAGGACAGAATCCAATCCTTTACTTTTTAATCTTTTAGAGGTGGCCTATATTTCTTGGTTTGTGGCCTGTTTTTCCATCTTAAAAGCCGGCACAGTTGCAATCTCTTGTTTTTTTCTTCCCCAATACCCTTTCCATTTTAAGGACCCTTGTGATTACATTGAGCTCATCCAGATAATGCAGAATGGGTTGTCTGTTACAAGGTCATTTGATTAGAAGACTTAATCCCATCTGTCCCTTGATTCTTCTTTGCCACAAAATCTAACATTCAGGGGCTCTGAAGGTTGGTTGTGGATCTCTTTGGAGAGAGGCACTACTCTACCTAACACAAATACTCAATTTAATTTCTACAGATAAAATAAGAATATATTCCATTCTACCTATTATAGTGAAAAAAAAAAAAGGAACATATTGTCACAATGAAGTGTTCCTCTTGTCATATTATAATATTTCTCTGTGTTGCTCTGTATTTAAATCTTGCTTTGGTGGGTAACTTTGAATATTTTCATATGTCTTATTTTCCATTTGCATGCATGTGCATATTGGTCTGAAAGAAATTGTTTCAGTGTGCAAATCTGCCCATATTATTTAGACCAATAAGTCTTCAGGAAATAGCATTATATATTATATATATATTTTATGTACTTATAGACATATTTTCCTATTTCAAGACTTCCTTTCAAGAGAAGTTTTTTTGAATTGACTGGCTTATGATAAAAAGTCAGCACATATCTTTTTTTTTATCAAGGCTGTTCTGTTATACAAGTTTTATTTTCAATCCATTACTTTTTTACCCTTCTGCTCTAATACTAACTATGCTACAGCACTATAATAAAAGATTTTTTTTTAAATGAAACTAAGTAAAATTCCATCAGGTAATTTTTGTCCAATTAGGGCATACAATAACCCATGGAACTTCACCTGAATCATGAAATCTAAAGAGCCTATGTTTTTATTCTTTTATTTTATTAATTTTGGTAAAGTTTGTGTTTTCCTATTGCTTTTGTCTTTCCCTTTGAATTCTACATAAAAACAATATAGAGCAAGAGGTGGAATACTTTACAATTTGTTTTAAGGACATGGTTAAGTATGACAAAATTATTTATATATAGATGTGATCTGTAGTCCATCAACATATAAAGAATCAAGGAAAAAAAAACCCTTAATTCACAACATAAATCTTATTTCTTCCTCCACCCACTTTCTGTAATATATTATGGGGAAGAAGAAATTATTGAAAATTGGAAGGCTCTAATACTATTATAATCACTATTAGACTGTTGAGTTCTGGACATCACTGACAGTGAAATTTTATACTTCAAAACACTCCTCTTCCTCCCTCAAACATTTTGCAGTAGTTTATACAACTATTCTATTTAATATGACATATAGGATATCATTTAATTCTTAAGCACTGAGAGCACAGTTGAGTAAAAATTGTTTATTGACATGACCATTCTAAACAATTCCAGGATAAATCCTACTGGCAGAGAGAATTTGTTAAAGAAAATTAACACCAGACATGTAACTTTCAACATGAGAGAAAAAAACAAAACATATTATTGTGTACTCTGAAGAATGCCTCAAGGCGTCAGTTATACTGAGCTTCTAAAAGCCTGTAGGCCTGCAAGTAGCAAAAACTACATGATTTAAAAAGAAAGGTAAAATCACTAAGGGTGGAGTAGAGCACTTCTGAGGTCAACAGGCTTTTAGTGATGAGCCTAGCAAAACTGAAATCATCATTTCAGATTTCCAAACTTAAGGCCATTTTATTTATTTTTTTTAAGACCAAGAATAAATTTTGGGGAAGATGGCTACCAAACAAAATTCAACTCTAAAGTTGTTTGTCTTTAAGTTTCAAAATGACATGCCCATTTAAAATCTATCAGAGCTCCTCAGATTGTTCCAAAGCCAATGCTGAATCCTTCAGATGACTTTGAACACATTATTTTTATCTTGTTTATACATTTGTTTTTGCTTGCTTTTAAGATCCTCTAAGGGAGAGTTTCCTTCCTCTGTTTGTGGCTACTTCTGATCTATCAGGCTATTTTTAAGTGTTCTCAATTCTATAGGGCTTTCTTTTATGGCTTTAATTTTCAGTATCATGTTCTTTCCAAATGCCAATGAAAATTTAGTCTAAAAACACAAAAGCAAGAAATGGTTGACTATGTTGCTTTAACTGGCCTATCTAAAATAGAAATAAACAAGTTACCAACAATTGCTGATTTTTTTTACAACAAATATGAAAGAGAAACAATTATAATGGCAAGGTGTTCATTCTACATCCTAATTAAATTCAAAATATACTTTAAATTCAAATGTATCTAAAGGAAATGTAAACTTTAAAAATAATAACTACACACTAATTATATTTATTCTAATGAGAAGTGCCTAGATGAAAAAGAATTTAAAATACAATGTGTATGAAAAAGAATATTCACAACACAAACTAATTTTCTCTTATTCCTTTGGGCAACCTGAAATTAATTATAGCCCTAATTATTCTCCTTCATATATTATTTTGAGAATCAGAAAATACAATTGCTTGCCATTACACTTTTTAACTTAAAAAATCTTTGATAGATGATATAATTTGAAAATAATAATGTGTTAATTTTTTTCTAGAACAAAAAATAAAATTTTAATGATTTTCTTTTCTTAAAAATACAGATTAATTGATATGTTTTAATGTAAAACCATATCTGGAAGGATTATTCTTTTTTGTTTTTCCTAAACATTCACTTTCATTTTTCAAAGAACTGTATGTTGACTCTCCTGGCACACTTTCTTGGTTAATAATGTAGTTTATATATCCATTATCACTTCCTCAAATTTTTCTAGTTGCCAGTTTCCTCCTCAGAATACAGCTGTATGCAATGACCTAAAACATCTTTCCAAACTCGCAAGCTTTCTTTCCCAGTATTATACAAATGGTATGTTAGAGAAGCAGAAATTTCTCTTTGAAGGAACTTAAAACCATACTTATTTATTGAATTATGTGCTGATATGAAAATGAATACAAAACTGTTTATTCTTCTTCCTAGATGAATGGCTAGATTATATTGTTGTTAGATATAGTCGTGCAGTGTGATTGAGCAACAGACAGTAAGTACAAGTGTCAGATACTATTTCTAGGCTGACTCATGTAACTTCCTGTACAGCATCCTCCATGTTTGTTTGTTTGTTTTTTTCCTTTCTTCCGACATGATCCAATGTGCATGAATTCCCAAGAGTTGAAAGGCACATAGACTCAAGATAAAAGAAATCCTGATTTGTAAATTAGAACTAGGAAGGAAGACAGGCCAGTTAAGAACACTAGTCTTGGAATTTACCCAAATAATAAATAAATCTCACTCATGTTTGAATCCATATATGTATTACAGCAGCTAGCATTACATAAGTTTATTCCAAAGCTGGTAACTGGAAATGTATTGCTACCTTTATAGGCACCTAAAGTATTTGGATTAGTGGTTGGATGACAAGTGGTAAAAAAAAGAATACATAATTACCAATTGTAAAGCTGTGTTAATTGATGTTCTATGTTAGACAATCAAAAAATGCTCAGTAAAATTATTTCCTATAAAATTGTTGAAAATTTTCAAAATAGATTGTGTGCTCACTAAGCATGATTTCAGAAAAATGGAGTTAAGACAAATATACCATACATTAGCTACGATTGGCAGCTTTTAGCAAGATATAAGATATGAGATCAAGCAAGCATTGACTGGTTTCAAATATAGATATAAATAAAGAAAATATAGAAATACAATTACGGGTTTGGAAAAGCCACCAACCCCTTTTGGACCTAAGCAAAAAGATATGACATTGGAAAAAATTTAGCAATAAAGATTCAATAATACTCCCTAATTGAACATGTCCAGTCCAGAGACAATGATCATTGAAGTTAATATGGACACATCTGAATCTACCATCAGTCTACTTCAAATTGGCCAAAATTAAGTGGGAAAAGGAGCATAAGATTAATAAACCAAATAAATAAATTGTACCCTAGAATTATGCACCAAGAGGACTTTGTGTGAATTTACTGGCACATATGAAATGCCTGCAAGCAAACAGATCCAAAACCTACAACATCTTGAAGGAAATTTTTTTTTCAAAGAAACAACAAATTTGGATTTAAAAAAACCTTTTGACTTTTTTTCTTTTTTCTTCAAATCAATTCTTGATGTTCAGGTTTGCACAAGTGGGAAGAACATTGTGAAAGCTCTACACTACCAAATAGGTAATTTTCTCCACATTACACCCACTTCAGATGTAGCTTTGGAGAGTAACAAACAAGGAAATATTTCTCAGAAAGAAAAGGGGTGCTTGGGTGGCTCAGTCGGTTAAGGGTCCAACACTTGATTTCAGCTCGTCATGATCTCAGGGTCATGAGATTAAACCCCATGTCAGGCTTCATACTAGGTGGGGAGTCTGCTTGGGATTCTCTCTCTTACCCTCCCTCTGCCCCTTTCTTCATCTCCAATAGAAAGGAAGGAAGGAAGGAAGGAAGGAAGGAAGGAAGGAAGGAAGGAAGAAAGGAAGGAAGGAAGGAAGAAAGGAATTTTAAAAAGCCAGCAGTTATGAAGAACAATGGGTAAGAGGAAAATTAAGGAGAGTTTCATTGAAGAGATTCTGCACCAAAGAAATCTTAACAATATTTGGCCTGTGAGATTTTATTATTTCTCTGGAAAAGTGATTTCAAGTTGTCTTCCATTCTCCACTTTCCCAAATTATATTTTTTATTATGGTTATTCAGACCCTGCTTTTCAGTTTTGGAAACTGAAATATGAAAATCAGATAAAATGTCTTTTGTTATATGTTATCAGACAATTAGGAACTTACCAAGACCAAATGGATTGTCTAGACATCTTGAACTTTAAGTTGGGCATAGTAATTGAATGTCTTAGTCTATGTTCTATGGAAAGGGATGGATTCTGTCCTATATATGGGGTCATGAGTGAATCTGGTATTTTGTGACCAGACAGGTTGACTGTGGCAGAGACAGAGTCATGTTTATTAAACCCATTTCCTCTTCTTGGAGAATCAGCTACAGTATTTGTTAACTTCCTTAATTGAGTTATAGCCAATATAACCAATATAATATAAGCAGAATTTATGTGAACCACTTATATAACTGGCCTCTAAAATCATCCCATGTGCATTCTTCATATTTCTATTTTCAGTAAGTTTAATTGAGATATGCACGGCAACCTTGAAAATCACGTGTTGAAGATAATGGGTATAAAAAAATGGGACTGTCTTGCCCCTTGAATTATCTATTTTAGAAACACCAATTTTAGACTTTATATGATAAAAATATAAATTAATTAACAGTATAAATAAAATACATAATTAAGATAAACAAACACACAATAAATAAAGACCTAGAATTAATTCAATGTTCTTACCTATGCAGTCTGTGTTCTTATATATGTTTAAAGTTATTTATTTACATCTTCCAGCTGTACTTTAGCTATTTCACATAGGTTACTGCCAGACATATGAAACATAAAAACACAATATGCAATTTGTATTAATTATAATTATATAATTATTTTGTATTATATATTGTGTCAAAACTGCCTCTCATTAAATTTTTATGTCTTCAATTAATCCACTCAATTAAACACATAGTTTTGAGTTGTTTTTTTGAGTGATACTGGGCTAGTAATGGACGTAAAAAGGTGAATAAGACAGAAATTTGTCTTTAAGAAGCTTAGGGCCCAGTGGAATTTATATAAATAGAAAATAATAATACTAGAATAATAATAATAGAATGTGGTAAATGCTACTGTGAAGGGAATTTAAATTCTGGAGAAGTACAAAGGAAGGACATTTGAACAAGTGCTAGATGGTTGAAGGACTTCAGAGAGAAGTGACCAATGCTAGACATCAAGAAGTAGGAGTTATATAGACAAAGCTAGGTGGGAAAAGGAAGGAGGAGACAGTGATATAGAAGCTTGTAAATACAACCAAAAGTTAGATAATGATTTTTTTTTTTTGCCATGTTAAAGAATTATGATGTTTTGTAAAGACAGGCACTTTTATAGGTTAAAATCAGAAGAGTAACAATAGTGGATCAATACTTTGAAAAGACCTCTTTAACCTCTTAATTAAAATGGGTTAAGTCTAAATTCAAGATACAAGAGAATGTTAAAAAGTCCATGCGGAAAAATGTACTCTGAACTAAAGTAAGGATAGTGAGTAAAAAGAGAAACAGCAATATTCAAGAGTTGTAAAGAAGAATTATCAATAGGGCAAAATTATTAAATGCATGATTGATGGATAAATATGTTCAGGGTGAAAAGTAGTTAATTAAGAACTTTTCAATCATGAGTCAGAGAAAATGGGAGATGGAACAGTTTTTTTTTTTTTTAGGTAAAGACCACAAGTCAAGTTTTATATGTACCATGTGGAATTATGTATTAGCGCTGTGGAAGTACCAAATGGGATTATTTTATGGTTTCTTTGAAATTTCTTTGAAACTATAAAATTGACCCTGATTAAAAATAACTATGCACCCAAAATGAGCACACCAAAGATATAGAAAATTTAACATAAAAACTTGTATAATGTGCTATCCTGTCATGTAGTATTTATGACATCATTAAATGGGTACAACTGAGATGATTTGTTTTTAAATTTAACACTTTATTCTGTATTCCTCTGATCTTAATTCCATGAAAATGCCAAAGTCACACAGAAGAATTATTTTTAAAATGAACAATATGAAACTATGTATTTCTGTTTGCCATTGTGTACTACTTGAGATATTAAACATTCTCAGTAAGCACTGTTTACTATTATCAGGCCTGAAATTTACTGTCCTTGGAGTTCACACTATTCCCTCTTATTCTGGCATTTCATGTTCTCTATCCCTTGAACTCTAGTTCTAAATAATGTACAAAAAATGTGATGCAGATTTCTCTATTTTTATATATAGTAGCATCTAAGGGCATATCAATGGAAATGCAGTTTTTCGATCTTATGAGAGACTTACTAAAATTAACAAGGTCACTGATCAAATATACAGGGGAAATTTAGTAGTGGCACAATGTATATGTTTACAAAATGCTCATATTAAATAACATTAAGGAAAAGAAGAAAGCCATAGTTTCCATTGCAGTAAATGCTAACATGTCTACTTTGATCTGAAATCCAGTAATTTAAAAAATATGGAGAAATTGTTCAATATCTATTTTAGCTGTATATCAGAAAGAAACTGTCCATGCATGCAAATCACAAACATTAACTACAAAAAGAAAAACGTGTTAATTAATTTTGTCACATAGTTAGGTCTATTAAATATCATTTAATATCATCGTGAAACCATTTAGGAGTCTCAGTAGAACAAGTCCTAGATAATGTAACAGTTGTGGGTGTATTAATATTCTCAGATAGTTCCAGCAGAACTGTGCTGTCTCTCTTATTGTTTGGTTACTCTTTCCAAACAGAGGGGAAAGGTTTTATTGTTAAGATTTATTTATTTTATGTGGCTTGAAAGTATTTTATCCTTTATTTACTGCTTTGGTGTACATCATCATGCATTATTATCAAGACATGTTTTTGTAAATGCTATCTTTTTATGTTTGGGGATACTCCATATATATTATGTACTTAACTAATGACATTTCTCAGTTCTATCATTCGTAGAAATGTCTATAACCTATCTCTCATGAATGGCAAGAAATCTCTTTATGAAAGGTAGAGGACTGTTTATTTATAACTCATCAGTAGAGTTGCCTGTAAGTTGCAGTGTTTTGCTGACAAGTCCAATCTTTCAAAATAATAGAATGTAAACTCACATTCTTTTGTGCAATTGTAGGATTCTACAAGACTCCTGAAGTAAGTACTACACTTCTGAAAACGAATACAAAATATGAAAATTATAAATGTTTAAAGATTTTAAAATTGATAATAAAAGTTAGCTGTTTATTACACTCTGTACTTTGTATCTGTCTTCACTTTGAAGCATATTGATTGAAACTTCTTACTTTGAAAACTGTATCAATATAGTTGTGTTCTTATTTTTTAGTACCAAATTTGTTTCCAGTTCTGTCTTTAAATTTTACAACCTGAACAATATTATGAACTTAAAAATGACTGCTAAATTGAGAACAATAGTCCATTGATTTTTGTGTTGTAACTATAAATTTTGTACTTTTGAGATGGCATAATATTCTATAATGATACTGAACCCAGAAATTATACACTGCAAATTGTTCTTTTATAAATTAATAAGATACTATTAAATAATCACCAAATAATGTTTCTCATTAATATTGTAAATATGCATTATTCATTTAAATGGCAGTTATTATTTATTCTTTAAATTATAGACTGATAGTTTCTAAATGTTGTATTCTCTCAGTTTTGATTCTAATAGAATGAAAGGTCAATGTGGAATCAAAAGGCATAGGTCCAAGTGCTAACTATGTTGAATAATTCAGTTGTGAACTTTCTTCTTTTCTGAGTCTCCTTTGTCAAGAGTGAGAGATTCTGGAGCTGAGTAAAACAGAATATTGTCACAAATATTTCTTGCAATTCTAAAGTCTATTTCAAATGTAACTCTCCATACATTTATTTTGTAATTTCCAACTTATGGATAACACTCATTATTTTCATAATTATGGTTACTTTTAAATTTCCATATTCATTTAATTTTTTATGAGATGGTATGCATCATTATTACCATCCATGAGGATTCATATTGTTCTACATTGAATAAGTTATGTAATTGTTTTACTTCTCTTTAAGTTTACCTATTAAGACACTGTGAGAATTACACCTGTACAAGGAGCTTCTATAGTAGCAGAAGTTGAATAAATACACTTGTGCTGAGCATGTTGATAGTCTACAGCATCTTCCATAATTTGTACTGATAACAGAAAAAAGTGAGATCGAATATGACTGACATCTAAACATATTTTGCAACTTGTTAATAGGTAAAATTCTGACCCACAGTGATCTTTGGGGGAGCATTTTAATGAAAGAAAATAACTGTGTTCAACCTTTATTTGGTCATCTAGAGCCAAAAATATAGTGACTGATCTCAAAAGCAAAGTCTCTAATGGCTTTTGCATATTTGTGATAATCCTCAAACATTAATAATCTGTGATAATGTTTATTAATATCTGAAAAGCTATCCCTAAGTGAACGAAGTTGTCAGACAATTTTCAGCATAGGCAAAAAAAGAAAAATAAAATTACAGGGGAAAGGTAATTCTGACAATGAAGCATAAATTGTTAGAAATGCAAGGAACCAGGGAAATCACCTAAGTTTAAAACTCTATTCTTTAGAAAATTATTTTCTACAATATTTCTTATACATCATCCTGATACTCTTTCAGTACTTCCAGTGATATAATTTTTATTTCTTTTTTAAAAATATATTTTTTGGCCTACAGTTATACAAAGTTGGGCATAAAAATATGAGTAAGGTAATTCTTTTGCCATATGCAAACTAGGAGTTTGAAACAAGTTACCAATATACTGTTCAATAAAGAAAGAACAATAAAAACCTTTTTTTTTCTTTTTTCTGTGCCTATCCCACTTTAAGTCTGTCGTTGACATTAGCATATGGCCATTATGATTACTGTTTCCTTGCTCCTTTAGGACATAGTCTTTATTATTTGTATTTATTAACTCATGATGTAGCATTTACGTATCACATAGGAAATGATCCATAAATACAAGTTGCATAACCAACTCAACCAGAGAGAAAATAATTTCATGAGGAAACAATATAATCTGAATCTTAGATATGAAGAACATATACCTTAAAGGAAAACAAGCAAAATATAGGAGAAGGTCATTCAGTGCTGAAGGAAATCATATATGAAAGAATACTGGCCTTAAGGAGTACTAGCAACTTGAAGTTGAGGGGATATAATCTGTCAAAAACTCAATAGTAATTACAGAGTGCCTAGTATTCCAACATAATTGGAATACATTTAACCACAGAAAAAAGAATCTTTATCTCCATTCTAGAAGTGTTTAACACAATTTTCTTTTAAAAATTTTAATGTTCTTTTTCAAACTTTAACAACTTTATTAGAAACGTTGTATATTTAAAATGAACAATTTGATATATTGGTACATGTATATCTTGTAGAAAGATCTCCAAATCAAGCTAACGAGCATACCTATCATCTCTACAGAGTTACTATTTTGCATGTGAGAGAAAATGATAGCACCATTTTCTTGAAGTATTATGTAAAATGTCAAATGGTGCTGTTATGATTTGTTTCATCCTGTTGTATTACAATTGTATTCCAAAAATATTTTAAGAATTACTTTGCTAAGGACAGAAAGCTTTTTTTAATGTGGAGTCAGATTAGAACACCAAACTATTTTTTATTTAGAAAATAGTTTTCCAGAAATTTGCATGGTGACCTCAAACCAGTTACCTTTACCGAAGAAAAAAGAAAAAAAAGATCAAGATGAGAAGAGTGAGAAAGTAAGTTTGAACTGTCAAAGGTTTGGTTGATGTGCTACATATGTGTGTGCTATGCCAAGAAGTTGTTTTTCAATTCGATAGCTTAGTATTGAGCAGTAGTTTTTCAGGTAAGAATGTAAAGGCAAGTAGTATAGAGAAGCTACCAGGAACGGGACAAGAGTTAAGAGAAACCTAGATTTTCTTCCAGGAATTACATAGAGTACTGTACAGCCAAATGCTGAAGTGTCCCAAGAAGTTAAGGAAATGATAATATGAAATAGTCTTCATTAACTCTCCTAAGATTTAATTAATAGGAGCTCCGTTAGAAGAACACTGATGTTAAGTTTATTCTTTGAGTAGTACTAAAATGAATGTGTATTTTGCAGAAGGACGAATAGTCTCCAAAGCGTAAGTTTAGGTATTTTTTTCACCTGCTAATTTGTGCAGATACACTAAAAGAAAAAAAAAAAAAAAGCTTCAGGGTGTTTTGTTACCACTAACGTTCATTGAGGGCATAAACTCAGTCTATTTGCACTTGCCTGGCATAATGTATAGCATAAAGTATACACACATGTATTAGCATTTATCTAAGTGAGTAAAAATAAGGCTATCCAATGCTGAATTAAAGAGACTATGAGAAAGATCAATAAAGTACAGCAGAGATTGGCTGGATCTTTTTTGTCATTTATATTCTTAGACCTAGTCGGTTGTATTTAACCTTGCTTCTCAACTTGTAATTCCTTATTGGTTTGTTCATTTCTCTTCTATTTTAGACGTCAAGGAAGTCATTATGGATTGTTTGTGGTTATATTTTCTAGAGAAGAAAGCTGATCCTCAGATTTGAAGTAAATAAATAAATTCTAGCAAAGTAATAATAGCTGAAGTCATAATTAAGTGACAGAATAAAGATAGTGAAAAGAATATAGTTTTTAAAGTTCTCTTAAGCTAAACAAATCCTTTGATTTGGAAAAATATGACTTAATGGGAAAGAGTTTTGAGGGACTCAAAGGACAGGATATTAAATAGTTTGAGGTTTAACATGCGTGATTATCTATACTTACCTATTCTAGCCAATGAGAATCTGAAAGTATTAGAGGAATTAGAGGTTTTGTTTTGTTCTGCTTCATTTCCTAACACAAAATCCACACCAAAAAAAGGTAGCAGGGAAGACATTACTGCAAAACTACATGCATTGATGTGTATAATATGTACAACCCCTACTCTTAAGCATATAAGAGCACATTCAGATGCAGACTGCATGCACAATAGGAAGTTTAATGAATCAAATTTCAACTGATTCAAAGGCAGTTAGTTTTAACAGAAATATGGAACTTGGAGTCAGAACTTGATTTAAATTCTGGCTATACCATTTTTTTTTTATTTTTTTATTTATTTTTTTTTTTAAAGATTTTATTTATTTATTTGACAGAGAGAAATTACAAGTACACTGAGAGGCAGGCAGAGAGAGAGAGAAGGAAGCAGGCTCCCTGCTGAGCAGAGAGCCCGATGCGGGACTCGATCCCAGGACCCTGAGATCATGACCTGAGCCGAAGGCAGCGGCTTTACCCACTGAGCTACCCAGGCGCCCCGCATTTTTTTTTTTAGCATTATTGAGGCAGACATATAAAAGTGCACATATTTAATGTATACATTTTGTTGATGATTCTACTGTGACCTTAGTAAGATATTTAATTATCTTGAGCCACAATTTTCTCTTCTGTAAAATGGAAATGACTGTATCCCATGTGTTATTTATGAGGATAAACTATAGCAATATAAAAAAGTTCTAACACTGTGATTGAGTTCAAGAAAGAACTCCCTAAATATTAATTCCAATATCTATTATCAAATAGATATTTCTTATGTGTTTCAGTACATTCAATAATTCATTGGGAAGAATTGGAAAGCAACAAAATTGAAAAGTTGGTGACAAATATGTGTGGAAAAATGTATGCTGATGGACATTTTGGAATAGGCAGAGTGTGTAGACATTCTTTTTTAAGATTTTATTTATTTATTTCAGAGAGAGCAAGAGCAAGAGAGCACAAAGAGGGGAAGTGGCAGAGGAAGAGGGAAAAGTAGGCTCCCAGCTGAGCAGGGAGCACAGGCGGAGACTCAATCCCAGGACCCTGAGGTCATGACCTGAACTGAAAGCAGACGCCCAGCTGACTGAGCCACGCAGTTTCCCTGTGTGTTGGCATTTGTGCCACATATAAATGACCACCAAAGTATATCCACTCTGGAGGAGAGTCTCAATAATCACAGACAGGATGAATTTTTATATAATTTTGATGCAAGGATGAGGCTTTCTCTGGGATTAATAACAAAATCTTCCCCTCACTGAGGCTGTTTTGTCTGCCAGAGCTATTGAATGAATGCATCGTCTTCCAAGAGCAAAGTCCAACAATGAGCTCTTACTGTGGTGCTAGAGGGCTACCTTGTATCTGGTTCATTCTAGTGAACCCTTCTTATCACCAAGGAGCATTACTGTGTTCTCACAGAGATTGACAAATATTCCAGATAAGAATATGCATCTCTTTTCCGCAGAGCTTCTGTCAGCACTAGGATTCCTTAATCTTTACTTATTTATTTATTTATTTATTTATTTATTTAAATTATCTGACACAGTATTCTTTGGGCTCAGAAAGCATGTTGGGCTGTAAAAGAATATAGCAATTACACTCAAGTTATGAATTTCATGGATTATAATACATATTCCACCATCCAGAAGCAGCAGCCTTGTTCTTATCAATCAAGTCTCCAATTTAATGCTATATTGTCTAATAGGCCTTCATGAATATATATAATTCTTGCTTCAAGATCTTCATAACCACTAGTTATCAAATTATAAGCCCAAGTAAAGGATTCTAATTATATATCTTAAGCCCTACTGTTTCCTAAAACTGCAGGTGACATTTACAATATTAGTAGACATTTAAGTAATTGTTAGGGCCGATTTAATGTTAAAACCTGTTTAACTATTAGGGTCTGCTTAGCCAAAATGACTCCATATTATCTGGGTAGCCATATTGTTGTTTACAGCTAAAGACTTCATTCCAGGAATAAATGCCCCAGTAGTTCCTGGTATCAGTTCCAGGTGTCGATTCCGGGAGTAAACGCCTTAACAATAGAAATCAGGTACCTTGGGTCTGCGGTGATGCCCTATAAAACCAGCCTGTGAGATCGGGATGGGGTCGCTCTCTGGAGGTGGTCCTGATGGGTCAGTCTGGTTTCTGATGCCTGGCATAAAAATAAAGCTTTGCCATACTTTCAATTTGTATCAGTCTCGCTCCTTTGATATCGGACCCCAACAGTAATTATACCTGAATGTCTTACCAGCAGCAACCTACATTCAGTGCTTTTAAATTTGAAAGTCCAAGACATCAAAAACCAGGAGAGAATCATCAGCACAATTGTGGACTCTCCTATTCTTATACCTGATCGTCCCACCCACCTCTCCCTTCCTTCCACCTGCAGCCTGAATTGAGTAAACCAACAGAATAGGAGTTCAATAGACAAACCCTAGTCTTGCATTGCAGGATATTTTGATTCAAAGGGCTTCTTCCATCTAAAAATGCTTTCCCATTTCAAGCCAATTCAGCTGCTATTTTGGTAAATAACACTCTATGAATATTTCATATGTCCACATGGTCTGGTTCTCTGAGCAAAAGTTGCTGAAAATCTTCCCTGGGAGATAGAGATAGTTTCTCCCTCTAGGTCAAAGGTCATTTGTTTCCTGACAAATATAATAAAGATAGAGAACTTTATTATATATTTTTTTTCCAGGAATCATTTCAGGAAAGTAAATTATCCTTTGCCTCTCCAGAGATTTGTTTACCTTGCAGAGTAAAGATAAGGCCCTTTTTTCTTTCTTCCTTATTTAAGGGGAGCATGGGTAGGTTACCAGCAGCCCTTGGCAAAATCAGCATTTCTTAATTTAATTGAGTTGCTCTCCTGTAATGAACCCTACTATATATGCACATTTTATCTGCCCCTCACTGTGCCACTGTATGGGGATCTAAGTTTAAGAAACTAATACAAGATATGGCTCTGGGCACAGCTTTTATCATAAGTTGTAAATAGTCTTTGTCTCTGACAATAGGTTCTCATATTTTCTGGGTCTATGTATATAACACTGAGGCAGGCTCACTTGTTAACTTGCAAGTAAGGCAAAATTTCAGCCCCCTCATAGCTTCTGACTTAATTCATACCTTCAAGAGGACCTGCAGATCCTTCTAGGTGTAATCTTTAAACCCTCTAGGATTTTCTTTTTCTTAAATCCCCTAATCTATTTTCTAACTATCCTTAGTATAGTTATACTGAACTTTGTTCCCAATAGTCCCCCCTGGAAGGCAGTATTATACTGATGATAGAAAGTGACTCTTTTCTTTTGCTCTACACACGTTTTCTGGCCCTTAGGATACATTCAATAAATACTGAGTTTTGGGACACCTGGGTGGCTGTTGGTTAAGCCACTGCCTTTGGCTCAGGTTATGATCCCAGGGTTCTGGGATCCAGTGCTGTATCGAGCTCCTTGCTCAGCCAGGAGCCTGCTTCTCTCTCTGCTTCTGCCTACCATTGTGCCTGCTTGTGTTCTCTGTCTCTCTGTCTCTGTCTCTCTCTGTCAAATCAATCTATGAATCAATTAATTAAAAACAAATAAATAAATACTGAGTTTTATTAATATAAACTGAACAAGACCAAAAAGACCAAAATATTCTTAAAAATCTGACATTTTCTCCTACTTTGATATTTGCCTTATTTTCACTTTTCTTTGAGTTTTGAGCATTCCAGTGTCATATTTCTTTATGTGCAGTACTTTTCCCCTCATAATTAAGAATTGCAAGAGCAAGGAATTTTGTATTTAGTAACAGTTGTTCCAGAAGCATCATGTCTGCCACAGCTGTTCTTGTTTTAGATCAGACTTAATGGTTTTTCATTCTAATCAATATTTTCCAATGTAACTATAATATGAAGCTATTTTATAATGGTTTGTTTATTATCTAAACAGGTTACATATTTTTTTTCTAACTTTTGTATCTTATTCACTGTTTATAAGTATTTAGGATACTATTCTTTAAGTATCCTAAAAATAAGAATTTCTCTTATAAACAAATATTTTTCTACGAAAGGTATTGAATGAGGTGTCTGGAGAGATTACTACAATATTTGTTGACTTTAAGGTTTTAGTGGTAACATTTGGCCGGTACTATTTGCTTTAAATAAAAGATTATATCATCAAGCACATCATTGTGCCCCTGTTCAGATACACATTATGCTGAAAAGCCTCTGAAAAAATTAATATATGTACTTAAAAGTATTATAATTCTCTCTCGAGATACTTTTTCTCCTTTTTCATTTTTAACAGAACCAGTCTTTGTATGTTTGATCTCCTGATGTTTTAAATAGGCTTAATAAAAAATTTAAGCCATCGTACACATATTGAAAACAAATCTTTGCACTTCATTCCATCTATGGAACTCCATTCATACTATAGATTTTTCATACAAAAAGAATGTCGATATTCTATAAATAAAGTTTTCCTTAAGTAACCCTGCAAACACACAACAAATACGCATGCGTAACCACAAATGCCTGTCCTTTTCATTGTGGTAAGACAAGATACTCAACGAAAAGGCACAAGCTTTTGTGTTTATACTTGCATATTTGACTCCTAGTTGTGTGTTTGTGAATACGAGTATGTTACAGTCTATATGTGGATGTAATGGTGATGTGTGTGTGTGTGAATGTTTTTCATCTCTTTAACTAGCAAGGACTGAATTTCATCTCAGTTTGTTGTTATTTGGTTTATTTGGAGGAAATGTATTTCACTTTAAGAACAAGTAAAAAAAAATCTTCATATAATTTTAAAAGGACTTATTTTCGCTGGTTCAAGAAAAATGTCACATTTACTAATGAAATTATAATAATAATGTTAACCCTTTATTTGGTTAGTTGTGTCCCATACCTTAATAAAAACATCTTTTTTTTTTTTTTTTTTTCAGATTTTTAGGCTGCTGCTGTGCCAAGGGTCCTCTGTGTCTTCTAGCACAAGCACTTTCTTTATGATTAAGTTCACCTAAGCTCAAATGACTACTACTTCATTCCCAGAAAGAGAAATAACTTACTCCTAAAGTTCAAACTACAAGCATATCACTAACATGTCAGGAGTTTTAATTGATATAAAATAACAATCAGATATGAATTATTAAATTTGGGTAAGAACATAGTCATACACAATTTAGAGTGATTTAAATTACTTAACTACAATAATAATTTACTGAAATGCTTTTGAAATGAAAAGTTATTATCATCTCTGCTATCATTTATACTACTCTTCTTTGTTTTAATTTGATGATAGCATACAGATTTAAATCTTTTCTAAATCAGTTGCTGCCCTGGGCCACCACGGTGTTAGATAGTTTTGTTCTGTCCCACTAGGTCATCGCTCCAGCCCAACATGAATTCTTTTTGCTCAGCAGACTTTGTTACACCTGACAGACTCCCATGCGCTTCACTCAAGCCCATTCTCTCCGTGTTTACCCTGTTGGTTTCTATCAGCGACTATTCTCTTAATAACATTCAAACATTTTCTAGGTTTGAAACCTTAACTGTATCCTTAGATGCATTTTCCTTATTAAAACTTGTTTTTCACTAAGGACAGTCTTTACTTTGCCTTCCTTTTGAGTGGGCCTCTTTAATTGGTCACCAATTATTAAAAGCTGAAGCTTATAAAGGAAGCTGCTAGCATACTGCGAGTCTTCTCATCCATGACCAGAGTGTGAGGGAAACTCTCCTGTTTCTCCTCTAATCTCAATAGGTCTTTCCTGAAGCCAGACATGTGAATTTTCCCATACATCCAACAGTTCTCTAACACTAGCTGAGGGTCTGGCAATTCAACTCCATTCTGAACTATCTACCCAGAGTTATCATCAGAACCCACAGGTTAAGAGCTCAGTCCCCAAATGCCTCCACTTCAGATACAAATCAAAGTCCTGGCTGTCACCTATGCTCATGACTGACTGGCTCTGAATAGGAGCTCCCCATGACTCCCTATTCTGGCTCATTAATTTGGGGACTCACAGTATTCAGCAAAACAGTTACTTACTAGCTTATCAGTTTATTATGTAAGGATATAATTCAAGAACAGTGAGATGGAAGAGATGGATAGAACAAAGTATATGGGAAAGGCAAGAAGCTTCCATGCCCTCCCCAGGTGTGCCACCATTTCAGCTTCTCCACAGGTTTGTTTGCCAATCCGGACATTCTCTAAACCCATCCTTTTGGGGCTATATGGTGGTTTCATTATATAGGCAAAATGGATACAATCATTGCCCCTTGGTCATCCCTTACTGCACTGACATCAATCTCCAATACATTGATAAATAGAATGGTGAATGCAAACGCCTTCCTTTTTCCTGGTCTTAAGACAAAGTATTTGGTCTTTCATTATTTAGTAGCATTATTTATGATACCCTTTATCAGGTTGAAAGAGTTCCCTTATTATTATAAATTTATTTTCCTTCAGCTTTTGACATGACCATACAGTTTAAGTTTGAAAGCTTTTTTTTTTTTTTAAAGATTTTATTTATATATTTGACAGAGAGAAAGATCACAAGTAGGCAGAGAGGCAGGCAGAGAGAGAGGGGGAAGCAGGCTCCCTGCTGAGCAGAGAGCCTGATGCAGGGCTCTATCCAAGGACCATGAGATCATGACCTGAGCCAAAGGCAGAGGCTCAACCCACTGAGCCCCACAAGCTTTTTTTTAAAAATATGTTCAATTACACCGATTGATATTCAAATGTTAAACCACCTTTTAATTCTTTAGATAAGCTTCATTTTTACACTGTTCTGTATTTTTGTTTCTGATATGTGTTTACCTAATTTTGAAATCAATGCAATAAACTCAAAAAATGAACTTAGAAGTTTATTTCATTTCAGTTTTCTGCAAGAGATTATGTAGGGTTTTATTTTATTTTTTCTCCCTATGTTTGCTTTGCTTCATTTATTGATGAAGCCATCAGGGTGTGGACTTTTCTTTGTGGGTAGTTTTAAATTGTAGTTTTACTTTCTTTAATAGATACAGACTCTCATTTCTTCTGTGAATTTTGGTAGTTAATGTTTTTCAAAGAATATGTCCATTTATTTTTAGTATGTTGGTGTATATTTGTTCATAATAATTTCTTATTGTCCTTTCAGTCTCTCCACAATTTGTATTGATGTCTCCTCTCTAATTGTTAATATTGGTCATTTGTGTCTTCCCTCTTCTTTCCCTGATTAGTCAGGGAAATTAATAAATTTAATTTTTCCCCATAATGGAATAGATTTTGGTTTCATTTTTTGTTGTCTAATTATCCATTTACCTTTTATATTTATTAATTTATTTCTTTTGCTTTATTGCTTACTTTTCACCTTAGTTGCTTAGTTTGGGAACTGAAGCAACTGACCTGAGACTTCTTGTCTCTCTCTCTCTCTCTTTTTTTTTTTTTTTTTTAGGACTTTGTTTATTTATTTAAAGAGAAAGACAGATGAGACAGGTAGTGACATATATAGCAAGTGAGAGCACAAGCAGGGAGAAGAGTGAGAAGCAGGCTTTCACTGAGCAGAGAGAGCCTGACATGGGGCTCAATCCGAAGACCATAGGATCATGACCTGAACCAAAGGCAGATGCTTAACCCACTGAGCCACCCAGGAGCTCTAAGATTTCTTTTCTAAAGCTTTTGTTTCTAAAGCATTATTCTAGTAAATTTACTATATAACTAACCCTCTAAGTCCCACTTTAGCTGAATACTATACATTTAGATGTGATATTTAATTTTTTTATTTAAATTCAATTAATTAACATATAATGTATTATTATTATTTTTTAAGATTTTTATTTATTTACTTGACAGACAGAGATCACAAGTAGGCAGAGAGGCAGGCAGAGAAAGAGGAGGAAGCAGGTTTCCTGCTGAGCAGAGAGCCTGATGCAGGCCTCGATCCCAGGACCCTGGGATCATGGCCTGAGCTGAAGGTAGAGGCTTTAACCCACTGAGCCACCCAGGCGCCCCATATAATGTATTATTAACGTCAGGGGTAGAGTTCAGTGATTCATCAGTTGTATATAACACTCAGTGCTCATCTTTACATCATGTGCTCTCTTTAATGCCCATCACCCAGTTTCCCTATCCCCCCGACCCACCTCTCTTCCAAAAACCATTGGTTTGTTTTCTACAGTTAAAAGTCTCTTATGGTTTGTCTCTCTGATTTCATCTTGTTTTATTTTTCCCTCCCTTCCCCTATGCTACTCTGTTTTGTTTCTTACATTCCACATATGAGTGAAATCTTGATAATTGTCTTTCTTTGATTGATTTATTTCACCTAGCATAATATCTTCTAGGTCTATCCACATCATTGCAAGTGATAAGTTTTCATTTTTTTGATGGCTAAGTAATATTCCCATATATATACTATATTGTCTACTCATCTTTGGATGGGTAGCTGGGCTCTTTCCATAGTTTAGCTCTTGTACATGTGCCCCTTCAGATCACTATATTTGTACCTTTTAAGTAACTACCTAGTAATGGAATTGCTGGGTAATGAAGTAGCTTTATTTTTAACTTTTTGAGAAACAGCCATACTGTTTTCTAGAATGGTTGTACCAGCTTCATTCCCACCAACAGTGTAAGAGAGTTCCCCCTTCTCCGCATCACCGTTTGTTTGCTGACTTGTTAATTTTAGCCATTCTGACTGGTAGGAGGTGGTATCTCATTGTGGTTCTGATTTATACTTGAGGAATTGTTTCTTATAAAGGCCCTCAAAACAGGTTGATGGCAATTCAGTAAAAATAACCCTGGTGGCAGGTGAGGAGATATCCTATTTTTTTTTTTTTTTTGAGTTTAAAATACTTTATAATTCTACCATTGATGCCCTTTTTGACCCATGGATTATGTAGAAACATAATATTTAATTCTCACCTACATGAGGCTTTTCTAGGGACTGTTCTATTATAGATTGCTGACTTAAATATGTTGTAATCAGGCAAAATACTTTTACTCTTTTAACTTTTACTCTTATAAATACATGGATGTTATTTTATGGATTATAATGTAGTCTATCTTTAAATGTTTCCTGTGCAATTGAGAAGAATGTGTATGTTGTTCAGTGGAGTATTCTATAAATATCAAGTAGATCTACTTGATTGCTAGTGTTGTTGACATCTTCTGTATCTTTATAATTATTATCAATTATTGAGAAGTGGATGCTGAAATCTCTGACTATAACTGAGAATTGTACCATTTCTACTTTCAGTTATATCAATTTTTGCTTAGTGTTATCTTAAAGTGTTCTTATTAGGCACATAGACATTAAGTAAATACGATATATATATATATATATATATATATATATATATAGTTTCATTCATTTGTGTTTGAAATTTAGTTTCTGTCTAATGTGGTTTTTCTTTTGACTTCAGGATTTCTTTTAACATTTTCCATACTGATAGTCTGTTATTGGTGTATTTCATTTAGTATGTCTGAAAAATATTATCTATACAAAAGATATTTTTGCTGGATATAGAATACAAAATTAACAGTTTTGTTCTTTTTGTACAAAAGAAGGAAAAAAACAAAAGATGCAGACGTTTCTCTGCAACAATGTATTTTTTGTGTGTGTGTGTTGCCTGTAAGATTTTCTCTCTATGGTTTTTCTTACATAATTAATGAGGCTATGCTTTGATGCAGTTTCTTTCATATATCTTTTATTTGGGATTCTTTGATCTTGGAACTATGGTTTTATGTCATCAAATTTGAAATATTTCTATTATTTATTCAAATGTTTTTGTGCCCTGTGAATTTTTCTGGGTTTCTATTATGGTTGATGAGGCTAGTATCTACTTCTAGTCCTGTTTGAGGACAGATGATACTACTCTCTGATCCATTTGGGTGAGTCCTCTCCAGCATGACTTGACCTTATCCACACACACTGATCAAAACTCAGCTAAAGACTTGAGGAAGATCCTCCACAGATCTCTGTCTGGATGTCTTTGTGTAGTTCTCCCTTCTCTGATCATCTGTCTTGTGATGACTATCCATTTTTCTTCATAGACCTCTGCTTCATCTTCTCAATTGAGGGAGACCCTCAGGCTCTTTCTGAGGTCCTGGGCCACGTGATGTGGACTAGAACTCTGCCCATAAACTAAGGCAGTCAAGTCTTCCCTCAATTTTTCCCTAACTTTCATGGATTCATTGGCTGATGTCCATGTCTTGAAAAGTGTTTTATATATTTCATCTGCTGTGAGTTTTTCAGGAGGGTGGTAATCCAGTCCCTGATAATAAACAATATTTTGAGTATTTTTCTCTTTCTTTCATCTTTATATTTTTTTTTTAATTTTTTATTTTTTATAAACATATATTTTTATCCCCAGGGGTACAGGTCTGTGAATCACCAGGTTTACACACTTCACAGCACTCACCAAATCACATACCCTCCCCAATGTCCATAATCCCTCCCCCTTCTCCCAAACCCCCTCCCCCCGGCAACCCTCAGTTTGTTTCATCTTTATATTTTTTAACTTAGCAGAATACTGGGAATAGATTAGGTACAACACAAACAGTTTGTATTTCTCCTTATATATATATGCTATAAAAGTATGTGTTTGTATGGGAAAGGGAGACTACTTTCCCTGGGTTTATATTTTCAAGGGAAGAACGATTACATTGGAATAACATTTTGTTTGTCTCTCTTCTCCCTATCTCACTCTGCTTAACATGACAAAAAGTGAATTATCTGATTTGTAAAATTGGGACCAAAAACTAATATGTGTGTCTCAACCATATACTCTCTTATCTTTTTTAGGAAATAGCTATTTGAAGGTGTTTGAAGGAAACTCATATTCTACTCTGAATTATAATGTGTTAGTTCCTTTTTATGTTGAGATAGAATTCACATATAATATTTACAAATTTAAAGTGTGCAATTTAGTGGTTTTATTTTATTTACAAATCCCTGTAACTAGTACCACTATCAAATTATAGAATATGTTCACTACTTCAAAGAAAAACCCCATAATTGTTAGCAATCATTCTCCTTTCCCCACCATCCCCACTGCTGGCCCCAAGCAACCACTAAAACACTTTTTTTCCCCCTTCTTTCTAGAATTTGTCTGTTCTGAACATTGCATATAAATGGAACCATGAAATTTGTGGTGTTTTGTGTCTGGGTTGTTTCTCTTTTCATAGTGCTTTCAAGGTTCATTTATGTTGTAATATCAACCAGTACTTCATTTCTTTTCATGCTAAAGAATAGTCCATTGTATGGGTATATCACATTTTGTTTCTCCATTAATCAGTAAATGGACATTTAAGTTATTCTCACTTTTTGACTGTTATGGAGAACACAGCTATGAGCCTTCATGTAAAAGTTTTTGTGTGGATATGTTTTCATTCTCTTGCATCTACACAGTAGTGGAATTGTTGAAACATATTTTAATTCTACGTTTATACTTAAAGGAACTGCCAAATTATTTTCCAAAGTGGCTATAGAATTTTAAATTCTCACCATCAATATATGAGGACTCCAATTCCTCCACATTCTCATGAACATTTGATATCAAATATCCTTCCCATTATAGTCATTCTACTGAGTGGGGAGTAGTATTTTAGTGTCGTTTTAACTTTTATTTCCCTAATGATTAATCATGTTGCACATTTTTATATACTTCTTGGCTGTTTGGATATCTTATTAGATATTAGAGGAATTTCTATTCAATTTTTTGTCCATTTGTAAACTGCCTAATTTATCTTTGTTATTATTGAATTGTAATAGTTTTTTTATATTTTATAGATATGAGTACCTTATCAAATAAATGAATTGCAAATATTTTCTTCCAGTCTATGGATAAACTTCACTTTCTTGATCCTCTGAAGTGTGGAAGTCTTTATTTTTGATGAACCTAATTTATATATGTTGTTTTTGTTGCTGTTTGTTGTGCTTTTGCTGTTATATCTAAAAATATTTTATCTAAATCAAGCTCACAAAGATTTATTCTTATAATTTCTTCTAAGATTTTAATAGATTTATTTATTATAGTTAGATCTCTGATCTATTTTGAATTTGTGTATATGGTATGACTTAGAGATCTTTGTTCTTTTGCATGTGGATATCTAGTTTCCCCAGCACCATTTGTTGACTTTTCTTTCCACATTGAATTTCTTTGACAATCTTATTAAAAAATTAATTGCTGCCAACGTGTGGGTTAATTTCTGGATTCCAAAGTTTAGTTCATTGGTCTGTGTGTCTCTCCTTAAGCCTTGGTTACACTGGCTTTGCAGTTTGTTTTGCAGTCCCAAAGTGTGGATCTTCTAAATTTGTTCTTCTTTCTCAAGTTTTGAATTTTCTAGATCAACTGTATTTCCATATAAATTTTAGAATCAGCTTGTCAAACTGTGTAAAAAGACATCTGGAATTTTGTGGGGATTAAGATAAATCTGTAGGGCAATTTGTGTGTTGTTGATATCTTAACAATATTGTTTTCTATATCATTAACATGAAACATTTGTCTATTTTTAGGTTTTTAATTTCCTTCAGCAAGATATTGTACTTTTAGTGTACAAGTTTTGATGGCTTTAGATTAATTTATTCATGATTATTTGTTTGATGTTATTGCAATTTGAATTACCTAAATTTTGTTTTTATATTATTCACTGTTATAGTTTAGAAAGATAATTTTTGTATGTTGATCTTGTATGCAATGTTGCTGATTCATTAAGTAAGTTATTACTCTAATATTGTGTGTGTGTGCATTCCTAAGGATTTTCTATGTACAAAAACATGTCTTTAGAAAAAGATTATTTTATTAATTTCTTACTAGTTTTAAAAACTTTCATTTAATTCTCCTTACCTAATTGCCAAGGTTAAATTTTCTAGGACAAAGTTGAATAGAAGTGGACATCCTTGTCTTGTCCCTGTTTTTTTGAGGAAAGCTCTCAGTCTTTTAACATAAAATATGATGGTAGCTGTGGGTTTTTCATAGACGGCCTTTATCAGGTTGAGGAAGTTCTTTTCTATTTATGGTTTCCCAAGTGTTTGAGAATGTAAGGGTATTGTATTTGGTTAAATATTTCCAGTATCTTTTAGATGATCTTTTTTGTTGTTGTTGTTCTTTGTTTTATTAATATGGTGTCTTACTTTGATTGATTTTCATATTGCAATGGACTAAACTTTTGTGTCCACCCCCATTCATATGTTGAAACCCTAATCCCGGTGTGATTATATTCAGAAGTAGAACTTCTGAGAAGCATTTAGGTCATGGAGATTCAAACTAGAGCTCTTGGGAATGAGAGTAGTACCTTTATAAAAGACCAAAGAGCTAGTTAGCTCTGTGTTGGCACAGCAAGAAGATAGAGGTCTTCAATCCAAGAAGACACTAATCAGAAACCTATCCTAATGGTATCCTGATCTTGGACTAGCAACCTCCAAAACTGTGAAACATAAATTTCTATTTTTTAAAGGAAGATTACAGTATTTTGTTATAGCAGCTAGAACTGAAAGAGATGTTGAACCAAACTTGCATTACTTGGATTAATTCCACTTGATCCCTGTGTATAATTGTTTTACATGTTGCTAAATTCTAGTATTTGCTAACAGTTTCTTGAGTATTTTTGTGCCTATTTTAAGAAGTGATATTGGCCTGTAGTTTCTTGTGATATTTTTCTCTGGTTTTGGTTTCAGTATAATAATGGCTTACAGAATGATTAAGAAGTTTTCTCACTATGTGCTATGGTGAGTGCTGTGAATTGTGTAAGACTGATAATTTACACACCTGTACCCCTGAAACAAATAATATATTATATTATATATTCATATATATATATATATTTTTTTTTTCTTAGTGAAATTAGTGTTAATTCTTCTTCAAACATTTGGTTGAACTTATCAGTGAAACCATCTAACCTGGACTTTTCTTTATGGGAATATCATTGATTACTAAACTAATGTTCGTATTTGTATGTCTTTCCAGATTTTCAACTTTTCTTGCACATGAGAAATCATTTTTCTTTTCCTAATCTCTATTTGTGTTTGGTTTTCTGCAATTTGATTATGATATGCTTAGATGTGACTCTGTCTTTTCTATTTTTTGGCCAGTATTCTTACTGCTTTATGGAAAAGAAAATTTTTAAATGTCCTTACTTTGTTATTTTTGCTGACATGATTTTATAACCTTGGCTTTTACTAGGGAAGACTCTACTCTCCTGGTGGTCAGCAAATATGTAACTCAGTGAATAAGTAGGTCTACTCTGGAGTTTAGTACTATGAAGTCAATTTTTAACTATTTCTATTGATAATTAAACTGATATTGTTATTTTCACGTGCACATGTCTTAACCCCTATCTTTCATTTGGTTCAGAACTTAAGCAAGTAACATGGCTGTAACTCAGTAGCCCTCTTCTTTCTCACAATTTGCTTGACAAACACTGTGAAATTATCTCTGGCTAAAGGCAAGGATTCTTGATCATACCTCAACTGATTTCATTGTAGACAAATTAGCAAGAACCCAAAGGGATATTTCCTCCCTAGTTTATGCCAAAATGCTATTCAGACTTAAAGTCAAATTCTTCTTCATACTCAGAGTACTTACTAAAATACTTTAGTAAAAGCTAATATCTAAGATTATCTGACAATACAGTATAATTTTATCTACACTAATAACTAAGCTCTTTTATTAAAAGTTTTCTTTTCTCTAATTATGTCATATGTTATATCTTCCCCAAAAGAGATGTGTCTTCAAAGAAGGAATGAAGCTTAATTTTTTTTTACTTTTAGTATATTAATTCATGAAAAAATAATAAGTATTCAGTTAATATTTATTGTTTAAGGATATGTAAGTAGGATTAGTGATTTCAGTTATATATATATTTTTTTATCTCCCAAAGACTTTATCTATTTACAGACAGAGATCACAAGTAGGCAGTCAGGCAGGCAGAGAGAGAGGGGGGAAGCAGGCTCCCTGCCGAGCAGAGAGCCCAATGCAGGGCTCAATCCCAGGACCCTGAGATCATGACCTGAGCAGAAGGCAGAGTATTTAAGCCATTGAGTCACCCAGGTGCCCCCAGTTATATATATATATTTTTATCACTTAAAAATAATTATCTTGATAAAGTTTCTCAAATTTTTTGCTCATCTATGAAATGCAATAACACTAATTAAATGCAGTATTATATAAAGTATAAGGCTTAATAAATGGCAGTTTGCTCCCTGCTTGTTCCAGGGACTAAATAACTACTTGAAATAAATATTGCTTACTGTGTTTAATAAAACCATTTCACTAATCTTCTCATATAGCCCACATATTCTCTCCAAATATATGTGATAGTACACAGATTGTAATGTTTTGTTTTGTTGTTCTCCATTTCATAGATCAATGATAAATGTTAAGGAATTACCGGTTTTTAAATAAGAATCTTGGTATTGAGAAAAATGTTGAGATTAAGTATAAGATCTTTATTCATGCTATTTTTTTCTTCATATAATGTCAGTTCTCACATTCAAACTTCAATAAATAGGATTTTCAGAGGTACAATTCAGTGAGCTGTCACTTGAAAAGGAATGTTATGTAAGCACTCTTCCTTGAGTTTAACAGAATCTTCAGAAATGAATAATATCTTAGATATCTTAGAAATGTCTGCTCAACAGATTTCATACATTTGATTTGTCTTCTGGCTTTGCTTACTACTTACACACAAAGAAGATGGCTGATTACCACACTATAGACTTTGTCAGTTCAAGGTTATATGTGAGTTTGCTTAGAACTTTAATACTCATCTATTCATCCTCTACATTGTAAGTTTTTTTTTTAAGTTTTTCTTGTTTACCTCCTGCACACTTTCATATATTTTAGGGAACTCTTTGAATAAAACATATTTTAATAGTTATCATTTAATAAGCACTTATTACATACCACTGTATTATATTTATATATATAAATGCTTACTTAGTATTTATAACATCATCTTAAGGTAGATACTACAATATTCAGAAGTTCATAAATGAGAAAACTGCATCACAAGCAGGTTAAATATCTATTAACATATTTTCCTGACTATTAAGGTAGAGACCTCATTGCATCATGTCAACCTTGCTAATCTCTATATTATGATGCTGAGTTTGAAAATCTGCAACTGCCTTCTTGTTACATTCTGACAAGAGAGAGGAGCCCAGTAGAGATTGCAAGGGAAACAAAGGGAAGAATGTCTTCCTTCTGCCCCGTGCTTGCTACTTATATCACCATAACCTCAATCAGTGGACTTCACCTCAAGAGAAAAAGTTGGTTCCAGTCTCCAGATCTTTTTTCTCTCCTAGGACCAGTATTATTGAAACTCCTCCTGGTACCTGAAGCAGCACATTCACACAGGCTCCTTGAGGTTCTGAGTTTTTGTTCTGCAGGACTGTTCTCGCTAGTCTATATTATAATTCCAAAATTTCCCCTTTATGCCCCCAGATATAAGGATGATAGATTCTTCTTGTAGTTATTCCCAGCTTACCTCAGAGTTTTTATTTTGTTTTTGTTTTAAGATTTTATTTATTTATTTGAGAGAGAAAGCATGAGCATAGCAGAGGGAAAGGGACACGCAGACTGCTGGCTGAGCAGGGAGCCTGATGTTGGGCTAGAATCCAAGACCCTGGGATCATGACATGAGCCAAAGGTAGCCACTTAACTGAACAACTACCCAGAAACCCTTTTGTTTTTGTTTTTTTACTCATTCAGTTTATTCAGCACCCACATAACCAATTCTCTTAAATTCTTCATTTCAAATACCTAATTCCGTTTCTGTTTTTCCTGCCAAGCCGCCTGATTTATAAACTCTCTTGGCTCATTTCTTCGAATTGTTAGATCTCTTAATGTAGGTCCCTTATGGAGTGAAAATAAAATTGTCCATTTCATAACATTTTTAAGTGATTATTGATATAAGTAAACAAATAGAACTACTTCTTACATCCTGGATGACAATAATGCTCAAGTAAGAATTGTTATCATATGCTCATGTATGATCTGAGAGTTGACATTGCTAACACCACACCACTTAGAATTGGGAAGTAGCCTGCCTTTATGCTCATATCTGTGTGGTTCTTGGTTTCTCTTGTGCCCAGAACCTGCCAATATTTTTTAGCTCTCCATCAATCAAAATCCAGATCTCATGCCCATATCTATATTTTTCTCACCAACAACTTTCCTTTTCACTGTACTTCATTTTTAGAATTTGAATTCAGAGCTAAGATTCAAAAGAAAATTAGGCATTACCAAATATATTAACTCATACAAATAGTATATGCGTGTGTGTGTGTGTGTGTGTGTGTGTGTGTGTGTTGGAGAGGCAATGGCAATTCCACGTGTTTAGTAATTCTTCTGTTTTAACCAGTCCAGGTGAACCATCTGAATTAACCATGCTGCACAGAATTGACTTCACCATTCATTAGTTCTGGGATTTGAATAAACTACTCAGGACCCACACACTGTTTCCTCACCTCTAAAGTGGAAATTTTAAAAGTATCTGAATTGAGGATTATGTGGTTAAGTGTGTCAGTAAATTTAAAGTGCTTAGAATGGCATTGTCACATGGTAATTGTTAAATGAATTCCACCTAATGTGGTTGCTATTATTCTTATAATATCCTAGAATGGCATCGATCAAACAAACATGTACTAGAAAAAATAATAATGCATTCTCAAACATGCAAGGGAAATGTCCATAAACTAGAAACAGTTTGCTCAAAAATATGGAGTACAGATTTATCAATTTCTCCTGTAAACAGAAATATCTGAAATGAAGTCAGGAATGTCAATGGAGCCACCAGGTCATTGGGGAGGTTAGTCTTATGCCTGTCCCTACCTGAATGGAACATGAACTTTTGGACTATACCAACCACAAACTGCTATGTCCTGTTGTAATCCTCAGAATGAGGCTAAACTCCAACCTAGAAACTAGCATAGTAACGTGTATTATGGTATCTACCAATGTTAATTATTTTTGTTTATACTAGTCATAACCCTTGGAAAACAGTTTATATAAGTCTGCAGTTTTTGCCTTTATAAACTCCGTGTCTCCCCTCTCACCCTTCAGAGCATATTTCAGGTACTCCTGGATCTGTGTCTCCTGAATTCAAATTCCTTAAGACCTACAAATAAACTTTTGGCTTGCTTAGCAATCTCAATTATTTTTTGTTCGACATTCCTTTATATTTGGCTTATTGATTGGGTGGAACTGTTTCACACTTCTGGAGAAGACAGCCCCTCTGGTAAAAGATGTGTGAAAATAGTCTCTTCCCCTCCCTATCCTTCATTTCTCCCTTACTATATATTCTTAGAAACAATGTGAAGGCTGATGTCAACAGCATATAAAATTTTTTATTATGGAGGGCATGTATTGCATGGAGCATTGGGTGTGGTACATAAACAATGAATTTTGGAACACTGAAAATAAAGTAGAAAAGTAAATAAATAAATACATTGATACTATTCATACAAAACAACTACAGATTAAGCAGGTTGCTATATTGTTTGTTTCATTTAGACAAATTTTCTCAATCCTGTAAAGAACAGTTTTCTAGTTCTTTGGCAGGAAACTGAACACTTCCCCTCAACACCAGCCATGTATGTATGTATGTATGTATGTGTCTATTTATCTATCTATTTATCATCTATCTATATCATTACTAGGCAGATCTTTTGTTTCTTGTCTTGGATTTCTCTGATTTCCATATAAACTGACATTTGTTTTGGGATATGCTTTTTTTTAATACTTTATTCAAACTGATCTTGGTTCTCACTCTCCCTTATGAGAAATAGAGTTGAATCCTAGAGGCCAAATGTCTGAATATAAACGCTGAGTCAATCAAAAACTAGATCTCCTGATCCTCGGCCAGGCATCTTTTGTTAATGTCTAAATTAGAGGTACATGTTTGTCCTTTTCTAGGGCAAGGATGAATAGCCTTTATTAGATTCACATATGGATATATGATGAAAAACTGGTAAATACCAGAATTTTAAATATTACAGTAAGTTTGGGATTTGAGTTTGGTTTTGTGAAACTGGTGATAGTGAATGCAACTGGGATAGTGACTGCACTGTGTCCATTACTATGTGGTGAGCCCATTTCAGGTCTATTGTACTAATCCCGTTTCTCTGTGGGTGGGAGAGAACCAAGTAATTCAGACTAAAGAGTTTTTTCATTTCTCCTTATCTTCTGTGCTGACTGTGCCTAGCTGAGACTTCTCTGAAGATAAAAAGACTAAATATTTACTTCAGAATAAATGTTTTTTCTTATTTTTCAATACACTGGAGACACAGGAGTTGGAGAAAATACAACACAAACCAAAATTGGCCTCAACTTGGCCAATAGGGTTCCCGTCACAGGATACTGCAATTTTTGGGAGGAGGGGTTGTTTTAATTTAAACATATTTTATACTAAAAATATGGAAAATAGTTATTTAAATGTGCTACATTTTTCTTGGAGCATAACATGTTGCAGAGATATATGAAACATACCGCACTAGACCCATATATATATATCCGGTCCTGGAGATTCTTGGATTCTATTTCTTTCTTTCTTTCTTTCTTTCTTTCTTTCTTTCTTTCTTTCCTTTTGTTTTAAGATTTTGTTTATTTATTTCACAGACAGAAATCACAAGTAGGGGGGGGATGGGAAAGCAGGCTCACCCCTCAGCAGAGAACCCGATGCAGGGCTCGATCCCAGGACTCTGAGATCATGACCTGACCCAACGCAGAGGCTTAACCCACTGAGCCACCCAGGTGCCCCTTGGACTCCATTTCTATTTCAGAAGAGAATTCCCTGGAGCAGGCAGCCAAGACAATACGGCAGGCAGGAAATAAAGAGAAAGCATTCCACACGGAGGAACCTGACTCCTCATCTATTCTACAAAAAATATAAGTGTAAAGAGGTATGAAATCTACTTATATGAACAGTCTCATAATACGATGCATTCATAACTGAAATATCTACACTTTTTATCTAGTGTGAAATGTAATCATCTCTAGAGTTAATATACCTTTCCTTTTCCATACTGAAAATCCATTAGTGTAGTCCTAGAAATTTATTTTTCTTTCCCTCTCTGTCTCTCTTTCATTCCCTCTCTTTCACCTATTCCCTCTTCCTTTTCTTTCTTTATACATCTGGTTTCCTCCATAATTTAAATAATTTTGTTTCACAAAATATAATATTTTAATTGCCCAAGCAGCATGCTATCGCAAGTCATAAAATTCTATATGCTTACTTATTCCTTAAGAACAGCAACCAACTGCCTTGAAAGGAATACATATCAGCAAAAAACCCAGTGGGAGGGGGAAGTTACAGGGACACCACATTTCCTAAATGATACTGATGTTCGTGTTTGTTACTAATTCCTAAATTCACCTCAATCCATCCCTGTTGAATTCTTATTTCTAGCAACTTTACCATGAAAACTTCTGCTCCTCTAAAAGCTTGTTTGCATTAAAACCAAGGAAACTCTAAGAATTAGGTTTATAAGAAACAGGAGAAATTGTCCTGCTTGATTCTGTTGCATTTTCTTGTATTTTTTAAACAAAACTCAATTTATCAATTCGAGAGAGGGTAGAACATAAAAGTAAAGGATGTTGCCATAAAAGTTGGAAATATATCCTCTATAACAGCTTCTGGGGCCGATCTGCATAGCAAGCTCTTGGTTGTTTATTCAGTGTAAAAGCTAATAAATCTATTTGTGAGAACTCCTAAAAGGCAATCATTTTCAAAAAGAGTGAATTCTGGCAAAAGCTATTGTTTCAGCAAATCCAAATGACAAGTGCTTTAATATGACAACATTTGCAGTTCCGGGGGCATAGTACATTTTGGAATCATAAAAGTAGCAACACATTCTGTGTGGCAAAACATACTGTGTTTAAATCTGTCCTACTGAAACGTGCTGCTAATGGTTATGCACAATACATTAAGGAGAGAAAGGATGACAAATTACAAACCTACACAGATCTCATCATTTTGCAAGAAAGTCTTTATTTTATTTATTTATTTTTTCTTTCCATCCATCTGTTTTAGTTATACACCCTCTCCAAATTCAGCTAGAAATCTGTCTCTCAAGAGCCTTCTCACACTGCATTCTACTTTTCTTTAGATGATATGCATTAGATTTCCCAATAACAATACTTTTTATTTTATTGATAGTAGCAAATAAAATATATTTTTAGATTAATGAATTAAAATAAACACCTTTTTTGGTCTGTATAAAAAGTAATGACTATTGAAGCTTAGTAAGGTGAAATTCAGTTCTCATTTAACTTCCTTCTTCAGCTTCTATTCTCAGTTTGTCACTGGGATACAGGACACCAAACATTGTGGAAAATGAGAAGTTGATAGTCTTTGCCCTGAAGCTTGCAGTCTGAGAGTAAAAACTTGAGACAGGCAGAGTCAAAGTAGGAAAGCTGTACCAAAGTGAAATAAACATTGTTAGAGGTAAGGCAGTAAGAAAACGATATACTGGGAACTTGGAAGTAGAGACAAAAATTGTGTTTATTTAACAATTGTCAATCTTTCCAACTTCACGCTGCAAGATGACCCCTGTTATAGTAAGCTTAAATTTTTTCCTAAAGGATTCATGGATGAGGCTTCTTGTTTGGACTTTCTGATTTGTGCTTCAAACCACAATGCAGAAAATTGCCTGGAAAACACAGCAATTTTTGAAGGCATTCCTGCATACACTGTAATCTGACTCCATTTTTTTCTGTCACATTTAATCTAAACCTGTTACCCAGTTTTTCAAAGCTCTCTCTTCTGTTAATCTGCCATTCCTAATGGGTCTACCCTCCTAGTCAATAATCAGGCTAGATTTCCTGTGACCCACTTTCCTGATTTGAAGTGTTCAGTTTCTTCTGTTCTACCTATTCAAATCTTGTCATTTAAGCCCAGATAAATATATTTCTTCCACTATCCCTACACTATTCTTTTTTACAGATCTCAATTACTATGTTATAGGAAGGTGTGCCTTATGGATTGTCGGCTCCTGTTTCTGTTGCTCCCTCAATTAGAAGATGTGCTGCCTGAGGAAATCTGTGATGTATTATGTGCCCACATAGTTCACAAAGCCCTGAATAGAATATGTCTTTGTAATATTCTCAAAACCATGTCCATGTGCTTAAATGACAAATGAACATGTTTTGTTTCTTAGATAAATTCTTCATTAGTAATTATATTATTAATGCTTATTATATTGAGTATAATAACTATAAGTGATGGGTTAATGAAAGTGTGATTTTTATCTACTTTTAATTTTAAAGTTTTATTCTTAAAATTATTTTTGAATACAACATTTGGTTCTAAGATAAATTTTCACTGTAATGTCTTTTTGTAATTTTCCTCCACTCAATTCCATCCCAATTAAGGTGAAAAGGGCAATAGGGTTACTCTCATAAGTTTCAATTGAACTAATACAAGTGAGGATGGTGTATATTCTCTTGAATACATACAGATATTCACAAGCATACACACAATGAATTTGGCTAAAATATTTTAATTATTTATAAGTTCTGATTGTTTTATAATTACAACATCACTTTCTCGGGCTCATCAAAACTTTTTTCTTCATAAATGACTCTCATATGCAGGCAAATAAGTATATTTACTTTCTGTGAACTCTCAGTAGTTCAAGTAATATTTAACTCCATTTTGGTTTAAAAATTCAGTAATATTACTTGGTAAATAATACAATGAAACACTTCCTGAAGTAAGTACACTACATTAGCTAGCATGGTCTCAGATAGTGATACTATTCTGCAATGTCAGGGGAAATAGTCACAATTTTTCTAGTTACATTTAGAGCAGAAAATGTTGTAGAATGGGATAAGAGTTGAACCCTGATCTGTCTCTGATTCACAACTTTTGACCACTTTGCAATCTACCTTTCAGTTTTTATTTGCTGAAAGTGGTGAAGTGATGCAAAGAATGAAGATCTCTCTCTCCCACATCTTCCACATCTCTCTACTACATCTCTGTGTTTGTGTGTATGCATAACATATTCCTACCTGAAATAAAGTTCTACAGCAAGTCTCACATTTTATTTACAATAGAAGTCAAACTCATTAGCTGTCTTCCATCTAACTTTCCTGCTGCCATCCTCACACTACATTGGATCCAACTCAAATTTCTCACAATTTTGAAAATATGACCTGATCTTTCCCACCAGTCGTTCATCTGTACTATTCTCTCTATCTTGCAATCTTTCCATTTTCCTCTTGATGCCTAATTTCAAAGCTCTTGTCAAAAATAACTTTCTCATTGATGACATGATTATTCCTTTGCTCAGTCTAATTTCTATCTCTTTCCTTTATCCTGATGTCCCTGAGTACTCTCTGTCACATCTGCATAAAAACTGGCCTCCTTGAGATCACTAATACTACCCACATTGACCATTCACATTATCAGTTCTCAATAAAATATCTTACACAGCATATGAGCCAAGTTTGGTGTATTTAGTACCATTGATAAGGCATTTTTTCGCATGGTTCAGAATACTATATTTTATTATTCTTCAACTAACTTACTTTTCTGACGACTTTTGTTTCTCTCAACACTGGTTAGTGTTAATTCTTAGTCTTATTTTTTGTTCTATTTATAAATAACCTTTGGATGATCTCATTGATCTGATGGTTTAACATAGGGCAAAAGCTAACAACTTACAGATTTATTTTCATGATACCTTCATTCTCTCAGTTACCCAGTTAGAAAAATTCTAAAATTACTTTTTCTCTCACCAACATACCCATCTGAAAATCATGTTATCATTTAGATTGTAGCCATTTCTCTGTCTCTTTACCTGTTAATATCTTAACTCGGATCTGAGTTGTTATCGTGTCAAGTTTCATTTGCTGTAATAACCACTAGGTCTCAAGTTCTTCTAGTCTTCTCTACAATCTCTTTTTAAAATAGACACTGCATTGTGCCTGGGTGGTTTCGTGGGTTAAGCCTCTGCCTTCAGCTCAGGTCATGATCGCAGGCCCCTGGAATAGAGCCCCACATCAGGCTCTCTGTTAGCAGGGAACCTGTTTCCCTCTCTCTCTGACTGCTTCTCTGCCTACCTGTGATCTCTCTCTCTCTGTGTCAAATAAATAAATAAAATATTAAAAAAAAATAGATGTTGCAAAAGGAAACAGTCAGCAAAACTAAAAGGCAGCCCATGGAAAGGAGGGGGATATTTGCAAATGTCATTACAGATAAAAGGCTCTTATCCAATATCTATAAAGAACTTCTCAAACTCAACACCCAAACATAAATGATCAAGTCGAAAATGAGCAGAAGACAGTAGCAGAAACTTCTCCAAAGAAGACATACAAATGGCTAACAGACACATAAAAAAATGTTCAATATAATTAGCCATCAGGGAATTTCAAATCAAAACCACATTGAGATACCACCTTAGACCAGTTAGAATGGCAAAAAATTAACAAGACAGGAAACAACACATGTTGGCAAGGATGTGAAGAAAGGGGACCCCTCTTACACTGTAAGCTGTAAGGAATGCAAGCTGGTGTAGCCACTTTGGAAAACAGTGTGGAGGTTCCTCAAAAAGTTAAAAATAGAGCTACCTTATGACCCAGCAATTGCATTACTGGGTATTTACCCAAAGATACAGATGTAGTAAAACGAAGGGGCACATAAACCCCAATGTTCATAGCAGCAATGTCCACAATAGCCACTATGGAAGGAGTTGGGATGCCCTTCAACAGATGAATGGATAAAGAAGATGTGGTTGGTACATATAATGGAATACTACTCAACTATCAGAAAAGATGAATACCCACCATTTTCATCAACATGATTGGAACTGAAGGGGATTATGCTGAGTGAAGTAAGTAAAGCAGAGAAAGACAATTATCATATGGTTTTACTCATATGTGGAACATAAAGAATAGCACAGAAGACATTAGAGGAAGAAAGGGAAAACTGAAGGGGGGAAATCAGAGGAGGAGATGAACCATGAGAGGTTGTTGACTCCAGGAACCAATCTGAGTTTTTCAGAGGGATGGGGCATGAGGGAATGGTGTAGCCCAGTGATGGGTATTAAGGAGGGCACATGTTGTATTGAACTCTGTGTGTTATATGCAAATAGTGAATCATGGAACACTACATCAAAAACTAATGATGTACTGTATGGTGACTAATATAACATATAAAAGAAAAACAAAACAAAACAAAACAAAAAAGAAAAGAAAACAGATGTTGCATAGGTCCTGTAAAATGAGACCTGATTCTTCTTCTCTGGCCCAAGCCAAGCAATGATTCTCCATTTCATTCAAAGTAAAAGCCAAAGACCTAACCATGACCTAGAAAATGTTGTAAAATCTGATCCTGCTGTGGGCTGAATTGTATCTTCCCACAATTTATTTATTGATTCCCTCTAATACAGCGTGATGATATTTGAAAATGAGGCTTTTGAAAAATTGTAGGGTTTGGATGACATCATGAGAGTGGGGTTCTTATAATGAGATTAGTACCCCTATAAGAAGAGATGTCAGAAAATTCATTCTTTTTCCTTCTGCCATGTTAAGACACAGACAGAAGGTGGTCATTTGAAACCCAGGAAGACATCACTCATCAGAACTCAACAGTGCTAGCACCCTGTTATTGGACTTTCAGCCCATGAAACTGTGAGAAAATAAATTTCTGTCATTTAAGCAATCCAGTCAGTGCTATTTTGTTATGGCTGGCCAAACTAAAACAGACCTTTTTTTAGTTTTCTGAATTTTTATCCTATTATCTCTTTGACTCCAGTCAGAGACTCCTTATTCATTCTTAGTCTACTAAGTAATGCCTATGTTAGAAACTAGTTCTATCTATCCTCTGTGCTTGACATAAAGTTTTGGAAGACATTAATTTGCCAGAAGATTTTATCTCTTTCAAGTCATTGCTCAAAATCCCACTTTCTTTGCAAAGTCAACTCTGCCTGCTCAATAAGCAACCACTTTTATACCCGAACCCTAGATTCGCCACCCTCCTTACTCTGTTCTATTTTTGTTAAGTTTTCATTTAAATTCTACTTAGTTAACATACAGTGTAATATTAGTATGACCTCTTCCATACACATGATTCTCATTACAACAAAGTGCCCCTCCTTCATCCCCATCACCTATTTCACCCATCTTCCCACTCACCTCCCTTCTGGTGACCATCAGCTTGTTTTCTATAGTTAAGAGTCTGTTTCTTGATTTGTCTCTTTCTTTCTCACCCTACTTTTGCTCATTTGTGTTGTTTCTTAAATTCCACATGAATGAAATCACATGGTATTTGTCTTTCTCTGACTGACTTCGTATAATATTCTCTATCTCTAACCAAGTTGTTGGAAATGGCAAGATTTCATTCTTTTTTTTGTAGCTGAATAATATTCCATTGTATGTTTTGTTTGTGTGTATGTATATTTACACACAAACATGACTATCAGTTGATGAATACCTGGGATGTTTTCATAATTTGGCTATTATGCATATTAGATAATGTTGTTAAATCATCCAGGTGCATGTTTCCCTTCAGACCAGTATTTTTGTTTTCTTTAGGTAAATAGTAGTGGAATTGCTGGACCTGGGGTATCTCTATTTTTAACTTTTTGAGGAACCTCTACCCAGTTTTCAAGAGTGACTGCACCAGGTTGCATTCCCATCAACAGTGCAAGAGAGTCCTCCTTTCTCCACATTCTCACCAATACATGTTGTTTCTTGTGTTGTTGATTTGAGCCATTCTGAGAGGTGTGAGGTGATATCTCATTGTAGTTTTGATTTGCATTTCCCTGATGATCCAGTGATGTTGAACATCTTTTCATGTGTCTGTTGGCCATCTGAATCTCTTATTTGGAGAAATTTCTATGTCTTCTGCCCATTTTTGATTGGATTATTCATTTTTTGGGTGTTGAGTTTTCTGTTCCATTGAAATGATCATATAGTTCTTATCCCTTCTTTGATTAATGTGATGTATCACATTGATTGATTTGCTAATATTGGACCACACTTGTAATCCAGGAATAAATCCCACTTGATTGTGGTAAATTATTTTTTATTACTGAATTCAGTTTGCTAATATTTTATTGATAATTTTTATATCTATTTTCATCAGGGATATTGGCCTATAGTTCTCTTTCTAAGTGGTGTCTTTATCTGCTCTATTTTTCTTTAATGGAACATATCATCTTCTAACCATAAGATATCATTTAGTGATTATCTTTATTATTGAATGTCATTCTCTGCTGAACTGGGAGCCTCACAAAAACAGGGATTTTTTCTTTATGTTTTTTTCCTAATGAATCCCAAATATATATACAGAATATATGTTATTTTTCCTTAAAGATTAAGTTTTAATGTATTTTATACTATCAATGGTAATTCTTTCCTGAGAGCTCAGAACATTCATATAATAATTATTCACTATTATGCAGATTTCATAATTTTCCTTTCTCTTGAAATATTTGTAATAAATAATTTATCTATTTTTTGATTTTCACTATTTATATTAAAACATTTATATATAATTAGCTTCTTTTTATTGAAATATAATTAATATACAATATATTAATTTCAGATGTACAACAAAGTGATTTTACATTTGTATGCATCGTGACATGATCATCTCCCTTAATCTAGATACTATATGTCACCATACAAAGTTAACATGATTTTACTAATTATATTCCTCCTACTGTACATTGCATCCCCAGGGCTTATTTATTTTATAACTGGAATTTGTACTTTCTGATCCCTTTAACCCATTTTGTACTCCAACCCTCATCTGACTAGCAACTACCAATCTATTCCCTGTAGTTATGAGCCTTGGTTTTGTTTTTTTATTTTTTTTTTGATTCCACATAAAACTGAATTTATAAAATATTTGCCTTTTTTTTACTCATTTCATATAATGTAATACCTTGAAAGTCCATCCACATTGTTGCAAATGCAACATTATACTCTTTTTAATGGCTGAGCAATGTCCATTGTGTGTATATATGCATCACATCATCTTTATCTATCTATCATGAACATTTAGGCTGTTTCCATATGAAATGATGCTTCAATGAATACAGAAGTGCACATATCTTTTCAAATTAGTGTATTCATTTTCTTTGGATAGCTACCCAAAAGTAGAATTGCTGGATCTTATGGTAGGTTTTTTTTTTTTTTTTCACTTTTTGAGGAATTATAATACTGTTTTCCACAGTGTCTGAACCTACTCACATTCCCAAAAAACAGTGTACCAGGGTTTCCTTTACTCAACATCCTTATAAAAAGTTGTTATTTTTTTATCTTTTGCATAATAGATTGTTGTGACAGGTGTAAGGTGATATCTTACTGTGGTTTTGATGTGAATTTCCCTGACAATTAGTGATATTGAACATCTTTTCCTGTGCCTTTTGACCATCAATATGTCTTCTTAGGGAAAATGCCCATTCAGATCTTCTGCCAATTTTTTGATCATATTTTCTATTTTCATTTTTGTTGTGATTGAGTTTTATGAATTCTTTATATATTTTGAATATTTACCCCTTAATGAATATCTCATTTGCAAATATCTTATCCCATTCAGTAGATTGTTTTATTTATTTAGTTATTTATTTACTTAATTTATTTGCTGTGTAGAAGCTTTTAATATGTTGTAGTCCCATTTACTTATTTTGCTTTTTTGTCCTTGTCTTTGGAGTCAGATACAAAACAAATAAACAAACAAACAAAAAACAACAACTAAAATAGCAAATCTAAGATTTTTTTCCCACTAAGATTAATGGGAAAGAGTTTACCACATATATATATACATATATATATGTATATATGAATACATATATATATACACACATACATACACACACATATATATATGTGTACATATATATATATTTTTAGAACAGTTATAATTTAAGTTCTGGCTTTAATAAATTAAAAGTTAATATTTTTGTGTGTGGTATAGGATGGTTTTCCAGTTTCAGTCTTTTACAGGTGGCTGTCCAGTTTTCCCAACATGATTTAGTGAAAAGACTATACATTCCTCACTGTATATTCTTGCCTCTTTTGTCATATATTAATTAACCCTATATGGGCAGGTTTATTTCTGAGCTCTGCTTTCTGTTCCATTGATTTATATTTCTGTTTTTATGCCAATACCATCCTTTTTTGATTACTATATCATTGGAGAATATCTTGGAATCTGGGAATATATAGGACTTTGTTTTAATTTTTCAAGATTGTTTTGGATATTTAGGGTCTTTTGTGGTTCAATACAAACTTTAGGGATACTTTGTTCTAGTTCTGTGAAAAACTGCCATTAAAATTTTGATAGGGATTGCATTGAATGTGTAGATTGCTTTGGGTAGCATAGACATTTTAACAGTATTAATTATTCTAATCCATGAGCACAGAATATCTTTCCATTTATTAGGCTTTTCTTCTACTTCTTTCTTTAATATCTTATACTTTCCAGTGTAAAGTCTTTTTCCTCATTGGTTAAATTTATTCCTAAATATTTTATTATTTTGACACAATTGTAAGTGCAATTGCTCTCTTGGTTTCTCTTTCTAATAGTTCATTATTAGTGTATAGAAACAAAACAGATTTTTGTATATTAATTTCATATCCTGAAGCTTTATTAAATTCATTTGCCAGTTCTAGCTAACAATTTTTGAGTGAAGTCTTTAGGATTATCTGTATATTATCAAGTCAACTGCAAATGGTGACAGTTTTGCTTTTTTCTTTATAATTGGGATGCCTTTTATTTATTTTTCTTATCTGATTGCTTTGGCTATCATTTTCAATGTATAAAAATGGCAAGAATTAGCACTCTTGTCTTGTTCCTGATCTGAGCATGATATTAGCTATCAGTTTGTCATATATGGCCTTTATTATGTTGAAGTACCTTCCCTCTGAACCCACTGTGTTGAGAGTTTTTATAAGCAGATGTTGCTTTTTGTCAAATGCTTTTTCTGCATCTTTTGAAATAATCATGCAATTTTTATCTTTCATTTTGTTAACATAGTGTATCACATTGATTAATTTGTGGATAATGAACCATCCTTGCATTCATGAAATAAATCCCACTTGATCATGGTGTATGATCCTTTGAATCTATTGCTGAATTTGATTTGCTAATATTTGCTAATATTTTGCCAATCCTAAAGACTTCACCCAAAAATTTTTACTTACCCTCCCATTTTGTTTTTAATGCAAAATTTACTTTTTTTCTTTTTTTTTAAGAAAAAGAGAGAGAGAACATGAAGGAGGACATAGAGGGAGAGGGAAAGAGAAAGAATCTCAAACACGTTCCATAACCAGCAGACAGCCTGACACAGGGCTCAATCTCACGACCCTGAGATCATGACCTGAACTAAATCAACAGTCTTAACCAACTGAGCCACCCAGGTACCCCTCATTTTACTCCTTTATATTTTATGTATTTTAATTATTATGGTTTTAGTTTATCTTACTACTTTTTTATTAAAGTATAATTTATGTGAAATGTTATATCAGTTTCAAATGCACCACATATTGATTCAACAATTCTGCACATTGTTTAGTGCTTATCACCATACAACATTATTATAATATTATTGATTATATTCCCTATTTTACTACTTTTATCTTTTAATCTTCATATTAGCTTATACCTACCACCTTTATATGTTTACTTTTTCAAGGGATATTTTCACATTCATATTTTTTCTTGTTTTTAAACAGTGTCATTTCTTTTCAGCTTAAACAAATTCCTTTAACATTTCTTGTAAGGCTTGGTTAGTGTGGATGATTGGACTTTTTCTTATCTGGAAAACTATTTATCTCTCTTTCTGTTGTGACCAGATAGAGTATTATTGATGGGTAGTTGTTGTTGTTGTTTTTTTTCCCCCTGCTCAGCATCCTAAATATGTCATGCCACTCCCTTCTGGCCTACAAAGTTATTGCTAAAAAATCTCTTTACAGACTTATCGAATTTTTCTTAAACATGACAAGTTACCTTTCTCTTGCTGGTTTTAAGATTCTTTTTTTATTTTTAACTTCTCATGTTTTAATCATAACATATCTTGGTGTCACTCTCTTTGAGTTTATTTTCTGTGACTCTTCATGCATTCTGAATTTGGACACCTGTTCTTTCTATACCTTTATGAAAGTTTTCAGCCATTATTCTTCAAGTAAGTTCTCTGTACTTTTCTCTCTCTTTTCTCCTCTTGGGAGCCTTATAAATACAGAAGTTATTCTGTTTGATGTTTTCTCAGGTCTCTTAAATTATCTTCATCTATTTTTTTTTTCTTTCCTTCTCTTTTTTTTTGGTGCTCTGGGTATGTCCCAAATCCTTTGTCTTCCAGCTCATTGATCCATTCTTCTGTTTCATCCAGTCTGCTGGTAAACCCTTCCAGTGTATTCAGTTTTTATATTTTTCAGTGGTACTTTCTTATATTTTCCAACTCACTATTGAAGTTTTCATTGTATCCATCCATTCTTCTTCTGAGATTGGTGAGCATCTTCATGACCATGGATTACTTTCTTCCTTTATTTATTTAAATGATGTAGTTTATTTACCTTCATCATATTAAGGTCTTTTTCTGAGATTTTGTATTATTCTTTCATTTGGAATATATTTTTCTTTTTCTTCATTTTACATTGACTTTTTATGTTTGTTTTTATGTATTACACAAAACAGCTATCCTTGAGTCTTGAAGGAGAGACCTTATTTGGTGATGAAATTTCTCATTCACCCTTGTCTTATTTCACCATTTTTCTCTCAAACCTTTGTGTTTGTCTAAACAACCTGATTTATTCTTGATATGTCTTCATTGTTGAGGGTGTTTTAAGACGTGTCTTTGTTCCAACGTGAAGAATCTCATTTTGTATGAAGCTTCAGGCTGATTGGAAGCCAGACTCTTAGACAGCAGCTTTTAAAGCATTCAAAATATACAATACTATGAGGACCCACTTGTTAACCCTTCTATTTTCTAGATCTCTCAATTTGGAGATATTCCCTAGGCAAAAATAAGAACTCTAGATAAGCCTTTTACTGGAAGTTCTTATCAAGTTGTAGCAAGGCCAATTGGGTGCAAAAGAATGGTGTCTCTCTTCTTATATTCCCTGGGAACTCTTCAATAGCCTATTGATGTGTGCAAAACCTGGAGTCTGTTTCTCAAGCTAAAGCTCCAGGATAAGTAAATAAGTATTTTTCACAGGAAAATTGGAGGTATGCTTTATTATCTGTGCTGTACCCTGCCAATAACTGTCCTTCTGATTGTTATCTAATTGTTACTTTGAAGTTCAGGAATACCAGGCACTTTGGCTACCTAGGCCAGGCAAACATAGGTTGTCTCCTGTTGTTTTTGTATACTCACTGGCTTTAATAGGGCAGCTGGGAAGTGTAGTTTGTAGCACACACCAGCTTCAGAAAGATAGCAAGAAAATGTCTTGACTAGTGTATACTAGTGGGCTTCAGTGATGTTGTACATAATTAGCTTCTTTTTTCTTAACACTTCGTTTGTGAATGAACAGAACATCATTGCTTTAGGTTGTTGCATTTGGAATACTGAAGATCTAGAGTTCTTGTCACAGTCCCCTTTGTAATATACCTGAGGCACTTGATGTATATCTGTGATCAAGACAGAAACATCCTTATCCTCCATCTTCAATTCTAGAGATCATGCTTCATATATCCTATGGGTTCAGATCTAGTTATTTGAGTGTCAAACACTATTATACTCTTTTGACCCTCTTTCATCTTAAAAGTTTCATTCATAAGACTCAAATTAAAAATTTCTTTCAAAATCCCTTTTTAAACCATTCCCATGCTCCCTATGTCTCCTCAAATTTATTAATTTTAATCTTTTAAAAAATTAATTTATTTATTTTCAGAAAAACAGTATTCATTTTTAATCTTTAATATTTATCCTTTATGTTAAGATGTTTCTCTTATAGTTCGATATGATTTATTTAAAGCTTTTTTTTTCTTTCTTTTGATGGATTATAAATTCCTTTCCCTTAAATGAGTTGATATTTGTAAAATAACTGTAAAAGTAAATGCAAGCTTTTAATATACATCCCTTCCTTGTCATAAAAATCATTTACTTTTACTATTTCATCGCCACTTTTAAAAACTCTAGGCCACAATACAAATTGCAAACTTTTTGTTAATATAATTTACTCCTTTCATTTTTATCATTATTTTGTACATATTTCTTTTAGTTTCCTTCTTTCTTTCTCTCTACTTTTTTTTTTTTTTGCTTTTACATACTGTCACTCCATTAGTGAAAATGAATCTAAAAGATTTTAGCCAACTTCGTAATTTTATTCTTCTGTGCACTCAAGTCCCTGCCTGAGAGTGAATTAGGCACTTAGAGAGGACCATTAGCACTTGCAGTGCATGTAAAATGCTCAAAACAGCACCCATGTGGCTTAAAGAATTTATGTACCTGATGCCAAAGATTCTTACAGAGCTTGACTTAGGTTCTAGAGAGAAAGGAAAACAGGATCCTGGGAGACTATCTGATCTAGCTTCTTGCCTTCAGGCAGGCACATGTTGAAGCTATTCAGAAATGATTTTTTCTAATTATCATTCTGAATATCTCATGTTCATTTTTTTCTTCTCAAAATTACACAAGGCAGTTTTCACAATGCTATGCACTTGGTGCTTTCTGATACTTCCTGGATTGAATGGTTGCCTTACATCCTTTTTGTTGTTATTCGTAGGTATCCATCTAGCAAGGCTTAATATATTTTACTACTCACTATTTTAAATTGAAATAAGACTAGCATTCTGTGGTTTTAAATTTAGATATCAAAGATAAAAAAAATAGGTAATGTAAAAGCAGAAATAAATCTTTTATTATGAGATTCCAGCTATTTCCATTGGAATCTCAATGCTTTGGACACTTAACATTTTCTTCCCTTGTTAAGTATTAAAAATAATATCTGCATTAACTACCTCATTGAATTGTTGTAAGGATTAAATAAACCAGTGCATGTGATGGTGCCAAGAAATCTACAGGGTACTATTCAATTATAAGGCCTTTAATCACTATCCCTTCTATGTCCCTGGCAGAATTTGTTTACATAGCTATTATAGCACTCAGGATATTGTTTCTTAGTATTAAATGTGTCTCTTATTTCCCAACTACTAGAAAGCAGAGGCTCTAATTTATTGCTATGCTCCCTGAATGTTAACAAGTTCAGTGCTATGGATGTAATAGCCAATAAATAAATGTGGAATAAATGAGTAAATGAAATGTGTAGATTTCATTATTATTTGCAAAACTAATATGTTATTATGCTAAGTCGGAAACAGAAAACAAAGGTATAATGAAAATAGTTCCAGCTATATATTACTAGATTTTAATGGTAAAAAAAAAAATGATATAAATCTGTACAAGAAATATTGCCAAAATAAATTTTAAAAAAGAACATCCATGATCGATCTTAAAATATTAGGAAGTGTTGCCTTACTTTATGAACATCTCAATCTTATTTCAAAGTTTTACTCAAGCTTTCTCCAAACACTATTCAAAGCAGAAATTTAGAAAGTTAGGGACAGAAAATTCAGCAAAAGCAATTATATAGTTTGGTGTAGCTAAAAGAAATGTAAGAACACCAAGTATTACTTAAAATATTTGAGTACACTGATTTTCTCAGCCTTCCTGAGGGAAGTATTTGTTCATATTAACTTAATATTAATAAAAGAAAAAAGCTTAAAGCATGGGAATATTTAAATGCTGACAAAATGATGACATATATCAAGCAGGAAAAGCTATGAAGAAAGATAAACAGTCTACTTACAAAGAAGTGAGATTTCACTTGATTTAAAATAAGTAGGGTTTGTTATATTAGTAAATGGGATTTTAAAATAACTCAAAACAATTTGCTTCTTATTTGTTAAATCTACATTAAAATTCTGAAATATGTTACTATAATGATATTATTATTAAGAGCACATAAGAAAAATTTACTTAAACTATCTTCCTCCCCCCAAAAAAGAGTATCTTTCCCTTCTCCATATATATATATATATATATATATATATATATATATATATATATTTAACCTTACCAAAAGCAGAAAAAGAAAACAAAAACAAAAGCAAAAACAAAATGCTGAGGGGTCTTTCAATTTCCAATCACGTACTTGTCTAATTGTCCTGAAATTTGGGGGGCTCGAAATCCTGGTGGGGTAGAAAACTGCTAATGTTAAAGAAAAGAAAATGTAAAGGAAAAGATTTTTTATTTATGTAGGCCTTAGCAGTTTACAGTGTGATTGTTCACAACATTTTTTACTCAATCTGATGTTATATCAGTTGTCATAAAAACAAAGTTTGTACGATTTTCTCTTTCTTTAAGAGCTTTTAAAATGGCTAACTTCATGGCATTTTAATCAACATATTTACTTCAGTTAGAAAATATTTACAAAAATTTATTAATATTTATTTTGTTGAAAAATCTCATAAAAATGTTGTATTTATGTCAGTGGTGGCTTTTGCTATTATGAAATTCTGATTCTTTGGTTTGGGAGATCGGGAGATCAAATGCCATTTTTGGAAAAAGTTTTTCCTTACTTTATTTATCCAAAGTAAGGAATGAATAAATGCAAGTACCAAATGAAATAAATATTCAAAAGACTGATATCTAAAAATGTGTGAGAGAAGTAATAACAAGCAGAATCTTATGTATAAGGAGAGAAATAAATGGGAGAAGACTGGACAGTCTATTCTCACTTTACAGTTCATAGTTAAATGACATTGCCAGGGTAACAAACATATGAAAACCTGTTTCACAATACCCAAGATGGTGTTTTTCCACTGTTTTCATTGATGGTTAAAAAAAATAAATCTTGGGGTGGTTGGCTCAGTGGGTTAAAGCCTCTGCCTTTGGCTCAGGTCATAATCTCAGGGTCCTGGGATCAAGCCCCACATCAGGCTCTCTGCTCAGCAGGGAGCCTGCTTCCTCCTCTCTCTCTGCCTGTCAAATAAATAAATAAAATCTTTAAAAAAATAAAAATAAAAAAGACTGAATCTTTTGTGAGTCACAACATCATGCAGTGGTTGAGTGAGTCCTCTGAAACCAAACTCCTTGAATTCATATCCCATCTCTGTTACTTACCATCAGTGTGACTTTGAGCAGCTTACCTTCTCTGTATCTTTGTTTCTTTATCTGTAAAAGGGCCCTAACAATAGCATATACTTTTTAGAGTTTTTGTAAGTACCTTATTTTATTCACGAACAGTGCACAGAATGGTACTTAACACATAGGGTGTATCTGTTTCCCATGGCTGCTTTAGTAAACAACCATGAATCTGGTGGTTTAAAACAGCAGTTTATTCTCTCAGTTCAGAAAACTGGAAGTCTTTAGGTAGATAGGTCTGGTAGGTCCACATTCTTTCTGGGAGCTCTATGGTACAAGTTATTTCTTTTCTCTTCTGTCTTCTGATGCTGCCCCAGCATTCCTGGGTTTGTGGCCATATCTCTGACTTTATTCTCACATCACGTACATTGTATCCTCTGTGTGAAACCTACTTCTGTTTTATAAGAACACTGTGATGACATTTAGGGCCTATTGAGACAATCCAGAGCTATTTCCCCAACTCAATATTCTTAACTTATTTGTATAAGGACACTTTTCCAAATCAGTTAACATTTATAAATTCCAAGGATTAAAATTTGAGATGTTTAGGTGAGCAAATTCAACTCCCTATATAAGGGCTTTAAAAAGTTACTATTTTTAGAATTAGGGGGCTTTTGGATGTCCTTTTGTTTTTTTAAGATTTTATTTATTTATTTGACAGAGAGCAAGAGGGAGAGCACAAGCAGGGGGAGGAGCAGCAGAGAGAGGGGGTGAAGCAGGCTCCACACTGAGCAGGGAGCCCAATGTAGGACTCGATCCCATGACCCTGGGATCATGACCTGAGCTGAAGGCAGTCACTTAACCAACTGAGCCACTCAGGTGCCCTGGATGTCCTCATTTTATGACTAAGTTTAGCAGAGTCAATTATCAAAATATTAGGTCATTAACCTCTAGAACTGGAGAGAGAAAGATCTTGAGCAAAGTAGGACAGACTCAAAGGGAAGACTCAGAGCTACCAACAATTCTTGCTAATGAAGGAAGGAAGGAATAGCATTATTAAGAAAAAAAGAAAAAATTCAGTAGGTTTATTTTAATATGCTTCTCTAATCAACATATCAGTGATTTAGTAATACAGCTTAATTGTGAACCAAAGTGAGATAAATAGGATCTTTTTTCTTGAAACTTCTATTGTATTTGATAATGTGTCTAAAAACACTCGCTGATAATAAAACCAACTATTTTTATGGAGTTGTTCAGTACCATTCAAGAGTCCTATTAAACTCAGGGTGCCTGAGTGGCTCAGTCAGTTAAGAATCTGTCTTTGGCTTAGATCATGATCTCAGGGTCCTGGGACAAAGCCCAAAGTCAGGCTCCCTGCTCAGTGCGGAGTCTGCTTCTCCCTCTCCCTCTGCACCTCTCACTACCCTCTCCCCTTCTTCCTGCTTGTGCTCTCTGCTCTCTCTCAAATAAATAAATATATATATTTTTAAGTCCTATTAGTCTCATTGAAATGAGAAAAAACAAACTAAACTCTCATCTTGAGTTTCTACTTTCTTTAGGCCTTTTCTAATTTTTTTCTGTGTAAGTCAGGGCCCTGAAAGAAACAGATCGTCATGTTACAATTAGAAGAAAGTTTGCACATTGAAAGGTGTGGGAATGAATTAGAAAAAGCAAGAAAGGATGGTGTCCTACTCCAAAAATAGTGCCATCAGGGAGACCCCACTGGGCATGAGTGGCAAGGTGGGGGAGCAGTGACTGGAAACAAAGAGCTGAATGGAGAAGTCTTTCTGACTCAAGCCATGTCCTTTAACACTATCGTGGTAGATAGGGAGCCAGAAAAACAAGTATCCTGGGTTTTTTGTTTGATTATTTGGGCTTTGGATTCTTTTTCTTCTTCTTCTTCTTCTTCTTTTTTTTTTAATTCTATTTAGTTAACCTATACTGTATTGTTTGATTCATTTTTGTTTCCTGTCTTCTGTATGGTATTCTGGTTCCCATGTTGAATACCTGAGGACTGGGGAGTCCAGTGATTGAATCCATCTGGGCCATTCTCCTAGAACACAGACATGAGGGAGGATAAAGGATGTTTTGGGCCGAGAAGGCATCCACCACACTTACTTGGAAATTTTGGATTCCTCCTGGGCTCTTTTGTATATTATTGCATGCAATTTTTCTTTTCTCTTCTCTCTCTCTCTCTTTTCAGTTTATTTTATTTTATTTTCAGTGTTCCAGAATTCATTATTTATGCACCACACCCAGTGCTCCATGCAGTATGTGCCTTCCATAATACCCACCATTAGGCTCAACCAACCCCCCACTTCCCTCCCTTCCAAAACCCTCAGCTTGTTTTTCAGAGTCTACAGTCTCTCATGGTTTTTCTCCCCCTCCAACTTCCCTCAACTCAATTCTCCTCTCTATCTGCCAATGTCCTCTGTGTTATTCCTTATGCTACACAAGTAAGTGAAACCACATGATACTTGACTTTCTCTGATTGACTTATTTCACTCAGCATAATCTCTTCCAGTCCCGTCCAGGCTGATACAAAAGTTGGATATTCATCCTTTCCGATGGATGCATAATACTCCATAGTATATATGGACAACATCTTCCTTATCCATTTGTCTGTTGAAGAGCATCTTGGTTCTTTCCACAGTTTGGTGACTGTAGTCATTGCTGCTATGAACATCAGGGTACAGATAGCTCTTCTTTTCTCTACATCTGTATCTTTGGGGTAAATACCCAATAGTGTAATTGCAGGATCATAGAGTAGCTCTCTTTTTGATTTCTTAAGTAATCTTCACACTGTTTCCAAAGTGACTGTACCAATTGGCATCCCCACCAACAGTGTAAGAGTGTCCCCCTTTCTCCACATCCTCTTTGATACATATTGTTTACTGTCTAGTTAATTTGGGCCATTCTAACTTTATAGATCTTGGATATCAGCATTTGTCTGTAATGTCATTTGCAAATATCTTCTCTCATTCTGTCGGATGCCTCAATGTTTTCTCGACTGTTTCCTTTGCTGTACAGAAGCTTTTGATCTTGATGAAGTCCCAAAAGTTCATTTTCATCTTGTTTCCTTTGTCTTTGGAGACATAGCTTGAAAGAAGTTGTTGTGGCTAATGTTGAAGAGGTTACTGCCTATGTTCTCCTTTATGATTTTGATAGATTCCTGCCTCACCTTGAGGTCTTTTATTCATTTCACGTTTATCTTTGTGTATGGTGTAAGAGAATGGACAAGTGTCATTCTTCTACATATAGCTGTCTAGTTTTTCTAGCACCATTTATTGAAGAGATTTCCCCCCACCCCACCCCACACACTGGATATATTTCCTGCTTTGTCGAAGATTATTTGACCATAAAGTTGAGAGTCCATATCTGGGCTATCTACTCTGTTCCACTGGTCTATGCATCTGTTTTTATGGCAGTACCATGCTGCCTTGGTGATCACAGATTTGTAGTAAAGCTTGAAATCAGGCAACATGATACCCCCAGGGTTTGTTTCTCTTTTTCAACATTTCCTTAGCATTTTGGGTCTCTTCTGGTTCCACACAAATTTTAGGATTGTTTGTTACAGCTGTTTGAAAAATGCTGGTGGAATTTTGATTGGGATAGCATTGAAAGTATAGATGGCTTTAGGCAGTATAGACATTTTGACAATGTTTTTTCTTCCAATCCATGCTCATGGAATCCTCTCCCATCTTTTCCTGTCTTCTTCAATTTCTTTCATGACTGTTCTGCAGTTCTTTGAGTACAAATCCTTTACCTTGTTGGTTAGCTTTATACCCAGGTAGCTTATGGTTCTTGGTGCTATGGTAAATGGAATCAGTTCTCTAATTTCTCTTTCTATATTTTCATTGTTAGTGTGTAAGAAAGGAACTTATTTCTGTACATCAATTTTGTATCCTGCCACATTCCTGAATTGCTGCATGAGTTTTAGTAGTTTGGGGGTGGAGTCTTTTGGGTTTTCCATATAAAGTATCATGTCATCTGTGAAGAGGGAGAGTTTGACTTCTTCATTGCCAATTTGAATACCTTTTATGTCTCTTTGTTGTATAATTGCTGTTGCTTGGGCTTCTAATACTACATTGAACAAGAGTGGGGAAAGTGGCCATTCTTGTTGTATGCCTGATCTCAGGGAAGGCTGTCATTTTTTCCCCATTGAGGATGATATTTGCTGTGGGTTTTTCATAGATTTTATGAAGTTGAGGAATGTTCCCTGTATCCCTGTACTTTGAAGGGTATTAATTAGGAACAGATGCAGTATCCTGTCAAATGTTTTTTCTCCATCAGTTGAGAGGACCATGTGGTTCTTCTCTTTTCTCTTAGTGATTTCTTCTATCACATTGATTAATTTATCCACCTTTGCATGCCATGGGTAAATCCCACCTGGTCATGGTGGATAATCTTTTTAATGTACTGTTTAATCCTATTAACTAGGATTTTGTTGAGAATCTCAGCATCCATATTCATCAGGGATATTGGTCAGAAATGCTCCATTTTGGTGGTGTCTTTGCCTGGTTTGGGGGTCAGAGTAATGCTGGCCTCATAAAGAGTCTGGAAGTTTTCCTTCTGTTTCTATTTTTTGAAACAGCTTCAGGAAAATAGGTATTATTTCTTCTTTTAATGTTTGGTAGAATTCTTCAGGAAATCTGTCAGGTCCTGGGATCTTATTTTTTGGGAGGTTTTTGATCACTGCCTCAATTTCATTGCTAAATATTGGTCTATTCAGGTTGTCAATTCAGTTTTGGAAGTCCTGATTCAGTTTTGGAAGTTTGTAGGTTTCTAGGAATGCATCCATTTCATCTACGTTGCTTAACTTATTGACATATAACTATTGATAATAATTTCTGATGATTGTTTCTATTTCCTTGGTATTAGTCATGATCTCTCCCTCTTCATTCATAATTTTATTAATTTGAGTCTTCTCTCTTTTCTTTTGGATTAGTTTGGCCAGTGGTTTATTGATCTTATTGATTCATTAAAAAAAAAAAAAAGCTTCTAGTTTCATTGATGTGTTCTACTGAATCCCTAGTTTCTATCTCATTGATCTTTGCTCTAATCTTGATTATTTCCCTTCTTGTATGTAAGGTTGGCTTAATTTGTTGTTGTCGCTCCAGTTCTTTAAGGTGTAAAAAGGTGTAAAGAGAGCTGATGTATTTTGGATTTTTCAATTTTTTTTTTTTTTTTTTTTTGAGGGACGGTTGGATGGCTATGCATTTCCCCCTTAAGGACTGCCTTTGCTGTATCTCTTAGGTTTTGGACCGAAGTCTCTTCATTTTCATTGGTTTCCATGAATTATTTCATTCTTCTTTGATTTCCTAGTTGACCCAAACATTCTTAAACAAGGTGGTCTTTAGCTTCCAAGTTTTGAATTCCTTCCAAACTTTTTTGTATGATTGAGTAACAGTTTTAAAACATTGTGGTCTGAGAATATGCAGGGAATAATCTCAATCTTTTGGTTTGGTTGAGTCCTGATTTGTGACCCAGTATGTGATTTATTCTGAGAAAAAGTTCCATGTGCACTTGAGAAAATGAGTATTGTTTTAGGATGGAATGTTCTGTATATATGAGGTCCAACTGGTCCAATGTGTCATTAAATGCTTTTATTTATTGATTTTCTGCTTGGATAATCAGTCTATTACTGAGAGTGGCATGTTAAGATCCCCTACTATTAATGTATTCATATCAATATGACTTTTTACCTTGATTAACAGTTGTCTTATGTGGTTGGCTGCCCCTGTTTTGGGGACATAAATATTTACAATAGATCTTCTTGGTGGATAGACCCTTTAAGAATGATGTAGTGTCCTTCTTTATCTCTGACTACAGTCTTTAGTTTAAAATCTAATTTATCTAAGAATCACTCCCCCAGCTTTCTTTTGAGGCCCATTGGCATGAAAGATGTTTCTCCATCCCTTCACTTTCAGTCTGGATGTATCCTAGGTTCAAAATGGGTCTCCTGTAGACAACATTTGGACAGGGCTTGTCATTTTACCCAATCTGCAACCTTCTGCCATTTTATGGGAGCTTTTAAGCCATTCGCATTGAGAGTGATCATTGAAAGGTACGTTTTTTTGACATATGTTGCCTTTGACGTCCTAGTTTCTATAGATTGTCTCTGTAAATTTCTGTCCTATGACATTCTTGGGTTCTTTCTTCTTTTATATAACCTTGCTTAATATTTCTTGTAGTGCCATCTTGATGGTCACATAATCTTTTAAACCTTGCCGGTCTTGGAAGCTCTTTATCTCACCATCCATTTTGAATGTCAGCCTTGTTGAATAAAGTATTCTTGGCTGCATGTTATTCTCGTTTAGTGCCCTGAATATGTCTTTCCAACCCTTTTTAGTCTTACTAGTTTTCGGTGGATAGGTCTGACATTATTCTAATGGATTTTTCTCTATAGGCAAGGAATCTCTTCCCCCTAGCTGCTTTCAAGAGCTCCTGTCTAAAATTATGATTTGTCAGCTTCACAATGAAGTTTATTGAGGTTTTTCTAGATTTTATGATCTTGGGGGGAGATCTTTCTGCCTCAAGGACATGAACACTGGTTCCATTCCCCAGATTGGGAAAATTTCCATGGAGAATTTGATCAACTGTATCTTCTAGTCTTCTTTCTTTCTCCTCCCCCTCAGGGATCCCAATAATTCTAATTTTGGAATATTTCATGGTTTCGTTTGTTTCCCTAATTCTGCTTTCATCGCTTCTAAACTGTTTGCTGCAGGCCTCCCCCTGATCCTTTTTCTCTATCAGTTTATCCTCTAGATCACTAATCTATCTTCTGCTTCATTTATCCTAGCTGTTAGAGAATTTAGATTAGATTGGAACTCATTGATAGCATTTTTACGTTCTTCCTGGGCAGCTTTCACTTCCGCCTTAATTGAGTCCATGTTGTCATTAATGGTTTTCTCCAACCTAGCCATTGCCTGGATAATTGTTATCCTGAATTCCCTTTCTGACATACTGTTTATGTCCATATCCAATAGCTCTGATGGAGAGGGCACAGTCTCTGAATTTTTCATTGTTCCTCTTCCTAGTCATTTTGGTGAGAGATTGTTGAGGGGGTGTGTAGCTGAATATATCAAATGTGATTCAGACAAAGTGTACCCTGGAATTCGTCTGAGGAATCGAATGTAACCACCAAAATGAAAGAAAAAAGAAAATATAGAGAAAAAGAGAGAGACAGGAAAAAAAAAAAAAGAGGGAGAGAGACAGAGAGAGAAGACCCAGCCAGATTGGGCCTCAAAGGTAAGATTTATACAATATACAAACAAAAACAGACAAATGAAAAGACCAACAAAAGTAAATAACAAGAAAAAAAAAGAATTGTCCAAAATGAACCCCAAGGATAAGATTTATATAATACCAGAACAAAAACAAATACAAAGAAACACTGACAGAATAAAAAGATGGGAGGGGGGACACCTGGGTGGCTCAGTGGGTTAAGCCACAGCCTTCAGCTCAGGTCATGAACTCAGAGTCCTGGGATCGAGTCCCGCATCGGGTTCTCTGCTCAGCAGAGAGCCTGCTTCCCCCTCTCTCACTGTCTGCCTCTCTGCCTACTTGTCATCTCTCTCTGTCAAATAAATAAACAAAATCATTAAAAAAAAAAAAAAAGATGGGAGGGTGATTTTAAATCTTAAATGTGGGGAGGAAGGTTATTTTCATTCTGCCTGGGTGTATCTTGATATCTTTGTTAAGGGACTCAACTTTCCAAAGATAAAGGGAGATTAAAACTGGTTTATATATGGGGTAGTATTGATTAGGGAAAGAGGATTATCGTGAAGCTTATACCTATATGTATATTAAAAAATAGAAAAGCAAAAGAAAAACACATATATATGTGTGAAAAAAGGTCAAGTTAAAAGGTTATTATGGAATTTGTTGTATTGAACCTCTTATAATTGTAAAGAGGTTTAAAAAAATAAAAAGAATGAGAATAGTGGGAACAAATTAAAAATAAGAGTTGTATCTATGAAATATATGGGTTTTAGGACAATACCGGGAGCTTAATGTTTTCTTTTCTCCTGATACTGGGGTTTTACAGTTTTTTGTGAACCCTGTGGTGGTTGTCCTCTCATTGTTTCAGCTGAAACAATTTTGGGGGGAGGGGACTGCCACATTGTTTTTCAGTCAGTCTTGCTTGGGTTGAGTGGCCTGCTCCCTCTTAAGGGGCTGGGCTCTGTTGAAGCTGTTTTTTCAGGCTTTTGTTCTCTGGAGGTTTTTGTTCTTTGGTGATTTTTTGCAGCTTTACAGAGGTTTAGTGGAAAGCAAACTGCACCCAGACCACCGTCTTAGAGAGAAGCCTCAGTCTGCTCCCCTCTTGGTGGTCCAGAACACACATACTCCCCTTTTCAAACTTCACTGAGCCATGCAACCTCCCACAGGCAGTGCTCACCCTCAACCACTGTCTCACGTGTCACAAAACACCCCCATTTGTCCCTGCACCGCGTGCCACTAAAACCACAAGCAATATTGGTCCAGGGACCCTGCTTCTAGTGGCTGTCTTTGCCAGGACTGTGATAAACCAGAGATAAATCACACTGAGACTTTCAAGCCCAGGCTGGGAGCGTTGAGACTCTTGGCCAGTCCTAATGCACACTGGCTAGTGCCCACACACAGAGAACTCACAAGCATGGGTGAGGAGCAAGGTTCAGTCCCCAATTGTGTAGTGCACATGCAGTGCATTATATTATCAATACATGTGCATTATATCATCAATACAATTTATTAGGGCACAGGTGGTGATTATCAAGATCTGCCATGACAGATTATACTTCTTCATGCAGAATTAATACCATTAAAGTAGAACTCACCTATTGCTATGATAACACATTAAGAGTGTATTGAGTATTTTCCCAAGTCAATGCAAACTCTTCCTGACTGTGTTTTATAAGACTGGGAAAAGCTAGCATGAACATGATCAATAACAGCATGCCATTGTCCTGCATGTAGCCGAGCTTCCACTACCCCAGTGATTAAAAGCATGGACTTTGGGGACAAACACCATGGATTAATAGTCTAGCTCTACCTTTTATTAGCTGCATGACTTTGCCCAAGTTACTTAATCTTACTGTACTTTGTTTTCCTCAGTAAAGTGAGTTTTAATAGTACCTACTTCACAGAGTTGTCATGAGCATTAAAACAGTTAAAATACTTAAAGCATATAATAGAGTGCCTATATAGAGCTATGTAAGAATTTGCCATTATTCTTATACCCTAATATTTTACATATACCACTTTTGTTAGAAATCATATTCACTAAGGTCTTTCTTAGAGCCAATACTGTTTCAGATTTCTCACTACTTTGCATTCCATACATCAGCAAGGTTTTAACATTTGGTTACAATTCCCACCTCACTGTCTGTGCTGTGTCTACTAGACATACTAGACAAATGTCATACTAGACATTTTTAACCTCCTCTTTCATTTTTGACTTGTTCACCACTACAGTCACATAGCTGTCTAAGGTTACAGCCAGCCTCTAGTGTCCATGTTTAGAACTAATGGCATAATCCACAGAGCTCAGGAGTCTCCTCCATGGTATTTGTCCAAATCCCATCATCTCAATCTTCTATGGAGCAGTTAACAATAACTAGGGAAATGCAATATATTTTTTTCTTCTTTTAAAAATTCTAATGTAATCTAATGAGGCAGACCTCTAAGAGATAAGTCATTATAATCCACTGATAATTCTACTTGCCATCATATATCTTAGTGTCTGAGTCACAGGGGATACATCCAATCAATCAAGCATCATATGTTCTTACCAAACTCCACTCCCTTTATCACCCTGGGATCTTTCCACTGAGATTTACTCTAGCAGTTTACGGTTTCCATGGCAAATCATTTAAACTACACTTAAATCGGTGCAGTCAGAATATGTGACAGAAAGAAGTACCATTTTTCATAAGTGATAGTGGTATAAAGTTCTTAAAACTTAAAAATCCTCATCTGTTTGGCAAAATAATAATATGAGGGAGAGGCACATTATATCTCCAGGATGCTCAAATGGGCCATGAAAACTCAGCCTTATACATACAAGGGTAGACAGCTACTGTAGTACATAGCAAGATCTGAAACACACTACATAGCTCATGAGTATCAGGGAGGTGTTGTGTCCCATTTGACTACAGGCTTGAATACACTCTTCATTTGCCATCTGTAGATTCTGAAGTGAATAAAACCCTGTCTAAGTGTGTTCTTGAACTCAGAGCTATAGAGTTAGAACAAGAGTCACATCACACTCAAATGGCTCTGAAAGTGGCTAACAATCTGTTAGGCAATCACATGGCCTATATTTAGCACTCAACCTATTTAAGTAAATTGTTAAACATAAAATTTTTGAATCTATCATATCTGATCACATTATTTATAATGACTCATTTATGCTGTGACTTTTTGAAATTCAGTGTAGGGTGGAAAGTCATACTGTTGTTTAATGACTTTCTTGAACTAGGGTAGGACATTTGTACTTAGAAGATATCCATTGCCTCTAAGATGCAGTGTGGATAGTGTGCCAAACTTGATAAAAAGGGCATTGGTTGCTGTGGATTAAATTTTCCAGGTTAGTTTTATGAACCTTCATGCATCTTCTGTGTTTTAACTGAGTCAGTTTGTTTGTGTATAGGTGTGTTTCTGACTTATATGCTTTTCTCAGGACTCTTGTACACTGAAAGCTACAGTGAAAAAATGGAGAAATGATAGAATCATCTGGAAAGGGATATATAATAATACATAGAAAATAGAAGTAGGAATTGAAGCCACCGGACGTGGGGCAAGAACTCAAAGAGAAGAGTTTTGTCCTCCTAATTCCCTGCTTCACCCCCACTATACAAACCCCCTTCAGGAAAAGTCTTTGTCTTTTGTAGAGGGCATCTGTGTGTCTCAGTCAGTTAAGTGTCCGACTTTTGATTTGGGTTTTGGTCATGATCTCAGGGTCATGGGATAGAGCCCCATGACAGTCTTCATGCTGGATGTGGAGGCTGCTTAAGATTCTCTCTCTCCTTCTGCCCCTCTTCCCCACCCTCACACAGGTGTGCACTACTTCTCTCTCTCTCTAAGAAAGAAAAAGAAAAAAGAAAAGGAAGGATGGAAGGAAAAAAGGAAAGAAGGAAGGAAGGAAGGAAGGAAGAAAGTCTTTGCCTTTTTTGTTCCTGTACAGCTAGCACCTAGAGCAGAACCTAGCCATAGTTGGTACTTGATAAATATTTCATATATGGATGAACAAAAAACCAAAGCAGCACAAAAAAGCAGCATTTGAAAATTAGAAGGTTTATGTAGCTAAGGACACAGCGAATTCTTCTGGTAAAAAGTCAGGCTTCTAATATAGACAATGTCCATTTGTCCCTAGAGTAAATATTTACCATTTGGTAAATATTGGGGGGGAGGGTTATGTTATTATATAAACATGATAACCTCATGCTCATCTAGCACCTTGTTAGCAAGCTGCCCAAACTAGCAGTGCTGCAAAACACAAACGCAAATGATTGCACTGATAAAGTTAAAAAGCTGCCAAATCAATCTCAAAATATTTATTTTATTTGTTTGTTTATTCCTCACTGGATTGAAAACTTCTAGGGATGGTGATAGTATCTCATTTATCTTTGTTCCCTGGTAACACACAGAATCTGATTCAGAGGCAGCATGCATTTATTAATTTAATTGAACTAAATCCCAAAGAACTTTCTCAGTAAGCAGACGTCCTGCCAGATCAAATAAAGCCTGTCCTAATCTTTGCAAGCCAAGATTGCCGGTGTTGTTACTTGTTAAATCTCCTGTAAAACAGGTAACTTCAGGCAATTCCTCCTCTAGCTTGAAAGAACCACAGCACTGACACTAATTTGATTTTTTTTAATGTTTTCTCTTCTATAATCGTATCACCTGAGGTATGCACTGCAAATCTGTCTTGTCAGACAGCTTGTTGCCACCCACTGCCTGTCAGCCTTTCAGCCTCTCAGAAGATGGTGGCTCAGTGAGAGAAAGCACATTTACACCTCTGTGATTCAGCTGGTTGAGAGAAGCACCACTTCTAACAGCTCAGCTTCCATATGATGAGAGAGACTTGTACTCTCATCCCTTGGGCTATAGTCTGATTTGTATTGAAAAGTGTTATTTATATGAGCCAACTGAGACTGGGGGAAATAATATACCAGGCCATAGAGGCAGACATCAATATTTTAAATAAAACAGAAAAAGCAGGATGTGAGATAGATAAGGAAACAAGGGAGCTTAGTGGTCTAATTTTTTCATTTCAAAGATAGATAAAAAATTCCAAAGAGATTATGGCCCAATAAGGATTACATAGATAAGTAGTAGGAAAAATACTGTAAATTAGAAGCAACATATATATACTATGTACTACATTAAAAGGATATGTGCTTTGTGGTATATACATATGTGCTATGGTGAGCACTCTGAATTGTGTAAGACTGATGACTCACTCCTGAAACAAATAAAGCATTATATGTTATTTTAAAAAAAAAATCTTAAAAATAAATAAGTAAATAAATAAAAGGATTGTTTCCCCCATATTTTTAAAAACTAGAATTGTGAAAGGCTGGTTCTATCAAATATGGTAAGCACTAGTCACATGCAGCTGAAACTGAACATTAAAATTTAATTTTTTTTTAATTTTAAAGAATTTTTAAAATATTTTATTTATTTATTTATTTATTTATTTTTAATACAGCTTGTTAGTCACTGAACAGTACATCTTTGGTTTTTGATGTAGTGTTCCATGATTCATTGTTTGCTTATTACTCCCAGTGCTCCATGCAATATGTACCCTCCTTAATACCCATCCCATCCCACACTACCCTCCTTTCTAAAACCCTCAGTTAATTTAATTAAATTAAAAATTTTGTTCCTCAGTTATACTACCTACCATAGATGGCTAGTGGCTATATATTGGACAGTGATAGTATAGAATTTTTCCATTAGCACAGAATGTTCTTTAGGATGGTATAGATGGAAAGATTATGTTTGCGGATGGATACAGCTCATATCAAATTAAATATTTCTATAAGTTCCTTCTACTTAACATATTTGACTTCCTACACAGAATTTTATTTAAAAATATGGTTTAAAAATAATATAAATAGCACAGCAACTTCCTGTTTTTGTTTCTATCTCCTTAGGAACATAGTGATACATCATAGTGACACTTACTCCCACAGATACAGCACAAAATAAGAATTTGTGGGACTGGATTATAAACCAAAGTTTTTGTAACCAGCAAATATAGTTTATTTACTACATCCTTAAAGATTGACAATCATATAAATTTAGTACACTATTTCAGTAAAAATTCAACTTTTTTATTTAAGATTTTATTTATTTATCTGACAGAGGGAGAGAGAGAGAGAAAGCACAGAAGCAGGGGATACAGCAGAGGGAAAGGGAGAAGCAGGCTCTCTGCTGGGATCATGACCTGAGCCGAAAACAGATGCTTAACAGACTGAGCAACGCAGGTGCCCCTAAAAATTCAACTTTTAAAAATACTTAACTTTGAAAGAATTACAGATTCACAGGAAATTTCAAAAACATACACAGTAAAGTCCTGTGTATTCTCTATCCAGGCTCTACCAATTTTAACTATAGTAAAATATCAAAGCCAGGAAATTACCTTGATTCAAAGTGCAGTTTATACAGATTTCAGCAGTAATGTGTATGTGTATGTGCATATGTGTGCAGCTCTATGCAATTTTACCCATGTGTAGCTTAGTGTAACCACCATCCTTGAGGATACTTAACTACACCATCACACAATTCCCTTATGTTATAGCCAAGTTTATTTTATCCCACTCCCCACCATGACAATCAAAATTCATCCCTATCTATATAATTATATCATTTAATAAATGTTTATATATAAACAAAATCACATTATATATGTTGTTTTATGATTGCCTTTCTCCACTCAGCATAATTTTCCTGAAGGTCATTCAGGTTCTTGTGTATATCAATAGTTAGATCCTTTTTATTGCTAAGGAATACTCCATGATATGGAAGTTCCACAGTTTGTTGAATTGTTCACCCATTGAAGAACATTAAAGAAGTTTTCTTTTTTGTGTGATTATGTACAAGTTTCTACATATATCTCTGGAATAAAGGCCGAACACTGCAATTCTTGGATAATTTATGAAGAACATTTTTAGTTCTAAAAGAAACTGCCAAACTCTTGTCTTGGATTACTCTTCCATTTTACATTCAAGCCAGCAGTGTATGAATTACCAGCATCAACACATCTTCACCAGCACTGGGGGTTATTGCTATTTTTTAATTTAGCCATTCTGATGGCTATGTAGTAATATTGTGATTTTCATTTGTATTTTTGTAAAGGCTAATGATATGGAACATCTTTCCATATACTTATTTATCATCCATTTATCCCCTCTGTGAAATGTCTGTTCACATGATTCTCCTCATTTTCTAATGGTATTGTTTGTTTTACTAACATAGAGTTTTAAGAATTCTTTACATAATATGTATATGAGCCCTTTGTAAGATTTAGTATTTGTAAATATTTTTTCCCAGTAAATTATTTTTTCATCATAGAGTTTTTAACAGAGAAAATTTAAGTTTCAATGGTTTGTTTATCAATTCTTCCTTTTATGGATCATGATTTTGGTGTTAAGTGTGAGATATTTTTCCTAGTCCTAGGCCCCAAATACTTTGTCCTATTTTTTTAAATTTTTACAGCATTATGTTTCATATGTAATCCTTTATCTGTCGCTCTCGCCAGCAAGAACAACCAGGAGACCTCAGCGAAGCAAACTTTATTTCTGCGTAGCTGTTGGGATCCCCCTCTCCCCCACCCGTACATGTCTATATATACCAAGGTTGCACAACCAATCACTCGCAGCCACATAGATACAAAATCCTAAGTTCCGCCTACTGGCTCGCATCCAGCCTCCATCTTAATGGCGTGTTTACTTTCGGGCACCGAAAAAGTCGTGCGGTGCCCGCCCCCCCCCCCCACCATCGCCACCGGGTGGCTGTGGCAACGGCTTGAGGCAGCAGCGGCCGAGGCATCGAGCAGGCACGGTGGAGCCCAGAAGCATCACCGCGCATGCGCTACAAGCCGCTCAGGCACCGACATTTATCCATTTTTATATAAAGTGTCAGAGATTCATTTTTGCCAATAGCTGTCCAGGTGCTCTAGCACAACTTGTTGAAAAGATTACCCTCCTAAATTAAATTGTTTTGTCCCTATGTCAAAAATTAATTCTAGTTTCTGTATTCTATTACATTTATCTCTGTCATTCCCTCCAAACGTTCCACATTCTTTTAATTATTCCAAATATAGAGTAAGCCTTCATACTAGCAAGAATGGTTCCTCTCAATTTTTTTAAATTTTTATGTCTTAAGGAATTTTTATAAAAACTTTAGAATAAGTTTATCTCTACCAAAAATTACTGAGAGTTTGATAACCGTGTTAAATCTGTAATCAATTAAGGAGAATTGACATCTTTTCTATGGCGTATCTTCCAATCAATAAAAGTAATATGCCTCTTCTAGTATTTATAACTTCTTTGACTCTTTTCTTCAATATTTTATTTTCATCTTCTAGGTCCTATACATGCGTTTTTAGATTTATACCTAATATTTCATTTTCTCTGGAGCAGTTGTACATGGTATTGCATCTTTAATTTCAGTCTCCAGTTGTTCACTGTAAATGCATAAAAATGCAATTGACTTGTGTGTATTGATCTTGTATTCCATGACCATACTGATTTCATTTATCAGTTCTGGAAACTTTTTGGTAAATTTCTTGGAATTTTCTCCCAAGAAATCTTGTTTTGTGAATATTTCTCCTTCCATTTCCATCATATTTTGATTTTTTTAATGTAATAGCTTTGGTGAGATATATTTCAAATGCCATAAATTCAGTCATTTAAGTGTATAAATCAATAGTTTTAGTATATCATAGAGTTGTGCAATTACCATTATAATTAACTGCAGAATGTTTTTATCACCCCAAAAAAAGTCAATGGCCATTAAAAGTCGTTCCTTCTAAGTCCCTCCAACTCCCCACCATGCCAACCACTAATGAGTTTTTCTATCTCTATAGATTTGCATTTTGGAAATTTCACATGATTGGAATTATTCAAGATATGGTCTTCATGACCATTAAGCATTTGCATAATGCTTTCAAAATTAATCCATGTTAAAGCATGTAGCAATATTCATTCTTTTATGCATGATATTTACTTACTCGGAATATACACTATGAAAATTATCCATTCAACAGGTGCGAAACATTTAAGTGTTTCCACTTCTGGTTAGAATAATACTGCAATGGACAATCATGTATATGATTTTGTGTGGACCTATGTTTTAAGTTACTTGGCTATAACTCTAGAAGTGGAATCTTTGAGTCATTTGGTAATTCTGTGATCAATACATCAGTAAAACACTTGATTTTCAGCCTGTTTTCCCAAGTGTCTATAACATCTTCTATTCCCACCAGCAGTATAAATCCATTCTAATTTCTTCAAGTCTACCCTGACAAGTGTCCTTTTCTTTTTTTTTTTTTTTTAATATTCTAGCTGGTGTGAACTGGAATCTTATTATGGTTTTTAATGGTATTTCTCTGGTAGCTGATGATAGTCAGTAGATTTTCATGGGCTTACTGGTCATGTTTATATCTTGTTTGTTTGTTGTTGTGACTTTATTGAGATATAATTGACATAATACATTGTGTAAGTTTAAGGTGTATAAAATACTTATTACCATATGATTAGTTAGCATACCCCACACCTTTTATAATTATGATTTTTTGTTGTTGCTGTTATGGTGGGAACATTTAAGATCTACTCTCATAGGATGTTCAGGTATACAATACAGGATTATTAACTATAGTCACCTTACTGTACATTAGAACCTGGAATTTATTCACTCATAACTAGAAGTTTGTATTCTTTGATCAACATCTCCCCATTTTCCCCCATTCCTCCACCTCAAGTCCCTGGCATTAACTATATATTCTGGTTCTATGAGTTCAGCTTTTTTTTTGGATTCTACATAAATGTGAAATCACATAGGGTTTTTCTCTGATTTATTTCACTTAGCATAACACAATCCATCCACGTTGTTACAAATAACAGTATTTCCTCCTTTTTTGTGATCCAGTAATATTCCTATTATTCCATTGTGTGTGTGTATCAGAGTTTCTTCATCTATTCATCCACTAATGGACATTTAAGTATTTTCCATACCTTGTCTGCTGTAAATAATGCTGCAGTGAACAATCTCTTTGAGACGGTGATTTCATTTTCTTTGATTAATATCCAGAAGTGGAATTGCTGGATCATATTGTACTTTTGATTTAATTTTTTCAGGAAACTCTACTTCTTTCTCATAAATTAGCTGGCATACAATGTACCTTAGCTCCACTTAGTTGCTTATCATCCAAATTTTTGTTTGTAAGAGAGGTCTCCAAGCTCAATTCATCACATTCTCTTTCCAAAATTGTCAGTTCTTCTGAGGATAATTTTGGAATTATCTATTCTTATGGCCTGCTTCTCCTGTGCAAAATATCTGGTTACTGCTCTGGAATTGGGAGTGAGAACAGTGACTCAATTTTCCCGGGTTGACACTAGGCTGGTATTGTAGTTTTTGGTCTTTTTGAATTCCCTCAATTTTCCTGAAACTCTAACTTGCAAGTAAGTTCAGACAAAGTCAAGCAAAACCAGGGTTTTCAATTTGCCTAGACTCACATAGATTTTTCTGCCCTATGAGTGGGGTAATATGAATATCCAGTTTTTGGTTCAACATGTTAAGTAATATCAATTTCATAATGCACAATTTAAGTCATATAGTAACTTCGTCCCACAGGGTCAAGTGTTTAGTCTCAGCCAGTAGTAAACAAGAAACTACTTTTAATTTAAATAATTTTTTTCTGATAAAAAGACTCTTCTCCAGTACCTCTGTGATTACAGGCTTAATACAAACAACATGGCAGTACATTTTATATTGTAACCTGGACCTTTTATGAATCAATTTAATATCTTACACCATTACTAGTAATGCTATTTTAAAAACTTTTATAATATAAGATTATTAACTTCTGAAATAAAATTTGTTTACCTTAGGTCTGTAGCTGACTTTCCCTCATACCTTACTGAATATATGAATATATGCATCTTCCATAATCCTCTGAAGTATATGAATTTCTTTTAGACTCAGACTATTAAACATCTTGGCTTGGTTTTAAAAGGTTAACTAATTTATAATAATATTATATTTAGATAAATATTACATTTAAATAAATATAATAAAAACAAATATAATTTAGATAAATATAATATAATATAATATAATATAATAATGGTTTCATTTCTTTGTCCTAAATTCTCTTTAATTCTGTCTGAGAATAGTCTAAGAGAATTCAAAAATACAATTTATAAATAACATAGTTTAGCATTTCAAATATAATATGTACATTTACTTATTTTTAATTATAATTTCCTTTAATTAGTATGATCTTTCTGGATGGTAATACTCAGTTCAATTAATCATAACTAATAATATTAGCAAAAATAAACATTGAGCTAACAATGGAAGGAAATATTAGTTTTATGCACAACACATGAGTAAGTGCAATTAGAGGCAAGTTGTATCAGGTTGGATATTACAGAAAGTATAAATTCATCAAACAATAAAATTTAAATAAAATTGAATTTGCTTTCAACAAGGAGTGGTATACTTTTGATTTTATAAGTTAGTATTTTTTTAAGATTTTATTTATTTGAGAAATAGAGAGAGAGGGAGACACACAGACATCCATAGATGGATTGTGTTATGCTAAGTGAGGCAGACTTCCCACTGAGAAGAGAACCCACATGCGGCTCGATCCCAGGACCTTGAGATCATGTCCTAAGATGAATGCAGACACTTAAACGACTGAGCCATCCAGACATCCCATAAATTAATCCTGAAACAGAAATATAATCATCCACAAATACACTGATATTTCTTTTAGATACCATAGATGCAGAATCCTTTATGTAAGCATGCCTCTTGTGGCAAGGTTAATATATAAAGAACAATCTGCCTCTATAAATAACTAAAAGATGATATATATTAATTTAGAGTTTAATAATACCTGAAAGGGACTAATCTTTAACATAACAAACATCATGTTTACATAAGCAATTACATTTGAGATGGCAAATGTTTAAAATACATCATCTATCCAAATGTTCATTATATATCTATTAGCTCTAATACTTTAGAGAATTAAAGAATATTAAATATAAAACACCTGCCTGAATGTTGCTACAGTTAATTATCCCAGTTTAATAACATTCAAGGCATGCATTTTAACATAATGATTTGAGATTCTCAAAAAGTTAAACACATATTCTATAGAGACCAAAAATATTTTGAGTTCAATTAAAACAACAATTCAATTGTCTCACATATGTTTATTGGCTGCCTAATACATACCTACCACATTCCAAGCCCTTTTCTGGATATGATTTAAACAAGACAGACAAAGTCCTTGCTCTCATTTGGTTGTATTATGTGTATGTGTTGAATGGGGTTATACAGATAATAAATAAATACACAATAAATTTTATAGCATGTTAGGTACTAATACATAATGAAAATGCATATCAACAAAGGTAGATGAGCATATTTTGGAGGATGATTTCAAATTTTAAATAGGAGAGTCAGCAAATCTCACTAGTAAACATCTATCTGAAGAAAGTAAATAAACAATTCAGGAGAATATCTGGAGACCGTATATCATAGATGGAAGAAACAACATCTATAAACTGCCATGTCAGGAGTAGTCTTTCAAAAGAAAAGAAAGGGAGCTATATGACTGCAGATGAATGATTGTGGGAGAAAGTTCTAAGGGGGTGATCAATTGATCAGAGAGCTAACTGGATGTTACATCATGAAGTTCCATGTAGACAATTTTAAGAAAGTTCCAGGACTGGAGAAGTCAGTTTAGAGGAACAGAGGCTACCATCTTCCATCCATTGCCTTGCTCATAAAGCTAGAGTGTCACTCGAAGAGTAGGGAGCAACTATTTCTACTTTTATGGTGGCCACCTCTTTATCCTGTGCATGTCAAGAGCTAGGTAGTTCTTTGTTCCTCATTGGATATTAGATAACTTGGTGAACTTGCAACTCTAGATCTATAATCTAGATGTTTAGGTGAAATTATAATATTGTTGACTTGTCCAACTTTTCCTTTTATTAGAGTGGCAATGACTTTCTTTGCCTATTTGTACTTTTTAAGCAATATCAAAATCTTCACATTATTTTTGAAGTATATTGTTTTCATTTTTATTATTATATAGAGAATCCAGATTGTATGTATCTCAATTTGATTTTTTCTTTAGTGTTGTTTTTGAATACTTGTAAAATGTCTATCCTTATTTATTTAGATACTTATAACCTCTTAAGTGATGGCAAAATTTGGCTATTTCTCAGTTTTTTCCAAATGGATTGAGGATGTTTTCTGCACTATTTTCTTTTTTTTTTTCAAGTTTTTATTTAAATTCAAGTTAGTTAACATACAGTGTCATACTAATTTCAGGTGTACAATATAGTACCTCACCTAGTGCTCATTACAAGTGCACTCCTTAATCACTACCCTTTAACTCATCCCCTACCTACTTCCCCTCTGGTAACCACCAGTTTGTTCTCTATCATTAAGAGTCAATGCCTTGGTTTCTTTCTCTCTCTCTTTTCCCTTTACTCTTTTTATGTTTCTTAAATTCAACACCTGAATGACATCATGTGGTATTTGTCTCTGACTGACTTATTTTACTTAGTATAATACTCTCTAGCTTATCCAATTAAATAATGGGCAGAAGACACAAATAGCCATTTTCAAAAGAAGACATACAGATGGCTAACAGACAAGTGAAAAGATGTTCAACATTAGTGATCATTAGGAAAATACAAATCAAAACTGCAATGAGGTATCACCTCATGTCTGTCAGAATAGCTCAAATTAACAACACAAGAAACAACAAGGTGTTGATGAGGATGTGGAGAAAGGGGAATCCTTTTGTGTTGTTGGTGGGAATGCAAACTGGTGCAGCTACTCTTGCAAAGAGTATTATGAAGTTTCCTCATAAAGTGAAAAATAGAACTACCCTATAATCCAGCAATTGTACCATTAGATAGTCACCCAAAGAACACAAAAATATTAATTCATATATTAATTCAAAGAGTTACATACACCTTGCTGTTTCTGGTTAGCATTATCTATAGTAGCCAAATTATGAAAACAGTCCAAGTGTCCATCAACTGAAGAATGGATAAAGAAGAAGTGGTGTGTGTACACACACACACACACACACACACACACACAATGGAATATTACTTGACCATAAAAAAGAATGAAAAATATTTTCTTTATTAAATGTATGCTTTTAATTGATTTTATAATGTACTAGTAGTTTCAAAAAATCAAGGACGTGATGTATATATTTGTATATAAATGTATATATATGTGTGTATGTGTGTGTGAGGGTGTATACACACAGATTCATTTGTTAAATATTAATATTACATTATTCAAATCCTATATATATATATTCTTAATTTACTTGATCTAATAGAATCTCCAGAATCAAGTCTCATTATTATTTTGTTTCTTTGATATTCCTTACTTCTGTGTAGTTTATACTTTTAAATACTTTGACAATCAACCATGTCATTCTAGATCTAACAGACATTCTACAATACTAATGGGATATGTCTGGATATTTAAATTTAATTCTCTAATATTTCCAGATATGCTTCCAGTTTTTCATAGTCTTAATGAACACACACACACACACACACACACACACACACACATCCAGTGAGGTGTCTAATTGCTGCAGCTTGTAAAACTGCATGGCATATGGAATAGTTGCACCAAAATAAACAAAATGAAATCATATATTTTTGTCAACAATTTTTTTAATTATGCAAAATTAATATGCTATATGTTAATATAATACTTTATATCTGTATATTTATTTTTGCTCAATTTATATTTCCTTCAAGAAAAATTAATGTATCCAAAGGATGTTTATTGTTCTAGAGAAAGTCATGAATAATATTTTATTTACAAGCTCAAATGTTGAATGCTATGCTACTCCTTGCTAATAGTTCTGACCATAATAAAGAACTGAGCAAAACTGATTTGAAAGTAGGTGGGTAAGCTGAAGCACACTAAAGTAATTCAGTGATAATTTCAAAAAGTTACATAATTTCATGTATGTTGAGTCCCTATCCTGATTATCATGAGACTTTTCACTTGAACCTCATAGCACTGAACAAGTATTTAGATCCAGGTTTAAAAAAACATTGTGATTTTCTTTGGAAATGAAAAATGGAAGTATAAAAATTGCACCATTAGGTAGTAGGTATACACATGAACAACAGACATTTTTAATGGAAGTAATAGTATATTCTTTTGACACTAAAACAATCTGGATTCTAAGTGGTTAAATGTGCATTTGCAGACAGTCTTCAAAACATTAATCAAACACTAAAACAGAATATATTTTGTGTTTTAGTATGTCCTTTCTCAATTTCAGCCAAATGATACTACGTACAAAATTTAATTATGTACCTAAACATGAATCTCCAAACATTGAGAATTTTATCATTACTAAACTTAAGTAAAAAAGAACAATTAAAACTTTTCTAATTCATCAAGTGTAGCTGTAAATCACTGTAAAATAGCTATAGTGTACTCATTAAATACCACAGGGACACGTATATTTTGCTGATGAATATTACTAAAAAGCTAAGTGTTTTTCCAATTACTAATAGGACTAGGTAATTTATTAAATGCAAACAAACAAATAAAGAATATGCTCATATGGTCTGGTTAAGATTTAGTATTCTGTGAAGATGGGAAAAGTTACCACAACTTAAGAATACAGACAAGAACTTTTATAGAATGACTTTCAGAATACATTTCCATTATGAAATTTCCCAGGAGAGGTAAATGATATTAGTGTGTTTTTGGAAAGAAAGTAAAGATAGGCTTTTGATAAGGTGCTGCTTTTGTTCTCTATTTCCATTCATACAGGAACACATAAATGGTAGATATATGAACAAGTGATATTAGAAGTAACCCTGGTGACTTTTTAAGGTTGTAATGTTGGGTCGTCCATTTTCATCTTGTATTGATTTCGATCATAGCAGTATTCTTAAAATTTTTCTCACTTTAAAATTTACATAATATGATAAATTGTCAGATATGACTAAACATACTGTTTCATCCTAGAAAATCTTCATTAACAAATGTAAAATCCAGGCAAACTAACTTCTTTCTCAAAAGAAAACCCTGTGAAGAATTTTTGGGTGAGGATCTGAAAGGTGATAAGATCTACATTGCATTTTTTAAAGTGTTTCAACTTTTCATAGATATAATTAGACAATACAGTTGGTTTGTTATGCGTGATGGCACTTCTTTGGGAATATATTTCATTGTCTAATATTTTCACTTAAAATATTATCTAAAATCCTTATTCTCTGACCCCAATCTGTTTCTCTTTCCTGTGTTTATCAATGATGTCATATATGAGACTGCTCATGTTTGTCTCTTTTTATTATGTCTAATACTTATTCAGTTCTATTTCAAAATAATACACTTTAAAAGTGTTGTTTCCACTGCCATTTCTCTTTTTAAAAATCACTGAGTCCTTATTACCTCGATTATATCCAAATCCTTTTTTTATCTATCTATCTATCTATCTATCTATTTATTTATTTATTTACTTTTTGCATTCTTCACCTCCTTCCCTCCATAATCATATCATAACCTATTTTCTTGCCTTATCTATATCACCTCCTTTACATAAAACTTTTATTTCTTCTTGGTCAAGGTCGAAGTTCTCCCTCAAGGACTCTCACATCTATTTTCATTCTCGATTTCCCACCTTTCTCATTCCCATGCCCTGAATCGCTATTGCTTCACTTTGCCCCTGCTTATTACAAATCTACTATTTGATGTTAGAGTTTTGTTTTTGTTTGTTTGTTTGCAGTCACCTCATAATTTTATCCTGGTTTTTCCTTTTTTTTTTTTTTTTAAGATTTTATTTATTTAAGACAGAGAGAGAGAAAGAAAGAGTACAAGTAAGGGAGAGGAAGAGAAAGGGGCAGAGGGAGAGAGAGAGAAGACTCCCCGTGGATATGGAGCCCTATGCTGGGCTCAAACCCAGGGCCCTGAGATCATGACCTGAGCTGGTCAGATCCTCAACCAACTGAGCCAACCAGATGCCCCTATCCTGGTTTTTTCTTCAGTTTTTACACATACTTACATTTTTGATGAGATCATTATTTGCAACACAATTTATATTTTATATAAAAAGACAAAACAAACGCCTTTCCTTGATTGATCTCACTTTACTTGCCCTCTACCCCATCAAATCAACTTTAAAAATAATGCAGAACACCAGACTATGTTGGAAGCACTGGGAAACAAAACAAAATATCGATATGCACATTAAAACATTGGACTCTCAAGGGTTAAAATTTAAGAGGTTTATTCTCTTTTTATCAAGCAATGTCTACAGACAGAGCATCCACATGGTATAAGCTACCAAAGAAGAATGTATGAGATGGACTTATATTAAATCATTAGACACTTTATATGGTTCATGTTCACAAGGGAGAAAATTGCTAAAAAGGAAAGCAGGTAAGTAGAAACATAAGCTGGTAGTTTATTAAATCTACCTCTCATAATGTTTTCTTAAGCTAAGAAGAAATCTACTGTATCACACAGCTCAGGATGCTATATATACATAAGATATTACACACACTATAAAATTTCAGGTTTCTAAGCAGTTTTATACAATTTAAATTTGAGTAAAATTTGTATTTAAAAAAGACCTTATTGGATTACCTTCAGTAAACGGAGGTCATTTCAACAACCCATTAGCATTTTTAGCAACAATTAAAAAAAAAAAAAAAGTAAAAAGATTCTCCAAACATGTAAGCTATTACTTTAAGCCAAGATAATTATCTGCTTATTTCAATAAACCAACTCTCTAGTTTTAATTCAGCTCTGCTAGCCTTTTATTTGCCCTTCAAAAAAAAAAAAAAAAAAGAAGAAGAAGCAATCATTTTTATTTCTATATAGTGTCTCAAATAAGAGAATTAGTTAGGTTTCAATCTATATGCACAGTTAATGAGAGGGTCATTTAAGGATTATTCAGGAGTTGAGCAGAACTCATTTAGGAAGATTCTTAAGAAATGAAGTTCCTTCATGTGTTATGTTTAAATTGCCAATGCAAGAGTAAATTATCTCTTTACTCACCACTGTGGAGTTATCCCTTACTCTCAATTTCCACTACTAATTCTCCTAAACCACTAATACTTATCAATTCTCTAGCTAGTATTTTCTCCCTGGTGTTAATTTCCCTATATGTGGTTTACTTTCAGCAGACACAAATGATACTTCTTTTTTAAAACTGAAAGTTCCTGCTGTTTCAACACTGGACTAGACTAAAAGAAAGAAACATATTCTGCTAATAATAAACATTTGTAAGCAGTTGACATCTGAGACAAACTTGCATTAAAATACAGTGTACTCCAATGATTAAAAGCAAAATGAGTAGAGAATACATTGCAAACATTTTTCCAGAATTATTTTTCCTCCCTTCCTCCCCATTTTCCATAGCATGCTGCAGACCATACAGTTAAGTATCAAATAGAGTTTGTTACCTGTATACAACCTAAGGCCAACTTATGCCTTCAAATGATATTTTGCTGAGGTTTAAAATAGTGTCAAAGACAGGATTTAGTGCAATAAATGTTAAACTTTTCTCTTTTAATGACAAAAGATTTATAGTTATGGGGGTGTTCGGAATGCAGCATTTAACCTATCTTTTCCTCTTGTGACATTCCCTTCAAGGCACAAAAGATTATAAACAGTGGATGGGACAGAATATTTTGAAGTAAGAATTTTAAGGTTCCACAATACCTTTTTATTTCTAGTTTTAAGCATACCAAAAGACAAAGGAAAGAATAAGAGATAAGCCACCCCCAAAATGAAATAGTGCTTAAAGTCATCTGAAATTCCCTGCAGTTATTTTTATGTATTTAAATTTCTATTTTATTAGCTTAAAATGTTATTGTAGATTTGATTCCTGTGATTAATGTAGTTCTTAATGTGTTTTAAGTATTTCTAATCAACCAATAGTACTAATTGTGTGTATCTTTGAAAAAAAAAAAATCTATTTTATTTGGCCAACCAAGTAACTTATGCTTGACTAGGGTATCATCTTGTAAAGTTAAGCTATAAATTTAAACAATGGATTAAGTGCAATGCACTGGAAAACTCTTTATTCAATAGTTATCTAACAGGGCTCCTAGGCATCTCCAACCCAAATGACTGTATTTCCTTTCTCAACTTCAGTAATCTCACAGTTTAACTTATTGAGTCGTCCATCTAGTATAAAAAGAGAGTCCTTGGAAGGTGTCATCAGGTATTGACCAAATAAGCCACTGTCCTGGATTTGCCTGTTCTTCTGGTTCCAAGGCCATTCTTCTGCCTTGAGTGGTTCCTTAAGACTCTTTATCATCTTAACCTTCCCAGAGGAGAGCTCAACAAAGAGCACATCAGTCTGTGTGCTTGAACTACCATAAATGTTGTATTGGTGGGCTTCAGTAAAGGATGGCTGAAATGCCAGATCAGATATGTGCAGATTTGTGTGAATATCAAAAGCCTCTTGTATTTCTCCTCTGATGGTAATGTACTGGACCCTTACAAGACCTTTCACATCATTAATGCTGACAAGATAGTGCCCATCTGGAGAGACATAGGGAGTGCCTGTCACATCACTATTGAATCCAATGACTGAGTCCGTTACACCATCCACCATAAGCTGTGGTGGTATTGCCCCAGTGCTGTCAGGTTTGCAGCCAATAAAGTAGTATCCTCCCAAATGTGTATACGCCAATGACTGAGGAATGCACTTATAGTCCATCAAGTTAATTGTCTTGATGTATGACATGGTTTCAAGATCAATTTTTTGTAGTGCAGCTTCATCTTTATGAAGAATAAATCCAAACCTGAAAAGACGAAAACCAAAGTTAGACAGAAAACTACAGAGTGGTTCCCGTATAAATATGCAATGTGGGCAGGTAGAAAGGGTCATCACTAGTCTAGGCATTAATTGTCAGGCTATGCAGCAATTTGTGTCACCATCGTGTTAGAATTAAACTTTAAATTGTGTTCCTTTCACCTCCTTTCTCTAGGTCATTTTTTCATTATAGCCAAACAATTGTAACTCATGGTGTAGAAAACAAAATAATTAAAAGCAATATATCAAGTTAATTGGAACAACAGATTTTACTTTTACCATACATAAAAAGGTAAACATTATTTTGTGAGTCTCTAATCCTTCTGATATTGAATAAGACTGGTTTACTGCTATTAAATTCAACAATAAAAGACTTGAATATATATCTATTATACTCGCTTCATTTACTTCTTATTTTGTCCAAAGACCATCTGAAAAGTCTGACACTCATTATTACTTAGACAATTATCCACATCTTTCTCATTTTCTGAGGGTTTTTTTGTTTTGTTTTTGTTGTTGTTGTTGTTTTGGTATAGAACTATTAAACTTCTATTTGTTAGATTTTAAGATTGCCTTGATTAACTACTTTTATGATTTTAACACTCTTTTATTTTAAGTTTTAAATACAGGTTACATTTTTCAACCTTGTTATACTTATATTATCATTTTTAGTAATATACCTGCATTATATTTGTTATCATATATTGAACAACAATGAACCTTAAAGATTTATGCTTTTTCTGTTAAAGTTACTTAAAAATAAATATTTCTTATTTGTTTTGATAGTCTCTTTAATTATTTCTGTGCTTTTCAAAGCATTTGTCCTGAATTCTAGCTGCAAATTATTTTAAGTCCTTGTGACAAATATAAATATATTTTGTAACTATGACCTATAACACCAGTGGGTTCTTAGAAAAAAAAAAAGTTAAATAAGATAAAATGAGATGGAAAGTAGTATAGAAAATTATATCCAAAATGGATACTGGCCAATAAAATTTTGAAGGACACTTACTTTTGTTTCCCTTAATAATATCGATGAAAACACATACTAGTATTTTTAAAGACTCCATAAAAAAACGGGGGGGGGGTCTATTGTTATAATGAATGTGCTCATAAATGAAAAAAAATTAAACATAAGATGACTTGTGGCACAGTAAAACAGAAACTCTAAAGGTAATTATTTTCACCTGTGCAATTCATTTTTGATATGCTAATCCTCACACAAAATTTTATTTATGTAAAAATAACCACTTCTACACATAATACATAAATATAATGAACTCAGGGTAACAACTCCTTAAAATTTCAAATATAAGCATATGGCAAGCCCCTCAAATAAACGCATCTTCAATATTATAGAAAGGATAAGATGAATGTTCTCAAAAAATCAGTCTTTGTGCTGTAATTGTGGAAGGCGACAAGTGCATCCATAGAAATTTTACTGAAATAGATGTAAAGATGTAGCCACTTCTATGTTATTATATTACATATAGTTGGGAAACTCCATATTACAATTTTAGCTAATTTAAACATTTGTGAAAAAACTATTTGTTGTCTTTAGAGAGATTACAACATCCATACAAAAGAAAAACTACCATGTACACTTACTCCTTTAAATTTTTTTTAAAAATTTTTATCGAACAACTACTGAATATGAGGCACTGGGAATATATCAGATCAACGTAACTCTCCCTGCTCTCAATGACTCTGGGAATTTTAGTAATAAAAACAGAAAACTTAGTGATCAATGTTTAATTATAGCATCTTACTATACTATCATTTAACTTAGTGATTATTGCTTTTTCTATTTACAGGAGATGGAATAAAGTAATCACTTTGAAAATAATATTTCTGGTGTATTTCAGAATAACATTCACCATTTCTGGCTCATTTCCTCGATCTTTCTCTTTTCCTGTGTCCTTAATAACTGTGTTTGTGTCACAACTCCCATCATACCTATTTAGGATAACATTTTCATTTGATTATAATGGTATGAAGAAGAATTTGTACTATTAAAAATTACTTCCACATGTTTCTATTAAAATATTAATGCTTAGCACAGGTTTTAAATACTACCTGAATATCAGAGAATAAAACAAAAACAAAAACAAAACCCTCAAACCAAAAACTGCGTCCCATGATTTTTTGTCAACCTCAAAAATATCATAAAATCCTAGATATCACTATCCATTCTCATACTTGTCTTAATAAATAATTAACTCTGATTACTGTAAAGGGATATTTTTCCATTAATGGACAATCATTAAGGATACAGAAGTATGTATATGATTGTATCTGTATGATTTATGAGATTTTGAAAAATGATGGAAAATACTTTCTTTTATGTTATGCATTGTACCTGTTCCCAGAGACAAAAGAAGTAATATGCGCATTTAATAAAAGCAACAAGCCAATCAAGTTTTGGCATTTCAGCTCCTCTTTTAACCTTGAGTCTTTCAGTCCCTTTGGGCAATGGTTTGTGAATGCTAATGAAGAAGAATGTGACAAGCTTTAACTACTCTTGAACTATTTTAACTCTAATACTGAAGAATGCACTCAAGTTTTCTGTGATACAACCCAGCTTCTTTTGAAGGTAATTAAAATTTTAAGAGAAGGTCCAGTTAAAAATGCAAAACCTCCATGTGGGGCGATAAAATCACATCTATTTTGGCGTCCATGATGCATGTTCCTTTAGGACTAGAAATCTAGCTACATAAGCAGATGCACGAGAATGCCTTCAATTTTTCACTACTGATTTATTGGGTAGGAAGTGATGTCTCTAATTCAAAATTTCCCCCTAGTACAGATTGATATTCAAAAATCTCCCACTGTTCATTAGTCTATGATTAATATTTACGAGGTTCTCAACTTCCATGCCTGCTTAGTATAATAAAATCCTGCCCCAGACTAAGCCTAATATAGTTTGTCTAATATTTGTCAGAATATGTATAGGAAGTTGCAGACTGTAAGAAATGAGAGTTAAAACTTACTCTTGGAATGACTGCTTTTACTAGGAAATGGATAAAGCTAGGAAAGTGTGACCCCCTCGGTAACGGCATTGTGTGGATTTTTTGCTGAACTTGAGGAGAATCAGGGCAATGTTTTTCATTTACAAATTATTTTATTTTTCTGAAGTGTAATCAATCTAATTTATTATAAAGATTTTAAAAAGTTCAATTTAATTACTGCTTTTGTACTTTAAGGCAAGGTCCTGAAGTGATTCATACAAGGGAACTTCTTATTTTGGAAGCAATAAAAATTTTCAACCAAGGGTGATTTAGTTTCGTGTTCCAGTTTTTCGATATAATAGGTAGCTGACCTTATGTAAAGTCCTTGAACTCCCTGAGTTTAAATTCCTTCGTTAGAAAAAAAAAGGACAAAAGTATTACCTTGCTTGAAGTATAGAAGTTAAATGTGTGTTACCAGGCAAACCGTACATTATCAATAAACAGAACTTGCCTATGCTTTATACATTAAGTAACATAATTTTCCCCTTATGAACCCAATATGATATTTCCTATGGGACTACAGATTATTACAATTCATAAATGGGAAGAACAGAAACAAATTATCAGTTTTTCTGTATAGCCAGTATTCCCAGGTTTTTTTTTTTTTTATTTTTTTCTTTAAATAAGCACATTGTGCTACTCCAATGTGGCAGGATTTTTCTCCTTGCAAATTCAGCAGATATCACACTTGTAATTGAAATCCACATTTTTATTCTTGCTCTCACTACTGACAACAGGTTCTATGGCTAGTACACCCTTTACCCAATTACAAATCTCTCACATTTTTAAGAAGGAAGGCAGTCTAGCTCACTCCATCTTCTTTAGAGGTGCTGCATCAGTTCTCACTGAGGGCATGAAGCAGTGAGCATGGTGTGCTGGGTGATTTTGACCTCGGCACAGAGAATGGGATTTGAAATAGATACCTGTCTTGCTCAAGAATTTTCACTTAGAGTAAGAGGAAATTTTGAGACAGACATGGATATCTAACGACATGGAGAATTGCAATCAGAGTATATCATGGCAATTCAAGAGATTTGTAAAAGAAGTTATTTGGCAGAGAGGGGAAAAGAACAGGTATTTAGAGAGAAGCATGACTGAAATACTATGGAGTCTATTAAAGAGCTCCTCGAAGACCACATCCCACAAGACCACGTGCACTCCTTGAATCTGATTAATGACTGATTTCCCCATATCTCTTGCTCAGTTCCTGAATGGGTCTGGTCACAGAGAAACTTTCAGAGCAATTTCCCAGTTATTGTCACTCCATAGCATCTACCATGTTATTCTACTCTGATTCTGCTTTCGGAGATGCTACTGAAAGAATCCCATAATGGCAATTAATAACCTGTATTAATTTGCCATGATCAGTGCCAACAGTGTTAATACTCCAAAGTTTGGTGTGAAAGAATCTCATAACATTTGTGCAATAACAATTTTTTTTTAATCTCTTGAGTCTTAATATAGTGTTGTCTTTCCCCAGAGTCCTCATAGAGTCTCACCTGAACAACTCTCTTTACTGCCGACTTTCACTATTTACCCACTGAGATCAACCCCCATACTACCAGCTGAGAAGTGTTCCTGAACATCCGTACATGACCTCTTTCCTCATACCCCATCTTCTAAACCTCCTTACATTTTAAAACAAGCACTTCTATGTATATCAGTGGACACAAATTGGAAGTGGTAAATGCAAGACTGGGTGTACGTGCCATCAAATGCTCTACCACTGAGCTATGTCCCTGTATATTGAAGGTGTCTGAACATGGGATTACTCAGACACTCTATCCTGTAATAAAAAAACACTGCTGCAATCCACACCTCAAACAAAAGCATTGTCCAAAACTTTTCTGACATCTTAATAGTAGAAAATATGAAATTCCAGGACAGAATACTTCAACAGGCCTAGGAATTACTTGTGATAGGATTTTACTTGTGAAAATCTACATCTAAAACTTATGATCTAGTACTTAGTATTTCATAAGAATAATGAGCAAGATTATTAAGACCCTGTTTTTCTAACTGGATTATAGTTAGCACGTTTTTCCAATTGGAAAGTAAGAGATATTTAAGAGAAAAGAAACTGAAATTATAGCCTCTTCTCCGCATAATTAAAATATAAACTCACACATGCAATGTGCTGTTGAAATGACATCTTCCATTATGTTACAGCTGAAAGAGAGTTTTCATGGACGCAAAGCATAAATCTGACATGAGCCATCATTCACTAGTTTATGAATTCCTTTATATTTAGTTGTTTTCTATTATCCCAGACTGACCCTTGTAAGAAAAGATTGAATGTTGTTCCCACACAAGTACCAGAGGATTTAGTTTTTATCTGAACTTCACATAAATAGCTCAGTAAAACATACCTGTTCATAAACAGTGGTCACATTCATATTCGGGAGATGGGAGGCACAGAGAAATAGAATTGACACATTTACTGAAGATTTACAACCAGAGCAAGGACAGTTTCTGAATAGACCTAATGCTTAGATGTATTTGAGAGATCATACTACTTTGAAGATCTCTGTTCTCAAAACATAGGTTGAAAAGCTAAAATAAGCCACAGGATGCCTCCTACCTGCCTTTAATAAGTATATTATAGAAATTCTATGTTAAAGATTTTAACGTTACTTTCCCTACTTTCAGTTTTAGAAATCTTTTCTTTAAAAAGTAGACTGTGTTTCTGAATACTAAATTGCCTATTTTCCTCCTTCTCTGGTATCATATTGTTTGGATCTGTAGGCCAAATTGAAACATAAATGCATAATTTAATTATAGTATATCCAGGATGTGTAATGGCTCAACAGAATTAATACAGTACCTAAAGGTATATCACTTCTAGTGGCCAGGACATTAAAAAATTTTAAAAATATATTTATTAAGAATTCCGTGCACACCGTATATACTACAGACCATATTTCAACAACCGAAGTCTTCCACCTCTTTCTGAAGAACTTAAGAGCTTAGGGGGAAAGAAAAGAAAGAAAGAAAGAAAGAAAGAAAGAAAGAAAGAAAGAAAGAAAACTGACAACTATGTTTTCAGATAGCATTTTATAAGATTGCTTGCTCTTCTGACCTGGTTTTGGAAAATCTGAAAATCTGAAAATAGGAGCCTCATGGATTGTACCCATATTTCTAATCCGGGCATGTTTTATGCAGGAATTGGCAATGGAACAGGGATGACATTGTAGAAGTGGATATAGTAAATAGAAGAATGGGAAATAATTTGTGAGTGCAGAGGTGGAAATACAAAAGGAAGGTAAAACAAAGGCAAGAGCAAAATCTGTGAAAACAAAAACAAAAACAAAAACAAAACAAACAAAAAACCAAAAACCTACCAAAGTGGCCATTGCATACCTGGCAAACAGAAATGATGGGTGAAAAAAAATTCAGTAAAGAACTAGGTCTGTCATGAGTTGGGTTCCAGATACCACGTGACCCAATTCAGTATTATTCACAAGCTGCTATGTTCAACACACTTTGTAAAACCTTATGAAGGAAATGGGAAGGAAATACATGGCTCCTATCCTTAAGGTAATTATAGTCAAGCAGAGGAGTGCTTATAATTGGATGCCCTGACTTTCAAAAGGTGTTTAGGGAGCCTCTTCAAAGATGAGAGGAAAGATGGGTGTAGCTACATCTCTGTTTCAGCTACTAATTTACATTTCAGTTAAGCTACGCTTTAACTGAAGAGAGAGTTTATATTAGTCTGGATCCCAGAAGGAAAGGAATAAATTTCAATTAGAATAAATCAAGGAGGGTATGATAAAGAGACTGTTTACAGTGAAATAGAAACTGGTCACAAGGGATAGTGCAGTAATATGTGGAGAGTCACAATGAAGCTGTTGTCATTGCTCTATCTGGGTAAGAGGGAGTTATGTGGAGAGATGTGTCTTGTGGTGTTTTGTTACCTGTGATCTAAAGAAACAGCTGGTCACCTACAAAACAGCACACATGGTGGGGAGTGAGGGGATAGAGAGTAGGAAGGTAGGGGGTATTCTACACTCTGGTCTCATGTTCCTTCTTTGTGCAATCTCCAGTCAGGCTTTTCATTGGCCCAACCAACCAGAAACCCTATTAGCCAGCCTTCTGGGATAGAAAGCAAGGTGGAGAAGGGTGGGAATAGAAATGCAAAATAGCAACCACAGATTTCCTTGGCCAAAAAGTCTTGAAAAACTCAATTCCAGTGAAGATACAGAGTTATATGGAGTGATGATTGTGGCATATATGTTTAGTACCTAAATGGGATCACGTGACAATGGATAAAGGAAAATTGTGTAACTTTCCAAGCTGCAAGAAAGCATTCTTGATTTATTTTCCCCCCCTAAAATGATAGCATTTTCTTACTTCCTATAAAGTTTCAGAAAATGTCTCTTACCTTTAGTTACTGGTAAAATGTTTTTAATAATTGCTATGTACTAAATGTTTGTATCCCCACCCCCTCAAGCCCCCAACAGATTCATATGTTGAAGTTCAAATCCCACTGTAATGGCATTTGGAGGTGGGGCCTTTGGAAAGAAATTAGGTTATGGAGGTGAGCCTTCATGGATTAGATTAGTGTCCTTAAAAGAAGAGACATAAGAGAGATGATCTCTCGCTCTCTCTCTCTCTGCCATGTGAGGACAGAGTAAGATGATGGCATTCTGCAAACTAGAAGGAAGGGTCTCTCCACAATCTAAACAGTTTGACATCCTGATCTCTGACTTCCTAGCCTCCAGAACTGTAATAAACACATTTCTGTTGTTTAAGCCATCCTGTCTGTGATATTTTGTTAAAGCAGCCTGAACTGACTAAAACATCATTGGTACCAGAAATGAGTTGCTGTTACAACAGGTTTCTGAAAGTGTGGAGGAGGCTTTGGATCCAGATAAGGCATAAGGGCTGGAGGCGTTTTGAGGTGCATGTTAGAAAAACTCAATATTATTGGGTTGGGGTCACTAAAAGTGATCTTGGTGAGAGCTCAGAAATGAAAGGAGAGAGCTGGAGAGGAAGTCTTTATCTTCTTAGAGAGTACATAAATAATCATAAACAGATTGTAGAAATGTGGCTGGTAAAGGGCATTCTGATGAGGTCTTAGATGTCAATGGGGGATATGTTATTAGAAACTGGAGGAAAGACATATCCTTACTATAAAACAACAGAGGATTTAGCTAAACTGTGTTATTTCTGGTGTTTTGTGGAAAGTAGAACGTGAGAATGATGAAATTGGATGTTTAGCTGAGATTTAAAAGCAAAGGGTCGATGAAGTGATTTGTTTCTTCCTGATTGCTTTTAGTAAAATGGAAGCAGAAAGAAATAGATAGAAGGAGGAATTGTTACGCAAAAGGAACCAGAACATAAAGATTTGGAGAGATCTTAGCCTGTCTATAATACCAATAAAAGAAGGGAGGGAATGCATACTCAGAAAAGAACATTACCAGTGTAGAAGACCAGCCATTTGATAAGGATATTAGCATGTTGTGAACCACAGAACTAATCAGCCACCCAGCAGGGGGACTGCCAGTTTGAATTGGAGGAGACAGAAACAGAATGGACTGAGGGAAGTCTGCTGGACTTCTTGAATTTTATAGGATAAGACCACACAGCTCTATATCTATACGAATGTGCATTCTTCTTCAAGATAAAGGAAACATGATTCTAAGGTGATTCAGTGATTATTAGGGCTGCTGTCTCAGTTTGAAAAGGGCCAAGACATCACCCAGAGCCTTGGAAATAAAACCATCACCATGCAGAGCTGTAGGGGCAAGACCACAACTGCAGTGGGGCTGGAAATCAGAACATCAAGTCAGAGAATTATTCTCAAGCCTTAAAATTTCATCGAGGTTGCTTTGCCAGATTTTAGACTTATTTCGGACTTATAATTACTTTTTCCTCTCCTACTGCTCCCTTTTGCAGTAGGATGTCTATCTTCTGCCTGCCCCACCATTTTATTTTGGAAGCACATAATCTATTTGATTTCATAGGATCACAGCTAGAAAGGAATTTTGCCTCAGTGTGAATCAGACCTGAGTCTTTCCCATATCCACTTTAGATGACATTTAGATAAGATTTTGGATGTTCAACTTTAGAATTGATGCTGGAACTAGTTAAGACCTCCTGGGGGCGCCTGGCTCAGGTCAAGATCCCGGTGTCTTGGGATTGAGCCCCACATCAGGCTCTCTGCTCAGCGGGGAGCCGGCTTCTTCCTCTCTCTCTGTCTGCTTCCCTGCCTACTTGTGATCTCTGTCAAATAAATAAGAAAAAAAAAATCTTAAAAAAAAAAAAAAAAAGACCTTTGGGACTCTAGGATAAAATAAATGTATTGGGACGCCTGGGTGGCTCAGTTGGTTAAGCAGCTGCCTTCGGCTCAGGTCATGATCCCAGCCTCCTGGGATCGAGTCCCACATCCGGCTCCTTGCTCGGCAGGGAGCCTGCTTCTCCCTCTGCCTTTGCCTGCCATTCTGTCTGCCTGTGCTTTATCTCTGATAAATAAATAAAATCTTTAAAAAAAAAATAAAAATAAATGTATTTTTTTTTCATGTGAGAAAGATATGAATTTTGAGTGATTAGGAGTGAGAATCTATGGGGTGGGGTGGGAATCTATGAATTACCTCTCCCCCACACCTCAAATTCTTATGTTGAAGGTCTAATTCCCAAAGTGATGTTATTTGGAGGTGGAAATTTGGGGAGAGAATTAAGTCATGAGGGTAGAGCCCTTCTCAATGGAATTGGTGCCCTTGATAGAAGAGACATGAAGATATGATCTCTCTCTCTCTCTTTCTCTCTCTCTGCCATGAGAGACACAGCTTAAGGCAGCAATCAGGCTGCCTTAATCCAGGAAGAGGACTCTCACCAGAATCCAAACATGTTGGCACTCTGATTCCTGACATCCCAGCCCCTAAAGCTGTGAGAAAGAAACTTCTGTTGTTTAAACCAGCAAAACTGTTGTTTAAATTAGCAAAACTAAGTTAGAAATCATGTGGTAAAAGTTACGCACATGATTAATACCAGTGATTGTTTTATTATTTTCCCATTGCTTCTGCATTTTTTTTTTTTTTTCAGGTAAGAGCAAAGCTGCTTGAGTAATTGTTACTTAACAGAGTAAGGGTTTGTAATATATCTTTAAAAACATCTGGATTTAGTAATTTTTTTTTTTACTTTTATTAATTTGTGTGTGTTCTCAGGTATGCAAGAGTAAGTGAAGGGGGAGGATTTCTGTTTGCTTGTTTGCATTTTTCCTTTATACAAATGACAGTATATATGATATGTATCTCATATTGTGTCTTTTTTTTCTTTCACACTACATTTTTAAAAGATATATTCATGTTGCTCTGTGCATTTTTACTGTACTACTTATAGTCATTCATCAGAAATCAATTGTATGATCTGCCATATTTTACTTAATCAGCTTCCTTAATATGTGTACTCATGTGGCCTCATTAAACTGGGGCTTGGTTGGTGGCTGAAGTCAACAAGGAAGCCTGGGATGAGTGAGCCTTCCTCTCTCCATGTGGTTTTCTCTCCTCAGGGATGCTCACAAGATTTCTTTTATAGGTGACTGCCAAGTTCTAATAGGGAAAGCTTTTGTCAAGTCTCTGCTTGACTCATGTTTGCTTATGTTGCATGGACATAAAGAAATCACATGCCCGTGGTCAGAGTGCAAGGGAACTACCCACAGACATTGACACTCATTAGTATAACAATCTTTCATATAAGGTAATGGTTCAACTGTTTTATTTTTTTAACTATTTTAAAAAAATATTTTATTTATTTATTTGAGAGAGAGAGAGAGCAGGCAAGAGAGCACAATAGGGGGAGGGATAGAAAGAGAGGGAGAAGCAGGTTCCCGCTGAGCCAAGAGCCAGATTTGAGGCTCCATCCCAGGACCCTGGGATCATGACCTGAGCTCATGGTAGACGCTTGACCGACTAAGACACCCAGGTCACCCCCCCTTTTTAAAAATTATTCTTAAGATAGATATCTTTTATCTCCTATTTTATTGGATAGTGCATCACTTTCTACTAACTTGGAATGTCACTTGGAATTTAGTCTATGTCCGTTGTTCTATTTCTTTCATCACAGATACATGTTGCACTATCTTATTCATTGAACCTATATAATATGTATAAATATCCAGGAGAATGAACCTAACAATTTTTTTCCTCAAAATTTATTGGCTATTGTTGAGTTTGTGTGATGTTCCATAAACTTTTCAATCAGTTTATCAAGTTAGAACATGATTAGTACTTTTATCTCACATTTTAGAATCAGCTTATCTAATTTTGAAATGCTGATATATTTGAGGGGGTTTATTACATTTACATACTAACCAGGTTATAATATTTTAAAAATAATATGATATATATTTTTACTTATTTGATTCTTATAATCAAATTGCTTTACCAAGAAAAATTGATTTGTTCTTAGATATATTCATAGATATTTTACCTTTTGCTTGTTAATATTAATGGATTCTTTTTTCCATTATATCTTCTGTGTGTTTTTATTTATAAAGTTATTAATATCTGAATATTGTTTTTGTGCCCCTTAACATTTGGATTATTCCATTTTCCTAATAGGTTTTTAGCTGGTATTCTAGTGTTACTTATATTCAATTATAGCATTTTTAGAGATGAATAATTTACCTCCCTTTTGCAATTTCTAACCTACTTGTCTTCATATTTTTCATTGCAGTGGCTAGTACATTCCTCTTATTTTTAAAATACACATCTCAAAAAGTAAAATAAAACAAAATACACATTTCGATACTGGCTTTGATCCAGTGGTGTTTCAGCAGTACATAAAAATATTGGTGGAATAGAATAAAAATTTCAGAAGCAGACTCATATGATATGTGAAAGTTAAAAATATAATAAAGATTGTTATTGAAATCTGTAGAGAAAATATAAGCTATATAATACTTTGAGATAATCAGCTGTGTCAGAAAAATGTATATATAACTCATTTTTTACACAAAGTAGTATCTAGAGAGATGAAAGGGTTGAAATTATGATAAACTAATAATAACAACAGATCAGTATTAAACAGCAGTATTATAACAGCATTAAAAGCATCAGATATTTAAATATTGAAGAAGATGATACCTTTTTAAGCAAGATCCCATATTCCAGAAGTCTAGAAGTGAAGCTTGATAAAAGTGACTACATTTTTTAAATAAACAAACAATGGTTAATGCAAACTATAAAATGAGTAAATATAACAGAAAAAGTCAATATTCTGACTGTATAAGAAATTACTAAAATAAGAAAAAGCAAAATATTAAAAAGAAAAAATAGTCACCAAATAGCTATTCCTCACATGAGGGGAGAATTAATGGTCCTTTAACATCAAACTTTCAAAACTTCATAAAGAATTAGGTGAATTAAGTTAAAACAAAAAAGAATGTGATATTTATTTTTAGCAGTCTACATTATCTACAGTGACAAAGTGTGTTTAAACCCAGCACTGATAAGGATGTGATCAAATATGTTCTCTCACATACTACTGGTGGAAGCATAGTTACCTTGGGCTTTTTAGAGAATAATTTGATATTACCTCTTAAAATTAAAATATGACTCTGCTTTAATGAAGCAATGATGCCTCTCAGTATCTCCTCTTTTTTTTTTTTTTTAATTTTTTATTTTTTATAAACATATATTTTTATCCCCAGGGGTACAGGTCTGTGAATCACCAGGTTTACACACTTCACAGCACTCACCAAATCACATACCCTCCCCAATGTCCATAATCCCACTCCCTTCTCCCAAACCCCCTCCCCCCGGCAACCCTCAGTTTGTTTTGTGAGATTAAGAGTCACTTATGGTTTGTCTCCCTCCCAATCCCATCTTGTTTCATTTATTCTTCTTCTACCCACTTAAGCCTCCATGTTGTATCACCACTTCCTCATATCAGGGAGATCATATGATAGTTGTCTTTCTCTGCTTGACTTATTTCGCTAAGCATGATATGCTCTAGTTCCATCCATGTTGTTGCGAATGGCAAGATTTCATTTCTTTTGATGGCTGCATAGTATTCCATTGTGTATATATACCACATCTTCTTGATCCATTCATCTGTTGATGGACATCTAGGTTCTTTCCATAGTTTGGCTATTGTGGACATTGCTGCTATAAACATTCGGGTGCATGTGCCCCTTTGGATCACTACATTTGTATCTTTAGGGTAAATACCCAATAGTGCAATTGCTGGGTCATAGGGCAGTTCTATTTTCAACACTTTGAGGAACCTCCATGCTGTTTTCCAGAGTGGCTGCACCAGCTTGCATTCCCACCAACAGTGTAGGAGGGTTCCCCTTTCTCCGCATCCTCGCCAGCATCTGTCATTTCCTGACTTGTTGATTTTAGCCATTCTGACTGGTGTGAGGTGATATCGCATTGTGGTTTTGATTTGTATTTCCCTGATGCCGAGTGATATGGAGCACTTTTTCATGTGTCTGTTCGCCATCTGGATGTCTTCTTTGCAGAAATGTCTGTTCATGTCCTCTGCCCATTTCTTGATTGGATTATTTGTTCTTTGGGTGTTGAGTTTGCTAAGACTTTATAGATTCTGGACACTAGTCCTTTATCTGATATGTCGTTTGCAAATATCTTCTCCCATTCTGTCAGTTGTCTTTTGATTTTGTTAACTGTTTCCTTTGCTGTGCAAAAGCTTTTGATCTTGATGAAATCCCAGTAGTTCATTTTTTCCCTTGCTTCCCTTGCCTTTTGCATTGTTCCTAGGAAGATGTTGCTGCGGCAGAGGTCGAAGAGGTTGCTGCCTGTGTTCTCCTCAAGGATTTTGATGGATTCCTTTCGTACATTGAGGTCCTTCATCCATTTTGAGTCTATTTTTGTGTGTGGTGTAAGGGAATGGTCCAATTTCATTTTTCTGCATGTGGCTGTCCAATTTTCCCAGCACCATTTATTGAAAAGGCTGTCTTTTTTCCATTGGACATTCTTTCCTGCTTTGTCGAAGATTAGTTGACCATAGATTTGAGGGTCTATTTCTGGGCTCTCTATTCTGTTCCATTGATCTATGTGTCTGTTTTTGTGCCAGTACCATGCTGTCTTGATGATGACAGCTTTGTAATAGAGCCTGAAGTCCGGAATTGTGATGCCACCAACATTGGCTTTCTTTTTCAATATCCCTTTGGCTATTCGACGTCTTTTCTGGTTCCATATAAATTTTAGCATTATTTGTTCCATTTATTTGAAAAAGATGGATGGTACTTTGATAGGAATTGCATTAAATGTGTAGATTGCTTTAGGTAGCATAGACATTTTCACAATATTTATTCTTCCAATCCAGGAGCATGGAACATTTTTCCATTTCTTTGTGTCTTCCTCAATTTCTTTCATGAGTACTTTATAGTTTTCTGAGTATAGATACTGTGTCTCTTTGGTTAGGTTTATTCCTAGGTATCTTATGGTTTTGGGTGCAATTGTAAATGGGATTGACTCCTTAATATCTCTTTCTTCTGTCTTGCTGTTGGTGTAGAGAAATGCAACTGATTTCTGTGCATTGATTTTATATCCTGACACTTTACTGAATTCCTGTATAAGTTCTAGCAGTTTTGGAGTGGAGTCTTTTGGGTTTTCCACATATAGTATCATATCATCTGCGAAGAGTGATAATTTGACTTCTTCTTTGCCGATTTGGATGCCTTTAATTTCCTTTTGTTGTCTGATTGCTGAGGCTAGGACCTCTAGTACTATGTTGAATAGCAGTGGTGATAATGGACATCCCTGCCGTGTTCCTGACCTTAGCGGAAAAGCTTTCAGTTTTTCTCCATTGAGAATATTTGCGGTGGGTTTTTCATAGATGGCTTTGATGATATTGAGGTATGTGCCCTCTATCCCTACACTTTGAAGTGTTTTGATCAGGAAGGGATGTTGTACTTTGTCAAATGCTTTTTCAGCATCTATTGAGAGTATCATATGGTTCTTGTTCTTTCTTTTATTGATGTGTTGTATCACATTGACTGATTTGCGGATGTTGAACCAACCTTGCAGCCCTGGAATAAATCCCACTTGGTCGTGGTGAATAATCCTTTTAATGTACTGTTGAATCCTATTGGCTAGTATTTTGTTGAGTATTTTCGCATCTGTGTTCATCAAGGATATCGGTCTATAGCTCTCTTTTTTGGTGGGATCCTTGTCTGGTTTTGGGATCAAGGTGATGCTGGCCTCATAAAATGAGTTTGGAAGTTTTCCTTCCATTTCTATTTCTTGGAACAGTTTCAGGAGAATAGGAATTAGTTCTTCTTTAAATGTTTGGTAGAATTCCCCCGGGAAGCCGTCTGGCCCTGGGCTTTTGTTTGTTTGGAGATTTTTAATGACTGTTTCAATCTCCTTACTGGTTATGGGTCTGTTCAGGCTTTCTATTTCTTTCTGGCTCAGTTGTGGTAGTTTATATGTTTCTAGGAATGCATCCATTTCTTCCAGATTGTCAAATTTATTGCCGTAGAGTTGCTCATAGTATGTTCTTATAATAGTTTGTATTTCTTTGGTGTTAGTTGTGATCTCTCCTCTTTCATTCATGATTTTATTTATTTGGGTCCTTTCTCTTTTCTTTTTGATAAGTCGGGCCAGGGGTTTATCAATTTTATTAATTCTTTCAAAGAACCAGCTCCTAGTTTCGTTGATTTGTTCTATTGTTTTTTTGGTTTCTATTTCATTGATTTCTGCTCTGATCTTTATGATTTCTCTTCTCCTGCTGGGCTTAGGGTTTCTTTCTTGTTCTTTCTCCAGCTCCTTTAGGTGTAGGGTTAGGTTGTGTACCTGAGACCTTTCTTGTTTCTTGAGAAAGGCTTGTACTGCTATATATTTTCCTCTCAGGACTGCCTTTGTTGTGTCCCACAGATTTTGAACCGTTGTATTTTCATTATCATTTGTTTCCATGATTTTTTTCAATTCTTCTTTAATTTCCCGGTTGACCCATTCATTCTTTAGAAGGATACTGTTTAGTCTCCATGTATTTGGGTTCTTTCCAAACTTCCTTTTGTGGTTGAGTTCTAGCTTTAGAGCATTGTGGTCTGAAAATATGCAGGGAATGATCCCAATCTTTTGATACCGGTTGAGTCCTGATTTAGGACCGAGGATGTGATCTATTCTGGAGAATGTTCCATGTGCACTAGAGAAGAATGTGTATTCTGTTGCTTTGGGATGAAATATTCTGAATATATCTGTGATGTCCATCTGGTCCAGTGTGTCGTTTAAGGCCTTTATTTCCTTGCTGATCTTTTGCTTGGATGATCTGTCCATTTCAGTGAGGGGAGTGTTAAAGTCCCCTACTATTATTGTATGATTGTTGATGTGTTTCTTTGATTTTGTTATTAATTGGTTTATATAGTTGGCTGCTCCCACATTGGGGGCATAGATATTTAAAATTGTTAAATCTTCTTGTTGGACAGACCCTTTGAGTATGATATAGTGTCCTTCCTCATCTCTTATTATAGTCTTTGGCTTAAAATCTAATTGATCTGATATAAGGATTGCCACTCCTGCTTTCTTCTGATGTCCATTAGCATGGTAAATTCTTTTCCACCCCCTCACTTTAAATCTGGAGGTGTCTTCGGGCTTAAAATGAGTTTCTTGGAGGCAACATATAGATGGGTTTTGTTTTTTTATCCATTCTGATACCCTGTGTCTTTTGACAGGGGCATTTAGCCCATTCACATTCAGGGTAACTATTGAGAGATATGAATTTAGTGCCATTGTATTGCCTGTAAGGTGACTGTTACTGTATATGGTCTCTGTTCCTTTCTGATCTACCACTTGTAGGCTCTCTCTTTGCTTAGAGGACCCCTTTCAATATTTCCTGTAGAGCTGGTTTGGTGTTTGCAAATTCTTTCAGTTGTTGTTTGTCCTGGAAGCTTTTAATCTCTCCTTCTATTTTCAATGATAGCCTAGCTGGATATAGTATTCTTGGCTGCATGTTTTTCTCGTTTAGTGCTCTGAAAATATCATGCCAGCTCTTTCTGGCCTGCCAGGTCTCTGTGGATAAGTCAGCTGCCAATCTAATATTTTTACCATTGTATGTTACAGACTTCTTTTCCCGGGCTGCTTTCAGGATTTTCTCTTTGTCATTGAGACTTGTAAATTTTACTATTAGGTGACGGGGTGTGGGCCTATTCTTATTGATTTTGAGGGGCGTTCTCTGAACCTCCTGAATTTTGATGCTCGTTCCCTTCGCCATATTGGGGAAATTCTCCCCAATAATTCTCTCCAGTATACCTTCTGCTCCCCTCTCACTTTCTTCTTCTTCTGGAATCCCAATTATTCTAATGTTGTTTCGTCTTATGGTGTCACTTATCTCTCGAATTCTCCCCTCGTGGTCCAGTAGCTGTTTGTCCCTCTTTTGCTCAGCTTCTTTATTCTCTGTCATTTGGTCTTCTATATCACTAATTCTTTCTTCTGCCTCATTTATCCTAGCAGTTAGAGCCTCCATTTTTGATTGCACCTCATTAATAGCTTTTTTGATTTCACCTTGGTTAGATTTTAGTTCTTTTATTTCTCCAGAAAGGGCTTTTATATCTCTCGAGAGGGTTTCTCTAATATCTTCCATGCCTTTTTCGAGCCCGGCTAGAACCTTGAGAATTGTCATTCTGAACTCTAGATCTGACATATTACCGATGTCTGTATTGATTAGGTCCCTAGCCTTCGGTACTGCCTCTTGTTCTTTTTTTTGTGTTGAATTTTTACGTCTTGTCATTTTTTCCAGATAAGAGTAAATGAAGGGGCAAGTAAAATACTAAAAGGGTGGCAACAACCCCAGGAAAATATACTTTAACCAAATTAGAAGAGATCCAAAATCGTGAGTGGGGAGAAAGGGGATAAAAAGAGGTTCAAAAAGGAAGAAAGAAAAAAAAAAAAAAAAGAAAAGAAGAAAAAAAAAAAAAGAAAAGAAAAGAAAAGAATTTTTTAAAAAAGAATACACCTAAGAAAAATGTAAAAAAGAAAAAATATATATATTAGATAAACTAGTATAAAATCGTTAAAAAAGAAAAAGGTAACAGTTAAAAAAAAATTTTACCCGAAGGCGAGAAAAAAAAAAAATGAAAAAGAAAAAATTAAATTAACTGCAAGACTAAAAAAAATCACAGGAAAAAAGCCATGAGTTCCGTGCTTGGCTTTCTCCTCCTCTGGAATTCTGCTGCTCTCCTTGGTATTGAAACCGCACTCCTTGGTAGGTGAACTTGGTCTTGGCTAGATTTCTTGTTGATCTTCTGGGGGAGGGGCCTGTTGTAGTGATTCTCAAGTGTCTTTGCCCCAGGCGGAATTACACCGCCCTTACCCGGGGCTGGGGTGAGTAATCCGCTCGGGTTTGCTTTCAGGAGCTTTTGTTCCCTGAGCGCTTTCCGTAGAGTTCCAGAGGACGGGAATACAAATGGCGGCCTCCTGGTCTCCGGCCCGGAGGAGCCGAGAGCCCAGGGCCGCACTCCTCAGTGCGCGCTCAGAGAACCGCGCCCAGTTACTCCCGTCTGCCTGACCTCCGGCCGCGCTCCTAACTCACCGAGCCTGTGACCGGTTCAAGGTAACACGGAGCTGTGAGCTTACTGTCGGCTCTGTCTCTGTAGCCGGCTTTCCCGTTCCAATACCCGCAAGCTCTGCGACACTCAGACACCCCCGATCCTTCTGTGACCCTGCGGGACCTGAGGCCACGCTGACCCCGCATGGGCTTCGCCCCGGTTTAGCCTCTGGAGCGATGTCCCTCAGCAGAACAGACTTTTAAAAGTCCTGATTTTGTGCACGGTTGCTCCGCTGCTTGCCGGGAGCCGGCCCCTCCCCCCGGGGTCTATCTTCCCGTCGCTTTGGATTCACTTCTCCGCCGGTCCTACCTTTCAGAAAGTGGTTGTTTTTCTGTTTCCAGAATTGCTGTTATTCTTCTCTTCGATCTGCCGATGGATTTTCAGGTGTTTGCAATCTTTAGATAAGCTATCTAGCTGATCTCCGGCTAGCTGAAGCAGTCTCAGCTTGCTACTTCTCCGCCATCTTGACTCCTCCTCCCTCAGTATCTCCTCTTAATAAATGCTCATAAATGACCACAAAGTAGCATGCACAAGGATATTCACTCCAGCACTGGTTACAATAGGAAATTTAGAAATAATTTAAATGTCAAACAATAAAGGAATACTTAAATATACCATGAAGCATCTGCCAAATGCAATCTCATACTACAGCTATAAAAATGATAGGTTATTAGTAATGACCTACTGGTATCTCCAAAATAGTTAATGTTTAAAGAAGTACATACCAGATTTAAAAGAATACTATATATTTAATGCGTTTATATGTAATTGCTAGAAGAAATGGACTAGGAGGTTACACAACAATATGTCTAGTCTTCTAAAAAGAAAAGTGCTGAGTACTTATAGGAGATTTGCTATAAGGAGATTTGTACATATTACTATATTAACTTCTTTATTGTTTTAATACAGCATGTATGTATCAAAATAATACAGAAAACATGCAGTCCCATTATTTTTCTACTAAAAAAAAATTAGAACAGTGATACATCATGTTCATTTAGTAAATTAGGAACACATAATGTTAAAGTATTCCATGAAATTGGCACTAAATTTGTTAGTAACACTGTAACTTGCATATAGAAAATAATTAGTAATTAGAATCAAGGTTCTTTCACATATTTCTACCCTTTTAGCAGTAATTCATTTTCCAATTAACTATCTTGAGAGTATAATAATAAATGTGAATAAAATTATATGTACAAATATATTCATAATATTATTATGTATAGTAGTAAAGATGTATAAACAACCCAAGAGCCCATACATAAGTGAATATTAAATGGTGATGCAGACATGATATAATAGAATACGCATGTTGGCAATACCAAGCAGAGAGTCAATTATCATATGGTTTCACTTACTTGTGGAGCATAACAAATATCATGGAGGACATGGGAAGTTGGAGAGGAGAAGGGATTTGGGGGAAATTGGAAGGGGAGGTGAACCATGAGAGACTATGGACTCTGAAAAACAATCTGAGGGGAATGAAGTGGTGGGGGGGTGGGAGGTTGGGGTACCAGGTGGTGGGTATTATAGAGGGCACAGATTGCATGGAGCACTGGGTGTGGTACAAAAATAATGAATACTGTTATGCTGAAAATAAATAAATTTAATTAATAAAAAAAACCTAATTTAGAATTAATGTCTATTCAGTAAAGTTATATGAAAAGAGCACAATATTATGTGAAAGATATGATTAAACCATTAAAAATAAAATAAACAAAGGTCATGCATGCACTGAAGATAACACACCCAAAGTTTGACTTTGGTCAAGTTTGGAGACTGAAACTTAAGTTTGCAATCTTTGGTAAATGAACATAGTGATTTTTTGTAATGACAAATATATTTTTTATTTCTACATATTAATAGAAATAAAACACTATTTATGAAGTCTAGATAAAAAGCTCAGGACATCCTCATGATAATTGCTCCTTATTTCATTCTTGAATATACATTTACTAGGTGTCTAAACAAAGTACAGACCTCAAACTCACCATTATATATAGTTAACTAATTTTCAACAAAAGAGGCAAGAATATTCAATGGGGAAAAAGACAGTCTCTTCAACAAATGGTTTTGGGAAGCTACATGCAAAAGAATGAAACTGGACCACTTTCTTATACCATACACAGAAATAAACACAAAATGCACTAAAGACCTAAATGTGTGACCTGAAACTATAGAAATCCTAGAAGAGAGCACAAACAGTAATATATCTGACATTGGCCATAGCAACTTCTTTCTAGATACATCTCTTGAGACAAGAGAAACACAAGCAAAACTAAATTTTGGGGACTACATCAAAATAAAAAGATCTGTACAACAAAGGAAGTAACCAACAAAACTAAATGACAACCTGTTGAACGGGACAAGATATATCTAAGTGACATATCTGGTAAAAGGTTAAGATCCGAAACATATAAAGAACTTACACAACTCAACAGCAAAAAAAAACCAAATAATCCAATTAAAAATGGGCAGAAGACATGAACAAACATCTCTCCAAGGAAGACATCCAGAAAGCCAACAGACACATGAAAAGATGTTCAACATCAATTGTCATTATCAGGGAAATGTGAATCAAAACTACAGTGAAATATCACCTCACACCTCTCAGAATGGTTAAAATCTCAATGAATAGTTGTATAGATAAGGATGTGGAGATGTATTGATAAGGATGTAGAAAAAAAGGATTCCTCTTACACTGTTGGTAAGAATACAAACTGAGGCAGCCACTTTGGAAGACATTATGGAGGTTCCTCACAAAGTTAAAAACAACTACTCTACAGTTTAATAATTGCACTACTGGGTATTTACCCAAAGAATATTAAAAAAACAAAAAACATGAATTTAAATAGCTATGTGAATTATTATGTTTATTGAAGCATTATTTACGATAACCAAACTATGGAAGCACCCCAAGTGTCCATCAATAGATGAATGGATAAAGAAGATGTGGTATATAGGTACAATGGAATATGATTCAGACATAAAAAAAAAATAATGAAGTCTTGCCATTTGCAAGAACATGAACAGATCTAGAGAGTGTAATTTTAAGCAAAGTCAGAGAAAGACAAATACAATATGATTTCATTTGTATGTGGAATTTAAGAAACAAAACAAATGAACAAATTAAAAGAGAGAGAGAGATAAACCAAAAAATGGATTCTTAACTGCAGAGAACAAACGGAGGTTATCAGAGGGGAGGGGTGTGGGGGATGGGTGATATAGGTGATGGAGATTAAGAGTATAATAATCATGGGGCGCCTGGGTGACTCAGTGGGTTAAGCCACTGCCTTCAGCTCAGGTCATGATCTCAGGGTCCTGGGATTGAGTTCCACATCAGGCTCTCTGCTCAGCAGGGGGCCTGCTTCCCTTCCTCTCTCTCTGCCTGTCTCTCTGCCTACTTGTCCCACTTGTGATTTCTCTCTGTCAAATAAATAAAATCTTTAAAAAAAAAAAAAAAAAAGAGGGTGCCTGGGTGGCTCAGTGGGTTAAGCCTCTGCCTTCAGCTCAGGTCATGATCTCAGGGTCCTGGGATCGAGTCCTGCATCGGGCTCTCTGCTCGTCAGGGAGCCTGCTTCCCCCCTTCTCTCTCTCTGTCTGCCTCTCTGCCTACTTGTGATCTTTCTCTGTCAAATAAATAAATAAAATCTTTAAAAAAAAAAAGAATACACTAATCTTGATGAGTGCTGGGTAATATATGGAACTGTTGGATCACTATAGTGTACACTTAAAATTAATATAACACTGTATGTCAAGTACACTGGGATTAAAATAATAAATAAATAAACAGACTGTGCTTCATGCTTCACTAAAAATTCATCTATGTAAAGACTTAATCTGCAAAGAAATACAGACATACTGAAACAAATTCTGAAAATACCAGAGTATGCTTTGACGTTAAATTTAATGAAAAATTGTGCAAATGCAAAGAATACCTGTACTGAATCACACAAGGAGATAATGGAACAATAAATTCATAGTATAATAATGACACAGTAGCTGAGTATTAGAAGATCAATGGGAGATGTTATGATGTATAATTTTAACAGAGAATTTGCATGCTAGAATGAAACTAAAAGTTTGTCTGGAAAAAATGCTTGCAGTTGTGATCTTAACAGAAGATACAGCAAAATATAACTGAATGGAAAAATTGGAAACAGGAAAGTGTTCTCTGAAGACATCATTCCACAATGTTAATTAGAAGTTATTTTTTATATTTCTCTAAACTACTCTGTCTTTGAAAATCTACTTTTACATTCAACATGGGATAACTATATATTTTTTACAACTTCTAAATTCAAAATAGTACCTTTGATAATTATCTTAACTCTCATTTCAGTAATACTGGAAGGTTTTCCAGTTTTAAGTCTATTATATGCAATTTGGTGACCAAATATCAGAATTTAAAATCGAATGTGAAAGGACATATTTATTTCAGAGATTGAAACAAGCATACATACTAGAAAAGTAAAGAAAAACAAGTCTGAAGTAGTAGTTGAATTTGTATAACTCCTTCATCAATTTTGCTTGAAAATTTAATCTTACTAACTTAGTAGTCTTTCCCTGATGACTTCTTTTAATTGGCACGATGTTGTTATAGAAAAACATGTAGTGAAGTTTTATGAGGAAGAAGGTAAGAATAGAAAAACCAAAGTGTGCCTATAAGTCTGCACCAAAACTATAATATCATTGGTTTTATTTCTGTTTGTACAATGGTGATTATGCCAGTTACCTCCCAGAATACTACAAGAATAAATTAGTTTTAAGAATATCAGTGTTTTAAGTCATGAAATTCCTATGCAGGAGGCAATGTACATATAACTAGAATGTTTATAATAATGAACAAATGGTAATATTTCACTTGGATGGAAATTGGATGGTTGTTGCCTTTTTAGAAAACTTAACTAATGCCAATTAATTTATAGTTCAATAATGACATGTATGCCATGTATTTTTCTAATTTTACTAGATTTTATTTCAATTTTTTATAACTTTGATTTTCTCTTACTTTTCAGTCATCAGATTTTCAAAAGTGACTTTTTCATATCTCTGTATAAACATCAGTCAATTAAGAGTAGGTAAAAAGCACAAAGGAGCTGTTACTGAAAGGAGCTGGGTAAAGCTAACATTCCTGAAGACAGCCTGATAGAAGGGAAAGTGAAACACGCACACACACACACTCAATGCAAAAATAACACAATATTTCAAAAAAACAAAAACAAAAAAATTAGGACATTTTGGGCAAAATAATGTATTTTAGAAGCATTTCACATGAAAGTTATTGTTTTAAACAACAGCCTGAATTATCACGAACAATTTGTATTACTAATAATATAATTATTTGGCCCTTACACTGACTTTTCCCTTGAAGAATCCACATTACTGAGCTTTACTTTATACCACTTAAAATATTAGGAACTGAGCAATACGTTTGGGAACAATGTCACATTGTGTTTGTTTTTTTCTGAATGTGTTCCTAGCACCTATGGATTATTTAACTCCTTTTTTTAGAGTGATAGATTTAGCAAGATTTGTTTCTGTGAAGAAAGAATTTGGAGTTCTCTTTGGCTCTATTCCTAGCCTCCTTTTTCTCCTTGTTTTGGTTTTGGGTACACTGCGTACTCCCCCTTCTATGTTAGATTCTTGGACTGAGCCTAATCTGATATTTGCTTCGTAATGGTCAATACCTCCTTTAGCGACCTCTGATGATGTAAAATCAAATCCCACTTACACCATTCAATATGCTATCTTAGGTACAAAATCAAAATCATGATTTGTACTTCCCAGGAGTATTAATAATTAACAAATATAAATGACAATCAAAATATTGAATCCTCTAAACACCTCAACATCATAAAAAGTATTATTAATTCTTTCTATAGAACTTCCTAGTTTTTGAGCTTTATAAGAAGAAAATTTTTCTTGCTGTTTTCACAGAACTTACACAATTTATTTTTGTATGAAAAGCAAGAAGAAATATTGAGAAGTCAATAAATTTGAGGAAGTTTTTAAAAATTTAAAGACCTACCTAATTATTGTAGAAGATATGATCTAGTTTACTGATACTGAAATGTATCAAAAGTAGTTATTTTCTTGCACTTTTTTACTGGTATCTTACCAATATTTTTTTTTTTAATTTCAGAAGAAAGATTTCAAAATGATCACCAAACTTTGCACTTTAAGAACTAAAAAGGAAAGAACAAACCAAATCTAAAACCAACAGAAATAAATAACAATGAGAGGTGAAGATATAGAGAATATGAAAATAATTTTTATTGTTCAACAAAATAATATTTAACAAAAAATGTTGATTCTTTGAAAAGTATAAGTATAAAAAGTGACAAATATTTTAATAAACTGAAAAAAAGAAAATAATCAGATTCTAAATCAATAATGAAAGTGGGATGGTACTACTGATCTTACAGAACTAAAAATAATTAAAAAGGATACTATGAACAATTATAGGTCAACAAATTAGATAACATAGATAAATTAGATAATATGGATAAATTCCTAAAAAACACCAGCTTCCAAAACTCACTTAAGGAAAAACAGAAAATCAAAACAGACATATAACTAGAGAAGAGACTGAATCAGTAATTAAAAGCCTTCCAAGAAAGAAAAGTCCAGGGCCAAAAGGCTTCATTGGTAAATTCTACTAAATATTTGAGGAAACATTAACACCAGTGTTCCTAAAGATCTTCCACAAAAGTAGTGGACTTCTTCCATCATGAAGGCATATTAAAAGGCCTTGCATATTAAAGACCATCATTACCCGGGTACTGAGGTCAAAATATGAAAGAAAGGAGAAAGTAGAAAGGAAAGAAAGAAATAGAGAGAGAGAGAGAGAAAGGAGGAAGGAAGAAAGGAAGGAAGGGAGGGAGGGAGGAAGGGAAAGAAGAAAATTACAAAGCAATGTATCTCTTTAAGTGTAGATGGAAAAATTCTGAATGAAATACTACCAAACCAAATCTACAAGCATAGTAAAAGGATTATATACCACGAGCCAGCGAATTAATCTTAAGATTGAAAGGGTAGTTTGTTATGAAAAACTCATTCAATATAATTGTCTACTTTAATGGAATAAAGGGGGTCATGGTCATTAAAATTGATACAGAAAAAAAAAAAAAAAACATTTCATAAAATCTAACACTCTTTCCTAATAAAAACACTTAGATAGTTAGTAAGAAAAAGAAATCTTTTTAATTTGATAAAGGATGTTTATGAAAAACCTAAAGCTAACGTCATACCAATTGCCACCAAAACCTTCCCTCTAAGATCCTGGATAAAACAAAAATGCCTACTTTTTAAAGGTTTATTTTATTTGAGAGAGAGAAAGAGCTGGGAGGGCCAAAAGGAGAGAATCTTTAAGCAGACTACCCACCGAGCCTGGAGTCCAACCTGTGGCTCAATCTCACTATCCATGAGATCATGACCTGAGCCAAAACCAAGAGCTGGAGGCTTAACTAAGGAGCCAGCCAAATGCCCCAAGGGTGTCTACTTTCATCACTTTTATTCAACATTATATTGGATTTTCAAGCCAGAACAATAAGGTGGTCTTAAAAAAAAAGAAACGCATTTGAATTGGAAAAGAAGTAAAACTATCTTAATTCAAAGGTGCCTTGATATTATATGTAAAAAATTCCTAAACAATACACTCACGTACACACACACACTATCAATACTAATAATTTCAGCAAAATTGTGGATACAAGATCAACATTCAACACTCTGTTGTATTCTATATGCTAGCAATAAACAATCTGAAAATGGAATTAATTGTTTTTATTTACAATTGCATAATAATAATAATAAAATGCCTAAGAATAAAAGTTTCAACACTGAAAGACTTTCACATTGAAAACCACAAAGCATTACTCACAGACTTTATAGAAGATTAAATAAGTGGAAAGTCATTTTTGTACATAGCCTAAAATAATCATATTGCTAAAATGGCAGTACTCCTCAAAGTGATCCAGAGATTCAGTGTAATCCCCAGCAAAATCCCAGTAGCCTTTTTTTTGCAGGAATGGAAGAGGCAAACCTAAAATTCATGTGAAATTGCAAGGTTTCCAAAATAGGCAATTAACCTTGCAAGAGAAGAACAAAAATGTCAGACTTAGATTTCCTGATTTCAAAACGTACTAAATACCTACTTTATTCACTACTGTGAATAAAGTTGTAGCCAATAGAAGAGTAAGGATAAAGTTGTAGCCAATAGAAGAGTATTGTGAGTCAAAAACTATGCAATACTTCTGTGGTTACATTTACTTTTTTCAATGAAACTAAGACTATTCAATTGGGTAGGATAGTCTCTTCAACAAATAGTGCTGTGAAAAATTCATATCCACTTGCAAAAGAATGAAGTTGGTTCCCTTCCTCATGCCATATAAAAATAAAATAAATTTTAAAAATATATAAAATAAATAAATAAATAACAAAATAATAATAAAAATAAAAAATAATTTAAAAAGTAAAATAAAAAGGAAATAAAGAAATAAGTAAGATCTGTAAGTATAAAAGCCTTAGAAGGTAACAGGTATAATTCTTCATGATCTCAGATATAGTGAGAGATTCTTGGATATGACCTCAAAAGTACAACTAAAAAGAGAAAAAATAAAAGATAATTTGGACTATATCAATATAAAAGATTTTGTGTATTGGGGGCACCTGGCTGGCTCAGTGGGTTAAAGCCTCTGCCTTTGGCTCAGGTCATGATTCCAGGGTCCTGGGATAGACCCCCCGCATGGGGCTTTCTGCTCAGCTGGGAGCCTGCTTCCCCTCCTCCCCCCGCCTGCCTCTCTGCCTACTTGCGGTCTCTGTCAAATAAATAAATAAAATCCTAAAAAAAAAAAAAAATTGTGTATCACCTACCACCATCAAGATACCATTAAAAAGGGAAAAGACCTCTCACAGTATGAGAGAAAATTTTTGTGAATCATATATCTGATGTTGTCTAATATCCAGAATAAATACAGAACTCCGAGAATTTAAGAGCAAAAAAGACAAACAACCCAATTAAAAAATGGACAAAAGACTTTAACAGAAATTTCTCCAATGAAGATATACAAATGACCAAAAAGCACTAAAATGTGTTCAATATCATTAGACATTAGAATTGCAAATCAACCCGCAATGAAATACCATTTAATACTCATTAGGATGGCTACCATCAAAGAGATGAATAATAACAAATGTTGATGAGGATGTGGAAAAATTGGAACTCATGCCTTCCTGGTGGGAATGTAAGATGGTGCAACACTGAAGAAAACAGTCTGGCGATTTCTCAAAAAGTTAAACATGGAACTATCACAGGATCCAGGAATTCTATTTCTAGATATATATCCCTCCAAAACTATAGATAGGTATTCAAACAAAAACTGTACAAAAGTATACATAGCAGCACTATTCTCAGTACCCAAAATGTAGCAGTAACTCATGTCCATGAACAAATAAATGGATAAACAAAATATATTCATATAATGGGATATTCAACCAAAATGTGGATGAACCTGGAAAATATTAATCTATGCTAAAGAAACAATATATATTGATATATAGATATAGCTATCTATAGATATTTATAGATATAGATATAGATATATAGATACAAAATGTTCCATAATCAATGATACAATCAGTATGAAATATATTCCATTTATAGGTAATACAAAAAGGTACATACAACAGACAGAATGTATATTAGTGGTTTTTAACGACTGAGGCAAGGGGGAATGGGAAATGATTGCTTCATAGGTACAGGTTCTCCTTTAGAGACAATGAAAAAAAAATTGGAATTTTTTAAACTGGAGGTGATGGTGGCACAGCATTCTGAATATACTAATACTACGAATTGTACATATTGAAATATTTAATTTTGTGTAATGTGAATTTTACCTCCAAAGTTAAAAAATAATCTAAATCTAAATGTTAATTGATGGCTAGGCTAAAACCAATAGCAAAAGAGGAGTAGGAATTGCTGACTCAGCCTAACTCAGGACAACATTGATGGTATCAAACAATGCTATCCCTGATTTATGGCACATTTGAATCAAATAGCCGTTTTGTCACACCCTGGTACCATTCTGAATTTTAGTTACTGGTCAGAGGAAGCAAACAATAAAAACAGAAGCATCCTATAAAAGACCATAATAGTCGTTAGATACAGAAACAGAAGAAAACAACAATACCTATGTAATTTAGCTTATTCACCTGAAAGAAGTAAAAAAACAATACATTTAATGTTTGCATTTATAGATTCTCTGAGTAAACAATGCTTCTAGAACCTTTGAGATATTTTAGTATTTAGTGAAAAGGAGTCATTTACTTACCATGGGAATATCAGTCAGGTATCTTAAATCTTTTCATACCTTATATTTTTTATCGAAAGAAAACCTAGATAGTTGTCTAAGATTTATTACTTAAACTCCTCAAAAAAAAGGAGAAAAATGATGTGAGAGGGAGGTAAGCAAAAAAAGCAAGAAAAGATTCAGAGAACAAATAAAATAAGACCATAATAACACCACACCAGCAATCCCAGAAGAGTATTAACTGAACATTTTTTTCTGCATGTGGAAAAAAAAAATATTGAAAAATAAGATTGAAAATAAGACTGAAAAATAATTCAGACTTATTATTTCCTTCCTTTAAATATTGGTATGAGTTCTAATGTGGAACAATATTCCAGTTCAAGTTCCTCATGATTATATAGTAAAAAGGTATGTTTTGGAGTCACATGAATTTGAGTATTTTTCTTGTGTAATTTTGAATAAGTTACTTTATTTCAGCTTTGGTTCTTCTCTTTGTTAAATATTCCAATAATGCAAACCAGTGAATATTAGAGAAAATACATGTAGAAAGTCTGATATATTGTAGGAACTTAGTAATTACAGCTATTATCATTAACGATGATTGAAAAATATTGAGAACATATATTAAAATTACAAATAATGCAAAAATAAGTCACCAGTTTCTTTTCAAGAATTTAGATCATTACCCTGAATAGGGAAGATAAACATATTTAAGAGCTCTGATCTTTTTTTTCCCTCGGCAAGTTTTCTTCTCTGCTTACATTCTTTTGAGGTTCACTTAGCTGTTTTGGTTTTAAAATAATTCCTCACCTTTTACCTACTCAAAAAGATACATGTTGCTTTATGAGAGTTAACTAGCATTTCAAAGCAACAGTTGCTAATTTGCTTTGATGTTATTCTTTAATTTATGTCTACAATGGGTGGGTGAGTGATGGATGGCCTGCACAGATCACTTCTTTATTCAGAGAACTTAGTGCTCAGATACTTAGAAACGCCATATGGAGAAATATTTCTGTTTATCACATTCAAACATATGAGCTTATGTTTACATTAAGCCTGATTATATATCTTTATTTATTGATGAGATTTCAATTCCAATCCATCAGCATTAATATATGGAATAATAAATGATTTTCCCTAAAGTACAATGATCTAGTATAATGTATAATTATATTACTATTCCCCTAAGAGAAAAATATAAAATGTTTATTTGAGGATAAGGTCATTGAATTCAGCTCTTTTCTTCTGATGACTATGAAAGATTAAGTATATTGTCCAGTTTTCAAGGCTGATTATAGAATAAACAATTTGGTTTAGAGAATTAATGGAGTCAGTGACCTTCCATTTAACTCTTTTGATCTATTGGTGCAACTAACAATGTTTAAGTTGTTATATTTCACACAAGCCTTTTCTGTTCATTTCTACTGAAGATTTTGCTCCCGAATTATTTGGTCATTTTATTTTAAATATGATTGAAATAATTTCTTGTTCTCTCATCATGTCATAGCTTCAGTTACATACAAAGTGTGGATTCATCAACACTTCTAAATTAATTTATGTAAGTTTTAAAAAATATTCTGCATAAAACCATACCCAACATTGTTGGCCTTTCTGGGCTTTATAAATTGCCCATTTCCTGAAGGAATCTCATGCTTATTTTCAATATTCAATACATTATACTAAAATCTGTGCATTGGACAGCATCTCTTTATATAAAGTCAATTTTAACAAACATAAATATTGCTATTTTAAATTTCAACAGTAGCCTAATTATCTAGTTGATATTTAACTGGTTTGTTTGTTTTAACTCTAGCAAATTTTGTTCAAAAATCCACAACTCTTTATGGTCATACATAATGAGTGAACTTTTCTCTCTCTCTTATAATCAGAACAATTCAGCCCCACAGAAAGTAATGTGTGCCATGTTTCCTACTAATTTTTAATAATGCCATCTTTTACTCCAGCTAGTTTATAGTTACTAATTTGTCTAATATGTTACATTATTTTTCAACTTTATTTTTTTTTTTAAATAGGCTCCAATGCCCAGTGTGGAACCCAACACAGGGCTTGAACTCATGACCCTGAGATCAAGACCTGAGCTGTGATTAGGAGTTGGACACCTAACTGACTGAGCCACCCAGGCTCCTTCCCAACTCTTTGACCCACTCTTCTCATGATGTTCCATACAGAAAGTGATTTGGGTACTAGAAATACATCACAGAACATGGAAAAGTTACTGTTCCTGAGGAGTGTAGAGTCTAGGATTAAAAATTTGGACCTGGACACTAAGCTTTCTAGCTTCAAATCCCATATGACTGTGTAGCCCTTAGCAATCTAGTTTTAGACAGGACTAGAAATGACATCTATTTATAAGGGTTTTGTGAGGACTGAGTAAATTCATGTAACACAAACAAAATTGTATCTTGCACACACTTACTCCCATATATGTTTGTTCAATGAATATTTAAACAGAGACATGAGTCTCTGTTTAAATGAGTACACAAATTAATATAATGTATTAAGTGTTATAATTAGACACAAAATTACATTAAAAAATGAGCAATTTATACAGACTGATGGAGATTTTGAATGCCTTACTGGAGGAAATAAAATAAATGTTGGAAACTTGTGTTCCGATGAAGGAGGAGGAAAACACATTTCGAAAACAGGGGACAAAATAAGCAGCATAGTCTAAAACAGAAAGCATAAGCTACTTTGCATCACAAAACTGAAGAGTAAAGCAGAGTCATCTATTTCATTCTGTTTTTAAGTTCCCTGAGAGGGAAGTCTTGGACTACCAGATGTGTGTACTGTTAGTCTCTAACCCAGAGCTTTACATAAAATATATTCATCATCTCGTGCATTATTCCTGTGATAGCTTTCTAAATGTCTCTCAAACATGTTCTCTATCACATTTCAATCTACTTCATGTAGAGCTTCCAGGATAATCTACAGTATACACATAATCCCTCAAAAGACGAGTAGGCTGAAGAACATTAGTTGATGCTTGTTACCAATGGCATTAAAGACATATTCCTGTTCTAACACTAAACATATTTTTTATACTTTATGGCCTCTTTACTTTTTTATTCAGCCTCCTCTTTTCTTCTGTCTCAATCATATATATTTATCTATACATATGAAACAAAATAATTTTCTAACTATAAAATATCCATTTTATATGGCATACTTTACTAGATTTTTTTTTTATTCTTAAAACATGTTATTTATTTATTTGAGAGAGAGAGAGAGGGAGTACAAGTAGGGGGAGGAGCAGAGGTAGAGGAAGAAGCAGAATCCCCACTGAGTAGGGAGCCCATATAGGGCTCCATTCCAGTACCTGGGATCATGACCTGAGGCAATATCAAGAGTTAGATAATTAATTGACTGAGACACCCAGGTGCCCCCAAATCTAAAAGTTTATAAAAATGCACTTGGAGGGGTGCCTGGGTGGCTCAGTGGGCTAAGCCTCTGCCTTCAGCTCAGGTCATAATCTCAGGGTCCTGGGATCGAGCCCCACATCGGGCTCTCTGCTCAGCAGGGAGCCTACTTCCCCCTCTCTCTGCCTGCCTCTCTGCCTACCTGTGATCTCTGTCTGTCAAATAAATAAGTAAATAAAATCTTTAAAAAAAATGCAGTTGGAAAAACAGAGAAAACAGCAGGAAAGAAAATACTCTTTTTTTTTTTACTATGTATTAATAATTTTTTATTTTTTATAAACATATATTTTTATCCCCAGGGGTACAGGTCTGTGAATCACCAGGTTTACACACTTCACAGCACTCACCAAAGCACATACCCTCCCCAATGTCCATAATCCCACCCCCTTCTCCCAAACCCCCTCCCCCCAGCAACACTCAGTTTGTTTTGTGAGATTAAGAGTCACTTATGGTTTGTCTAATACTCTTAAAGGAAAGAGATTTCTTGAATATTGGTCAATTCTTAGTACCATGTCCTTGAGTGTTAACTGTTCTGAAGGTCCTGCCCTTGGATTTGGACTTTTACATTAGCTATACACCTGTCCTCTTAGAAAATAATCTCCACAACCACACACTTTCTCAGGGAAAATTAGATTCCATCTAATCTTCAATCAAAATTTGTAATGGCTTCTATCACACTCAGAGTAATATGAAACTGGCAGTACTTCTCCAAACTAATTTCCTACCTCTGGAACTGTAGAGGTCTCCATGCTGTTCCTCAAGCATGCCACAGGATTTCTGTTCAATAACTTTGCACTCAGTTACCTCTATCTAAAATACTTGGCTTGATTGTTTCCTCACTATTTATTTTTTAATTCTATGATCTTTCCACAAATATACCCTACTATAAGTATTGTCAGTAAATTTACATTCTAATCTCTTAGTTGACAAGATTTTGGTCATCCCCGGATACTTCTGAGTCTCTAGGCCTTGCAAGTAGAGTCTAAACCCGGAATTCTGTGGTCAAATCCCAAGAACTTCTTAGTAAGATTCTGCTCAGCAGGCAGCTTTTGGGTTGGCATTATATGATTTCTGCATGTCATCCTATTAATACCTACAAATTCCTCGTTTGAAGGGTTACTGAGAGTACTAAATATTATACGTAAAGTACGTGTTAGACTGCCTGGCACAAAACAGTGAAGACGGTCCACTATTACTATGATTGCTGCTCTAAGGAGCACCTGAGTTTCTGAACAGGAAAACTAGTTTTACCCCCTGAGTTAATGAGAATTTTATTAAGAGTCCAGAACTAATTTTCTCATTTAGATTGTCTGGGTTAATCCAGAAATTAATTAGGTTTGGAGTTATCCCACAGAAAGTGAAGTTAGGAATCCAAGGGGGCTAACGTAAAAGTGTGAGATAGCATCACAGCTGAGGAAAAATGAGCATCTAGACTGGGCCTTAGGACTGCCTATACTGTGTTCCCTTGATTTCCCCTGGCTGACTTTGTAACCAAAAAACAAACAAATGAATAAAAGAAGCAATTTGAGCATTCCTGGCAGGATGCCTAAATACTACCCTTCAAAGTGCCCTAGAGAATATATTTTATTTTTCAAAAATAAATCCAACTCCTTCTCTCTTTGAAAAGGAGACTACGAAAGAAGGCATAGTGTTCGCTTGGAAAGGACCTATAGCCTAAAAATACATTTGCAGCAGATTACAATCTGATCACAGCTTCACTTATCTATTTGGAAAGGCATTTATATTGCACTTATTACCTAGTCACTGTTAAAGCTGTTTATGGAGACCACAAGGAAGAAATAATTTTTATGCTTCTTTTAGTTTGCTATAAATTCAGAAACAATTTTGCTTGAACAGCTGATCTGTGAATTAATAATGAGGGACTATAACTTTTTTTCACTACAGTATGTCAAGTACTTCTTTGTGTTTAAAAATTGATGAGGCTCAAAACTCCATTTCTTTACACAAAACAGATTTCAAAGGCATATGGGACAATCACCACTTCCCTCATATGGAAAGTACTTTCCAAGATCATGTCTGGCTAGTAATAAATAAATAAATAAATAGAGTTTAGCTTTGATTGTAGAATGAAATAAAATATTATGTTCTTTCTTTAAATACTTCATGAAAATATTCTCCAGAAAAATTATGTAAAGAATAATATTTGGTAAAATATATATCATAATTTATCGCAGAAATGCTATCTACCTTAAGAAACAGTTGGGGCCTCCGTGGCTCAGTGGGTTAAGCCTCTGCCTTAGGCTCAGGTCATGATCTCAGGGTCCTTGGATCAAGCCCCACGTCAGGCTCTCTGCTCAGTAGGAAGCATGCTTCCCCCTCTCTTTCTGCCTGCCTCTCTGCCTACTTGTGATCTCTGTTAAATAAATAAAATATTAAAAAAAAAAACAATTAACTGAGTCTTTCTGTAACGTGAATAATCCTCTTAATTGCTTTTGTTGGCCTTGTATGTTTGGATTGTTATATCTACTGTTTTTGAAGTACCAGTATTCTTTCTACTATATATTTTTTTCATTCATTATTAGCTTGAATTTCTTTTGAAGATTTATTTATTTTAGGAAAAGAGAGAGAAAGAGAGTAGGCGAGTGGCAGAGGAAGATGGAAAGAGAGAGAGACGCTCCCAATGAAGCATGGAACCCAATACAAGGCTCAATCCCAGGACCCTGAGACCATAAGCTGAACTGAAACCAAGAATTGGATGCTCAGTTGACTGAACCACCCGGATGTCCTACTACTAGCTTGAATTTACCAAGACTAATACATCACTGAAATGAGCTTCCTATCATTGGGATAACTGGACAGGTAGAGGCAAAGATGAAAATTCCCTCATTTCCAAATATGATGCCTTAGTCCTGAGCATGGACATATCAGTAATTGAACCAGAGTCAATCTGAAGGTGATCTGAGGCAGTGGACAGGGTTTGATCTTTTCTAGTACTTCTTATGGTTTATCATCAGATGGAGGGTAGAGAGGAGATAATGTTCATGTTGAAGTTGAAACATTGCCCAGATTATCCATGCAGTAAGAGTAATTCTTAAAGTTGCTTTAATATAATTATTTTGTCATTGGAAATAGGGTGTTAATGTAATCAAAATATTTACTGACTATTTACTGGGAAATAGGGGATGGCAGTTAATAATACAATGTCTTGAAGGCATATAGTCTATCCCGCATAAGTTTTTCATTTTTGAGGGGCAGGGAGAAAATTTCCTAAGTAGTGTCTTTAGAAGATTTGCATTGTCATTTATTTAAAGAAAGTTTATACCTCTTATCTAAAATTTTAAAAAAAAATTGATTTTCCTTTATATTGTATTGTTTTCCCATTCTATCTCTTTTTTCATATATTACATATATGAAATCTTCCTTCTTTCTTAATTTTCTTTTTATCTAGGACTCAGTATGGTGATAAGATTTTGTAAATATCCAGTCTCTAAGTATAGAGATTGGAAATTAAGTTCATTTGCCACAGATACACTCTGCAAATGAACTTTAATTTTAAGAAATTTAAAAAGACAAAAATATTATATAATTTTGGAAGTTTTTTAGAGGCAGACACTGAAGTTAGAGAGAAACTATAGCTAGGAAAGAAAACCATTTTTATATCATGGAATGTTGTTATCTTGTTCATGTTTTCCATAATTAGATATTAACTACATTAAGGTATGTAAAATACCAATCCAAATATTCTGGGGTGTGTGGAATGTGACAGGAATAAGTTGAATTGAGCTAGAATTTATTTGTAGTTAAGACTGTATTTGACAATATGGTGAGTTCTGCTGTGCTATAGATATCACTGATTTTTGAATAATTATGTATTAGATTTTAATAGGTATTAATTGCCCAGGAAGTTCCTATTCCAAAGATTGTTTGGCCTCCAAAGAATGATTAATACTTTGTAATTCTTATATAATATCACAAGGCATTAGAGAGAAGAACAGCAGAGAGCCAGATGTTCTGGTCTGAGGCAATCTTAAGACTTTGAGTTTGCTTTAGTACTGAAGGAACTTTAAACATGATCTGGTTCAATCCCTTCATTTCACAGATGAAAATCTTGAAACCCACTGAAATTAAAGGATATACCTGAAGTTACACAGCTTAGTTACTGAAGAGCTTGGATTAGAGCCTATGTTCTTAAATTCTATTGTATTCCCCTCTCAGGAGGGAGATGATCATGAGTAGAGCTTATAAGGTAAAAAAAAAAAAAAAAAAAAAAAGAGATAGAGATAGATAGATATATAGATGTAATATAGATATATAATATAATAATATAATAGATATATATTTAAGTTAACGCAAAAAGAAAAATAAAGATTAATTATTTAGTAGTGATTGAAAATTTTAAACCAACAGAAAGTGCCAAAAAAAGATATTTAAGAAAAAAAAATTACCACCTTCTAGGTAGTATCTCAGTGTATACTATTTGAATATTATTTGTCTTGTGTAACATAAACATTTTTGTAGCTACATATTTTTACTATATGTAGATATTAAATTTAATACATTTGATTAACATACATATATAGTAATTCTACCCAAATAATATTTAACAACCATTATCTATTAGGTACTACAATAAGTGAACAGTTTAACAAATTCTATTAAAATCTAGAAGTTTAATTTCTAGAAGGCAAAGATACAATTCTGTGATATAAAATATGATATTATAAGTGCTACAGTAGCTTAATCATATCAGCTTTGAGAAACAGAAAATGGACAGAACAATATAGATGTAGCTACAGAATGGTACTGAAACATCTGGAAAAAAATCCTCAAAGCTAAAAGACACAATGTGATGTGAATTTTAAACAAAAGACAGAACCTTGTAGGCAGGTATATGGAGGTGGGCATTTTTCATAGGAATTATTCCAAGTTTCCTTTCATTACATGTCCCTTTTCCTTTCCAAGCTTGAGGGCATAAGTCTTTCAATATAAGAAGGTAAATATTTATTTTATTTATCAAGAGGAGTAAAACAACCATTCTTTCTCTGATCTCTAGCTATGAGTGACTTGAAAATAATTTACATAAAATTTACTGGTTACTTAATGATCTCTAACCACACTTAAAATATTTGCCAACTATCTCAGTTGAATTCAGTTTATGAACTCATCATAAAATGGTTTTTGAAAGGATTTATATTCTCTAGCAAAGATCATGTTAAGTATAAATCATGTCAAAGTTTGAGAAAATAGATTTAAAAGTCTACATCTATTGTTGAGATTAAAATACAAATAATGTATTATCTATGAAAGAAAACCAAGCATTGCTAATATCAAGATATTATAAATATATAAAATAGAGATTAGCTAGAAATTAAGAAACTCCTAAATTGGATACTAAATATTCAATAGTAGAAGTTAACTTTAAAATTTTACCTAGATTTCAATATGCTTCCTGAGAAAGATAGTCCCCTCATTTTTATTGTTACTTTTAATTTAGCTTAATTTAACTAATTTTATTAAGCCCTTGCTGACTATTGATTTCTGTAGGATCCATGTCCCATGCTGTGCCAGCCATGAAAATAAGATCATCAGTTCTTCTCCTGTAGGGACTCTAATTGACTAAGGGTCTCAGCGGCTGTGCTTGGAAATCTATAGCTGTATTTGTGACCTAACCATGTTTTCCACATGCTGCTCTGAGCCAGTGTTGGAGGGTAGTACTAATAGGAAAGCAGCAGACCCATTTCTACTAGAGGAGAGGCTTCTCTGAATGGGGATTTTGGCTCTAGGACTTCCAACAGCACTGTTCAATCTTCTGCAGACTCTGGGAGTCTAGGATGTTTCACCCAGACTCATTTTTTTTTTAAATAAGATTTCATTTATTTAATTTGAGAGAGAGAGTGATGGAGACAGCCGGAGCAGGGGGAAGTGGAAGAAGCAGACTCCCTACTAGGATGGTGAGCTGAAGGTTTTTTGGCTCCGGGTCCTGTAATCAAGCTTAACTAATCAACACTTAACTAACTGAGCCACCCAGGTGCCCCTCACTTCCTTTCTTTTCATTCTTCTTCACTCAGGGTCAGACAGGAACAACACATTTCTGCTTGATGTCTGCTTTACAAAAGATCCAGAATAAGGCACATACATATAGAGGATATGTAAAAATAATGTCCCATTACAATAAGCTATATCATGAATGTGACAAAATTTCAACAGAAGTAATAAATTATTATTACACCAGATGTTTAGTCCTCATAGTAAACAGTCAAAACTAGACTGCTCCTTGGCAACTCTCAAAAAAGCTATTCAAATTGGTCAATGAATGTCACACTTTATGCTTCTACCATACAGATTCCTTTGGGATGTCCCCAAAGGAATCAAAACAGGTTTTTAAGTGTATTTTTTTCTGATTATAAAAGTAAGCATGCTATTGTTATTTTTTTTTAAATTAACATGGTATTTCCTCTACCCGCAATAAATTTCCTGTTTTTTCCCCTTGTTCAGTATGACAAGCTATGCAACTTTTCATAGCTGTCTCAGAGTAACAATGGTTGATAGATATTCTCTATTTGACACAAGCAAAAGGTCACTCATTTTTTAATGAAGTTAAAAATTTAAGAACATGTCTCGATTGGTTAGCACTTCTTCCAGAAGATACAACAGAATGCTTTCAGTTGGGGGAGTAATTTTACCAGCCCACCAGTCTCCATAAGAGGAGGGGCCCGCCGAAAACCCTGAAGATAGAATAAAGATCTAGACAACTCCATTCTGTTTATTCCTTCAGTTCTCAAGGGATCTATATATCTTCCTAGATTCTTCCAACTCTTTGGTGGATTTTTGGCTATTGCCACACCCTTGCCTGATCTAATAAACAAACATTCCTAAGTGTTTACTAAAGGAGCGAGCTGATGTTTATTTTCTGTGTAAGCTATGTGCTAGCATTTTCATGTCCCAAGCTTTGCTTTCTTTATTTCTTTAAAACCAACTGTATGCATCATTGCTACTGCCAACTTTCTGACCTTTCTGCAATGATTGTGTCCTTCACTTCTATTAGAGATGTCTTGGCACTACTTCCATGATAGCACTTACCATTATGCTTTAAACTATATTTATATATTAAACTATTTTACAAGGTTATGAAGAACGTGATGAAAACATATTCTTAATGATTTCTGTATCAAACTTTTCCACCTATGCCTACATTTATCTGCAGATGGTCAGATTAAACCAATCAAAAAATTGGGATAATTCCTTCACTAAGATTAATAAGAATTACTAGCTTTATTTAAGATAGAGACAAGGACTCTTTCCCCAAGTAATTTCAAGTTTGCAGAGGAAATTTTTTGAAGTCTGTACAAGTAGCTTCTACTAATTATATTTAATCATTCCTTTACTGAGTATTTATGTGCCAGGCAATGAGGTATGGGTTAGGTATAAAAATACAATGATTATTATGATTCTGTTATTAGGGACCTTATTCTCACTTATTCTCATAGGGAAGACAACTATGTAAACAAATACTTTTTGAAAAAATGAGTTTTGCCATCCTAGAAATTTGCATAGAATTCCATTAGAATTATCCAGGGCTACAGTTGTTTCCATAGACGGGATGAAGTGTCGACACATTGCAGCATCGGTGAGACTGACACAACAGAGACACTGGGAATAGTTTGTCTGAAGCCCAAGATAAATATTAGGAAGTAGCTGATGGTGAGGATGAAGAAAAATTGAAAAATTAAAGATTAAAGATGTCTTTAATCCCATGAAAAATATTCTGGTATTTCTTGTAAAGATATTGTAAGGACCTATTTAGAAACTGTCCCTGCTCCCCTTCCCCCAGGGTATTTACTTGGAGACAAGTCCCGGGAACCAGCTTCAGGTAACAAAGCCCATATACAAAGGTGGGTCAGGCCAGGTGGAGACATCTGATCAGTTGAGGGATGCATACTGTCTCCCTGGTAACCAAGGAGTATGGGCCCCGCCCTTTGGGCGCCAATCCCAATCAAGGCATAATAGGCTGGTTCAAATGTCTACTAAGGTAAATTGTAACTCAATTGGTCACCCAGCATCACTGTGGAGTTTCCTGTGTGTGTTACAATCTTATTGGCGACCTGTGCGTGGCCAGGCCCGACCTCATGGCCTTTGCCTTTAAAAGCTAGTCTGTAAAACAGAGAAGGGTCGCCCTCTCTTGTAAGAGGTGCGGCCCCAAACATTCGGTTAGATTCTTGATGCTTGGCGCGAAAAAAAGCTTTCCTTGACCTTCGCTTTGTATCAGTCTCGCTCCTTTAATCACGGACCCATTATTGGGGCATAACAGATTAATAGGTGCTGTAGGAACAATTATTAGACAAATTAGATTATATTTTGGAGATAGAATCAATAGCACTGGTTGATCTTGTGGAAGTGTGAAGTATGGTGGGTGAGTAGTCCACACAGATGCAGAAGTCACATGGCTGGAAAGGGCATGGAGACGAAGGTACCCCACTGAGGTTTTTAAACAGTAATTGTTGTTAAAGGGTGGTTTAGATGTTGTTAGGTAGCAATAAGAAGTGGAAGTGATTCAGCTGAGATGAAGGATTATACATTTCTACAGGGGATCACAGGTATTTTTCTCATGGTAATGAAGGACCAGTTGTCTGTAGATGACCCTGTGGGCAAAAATGGGAGAGGCAAACAACTCCCACCTCTCAGCCTCACACACTTCAAGTCTGTTTAGAATAAGAATACTCAGGCATGTGTGCAAAAATAGCCTACAAGAAGGAGAATGGAGTTTCATTAAAGGCAAGGAAGGTGAAGAAAAATGCTTTTAACAGTCTGTGGAAGTAAGGAAATTTAACTCAAATAGCAGTCTATAAAAATAAGATAATGTTGAGGCATCTGAAGTGATTCTCTGCCTATGAGCCCCATCTGTCCATTTGAGGTTTTTCACATTTATCTTTAAGTGGGCCAGAGACTATACTTAGGTTGTTGGTTTTTTTTTTTTTTCCCCTTTTTCTTTTATGTCCACAATGTACTGGGAGAAAATAACAACTGCTACTTAGAAATGAGTGAACAGCTTATTGTACTAGATGCATTGATGGTAAAAATGAATATACATTCAAGAAAAGGATTTTATCTAAAATCTTTCGTATGTTGCTTTTTAATTACCCTTTATGTCTTGCTGATGATTTAAAAAAATAGACTGCCCAATTATCATTTTATATGGCTACAGAATGGCATTTTTCCAATGTCCCATGGCAGGGAATATTTATAAAAGTCTAAAGAACAACAGAAATTATTTTCCAGCTCTACAATTCATAAATTTAAATGAACAAAAGATAACTGAATTGCATTAAGGTATATCATTACTGGACAAGGGATCAAAAGTAAAATTAAATTGATGACTTTAATGTAATGAATTATGATATTCCAGATGCTTAAATATGTTTACAGAGTATTTAATTATCTTGTATGAAGGAATGTTTTTGGAAGAGAAAAGCACTCTACCCCGATATAATAAATCAGAAATGAAAATCTATTTTATAGTAATTTCTGTCTCTCATACTTGAAATTGAAGTATATATTTTATTCTTTCTAAAGTTTATCCCAGCACTATTTGGGTAGTGAGTACAAAGACTATTTTTAGAGTATTTAACAGTATTGCCAGTATATAACTGGCAGCTATACAGAAAGCTCATAGATGATGATTAAAATAAGGAATGAGCTTGCTTTCTTTCAATTGGAAGTCATTTTTAAGCACTGAAAACACCAAAACATAGCCCTAGCCCTACCCAATTATTAGAAAGCACACATTCAAATCAATATAATTTCATTGATTCAGTGTCTTTTAACATGGTATGCCACTGTTTGTGCATTAATGAACGTCTCTCAAAAAGCATCCCATAAAACAAATTTCAGAAATATATCTGACTGAATAGTAGACTGTGCAAAATCTCTCCACAAAACAAACAAACAAACAAAAGGAGACATTTTAAGTGAAGGTTAAGTGTGTGTGTATGTGTGTTGGGGGAGTGGATCACTCAGGGCCCCTCAGGAGGAGAGTGTTTAAGAACACTCAAATGCAATGCTCTAACCAGACTATGCAGGTTTGTGTCCCAGCTCCATCATGCAATAACTTGCGTGATGTTGAGTAAGCCATTTACGTTCTCCATGAGTGTTTTCTTAATGCATGAAATTGTATTAGTGTGGTTGTTCTGATTAATAATAGGCTAAAATGTGCACAAGATAAAACACTCCTTTCACAGATTAAGCATTCGATAAACTTCGGTTATTTCTGAAGGGATATTAAAAATATCTGACATCTGATAGGTCATGGGCACCAGCCAATTGGAATGCATGACAACCTGGTATCCACTTCGTTAATGCAAACCCTGATTATTTAATACACACACATACGTGCATGTGTAAAATACATGTACATACAGAGTGATTTGAAACCAAATAACTCTTTTAAATTGGTATTAGTCAAAAATTAAGTTGTGCATGTAAAAGTTATCAAGATACCCTTTAGTGCATCTACAGATTATCAGAAAAGTTCTCCAAGTAATGGCCAAAATGAGCTGGCACTGAGAGAAGCATTTATTGATACTACAGTTTGGCATATTTTCTATAAGTGATTGGAGATAGATTATTGCCATTTTCAGAAGCTATAGGTCCTGACAGAAATAGATAATGTTGAACAATAAAATATCTGCTATTAGAGTTGTGGAGAAAATAAGATGACTTTGCAATTCACTTCACAATGACAGGGCTACTTTTGATTTTATTTATTTTTCTTTTCTTGAGCAGAAAAAAAGAATAGACATGATGCTCCTAGGGGGTACTGAAAATAAACATGCCATCACTGAACATGTAAGGGATTCATTGATGTACAGACCTTTGCTCCACTCTATCATCTATCTATCTGCCTTTCTGTCTGTCTGTCTATCTACCTGTCATCTATCATCTATTTACTGCAGCTAACACAGTGAGAGTAATCACATATGTGGACTTGTTGATGAAGTGTTTTATTTTCTTTCCCTCTGTACCTACAGAAAGTCTCTGACAACCTCATTTTCAAACAGACTGGGGTTTTGTCCTGTTTTCCTCATGCTGTTCTGAGTTTTCTAATGAACATCTACTATGTCAGTGGTTTGTTCATTCTGTATAAAATACTGATGTGCCTCTGGACCTGCCATTTAGTACCTCTCCATGATTTTTTTTATTTTAGAGGTTCTTGTTTTTACCACATTTTTCCGTTTGTCCTTCTGAAAATGAAGGACTCTGTCATGGCTCTGATTTCAGCCACTAATGATGTTTTACTTCAAAAGGTCTAAATGAACTATACATAGGACTGACGTTACAGTGGCACATACTGGACATAATAGAAATAACTGTGAGTGATTCTTTATTAATTTGTTTGAATATTACTGATATTCCTAGTAAACTAAGTAATAAATCTGAGTGTTCAAACATTTACCTGCTTGATGCTCTTCAGGTAATAAGCCTACAGGCTTATCATTTGGTTGCTTTGACAAAAAAAAAAAAAAAAAAAAAAAAAAAAAAAAAAAAAAAACCAATTCTCCAGTATTTCATTTAACAGGTATTTATTCAGAATTCTTCCATGTCATCTTTATTACAGGATTATTGAAATATTTCTCTCCAGAGATGAGCTACTCAATACAGCTCTCCAAAGGAGTTATATGAATCATTAGTCCTCATGATTGCCAAAAAACCAAAACTATACTTGGTTTTGAACTTCTTCCTATATCTTGTTTCCAGAAGAGTATGAATTGCTTTCTCTAGAACACCAATACTAAAAATCTAAATTAAAATGAACAACAACCCAAAGCTTCCTGAGCTTTATAATACTCATAATATACTATGAGTATATACTCAATACTGAAAATATACTGTATAGTAAATATAATACAGTAAATATACTGAAATATACTGAAAATATACTGAAAATATAATACAGTAAATATACTGAACGTCAACCTCAGATGATATTCTTCTTTGTAGTGTTACAATTTGATAAATTCAATTTTAAGAAATGAACTACACTCTTTGGAGATATATTAGCCATGGGGTAGGTAGGGTTCTAACTTACTTATAAAACTTACCAATTATTCAGTATTGTTATGAATCAGGGTTTTAAAAAATTTTTTTTTTTTATTTGACAGAGAGTAACAGTGAGACATAGAACACAAGCAGGGCGAGTGGGAGAGGGAGAAGCAGGCTTCTGGCTGAGCAAGGAACCCCACACAGGGTTCAATCCCAGGACCCTGGGATCATGACCTGAACCCAAGACAGATGCTTAATGACTGAGCCACCTAGTTGCCCCTGTTATAAACTAGGCTGATGTTAAATTAAAACTGAGACACCTACCAAAATATCCACTCCAATACACAGTACTTTGAACCAGAAAAAAAAAAAAAATCACTGAGTAAACATCTCTAGAATATTTTCAGAATCTCATAAAAGACATAAATTTCAAACAAACATTCTAGGAGATTTATAATGAAATCTACTCAAGAGAGGGGAAAAATAGATTCTCTAAACCTTAGAAGAATTGTAATATTCCTGGAGTTCAGGTTTTGTTAAATCACAAGTTTCACTCAAATTCTAAAAGAAATAACAAGCTTCCCTTTGAGAAAGTCCTAGAGAAATTTCTCTTCTTAACACTTAGAGAAAATGTGGATTTGTGCAAACTATAGATATAGATACCCAGACTGAAAAACAATGGCCTTTCCTATAACTTGTAATTTAAGGGACTCTGAGGAAACCTCTAAAGATGAAACCCTATAGTTTTAGCATTACTCTTGAGTTGCCTTATTTGTCCAAATATCTTCAAACTGAGTCATCTTCTTAAGGTGTTACACAAGTGGTTGATAAACAACAACTCCCTGTCTCCATAGCACTAAAGCCATGGAGAAGTTTTTAGTAAGATACAAACTGGGACTTGACTCATGGCCCTTTTTTTCTTTTATGCAGAATCACCATGCTAGACAGACAGAGAAACATTACTAAGTGTGTTACATTTTTTAAAGATTTATTTATTTATTTATTTATTTATTTATAGGGAGGGAAGGGCTGAGAAAAGGTGACAGAGTCTCAAGCAGACTCTGTCCTGAGCATGGAGCCCCACAAAGAGCTGGATCATATGACCCTAATATCATGACCTGAGCTGAAACCAAGAGTCAAGTAAATGCTTAGCTGACTGAGCCACCCAGGCCCCTCTAAATACACTATTTTTTAACAAATATTTATTGAGCACTAATTAGTATAACTGCTAGGGTTATAACAACTATACTGTGATAAGAAATTCATCAACCCAAGGGAATAGGAAAATAGCATTTGTTAATCACATTTTGTGTGCCAGGAATTGCACAAGCTCCTGCAATCAACTCAAAAGAGTGTGAAGTGGGTAATATGTGTATTTTAGACATAAGAAAACCTGCTCTTAGACTCTTTCATCTGTAAATAATAGGATATGCAATCCAGACTTTTTAAACCACAAAAATATGGGATTTCATACAGATGGAATTCTAGAACCAGCTCAAGTATAGCTGAAATTTGGTCTACAGTAATGTAATATAGATCATATTTTCTTCTTAGTGCTTTGGCTCTGCCATCTACTATATGGTTTTCAGGTCTAGGCTTCACATGGTATGAAAGTAATTGCCCTAAGCTCTATATCTCCTAGACCAGTCTACACACAAAACCAAAGTCTCTTTCCGGAAAGTCCCAGAAAAAGTGTTCATTATAACATGCGAGTTCAGAAGGGGTAATACACCATGTCTACACTAATTATTGGGGCCAGAGAGAATTTGGGAACTTACTTGTCTATGCCTTTCTCTGGTGCTCTTCCTCTTTGGTTAGTAAGTGAAGCAAGGCAGGCAAAAGACACAGGCCTAAGAAGAGGGCAGGATGAACCTCTAGCAGACAATTGAAAATAATTTGCCTTGATAGAGTTTGGAGTCTGCATACAGAGTCAGGGAAGAAATGAAAGTGAAGGTGAGTGGGTCAGGCTTTCTCCTTCCACCATCCCCACCCATCTCCATTTAATTAACCTGGGTATTATGGCATTTATTTCATTTACATTATATACTTCAACAGAGGGTCACACTGCTCTAAGGAAGAAAAAAAGAAAGAACACAAGTATTTTAAAAATAGATGTCAATTCACCTGAGTAGGGACATAAATTTTGTAAAGCTGTAGGTGACGGGGTGGGAGCTTGGGAGAGGAATAAGGTAACAAAATCATTCCAGTAAATTAAAGATAAACCATTACTTGAAACAAGCAATATTTCTGGATGAAACACATATCCTTAGCAGACAATTTTTGAAAATATCCTTTAAAAAGTTTAATCTACTTAAAATCACATTGTAGTAAGTGGTAGCATCTGAATTTGAAACTATATTCTTACCATTCCAAAACCAGTTCCTAAAAGGAAAAATACATCTAGGGCACCTGGGTGGCCCAGTTGGTTAAGCACCCAACACTTGACTTTGATCATGATCTCAGGGTTGCAGGATCCAGCCTTGTGTCGGGCTTCACGCTCAGACTGGAGTCTGCTTGAGACTCCCTCCCTCTTCCCCTGCCTCTCCCCACTTTTGTACTCCTCTCACTCTCAAATAAATAAATAAATTCTAAAAAAAACATGTATTTTTAATTTTTTTTATAAACTGTACAATATACTATAGGAAAGTAGGACAAAAATCTGTACTCATGCTCCTATTAGAATCTAGAATAGCATCTATTATGTGAACAGTTCAACTGTATTGAATGAATGAATGAAATAAAATAACAATTGGTTCATGCCTTAACAAGAAGTGAATTCTAAGGAGAGTGTTATTATAAATGACAAAGCAATAGAAAAAGTTGCATGACACAGAATGCACTTGAGTTTGGCCAAGAAATTAGCATAAATTAAGTGGAAACAGGGAAGTATAGGAGCTACTCAGGTTCACACTGGCTGGGCCCTAGGGTGTCTGCAAATCACACACTTAGAAAGTGGCTTAGGTGTGGCTTAACTTTAACTTAAAAACAGTAATAAATATTTTAATTTTTTTTCTTTACAGTGCAAAACTGTAGGTGAGAAAATATGGTGTAGGTTTGTTGTGAGGAGGCGAGTTCTGTTGTAGCAGAGATAACAGAAAAGTGAGAGAGAATGTGTTAAAGGTAAGTGTGAGATAATTTGTAGAGGATATCAGTCATTAGGTTTTACCCTAAAAGTGATAAAAGGACTTGAACACTAAAATGTATTAAGTGCTAAGAAACTAAACTTAGACAGTATGGAGTTTATAGCTTGTTCCAATACTTACTAGTTAAGTGATTCACCATATGTAGAATAGGGATAAAAATTTACATAGTTGCTAGTTCTAAATGAGTCAGTGCATAAAAACTCTGAGCCCACTTTCTGGCATAGAGTAAGTGCTCAATGTTTCCTCATTACTCTTAACATATTATATAACAACCATAGTAATAAGAACAAAAACTGTAACCAAGGAATAAAACTGGAGGGTATGTAAATGATACAGTAATCTCTGACTTTAGAAAATCAGGTTTTGTTTCCATATTAAAATAAAATTATAGGGACTATAATATGAATAAGTGGTAGTGTATTTCCTGTATTTCTAATAATTTTCTCATATACCTAGTTCTCTTCTCCTTAACATTTACATTCCTTTACTTCCTGCTAAAATTCAAATTTGTGATTTATTCCTATGCATAACTTTTAGGAAATCATTATAAGTCTGTCATAACTTAAAGAGTGATTCTCTTTAAATTATTTACATTAACAACTTACAATTAAATGTAATGTTATTGTGTGTGTTTCACTTATATAAATACAATAAAGAACAATGTTTCCCTGATGAATTTGAAATTTTAATAACAACTTCATGAATTTGAAGCATAAATATAATTTACCTGCTTTCTGTAAACCCACATACGGTTGTTCAAAAGTGTTTTCATGCATTTAAAAATTGTTGAAGATGGGGCGCCTGGGTGGCTGAGTGGATTAAGCTGCTGCCTTCGGCTCAGGTCATGATCTCAGTGTCCTGGGATCGAGCCCCACATCGGGCGCTCTGCTTAGCAGGGAGCCTGCTTCCCCCTCTGTCTCTGCCTGCCTCTCTGCCTACTTGTGATCTCTCTCTCTCTCTGTCAAATAAAATAAATAAAATCTTAAAAAAAAATTGTTGAAGATGGCAAATGGAGCAAGCTGAAGTTAATTAAGTGGTAAAAGTATCGAAAAGATTATTAATATATCTTTGATGGTGACAGGGCACAGACTGGATTCAGTAAATGAAAAATGTAACAGATAGGTTAATGTGACCCCTCTTTTCATAAGGCCTCTTATAATGATAGCCAGGAAGTATATCTCTTAATTCACAAAACAAAAAGTACTAAGTTGTTAAAAGTATATCTAAAAGAACTATTACTAAATAATTTCTATTCCACTTTAAGTCTATTTTTAAAAAATCATTTGTATCCAACAATCTCTTTGAACTAGATTCTGTTATATCCCAATGCAAATAATAATTCAGATGGAAGTAGGGGTTTTGATGTCAAAAATTACCAAACAAAATTAAGGCTGTATATAAAGAATCAGGAAAGCACATTTAGTTAACATAAAGATATGTGTACCTATGATCTATTAAAAGTGTTTCTTAACAAAACCTTCTTATATAAACTAATAAACTATTTTCAAATTATTTTCACATATTAATTAAATTAGTTTTTCAAGCTTTTTAATAAATATTCTACAGATGTTCCAAATATTCTATTACTTTATATTTGTACAGCTAAGTTTTGAAGCAGAATTTAAACACTGTATACTTTAATTAAAAAACACAAAAAATGTTTTCTATCACTCAAAATTGATGAATAATCCTGATTTACATTATGAGAGGAAAATCTAGGTTATTTTAGGATTTTCTTGGCTTACTTATATAAATCAGCACTACTTTCATAGCACATGCAAACCCTGATTTCCTTTTGTTTCAAAGAACTAAAAACTACATTTATGCGTTCAAATTACATAAGCATAAAAATAAGCTTCTACATTATGACCAACAAATGAATTACTGTAATTTCATACTGTTTTCCTTGAAAATCAGTTGTGAATACAGGAAAAAAAAAATCTATAAAGATTCATTATCCACCTCCCAAATAACAGAAAAATGGGAAGGTAAGAAAGGAAAATTTTCTATAGTAAAGAAAAATTCAGCTAATCTCAGTCTAAACCAATACAGAGATTTTAACCATAACTAACCCAGGTAGCAGTTTAAAAAATGACAGGCAACTGTCATTTTGATCTCCCCTGAAGCTGTCTATTTTAATCAATTCTGTAAGTTTTATGTATCCTACAAGGTGCTAGTGTATACACCAAAGAATAAAACCCTGGCAGTTTGATATTTGTTGCCTAATGTTCTTAATCTACTCAGGTAGTTATGTTGAGTATTTCCACATATAATAGATGATAGATGAGACCTAATAGGTAGTTTCTCCATATATCTACTAATTTGGTGGGTTTTTCTGTTACAGTACCTTTTAAAGGCTCTCTGACATCCTGTCATGTACTTCATTTTTGCTTGAACCAAATCTTTAAAACCAAGGAATTTCAAAATCTGAAATTTTCCTGCAGGATTTCTTTTTCACAAGGAGAAGCAAGAGATAAAGCACTGCTACAGAACAAGTGATTGTTAATTTAAATGAAAAAAAAAAAAAGGAATGCATTTGTGTAAATATATTTGATTGGCTTACAATAACCAATACCTTTCTCTTACATGGATAGCCATAGTGAGGCCAAATCCATAGATTTACAACTAAATTAGAATGGCACAGGAGCACATGGGTGGCTCCGTTGGTTAAGCATCTGACTTGATTTTGGTTCAGGGCATGATCTCAGGGTGTGAGATTGAGCCATGTCTTGGGCTTCTCTTGCTCTCTCACCCCTCTGCCCCTCCCTCCACTCTGGCACTCCCCCCACTTACTTAAGTAAGAGTTCTTTCTCTCCCTCTCTCTCTCGCTGCCTCTAAATAAATAAATAAAATCTTTTAAAAAATGCTATAAAATATAAACTTGTGTGGATTCACAACGAATATTTTTATAGTCTTAAATCATTGTAAATAAAGTATCAGTGCCACCATGTTGTCCATCTAAAGACACCTCCCACTACTACCACTAATTTTACATTTAAGAGAAGTTTTTATAATTAATTAAAATTGAGAAGTAATGTGTGTGTATGTGTATATATATATAAATACATATATATATGTATTTAGTCACATTCACAGAAAATTTCAAAAAAATGTTCTATTGACCACAGTTCTATTGACTTTACACAATATTCAAGGATAAAATTATTTATTTTCAACTATATTGCTCTATTGAACTGCAGTAGGAGTCTTTCATTCAAAAAAGAGTTTTTGTTAAAGTTATGATATGTGTATGTTAAGTTTTAGCATTTTAATAAAATATTTCATCAAAAAACTAATGAATTCATAAAATAAGATACTATGGTAAAATATATCAACTTTTAACAGAATACTAACAAAGCCACTTCAGATAGAAAGAATTAGAAAACCCAATATACATTATTCTTTTGTATACACATTTTATGAGAACTAGTTAATGTCTTATACACTTGATTCAAAATACTATAATCTATTAAACATATGTACGAAATAGGCCATGTAGTACACATATTAAATTCACATAAGAAATTAGTTAGGTTCTCAGGATGAGTTTTGGCCATCTTTGATATATTGTATTGTATTTTAAATTTTGTTATTTTTCTTTCTTAACCTTAATTGTTATCTGAGTTTGTTTTTACTACCAAGCAAAAAAGCAAAGTAATCTATACAACCATATCATTTACTCATTTAAGGTAAAATAAGTTTGATTTACAATTCCAGCAAAACTTAAAATCATATGTGACAAAGAAAAAAAAAAAGACCATACAAATTTGCTATGTATATCTCACACCTGCCTCCTAAGAATCCTGGGTCTTGTCAAATGGACAGCCCTATGTTTTACTGAACACCTTGATGAGTTAGCATAAGGACCTCTTGAGAGAAGCAAGAGCTATTTTTCTTTGCATAATAAAACTCAAGAGGCAGATTTGCAATGCAGAGTGTTTCTAAATTACACATTATTAGTGCTCCATTGATTTCTTCAATAAAAAATGTTGTAGAATGAATCTACTTAGGGGTTTTATTAAATCTTAAAGCTTGGAGTCTACTAATAACACCTGTACAAAACTTTGCCTTTTTAAAAAATAATGAGATCCTCATATTTTAAATATAGTTTGCTCTTTAAATCCAACCTCATTTATCCATACAATAAAATATATATATATATATATATATATATATATATATATATATATATATCATAGCTAATATGACCTACTAATCTGGCTAAGTGTATATTCTGCCAAAAGAGGAGTTGGCCTTCTTGGACACTAGATTCTTGATTCTTTTTTTTTTTTTTTTTTTTTTTTTTTTACAGTACTTAGTGCAGAGACCTATTAATGTAGGGCAGAGACCAAGCATGGAAGCAGACAGTATTCTCTAACTCAAGAAATAATGAAATTAACAAACTGAACACACACACACACACACAGAGGCACATACACACGCAACACTTGGCTATAAGCGCTCAATGGTTTTCTGTCTAAGCATTTTATACTCAATGTGTTAGCTACACAAATATGCTTAAGAAAGTGGAAAATAAAAAAGCAAATCCCGTAACCAAAATGAAAAAGGAGAATAACATTACAGATCCAAATTGAAGGGTGTGTTTACTACTTCTTCTCCTCCTCCTCCTCCTCCTCCTCCTCCTCCTCCTCCTCCTCCTCCTCCTCCTTCTTCTTCTTCTTCTTCTTCTTCTTCTTCTTAAGAGTTTATTCATTTATTTGACAGAGAGACACAGGGAAGAGAGGGAACACAAGCAGGGGGAGTGGGAGAGGAAGGTTTCCTGCTAAGCAAAGAGCCCAATGCAGGGCTGGATCCCAGGACCTGAGCTGAAGGCAGATGTCCAACGACTGAGCCACCCAGGTGCCCCATGTTTACTTCTTTAAAAATTAGTATGTTTAGGGGCATCTGTGTGGCATAGTTGGCTAAGCAGCCGCCTACGGCTCAGGTCATGATCCTGGGATCCTGGGATTGAGCCCCACGTCATGCTCCCTACTCAGCAGAGAGACTGGTTCTCCCTCTCCCTCTGCCTGCCACTCTGCCTACTTGTGCTCTCTATCTCTCTGTCAATAAATAAATAAAATCTTAAAGAAAAAATAAGTGTGTTTGCTTCTTTAAAAGTAAGATGAAACAAGTTATCAAGAGCTTATGTAGAAGAAACTGTGCACCCATATAAAAAGGTTGGAAAGTTTACCAACATGATATGTATTTGTATTGCATACCCACTCACAAACATATACATATGTACTCTGTTTAATAAACAACTTATGGATGTCTTCTGTTTTTCAATAGTGCACTAGGCTATGGAAATGTAAGGGTCCCAAGATATTGCAGGTCCTGACAATCTAGAGTTTGTGTTTGTGTGCTGTGGAGAGGGCAATGAAAAACCTCAGAGACTCTGGGGGAGGAGATCATAATTTCAGAATTCATAAATGTTTCAGGTATTCACTATATGTGCGAATACAGACAGAGAGAGCTCCCATTCCTGGTTTATTTAGAATCTTCATAGTTTGTTAGTTTATTTCTTTGTGGGAGAAATTAGCATATAAGTTTGAATGGAGTAACAAACAAAACAAAACAAAACAAAAAAAACCACTGAACTGTGATTTTGTGAGATCTTTATCTAAGAACCATTTTTGAAACAATTTTGATGATTGCTTATCATCTTTAGTTTATATTTTTCCTATAAAGGATTGAACAACTGATATTTTCAATTTCTGATGTGCCAGGATTTCAGTTACCCAGGCAATTTTGCTGCTGACATTGTATCTCCATATACCTGGCCTGTCCATGAATCAAGTCACACGTGTAGGGTTGTCTTGATAAATGGCTAGCCATATATATAATTTTGCTTTAACAGATTTGATAAAATATGAGGAAGAATGATATACTTTACTTTAACTTTCACTTTCACAGAATGTTTATTTTTCCCTTGGAGAAGCTTCAAGGAAACATAAATCAAACCCAATCCCTTCTTAATCATTTCCTTACTGTAATTTATAACAGAAAAGGAGCGCTATAGACTTCTCTCCAGACTCCTAGAATGGTGCCCGCTACTTGTTATTTCAGCTTTCTTCATCCTTTAGAGTGGTGCCATAGCCGTTGGGCGGGGAGGAGTTATGACTCATCTGGAACAGGATAAGCCCTGAGCCCCTTATTCCACATTTGTCTGCAACCCTTTTACATTACATTCTTCTCACTCATTTGACTTTTGAGGGTCTTAAAACTGCCTTTCCAGCCCACCAAAGCTGAAAAGTAACACTGAGGTCCACTTTCCATGAAATCCCTGAATTACCCAATTTGAGATAATTATTTGACACTGACATCATTTTAAGGTATGTGGTAGGGAAGGGATGAGTGTTACAAGGAAACTTTTGGAATATTGTTTGTCTGTTTGTTTTGTTTAGTAGGTCAAGTCCAGAGGAGGAGAAAAATGTTGGAACTGGCATTATCAGTTTTTATGTAAATACTTGTTGCTTTCAAGTTCTCTATTATATATACTCTATTCATCTTATTACTTATCATGTAATCATAGATTGAAATAAATACACACACACACACATACATCCTCCCAAGTTCAAACATTAATGTTAAGAGACTACATAATCAACCAATCAACCCATAAATAAAAATGCCAATAAGAAAAATGTCGAATTTCCAAACGGCCCCCCCCATTTTCCTGTCAAGAACTAGGAGTACTTTCAAGGTAGATTTCTAGAGAAACATAACCCAAAGTAACAAGAGTAGTTTAAATCCAAATGCTGGTGTTGGAGGTGATGTCAAGTGTAGACAAGCCTTTTGAAGAATCTCAAATAGCATCATTGAAATTATTATCTTCCCTTTCTATCTCAACACTACTCCTGAAGTAACACATAAATCAGAAATAACTTCCTTCTTTTTTTTACTAAAAGTTTCTTCCGTGCCAGGTGAACTGGATAGGATTAAATTTGTCTGTAGTTGCAGTCAACTTCAGAGAGGACAGGAAATGCAAGACAAATGATTTGTAGATGTTACAAGGATCAGGCTATAAAACACAATTTTTCTTCATGTATTTTATCTATTTAAAATTGTATCAAAGGTATTATTTTGGTCAGTGAAAATTTAAATAATTTCTTAGAGCCCTAATGAAACTGAGTATTAGCTGTGCCTTTGTAATGTAGGTAAAAATATCTAGTTGTTCCCCCCTTCCTTATCTTTCCACTAATTTTATTCATGACAAGACATGACACGACATTCATGATGTGACAAGACAGAAATACTTATGCTAATTCTTGCATTTGTCATACCTTGTACTTTCTGGCCTTCTCCATCTCTTCCACTAAGCTTTATCAAGTTTCCTTGCTCTCAACCACTCTGGCCCTTAAGTAAGTCCCACTTTCATCACCCCACTACCGAAAATAAACCATTCTTTAGAAAAATTATTGAAGTATTTTCGGGGAGAGTCCCATGGAAATACTTTGCCATTCACTGCTTGAATATCTTTCATCTCACTAGCTTCTCCTCTCATTTTCTCAATTCTCCTCACCCCTCTAAACTCACACAAGGGAATATTTTAAAAATAAACACGCAATAATGCAATAAATCACTGCCAAACCTGTGGTTTTCATTTTCTCTGCTAATTATAGTAGCATTTGCATAGTAAGTTGTAATCTTTACATATATCACAATAAGAAATTGGCATTTAAATTTTTCTCTTCAGAATAGTACAAAAATGAAACACAATCAATTGTGTAAATGTCCATTCTTTATGAGATTTAGTTGCTTTGAAGATAATACAACCATTACGATACAACAATTTTTCTGGAAAAAAAATAAATTGCTTTGAATTTACTTTTTAATATCTAGCAAATTAAAAAACTGACGCAAAAATTACTAAATCCCACATGCATTATCCATATCATAAAAAACGTTCAGAGTAGTAGAACTATGTCTTTCACATATCTATTTGCATGTAATGATATTATAATAACTTAGCATTTTGGATACAAGTTATGAGTACAATAATGAAACATTTTCCTTTACATTTGTAGAACACTTGTGATTAAAAAAGAAAATGAATTATTATTTCAATTTTTATACATTAAATAGACATAACTGATTCTTCTGAGAATTATACATGCATTTTCATTTTTAATAGTTCTCTTTCAATTTTTCCTTTCTGGATATATTTGTATATAGAAAAAGATAAAAATGCAAATTGAAATTCCTCATATAAGAAATTTATATTTCTCATGTCATTACAAAACACATTCTTTTTCACCGCATAATCTCTTCAAATTTAGAACTATGATTTATGATTAATTAATTACTTGGTGGAGTTTAAGCTTTTTAAAGAAAATTCTTTATTAACTACAAGCCTGAAAAATGAGTATCTAGTTAATATATGTTGCCAGTTAACTGAAATGTGCTATGAATTACTAATATGAAAAGTACATCACTTATTAAATATTCAATGGATCTGTTTTTATGAAAATTAACAGAATATAAGGTATGATTTCTTTACTCTTTAAAAACAAAAAAGAAAACATAATTATAGAGTGATTTAAATCAATATATTTCAATAAACATCAGATTATCATCTGTGTTATTAGCTAAATATCAAGTAATTTAAGTTTTCCCTAAACAATTGGAGAAGTAGATATTAAGCAACTCACACTCAATATTAAAAATACATATGTTAGAATTTTAATAAACTTTTAAAAACAAACTTTTAGTCAATAAGTATTTAGTCAGTCCCTTTCAGAAGCTGAGTAGGTAGTTGGAACTTTGGGGAGACAGGATTGTAATACATCTTCTCTTATCTTCCAGGAAGTCTAGTTTCATTAAACCAAAGTGACTTCACAGTTGGGGCTCACATATCTGTATCTTAAAGAATGGCTGCGTGCTAGTTTAGAGTTATTATCCCCTGGTAAGCATGCATATTCAAGAGAGTGTAAGGCACGGACACAAGCTATAGCTGAGTCCAGTAACCAGAACTCAATCGTTTAAAGACCATTTTGATTTAGATCAAAGGAAGTATGGCATCAGTGTATCTGGTATATCCTCAGCCTAGGGCTCAGGTACTCTTCTGATTCCTATGGAGAAGGAAGGAATACATAAAACCAAAACGGGATTCTTTTTACTATTAAAGTGCCATTCCATAGGATAAAATGGGAATAACTGTATGTGTGCTCACTTAGGCAACATGTATACTTAAAAATAGGAATAACTGCATGTGGTCTGGACTGGGTCTCTCAAGGAATGGGAAGGAGATCACTGAGGAACTGAATGACTGCATAGAATCAGTCCAGATATTTTTTAGATATAAATGAGTTTTCCAAAATTAAACTTTCTCAGGTCATTCAAAATGGATAAAAAAGATATGAAACACATGTACACACACAAACACACACACACAATCATTCCATATAATGGAATATTACTCAACCATTAAAACAAATGAAGTCTTTTATGACAACATGAATGGACCTAGAGGCTATCTCGCTAAGTGAAATAGGTCAAACAAGGACAAATATCGAATGATTTCACTTATATGTGGAATCTAAAAAGCAAAACAAAATGAACAAACAGAATCATAAATACAAAGAGTAAATGTGGTTGCAAGGGAGGGGACAAAGAGGGGGATGGGTGAAATAGGTGAAGGGGATTAAGAAGTACTAACAGGAAATATAGTCAAACATATTGTGATATTTAGGTATGGTAACAGGCGATAACTATACTTACCATGGCAAGCATTGCAAAACGTAGAGAATTGTCAAATCACTATGTTGTACAATTGAAATTAATATAGTATCAAGTGTCAACTATATTTCAATTAAAAATGAGGGACATAAATTAAGATCCAAAAATTTTTTAAATGCTGAAACTTTTAAGCTGTTTTAAAAAGTGAACAACTTTCTAAATTTTGTGAATTTTGGTTATTTTTTAAGCTACAAGCTTGTTTTTTAACATAGATGGATAAAATAATTTTGGTTCTCTTAAATTCCTCAGTCTCAATTTACTTTACAGACTAGATTAAACAAACCTGAGAATTTTAGACATTGAAAAGGGAGAAAAATGTAGAAAAAAATGAGAAGTTAAGCAGGGAAAATACAAACCTTTAGCAAAATTGTCACTATTCACAGAGAAACCCCTGCTACAGTGTGGATTATGAGTAGTATCTATATCATGATTATGGGCAACTTAAAATTTTTTTGATTTTTTTTTTTTGAAGATTTTATTTATTTATTTGACAGAGAAAGAGAAAGAGTACAAGCAGGGGGAGGGGCAGAGATGAAGGGAAAAGCAGACACCCTTCTCAGCAGGGAGCCCAAGCTGGGACTCTATCCCAGGATCCTGGGATCATGATCTGAGCTGAAGGCAGCTGCTTAACTGAATGAGCCACCCAGGCCCCTGCAACTTAATATTTAAACATTATTTCATTCCAGTCCTCAGAAAGAAATGAAGTAAACTGGTTAAATTCACAACAGCCAATGGCGAATGTTGTTGCTGGGACCTTCAGACTTTGATCTGACCGGAGATGTAAGTACTTATTGTTTGTATTTACTGTTTCCACATAATTCATGTGCACTTAATACAATACTTGTTGCATCTCTGATACCGTGTTAGATGCTGGGAAATTCAGTACAAAAGAAATACAGTTCCCTTAATGCTATGTAATTCTCTCAGTCTTAGACATAGTCTGGTTTAGGAAATAGCATAGCACTTTCTTCTTTATTTCCATTCCTGTGAGAAACATGAATTAAGAGCCTACCAATTTTTAGGCACTTAGGGTATAAAATCCTGACACTTGTCCAGGATCTTTTCAGACATTTGAGATATAAATTATTTGAAACGAGAGTGTAGCAATCTGAGAGAAAAGTAGATTAATGTGATGAGGGGTCAGAGGAAGGAAACTCATATTAATTAAACACGTATTATGTGTCAGACCTTCTGCCTGGCCTGGAAATATATACCAAGCCCAGCATCAGAAAATAGTCTCAAATTCTGAAAAACTCAAGTTACAAACAAGATCAATCTCTGCAACACATATTTAAACACATGCTAGATTTGGTTAGAAAAATATGTTACATGAGATTGGTAGGAGAAAAGACTGTATCTGTCCCTCAGATTTTCCTGACGTAGAAAAAAATTCTCATTATATTAAAAATAATTTATATTTAATGTTTTGACTTTGAAAATGCATGCTAATTTTTACTCTCACTCTTCACTTAGTAATAGGAATAATTACTTTGAAATGCAGTAGAAAATTTGACCATCATTCACATTCATGAAAATGGGACTGTATATGGAAGCTATGCAAGTAGGCTTGCTATAATTTAATTTATTATATTTTACAAGTATGGCAAAACAACCCTGCCTATCCATCCCTAAAAGGAAAATGATGTTTAAAAATATCCTCAAGCATACTTTTCAGTGTTTCTCATAATATAAAGAAATAACTAAAATAAAAGTTTGCCTTATATGTGTTCCCATTATTTAGATGTTCTTCTAATTATTAGCTCCAACTCTAGCTATAATCATTTCAACCCTAAGAAGATATTATGTTCTGACTGCATATATAGCAATTCTATAATCATGCAATATAATTTTGTATATCAATTATAAATACAAACCCAGAATTACACATAGCACTTGCTGCATTTAAAGAAAGTTAAACTCTTGACCTGGTAGCTGTTTTACCACAATGATATAATTTACTGGTTGCAGGGGAAAAGAAATAGACCGAACTATACACTATTAACCCTATTAGTATTGTAGACCAGGAAATTTGCCCCAAATAATTCTGTTACTAGTGCATTCAGGGAAAAAAAAAAAAAGTGAAGTTGATAATAGTATATTGAATACAGTAATGTGTAATAGAAGAATAGGATAAATAGAAAGCAAGTGTTACACAGTAAATTATTGATGATAATAATTTATCAGCAACTTGAAAATAACAAAGGAATTAATTATAACACTCATTTCCAAATAAAAATGTATTTTTTTCATACTATCTCCAGCGGTCCCATTTTTCGTTCATATTCTAATTTCTTTTGTGTCTGTACTATTATAGCACTTACAGTCAGATGTAAAAATTATTATTTCAATACAATACTTTAAAAATATGCTGCATTTTCAAAAAGTTCCACTTATTTTCCATAAAACATGTAATAATTATAACAGGACATTATGTTTTTTAATCACTTTATTGTTGAGCACATAATAGACATTCTGAAAATAATGGTCATTTGCTTGAAAAATATACTAACCTCTTTGAAAACATACTTGGCTATGCAAATGACAGTTTCTATGTAGTGTCTGAAGATGAACACAATTCTGATTTATTAAACTCTCTTTTTTACTTGTGTAAGTTTGAGAATTCTTATAACTCTAACTCTTAGATAAGGTAATTTCCAATTTAATACAAGAGAAATATATATATATGTAAGAATCAAATAATGAGTCATATAACATCTGGAACAGTTCTCTCTCAATATAATTTACTTGAGAAACACAACAAAATGATAGTTTGGTTCAAATTCACTAACATTTAAAAGTTTTTCAGTAAATTATCAAAATATATAGTACTTAAAATTATGACATATTCTGTCTCTCTCTGTCAAGCATTTAAACCCTTCCATGGCACTTTGGAGTAATGTCATTAGAAGTAATTATCTTTTCACCTCTTATAAATACATTCAAGGGTAGAACACACCATGTTTCTTCAAAGTGTAGGCCTCAAACATTTCATTTCAATTTACTATATGCTTCCAATACATTTTTATGCTCATTTCTATAAGAGGAAAATAATTAAAGAATGTCATTATAATATTTGAATGGATTTCTATGAAAGTGTTTCTTTCATCATGCCAAGTTCGAATATCAGCATTTTACAAAAGCTTAATAAGAAAACTCCAATGGCTATTTGCAAAAATATTAACTATAAAATTGATTTTAAAAATCAACTGATTGTTTAAAATTCACTCCTTTTTGAGGCATAAAATGAAATACAGGACAGGAAATCCATTACTAAAGTTGATAAAAGTTCATCAAGCAGATGAGACAAGGTAAATCATGTGCAATTATGTGTGTATCCATGTATAACAGAAATGTGTTTTGTTTTTTGTGACTTCCCCTCGCTTCCTATCAAAACCAGAGAGAAATCTAAAAGTTGATCACTCATTTAGCATTTACCTTATGTGGGTGATGATGAGTGTTGTAGTAGGAATAAAAAAATCATCCACTCGGTCAAACTGCTTTCCCACAGGCTGGGTGTGAATAGTATGGTGTGGCACATTCCCGCTGGCCAGCGTTATTACCTAAACAGAGCATATTACAGTTAGACATTGCCAGTGCATTCCCTTAATAGTACCAGCATTAATTTTGTCTAGAGATGAAACAAATCAGGAAATGTTTCAGAGACTCTTTATTGCCCTCTCAAAACTAGTACATCATTAAGGAAATTGGATTTTTGTAATTGTTTGCTTATTTTCAACCTAGAAATGTGTTTTTCTAAAGAAATAAAAAATAGAGAATGATTTATCTTGAATAATTTCTGCCTAAATTATAAAATAGGTAGAAACAACTTCTGTATTATAAAAGCATTAACCTTGCTATAATGAGAAAAATAAAGCAACCGTACATATCTCTTTCTTGCTTGCTCCTCTCTTTCCCTCCCTCCTTTCTTCCCTTCCTCCCTTCCATTCTTTCTTTCTTCAGCTTTGTGGAGTTGATGATAGTATATTGAATACGGTAATGTGTAATAGGAGAATGGGGTAAATAAAAGCAAGTATTACAGGTTTTTCTTTCTTTCTTCAGCTTTGTGGAAGTGTAACAGAAAAACAAAACAAAACCAAAAAAAAATTCCTCCTAATATAGACCACAGCTGGGAACAAAACTGAAAACTCCGAAACAAATCATGAAATCATTTTAGTTCTTAGCAACTTTAAAATAGATTAAATTATAATATTTTTTCTTCTTATAAATTGAAAGTAACAAAGTTCAGTAAGTTATTATTTATTATTATTATTTTTTTTAATTTGTTTAGAGAAGAGAGAGGGAGAAGTGGGGAGGAGGAAAGGGGGAGAGAGACAATCTTGAGCCGGCTCCCTGCTGAGCATGAAGCCCAACATGGGTTCCAACTCAGTGATCCTGACCTGAGCCAAAAACCAGGAGTTGGATGTTTAACCAAACTGAATCTTCCAGGTGCCCCAGATTTAAGTAAGTTCTAATCAAAGACATTTCTTCTTCTTAGACATCATTAATTGGTTTTTAAAATCTTTATAATCCAGGATGCTGGGGTGGCTCAGTGGGTTAAGCCTTTGCCTTCAGCTCAGGTCACAATCTCAGGGTCCTGGGATCAAACCCCTGCCTTGGGCTCTCTGCTGAGTGGGGAGCCTGCTTTCCTCTCTCTTTGCCTGCCTCTCTACTTGTGATCTCCCTCCCTCTGACAAATAAATAAATAAAATCTTAAAAAATAATAATAAAAATAAATAAAACCTTTATAGTCCATTAAAGAGAAGATCACTACATTTAAATTCTTTTATTCCTTGTATCACATTATGCACCAAATTCTATCAGTTCTTTCTTCAGATTTTTCATACCTCTCCATTTGTTTTCCTATTGTTTCTGCTCGTCAACCATTGTTCTGTGTTAGCCTTTTAAAACGCATTCTGTCTTTATTTCTCCCCTTTTAAGTCCTTTCTATATATGGCCACCAAATTAAACTTCCTAAATAATTGACTCACTTTCTTAAGGTAATTACTTTCCTCCCTCAAAACAGAGTTTTTGGTTTTTATGACAGAAGTAAGTAGCACTTTGATTTTATTTTTTTCTGAATAGCTAATTTTTCTTCACTCATGTGAGTATGCTTTCATTGAGTTCCCTCTGGAAATTGCCTTTTCAATGAAAATAGCTTATTAGGATTATAACTGGATAGGCTCAGTTACGTTTTGGTTAAAAAAAAAAAAAATAGAAAAAAAATACTAAAGTCTTAGAGGCTTGAAGACTTCATCTCACACCCATGAATTTCCCCGAGGGTTTTGGTGGGGTATCCACTGTTTCACTTAGTATCCCATGCTGAACGAGCAGCCAACTACGTTGACTATTTCCACTGACAACCGACCACATTTGCCAGAACTAATCATATGGCTCCTCCCAACCAAAAGGAGCCTATCATGTGCCCAGAGGAAGAGAGAACCAAAGTCTTTTAAAAAGAGCTTGAAAGATACCATACCCATTTTATTAAGGAATGGCAGTGAGGACATTTTCAGTGGATTTTAGCCATTCATGTCTGTAAGATTTTAATAAAGGTCAACAGAAGTAATGGAAAAGGGATTCCTCAAATTTTCTTCCCCTTAGTTTGTATAGGGGTGCTTAGCTCTGAAATGCATGTACATGTATTCAAAATTAATACTCAAACTGACAACAGCAATAATAATATTTACTAAGAGCTTGTTACATGCCAATTATGTGTTCTCAGTAGTCTACAGGCATCACATAACTGAATATTCAAACAACACTATAATGTATCCCAACCTTACTGATGCAAAAATATTTTATGCCAGTGAAGGTATAGTAAGCATCTGAGCATCTCTTTGGGTTTGGCACAGTCCTAGGTTGTAAAAGATGCAATGCCATTTCCATAGTTCTTCTCAGTCTGGACTTTGTTCCCTGATGGTTCTAGGTCCTTCTCACTGCTGCAGGTGAACAAGATGTAGTGGACTGCCAGATTAAGGACTGAGCTGACTAACAGCAAGGATGCACAGGTTGATCTATGATGCACCTTAATCAACAGGTCCAATCTTACGACAATCCTTGGTTTATTCCTAATTGTATCCTGCTGCTGGTTCCTCCATATGTGACGTCTTCCACAAACCTACAGCTGCCACATCCCACTGTCACCCCATCTGGCTGGGGCCTACATCCTCGCCAACAACAAGGTGTAAAGAATTTATTCCAAGTTGTTTCCTGGGGACATTTCTTCTCTAATTTTGTGCATTTGAAAAGACATTACATACGGATTATAAAACTGTGTAGATGAGAGTCACATGACTTTTAGAATAGCATATCTTAAATTTTCATAAGGCATAAATGCCTTTTAAAAAGGAAAAAAATAACTGTGATAAATCTTTGAGAATTCATCTGAGAACACTAATTGGAAAATCACTGTCTTATACACCTACCATGACAGTTTATGGGTTTTTATTAATTAATTATTATTATCACAGAAAATAATATATTTTGCTCCATAATTGACAAAGATTTATAGATTGGATTATAGTCAAAATGAAAACACAAAGTAGGGGGCGCCTGGGTTGCTCAGTGGGTTAAAGCCTCTGCCTTCGGCTCAGGTCATGATCCCAGCGTCCTGAAATCGAGTCCCACATCGGGCTCTCTGCTCAGCAGGGAGTCGGCTTCCTCCTCTCTCTCTGCCTGCCTCTCTGCCCACCTGTGATCTCTGTCAAATAAATGAATAAAAATCTTAGAAAAAAAAAAAAACACAAAGTAGAAGTATACATAGGACTTTTGATCCTTGATAGGTTTCAGTGGCCACTATTATATACTACATTAGGACAAAAATTTACTGCCTAACTACTCATCACAACCTAGCATCAATGTCTCTAGTTCTAGTCTGATCTTTTAATATAGCACAAGGGCACTTGGGCAAAAATGGGATTTTGCCCATGTTTTGGTTTGGTGATTTTGATCTCAACAAAGGAAAGTCTGTTTCTCTTGTCAAACAAATCTTAAATTCCATTTCCTTTTGCAAATGTTTCCTGAGAATCTTGTTGGAAGACAATCATCCTGAATATTCTGATATTTCTGCTGAGTCAGGTCTTTCTAAGCAAAGAGCTCTGGCAAAGTTGGAGAAAGGATGATGGCATAGCAAAAATGCCTTGGAAGATGAAGGTGGGGTATTGCACCTGAGAGAAGTAGAGACTTAATTTCCTTGAGCCTTACTGACATTCTAGCATACTTATCGGGTAAAATTTGCATTCCAGAGTATAACAATATATTATTATTTATATAAGTATAGAGTATAACAATCTCTATCTGTCATGAGAGGATAGATTGATATGCCAACAGTCTTAAAAACAAACAAACAAACAAACAAACAAAAACTCTGAGACATGTAATTTCAGGTTTCTTCTCCTGTTAGTGCAAATGTGCTATTCATACAGGGTAACATTAGTCTGTCACCACATCACCCTTAGGATGGAGGCTGGAGCATAAACACTAGCATGATCTTAAATAAGAAATGGTCTGTTCTCTGATCCAGAGACCATGTGTTTCCTGTCAGTCTGTCTATCTATATATTATCTTATCTAATCTGTCACATATATATGCATATGCATTTGTGTATAAATTTTAATTTATGCAAATAAATCTTACTATATGTACTATTTTAAGAGTACTTCTCAATTCTTACATTTTATTTTACATTTACATTATTTACATCTCAATTCTTACATTTTATTTTCAGGCGTGAGACTCACCTTTCCCTCTACTCAGCAAATATTTTAAAAATTCATTAAATCTTAAAAGCATATTTTTATTGGACTTTCAGAGAAAAAGAACCCATTTTTAAATGGCTGAATAATGTGTGGAAAGTTACTTAACACCTTTTCAAAGACTTTTTCTCCCTTTCTGTATTATATTAAAGGAGTTTGCCTAAAGTGCTTTATGGAAGGTTTGCAACACTGAGAAAGCTATTAATCTATCAAAGTAGCAAGTACCAAAGGGGAGGAGGATTCAGTTCCAAAGAATATGCTATATTGAAAATTCATACAGCTTTAAAAGAAAAAAATATATATATACATATATACATATATTAACTTTTATAAGCTGTGTTTATTTTAAAGGTAATAGCATTAAATATAACTCATAAGTGAATTTTTAAAAAAATCATAGATATTGACCTGTTCTATGTTGTCAGGATTTAAGTACAAAGTATCAAATAACTAGACAATATTACCATATTGTGATGATAGATGAAGACTATATTCTTTCCATCAAAAGAAGAGCTTTGTTACTTCACCCTCTTGATACTAGGCAGTCAGTGTGACTTGCTTTGATCAAGAAGTTGTGGTGGTATTGGCACAAAAACAGACACATAGACCAATGGAACAGAATAGAAACTCCATAAATGGACCCCCAACTCTATGGTCAACTAATCTTTAACAAATCAGGAAAAAAAAAAATATATATATATATGCAATGGAAAAGTCTCTTCAATAAGTGGTGCTGGGAAAATTGGGTAGCCACATGCAGAAGAATGAAATTGGACCATTCTCTTACACCATATACAAAGATAAACTCTAAATGAATGAAAGACCTCAGTGTGAGACAAGAATCCATCAAAATCTTAGAGGAGAACATAGGCAGTAACCTCTTCGACGTTGGCCACAGTAACTTCTTTCAAGACACGTTTCCAAAGGCAAGTGTAACAAAAGCAAAAACAAGCTTTTGGGACTTCATCAAGATAAAAGTTTCTGCACAGCAAAGGAAACAGTCAACAAAACTAAGAGGTAGCCCATGGAATGGGAGAGGATATTTGCAAATGACATTACAGATAAAAGGCTGGTATCCAAGATCTATAAAAAACTTCTCAAACTCAACATTCAAAAAAAACAAATAACTCAGTTAAAAAATGGGCAGAAGACATGAACAGACACTTCTCCAAAGAAGACAAATGTCTAACAGAAACACACAAAAAAATGCTCAACATCACTAGCCTTCAGGGAAATACAAATCAAAACCACAATGAGATACCACGTTATGCCAGTGAGAATGGCAAAAATTAACAATAACAACAAAAAATTAACAAACAGGAAACAAAAAATGTTGGTGAGGATGTGGAGAAAGAGGAATCTTCTTACACTGTTGGTGAGAATGCAAGCTGGTGCAGCCACTTTGGAAAAGAGTAGGAAGTTCCTCAAGATGTTAAGAATAGAGCTACCCTATGACCCAGCAATTACACTACTAGGTATTTACCCCAATGATACAGATGAAGTGATAAGAAGGGGCAGATGTACCCCAATGTTCATAGCAGCCCTGTCTACAAGAGCCAACCTGTGGAAGGAGCTGAGATGCCCTTCAGCAGATGAATGGATAAAGAAGATGTGGTACATATATGCACTGGAATATTACTCAATCACCAGAAAAGATGAATACCCACTATTTGTGTCAACATGGATGGAACTGGAGGGGATTTTTTAAAGTGAAGTTAAGTCAAGCAGAGAAAGATAATTATCATATGGTCTCACTCATATGTGGAACATAACTAGTAGCACAGAGAACCATAGGGAAAGGGAGGGAAATCTGAAGAGGGAGAAATCAGAGAGGGAAAAGAACCATGGGGGACTATGGACCCCAGGAAATAATCTGAGGATTTCAGAGAGAAGAAGGGTAGAGGGAGGGGGTAACAAGGTGATGGGTATTAAGGAGGGGACATGCTATGATGAGCACTGGATGTTATATGTAACTAATAAATCATGGAACACTACATCAAAAAGTAATGATGTACTATACAATGGCTAATTGAACATTTAAAAAAAAGTTAAAAACTGAAACAAACAACAACAACAACAAAAATAAGTTGTGGTGGAAGTGACTTAATAAGAACTCTAATGCCTACATCTTAATTAGCCTCACAACTTCCACTCTCTTATACCCTGGAACCACCATGCTGACATACCAGTCTAAAGGATACCAGGCACATGCAGTAGACCTAAGCCATTCAGCTATTCACCACTATTACATAATGGACGTGGGGGTGAGGCTATTTTGAACTACCCAGCTACTGTAATAAGATGAGTGTGGCCATCTGAGTGTTCCCCAATTATGCCCCACAAACTGCCCAGATTGCTGAAGCACAAAAGTATGGGTAGTAAGTCATTCTTTAATTCTGTTTAACACATCAAATTTTAGGGTGATTTGATTTGCCACAATAGATAACTGGAATACTATTATATGTTAGATGTTTCAAATGACACATATTTCTAATGAAATATAATAGGAATCTTCATTCCGATAGCTCTCTTAAAAGATTTTCATAGTACTGTCTTTTGTAAGTTAAATATTGCAAAACTAAAAATCTTTCAAAAACTTTTAAGGTATTGGTAGTGACAATGGATTAAAATAAAAAACATGGCACTCAATTGACTTAATGAAAACCAACCAAAGTTTAATGATTTGTAATAAGTGGAATGTTCACAGCCATGCTATAATCACAAAGTAGTCTGAGATATAGATAAAACATTTTCAGGGACAAATGTTCCTTCTCATTCCCTCTCAGTTTTCTGTTAAACTTTTAACTCCAACAATTGAAACTGTGCCAAAGAGATATTGTCAAAATATATAATTTTTCCTCTGTCAAGTTCTATATAAACAACTTTAAAACATAAAACATAAGCAAATTCCACAAAGATTATACCGCTTATTCCCCAATTAGAAATGAGTCTGTTCTCAGATAAGATCATACTACCTGTCTGGAGAAAAATAGAGATCTGCCTTGAGACTATCTAACTCTCTTAGTCTCTAGCTCACATGCCCCATTTCGGAAAAAAGAGATGGAAACAAGAAAATTCTCATGAAAACTGAAGGGAGGCAGGTAATTGTTGAAATACAAATTATGACTATTTTTCACTAATGGCATCAGTTTTCCAGTCATTGGTTTTTCTGCTTGCATATAGTTTAAACTTTGATAAGAATGACATGCAATATTTTCCATTCAAACAAGTACTTGTGTATTAACTTCTTCACCCTTTTCTGTGCAGATCTAGAAGTGATTAAAGTACAGTCTTTAGATGAAGATCACTCTCGAATAGTTATAAATATCCAATGAGATAGCTAAAGGTTTAAATACCACGGTTTTCTCAAATATACTGAAATGTGCTTACCTGCAGTGTTGGGGAAATCTTTTCCATGGTTCCCCAGCTCAGCACCCAGACCTGATCATGTGATTTGTCATAGTGTAATTTAACTGGTACAGGGTCTGTGCTTACTGCCTGTAATAAACGGGAGTTGAAAAAAAATGTTTCAGACTGAAATATTAGTTTAAAACTATGCCAGACATTATGAAAGAACACAAGAGTTTAGATACCAATTTAAAAATTTATGTTGCCAATTTTCTGATTTTTCTAAACCTTGATTTTTCTAATTTGGAAATATGATACTTTACCCAGTGTGTTTATGCACAATTTTATATAGTGTTATGTTCCTTTATTACCTATGCAAATTGGGTGTCTGTGGAGAAGCTATTTAGGAACTTAAGATATATAAATGATATATATTCATATTTTATTCAATTGTTGAACACAGGTAAGAACTATGTTTATACTATTAGGTTGTTTTTCATTCTAATGCTGGGCATGGGATTTGGCCATCTATAGTGCTAAAATGCCTAAGTCTGATATACAGTGATAACCCTAATGACAGATTACCTAATTTAATTTCCTTAACGAGAAATCTAAAATCACGGAAAGAAATAAATGCATTTTTCAGCTATCCTTGATATGGTAAATGTGTTTTTCTGCTACCGTTTATAATATTTAGCATTTACTTAAAACAAAACTTCCAGAAAACAAATTGCTGCCAGGAAGTTATTTCGCTTACCTTAATTTCAAGTTATTTATATTTCAAGCTAATACCTTTTTAAAGTAATTTCCCGTGGTAGTTCTTTATGTATATTTTTATAATTTTATAACATGAAATAAATTGTATTGAATATCACTACCTTTATTCAATATTGAAAGCATTTCTTTCTAAAGAAACTCTGGTGAATAGCCTTAGAGAATTTCCCAAGTCCTAGTTCATAATGCAATCCTCTTCTCAGTGGGTTAAAGGTAAAGTACATTTGTGGTTGAACATGTGAAGGTTCATATTTTAGCTAAATGTTGGCAACTTAGTCGTACTAAAGTATTTATTTTTAAAAGACTTGCCCTGGATTTTATCTATTTAAAATTCTCAATACTCTTAGATTACTGATTGATTATTTAATTTCTGAAAATGCCTACTTAAACATTTCTGTATTAATGTCTTCCCTGACTTTCTTCCTGGCTAATAGAGCCATTATGTTGTTTTGAAATCTTGTAGCCAACAACTTTCTCAGGGAAGGCAGCTCACTTGGCAAGCACCAGAGATTTAAGCCTATTCCCCTTTCACAAATGCCAAGTTTCCCAGCCTCTCTAGTGGCTCCAGTAGTCACATGACCTAGACTCAGTTATACATGATAAGGATTAACACGATGAACGATACCATTTTTGACAATGATACTGTGCCACAGTTTCTCTTTTTTCCTGCTTTGAACGCTATCATGTAACAAGATTAAGCCTTCATTTCCAAAGTCATTTTGAGGCCTGAAACAATAAGCTTAAGAAGGAAAAGCCACACAACACTTTGAGGATTTGGCAGGAGAAAAATGAAAGGAGAATGAATTCTCCATAACAGCCTTGAGTTGCTGCACAAACCTAGAGTAACTGTCTCTAGACGAAGTTATTTGGGATAATTAAATAGCTTTATTGCTTAAGAAATAGTCTGGTGTTTTGTTAATTGTAATCCAGTGAATGCCAAATGTTTCATTTAAATTCTTCATGTATTCACTGATAATTTCAATGTGTATATAGCAAAAGTGCCATCATTAATTATTACACTAATAACAAAGCAATAAGATTCCTTTGATTTTTCATATTTTCCCTTTTATATGTAAAACTTGATCTGTACATGATTATAAGTTACCCTATTTTGCATGCAGCTTAAAAAGAAATAATCTCTAGGTTTTTACAATGTTAAAGATAAAATAGTTCAACAACAAAAGCAATAGTAACAAAGACCTCACTGTTATTCAATTGTTAAGAGTCAGTTACACAAAGAGCAAAGAGCTTTAGATTACTTTAAATATTAAGGAAAAATTTAAATAAAAATTTCCAACTTGCCAGCTCTCATAAGGTTCTTTTCTTTTTCTGGTTCCTCTCCTAAGTATTAACTTCTAGGGCATACCACAGTCCATGATTAAGTTAATATCCACATAAAGCAGGGCAAAAAACGGAAACAGCCTTACCAGGAGTCATCCAGCGGGTGATCAGCAGAGCTGGGATTGGATGATCTGTTTATCCCCAATGTGCAACCTCTCTGAATATGAACCGGCATCCTTCCTAGTTGTTAGTTTAATTCCCAACACTGCGTGCATACATTGCCCTCCTATTGTTCCCTCATATATAAGAAATATTCTTTGGACTTTTTCTTTTTTGGAAAGTGGAAGGAATCCAAGGGCCCAAATATATGCAGTATCATCTGTATAAGCAGTACAGACCCAGCTGAGAACCAATGAATGGCAGAATACACCATGTTTGTTTGTTTGTTTTAAGATTTTATTTATTTATTTGACAGACAGAGGTCACAAGTAAGCAAAGAGGCAGGCAGAGAGAGAGGGTGAAGCAGGCTCCCTGCTGTGCAGAGAGCCCAGTGCGGGGCTTGATCTCAGGACCCTGGGAATCATGACCTGAGCCGAAGGCAGAGGCTTTAACCCACTGAGCCACCCAGGCGCCCCAAAGAATACACTATGCTTACGAGCATGAATTCTGAAGCGGAAGTTACTAAGATTTTCTGTGGTGCACCATGGAAATACTACTATTACTGTCAGAAAAGCTAATTGAACTAGAGGTATTTCACGACAATAGCCTCATAGTGTTTTAAAGTTTGGAGATGCAGCACCTTTATTTAGCAAATGAAGAATCTGAGATTTAGAAAGTAAAAAAACACAGTCTCTAATTCCTTAAAGAATTAGAGGCTAGAGGGTGGAAGAACTTAAAATAGCTAGATGCCTAGTCACAAAATAAAAATAAGGACCAAATGCCAGGAAAGTGCAGAGGAAAAAGTACAAACCTGGAAGGATAAGGGGAGGAGGTGATGCTTTGATTGAGCTTTTAAGTATGAATATTTTTATAAATGGGAAGACAGAGATTATTTTTTAAAGTTAACTGATGAGAATATGTTTCAGGAGATGTCAAAAAGCAGTCCATGAACAACTGCTTTCAAATAATTAAGATATACGTATTTGAAAGAGAAATATATCAAATTTCAAAACAGTGTCCGATTTTGAAAAATATCTGCTCAGTGATCTCCAAAACGTTTGAACATTTTTGTCTCTCAGCATTTCAGAGGTTTGGTATTAAATTCAATATATTTTGGTTTGGGGTTATAATAGTTCACCAGAACTGAAAAAAGATATGCAGATCAAAAATGAAGAAAAATACATCTGACATACTTTATTTGGAAAATGTTTAACTCTTAGGGAAAAAAAAAAAAAAACCTGTTTACAACTTTTCAAGTGTGGAGATATAACACATTTTACTGAGGGAACATTAACATAGTTTTCAGACACAAGATCATGTAACAAAGACAGAAATATTTCCAAACAACCATCTTCAGGATAATCTTGCCATACCAATCTTCAGCCAAAAAACAGATATTTTCCTACTTATATTGTCAACTTTTGAAAGGAATAAATTGCACGTATTGGATTTCACAAAATACCTGCTAGTACACTCTGGAAATTACTTTAAATGATGAGTAAGCTTAAAAGCCATTAGCTTTTGTAAAAGAGAAAGGCACTATATTTGATACCTAAAATATTATATTTCTTGCCACAATTAATCCTGTCTCTGTGTTATAAGTAGTTTAAGTATTTCTCCACATTTTAAGAAAGGCATTGTAAAGATTCTCTTATCCTTGACCGCCCTCTCTCTCCCATGCCTCACATTCTCAGGAAACCGAGTTCTATCTGCCCTCTAAATACTGACCTCGGCAGTACCTTACCTGATACCATCAAGAACAGAGCCTCTATCCTCTCAACTCTCATCACATGGTTTCTAACTTTTAACTTTTTATATACTCACCACCTTTCTCAACAGATTTGTTAAAATGATTTTTATTTTTTGGTAAGCATTAGACAGATCATAATACTAATCTTAAAGCATTACAGCGTCTTCTCATTTCCCTCAGAGTAAAGACAGAGGTCCTTCGAATGACTACCACACCCTGGCTGACTTGCCCCTTCTGTCTTCTTTCTCTGATCCCTTCACCTGCCACTCCAGGGGAGGGGCTCTGGGTCCCCTGCTGCTCATCCAGCATGCCAGCCACACTTCTGCTTTTCGGAGGGCTTTTCCCTTGAACGGTCTTCCCCTAGACAGCCCAGTGTCTGCTTCCTCAACGTGTTCACTGCTCAGAGCTCCTGCTCCCAGTGAGGCCAGTCTGATACCCTGCTTAATGCTGTAACCAGCCTTTGCTTGGTACACATCTTCTCATCCTTAGTTTTCCTAATTCCACCTGGTCTTACATCACTGTTTTACCTTTTCTAAAGCACTTACCATCTGACCACATATTATAATTTGCATGTTTAGTATTCCTATTTTTCATTGTCTATCTTCATCTAATGGATTCTAGGTTCCAAGAAAGCAGCTTTTTTGCCTGCTTGTTTAAGTCAATAATACAACCTAGGCACTTAGAACAATACCTTTTAAATAGCAGTATGCAACAGACAACTAATGGGACTTTAAATATACATGACTGGGAAAAGCAAGTTGCAAAATTAAACAGTATTCCAAAACTTATTATTATTAAGAACATCATTATTATTTTATTTAAGAAAGACAATTATACTCTGTACCATGCTTATTATGAACAGAGAAGTTATTTTTAATGTTTTACAAATAAAAATTATTTTAATTTAATCTTTGTAACAACTTTTGTGTTGAGGTATGCAGTACTGTTATCTCCTTTGTAAAGATAAAAGTGAAGTAAAGTACCAATATTGATCCCCTCTTATTGTAAAACTCCTACTTTCGTCTTCAGGTGCCCTCCTGTCCATCGAGCATTACATCAGCATTCAACATACAGTTAATGTAGGATTACCATGTTGGTCCATATATTAAGAGATTATAAAGTGTTACATGATTTTTTAAAGATAAAAACACATATTAATGACATCCTAGTATTTCTTTCTCACAAGACAGCATCTTTCATTCCATTTTGGAGACCACTAGTGTATATAGTTTTTTGTTTTGTTTTGTCTTGTTTTGTTTTTCTCTACAGCCACCAACCATTTATCAAGAAGAAATGATATAAATTGAATAACAACATTCAAGAATATGGGATTTATATAAATTTATATAAATATATATAAATATATATATATTCCATATATATTTATCTTCCACCCCAGAATTAACCTATATAGATTGCTCATCTATTACTTTGCATAGATTTGTATTTAACTACTGATATTACTTTGTTAGGAAACTTGTTTTCAGACTTTGCCTTGAGAAGCCTATAGAAATGAGATTTATTTGTAGCAGGTGATTCAAATTCCAGCCATAATAGAACAAACAGAATCAGTTTGGATCTATCGAATGACTCCATAAGATTTGTTTAAATTAAGGATTCTGATACTATAGGTTGGAAATTTCTCTCCAGTATCATAAACACTATGGTTTTCTGTACACAGTGGGATTTGCTTGGCCTGATGATATTCGGATAATTAAGCCACATTCTTACTTTCAAAAATGAATTGATCTTTTAAACGCTTTAAGAAATATCTTTCAAATTACAATGTGTTATTATAATTAATAAATAATAGTGATCTACATATTCAGGTCTGAAAATGCATTTCTTAACTTCTATATAAGAACCATTTTTGGAGTGTTATATTGTCATGTTGAATTAACTTCTTCTATTCCTTCCTTAAAATATACTATATAATGTAATAATAAAAAAGGTCTTATTTGTAGCATTATAAAGATATCAATAAAATGTTTCTATTTAATATTTTAAAACATTGCTTGAGCATATAATTTACATATATTGTAAGGGTTTTTTTTTTTCTTTTTGTCAATCCACAAATATTAACTCCTTCATAATCCCCAACTACCCAGTATTAAACAAATTTATCAGTGTTTCTTGAGAAGATGAGACAAATAGAAAAATTTAAACTATACACTATAATGACCATGGACCAGTTGCATCTGGTACTGATAATCTATAAACATCTATACTGATAATAGCAACAAAGATAAACAAAACTTGGGGTTTGGTCTTAACAAGAAGGAACAGTGAAGCACAGCTTGTTTATCAGCCTGACAAGGAGAGTACCAGCTGGCTAATTAAGTGAACCTAATTTAAACTAATGATGTCGATTCTCAAGATAATGTGCTAATGGCTGGAGGAGACTGCTCCTGACACTTAAGAATACTCCCAAGGTGTCACAAGCCACTTTGGCATCCAAGCAGAACCCGATTTTACTCCATAGAAGACAAAATGAGGTCAGTTGTTTACTAGTCAGTCTTTAATACAGCCAAATATCACCTGCCTGCCACTCTGACAAAAATTCCACAGTAAGAAAGGCAATACGCATTTGATGGCTAAAGCGATAGCAATCTTAACGATTCCATTAAAACATTGTGACCTTTTATATTTTAAGCTGCAGATGAAAATATAAAAATGGTATCGTTGCATCCACTGAAAACAAATGTAGTCTAATGGTAATATTTTATCATGAATTTTCTAAAATATTGTCAAGATTTCAAGAAAATATTTGTCATTTTAATAATAAAATATAACAAAGCTGTTCCAAATCTTTAAATTTTTAACCCTCAATGCACATTTACTGCCAATCCACACAGTCTTTCGCATGTATTGTTTTGCATGTATTTGCATGAAAAAGAAGTAGTAAGAAATATGATTTCTTAGATAAGGTCGGTATAAAACACTAGGGATCTACTTTAATTAGATTGAAAAATAAAGCTTGAAAGATCAAAGTTAAATAATAGTAGTGTTCTTTTTTGTCTCTTTTCTTTTCTTTTTCTTCAAGATTGATTTTGAACTTCATTGTTTTGTTCCTTTTCTGTATCTACACCAGAGAAAATTCCATGGCATTTACTATCATGTTTGGGAGAAGGTTAACTAAATTTCTGTTATAGTTAATATTCTTAGCTGTTTCTGTATAATACACTCAGGTTTGAAAGAAAGAAATAAATGCCTACAGCACACAATCGGGAAGTATAACTTACTTGGATGCAAAAAAGATTGACTTAAACTTAGCCTCAGTTGAGAAAAGTGGTCAAGTTGAGAAAGAATGTTTAACTTTTTATAAAATTAACTTTGTACTTGGCAGTTGACTTTGAGTGTGCTCTGTCCTTGCAGATAAATATAGCTGTATTCATTTTTTAAAATATTTTATTTATTTATTTGATAGAGAGATCAAAAGTAGGCAGGGAGGCGGGCAGAGAGAGAGGGGGAGGCAGGCTCCCTGTTGACCCAATACGGGGCTCCATACAGGGCTCAACGGCAGGACCCTGAGACCATGATCTGAGCCAAAGGCAGAGGCTTAACCCACTGAACCACCCAGGCGCCCCAATAAGTATAGCTTTAAATCACAAAGTTGTTGTTGTTTCAATATAGTCTTTTAAGTAGCTAGAAATGCTCTTTTTTTAAATAGTTTTAAGACTTGAACTTCTTGGATTGTTAATTTATAAAACAGAGGGTTCAATATCTAAATCTGCAAAATCTATAATGCTGTTTTTAAATTGGGAAAGCCTTGAGGGAATTTACAATTCTAAGAAATGAGGTATTTTCAAGTATGAAAATAGAACCACTAGGATATTTATAATTCACCTTCAAGCATGTACTTTTGAGGACTGAAATTCACAGATTCTAAGTTATGTTAAGACAAATATAAGGCAGTGTTCTTTCACCCAGCAGGTAAGTAGACACATGGAATTCATTATCTAAAGAGCTCACAAACTGAAATTACAACATGGCTTTGAAAGTGAAAACTTAGACAAAGTAAAGCCCAGAAAATTTTAGTTTTTTAAAAAGACAATCTTTTGTGGTATAGATCTAAAATTTTAGGTTGATATTTACAGTCAGTAATAGATTTCAAGAACTAGTATTCCTATCAGTAAGAACAGGAAACTGATTCTACCCAGTATGGAAATTTTCATTTTATAAACAATGGTGATCTCTGCATTTCTACAGAACATATTGTTGCAGAATGTCCCAAATCGCTGCAGCTGCACTTTCACTTCCCTTTTTTCCAGTAAGGTATTCAGTAGCCCCTATGATTCAAAACCATTTCTTTTTATTGAGAGAAGCATAATATTCAACTCCATCACACATCTAGCCAGAGCTGTGCAAGTAACCCCATGACACTCTGTCTTTTTGTGCCATGGTTTAAGTTCTCACATTTTTCTGACAATAGGAACAAATCTAGTACGTTATTCTTGGTTTGCACTGTTCTCCAAATAGAAGGAGGCCATAGGAAGTGAGACAATAGGCTGATAAATGGTGGTGTGGGGCAAGATGCATGGAGAGAAGCTTTAGATTTGTCTTTGGTAATAGAAAATCTGAGAATATACAGAGGCTCTAGCCAGAACAGGTGGAGTGAGTAAAGCAGGAAATCAGTACCATGTCAGCTTTCACCTCTAAACCCATCTGGGGCAGAATATTTTTTTGTTGTTGTTTTATTTTAGAACTCTCAAATCAAGATTCCTTTTTTATTCCTATTTTGGTTACATGATATTAACATCTTTTCCCTTTAATTTGTTCTTTCCCATTTTGCTTTTAAAATTCAATACCATAGGGGCACCTGGGTGGCTCAGGGGGTTAAAGCCTCTGCCTTCAGCTCAGGCCATGATCCCAGGGTCCTGGGATCAAGCCCCGCATTGGCTCCCTGCTTGCAGGAAGACTGCCTCCCCCTCTCTCTCTGCCTGCCTCTCTGCCTACTTGTGATCTCTGTCTGTCAAATAGATAAATGAAATCTTAAAAAAAAAATTCAATACCATAGTTTTTTACCTTAATACTTTCTTAGTTTCTTTTACTCTAGGAGTGTGGTTATATACTTTTACTCAATTCTAATAGTGTTAATCATGACTTGTCATTTTTTGCAAAAAATTCCCAGCTTCCTTTTGATTGTTCTACTAGATTTTAAGAATTTTAATTTTTAGTTTTTTCAATAACTTAATTTTTACCTTTATACATTAATTCCTTTGTGTTTCTATATACGTATCCTTATACTTTCCTTCTTACATTCAGATTATTCTCCTTTTCTTCAGCTAAGTTCTAAAATTATCTGGTTAAATTAATCTATTACTTTTTTTTTCATTAAGGAGCAAAATTCCCTAACACACAGTCTTATCTGGATTCAACATATTTAATCATGATTATCAATATTACTTGATATTGATATTAATATTTTGCATTTATATGGGTGTTACTAATAATTAGCTTAACATTGTGCCAGAGAATCGGTATGAAGTAACTTTCATTACTATTTCTTGCAACTTCCTTTATAGACTATTATTTATCAGTAGTAGCTGATTCTATAAAGTAACCGCTAATGCTGAGTTTCTGAATACTGACCCATTGCTCCTAGGGGTAATACATACTTAGGTTCCTTTGAGCCTCTGGTCTCAAGATTTTTATCAACTGATCAATAGATAACTTTGTTTCATATGTGTTTCTGTTCAAAGACACTTTATTTAATATATATTGTTCATTAATTAACATTGAACTTGTAGCCAAATAACACTAGGACTCAGGGCTGAATGAAACTTACCATTCCTTACATCACAGCTTTCTTGCACAGGCATTTCAACACTGTGCTTAGGAGTCATTTTAAGCAACAGAGTTGCCAACAAAAGCACAAAAATTCAAAACACATAATACTAAAAAGTCCATGAAAAGGACACTTGTTTACAGTATAAAAACTGACACAAGAATGCAGAGTCTCTTCTTATTCAATTTCAGCTAGAAACGTGTGTGTTGGGTGACAAATTTTTAACCATTCTGTTCATGTCCTTGCATGACCACAAAAGCCCCATGAGTATTGATTTTATGCTTTTAAATAAATTTAGGTGAATTTTCAAATGAGAATCAACAAATAATTAACTGTAATTGATTTATCTCCAGCAAAGAAAGAATCACACTACACCTACATTTAAACAAAATGATCTTATGATTATAATGTAGAGCAAAGTAGACAGATACAAAAAGTGAATGCTATATATTTCCACTGATGTAATATTTAAAATCAGTCAATGTTTATTTATGGTAGCATAAATATACATTATGATTATCTATGAATAGTTAAGGAGTAGAAGGAGCAATAAAACATCATTATTATTTTAATAATAAGATCATAAGAAGAACTTATTTGGACTGAGGCCCAATTTTCTAGCCTATAAAAAAGTAATGTTAGATTTTGTTTAAAAATACTCCATAATGATTATATCATAAACATGATTTTTAAAAATATTTTAGCATTAGGGTTACATTCCATGGTATTTCATAGCAATTAGAGGCAAATAAAAAAATAATATAATTTATGTGACTTTTACATTTCATTATCAATATTTTCTATTAATTTTAATTTTTAAATTAATTTAAAATTTTATACTGTTGTCTGAAGATGGAAAGGATATGAAGATAAATAATATTAGTTTTTCTCGCTTTTGAGTATCTAGTAGGTAATACATAATTAGAATAGATTTCTAGTTTGAAAACAAAATTTAAAGACCAATTTGATTATTTCTGAAACATACTTCTAATTTTAACCTGCTGGCTATAGAGTCTAAATAATCCGAAACTGAATGCCTATAATTTGATCGCCTATGTTATAGCTGAAATCAAGATCAAATTAACTTGGTCAAAATCCAGTAGTCTCAGACAAAAGAGGTGAAATACACAGAAAAATATATATTCTCAAGGTGGATACTGAACCATCAGACTGGATATATATGTAAACCATGCAACCCTAGAGGCCTTAGAGAAGTTTTCTAGTAGAACAGTTACTGATCATTTTCCTCATGATTATACCAGTCACTCTCTTATTAGAAATTTAACCATTAGACTAAATATCCACTGTAAATTTGTAAAACCAGAGATAACAGAGTTTTTTGGTAGAAACACTTTCACTCCTTTATTTGCCATACCAAACATATCCATAGTAGGCAATTAATAAGTATACAAAGAGTGGATGGATAGATAGATGGATGATTGGATGATATCATGTGAAGCTATGAAGGACTCTTAGAATGAAAAGCCCTAACTTTGAACTTATTGCCCCTTTTTGTAGTTCTAGTTAGGAATCATTAGAGGAGTTACTTCAATATTTGATTTCAAACCAATATAAATGAAAAATATAAGGACAAATATAAGGAATGGTTAGTTTCTAGTGTCTCTCAGAAACTTGATAGTAAGTAGATGTAAATCACTTCTATATGCCAAGATCTGCTATAATTTTTTTTGCTATAAATGTTTTATATGCATGAAGTTAATTCTAAATACAATTTTATGAGATATTTACAATTATTAATCCCATTTAGTGGATTATGCATATCCAATAAAGCTGTTTTAAATTTGTTTCCTCTGATCTGAGAAGCAAGAGATTGTAGTAAGAGTCAAGGGTCCAGTTACTATAGCCAGGTCACCTAGAAGCAAACCCCATACCATCCCTGGCTGTTGTGCAATGGAGTAAAAATAGACTGCCAAAGTTAAACAACTTTGGAAAGAACTGGAAATGAAACATTTGGAGACTCAAACCAGAATTTTTTTCTATAACCATTACCATGACAATGTTTACTTTTTTTTTCTCTGTCATTGACCTATATACATATTCCTTGTTTTACTACTATAGTAAAACCTACTAAATTATTATTATCTAACAGTCTACTATTATCTTGGCTTTTGTGAAGAATCAAGTAAGGAAGAAATAATACTGTTTCTGGAATGGTAACTAGGAATACCTTAATTGGTGTCTGACTGGAACTTTCCTGGCTCTAACAGAAAAAATAAATCTGAGGTTGATTTTTGTGGAACTAATCATGTTACTATTATGATGTGTTTATGGAATCTAATTGTTGAAAATAAGAAAAATTATTTTTAAATCATTAAACTCAAGCAACAGACTAAGAGGAAAGTTTGCAGAAAATGCATACATTATCCAGTTATCCAAGTAATAAAACAAATTATCAATGACAGTCAGATGGCAGTGTACAAGTTACCTGGTAAAGAATTGCAAAAAAATAAATAATTTTTAAAAAATCACCTTCAAATGTAGGGATTGCTCATACCTGAACAACTTTTTGGGACTGCACATCAACAATGAGGACTCTGTCCAGAGTTGGCTGTGCAACATAAATGAACTTGTCTTTGACATTAACAGCTGAGGCCCACACACACCTCTGAACTTCATCTTCTTTAGCTTTGGGACAGACTTCATCCTATAATTTAGAAAACAGGGGAAAACGTGAGTATTTTAAATCAAGATGCGTATGGCATATTAGAAGCAAAATTAATATTTGATGCTTTATTACTTTCAACATCAAAATTATATATATATATATATACACATATATATGTGTGTGTATATATATATATATATATATATACACACATAGATAGTGTGTGTACTAAATTAAACAATCCCCTTAAATATAAATCAATGGAAATAACTCTTTGATATAAATTTCATCAGGCTCTTAATTACTTATTTCTAATAGGATATAGCCTCTTCATATGTTACTATCTTGTTCATAACTCAGTAACTTCAGAAATAGATAATAAATTCAAAGTTTTCTCTCAAATCCTCCAATCTCAAGCTTCTTTACCAGACATTAAATGTCACACTGGAGTATATTTAGAGGTTATCACATCAGCGGCTGGCCCCATGCCCTGTCCTTGATCTTTTCAAAAGCTACCAAATCTACCAGAAGTGATTGAAAGCTTTCTAATCTGTGGAGAATCAGAAGCTTCGAAAAATTATAAAAAGTTAGTTATTAAGAAGGCTTATTTTATTTTTCACTTTTTATCAAGGTCAAATTTTACAAAATCTTTTAATATGTCCAAGCATATTATTATTCTACTCCTTCACCCATAACTGTTTTCTGGTTGAATATTATATTGTTTGTGCTGGACTGTCATAAATGAGACAAAAACAAAAACAAAACACACACACACATAAAAACTTCTATTCCCTCCTATCCAGAATTTTGTTAATAAGTGAATGTTGAAGGGATGTATAGGCCCAGTGATCTGTGCTGGTAGACACATCACAAATGGAAGAAATGTCATTTAGCCCATTATTTTTCTTTCAGGTTTTTCTTTTATTCACTGATCTTTTTGTTTTGTAATTTTCTCACTTTACCTATAGTTAGAAAACCACTAAGAAGAAATATTTGTTGATCTAAACATAAAATATGTGTGTAATGATTCTAGTGTTTCATTTGTCTTATGATTTAGGTATGATCACTGATTACTAATATCTAATTTATTGATTTGTATATTCCAGTTAGTAACTGTTAAATTAGAACACTCTCCTTCTCTAATTCAAATAAAAACATTTCTTTTCAGCAGAGATTCCATTCACCATTTGTATTTAATAATCACGAGTTACAATTAACAAAGCTTACATAATCAAGCCCACTAAGCATTTCTTTTAAAGATAATACTGACAGCAAATCACATTTTACATATAGTAATTAAAATGGATATACCATAATAACACCTTTGGAAGGAGCACAAACATAGTAGGTGGTTTTTCTCTTTGCTTAAAGTTTAGAAAATAATATAAAAACCAGAGCACTTTGAAATGAGAGCTCAACGTGTGGTCTGCTGTTTTCGTTCTCCAAATTTCAGATATGATTCAGGGAGAATCTGGAGTGTCCACTGATTTTTAAGATTCAATCCAGAAGTTGCCACGCACTGTCAAAACACCCGGAACATATGATAGGGTCTTCCTTTAAACAGTACATGTTATTCCCAGGCTTCCAGAACATAACCAAACAAATTAAAAACTAAACATCTAATGCATGATTCTGGTAGTTCTGGAGGTAGAGAATTAACTCCATTACATGGGATGTACTACTATCATTTTAAAATGATTACCAGTGGGGTCATCCTGAATCATGTCCACAGCATCCTCAAGCAGGCTCACAAACCTGAACTCTGTCCTCAGCACATGCACAAAACAGTTTCACTCATCAATTCACTGAAACATTACTTTCTATACCAAACATATTGCTTCAGAAGTATATTAAATATCTTTGGCAAGAGCCTAATTTGTGAGAATCCAGCACAATATAAAATGTGTACTTCAGAGGCATGAATATGTGGGGGGAAAAAAAGTGGGATCTAACGTTGATGAAAGGCTCTGAACACAGGGAAATTGTTTATAAATTCTTTGCTGTTGTGTAAAAGCTACCAACAAAATCTGCCAAAATAATAGGAAGTGTGAGTGACCTGACACATAACTGTCAGCGAAACAACTGCTGAACAGGAGCAATTTCCACCCCTTTGTTTGCTATAAAACTATTCAACAGTAAAATAAACTGCTCTGCTGGGAATTATTTCCTATTTGTATGCTGTCTCTGTAAGATGTCCCTGATCAGCCTCACAATTATTTTTACAAAGCCATTAAAAGTTTCCTGACAGCCACCCTGAGTTTTCTTTGCTTCACTTTATGCCATTATTTCTGATTATAGTCTATTAGGTTCCATTTTACAACGGCACTTTTATTTTTTCAGATCACATAGATTAATATTTACTTCTATGGATGGGGATTTTAGAGGAATATTTTTCACATGCATTAGGCATTTAATGAGATAAAAGATGAGCTCAAAAAAACCAAATATGCAAAATAAAATTAAGATAATACATACTGATGAGGAAAATTGTGAGGAATTATATCAAGAAGTTTAATTAAATCACTTTTTATAGAAATGTGTACCACAATTTAGAGTAAAAGGAATTAATAAGATATTAAAACTAATAAGGGTAAGAGTCAATAAGAAAAAGAAAATTCTAGTTCATAGTTAGAAATTATCTATCTCCCTTTAAGTAATTTCCATATTTAATTACATCCTGTGTATACATTATCTCTTTCCAAAATTTTAAAGGCAAACAAGATGTTTCTAGTGATGATATTAATTTGGATTTAACATTTAAAACAATGCTGATGATACCTGATTGTTAAAAATAAGTAGGTCAGTTAGGTGGATGTATGCATTCATCTTCTATAGGACTTTGCCATTTTTATTTATTGTATTGATTTACTATTAAAAACACATTTCCCAGGATGCTTGGGTGGCTCAGTCCATTGAGCCTCCAGCTCTTGGTTTCAGCTCAAGTCATGATCTCCAGGTGGTGGGACTGAGCTCCAAGTTGGACTCAACTTAGTGGGGAGTTTGCTTGAGAAGATTCTCTCCCTTTGCCCTTCCCCTCATTCAATCTCTCTCTCTCTCTCCTCCAAATAAAGAAATAAATAAAATCTTTAAAAAAAAATGCATTTCCCTCAAATCTCCAAATACCCATCTCTCTGTCCTCTTCTTCCCCATAGTCTCTCTTTCAGCACGTATTCTGTCATTCATGTCGGGGACAAATGTTATTTGTCACAAGCACCTCCATTTTCCTTGCATCCAACTCAGTAAGTTTCTATCATTATCCCCTCCTCTCAACCTTCTCTCCAATCATAGATTTGTCCACTGTCCTTTGCCTTCAGAAAGATCTGTTCTGTATTTAATTTGTCATTGCAGTCACATCCAATGTCAACATTCCCTTGCAATTTAAGAAGAAAGAATAACAAAACATTACTTGGATTTATCTTCTTTCCCTTCCAATCATCCAATTCTCTTCAGACACTAAACAAGCTGTCTAGAAATTTACCTCCATTTCCTGACCTTTCAGTCTAAATTGTTCATACTTCAAATAGCTTTCATCATCCTCTCTCTTTCAAAACAGGAGAGATCACCAGTGGCCTCAGAATTTCCAATCATTAGTCTTTACTTCTTGTTGGGAAGCACTTATTGAGTACTCTCTATGTGAAAGATAGTGGGAAAATTATATTTGGAAATAAAACTATGAATACACAAGAATGCCTGCTCTCACGTTGCTTATAGTTTCTGATGAATTTGGTTATTCAGACATTTATTCTTCCTAAAATATTCTTTCATTTTTTCAAGGTAAAAATCAGCAAACAATGGTCCCAGGACAAATTCATACCATTGCCTTTTCTGGTACATGGCCCAAAAACTGAGAACGTTTTTTGCATTTCTTAATGGTGGGAACAAAAATCAAAGGACTACTACTCTGTAACATGTAACAATTATATGGAATTCAATTCAAATTTACATAAAGGTTTATTGGAACAAAGCCAAATCCATTGACTTAAATATTGTCTATGACCATTTTCATGCTATAATGGCAGATAAAGATCCTGTGGACCGCAAAGCTTAAGATATTTACTATCTGAACCTTTGCAGAATAAAATGTTGTTGATCTCATTTTTGAATAGTTCCCTATCCTAGTTATCATTTAAATTCTATTAGTGAAATTCTGTCATAGTGGCTTCTTTATGTTATGTTCCTTAATTATGATTCAGGAAAGGTAAGCCTCAGACTTTGGTTTTCTATTCTATTTCCTTTACATTAAATTCCTCTTAGAGTGCATTCATTTTTATGTATTGATTTGATTTTGAGAGGGGTTGGAGAGAGGCAGTGGGAGAGTGAGGGAGAGAATCTTAAGCTTTCCATGTCCAGCACAAACCCCAAGGCAGGGCTCAAGCTCACAACCCTGAAAACATGCCCTGAGCCAAAATCAAGAGTCAGACACTTAACCAACTGAGCCACCCAGGTGAGTCCAAAGTACATTCACTCTTACTGCCTGGTTGTAATCACGATCGAATGATACAAAGAGATTAATCTGTGAATTGTCAGTCACCAGGCTTTCCTTCCTCTATCAGTCTTTTCATAGAAAAAAAATCTGTTAAATGAACAATTTGAAATAAACAAAGTAAAAAAAGTATACTATATTAAAGGTAATTAAAAACTGAATAGAAAAAAAAGGTGTAGTACACATAGATACACATGAGCACATGCAAATAAATTATAGGTAGAGAATAGAGAGATGACAGAAAGGGAGAGAATACACAGATAATATAAACAGGCATTATCTATGTAAAGATATATAAGGTTTGGTTTATATTAGGGAACTTTATTGAAAAAAAAAAAAACTAAACGATTCCATAAAATAAAAGACTATCGATTGATAAAATAACAGAGTAAAATTAATAGTAATAATCATGTATAAGGCTATATACAGAAAATAAGTATGGTTGGTATATAAAATATCTTGTTTATAAGTAAACAATAGTCTAAGGAATGCCAGGCTTAGGAGCACAGGAAACAAAAGCACTAAAAAGGCTAGGTAATTAAATACAAATAGATTAGAGTTCTCTAAAGTTAAACAGAAAAGTAAACATCTGATCTTTTGCATAATTTGAATTACAAATACAGTGAGTATTACATAGAACTTGAATAAAAATAAGCTGGCATTAGTATTATTTAAAAAGGAAGAAATAAATATGTAACAAATAAGGTGATCTAACATGTATTCATCCAGTTTAGGCATTGATTTTGGCAGCATGTGGATTCACCCAACGGTGGTAGATAGACACTCCTAGGTAGGTAGGTACTGAACTACTGGACATGTATATTGTCAAAGAATGAGAGAAAGACAGTTTGATATTCTGATCAATACGTCGCATTTAAGTTTGAAAATTATTAGTTATATTGTAGACCTGGTTGCCTTACTGATCTGGTCACTAATTATTGAAAATAATTTGATTTTAGTAGTTCTGCATTGATAAATTTTTCTGCTTCTTTACCAGTCATGTTCTTAAGACTGTCATAATAGTTCCTTTCTTTGGCAGTAACTGAGAGTGGACGTAGAGTAGGACGTAGAGTAGGAGTAGAGGGACGTTGTGGAAGAAAATAAAGAAAGAAAGAAAGAAAGAAAGAAAGAAAGAAAGAAAGGGAAAGAAATTGTAAAAATGTTATTCAAAATGTATAACACGATTTTCATTATTTTCTAACAAATAGTCTGTTCTTGCTAGAATATTCACATCAAAATTTCATAAAAGCAAATGATTTTCCACAGACAGTAAAGAGCATACCACACATTTTATTAATCAAATTATTTTCAATCTACATTTCGCCATCATATTTCCAATACCTATGTGACTTTTGGTCTTCCTGATTTTCTTCTTGCCTAAACTTCTATTATATTTACATTTTGTGCCACAAAACTTGGCATATAACCCTGTACTATCATCCTCAGTTAAAATGTTAGCCTTTGCTCTTCCTATATTTTTACATTTTTCCAAACACCCTAGTAAAGATACAATATTTCCTCAGTAAATACTTGTTTAAATGTCACTTATTATAGAAAAAAAGTCAAAAGTGTATACTTCTCAGTCATGCCATGTCATTCAGAATGATTGAAAAACTGAATTTTAGAACAGCACAATTCAAAATGTTGTGTGCGAACAGCTGCCAGTTGGCATACCATTTGTTACCAAGCTGAGAATAATATAGAAATTGAAAATAAACATTTAGAACCTTTTATAGTAATTTGACATTGCCAAAATAGCCATGTGCTCCTATGATCAGTAAACTTATCTTTATGAACAGGATTTAGATCAGTTTGGGTGGTTTCAAAATTGCCTGGAAGGTTTCTTGGAATGAAAAATACTTACTGGTTTAAAAAAAAAAAAAATAGGTTGAACAAAAACCAAAGTGATTCTTCTCCTGCAAATAGTTTAAGAAACAACTGATTTTGAGCTTTCTTCTCTGTCTCTCTCTCTTTTTAAAATCCAAACTGTCATAATCTGAGTCAACTGAGATATATAGAAAAATAAATAATGAAACACTTTAAAAAATAGTATTCACTTAATCAATAGAACACAAATAATTATTCTCAATGAGATTTCATTCAGGTTATCATGAATCAAGACAAATGAAACAAAGGTTCTTTTGTACTGTACGGAATGTCTAGGTTGGGATTCCTAGGATATTTTTCATAGCCATCTGGAAATTAATGTGGTCAAGGTTAAGCTTTTTTTAATACACCAAAAACAGTATACTCTGCTGAAACCTGTAAAACATGTTTCACAATATTTTAAAAAAATGAGATTTTACAATAATGTATTATTAATTTAATATTAGTGGTTATCTCCCGGGTGGAACATTTTTTAAAAAAGAAAGACCTGAAGTTTAAATACTTTCATCAATTTTTAATTGAGATTACTGGTTATACCTGAACAATACAACTGGATTTTTTTCTAAAATTACATATATTAATCTATATAATTCTATCTGCCATTTCATATATTAAAGTATATAAACAGTCTAGCTCATATAAGTCCAAGCATAGGTAGTCATAGAAATGTAAGAGGTGATTTGTCTTAATTTGGCCTATCTTAGAAAACCATCATACAGCATGATTTTGATTCTAGGATATCAAAAGTACAAAGAAAACCTTACAGAAACTTTCAATTATTTTAACATAAGAAGATTATATTTATGTCTTTCAGTGTTATAATAAAAATGGAGTTGAGAACATTACACTGTCATAAATTGAGAACCAGTTTTTTTAGGGACAGTGTATTAGAGAGGTTATGAAAATAGTCCTTGAAGTCAACCAGACCAAGACGTCATGTCCAGGTTTACATTCATATTAGCTGTGTAAATACTCCTTTTGATCCTCATTTACTATAATGGTATAACAATATTACCTATCACACAAGATTATTATGCACATTAAATAAAATCATGTTTGAGAAGTTCAAGTGATCAATGATGTTACTTGTTATATCCTTTTCTTAAATATTTTGTTTATTTATTTATTTATTTATTTGAGAGAGAGAGAGAGCATGAGCAGGGTGGAGGGGCAGGGGAAGAGGGATAATCAGATGCTCCCCTATCCCCTGGCCTGCAGGGAGATGCATGCAGGGCTCAATCCTATGATCCCAAGACCATGACCTGAGCTGAAGGCAGACGTGTAAGCTACTGAGCCACCCAGGTGTTCCATACCTGTTATTTTCATACACAAAATTTTCTAAGGACTATATTTCGTAAAACTATAATAGCCTACATATTTTCACAATTTTTTTAAATTTTCCATAATGTTTTGGAGAATATTTCACTGTGAATAATTAAGAGTTTCAGAGAGGTACTTGAAGTATGGAATAATTGTTGCATCGAGAGAATTAAAGAGAATGTTTTCCCCCTCTATCATTTGGTAGTTCTGTGACACTGAGCAAATCACTTGACCTTTCTCATTTTGCCTAGAAACTGAAGAGATTGAAATAGGATTTGGGGGGCACCTGGGTGGCTCAGTGGGTTAAAGCCTCTGTCTTCGGCTCAGGCTCAGGTCATGATTCCAGGGTCCTGGGATGGAGCTCCGCATCGGGCTATCTGCTAGGCAGAGAGCCTGCCTCCCCCTCTCTCTCTGCCTGCCTCTCTGCCTACTTGTGATCTATGTCTGTCAAATAAACAAAAAACATCTTTTAAAAAATAGGGTTTTGTCAGCTGTTTTCAAAAAAGGAAACAAAAACAAGCTCTCTGAATTACTTCTATTTTGCTTAAATGGAAAACATTTTACCCACTTTATAAAAATATTATGTTAGATAAGAATAGCAGTTAAAAAATAAAGTTTAAGAGTGTTAAATTTCAAATGTCTACAGAATATAAAAGAAGAAAACTGTAGACCTTTTATAAATGTAGGACTAGACGGTTTGTGTCTTGGTTCTCTTGGTTCTTGTAAAGGAGTTGAAATCCTATCTCAGGGTTGATCCAGGGGCCAATAGACACAGAGAATCCCTGGGGCAGGAACTTAATGTCTGTTGGGAAAGGCATGAATTTGAATAATGGAAAGGCCAAATTAAATATCAAAACCAAAGGTATAAAGTTATGTTGAAAAACCAGTAAATAGTGTTTGACAAAAAGTGTTGGTATTAAAAGCTAATATCAGGCACTAAAACAATTGGACAATTATGGTAGATATCAGAAAGTATAAATTATATGGACCAATTTGGTTGATGGTGGATAACTTACATAGTGGGGATAGCTGAAACTAAAGAATTAGTTGTGTTTAATTTTGATCCCCAACATAATGAAGATTTGATTTGTATAAAAGTAATAATCATCTTTCCTGACTTTGTTTTACAAAACACAATTAGTAAGGTGGTTATGTAGAGGGAAAAACAATAAGATTAAATTTTTTTTTCCTTATCAAATAACACATGAGGTTAACTGACCAGAAAGAAAAAAGAAAAGAAAAGAAAAAAAAGAGAGAAAAGAAAAGGAAAAAGAGACAGAAAGAATGGATGAGAGCAAACAAGCTGAGCTATAGTATGTAAACAATTCTTTAAAATAATGAAAAATTCATAAGCATGACATCATTATGAATACTAATGAATATCATGGGAATATGGGGCTTATTTCTTTCTAATATGTTCTATACTCTAGTTTCTTTAAGTAGCAGCAAAAAATACGTGTTCAAGTGGTCCCTTGCAACTATTGATTAGAAGACTCGTCAATAAATAGATCAATTAAGCATTTCTTTAAATGCCAAATGTACACATTCCCTTGTACAATTTTTCTGATGGCTGGATACCTAGTCTTGTTGTTGTTGTTGTTTTAAGTTCAAGAAGAGGAAGACTTCTTTGTAAGGTAGACTATTTCATTTTGACTAAAGAGCATAAATCTCTCCCTAATAGCTTCCCATCATTCAATTTGGTTCTGTTTGAAACAATACATTTTTTAAATTTTTAAAATTTATTACCATATAATGTATTGTTAGCCCCAGGGATAAAGGTCTGTGAATCACCAGGTTTACACACTTCACAGCACTCACCATAGCACAACCCTCCCCAATGTCCATAACCCCACCACCCTCTCCCTAACCCCCTTCCCCCGGTAACCCTCGGTTTGTTTTGTGAGATTAAGAGTATCTTATGATTTGTCTCTCTCCTGATCCCATCTTGTTTCATTTATTCTTTCCCTACGCCCCCAAATCCCCCACGTTGCATCTCCACTTCCTCATATCAGGGAGATCATATGATAGTTGTCTTTCTCTGATTGACTTATTTAGCTAAGCATACCCTCTAGTTCCATCCACATCATCACAAATGGAAGATTTCATTTCTTTTGATGGTGCATAGTATTCCATTGTATATATATACCACCTCTTCTTTATCCGTTGTTGATGGACATTTAGGTTCTTTCTATAGTTTGGCTATGGTGGACATTGCTGCTATAAACACTCGGTTGCACGTGCCCCTTCAGATCACTATGTTTATGGAGTAAACACTACTTTAGGGTAAATACCAAGTAGTGCAAATGCTGGGTCATAGGGTAGCTCGATTTTCAACTTTTTGAGAAACCTCCATGCTGTTTTCCAGAGTGGCTGCATCAGCTTGCATTCCCACCAAAAGTGTAGGATGGTTCCCCTTTCTCCACATCCTTGCCAGCATCTGTCATTCCCTGACTTGTTAATTTTAGCCATTCTGACTGGTGTGAGGTGGTATCTCATTATGTATTTCCCTGATGCTGAGTGATGTGGAGCATTTTTCATGTGTCTGTTGGCCATCTGAATGTCTTCTTTGCAGAAATGTCTGTTCATGTATTTTTCCGAATTCTTGATTGGATTATTTGTTCTTTGGATGGGGGGGTTTGCTAAGTTCTTTATAGATTCTGGACACTAGTCCTTTATCTGATATGTCATTTGCAAATATCTTCTCCCATTCTGTCAGTTGTCTTTTGGTTTTGTTAACTGTTTTCTTTGCTGTACAAAAGCTTTTGATCTTGATGAAGTCCCAATAGTTCATTTTTGCCCTTACTTTCTTTGCTTTTGGTGATGTTCCTAGGAAGAAGTTGCTGCGGCTGAGGTTGAAGAGGTTGCTGCCTCTGTTCTCCTCAAGGATTTGGATGGATTCCTTTCTCACATTGAGATCCTTCATCCATTTTGAGTCCATTTTTGTGTGTGGTGTAAGGAAATGGTCCAGTTTCTTTTTTCTGCATGTGGCTGTCCAATTTTCCCAATAACATTTGTGGAAGAGACTGTCTTTTTCCCACTGGACATTATTTAGTGCTTTGTCAAAGATTAGTTGACAATAGAGTTGAGGGTCTATTTCTGGGCTCTCTATTCTGTTCCATTGATCTATGTGTCTTTTTTTTTTTAATGCCAGTACCATACTGTCTTGATGATGACAGCTTTGTAATAGAGCTTGAAGTCTGGAGTTGTGATGCCACCAACTTTGGCTTTCTTTTTCAATATTCCTCTGGCTATTTGAGGTCTTTTTCTGGCTCCATATAAATGTAGGATTATTTGTTCCATTTCTTTGGAAAAAACGGATGGGATTTTGATAGGGATTGCATTAAATGCATAGATTGCTTTAGGTAGATTAGACATTTTCACGATATCTGTTTTGCCAATCCATGAGCATGGAACATTTTTCCATTTTTTTGTGTCTTCCTCAATTTCTATCATGAGTACTTTATAGTTTTTTGAGTATAGATTCTTAGCCTCTTTGGTAAGGTTTATTCCTAGGTATCTGCTGGTTTGGGGTGCAATTGTAAATGGGATTGACTCCTTAATTTCTCTTTCTTCTGTCTTGTTGTTGGTGTAAAGAAATGCAACTGATTTCTGTGCATTGATTTTATATCCTAACACTTTACTGAATTCTTGTGCAAGTTCTAGCAGTTTTGGAGTGGAGTCTTTTGGGTTTTTCACATATAGTATCAAATCATCTGCAAAGAGTGATAGTTTGACTTCTTTGCTGATTTGGATGACTTTAATTTCTTTTTGTTGTCTGATTGCTGAGGCTAGGACTTCTAGTACTATGTTGAATAGCAGTTGTGATAATGGACATCTCTGCATTGTTCCTGACCTTAGAAGAAAAGCTCTCAGTTTTTCTCCATTGAGAATGATATTAGTGGTGGGTTTTTCATAGGTGGCTTTGATGATATTGAGGTATGTACCTTCTATCCCTACATTTTGAAGAATTTTGATCAGAAAAGGATGCTGTACTTTGTCAAATGCTTTTTCAGCATCTTTTGAGAGTATCATATGGTTCTTGTTCTTGAAACAATACATTTTATCATAAATTTTACATAAAAGTCCTTCAAATGTTAATGATAATTTGTTAATGTGGCTTTAAAACACGACTCCCAAAACTGAACTTGAGTTTTTTAACTTCAGTCCAACTTGCGGAGCTCATTTCCTTTGCCTTACTGATTATCCACTTCATAGGTATTATTTATTTTGAAATCTGCAATTGCTATAAGTAATATGATCAGAGCACAGAGAAATGAAATCTATTCAAATACAATTGCTTGCTTTTAGAAAACATTGTAAGTGAATCTCTTTGGATTAATTTACTTTGATGCTTTGAAATTCTTATATTAAAATGGAGTAAATTAAATCATTTATAATCATTATAAGTCCATAGTATAAAGAGTTAAACTTTTTTTTTTAAGGAAAAGGATTGAACAGTTGTAATGAGATAATATCAAAAACAATATAACATGTCTTTTCCTTCTTTAAATGGTCATGTCTCTCTCTCTCTCTCTCTCTTTTTTTTTTTTAGTAGCAATGTGTGAGATTTGATAATGCGCATTTTACTAATTTTTCTTTTTGGAGATGTTAGTTGAGGAGCAACACAGGTTTTATTGATTACCTTTTAAAAAATGCATATGTAATCTCTTCCTGTGAATACCTTATTTTATCTTGTAACTATTTAAGCAGTGTTGACCCTAAAAGCATAAATTGAGTTAATTTTACAGTTGTGGGAGTATCTACATTTGGTTAAACACTGTATAATATCATTTAGGAATTGAGCTTTTTTCTGTAGTACATAATCTCACAATGCAGATGGTGACATGTCATTTTGATTGAGTTCTTCCATCTTTCCATATTGTCCAGCACATAAGTGCCTTATGTGGAAGACAGGCATAATAATTTTTGCAAGATTACTATTTACTGTAACGAATTATTCTGAAGGGTGATAGATTTATCTTCTTAAAGTATAAAGCTGTTCATAGGATAACTATATGCATTTCTATTTTTAAGCTTTATTCTAACACACATATAAATTTTCTCCACATCAGAATATCTATACTGAATAACATTACACTTCACCTTTTAGGTGAGTATTCTTTTAAAAATTATTAAAAATAATTAAAAATTAAAAAAAAAATAAAAATTAAATTAAAAAACTATTAAAATTACTTTAATATAATTTATATTATTTACTGTTTAATTTTTATTGAAAATGACTTTATAGTCTATATCTTACTACAGTGAAAAAATACTGACCAAATAATTTATACACCTATGTATTTTATCATGTTTGTATCAGTTAAATAAAAGCCATGAAAACAGACTCATTTTAAAGCATATTTTGCAAATGTTTAGAATAAATTTTATGGTAAAAAATAACTACCTTCATTATAAGTAAGAAAATACAAGCTAAAGGTACATTTTCTTTGTCTTTTCTTTTTGAAACTAAATCTTTACTTATTATATTACCCACAGAATTGTATTTTGTATTGTCTCTTTCTTACTATGAATTAGATAGGAGTTCTGCCACACTATCAGTTTCAGAAACATTCTTGAGTAATAACATGAAAACTATATTGAGAATTCACCAAAAATGCCTCTGTAATTTAATTCAATGCAAATCCCCTAAAATGTATATGGATTATTTAAGCAGATCTGCTATTATTTTATTCTACCTTTAAGTTTTCCAAATAATTTCATAAGTAAGATATCAGTAATAAAATATATTTTTAAGAAATTACATTACTAGATAAGTATATGCTGAACATTACACATTAAACAGTTCTTTTTAAATGAAGTCCAGTGGATACACAATATTACACTAGCATCAGGTGCACAGTGCAGTGACTTGAAATTTTTCTACATTATGCTGTGTTCACCTCAGGCGTAGCTACCATCCATCACCTACAACACTCTTCCAATACCATTGACTGTATTCCCTGTGCTTCACCTTTTATCCCTGTAACTTTCTTATTAAAAGTTACTATTCTTCAATGAAAATGATACTAGTATAATAGCTTTTTAAATATGTTAAGCTCATTTTCTTCGGCTCTCATCATAGGGAGTAAATTTTTCATCTCAAAATCGAGGTGAGGTAGAAGTGGCCCTTAGGGTCTTTTTCGAGATGGAAGAAAGAACACTGAAGATAGAGTAGTAAATGGATCCAGTTTCTGAAATAAGAAACACTTTGGTGGTGATTTGGGGCAGCTTAGACTGCTGGTAGTTCTGCCATTGGATATGGCTTCTGTTTCATTTTCTTTAGCACTGCACCGATGAGATTTCAAGAGGGAATGGAAAGATTTCTGTGTTGTTTGGCAAGTCCAAGATGAACTTTAGGTTTTGTCTCTAATTTACTGTGTGTCCTCTTAAACTGTTTACATAAAATTTTAAAGACAAATTACTAAAATACAAAAAAAAGGAGTTTTACTGGATAATGCATTACTATCTTAAATAGTTAAGAGATAATAATTTTGAAGTTTAAGTTTTCTTATCTTTTTATTCTTGTTATATAGTTGTATCTCCAGTTTTCATCTGAGAAACATATAAGATCATTATATGAGAAGTATATGGAAAAATACAAAACTGTTCATTTTAAGTTCTTTCAGCAATACTTTTTTTTAAAGCAATTCAAACAGTTAATAAGGTACACTTGAGGGAATTAATTTGCTGTTGTTTTTCTTTTTACACCACCTCTTAAATTGTGCAAACTGAGATTTAAGACCTATCTGAAATATGAAAATGATATTAAAGAAATGACCAGCCATTGGTGTTAAATTGCAGTTTTGACTACTATCTATGAAATATAAAATACAAGCAATAAGAAATAATATGAAAAAATACAAACAATAAGAAATCAAGCAACAGCTTGGAAAATTAAAGTTACATAAAAATTTTAGAAAATTTCAAGAAAAACAAAGACAAAGATTTAAATAAATCATTAAAACTATAAATCTAATTCTCAAACCATTAAAATTATTACATAATTGTTAAAATATTTAGAAAGAGGAAAAGTTAGGAAATGCATAAGCAGAATTATCATCCATAAAGAAACACTAATGGAAAATATAATTCAAGAGCTATCACTATTGAGCATAATCTTTAAAGTAAATAAATGTAAAGTAATAAATGTAATGTAATTAATTGCATACAGTGGGACTGGGAATAGAGAGACATGAAGAAAGAAACTAGTACTTTTTATTATGCATTTTTGCATTATTATATCATGCAAATCTATTACTTTGGAAAAAGGAACCAGTACGTTTGTTGTGAGTAAAACTAAATCTTAGACCAGAACTATAGTTTAAGATTTATATAAGACAAATTGATGTGATTTTATAAATTTCAAGTAAAAAGTTTTCATGTGTAAGGATGTCTGAATGAATAATTTTTATAAATTAAACTTCAATTTTATCCTGAAGAAATATACATTGAAAATTCTAAATTACTATGAACTTACTTCTTTCTGAAGTGCATAGAATGTACTTGTATGTGATAGTGAGTCCTTATTTCTCATTTAAAAAAAAAATGTTTCAAAATGACAAAAGATGACCTAAGACATATGCAGCATTCTGTTAATAATTATCTAAATTACTTGGCTGGTTCTCATTAATAATTCCTGAAGAGGACTTAATCTGCTTTCTTATATAAAATCCCCTGTTACTTAAATCCATTAACACAACTGTTGCACAATTCACATGTTTCCCATTGTTGTTCTCCCAACGTCAGCCTTACATACTTATAGACTGTAAGAAGCACAATGTAAGAATTTCGTTTATTTATTTATTTATTTATTTATTTATGCTTTTATTTATTTATTTGACAGGGAGAGATCACAAGTAGGCAGAGAGGCTGGTAGAGAGAAAGGGAAAGAAGGCTCCCTGCTGAGCAGAGAGCCTGATGCAGGGGTTCTATCCCAGAACCCTGAGACCATGACCTGAGCCGAAGGCAGAGGCTTAACCCACTGAGCCATCCAGGCACCCCATAATGTAAGAATTTTAAAACACTAGATTTTTAATCCACAATCTTAAGGCCTCTTCAAGCTTAGGACTTCAAAGACCGACGTCATGAATTTTATTTCTCTCAACACCCACTGACTAATCTACTGAGAAACAAGGTAGTTTACATTACTCTTTAGGAAGTTCTTTGCAGGACATCACTTCAACCACTAAGGGACAAAAGCTTAAATCTTTATCATTCTAAACTCTTTTTAAGATAAGCCTTGCTAGAATAGAGACCCATTGAGAAAAGAGTAAGTGGGGAAACACTCCTCTCTGAAATGTATGGTAGGCATTGAATTCAAAAGCTTGTTCAGTGGCTTCATGAGGAAATGGTCTGTGTCATTTAAAGGGACTGGTTTTTGTTTGTTTGTTTTGTTTTGTTTTAAGATTTTATTTATTTATTAGAGAGAGAGAGACTGAGATCACAAGTAGGCAATGGGGCAGGGAGAAGCTGACTTCCCGCTGAGCAGAGAGTCTGATGCAGAGCTCAATCCCAGGACCCTGAGATCATGACCTGAGTTGAAGGCAGAGCCTTAACCCACTGAGCCACCCAGGTGCCCCTAAAGGGACTGGGGTTTTAACCAATATTTTTGCAGACAGAGTTTGGAGAAATGGTAATTGGATAAGAAACAGAATGAAATGCTGAAAAGGGAAATGTGGAAGGATAAGTAAGGGAATGGCTGAATGCCCAGAAAGCTGTAGTGCTTGAGGTAAGGGAGAGCACCAAGAGAGAAAGAAATATACACTGTTGTGTTTGCCTATTTCTAATTTCAGCTTCAATTTCTTGATATCTAAGTATTCTGAACACTGTACATAATCTGTTCCTAAGGACGAATTCCATTCTAATAGAGTTCTAGTAGTATTTATTTATAAAAGTAATTTTCATATGTGGGAATTCCAAACCTAGAAAAGAGACATTTTAGAGGTGATTCACATCAGACTTCCTATAGAAAGTACATTCCCCTGCAGTTCAGCACCATTGAAATCACCATTAAAACTAGTAATAAAACTTTCATGTCTCCAAATATAAGACCTGTGCATGATAAGATATATGGGATTGTCATTTAAGCTCTTCTAGTACCCATGAAAAAATAAAGAGCACTGTAGTATATGTGAAGAACAACAGCTAGAGCTCTAATAAGCAAACACAGAAGGAATGGAATTAAAAAATATTAAAAAAATAAAAGAATAGTAGTTAAAGATGATGAAATAGGTGAAAACTAGAGGAGCAGAAAAGAGTCATCTTGGAAAATCCTGTCATCCTGAGTCTATAATTTAAACATTTTTTCAACCCTTTTCAGTTTGCCTTCTGAGTTCATAAGTCTGGGAGAGAATTCTATGTGTTTGAAGTTCATACTGTAGGGGACAAGATGAAATCATGTGTACAACTAGGATAAATATAGCAAGAGTCTTATCTAGTAAGGGTATATAACAAAAAAGAAAAAAAAACTGATTCAAATATAACTAAATCATGTTGCATGAATCCTCGCCAACTCACTATCAAAAGCTGAAACCCGATGTAATCTGACATTGCACAAAAATTGAATTTTTATTTAAAGCAAGCAAATAGCATCTTCTGGAGGTTTGATGGAAAATTCTATATTCTAAGTATTTCAGTTTTTACCTAAATGTTACTAACTAATGAATTATATTGGAAATTGCATTGCTATTTTCTTAATATCAACAATGACTTTGAAAAATATTATATTCATGTTTAATCATTTCATGGGAAAAATAATTTCAATAGACTCATTTCTGCTACTCTCGCTCAAGAGATTTATTTTCTAAATCACAAGGAAGTAGTTTTTTTTTCCTGTAATAGAACTCCCAACTATCTTATACAGTGTATTTGCACAGTACATTTTGACTATGTGATCCTGAATTAAATAGACGCATAAGGTTATATTTACCCTGAACAATTTATTGGTAAATTATTCTATGGAACAATTTTCACAAACACATAAGAAGAACACTGTTTTATGGAATTGTAAAGTAAAGAATAATATTAAGGTGAGGAAGAAATTGGACATATATGTGTTTAAACTTCGAGAATGCATAGAAGAATGAAGGCTCTAAGCAATGGAATTTTCATTAAATTCATTTAACAAACGTTTGACTATCTGCCATGAATAAGGCACTGTACGCAACATGTTGGGAATACAAACAAGAATTAAATAGGCCCATGACCAAAAGCGATAGTCATAGTAAGATGTGACAGTTAACTTTATGTATTAACTAGGCTATGGCTAGGCTATCGGTGTTCTGTTGTTTGGGCAAGCAACAGTCAAGATGTTGCTATGAGGTTGTTTAGAGGTGATTAACACAATTGTTCTTTACAAAACAGATCATCTTCCGTAATATGAGTGGGCCTCTTCTAATAGATTAAAGGCCTTAATATTTAAGAATGAGTTTTCCCAAAGACAAAGGAATTCTTCCTAAAGATTTCCACAGAGAAATCTGCTTGTTTCCAGTCTGCCTACAGATTGCTAACTCAAGGCTTCAATATGAGTTTGTGTCTGAATTTCCGGTCTATTTGCCTCATCTGTGGATTTCAGACTCCAGACTATAGCATCCACTCTTACCTGAATTTCCTGGTGGCTGTTCTCCCCTAGGGGTTTCAGACTAGCCACCCCACCCACCATCACCTGAGACAATTTCTTGTAATACATCAAACAGAGATAGAGACAGAGATAGAGATAGATGGAGATGGGGATAAAGATAGTGACAGATATATATACAGATATTAATTCTATTGGTTCTGTTTCTCTGGAGAAAAGTTTTCTTTTTACATAATACTCAAAAATTTCCTCAGGACATTATTTTATAATTAGAAATGTAAATCTAGAAATATAACACCAGATAGCTTACACACTCTGAAATTGACATCTCTCTTGTGTTTAAACAGAAAATAAAATAGCTTCACATAAGAAATAATTATTTAGGAATAAAAAATAATGGAGCAACATGAAATAAAAGTTTACTTGCTGTAGTCTTTATTTCATATATATATGGACTATTTAGTTACATGGGAAATATCTTTCTTTGTTGGTATTCATAGAATGTCTCTATAGTCTGCATTTAACAGTTATAAGAAGGACATACTTTTAGTTAAGTCACAATTTTAAATATTATTCCTAATGCTTTAAAAATATATATTGGTCAGCTGAAATGAATTTATCTTGCAATTTCAACATCCAAGGCAACAGAAAGGCCATAACTTAAAGAACATACATTTGCGGCACCTGGTTAGCTCAGTCAGTTAAGGGGCCAACTTTTGATTTTGGCTCAGGTCATGATCTTAGTGTCATGAGATTCAGACTCATGTTGAACTCTGCCCTCAGTGGGGAGTCTGCTTGAAGACGCTCTCCCTCTACCTCTGCCCCTCTCACCATTCATGTTGTTTCTCTCTCTCTCTCAAATAAATAAATCAGTCTTTAAAAAAATTAAAAAAGAAAACATTGATATTTGTTCTCAAAAGTACAAATCTGATGTTTCTTACTCTTTTTGCTTATTCTTCCATTAGAATATTAACTTTTTTGTAAATTTTTATTTTATATAATATAGGTAAGCTAACATATTCTCTTTCATTTTGGCATTATGCATTCTTAGCATAAACTCATATGTAGCATGAATATAAGATTTCCATAGGCTGTGATTTGGAAAATCGGATGCAATAAATTAGTTCTTCGTAACTATCCTGGCTTTGATACACTGTTGATGTATGCTTGCTGATAAGGGGTTCCCAGGTTGAAGGAAATGAGTGAAGACTGTTGTTGTGGGTTTGGTTTTCACTTCTTCAATTTTTAATTTTTACAGAAAATCATATATAATGTATATATGTATGTATGTAATTTCTCACTATATATAGCCAGATATATAGAGATAAATAGATATACCTAATCCTATCTAACTAATAGATAGATATACATAATTTCTACTTTAGTTGTTTTAGGAGAAGCCTATATATTCAAAAGCTTTAAAGAAAGAGGAATTCAGGACATCCCTATTGTCTAGACATGTCACAGTGTCACATCGAGTTTTTCTTGTTTTTTCAGCTTTAGATTCCAAATAGTTAAATTAACTCAATGAAAGCCATCAAGAAATGTTCTGAAAAAGGACATTCTTCAACATTTGCATTGAATCAAATTACATTACATTTGTTATTACAAATAACAACTCTGGAATTGCAGAGTACTGGTTAATGGTTTAATTCCAGAGTACTGGTTAATGGTTTAATTCCAGTACTCTGGAAGAAAATTCTTTGTCTTTAAAATTTCAAATCAAATTCATGAAGTTTTGTTATGAAAAGTACGGGTTTCACAGATTATCTTATTAGTTAGTAACTGAAGTTTCAAGCTCTGTGATATGACCAACACATCTGTGTCAGCTACAAAACTGCTGGTCCTGTAAGACTCAGAGATATATTCTCCTACAAAATTGTTTCACTTTGATTCAAATCATTTTGATGCTACATTTCCTAAATTTGTGAATTAGCCCAGATTTTTCATCCATAATGCTTTTATGAAAATAGGAATGTGGTATAAAATTGTATGATTTGCTTTATCATCACAAGCAAATATTTATATTTTCATATACATTTATTTATTTACATACACATAGGCACTTTATTCAAGATGGTCTCAGTTATATGATTATAAGACAAAACAAAATTACATGTGCAATTTAAAATATTATCTGACTTATTAAACCATAACTTAGCAAAAATAACAATAATTCCATTCAGCAATTTATATTATAACAAATATTTTAAATTAAAATGGTTTCATTTGTTTTTATTATTTTATTTTATTTTATCTTAAAGATTTGTTTATTTATTTAAGAGACAGTGAGAGAGAGCAAATGAGCATACATCAGTGTGGGGAGGGGCAGAGGGCCTTCAAGCAGACTTCCTGCTTAGTGAAGAGCCCAGCATGGGGCTCCATCTCATGACCCATGAGATCATGACTACAAAAAACAAGAGTTGGATGCTTAGCTGACTGGGCCACCCATGCACCCCAGAATGGTTTCATTTCTTTTAAACAATCATAGACATATTAAGTTAAATTATTTCTTTTATTTCAAGTAAGAGGTTTTTTTGCTATAAAATATCTGGAGGGTAGCTGGACTATCTTATTTCACCCATATACTTTTTTTCTTCTTATTTTAGGGCATAGATTTAAGGTATAAATTGTTGTGTCTATCAATATAAAACAACAGTGGCTAGGTTGAAAATAGGACTTCAAAGTAGTAAATCTAAATAATGACATTAAATATTTATTTTATTCATATCTCATGGCCATACCAACCTTAAAAATGAGTATCAAGAGAGAGTCCATGATGAGGTCTACCAATATCTTATCTTATATTGGGTGTTTGGTGCATGTCCAAATGTGTATGGGAACACATGAATAACACAGATGATTTAATATTACATATTTTGATGTATATATGTTTATGTGGAGAGATACTTACAGTTATGATAATATAAAAATAATTATAATTTATTATTATCTTATTAAAATACAGTCTCTATATAATCTATATAATCAATACCCATTTTGTTAAATATTTTATTTTCTGAATCCTGTACCAATATTTTAGAGAAAAAAAAAAATCTTTCTGGATCGGTAAGATACACATAAATAAATAAATAAACTAATGTTTTGTATATAAATCTAAAGTATTCATTTCATTGATACCTCATAAAAATGAGATGAAAAATAAAAAGAAATCTATCTTTATAAAGCAACTAACAGACCTCCAACTTCCCATCAGATTATTTGCATTCTATTTTCTTTCATTTTGTTAAAGTAACCATTGCCTACCAAAATGTAAAACATCCTAAATTAAGGAGTAGGTAAACTTACTACACTGTGTTCATCCTACATATTTCACTTCTATTGTCTTTACTTTAATTAGAACAAGTAATTAGGAATCCACAACATACCACTTTTCTTCCTCAAATATTAAACTTGCATAGAATAACAGCCCTTATACCAGTTTTAATATTCTCCTCCCCGAGCATCTCATATATGCATGGATTTCCTTGTGTTTCTGAAATGTAATTCTACTTAACAAAAACTGCCCCATAAAACTGCAAAGGAAGTTTTTAAATACTTGCCTGAAATCCAAGGAGCTTTTCACTAGGCTTAATGTGTCTTTGAAATTCACATTCTATGGGTTGTATCACTTTGATTCCATCTTCATAAAAAACATAGAACATGTTTCCAATTCCCAGACCTTAGGAATAAAAACACATTCAAAAGTTCAAAATAAAATTATCAGAAATCTTTACAACCCAAACTCAGTGTTCCTCATAATACCAGCAGGAGATCGATTTGTAAAGTTGTGTAATGTTAATAAAGCAAACCATATGAAGCCTTTACCGTACACCAAAGCAACTTTCTGATATTATGCAGATATTCTACTTTATTCTCCCTAATCTGCAATTCAGTGATTTCTTTAATATAATTCAATAAATATTTCAGATAAAAATGAAAATAATAAACTCTCTGATACATAAATTATGTCTGAGACCTTCCCCCACTTAATTTAAGTGTTGACTAAGGAATAAAAATATTCTTTGAAGAATTATATTTACTGTATATATTTTTAAAGATTTTATTTATTTAACAGACAAAGATCACAAGTAGGCAGAGAGGCAGGCAGAGAGAAAGGAGGAAGCAGGCTCTGTGCTGAGCAGACAGCCCAATGTGGGGCTCGATCTCAGGACGCTGGGATCATGACCTGAGCTGAAGGCAGAGGCATTAACCCACTGAGCCACCCAGGCGCCCTTATTTATTGTATATTTTTATTTGAGTTCCTTAGGAAAAATAGAATTTCACTCTTTGTATAAATATAGTTTACAAAAAGACTGTTAAAAACAAAAAGACCAAGTCCTCCAGATTTTGAAGAATATATATTTTCCAAAATAGCTTTTGTAAATATAATCCTACATAGAGGTCTTATATTTTAGTTTTATACCAACAAAGTTTAGGATCCATTTCTATACTTTAAAACTTGAATTAATTTACAGTCTTAGAAAAATCTGAATGAACTATTTAAATCATACTTCTAATTTTGTTCACACTACAGATTTGGGTGTATGGTATCTTAGAAATTCATCTCACTTACTTTTTCAAGCCACATGTAATGGGTGCAGGATGGTACAAATTTGACACCTGGAATGCAATTGGTGTTAACTGATGCCTGCACATGGGTATCTTCATATATTCCACCTGTTTTCTATGTCTCTTCTGGTTCTGCTTTGTTCCAACATGGCCAGACCTAAGTGCATCCAGTGCCTTCCTTTTCTGATCTTCACTTGACCCTTTGCCCAGCTCTACTGGTTTGTACAATCATATTTGTTCAGTCTAACTATAGTATACACAATTGAATGATGGCATGTGTTCTTTAAAAGATAAGTAATGGTATTCGAATCTTGGTAGTTTGAAGAGCCAAACCATTGCTACTTAAAAGGTTTAGATTCTGAAAATATCAATAAAAAGAAAGAATTTACTTAAATAAAAAAGATTCCCCAATTATCATTTTCATTTTGATTGATAATACCTGCAAGGTTTATTAAGTCAACCCTGAGGACCATGATAGAGGTGTACTGATTCATAAAAATATTTGATTATTCAATTTAAACCATATTTATTCTTATTAAATATGTACCTATTTAATACAAAAGTCTCCAATTTTGTCCATTGAGTCATATATCCTTCTATATTTATGATTTAGAGGGAAATGTATTTAAGCATAATTATGACTTTGTTGATGTTTATACATAGTGGTTATAATTTTCTTTTAGCACATGAAATTATTTCCATCTAATACGGTTCTGCATTTTAAGTGACTCCAGATTGTTTTGACACATCTTATTGTTTTATAAATATTCTATAGTACTCATAGCTTAAAATAGGCAATCTTTATCAGTTAATTACATACTATAGTTCCAGGGAGCACTACATTATGATGGAATATTCCTGAATAATAGAAGTGGCAAAAACAAATTCAAGTCATATTTTTCAAAAAATAAATTTAGGGGGTGCCTGGGTGGCTCTGGAAGCCTCTGCCTTCGGCTCAGGTCATGATCTCAGGGTCCTGGGATAGAGCTCCACATCAGGCTCGCTGATCAGCAGGGAGCCTGCTTCTCCCTCCCTCTCTGCCTGCCTCTCTGCCTAGTTGTGATCTCTCTGTCGAATAAATAAATAAAATGTTTAAAAATAAATAAATAAATAAATTTAGTAGTTGCCAGCTCTTATTAATTATCATAATTATGCATCAAGGAATATAAGTTCTATGCCCAAAGGATAAAACTTTTAAAATGTCAGTTTTTATTCAAAGTGATAAGAATCGCCAAGCTTCCATGTCAACATTAACATAGGACTCACATGTGCTACATGTCAATGACTCTCAATTTAACATTATTGGTTGTTGAAATTTGGGAACATGACCAGGTCTCAATGTGGTGCTAGTTTTCAGCTGTGCCAGTTACGCGCTATGTTTGATGATTATTACAACGCTCCTAAAATTTTTAGTGAACATGACTCTCCCTCCCTTCAGCTGCTGCAAAATTTTGCTCCCCAATTAGGAATTCGAATGTGTTTGAACCTGACAAATACTCTAAGTCCAGACTGTTTGCAGTCTGGTGAAATATTTCTGCCCTTATTCAAATGGGTACTTTCATTATGTTATTTACCATAATATGTACAAACTACAGTCAGTGGGATTCCACTGCATGGTTTCACTGATGAAATTTCTGAGCTGTATTTTCCTCTAAAAACCATTTAATTCATCCAAATCACTTGTTCAAATCTGGTCTATTTTCTTACTTTTTATATGAGTTACACATTCAGCATTTTTACAAAGCATGAACTACTTTCCAGATTACAGGTTATTAAAGAAATACAGATTTCATTATGTAAGGTTTACTTTGTTTTTGAACCTCATTTTTTTCAGTGAAAATATAGTTTTTCAATGTTGATGAATAGTAATGTCAACAAAATACCATGTATAAATATATTAGGTAAAATAATAATTTTAAAATAAGTAACTATTTTTTAGTCAATGTGCTATGAATTAAAATTTTATGGCCATCCATGAGTTCCTCCTCTCTCTACCACAAGACACATGTTTACACTTTCTTTTTGGGGGGGGGCTAGGGAGTTTTTTTTTTTTAAGATTTTATTTATTCTTTTGAGTAATAGAGAAAAAACAAGCATGAACAGGGGAAGGGAAAGGGCAGAGGGAGAAGTAGGCTCCCCTCTGAGCAGGGAGCCCATAGGTGGGCCTGGATGTTGGAACCCTGGGATCAACCAAAGGCAGATACTTAACTGACTGAGCCATACAGGTACCCCTTGGCTAGAGAGATTTTTTAAATCATGTTTTCTGTGGGTTTTAGGAGCATGCATTTATGATCTGAATATATGCTATAGAAGTGCTTCTTTTTAAATTTACTGCCATATAAGATAATTACACTGGGCACAGAATAATATAAATTATCTGATAATGAAAATGTTGAAAATTAAAGACACATGTAGATTTTCATTTGGAGGATTCATTAACTTTACTTACAAACAAAATAATAATGTCTTTGTGTATGCTCACTATAACTGTTACATTCCCATGTCTGAACTTTTTTCTTCTTTTTTTAATGGGAGAATGTTACAGAGAGATAAACTCCATTCTCTGGGTTCGTACAGCTCAGAGGCCAATCATGGCTCTAGAACTGTGTTGTACCATGGGAAAGTTATTCAGTCTATATCATAATTTCCCCATCAAAAGTTTGGAGATAATAATTATACTTATATCATACAGCTATTATAAGAATCAAATTTGATGGAGAAAGTAAAACATTTAGCAGAGTGACCAGCACATAGTAAAATTTTCAAAAAATGGTACTGTCACTATTTTTATGACTGACATTATTTTTTCTTTTAAACATTAGTAGAAAAAAAATGGTGTAATAGTATATAACCAGATTTTGGTTTCTGTTTCCACGTTTTCCTCAAATCTATACTGTGAGATATATTGCTACATTTCAGTTTTCTATGATCTTTTTTTTCTATGATTCAGTTTTCTATTGCCACATTTCAAATTCTATGAATCCATGAGCCTGCTAAAAGATCAACTTCATGTTTATAAAAAAAAATTTTAAAAAAGATCAGTTTCGTATTCTAGTAGGCAATTCTCATAGTTGATCCTTTCAGAGAGTCTGCAAAATCAAAACAATTTTTGTAATAATATTAAGATGTCATTTGCATTTTTCTTTCTCATTCTTACAAATTAGATTCTTCCAAATGTAGAGTGTACCTACAGGCTACATGACATATGATGTAATGAGTGATATCACAATAATTCATTGAATAAGCATATATAGGCATCCAGCATCTTCTACTCAATCAGACATCAAAAATATTTTCAAAATACAAAACAATGTGAATCTCTTCATTTAAAAAATATATATAAACCATAAGTGACTCTTAATCTCACAAAACAAACAGAGGGTTGCTGGGGGGAGGGGGTTTGGGAGAAGGGGGTGGGATTATGGACATTGGGGAGGGTATGTGCTTTGGTGAGTGCTGTGAAGTGTGTAAACCTGGTGATTCACAGACCTGTACCCCTGGGGATAAAAATATATGTTTATAAAAAATAAAAAATTAATTAAAAAAAATATATATATAGCTTTAAAACTGTGCTATTTATGGGTACTTATAAATTAATTTATTATGGTTATTTTCAATAAATTAATAAATATCTGTAATTTTTTTACTTTTATTTTGATTATGGTAAATATAGGTAAACAAATAAACAAACAAATAAACAAGAACTTTAAGTTCTCAGTAATTTTGAAGAATGCAGAGGGGTTCTGAGTTCCAAAAAGTTTAATAACCATGTAGGTTTCGATCACAGTTCTCTCCTCATTCATGCATTGTATTGCCAGGATATTAAAAAAGTTCCTGGCTTCAGTTAAAAGCTTCACCACTCTCATCACAGTAAGAATCAGCAATATGTGCTGCCTCTAGTTTCTTTTTTCATCACCGGTGAAGACAGACACACGTACTTTGTCTTTTCTGGGTCGATTGTTAATCTAATGGAGTATAGTGGCTCCAGAAAGTGATCCATAATTTGTTTGTTTCTTGTAAGCTTTCTTTTTGCTTTGTTTTTCTTTCTCTACAGAGAAAGGACGCAAGCAAGAATTACTTGCAGTCTTATAAAAGGGAAGTATTTCCCAGAGGATTTTCTAATCAATACTGCACTTTTAAATATGTGAAATGCTCTGAGAAAAATGTATGTAATGCACACGTCTGTCTCAATCATTTAGCATAGTTGTTCATAAATAACAGCATATTGTGATAATACAATGATGTTATATCTTCTATTTAGCACATATATTAAATAATTTGTATTAGTGATGAAAGTCGGATAATTTCTGATTACTGGATGGACAACAGTAACAAAAGAAAGTTAATAATATATTTTGTGGTGATGTTTGTCTTCCTCTGATCTAAATTGCTATTGATTTAAGATTTAAGTTGTGGTCAAGAGCAAAGTATAATCATATGATGCAGTGATTTGGTAATCAATTGAAGATAATTCAATAAATTTTAGTCTTATAAAGTCCTTTATTAGTTGATTTTATTCTTTTCACTTTTAAGGGATCGAAACTCACTTTTTTTGTGAAATCTGGAAAAAAAATCTCTTTTTCTAGCTAAAGAAAACTGTAGGCAAAAGTAGATAGACAATCCATATTGCGTTTCTCATCTTGAATAATTTAGCAGAGGAAATATTGTTGGTTAGTGAATATCCCCATGTTTTGTATCTTTATCTTTAGAACAAAAACTTCTTTACACACAAAGTAACATCATTCCACTGCACCTCAATAAGATCTTTACATTATGTTCAACTAAAATAAAACTTACTATTTCATTCTTGCTAGAAAGTGAATGGTTGTCTCAAGCTCTTTACTAGCCACTATTAATCCAGAAATTGGGTACTATTTGCCTAGTCACAGTGATATTACCGAAAACCAGTCCTTTTGAGTCAATATAGCATTTCCTGAACTTCCAAAGATATGCTGAAAAAGCTGAATGCAGATCTGCATTGTTAATTTCACATTTAACAAATAAATAAGTTAATAAATAAATTCATTAATAAATAAATAAATAATAAATAAATAATTAACAAATTTAACAAATTTAGCAAAGGTTACAACATAATAGAGTATTTGTGCTATATAATTAATGTTAGATGGAATCATATATAAAATTATATATGTATTCATATGTGTGTGTATGTATGTATGCATCTATAGATCTAGCATGTATATATACATATTTATGTGCATGTATATATACACATACCTGCAAATCTGTATCTCTTGCCAGATCACAATTTTGATTTGAAAATTGTTTTAATGGAAGAATATAGAAAACTAAAAATTTTAGGTTGATGTTATTATTTAAAGCAATGAGGGCAGACCGGCTAATGAAAATACTGAGAACTTGATTACAATTTAATTGGCATCATACACTGACCATTAGAAGTCATGGTCTCTACCTCTCCAGAATGCTATAACTTTCTAAGTTTGATGCATTCAGAAGCCTACGCTCTGAAAATTTCTTTTTTTATTTTAAATAACTCATCAATATTACTGTGAGACAGTAATCTGGTCCCGAGAACTTCAGCATTATTTTTCTCTAAAAATAAGTTTATGAGAAACTTATGGAACTCACAAAGCTGCTATATATTAGTCCTAACCTCCCTTGCAATGTAGAATAGTCTGGCCAATGAAATGTGAATAATTTCAGGATGAAGAAGTTAAAAGATGACCTGCTTGCCATATCCCCTTTCCCCCACTTTGATGAAATTATAGATCACGAAGTTAATCAGATTATGGTTTAATATGTACGTCTTGTTTTAAGATTTCCCTGCCATTTCTACTTGCATTTTGTATTGGTAAGTGTAAATGAGCCTGACTAATATAATGTTTACCTCAATCATTTCTATATTTTCATGTGAATAGATTTGTAAATATTTACAAAGAATAGAAGGGGCATTCAATTTTTATAAACACAGAATTTTTTTTTTTTTTTTGGCTTTCGAATCATTAGTCTTAACCATCCAGTTTTTCCCAAAATAGTCTTTATTCAATATTGATCCTAAAGATATTCATCAAAATAATTCCATGTTATAACAAATTTAGGAAATGTTATGCTATATAGTGAACCATCTTACATCTCTCCTTGGAACTGAATTTAGCATATTTAAAAGTTAAGATTAATTCATCAGTGAGTAAAATGGCTTATAGTTATTTAATTTGGTGTTTTTCTAAATCAAAACATGTGTGATTGAGTTAGACCATATAGTATATTCCTTAACTGTTGTCCACTAAATAAACTTTAAGATGTATTTTGTTAGATTATATTTTATTACAAGATTAAAAAAAATATTGTAGAAGGAAATCAAATAGTGGATCTTTTAATGTGTATTTTCAACTTTTTAGTAAAATTAGTTATCAGTAAGAATGATTAAGATTTTAACTTACTAAATCAAAATTTTCTTTAAGGAAGATATTCCTATCTTTATAATTCCAGTATTTTCAAAGTGCTTTACATTTAAAAGCTCTTTAAAATATTTGCCAATAAATAAGTGACATGTTTCCTTTCTTAACAATGTCTTTCCACACGCCTGCAAACCACAATGATGACTAGAAAAGAACTGGAAGAACCCAGAGAAGTAGAGGACGCTGTGTTTCAAGCTTAAAAATCCATATGATTCCTAAGATAATACATATTAAATTCAGTAACATCAATTTAGATTACAAAATCCTGGCTAAGCTAGATAGATTCTAATGCTCATGTTTAAAAAATAATTTTTCAGTTAAACAGAATTTTATGGTTTTAATACTTGCATATAAATACAATGGCATTATAAGAGGTTTGTAATTTTTAACTCTATTTCCAAGATTTATCTTAGAATGTCTGAGATTGGGATGCCATGCTGGGATAAATTTCTCTTGGCCATGGTAAAGAGTGAAGCATGCAAACAGAAAACGTTATTATGGCAGAGATAAAAGTAGATCTTGGGATTACGCAGTTCATCCTTGTTATTATTCAGTCTTTAAAAAAAAAAGTAAAGGTAAAAAATTTTTGGAAACCCTAGTTAGCTATTAGTTTAATTACTTTTTATGAAATAATTGTATACACTGTTAAGATTTAGTGATTCCTCAAGCAGCTCTATTATCTCTGGCTACCATTACTAGTATTATATGTAATCATTTCTAATTGTAATGCCTCACCAATAAGTGTGGCATTGTAAAAAAAAAATAATTTACAGATGCCTATGAATCTAAATCAGGCATATTGTTTTCTCAAGTATATTATGTTAAATCTTGTTTATTCTAAGAAACAACAAAGGACTCTGATGATAATTGCACATGAAATAAAAGATTTAAAAACTTTACCCAAAGACATTCATTATATATGTCTTAAACTTATCTACAAAAAATACTAAATAATGATTATTTCTCAAGGACATATTCTCTGTCAAACAAAGTTATGGAGAGTAAGCAAATCATTAATTAATGGAGATGATAAAGAATAATTATCGAGAGTACACATGTTGAAAAAACTAACAAAATAAAATATTAAATAGATAAAAATGGTTTCATGTAATGAATCTCAGGGTGATTCTAATTAATCTGGAGATCTCATATTTTTAAAGATAGCCTGAATAATATAATATTATTATTACATATTAAACTTGTACAATAATGTTCATAGTTATTATTAGTCAAATTACAAGAAAGCATTGTTTTACATGCTTTAAGGACATTTGCATATCACAATTTTATAAGGAGAGTGCCAGCTGCATTTTAAGCAATGTATTAGAAAATTCTGGCTCAGAGAAGTAAAACAACATATCTAATTTTTATCAACAATTAGCCAGCAAAGCCAGATCTGTGCTACCTGGTCTCTGATTACTTGGGTTTTTGTTCCTCCCATTACAATAGCATGAAAAATCAATTTTTAAAATGAACAGAGATATATTTGTTTGATCTGAAGAGGGAAGAGAGTGTATGGAAATGTTGTTTAACAGCTATATTAATGCTAGTTTTGCAATGAATACATCTGTACGTTCAAATGTGAAATATCTAGGTGGACTAAAATGAGAAGGCATAGTACTGGGGTGGCTCAATGGGTTAAAGCCTCTCCTTTTGGCTTGGGTCATGATCCCAGGGTCCTGGGATTGAGCCCCGCATCAGGCTCTCTGATCTGCAGGGAGACTGCTTCCCTTCCTCTCTCTCTGCCTGCCTCTCTGCCTACTAGTGATCTCTATCTGTAAAATAAATAAATAAAATCTTTAAAAAAATAATAAAATGAGAAAGCACAGTCATATCAGAACGTCTTTAGTAAACCAGACTTTGAAGAAGCCTATACAAAGGATTTCAGAAGCAACCGATACCAAGGGGAGAAATGGTAGTGTGCCTCATCATTGAGAACAAAACTGGGATGCCTCAATTCTCAAATTACTTGAAGCTTATGAGACAGGACCCTCACAGGTGGCAGTGACTCCAGTTGATATGGGAAACTGTAATCAGGGAAGAAAAAGTTTATCTAGGATGGATTATGAGGCAATATTTTGATCCCTGCTTACCAGAACAGTAATGGTGACTTATTACATTTTACTTCTAAAAATTTATCTAAAGTATGTGAGTGCCTGGTGAAACACATCCTCCCCAGTCTTTACAAATAAGAAAAATAATAATTATAATAAATGGAAGTGGATACTGTTTATAGAATGTAGTCTATATTTAAGGAACTGGTAGCAGCCCTACTGAGTATTAACGACTATCCTTATTTTTAAGATAACCAAATTGAGACATAAAGAGGCCTTAGTTATAGTATACGGTGGTGGAGACTAGATTTGAAACTAAGTCCTTCAAGTTTACAACCCATTTTCTTAAATAATTTATTAAGTTCCCTTGATAAGGCAATGATTTTTAAAGTTTTTTTTTTCCCCTAATCTAAATCAAGGTCTATTATGGAAGTTATGTTTAAGTTTGCTTTTATTTCTTTGACTTAATTTTAAATTCTTAAAAACATTTCAATATATTATAATGTACTTTACTGATTATACATCAATAATAAATCAAACTGATAAAAAGGTAGTAAATATATCTAATGGTATCAGGTTTAAAAAAGAATATCAATTTACAATCAAACAAAAATATTGAGTCAACATAAAAATGAATAAGATGATTATTAAAACTGATATTCAACAAATCCACTAAAATTAGGCAAAATAATCACAATAGAAAAATAATGGAATTTAGTACCTTCTTCTCTCCATAATATGTTAGCTACTGCAGCATGTTAAAGGAAAAGGAGAGAAAGAAAAGTGAGTAAATAGAGCTTCAATTGCATAATAATATAAATAACTATTAAAGAGGTCACAATCTCTAGGATAGAACATGTACATAAAAGTGGTGATGGTGAATTCAACAGACTACTTTGAAACAGCAAAATTCTGGTACTAGCTAATAATGCTCTTTTCATTTCTTAAAATTGTCAATTATTAGGAATAAAGGTTTTTGTTAATAAAGAACATTTTATGCATCACTGGAAAGAATGGGATATTTAGTTTATGTTATTAAAATACATCTTTAGAACAAACACTAGTAGTTAAAACTATTTATTTAAGACAGTATAGTTAAAAGTTGTTAACTAAAAAGAACTTTAAATTCTCAGTAATCACAATATGTAATATTCTTATACAATATGCAATATTCCTGAGCAAGAAGATTTGTTTAAATAAAGGATTTTGAACACAGACATAACTTATTTTTAAGTACTATATGTTTTCATTTTTTAAACCAGACAATGAAACATCTAAATATATCTTGTGTAGTTCAATGCACAATAATGATTCATATTAAATTGATTCTGGACAATGGGTATATTAAATACTACATAGAGATTAAATCAATAGAGTTAAAATATTGAGATAGAAATAAAGTAAAAAATACCAATTAGAAATATTCTCAGAGAAGTGTCTGCCTCCATTACTAATTCAAATTCACCCAAATTCTGTTTTCAAAGCAAAATAATATATCAAGAGAAAGTGTAACTGATACAAAAGCTCATCTAAGTATACCCTGAATATTTTAACCATATTAAAGCACAATCACTTTTTTTTTAACTGAACCCCTGATGAATGAAGCAGAGCCAAGTCTATAGTCCAAAGTTCCTAGTTGGAGGCTGAAGGCCCATGTATCCAGTTTCAAAACCTGTTAAACATTTAAAAAAATTTTTTTTTGTAAAGTGACATTCATCCCTTCAAAACATTTTGTGGTGCTGTTCTTGTTGTCTACAGTGTTCTTGAAATGAATATGAAAATGATAGATCCTATTTGCAAGGAAAGGACACAGACCTCAGTTATCAGCAGTTAACCTCAGTCTGGAAGTAGATGATCCTGTTCCTAAAGTTTCATCAGAATGTAAGTGCCTATGTCATTCACTTCATCTCATCACAGGAGCATTTTATCATCTCACATCATCACAAGAATAAAGGTAAGTACAGTACAATGAGAGAGAGAGTATATTCACATAACTTTTATTATAGCATATTATTATAATTATTTTTATTAGTTATTATGGTCAATATTTTATGGTGCCTAATTTATAAAATAAAATTTATCATAGGTATGTATGTATAAGAAAAAAAACAGCATATATGGAGTGTAGTACATAAATAGTTTCATGCATCCACTGGGGGTCTTGGAACATATTCTCCGCCTGAGGGGGAACTACTATATTCAGAGAAATTTAAGTAATTGAGTATGTCTGAGAGCAAAACTGATAGAAGATGGGGTCAGAGAATTTTTCCATGAGCAGATTAAGAAAGTCTTTTTTACACAATGCAGAAGAAAGTAAATTTTCCTCTGTAGGTTCAGGAAAGGTTGGTTCATGACTTCTTTCTCTCTCTCTCTTTCTCTCTCTCTCTCTTTTTTTTTTTCTTTGTTTTCTGTTTTATTAAAAAAGAAATGCAACAGATATATGTTTCCTCATATCTTTATTCATTTGCTTAGGGAGTACTGATTGAGTGATCTACCATGTGTCAGACATTGCATTCAGTGATACAATACACAGATTATGTAGGTCCATTCTCTCTGTTAATAAAGTTTATATTCTAATTGAGGAAAAAAAATATTATTCACCACACGACAGAGAAAAATTTTTAAATTACACATTTAATGGGTTATAAAAGAGAGGAACAGTACTAGGAATGCTTTTAGCAGGTGAATTAAACATAGAGAAGTACCAAAGGTGAAGGATGCAAGATGAATTAGAGTGAACCAAGTGAGAATTGTAAGGATAGGTTTCTAGAGAGAAGAAAAAGCCTGCACAATCCTTAGTGGTATACCAAAGCCCTGCTAGTTTAAAGGAGTTAAGGACAGAGATATTTTCAAGATAGGCAATCATTTATGGGAAAGTAGCAAAAAATACATAGTTTGTGATATTGACATCAAACAAAGTAAAATTCAAAGCACTTCATATTGAAATTAATATTATATAAACTAAAACCATCATTTTAAAATATGAAGCAAAACTATTAGGACTGGTTACAAAATTGATAAATCCACAATCATATTTTATTTTGTTACCTTGTCACTCTCAGTATTTGAAAAATAAAAGAAAAAAGACTAAGTTTAAATAATATAATTATTAAGACTGAATTAGTAGGTTCATAATGAGTATTGTACTATACAAACAGAATGTTGAACTATAAAAACATAAGTGTTTTTCAGATTTTCTGGAAAAATTTTCAAGAGTGGTCACAAGGTAAACTAGAAAATGAAAAGTCTTTATTTTGTAGGTATATTCTAATCAGTATATTTTAAACATTTTCAGACAATAAAGTAAATATGAAAATCCATGAAATGTGTTTAAACACACAAAATTCTTCCACAAATTAATTTTTTAAATCAAATATGGGGTACCTGGTTGGTGCAGTACGTTAATGTCCAATTCTTGGTTTTGGCTCTGATCTCGGAGTTGTGAGATGGAACCACACATTAGGCTCCACACTCTGTGCAGAGTCTGCTTAAGAGTCTCTCCCTCTCCCTCTTCACTTCCTCACTAATCTCTCTCTCTCTCTCTCTCTGACACTCTCTGCCTAAAATAAATAAATAAAATCTTTAAAAATAACTAAATAATAAAATATGATTATGATTCATATAAGACAACAAAAATGAATATTCAATATGTGGACCTAAAGAGTTTTGGCCAAGAGATAAAAAAGAGACTTGACTGATGCATTATTGAACAAAATAGAAAGAGGAAAAAATGATAGAGAGAAAGCAGAAGTGGAACCAAAACCAGGAGGAAGAAAAAAGGGAAAGAAATGGAGAGACAAGGAAGATAGAAGGAGTGATGATAGCTATGATTTTAAATTAATGTAGGCTTTTTTGTATTTTTAAGTTTTTATTTAATTTACAGTTATTTAGGGGCTCCTGCATGGCTCAGTGCATTAAGCCTCTGCCTTCCGCTCAGGTCATGATCTCAGGGTCCTGGGATTGAGACCAGAATCAGACTTTCTGCTCAGAAGGGAGCCTGCTTCCCCCTCTCTCTGCCTGCCTCTCTGCCTACTTGTAATCTTTGTCAAATAAATAAATAAAACCTTTTAAAAAATTAAATTATAGTTATTTAACATATAGTATAATATTAGTTTCTGGAGTAGAATTTAGTGATTCATCACTTTAATGTAGAATTTTCACTAATAAACTTTGTAATCTGGATTTCACTCAAAAAAATTCAAAGAAATATAAATATCCAAACTTAAATGAAGAAAAAATGAATAAAAATAACCATGGTACTGATTGAAACATGTTTTTAATATAAATTCAGTTAATTAGCATATAGTATATTATTAGTTTCAGAGCTAGAGTTTAGTGATTTATCAGTCTTATATAATACCCAGTGCTCATTATATTATGTGCTGTCCTTAATGTCCGTCACCAGTTACCCTATCCCTCCACTGCCCTCCCCTCCAGCAACAGTTTTTTCCCCTATGATTAAGAGTCTCTTATGGTTCGTCTTCCTCTGATGTGTGTTGTTTTATTTCTTCCTCCCTTCCCTTATGACCCTGTCTTGTCTCTTAAATTCCACATATGAGTGAGATCATATAATTGTCTTTCTATGACTGATTTTTTTCTCTAGCATCATACCCTCTAGTTCCATCCATGTTGTTGCAAAAAGAAATATTTCTTTTTTGATGGCTGATTAATATCCCATTGTCTATACATACCACATCTTCTTTATCCATTCATCTGTCGATGGACATCTCTATTTTTTTCCACAGTATGGCTATTGTTAACATAGCTGCAATAAGCATTGGGGTGCAGGTGTCCCTCCAGATCCCTACATTTTTATCTTTTGGGATAAATACCTAGTAGCGCAATTGCTAGGTCATAGGGTAGCTTTATTTTTAACATTTCTTTTTAAGATTTTATTTATTTATTTGTCAGAGAGAGAGAGAGAGAGCGCTAGCACAGGCAGACAGAGCAGCAGGTAGAGAGAGAGAGAGAGAGAGAAGCAGGTTCCCTGCCGAGCAAGGAGCCCGATGTGAGACTTGATCCCAGGACACTGGGATCATGACCTGAGCTGAAGGCAGCCGCTTAACCAACTGAGCCACCCAGGCGTCCCTCTATTTTCAACTTTTTGAGGAACCTCCATAATGTTTTCCAGAGTGTTATATCAGCTTGCATTCGTACCAATAGCATAAAAGCGTTCCCTTTTCTCTGCATCCTCACCAACACTTGTTGCCTCTTGTCTTCTTAATTTTGGTTATTCTGTTTGGTGTAAGGTGGTATCTCATTGTAATCTGGGTTTGCATTTCCCTGATACCAAGTGATGGCATTTTTTCGTGTGTCTGTTCATTTGTATGTATTCTTTGGAAAAATGTCTGTTCAGGCCTTCTGCCCATTCTTGATGGGATTATTTGTTCTTTGGATGTTGACTTTGATAAGTTCTTCAGAGATTATGGATACCAGTCCTTTATTTGATATGTCACTTGCAAATATCTTCTCCCATTCTGTCAAATGTCTTTTGGTTTTGTCGACTGTTTCCTTTGCTATGCAAAAGTTTTTGTCTTGATGAAGTTCCAATAGTTCATTTTTGCCTTTATTTCCCTTGCCTTTAGAAACATGCCTAGTAAGAATTTGTTGAAGCTGAGGTCACAGAGGTTGCAGCCTGTCTTTTCCTTTACAGTTTTGATGGATTTCTGTCTCACATTTAGTTCTTTAATCCATTTTGAGTCCATTTTGTGTATGGTGTAAGAAAATGGTGTAGTTTCATTTTTTCTGCAAGTGGCTGTCCAATTTTCCCAGGACAATCTGTTGAAGAGACTGTCTTTTTTCTATTGGATATTCTTTCCTGCTTTGTCAAAGATTACTTGACCATAGCATTGAGGGTCCACTTTGGGCTCTCTATTCTGTTCCATTGATTAATGTGTTTTTGTACCAGTGCCATACTGTCTTGATGATTACAGCTTTGTAATAGAGCTTGAAATCTGGGATTGTGATGTCACCAGCTTTGATTTTCTTTTTCAGTGTTCCGTTAGCTATCCAAGGTCTTTTCTGGTTCCATACAAATTTTAGGATTATTTGTTCCAGCTCTGTGAGAAAAGCTGATGGTATTTTGACAAGGATTGCTTTGAATATATAGATTGCTCTAGGTAACATGGAACTTTTCACAATATTTGTTCTTCCAATCTATGAGCATGGAAAATTTTTCCATTTCTCTTTGTCTTCCACAATTCCTTTCAGGAGCATTCTATAATTTTGTGAGTAGAGTACCTTTGCCTCCTTGATTAGGTTTATTTCTTAGTATCTTAGAGGTTTTGGTGCGATCATAAATGGGATCAACTCCTCAATTTTTCTTTCTTCTGCCTCATCATCAGTGTATAGAAATTCGACTGATTTCGGTGCATTGATTTTATGTCCTACCACCTTGGTGAATTATTGAATGAGTTCCTGCAATTTTAAGGTGGAGTATCTTGGGTTTTCCACATAGAGTATCACGTCATCTCTGAAGAGTGAGATTTTTATTTCTTCTTTGTTGATTTGGATGACTTCTTCTTGTTGTTGTCTGATTATTGAGGCTATGACTTCTAGTACTGTTGAAAAAGAGTGGTAAGAGTGGACATCCCTCTCCGTAGGGAAAAACCTCTCAGTTTTTCCTCATTAAGAATAATATTTGCTGTAGGCTTTTCATAGATGATCTTTATGATACTGACATATGTTCCCTCTATCCCTAAACTGAAGAGTTTTAATCAAGAAAGGATGTTGTACTTTGTGAAATGTTTTTCCTGCATCTATTGAGAGGATCATAAGGTTCTTAACTGTTCTTTATTACTATAGTGTATCACATTGATTTGTTGATGTTGAACAACCCTTGCAACCCAAGAACAAATCCCACCTGGTTGTGGTGAATAATCCTTTTAATGTACCGTTGTATCTATTAGGTAGTATCTTGGTGAGCATTTTTGCATTATGTTCATCAGGGATAAGGGTCTGCAATTTTCCTTTTTGTTCTGGTCTTTAGCTGGTTTGGGGATCAAAGGAATGTTGGCCTCATAGAATGAGTTTGTAAGTTTTCCTTGCATTTCTATTTTTTGATACACCTTCATAAGAATAGCTATCAGTTCTCTAAATGTTTGGTAGAATTCCCTTACGAAGCCATCCAGCCCCATCTGGGGTCTTGTTTGTTGGGAGATTTTTGATGACTGCTTCAATTTCCCTGATGATTATGGGTCTGTTCAGGTTTTCTATTTCTATTTCTGAGTTTTGGTAGTTTATAAGTTTATAAGTTTCTAGGAATGTATCCATTTTTTCAAGATTGCCTAATTTGTTGGCATATATTTGCTCATATTATGTTCTTAAGATTGTTTGTATTTCCTTGGTGTTGGTCAAGATCTCTATCATTCACAAATTTGTTAATTTGGGTTTTGTTTCTTTTTGATAAGTCTGGCTAGTGGCTTTAATAAGCCACTATGAAGAATCTTATTAAGATTCTAATACACTAATAAAGAATCTTATTAATTCTTTCCAAGAATCAGCTTCTAGCTTCATTGTTCTGTTCTTCTGATTTTTTATTTCTGTTTCATTGATTTCTGCTCTAACATTTATTATTTCTCTTCTCCTGCTTGGTTTAGACTTTCTTTGCTGTTCTTTCTCTAGTTCATTTAGGTATAAAGTTAGTTTGTGTATTTGAGACCTTTTATATTTCTTGAGAAAGGCTTATATTGCTATGTACTTCCCTCTTAGGACTGCCTTTGCTACATCCCAAAGATTATGAATAGTTGTGTTTTCATTTTCAATTGTTTCCATGAAATTTTAAAATCTTCTTTAATTTCCTGGTTGACCCATTCATTCTTCAGTAGGATGCTCTTTAATCTCCAAGTATTCAAGTTTCTTTCTTCATCCCAAAGATTATGAATAGTTGTGTTTTCATTTTCATTTGTTTCCATGAAATTTTAAATTCTTCTTTAATTTCCTGGTTGACCCATTCATTCTTCAGTAGGATGCTCTTTAATCTCCAAGTATTCAAGTTTCTTCCAAATTTCCTTTTCTGATTAAGTTGTTGTTTCAAAGCACAGTGGTCTGAAAATATACAGGGAATAATCTCAATCTTTTGATACCAGTTGAGACATGATTTGGAATCTAGTATGTGATCTATGCTGGAGAATGTTCCATGTGATCTCAAGAAAAAATGTGTATTCTGTTGTTTTAAGATGGAATGCTCTATATACATCTGAAGTCCATCTAGTCCAGTGTTAGATTATCTGTCCATTGCAGTGAGTGGGTGTTAAAGTCCCCTATTATTAATGTATTATTATCATTGGTTTTTATTTTTTATTTGGTTATTAATTGGCTCATAAAATTCATTGCTCCCGTATTAGGGGCATAAATATTTATAATTGTTAGATCTTGTTGGATAAACCCTTTATATATGATAGAGTATCTCTCTTCATCCCATACTACAATCTTTGTCTTAAAATCTAATTTGTCTGATATAAGGATGGCCACCCCAGCTTTCTTTTGGAGCTTTTTAACATGATAAATTATTTCTCACCCCCTCAATCTCAAACTAGAGGTGTCTTTGGTTCCAAAACAAGTCTCTTGCAGACAACATATCCATGGATCTTGCTTTTTTAATCCATTCTGATACTTGTGTCTTTTGATTGAGGCAATTAGCTCATTTACTTTCAGAGTAACTATTGAAAGGTATGAATTTAGTTCCATTGTATTACCTGTAAAGTCACTGTTTCTGTATACTATTTCTGTTCCTTTCCAGTCTTTTTTGGAGGGGGAGTCTTTGCTTAAAGAATTCCCTTTACTATTTCTTGCCAGGCTAGGTATCTGATCACAAATTCTTTTAGTTTCTGTTTTTCCTGGACGCTTTTCATCTCTCTTTCTATTTTGAATAAATAACAGCTTTGCTGAATAAAGTATTCTTGGTTGCATATTTTTTGTCATGTAGCACCCTGAAAATATCATGCCAGTCCTTTCTGCCCTGCCAGGTCTCTGTAGATAGGCCTTCTGCCAGTCTAATGTTTCTATCCTTGTCAGTTATGGACCTCTTGTCCTGAGCTGCTTTCAGAGTTTTCCCTTTGTCTCCAAAATTTGCAAGTTTCACTATTATGTGTTGAAGTGTTGACTTATTTTTAGTAATTTTGCAGGAGTTCCCTCCCTCTGGACTTGAATGTCTGTTTCCTTCCCCAGATTAGGGAAATTCTCAACTATATGTATACCAGTATACCTTCTGCCTCTCTCTTTCCTTTTCTTCTGGGACCCCAATTATTCTAATATTGTTTCACTTTATGGTATCACTTATCTCTCAAATTCTCCCTTCATGATCCAGGATTTATTTATCTCTTTTTGTTTCCTCAGATTCTTCATTCGTCATTATTTTCCCTTCTATATTACTAATTCTCTCTTCTGCCTCATTTATCCTAACAATTAGATCCTTCATTTTTTATTGTATTTCATTAATAGCCTTTTTAATTTTGACTTGATTAGATTTGGGTTCTTTCATTTATCCAGAAAGGGATTCTTTAGTGTCTTCTATGTTTTTTTCAATGCCCGGTAGTATCTTTATAATTATGATCTGAGCTCTAGTTCTGAAATCTTGTTTCCATATTGACTAAGTCCCTGGCAGTCTCATCTTTTCTGAGGTGAGTTTTTCCATCTTGTCATTCTTGAAGAAAGTGGCTGCTTTTCTATTCATATAATTACAACAATTCTTTTCTTCCATCTCCAGTTGAGTTCACAGGTGTTCAGAATGATTTGATAGCTATCCAGCTGAATTCCTGGGACCCGACAAAACTAAAGTCTCCTACTCCTCTACCATCTTGGAAAGTCCCTGATTGAAATATTTTTTAAAAATAGTTTTTTTCCAATATCCTCTCAGGGTCTGAGATTTTGTAATGAATATTTACTAACTTTTAAGTTTTGTACAGTTCCAGTTCTGTTAAATATGTTTAGGCTATGGAAACACTTCTATTTATTTTATAAAATCAGCAAAAGCAATGCCAATAACTAATCATAGTAGCAAATCAAAGGGAATTATAGAAAAATTTTACTAGTGACAAAAATTAAAGATAAAATGCAAACAAAATTCATCAGGGTATTAAAGGTTGATCATAGACAGGAATCCCTTTGGAATGAAGGAATGTATTGGTAAGAATTTAGTTAAGAAATTTAATTAACTTAATGCACTTTACTGGTATATCAAGTGAGAAAAAGCAATGTAATTTAACTAAACAATTGTAATATGATAAGATGTGTTGCCTATTACTAAGTATAATCTAAATACTCTTAGTGACTGAGCAAACTATAAGTAGGGGATATTTTGCTGTCAAATCAGACAAAGAAAGACAAATACCACATGATTTCACTTATATATTGAATTTAAAAAGCAAATGAACAAGCAAACAAAACAAAACAGACTCATGAATACAGAAAATAAACTGGTGGTTGCTAGAAGGAAGGGGAGGAGGATAGGTGGAATAAACAAATATGATTAAATGGTACAAGCTTATGGTTATAAAATAAATAAGTCATGGAGATGAAAACTACAACATAGGGAATATAGTGAATAATTTTACAATAATGTTTTATGGTGAGGGAACATTTATTAATGTATAGAATTACAAAATCAACATGTTATACACCTGAAACTAATATAACATTGTATATTAGTTATACTTTGATAAAATAAAAATAAAAAGGAGAATGTAAATACAATAAAACCAACCTGATATTATCTGTACTTTAAAAAAAAGACTAGAGGCATACTTTATATTAATGAAAATTTAACAAATATTAGAATAATAAATTAAGAGCCAAAAGAGTGGATTGAAATTGTCATTGGGAATTAATTTTTTATGAACTAGACAATTTGCTAAGTCAAGAAATAAATATAAATCATATAAGTAGTCCAAATTAGAAAATAACCAAAATTTGAAGATAAAATCTGTCAAAAGATTACATAAAAAGTACACATAAGATTAGTTAAATAGTTCAATTTGGTAACAAGACACAAGATAAATACTCTCAAATCTATTCTTTTTTTTTTTTTTTAAAGATTTTTTTTTTTATTATTTATTAATTTGACAGAGAGAAATCACAAGTAGACGGAGAGGCAGCCAGAGAGGGAGAGAGAGAGGGAAGCAGGCTCTCCGCCAAGCAGAGAGCCCAATGCGGACTCGATCCCAGGACTCTGAGATCAGGACCTGAGCCGAAGGCAGCGGCTTAATCCACTGAGCCACCCAGGCGCCCCTCTCAAATCTATTCTTATGTAAGAATTAGAAAATGTTGGGGCGCCTGGCCTGGGTGGCTCAGTGGTTTGGGCTGCTGCCTTCGGCTCGGGTCATGATCTCAGGGTCCTGGGATCGAGCCCCGCATCCGGCTCCCTGCTCCGCAGGAAGCCTGCTTCCCTCTCTCTCTCTCTCTCTCTGCCTGCCTCTCTGCCTACTTGTGATCTCTGTCTGTCAAATAAATAAATAAAATCATAAAAAAAAAATAATTAGAAAATGCAATAAATCTTATTTACAATACCCCAAAGCATAATGTGTCAATGAATGAGTAAATTCTATATCTGGAATATTACACTGTATGTTAATTAACTGGAATTTAAATAAAAATTCAATGATTCATGTAAAAATACAGTAAATCTAGTGTAACATTCACTAAAAATATTCTATATGGAAAGCTATATATTTTTAAATCAAAAGAGTGAATGTTATAAAGAGAATTTATTCTGCAATTATGTAATTTAAAAATAGCATGTATTGTTATTGTATATTTAGAACATATTCCATTTTTTTTAAGATTTTATTTATTTATTTGACAGAGAGATCACAAGTAGGCAGAGAGGCAGGCAGAGAGAGAGAGAGGAGGAAGCAGGCTCCCCGCTGAGCAGAGAGCCCGACGTGGGACTCGATCCCAAAACCCTGAGATCATGACCTGTGCCGAAGGCAGTGGCTTAACCCACTGAGCCACCCAGGCGCCCCGAACATATTCCATTTTTATAGTATAAAGTTGGAATGCACATTAAGTGTAAAAAATAGTTTGAATTCAATTACATAGGTATAATAACCAAGCCTCTTTTCCTTAGATGTCTTATTATTTTTCTAATTTTTATATAAGTGTACATGTAAATGGGGGTATTTTTGATACTATGAATATACAGCATGTAAAAATAATTTTAATCCTGCATATTCATTTATTGTATCTCTACTTTGGTCTTCAATATACAGTTTAAATCAATATACACTATTCCTTCATATGGTTTTCTTCCTTCAAAAAATATTACTGTTCATTATTAATCAATCCAAACTTGATACCTATTGCCAGAAGCTAGTATAAGTTATAAGATTCAGTAAGCACCATTGACTTTTCAGTCATATACACATCTATATGATGTATGGATATATACATATTCATTGACAAACAAATGTGTGTGTATGTGTGCATGGATGTGTTTTAACTGTGATGACCATCATTCAGTGTAGTAATTTCATTGCTATATATTCCTACAGGAGGTGTAGGAATGTTTAAAGCCACTGGCACATGTTCAAGTTAACTGCCAAACATTGTTATCAGCACCACAAACATTGAGTGCAAGTATTCACTCCTCCATGCTCAAGGTAGACTAAAACTGTATGTATGTGTATGCATGCACATGTGCATAATATTACCAAACATTAATATATAAACATTATAATATGTGTTATATATAATATATGGTAGTTTGATTATGTTATATTATTTTTGCAAATATTGAAAGAAAATTTTCTTGTTTTTTAATGCCTTTAACCCATTATTTCTATTGCGATATTACTTTTCTATATGTATATACACTTTAAAGATTTTATTTATTTGAGAGAGAGGATGAGAGAGAGAAAAGAGCATGAATGGAAGGAGGGGCAGAGGGAGAAGTAGACTCTCTCTTGAGTAGGGAACCTGATACAAGTGCTTGATCCCAGGACTCTGGGATCATGACATGATCCAAAGGGCAGACATTTAACTGACTGAACCACCCAGGTCTATTTTTTTTTTTTTAACAACTACTTATATTAGAATAACTTTATAATATTGATCTATATTTCACATAATAAAAACTGCTATCTATAATGAATGCTGACTTACTCACACCACTTATTTACTTAAAAACATAATGCATATTTGTGTGTGTGAGTATATATTCTCAAAGTCCTTAGTATAGCACATACAGTCTTTTATGACATGCCTGTGTCATTTTAAACTCACACTCCTAACATCAAGACATTTTGAATTTCTTCATGTTTACCCATATGTTAAATCTGACAGTAATACTCTTACCAGAAGTCTTCACTTAATTCCCCTCTAATCCTCCTTTAAACCAGCTTATTATTTTTTTTTTAAATCTGTAGCTATCCTGTAAAACCTAGTCTGAGCTAAAGAAGCTGGTTTTTTTTTTCTGTACTTATTGAATCCTATTATTATGCCCTTATTACAGCATAAATGAAATTTCTGTTCTGAAATCTTTTATTTTTAATTGGACAATAAACCCCTCAAAATTGCAGACACCCCATAATTTAATATTTATTCATAACTTAATTGAAATATAAAATTTTTCTGAAGATAACATATGCCTTATAATGAAAATGTGGTTCAAAGAAACAGATGTCTGGATACTAGTAACAGAATCTTCTATGAATGCCCTTTTAAATAAAGTGCCTTATTTTATATATTAGGGACTTGTGATTACATTCAAAGTGATGGATCTCATGTTAAATATGCTATCTGTATGTGAAAATATATGTGAAGAGTTGAATGTTATATAAGTAACAGCAAAAGATGATTAAATACCTAGCAACATGCTATAGTACTGAACAGGTATTTTACTCACTCACATGGAAACTGGTTGGATTTGCAATTAAATAAGTTTTTCTTGTCCTTGTCTTTGAAAGTGTAAGGTTTTCACTAGTGGAAAACTTTTTTTTTTTTTTATAAACTGCATTTATGTAAGGATAACATTTTAGTTAGATGTCTTATTCACTGCTTCTCCTTTTGGATTTAAGAAGTTGACTTAACTTCAGAAGGCAAATGGAAAAGGGCAATGTTAAAAGAAAATGTAAATAAAAATTTAATGTATCTAAAAAATGTATGGTTAGTATTATGGTAGCTGAAATTTCTTTGAATGTGCATATGGAGAATGAAATGAGACATTTAAAATGGACTATTTTTAGGATGGAAAGCTATATAAGATATGTCAAGTACATTGCCTGCCATGTGCCAAATTCAAAGCCACTTTCAAATAAAACTGTCATTTGTTGGGCACTGATTGAAGATGATTCTCCCCTCTGACTACAAAGATTCCCAACCTAGTGTCTAACATTAGCTGATTAGGCTAGAGTGTCCAGCTAACATTAGGGAATGTGACTCGGAAACTGGCCAGGAATCTGTGGTCCTAATTTCTACAAACTGATGAAATGGGATAATCAGATTCTTTTCAGGGATAATTTGAGTCAAGAAATCATGTTTAAAAATGGAGAGCACAGAGAACCAGAATTGTAAGAATGCATAGCAAATGGCACCATGACGTAGAGTCAGGGCCCTTAATGGTTTGTGAAAACGAAGATAACTCAGAATTGCAATAGGGACTCTTCCATGAAGAGAGAGAGAGTCAGAAGTTGTCTGTGGAACATCAGTTTCTGGGTTCTGAATGAGGATACATCTCAGACTGCTTCACATTGCCAGTTTAACAATCACATGAATTTAAAAATAACCTCTACTTATCCAAATAGAGAACCTACTTCTGGAAACCAAATAGCCTGAGTGAAACCAAGACAATGTAAGAACTTTTGCTTTGTCAAAAAATTAAAGCCACAATACAAAAAAAAAAATAAAAACCATATCCATCTTTCCAGGAACCTGGCTGGCTCAGTCAGAAGAACAAGCGACTCTTGATCTCAGGGTCAAGAAATTCGAGCACCACAATGGGTGTAGTGATTACTTAAATAAATAAATAAATAAATACATGAATATGAATGAACTTAAAAAATACAATATCTGTCTTTCCTTCCAATAGCAAATCAAGTAAACCAATATTTGCAGTAGTTATTGCCTGATGCATAAAACATTATCTCAAGACTTAGCAGCTTAAAAATTCAAAAAATTGTTATGGTATTTATGGTAGTGGCTTGGCTAGAAGCATTCTGACTTGGGTATCTCATGAGGCTCTAGTTATCTGAGGGCTTAACTTGGGCTGGAAGCTCCACTTCTGAGGTGGCTCACTTAAAAGGTTGCCAATTTAGTGCTGGCTATTGGCAGAAAGCCCCAGTTCTTTACCTATGGGATTCTCCCCAAGGCTGCTGACATGTTCTCACATACTGACAATTAGCTTCCCCCAAATGAGTGACCCATGACAGCAAGGCTGAAGCCATAGTGCCCTTTTTGACCTGACTTCAGAAGTCATATACCTTCACCTCTACACTACTCCACGTGTGATAGAAACTGATCTATTTCAGCATGGGAAAATAATACAAGGGTGTGTGTATCACAGAAAGAGGAGGATTATTAGGATCATCTTGGACACCAGGGAATGTTAATGTAACAGACTGCTTACTAAGCAAATATAACTTCAAGAAAAATTTTCTAGCTAACATCCTCCCAGGCACACTACCAACACCTGAGCTTTTCTTGATAGAAATTCTAAGCCCACCACTGTCAGAAAGTGACTTGATTTTGATTATTCTTCACAGGAATGATTGATTGCCATTTTTACATGATTAACAATAAACAGTGGCAATATTAAACAATTGTAGTGAATAGCTGCAGATACACGGGAAAATCTTTGCCTTCTAACTTGCTCATATATACTACGGTTTTAAGTAGGTGACAAGCAAAGTTACTTCCTCTTTAGCTTTAACTCCCTCAGCTAGAAAATCCACCAAATGGTTGATTAGAGAATTAAAAAATAAAATGATTATTAAATATTTTAAATAGTCCATGACACATAATTAATTGCTCAATAGGTCTTGGCTATGTAGTTATATATTCATATATCCTAAGGAAAACTCAAGATAATCAATCATACCTATAGAAATTAAATTAATAGAAATGTTGCCAAACAAAACATTACATAAAAGTATATCTTAACCTATAATTAGGGCTATCAGAGGATTCTCCTTATTATCATTTGAGAGAACACAGTAAGTAGAAAAATAGAAGCCTACTTAGATATTAATTAGCATTTTGTATAAAGAAAACAATGAAAAACAGAATTTAAAGCTATTTCAGTGCTGCCTAATTTTTATAAAAGGGTATTATTTCTAATATTTTTAAAGATTTATTTATTTGTTTTATGAAGAGGGAGAGAGAACAAGGGCTAGAGTGGGGGGAGGGGCAGAGGGAGCCAATCTTCAAGCAGAATCCCCACTGAACATCAAGCTAGATCTCAAAACCCATGAGACTGTGACCTGAGTTAAAACCTAGAGTCATACGCTTAACCGGCTGAGCTACTCTGGTACCCCGCTAATAATTTTCATTACTTCTCTCATTTTCTGAATTTCTCACTACTTACTTTTTACTTTTTAATTTTTAAATATATCACTACTTAATATATTTATGTTACATATGATGTTAACATATAAATCGAATTATATTTAAATATAGAGTAAAATAAGAGATACAAAGTTTTTGAAGGAAATTGACTACTTTAAAACATGATTTATTAATAAGATAAAGGTTGCTAGGTAAATATTTTATGAGGGAAATTACAAATTATAATTACAAATCTCAAGTTAAATTAAATCTCTTGATAGTTAAGAATTTTGGATAAACACGTAGTTTCTAATTCAGTTAAAATTGCTCAGCTTTAAAGATATTATAAAAGAGATTAGTAGCAGTGAAATAAAAGGCATCAGACATCCAAACGAATAACTGCTGTAGTCAGCTATAAACTTGTCACCTGAAATTTCTAGCAGTCGCAGGATGAAAGGAAAAAGAAATTGGACATTATATTGTCTGGGAAGTATTCATGTAGAAAATGACATAAAACAAGTTGATCATAAGTTAACAGAAGTTAACTTCTTCTTAGAACAGATTTCTAAAGAAATTACATGAAATATACAGACGAATTAGACAGTATAAGGCTTTTATGAGAATTCCATGAGATGAAAATTTTAAATTGCTTAGAACAGTGACTAGCACATACTCAGACAGCCTCATGTATGCACACACACAACACATATGTTTGTATGCATGTGGACACATATCTTTGGAAAACAGAAATAAATTTTTCCTAAGCATAACTTCAAAGGTAAGAACTTGATATTGTGACTCAAATATGAAGTAAGTTGCAGCACAAATTAGCCTATACATCTTGTCTTTTTAATTAAGAAAAATAAAATAATGTTTGTGTGGACACAGAGTTGCAGAACACGTATTTAACCTATTTATCTAAGGTACCCTCCCCAACAGTCCTTGAAATATTCTTTTCCAAATATCAGGTATTAAAAGCCTTAGCAGACCAATGACAAGTTCTGAAATAAATTCAAATTTGTCTCTTATAATTTCTTAAACTTTTACATTGTGTTGAGTAAAGTGAATTTCCTATTGCTTTTGATTTGCTTTTAAACACAATAAGCACCAGACTTTTCACTCTGTTACAAAAATGTAAAATGGATATTCTCAATCTGCTGCATTCCCATTCTATAACAATAAGGTTACATGAAGGGATGCCTGGATGGCTCAATCAGTTAAGCATCTACCTTTGGCTCCCCGTTCATGATTGTGGGGGGTCCTGGGATCCAGCCCCACAATGGGGTCTTTATTCAGCTGAGGACCCTGCTTCTCCCTCTCCTTCTGTCCCTCCCCCCTGCTCATGCTTGCTCTCTCTCTCCTCTCTCTTTCAAAATGAATAACTAAAATCTTTTTTAAAAGTTCTCATGTAATGGGATTAAAGGGATGACTAATTCTATAACTGAATTCATTTTCCTCAAAGCATTTTAAATATATCTTAGTTCTTTTACAATTTCATGATAGAGAACCCAGATATCTGTGCTATGCAGTGAGCATTTTGATGTAAAAATGTTAACTGGAAAATTAGAAATTAATCATATTTTATAAAAGAATTTCAGTTTAATCATGGAAGCATTTGTGCTCTTAAATTAGAAAGTATCCTGAGGGTTCCAAGACAAGTTCACTGGACACTGCATGTCCACTTTGTTGATTGAGAGTGATCCTATCAAATCAGATTGGTTTGCACTGGCCAATTCAACTTTAGCCTGAGGTCCCTTTAAGTGGTTTTTTTTTTTTTTTTTTTTTTTTTTTTTCCTTTCTGGGATAGTTTTCTTTCTCTTTAACTTAATTGTGAATGTAGTACCTGCTCAAAAAATTATCATCTTGATTTTGCTTGCATTAGTGGGAAAGGAATGGCAGCTTCTGCCTAAAACAACATCATAAACTCCTGATTTTGTTCTCAGCTCTCCATGGTACTGTCACTAGTCTATGTTTTCCTAAAATTCTCAGTAGATACGCTTCTAACTCTTGGATTTTACTCACATGTTTTTAAAATATCATTGAGATGAACTAAGTGAAATGTGTCTCCAATGTGATAAACTAAGAATCGGTTCAATAATTTATTTAAAGAGGAAAATATAATGAAACCAAAAAATGTCTCCAGTCATCCCCAGTTATTTTTTTCCCTGAATTGGCTGACATGCTTCTTACATTGTTACATTAAAATCCCTGATCATAATTTTATTTAAATCTTTAATTTTCCAGAAGCCTCATATCTTCTCCATGGAAATACTGTCATTCTGTTTTAAATGTCTGTAAAGAAGCTTGAGAACCACAGTTCTTTCCCATTATGTGAGAAGGGGAAATTAAAGCATGAAGACTGAGTAAAGGAGGCAAGAATGTACCCTGCCACTGCAAAGAAAGATTAGGAATTGTAATTATCAGCCATATAATTCTAACACACACTGTCTTCTCTACTTGAAACATCATTCCTACCTCGGGGAGCAGGATCACTGCTTAACAACTGTTACAACACAGAAACAAATGCTGGACAACCATAAAAGGAATAAAGTGGTCTGTTCTCCTTCAGTCCTGTCTTTCCTCTCTCCTCTTCTTTCCCATCTCCACCCCTATCCCATGAAGATTCTATATTAATAAGAACAATGCCAGCTGCCTGTTCTTCCTTCCATTGTCATCACTGAAGAAGAAGGGCAGAACAGACAACAGACTGCAGTGACACTCTAGCAGCTGCAATCACTGGCATGGAGAAAAGGGAATGAGGTCAAAGATGTTCAGCAGAGAAATGACAGAGAGAGAAACAAAAAAACCCCACAAAACTAGGCCAAGTAGCAGCAGTGTAGCCACCCGTGGCTGTGGTAAGAATGAATGTTGGCACCGAAATGTGAAAGAATTCTCAGCTGAAACCTCCTGATATATCACAGTGACTCTGCACACGTATAACCTTTAATTATTGCTCCCTCTTGAAAATAAAATGTGGTGAGACATGACTTGTAGGATGCTATATACATATATATATATATAATACTAATTAGTATAATTAATATATTAGGGAATATTAGTTATATATATAAATATATATAATTATATATAACATATAGTCATCTATATAATTAATAATTAAATATATAATACTCATTAATTAATTAATAGTAAAAATTCATCGTTTCATTATTAATTTAATAATAAAATTAATTAATTATATATAATATAATTATATATTTATATATAACTAATATTCCCTAATATACTAATTATATTATATATTATACTAATATATAATATAATATAATATTATATTATATTACATTATACTAATAAACTATACTAATATAATTATACTAATATATATAATATATAATTATACTAATATACTAATATACTAATTATATATATTATATATTATATACATATATACACTAATATATATGTTACTACTATTCCCTATGAAACTTATCTTTCTTCCCATACTCTCCCAGAAGAAGCAGCAAAGATAATTATCAGACTTGAATGAAACTCTGAAATTTCATGTCCTAGGAGCATTTTTTCAAACTTAAGGATAAAATGTTAGGATGGGAATCAAAAACATAACTTAGCTTCACAAAAAAGTGATAGAACATATAAGATACAAGAGTAAAAAAATAGTTGAGACACTTGTTAATGAAAATGTAAGAAAATATCTGAATTTCAAAATACTTTGCTACTAAATATAAATCTGAGATGTCTAGTTTGGAACTCTTTCTTGAATGGGCCCAAATCTAGTTTATGGCATTAGCACATTTACCCATTTTTTTATACATTTTCATAATTTTTATCCATTGTTCAGTATTTAAGAAAAATTTAAGCTTAATAATCATTGACCCCAAATAATATTAATAATTGTAATCAAAACAAATACTTACTGAGCCCTCATTATATGTTAGACACTGTGCTAAGAATTTTATAGCATTAGATACATTAAAATGTTATATCTGCAAATGTCTCCAATTGAGTTAATTTCTATAATAGCTTACTCTAAAAAGGCAAAATAAAGCAAGCACTTGTTAAAAATATAAGAGGCTAATCACATAGTCTGGGGTAAAATAATAATATTCAAAAAATAAATTGAGAAACAGAACAACCACTTTTTAACGTATCACATAAAATGTTTTCATATTAGGCTATAGCCAGACTTCTTTATCTGGCCAGCATCCTACCAACCGTATTTATATCAGGGTGAAGTACAGATTGCTCAGAGGGCTACAAAAGCATTAAGCTGATGGTAGATTATCTTCTATCTATTATCATAATAGAATCTTTCCAGTGTCAGTTTTGCTGTAATTTAATGATTACAAATTAATAGGCATAAGTTGCCTAAGGCATAATTTTAGTCCTTGACTATTTTAATATGATTATTTATTATGAAAAATAATACTTTATGATTGCACTGGTTTTCTTCCTAGAAGTTCAAATAGGCTGATGAACCATGTAACACTACTTTGGGGAAATGCTATTATGCCAAATACTCTTGAAAAGATGGATAAAGGGAGATAACCTCGCATCGAATGCTCACATTAATTGTGTTCCACCAGCATGCTGTAATGAGTTTTCACAATACACATTCTGTCTTGAGATTAAATACAAACTTGTTTGTCTTATAAACTAAGCTGGGAATTAGAATTTTGGTTAATTCTACCCAATAAAAAAAAAGAAGGTCAAATGTCCCCTATATGTTAACAATAAAATCTAGCAAAAAAATGCTTATCATGATCTCTGAATATTGAATACAAATTCTCCCTTTGAAAGAACATAGCATGTAAGTCACTCTTAATTTGACTTTTTCATTCAGTTCAAGGCCTTCTTTAGTTTGGTTCTACCCAAAGATTTGTTCTCACTATGTATATTGTAAATTCCCAACAAGCATTTTTATGGTGATACATTACACAAAGTTCATGAAACATACCATGTATTTTATGATGGTTCTCTGAGTTTGACATACTTTTAAGTGTCCAACTATGGAAGTATCCTGGTAGCCACCAAATATCAGCTCAAATATCATCACCTCAATAAGGAAGGGCTATGCTATGCAACTTGGTTGGAATTTGTTGTTTCTGTGCCTGCGATCCTATCATACCTGGGTTATATGCCTAGTTTGTTCTGTATAGATTTCTTTGTTCTCCTTACAATGAAACATTTTATTCACTATAAATTTTGTAAATGTCCATTTCCTCATAGATAATTAAGAAAGGAGTAGCTAAGTTTGAAGTAATACTGACATTCATGCTGATGGGAGGGTAACCAGTTTCACACACATTTAAATTACAGCCATTGTAAAAAGTATTTAAATTAAATTTAGTTCAGTTGCCATAGAAATACAGATGGAATTGAAAGGCAGATAAAAAAAGAAATTACAAACTGTTGCAAAAATATTAAGTACATGGCAGGTTCTTCTTAAATGACTTCTGAACAAATGGCAATTCAATGTTTCTTTAATACATGAAGATTGCTGGCTCCCAAGTTATATGTGAAATCAACTCTAATAGATAATGATGCCAAAGTGCTTTCCAAAAGGTGTAAAGATGGCAGTGGTACTAACAATGTATAATGATTCCTTTTTTTTCAAATCTCACCAAGTCTTGTTATTATGCAGTGTTTTAACTTTTGGTATTCTAGTGCATGCAAAATGACATTTCTCTCTGGTTATAAGATATTTTTCCTTGACACCTAATGAGGAGTAACATCTTGTCATGATATATATTGCCATTTTATTTATTTATTTTTCTTGTCTCTGAAAGCTCTTTTGAAAATTATGCTCTAGTTTTCTTTTGGGTTGTTTCATTAACATCTGTCTATCTTTCTGCCTATGAGACTAAATTCTTATCAGGTATTTGTATTGACAATATCTTGGGAGTAAATTTTATGATCACAACTTCTTAATTTTAACATCATCATACTGTTTCCTCCAACGTTTACTCTGCTTTTGAAATACACCCCTAAAATCACACTTTGATATTAACATTAGTATAATTGTAATTTATATAATATTAGTTGTAATACATATAGTATGTTTATATATCTCTCTATATATGCAGTCTTTAGTTAAATTTCATTATAATAATTAAATTGGAAAGATATTATTTTTGTTTATTCTATTGTACTCTCAGTCATCTGAATCCAAAATGTCTCTAGAAATATTTTGACTTCCTATTGAAAAACGTTTGAAAAATTTTTTTAAGGTTTGAGATAAAAACAGAAATATTTTATTCACTAATAATTTATTTTATATTAAAATTTCACTATTACTAGAATTTTCCCCAAAATATTATGGTTTACAGCAGAGTTTAGTATAAAAATATGTATTAGATAGACCAATATAAGGCAAAGATATTCATATTGACACAAGTTTGCTGCATGAAATAGAAAATGTTTTTTTTAAGGACTTTCATTTTTTAAAAAAAGATTTATACGTTTTTTAAAGATTTTATTTATTTAGTTGACAGACAGAGAGGCAGCAGGTAGAGAGGAGGAAGCAGGCTCCCCGCTAAGCAGAGAGCCTGTTGCGGGGCTTGATCCCAGGACCCGGGGCTCATGACTTGAGCGGAAGGCAGAGGCTTTAACCCACTGAGCCACCAGGTGCACCAAGGACTTTCATTTTTAATAACATTTCATATGTAGTGTTACATTTCATATGTAACACAGGTATGGAAATATCCACTAAGTTGAAAAGTAAAACAAATAAAGAGGCAGAACAATAATAAAACAGACCCACTCGTCCTAGAATATTCATCTCATAATCAGAATTCAGAGATCTGGACAAACAGAGGACAACAAGACACACAAATGTGTAATCTGGTTCTGCAGACAGTTGATAAAAATGTATGGCATAAATTAGATTTTATAAAACTTGAAGAAGGTAAGTCACTGCAGCCCCTCACCCCAGAGCCTGTGCATTTGAAGGGCACATTTATTTTAGTAATGTTTCACACATTTACACTGTTTCCAACCAAATTCCTACATCAGAGAATTCTAAGAAATCACAGAGTGATGATAATTCTAACACCCTTTTTGAAACTAAGTGCACAATTATTTTGCGAAGGAATCACAAAGCTTAAAGCCTCTGGAATTATAGAATTTTAAAGTGAGTTCTAACATTCTTACCTGACCACCACCAACAAAATACTAATATGTAGATTTTCTAAGAGTGTCATAGAGATTTTATGCACAGCACTGTCACTGTTTAGAAGCTTATTTAGTCTACATGCCTGAAGTAATATAAATAAGATGTCACCATTGCATGCCTAATTTATCATCAAATAAATTAGGCAAATTGGCATTGTGTAATATGAGATGAGATGAGAATATTCCAATGAAGATATATAATGCCTGGCAGATGAAATGTGCACAATAAATCAAACTAAACAAGCTTTGAGTCTTACTTTGTTTTCTAGGCAAAAAAGATGCCCGATTCCTTAGGATTGTTATAAACCTGTCAATCTGATGACATTCAGATCACATAACAAGTCTCTACTGTTGTGCAAAAATGGAATAGCAATGTGTTAGACAGATCTATTTAATGACATTGAAAAGGATTTTATTTTAAAAATACAGCCTTCAGATATGGAAATCACAAGGCAGATAATTTCAGTGTGTTCTGGGTCAACAGATGAAAAGATTTATGGAACAAGTTATATCACAGGATGTGACAATGTCATTGGGCAAATTGAGACTATGAATATTAGAATTTATGATAAATAATAAAAGCTCATAAAATAATAACTGCTTATCAAGCACAGTTAACCTTGACATGAGTCTGATTATCCTAAGTGCATTTTATTTCACACTAAGTTTACTGATACGTAAAGGTCTGTGACAAATATTAAATAAATAGGCTTGGAGACTTTTCAAAAGGTATATGAATTGTTCATTCTGCTTTAAATGTTTTTAGTATAGCTTCTCTGCAGAATAATATTCAGTGAATGTTAAATTTAAAAAATGATTTTTTTCACTTATAGATTTATTTCATTCTTCCTGAAATATTTGTTTTTATTTGATTCTTTTTGATTCAAGCACTTAGCTTATAACTATCAGGGTTAAAATTTCACACTGGTTATCATAGGCACACCTTATCTTTAACTATGGACTTTTATTATTCCTTATTATTCTACCTATCTCACTGTACTGGTTTACAGACTATGCTCCTCTACTTACATTATCTTTCTAGCCTCAGAAGACATCAGTAAGATTCTGCTTAAATATTCTTATTAAATCTATACAACTGTTCTGGAGCACCTGGGTGGCTCAGTCAGCTAACCCAGCTCTTGATTTTGGCTCAAGTCACGATCTCAGTTTCGTGGGAACTAGTCTGCATTGGCTCTGGGCTCAGCTGGGAGTATACTTGAGGATTCACTCTCTCCCTCTCCTTTTGCCCCTCCCCCACTCACACACACACACTTTCTCTCTCAAATAAATAAATATTTTTTAAAAAATCTATACAACTGCCTTTTGGAAATAGATATTCTCTATTCTTAAAAATAGGAAGTAAAGGAGTTCTTGGCTGGCTCAGTCAGTACAACATGGACTCTTAATCAAAGGGTCTTGAGTTCAAGCCCTATGCTGGGTGTGGAGCCTACTTAAAATTAAAAAAAAATAATAATAATAAAGTAATAAAAATAAGAAGCAAATGAAGTCTAGAGAGTTAATTAATTTTTCTATATTATCAGAATATATCCTATTTTCAAAGTTTGCAATACTGTACTCAAATTGTTTATATATAAACATACCATGTTTTAATCTATTTTAAGATTCTTTACTCAACTTCTTTTCAGTTTCTTTTTATTTTTTGACATGTTTTTATTTGAATTCTACTTAGTTAACATACAATGTACTATTAGTTTCAGGTGTAGGCAATCTGGCTCTCTGTCACCCAATTGACTGCCAGGGTTGACTCGGCTGATGTGACTGGCTAAGCATGTGTCCCTTTCCTCCCTGTCTGCTACATGTGCATCCTTCCTAAGCTGCACCCTCAGTGGAAAAGGACGACCTTATCAAGGTGGGCTGTTTTGGTCAAGGGTATAGGAGTAGTTGTACTCCCCTGCTAGAACCTCCAAAGAAGTTCTCAAAGTCCCTTTCCTCTACTTCCAAAATAGGCAAACACATCTTAAACATTCACATTATCTTTTGAAATATTTAGGTATGAATGGCTACATTTTACCATATTTCTAAATTCCATGTACTATTAATTAGTCATTGTATTTTTGTAATATTACTAATTTACATTACCATTCTATATATAACTTGTATATTCAAGTAATCTTGTCATTGAACTTAACACATTTAAAATATTGTTTTAGAAAATTTTATAATTAATTTTATAATTGTCAACTAATATTAATTTACTGAAGTTAATTCTAAAATAAGGATGGTTGTAAAGGCTTTGTATTTCCAAATATAATGCTGACTGTGACAATGATAAAAAGTAAAGTTGTATATACTATTACAATATATTCTGACATTCTGTTCTAATATTTACATTAAACTAGATTAATCATATCCTTTACTAAAATCCTAGCAAGTTGTGATATAATCTGTGCTCAGTGCTTAATGCAGCCAGTAGCTTAAAAGCTTTCAATAGCAGCCTACGCTTACACTGCTTTTCATTTACCTTAATCCTGAAGATGAATTATTATCATCTGGGAATTGAACTCCGCTTGGGAATGGAAATGTATCAAGTGCTTATGCCACTTGCAAGCCGTTTTCAAATGAATAACATTTACCTCTGCCTAAAACCCCCTCATATATTTCATATCATGTGTTACAATCCCCTATGGCCCATTTCTACTCTTCTTTACATTTAAATCCTCCCTGTATATCACCCCATTAAATCTTAGTTCTCAAACCCTATCCCTAATGTACCTGTAAATGAGATTACTCTGAAGCACTTTTTTTGTAGTTCAATTTTTCATCTGAGAAAACTTCATGAGGTTTGTTGACAAAGTTGGGCACTGTAACTCAAGGTTTTCCAATTCAAAGATTAGGTTACAAGCAAAACATAAACTCCTGAGCACATGATGCTTTGCATGAATTGTTCACTCAACGATATCATCCTGCTGGGAAATGTAGTATAAGGGGAAAAAATGTGATTGATACTACTCTGACTGCTCTATTATGTAGAAAATAATGGATGATTGCTCTGAAGCTGTAGCTAAACAACGTAAGAATGTTGTGTCATTTAGTCCAAAAGTTGTAAGTCTCCCCCCATGTTTATCGCTGTCTATATGGAATTCAATACGTCTCTTCTCTGCATCTTTCAAAACAGAAAACGGAAAACTTTACAGAAGAATTTTAAAATGTAATAGGAGGATGAGGAGGGGCAAGATGGCAGAGAAGTAGGAGACCCTGTTTCAACTGATCCCCTAAAGTGAGCTAATTATCTATCTAGAAAACTCTGAACACCCATGAAACCAGCCTCAGACATAGGATTATACACTTCTGGATCTCTATGAGGGCAGAAGACACCAGTGGACAGGTAAAGCATACTAGGAATGATTGGACTGATAGCTAAGGATAAATAGAAGGGGGAGGGAGCCACCGGAAGCAACCCATTGGAAAGTAATACCCCAATATGAAACTGCTCTATGATTAGGGACCCGCATTGACTTAGAGTCTGGTTAAGAGCACTCAAAAAGAACAAAATATCTGAAAGGGCAACTGGTGGAATCAGGTGGTCATGGGCCTAAGGCCACAGACCCAGGATGGCCACCGCCAGAGACCACCCATGCCAAGGAGAGTGCAGCAGCAGAGCCTCCAATTCCTGGTCCCAGAGCCTGCATGGCTTGAGGGAATCTGGTGGGCACTCTCTAGAACCAAGCCTTTTGCACTCTGTGCTCACTGCGCCAACAAGGTCTGAACCACACTCCCTACCCATGCCTGAGAGTGCTCTGTGTGGGCACTAGCCAATGTCTCTAGGAATGGCCAAGGGTCTGAACACTTCCAGCCCAGACTTGAAGGGACAAACCCAGACAGCAGTCCTGGCAAAGGCAGCCACTGGAAGTGGGTTCCCTGGACCATTATGACTCGTGGTTTTGGCACAGGGGTGCAGGAACAGATGGGCGCTTTGGGTGCCCCCTGAGGTGATAGCTGGGGATGTGCACTGCCTATTGGAGGTTGCACGGCTCAGCAGAGATTATCGAGGGGGAGTCTGTGTGTTCTGGACAACCCAAAGGGGAACAGACTGAGACTTCTCTCTGAGACAGAGTTCTGGGTGCAATTTGCTTTCCACTAAACCTCCAAAAAGCTGCAAAAATCTACCAAAGAACAAAAAGTTCCAGAGAACAAAAGCTTAAAACCAGTTTCTACAGAGCCTAGCCCCTTGATAAGGAGCAGGAAGACTCAACCCAAGCAAAACTGAGTGAAGAACAATACAGCAGCCCCCTCGCCCAGAAAGGCAGCTGAAAGAATGAGAGGACAACCACCACAGGGTACCCATAAAACTGTTAAACCCCAATATCAGGTGAAAACAATATATTAAGCTCCTGGTATTGCCCTAAAACTGGTATATTACATAGATACAACTTCTATTTTTAATTCATTCATTATTTTTTTAACCTACTTACTATTACAACTAGAGGTTTAATACAACATATTCCATAATAATCTTTAAACTTGAACTTCTTTCATACATATACCTCTATTTTTCTTTTCCAAAGATTTTATTTATTTATTTGACAGAGAGAGAGATAACAAGTAGGCAGAGAGGCAGACAGAAAGAGAGAGGGAGATCTCCCTGCTGAGCAGAGAGCCCAATGTGGGGCTTGATCTCAGGACCCCAGGATCACAACCCAAACTGAAGGCAGAGGCTTAACCCACTGAACTACCCAGGCATCCCTCTTTTTCTTTTCTATTTTTTTTTTAATATACATATACATAAGCTTAAAGGTAATCCTCTTTCCCTAATCAATATTACCCCTACATATAAACCAATTTTAATCTCCCTTTATCTCTGGAAAGTTGAGTCCTTTAACAAAGATATCAAGATACACCTAGGAAGAATCAAAATAAACTTCCTTGCCCACATCCAGGATTTATAACCACCTTCCCATCTTTTTCAGTCAGTGTTCCTCTGTAATTGTTTTTGTTCTGGTATTATATAAATCTCATCCTTGGGGTTCATGTTGGCTTTTTTTTTTTTTTTTTTTTTTTTTGGTTTGTTTGTTTGATGTCTGTTTTGTTTTGTTTTTCCTGTCATTTACTTTTGTTGGTCTTTTTCTTTTTGTCCAATTTGTTTATATACCTTATAAATCTTATCTCTAGGGCATATTTTAATTGGGTCTTCTGTTTCTCTCTCTCTCTCTCTCTCTTTTTCTTTCTTTTTGATGGTGACTTCGATTTCTCAGAAGCATTCCAGGGTGGACCTTGCCTGGATCATGGTTGACATATTCAGCTACACATCCCCTCAACCACCTCTCACCAAAATGACTAGGAGGAGGAACAACCAACAAAGGAAAAATTAAGTGACTGTGCCCTCTCCATCAGAGCTATTGGATATGGACATAAACAGTATTTTGGAAAGCGAATTTAGGGTAATAATTATCCAGGCAATGGCTAGGTTGGAGAAAACCATTGATGACAACATTGAATCAATTAAAGCAGAAGTGAAAATCACCTAGGAATAAGATAAAAAATGCTATCAATGAGTCCCAATCTAATCTAAATTCCCTAACAGGTAGGGTCACCAAGGCAGAAGATAGAATTATTGATCTAAAAGAGAAACTGATAGAAAAAAAAAAAAAAGGATCAGGAGGAGGCCTGGAACAAACAGCTTAGAAGCCATGAAAGTAGAATTAGGGAAATAAATGTCTCTATGAAACATTCCAATGTCAGAATTATTGAGATCCCTGATGGAGAGGAGAAAGAAAGAAGACTAGAAGAAATAGTTGAACAAATTCCCCATGAAAATTTTCCCAGTCTGGGGAATGGAACCAGTGTTCATGTCCTGGGGGCAGAAACACTACCCCTCCCCAAGATAGATGCATCTAGAAAGACCTCGAAACATGTTATTGTGAAACTGATGAATAATAATTTTAGACAAGAGCTCTTAAAAGTAGCTAGGGGGAAGAGATTCCTTACATACAGAGGAAGGTCCATCAGAATAACATCCGATCTGTCCATAGAAACCTGACAAGCCAGAAAGTTCTGGCAAGATATATTCAGGGCACTAAATGAGAAGAACATGCAGCCAAGAATACTTTATCCAGCAAGGCTGACATTCAAAATGGATGGAGAAATAAAGAGCTTCTAAGACTGGCAAAGTTTAAATGAGTAAGTGACCACTACGCCAGCACTACAAGAAATATTAAGGGTGGTTCTATTAAAGAAGAAAGAACCCAAGAGTGTCATGGAACAGAAATTAACACAGACAATCTATAGAAACAAGGACTTCACGGACAATGTGCTGTCAATAAAAACATAATTTTCAGTAATCATTCTCCATGTGAATGATCTAAACACTCCCATAAAATGGCACAGGGCTGTAGATTGGATAGAATGACAGGACCTGTCCATATGTTGTCTACAAGAGACCTATTTGGAACCTAAGTCTACATCCAGACTGAAAGTAAAGGGATAGAGAAGCATCTTGAATGCCTCAAAAGAAAGTGGGGTAGTAATTCTCATATCAGATAAATTAGATTTTAAGCTAAAGACTGTAGTCAGAGATAAAAAGGACACTAGATCATTCTCGAAGGGTCTATCCACCAAGAAGATATAAAAATTATGAATATTTATGCCCCCAGTATGGGTGCAGGCAACTACAAAAAACAACTGTTAATCAAGATATTCATATCAATATGAATGCATTCATAGTAGGGGATCTTAACACTTCACTCTCAGTAAAAAACAGATCATGCAGGCAGAAAATCAAAAAAGAAAAAAAAAAAAAAAAAGAAACAAGAGCATTGAATGACACATTGGACCAGATGGACCTCATAGATATAAACAAAACACTCCACGCTAAAATAACAGAATACTTATTCTCTTTGAATGCACATGGATCTTTCTCCAGAAGAGAACACATTTTGGGTCACAAAAAATGCTCAACCAATACCAAAAGACTGAGATTATTCCCTGCATATTTTCAGACCACGATGCTTTGAAACTGAAACTCAACCACAAGAAAAAGTTTGGAAGGAATTCAAACACCTGGAAGCTAAAGACCACCCTGCTTAAGAATGTTCGGTCAACCAGAAAATCAAAGAAGAACTTAAACAATTCATGGAAACCAAAAAGAATGAAGATACTTTAGCCCAAAACCTATGGGATACAGCAAAGGTGGTCCTAGGGGAAGATACGTAGCTATCCAAGCCTCCCTTAAAAAAAAAAAAAATTGAAAAAGACAGAATATACCAGCTCTTGTTACACCTCAAAGAACTGGAGAATCAACTACAAATTAAGCCAACCCCATACACAAGAAAGGAAATAATCAAGATTAGAGCAGAGATCAATGAGATGGAAGCTAGGGATATAGTAGAGCACATCAATGAAACTAGAAGGTGTTTTGTTTGTTTGTTTGTTTGTTTGTTTGAAAGAATCAATAAGATCAATAAATCATTGGCCAAGATAATCCAAAAGAAAAGAGAGAGGACCTAAATTAATAATATTATGAATGAAAGGGGAGAGATAACATCTAATACCAAGGAAATAGAAACAATCATCAGAAATTATTATCAACAGTTATATGCCAATAAGTTAAGCAACCTAGATGAAATGGATGCATTCCTAGAAACCTAAAAACTTTCAAAACTAAATCAGGAAAACATTGACAACCTGAATACACCAATATCTAGTAATAATATTGAGGCTGTGACCAAAAACCTCCCAGAAAACAAGAGCCCAGGACCTGACGGATTCCCTGGAGAATTCTACTGAACATTCAAAGAAGAAATAATACCTATTCTACTGAAGCTGTTCAGAAGATAGCAACAGAAGGAAAACTTGAAGACTCTTTTTATGAAGCCAGCATTACCCTGATACCCAAACCCCACCAATAAGGAGAATTTCAGACCAATATCTCTAATGAGTATGGATGCCAAGATTCTCAACAAGATCCTAGCTAATAGGATCCAACGGTAGATTAAAAAAGTTTATCCACCATGACCAGGTAGGATTTATTCATGGGATTCAAGGATGGTCCAACATTTGCAAATCAATCAATGTGATAGAACAAATCAGTAAGAGAAGAGAAAAGAACCACATTGTCCTCTCAATTGATGCAGATAATGCTTTTGACAAGATATAGCATCCATTCCTGATTAAAATGATTCAAAGTATAGGGATAGAGGGCACATGCCTCAACTTCATAAAATCTATTCCTGAAAAACCCATAGCAAATATCATCCTCAATGGGGAAAAGCTGACAGCCTTTCCTTTGAGATAAGGAACATGAAAAGAATGTCCACTCTCACCATCGTTGTTCAACATAGTACTAGGAGTCCTAGCAATAGCAGTCAGATAAAAAAAAGGAATAAAAGGTATTCAAACTGGCAAAGAAGAAGTCAAACCCTCTCTCTTCACAGATGACATGATACTTTATATGGAAAGCTCAAAAAACTCTACCCCCAAACTACTAGAACTCGTATAGCAATTCAGTAATGTGGCAAGATATAAAATCAATGCACAGAAATCAGTTGTTTTCTTATACACTAACAATGAAAAAATAGAAAGGGAAATGAGATAATTTATTCCATTTACTATAGCACCAAGAACCATAAGATACCTGGGAATAAACCTAACCAAAGAGGTAAAGAATCTGTACTTGAGGAATTACAGAACACTCATGAAAGAAATTGAAGAAGATACAAAAAGATGGAAGAGCATTCCATGAGCATGGATTAGAAGAATAAACATTGTCAAAATGTCTATACTGCCTAGAACAATCTATACTTTCAATGCCATCCTGATCTAAATTCCACCGGCATTTTTCAAAGAGCTGGAACAAACAATCCTAAAATTTGTGTGGAACAAGAAGGGACCCCAAATTGCTAAGGAAATGTTGAAAAAGCGAAACAAAACTGGGAGCATCACGTTGCCTGATTTCAAGCTTTTACAGCTTTTACAAAGCTGTGATCACCAAGATAGCATGATACTGGCACAAAAACAGACACATAGACCAGTGGAACAGAGTAGGATCCCAGATATGGACCTGCAACTCTATGGTCAAAAAATCTTTGATGAAGCAGGAAAAAATATCTAGTGGAAAAAACTCAGTCTCTTCAATAAATGGTGCTGGGGAAATTGGACAGCTATGTGTAGAAGAATGACACTTGACCATTCTCTTACACCATACACAAAGATAAACTCGGAATGGATAAAAGACTTCAACGTGAGGCAGGAATCTATCAAAATCCTAGAGAACATAGGCAGTAACCTCTTCAACATTGACCATAGCAACTTCTTTCAAGCTATGTCTCCAATGGCAAAGGAAACAAAATGAAAATGAACTTTTGGGACTTCATCAAGATCAAAAGCTTTGGCACAGCAAAGGAAATAGTCAATAAAAGAAAGAGGCAGCTGACAGAATGGGAGAAGATATTCGCAAATGACACTACAGACAAAAGGCTGATATCCAAGATCTATAAAGAAGTCCTTAAACTCAACACACACAAAACAGGTAATCACATCAAAAAATGGGCAGAAGACATGAAAAGACACTTCTCCAAAGAAGACATACAAATGGCTAACAGACACATGAAAAAATGTGCATCATCATTAGGCATCAGGGAGATTCAAATCAAAACCACATTAAGATACCACCTTATACCAGTTAGAATGGCCAAAATCAACAAGACAAGTGTTGGAGAGGATGTGGAAAGAGGGGAACCCTATTATACTGTTGGTGGGAATGCAAGTTGGTGCAGCCACTTTGGAAAACAGTAGAGAGATTCATTAAGAAATTAAAAATAGAGCTTCCCTATGACCCTGCAATTGCAATACTGGGTATTTACCCCAAAGATACTGATGTAGTGAAAAGAAGGGTCATTTGTACCCCAGTGTTCATACAGCAATGGCCACAGTGGCCAAACTGTGGAAAGAACCAAGATGCTCTTCGACAGATGAATGGATAAAGAAGATATGGTCCATATATATAATGGAGCATTATGACTCCATCAGAAAGGATGAATACCCAACTTTTGCATCAACATGGATGGGACTGGAAGAGATTATGCTATGTGAAATAAGTCAAGTAGAGAGAGTCAATTATCATGTGGTTTCACTTACTTGTGGAGCATAAGGTATTACATGAAGGACATTGGGAGATGAAGAGGAGAAGAGAGTTGGGGAAAATTGGAAGGGGAGACAAACCATGAGAGACTGTGGACTCTGAGAGAAAATCTGAAGGTTTGGGGGGGATGGGGGATGAACCTGATGGTGGGTATTATGGAGGTCACACATTGCATGGAATATTGGGTGTGGTGCTTGAACAATGAATTTTGGAACACTGAAAAAAATAATAAAATAAAATTTTAAAAAATGTAATAAGAATATAAACTGACTAGTGTAAAGAGAAGTAAAGTGTAGCTTTTGTTTTCTTTTCTTTTTTTTTTTAAAGATTTTATTTATTTATCCAACAGAGAAAGATCACAAGTAGACAGAGAGGCAGGCAGAGAGAGAGGAAGGGAAGCTGGCTCCCCGCTGAGCAGAGAGCCCGATGCAGGACTCAATCCCAGGACCCTGAGACCACGACCCGAGCCGAAGGCAGCGGCTTAACCCACTGAGCCACCTAGGCGCCCCTAGCTTTTGTTTTCATTCTGTGACAAAAGTGGACTCTGGTGACAAGATATTTAAAATATCTTAATAGCTATATTAAAGGAAAAATGTATTCTCTAATCACTTGAGTCAAATTGTTTTAATGTAAAATGAAATAATGATTTTTATATTTGGATATTTAATTGCATAGATGTCTATATATACTCATCTCTCTCTTTCTCTCTCCCTTTTATCTCTACATATATCTTAATATCTGTATCAATCTCTATTTGTCTCTATATATCATTCATTTTAGAAACTCTAATTTTAAAAATTAATAGATTCTCGAGTTTTTAAAGAATAACTTTTGTTAATGTTTCTTGCAAGGAATAAATAATTACTTTCATAAAATAAGCATGAAGTGGAGGAAGAGCTACTTTATGTCTAGCACTATGGAGAGTGCTCTATAATATCTACACAGATACCCCTTAGTGAGTTAATATTCGTACCGTATCATGACAGATAAAGAAATTAGAGCTCAGAGAGGTTATGTAATAGCTCCAAATCATAGAACTATTATGTGGTAGGACAATGACTCTAACTCATGTCTAATGGCAAAGTTCATGCTCTTCTGTGATAGCAATCTGCTTTTTTGGATGCATGTTGTATCCCATCACTACTGAAAGGGAAAAATGATCTGTGAATTTATTTTTCACGAAAGCAGAATGGTAAATAATTTTTTAATAAGTGCAAATAAAAAGATGAAAGTATCACTGGTGGCTCTGTGACTGTTTCCTTTGGCTTTTTTGAAAATATCTACCTATCCAAAATGCCTTTTGTATAGCCAATATTGGTCTTTGTCCATGGAATTACTAGAAGAGAACCCAGAGCAATCCTTAAGAAGTAGGTTATAAAAGCCAACACCTTTTTCTAAAGTGATCTCCATTTGATTTTGGTTTTGTTTTTGTTATACAGGATTCTGACAGTTTATTGAGTACTAGTAGACATCCCAAGAAAAGCTTGTCTGCTACCTCACAAACATTCTTACATTTCAGTTTTTTCTTTTCTGTAACTCCTAATATTCTGCTAAGTTTGCTCATTTAGTATTATTCAGATTTAAATTATGTGCATATAATTCCAAAATGGGTGTGTTCAAGTCAACAAAAACCAAGAGAGTGAAAAGTCAACCTATGGAATGCAAGAAACCATTTTCACTGAGCATGAGAAATGCAAATCAAAACTGCAATGAGATATTATCTCACATTTGTTGGGATGGTTATTATTATAACAAAAGATAAAAGTATGGGCAAGAATGTGGAGAAATTGGAACTTTTGCACCTTGTTGGTGGTAATGGAAAATGGTATAGTCATTATGAAAAGTATAGAGATACCTCAAAAAATAACAATGGAGCTATCATATGATCCAGTAACCCAATTTCTGGGAATATAACCAAAAGGACTGAAATCATGATCAAAGAGCTATCTGTACTCATACATTCATTGCAAGAGCATTCACAATGGCCAACATATGGAAACAACTCAAATATCTATTGACAAATGAATGGATAAAGAAAACATTGTATATACATACAATGGAATATCATTTCACCTTAAAAAGAAGGAAATCCTAACATTTATGAGAACATAAATGGATCTGAAAGATATCATGCTAATTGAAGCAAGACAGCCACAGAAATACCAAGACTGTGAAACTATACTTATGTGAACTGTCTAAAAGAGTCAATATCATAAAACAAAATAGAATGGTGGTTGTGAGGTGATGTGGAGGAGGGAAAAATAAAGAGTTGTTCAGTGTATAAAGTCCAAGTTATACAAGATGAACAAGCTCTAGAGATCTGTTACACAACCCAGTGTCTATAGTTAACAAAAAAATGTCATGTACTTAAAAACTTAAGAGGATAGAATTGATGCTGTTCTCTTACCAAAATAAATGAGTTAATTCAGTTAAAAAATGAAATCTGTTAGTTTGCTCTCTCATTTTTTAAAATATTTTATTTATTTGAGAGAGAAAGAGAGAGATAATGAGCAGGGGTGAGGGGAGAAGCAGGAAGGAGAAGGAGACTCCCACTGAGCTGTGAAACTTATGCAGGGCGTGATCCCAGAACCCTGGGATCATAACCTGACTGAACCACCCAAGCACCCTTTAGTTTTCTCCCTTTCTCTCTGAAAATGTTACATAATTTAAATACATAAGGAACATCTACAAATAATTTGTATCCAGACGAACAAAATCCTCCAAATCTTTTACTTCTATTTTCCTATAACATGACTTTGAAAGTTCTATAAATATAGATGTTGTAAGGCCTGAATTACTAAAATTGAAAAAATGTTATCTCTTATTTTAATACCATGCAATCTCAAAAATTATTAAAAATGGATAAAGAAGATGTAGTGTGTGTGTGTGTGTGTGTGTGTGTGTGTATACACACACACACATATATATATATACCCAATGGAATACTATGCAACTATCAAAAGAAATGAAATCTTGCCATTTGCAACAATGTGGATGGAACTAGAGGGTATTATGCTGAGCAAAATAAGTCAAACAGAAAAATACAGTTATCATTTGATCTCTCTGATATGAGGAATTTGAGAGGTAGGGCAGGGGGTTTGAGGGGAGGGAAGGAAAAAATGAAACAAGATGGGATCGGGAAGGAGACAAACAATAAGACACTTTTAGTCTCACAAAACAAACTGAGGGTTGCTGGGGGGAGGGGGGTTGGGAGAGGGTGGTTGGCTTATGGACACTGGGGAGGGGATGTGCTATGGTGAGTGCTGTGAAGTGTGTAAGCCTGATGATTCACAGACCTGTAACCCTGGAGCAAATAATATATTATGTGTTAATGAAAATAATTTTTAAAATGTATTATTTTTACCTAAAAGCTTAAAGTAATAAGTAAAATAATATAAAAACATGATTTCAGAAGCTGTTTACAATTAAACAAACATTCATATGACTAAGTGTATGAATCAAATTATTTTAAATCTTCCTTAAAATTATCCTCAAATTTACATGCTGGTAAATTCTTAGTGATTAACCCACTAAAGGAATTCTGGCTAAGTATTTTATTCCTGTAACTAAGGAAATATATTAAAAAATTACTTGACCAACAGTAAAAGAAAATCAGTATAGAAAGTTGAAATTAAAATGTGTCACAAATGTCATCATAAAGGACAAAGAAAGCCAAAGTATCTAATTACTTGTCACCTAAAGTTATTTTTTAACAGAAAGTGAATTGCAAATTGATATTTAGCAGAAATATATAAAAGGAGTAGAAAAATTATGGTAGACCTTACCCAGGTTATTAAATCCATCTTTCTTTTCTGTTTTTCTACCTTAAGAATTTTCTTTTTAAATATTTGTTTGTAACGATCATTATCCTAGACAGACCAAATATAGACAAAAATATATTGGTAGTCAGGAGTTAGATAAGATCCTTCTTCCCCATGGGATCCACTAATATTTCATGTACTCACTGATTTAAAGAGAAATAAGATTCCAAGACAATGCTTTACCCTTTTTCAAAAACTTGGTTCAGAGAAATAAGCAAGCCAAACTAGAGTCCTCCAAATATCAGGACCCTTGCAACGAATTAGATTAATAAGACTTGTGAATATAACAAATCAGACTGAGAAGCAAAGAAAATAGTCATGCCAAATACATCCAGACCCACTCCTAAAACAATCAAACCATGGCATACGCAGACTGAGGAAAGTAAGTGTCTGCGGGATGTCCAATGAACGTTCATTTGATACATGCTATAGGAGGACTTTGAGGCCCAAGAAATTTAGCTGTAACTAAAAATCCATCTATATCATCCCTACCCTATCCATACCTCTTTCACTAGGTAACAATTTTTTTTTAAGAATGATACATTTTTGTCTTATTAGATGGTATAACTGGGAAAAATGTACAGCAATGGAAAAGGACTTCTAGCCCTAAATGGAGAAAACACCCCAGGGATTGATGTCTTATGGTGAGTGTCTTACAGTGGCAGTAACCATAGGGCTTACTGCAGAGAAGCCCTGCTCTAGGGCTCATGAACCACTGACTGCAAGGCAACTGAGAGAAAAAAAAAGATATGAATTTATTAAACCTATAGGATCCCTCTTTGCTGTATCTTGGAACCTTGAAATGCCCATGTCGTTTGGGAGAGGGATTTTGTGGCAAGTTAAATTCGTCTATGTGTGAATGGGAAGACAGGACCTGAAATACAGTGTACTATTTGCAAAGGAAATAAAATCATTCTAGTGTTGTATTAAAAATTTCACAAGCTTGTTTAATTCATAAATCTGATTTAATATTTTAAGATTCTTATATTTCTTATGCTTGAATTTTTTTTAATGCATTCTTCATTTTGCCAAATTTTCTGGTGCTTTTGCTTTTTGAAGAAAATAAAAAGCTTAATTGTAGAGTACAACGTGTGTGCGTAAGTGCACTGCAGGTGTATACATACGGGTCTTTCTAGCAGAATCTTCAACAAAAAGAGAAGAGATGTCTTCATCCACTCCTGCTTCATTCTTGGCAATACAAGTGTATGCTCCTGTATCTTCATAGCGTACATTGCTTATATGAACCTCACTGCCATTTGCTGAAAACAGAAGGCAAATGCAACTTGTAAACTATGATTTCAGTTTTGGTACAGTGCTTTCCGATTACACAGTCAAGCAGTTCTCTTAGCTTGTCGTAATTAAACTGTTTTCCTTCCTACTTCCATGCTTTGGAGGCATGCCAAATTATTCCAAAATCATTCAAGTGTTTCATAAACTGTGTTGTCATTCTATTGAGAGCCCAAAACTCTATGTCAAATGCACAAGCTTCATATTTTACCTTTATTTCCTATTTCCTGCATTTCATGTGTATGTCATATTGATGACCATAATTCCACTTATATATTTATTTTTAGTATTCAGAATCCACTTTACAAAATTTTAAAATAATAGCAATATGGTTCATACACAGAAGAATATGGATAAAAAGACTTTTCGTAAAGATATTCAGTGAGCTACATCATGAAATATAGTACAATTGCCACTTATTAGGTACATTATTGAGACCATATTATACATCTGGAATTATAAGGTAAGGAAGGTATTAAGTAAGGAGAACAGAAAGGTAGGGCGCCTGGGTAGCTCAGTGGGTTAAAGCCTCTGCCTTCTGCTTAGGTCGTGATCCCAGGGTCCTGGGATGGAGCCCCTCATTGGGCTCTCTGCTCAGCACGGAACCTGCTTCCCTTTCTCTCGCTCTGCCTGCCTTTCTGCCTACTTGTGATCTCTGTCTGTCAAATAAATAAATAAATAAAATCTTAAAAAAAGAGAGAGAGAAAGGTAATAACATGTGATTTGTCTGCAAGATTTCAGTCTTTTGCCAGAAATATCCATAAACAATATTATAATGATATTTGGTATACTGATATACAGTCATAAATTGATACAATCAGTATACAACCAAAGGATTAAGAGAATAATTAGCTCAATTTTTCAATCTTGGTAAGGTACCTTTTTTTTTTTTTTACTTTCTAGTTCTTCATTCAAGACACACACGTTATTTAAAAAATACATATTCTTAAGGGCAACATAGTAATTCATTTAGATGGATCTACTTTAGTAGTTTTACCTTTAAAATAGTAAGTCCCCTCATTAAGACAATGATATTATAAAGAATGCTATTATGAATATAACTCTTAATAAAATAACTTCTTAAGCTAAAATCTGATTTCCTAATGTAGAAATCAGAGCATAATTAACCACCAACTGTGTTGGAAATATGTTGGAAATATACAAGGTACCTTAACATATTTTATATCTTAATTGTCCTAAATAATTCATAATTTTCAGAACAGAATCAGAAACTCATAGATTGATCTTATGGAAATCACTCAATTCAAAACATAAGGGCTAGACACCTATCAGACCCTAAAATTCAGTGCTCGTTGTGCTCATTTGTTTAGGTTTCTGTCTCTCTCTCTCTCTTTCACTTTATTTTCATTCATTCTTTGTTTCTGTGTGTGTTTGTTTCATATTATCCAATCACAAGAACACCACGCATCATGTGTGACAGAGTAATATGACTATTTAAGACAGATAAGTGATAAAATAATCCATAAACCTGTTTGGGGAAAGGACATAGAAAACCAATGGGAAAAAGAGCTAGGGAATGCCAGTGGCTCTCAAGGGATTTGAATGGGATATGGAGAGGCAGTTAGTGTTTGGGGGAGGAATAATGATTCAGATAACTTGAACCCTTTTCCTCACATTACAGATGGTATTGCTCACCTCCATTCCCTGATCCACTGGTGAGAATCACTACTCCAAAACAGAAGGTTGACCATTTGGTTTAGGGTTGTGGGTGCTTTTTCTGTTTTGTTTTGCCATTAAAGGCTGGGTAGATATGCTTTGTAGGCAATAAAGTTTCTTTAACGCTACTCACCTCTGTCATAGCAGCATGAAAGCAGCTATGAACAATATTTTAAAACATGAGTGTGGCTGTGTTCTAAAGACAAAAACAAAAACAAAGCCCCCCAAGTGGCTTTATTTACAAAATGGGCCGTTTCCCAGATACATTATTTTTAAGCCTGTGTCAGCTTCTTGTTTTGCATGATATATAGCTTTCTCCAAAGAAAACACTTTCTCTTAAGAACCGCACACTTAGCAACCTAAATTCTCTAGATTTTTTTTAAATATCAAAATCAATTTATTCCTTTTTCAAATGTTCTTTTCTCAATATTGTTGTATGTCCCCCTAACCTACATGCTCCAACTGTCTTCCTCCTTCACTACATAATCTGCGATTGCTAGATATTTTCTACTCTATTGCTAGAACTAGCAATTTCCTCATCCATTTATCATTCTGACACATATACCTTACCAACTGCCAAAACTAGAAAAAGTGGACGTATCTCTGCACTTAGTGTCTCTGCATCTAGTTTTCTGAGTACATTAAAGACAACTGCATAAGCAAATTTACAAATTCACAGTTTTCAGTTTGCAGGATGTTCCATGCTTGGTATTCACTTCACTTGACCTTGACAGGTATATGCCTTTCATTTCCTGCTCTGTTTTTATTTCAAATCTTTACTCTGTTTGATGTTTCCCATCCTAATACTACCTTCTCACCCGAAGCAAGTGACCTTGTTTTTAAATCATGAAGTGCATACATGTAATTAACAAGTAAACCCAAATCATTTTTCAGTATATATCCTTATTAAATCATCACATTTTATACCTTAAACTTACACAATGCTATCAATTATATTCCAGTCAAAACTGAGAAAACAAGTAAAGCCAACTTCCTATTTCCATCTATAGCTTCACATGTATTTATTTCTCAAAAGAAGCTCTCTGTTTCTTTCCAAAGAAAATGTCCTTTCTTTTCTTTATGATTTCTACAGTTATTTAGTCATCGTTCCCCACTTCCATTATCTGCACATATTTTTTCTCTCTTAGTATTTCTTCACTCGATGTTCTAAGAAAAAAAATATCATTTGTCCTAATCCTTTCCATCAAGAGCAACTACCTTTTCTTTTGTCCTCCTTTCAAAATCTGAAGAGATTTTTATACTTTCTTACTTCCTCTCTTCTAAACCAAGGAAAATTGATAACTATGAATAAAGTTTTTCCTAAATGTCAAAAGGTCAAACTAATCACCTGACCCATGAATACATTTCAGTGGCTTTCCTCGACCTTTCTGTGCATTTAATATTGTTGAACTCTTTCCCATACTTCGCTTTCTTTTATGTAGGATCACCTTTTTCTCTTGCATTTTGTTGATTTTTAGTCTCCTTGTGTTATTTATCATGATTTGCCTTCTAATTAAACATTTCTGCTTTTCTAAGATTTTACTTCCTCTCATTAACATATCATCCCATCCACTGATGTATTCAGTACATGCCTAGACTTAGACCTTACATGTAATCGTTAACTAAGCATTTGTTGAATAAATGGATAATTAAACTATAGGATTTGGTAACATGTAATCATACAGAAAGCCACAGAGATTTCACATGCCTATGCACCCAGATTTATCTCTTAGGTTGTGCTCTCCACTCTTCATTTTTCATTCTCTCAAAACTTCAGTGATTTTCTCATTAAAAAAAAAAATGATAATAGCTACCTTACACGGGCCCCCACCCTTTCACTATTGAATCTGGAGTGTAATCAGCCCTTCATATGTGCCATTATGTGTATTCCTAGAAACAAAGATATAATATGCTCATCTAATACTGTTTGCTGCTATTAAATGGGCAAGAGATGACAAAGGCAGAAACTAATTAGGACTTTCTTCACTTTAATTACTGTTTATCAGATCAATCCTTTTCTAAGATTATAGACATTAAAAATGTAATCAGTAGATGTAAACATGTAAATTCCTTGAATTTACTTCTACTAATATAGAGATTTGTAGAATCTAGGTTTTAAAGGTCACAATTACTTTCATATGTCATTTCTGACTTACAAAAATAAAATAGTTAATATTTCAAAAAGATTTATTTAAAAACATTTATCAAAACGTTCACTGTTAAAGTGTAATAAGAAGTAAAGTCTATGCTTATACAAATAATGCAAAAACAAAAATATATTCACTTGTAGTATGAATCAAAGGAATTTAAAGCATGCAGTAAAGAATATAGTGTCATACAACAGACACTCCAATAAAAAGACTCGTCATGTTCTACTCTTGATGGTAGAACTAAGATTTATGCATTTTTAAACTTACTGGTATACTCAACATATATGCAACTGCTTTTGCATTATTTAGGTATTTGGAATTACAAAGTTTTTGTTGTTTGTTTTCTACTTACCACATATTCATTATTATTATAATCTGTATAATAATTCTGTCTCATCCTAGACTATTCAAACTTTGAATATTTATATGTTAAAATTCAATAATAACATTAAATACCTTTCAAACAATGTAAGTGTGAAACATATTTAGTATCACTTTTTTCTTTCTTCATTTGCAACTTATGCTACAAAATATTCACTAAGGCATTCTATACTATTGACACTCTCTAAGATTCATTTTTAAAGTATGATTTAAATATTTAAATGATCCCTTCAAAATGTATTCTATGAAGAAATCCATTTATTCTGTTCAGCGTTTCTGCTATAATTCATAGAACAATTACTTAAAAGATGCATAATATTTTACTTATTGCTGAAATAATAGCGTAACTAATTATTATGTCATTATTATTTAAAACAAAAAATACTAATGGACTCTATTTCAAATAAAATGTCTTAAGAACAACTATATAGATTTTTTCATATACATGACATTTGGTTGCCATCAACTAGCTTTTTTTTTTTTTCAAGTCATGTAAACTCTGTTATAAATTTCAGTATAAAATTTCTGAACAGTCATTTAAGAGGAAAAAGTGCAAATAAAAAGCACCTTGAAGTGTGAGTTGTTTGGACAGCTTTGGTGTTATATCAATTCCATTCTTGAGCCAGCCAAGCTGAGGGTTTGGTATTCCCTCTGCGTGGCACCTGAGACTTGCAGTTACCCCAGGTTCTCGAGCCTGACTCTCTGGATACACCCGGATTACTGGAGGGACTAAAAAAGAAATGGGAGAAAAAAAAATGAATTGGTAAGCCATATTCTTTGATTTTCTAAAAATTGCAGTATGAGAAATTGTTAATTATGTATTTTAATGATATGTATTTCCATAATCTTAGTTTCCAAATATCATCATCTGCAAAAATGTACCACTTACCTTTAACTGTACCAGTAACCTTTAGTACATACAGGTTACTCTGAGACTGTGCCAGGAAAAATACAAGCTGAGTTGGTAATAAGAGAAGTTTTCAAAATATGATAGAAACATTAAAAAAAAATACAGAAGCCAACCTAAAGGGACTTTTATTTGTCAAATATGAGAAAATTTGAGCATTAAAATAAGGAACAATTACAAAAAACATAAGAAATTTAAAAAGACTTAAAGAATTCAATTGTAGGGGCACCTGGGTGGCTCAATGGGTTAAGCCTCTGCCTTCAGCTCAGGTAATGATCTCAGGGTCCTGTGATCGAGCCCTGCATTGGGCTCTCTGCTCATCAGGGAACTTGCTTCCCCCTCTCTCTCTGCCTGCCTCTCTGCCTACTTGTGATCTTTCTCTCTGTCAAATAAATAAATAAAATCTTAAAAAAAAAAGAATTCAATTGTGTAAATAAATAAATGAATATAAAAATGAGGAACAATGAAAATCTTTTCCTTACCATAGCATATATAAAAGATCAGGATAACAATTTCATTTAGAGAAGCATCCAAAAAATAAAATATTTAGAAATAAATTTCAGCAAGGAGGTGCAAGACTTTCACACTGAACACGGCAAAATGAGTTGAAGTATATTTAAAAAAAATAATGAAAAGTCATGAGTTTATGAATTGAAATAATTAATTAGTAGGATAGTAAGAACTGGTAAGAATTGTAAGATGACAATACTCTACAAAATTGATCTATAAATACAATGTAATCCTTACAGAAATTCCAACTGCATTTTTTTCTTTTTGCAGAAATGGAAGCGCTAATCCTCAGATTTCTATAGAATCACAAGGGACCCCTGAAATAACCAAAACAACCTTGAAAAATAGTAACACTGGAGGTCTCATACCTCTCAATTTCCAAATATACTATAAAGTATGTGTATAGTATATATATAGGAATCAAAACAATATGATACTGGCATAAGGAAAAAAACTCTCAAGTCTATGATATAGAATTGAGTTGGGAATGCAGGAAAAAACCTATTAATCTATAATTAATTGATTTTACAATAAATGCCAAGAAATAGTCTTTTCAAGAATTGATGCTGAAACAACATCCGTATAGAAAAGAATGAACATGAACTCCTACCTCACAACTTATATAAAATTTAACTCAAAATTAGTAAAAAACCTAAATGTAGGAGCTAAAATAATAAAACACTTAGAAGAAAACTTAAAGGTAAATCTTCCTGAATTTGAGTTTTACTATGTTTTCTTAGATATTATTACTCCAAAACCCAAGCAACAAAAGAAAGATCAATAAATTGAACCTCATTAAAATTAAAATTGGGGAGTGCATCAAAGGACACACATTATCATGAAAGTATATGTACAACTCACAGATTAAAACAATATTTGCAGATTGTATCTGATAACATAGTAGTATCCAGAATATATACTAAGCTGTTATAACCCAGAAACAAAGGGCAAATCACTCCCTCTCCATAGCAAAGGAAACTGTCAACATAATGGAAAGGGAACCTACAGAATGGGAGAAACTATTTGTAAACCAGATTATCTGAAAGTGGTCAATATCTAAAATATACAACTCATGCACTTTAACAGAAAAAGCAATTTAAAAATGCCCAAAGTACATAAATATGCATTTTCCAAAGAAACTGCAACCTCAAAAAGGTCTAATACAGGGACCACCTGGCTAAGCTGTTCTCAAATTCCTTAGTTGTCTTATTTCTCTACTTATCACCTCATATCTCTATTTTCCTGTTATTATCTCATAAGATTAAAAAAAATGTTTGTTGGTTTAAGCCACTAAGTTTTAGGATAATTTATTGTTTGCTAATATGTAAAGTAAGTTTCTTGGTTGAAGAGGTTTTGCCTTATTTAATCTTTATATCCCCTTACATAGTTGAGTGACAAAAGCACTATAGAGCAAGAAGTGTTCCACAGAATGCGTATTACAGACACATTACACATATATTTTATTCACACTCACACTTTAGCATTTGTTATTTAGAATGACCATGAGAACATATGTACTCTGCATTTTCCTTAGTAAGAATATGACTTGGTAAATGTGGAGAAACATCCTGGTTCTCAGTGCAAGAATTTTCTGCTGAAGCTCTCAGCAAAAGACAACAGACAGGAATGTTCATCAGGACCATCCTGCTCTTTGGTTAATTAATATACTTTGAACTGCCTGGTTTCTTTTATTTTTCACCCAATGGAATGCCTGTCAAAGATGCAAAATCAAAAATCAGACTGAGACTCTCTTTAGGCTCTCAACTTGAGACCCAAGTCAATTTCAGCACTGTTTTTTCTAGCCATTGTATACACAAGTTAGATTGACTAATGAATAAACGTCAGCCTTCTAGGTCTACTGAAGTTATAAAAGCAATTCAATCCAAGAGACAAGTTGAAGCCACCACTGGACTACAGATACGCAGATCATCCTACTGGCACTTTCATTCTGGCTATACACTAGAGGTCCTAAACTGGACTCATATCAGCTCTTACATGGAGACAAAGGGAAGGAAGTGGTACTTGGAAATGCCCAGTAATCCTTTCAAATTGAAGCTGGGTCTTTGTTTTGTGAATTGCCTTTAATAGTTTCTGAAACAGAAATGTAATAAACTTCCAAATTTCCAAGCACTAGATTTTTGCTGTATTCTTTCACCCTCTCCTAAATAGAAGTCAGAACAAATGCAGTATGCACAAACATCCAGAACAATAAGAGGAGTAAAACCAGGCTCTTTAATTTTTTTTTAACCTTGATGACTACTTAAAAGGTGTATTTTGAAATATATTTTCAAAAATAGTCCTCATAAAATTTTGGCACATACTTTCTTAGTAACATAGAGCACAAATTTAGGCTTTTAATTTACATCTAAAAGGACAGAGTATTTTTTGTATCATTTTATTATATTGGAGGCTCAAGTTAATAACTTTTTAAAGAGATAGAATAATATATTTCCAGCCAAGCCACATTACCATAAGATCTGGAGTAAAGAGAATTTTTTCAAATACTCAGACCTAATCTCTTATCTCTTAACAACTCAGGAGTTAGGAGATGAGCTTTTTAAAAAGACTTACATAGAGTGCCAAAATGGAAAACTACTCTCTCAATAAACATTTAATAGAAGAAAATGTATCTTGCCATAAAACTTATAGCTAAAGCAAGGGCCAAGGTTTCTTACAACATTCTTTGGAATAGCAAAACATTGAGATGACCTAAGTATACTGAAATTAGTTTGAAACGAAGCACATCAATCAACTCAATGATAACAATAGATTCTACATCATTTATATTTAAAAATGTAGATATTATATAGGTCACGTATACTGTCACTAATAGTTCCCTAAGGACAACTTTTCCAATAAGATATTCATTTTCCTCTTGTGTTCCTAGTTGTTTTCTACTTTATTGAAACACTTGCATGTGAACTGAAAGGAAAACAATGAATAATAATTTTTGCCACATTGAACTTTTATACCCAAATAGACACTATCATATTTAAAAAAAAAATAATAATACTCATATAATATGCTTCGTATATTGGTATCAAGTGATGGTCTGAAAAATATCTCTTAACTTACACAAAATTGAAGGATAAGTGATTGGCATAACAACTATTTAACCTCCGTGACAAGCTACACATTTTAAAATAGGTTATTTTTCCCGGGATACATATTATGAAATATAAATGAGGATTGATGGCAGCCTGAATTAAAAAGTCAATAATCCTCCAGAGAACATTTCAAGCCATTTGTTACAGTCATTTTTAGTTAGGAGGTGCACTCTATGAACTTGTCTTTCCTTGCTGTTGCTATTGCATGAATAAAGAAACTGATGAAAAGGATCAAAGCGTTTTCACATTGGATTTAGAATCCAATCTGCATGTGCTACCATGAAAATATTTAAATAAGGCTCCCAATATCTCAAGGAAAAAGGTAATATTTAAACGTAAGTGTCTATGTACTTAAAATTTCCTAAGATATCCAGTGTCTCACAAATTTACTCTTGAAGCAGTTTTCTTGATATAATATTATCTAATAAAGTCAAATGATATCTATGTAAGTAGTGATTATTGCATATTGTTCAATAGCATCCCATAAAATATAACCAAATAAGTTTTTGTCACTTAAAATGGAACAGATATGAAAGGATTTAAATATGTGAATTTTATTTATGAATAAAATTTAAGAAACATATAAAATGTGATCTATTTATTCTGAATTTTAGGATAATATAGAAATATTTATTGAGCAACTTCTGTGTGTAGCATATTGTGGTAAATGACTTTCTCTCTCCATCTCTTACATGCTCTGTTTTATACACTAACATGTTGATTGGGTATTGAGCTCAGGTTTTGAAATTAGCCAAAATAAACACTGGAAAAATAGATTCTTTTTTTTTTTTAAGATTTTTTTTATTTATTCATTTGACAGAGAGAGATCACAAGTAAGCAGAGAGGCAGGCAGAGAGAGAGGAAGGAAAGCAGGCTCCCTGTTGAGCAGAGAGCCCGATGCGGGACTTGATCCCAGGACCCTGAGATCATGACCTGAGCCGAAGGCAGCGGCTTAATCCACTGAGCCACCCAGGTGCCCCTGGAAAAATAGATTCTTACCCTAAATTGTATTATATGGTACCAACCATAAAATAAACGTTCCCATTCACATAACTACTGGAATTTGTTGATTTGAAATCCAAATATAAAATCTGAATTACGTGTTTTAGTCATTATATATAAGGTATATTTGAGTCCTTGAAAATTATATTTTAAAATGTGAAGGTCAAGTAATTATCAGTGCATTTATAGAAATTTGGAGAGGTATTAATAATTCATCTCAAACGGTTACAACTTTTCAAGGAAACTGAACTGTTTCTTTCCATAAGCCAGGTAAGATAAATATCATCATATGACTGTATTAAACTGATAAAATAAATCTGCATTTAATTTACCTAATAGTTCTTAGAGCATAAAGTATAAATAATAAGATACTGTGTACAGAGGACTAGTTGCTCTAAAAATACATACTTAAGGCTAATACTTTTTAACTAGTTATAGAAATTAAAATGAAATGGGGTTCTGCAGACACTTCTCCAAAGAAGACATACAAATGGCTAACAGACACATGAAAAAATGTTCATCATTAGTCATCAGGGAGATTCAAATCAAAACCACACTGAGATATCACCTTACACTGGTTAGAATGGCCAAAATCAACAATACAGTAAACAGCAAGTGTTGGAGAGGATGTGGAGAAAGTGGAACCCTATTATACTGTTGGTTTGAACATAAGTTGGTGCAGCCACTTTGGAAAACTGTGGAGATTCCTTAAGAAATTAAAAATAGAGCTTCCCTATGACCCTTCAATTGCACTACTGGATATTTGCCCCAAAGATACTGATGTAGTGAAAATAAGGGCCATCTGTACCCCAATGTCCATAGCAGCAATGGCCACAGTGGCCAAATTGTGGAAAGAACCAAGATACTCTTCAACAGACGAATGGATAAGGAAGATGTGGTCCATATACACTATGGAGTATTATGCCTCCATCAGAAAGGATTAATACCCAACTTTTGTATCAACATGGACAGGACTGGAGTTGATTATGCTGAGTGAAATAAGTCAAGCAGAGAAAGCCAGGTATCATATGGTTTCACTTATTTGTGGAGCTTAAGGAATAACACAGAGGACACTGGGAGATGGAAAGAAGTGAGTTGGGAGAAATTGGAGGGGTACACAAACCATGAGAAACTGTGGACTCTGAGAAACAAATTGAGGGTTTTGGAAGGGAGGAGGATGTGGGGCTGGGTGAGCCTGGTGGTGGGTATTATGGAAGACCTGTATTGCATGGACCCCGGGTGTGGTGCATAAGCAATGAATTCTGGAACACTGAAAAGAAATAAAATAAAATAAAATAAAATAAAATAAAATAAAATAAAATAAATGGGGTTCTGATAGTAAATATTAAGTTTAGAATCAAAAAGCAATTCAGCTAAAGAAAATACAATATAACTAGTGTATTTTTCTAGGTCTTTCTTCCTGGAAACTTTGGGGTCTTTATGGAATCAGTTGTGAAGATTTATCAGCTCAAAACTATAAAGTATTGAATAATATTAATACATATAAAACTTGGTACTAAAGTTGGTGGATATATTTCTTAAAGGTCTATAATAACTTCATTGTATTAAAAATAAGTGTTTTCTCAATAGTAGGAATTACTTAATACAACCTAATCATCTTTCTAATCTAGTATTAGAAATGATTTTATGAAAAAATAGCTATCTATAATACTAAGCCCTGATTTTTCATTCTTTCACGTTCATTCTGTGATCTTTCTTTAGAAATTGCTGCACTGTTCCAGAATGTATAAAAACAGCATAACCTGCGTACTTTGGAAACCTGATTTTTGAATCAGGAAGCAGAGATCACTGACCCAATACAGTGACTGTAATCTAACTGAAAACAAAAATGAATTTAAGGTGAATTGTCAGGTCACTGGTATGTAAACAACTGAACATTTGGGTATATTTTTTTTCTCTCAACACTATTATCTTGTATTCTTTTGAAGGATTCTATCACTGCTCTTCCACAAATTATTCACACAGCTGCAACTGTTAGAGGAGGTTCTAAGAAAGCTTGAGGGTAAGAATATAAATGCCTCTGAAGTAGTGCTGACTCACAGCGGCATCTGGTTTGTTCTGTTTGTATTATGACTTCCTTTGTCATTAAAGCAACTTTCCTATGAAAAATTACAGACAGAGTTTAATAAATATTTTAAACACTACTGAGCTTGTCCAATGCCTTTTGTCTCTGACATTATTAAAGCCATCAATTTCTCTTTAACTTTGTCCCAAAGCAGTCTTTTTATATTCATGACTTTCACACTGCCTCTTGTCAATATTACAAAACTCTCTGATCACATTATATCAGCCTTCATAAAAATGTAGAAGAAGCAACGAATGTTGGAGGCAAAATATAAATTAACAAAAATATACTTATGCTCATAAACTTTTGTGATTTTTCTACTGGGTCTTCCTATCTATTCTATAATATTTTAACAGATCGCAACTTTTTAAGCTATTTTGAAAGGGAGAGCAGTCTATTCTAGTTTAATGAACTTAGATCTAATCTACCAATCCTTAAAGTTAGTGGCCCTTTTAATCTTTAATTTTTAAAAAATGTCAAAGGCCATCATTTATAGAAATGCTCTCTGAAATAAAATCTAGCCAAAGCATTCAAGGTAATAATACAGAATGTTGTTTTTCTAAATCTATGAAAAAAGAACTAATGAAATAAATAATTTAATGTCTGGCACATGATGGTTACTGTTTTTTTTCCTTAGATGTTACATTTAATATATATTTAATTTAAAGAAATTTTCAGAAGATAACAAATTAATTATTTGAGGCAGGGAATGTTCAGTAAATACATTATAGTAACCTCTCCACATACACACCTGAAAATCTGAATGTATTTTTAGCACTCTATGCTCTAAGGGATAAAATATCTAATTTCTTTAGTTCTCAGATTCCCCATTTATAAAGTTTGAAACTCTTCCTAGAATTAAATTGGTTAAAAGAAACAATGAATGGCAAGTGGAAATATTAGGTGTTGTAGCTCACACACTTTAATTTCCAGAAATCATATTTTTGCTATTACATGAAGAATGACTGAGACCTAATAGGAGAAATGACAAATGTATGTACTTTCACTAGTCAATACCAATTGATTAGTAGAGATGGACTTTTTTAGAGATCCAAGTTGGAAGTGGCCTAAACCCATATATGGATTCAATGGGATAGACTAGCTGTAATTGGTAAGCCATAGCTGCCAGGACTAGAGAAAGGGAAATGGAAGCAAGACACATTTTGCAAACTTGCTTTAAGATGTAAATATAGGGGCATTTGGGTGGCTCAGTGGGTTAAGCCTCTGGCTTCAGTTCAGGTCCTGATCTCAGGGTCCTGGGATTGAGCCCCACTTCGGGCTCTCTGCTCAGCAGGAATCTGCTTTCCTCTCTCTCTCTCTCTGTCTCTGCCTACTTGTGGTCTCTCTCTCTCTCAAATGAATAAATAAAATCGTTTAAAAATGGATGTAAATATAAGCCCTATCTAAATATAATGTATAACTAGATTTATTCAAAGCTGCCAATAAAAGAATTCTAGACAGGTCAAGTCAATCTTTTAAACTCTTCAATCACATTTGTAGCTCATTGGACATTTAATACACACATACCCTTTAAAAAGGCAGTTTTTGTGACTGGAGAGTAAGGAAAACAATTGCATTAGTTAAAACTTAAAAAGATACAGAAAAATATGTCTTTGTGATATTAAAATGTGTAGCAAAAAGCATAACTTTCCTTAAAGCTTTAGTCTAGCTAGACTTCTATTTTTCCACCATTTGTATAAGAAATAGAAGAACTTTCAAAACATGTTAAGACCATAGAATATAAAACACTTTGTATCAGGCAGGATTACTATACTCAAGAAGTAGATCTTAGGTCACAACTTGGAACGGAATGATTTGGGGAGACTTACTCCAACTCTTGCAGTGCCTGTTCCTTCATTTGAAAAATAAATGTTATAATGAAATACTGTGATGGCATTTTAAAATAGAAAATGCCTTGCAGATAGAAATGGAGAGAAATGAATTTATGATAATATTGTTTAGGCAAATGGTGAAAATCTCTTCAATAGAGTAGATGATGATAATTACAAATATTCAGTATTTTTTCTCACAGTTTTTTTTATTGCAACTACTTTATGTAAAAGGCAAAAAAAAAATCTGTAAGTTTAAAAGGTTAAATTCATCTATAGTTATAACAGTGCTAACACACTGGGGATTATAAATATAATTTCCTAATTTCAGAATGAGCTTTTTGATAGGAATTATAAATGCAATCTACCATAATTAGAGATAGTCATGTAATTCTAAACCACAATATTAATTTACTAAAATTGTACAGATAGTTCATCTGAAAAAGGCAGTCTTGAATAAAACAGCAGCAAGCTTTATTTTGTTTTTATTTAAATATTTAGTTTTTATTTAAATTCAAGTTAGTTAACATATAGTGTATTACTAATTTGGGGGTAGAATTTAGTAATTCATCCCGTTGGATATGACACCCAGTGCTCATCCCAACAATTCCCAATAAGCTCCTCCTCTCCTTAACGCCATCACCCAATTACCCCCATCCCCCACCCACCTCCCTTCCACAGCCCTCAGTTTGTTTCCTAGAGTTAAGAGTCTCTTATGGCTTGTCTCCCTCTCTGTTTTTATCCTATTTTATTTCTACTTCCTTTTCCCTATGTTCATCAGTTGTTTCTTAACTTCCACATATGAGTGATATGTCTTTCTCTGACGTACTTCACTTAGTTAGCATTATACCCTCTAGTACCATCCATGTCACTGCAAATGGCAGTAAGCTTTGTTTTAAGCAAACATTATTTTACCTGTATTTTACTCAACAACTGTCAAAAAAATCTTTGCTACAAAACTACAAACAAAACTGTAGCCTTAAAAGCTATGCAAAAATCACATTAAGTGCAATCCTTATTAAACAAAGAGAAAATATATGATTATGTCTTATTAAAACAATTGCTTAAATTTTTCATTTTTAAATTGACTAGGATTTTTATTTTAAGTTTTTTTTTTTCATTTGTAAAAGAGAAAGCCTTTCATGACATACATAAAAACTTGCTAACTCCCGCAGAGGAGGACTATGCTATTTTAGACTTAATGCATTTGATAATTTTTAGAATATCCCCTTACTTAATGGGCGGTGACAAGGCTTTTTTCTCTCTGGTCAAAACCTAATAATTTCATTTTATACAGGATCTATTAGCAGAATCTGTCCCTGTTTCATCTGCTAAATCCATGAACCACATGAAGCCAGACTGATCAGAGTTTGAGGCCCATGTTCAGCATGTAAAGCACCTGTAGTTAGAAACTTCTTAAGCTTTCTCAGTCTTGTTTTTGTCAGTCATAAAATTAGCATATTAGAAATAATTGCTTCAAGGATTTTTGAAAGAGAAAGAGATCATGTATGTAGAAAAGCCATTTAAAATGTTGCAAAATAGAAATTACTCATTCATGTTGGCTCTAATTTGTTTCTCTTTAATTTCTTTTGTTATTGATATCTTAATATACTGTGTATTTATTATTAAAAACACATTATACAGAGGAGGAATATAAAATATTAATTGCCTTTCTCACCACAGACTTTTGAAATGACCAGTTTTAATCTTTCAGTGTACTTTTTCACCTCTATCTTTATGCAACATACATGCACATATATATTTCTCAAATACGAACTTCTCTGTATCTTACTTCAGATGTTTTTCATTTTAGACATCTTAGACATATTTGAGGACAATATATGTAAATAAATTTATTGTTTCAATAGATTAATAATTTTTGCCATAAGGGTATATGATAATTTATTCATCAATTTTAATAATGATTCAGGTCAAATTTCATACTATTTTACACAACTTATATAAAAATCATTCTTGTACCTACATACTACTGTTGCTTTTAATTTTTCAGATTAGCTGAGTCAAAGAAAAATTGCTACATTGAAAAGTACATGCATTTAAAATTGAATGTTAGATTACTATGCTAACATTTTGTAGAAATCCCGTCTCCCAAATCTAACCATGGTATGAGAGGGTCCATTTGCCACAAATTCACCTGAAATGGGTATTATTAATCATTTAAATTTGGCAAATGGTTCCTTATTTTAAATAAATTGAATTTCATTGTTTGCTACTTGAATATGTTTTCCTATACTCATTAGTCATTTTGATTCCTTCCATGAAAGGTCTGTTCATAGCTTTTACCCAATTTTTTTCTTGTTAATATATAAGAATATTCATCTAGACAAATGTATAATAATCCTTTATCCCTTATTTGTGTTGTATTGTAAATATTTTATCTAGTATATTTTAAGTAATTACAATACAGAATATTTTTTATTTACAGTAGCCCATAAAACATCTCTTTTATTACTACTGGATTTATTGTTTGCTAGAGAAAAATATACATACACTGCCATCCTCAATATATTAAATAAATATTTTCCTTAACAATGAACACACTAAATTTATTTTTCCTTTTAACACAATTATATTTCTAATTAGATTACAATCTAGTTTACAATCCAGTTTCTGGGAAACATTTTTACATAATGTGTGAAGAAACATAATTTTCTTTAAGTGACTTATTTTTTTATATATCATTCAAGAATGAAACAATATATTCTCAATAATTGGATATCCTTTCTTCACCACAATGTGTATAATTTTTCAACAAAGTATATATTTTCATCATATATTTAAGTGTTTATTTTTATTTTACATATAATATATATGCACATATATTTTCAAACTTAAAATTATCTAACATATTTACTGATTGCATCTCTTTTTTGGTATTTTACCCACCTCAAGAATCTGTACTATATTCTTTGGTTAGTGTAGATTTAAATTGTTTTACTGTCCCTTAGAACAAATCCATGCACACTAGTGTCCATTTTATCAGTTTTTTTCCCTCATTTCTTCTTTTATTAAAAGAAGTGGGATGGGAGAAGTAGGGGGAGCAGAATGAAAAAAAAAGAGAGAGAGAGAGAGATGTAGGGAGGAAGGAAAGAAGAAAGAAAAGAATCAGAGAAAAGAAAGGAAAACAGATTTTTGGAATTCCTGTTGAAATTGAATTGAACTTATAATTAAAGAAGCTGCACAGTTAATTTAATATTGAATATCTCCCAATCTAAGAATGTAGTATATTATTCCATTTGTTTATATTATTTTTGAAGTCCTTTAGTAGAATCTGAATTTTTTTCTACTAACTTTTTTAACATCTGCTTATTGCTGTTAATGGAAAATCTCTTTATATATATTCATAAGTAAAGTGTCTATGAGCCCTAATTTTCTTTTAGTAAGAAAGCTTTTAGAATTTAATCTCTTGGGTTTCAAAAGTAAGCCATCATATCATCTGCAGATATATATAAAAATTGTCTATCTTATAATATTTATATGTTTAAACTCCAAAACAATTTGAATAATGGTGGAAATGGATAATGAATTATAGTCCTGGAAAAACAGATAATTGCCCTGGCTTGTTTAGATGTTAAAGGAAATATTCATTTTATTAGTTGGTATTTTAAAAGTAAGCATTGTAAAGTATAGGCTGATTCCTTTGGTATCTAAGTACATCATGGTATATTAATTTTTTCAGTTACATTTTAGCTACTTTTCAGCATTATATATATATATATTTGATACAGATATATATGAGAAAAAAGTATGTATATGACATCACTAATGCTACATCCATCCAGCCATCCATCTTTCTACCTATAATCTAAACACAACATGTATATCTCAGACATATTCATTGAGTTATTTTAATATTGTTTACTTTCACTTAGATTTTATTCATTTAATCTGTCAAACTTTTTTCTAACTATATATTAAAATCCTCACTAGCATTATAGCTTTATCAAATAATTCTTTGATTTTTATATTTTGCTTGTTGAAATTTCAATGTATATATTTGGCACATAGACGTTTTTAACTCTTACAGGTTCCTTTGTATGTTTTCACTAAGGGAAAATATTTTTCTTTATTCTAGCCAATGGGTTTAGCATAAATAAAACTTTAGCAAATATAGGTACACTACAATTGATTTCATTTAATTTATTATTTTACACATGTATTGATTAATCACTTTATCATCAATATGGTTTTGTCATTTCTTTTTAGGTTTTTCTTGCAACTATCACATAGTTGATTTTTTTAATCTAAACATTAAATTTGAAGCAGGAGTTCAAACCACATATATCAATTGTAATACATATGAAATTTGTTTTAATTTTTCATCAAATTTTATAATTGCATTATACACTGTTGTTGTTCTCACATTTTTTCTGACTTTTTCTTACCTATACTATACCAGTAAAGTTCCTTTTTATTCCTTCTTCCTCCATTCTTCATGAAATTCCCATCTTTAACTGTCTTATGAAAATCTTATTTGTCAAGTCATATCTAATAATTAAGTAACATCTACTCCTAACTCAGGATGTAAGATCTCCTCTATCTAAAATAGAGTTTTAGAATTTCTTTTTTCTTCATTTCTTTTTTGTTCCTCACATCCACTCTCAAACCTTCAAAAAGTAAAACAGGACCAGCAAAAACACTAACTCAAACACATCATGGAAAGAGGAATATTTTTATCTTTCTGGCATATTTAGAAATCTATGAGTTGTCCAGGGAAGAATCAGGTTTGCAACTATAGCAGAGATGGTCCAATTTGAAAGAATGCTGTCATCCCTTCCTTTGCCTGCTACCTATCAGGTCATACCCGTAGTATTTTCTCTTTTGTTAGTGTTAATGTATTATCCTTCTGTCATGGCATTATCACTGATTCACATCTCACACTGTATACAAAAATTAACTTAAAGTGTATTTAAAACTGCAGAATACGGAACTGTAAAACTTTAAGAAAATGCATAGCAAAAATTCTTCACTACCTAGGAATCAGCAAAGAATTCTTAGATTTGACATAAAAGAACTATTCATTAAAAAAAAAAAAAAAGATGAATTGACCACAACAAAATTTAAAACTTTTGCTCGAGAAAAAATATCCCATGAAATGGATTAAGAGACAAGCGACAAACAGACACATGAAAAAATGTTCATCATCACTAGTCATCAGGGAGATTCAAATCAAAACCACATTCAGATAGCACCTTACACCAGTTAGAATGGCTAAAATTAGCAAGACAGTAAACAACAAGTGTTGGAGAGGATCTGGAGAAAGCAGAACCCTATTATACTGTTGGTGGGAAGGCAAGTTAGTACAGCCACTTTGGAAAGCAGAGTGGAGATTCCTTAAGAAATTAAAAACAGGGGAGACTGGGTGGCTCAGTGGGTTAAGCCACTGCCTTCGGCTCAGGTCACGATTTCAGGGTCCTGGGATCGAGTCCCGCGTCGGGCTCTCTGCTCAGCAGGGAGCCGCTTCCTCCTCTCTCTCTCTGCCTGTCTCTCTGCCTACTTATGATCTCTCTCTGTCAAATAAATAAATAAAATCTTTAAAAAAAAAAAAAAGAAAGAAAGAAATTAAAAACAGAGCTTCCCTATGACCCTGCAATTGCTCTACTGGGTATTTACACCAAAGATACAGATGTAGTGAAAAGAAGGGCCATCTGTACCCCAATGTTCATAGCAGCAATGACCAATGTCCTTCAACAGATGAATGGATAAAGAAGATGTGGTCCGTATATACATCGGAGTATTATGCCTCCATCAGAAAGGATACCCAACTTTTGTATCAACATGGACAGGACAGGAAGAGATTATGCTGAGTGAAATAGGTCAAGAAGAGAGAGTCAATTATCATATGGTTTCACTTATTTGTGGCGCATAAGGAATATCAGGGAGGACATGGAGAGATGGAGAGGAGAAGGGAGTTGGGGAAAATTGGAGGGGAAGGAGAACCATGAAAAACAATCTAGGGTTTTGGGGTGTGTGGGGTGGGAGTTTGGGTGAGCCTGGTGGTAAGTATTATGGAGGGCACCTATTGTATGAAGCACTGGGTGTGGTGCATGAACAATGAATTCGGAACACTGAAAATAAATTAAAGAACAATTAAAAAAAAGACAAGCTACAGCTTGGGACAAAGTATTTACAAAACAGATATACAAAAAAAGAATATCTAAATAATCATCAAAAGTCAACAGTAAAAAACAAACAAACAAACAAGGAATTCAATTAGAAAATGGTTAAAGGATATACCAGGACATTTTATCAGAGATGATATACAGATGGCAAGTAATCACATGAAAAGATGTTTGGTTTCATTAGCCATTACATAAATGCAAATTAATACGACAATAAGATTTCACCACACATATCAGAATGACTGAAATAAAAACAGTGATAATACCAAATGTTGGCCAAGATACAATAAAACGTAATCCATCATGCATTGCTAGTGATAATGTCCAATGGCACAAGCACTCTGTCAGTTTATTTAAAAAAAAGAAAAAAAATCTAATCATGAAACTACCGTATGACTTAGCAATTAAATTTCTGAGTATTTATCCCAGAGAAATGAAAATTTGTGTTCATATAAAAACCTCTTCATGAACACTCTTTGCAGTATCATTTGTGATAGAAAATAACTGGAATCAGCCTAAATATCTTTCAACAGGTAAATGAATAAACAAACTCTAGCATATTCACATCATGAAATACTATTAAAAAAAAAAAGAACAACTATTGAAACCTACAACAATATAGATGAATCTCCAGAAAATTGTGCTCAATGGGGAAAAAAAGCCAATCCCAAAAGGACATATATTGCATAATTACATTTATATAACATTCTCAGAATAACTCATTATAAAAAGCAAGAACAGATTAGTGATTGCCAGGTGTTAATGGGGAGGGGAAGTGTAGACAGGAAAAAAGTAAGTGGTTTTATTAAAAGGCAACATTAGGGATCCTTGTGGTGATATAGTTGTGTTGTATCTTGACTGTATCAATATCAGTATCCTAGTTCTTATGCTGTACTCAAGTTTTGCAAGACGTTACCAATCAGAGAACATGGGGAAAGGGATTAAAGGATGTTTTGCATCATTTTCTTAAGTCGTAAGAATCTACAGTTATCTCAAAATAAAAAGTTTAATGAAAATGTTATTGACCTATTTTCAATAAAACATGATTTATTTCAATAGTGAAGAAAAGCCCATCCTGAGTAACTCAAAGAAAATTAGTCATGCCATTGTAACCATTATAATGCCATTCTAACTTTCCCAGGAAAGCCTTTGTTTCTGGTTTCTTCATACTCTCTGAATTTCCATAGCTTTGGTTCCCTAATATTGCACTTTGAAATATCTCACTACTGATCCGTGCTTGACAGGCTCTCCACGGGCGGAGGGGCGGTTTCCTTAGTCCTAGTGGTGGCTGCTGTCACCAACAACTAATGTTTCTTATGTCTCAAGCTAACGTCATGTTCAACTCAAAAATGGCATGTTTCTTACAAGTTTATTTGCAAATAATGCTGCCACCACATATCTCCAAATTTTTAAAAAATGTGAGCCATCTGTAACCTGCCCCTCTAATTTTTTGGTAATCTTCCCAACCAATCCGCTAATTATTTACCACAACATATTTACTTCTAATTTTCTCTCAGTTGCATTCTCTTTTCCTACCCTAAGTCGACTTAGAAGCTTTGCTATTTCTAGCCTTTGTTACTATAAAATCTATTAAGTGTTTTTTCCTACATTCCTGTGCAAACCCATTCTCCACATCACAGCTAAAATTATGTTTAAATTGAAAGTAGGATGTTGCATCTAATATACTCAAAATTCTTTGTTACATTAACCCCATTTTTTAGAATAATATCAAAACTACATAACACAAAATGTCCTTCACTGTCTAGTCTGAACTTGCCTTTCAAAGTTTACATCTTGCCAATCCTTTCTGAAACACCTATATTAATGTTTCCAAATTGGCAGATGCTGTTCTTTCTCTTCCTGCTCCCATTCTATTCCTCTTCCTATTTCTATTTCTGTATCTCCTCTCTGTTTTCTCCTGCTTTCTGCCTCACCACTTTCTCCTCTTTTTCTTTCTCTTCCCTTTTATATTCCATCTTCTTTTCCTTATTTTCCTTTTTTCTCTTTTTTCAGTCTCCTCCCCATTTTTCTATCCATGTTTTAGTTGTAAAATTTAACTTATTCTTTCATTCTTTTTTTTTTTTTTAAGATTTTATTTATTTGCCAGAGAGAGAGAGAGAGAGAGAGAGAGAGCAAGTGAGCACAGGCAGGCAGAGTGCCAGCAGAGGCAGAGGGAGAAACAGGCTCCTCGCCAAGCAAGGAGCCCGATGTGGGACTCGATCCCAGGACGCTGGGATCATGACCTGAGCCGAAGGCAGCCGCCCAACCAACTGAGCCACCCAGGCATCCCTTATTCTTTCATTCTTAGCTTCATTATTTTTGAGGTGTTCATCAAATGTTTTATTGAATAAAAACCACAGAAAAGACAGTCATGGGGTCACTCTCCAAATGTGAGAAGCAGCCCCTGTGGGAAGTAAAGAATATCCTCAGCTATGTGGGTTTGAGTCAGTTAAAAGGCATGTCTAAGGCACACATCTGGTGGCCACCTTTGTGTCAGAAGACGTGGTGGGTGTATTGCTCAGTGGAACTATTCCCCATTTTTATTAGGCTTCCAGTCACAGCATGCAGGTAAGGGTGGCTCTCTCTGCCCCTAGATGGGTCTCCCTACCCCTTCCTCCAGGGCAGAATGTCCACCTCATTATTTTTTAAATAGACAATACATTCACTTGATAGAAAATTCAAAAGATACAAAGAATATACTGTGAAAAGTCTCCCTCCCAGCTCTTACCTCCCAGTTATCTAGGTTTCTCCTCTCCGGAAGCAGCTAACAAAAGTTACCAGTTTTTCATGCATTTTGACAGAGATATTGCATTTATATACTATTATGATAATATACATACATTATATGCTGTCATATATATGATAGACAATATATTATCCAACCATACATGCATAGCTACCTACATCCAACTATATATGCATAGCTAATTACATACATATACTTATATACATCTCTCTCTCTCTCTCTCTCTATATATATATATATATATATATATATATATATGGATTTATCTTGTTACAGGAGTTTGACCTTACGCAATTCAATTGTGTAAACTGAGTAAACAGCCTCTCAGGCTATTGTCTTCCTGTCTGATTCTGGATCCTGAATTCCACAAGACAGACAGTGAAGGAGGAAAGGTAGTTTTAAAGTACCACAATAGGCAAATCTATAGAAATAGAAATTAGATTAGTGATTGCCTGGGGCTAGAGGATAGAGGGTAAATGCCAAATGGCCACTAATTGGTACAGGGTTACTTTTTGTGATGGTAAAAATGCTCTGGAGTTAGATAGGGGTGATGGTTGAACAGCTCTAGGAATATATTGAAAAAAAAAAAAAAAAGCACACACACTCTAAATTGTGCACTTTAAAAGAGTGAATTATGATATAAGAATTATAGTTTAGGGGAGGCTGGGTGGCTCAGTCAGTTAAATGTCTGCCTTTGGCTCACGTTGTGATCCTGGGGTCCAGGAATCAAGCCCCACATGAGGCTCTCTGTTCAGTGGGGAGCCTGCTTCCTGCTTCTCCCCCTCCCATTCCCCCTGACTGTGCTCTCTCTCTCTGTGTCTCACTCTCTCAAATAAATAAATAAAATCTTTTATAAATTACAGCTTAAAAGAAAAAATGAAAAGAACAGTAAGTATAGTACATTATCATCTGTGTGAAGAAAAATTAAAATAAATAAAATAACTAAAAATAAAATAATAAGTAAAGTAAACTAAACTAAACTAAACTAAACTAAATAAAATATTACTGGCTTAAGTGTCTTAATGCAGCTAGGCTGAACTACATATCCAAGAATTCCCTTTCTTGTATTTTTCCAGTTAAAGTAGGTGGATAAGAGATTGTTTTTTGGTTTTGTTTTTGTTTTTTTGTTTGTTTGTTTGTTAGTTTGTTTGTTTAAATAAGAGTTAGTTTAATTTTGTCTGAGGTTTGTTGGGCAGAAGTAAACCAAAAGCCATTCTGAAAGTTGGGAAAGGGTCCTTATGTGATCTTGTAGCCACACAGTGTTGCTTATCTGGGACTCAGATGTTGGTGATGAAGGGTAGCAGACAGGCCTGCAACTGCTCCGCTTTCCTTCAGCTTGATAAATTTTGGGCTTGGTGTGCATTTGGTTCTGTTCAACAGAGATCAGTATCTCATACTCTCACCTCATTGAGGTTGGAGGCAGTGAGAACTGACATGGGTATCAGGCCAACCTTGTGAATTCCAGGTCACATTCAAAGGTTTGTATTTTTCCTTATTCTTCTCCAATATACATCTATTTTCCTCTCTTCAATTCCCACAGTTCTGCTTCATTGATCTATAGGTCTATTCAATATCAATATAACACCATCTTGGTTATTGTAACTTGGTAGTCCTATTCATATTTTGCTTGTACAATATTTCCCTATTTTTTATAATGTCACTAATGATATATTAAAAATCAAAGTACTTGAGGAGAAGGCAGCTTGTATTTTTTTTTTAGTTTTTTAAAAGTTTTATTTATTTATTTGAGAGAAAGTGAGACCTAGCGGGGGAGAGAGAAAGAGAGAGAGGAGTAAGCATGGCTGGGGGAGGGGTAGAGAGAGTAGCAGACTCCCCACTGAGCAGGGAGTCTGATTTGGTACTTGATCCTCTGACCCTGGGATAATGACCTGAGCTGAAGGCAGTCGCTTAATCAACTGAACTACCCGAGTGCTGTATTTAACGAGAAGTTGAAATAGCATCGAGAATGACAGAAAGCACTTCAAAGAATATAATTATCATTAATTCACTATTGGGCCCTCAGCATCCAGCATAGTATATAATAGATCTAATCTACAGTTCTAAATATAGATAGATTACATATGTGTGAATAAATGAATGAACAGGATCTTGATAACATCTTTATATTCTATCACCATAATAGCACACCAAAGTTGGCCCTGGTTTCATTTCAGCCTCCATGTTAGTTCCTCCCTATTAAAGCTGTGTTTGTTTTTATTGTTTCTGCTCTTGTCAATGCATTGCTTTCTCTGCCGTACCTGTTAATGTTCTGGCATGTGTCACCTGCAACATAAAATCCAATCAAACCCTAGAGGTCAATGGATATTACCACTGCCTTCTCCTCCTTTCCTATCTGTAGTATTGTCCCTTAATTAGTATAGATTTTTTAAAAACTAGCTCTCCTAAACCATTCTGTCCCATCTTTGATAATTTGGCCAGAAAGGACATAGACTCTTCTATCCAGATGTACTGTAACAAATTGGAAAAATTGAAAGTTTAATTTAGAATTATTTAGAATAGCTAATCTAATTTAAAAGTTTTTTAAAACAGTAATCTGTTATTATATATAATCAAATGAAAATTTAAAAGAAAAATAAATATTAAAATGGTCATGGTAGTATGCTAAAAGGTAAGTATTCAAATTTTTATGTGTTAAAGTATTTTCTGCATATTAAATTAGAATAAACAAAAAAGAAACAATGATTCATCATTCACCATATAGGTATTTATTCCTTAATTTTTTTAGCAGAAAAAAGTGTATAATATTAAAGTTAATTTTCTGCAGTGATTAAATTTATTATTATTCAATTGGATAACAGCCTAACTAAACTTAAATCAATAATCAATATTTATTATGTGAAGTATAACATTATTAATTGCACACACGTAAAGACATACATAAACACACATAAACACATAAACACATCCACACAAGTATTATTTTTAACACAAGTCCAGTACTTCATGTGATACAATAATAATTTAAAATAATCGCAACAATAAAGAATATATATTTTTTGGAAATATTCCTATAAATTATTTTATTCCTATAAAATATTCCTATAAATTCTTAGTTTTTCTTAAAAGGAAACTGTAGTTTTCAGTTTTATCAATAGATGGCACTACTATTTACCACGTTTTTTTGTTTTTTTGTTTTCTGCACTACATCTTAAAATATTTGCTAAAATCTGTCAGTTGATCAAATAACACATTATTGGTATTCTTTCTAGAAGTATTCCTTTTGGAGACTTACTTTCACTGAACAATTATTATTACATTGACACAATTGATGTGTTACTTTAAAATATTCACTTTCAAAACTAATAGAGTTTTTGAAACTGTGATAATTACTGTAAAATGCTTGTTATCACCCATAAAATTTCCCAGATACTTTCTAAGAAATATTTTATTTTTATTTTTATTTTTAAGACATTCTGACTTAGCATTTGTGAGAAAAGGGAGTGTTGAATTTGTTGGGAGTAGTACCATCATTGGGTGTTTTGCTTATTTTTTGTTTTTTTAAAGATTTTATTTGTGTATTTGACAGACAGAGATCACAAGTAGGCAGAGAGGCAGGCAAAGAGAGAGAGGGAAGCAGGCTCCCTGCTGAGCAGAGAGCCCGATGCAAGACTCGATCCCAGGACCCCGAGACCATGACCTGAGCCGAAGGCAGCGGCTAACCACTGAGCCACCCAGGAACCCGGGTGTTTTGCTTATTATTTGCTTTTATTTTAAAATGATCGGTGGTCTTAAAAAGTGATTTAGAGGAAACTTCTAAAATCTGATGGCATATATTACCTATGAATGGTGATAGAGCCCTGCTGATAGTCACAAATTATCTATTTTCTATTGTTAATCCCTTGTGCAACTATATGACTGGTAAAATAATCGGTATTCTGTCATGAAACCTCTCAAGTCACTATTCTAGATGTTAGTTTAGAGCATTCTCTTTGTTTAACCTCTGGCAAAGCTACTTAAACTAATTTGTGTTAGCTGGAAATGTGGAGTCAGAAGCAAAAGAGAACTTCTCAGGCTGCTTTATGAACAGTAAAATAATCAGAGCCTTCAAATCCATATTGTCTTTTCATTTTCTTTTGGCTTATCTTGTCTATCACCAACATCATATTCATCATAACTAGCAAGTAACAACAACATCTTTTAGCATGTGGTCAATATAGAGTCATTATTTATGGCATTAAACTTCTAGAAGTATGCTTGCTTCATCATCTCAACTAAATTGAAATCTCCTTGTTCTTAATATAATCTCCATAAATATAATACCATAAATGTATATGCAGATTTCTGAGGAAAAAGTGCTATTGTATGACCACAGCTTTCTCTTTGGCTCTCATCTAAAATTATTAATCTAAGTGAGTGGCAATCCTGCTACTAAAAGAAAATGTACTCAAGCTAGGATGTGTTCATGGGCTTGTTTTGGAAAAGTTCTTCTTTGCAACTTACACAAACTTTTTGGATTTGTCTGACACCCAAATTTCAAAAAGCCTACATGGGTAGGATCTATGTCCTTGTTTATACCACACATTTAATTAATGACCTTATCTACTGTGAGTTTAATCCAAAAGCTGCTTTCATCATTATGAGACTACTATGCAGCTGATCCTTGAAGATCACAGATTTGAATTGCGCAGGTCCCTTTATATGCAAATTTTTCTGGTAAATACAGTACAGTACTATAAATGTATTTTCTCTTCCTTATGGTTTTCTTAATAAAATTTTCTTTTCTGTAGCCTACTTTATTGTAAGAATGTAGTATATAAACATATAACATGCGAAATATGTAACTAACGGCTTATGTTATCAGTAAGGTTTGCAGTCAATGGTAATCTATTGGTTGTTAAATTTGGGGGGAGTCAAAAGCTATACACAGATTTTCAACTGTAAGAGTGTTGGCACCCCTAACCTTCACATTGCTCAACAGTCAACTGTATATGGAGATACAAATACCATGGTACATGTAGAGTGGCGAACTTATATCAGCCCACAGCTATTTAGTTTATTATATTTTAGTATAAACAAAAAAATTTCCAGGGTACGTCAGTGGCTCAGTGGGTTAAGACTCTGCCTTTGGCTCAGGTCATGATCCCAGGGTCCTGGGATTGAGCCCCATATCAGGCTCTCTGCTTGGCAGGGAGCCTGCTTCCTCCTCTCTCTCTGCCTGCCTCTCTGCCTATATGTGATCTCACTCTCTTTCAGATAAATAAATAAAATCTTTAAAAAAAAGGTTTCCAGTTCAACAAGCAAAATAGATCAATATATAACTGTCTACTGTATTCTGTCTGCAAAGTACAAAATTCAGCATATAGAAAAAAAGAATTTATGAAACATGGACCTCATTCTTTGGATATCTAATTGCAAAGCTCCATATATATCAAGACCCTAAAGAAAGATGCTATGAAAATCAACCTAATTACTTCTAATGAAAAAATATATATATATACATATATACATATATGCATACATGTACGTATACATATACATATACATATGCATATGTATACATATGCATATATATATATATATATGGGGCAATGCGGGATGTCTAAGATGAAAGAAATTACTGGGAGCTGCAATGCTTGTGGCTACCTGCACATGAGCATGGAACACAAACTGAGCCTTAGCAAATGGATCTGAATGAGGTCAGAGAAAATGGGAGCCTCACCCATGCCTGTACTCAGACCCTGATGGCTTAAAGAAGTAATGTGCTACAAGAGTAAACTGCATTGAAAAAAAAAAAAAAAAAAAGGACTGGGTAGTAAAAATCATGTAAATGAATTACAACCATTACTCATAAGAAAAGCATAAAGAGGTATTAATTTGCAGAACTCATCAAAGCCTAAATACAGAATGTGAAAATATAATTTTATACTTTCCCAAGATATCAGACAGTCTACAATTAACTGAATTACTGCTACAAATACAAATGAGTCCTGTTTCATTGTTAAATTAATTTCTAGAATGTTCTTTCCATTTGGTAAGTTTAAAAATGATATAGATATCAAATAACAATCAAATAATGAAATCATATTTACTGATATATTGATATATTGTACTATGTAATATGGTATATAAATGACACATAAAGGAGTTAAATGGGTCCAGTCATGACTGGTCATAACTGCTTGCATTATACTAAGCTATCATTTCATAATTTAAAACATCTTACTATTTTGGATTGAACTGCAATTTAAACATAATATGGAAGAAATAATTGTAAATAATACATATATCAACTGCAAAATTCAGGGAAACACCATCACCAATAACAGTAAAACAGTACAAGGGAAGAGAATGAACAAATTCATTAATTTAAATGAAGTAAAATTTATTTTTAGAACATATGGATTAACAAGTACACATGTAAATTGCAAAAGGTGCTTAAAATCTAATTAAGCTATCTTGAGAGTTCCTTCATGCTAAATCTTTAAGATCAAATAAGCCTCATTATCACATTAACCTTCTTTCAACTCTCTTGTTATACAAGTGTCATTACATTAATTAGTCATTATACTGTTCTTTAAGTGCTGGCCACCTCATGAGTGTTTTGTAACATTACCTAGTACTTGTATACACAGAAATCATCTATGAAATAGCACTTCTATGGGCAGGTGTAAACCAGCCAAGTAAACTATGTTGTGCTAATCTAAATGGGCCTGTCGATATAATCATAATTTTATGAAGAAATGTAATTTTGTAGCATTTAAAAATAAGATTTAGTCCATTCATTCACCCATAAAAGTCCATGAATACATTCACTTATACCCTAAAAGAGTTCTGGCTGAATAAATTTAGGTCTGAGTCAATTGTGAATGAATACAAAACATTAGTATCTGAGAATGAGTCATCTACCTGAGAGATTTGCTCCTATTAACAAAAGTCTCCAAGTAACTCTGATTCATGGAGACGATTATATCTCTCCCAAGATGTTCAGAAGTCCACAAGTAGGAGGAGGGAGGAAGTATCGTCTTGGCACACTTGAAGAAAGACTGAGCTGGTTCAGTTCTTCCTTCTCACATCTGGGGTCTGGCAGTAAAGAGGATGTGTGTTGTTCTGCTCTGCGGAAAATCAGGTCTCAGCTTTGTTTCCCTGTGCTGAGGTCTATAGTAATGTTTATGAGTTATTAAGCATATTAAATTATGGAAATTAAACAATTGTCATAGATCTCAAACACATTCTCTAAGCAGGTTTTCCACAATGATATGCTGACATTTATATAACTCACTATCTTTCTCTCAATTGTTTCTGAAGATCAGATCAGGAGGGGAAGAAATTGGTGATATTTACCATCTCTTAGATGCTCAACATCTGATGCTTTAGGAAACTTTGACAAATTTATAGAGCAAAGTTTTGTCGACATAATAACACCAGGAGGAATCACAGCTTTTGAACTAGCTCTGGTGGGTAACTTAGATAATACATGCTTTGATGGTAATTTTAGAGAGAGAGAGAGAGAGAGGTTTCTATATGCTGCAGCCTTACTTAGCAAGCGGCTTTAGGCCTAAGCTTCAATAAATACTGGCTAATTAGATTTGATCCCATTGGGTGACTTTTTCCCCATAAATGAATAGCTGTGTTTATGTAGGCAGAACTGTGTGTAACAAATACAGACCTTAAGAAGCAGGTCACCCTATTTATATAGGCTGTCATAATTCAATTTTGAATTACACAGGTGCACTTTGGTTGGATATTTTAATCAAAGCCAAAGTAAAGGTAAATCCTTTTTATGTATCAGTAAGTGGCTTTTGCTGTGTTTCTCAACCATGTCTGTAGGAAGGGTTTTTGTTGTTTTGTTTTATTTTTTTTTTTTCCCTAATGCACAGGCAGCTAATTTCCATTAGTGTTACAAAGCCCTAAGTACAGGTTACTCCTTTATATTATTAGTGGCATACCTAAGTAGGCAATACTAAATTGACTACCCAAATTCCATTAACTACCTTTTTGTTACAAAAAGGGGAGCTTTCTCAAGGACTTAAGTACCAGCCCACTGCTAGTGGTCACAAGAACTCTGGTTTCCTTAATTATATAAACTCTGATCATGGCTTTAGATTTCAGAGATCTATAGTGTGTCTTGACCCAAAGAAAGATGATATATATTTTTAAACAGACAAATGGAAAATAAAAAAGTATCTTATCTTTATTTTAGAGAAATAAATCTCAAGTTCTGGATACACTAGCAACTGCTGGTGAAAATACTGCCAACTAAAAACCTAAACTGGAAATTAAACTTCCATACCCCCATTGTCTCTAAGAATTAGGTTTGCTTAGGATGTCAAGGAGGAACTGAAGCCATTTAAAAATATCCTGTCATTTTCTATCAGGACATGAATAGAAGCAAATGAAAACAAAAGAAAAGAAGACTGATTAAACTAGAAAAGAGAGATTTACTTAGGAGGACATCTTAGAGGACAGAGCAGACTGATATAAAAAAAAATTAAATCTTGAAGTCCAATGTACACACACACAGACAACACATGCACACGCACATGTCACCTACAGCCAGCTCTTAAAAAGGGTATCATTAAAAACCGAGGAGATGTTTTTGTTGTCTGTTTAATAAAACCATAGGTAGTACCCCCTGCCACCTGACAGCTGAAGAGAGTGGAAAAATCTGAGAAAGCAGACTAGAATGATTCCTCAAAGGGAACCTGAACTAGGAAACAAAAGGGAACGTTTATTTATCATTCCTATGTATTTAATCAGCACATTGCTTCATTCTGGGTATCAAAAAGCAGACAGAAAAATAATCTCCTCCAGTAAAGAAAGACCAAAACTGAACTATGAACATATGAAATAAGTAATTTGTCTTAAGTCTAAGATGTTATAACATATATTAATAACAAAGAAAAAATTGCTTCCAGTTTAATAGACACATTGGTTCTTATAACCCTAGACTGTAGAACGTATCCCTATTTCAAGGATATTAAAATATAACAGAAAAAACAGCATAAATAATATGTTAGGATGTGTGAAGTTATTAGAGGGTAATAGCACTATCGATAAATAAAGTTGAGAGTGACTGCAAGTGGGCGGGTGGGACTAGGTATAATTTTAAATTGTGTCGTTTGCATAGGTTTCATTAAAAAAAGGAACATTTAACCGAAGAGTTGAAGGAGGTTGGAACTGAGCCTGGTGAGGATCTGGAAAGTATCCTTAGGCAGAGGGAATAGCCAACTGAAAATGCTTTCTATACTTAAAGATAAAAAGAGCATTTAATGCAGCTGGAGTGAAGTTTGCAAAAGGAAGAGTAGCAGAATAGGAAGATACCATAAAAATCAGAACATTTAGTGTTTTGATGGGCATTCACATGATTGGCTTTTAATCTGAGTGACACTAGGGGCAACGATAGGATTTTAAGCACAGTAGGGACATGAGCTGATCCCATAAAGGTGAAATTAGGGATACAAAAAAATTGGAATGATCATAGTAAGTTGGGAATACACAACAATGAGAATAATATCTCACAGATATCTACCAAGTGTTTACACTGACTGTGGAAAAAAAAAATATATATATATATATTAGAAGGACAGAAGAGAAGCATCAGATTCTCATAGCATCCCTGGCTGTATTTCAAAATAACAGTTACTGCAGGTGGCCATGGAGAGAGCTATCCTCCGCAACTAAGGGCACATGACCAGGAAATCTATGGAAAAAAAGATTCTGAGAGAAAACAGAGCGTAGAGGAAACATGCTAAAAGGAATCTAGGCAAAATAATGGTGGATTATGTCCAGACACAGGTTAGTTACTGTTCTAATGGAAGAAGAATCTCTGGCTGGGATTACTTGAATCAAGAAGGAGAAGGTGGACAATATGCGTCTGGACTGTGAATGTTTTTGGCAGATCCAGATGCAATATTTTCAAATCCCTCCCTGTGAAAGATCCCACAGGACAACATATAAATGTAAGGACCTATTTAGCAAGAGAGTTTCATTAAAGTTAAACTGTCCCAGCTACCCTTCCCCCAGGGGATTAACTTAAAAACAAGTCCCGGAAACCAGCTCAAGGTAACAAAGCCCAGATACAAGAGTGGGTCAGGCCAGGTGGAGACCTCTGATCAGTGGGGGGGTTGCATACTGTCTCCCTGGTTATCAAGGAGTATGGGCCCCACCCTTTGGGAGCCTTTTTGGCTCCAATCCTAATCAAGGTGTAATAGGCTGGTTCAAATGTCTGCTAGGGTAAATTGTAATTCAGTTGGTCACCTAGCATCACTATGGAGTTTCCTGTGTGTGTTACAATCTCATTGGTCACCTGTGTGTGGCCAGGCCCGACCGCATGGCCTTTGCCCTTAAAAACTAGTCTGTGAAATAGAGAAGGATCACCCTCTCTTATAAGAGGTGCGTCCCCAAATGTTCAGTTAGATTCTTGATGCTTGGCGCAAAATAAAGCTTTGCTTGACCTTTGCTTTATATCGGTCTCGCTCTTTTAATCATGGACCCATTATTGGGGCATAACAATTAAGAAATACACAAGAACATTTCCTTACACCACACACAAAAATAGACTCAAAATGGATGAAGGATCTCAATGTACGAAAGGAATCCATCAAAATCCTTGAGGAGAACACGGGCAGCAACCTCTTCGACCTCTGCCGCAGCAACATCTTCCTAGGAACTACGCAAAAGGCAAGGGAAGCAAGGGAAAAAATGAACTACTGGGATTTCATCAAGATCAAAAGCTTTTGCACAGCAAAGGAAACAGTTAAAATCAAAAGACAACTGACAGAATGGGAGAAGATATTTGCAAACGACATATCAGATAAAGGACTAGTGTCCAGAATCTATAAAGAACTTAGCAAACTCAACACCCAAAGAACAAATAATCCAATCAAGAAATGGGCAGAAGACATGAACAGACATTTCTGCAAAGAAGACATCCAGATGGCGAACAGACACATGAAAAAGTGCTCCATATCACTCGGCATCAGGGAAATACAAATCAAAACCACAATGAGATATCACCTCACACCAGTCAGAATGGCTAAAATCAACAAATCAGGAAATGACAGATGCTGGCGAGGATGCGGAGAAAGGGGAACCCTCCTACACTGTTGGTGGGAATGCAAGCTGGTGCAGCCACTCTGGAAAACAGCATGGAGGTTCCTCAAAATGTTGAAAATAGAACTGCCCTATGACCCAGCAATTGCACTATTGGGTATTTACCCTAAAGATACAAATGTAGTGATCCAAAGGGGCACATGCACCCGAATGTTTATAGCAGCAATGTCCACAATAGCCAAACTATGGAAAGAACCTAGATGTCCATCAACAGATGAATGGATCAAGAAGATGTGGTATATATACACAATGGAATACTATGCAGCCATCAAAAGAAATGAAATCTTGCCATTTGCGACAACATGGATGGAACTAGAGCGTATCATGCTTAGCGAAATAAGTCAAGCAGAGAAAGACAACTATCATATGATCTCCCTGATATGAGGAAGTGGTGATACAACATGGAGGCTTAAGTGGGTAGAAGAAGAATAAATGAAACAAGATGGGATTGGGAGGGAGACAAACCATAAGTGACTCTTAATCTCACGAAACAAACTGAGGGTTGCCGGGGGGAGGGGGTTTGGGAGAAGGGGGTGGGATTATGGACATTGGGGAGGGTATGTGATTTGGTGAGTGCTGTGAAGTGTGTAAACCTGGTGATTCACAGACCTGTACCCCTGGGGATAAAAATATATGTTTATAAAAAATAAAAAATTAAAAAAAAAAAAAAAAAAAGAACACAAACAATAAAATAGAAAATGTCAATGATTTTAGGCTATTAAAATATGTATTTATGTAGTGTAAAAAAAAAAAAAAAAAAAAAGAAATACACAAGAACAAAATGTTTGGGCCCAAAGGCAGAGAGCAATAAAGAAGACGGAAGACACTTATTTCTAGAATACCGTCCTGCTGAAGGAAAAGGGAGAGTCCAAATTAAGACGATAATGAAGTTGGTGAACACTTCTGAAATAAATAATGGAACAACTAAAGAGAAAGAGAGCAATAGAGCAGGGAAAAATCTAATAGAAATAAATACTACACAAGGTCTGCAATCCTTCTAAACTGAGGAAATGACACAGTGTAGAGCTCATGGTGAAGTTAAGGTCAGCAGTAGTCCCCTGAAGGCATAGTTTTCAGAAACATTAATCTCAATTTTAGTTTCAAAATCAGCTAAAGGCTATATGTCAGCTGAAGCAATGTGGGGCCTTGGTAAGATCGTTGTGGTTTCACAATACAAATAATTCCATGTGGCACTGGTTCCAAAAACGCCTATTCCCCAGAGAAGATGTGATTGTCTTAAATGTTTTCTTAAAGAGGTGGCACTCTACACCACTTGGTCTTTCTCCCAGAAAGCTTACAAGCATTGTGTTCTCAGGACAAAATCAGGCTAGATGCACACTGTAAGTATTACTATTTCATTCTGAACCCAGAGCCAGTTTCTCTTCCTCAAACTTCCTTACAACAGAATGTACTAATTGTGAACCCTAATAAGTAGGTGAAAGGGCTATCTGCTACAAGGCCCACCCTATAACCTCCTACAAAATCTTTAAAGTGTTGTCTCTTCTGTTATCTGCTAAACAAACAGACAAACAACAAACAAAAAACAAACAAGAAAACAAACAAAGGAACAAAAAAAGCAGAGGCTCTATTAGAGGATCCCAAGGCTTTAGGAAAGTGATTATTTTCTTTTCTTTCCTTTTATTTTTTAAGATTTTTATTTATTTATTTATTTGACAGAGATCACAAGTAGGCAGAGAGGCAGGCAGAGAGAGATATTGGAGGAAGCAGGCTCCCCGCTGAGCAGAGAACCCTGGGATCATGACCTGAGCCAAAGGCAGAGGCTTTAACCCACTGAGCCACCCAGGCACCCCAAGGGAAGTGATTCTTAAACTCTTCAGGAGATCGTTTTTTTTTTTTTTTTTTTCATTCAAAGCTATAGTTACCAGGTAATAGGATCCTTTACCTAGACGGTGTAGAAATATGCAATTACTATAAAATATTTTTGAAGTTACTAATAATTTCTATACTTTCTTTCATGGATGGATAACAGTTCAGAGAAATAGTTCATAGACTGTAACAAGGCCATGGCAGTAGCATCGTCTTACATAATACTGTGGCCTATAGAAAGAAGGCTCCTGAATCACTGAATACATCAAAGAGAGCTTCTTTACCAGTCTGCAGCTGGACTGTAGGAGAACTGACAATGAACTTGATAAATAAAGATAAGATACTGGTTGAAATGATGTAACAGAGCCACAATACAGTCATGGCTTAAATAAGATGTAACTTCTGTTAGCGTAGTCATAAAATGGTATGGTCCCTTGATAATGTGGATGTTGTTATAACAAGGAGACCCAAAGACAGTTACTTAAACTAAATGTAAATCCTTGAAATGGTGAAAGGTTAATTTGATAACTTGATCTTGTTAGAAAACTCAGTGTTGCTGAAACAATTACCACAGGGTTAGTGGCTTAAAGCAACAAAAATTTATTCTTTTAAACTTCTACAGGCTAAAAGTTCAAAAACAATTTTAGGGAACTAAAGTCAAGGTGCTGCCATGGCTGGCATGGCATTTTCAAGTCTTAGGGAAAATCCATCCCATTGTTATTTCTGGGTTCTTGAAGCCACCTGCATTTCTTGGACTATGACCCCTTTATCAAATCACTCCAACCACTTCCTTCTGTTCTCATAAGTCCCATTTCCTTCTTTGACATTTTTGCTTCATTTGTGTGGGGGTGCTTATATTTAGAACTTACCTGGATAATATCTGCAACTCAAGCTCTTTAGCTTAACCACATATGTAACTCTCCTCAAAAGCCCTATTAGGTAACATTCACGAGTTCCAGGGATTAGGATATGAATATCTTTTGTGAAGATAATATTAAGCCTTCCAGACCCAGGAAATTTCTATCTTTTTCTTCTGCTAACTTTAAAACATAATTTCCTTTCTCTCAATTCAACATATCTCCTCAGCTACCACTATTAGATCCATATTCCAATAAACAGAAACAAAGAAAAAGAGAAAGAAAAGCACATAACTTCCCTTATATGTTAAAATCCAGACATTAGGGCACCTTGGTGGTTCAGTTGGTTAAGTGTCTGCCTTTGACTCAGGTCATGATACCAGCATCCTGTGATCAAGTCCCACATTGGGATCCCTGCTCAGTGGAGAGACTGTTTCTCCCTCTGTCTGCTACTCACCCTGCTTGCACACTCTCTCTCTCAAATAAATAAAATCATAAATAAATAAATAATAAATGAACAAACTCCAGACATTAAGCACATTAGTTATTAGCATACTCCATTAGCAAAAACCTTGTTACAGGACAATACCTAGCTTCAAAGACATCTGGGAAAGGTACTTTTAGGTGGGTAGTCATGAAGCTGGCTGAAACGGGGCCTCTATCACTGAAGAAAGCTGTAGAAAATTATTTGGCAGATATCAATCTCTTCTTCTCACGTAATCACAAAATTAACCTATTTTGGTTGTTTTGATCAATTAAGAATAATTTCTTTAGCCTTAAGAAATTGATATAGGAAGACTCATATTCCACCACAGACAAAACACAATCTGTTGCTGCTGTTGTTGCCGTTGTTTTTGTCATTTCTATCGTTGTTTTTGTTCATTCTCCTCTCTTCATGTACTACTGAGTGCCTGCTCTACTTGTAGCAGAATTAAGTACTGGACATCAAGAACAAAACAAGCATTAATCAAAATTTCTAAATTTATTTCACATAGTGTTGGTGCTGTCAGCATCAGTCATGTCTACCAACTTTCAGAAGGTTTACAAATAAGGGTCATGAGAAAGCTTGACTTTAACAAAACCTCTCAGTCTTTTAAAAAATGGTTCCTGGGGCTCCTGGGTGGCTCAGTGGGTTAAGCCTCTGCCTTCCGCTCAGGTCATGATCTCAGGGTCCTGGGATAGAGCCCCACATTGGGCTCCCTGCTTGGCTGGGAGCCTGCTTCCTCTTCTCTCTCTGCCTGCCTCTCTGCCTACTGTGATCTCTGTCTGTCAAATAAATAAATAAACAAAATCTTAAAAAAAAAAAAAAATGGTTCCTGTGAACCCCCTTACTCTTGTTGGCAGGAATGTGAACTCATGCAGCCACTCTGGAAAACAGTATGGAGTATCATCAAAAAGTTAAAACTAGAACAATCCTATGATACAGCAATAGCACTACTGGGTATTTACCCAAAACATTAAAAAATACAGATTCAAAAGGGTACATGCACCCTGATGTTTATAGCAACATTATCAACAATAGTCACAGTATGGGAAGAGTGCAAATGCTCATGTCCATCAACTGATGAGAGATGAAGAAGGGGTACACACACACACACAGAAGTGGCACACACACACACACAGTGGAATATTACTCAACTATCAAAAAGAATGAAATCTTGCCATTTGCAACAACATGGATGGAGCTAGAGTATATTATGCTAAGCAAAATAAGTCAGTCAGAGAAAGACAAATATCACATGATTTCACTCATATGTGTAGTTTAATAAACAAAACAAATGAACACAGGAAGAAAAAAAAGCAGAGAGAGGCAAAGCATAAAACAGACTTTTAACAATAGAGAACAACCTGATGGCCACCATCGGGAAGGTGGGTGGAGGGATGGGTTAAATAAGTGATGAGTATTAAGGAGGGAACTTGTTGTGATGGGCACTGGCTGTTGTATGTAAGTGATGAGTCACTAAATTCTATACCTGAAGGTAATAATATACTGTATGTTAACTAACTGCAATTGAAATAAAAATTTGGAGAAAGAAAAAAAAATGGTTCATATGAGATACAAAGTCATGATAGAAAATGTAGAACAGATAAGCCTTTGCTATAGATAAATAGAGCCAATATGAAACAACCATTATCAAATGTTGCAAAACCATCAGCAGAAGATCATGATCCCTGGGGGAAAAAAAAAGAAAAGAAAAGAAAAGAAAAATGAAGAAAATGGGTTGAGCTTATAATTGCCTTTTTTCTGCCTAGAGACATTTAGTTTATGTTGATATGAGGCAGAGGAATTGAAGGGTCTTGCTCAAATAAAAGAGTATTTCCTGGAGTTCAGGAAAACTGAAAGGAAATTCATTTCATTTCTTGGAATTCAGGAATCCTTGAGACCTGGAATTTGTAGGAAGAGTGCCAGAAAGGACAGAAGTATGTAGTGATAGAAAAAGCTACACAAATCTGAATCAGGTTTCTAGTAGGGCTTCAGCTAGAACCATAGGATGAAACACCACAAAGTCATGCAAAGTTCAATGACTATAGAAAAAACTACTACTACGGAGCTATAAATTTAAAAACTTCAAGAGCTTACTCAAGGATAGGTGACATATGAGTTAGATTAATCAGACTCCCAACTAGAGAGACCTAATAGAAAACAAAAACAAAAACAAAACAAAACAAAACAAAAAACAGATTAAAGGAACTTCATTAAACACCTCATAGAGATCCCAGAAACACAACATCCTAGGAAAATAGTGAAGTAAACCTTAGTGTAAGGTTTACTCTAGAAATACTCAAATTGAGTTAGAAAGAAAGCGTCAAAAAAGGTCTAACAGATATGCTAATGCCAAAGAAACACTTCTAAAAGGAATCTCACAAATTTCCATCATCTAAAACAAAAACAAACAACAACAACAGAAGACATATGTGAGAAGGAAAATGTGGCTCATATGCAAGAAAAATATTGATCAATAGACAAAGATATAAAATTTCAAAGACCATGAAATGATCTTCAAAATATCTGGTATAGATAGATTCAAATATTTAAGGGGAAACATGAACACAATCAAGGAGAGAAATGAAGCTCATAAAAAACAATCAGAATCTGAAATTGAAAAATATGATATCTGAAATATATCTTTAAAATACATTGGTTGGGTTTAATGGCAAATTATACATGCAGCAAAACAGATTTGTGACCTTGAAGTCAGAGCAGTAAAAACTATCTAAATTGAAGTATTATGAGGACAAAGCATGAAGAGGGAAACAAATAAAACTGATTGTAGTGGCCTATAGAAAAATGTCAAGCAGCCATGCATAGCTGTACTTGAATTCCTAGTGGAGAGAGAAAGCAGAAATCTACTTAAAATTGATGGCCATTTTTTTTTTCCAAATTTGCTGAAAAATGTATATTCCAGACTCCAAGAAGTTGAATAATCCCTACAGGATAAATAAAAGTAGAGAAAACAGAACCAAAACATATTAACAATTAAATTGCTGAAACCTAGTGAAAAATGAAAACCTTAAAAAATTTCCAGAGGAAAATTAAAAAAAAAAAAAAAAGACAAGAGATATAACTTACTTCTCTTTTATAAAGCATTGAAGCCTACAAACCAGAATATAATGCAACATCAGTAAAATATTGAAAGAAAAACAGAAAACAGAAACTGCATTATTAAATTTCAATATCCAGCAGAAATATTCTTAAAAAATACCTTTCCACAAATAAATTACTGATAAAATTGTTAAAAAATGTTTGTTAAGCTAAAAGAAAATGGAGAAATTTGGATTTACATAAATGAATGAGGAGGATCAGAAACAGTAAAAGTTTGTCTCTTCTTTTTAAAAAATAATATCTTTGAAGGATATTTAAAGACTTAAAGATTTTTTTTTAATTTATTTATCTGTCAGGCAGAGATCACAAGTAGGCAGAGAGGCAGGCAGAGAGATAGGAGGAAGCAGGCTCCCTGCTGAGCAGAGAGTCCAATGCAGGGCTTGATCCCAGGACTCTGGGATCATGACCTGAGCCAAAAGCATAGGCTTTAACCCATTGAGCCACCCACGTGCCCCCTTTTAACGATTTATATATTTATTATGTGTGCATGGGTGGGGGAGGGAGGGGCAGAAAGAGAGGGAGCATCTCAAGCAGACTTCTGCTGAGTGCAGAGCCCTACTCAGGACTCAAACCCACAACTCTGAGATCATGACCTTGAGCTGTAATCCAGAGTCAGACACTCAACCAACTGAGTCACCTGATTGCCCCAGAATATTTACTTAATAAAAGCAGAAATAAAACAATGTGTTATAGAGTTTGTAACATACATAGAAATAAAATATTTAACAGTATTATCAGAAAGGATGGAAAGGGAGAGACCTAAGATTTCTGTTTTAAGGTTTTTATTTTAAATGTGAAGTAATAAAATATTATTTGAAGATACATGGTAATAGGATAAAGTTGCATATTGTAAATATAGCTTACCGCTACACTTAAAAAAAAATTAAGCAAAGAGATATAGCTAACAAGTCCATCCTGAAAATAAAATAGAATTCTAAAAGTTATGCAATCCAACAGAAGGAAAATACAAGGAAATAATAAAGTATAGACGTGGCTATTTGAAAACAAATAGCAACATGGTACACTTAAATCTAATGAGAATTAGCCCAAGATAAAGATGTTGAATTTATACCAAAACCATAAACTTTTCAAGGACCTCTCTCACCAAAAGAAAATAAAATAAGAACTAGAGGAAGAATTTGATTCTTGAACTTTACTTGTAATTAAAACATTTGGACTTTCTCTAGATTTTATGTTGCAAGGGCAGTATACTTTAATTTTGTATATTAATTACTTTGGATTTATTTCTTTGGAACTTTGATCTTTGAAGTTTTATTTCTCGGTAGGAATTTAATAATTAGATTACATATTAAAGTTTGAGCATGTATATGCACTTGCTATTACATAATTGTAGTGTCTTGATGTCAAGATTTAATATAATTACAGAGGCTCTGAAGAGCTCTATCGAACAGTATAACTGGACATAATTTAACATGGGGAATAATAGAGACAGAATTTTCAGACTCCAGAGTCTATGAATTAATACAATGTTCAGTCATATTTCAAAGCCTTCTGGAAGCAAACATATGGTGCCTATCAGTAGCTTGCAGGGTGAGCTACCAAAGGACAACATTTATTATTAAGGTAAGGACATTCTTAAATGTGACTGTCCCCAAAAGCAGCTTTGAGAAAAGAACTTAGGTTCATGTTATGATTTGGGATGTGATTCCAGAAAGCATAAGCTAGAGACCAGAAAGGTAAGATGGATGCAAGAAAAATAGAAAAGAAAAGAAAAGAAAAAAATAAAAAGTAAAAGAAAAGATAAAGAAAAGAAGAAAAAAAAAGGGGAAGGAAGGAGAGGGGAGGGAAGAAAGGAGGGGAAGGAAAGGAAGGAAGGAAGAAGAGAGAGAGAGAGAAAGAAAGAAAGAGAGAAAGAAATAGGAAAAGAAAGAGAGAGAAAGAAAGGAGGAAGGAAGAATCATATGGAATGTATCTTAGAATCTTCTGAGTGAGTGCGAAACAGCGATTCTTACTTTTTCTCACTTGTGTCCCTCACTGGTTAAGGACTGTCTGTGTAAGACATTAAATCCCTGGCCCATTTAGACTGCCTCAAGTTCAGCTGATAAAGCTTCCTGTGTCAAATAAAATTCTTAGAAGAGTGGTTTGGGACACATTCCTGAAGCATCAAGCCATCAGGGGATGTCCACCACAGTTGAGAAGGCGTAGGTAGGCTTTTGAGCAAGACATCAACATCAACACGTCTGCAATCAGACCTCCTGAGAGGGATGACTGATTTGATACATGGCTGATCCTACCCCTTAAGAGACAGCTACTTCCCAAGATCACTGTGAGCTTAGTTTCAAGTCAAAATTAAGAGAAAAAAGTTGGAGGGTATGAGGAAGGAACACATAATCCCACTTCTCAGGTCTTTCAGGATTAACATTTCTAGAGCAGTGATTCTGAAACATGGTCAGAATCATGAGGAGAGTTTGTTAAAACATGGATCACTCTCCTTCAGGCACAGAGTTTCTTATTCGGTAGTTGTGGGTGCAAGTCTGAGAATTAGCCTTGAAAATGAGTTGCTGATGCTGTTTGCTGAAGAGCTACAGAGAATCTCTGAGTCAGAGTAACCTTCAAGGATTTTCTTTCTCATCTTTCCTCTGCTATCCAGGGAGGAAGAGTGAGAAGGGGGAGGTAGGCCTCTCACCACCTGCTTTCTGGATTTTACTGCTTACAACAAGGTTTTATTCCCATTTGCATTTTGGCTATACAGAAACCTTGGCAGGGAAGGCTGCCTGTGACTGGAGAAGGAAGTTCAAGTCTATGATGCAAGACAAAGCAGGCCATTGTTGCCCAGACTTAAGCCACTTTCTCAAACAACTTTGTCAGTAATGGAGGTGATGTTTCCATAAGTATACTTCTGGCTCTAGTGTCTTCTTTTAGATGTTTTCAAACTTCGAAGGAGAAAAATGGGATGTTCTATATAGACATCCTATAAAACCAGCAATTTTGTGCACATATTTCTGCCATGAGCAGGAAAAAAAAAATCCACTTAATATTATGTGTAAGGTCTTAAACAATATGAACGAGAGGGAAATTACAGCATACATTATAGGTCTATTGTGAATATGGACAAGCTTTCTGCCCAGAGGGTAGTGTAAACACTGAATGACTTTTAAAATTTCAAACATTCTGTTTCATAAGCTGAAGATCTGAAGACGATTTGCTTTATGTAAAAAGAAAAGAAAAAGCATGAAATGAATTCCGCTGGCAGAGTCAAGCTCCTTTGATTTATACATAATGTTTCTTCTGACAAGGACACAGAAGCACTCTCGTATTTCAATAATCTAATTTTGCATTGTTTGAAAAGAAACAGGACTATTGATAGACTTATTTGGCTTGCACCCTGGGATATTTAAATAGACTTTGCACTTCAAAAACACTTTCACAAATTCCAATAACTTGTGGTATTTTCAGAGCTTTTTATGGTAATCGATGATATATTTTATTTTTATTACTAATTGAAAAATTGCCCAGATAAATATGTTAAGTTTTCTGTGAAAACTTAATTTTCTAAAGGCTTTTTTAACCCTTTCTGAAAAGTGGATGAAGTATAAAAAATGAGTCAAATCAGTTTAGAGATTTATTTGGTTTATAAATGTGTCATTTGGCTAATCTGATTTGCATTTTCTTGCATTTTTCATTGTATTTTTCCAGTGTCACAGCTTATTCCTAACTATTCTTCTGTTATTGGCATATAATAATATTCTGAGTGATCTCAAGTTTATTCTACTTATTTCTACATAAAATATACATTTAAAGTTATTATTGCAAATATAAAACATCACAAAACCAAAGGAAAGGAAAACACACACACAAAAAAGAAATCACTTGTTCAGCAAATCATTTGTTCAGCTGCTGTTTTACAGCTAATCCTACCATTTCTAAGCAATATTATAAAGTGTCATTGTTCTACTACTGTTTTACAAAAAGTTTTGGTACACCAGACATTTTTGTGACAAAAGATGGCCACTGACATATCCAATATTTATTTTTTCTTTTAAGTAATTGAACCCTTAATTGTTGTGGATGGCAAAACAATAAGGCCAAAGAAATATACTTAAATCTCTGCATTTAGAGAGGGTCATTGGAAGTTACTGTTGTTACTTCCATTAAAGTTATTTCAAAAGTGCTCTCTCACGTGACAGGTGTTATTTTTCCTCCCTCTTTCTTCCTTTTTCCTTGTTGAAATATGAACATGATAATTGGAATTTCCACTGCCATTTGGAAAACATGGGAAGACATGGAGAATAGAAACCACGTTCTCACCATGGTAGGGGAAGCAAGGGATAATGATGACATGATGGAGTTGCCTTTTGAAGTGCCTTATCTGGGTTTCTTTTACATGTAAGAAAACACAGCACAGTATCTTCTTTAAGCCCCCTTATTTGGGGTCTCTGTTATCATGCCCAAAGGTCATCTCTTACTGATACACATACAATACATTTTCTACTTGCTTTCTGGTTTCTTCAAATACGTTTAAATATTAAATGTGATCCTTGAAATGCACTTATTATTTTCCCTTCTTGATAAAGATGCCGTAGAAGAGAGTTTTGATCTACTGTGGTGAACTAATGATTAATTAATGTTATTCTTCCCTTCATTTCTCCTTTTCAGCTAAGAATAGAACTGGCAAGTTAGATTTAGAACAGCTGGCTCCCTGAACACCTATCAAACCTTAGTGGTTCATGTATTCTTTTGTAGAAACTTGACCTAATTAAACGTGTTTCTGATAAAGAGAAATTACCAGATGCCTTAAGAAAGTGCTTTGTGTGAAGGAACTGCATTTTGCTGGTTCGAGCACCCCGTTTTAGAAGTACTTGATCAACTTGGAAACACCAGTCGCTATTTTAGTTCATTTCACATTTCTTATGGTCTCACTGTCTTCCTTACCTACCCCTTTCCTTACCTTACCACTTCTTCTGTGGTCCATCATTATAATAATTCCCTTGTAAACTTGTTTATTTTCCTCATTCCTGTCTTTCTTCCACTTACTCACTTGACAAAATAAAATGCTGGTTTAACCCAAATCTCTTCTTTCTATGATTGCAAATGCACAGCCAACCACAACTGAAGGAAAACATACTAATATTTATCACCTCAAGGACACCCAATGATCTGCCTGACATACCAACTATCAGCTGTTATTTCTATCACCCTCCTGATCTGCAAGATAATTATTTTATCTCGCTTCCTCTGCTCAAATCAACTCTTACAAACTCCTCACTTTTAATAGTTGGTATTCCTGGCTGCACTGAAGAAATCCAAGCAATGCAAAGAGGATTATTTCCTCATGTTTCCACCCTGAGCATCTGTTCCCAGTCTGTCTTGCTCCCTGTTTCAACAGATTAACTATTCATCTTCCAAAGACCAATCCTTCAATGTGTGTACTAATTACATCAACTTTTTACAAACTTGACTACTGCAATTCTCCCTTTTTTCCCTCTTAAATGATCTGCATTTCCTCTTTACCAGATTATTCACATCAGCGTAAAAGAGTATCATATCCGCAATTTTTTTAAAATCCCCCCACTTTAACTCCACGGCACTCTCTGTCTACTGCAGTTCTCTCTCTGTTCAGTCTCAACCGATGTTCAGCAGTAATGTCATCATTTTCCTCTTTGCAAACCCCGCGCTTTCATAAAAACATTTATACAAAGAACTTTGGAGCAGATTAAATGTAGTAGGAGGTAATTGAAAGAGAAGGGTTTTTCTCCCAGGTTCAGGGATCTGTTTCTAGAGAGAGAAAACATTAAATCTCAGCAGCAGTCAATGCTTATACTGAAATCCTCTAAATTAATTCATAATGCTGAGACCGATGGTCATAGCTCTGTGGCTGAGACCTCATGGTTCCCACATTCTCACATCCATCTTCAGAAAAACCTTGTGGTCAGAAAGAAAGCAGTTCATTCACAAGGTGGCAGTAAAATAGGGAAGGTGCGTTTCTCCAATGCTGTTCAGGGCACATCTTGCAACATGAAAGCCTGCAGTTTGGCTCAAAACCTTCTTACTGGGCTTCCCAGCTGAAGCCTAAAAATGAGTTAAGGTATGCAAGAAGCCTGCTTCAGACATGAATGGGGAACAGAAATGCCTAAAGAACAGTTACTTGAAATGGTTCTCATGTTTTACCAAGCATCACAATTACCTAGGAAGCTTGCCAAAGTGCTGTATTCAAATCAAGTTCCAGAAAGTGTTAGTGGAATCCAGAGTTCTAAGCTTTTGATAATTTTTCATGTGATTCTGATGTTGCTAGAACATGAACCATGCACTACTCTACAGACTACTAAGAACTCAACCAGCTGGTCCTTAGACTAAGAGAACTAGAACTGGGAGTGAATATAAAAGACAGAACTAATTGTTAACCAAACAAAACTGGAGAATCTCTCACAAAACAAACAAATAAGTAGCTCAGAGCATTAGTTTTGTCAAAGAGGCCATTAGTCTGTAAACAGTTACAACAAAGAGGGAAGTAAGAACCAGATTTGCAAAAACAACCATTTCCCCAGGATGCCACATCTAGATAGAGAACATCCCCCAGACAAGGTTGTTCTGTCCTACCAAGATTGTGCATCCTCAGGTACAATTGCTGTATCCAAAGTCCAACTGCAAACATCTGAGACCACTGGGAGTAGCATGCATCACCTCCTTTGTACCTTGTATGCTGTCTTCACTGGTGTCCTTGAAAGTTCGCTTCCAAGCCTTAACCTATCAGTAAGTTACAACTGGGTTTGCATTAGAAACCAAGGCCTAGATCTGCTTCTATTGAGTGCCCGTAACAGTCAAGTCAAACTGTCAGCTCTCCAGTCTTCTCAAACTTTTTTCCAATACATTTTAATTGATTTCTCAGGACACACTTTCCATGACAAGGTACTCATTCTAAGTCTTCTTTACTCCACTTGTTAACCTCAGCTCCAAGGCTCAATCCTCAATATGAATATTTATACTCATTCCTAAGGTGACCTCATCAAGATCAAACCTATGGCTTTAAATACAGTTTATACACATTGATATTATCTAAATATACAACTTTAGGCTGTCACTCTCCTTTGATTTCCATACTTACACACTAAATTGCAAACTTGATTTCTATCTAGAAATTATATTGAAGTTAATTTGTCCAAATACATATATATATATATATATTAATCTCAGTCTCCAAATGTGCTTCTATATTCAGTTAATGTTACAAAGATATATCTAAGTGTTTCAAATTTAATAGGTTTATTTATTTATTTATTTATTTAAGATTTTGTTTATTTTATTTGACAGACAGAGATCACAAGTAGGCAGAGAGGCAGGCAGAGAGAGAGAGAGAGGAGGAAGCAGGCTCCCCGCTGAGCAGAGAGCCCGATGCGGGACTCGATCCCAGGACCCTGAGATCATGACCTGAGCTGAAGGCAGCGGCTTAACCCACTGAGCCACCCAGGCACCCCAGTTTATTTTTTTTTTTAATTCTGTCTTATATTTGCATGCCATTCCTCAGTTATATCATCAGATCTACTTTCAGTAAATATACTAAATTTAACCACTTTTTACTCTTCATCATTAACATTACATTTTTAGCCACTGTTATCTCTTCCTTAGACTATTAAAATATTTGAACAGATCTCAATGCTTCCAGTCATTTTAAAACAAATCAGAATATGCCATTTAGTACACTAAGTATTTGATAGCTTCCCACATTATACTTAGGGTGGTAATACAAATCTTTAATTAGGTCCCCAGGGATCTATGTGATCTAACCCCAGGCTACCTCACCAAGCTCATATCTGTCAGTCCCTTTTTAATTCATCCAAACCACATAAGCCATCTTGCTGCTCCTACAACAAGCCAAGTAAGTTTCTGTTTCCTTTAGTAAATCATAAAGTTATACACACACACACACACACACAATATGGAAGTGAATCAGTATGAATTAATGTATCATACATATAATCCTATGTGATCAATTGAACTAATTAGTTAAAATTTGAATTAAGTCAGGAAAAGAAAAAACCCCTCTGATTATAAGAATGGTATCAGGGGCACCTTATTCAGTTAAGCAACTGCTTTTAACTTATGTTATGATCTTCAGGTCCTGGGATTAAGTCTGAGTCCAGCTTCCTGTTCACCAGGAATCAGCTTCTCCTTCTCTCTCCCTCGGCACCTTCCCCAACCACATGCTCTCTTTCTCTCTCAAATGAAGAAATTAAATTAAATTAATAAAATAAAATAAATTAAAAATCTTAAGGAAAATAGAATATCAGCCTACGTGGCCAATGTTCACAGCCATTAAATTAACAATTAAGAGTATAACATTTGTTGTACATAAATAGCAGTCTTTTAATATCATTACGATCAGCCAGATAATCTGATTAAAATTTCAAGATGCTTATTTTTTTAATTTCTAAAATTAATATGTTGCCTAATTGTTGATATTTAAATTTCAGAAAGTAATTTAAGTTTTTTATGTTTTAATTTTAAATTAGAATGAGTTACTCTGTACTATTTTACAATAAGAATAGTGGTAAAATTTATAGCATTTATCCCCAACCACCTGTTTTTTTTTTTTAATTGAAAAAGATTTTACATTAACAATAAGTTTCAAAACAAACAACAACAACAACAACAACAAAAACTGAGACTTTACCAAACTAAAGAAATTGAAAACTTGCCTTCCTAATCAACTGCGATATTCTTTGAATACATAGTGAAGCATAAAGCAACAATATCAACACCACATTTCTTACCATTTACTTGGAAGATGTGAGTTTGAAAGACTTGTTCATAGCCAACTGCATAGCAGGTGTAATTGCCCATGTGAGTTGTGGTAACTTTAGTAACATACAAGGACCCATCATCTCCAAAGTCCTATAGAAATAAAATAAAATAAAATAAATTGAAATCAAATGAGATCTTTGTATTTAAAATGTATTTTAACAATTCACCTTTTTTTTTTTTTTAGTGTATTCAGGAGCAAAGTAAATAGATTAAAGTACTGTTTTGTAAATTATCAAAATAATCATTGTTAGTCTTATAGAATTAGAAGACCTATAATTACCATATTCTTAAGACATGTTTTGTTTTAAAAAAGTATAACGTTACTCATACATGCAGCTTTTTTAGTATTTATTTGAATTATGAATTTATATATAAGGTAACTCAATTTCCACATTTTTTTCTAATTTAGTTACAGCAGTCTCCCCTTATCCATGGTTCTGTTTTCCCCAGTTTCAGTTACCCATAGTCAACTGCAATTTGGAAGTAGATGATTAATCTTCTGATGTATCATCAGGAGGTCAATAGTAGCTTCATGCTAAATCACAAAGTCTACATCATTTACCTTGCTTCATCTCATCATGGAGGTAATTTATCATCTCACAACATTATAAGAAGTAGCATGACATACAATACCGTAAGAGATCTTGAAAGAGAACACATTCACATAGCTTTTATTACAGTATATTGTTGTAATTTTTCTATTTTATTATTATTATTGTTAAGCCCTTACTATGCTTAATTTATAAATTGAATTCTATCATAGGTATGTGTGTATAGTAAAAACATAGAATATATATAGGATTTGATACCATACATAGTTTCAGGCATCCCTTGGGGTCTTGGAACATAACTCCTGAGGACAAAAGGGGATGGCTATACCTTTTTAATTAATAAAGTTTTAAAATGACTTTTTTCTTGTTTGTAGCTAAAATAAATAGCTCCTAATTATATTCTTTACTTTTGTAATTTTTTAATTTTATATCCTTTTATTATATATTTACCCAGAAAAAATGAAAACATTTATAGTCAAATTGATAGAATGTGATTTTTGATAAACCTCAGGGACAATCAATATTTTAGAACAAAATAGCCAAACCTATGGAGACAAATGTATGACCATTTTGGAAAAAAGGAGAAAAATCTGATTCGATCAAAATTAAACCAAGAAGCACCTCTAGAACATCAAACACTAGAAAATCTTTTCTTCCATAAAGTCAATGAATACACAACAGCACTTGTCAAAACCAACTTTTCAGAACAGTGGAAATAGATAAGAAGAGCTTGCACCAATCTATAGAGCATTTACTCCAAAAAATTGCTGAATCTCAGTAAGAACAAAGAGATTTGTAGCATCCCTCTTTCCACAGCTGTATGGATGCCTTTAACCATCAGCTTTGTAATTTTGCCTGCTATGAAAACCATCATTGTAGCACACACTGGAGTGGGGGAAAAGGGCTTGGAGCTCCTCCAAGTTCCCATCCCTGGAGAACTGTCACCATTTGACCTATCTAGCAGGCCCCTAAACAGTTCCATTTTTGTGACTTCCTTTTTATTTGAGCAAGACTTTAAGCTCAGTCTGTATAAACATAGTCTGTATAAACATAGTCCTATCCCTAAGGCCTTTATTGAAAAGAAACAACAGTAATTGTTTAACATTACAGATTATTATGTTGAAGATACTGATTGGAGATAACAATAGGTGCACTAAACCAAACCAAATCAAACCAACCAACCAACAAAAATTTTAAAGAAAAGTGGAAATGAGGGCGCCTGGGTGGCTCAGTGGGTTAAGCCGCTGCCTTTGGCTCAGGTCATGATCTCAGTGTCCTGGGATCGAGTCCCGCATTGGGCTCTCTGCTCAGCAGGGAGCCTGCTTCCCTTCCTCTCTCTCTGCCTGCCTCTCCGTCTACTTGTGATTTCTCTCTGTCAAATAAATAAATAAAATCTTAAAAAAAAAAAAAAAGTGGAAATGAGATAGCAATAGGGGCATATGAAAAGATTTGTGTATTTCTGGGAATCTAGAAAGCCATAAAAAATGTGCAAGACTGTGTGCATGCCCAAAAGAGGGGTGTGTGTGTGTATGTGTGTGTGTGTATAACATATACGAATTAGGAAGAGAATCCCTAATCTCTTGTCTCTGATTGGCTTTGAGGTCCTACGCAGACAGAAAGTGAAGGCTAAGGCAGACTTGTAATTGCCTATGGGAGTATTGAGTGCATAACACAAACAGAAAGAGAGCACCTTGGCCAAGTCTGGAAGATTAATTGATTCAACACATTTAATTAAATATAATTTAATGATTAGCTCATCACTAAACTGAGTGAAGATTTCAGTAACTAAATATAAGAAACTGAGTAAAAATAAACTCTCCTTCATCAAAATTAAAAATCTGTGCTTCCAAGGGATATTATCAAGAAAGTAAAAAGATCTCCAACAAAATGGGAGAAAACATTTACAAATCATTTACCTTATAAGGACTTGCATCTAGGAAAAAGAAAAAAATATATATATAGCTGAATAATAAAAGGACAAGCAATTCTGTTAAAACAATAAACAAAGAATTTAAGTAAATATTTATCAAAAATGAATTACAAATGGGCAATAGGCACATATAGGGAAAGTCAACATCATTAGTCATTAGGGAAAGGCAAATAAAAACCATTATGAAATACCACTTCACACTTACTAAGATGGCTAAAATAAAAAGACAGTAACAATTGTGGAAGAGGATGTGGGAAAGTTGAAACCTTCAAACATTGCTGATGAGAATATTAAATGGGATATCTACTTGGAATAACAGTTTTGGCAGTTCCTCAAAAACTTAAAAACTTGAACAGAATTAAAAGTTAAACTTCCTTAAATAGAGTCTCATATGTCTAAAGTAATTTGGTTCCTAGGCATATACCCAAAGGAACAACAACAAAAATCTTGTACATGAACGTTCATAGTAGCATAACTCATATTAACCAAGTAGTGAAAAAACTCAAATACCTATCAATTGATTAATGGATAAACACAAAGTGATATATCTATATAAAATAGAATATTGTTTGTCAATAAACAAGAAAAAAGTCCTGATATATACTACAGAATGAATGAATGTTTAAAACATTATGCTAAATCAAAGAAACCAAACTCAAAAAGGCACAAATTATATGAGTCTATTCATATGGAATGTCTGGGATGGCTAAATCCATAGAAATAGAAAATAGATTAATGGTTACCAGGAGCTGAGGGGATGGAGTGATAGGAAATGAATGCTAGTAAATATGGAGTCCTTTTAGGAGCGATGAAAATATTCTAAACTTTGATAGCCACTATGGCTGCACAATTTTCAGAAAATACTAAGACCCATTTGAACTAGACATTTGTAAAGGGGTTAATTTATGAAGATGATATTTCAATAAAGTTGTTACTGAAAATAAGTTATATATAGAATATTTAGATATTATATATATTTATATATAAAACATATAATGGATATGTGTTAAAATAAAACTGAATATCAATTTGGCCAAAAGAATCTTAATTTAGTATAAAAATTTAGAAATCAAGAAAGAAAGAATGACTAAAATATGCGTATGTAAAGAATAAACACTTTGGCATTACAAAACGTCCTAAGCCTTAAAGGAAAGAAAATGAACTCCAGGCTATATATATGCAAAATATTTTAAAATGTATTTTAATCCTCATTTATATAGTGATTATATGTCAGATACTGCTCTAATTAATTCAAGAATATTGACATATTTGATCCCTATAACAAACCTATGAATCTACTGAAAAGAATCTATGAAATTCCTGTCACGTTATAGCAGCAGATACTAAGATGTTAAGTAATCTCCTTAGTTTCTCTTGGCCCCTAATTAGTAGAACTAGGATTTGAAACAAGGTAGGCTTACTCCGGAGGCTGTGCTTTAAACCCCTACATTATGATCCCTTCCTTGTCAATCACAGACTCAAGTAGGGATAAGGACAGGAAAAGAGAAACAAAGAAGAAAGTCAAGATAAAAAGCCCCAAACAAAGAAGGTCAATTATGCTGTTAAGTCTGAAGAAAAAAAGGCTAGAAATATAATGAAAGCACCTATGGAAAAGAAAGAAGGAAAGCTGAAAGATCTGAGACGTAAGTCAAAAGACAATAACACTTAAAATAAGTCAACGGCCATGGGCCACCTGGGTAGCTCAGTTGGTTAAGTATCTGCCTTTGGCTTGGGTCATGGTCAGAGGGTCCTGGGATTGAGTCCCACATTGGGCTCCCCGCTTACTGGGGAGTCTGCTTCTCCTTCTTCTCCCTCAACTCATGTTTTTATTTTTTTTTTCTCTCTCTCTCAAATAAATTTTAAAAATCTTTAAAAAATAAATAAAATAAAATAAACCAACAGCTATGTCTCTTTCCTTTCTCAACAGCAGAAAATGAGGATGACTATAAGGGTGCTGTTGAACTCACTCTTCTCAAGATGTAATTGGCATATTTTCAACATCTTCTACCACAAATACTAGTAAAAAGGTTTTTATGTATGTGGTTACTGTTAAGATTTAGTTTTTAAGAATTATTTGATGGGGCACCTTGGTGGCTCCATCAGTTAAGAGGCCAACTCTTGATTTAGACTCAGATCAAGATCTCAGGGTCTTTAGATCAAGCCCCACATGATCAGCAGGGAGGCTGTTTGAGATTCTCTCTTTCCCTCTCCCTCTGCCCCAACTCTTGCTCATGTGCTCTCTCTCTAAAATAAATAAATAATCCTAAAAAAAAAAAAAAAAGAAAGAATTACTTGTTTATTATTTCTTCCAACTTTTAACTTTGGAGTTTGCTATCATTCATTCCCTAATTTTTTAATGCATTCTTTATCTTTTGTGTAGAATAATTTGGTTTGAAAATTGTTTCTTTCCTTATATCAACTTCATGATTAGAAAGGCCTTTTTATTCTGATTTAATATACATATTTTCCAACATTTCTTTCTTATTTCCTTATGTTTATAAAATTGCATTTTAATCTCTCAACATTTCCTTTTTATCTTTTAAAGAACTGAGCATTCATCTTTACATTTTTTTCTAAACTATAACTAATTGTATCAGCAGCATTTGTTCAAGAAACCCCCTTCCTCATTTGTAACTGTGATGAGCAATGAATCATTGAACACCACATCAAAAACTAATGATATGCTGTATGTTGGCTAACTGAACATAATAATTAATAAATAATTAAATAAATAAATATCCGTGTATCTTTAAAATATCAGAGTACCTAGTGACTTACCAGTATTCACATGGCAGTGCTCAAAAAATATACGTTGCATGCTTCTTACTTTAGCTATATTCACACCGTGTTCATATTTTTTTAAAAATAACTTTCCTCTAACTAATACTCATATAGATTGATTGCAATCAAGAAAATTACTATGAAGATATTGAACCTGGGCCTGAAAATAAGGTAAATGCATTCTGAGTCAAGACAGGAAGAGACGGAAGGAGACAGAAAAAGGAATAAAGGGAGAGAGAAGAATGAGAATAAAGAGGAGAGGGGCAGGAAGGAAGAGAAAGCTGGAGGGTGAAGAAAAGGACTGGCAGGAAAGAAGGAAGAAACATAATGTATGCTCTGACCATCAAGTCATTTAGCTGAAGAATAATATTTCTTTAATAACTGTCAGGTAAAATTCTTCGACAACACATGAGATTAATCATACCACATTTCAAAGCTGTCGGGGAGAGCTTTCGCAAAGCTACAGGGAAAGCCTCATGACCTGCACAATAGGAGAGGATTTAGAACTTGAACCTCAACAGGGGAGTCACTCTGTGACACACATGTGTAATAAAACTCTCTGCGTCACGGTGGGCAGCCACTAAAAGCACTGCTCACTCTTAGGGCAGCGCACTTTGGTTAGAGAATGGAAATGCCAAATATAAACCTGAAGCTGTGATTCTAGTTAACACTGAAGCAGACAGTTGATATGCAGCAGGATAAAATGTGGAAAAGTCAAACTTCTATAGAAATCAAATAATACTGATCAGACTTACAAAATATTTTGCAGAAGATTATGACCCAAAAGTAACAACTGATAACCTAAGATATGATAGTAAAATATCTAGTATGCATAAAGTAAACAAGCAGGCAGGGGGGCAAGCACATATGAGAAAGATTCATCACAAGCAGAGCAAATCTTGGAGACCAAATCAGAACAGAAATGAATCCCTTCACTGGACAAAAATAACTGGAATTGTAAAAACTCAAAGCATATTTGTCATTTGTGATTATTTTTATATTCATGTATGCTAAACTGTAATTAGATCTCATGAAGTATATTTTCAAAAAAATACTTTTTAAAATCTCCATAAAATCTGAAATAAACTTTTCCATGTGCTGTTCTACATAGGTACCTAGAAAGCATGACTCTTCCTTGTCCGCTACAATCAAGAGTCGGTTGCCTAATGGTATGAAAATTACCAGAGAATATAACTTTGAGAATGTTTATTTAAAGCATCTTATTGCTATGTGTTATTCTGCAACATGAAATTGCTTTAACTTAGAATATTTTCTAAATTAGCATATGTGTGACCCCCTCTAGTTTATATATACATTTGCTTATGTTTTTTTTTTTCCCTTTTCTTCTAAATGGAAGCAAAATCTTCTAGTCTCAATTTCTTTCAATATACAACTTATAATCACCTTTTCAGACAGCGTTTCTGTATAAACAAGACTTTAATATTCTCTCATCACTTCGAGTAAGGCATGGATCTTTCACTACACTAACATCAAGCCCAATAAATATTTACCCTTAAATATGTCAAGTGCTATGCTAAATAATATATAAATTACCAAATTTCATCCTTTATATACTCTTTTTCAAAACCACTACTGTTAGTCCCATTTTATATGTAAGAAAACTGAAACACCCTGATTTTAAGTTTGGGGTTACCAACTCCTATGGTCTGAATATTTGTGTTCCATTCTCAGGTCTTACATTGGAATCCTAATATGCCTAGTATGGTATAAGGAGATTGGGCCTTTGGGAGGTGAGTAAATCATGACAGTGGAACCTTTGTGAATGGGATAAGTGTTCTTTTAAAAGTGACCTAACATAGATCCCTGACCCTTTCCACCATTTTGAGACACAGGGAGCAGCCACTGGCTAAGAACCAGGAAGAGGGCTCTCACCAGTACACTAATATGGTAGTGCTTTGATCTTTGATTTCTCAGTCCCAGAACTGTGAGAAATAAATTTCTGTTTTTTATGCTACCCAGTCTGTACAATTAGGCTGGGCTAAGTAACCACCAAAGTGAGGGGTCTAGTGCAGAATGGAACTACTGCAGAATTGAACTACTCTTAACACATCCTCCTCTTTCCAAATTCTCCATTATTTTAGCCAATTCTCAAAATTCCTTAGAGTTCTTTTTAATATAAATTTTGAGAATATATATATATAAATTATATACACTGTATATTTTATATGTGTGTGTGTATATATATATATATATATATATATATATATATCTCCTGCTCTTTACCTCATCCTGATTCAGCACTTCTGATCTTTAAATCTCTCATTTTCTCACCATTTTTCTAATCTTAAATCAAATGTGCAATTTTTATACACAGTCATGGTTGAGAATTATGGCATTAAAATACAGTCTTAGAATTCAGGGACAAAATCTTGCACTTACTCTGGACCCCCATTATACCTTTATAATTTTGCTGCCAATAGACATTCTATAAATATTTCTTCAGTTATTAAATCAAAATTTAAAAGTTGCCTCAAGGCACTGATGTCTGGAAAGTCAAAATCATTTATTTTGTTGAATTTATTATTTATATCCTTTCAAAGCAAAAAGGAAGAGAGTTGTGGTTTAAAAGAAAATCTGTAGCACATTTCTAAAATTTCAAAAAATTTTATGGCTACTATGTTGTCTATAATCAATTATGTAAGAGTAAAAATTAAAAGATTTAACAACCTATAAATGACAAGCATTGATCACCCTGAATATGCAGGACAGCACACATCAGGGATAATTATACCAGAGCATAACAACTGAAATTCAGACCAGTATTTAACCACAAGCATTGGTTCCAATCTGAAAGAAAATCCCATCCATTAAAAAATGGTAACTTTGAAATTTAAAACTTACTTTCCTATTTCATATAATGTTCTCCATAGTTCTAAATTGCATGGTACCAGTGTTACTATACTTTAAATGAGATTTTCTATGTAATATTCATTGCTTTGATATATACTAACATTATAGTAATTTGTAATGCTGATTATGCTAGTGTGTTTTTACTTTGTAATGTCGTGTAAGCTATTTTCCTAGTTTTTATGTATATAAAATGTATTTTCATAAAATAGCAATAAAAGTAATTAAAAAAACATCTACATATTGAAATTGATGAAGTACTATTGTCTCATGATTTGTGTGATTTTTCTAAGAACTACGGCAGTTTCTCACTAGTCTATTGGATATTTATCAATAATAAATACAAAAGTGAAATATGAAATCAGATAATATAAATTTAATTTGTTAAATGCATTATTTTTCAAATCTTTTTTTTCCCTAAAGTCAGTCATTTCATGTGTTAATTTAAAAAGATACACGAGAAAATAAGTAACCTAGTGTGGACTGAAATTATTATTTCAAGTTGATAAGCAAAAAGTCAAGCAACTACATTCTTGGGTGAGAAAACCAAAACCAAAATTATGAAAGCCATGTATAACAGTATTATTTTGATGTATGTGTGAATAATTATATTAGTCATACTTTATTTCACTGAAGAAAATAACACTTACTAATTTGAAAAGATATAAGCACCCCTGTGTTTATTGTAGCATATTTATGATTGCCAAGATATGAAAGTAACCTAAATGTCTATTAACAGAGAAAAGAATAAAGAAGTTGTGGTATGTATATACAATGGAATATTCCTCACATATAAAAAAAGAATGAAATCTTGTCATTTGTGATACCATGGATGAACCTAGAGGGCATTATGCTAAGTGAAATGAGTCAGAGAGGTATAGACAATATGACTCTATTTATTTGTGGAATCTAAAAAAACAAATGAACAAATAAGGAAAAACAGAAACAGACTCTGATACTGATTGCAAACTGATGGTTGCCCGAAGGGAGGGAGATGGGAGACAGGTGAATGAAGTGAAGGGCATTAAGTGGCACAAACTTCAGTTATAAAATAAATAAAACAAGAGGACATAATTCACAACATAAGCTAAATGTCAGTAATATTATAACAACTTCATATGGTGATAGCTGGTAGCTAGCCCTGTTGTAGTCATGATTTGGTAATGTATATAAATATTGAATCACTATGTTGTACATCCAGTGCATATTAATCATTCTTCAATAAAAAAGGAGACCTACAAAAATTGTCCATTGATATAATTAATAAGATATAATATAGATAATAATAAGATATAATAAGTAATAAGATAAATTTAAAAGACCTATCATTCTCATAGAACTACTATTCAAAGGATTTAACATAATATGGAGTCAGATTTTCCATGAAGCTAATAAAGATTAAGTTTCAGAGCCCCTCATTTGTTCAAGCCCTTTCTAAGGATCTGAAAACAACCCTACAATGTGTTTATACTATGTGTTTCTATAAAATTTACAACTATATTAGATTGTCTTTGATTTCTTATTGTAGTAAATATCCAAGTTTGTATTTAATTTCTATTTATAATTTGTATTCAAACTGAAATGCAGCACCTTCAAAATGTAGGTGCTTTAAAACTTCAGGGTCATGTAACATTAAACCACCCCTGATTCTTTTATATTTTGGCAATACTATGTTTTACACACAAAGAAACAGAAGTCAAAAAGATGAAGTGACTTATCTATGAAGACTATTTTGTTAATGATACAGTATTCAAAACTAGGCTATTTGGCTCTAGAGTCCAAGTTCTATAAGTCCATGCTTTAAAGGGGTGCCTAGGTGGTTCAGTCAGTTAAGCCACTGACTTGATTTCAGCTTAGGTCATGATCTCAGGATCCTGAGATGGAGCCCTGAATTGAGCCCTGCTTCAGGCTCCAGTGCAGAGTCTGCTTGTCCCTCTCCTTTCTCCTGCTCACACTCTCTCAAATAAAAAAATAAAATCATAAAAAAGGGAAATTTCATGTTTTATGGATACAGACAAAACAATGGCAAATATATATGAAATACAATATGACAATATGACTCAATTTATATAAAATTCAAGCATATAAACAATATTGCATATATACACACACACACACACACACACACACATTTATGCTAAAACAATTTAAAAAAATAGCAAAGAACTACTTAATATATAACTCATGGTAAGCATTATATCTACAGAAAAAGAAAACTATAATCGTGAGGAACCTATTATAGGAAAGAACCTATAATAGGGAGGGTTTCAAACTTGTGAATGCTGTATTTTTTAAATGGTTATTAAGTCTATAATTACTAGTGCATCATTTTGCTTTAAGTTGTATACACTCTTGGGTATGTGTAATATTGAAATATAAGACAACCAATTCAATAAAAAATTCTACTAGACCTTAAATCACATACTTCAAAATATATAGCTTTCCCTAAGTGTATGTAGAAAGTTCCAAGTCTCCTTCTTATTCCTTTTAAATAGACTGGAATTTTACTTCTTAAAATTTTAATGGAAAAAATAAACACTTAGATGCTAAACTATATTCTGGCATGTTCTGAAAGAGAACCAACTTTTATTTGATTTCATCAAAAATATTAATAACATAATACCCAAAAGTACCTGGAATCCTGGTGACTTGGATATAATTAGTGAATTAATAATGTATATTACAAAGATCTGGCTCCATCTTAGAATAAAGAACTGGAAAGAATGTCACATCTATCCAAACAATAAGAAGTGGGGAATCTGTAAAATCGTCCTGTGTTCTTGAACTTATCAGAGTGCTGACTTCAAAGGCAACTGACTAGGGTAAAATCTGATTAAGCTGGAGTGAGCCTCCAGAAAGAGACAAGGCATAAGCATTCACCCACCTCGACCCCAGCACTGGAAGAAAACAAGGCTGCCATACAAATGAGTGTTTAAAAAAAAAAAAAAAGTAATTTTTAATGGATTACTGAAAGTTGAACATACACAATTTTGAGTATAGACCCTTGGGAGCACAAACACTTGGAGCCTCTTCTCTCTGGACCTCACTATTTGTTCATGAAAAAGACTGGGGCAGTAGAGATCAGGGAAAACATCTCTGAAAGTGTAGTTCTAAGTTGTGTAACATAATGTAGTTCTGCTGCTGAGGAAAAAAAAAAAAAATCAACAATTCTTCCCTGGAGTCTTCTCCCCAGTGGGATAAAATTTTAAACTGCTGAAGAAAGGCAGCAAATCCTGTCATTTTCAGTGAGTGAAAACTTACTAGTTGGGAAAGTGAGAAAGGAAAGAAATCCTCCTACTTCCAGAAAATTAAAGATCCCTTCCCACTGGGGACAGGCAGGATCACTGAGAAAACTCCACTTGAAAGACTCAGAGACACATGAACAGCCTAAAGCTAAGGTTGAATGAGGGGGAAAATATATATATATATATATATATATATATGTAAATTCTTTCTTGCTCCTCACCACCTAGGCTAGACCAACAACCAGGAAATAAGCCGTAACACAATAACTGAATACCACTAATGGAGGGACAAGAGCATAGAGAGACAGCTTCTCTGAGTCACCAGCTCACAGGAAAAGTCTAAAACTGATGGTGGACAGAACACAATCAAGATTATCTCAGATAATCAGTCTAGTTCCCACCCTAATCAAAAAGTGCCAGTTGAGGGACTTGAAGCTGGTAGCGCCTTGAAGATGATTGCAACCAAGAAAACTGAAACGTGGGTCAGCTCCTCAATGGAGGCCTAGCAGAGAAAGAGTCATGTCTATTCCCAGGCATAAATACTATTTACCTTGGTCTCTACTACCACACACAGAACTATGTGGATTTCAGCTAAAAATTATGAGGCACACTAAAATTGGAAGGAAAAATGATCTGCTGTTGAGAGGCAAAACAATCAATAGAACTAATCTCAAATATAAATCTATTGTTAGGAAAATCACATAGTGGATAAAATAACTATGATTAATATGTCACAGCTCTAGTGGAAAAAGTCGAAGACATTCGTGAATAGATGGGTAATTTTAGCAGAGAAATAGCAGCAATAAAGTGTCAAAGGACATGCTAGAAATAAATTTAAACACACACATAATAACAAAGATGAAGTGTTTTTGACAGGCTCATCAGTATGCCTAACACATCCAAAGAAAGACTCGGTGAACTTGAATATAGATCAATAGACTTTACTAGTGGAAACACACACAAGAAATTAGTGAAATAAAATGGAGAGAGAAAACAAAGCATCCAAGAGATATAGGCCAATATCAGTCTAAAATATGTGTAATGGGTATGGTGCATAAACAATGATTTTGGAACACTGAAAAAATAAAATTAAATAAAAGAAATGTGTTTAATGGGAATCCTAGATAGGGGAAAAATTAAAAAGGAGGGAGAATGGAAAGAAAAAAATACTTGCAAATGAATAGTCAAGAATTTTCCAAAAATGACAGATTAAAAAAAAAAAAAAAGAAAAGAAAAAGAAAACCTGGAAATATATTGATACTGCTGAAGACCAAAGATAAGGAGAAATGCTAAAGTTGTTGGGGGAGAAAAAAAAATATATATATATATAATATAATCTTTAAGAAATGGAAATCATCTGTGATTTTTGAGACCAAGTATTACCAGAGTAAAAGTATCAACTATCTGGTGAAAAAAAATATATGCATATTGGAGAGGAGTGAATGATCTACCAGAGAGGCTAAGAAAAATCAGAGAAGTGAGGTAACAATATGGATTCTCCAACATAAAATGAAAGAAGTTCTCTTTGCCCGGCCAAGAAAAATTGGACGACTGAGTCATCTATAACATTGCAAATATCAATCAATAAATTGATTGTATGAACATATATAAATAAAAACACATACAGGGGCACCTGGGTGGCTCAGTGGGTTAAAGACTCTGCCTTCGGCTCGGGTCATGATCCCAGAGTCCTGGGATCGAACCCCACATCGGACTGTCTGCTCAGCAGGGAGCCTGCTTCCTCCTCTCTGCCTGCCTCTCTGCCTACTTGTGATCTCTGTCTGTCAAATAAATAAATAAAATCTCTAAAAAATAAATAAATAAATAAATAGAAATAAATAAAAACACATACAATCTTAACAGAAATGATGCTATTTAAATCATAAAACTAATCATCTCTTGGTATTTGTACCTAAGTAATATTCATTTCTAATTATTTTCAATAGAATTCACTTCTTATTTTCAATACAATTTTGATAATGATATTCCCAATATAGTTTGAGGTTGATTTTAATATTCAGTTAAATTATGTTTAATATTCAGTGACAGATATTTTAAATTTCTTGGATTAAATCACCAAATATATTTTTTTAAAGATTTTATTTATTTATTTATTTATTTATTTATTTATTTGACATAGAGAGATCACAAGTAGTCAGAGAGGCAGGCAGAGGGGGAGCGGGAAACAGGCCCCCTGCTGAGCAGAGAGCCCTATGCGGGGCTAGATCCCAGGACCCTAAGAACATGATCTGAGCTCCAGTGGAAAGTGGGTCCAGTTTCTAAGTTTCTTTTTGCACCATCGTATTGCACCATCTAACTATTCTTGTTTTTTTTTTTTTATATAATTTTTTATTAACTATTCTCGTTTTTTATAAGTTTTTTTTTTATTATTTATTTGAAAGACAGGGATCACAAGTAGGCAGAGAGAGAGTGGGAGGCAGGCTCCCCACTGAGCAGAGACACCAATGTGGGGCTCAATCCCAGAACTCTGAGATCATGACCTGTGCCGGCAGAGGCTTAACCCATTGAGCCACCCAGGTGCCCCCAAATCACCAAATAATGTTATACAAAAATCCACTTAGCATTATTTCCATGGATCATCTGTCTTGAATCAAAAGAACTCTGGGAACCAGAAGAAGCAAGCACGTGATTCCAAAACCAGCCAAGAGGCAGAAACCACACAATAATTTGAGCATGGAAATGTTAATTAGTAATTCCTAGTTTTAACAGTGAATTAGAGTAATGGGTGATTATCTGCTATAAAGGGAACTCTAAACAATATGGGAATAACTGGTATAGGAGCAACCATTGTTTGAAGAGATGAGATAGTAAGCCTAAGAAAGAGACTCCTCTCCTGCATTGTTGACACCTGGACCTCTTTGTAGAGGGTGGGAATGTCTATGGCTCATAGGAGAGTAGAAAAATTCACTGAGGCTATAAAGCTTGTACAGGAGAAAATGTTCATAGGAGGTACCCTGCTTGAACCTCCTACTGAAAAGCCACTTAATGGTGTTGCTGGCGCAATCTGTTCATGAGAACTACCATGAGCTGCTATATATCACAACTTTTAGAGCCAAGGGACTAAGCCAGGAGTTTCATGAAGACTAGGCACTGAGAAATTTGCACATAGTGCAGGAGTCTGCCAAGAAATACACACCAGAACTTGGAAGAGAAACCTTCTACTCTAGTGTTCTTCTAGTCTTCTCTACTAACAAAGCATGCCATCTGCCATCGGAGAAATGTTTACACATATAGTAGTGCAGAACTGTCATTTAAGGGTGATTAGAGAGGAGAGAAAATGGATCAATAAATAGTACATCAAATTTTTCAAGAAAAATGCCAAATTAAGCAAACAAATAGTTAGCTGTCTGGTCTACTGCAAACCACGTTTTGCACTGCACACACTTTCTATCCTAATCATTCATCAGTAAAGGAAAGAGAGGAGATAACATACAGAAAAATAAATTCAAATGTATCCCAGAGCTAGCAACATTATTAATTTCAATTTGTGAAACTCATCAAGCTGTAAATTTATGGTTTATGCACTTGTCTGTAACATTTTTTTATATTTTAATAAAAATGCTTAAAATACATTATCCATGTTGCAGTTTAATTTCTGATTATTAGTACCTGTACATAGTACTCCATAGAATCCATGTACTCAGCCCTACTGACGTATATGTGTCTCTTGTGTAAATGTCTACTTAATTGAAATGCTCTGAATTGAGAATAATTTTCTTTCCAGGCCCTAAATAAAGGTTTGTTGAAAAAGAATTGAAGAATGAGTTTATTTTGGAGGTAAAGAGTTGTCAGTCATTCAAAGCAGGTTCTTTTCTATGATTTCTTGGATATTTCCCATTTTTCCTCTAAATGAAAATAACCCATTATATATCACGAAGCTGCTACCAACAGTATTCATTATTTTATGGTAAAAAACCGAATGACCCCATTTCATTCACTAAGTTCTTGCCTTTCAGTGAAATTTACTAGTTGGAGACCCACACAACTCTTCCTCAAAACAGAAAATTGAATTGTCTTTACTCTTCAGTGGAAAATCATTCCATGTCTTAGAAAGTGGGTCATTTTAACATTGTTGTTAACGTAAGATTCCCCTTTTGTGGTAGACTGATTTCATTGATGGTCTCAATTAATTGCATTTCTTTTTGTTCTTTTTCTTTTTAATATTTTACTTTTTATAAACATATATTTTTATCCCCAGGGGTACAGGTCTGTGAATTGCCAGGTTTACACACTTCACAGCACTCACCAAAGCACATACCCTCCCCAATGTCCATAACCTCACCCCCCTTCTCCCAACCCCCCTCCCCCCAGCAACCCTCAGTTTGTTTTGTGAGATTAAGAGCCACTTATGGTTTGTCTCCCTCCCAATCCCATCTTGTTTCATTTATAATTAATTGCATTTCTAAGCAATGTCCTTTGCTCTATAGCTTTCTAGTCTTCTCCTTTTTTGACTATGAGTTTTGCTGTGTAATTTCCTCTGGCTAAGTGATGTTAGCAAATGTGATGCAAGCAGAGGCAGTGAAGAAAGGAAAGTACATTTCTGCTTGCCTTGTTCCATGCCCTGTCCTGCTCTTTCTTGGATCCTTGCCATCAACAAGAGCAGAAACTGAGATTAGCCTGCAAGAAAGCGAGAAAACACATGGAGTAGAGCTAAGCATCCCAACTGAGGCCATTCAAGACTAAGCAGTTCTTAGCTTACGCACAAGTTTATGTCTTAGGAGTGAGATAATTTAGAAAGGTCAGTGAAGTTCAATCTAGATCAGCAGGACCTCCAAGCCAACCAAAAATCTTGCAAGGAATACTGAATGGTGGTGATTTTAATTCATTAAATTTTGGAATAATGTGTCATGTAGCAATGTCTGCTTAGTGTAATTTCTTACCCCTGGCTGAAGTTTACTCTTGATTATATTTTAATTATTAGAATTCAGTTCTGTTTTCTTAAGAAATTATGTTCATAGCACTTCCCTGGAGTTACTGCACAGGCAAACTGAATAATAACCAAAAAGCTACACTGAGTTTTTATATGAAGTGGTCACTTGGGTTTCTCGATAGCTAGAAAACATTTTTCTTCATATCAGCAATGAGAGATTTTAAATCTAAATTGCATTATAATCAAAATGCAGAATATTATATACCATGAACTTTAAAATTACTTAGGATGAGTTAAGAACTTAAATGTAAAATCTATGAATGTTGAGTGTGCTAAATAATTGATGAAAAATTAAATTAATTTATTAAATATACAATAGTAACGTTCTTAAGAAATTTTGCAAGGTTTGAATAAAAGATGTCTTTAAAATCGTTTGGAGGACATCTGGGTGGTTTCGTTGGTTAAGTGTCTGCCTTTGGCTCAGGTCATGAACCCAGGGTCCCGGGATTGAGTCCCTCATGGGGAGGGAAAGGTTCTCTGGTCAGCAGGGAACCTGCATCTCCCTCTGACACTCCCACTGCTTATGTTCTTTCTCCCTCTCTGTATCTCAAATAAATAAATAAATAAATCTTTCTAAAAAGAAAGAACAAATTAAAATCATTTGGAAACCTTTTACAATACAAAGGTTATAATTCAAGAAAGTCCGGGTAGACTTTCTGTTTCACTATGTGTGAACTAAACCCCAGGTTGTTATTAAGTTACATACCAAGTTTGATGACTGTCAGTGAAGTAGTAATGATGAAGAGCTGCACAAAAGTGGGCAGTCTCATGTTCTGAATCATTCTGAAAACTTGGGGAAAGGACTTATGATTTCATGATTAGTTAAGAAATATTGTGTATATGAGACATTAATTACTGACGTTTTCTTCTGTGTGCACTTAGATGATGACTTTCTTACTGCACAACTGTCTCTGCTAAGTTAGGAGAAAATGGGAAGTATTGTTCTGCTAATTGCACATACCACTGCTAAAATATAGATCCTATTTGAAACAATGACTTTTTTTCATATTAATGCTGTCTGTTTCTGAGATAAGAATAAAGAAGACTTTAAAAATGAAGAGCATTAAATACCTTCTCTAAAACAATTTACTTTTTCCAGAAATGTTTATTAGGTAGTTCCTCTTTATCAGCGACCTTGAATCTCTGACAAAGACTACCTAGCTGTCCTTTCAGATGTCTTATGGGAAGGGATAATTTCCTTTTAACTAATCACAAAGGAAAACATAAAATTGGTATTGAGGACCTGAATAAAGATGGTTCTTTATTCTACTTCTAACCTTAAAAAAAAAAAAAAAAAAAAGTTTTCAACTCTCTAATTCAGTGTATGCTCATGTAGAACAAAGATATTTACAAAATTTAAATGATTTGATGATTTATCACCTTGAAATGTTTATTTTTCTTTCTACTTACTCTTTCTGCTTTCTTCAGCTTTGTTGGATATTAGATATCCACACATGCATACTTTTCCCACCAAATATGTGCTTCTTAGAGAAGCCTTGTTGTTACTTTTGTTCACAACATTTCAATTCTAATTATTTACATAAGTCATCAACTTTTTGAAAAATCAAAACTCAGATTTGAAAACCATCTTTGTCACAGACTGACTCTAAGAAGATTGAGAAAGTTTTTTCTTTTCTCCAATCTTCATTTTGCAAATATGCAGAATGGGAATGAAAACATTTGCTCACTTTATCTCACAAGCAGATATAAGAAGAAAATGAAATGTTGTTTTGGAAAACACTTTGTAAATGACAATAAAATGTGAGACCATGATCCTCTTAATGATAAGGAATTCACAGTTGGTATATTGACACATCTAACTTTACATGCATTGCAGGTTTCCAAATGGAAGATAAAGTTGTTAAAGCAACAAGGAATAAAACTTTATAATTATTTCTAACTGTTCATTCCAACGTCAACCATCAGTGTATTTTTCACACAATAGGTAAAATTAAGATGTTCTGACGTTCTTTATTAAGTGAAGCTGTATATTTTTTATTCTGTTCAGAGGAACTGCTTCTCTTTTTCTTTTCTTTGGGCTACATAGGGTCAGATAGCTTCATTGTTCAGGATAGTTCCACATTTAGAGAACAATTGGAAAGAAAAGAGTAACTGGAAATAAAGCTGCACTTCCTCATTTGGAAAATTTTACACATTTCTAAAATTATCTAGAAGGAAAAAGTCATTTGAGACTATGAATCTCAAATAATTAGTATGTCTCTTTTAAAAACGTTTGACATCTAGGGGCACCTGGGTGGCTCAGTCAAACATCAGACTCTTGGTATTGGCTCAGGTCTTGGTCTCCTGGTGATGGGATTGAGCCCCTTTTCTGGCTGTGTTCTCAGAGAAGAGTCTGCTTCAGACTCTCTCTCTCTCCATTTGTGTGGGTGCACATTCTCTCTCTCTCTCTCTCAAAAATAAATGAAATCTTTTAAAAATGAAATTAAATTAAAAAAGAAAAACATTTTACACCTCATGTTAACATTTGTAGGAGAAAAAAGACATGTGGTACACTACTAGAAAATGTCATGTGAGTGTTTTAGATTTTATATCAAAAAAGAATATCTGATTGCTTCCCCAGTCTTGTCTTCTGCCATCAGACTCTACCCATAGTCTCTTTGGTTTCTTTCCAGCAGTCCAGGATCCTTTCCACCCTGCAGTCCTCATACCTATTGCTTGGCATACACTTTTCAGAATATTTCATATAATCCTTGAGATAGTACATTAAATCTCATTTGATAACATAAAATTTCTCCTTTCTATAATCTGTCATAGCACTCTATACTTTTATTCTTAAATTTTAGTGTGTTTTCTATTAGCTTTTAAATTTTGTGTGGCTACTTTTAATGATCAATCTCTTAACTATGAAGGCAGATAGCACATAGTTCACTGCATTTCTTTAGCATGTACCACAGTGTCTGGCATATAGGAAGTATGCAATGGGCATTTGAATGTATTAATTTAAAAAAAAAAGTAATTTCTGTTTTTTTTTAATTTCCCAGACTTTTATTTGGAAAATTATTTATCATAAATAACATTTAAAAATATGTCATGCTGAAAACAAGTTTATTTTACCTTTGACTGTATTTTTTATTAAGTGATAGATCATCAAGTGTTGTCATTTAAATTTATTTTATTTCACAACCAAAAAATATTCTTAAACCTTAAATTATTGATTTCATTGGATTCCATGGCAAATATTTTATTTAAAGATGGTTATCAAAATTAAATTCAATTCTGATATGTCATGCAGTTAGTTTGCAGGATTGTATTAGTTCAAGCTGTCAAGAGCTTGAATGGCCTATTTTTATTTCCTCCTTACAAGCTAATATGTAAGCCTGCTCTAATTTTGTGAATGTTGGTAGAAGACATGAGATTCCTGGGTCAGAGACAAAGGTCCTTCTTATAGGTGGTACAGCAAGCAGTATGAGCCTCCCACTTGCATGTTTCCCTTGCCTTCTCAGCATTACCAGAGCAAGGCAGAGCAGCCTGGGTCAATGCTGCAGACAGCAAGCAAACCTGAACTCTAGAGGTAAACACTATTTCTGTTTTCAAAGACTGTATACTAGACCAATACCCTTACAGATACAGCCGAGAACAAAAACCATCAGTGCCTCTGTTCAGAAGACATGCAAAAATATTAAAGACTCATGGAAAATTATTTTCTCAGATTAATGCAGATCTTGCAGTTTATACTTTGAAATAATCATTTTGTTGATGTTATCAGAGTAATACACACATATGTCAGAACATTTTTATTTCAATAGGTAAACTAGGGACCACTAAGTATTACAACTATTAAAAAATGCACTGGCTTATTGAAACTCTTCTTGCTAATAACAAAGAGATAACAATATGCGATCTCAAAAATGTTGAATGTTGGCTTTACTTCTTTTGGATTATATTTCTAGAGTTAATCATGTTGCACATTTGTCAAGTGCTCTGTTGGATGTGTGAGACTTACATATGCTCTAATCATAGAACTACAGTTTATTACAGAATGCTTAAGCTGGCAGAAGTGATAAAGATGATTTAGAGGTGTACATTATGTACAACATCAAAAATCACTTGTATCTCTTTTCCTTTCCCAACATGTGCTATTGACCTCAGAAGAAAACTGATTCTATCCCCGTTTCAGCCCAATTTTGCTCTAAATGTGAGAAAAGTGAAGTGATTGCATGGCTGAGGTCAGTAAATGCAATCCAAATTTCCCAAATCTAGTGCAAACCTGTTTTAACCAAGAGAGTGGGGAGGATCATATCAGTGGGGACAGTACGACAGTACATTGCTCCTGCCGTGGAAATCTACATTAAAAATCAAATGATAAGGGGTTGAAATTGAAGATGAAGACTCTGCCACAAATTTCATTCTGAAAATGATAAGGCAGCTTGCTTTCATATTTATATGGAATTACTAACTTAAATCACTTTCTTCTGTAATTTGTTTCATTTATACTTTGGTTGTGGATGAACTTTCTCTGCAGAGATTTTCATGTGTTGTATTTTCTGCATGATAATTTCAGGTGCAGATATAATAAAAGATTGACTATGCCTGTCTTCTATTTTCTATAGGCTCTTTTCTCATTCATAAGACCATAAAGCCATCATAATTAAGTTTTAACATTATGAAAAAAGTATATAAAATTATTTGTAAGATAGCTCAATTCAGATATTTATTCTATTAAGAAATAAATGGACACAGAAGATTTGAATAATTTGCCCAAGGTGATAGAGTTAGATCAAGAGAAAAAAATATATATATATAGAAATATAACTTCCTATTATCAGTCAGTTATTTAATTTATCACCTAAAGGGTTTTATTGGTAATTTAATCATTAATACTTTATCAAGAAAATTGAGATATCTTTTGCCCTTGCTGGCACAGAACATATGAAGCCATTATAACTAATCTTCTAAGTGAGGGCCTTGTATTGGACTAGAAGGAAAATATAGACCACTTGCATCAGGTGTGGCATCAATGGGATAATGTGTCCCAAGTGAGAGCTGTGGACCACTCAAAGTGTTGACTGAGAACAAGACATTGGATCAGAGATGCCATGATGGTCGGGTTTGGTAGGTTTTTAGTCATTGATGAAGAAACTGCAGAAACATCTCTAAGTTATGAGTGCAGAGTCTATAGAGAGGACAGAGAGAATGGAGGAAGGGTATCTAGCCCAATTGGGGATACCACACCCATTCTGAGATGCCAGTAAAGCCAAGGTAGGGGAAGTGACATTTAAAAACTAGAAGGTAAATGCTTTTTCCTAGATGTCTTTAAAACTCACGAGATGGGATGCCTGCTGGAAAATGAGACATAGGCACATAACCCTGGTGCAGGCAAAGCAGGTTTGAGTATAAATGGAGGAGACTGCATGCCAGGCAGTGGTGAGTGACTGATGTGGATCACCTTTCACAAGCTCACAAAATTCCTGGGCAATGGGCAAAATGATCGACATTAAACAGATGAGAAAACTGAGGCTCAAAGAGGTAACTTCCTACTCCTAGGAAGAAGCAGAGCACAGGGCTTGAGCCAACCTTTCCAGGTAGGTTTGATTCTTTTTCAGAAGGTGTTACCTATAGGCAGGTACCTGCTGCTGGAAGCCCAGTGGGTACAATAAAAGAAGCAAAGAACAGTAGTGACATTGTGAAGGGATTTACCATGACTCTGGCCCAGCAGAGAATGAGGAAGTGATCTCCTGATACCGCTGGGAAAATGGACACAAATATAAGATGCAGTGGGATGCTCTATCTACTCAGCTACCATTGGCAGGAGCAGTGGAGGGATTCTTAGATTCTCAGTTTGCATGTGGATTTCCTAACCATCAAGGAAAAACAGAGGGAAGTGATCTTCCATTTCTGCTCTGCACTGGTGTGGTATTCCTGGTTTAGTAGCTGGGGAGAGGGAGAAGTTTGAAGGGAGGGGGAGAAGTGAGGAGAAGGCACTTTTTCTTCAGTGGCCAGAGAGGCAGGCAGCCACAGCTCAGCACCACACCTCTGCACTGAGGTGTCCTGATCACCCACCTCCCTGGGAGCAACACAGGAGGTAGTGGGCTGGTGAAGGCACTGACAAGTCCCGCACACAGACCACAACTCCCCCGTGAGTCTGAGGACATTTGAACATGTCTTAGTAGTTAATATGTAGCATATTAACATACCATAATATGGTATGCCTTTCCATTAAGGTGTGGACTACATGAGGTAGGAGTATATCTTTTTTGTTTGTTTGTTTTTTAAGGATTTATTTATTTATTTGAAAAAAAGAGTGTACATAAGTAGGAGAAAGGGCAGAGGGAAAGAATCTTTAAGCAGACTCCCCACTGAGCACAGAGTCCAACACAGAGCTCAATCTTACAACCCAGGAGATCAAGACCCAAATCAACACCAAGAGTCAGATGCTCAACCAACTGACCCATGCAGGTGCCCCAAGGATTGTATCTCTTTAAAAACAAAAAAATTTCTTCTTTAATCTTGTATGTGTTTATCTAACAAATAGTTATTTATAACTTACTACAAACACTGTTATAGTAACTCTAGCCTCCATTGTAAATTAGCTAGGAGTTAGCAATATGTTGTATGTTTTTATTTATAAATGGATTTTTCTATCCATTATTAATATTGATAAAATACCCACTAGGCAATATACAGTATTCAAGGTTTTGTGTATATAAAAGCGAACCGACTCACCAAAAAATCACCGGCTATCAGGAAGCATAATTACAGTGAGAAGAATTAAACAGTAAACACATGAAAGAGGTAATTTCTGAGCAAAAAATTATAGGGAAAAATTAGGCTGGAAAAATTACTTTGGACAAAATGGTCATGCAAGGCCTCCCTATGAGGGCATACATTACTAATACAACTATAAGCTTGAAAAGGAACCAGACTTGAGAAAGTTTAAAAAAAAAAAAAAGAACAGCAAGATGCTAAAACTCAAACCCTCAAAGGCCAGAGACACTGAAGTTAATTTTGTGAATGTCACAGCACTTACTTTGGGCTAGATGAGTTCTTCCAGAGACAAGAGAAGGGGATTAAAGCTGGCACTGCCAAAGTCTAAAGGTTGTTAGTAGAGGACAAGTTGGCAAACAAAAAGACTGAGGATCAGCCAGAAATGTAAAAATAAAGCCAGCAAAGTGTAGGAAGCCAAGAGAATAAAGAGATTCCTCACCTTGTGTGGCCTCAGATAATTAACAACTTCTAATGCAGAACTTCACTTAGTTGGGAAATATGAGAAGAAAATAAATACAAAATCAAAAAACAAAGTTTAATGTTACTTTAGAATGTTACTTTAGAATAAAATAAAAGCAATAAAATATACATAAAAGTAATTTAAGTTAATAAATGGAAATATTGTATCCATATTTTTAAGAGAAAATATTTTATACCTACCGTTTTCAGGATAATAAATGGTATATAGCAATGGCAAAGTAATAAAAGAACAAGGATTTATTTTAAAGTAAAATAAAATCAGTGGCATTTTATAGGGCTAGAAAAGTCAGATTTCTCTATTTGCCCTTCATCAGAACTAGTGTGTGATCAGGATGAATGAATTTGGTACTTGAAATCCACACTACTATGCTCTACCATTGTGATATTCATTAGTGCACCCACTGGCATATTAACATAAATTTGTGATGCGATTTTCTAGATTCTTTTAACAAAGATAAAAGGTCATGTAGTTCACTTGCAGATTAGAAGTAGGGAAGACACAATATCTTTTTAGGGCATTACTTCAATGAGGGCATATAAAGCTATAAAGTTTCAGAGGAAATTCCTACTTCTGAACTGAGAAGCTGGTTAACAGTATTTAGGGACCGGGGGCTAAAGGGAAAGGCGTTGAAGTAGAATTTGTAATAAAAGCAAGAATTACGTGATGAAGGCAAATCACACACCTCTTCTTTTCTCAGAATTATCATCTATGAAACGGGAATCTTAGTATAACCACCATGTTACAAGATTGATTCCTTTTGTAACATATACTTACAAGTATGTCGACAACACTGCAACTGTACTGTAAGTATCATTGGGGTCTTGTTATTTTAATATTACATGGTTTAAGAATTGTACCTTAAAAATTGAGTACTGAATTTCAAACAAGCTTGGAGCTAATTAAGATATTAACAAATCTTTTAACCAAGCCTGATAGAAATTATATCTGTTGAACTCAAAATATAATCACAAATTTTCTTGGAAACCAGAGCTAATATGTGATGATTCACTAATGCAGCATCTAGTATAATACTCCCAACACTTAATGTGGTGTTATATGTGCTCACTAGATGATGATACTGATGATAAAAAACAAAGACCCAGGGGTAGAAGGACTACCGAGCACAGTGGAAAAACAAGGAGACCAGAAGACAAATTCCATGGCTTCTTTAAATAGTATCCAGTCTAAGAACACATATAGGTAAACCCATATGCAAAAAGTTGTGGGGTCTTTTTAAAAATTTTTTATTTATTTATTTGATAGCGAGAAAGACAGCACAAGCAGGGGGAGCAGCAGGCAGAAGGAGAAGCAGCCTCCCCACTGAGTAGGGAGACCCACTGGACTAGGACTTAGATCCCAGGTCTCTGGGACCATGACCTGAGCTGAAAGAAGATACTAACCTACGAGGCTACTCAGATGCCCCCATGTGCCAAAGGTTTTATTTACATATCAAAAATACTCATCTGAGCTCTCCTTTAAAGAATATATTCCCTCAGTATCTTTTAAGTTATAAATTACAAATTTTGTTTCACATTTAACTTTTCTGAAACATATCTGGTCAGCGAACTAATATTAATATAGAGATATATAACTAATATAAATATAGAGAATGCAAAAAATACAATTAAGTCTGAAGGTCATGTTTAAAATATTAGTTTTCTGTGAAGACTTTGAATTGAAACAAACAGAAAATATGCAAAACATGAACTATTAATGTAGCTCAATTATACTTCATATATCATTGACTAATCAAATTATTTTGTTATTATTTAATCCTTATATATTACATCCCCAAATTATTCTTTTTTTTCAACTTTCTGTTTTTACTTCTTATCTTTTTATAAACATATAATGTATTTTTATCCCCAGGTGTACAGGTCTGTGAATCGCCAGGTTTACACACTTCACAGCATTCTCCATAGCACATACCCTCCCCAATGCCATAACCTCACCCTCCTGTCCTGACTCTCCTCCCCCCAGAAACCCTCACTTTGTTTTGTGAGATTAAGAGTCACTTCTGGTTTGTCTCCCTCCCGATCCCATCTTGTTTCATTTATTCTTCTCCTACCCCCATAACACCCTACATTGCATCTCCACTTCCTTATTCAGGGAGATCATATGATACTTGTCTTTCTCTGCTTGACTTATTTTGCTAAGCATGATACGCTCTAGTTCCATCCACGTCATCGCAAATGGCAAGATTTCATTTCTTTTGATGGCTGCACAGTATTCCATTGTATATATATATATATATCACTTCTTTATCCATTCATCTGTTGATGGACATCTAGGTTCTTTCCATAGTTTGGCTATTGTAGACATTGCTGCTATAAATATGTGGGTGCACGTGCCCCTTCGGATCACTACATTTGTATCTTTCCTGACTTGTTAATTTTAGCCATTCTGACTGGTGTGAGGTGGTATCTCATTGTGGTTTTGATTTGTATTTCCCTGATGCGGAGTGATATGGAGCACTTTTTCATGTGTCTCTTGGCCATCTGGATGTCTTCTTTGCAGAAATGTCTGTTCATGTCTTCTGCCCATTTCTTGATTGGATTATTTGTTCTTTGGGTGTTGAGTTTGCTAAATTCTTTATAGATTTTGGACACTAGCCCTTTATCTGATATGTCATTTGCAAATATCTTCTCCCATTCTATCAGCTTTCTTTTGGTTTTGTTAACTGTTTCCTTTGCTGTGCAAAAGCTTTTGATCTTGATGAAATCCTAATAGTTCACTTTTGCCCTTGCTTCCCTTGCCTTTGGTGATATTCCAAGGAAGAAGTGCTGCGGCGGAGGTCGAAGAGATTGCTGCCTGTGTTCTCCTCAAGGATTTTGATGGATTCCTTTCACACATTGAGGTCTTTCATCCATTTTTAGTCTATTTTCATGTGTGGTGTAAGGAAATGGTCCAATTTCATTTTTCTGTATGTGGCTGTCCAGTTTTCCCAACACCATTTATTGAAGACGCTGTCTTTTTTCCATTAGACATTCATTCCTGCTTTATCGAAGATTAGTGGACCCTAGAGTTGAGGGTCTATTTCTGGGCTCTCTATTCTGTTCCATTGATATATGTGTCTGTTTTTGTGCCAGTACCATGCTGTCTTGATGATGACAGCTTTGTAATAGAGCTTGAAGTTCGGAATTGTGATGCCACCAACTTTGGCTTTCCTTTTCAATATTCCTTTGGCTATTCGAGGTCTTTTCTGGTTCTATATAAATTTTAGGATGATTTGTTCTATTTCTTTGAAAAAAAATGGATGGAATTTTGATAGGGATTGCATTAAATGTGTAGATTGTTTTAGGTAGCATAGATATTTTCACAATATTTATTCTTCCAATCCATGAGCATGGAACATTTTTCCATTTTTTTTGTGTCTTTCTCAATTTCTTTCATGTGTACTTCATAGTGTTCTGAGTATGGATTCTTAGCCTCTTTGGTTAGGCTTATTCCTAGGTATCTTATAGTTTTGGGAGTAATTGTAAATGGGATTGACTCCTTAATTTCACTTTCTTCTGTCTTCTTGTTGGTGTAGAGAACTGATTTCTGTGCAACTGATTTCTGTGCATTGATTTTATATACTGACACGTTACTAAATTCCTGTACAAGTTCTAGCAGTTTTGGAGTGGAGTCTTTTGGGTTTTCCACATATAGTATCATATCATCTGCGAAGAGTGATAATTTGACTTCTTCTTTGCTGATTTGGATGCCTTTAATTCCTTTTTGTTGTCTGATTGCTGAGGTTAGGACTTCTAGTACTTTGTTGAATAGCAGTGGTGATAAAGGATATCCCTGCCTTAGAGGAAAATTTATATCCTGACTTAGAGGAAAAGAATATCCTGACCTTAGAGGAAGTTTCATTTTTTCTCCACTGAGAATGATATTTGTGGTGGGTTTTTCATGGATGGCTTTGATAATATTAAGGTATGTGCCCTCTACACTTTGAAGAGTTTTGATCAGGAAGGGATGCTGTACTTTGTCAAATGTTTTTTCAGCATTTATTGAGGGTATCATATGGTTCTTGTTCTTTCTTTTATTAATGTGTTGTATCACATTGATTGATTTGCAGATGTTGAACCAACCTTGCAGCCCTGGAATAAGTCCCACTTGGTCGTGGTGAATAATCCTTTTAATGTACTGTTGAATCCTATTGGCTAGTATTTTTGTGAGAATTTTCACATCTGTATTCATTAAGGATATTAGTCTATAATTCTCTTTTTTGACTGGATCCTTGTCTGGTTTTAGTATCAAGGTGATGCTGGCCTCATAAAATGAGTTTGGGAGTTTTCCTTCCATTTCTATTTTTTGGAACAGTTTCAGGAAAATAGGAATTAATTGTTCTTTAAAGGTTTGGTAGAATTCCCCTGGGAAGCCCTCTGGCCCTGGGCTTTTGTTTGCTTGGAGATTTTTGATGACTGTTTCAATCTCCTTACTGGTTATGCGTCTGTTCAGGTTTTCTATTTCTTCCTGGTTCAGTTGTGGTAGTTTATATGTCTCTAGAAATGCATCTATTTCTTCCAGATTGTCAAATTTGTTAGCTTAGAATTGTTCATAGTATGTTCTTATAATTGTTTGTATTGCTTTGGTGTTGGTTGTAATCTCTCCTCTTTCATTCATGATTTTATTTATTTGGGTCCTACTCTTTTCTTTTTGATTAGTCTGGCCAGAGGTTTATCAATATTATAAATTCTTTCAAAGAACCAGCTCCTAGTTTCGTTGATTTGTTCTATTATTTATTTATTTTTTTATTTTTTTGTTTCTATTTTATTGATTACTGCTCTGATCTTTATCATTTCTCTTCTCCTGCTGGGTTTAGGGTTTCTTTCTTGTTCTTTCTCCAGCTCCTTTAGGTGTAGGGTTAGGTTGTGTATTTGAGATTTCATGTTTCTTGAGAAAGGCTTGTACTGCTATATATTTTCCTCTCAGGACTGCCTCTGCTGTGTCCCACATATTTTGAACCATTGTGTTTTCATTATCCTTTGTTTCCATGAATTTTTTCAATTCTTCTTTAATGTCCTGGTTGACCCATTCATTCTTTAGAAGGATGCTGTTTTGTCTCCATGTATTTGGGTTCTTTCCAAATTTCCTCTTGTGATTGAGTTCTAGCTTCAGAGCATTGTGGTCTGAAAATATGCAGAGGATGATCCCAATCTTTTGATACTGGTTGAGACCTGATTTATGACCCAGGATGTGATCTATTCTGGAGAATGTTCCATATGCACTAGAGAAGAATGTGTATTCTGTTGCTTTGGAATGAAATGTTCTGAATATATCTGGTCCAGTGTGTCATTTAAGGCCTTTATTTCCTTGTTGATCTTTTTCTTAGATGATCTGTCCATTTCAGTGAAGGGAGTGTTAAAGTCCCCTACTATTATTGCATTCTTGTCTATGTGTTTCTTTGATTTTGTTATTATTTGGTATATGTAGTTGGCTGCTCTCATGTTAGGGGCATAGATATTTAAAATTTTTAGATCTTCTTGTTGGACAGACCCTTTGAGTTTGATATAGTGTCCTTCCTCATCTCTTATTATAATAAGTCTTTGGCTTAAAATCTAATTGATCTGATATAAGGATTGCTACCCAGCTTTCTTCTGATGTCCATTAGCATAGTAAATTGTTTTCCACCCCTTCACTTCAAATCTGGAGGTATCTTCAAATTTAAAATGAGTTTCTTGTAGGCAAAATATAGATGGGTTTTGTTTTTTATCCATTCTGATACCCTGTGTCTTTTGATTGGGGCATTTAGCCCATTCAGGGTAACTATTGAGAGATATGAATTTAGTGCCTTTGTATTGCCTATAAGGTGACTCTTACTGTATATTGTCTCTGTTTCTTTCTGATTTACTACTTTTAAGGTCTTTCTTTGTTTAGAGGAACCCTTTCAATATTTCCTGTAGAGCTGGTTTGGTGTTTGCAAATTCTTTCAGTTTTTGTTGTCCTGGAATCTTTTTATCTCTCCTTCTATTTTTAATGATAGACTAGATGAATATAGTATTCTTGGCTGCATGTTTTTCTCACTTATGCTCTGAATATATCATGGCAGTTCTTTCTGGCCTGCCAGGTCTCTGTGGGTATATCTGCAGCCAATCTAATATTTTTACCATTGTATGTTACAGACTTCTTTTTCCGGTCTTCTTTCAGGATTCTCTCTTTGTCGCTAAGACTTGTAAATTTTACTATTAGATGATGGGGTGTGGACCTATTCTTGTCGATTTTGAGGGGGGGTTCTCTACACTACCTGGATTTTGATGCTTGTTCCCTTTGCCATATTAGGGAATTTCTCTACAATAATTTTCTCCAATATACCTTCTGCTCCCCTCTCTCTTTCTTCTTCTTCTGGAATCCCAATTATTCTAATGTTGTTTCATCTTATGGTGTCACTTTATCTCTCGAATTCTCCCCTCGTGGTCCAGTAGCTGTTTGTCCCTCTTTTGCTCAGCTTCTTTATTCTCTGTCATTTGGTCTTCTATATCACTAATTCTTTCTTCTGCCTCATTTATCCTAGCAGTGAGAGCTTCCATTTTTTATTGCACCTCATTAATAGCTTTTTTTTATTTCAACTTGGTTAATTTTAGTTCTTTTATTTCTCCAGAAAGGGCTTTTATCTCTCCAGAGAGGGTTTCTCTAGTATCTTCCATGCCTTTTTCGAGCCTACCTAGAACCTTGAAAATCACCATTCTGAACTCTAGATCTGACATATTACCAAATTTCTGTATTGATTAGGTCCCTAGCCTTTGGTACTGCCTCTTGTTCTTGTTCTTTTTTTGTGGTGAGTTTTTCTGCCTTGTCATTTTGTCCAGATAAAAGTATATGAAGGAGCAAATAAAATACTGGAAGGGTGGCAAACACCCCAGGAAATTGCATTTTAACCAAATCAGAAGAGACCCCAAATTGTGGGAGGGAGAAAGGGGATAAAAAGAAGTTCAGGAAAAAAAAAATTAAAAAAAGAAAACAAATAAAGAAAAAATATAAAAAAGAAAAAAATATATATTTATATATATATATTAGATAAAATAGTTTAAAAAAGTTAAAAAAAGAAAAGGGTAAAAATTTTTAAAAAATTAGCAAAGAAAAAAAATTAAATTAACCACAAGACTAAAGAATCTTGGGGAGAAAGCCATGAGTTCCATTCTTTGCTTTTTCCTCCACTGGAATTCTGCTGCTCTCCTTGGTAGGTGTACTTTGTCTTGGCTGGATTTCTTGTTGATCTTCTGGGGGAAGGGCTTGTAGTAGTGATTCTCAAGTGTCTTTACCTGAGGCGAAATTGCACCACCCTTACCAGGGGCCAGGCTAAGTAATCTGCTCAGGTTCGCTTTCTGGAGCTTTTGTCCCTGAACGCTTTCCGTAGAGTTCTGGAGGACGGGAATGAAAATGGTAGCCCCCCAGTCTCTGGTCTGGAGGAGCCAAGAGCTCGGGGCCCCACTCCTAAGTGCACCCTCAGAGAATAGAGCCCAATCACTCTCATCTCCCTGGCCTCTGGTTGTGCTCCAAGCTCACCCAGCCTGTGACCAGTTCAAGGTAACCCCTAGCTGAGATCTCATTCCTTGGCTCTGTCTCTGTAGCCAGCTTCTCTGGTCTAATACAGTGAGCTCTGCAACACTCAGACACCCCCGATCCTTCTGTGACCCTGCTGGCCCCACATGGGCTTCACCCCGGTTTAGCCTCTGGAGCTGTGTCCCTCAGTGGAGCAGACTTTTAAAAGTCCTGATTTTGTGCTCTGTTTCTCCGCCGTTTGCCGGGAGCCGGCCACTCCCCACACAGTCTATCTTCCCGTCACTTTGGATTCAATTCTCTGCTGGTCCTACCTTCCAGAAGGTGGTCAATTTTCTGTTTCTAGAATTGCTGTTCTTCTCTTCAATCTCCTGTTGGATTTGTAGGTGTTTGCAATGGTTTGATAAGCTATCTAGCTGATCTCCTGCTACCTGATGTAGTCTCAGCCTGCTACTTCTCTGCCATCTTGACTCCTCCCAGCCCCAAATTCTTCTTATGTTTAAAGAAAGACAATAGCTGAGTACTTAAATTTTTTAAAAAATGGTATGGGCTTGTATTCAATAATTGCAATTTAAAATACTCTTGTTGCATTTTATTAAACTCCCAAGTAGAAACATCACAGTGTAGATTTTATGTCAGATAAGCATTATCTTTCCTGTGATATTTTGAAATTCTTATTTAATAATTGTCTTAGAATTATAAAAAAATAAAATTAATAAAATTACTATATATATTAAAGCTTAATTATTCTGTATTAGTTCTGATAAACTTCCCAGGCTTGTTCTAGTATGAACCAAATGATCTGATGTTTAATAATTATATGATCCTGAGAAAGTTAGACTCCTTGAATCTTAGTTTTCTCACCTTTACACTAAGGCTGTAAAACTGAATTTATTTTGATTAAATAAGTTTAGGTCAGTAAATTTTCTAGCATACTATCCATAACAAAATAGGCATTCATTAAAGTAGAAGCAAAGAAGGCATTTGGCAGAGTGACAAGAGCAAGAATTTTGCAATCAGAACCCAGGAAGGACTTAGTTTCCTTTCTGTACCCTTGTGTTCCATTTCACAATTTAAACTACCTTCACTGATCAGTAAGAATAAAAATGTTATGTTTTATGATACATACACACGTAGTTTCTGGTAAATTGCAAGTAATCACAATCATTGTCTTTATAATTATATTCCAACAATCTATTCTCACTAATAAACCTTTTATCTATACTCTGAAAGCAAATCATTTCTATATTCCATCCATTATACAATACACTATGTTTAAACTAAGTTTATTCCCAGGGACTAAGTATTCATAATCTCTACATATTCATCAACACCTTTTCATCATCTGATGTCGACAATCTCAAAAATATGGGAGTAAAAGAGAACTTCAACTGAGATATAGGATTGAAATCAGGTGTCTGTTACTATCTCTTATGGAACCTCAATTAGAGAGATTTATTGAAATAATAGAAACTATAGTCAATCAACAAAGATGAAGCAATCAGGTGAAATTAAAGGATAGAAATGTCCTGAATAATTAGTAATCCAAGTATTCCTTTGAGATTTAGACAAAAAGCTACATACAAACAAATTTTTTTTAAGAATGTAATTATATTTAGGGTAAAAAATTCTGATTTTTTTTGCCTCATTTAAATATCAAAATCTTACACATGAGAAACATTTAAAGAATCAGGCAATACTTCTGTTATCTAATAAAATATTATTAATTTTTTTTCATTGTAAGCATATCAATCCATGTAGCACAGTAAGAAATGTTAAGAATAAGTGACAATGGGTGGCGCCTGGGTAGTTCAGTGAATTAAGCCTCTGCCTTCAGCATAGGTCATGATCTCAGGGTCTGGGACTGAGCCCCGCATCGGGCTCTCTGCTCAGCAGGGAGCCTGCTTCCCTTCCTCTCTCTCTGCCTCTCTGCCTACTTGTGATATCTCTCTCTCTCTGTCAAATAAATATTTTTTTTAAAAAATCTTAAAAAAAAAGGAAGAAGTGACAATGGGATTAATTACCCTCCTTAGATCAAATAAGCATTATAACTAAATGGTACAAATATTCTCCATTCTTCAGTTCTACCTATATTTACACTATCAGTATACTTCCAGCATCATCAACATTTTCCATAATCGTGTATATATAAACATTTTACTAGGCTATCATAGCAATACATTTTTTAAATGTAACACACTTAGCTTTCTTTTGTAAAAATTATTTTATTAAGCCAACTTTTAAAATTGTTTGGATTCTATTTACTACTCAGCAATCATATATTCTTATATGGTAATCTGGTAATCTGACTTTTAAAAGAGCAATAAATTCTCTATTCTTTCTTTTACTTTTTTCATTTTTTTTACTAACTGTATCTTCAGATTTTATTACTTTATATTAGAAAATGTGGCAAGAACCAATCTAAACACTTTACAAACTTAATTTCATGTTGAAAGTTCATCATCTTCATTTGACAAAGAAGAAAGAGCTCCAAATCTCAGTCTAGATCACGCATCAAGTAAAGGTCAGAAAAGGACCTATACTGTCTTAGCTCAGTACACAAATCATGATTAAGAACAAACTGTTATTGGGACACCAGGGTGGCTCAGTCATTTGGGAAACTGACTCTTGATTTCAGCTCAGGTGTTGATCTCAGCGTAATGAGATTCAGCCCCACATCAGGCTCTGCACTCCGTGTGGAGTCTGCTTGATATTGGTAATCTTCACTGTATCATTCCAATTTTGCTATATGTGTTTATGTAAGGGAGCATTGTAACATATTCATTACTATTTAAAATTTATGTAGTTTGCAAGGCAAAGTATGCATTAGGAATGAACATAAACAAGTTTAAGTTTAGAAGTTATAACCATCTTATTTGTTTTTTACTTAAGACAGGTCACCTGATATTTAAGAAATTAAGTTTGCATTATTTTAGCCCAACAATGCTCTTAGACTAAATCATTTTGATTTTTGTTGTTGTGGACACTAGACTGTAGCATGTGGCTGGATAAACATGGACCAGAATAATTTAAGTCACTACCCATCTAAACAAAGCTATATTCATCTTGTGAATTTCCTAACACAGTGTTCACAATTTTTTTTTTTTTAATTTTTCTCAAGCCTCAAGCCTCACTCATGAAACTATCATAATAGGCATAGAAAAATTTTATCCACTTTACGGAGAAGATGTAGTGCTCTTGTATCTTTTCTCCTCTCTTATTTAAAATATAATCCTTTTTTTTAATGTAATGTGCATATCACTTATATCAGAATCTCAATGAGTGCTTGTTTAAAAACATGGATTACTTTTTCCAGGCCAGCTATTCATTAGATCTTGGAAAGAATAAAACCCGTCATAATTAAAATCTTCCAGAGGTGATTTTTAATATATAATTATTTTTAAGACCCTCTCCATATATTTTGCATTTTTCTCTTTATTTTTTAATTTTTAATTTTTTTTTATTTTAGAGAAAGATCACAAGTAGGTAGAGAGGTGGGTAGAGAGAGAGGGAGAAACAGACTCCCTGCTGAGCAGGGTCCAATGCAGGGCTCTATCCCGGGACCCTGGGATCATGACCAAAGCCAAAGGCAGAGGCTTAACCGACTGAGCCACCAGGCACCCCTGTTTTTGCCTTTCTTAATGGAAAACAAGCAAACTAACTCCCCTTTATTTCCACAAAGGAAATAGTTTTCTTATCTATACTATCTCACATTTCCTTTTGTCATTCCTTTTCTAAAATGTCCTCCTTTGGAGTCCTGGGTGGCTCAGTCAGTTAAGTGTCTGCCTTCAGCTCAGGTCATGATCCCAGAGTCCTGGGATAGAGCCCCATGTTGGGCTTCTTGTACAGAGGGAAGCCTGCTTCTCCCTCTGCCCTCCACTTGCACTTGCACTTTCTCTCTCTCTCTCTCCCTCTCTCTCTCTCCCTCTGTCTCTCTCTCAAATAAATTGATAAAATCTTAAAAAAATAAAAAACAACAACAACAACAAAAATAAAATGTCTTCCTTTATCTCCAGCATGTTTAAAAGCCCTTATTTACTGGCTTATGCCAATGTTCAGGTCAAGCCCTTTTTTATCATGGCATTATCTGATGTAGAAGCAAAAATTAAAAATTAGCCAAAAGATTAAATTATCCAAGTGAAATATTAGGAAGTTTGTTATCATTTCCTCCTCCACTTTCTTTCTTTATTCACCTAAAATGGCTACATGATACCTAAAGTGCAACAACTCTCACAAAGGAAGGTACAGATTGAGAAATGGAGAAGCCTGGTTCCTGATGCCATAGCTGATCAATCATTCCAAATCCCAGCCTGCGCATGAAAGATAAACACCTCCTTATTTATTTAGGGCACTGGTTTTTTAGTTTTCTGCTATTTGTAGTTGCATTCAACCCCTAGTAAAGACAATGTGTAATCAGGGACAATTTCTACTTTAGTTTTCAATTGTTTTGATCACAATATTTTTCATGCATTTTCACTGCATTATCCTTCCTCCATTTTTTCAGGTATTCTGTTAATATCAATGTTAACACCTGGAAATTACCTCTGGGTACAAATGGGTCCTGGATAGCAATGGATGTCATCAAGATATGATATTTTCTTGTTTCTGTAACTCTGTTCTGGTTTTTAATATGATATTTTCATTTTTAAGCTGACTCTATCTATCCACATGATAGCTTCCATAACAGAATTTCTCAAGATATGACCTCTGTAGTATGTCTTTACACATCTGGGCAGGACAGAAAGAGCTCAACAGATTGATCATTTCATCCAAAACCTAGGATTGATGATGACTGCATGTTTTGGTGAATAGACTAAGTTATGTGTGCTCCATCTAGAACTAAGGATGAAGTCAACTTCATCGAAAGGCATGGACAATGAGTCATGGAGATGGATATCTTCAAAGATAAAGAAATGTTGAGCAGACAAAATTAAAACAACAACAACATAACACTTTCTACTCTACTACAACCTTAGTTTTAACTTTTTAAATTTACTTGGAATGCTACAATATCTATTTTAATCTCCTGTCTCCAATACTTCAGTTGCATTCTCAAGCCAATTGTTTCTTCCTATGTCTAAGTCCCTTTTAACTTCCATTTTCAACTATGCTTATGCAGGGGAAACTGAGTTGAACTTCTCACTACTGCCTAAGGCAAGAGAGTTTGGAATTTGAGACTGCTCACATAACTGCCTATAAGGTTGTGGTGTGTGAGTGGGGGGGGGGGGGACTCTTCAGAGGAAAAAAAAAGAATCCATAGTGTCCATAACTTATTTTTCTTATTGTCCACTATCCAGTGAAAAATTAACCAGATAGGCAAATAGAAAAAGATGACCAAACTCAAGGAAAAAAAAATCTGTCAATAAAAACTGACACTTAAATGACCTAAATATGCAGTAAGTAAATAAGGACTTAACATAAGATATCATAAATACAATCAAAGAGTCAAAAGGAAATAAGGAATGACAAGAAAAATCATTTCAGCTGCAATCCTATATGTGTGTGTATGTGTGTGTATGCACACATATCTGTAACAAAAACTCCAAATTAAAACAAAAATAAGAACTGAAAACTCAACATATAGAATTAAATAGTTATCAAAAGAATTAGTATCAGATTGATAATCCCTAGGGAAGCTCCAGTAACTTGAATGCATTTAAATAGAAATTATGCTCCCAGAAAAAACATTAAATAAAATTTAACAGGGTCCTGGAGACCTGTGGAAAAAATAACTGTAAAAATATATGCAATTTTAGGATGCCTGGATGGCTTAGTTCAAGTGACTGACTTCAGCTCAGGTTATGATCCTGGAATCCCAGGATCAAGTCCCACATTGGGCTCTCTGCTCTGCAGTGAGTGTGCTTCTCCCGCTGACCTCCTTCCTCTCATGCTCTCTCTCTCTCTCATTCTCTCTCTCTCTCAAATAAATAAGTAAATTTTTTTTAAAAAATACATATGCAATTTTAATACTAACAGAAAGAAGAGAGGAAATATGAATAGAAAAAAGTATTTACTGGCCCCAAATTTACAAGACAATATCAATTTATGAATCCAAGAAACTAAACAAAATGAAACTTGATAAATGTAAAGCAAGTAATAATGATACTCAGGCACATTACAGTCAAACTGAGAAATTAAAAGATAAAGAAGAAATGTTTAAAGCAGGTGTGGGGGTGGGGAGGTAACATACTAGATATAGTAAACAATAATGGGATTGACTACTTCATTCTTATTAGCAAGAACACAAAATAAGAAAAAGAGGTCAGAAAACAATAGAATGGAATCTTTGTATTATGAAAGGAAGTGAAAATAAAATTATGAGCACAGAATTATATATCTGATAAAAATAGCCTTTCTAGATGAAAAGTAGAGACATGTTCAGATAAACAAAATGGAGAATTACAAGTTTATTTACTGTATAAAAAATGCTAAAAGAGTTTCTTCAGGCTGAAAATAAATATATAAGTAATAAATATATCATAAATAAGTTTATATAGTATATAAAATATCATATATAATATATAAATATAAATCTATACAATATAAATCATATATGATATTATATATACCACATTATATATTACACATATACACATATATGTGTGTGTGTGTCTGCGTGTGTGTATCACCAAAAACACAACTTAGAAAATGTTTCAAGGTAAATGATAATTAAAATATAGGATTTCAAAATATGTGGGTTGCAGCTAATATGGTGCATGTATATTTAAATGGTATATAGGAAAGTAAGAAAAATTTAGCTTAAATTAGTTAAGATCACACCTTAAGAAGATAGAATATATAAGCAAATTAAATCCATATTAAATAGAAGGGAAAATAAAGACAAAAGCAGCAACCAATACTATAAAATGAAAACAGAAAAATTAGCAAAGCAAAATTTAGTATTTGAAAAGATTCATAAAATTGATCAAAGACAACACCTCTTATATCTAAATTAAATAGATGCTATTATTACAGATGGTAAAGACATTAAAGTTATAATAAAGTCATTTTAAAAGATTTTATTGCTTTATTTGAAAGAGAGATAAAGAAAGAGAGAGAGCAAGCATTGAAGGGGGATGATAGAGGGAGAGGGGCAACCAGCTCCCTACTGAACAAGGAGCCTGACTTGGGGCTTGATCCCAGGACCTTGCGATCATGACCTGAGCTGAAGGCAGATACTTAACTGGCTGAGACACCCACGTGCCCCTATAATAAAGTCATGTTTTCCATAACACTCTTTTTTTTTTTTTTAAAGATTTTATTTATTAGTCAGAGAGAGAGAGAGAGAGCGAGCACAGGCAGACAGAGCCGCAGGCAGAAGCAGAGGGCAAAGCAGGCTCCCAGCCGAGCAAGGAGCCCGATGTGGGACTCTATTCCAGGTCACCGGGATCATGATCTGAGCCGAAGGCAGCCACTTAATCAACTGAGCCACCCAGGTGTCCACAACACTCTATGTCCATAAATTAAGAAATAGGAATTTAGAATACTTGACAAATTGCTTAAAAAATCACTCATTAAGTCAATCAACAGGAGATAAAATAGAAAATATGAATAACTCTATGTCTCTCAAGAATTGTATTTATTATCAAAATCTTCCCCCACAAAGAATGTTCAGAGTTTAGATATTTTTACTAGTGACATACCAATCTTACACAGACTTCCATAAGTAGAAGAAGAAGGCACACCTCAATATATATTATGAACTCAGAAAAACCTTGTTATCACAGCATGACAAAAATGTTACTAGAATAGAAAAATGATAGACTTTCATAAATATAGACATAATAATCTTTATTAAAATATTACTATTTGGGGTAATGGGTATTATGGAAGGCACATATTGCATGGAGACTGGGTGTGGTGCATAAACAATGAATGCTGGAAAGAAATAAAATAAAATAAAATGGAAAAAATATTAGTACTTGAAAGCAGTGACATATATAAATGATAATATATAAAAAATAATAGAGTATGACCAAGTACTTATTCCAGGAATGAAAAGTTAGTTAAACCTTCATACAACATAATCTCCTAAATTATCAGAACAGCATTATCACCTTAATAAATGAAGAAAAAATTTCTGGACAATTTTCAACTCTCATTAATGATAAAATGCTCTAAATACTAGGAGCAGAAGATAACTACCTCAATCTGATAAGGGATATCTTGGTGATGACAATAAATCATGCCAAAGATGCTTTATTCAGGAAATTGAGATTGGTAGATATAAAAATCAACTTACAGTGAAAGATTAAAAGAGAAAATTCATAAGACCATCCTAATAACTGCTGAAAAAATAACACATTTGCTAAAATCATCATTGGTAACATTTTCAGAACATTCAGAATAAAATAAACATCCTTTATCTGCCAAAAGATACTCAAAATGCCTCAAGTAAGCATCGTATTTAAGGGTTAAAGCCTTAAAGCTTCCTTTAGAGACTGGTAAGAAGAGAAAAATTCCCATTATCATCACTTTCATTCAATATTGTACTGGAGTTTCTAAAAGGTACAGGAAGTCAAAGGAAAGAAAGAAAAGCAGAGATAAGAAAGAAAGAGTCATGCCAGTATTCACTGATGTTAGGACCAAATTATGAAGTTTCAAGTATCAGGTGAAAATACATGTAATTCAGACATTTATGTCTTCAGCATGAGAAATATTGTTTAGATCAACGCTTAAAGTGCTCTTTTTTAAACATATGGATAGATTTTTGAGGCACAAAGCCTCAGTTACATTCCTAGCTTTATTTCTAGAGTTTTCTGATATGTTCACAGAAATATCAAGCATCACAAGGGGTGGTGGCAGTTAAAATTATAAGTAAATACACACAAACACAGTTGTACCTTAAGTTACAGCTGAAATGTAACCTAGACCGTAGGAATTTTCTCAACTTCTTGGCCCATGTTTTATTTTATAAGATACTGGATCCAATTAGAAATTATATTAATGAAGACTGTTGTCCTCATTCTCAAGTGCACTAACAAAAATGACAAAACCATGACTAAAAGGAGAATTTTTATTTTGTTTTTTAATTTTAAAATCCTCATAATTTACAGACATACATTCATTCAAATTACTCCATTTTTCTTTCAACATTCCTGTGGAATTAAATTAAATAAACGACCACCAAATGATCATGCATTCAAAAAATTTAAATTTTTTATTGTACCTGAACTCCTTATAAAATATATTATGATTGTTCAAGATTATTTATAGTTTTTATATTGGTTAAATGAAGTCTCTGCCTGTCAGAATATAGTGAAGTATTATGTTAACGATGAAACAATTTCCTATGTAATGTTTTAAAAAGACTTATTTATTTATTTTGAGAGGGAGCATGAGCTGGGGGAGTGACAGAGGGAAAGAATCTTTAAGCCAACTCCCCGCTGAGGGTGAGCTCCACAAGGACTCATTCCCACAACCCATGAGATCATGACCTGAGCTGAAACCAAGAGTTGGACCCTTAACCGACTAAGCCACCCAGACACCCCTGTATAATTTTTGGTAAGAGTTTACTTTAAACTAGTTTTAATTTTAGTTTTTAATAGTACATGTATTTGTGTGTGTCTGACATGGTTCACAAAAGAAGAAATAAATTTAAAAAAGGAAAATAATAAAGTCATGATAATGTATTTCATATCTCAAAAGATTGATTTCTGGCATGATATATTTCAAGTCAATTATAAATATCTCTTCATTTCTGTTAATGAAGGCTATTTCTTCTCTTAAAGAAGGCTATTTCTTAAGTGGAACCTCTAAGAGGAGACTTTCCAGAATATCTTGAATCCTTTGCTTGGAGAGCCTTAATTTAATATATTTGAGATATTTGACATGGTAGAACTCCCAAGGACTTGCTTATACATCACAAATTTATTATTTCTCTTTAATTAAATTCACATAAGCTCTTAGGCAATCAAATTTGCAAGAGAAATTTTTAAGTGATGAGAAATATTACAAGGATGAATGTACAAAAGTGAAATTTTCCAATACTGATTACATGCTATTTTACATAAGGCAAAGACAGTGGAGAAGATAAATGCTTCTTCATAAAAGATAAGGTAGTTATTACTAATTAAGAAAATACATTTGAAGCAATTACTAAAGGATAACAGCAGTAACTCCATTCATATTTTGAGTTTCCCCTGTCTGCCAAACTGAAGTGTGGACCTCTACTCCATAATTGACTGCACTAAATTTGATCCTCCCCACTTTTTTATATTAATAGGACTACTTGTAAAGTTTTAAAAGCCTAAATGACTTCCTATCCTGAAATCCAGAGAGAAGAACTTTGATTTTGATATTTTAATTTTTCTCTTCATGTCTTTTTCTCTTCGTATATCCATAGCTATAATAATGTAATTCATTTTAAGGAGTGAAATTCAGGATATCTTCTGATATAATAATTCAGAGAATAATTAGAGGGGATACACAGTTACGTGCACTTCCAATTTGATGATTTTATAATGTATTTTTTCATTCTTATATATAGATACTTACTAAAGTTGCTTTATATTATGAATAGAGCTACAGATTTATAGCAATAGGTTTCTATTGCTTTCCCCTTTTTAAAAAATACTTTTTATTTTTTCCCCACATTTTTATTTAAATTCCAGTTAGTTTTATTAAATTCCAGTGTAATATTAGTTTCAAGTGTACAATATAGTGATTGAACACTTCCATACAACCCCCAGTGGTCATCACAAGTATACTGCTTAAATCCTACCCATCACCTATTTCAGCCATTCCCCCATCTCTGGCAACTATCAGTTTGTTCTTTATAGTTAAGGTGTCTGTTGTTTTTTTAACCACAGCACATTAAAAACTTTCATCCTTTAATGTAAGTTAATTAATTTCTGTGTGCTCATTAAAGTGCTTATAGTAGAACTCCCTTTCACAATAGAAAACTTTGCACTGCTTGTGAAAAAAAAATGTCATCTAATACTCTGCAGTAATTTAAGCATCTAGAACAAGAAAGACTGATGTTATTGCAAGATTAAAATAAGTATTCTTAGTTCTAATCTGTATCAGTGTCTGTTCTATGGACATTTTTGCTGTATACAAAATTTTAGTTGGAATCTTATGCAGAAGCCTGATGCTGTCTGGACTGAAAAAAGCAGAAAAGCAGGTGTTGTGATGAATAACATGTAAGCTGTGTGGGGCCTCTTTGGCCCGCATCACAGCAGCTGCAGTTGGAGTCGAGTAAGGGAACAGCAGTCCTAACTCTCTGATTGTCAATAGCATGCGGTATTTTTCATTAATGGGATAACACAATAAAATACCCATCATATGGAAATGATAGCCTTCAAAAAGTTCTCTTTAATCACATGAAAATCATAGTCTTAATAAATTAACCATTTTTCCATATTTATCAGTTTTTAATAGCAGTATTTTATAATAATTTTAGGAAATGTGTTTTTATCAGATACTCTGTGTAAAATATTGACCCTCAGAAAACTTAATGGTTAATTACATTGAATTAACTTTTCATAATTTACCATATTTTTATATCTATTACTTTAGGACCTAAGGCATAAATAGTATATAATCAGATGATTTTTCAAATGATAACTGGACATTATCAAATATGTTTCTGGAGTATAAAAATGGAATTAACTAAAGTAATAGTATTTTATTCTATAGATAACAAAGCATAATTTCACATCTGAAATACAAATTATTATAAAAATTCTGAATTTATACTAATACTATTACACAGATATAGATTGGAATATTTTTATGATGGCAACATATAACAAAATAACTCATTTTTTATTCAAATGTAATACACAAGGAAGATTAGGCATGAATCAAAACATTTGTATATAGACAAAATGATATAATTTAGGAGTCAACAAATTTGGCTTTTTTTTTTTTTTTAAGTGGAAAGCTTCCTCTCTTTGTGTGTCATTCTTACACCAGGGACATGCTAATCTCTATGCCATTCCAATGTAGTTTTATGCACTGTCAAGCAAGCACCAAATCTGGTTCTTAATTCTGGCTTTACTTCTAGCCCCCTTTGTATGATTTTGGTTAAATCAGTGTCTTAGCCTCAGTTTCTCATACATTAATTGGGGAGCACCTTTCCTTACTGAATTTGAATATCATGATTGGATATCCTGATTGAATGAAACAATTTACTATAATTTTTTTTAGCACTGTGTCTATCATGTGATAGGCACTCCAAAAATGTTGATTTCCCTAACGTGTTTTTATTTTACTGATTGGATTTGAAAATCTATAATCTCTATGTCTTGAATTATGGAGAATATTTTAGTTTTAGGAAATTGTTGCAAAAACACAACGAATTGAACTTAAAATATCAATAGGCCCTGATGAGTCTAAAGGATTTCTTACGGTGGAAATGTCACACTCCAATCAGAAACATGATCACAATTATAAAAACTGCTTAAAGGAAACACACAATTGGCAGCTCCAGTTTTTAAATTATGCTTAAAGAAAAATTACTATATAAAACATAATTTCAAAGTATAATCATTTTACTTCCTCAGATTAACCAAAGATGAATGACAGCCATATTACTTTTAATGTGCCAAGTGATGCCAAAAAGGACATTGGAAATCACTTTAGTCCATTAGGGGTAACATTAAATCCCAATGAAATCTAAGTTTTAATTTTATAATGCATCTCAATCTGAAACCTTCATTTCTAATTAGTAATTTATTCCTTTGAACTTCCTATCAGGTTAGCTGTGCCAATCTTAAGCCCTCGATTACAATTTGTCACTTACTCATTTCAGATGTCAAGATTCAGACTACTAATGGACAGCCATGTTATCCTGCTACCTGGATGTACCAAAAAATAAAAAAATAAAAAATAAATAAAAAGTCACTGGTCTCAAGGACCAATAAAGCTCTGTATCTTATTGATTGCTTAGTATATCCAACTCAATAGTATTTATTGGGAACTTCCAATGAAGGTATCACTTTGGTTATTGTATGGTACACAATATTTTAACTGAGAAGCACTGTCAATAAGCAAAAACCTTGGAATATAGTGAGGGAGCTAAGGCAACATATATATAATATGTGTTAGACAAAGTAGATATTAATGAATCATTAGTAAAATCTAAGTTTGTTTTATTTCTATTTCTATAGATCAGTAATTCTTTAGGGTACATCCAGGTAGCAAAAGCCTATGGAGGTCTAACATAGGTCTCACACAAGGAATTCCTTCCTCCTTTCATCATTTTCAAGTGGCTTATTAGACTACCATCTACATCTCTACTCCAGCTCCGTTTTCTATCTCAAGTTGTAGCAAGCATTTCCAAACATATTTTATTAGTAAGGAATAGTAAAATTACAAGATATTATAGGAAATCATTATATAGGTAACTTACAAAAAATGTTTTTGATGAGGAGAGCAATCTTAAGTAGAAGAAAATCGATTTTTTTTTTTTTTCAAGCTAAGGTATAAGTTTTGGGTTGCCCAAGTTATTGAGGAGTCTGTTTCCTGGTCAGAAATCAATGTATGATCTTTCAGGTCTGACCACAGGCAGTAGCAAAGATTCTGCCTGGCAGACCTTGCAAGGGAAAGCTGTCTTTCCCACACCAGACTTGGAGCACAGCCCGGGCACTGCCATCTCTATAGAAAATTACAGTCAAAAACTTGGCCAGCCATGCTCTTATCTATATTACTAGTCCCAAGCACCTCCATTAGGTACCTGCATCAGGAACCTCTCTCAGAAGCACCTCTGACAGGCACCTCTGCTGAGACCTCTTTTTGGGGAAAAGGGTGGGGCAGGGACTGGAAGATATTTTTTCTACTCTGGATTCAGTATTTAGTACTTTGTCACTCCTAGCCCTTAACTATCCCTCCCCTCCTCTACCCAAGTCCATAAAACTACAGGATCCTTTTGTTCAGCTTCTCTTGGGAGTGAGGCAATTACTTCATTTTGGCTAGCAATTCACCATGTATGCACTGATCCATTTGACCCTTGACTGGTGTCACATCATGGAGAAAAATAGAACAGTGAGACACTTGGCATTTTATTTAATTTAGGCTCTTGCTTATATTTTTACCCTAAGCCACTAAAGACTTGCATGTTACTGTCATTTTTGCTTGTTCTGTCAACCAGTTTCTATGACACCTAGCAGCTGAGGAAGCTCCAGCTCAACTCAGCCCTTGAAGTTATCTACCTTCTTTGAGCCTTTCTTGTCATAACACTGGGATATTGATACCTTTCTCACTATAAGTATGAGAGATGAAATAAGTAGATTTCTTAAGATAAAACTGAAACTCAATTAAAGCAATCTCGAAACCATAACTGTAACTGGAAACTTGAAGGATCTCCAAGACAGCAAGTAACAGTGATTGAACGTATGAATCATTTTACACTTGGTTAAATTTTTATAAATATGAACAATAAATCTTGTGTCTTCAAACTACATGTTTTCTATTTTTTAAGATTTTATTTATTTGACAGACACAGTGAGAGAGGGAACACAAGCAGGGGGAGTGGGAGAGGGGAAGGCAGGCTTCCTGTTAAGCAGAGAGGCCGATGAAGGCTCGATTCCAGGATCCTGGGATCATGACCTGAGCTGAATGAAGGCAGACACATAATGACTGAGCCACCCAGGCGCCCCTACACATGTTTTCTAGAGGACATCCTATAGAACATCTTCTAGAGGATGACTTCAAAGTTAACATAAGTGTGTGTATGTGTGTGTGTGTATATTCTTTTTTAAATTTTTTTTAGAGGACAGTAGATTCAAGGAAACATTGTTGCAATGGTATATTCAGAGATAGGTGTGTACTGGTTCAAAATCTTGAAAACTGGTATCATTCAGAGGTTAATAAGATTTATTTTCAAAGTAAATTACGTTATATATATACCATATTTTAATTCCAACAAGAAACCAACTCACAAGAGTCTTCTATTTTTACCAATGGTACTAGGTACTATATAGTATTAATAGTACTACACAATAGTTACTAGGACCCAAGCTTTTGAGTCCTATTTTGTTTCTGCTTGTTCCCTGATTTGTTGACACAACATAGCTTCTTGTGTATTTGTGAAAGAGACAGACCTTCACTTGTAACCTGTACCTGTTATATTAATAGGAATTTGACACAAAATGTCATCTTGTCTTTCCCAAACATTTCTGTAACATATTTGCTCAATAACACACAAATAAGCAAAACTTAAGCAAATGAATTCCTTACAGGCCAAATTGATATTATCAGATAGATCCAGGCATTTTTCAGTATTGATTTAGAGTCAAGAAAATTTAATTCCCCACTATTATCTTCTACTAAGAATCACTATGGCAATGGAGCTGGTTGATGCTAAATTTCCTGTATATTATTTGTCCATATCTGCCTTCATAAAATGTCCTTCTAACTGAAGTTACTGCATGCTATTTAGAATTATTCTGTTCCTCTTAATTCTTTAAGGCCAAAGTGTGAACTTCCCCATCAATATTTTGGTCCACAATTCATAATTTTTTCTTCTATCAATCATAGAATGACCCACATGTGACCCACAACAGTAATTTGATACTTGGTGCTTTGTTGTTTTATTTATTTAATGACATGAGTATTATTCAAAGTACCTGATAGCCTTTTTAGGATTACACAATTACCACAGTGTTTTGACTAGACAACTTCAATAATAAAAAAAGTTTATATTAATTATTCATTTAAGAAGTATAGTTTCAAATCAAACTTCTACCTGAATAAACTTGGTAATTAAAGCAAATTGTATAAGAGATTTCAGCATATTATTTAAGTGGGAACTTAGGCATTTCCTTTTAAATTTCAATTTATTCTTGATTTATTGTATCTTAATTTCTCTCATTTAAAGCTACTTCCAATTTAGAAATATATTGAATTTTTAGTTGGCTCATATAAGATTTATTTTAGTGTGAGACAAGGTCAACTTCAACTGCAACAAAACAATGCATTTTAACTGATTGCCAATCCACTGCACAAAGGTAACTTTTTTTTATATATGTTTTTTTAGAGGACAGTAGATTCAAGGAAACATAGTTGCAATGGTATATTCAGAGATAGGTGTGTACTGTTTCAAAATCTTGAAAACTGGTATCATTTAGAGGTTAGTAAGATTTATTTTCAAAGTAAATTACATGACCAGTTATATCTTTCTGTTAATGTAATTGTATTCTTTTGGGTATTCTTCACCAGATTATAACTTGCATATTCCACTATGTTTGTGTCAAGAAAAACACATTACATGTAATATTAAGAGACTGAAATAAAAAGAACATTTTCTTGACAATTAATTTTGTGTTTTTCATTTAGAAGGTGAATATTACATTGTCTTATGAAATATTCATTGGTGTTATATATACTTCTAACTTATTCAAATGTTGATTTTTTGGTTCTTTGTTTAATAAAATATTCAGATATAATAGGATAAAATTTTATTAGCGAATGAACAAGGGAATTTTAGTGAGGACAAAAGGAATGAATGGAGTAAATGTTCCTGTGAAGGAAGGAAAACTAATCTTATTAAATTTTTACTACCTATCTTATGTTAATTTAAAGATATATGTTTCATTTAATAGAATTTTTCACAAATCTATAAGGTAAGTTGCTGGAAGATCTTTTATTTTCTTTACAAATAAAAAAGTTGTGACTTAGTGAGATTTCATGCCTTGCCAACATTCAATTACCAAGGAACTGACAGAGCAGTAATTTCAGTGTTTCATGGGTGCATCTCTCTTTTGGGCCAAGGATTATGTTAAAGTTTCTAATGTTTCAACACAGCAAAGGCAATTAAATTCTTTCCACCCACCCCACAAAGAAGAAAAAATAAATGTTGTTTCCAATGCAGAATTTTATCACTGAATAGCATAAATAATAGCTCCTTCTTTTATTCAGCTAACTTGCTGGAAATGAATAGCACATTTTACCAAAATATCATGCTGGAGTCTATAGGAACTGTAGATGCTTAGAGCTTAAAACACTGTTGAATTATAACTTTAAAAGAGTTAAAACACAATTCCAAAAAACATATAAAATTAACAGAAAACAAAGATATTTTTTATCTCATTAATGAGGGAACAAGAAAGATGGTAAACACAGCTTAAAGTCCATTGGAACAGAAGATATTTATATCATTTAAGGCATGCTAATGTAAGTTTGTGAAGTTTAACACAAAGTGGTTAATAATTATTTTGGAGTTATCTTTTCCATAGAACAGAAATCATTTGCATTCACATGCATATTCATAGGGTCTGTGACCTAATAAGTAGTTAATGGACAAATTACAACCCTAGAGAATTGAGTAATCTTTAGGTGGAAGTATTAGCCCATATGTCAAGATGGTCTTGGAAGATATGTCATTATTACATATCTTTGTAACACACATAGTCCCAAGCAATTGACTCTAGACCATCAGGCAGATGCCCCCCCCCCTTGTTTACCCTAACCCAAAATATGAAACAACATCATAACATCTTGCAATCAGGGTTAGCCCAGTTTGTTTCACTCTAAAAATTATATTGCCCTTGTTCACCTCATACACTGAAGATTGTCTTTATTTTTGCTGCCAGTTTTTCTTACCATAAATTAAAATAACTCTTAAATCTATAAACTCAAGGATCATAGACCATATAATATGTCCCCTGCTATTAATTCATATATCTTTGTTAACTTTGTAAACATTCATTGGTAAGTTATCAAAGGATCACATTCCAGCTAAATAGTTAGACTTACTTATGCCATAGTGGAATAGAAATGAATAAAATAAGGGATGAATTAATATTTATCTTTGGGACAATAGCTAGTTAATTATTTTTAGACAAAAATTATAGAATCACAATGCATTTTCCCCCTTAAAAGGAGGTCTTATAAATCACAATAATGTCAGCATAAATATATTTGAACATTGGTTATATAAATTTAAGAATGTTTACTGGAGTTATCTATTATAAATATAATTTATTTTCAGTAGGAAAACAGTAATATAGAAGCATTGCCAATTAACATGCTTCACTAATATAACTGATTTCACATACCTCTATATCAAGTTCCTTCAATGAACAAAAGTTTTTTTTAAGTGTTCTTTATTAGTAGTGTTTTTGTCTTATTTTAATAATGTATACAGTTAGAAATAAAATATATGATAAAATCCCAACTTCTGCCAAAATCCTGCTAATAGAAATGAAATAACAAATCCTTGTAGGAACAACAAAATTGGATTTTACAACTTTTTTTCTTTTTGGCTAATTACTTCTAATAACCTTAAATTTCCCTCTCTAAAACGTAGAGTACTCAGAATGATAATGTCAATAGCATATATGAATACTGTTACAAGACAGAGATATCGATGATACTATTTCTTTTTATTTTATTTTATTTTTTATTTTTTTAATTTTTTATTTTTTATGAACATATATTTTTATCCCCAGGGGCACGTGCACCCGAATGTTTATAGCAGCAATGTCCACAATAGCCAAACTATCGATGATACTATTTCTTTACATTAAACTGTAACTTTTGCTTCTTGCACAAAAGGGGAAAGAAAAATAAAATAAGAATTAACAATTAATGTTAAAGTGATGAGTTGCCTTTCTATATTAAACAATCTTCACCTATTATGCCTTAAATTATATAAGAAGATTTTTATTTTGAACCTTATGATTGATGGTGGCTGTGAAGCAATTCTACCATAGAATTCCCCATCAGTTTTTTTTTTAAATAAACTAGGTAGCAATATATAGCTCTTACAAGCTGGACATTATATAAAAGGTTAAGAAGAAGTTAACTATAATTAGAAGGCAATGAAAAGTCTACTGCGAAATGAATGGTATGTATTTTAGGAGATCTGTAAGATCAACTGGCATTAGTTATATATCCTTCAAATGGCACTTGCTAGTCTCCTTTGATATGAAACTGAAAAGTTGCTTAAAATTTTATAGATGTATTATTTGTTTAAATTTTGGTTCTATCTGTAAATATGGACCAAGGTGACTGAAGAAAACCAAAATTATCATTGAAATTCTTCAGTTAAAAATCAATTTAAACATCATCTTGGTTATGAGTATAAATATGTTTCTCTTGTGTTGAGAAGTTAATATATTATATATTTTTAAATGATACATTTTAATACTTGGTAAATATTAAGTATCTATCCATCATCATCACTGTGTTATATGTTGTTAAGTATAAATGTAAACCTCTATAATCAAATGCAAAAACCTGATTTTATTTAATATATTTAAATCCTTTATCAATATATTAATAATTTGAAGCCCTTTATTAATCTATTATCTTTGCTAACTCTTATACGTAACTCCATTAACTATACCATGCTATCTGAAGCCTGCTGTACTCTTTTTTTTTTCATTTATTTATTTTCAGCATAACAGTATCATTATTTTTTCACCACACCCAGTGCTCCATACAATCCGTGCCCTCTATAATACCCACCACCTGGTACTCTTATTCGAAATACCTGTCTGTCACTCCTTCACCTAGTTCTTAACTCCACTGCAAGTCTAGTGTATTCTTAGAAGTCTTCTGTGACTCTGCAACTTAAATTTGACTTCCCTTTACTATTCTTTATATATTTGCAGATAGATTAAACAAATATATGTATAGATGGCCTCCAACTTACTATTTTGCAACTTCACCATGGTGTGAAAGCAATATACATCTTGTAAACACTGTACTTCAAATTTTAATTTTGATGTTCTCCTGGGCTAGCACTGTGCCATTCTAATATTCCCTGGTGATATGGGGCAGCAGCGGTGAGCCACAGCTCCAAGTCAAACATGCAACCATAAGGACAAACAACCCATACACTTAAAATCATTCTGCACACATACAGTAATTTATTTTTCACTTTCAGTAAATTACATGGGCTGTTCACCACTTCATTATCAAATAGGCTTTATGTAAGATGAGTATGCCTAACTGTAGGCACCTGTAAGTGTTTAGAGTGAATTTACAGTAGGTTGGGCAAAGCTATGATATTCAGTAGGTTAGTTAAATGTATTTTCCACTTAAGATAATTTCAATTTACATTGGTTTTATTGGATGTAACCTCACCATAAGTTGTGGAAGATCTGCATTTATGAAACTTTCACACTGCATTATTAAATATAATGTAGTTGTGTTCTTTTTTGATTCCTTCTATCTGTGAGATTTTCAAACTGGAATGATGTCTCTTATAGGTATACCCTCAGCATTTAACTGATTGGCTGGAAAAGTGTACTAGTTAAAGCAATATTTGTTTAATCCATGAAGATTAAACAATGACCAAATATGTGTTGCCTCTCATCTTTTTCTTCCCCCCTTATTGCATATCATATGAGATTAAATTGAAACCATAGTAAAAAATCAATATGCTTAATGAGAACTGTTATTAAAGAAATGGAATCCAGATATTGTTGAGCTGTGTTAGACTTAAATGATGGCCAATAAATATCAGTTGATTGATAATCCTGCATGTGGCTATAGTAAGTAAATAAAATCTCTAACAAGATGTTGAATATAAAAAAGTCTACAAATAACCTCAACAATTACTCATTGTTGAGGTTATTTGTAGACTTTTTAGTCTACAAATTTGTAGACAATTTACAAATTTTTAGACAAATATCACTATGTCATTTGTTATTTGCACATTTAAATTGTATTATCTCGTAGGTGTCAGTACAAGGCTATAACATCATAATCCAAAGCTGAATATGTAAATGTCCCTGAGCTCAGAGTTTCTAGAGAAGAACAGCAAGGATGTTAATAGCTCTATTATGAAGCAACAAGTATGGTAATTGTGAGACAAAGAACTTAAAAAAAAAAAAGAATTTAGCCATAAAAAGCATTTATCTATTTGTAAAGAATGCACTGGACTTAGATAAATTAAAAAAGACAAAGGAAGATCTTCCAGTAGAGAGTAGAATGTGTTTGAGAATGGTAATAATAACACAACTTAGTCAGAAAACAGCTAGTGTTTGGAGGGGTTGTAGGAAAGAATGAATATGTATGAATAGTACCAATAATTAATAAAGAAATAGGCTTTCCAGAATAAGTTAAATAATTTGAAACTTCTTTTTCTCATGAAAGCTACAAGCAGCCATTAGAGGATTTTAAAGAGGAATGCACAATGGCCAAATATAAATTTTATGGGGCTTTGTCTGCCTTTAATAGGAAGTGCAGGTTTTAAATGGAGGGGCAATCTTAGTAGTAAAGGATCAGTTAGAAGGTGAGACATGGTAAGGGCTTAAACTAAGGCAGCCATGGTGGAAATGAGATGACAGAAGAGATTTAAGATAAATAAAAAAGTTAAATTCACAAGGTTTTGTAGATTAGATCTGAGGGGCAAATTGAGAGAGACCTTGACCAGGACTCAGTTTTCTGACTATATTGAAATGGAATAGGAAACACTGCAAATGTTGCAGGTTTGGGGATGAAGATAATTGGTCTGGATTTTGATTTGGGAAACAAAGGAGAAAGAAGAATTACATTTCCTTACTACTTACAGCCCACTGACAAGTCCTTGAAACAGACAGGTTGACGTTGCTCTAGGAACTTAGCTGCCTCGATTTTAATACTTTGACAAGAGCAAAAGACAATCCTAGCCCAACCCCCATAATCCTATAAATCTAACATATAAAAATTCTTTTGGAAACTTCCTTTATGGGTTTGGCTTTGTTTTGTTTTGTTTTGTTTTACTATTTTTACTCCAAAGATACATGTTGGCAATCATCCTTCAAGCATATGACCCTACTAATATACATCTGGAGGGTCTCATGACCATGGTTTTAATAGACAGTAATAAATGATATTTCCTCAACAATAACTAGCCCCATCAAGGTCCTGGAAACCTTGTTTCCAAAATAATATTCAAGCAGCAAGCTAATAGGCAATGTTTATGATCATGTGCAAATTCACCAATTTAACAGCTATATAGGTTATAGGTGGAAAATGAATGCATGTTGGATGTTTGATATTTCTGGAAGAAATCCAAAATCTTTAGCCATGCCAAAGCTCCTTGCTTTCTTTGGCTTAGAAGATTTTGAATCATAAATATTCTCAAATTCCCCTTGGATTTTAAGAGTCAACAATGGCCTCAGGCTTATATTAAAAATAAATTAGTGATAAAAATTACATGGTGAATGATGTATTATATTACAAATATTAAATGTCTACATTTTCAGTTAAGGGGAAAAAAGAAATGGATTGTTTATAGTCTAAAGAAGAAAAAAGTCGATAACTTCCTTTTTAATAACTGGTGTTGATGTTATTTTCCATATTAAAATAGAACACTATAAGTTTCTAAAAAGTTGAAATGAAATCTTGCTAACTAAATTGTTTTTATTGGTGACATATAACTTGGGTTCTGTTATCAATGAATAGCCTAAAGGGTAAAAATGCTCCTTTTCTATAAATGAGAATTTTAAAATTCATAGATTTAAGGGAAAAAGTTATATCTTCACACTGCTGTATTAAAACTGAGTAACAGAGTCAGATATCTCTACTACTAAAATAATTTTCAGTCTTTGGGAATGAAGTATGACTTGGGGATTTGATTTTTAAATTTGAAGTTCAGTACTTATTCTGAAACATGTTTTTAAGCAGAATAAGGTATAGTAGTTTATATTAAGCATTTAATGACTTTAAAAATCCAGACATATTAAAATAAAACTAATAATAAAAATTTTATTAACATTTTAATTTTTATAAAATTTATTGATTATGCTGTGATATGCTATCTCTCAGTGTTAGTTTTGCCAGCTACATACATACTAGGAAATCAAACATTGAAAAAAAACAAACAAAAAACAAACAAAAACTAATGTGCAAACTGCCACACCTACAATTGGATTCTGGTTTGAATTAAAGTGATTATTTCAACTGATTGAGTGCCTGTGAGTAACTTAAACCATGTTTCAAGAGAACACTTTGCTTTAAATGGATGTTAGCTGTACATGGTGAGAATTGTTTCAAATAGGAAACAGGGAAAGAACGATCTTAAAAATGATCAGAAAAACTGATGAACCAGTGAACTCTACCTCTGAAACTAATAATACACTATATGTTAATTGATTGAATTTAAATAATTTTTTTAAAAAGAATGAGCCAAAAAAAAAAAAATCTGACTGAATAATCAAAATAAATAAATAAATAGATAAACAAAATAGTAAAATATTTAAGGAGCAGCCTATTAGTACAAAATACACAATCAAAGAAATTAGTTGAGGACTGATGAAACTACCAAAGGAGCAGAGGTGGTGTGAAGAACTGCTCAGATTTGAATTTAGATGATAATCATATTTAATCAATGCTGAAAAACAAACAAACAAACAAAAAACCCCAAAACAAACAAACAGACAAAAACAGACTATAAAGACAAAAGCAGAACATCTTCTATCTTCTTAGATGCCATGGATAGAGAAATAGAAATTGATGTCCTGTTCCACCTTTGTAACTGAAGGCTGAGCAGTACATCTGGCTAAACAGTGGTATTTACCAGTCTCCCTAGCACAGTTATTATAGTTATTGCTCATCAGTGACCCATAAACAGTTGCAGGACTTCCAGGAATAAATTCCTTTATCTTCTACCTGCTTTGTACTTCTGTGGACACGGACTGTAGAATGATGACATATATATATCATGACACATATAGATTGGTGGCTGGAGCTCCAATAGCCTGCTTGATCCTGAGATGACCTTAAAGATGAAAGCTATCCTCTTGGAATACCAGAAAAGAAGATAGAAGATTGAGATCCAGATGCTTCATGGAGCAATCATGTGAGCTATGGAAAGTACATTTTATGAAAGAATAAACTCCTTTGAGTTTAATCTACAATTTTCCTTAGCCTCTTCTCACTGTGAGGTACAATTACTAACAGGTTAGAAGGACGTAAAGGAAACAAAAATCACAGAACAAATGTTAAGATGGAAAAAAATAAGGAATCTACAAAGCCAATGTATTAAATTCACATGAATTTTTAACAGTTCCAATTTTTAATCTCAGTGATGTAATCCACAGGATCATTTGTAAGAAAATGGTTTCATGCAGTATTTAAGCCAATTTGACTTTCATGTAAAGAGAATGCCAGACATAGTAAATAAAATGCAGCTCCTAATTAAAGTTGAATTTCAGACAGATAAGAATGATTCTTGTATGAAGTATATCCTATGCAATATTCTGTACCTACTTATAATGAAAAATATTTATCATATATCTGAAATCTAAATGTATCTCTGAGTGCTGCATTTTATCTAGCAAGTCTAACTTTAAAGTTGTGAAAGACATGATAATATAAATTACATCACACTATTTCAAAATAATATTTTCCTAGGGCTTTACATTTGTTATTAAGCATGATGACATATTGAATCAAGCTACTGATAGTAATAAGACAAATAACTTATATTTTATGTTCAACCTAGTATGCGCCATTGAGTTTTATGACAATCCCTTCTTTTATAGATGAAAGGACTGTAACTTAAATTGGTTCAATCAATTCATGGCAAAACTAGGAATGGCAATAATAAATGGCAAAACTACGAATCTAGTTTTGGAATCTAAAAACCAGCTAAAGAGAAGGTCAACAGGGAGTCATGTTCTAAACCTCATAGCTCCTCATCTGCATCCCCTGGTCATAGCTCATCAAACCAGGATTAGGACTCAAGCTCAATCATTTGTGATTTATATGCCACATCCCATCCAAATCAAAGTAAACCAATTATCTATTGCAGGAAAGAGGACTGAGGCAATCAGGACAGAGACAGGCAGAAAGAGGACTGAGGACACATATATGAGGGAAAATATATGAAAATATAGTAGCTGAGTGAATTTAATGGCCTATCTTTAGAGCAAAATTAATACAAGATTGCTAATAGGAAGTTAAGTCAGCATGATTCCTAAAACTGCATTGAAAAGAGAAAAAAAAAAATCCCGTTTCAGGGACTATAATCAGAATAAATTTGGTGGAGGCATTTCCTGTTAGTTCCCAAACTCTCTTACTACCATATGCATCCTAACATTGAATTTCTGTTGTTTCAGGTAGGCTGAGTGTTTCTGTGCTGTTGAAACCTACATTAGAAAGAAGAGGAAAATGAGGAAGAGTTGGGAAGAGGACAAGAAAGAAAAGAAAGCAAAGAACCTAGTTTAACTGAAGATTTAAACTATGACTCATAATGTTACCAGTTTTAAACTGCTTTATCTCATTAGCTCTCATGCAAAAATGAGTTCATTCTACTGTTATCCTCAGTTTACAGGTAAGGAATCTGGGAATAAGCAGGTTAAGTACCTTGAGGACACAACACTCCCAAGAGACCAAATATTAATTGGATCCAGACAGTCTGAACCCCCAGCCCATTTTGTAAACCACTATGTCACTGCCTCTCATAGTTCAGGAATGTTCTTTAATTCATTTGGCACAAAACAGAAGACAGGTCAAATGAAAGACCCCTAACAATAAATGAATATCAATCAGTCCCACACATAATAGCGGAGAATATAAAATCTATTAGTAATGTATAGGGGCCAGAATTACTTGGGATACATTTTGCAAAGGGTAGTAGAAAATGACAGACCATCTCACCTCTGTGCAGTGGCAAAGCTCAAGAACTGGAGTCAATCATGCCATATAAACATTCCAACTGTAACACTTATTTATTCAACAACCTTTGGAAAAAAGTATTTTAGCATAAATCCCCACATATGCAAATGAGGCTAAGCTTCCCTGCTGCAAAAAAAAAAAAAAAAAAGAGTTTCCCTGCTTCATGGAGTTGTCTTTAGGGCTGGTAAGATAATGAAGTTGTGGGGAGGAGTTAAGATGGCAGAGAAGTAGCAGGCTGAGACTACTTCAGCTAGCCGGAGATCAGCTAGAGAGCTTATCTAAAGATTGCAAACACCTGAAAATCCATCGGCAGATTGAAGAGAAGAAGAACAGCAATTCTGGAAACAGAAAAACAACCACTTTCTGAAACGTAGGACTGGCAGAGAAGTGAATCCAAAGCGACGGGAAGATAGACCCCGGGGGGAGGAGCCGGCTCCCAGCAAGCGGCGGAGCAACGGCGCACAAAATCAGGACTTTTAAAAGTCTGTTCCCCTGAGGGACATCGCTCCAGAGGCTAAACCGGGGCGAAGCCCACGCGGGGTCAGCGTGGCCTCAGGTTCCGCAGGGTCACAGAAGGATCGGGGTGTCTGAGTGTCGCAGAGCTTGCGGGTATTGGAATGGGAAAGCCGGCTACAGAGACAGAGCCGACAGTAAGCTCACAGCTCGGTGTTACCTTGAACCGGTCGCAGGCTTAGTGAGCTCGGTGTGTGGCCGGAGGTCAGGCAGACGCTGTTGTCTAAGGGCGCACTGAGGAGTGGGGCCCTGGGCTCTCGGCTCCTCCGGGCCGGAGACCAGGAGGCCGCCATTTGTATTCCTGTCCTCCAGAACTCTATGGAAAGCGCTCAGGGAACAAAAGCTCCTGAAAGCAAACCCGAGCGGATTACTCACACCGGCCCCTGCTAAGGGCGGTGCAATTTTGCGTGGGGCAAAGACACTTGAGAATCACTACAACAGGCCCCTCCCTCAGAAGATCAACAAAAAATCCAGCCGAGACCAAGTTCACCTAGCAAGGAGTGCGGTTTCAATACCAAGGAGAGCAGCAGAATTCCAGAGGAGGAGAAAGCAAAGCACAGAACTCAAGGCTTTTTCCCAGTGATTTTTTTTAGTCTTGCAGTTAATTTAATTTTTTTCTTTTACATTTTTTGTTTTTTTTCTCGCCTGCTGGTAAAATTTTTTTTTAACTTTTACCTTTTTCTTTTTAACGTTTATTATCTAGTTTATCTAATATATATATTTTTTCTTTTTTATATTTTTCTTCTTTGTTTTCTTTTTTTAATTCCTTTCTTTTCTTTTTTATTCTTTTTTCTTTTTTTTTTCTTTCTTCCTTTTTTAACCTCTTTTTATACCCTTTCTCCCCCCTCACGATTTGGGATCTCTTCTAATTTGGTTAAAGCATATTTTCCTGGCGTTGTTGCCACACTTTTAGTATTTTACTTGCCCCTTCATATACTCTTATCTGGACAAAATGACAAGACGGAAAAATTCAACACAAAAAAAAGAACAAGAGGCAGTACCGAAGGCTAGGGACCTAATCAATACAGACATTGGTAATATGTCAGAACTAGAGTTCAGAATGACAATTCTCAAGGTTCTAGCCGGGCTCGAAAAAGGCATGGAAGATATTAGAGAAACCCTCTCGAGAGATATAAAAGCCCTTTCTGGAGAAATAAAAGAACTAAAATCTAACCAAGTTGAAATCAAAAAAGCTATTAATGAGGTGCAATAAAAAATGGAGGCTCTCACTGCTAGGATAAATGAGGCAGAAGAAAGAAATAGTGATATAGAAGACCAAATGACAGAGAATAAAGAAGCTGAGCAAAAGAGGGACAAACAGCTACTGGACCACAAGGGGAGAATTCGAGAGATAAGTGACACCATAAGACAAAACAACATTAGAATAATTGGGATTCCAGAAGAAGAAAGAGAGAGGGGAGCAGAAGGTATATTGGAGAGAATTATTGGGGAGAATTTCCCCAATATGGCAAAGGGAACGAGCATCAAAATTCAGGAGGTTCAGAGAACACCCCTCAAAATCAATAAGAATAGGCCCACACCCCGTCACCTAATAGTAAAATTTACAAGTCTCAGTGACAAAGAGAAAATCCTGAAAACAGCCCGGGAAAATAAGTCTGTAACATACAATGGTAAAAATATAAGATTGGCAGCTGACTTATCCACAGAGACCTGGCAGGCCAGAAAGAGCTGGCATGATATTTTCAGAGCACTAAACGAGAAAACATGCAGCCAAGAATACTATATCCAGCTAGGCTATCATTGAAAATAGAAGGAGAGATTAAAAGCTTCCAGAACAAACAAAAACTGAAAGAATTTGCAAACACCAAAGCAGCTGTACAGGAAGTATTGAAAGGGGTCCTCTAAGCAAAGAGAGAGCCTACAAGCGGTAGATCAGAAAGGAACAGAGACCATATACAGTAACAGTCACCTTACAGGCAATACCATGGCACTAAATTCATATCTCTCAATAGTTACCCTGAATGTTAATGGGTTAAATGCCCCTGTCAAAAGACACAGGGTATCAGAATGGATAAAAAAACAAAACCCATCTATATGTTGCCTCCAAGAAACTCATTTTAAGCCTGAAGACACCTCCAGATTTAAAGTGAGGGGGTGGAAAAGAATTTACCATGCTAATGGACATCAGAAGAAAGCAGGAGTGGCAATCCTTATATCAGATCAATTAGATCTTAAGCCAAAGACTATAATAAGAGATGAGGAAGGACACTATATCATACTCAAAGGGTATGTCCAACAAGAAGATTTAACAATTTTAAATATCTATGCCCCCAACATGGGAGCAGCCAACTCTATAAACCAATTAATAACAAAATCAAAGAAAAACATAAACAATAATTCAATAATAGTTGGGGATTTTAACACTCCCCTCACTGAAATGGACAGATCATCCAAGCAAAAGATCAGCAAGGAAATAAAGGCCTTTAACAACACACTGGTTCTGATGGACATCACAGATATATTCAGAACATTTAATCCCAAAGCAACAGAATACACATTCTTCTCTAGTGCACATGGAACATTCTCCAGAATAGATCACATCCTCGGTCCTAAATCAGGACTCAACCGGTATCAAAAGATTGGGATCATTCCCTGCATATTTTCAGACCACAATACTCTAAAGCTAGAACTCAACAACAAAAGGAAGTTTGAAAAGAACCCAAATACATGGGACTAAACAGCATCCTTCTAACGAATGAATGGGTCAACCGGGAAATTAAAGAAGAATTGAAAAAAATCATGGAAACAAATGATAATGAAAATACAACGGTTCAAAATCTGAGGGACACAATAAAGGCAGTCCTGAGAGGAAAATATATAGCAGTACAAGCCTTTCTCAAGAAAAAAGAAAGGTCTCAGGTACACAACCTAACCCTACACCTAAAGGAGCTGGAGAAAGAACAAGAAAGAAACCCTAAGCCCAGCAGGAGAAGAGAAATCATAAAGATCAGAGCAGAAATCAATGAAATAGAAACCAAAAAAACAATAGAACAAATCAACGAAACTAGGAGCTGGTTCTTTGAAATAATTAATAAACTTGATAAACCCCTGGCCCGACTTATCAAAAAGAACAGAGAAAGGACCCAAATAAATAAAATCATGAATGAAAGAGGAGAGATCACAACTAACACCAAAGAAATACAAACTATTATAAGAACATACTATGAGCAACTCTACGCCAATAAATTTGACAATCTGGAAGAAATGGATGCATTCCTAGAAACATATAAACTACCACAACTGAACCAGGAAGAAATAGAAAGCCTGAACAGACCTATAACCAGTAAGGAGATTGAAACAGTCCTTAAAAATCTACAAACAAAAACCCAGGGCCAGACTGCTTCCCGGGGGAATTCTACCAAACATTTAAAGAAGAACTAATTCCTATTTTCCTGAAACTATTCCAAAAAATATAAATGGAAGGAAAACTTCCAAACTCATTTTATGAGGCCAGCATCACCTTGATCCCCAAAACAGACAAGGATCCCATCAAAAAAGAGAGCTATAGACCAATATCCTTGATGAACACAGATGTGAATATACTCAACAAAATACTAGTCAATAGGATTCAACAGTACATTAAAAGGATTATTCACCATGACCAAGTGGGATTTATTCCAGGGCTGCAAGGTTGGTTCAACATCTGCAAATCAGTCAATGTGATACAACACATCAATAAAAGAAAGAACAAGTACCATATGATACTCTCAATAGATGCTGAAAAAGCATTTGACAAAGTTCCCCATCCCTTCCTGATCAAAACTCTTCAAATTGTAGGGATAGAAGGCACATACCTCAATATCATCAAAGCCATCTATGAAAAACCCACCGCAAATATCATTCTCAATGGAGAAAAACTGAAAGCTTTTCCACTAAGGTCAGGAACACGGCAGGGATGTCCATTATCACCACTGCTATTCAACATAGTACTAGAGGTCCTAGCCTCAGCAATCAGACAACAAAAGGAAATTAAAGGCATCCAAATCGGCAAAGAAGAAGTCAAATTATCACTCTTCGCAGATGATATGATACTATATGTGGAAAACCCAAAAGACTCAACTCCAAAACTGCTAGAACTTATACAGGTATTTAGTAACGTGTCAGGATATAAAATCAATGCACAGAAATCAGTTGCATTTCTCTACACCAAAAGCAAGGGAGAAGAAAGAGAAATTAAGGAGTCCATCCCATTTACATTTGCACCCAAAACCATAAGATACCTAGGAATAAACCTAACCAAATAGGCATAGAATCTATACTCAGAAAACTATAAAGTACTCATGAAAGAAATTGAGGAAGACACAAAGAAATGGAAAAATGTTCTATGCTCCTGGATTGGAAGAATAAATATTGTGAAAATGTCTAAGCTACCTAAAGCAATCTACACATTTAATGCAATTCCTATCAAAGTACCATCCATCTTTTTCAAAGAAATGGAACAAGTAATTCTAACATTTATATGGAACCAGAAAAGACCTCGAATAGCCAAAGGGATATTGAAAAAGAAAGCCAAAGTTGGTGGCATCACAATTCTGAACTTCAAGCTCTATTACAAAGCTGTCATCATCAAAACAGCATGGTACTGGCACAAAAACAGACCCATAGATCAATGGAACAGAATAGAGAGCCCAGAAATAGACCCTCAACTCTACAGTCAACTAATCTTTGACAAAGCAGGAAAGACTGACCAATGGAAAAAAGACAGCCTCTTCAATAAATGGTGCTGGGAAAATTGGACAGCCACATGCCGAAAAATGAAATTGGACCATTTCCTTACACCACACACAAAAATAGACTCAAAATGAATGTAGGACCTCAATGTGATAAAGGAATCCATCAAAATCCTTGAGGAGAACACAGGCAGCAACCTCTTCGACCTCAGCCACAGCAACATCTTCCTAGGAACAACGCCAAAGGCAAGGGAAGCAAGGGCAAAAATGAACTATTGGGATTTCATCAAGATCAAAAGCTTTTGCACAGCAAAGGAAAAAGTTAACAAAATCAAAAGACAACTGACAGAATGGGAGAAGACATTTGCAAACGACATATCAGACAAAGGACTAGTGTCTAGAATCTATAAAGAACTTAGCAAACTCAACACCCAAAGAACAAATAATCCAATCAAGAAATGGGCAGAGGACATGAACAGACATTTCTGCAAAGAAGACATCCAGATGGCCAACAGATACATGAAAAAGTGCTCCATATCACTCGGCATCAGGGAAATACAAATCAAAACCACAATGAGATATCACCTCACACCAGTAAGAATGGCTAAAATCAACAAGTCAGGAAATGACAGATGCTGGCGAGGAAGCGGAGAAAGGGAAACCCTCCTACAATGCTGGTGGGAATGCAAGCTGGTGCAGCCACTCTGGAAAACAGCATGGAGGTTCCTCAAAATGTTGAAAATAGAACTGCCCTATGACACAGCAATTGCACTATTGGGTATTTACCCTAAAGAAACAAACGTAGTGATCCAAAGGGGCACATGCCCCCGAATGTTTATAGCAGCAATGTCCACAATAGCCAAACTATGGAAAGAACCTATATGTCCATCAACAGATGAATGGATCAAGAATATGTGGTATATATACACAATGGAATACTATGCAGCCATCAAAAGAAATGAAATCTTGCCATTTGTGACAACGTGGATGGAACTAGAGCATATCATGCTTAGCGAAATAAGTCAAGGAGAGAAAGACAACTATCATATGATCTCCCTGATATGAGGAAGTGGTCATGCAACATGGGGGCTTAAGTGGGTAGGAGAAGAATCAATGAAACAAGATGGGATTGGGAGGGAGACAAACCATAAGTGACTCTTAATCTCACAAAACAAACTGAGGGTTGCTGGGTGGGAGGGTGTTTGGGTGAAGGGGGTGGCATTATGGACATTGGGGAGGGTATGTGCTTTGGTGAGTGCTGTGAAGTGTGTAAACCTGTTGATTCACAGACCTGTACCCCTCGGGATAAAAATATATGTTTATAAAAAATAAATTTAACAAAAATAATGAAGTTGTGACAAGGAGAATTAATATGAATCTATCTTACTAAATATATAAAATTATATTTGTAATACATGGAAGAAAGATTAACAATGTATTCACTGGATTCTTTTACACTTAAGAATGGAAATAAATAGATATAAAAAAGGAGGGATAATCATGCTTTTAAAAAATAAATCTATATTATCTTAATCTTTTATAATAAGAAAGTATTTGTATATTTCCTAGGTAAATATATGTTAAATCCTACTAATATATATTAAAGAATCAAGAAGATATTAAAAATTGTCATCCATTTCCTTTGACATCTAAACACTTATAATTTTAACTTTACATAATTTAATGGGAATTAAACCCACTCTTGTGAGAACAAATATATACTAATTGAGCATAAAACTGACTCATATCTGGAAATTTTGAATGTCCTTTTTGTTTATGAACAAAAAATGTATTTTATAATAGTAAGGTCATCTAAAATGTATATGTAATATATATATATATATATATATATATATATATAATGATGAAATATACATTTTAAGAAGATATGATTATAGATGTTTCTTAACATATTAAACACATAAAATTATTTAGACAACATTCCTAGATGCAAACACTAGAACCCATTCTAGCTAGTTTTAAGCATGAAGATTATTTAATGAATATATTAGGGAGATCATAGGATATCCAGAACTGAGTGTCATCCTTAGGAAATGAGATGCCAGGAAAAAAGCACAAGCCACTTGCTGAAACCCATGAAGATCCAACTGAAGCTGAACACTGACCAACTCCAGAACATTTATCACTGATGTCCTTGTAAGTAGGATCTACTGCCACAGCTCTCATGAGGAGGGATGGATGGGTGGAGTGAATTCTGTAAAGCATTTGTGATTCCCTGTTCTTTCTTACAAAATGAACTGCTGAGCAGTGTCTTTGTTAATGCCTTATTCACATATCTGCTCCCTAATAGCAAAGAAGTCTAATTAAGTAAGACTTCAGTTTCTAGCTTGGAAAAGCAAAGAACCAAAGCCCTGCCAAAATATTTGAAGGTTGTTCGAAAGATGTTAAGTAATTAGATAACACATCCAATGTCCACTAGAGACAATATCAACTCTTTCTCTTTCTATATATATATATGCACACACACACACACACACACACATAAACTATATAATAAATATTTTATAACAAATATATAGTATATATATATAGTATATATATATATATGGTAGGCTATCTAATAGTTTATTATATTTATTACAGTTCTATGTATAAAAATTATATAGTTTGTTAACTGTAATAAACTATAAATTCTATACACAGATGGATCACTATAAATAGATAATTCACATGGTGAAGTCCTTATTTTAAAAGCAGGAGCAAGAACAAAACAAAATATAATGTAATATTTTGTAACTTTTATTTCACCCTTTAGTTATATTGGTAAATGTATTTAAATGAAAACACTAGTAGTATATAGGAAAATTACATAACTATCCCTTTCAAAGATATCCCTGCAGTTTCATTTGGAATGCTATAAGTTATATGTATACTATAGGTTAAGAATGCTTGTCTGATTTATTTCAATATGCCTTGTAATGAAAATGAAACTTTCTAAATCTTAAAAATGTTTTTAAAATTCTCAAAATTTATCTTCTATATTAAATGTAACCAAAATAACTTTATCCAATATAAGTCAATTTATTGATGCCAGAATTTATCTAGTGCTTACATATATTTTAGACACCAAACTTATTTACAATCATTTTCTTAGAAATTTCAATTTCCTAGAACAGTCAGAAGTTAGGAAGGAAACAAAATAACTTACAAGATACAGACACAAAAGTATGCTCATGTTTACAATTTTTCCACAGATTATTCATAACATACCCTTCCTTACTGAAACAATTCAAATGAGCTTATTTTGAGGTATTCAAACCAGAGCACCATAGAATACATGGGCCTCTGGATATAACAGTGGAAAACTTGATAGTAGGAATGAAGGTAGAAAATAAAAGATAAAATGTAGACATAACAACATATAAGCATATCAGTGTCTCTCAAAGATTGTTGAATACTGCTGAGATTATAGCTATTCTAATGCACAGTATCTTAGTATCATAGGAATTAAGTATTAATCTCCATATACTTTCTGAAGAAATTTCACAGATGTAAACAAATTTAGAAAAAAATATTAAATAAAAAAATTACAGTTGGAAATCTTCTGTTTTGAATCATTTGAGGACATTAAACAAGAAGATTTAGTAAGGTAGTATACATAGGAGTGACTCTTAGACCTGTGGTTTGGAGTTTCTGTATGAAGCAACAAAGAATGAGCAAAAGGTTATGGTTTTCTTGAGCAATAATAAAAAATAACTAAAATTTACATGCATAGAGATCATAAAATCCCCAAAATCACTAAGACAAAGGATTGCCCTATGTAATTCCATGGGCATCCCATAACACTGACTTTTTAACTTCTTTTCATCATCTAGGAGGATGTACACTTTTTAACCCTCACTTGGAACACATAGCATGGAAGGAACAGATGAATACCCTGTTTCTGTTTCATTTTCAAAGCTGTACCCTTTCAAATTGAGTTTAAGATTCTGAGTCTCTAGGTGTGAACCTCAGTGGAGAAATTTATACAATTTTATTCTAGAAAATAAACCATTTATTCCTTGATTAATGTTTATTATTTCTAATACACTATGAAGTATCTGAAGCAAAAACTGCCCTTACCCAATCTAACACCTCACAAGCTTTAGGCTATTGCTCAACCATAATAGCAAATACAAAAAGATTAATTGTTGATAACTTAGAAATTCTTACCATCAGAAAGAATTGGTTTAAGTTGATATAATCTCACTAATACAGTGCTCCATAACCTGCTCACCACATCTACTCACATGATTTGGGTAATTTCAAATGATCCATGGTGCACCTCCCAGTCAGTAGTGTGGAAATGAAAATGTTCCAATAGCCCTCTTCTACTCTATGTCCAATATTCATTAAGCTCTTCAGACTTCACAAAGTCTAAAGTATACTGCGTGAAATATGCAAATTTTAAAGCAACATCTATTTAGTACTCACATTGATGTCTTCCAAATCTAAATTATTTAGAATAATATTGTTCCTTTTCCAGATGATGGGGGGTCTCAGTGCCCCCTGAATGGCACAGCTCAAAACAGCACTCTGTCCCACAGTTGTCGCTGTAATGCTTAGTTTCTGATCCTCAGGCAGACTCAACTGGATAACCTCTGTAAAGATAAAGTGTCAGTAATGTTGATGAGCATGTAGTTTTATAAGGTTAATTAGTACAAAGTTTTTGAATACTAGTAATTAAGGCTTTTAGTTTGAATAAAATGGAAAAAAGCTTGTGATGAAATGAAAAAAAGGAATAAATTGTTTCCAATAAAAGGTCAGAATGACATTTCAATTTAATTGATTGACAAGCATCCTCATGAGGCAAAGAACTATTAAACATAAAATGAGTATCAGAAGTAGAGTTATAATAAGCCTGGCAGATTGCGCCCAAAAGAGAGATAAATTATTTAACTGCCAAATTGACATGTAGTGTGACATCGGCATTGAAATAAAAATGATGTTGTTTATTCACTGATAGATTTATATTGTAGGTGAGGTGAGATCATTGCTGGCTGGCTTCAGAGAACACTAGCATAGTTGAATGGGTAAAATGTATCATTATGCTGGGAAACATAAATTTACTCTAAAGGGATAAGATTTATTTGGGAAGTTGACGAAGGAAAAACTGAAGTTCACCAACCAAACAGCAATTAAGTGAAATTCTGTCAGCTGCCTTTATCAGTCAGTGTTGGTATAGTACAGTTGCTTCCTAATCCTTAAATTTTAAAGTCAAGTATAATATTTTTAACTATTCAACACATTTCTCCTAACAATTATGCCAAACCAGAAAATATAATATGAAATCTGGATCTGGCTTTCCTTTTCTGTTTTCAGACAATCTTTACCGATTATGGGAATTAACAAGTCTGTCATTGTGCATTTTCATGAGAGATGACTGGATAACCCTACAAGTTTTCACCCATGTCTCATCAGCTGACATTCACAGACACTAACTAAATTTCTACCCTGAGTTTTGCATTTTGACTTTGCTCAGTCTTGGTCAGGTTAAAATATCACAAATTAATATTCTGAAATGAACTTTCCATGGTGGTAGTGGGGGAGAGACAATGATTGTCTTCTATTTGTTGTGATTGATGATATGTTTCATGGGGGCATTGAGTACAGGAAAGTGGTGGCTTTTAATTTGCAATAGATACATATCAGTTGCAATCTTTGCTGTGCCCTGCCCCCACAAACCCCTCTCCTTTCCTTTCACATTTCTATCTTCTTTCTCTCTCTTTCTGAATCCTATGTCCTCTTGAGAAGAAAGATGAATGCCAATCAAATACATTTTATAGAATGTAACTATTCAATAAACAGTAACGTTATTTTTTGGTACCATCATAAATTGTCAAGTCAAAAATAGCATACACTTTTGTATTGAAAGACGAGGATTGAACATACAATCCCCCCACAACCATATGGTAAGCATTAACATTAAATGATCTCTGTTGTCATAAGCCCTGTCTTCCACACCATTAGTTAATGAATATAAATGAAACAAATTGACTTTTACTTGTTGTAGAAGATCTAGTGCCTAAATCTAAAAGTCTTAATGACTTAAGGAAAAGCTTTTTGTGTTGTTAAAGAAGTGGGTGGGCTTGCCTTTGAAACTGGAAACCCTATGAGCCAGACTCAGCCCAAGTTTATTCTTTTTGTCAGGACATCACTTTTAGAAATGATACAAATGGGTAACAAGGACCTTGCTCAGTCATTTGTATTGGCACCCTGATGTTCCTTAATGATATTTATCAATATTCATATTTTATTTCAATGTTTCTTGAGCAAAAAGAACACAAGCAATATGCTTAATCTTCTTTTCTTTAGTACTCATACTCTTTTTTTTTCTTTCTTTCTATAAAACCACTAAAATATATTTGGCCAATTAGGCATAGTAAATATTTGAAATTTGCAGAAACAGTGTTTCTTTAGGTCTTTTTTTTCCCTTAAGATTGTATTTATTTATTTGAGAGAGAGAATGAGGAAGTAGGGGCAGAGGGAAAGGGAGAGAGAAAATCTCAAGCAGACTCCATGATAAAGATGGACCCGAACATGGGGTTCAATCACATAACCCTGAGATCATGACCTGATCTAAAGTCAAAGGTTGGATGCTTAACCAACTGAGCCACCAAGGTGTCCCTAGGTCTTTTTTATTTTAATATTACAAACCTATAGAAAAAGGGAGAATTACAAAAGTAATAATATCATGTAGACTATTATAAGGATTATCAATAATTTTCTATTAACATTTCTGAATTCCAACTTCTGGCTTATAAAATCATGTAAGAAATAATGGGACATCTGGTTCTAAAATCAGCATGTTAGCATTGGCTATTCTGACATTTAGAAATACAATTGCTACTAAGTCATCTTGGAATCTCTTCACTAACCTCCTGTATCTGGTATTAGAGCTCAGTCCATTGAACTTAGTTGTGCTTTACTAGTGACACACTAATAATGCTAATTAGATAATATGAACATGTTAGAGTAAATGTGGAGATTTGGCATAACAATGTGAGACATCTTTCTAAAATGTAATTTTTTTGAGAGGATGCATACTGAGAAATAATTACTATTCACCCAGGGCATATTATCTTGCACAGTATAAAACTTTTTCTTTAATTTGGAGATTACATTTTTTGAAATTGTTTAAAAAACTACCTCAGTAATATGTATTCTTAAATAATGATGTGTATTTTGAAAACTCTAGAATTTTTTCCTGCATATTTCATGCAACATATATTTCTCCTCTTCCCTGACATATCATATAAGACTACATGCACAAAGCCAATTATGTTCACTTGCTACTTCTCAAAATTAAGTGTTTTTTTCCTTAAGTAAATGCAGCAGCAAGATGTCTTTTACCTACAAAATTGTCATGCTTATCTTTACTAGTCTTCCTGATAGTTATTAACAAGGAAAGATTTAAGCACACACATTCACTAATATTAAACACTTTTATTCCTACATTCTAACTTTAATCAAACATGCTTTAATGGTGGAGAAAGTACACATAAAGCATATCAGATTTATATTTTATAACAAAATGGTGATTATGCCTAGAAACACATTAACAACCTAAAACAAAATCTACAAATCAATTCATAAGCCAACTTAAGATTTATTTTAAGTGATATTAGTATAGGTTGGTTGTCTCTGAGTGTTTGTGTATATTTAATGTTCACAGTTATCACTTTAGAAATGAGTTTCCAGGAAAAATATTGAAAATTTAATTTCTTATCAATTAGCATTAATATATATTTTCATGGATATACATTAATGATAGCATATTTCATTCTATAACATTCTATCTACATCTTATGCTACTTATGTACCGAAAATTGCTTTGCAGAAAATAAGATGTACCGTTTTAGGACCCTCTTCCATCCTTTCAGGTCGAATGATAACACACATATGAAAAGTTTTCTTTAAGTAAAATCATCTATTACATGATATCAAGAGTTAGTTGATGTCTTGAACAAAGATAAAGGCATAAAAATACATAGGCTAGGTATAACAGATGGTACTAAGTTTTTTTGAAACACTTCAGTACTTCTTTTGACTTATAAGCTTTGTGTCCTATTGGACAACCTTTTAGTATCCAAGGAAATAAATCAGAGCTCTAGCTGTCGTGTTTCCTCTAATCTCATGTTATGAAGACTACTAATGCCATCTCTAGATCTGCTTTTTCTTTTGATTACTTGGGAAAGAGAAGAGGCAAATAAAAGTGTGGAACAATTTTTGCACTTTTTTCATTTTCATAACTTGCCTTAGAGGAATATTAAGACATTGCTTTCAAAGTAATGAAAATTGTTTAGTCTCTTCCAGCAGAACCCAAAGCTAGAAAGACAAATACAGTTGAATCCAACTTCAACCACAGCAGGTAAGTATTTATGAAGGATTTATTCTAATAGCAACTGGGTGATAGAAATAGAAATAGGAACATGGGTAAAAATAGTATGTGTTCTAAAAAAGTACAAAAAAGGAATAAAATAATATGAATATTTGTGAAACACCAATTAAAAACAAGATGATTGTAGTAATTTGATTAAATTCATTTAAAATCATCAGAAAAATTTAATTTATCATAAACAAGATTCTGTTCTTTTGAAATTCCTAAGTACCTATTTATGTTAAATATTTGAATACTAGTTTTAATCTTATTGCCCTAATTACACATAACTATTATTATAGGAATGAAATATGGAAGAAATTTTATCAATAACATTTTCAAATTACATGTATTTTTCCCTTCTCTACTCCATTAAAAATAATCACTAATTAAAAACAGATAAAATACTTAAGTCAGAAATGTATCACACACACAAAAAAGATGAAAATCCTAAGTGGAATTATTGATTACTCTCATAATGAAACCACACTTATTCAATGATATACCCCTTAAAATAATTTGAAAATTCTGATGGTATCTTTTGTCAAGAAATATGTGATTTCAAAATAAATATTATTTTTTACTTAATTTAGACATATCAAGATATATACTAATTTACTGTGATCAAATGTCTAGAATTGCTTATCAATTCTAAATATCTAGAATTGCTTATCTTATATGCTTATATCAGAATGTGTGTTGCAAAAATAAAACAAAAATTTAAAAAGATATCTAGAAACGTTCCTTTGATAGCAATGGATTGGGTAATTTGGACTAACTCTGCAACTGAAGAAGTAACACAGCAACAAAAAAAACAACAAACAAACCTGGAATAAATACAAATAATATTCTTAAAACAATATATGAAAGACTTATTCTTTTCATTCTTATCTCATGAAAGAGATATAAGATAGTGAAGAACTATAACTTAGATACATAAGATTTCACCTTGAGTCACTTAGTGTTTGGGGAATTTTTTCAACTAGAGAAGATGACTGAGGTTTAAATGCCCTTTGGTGGCTTTTTACTCCTTCAGGCATATGGAATGGGTACAGTAATGGATTACCACCTTCTCTCGGCTGGGACTTCAGGATGCCTCACTATGCAAGTGAATATGGACTGCAGCTCACTTTTATCCAAGTGTCTTGTAAAATATATAATCTTCCTCTCTATAGTAAGATAGTATCATCCAAGTCATCTAATCATTATTACAAATAATTCTTAACAAAATGTCCAAGAAACAAAGATAACATGGCATACACAGAAGACAGTGTGATGAGAATAAGCAGAAAGAGGGTACAATAGTAATAAATCCAACAGGATTAAAAAATTAATTGTTTATGAAAATAAAATCAGTTCAGAAAACTCGACAAAGACTTTAAACAATTTATAAACATTATAAATTCATGAAAGAGACAAATAGAAATTATGTAAGTAGAAAATGTAATAATTGAAATAAGAATTAAATTGATATGCTTAAGAACAGATTAGACACAACAGAAAAGTAAATGACTAAACTAAGGAAAAGATTAAAAGAAATTTTACCCAATGAAACATAGAAGGATGAAGAATTAAAAATACAGGTGAGGATAGCAAAAATAGTTCCATGTGAAACCCGCAGAAGGAGAAAACAAAGAAAATGAAACAGAACTAATATCTGAAGAAATAGGACCTGAGGATTTTCCATAAATGTTGAAAGATGCCAATCAATAAATAGAAGATCATCAAATGTCTAGCAAAGCAAATGAAAAACTACAATAATTTATACCTAGACACTTTAGTGGTAAAATTGAAAAAAAAGATTAAAGAGAAAGAAAATCTTTAAAATTATGCAAATAAGAAAATACAGATTGACTCTATAGCAAGTAGAGCCAGAAAAGTAACTAGTGTCACCAGCAAAAAAAGGAACAAGAAGCTAGCGGGATGCTATCTTCTAAGTAATGAAAGAAAATAAAATCAATCTTTTAATTTTTATTTATGTATATAAAATTCTAACAAATATATTTTTAAAAACAATTAGAGGGGCACCTGGGTGGCTCAGTGGGTTGAGGCCTCTGCCTTCGGCTCAGGTCATGATCTCAGGGTCCTGGGATCGAGCCCCACATGGGGCTCTCTGCTCAGCAGGGAGCCTGCTTCCCTTCCTCTCTGCCTGCCTCTCTGCCTACTTGTGGTCTCTCTCTCTCTGTCAAATAAATAAATAAAATATTAAAAAAAAAGAATTAGAAAGTTCATCTCTAGTAAACTTAGTAAACTTGTCTCAAGGTAAACTCTGTAGGATATTCTTCTGGCAGAAGGAAAATGCTCTTAGGTGGGAGTTCAAAGATGCATGAAGGAAAGGAGAGCAAAGAAGGTGTTTAAATGAAAGTGTTAAAGTTTAACATTAAACTTTGTTACTTCAAAGTGCCTGATAATATAGAAGACTATCTTCATATTCCTGGGCAGAGAAAGATGTTTCAAAACACACACACACACACACACACACACAAAAATGAACACTAAAACCAAAACAAACAAACAAACAAGCAAAAAACAGGTAACAATAACAACAACAACAGCAATGAGTTCACCTCAAGGGAAATGATTTATATGTTTAACCACATCATAATTTAGATCCTTATTCCTCAAAATGTACTTTTAAGAGACCAAAAATGCAAGACACCAAGCAGGAAAATAAATTCATAAAACTAACAAAGATCTCAGATAGAAAATTAATAATGATCTCCTAAAAATTAATAAGTAAAAGATAATTCCAAAGAACCACCAACCAAATACTTGAATAAATATTCCATGAATTAGTTAATCCATATGGCTTAAGAAAATCTGAAAAAGTATTTAGCAATGTATGTAATCAGAGAGATGAAAATTTAAGCCAAAACTTTGAGAATGGCATAAATTATAAAGCCTAGTGGTAAGTATTGAAAGAATATGAAGCAACAGAAGATCTTACATTCCGTGAAAAAGAGTGTAAATTCATATATATACTTTCTTTCTTCATTAGTAAATAAAGCCTCATCTACACAAACTTGCTCTGCCAATTAATGTTTCCAAGTTAGCCATGTGTCTTGCAGAAGCCTAGAGTATAAGAGTGTTTAGGTGTTATTAAAAAATATATATACCAGAGGTAGCAATGCATATATTATGAAGATGCCTTTAATATACCAGACAGAAGGGAGGGGGAAAAAAGAGAGGTCTAAATTGGGAGAAAAGAATCTGGTGAGGAATAGAATAGAATAGAATAAAAAATTCCCAAGTTTATCCTGAAGAAAAAGACCCGCTAGACAGGAAAATTCTAAGAATACAAGTGAAAATGGGATTATTTCTGCCATGACTTCTGAGAGAAACCAGAAGGACCTAAAATCAAAACCATAAATATTCAGCAGTTAGTTAAAACAAAAACATCATTTCTTCTTATGTCATTGGAGGGATTTAAAGTTATGGGAAGATATTTAAAAAAAAAAAAAAAAAAAAGACCAGTAGGAGAATTTTCTGTATGACAATGAAGCAAAAGTTCTTGTACAGGGGCACCTGGGTGGCTCAGTGGGTTAAAGCCTGTGCCTTCAGCTCACGTCGTCATCTCAGGGTTCTGGGATCGAGCCCCGCATCGGGCTCTCTACTTGGCAGGGCGCCTGCTTCCTCCTCTCTCTTTGCCTGCCTCTCTGCCTACTTGTGATCTCTGTCAAATAAATAAATAAAATCTTTAAAAAAAAAAGTTTTTGTACAAAATTGGAATTTCGTTTTCTTAATTTCTTTATAGCTCTGTAATAAGGACAATACAACATTATAGACAGGACTGTATTTTGATAATACTTCAAGACATTTTAAATGTTAACAATGGCAAGTCATATTTTCTTTTCTTTTAATTCATGATTTTGATATTCCTTCTATGGTCTTATAAATGCAGTGCAATTACCATTCAACATTTCTGTTCAATTTTATTTAATTTCTCTCTTTCAAATAAATTATATACAGTTGAATTTAAACTGGAATATGTGAAGAATAAGCCTATTCATTCAGTGATATGTATAATACCAGTAATTTGGAAAATAATTCTTTCTAATGAATAATAGTTTCCTTTTGAAATTCGACCTAACAAAAATTGTATCCAGGGAGAACTAGGTGGTCACACAAACTAATCAAGTTAATTTTAACGTTATAATTTGGAAACCTTGAGACAATATCATCAACAAGAATCACATTTGTGACATCACCGGGATGCTTACTTCAGTTTGATCTCTAATGCACACTCTTTCGAAGACTTCTTTTGACAAGTTATTTAAACTCTGTGAGTCTCAATTTTTCCATCTTTACAATAAGGATGATAGCTAACTCTTATAAATACTATGAAGATAAGATATGATATTTTAAAATACTACTGTGCATGGTCTTTAGTAAATGCTGGATATGCCACACAGCGCGGTACTAGTGGAAAGCTATTGAAGTACTTGTAGGTTAAGATAGGCACCGTTTTACCATGCTTAGGAATTATGTTCGCTTTGAAAAAGGCACTACTTATATAAATTCTGTTGGTTTAATTTTCATAGATATTACGTAAGCATGAGAAGAAAAACCCACGCTCATGACCCACAAGGCAACATAGGCTCTATTTTGGTACTACTCTTACATAAAAATGAAGTATCCTTTATGTTGTACTTAATATGCAGGCTAAGAAAAAGGCTATTGAACATAATGATAATCACTCTCCTACCTTCAAAAATCATGAAAAATATAATGAAATGTTGAAGTAATCAAGTATCTTTTTCCTGTACAATTTGTGATATAAATACTATGTGTGATTTGAGAAAATTTGATATTATTCTCTAAATGCCTAAATTACTGAATACATGAAATACTGAATAAATTTACTATCTCTAATAATCTTTGAAAAGTTTCAGTGTGATCACTTACAAATGGAATTCGATGTAGTAAATTTGGAGGAGAAATTGCGCGACATACGAAGGAAAGAATCTAACAGGAAGAGTTTGCTGTGAATCCTCATTTGTCAGTCAGGGCAAAGCAATCAGCTAATCACTGTCTATTTCCTATATGTTAACAGTGTGTTCAGTGGTGTGTTAAAAAGCTATTACGGATATAAGGAAAGAATGTTAACCTGTGTTTATTCCTTCAACTTATCTCAAGGAAACCCCAGGACGTTAATGGTAGAGTCAATCAAATGGCACATTTTTTGCCCTGTCTCTAATAAATTGAAATTTTTTCACTATTTTTTAGATTACAGTCAGTCAGACAGAGCTAAATGAACTATTCCTTCCATGCAGTGTAAGCTAGATTTCTAAGCATTTCAGAATGAAAAAGATTTTAGTATTGTTTGCCTAATTAAAACAATTCAGGTAAAGGAGATTGCTGTTTGCCATAACACACTGCTATTAACTGATAAAACTGAAACTGGGGTCCAGAGCACTAGCCTACACTATGAAGTTTTACAGAGTTGGAGTCTCCCTATTATGTTCAGCAAATAGATGTGAAAGATGGGGAATTGAACATTGGCTGTTCATTTTGGCAGCTCTTCATAGCTTCAGAAGACTGGGTCTCAGCTATGCAAATTCAGAAACAAATTTAACAATTCATCCAGAATTAATTAAGCTATTGGGGATTGACTGAGCTAATCAAAATCACAGGATACCTTTGTTTATACTGAATACCAATTTACTCATTTACAATTGGGAAAGCATCAGGTTTAGTAAGTGGTGTCAGCTCTGAGCCTGGGAATCTCCCTTCTAATGCACAGGTCAAAAGCTTCTCAAGATTGATGAACAGAAAATTACAAAGAAGGGAGTCTGCTATTCTCAAGCTAGTCAAGCTCTAATCAGCTAATGAATTGCCCTTTTCAACTCTAAGGACATTTCTGTCTAGAGAGCTTTTCTTTTTCTTGTCACTTTCAAGTTTACTGACAAATTCTTAGCTGTTAGCCTCCTGTATTTTGTTTTGTTTTGTTTTGTTTTATGCCATGCAAATCACCATATGTTTGCAACTAGAGCATTAACTCAGGTAGGTTATAAAAGAGTTGAGTATCTATACTTCTTCACCTCAGGAAATGTTCCCATAGTCCTGGCCAAATGATGCCCATGCACTAAATAAGGCCCACCAGTTGTTTTTGTAAGTAAATTTGTATTAGAACACAGCTATATTCATTTATTACTGTATTGTCTTTGTCTGATTTCAGTTATATAGGTAGAGCTGAATAGTTGTTACAGAAATCTTATGATATGGTTAAGCCTAAAATATTTATTCTCTGGCCTTCTATGCAAAGTTGCCTAGTCATTGAAATACTACTTTGCACATTTTGTATCCCTTTAACATGCATTAGTTATTTAAATGTGGTCTATTGGATTCTTGCTCATATTCCAGGTTCAGAACACTAGGAATAAAATAATTACTTACAGAATACACAAAAAATGTTCCCATTTATATATGGGTGAATTTGTAAGCTACCACTGTATTTTTTTATCATCTTTGAAGCTTCTATGAATAAGGAAAGGATGAGTTTCTCTAATAACTATGACAATTGCTACTCTTAAAGTACAAAACAAAATGTAAAAGTGAGTCAAGTTTGTCCTGACCAAATACAAATTTCTTGTTCCAGATAGTAGCATCCTCCTGGGTCCATCTTCTCCAAGTTTATCATGTAGAACAATGATCATTTCTTCTCTCTTCTTAACATCCAATCAAAATACTAATTCTCAGGACACATTTCTCAGCCAGAAAGAAAGCAATCTGATTATCCCATGTAAGTCATTCACAGTAGTAATCTGTGAACAAGCCTGATTTCCAAGAGAGAATTTACATTTTAATAGGGAACATTTTAATTCAAATGTGTCTTTAACCACCAAAATGCTTAGCAGAAATACTTCAGAGAAGGAAAACCTTCTAAGGAACCCTTGTCAACACTGCCACCACTTTCTCAATAAGAAATCAAAGGGACCTACATCAACAAAGACAGATTCAGTTTAACTAAACTTGAGACAAAACCTGTAGAGACTACAGGGCTCTGACATTGCTCTTCTTAGAGCATTTGCTTTGAAAAATTGCTATTGTAAGTTCCTTCTCTGCCCCTTTGAGGTGCAAATCTTCTCCCAGACTCCTGCCAGTTATACCACCCAGGAATGCCTTTCTCAAGGACCTCAGAGCCATCCCTTTGAAATGTAATCATCAGGGAAGATGGTGTTCTTATCACAGTCTCTGTGAGAGGGTGTGAGGCTAACTTCAGTTAGTGCCTTGGAGGGGACATGCTTGGAGTCCTCAGGTTGACCACCACCTTCTCTACCCTATTGCCCTTTAGTACCTTTCAGTTTGCTCACCCTGGTGCTTTATAACTCATCTACCTTTTGTTTCAGTGGAGTTGAGTTCAGTCATTCCCCCCTATTGCGATAGTCTTCTGTGCCATTTTAACTTGTGGGGTGCAGTTATTCATTGAAAATCAGAAATCAGTTTTCCTTTTCTGAAAAAATCAGGGTATTTGCTTACCTTTATTTACTATTTCCCAACCCCACTTAAGCACAGGGAGTTTATAAAGTATTAATTGAGAGGATCAGTGACATTTATTTGGTCTACCATTCTGGAGAAGTCTAGAATTGAAGAAAAAGAGATTGCTCTCATTTGTTTTCATCTATACCCCCAAAAGCCATAAATTTAAGGATTTTTACAAGCTTATGATTGTTGCTATACAATAATGGTTTTATATCAATTATAAAGCTAGGAATCTGTCTTCTGAGCAAATGAATGTAATTTAAATTACTTTAAATACATACTTCTCTTAGGAACTTCTGGGCATAATTTTAAGCACTATCACTACCTGGAAACTACAGGTCCTTACAAATCCTATGTAAATACAGTACAACTGGAAGCTCTCCAGCAAATCAAACACTGTCTTATTGCCCAAGAACCCAGATTTAGGGTCATTTATCTTCATCATCAAAAAAAAGAAGAGAAGTGAACAATGATGTACTTTACCCAGTAAGTTTAAATAGATACTCTATACCTTGACGGCTAAAATTAATGTACTAGATTTAAATGATACAAACTGAAATGCGCTTATGTAAATTAGAACTTGCATGGCTTTAATTGAAATTCTATATGTATAAATCTCCTAATTGCTTAAGCACATTATTTGAGAAAAAAGATTCAGTATAATAAATGTCAAAATCTACATTTTGTGGCTTTTTCATGCAAAAATCTCACTCTTTTATGTCAATTTGATATTTGCAATAAGTTTCTCAATTTTGTTGAAGATTTTACTAAGGTACTATGTCTTCATCCTGCTCATTTAAGCAAATTTTGTCAACAGTACTGACTAAAAAAGTTAAACATATTTCTTTTTAAAAGAAGCTGCTCAAGTAAATCCAAAAAGATTTTTTAGTAATTCTTAAATAATAAAATTGATTATTATAGCATCATAGGACAAACAAGTAAAGCATGCATTTTTTTGGTTAAATAAGTAAAAGATTAGGTCAAACTCACAATACTGATGAATTCCAACCTCTGACACTGTATTTATTTCTTTGTGACAAACAAGTACTAATTGTCAAATGTCACTATTTTTATATTCAAGTCTGAGTTTTTGATTACAAATTTGTGATAGAAAATACATAATTTATCAATTAACATCTCTTTATATTTTAAGTAATTATTTTGGAGAATATATTTTCTATTTATTTTAAATTCATGAAAAAAGGAAACTTGTTTTAAAAATTATATGAAATTAGTACAATATTTCAGTATACATTTATAAAATGTCAAAGAAAATGCAAAAGTATTTTAACATTTATAATTTTTTTCAACTCTGTTTATTTGAAAGAGAGGGACAGAGCATGAGCAGGAGGAGCAGAAGGAGAAGGAGAGAGCATCTTAAGCAGGCTCTGTCCTGAGTGGGGAGCCCAACGCAGGGTTTGATCTCCCTATCCTGAGATCATGACTAGGGCCAATATCAAGAATCAGAAGCTTAACTGACTGAACCCACCCAATCCCCGCTTTAAACTTTATAATCTAATTCACTTAATTGAAGCTATTTTAAGGTACAAACAGTATATTTCATATAGCATTGTCAACAAGAATGATTTTGTTTTGTTTGGATAATATTTAGCAAAAACTAAAAGACACTAAAGGAGTAAAGCAAAAAAAGCACTCTCTAGGTTTTCACTATTAATGGAAATTTTTTAATGCAAATATATATTCGGCAGGATACTAAACTAACATTTTACAGCATTAATGTCGTAACTGAAAGAATTTCTTTGGGAAGAAAACATGGGTGGAAAGAATAGCAATGAGGAAAGAAAATAATGAAAAGATTTGGTACAGCAGATTCGTCTTATTGCTGGTTTCTTTTCTTAAGGCTACTCTAGCCTTTGATGTAAGTAATTTGAATAATCCACATCTCTTTTATATTTGCATTTGCCTTAGAAAAAAACAAATTGCTCCTACACACAACAACCAGAGCTGACTGGTCCAGCAGCATATTTGGATTTTCTCAAGCAATACTGGAGGGCCAGGCACTGCTGTCATATAGTATGTCACCATACCAAGGGGTTCCCTGATAAGCTTATTTGATTGAGGTGTCATATATTAAAAAGATAACTAGTGACCGAGTTTGAAGCACTATAAGCACTAGAAGTCGGTGACTTAACAGTTTATAAGAAAAAATGTAACAAAGGTGAAAACATGCCCCATAGATTTAATGAGGTTGAAATACTGGAAAGTTTAAAGCTCGATTTTCAGAGAACTGTTTTCCCCTAATTAGCTATTGGTCTTTTCAGACCCCACTAATAAACTCCTTAGCTATCTCTACAGAAGCCCGGACTCAAAGTCAATAGTATGTTTCGAGCCTAGGAATAAGCAAGGCTCTGCATTCTTTACATAAGTTAGTAAGTCCAAGACCCCAGTCAGTTTATACCAGCTCTCAGACCCTACCCGTAGCCCCTTCTCCCTGTCCTGAGATACCCTCCTGATGTCAGGGACTGAACCTTGCCTCATTTTGGTGCTGTTGCCACCCTCAAAGTGAACATAGGATGTACATTACATATATGTTTGCTCAGTGTGCTTGCTCCATCTTTCCTCATGAAGAGTCCTAAATTTCATCAATATGTATATAATCTCAATCCCTATGATTATAAAAACAAAACAAAACAAAAAACTTCTTCTCTTCCCATTTGGGGAGGCAGATTTTGAGGTTTGTCTTCCCTCTCCTGGCTGCCTCTCAGATAAACTCTTCCCTTGTTGCATCCCTGATGTTTCAGTGATTGGCTTTGGTCTCCATCATGCAGACTTGGGCTAGGTTACAAAGGCAATCAATATACAGAAAGCAAAAAGGGGGACTATTAATTTTGATAAAGAAACATTTCAGTCAAGATATGTACCAGTCCGTCTAACAGAGGGATGCATATAAATCTTATCTTTGGGAGAACGCTTCGGAACTTGAGCACCCAGTGCTGTTGCCGTACTTTGTTTCCACAGGAAACAAAACCCCTTTCTCCCATACAGAAGTTTTGTGCCACAGTATCTGAGATCAACTTTATAATCTCTGATTTACTCAGCTGAGGTATCTGTTACAAAACTAACATCATAAAAATAGAAAGAAAGGAATAGATACAAGACTGTAGATATAGCAGGATACTTCATAAATATTTAATTTCCCCATATAGGTATAACTCTAAATAGATATGCTTCTAATCACTTCAGTAAAAAAGTTAAAAATGTAATAATTGATAATTACGTAATTGCTCACTATTAATAAAATAATACACATCGTTTAAAAATATGTGAGAGGCATTTCATTAGTGTTATTTCCTCCATAAAAATTTAATAAACTGATATAGGTATTACTTATTTTTGATCTTGGTATATAAAGAATGTCAAATCATAGTCTCTAAATACATAGTTACTAGAATTTCATTTATTCTGGAAATTGGAATACAAATAAACAACAGAGCGCAATATTTTCCCAGTACCTCTTAATTATCAATTTAATATTAGATAATCCAGACATTTAGCTCACCATTTGGTTAAAATAGCAACACCTAGGAACACACAGAGATTCTTAGCTAATTCCTCTTATGCTCATAAAGGTAAAGCTCTGCAATTAGCACAGGTAAGAAAGTATTTTCATATAATCCATTTTTTTATTTATCAAAATTCTAATTTGGTAGTTTTAAGAAGCATGAATTTACTGTGTACCATAAAAGCATAAACTTGTGTGTAGTAATTTTCTTTGGAGTACAAATAATTCTAGTGAGATAAGAAAAAATATATTATTTTCCCTGAAGTCATGTTGCATTACTGCAAAATACTTATACAAAAGTGCTTTTAAGAAAAAAATTTAAAAACAAAACAGAACCTAGAATCACTATGTAATTTATGCTAATATGATGCTGTATGATAGAAAATCTTTAGAAGTTACCAATATATGTTTTATATGAATGATAAAATTCATATTTTCTCAAAAGAGGAAGAATTGAAAAAATATTAGGCTTAACAGCATGTAATATATTATTACATATGAAATATTACCTTGTTTTGTGGCATATAGCCAATATAAACTAATTTGTATGATATGATTATAAAGAACAAATCACATTAGAAGAGTATAAACTGGCTCCTGATATGATTCCAAATTTAAATTCTGAGTCTAGCACTTTCTTGTTATAGGACCTTGGATAGAAATCACAAACTACCCTCATAGAAATCAATAAAATTAATTAAAGGTAGGAATATTGGTGGGGAGGGTGAAGGAAATAATTGTAAATATGCTGTCTTGGCTTTCCTTCATCAAGAAAGAACATTCACAACAATCCTTAGACCCAATTTGCAAACATTTGGGCTGAGCAAAATGTAACAAAAGAACAGTAAACCAATCTTTGAAGTTTCTAAGGCCCTCTTTCTTTCAGGTCCTGCTTTGATCACTATTGCTACTACTGCTGATAATATAAATTACACAAATAAATCATTGAGAATATAGAAAGAGAATGTAATAATTAAATGAGTCAAGTTGAATCCAGAGAGGATTCTATCATTATGTTTGATCAAGAAAAGAAGAGTATGCATTTATCAAAGCTACAGATATATTTTCAAAATAAACTGTAAACCCAGTGGAAGGTGGAGAAAAGTTTCAGAGTGATGAAAAGTAAGAAATGGGAAAACAGCAATACAGGATGAGATTTAATTTAGATAAATGTAAGGTAATACACAGAAGGGATGCCAAGAGAAAGAAACAAATTGAAGAGTATTGGTTAGAGAACTCCTTTTGGAGATTAACTATGGATTATTGTGGGAGAGAATTTTTGCTACATGACAGTGAAGTAAAAACTAAATGAAATATATCTTGTAGTAGATGAAGAGGATTATTAACTTTTTATCCATATACCTAGAGTTTATTTTTAGCAAACAAATAATCATTTTAAAAAAACAATAATTTTAGTAGCCAGATGTTATTGAATACACACTAGACATTGTATTAAATTATCTAGTCTTGAACACTCAAGGAAATCTGAAGTATTGTTACTCTCTTCATTTTACTGTTAGATTTAGAGATGTTAAGTAATTTTTCAAGTTTACACAGTTGTATAAGTATTGGAGCAAAGATGATATAAAATTTGAAAATTCATAGCATAAAATTTAAATTAGAGAAAATAAAAGGAAAAATACAAAAGCACTACATATTAATATGTAGGAATTAAGGGTTTTAGTAAATTATGATTTTCACAAGTGATATTTGCTACCATACATTGAGCATTGATTGACTTTGTGCTACGTACTCTTTTCCATAGTTTACTAGTTTTTATTTATTTAATCCTCAAAAATCATATGTGTTAGAATTATTATTCCATTTTGAAAGTTCGGGACACTGAAGTTGGGAACAATTGTGTAACTCATCTTGGTCATACAGTGTATAAGTGGTAGAGCTGCGATTTGAACCTAGTAATCCCACTCCTAGCTTCTGGAACAGTGCTAGTTACCGCTGTGTTATATTGAATCTAGTATTGGGAAAAGGGTGTAAACACAGAGTAGAATATGATGAAATGCAAGAAAATGGAGTTATTGAAGGACTATGCCTAATACATAGTGTAATTATTAATAAATATTTATTAAATGCATAGAAAACAACCTAAATGAGTTTAGGTAAAGTTTAGAATCAGCATTCACTCATTGAGAAAATAAAAATAATAAACCGATATGCTATCTTTCTTCCTTCATTGACGATAGTTACTGGCACATACTATATGCTGGATACTCTTCTGGTGTGAGGGATACATTTTTGAAACAGACAGAAATGGTCCTATAGTCACAGACCTTCTTTCCCAGAAAATACTAAATAATATTTCACCAAGGCTCAGATATTTACATTTTTATTCCTGATTATATTCAGAAATATAATATTCAGGAAGCAAGCTCCCTGCTGAGCAAGAAGGCTGATATGAGACTCTATCCTAGAACCTTGGGATCATGACCTGAGCCACAGGCAGACGCTTAACGGACTGAGCCACTCAGGCATTCCAATGTTTTATCTTCCTATTAAGTGAGAAAAAAACGGGAGGGAGAATTATTATAAACATAATTTCATACATATTTCTAAATTTCTAAATATCCCTGGGAGAAAACCTCTGGAAAAGCAACTATTTTGCCACACAAGAAATCTGCAAATAATAAAGTACAAAATTTAGAGCACACGCTAACAGTGGCCTGATGAAGGCTTGAAAAATATGAGGACCTGAAAGACTGAAAATAGCAAGATTCAAAGGAATTCCATGTTTTCTACTCTTTCCTGTTTGTCAGTCCCTCTCTGGCACTAAAGAAAAACACATTAAATCATTCAGTTCAGTGAAGTATAACACTGCAAATGGTTATAATGTGTAGATGCAGTCCAAAAATCAAACTGAATTATAGGCAAAGCAAAAGTTTCATTACATGAAAGATTAACTATGGAAATCAATTAATGGAACAGCTAAGTCCAGCCCTGGGTCATATGAATCAAATAAAATAGTCTCTGGTTATATTTGTGGGTGTGTGTGTGCATGCATGTGTCCATAAATTAAAAATCATCTTCATACAACAGAAATGACTCCACTAAAACCTGTTTACATACTGGGACTGCAAACAAATACTTTAGGACACTATTTTTGGTTTCTAAAAGGAAAAGTCACACGAACAAAAAACTGTATCACAGATTTTGAGAAATATAAAATCTTATTAGGAAAAAGACTGACACAAAATTAATAAGAATGTTTAACACTCCTGATATATATTGTCAAATTATTTTTATAAAAGAAAACTAAATTATACAAAGATTATATATACATATATAAATTATATTACTGTCTTCACATTTTAATACTTTTATAATTTTATATATGAAACATATTCAGTGCATGATTTTTATAATACATGGGAAAAAACAGGAAAATAAAACTGTATATAAAAATTACTCATTATTTACCTGGAGAAAATAAAAACACTAATTTGAAAAGATACATACATCTTTATGTTTATTACAACATTATTTACAATAGCTGAGACATTGAAGCAGGCTTAAGTGTCCTTCAATAGATAAATGCATAAAGAATATGTGTTATACACACACAATAGAATATTAGCCATAAAAAAAGAATGAGATCTTGTGATTTGCCATGATGCAGATGGACCTAGAGGTTATTATGATAAATGAAATAAGTCAAACCGAAAAAGACAAATGCCATATGATTTCACTTAAATGTGGGATGCAAAGAGCAAACAAAAAAAAAACCTGAACAACTAAAAAATAAGAGACTCACAAATAAAGAGAACCAACTGATGGCTGCCAGAGGGTGAGTGGTAGGCAAAATAGTCAAGGGGATTAAGACGTCTAAACCTCAAGTTATAAAATAAATATATCATGGGGATAAAATGTAAAGAGAATATAGTAACTAATATTATAGTAAGTTTGTATAGTGACAGGAGCTACATTTATCTTGCTTGCCAATTTAACCACATCTTTCAAAAATGTTATGGTTTCTCTCTTACAAAAATATTTTAATGATACTTATAATTCTTACAATTTTCCCTCTTATAGTCACAATACTTTTATGGATAAATTAATAGGAAATATTTAATTATATTGTTGATGCAGTGAATGGTAGCTTTCTTTCACTGTATTTTCTAAACATTTCTTGCACTATAATCAAGAGTAGTACTGCTTGTGTATCCTTCTTGAACTCAAAAACCTTCTCAATTAAATGCTTTTTAATGGAGATCTTTAGATTTTCTTGACATACAATTACATCATTTGCAAATAATAATTGACTTTTTCTATCATCATTTATTACTGATTTTATTAGCCTAATTATGATTAATTAATTTCTAAATAAACAAGTTACAGAAGTCATGAACTACTTCATTTCATGTAGCACTAGGTTTTGTTGGAAAGAATTTATGTCACTAAGCACAGATAAATATATATATATATATATATATATATATATATTCATACTACATCTTTTTGGTATAAGTTAAGTGTATGGAAACAGGGCATAAGTAATATGAGTCAAAAAAAATGTAGCTTGCTTAAGAATATTTTCTTCACTTTCCTGAAATAGAAGGACAGATTTTGCTGTTTTCCATGTATTATAAACTCTATTATTATGGAATAAACTCTATAGGAATAAACTATTTTTTTTTTCCTAAGGTAACTTTTGTTCATTCCTTGGAAAGGATATAGAAAAAGCATTTGACAAAATTCAGTACGTTTTCATGATAAAAACATTCACTGAACTAGGAATGGATGGGGACCTTCTTTACATGACGAAAGGCACTTATGGTATGTGTGTTTTAGTTTTTATTCATCTAGTGATTTTTTATTTTCTAACCTACTGTTGTTTGAGAGTGTATTGTTTAATTTCCATATGTTTCTTATTTTTTTCCTTCTTTTATTGATTTTAACTTCATCCCATTGAGGTGTGAAGTCTTCAACTAATATACCAACTCCAACGGTACTATAGACACATATTTTATAACTATCTATCTCTTTCTTTAATTCTGTCAATGTTTGTTTCATGTATGTTGGGATTCTATTGTTTGTTGTATATACATTTATAAATATTATATCACTTTGGTGATTTGACACTTTTATCAGTATATAAAACCATTCCTTATCTCCTATAACACATTTTGATATTAAATCTTTATTGTCAAATATTGATATAGCCATCCCAGCTCTCTCTTGATTACTAAATAGTAACATGGAACATTTTTTCCATCCTTTCACTTTCAACATATTCATGTTTTTTAATCTACAGCTAATATAGAGTTGACTGTGTTTTTTTTAATCCATTCCACCAGTCTCTTTAACTTGAGAGTTTAGTCTGCTGTCATTTAAAGTAATTACAGATAAAGAAGGACCTCTGCTATTTTGTTGTTTGGTTTCTGTATATAGTATACCCCTTTGTCCTTCATTTCCTCTATTACTGTCTTCTGTTGTGTTTAGTGCCTTTTCTGTGCACTCATGAATTGCACTTGTGAATTTGCTCTGTGAACTTGTACACTGTGAATTATATTGATTCCCTTCTCATTCTCATGTTTTGATTCCTATATTTTAATGTTTTAAATTTATACAATTAAGTTTGAAATGATACCAAAGTAGTTTCAATATCATAAATTAACTCTACTCCTCTCAGCTCTTTCCTCCACTGCTTCACGCTGATATTGTCACAAATACATATTTATACATTGTATAGCTATTAGATTTATATTTATATTAGATTAGATTTATTGCTTCATAAATTTGTGTTTTTTTTTGTTTTTTTAAAGATTTTATTTATTTATTTGACAGACAGAGATCACAAGTATGCAGAGAGGCAGGCAGAGAGAGAAGAGAAAGCAGGCTTCCCGCTGAGCGGAGAGCCCGATGCACAGCTTGATCCCAGGACCCTGGGATCATGACCTGAGCCGAAGGCAGAGGTTTTAACCCACTGAGCTACCCAAGTGCCCCCATAAATTTGTTTTTTAAAGAATCTAAGAAGCAAAAAAAGAATTACTTTCCAACTTTTCAACTACAAATGTTCTATTTGTTGTCTTTTTGCAATTTCTATCTCTTACTGATACTCCCTACTTTTTCATACACCATTCTCCTGATTTACTTTTATTTGTTTCTTCATGGTTTCCTTCAGTTCTTTGAACATCTTTCAAGTGGTTTGTTTAAAGTCTTCTTTAACAAGTTTAGTATCTGGGCTTTTTCAGAGATTTCTTCTTATTAATGGGATATATTTTCATTTTTCTTTTGGTATTTTATATTTTGTTGTTGTTGAGAACTTGATATGTTTAATATCATAATAGAGTAAGTTTGTAAATCACATTCTCCTCCCTCCCTAGAGATTACTGATATTACTTGTTGAGGGCTGCAGTGGTCTGTATGTTTAGCGACTTTTTGAAACACCCTCCCCACCCACCGCCCCGGCAAAGACTGTACTTTTTATCACGTGTGATCACTGAAATCTTTGTTCTATTATCTGTACAGTCAGGAAAAAAAAAAAAACAAAGATGTTTTCTATTTCTTTAAATTATGTTTACAAATGTTAATTAGGAAGCCACTTGAGCCAACCTAAGCACCAAACCCCAGCAAACCAACAGGCAAATTAACACTGTACTTCTGATCTCTATAAGATAATGCATGTATTGTCCACATTCACCACAACCCATACTAGGAACTTGTGCTGCCATTCACACAGTAGCTACCTACCCTGGAACTTGGTAATAGGAACTGTGGCTACTATACGAAATGACAAAATTCCTCACACTTTACCAGCCTTTGTATTCATCAGGCATTCTCCTGGACACTACAATTATTTGATTGGAATCCAGAGGCCTGAAATCACAGATTTTGACAATTCTTGTCAGTTCAATAGTTGTTTTAGTGGCAGGACGATCTCTGCGAGCTTCTTGTTCTGCCATCTTCTGTGGTATTACAGAGGGCAATTTTGAAATGAATAATGAAAAACAATCAATAGGAAAGTCTAGAAAAACTGAATTCATAACAGTAATGAAAGTTTAGAGGAAATTGGGGAATGAAAGAGAATGAACTGAAGAAGTAATTTGATGAAACAGTCTAAAACTCCAAAGAGCAATAAAAGAACTGTAAAAAGCAGAAAGAATAGCAAAGGATCGAGAAACAGCTTCAAGTTCGAGGTCTGTCCTTAAGTAGCTGAGAGATTTTGACATAACATTTAATATTTAAAAACTTTGTTTCTTTCTTTTTAGCATAAAGGCATTATGATCTCTATAATTCCTTTCACCTCTAAAACTTTGAAATTTAAATACATAAAAATAAAAAGTATTAATTTTTTTAAGTTTTCATTTTGAATCATGCTTTACTGCAACCTATAATGCATACATAAAAGACGATAGTCCATGTAAATAAGTTATAGAAATATTTTTACTATTAATCATACATTATTCAACATTTGTTGAATATTTAGTATGTGCTACTTAGTGCTAATCACATGAAATGATTAGTCTTTTAGGCTCAAAGGCAAGACAAAAGTGGTCTGCATTTTTCTTCCCCCAATTTTCACCCCATGTGTTTTATGGAAAGAGATAAATGTTTTTTCCCAAGCAACAGCCTGTGTTGTGATAACTTGGAATCTGCTATCTAAGTTGCAGGATACTCTCAGGCATAGATTTTCATTATTTAACAAAGATGATCTGTGGGAAACACATTAATAAATTCACATTTAAGGTACGGAAAATGAGTGTAATTTTGGCCAATTCATTTGTACTGCATGACATACTGAATTTCTATAGAATACAATTACAAAAATTTATGTTAATTTGTACATTTATATGCATATTTTTATAATTTATATAACATGTTATTAATTATAAAATAAAAGATTTCTACATAAAATATATGTTTTAATTACATATTTAATTATATATTCTATTAACAATGATGTGATTCGGAACTTCTTATTTCTTTTTCAAGTTTTATTTCATTGTTTCCTCAAAAATAATGCTGAAATTCTAAACCAATAAAACTGTAATGAGGCATATTCTTTATATCTAGTGTTAAGATTAAATTAAGCTTGCATTCATTTGGTTTGCCTCTTTAAAATGTAATTTAAAAGCAACCAACTTTTTAAAAAAGATTTTATTTATTTATTTGAGAAAGAAAGAGTGAGAACAACCAGGGGCAGAGGGAAAGGAAGAAGCAGATTCCCCACTGAACAGGGAGCCTGATGCAGAGCTCCATCCCAGAACCCTGGGATCATGATCTGACCTGAAGGCAGGCACCCCCAAAAAAGCATTCACCTTTTAAAATTACAGAAAGTACCTTTATTCTACAGGCTATGCTTCAAGTTTAATGAATATTTGATCATATGCATGTTCATGATTTGATGCATCTTGATGTATCAAAGTATCAATAAAGAAAAAATATGTACTTTAATGGAATACTTGTTATTGATAGTTTTAATTTCCATTCATATGGGTGACAAAGATACTTGGAATTCATTGAGATTAATTTTTTGCATTTTCTTAAATGTCTTAAATGTTATTCTCACTCAGAAAAAATCTTAAATGTAATCAAAACATCTTCCTGATACAACATTTTCAAGTAAAACTAAAGCAATTATTTTTTTTTCTAAAATGAAAATTATTTTAATATCTGATTGTAAGAATTGAGAAGAAACTTGTAAATTATTGTTTTATCATCCAGTATAAAATCAATACAAGTTTTAGGTAAAATAAGGTGTGACTCTACAAACAATACAGGTTTCCCTATTATCCAAAAAGTACAACACACCTATAAAACATTTCGTAAACCAAAGTGACAAAAAGCTAGACTATCTCCCACTTACTGAAGTGTTAGGTAACTTCATTTTCACAAAAGACTTACCTTAGCATTGTAGTGCCTTTCTTCATAAAAGTGAAAATTCTTTGGGGGTTTCTTTCAATCAGCAAAAGCAAATACTAAAGCAGGTCTTTTGTAAAAGTGAAGTGGCCCAATGCGAACTTTTGGAAAGGGGGAGATACCTGTATCACTCTGTACTTTCATAGTGACCATTTATTCTTACAAATGGTAATGCTTTAAGCAAATTCTTCACATTGTCTCTCTCATTCAAGTTCAAGATTTTATTATTATTTATTATATGAGCAGGTGGTTAGAGGACTATGATTTGACTTAAATAGTTGTGAACTGATTCATTTTGATATGATATTCATACTATGTTTGAATACTCTGTGTATGGAATAACCAAATGTTAGGTCACAGTTCAAAAATGGCTTTATGCTTTGATGCTTGGTACAAGAAAGAGTTGTAATGGTGATTGGATTGATATTATAAGTGCATTACCTACATATAAATATGTTAATACCTTTATTTACAATGATGTATTTTATAAAATATTGTATGAGTTATTCATGTCATAGTATATTACATACTTCCTTAGTACATATTTAAATATGTTTCAACGTAGGCAGAAATATGTTCTGAAATTGGTGGTACTAGTGGAGTCTTGAAAAGTTGACCATGGTATCCTCCTACTTAAAATTATTAAGGACTGTGAATTGTGCAAGACTAATGAATCACAGACCTGTACCCCTGAAACAAATAATACATTATATGTTAGTTAAAAAACAAACAAAAAACAAAAACAAAAAAACTATTAATGGTTTTCCTTGATTTACAAAATAAAATATAAGCCAGAATTAATTGTTGTATGATACTAAGGATGCAAATAAAATCACTTTGGAATTTAAAAATCTCCTTGAGCCAAATGAAAGTTTAAGTGCCTGCAGTTGATGAGGATGATATGAACATTAATTACATAGTGATAATGATTTATTTTTTATTAATAGGTCAATTTAGCTCATTTGAAGTCTATTTGAAGTTGCCTTTTCCAACATTTCAAATTCCTCAGCACCATGCTTTGGCATGAAGTCCTTTAGGACGCTCCCAGGGATATAACAATTTATTAGTGGCCATTTATCTATGGGCAGCCACACAATCATCCCCCCAAAAAGAATGCCATCCCAGAAAGCCATTACAGGGTAAACTTCAGGACTTCTACACTCTGCATTTTATTTTTTGGGACATCCTAGAATGAAAGAATGAAATCAATCCTCCTGATTATGAGACTGTGTTAACAACCATAGCTAGGACTGGCTCCAAAGCCCGGCCCCAGGCCACCCCTACTGCAGAATGCTTGAAACAGCCACCTTTTCTTGAGTGATGACTTCTGTCATACCACCAATGTCTTCATATCCACACTGTGGTTCTTGCTTTCATCAAAAAGATATAAAGCTGAACTCTACTTCCTCCAGTCTTTCCTCAGAAAAACAATTGATACATAGTTGTTATGGACTGAATTGTGTCCTCAATTTATATGTTGAAGCCCTAATCTCCAGTACTTCAGAATGTAAGTATATTTGGAGATAGGCATATGAAAAGGGTAAATACATTGAAATGAGGCCGCTAGGAAGGGGCCTTAATCCATTATTATGTGTGTCCATACAGACAGTGAGACACCAGAGATGTTCATACACAGAGCTGACAATTGTATGAGGCCACAGGGAGAGGGAGACATCTATAAACAGGGAGAAAGAATTCAGGAGAAACCAAACCTGCTGACACCTTGATCTTGGAATTCTAGTCTCTAGAACTGTGAGAAAATATATTCTTGTTGTTTAAGCCACCCAAGCTGTGCTCTTTTGTTATGGTAGCCCTAGCTGACAATATTCTTCCTTGTTGCCGCAAGTTACTAAACTGAGATTTGTTTGATTACAGGTTTGTTCCTGATAGACTTTACCTCATGGGCTTTATCATCCTATTCCAGAGGTTCAAAACCTTCGTTAGGGCCAGGTAACACCTCTTGAAACAAAAATCCCGTATCTCTTTCTCTTCCTTCAACTTAAACAATTTTATTCCCTTCAAATGTGTGGACCTTTATAACAATAACATTTTGATGAGTTGCCTTGTGGAACACTGACTTACTGGCATTACTCTACTCTCCAGGCAGGAAATAGGTTCTGAAAATCTCAGACTTCATGTTGCTGAACCACTTACAGAGATTACATATACTTTTTAATATATAATATTAAAAGTATTAAATGAATGATGAATCCATAGACAGGCCTTCATAAAATGTAAGTCAATTTTTTAATTACCTGCTATAATATTAAGATTGATAATATAGACAATGATCCAGCTTTACCTCATTTCAGTCATAGATCTTCCTCTTCTTTGTACTTGAAAATGCATTTTTTCCCTTTATATATTAAAAGCACAAATAAATAAAAATATAAAAACACAAAAAGGTTTTCATAGAAAATAAATCCCTATATTTTTATCCAACCCACAATTTTCTGAGCATATTAAACCATAAAAAAAAAAATCTGAGCATAGTGTTAAAACCCTATGAAAATGCACAATGGGAATTTAAAAATAAATCTTGGAAGAGCTGATTGCTAACTCTTGTCAAAGTTTTATTACAGACCTGGGACAAGGTGCTAATGTCCAAGAAAGACAATTCAAGACTTCTTTTCTGACAAATTATTTTTATAGGAAGACCAGATAATTAAAAACGCTAGTAAACTAGGTACAAAAAAAGAAAGAAAGAAAGAAAGAAAGAAAGAAAGAAAGAAAGAAAGAAAGAAAGAAATGAATGAATCTTGGCCCATTACAGACTGATGTTTACTTAGGTAGTTTAAAGACAAATTCTGTCAGAATCAACTGTTTAATTTGATTTTCAGTAATGCTACCCTTTGTTAATCATATGACACAACAAAGTCCCCACAGATACATAAACATTACCTTTCTCAGGTCTGAGACTGTCTTCTTTCTCAACATTATCCACTAGAGGTTTGTTTTTTGGGCTTTTGTATCTGGAACTTTCTTATCTAACTTACTTTTTTTTCAGACATTACTTAACATTCTTCAAGCAGTAATCTATCCCTTGTATAAGCCTTCCTTGAACTTCAGTAACATTTAAATATTTAAATATTTTATTACACCTCAAAATTGTATAATTTGCAATAATCTTTCCCAATAAATGGTACATTCCTCAGATACAGATATAATATCTTATGTATATTTGTGACTCTATATTCCTATTTTTTAAATAAACTTACATATATTTATATTTCTAACTCTACATCAAGAACAAAGTGGACAGATATTAAATGAATGTTGAACAAAACTTGTTTGTGACAACAAATTAGAGAAGATGAAAATATTTATTTTTATGAAATATGAGCATTTTTATTTATAAAATATATTTATATGTATTATTAGCAAAACAAAACAAAAATTAACAGAAGATGTATTAATTTTGAAAGAAAAAAAGTGGCCTTGAAGTAAGAAAGCTGAAGGGACTCCATTTTAGAAAGGCTCTATCTCTATTATGTTCTGCTAGACCCCATTTACTCATGTTCCATATTTTGCCTCTGCATAAGCCAAAGAAGCTGTGTTACCACTTCAAGGGGGAAGCAAGAAAGTTAGTCATTCTCTGAGATTTGCCCCAGACCCCAAACACCTGATAATACCTAAGAAAAGCCAGATCCCAAACATGTTCCAGACAAACCTGGGCTGATGCTGACATCAATATCTTTACCTTCCGCCATTTATGGAAAAATACTTATTGTTCACCTGATAATCACCTTTGATTGGATCCTATCATGGATTCCTGAAGAAACACATACCCTAGATCCTTTTCCAGTGTCAACCCCCAGCCCCAAGCAACAAGACTTATTCTCCTTTCCTTCCCACATATCCTAGGCCCTCCATCTGCTATTCTGCACCTGCCACTCACCCTAGTCAATAAACTCTCTTTCACTTTTTCAGGCTTGCATTTGATTTCCATCCTGCATGAAGCCAATGACCCCTCCTGTCGTGTGGGACAGTCCTCTGGATCCTCTGGCCCAGCTGGCCTGCATCAGTCTCATTAGGAAGTCACAGGGAAAAAAATGTATAATATTCATAGAAATATCTATGTTTTAAATTGATCTAAGCGTCAGTTGGAAAGGACAATAAGCGCAATATTAGGAAATCATGAAGGAAATTCATTTTTGACCTCAAGTCAAAAGGTCTTGGTCTGAATTCCAAGTCTGTACCTGTTTTCAATTCAGCTTACTCACTTACAAAATAATAACAGAACCCCTGTCTTGCCAGCTTTCTTTACAGGTTTCCTGTGAATACCAAAAGTTAGAAGGTATGTAAAAGACTTTATCATTAAAAAACATTTTTTAAAATTTTGGTTTAATGAGGATTATAACAGCAATTATGTTTAATAGAGGTGAAAGGATTCCACTTTTTACTCTCTCTCTCTCTCTCTTTTTTTGGAATAATAGGTTTATGGAGCTATTTATCGTGAATCATTGACTTCATGTCAGTGAGTTGGGTTTAATTTAGAATAAGATAAGGATGGACCCAAAAAAAGAAAAAAAAATCTTATTTCACTGGCACCTGTTGAGGCTTAACCAACAACATCTATAAAAGCACTAGGTAAAAACATTAGTTTAAGAATTAACATGCATTAGCTTATAGAAGTTCAAGGAACTTGGAGTCCTCAAAATTAGTCTTTGCAGACTGAAATCAATTCATTAGCAATATCAAATAGCAGTAGAAAATAGTAGCTAGAGCAGTATTTCACTAAAAGGAGACTTGGAATAACAGTAAAATATCTATACACACTGGTTTTTGCTTTGTTTTGTTTCGTTTGTTTTTTAGATTTTATTTATCTATTTGACAGCAAGAAGGGGAACACAAGCCAGGGAAGAGGGAGAGGGAGAAGTAGCTTTCTGCTGAGCACTGAGCCCAATGCTGGGCTCAATCCCAGAACCCTGGGATCATGACCCAAGCTGAAGGCAGATGTTTAACAACTGAGCCACCCAAGTGCCCCTCAATTCTTAAATAAATATTACTTTTATAGATTGTAGTTCATTCTACAATATTACTCATTTTACTATATACCTATTCTAATGCATTTATTTAAACAAAACATCTGCACAAAACATTAATTTGTTTCTTTCTATAAATTAATTTGTTCAGAGAGAAATACTTTTCTAGAAATACAAATTGAGTATAATTACCAATACTTACATGATACTTTTCACTTCTCAAGCAAGAAATTTAATTTTCACACATCAGAAGAACTTTGTATTGAAATGAATTTTAAACCTAATTTCTTGGCCAAATTCCTATTATAGAAGCAAGACATGCATTCTTGAAAAAATCCTGTTTATGCAGTTAATGACTCGGTTATTTTGTTACTAATAAATTTGTAAATTATGACAATACATTTATTAGAAGATATATGACTTGGAAAAGAGAAAATACTGTAAAACGTTGAAAATATTTCACTCAGTGTACCTGAGTGTCTCAGTCCATCAAGCCTTTGACTCTTGGTTTCAGCTCAGGTCATTATCTTAGGGTAGTGAGATCAAACCCTGCATTGGGCTATGCACTCATTGCAAAGTTGGCTTGGGATTTTTCCTCTCCTCCTGCCCTTCCCTGGACCTTGACGTGTGCACATGTGCTCTCTCACTCTCTCTCTCAAAATTAAATAAATCTTTGGGAAAAAAAGAAAATGTATTTTACTCATTACAAATGCCTCAATGGCATAAAATTTTTTAAAGCATAAAAGTTGAAGTACATCCTACGTATAATACTTCTGTATATACAATCTAACTTATTAATGAAAATGAAACAATTTAAGATCTTACTTCAATGTTTCCTCATAAAACCTCACTATTCTAATGTTGTTATACCACATATAGTGATTTATGAAAATATTTAATTTGTGAACATATTAATTTGCTAACATAACAGATTTTGTAAATTTAATGTTATCACACAGTGGAGAACAAGCATTACTAATTTTTTAAATGATTAAAATAAGAGAATATATTCTTCTGTACAAAGGATTAAAAAAATCTCTGACAATATTTGGTCTTTAGATAGTGCCTTTTTTTAATTGACACTTGGGGTTTAAACCTGATAACATTGAAATACAGAAAAAAGACAAGAGGAAGAAAATAGTAGAAAGTAAAAGATACTCATTTCCCCCACAAAACCACATTTTAAGTTTTGTAAAGGTATACTTGATCAATTACAGAACTTTAATGACTGCCTGCAAAATTCCAGATTGTAGAAAGCTGAGTGAGCACATATCATTACAATGAGGAATTTTATAGTTAGAAGAAAAGTTAGACATTTTCTATCTCCCTCTTTAACAATTCAACACTGAAGGTACCCAGGGTTCTGTCCCAAATTCAGAGGAAAAAAAAAAAAAAACTATAACTTGTTTCCTTTATAATATGTCTATATCTCTTCTCTTCTCTATTACATTTTTTTACCTTTGTCTACTTGAGAAATCTATGACCTCTCAAAGTTTAAGACTATATAAAATAATTAATCCTTTGTATTGTTTCACTTCTTTTTTTTATATAATTTTTTATTTTTTATAAACTTCTTTACTTAGAATTTACTTAAAATAAGAGGTATTTGTTTTACAGTTTATATTTGTACTCAATATATCCTAAATAACGCTCCTTTTTAGGAGAATATTTCCATACTTAATGTGTCATTAATTGTATTCCAATATATTAAAGATATTAACAACACACACACAAAAATCAAAATAAGAAATCCACAAAACACCTAAACAAGTGTAAGCCCTGAGTCAGAGGGAAGTGATTCTACTGTTGAACGTCCCCTTAAAGCTATTTCAAGCATTATGCATTGTTTAGAGACTGTATTTCTTACTTACACTTTTCAGATCATTTACATACATTTTTAAAGTTTTCAAAAAACCCTCATCATTTTATATTTGCTTTCTTTGTGAGGATATGACTTTGTTTCTAACGTTTTCCCCCATTTCCAGTGATACTATATGTGTATCAAACATGATGCCAATTCTAGATCTATGGAAATATATATTAGGAATATTTCTTCTGAATAGATTTTTTTCATATGTTAAATTTACATAAAACTATGTAAATATTACTCAGAATATTTATGAAATGTCAAAAGCAAAACAATGCTAATAATTTGCTAATTTGCTTTTTCTTAGTGCGTTTATCACAACAGCTATAATATTATGTAAATATATGAAAAATCCAGTATGCATTGACGATTTATAATCTATACTGGCACAAAAATTTGCTACTGTTTTACCTCTAACACCTATGTGGCTATTTTTCATAACATAGCTCAAACAATTTCAGTTGGCCTGAAGAAACTTTTATTTTATAAATACAAATTTATTCCGCTTTTATTATCTTACATATACCAATTTAATTTTTAACATAATTCATAGGAATTTTTAAAAATCTATTTTGATCCACAATTTCAAAGACCTACATAAATGAAATATAAGTTTGGAGAAATGAATCTTACTTTTAAAATAATCTCAGTGTGTCATCAAATAAATTATTTATTATTTATCAAATGAATTATTTAAATTGTATTAGCTTCCATTTGTTAAAAGGTTTTTCATAGAATACATGCTAGGAAAAGAAAATAAATCAATAAGAGATACAATAAATTCTCAAATACTTATGAAATAAATATGATATTGAATTAGAAAATTTAAAAGTTGAGTATATTTCATTGATTTATTTTTGAACCTCTAGAGTGGAACAGGAAGCAGAAAATAATATTAACATTTTAATGAGAATAATGGTGCATAGAATTGTCAAATAACTGTTGTGCACCCAAAATCAAAACAAATAAACCACTGTATTTAACCATACTTAGAATAATAATAAATAAATAAATAAATAAATAAATGAAAACTGTAATACTTAAAACAAAAGAAAACATTTGCCTTTCTCCAAATAGTGCAAGAAGAATTATATCATGTCAATGGTATTTATTGAGTCATGTCCCTATAACTGTGGAGGAAAAATGTGATCTTAACCTGGGCCACATCTGGGTTACTATCTGCCTCAGGAACTAAGAGTGAGAGAAAAGATAGTTCTCTGGAATAATCCTTCTCAAAGTTTGTCTTAAAAATGCAAATTCTCAGCCATACCTCACACCTATTCAGTGAGGAACTCCTGTAATGAGACTTAGCAATCTGGTTTTTAATACATTACCCAGGAGATTCCGATAGTTGCTTGAGTTTGAGAACCAATGTGCTGATATAAAATATGGGTTTTAGAACTAGGAGAATACAGAGATTATGGATGATAAAAATAACAATCACAATAATTTCTTCCATAAACTATTTGTGATGTGCAAATATGCATGTGAGTGTATAAGTGTGGTTTTATTATTAAACAATAGTTTGTTGAGTTATCTGACAGATAATTGAATCCTGTATTCATTTATATCAGTCTTCTGCATAAAATATTGAACTTTATTTCTACATTATTATAACTTTATTTCTTTAAGATAAATTAAACTCATACATATTACAGATATATAAAAATTATGAGATTCATTGACAAATTTACTTCCCTCTTTTCTGTGTTTTCCTAATTACTATTTTTAAATGTGCAAGGAAAACACCTCAGGAATGGTAGTATGAGAGGTCCATAGACTCCTACCTCATAAAAACAGATACACTTCACAAAAACAGTAATGGTTATTACTGGTTTTAAAAAAATCATTAAAAAATGAATGTTTTCTAATTATCCTAAAGGTATATAGCAAATGGAGATACACTTATTCTAGGAGATCAGAAGATATAAATATCTGTAAAACCAGAGACAGGCTTTGGCATTTGAGCCAAGACCTCTTCCCTCTTTCCTGAACTCATCAAGATGGTAGCTCTACACTGGATATATGAAGCAAAGAAATGGCCCTGCCTCCCTCCCCAACTAGAAGTCTAGAGCTAGTTTTTTCCTGGGAGAGGAAGGCTGTCATCTCTTCTCCTTTCCTTCAGCTCCGTAGTAGAGAGGCTCTTTTCCAGACAAGCATGGGTAGGAAATCTGAATTCCCTTCTTTACCCAGTCCCCCCACTGCATTCATCCCTACTCACACATCAGGTGAAAACCTCACCTTAGAAGACACAAGGCAAGACAATCAAGGCAACAAACCCAACCCAATAAATCTCTCAGAGAACTGGAGTATCACTCAGAGGGAAATAGGTTGCTATTCTCACCGCCAGGACCAGTGCAACAGTGTAGAAATTCTGCCCAAGGGGAGAGGCAAACAACAAGGAAAATAGATCTCCATAGCAGTATCTAGGGTGACTAACATTCTTTAGAACAAAATATGGGAAACTTCAAGGCTAACGGGGGCTGATGAAAACAACGAACAATTGAGATGGGCTAGTAACTCCATGATTACAACACATGAAACTATAGGCAAGCGAGACACTTAACAGAAAATAGAGAAAGAAATAGCTAACAGCAGCCCTCCTAGGATTGAAGCAAGCCTCAAAGAATGCATCAAAATTACTCTTGCAAAATGACCCGAATGTAATTGTACCTGATTATGGATCACTGATTGATCTAGGATGTCATCAAACAGTAGAACAATTAGCTAACAATTAGTGGAAAAAAAAACAAATGGAAGTGATATCAAAAAAACAGACTGAGGTGTGCCTGGGTGGCTCAGTGGGTTAAAGCCCCTGCCTTCGTCTCAGGTCATGATCCCAGGGTCCTGGAATCAAGCTCGGCATGGGGCTTTCTGCTTGGCAGGGAGCCTGCTTCCTCCTTTCTCTCTGCCTGTTTCTCTGCCTACTTGTGATCTCCATCTGTCAAGTGAATAAATAAAATCTTAAAAAAAAAAAAAAAAAAAACAGACTGAGCTGAACAGAAATCAGGAAGGGAGGCAAAGAGAGCCCTACTTCAACCACTGATAGACTTGGGATGGGGTTTACCAGAAGGAATGTGTGCATGCCCAAGAATAAGTCCCTTGAGTTGCAATATCAAAAGCTGAGCTTTCTTTTGCAGAGAAAAGAGGCTTACTGAAATATTAAGTACAAATTACTAAACATAGTAAGCAAAAAAACTGTAGAGTGGAGATCAGTATTTAGAGTTGTTACTATATATTGTCCAAAATGACCAACTGTCTTTCCAACTCATTCTACAGAGTCAATATTATCCTAATGTCATAATTAGAGAACACAATAAAATATATTCTTTTGGTTATACTTCTTATGGAGATAGTTCTTTTGATTATAGATGCAAAAAATTATCAAGAAAATATAAGCACACTTAATCTAGATATATTTATATATATAATAAATTATATGTATATATATTATATATATAATAAAAATCATACTTTCATTGCACTTTAATGCTTTTCTTCATGTAGACACAGACATAACAATTGTACGAAAATGATTTTTTTTTTTTTTTTTGGTGTGTTGATTTCTTGCCAGAGCATTGATTAACTCTTGGGAGCTTAGAAATTTGTGATTGGTAATAACTTTCTTAATATGTAAAATATTGAGGCTATCAGCTCCCAGATGAGCTGTTTATCTATAGCAAGTTAATTACATATTTGTGTTCAAATAATGTACTTTTAATTAACACTTACGATATTGAAAGGAATGACTCTACCTTTTAGTCTTCATAAAATATGGTATTAAAAATAACCGTAGGTAATGCCTATAGAGTTAAAACTTCTATTAATATTTTCTTCCAGCTTATTTTCATGTGCATTGTATTTATTTGGTTGTTTTTTTTTTTTCCAGGATTAGGTCCAGGTTGTTTAGCAAAGTTGCATTCAATTTTTTTTTAGTTATTATCACATCAACATTTTCCATGTCATTAAATAGTCTTTTTAGTTTGAATCCATTCTAGAAGCAGAATAGCTTAGTGCATGTGGTGCCAGATAACCTGTGTTTACATCCTGACTATACTGTTCACTAGCGTTTTTTTTACCTCAGGCAAATTACTTAACCAATTTGTGCCCCTCTTTCCTAACTATGAATAATACTGCTTATCCCATAGGCATGTAATGGGAATTAAACGAGCCTATATATATATAAAGGTATATATAGATACATACATAAAGTGCTTAGAACAGTCCCCAGTATACTCAATAACTCCTATCATCATTCCTCTTTCTCCTTGAATATCCAGATGACTCCAAGGACTGAAGTATTGACTTTTTAGTGTTATGAAATTTGTCTTTTCACAAATGCACTGATACATTACGAAAAAAACTAGATCTTAAGAAAATAGTGTTTTTTTTAAATATGCTTATGTATTATGTATGTATTACGTGATATTTTCATGTATGTGGCTTATATATTCCTTTAACCTTTCAAGTAATTTTTATATGGTAACTATTTTTAATTCTAGGTTTAAATTACCTATCTGTTTAATTTTTATAGATCTCAAATAGAGTCAAGCTATCATGATAACTGCAAATTTGAATTTTCCTTCTTTTTAGTGATTTTTTAAAAAGTAATAAGTATATAAGTAACTATATGCACATGGTACGAAATAAATAATATTGAAGGATTTATAGGCTCAGTAGCACACAAGAATTTTGCCTTTTCTTTTTTACACCTCAAATAATTCACCTTCCTGGAGGCATCCATTTTACAAGTCACTTAAGTGAATTTCCACTGTAATTATAAACATGAACAAGAGACTGTGAGTTGTTAGCATATAATGTTCTTGGGTTGTTAGCATATAATGTTCTTGAACTTGTTTTTTTCTCTTTTCTTTTTTTTTTTTTTGGAAAAATATTTTATTTACTTTTTTAAATTTAATTTTTTTGTTTTTTTTTTAAATTTATTTTCAGCATAATAGTATTCCTTGTTTTTGCACCACACCTAGTGCTCTATGCAATCTGTGCCCTCTCCAATACCCACCACCTGGTTCCCCCTACCTCCCTCCCCCTGCCCCTTCAAAACCCTCAGGTTGTTTTTCAGAGTCCATAGTGTCTCATGGTTCACCTCCCCTTCCAATTTCCCTCAACTCCCTTCTCCTCTCCATCTCCCCTTGTCCTCCATGCTATTTGTTATTCTCCACAAATAAGTGAAACCATATAATTGACTCCCTCTGCTTGACTTATTTCACTAGATCTTGTTTTTTTCTATGAACTGTATTGTAGAGAGGTTTCATGTTAAATGTTTCTGCCTCATTTTTTAAATGCTTAATATCCTTTTCCCATATCCTTGAGAATTTGATTTTGATTCATTTCACTTACCTGGGTATAACTTCAAGAAAGTTTTACAGATAGGACATCGGTTGAGTATCTTTTCTGAGTAACTGTATTTATCTTTTTCCTGCTTTCATATTAAAAGTAAAACAAGCAAATAGATATAAAAGCTTGCATCATAGGCATTGTCTATACATCATATAATGTCTTTTTCTCTTTTTTTTTTTAAGGTTGGGGAGAAGAGGGAGAGGGAGAAGAATAGAGAGCATCTTAAACAGGTTCCCTGCTTAACGTGGACCTTGAGGCTGGGCTTGATCTCATAAGCCCAAGATCAGAGCCTGAGCCAAAACCAAGAGTTGGATGCTTTACTGACTCTGTCACTGAGGTGTTCTGGGCATCATAAATAGTGAGACTTGTCATCCCTTTGCTCTGTCCTCATCTTTCTATATTCATTCATGAAATGATCATTTAAAAGACAACAACTGAGATTTTCGGAAGGTAGATATTAAAAGCGCATTGAATCTCCAAAGATGGAACAACTAAAAAAAGCTAGAATGATCCTTGGCAAACTGAGTTTTAGATATGTAAACATCAATAGACACAACTATTTCTCTTAAAGTAGGAATTAACCACAATCCAGTGCCTACCGTACAGGACCGATATCTAGAAAGATGCCTGGGTTATGAAGGGTATATTGAAAGGAAAATCAACAAAAAAACAAACTCAGGATTTTAAAAATGATATTTAATCAGAGGGAAAAGATACTCAAGGAGAAAATAATCTGAAAATAAATCTGAGAGAAGAAAATAATTTGAAAATAATTTTACAGAAAAAAACAAGTTACTATTTGGATGCTCAGTGAAATTCAAAATAATATTAAATCCATGAAAGAGAATTGAAGGCCATAAGAAGAACAGTCTTTTTGAAAAGGATATAAAAGGTGAAATAAGAGTAAAATTGAATGAGACCCAATGATAAATTCTTAGGAAAAAAAAAATCATAAAGAAAGCAAAATATCATTAGCAGAATTAAAAACTATTCAAGACAGTAACTATTTGCATAATCTTTGCCAGAAGATCAGACTTGATAATGAAAAAGTTAAACAATGGTGTTGAGAAAAAAATTTGAGAAAATTTCCCTAAGTATTTAGAAAAAATAAAATAAAATAAAATGCAAATGAAAAGAGGTGCTAGATAAGGAGGACAGAGAGTAGGCCACACCTAAATATTATTCATGTTCCTGAGTAGATGCCAGAACAATGAAATAAGTGTTGTCAATAAATAATGCAATTATTAATAGGGAAGAAAATCTTTTTGGAACTGAAAAAATACCTATGTGTATAGGTCAAGAAAATTTATCATATTCCATACAAAATAAATGGTATAAATTAATGAAAATACATCCATAATGGACAGAACATTCACACATATACATATGCATGTGAATAGGTAATATATGTATATGAAAGAATTAAAAATTAAAGACATTATAAGATGTAGAGGGGCACCTGGGTGGCTCAGTTGATTTAGCCTCCCACTCCTAGTTTAGGCTCAGGTCTTGACCTCAGGGTCATGAGATTGAGCCCTGCCTCAGTGCAATATCTGCTTAAGACTCCCCTTCTCTACCTCTCCCTGCACTCTTTAAACTGTCTTTAAATGTCTTTAAAAAATAATTCGAATGCCTTTGTCAAAAGTTCAGAAATAACATAAATAAAACCAAAAAGTCATCAAAGTAGCAACAGTTTATTGTGTACACAATAAAAAGACAGTTTGCAAACTGGGAGCACTCAAACCAAAATGTGGAATGAGGCTCAGGAGTATAAAGAAGCTTACTACAGTGAGAGAGCTGTGATTGTTTATTCTTCACAGTAATTGGGTATAATACTAGAATTTTTTAAATTATGGGGAATTGGTCAGTGGTTACTTCATATCTACCTTGGAAAACAGTCTATGTTTTACTCATGATTTCCAGAAGTATACACAAGAGATGACCCAGGTCAGGTTAGTTTTGCAAAAGAAGCTAAATTAAGTTTTGTTTGTGTGGCTAAACTGGTTTTGTTTGTTCAGGGAATTTTCAAGGTTGATCTTCATTTGGTTTTGATTTTAACAACCTTAAAGATGTTATACCCTGCCTAGTATTTTGTCTGATACAGATCCTTCATCTCCTACTTAAAAGACAGAGAGAGGGAGAAGAACAAATTGCCTATGTTATAAAAAACACAAGTTGTCCACTGATAGTTTTTCCCATCCAACTCAATCAGTTTTATAGTCAGGGGGTAATCCTTCAGTATTCTGCCAATAGATCTCTTACCAATCTAAATTTTGGTTTAGGTATTCTTATCCTCACATATTTTGATGCATGGGGGAGCTGCTAAACATATGTGTTTATAATCCTGACTATTAACTGAAAAGCTTTATATGTATACATTTTCTCATTTCTTTACAAATAAAGTTTCATCAGGGAAAAAATATATCTTATATGTTCTCATAAATTATAAAGATGCCTCCTTATTCAGAAATGTACTTTCTGGCTGGCCCCTTGGATGACTGGGCCTTCCAGATTTCTATTCTTATGGAATTATGTATTCTCTAGAAAGCAATGTAGCTGCCTTTCTATACATGTGAGGCTGACACTTACAAAAAGTCACCTATAGCTCCTACTAAGTATTGTTCATAAAGACAGTTTTAACAATAGCTGTTCAGGGCCCAGAAGGCTTAGTGGCATTCCAGTGACCCAAAAGGATTAACATGCTTCCATGATTTTCTCCTAGTGACATTTAGTATATTTAGCTTAAAAAGCTAATCAATCATGCCTTATGAGATATGCCATTTAAAAAATAGTTTGGCCAAGAATATAACTCAATATATTTAAGTGAATAAAAGCCGTGAGAATGATTAAAATGGAAATTGTCTGGTTGGAGGAAGTAGCTAGTTAAGTGCCACAGGGTTAGTTCTGCATATAGATAGATCAGCAGTACCATTATAAGGAAATCCATCACTGCAATTTACATACATCGGAATATTTAAAGGTACTGGAAACACTGGTAGGGAAAATCACCTAAAGTGAACTAAAAGGAGATATATGAAATGTGAGCTGAACGTCAAATGAGATTCATCTATAGTGTAGGAGAGAAAATTATTTGAAATTCAATAATTTTATAGGCAAGTATTGTCTGGAAAGCAATATTCTAAAAAAGACTTAGATGACCCAACTAATCATTTTGAATCAATTTCATGTTGTGAATTAATTAAAACTTAATGACAAATGTTGAATAGGATTAATCATTAAAACAAATAGATACAAGAAAATTTTACAAGAGTAGAAAGAAACTTGCTAAGGAAAATGTTTGCATTTGCATTTAATTTCCCAGCTGTGTTTTCACATCAGTGAGAGGATGAAAATAAAGCAATATTAACATTTCTGGGAACTAATCCCAGACACCCACATAATCCTTAAGGCAAGGAAGGAGAAGCTAGACATGTTATTCCAGAAAGAATTGAAAGAAAAAGACATCTTAGAAGTCTTTTTTTTTTTTCATTTATATTTGCATCCATATCATGTATAAGATGTTATCACACTCTAATTATAATTTAATTCACCAGATATCCTCTGTGTCTTTTTACAAATTCAATTACTTTGACCCTTGGCTCACCAGTATAATGATACCTGATTATGTTCTTTTAGACTATCCCTTTGCAAACTATTTTAAAATTCCCCCACTTTTTTTTTTTTTTTTCATAATCTTTGCCAAAAGAGGAGTGGAAATTTTCCGCCAAGTTAAGTAGCTTTATTCCAATGAAAAGCTTGTCTACATGGCATGGTGGGTTTTTTTGTTTGTTTTTCACTTTCTTTTTCTGATATAGTATGTTTTCCATCCTAGTCCATGAGGTCATGGTCCCCAAAATATAATTCCAGGAGACCTTGCATTGCAAGAAAAAGCTCAGAGTTTGTCTACTGGAAATGAGAAAACACCTGACAGCACCTGGGACTTGGACCACCCCCTTCCTGACCCAACATAAACAGTTCAACATTTGGGGCACCTGGGTGGCTCAGTGGGTTAAAGCCTCTGCCTTCAGCTCAGATCATGATCCTGGGATCCTGGGGGTCTTGGGATCAAGCCCAGCATCAGGCTTTCTACTCAGCAGGGAATCTGCTTCCCTTCCTCTCTCTCTGCCTGCCTCTCTGCTTACTTGTGATCTCTGTCTGTTAAATGAGTTAAAAACAAACAAACAAAAACTTTTTTAAAAAGCTCAACATTTAACCATTTAAAGTTTCAGAGTTTTGTTTCTGATGCCACTATTAATGAAACTATGTACAAGGATTATTGGTAGATCAATATTTTCAGAATATAAACATAGGATTTTTAGTGGCTTTCATGGGAATTTCAAAGTCTTCACTAAATTATTCTTTCCACATCTCTATCATCAGTGCCCTGAGTTGAGTAAAATCAGAATAATCTCTTTTTTAGACTTTAGTAATAAATCTCATTTATTAATTCATTTAACAAGTACTATATATCAATCCTTTCCAGGTTTGTGATTGGTGCTGAGTTAAAGAGGTGAATGAAATACCTAAAGTCTTAAAGAGCATGCCATTCTATTGGGTTAGGTGGGAGGGTGGAGGAAGAAGACTGAAAAGTACATAAACTATCATCTGGAGATTATATGAAGGAAGGTAAAGTAAGAGACTGATAAAGTGTCATTATTTATAGGATAGTTGGGGAAAAAGACCTGTTGGATGGGGACGAAAAATAAGAGAGATCAAAATGCAGTAAAGAACAACTTATGTGCACATCTATGCTGTGGTGGGGAGGAGACAGTAATATCAGATAAAGGGAATACAGCAAGTAGAAAATTTCTAAGGCAGGAGCTTGCTCCCTATGGTCAAGGTTCAGCATAGAGATCAATGCACTGAGAAGATGGGTAGAGGAAGTAAGCAAGGTTGAGGGGTAGTCAGGAATTAACAGTCATTATGTTGTGCAAAACCTTGTTAAGAATTTTGGATTTGATCTTGAGTGTGATAAGAAACTAATCATTTACTTTATAATGGCATTTCTCTGTAGAGACTAGTCTATGGAATAAGGGCAGAGCAGGAAATGGAAGTGGAAAATTAGAAAGGTGGTTTTGGTAGTAGTCCAGGCTAGAACTCATTCAGATACATATATCAGAATTAGAACACATCTTTTGTTTGGGTATAAAATAGGCAAGAAAGGAAAATCAAGGATAACTTTTAAAACTTTGCCTTGAATATTTGGACAAATGGAATTGTTGTTGCCCTAGATGGGTAAAGACTGGAAATGGAGAAGATTTGGTAAATATTACATTTAGGTACCTATAAACATCCAAGTGGAGATATTGAGTTGACATTTAAAAGAGGGGTTGATTTTGGAAGTATAAAATGGAAACAATGAACTTTCGGGGGGTATTTTAAACCATGGAACAGGAGTTAACAGAGAGTGAGGAGCTCACATGAATATTCTGAGTTGTGAATACTTCTCTACTCTACTGTGTAAAAGTCAAGAAGATGAAGAACATCCAGTAAAAATATAAGAACAAGTAACCAGTGAAATTGGAAACAAGCAAAACTGTAGAATATGTTTGTAGGAAGCCAAATGAAGAGAGTATTTCACTAAAAAAGAGAAGACTCAGCTGTTATCAAATACTTGGACATTAGACAAAATTATCTTACTTTCTGAAGTTCTTGAAATTGCCCTTTTTTGTAAGCAAAATAATGGTTGTACGTAATCAGTTTTTCCTAGATCATCCCAATGCCCTTTTTGCACTTTGGCTTCCATTTTCCAATGGAAAGAAAAACGTACATTTATGTTCCAAGCTTGACAAATAAGTTCTCAGGGCATTTTTCTCCCTTCTCTCTTCCTACCCTCCTTAAAACATCTATTTCTTGCTCCAGCGATCCTGATTGTGCGTATAATAGAGCGACATTATTTATTTTAAATAATCAAAAATCATCGGTTGCTTGCTCTAACATTCTATCTAGTCGTTTTACTACAAAAAAGTGTTGCTTTATATTAGTAAACTATTTAAGTTTATTCTTTCAAACCTGGAAAGAAAAAGGTATAATGAGATAGACATTAAAATTGCTAGTCTTAATACCTAGTACATGTGGGATAGAGGAAATAACCCTCAGGCTTTCTTTGAAAAAAAAAAAAAAAAGAAAAGAAAATCCCAATTTATCTACTAAAATCAAGCTGCACCTGTTTGCCTCTATAATCAACAAAGCACAAAGCAAACTTTATTTCTCCCAGTGCAGAAATTATGGCTTGTGTCTAAAAACAACATTTTTAATTAGAGCTGGTATTTTTTTCTGTTTTTCTTCTATCTAGAAGAGACTAGTTAGTATATAAAGCTGACATTGGGAGAGCCACAAAACTCAGCAGATGACAGCGTTAGACAAAAAAGCAAGGAGCAAGAATTTAGTCAGCAGCCCAGCGAATCCTGGTCATGCTGTGAGCATTCATTATAGGAGACAGCCTAGTGGATTAGAAGATTTTTTTAAAGGATTAAGAGATTCAAATGCCATTTTTTTTCTTTTTCTTTTTTATTCCTCACAATAGACTTCATTGTGTAAATTGATTATGAAATGTTTTTTGTCTGAATATTAAGTAGAACATGAATGTAGCATTAAGGAAGACTGAGTACACTTTTAACTGAAAACAAGAACAACAATCACAACACAGGACTCAGAATGCAATGTTCTTATGTGTATTCTGGTTCTGAAGGAGAATTTGAGGTTTTGATTTATATTCTCTTTGAGGTGACCTCTGTCCATTTCTCACACTTTAATGAGTTTCTGCATGCCCTCTGAGTCTTCCCTTTGGATGGGAATCTCCTGAAAAAGCTTTCCCAAAGGAAGTTTTGGGAAAGGAGGAAATGTTATTTTTTTTTAAGATTTTATTTATTTGACAGACGGAGATCACAAATAGGCTGAGAGAAAGGAGGAAGCAGGCTCCTTGCTGAGCAGAGAGCCTGATGCGGGGCTCCATCCCAGGACCCTGAGATCATGACCTGAGCTGAAGGCAGAAGCTTTTACCCACTGAGCCACTCAGGCATTCCAAGGAAATGGTTCTAAAGTAAGGAATGTAAGTGGCCAACAAATAGGAAATTCCTTTTAGCTCACTAGTAAGTAAAAGAAATAAAAAATGATGAGATTGTTTTAAATATTTATAAATGTGGTAGGTTAAAAAAAGTGGCAGCACAATTTCCAAAAGGTTATGGGTAAAAGATAATCATTCCCCAGCAGTGGAAAAGGGTGTATTTCTGGGGAGCAATCTAGCATTAAAAGTCAAAAAGTTATCATGCATTTTTTTCTTTTAAAGATCTTATTTATCTGACAGATGGAGATCATAAGTAGGCAGAGAGACAGGCAGGGCAGGATGTGGAGGTGGAAAGCAGGCTCCTTGCTGAGCAAACAGCCCAATGCAGGGCTCCATCCCAGGACCCTGGGATCATGACCTGAGCTGAAGACAGAGGCCTTTTTTTTTTTTTTTTTTAACCCACTGAGCCACCCAAGCACCCCCATGATGCATGTTCTTTAATAAACAATTCTAAGTGGAGAAAACGGAAAACATTCTAAACCCATTGATAGTGGACTAATGAAATACAATGTATTACAGAAAAGAAAAGAAAAAAAGCTACCAAAAACAAAAAGAAATTTACATGAAAATATGCTTATTTTTTTTAATGTTAAGAGAAAAATATGAAATATCATATAGAAAATAATTAATGAAAAGCTCTAAAGATCTGTGAAGATATATCTAAGGAATAATGTGTGCGTGTGTGTGTGTGTGTGTGTGTGTGTGTGTGTATGTGTTATTTTAAATGGATAATCAATGTTTTTCTCATTGTTTTGTGGGATTTCTGGTTCTATTCATGTTTCCCTCCTTTTTTAAAGTATGCGATATTTTTACATTTGAATGATGTAAGGCTGTTCTGTAAATCTGTGGAAAAAATTGTTTTGAGTGTTTTAGTGACTATTGCCTTTTCATAGTAATATCACAAACCAAAGAAACCCTTGTGACCTTAAATTACTCAACATATCTCTAACTACTTAATCAGGAAACACCACTTGACATAACTGCCTCTATTGAAGATGGTCTGAGAAAGACCTTTTGAAATTTCCACATCTCAACTGTTTACACAGTGTCACCTCCCATCCCTAGGCAGAACTGTAATTACATGCATATGAGTAAAATGTGTTTTGGTATTTGGGTTTTCCCCTCACATTATTAACTATTATTATCCATAATTTATTATACAATTATATCTTATTTATAGAATGTTAACTAGAAAAGAGGTACTCCTTTGGTTTCTTTGGGGTTTTTTGTTTGTTTGTATGTTTTTTTTAAAGAATGATTTTTTTTTTTTTTTTTTTAATTTGAAAGAGAGAGAGAAAGCATCAGAGTGGAGAGGGTCAGTGGGAGAAGCAGACTCCTCACTGAGCAGGGAGCCTGATATGGGACTAGATCCTGGGACTCCAGAATCATGACCTGGGCCGAAGGTAGTTGTTTAACTTGGGTGCCAGCCTGGCACCCAAGAGGTAATCCTTTAAATCACAAGGTTACTTAGGGGGTGTTCAGACTTAATCCCTAATTAATTAACTCTACATTATATTACTAAACACTTACTGCATTTGGGTAAGGCAACCGTGTATGATTTAAAAACAAACACATGTTCTGTTTTTGTATTAGGCAAACCCTGGCATCGATTCTCTGATTTTGGTTTTCAAACTCCATCAGTCCTGAATTAATTTTGTGAGGGAACATCTGTGGGAAATCTATAGTGGTTCCAGCAGTCACTGCTGGGAGGGTTATCCTAATGGTCAAATGATTTTTTTTTAAGTTTTTTTTTTTTTTTTCTTATTTATTTGATAGACAGAGAGAGAAAGAACACAAGCAGGAGGAATGGGAGAGGGAGAAGCAGGCTTCCTTCCTCATCAGGCTTCTGATGCAGGGCTCAAACCCAGGACCCTAGGATCACGACCTAAGCCGAAGGCAGACACTTAATGACTGAGCCACCCAGGCTACCCATGGTCAAACGATTTAACTAGCTGAATTTAAGAATGCTTATCAGCACTTTTTTTTTTTTTCATTATAACAGATCTTAACTCTATATGTATTACTTTTTAAAGCACCTTTATTGAAATATAATTTGTAGAACATAAAACAATTCAATTCACCCATTTCAAGTGTTCAATTCAATTTTTTTTAAGTATATTCATGGAGACATGCAACCATCACCACAATCAATTTTATTTTATTTTTTTTAAGATTTATACACCACGATCAATCATTTCTACAATTCCAAAAAGAAATGCCTTACCTATTGTTAGTCAATCCACATCCACCCCAACCTTCTGTATGATATTGAAAAGAAGTATTAAAAAACATTGTTTCTTTTTCCTGGTCTTGGGAGGAAACTATTCAGAAATTAAGTATAATGTTAGCTGTAGGTTTTTCAAAGATATCCTTCATCAATCAGTTTAGGAAGTTCCCCCTTACTTCTAGTTGTTGAGTGTTTCTATCACAATACTTTTTGGATTATGTCAAGTATGTTTTCTGCACCTACTCAAATTAGCATGTATTTTACGCTATTTTTTACACTATTTTTTTACGCTATTGCTGTGGTATATTACGTAAATTGATTTTCAGATAGTGAACTGACCTAAGATTCACAGGATAAATCTGACTTGGTCATAATGTATAGTCCAAGTTTTAGTTTAAAATTTCAGGAAAAGTGAGCTATTTTGAGGAGATAATCTAATTGTCAGAGGTACTGCCTGCCACTTATGATGTTGCTGTGGGAGGTAAATAAAATACTTCTGTACTTAATCAAAGGTGAAGTTTGAGGTAGCAGATGATTTACCCAAGTGAGGAATCCTGCTGTTGCCTGACCTTATAAAGGGTTTTTGACAACAGACTTCTTTATTTACATCGTAATACTCTATATTTTGAAATAATAGTTGCCTTTAGTTATTTAATATAGTTTGAAATGATTTGAATTGCTGCTAGTCCTTCCCAAGCAGGGCACCAAAATTAGAGAGAGAGAGCAGGAGAGAGAGAGAGATTATGGGTCAACACATTTACTCTTAATTTAGATTCAACTGGGATCAGAAATACCTTTAGCTGCAGGTAGCCCCCATGTGATTCTGCTTTGGTAGTTTCAGAAGGGATATAAATTATTGAATATAGCAAGCCTGGCCAATTTGATGAATAGCTATTCACCTCAGTCACTTTATTGAATGACTAACCTGCCAAACTGCTGAAGAGTTTTTGCAGTTTTCACTTGTTCCCTGATGGCTTTTGTCTCTGCTCCTGACCCCCGGGCCTTTATATGAAAATGTATAGAAGTTTTTTCTAATCTAATATATTGTCCACTGTGGATTGAAAACACAAATCTAGTACTTATGTCCATTCCACTGCCCACCTCAGCATTTGCCTCTACTTGTTGTTAAAATAGCAGGACAAAAGTAGCACAAATAAAATTGTAAATTTAAGAGAAGGCTTTCTGAAGAAGGTAACTTCTTAGTTTTGCAAAACTTAAATGAGACACAGGACAGGGAAATGTGTTCAAGGAAGAGAGTAGCTTTTTAAAAACCATGGTTGGAAACTAAGCGTGGCAAGTTCCAAATATGTTGAGTCAAAATCTGTGAGGATGAAAAGGCTTACAAGTAGGAAAAAAAGAGCAAAGCAAAAAAAACAAAACAAAACAAAACAAAAAAAACGATGCTTAGAAGTTTAGCACAGAAGATAGCATAAGCCTCAGTTTGATTCCCAAAGTCACTGAGAACCATTGAAGGATTTATAGCAAGATAGTAACAGTTTTGGAATTTACAAATATTACCCTGTTGGCAGCTTAAAGATTAGAGCTTGAAAATAATTAAGATACTTTGCAATAATCTAAGCAATAAATGTTATAAGATTAATCAATTAGTAAAAATGTAGATAGAAAGGGGACATTTTTGAGAGGTATTTTAGTGAAGGAAAATCAGGGAAATAATTCATTCCGAGCAGTGCAAAGATCTGGGCCTGGAAAACTGTGCTCATTGCATAGAAGAAATAAGGGAGGAACAGTGGCTTGAAAGAGATAATGAAAATATTGGTTTATTTTGAATTTAAGATATCATTCGAGGGAACACATATAGCAATTTATCAAACTCTGTGTGTGTGTGTGTGTGTGTGTGTGTGTGTGTGTGCATGTATGGATTTGAGCTTAGAAGGGAGTGACGGATAAAGATGGGGGCATATGTAATTGAAGTCATATATCCCACATGACAAATGAATTAGTCACAGAAAAAGTAATAGGCATTGGAAAAATAAGGAAGAGAAAGGAAGGTACATGATGGAGCCAAGTCTATGTTGATTGGCTTCTGTTTCAAAGAATTGAATGGGAATGTTGTAACTGCCAAATACACTCCACATGACAGTTGTAACTGTCCAACTGTCCAATAACATATGCCTGCACACACACACACACACACACACACAAACACACACACCATAAAATATTCTTTGTCTCTTTCCCTTTCCTTCTCCCCTCACAAAATAATTATGGAGAGAGAAGACGTGGCCGGAACTCCCACGTACTGAAAACTTGCCCGCACTAGAAAAGCCTTTCATTTGCTCTCTGATTGCAGGTATCTTTGCTGGCATTCTATGATGTAGCTGCACCATCGCTTAGATTTCCACCACCACCACTTAGCCTATATCAGTCTCTTTAGTGTGCCACACAGGAATGAGAAAGGGCACACAGTTGTAACAATGCCTAGGGAGGTATTAAAAACAGAAAAACAAACGCGGGTAAAAACTAGTAGAGCAGCAGTCAGAGTTATCAGACAATGCTCTGCCCACATGAACATAGAGAAAACTGATTGTGGAGGAGAATGGGTAAATTGGCACAGGAAGTAAAATAAGAGCTAAGAAAGCAATTGGTATATTGGAATGCTCACTCTAAAGTCGAGGTTATCATAATCTCTGAAGAATTTGAATGCCACTCTGGTATGCTGTCACAAAAGGGTCCAAGAGAGAAAGTCACTGTAAACGGATGTGTATTCTGGTCTGATGACATAAAGTCAACAAAGCCTGGAGTTTTAGGAAAAAATCTGCTTCTGCTACCATGATTATCTCCATCTGAAAGCTCCTCTGGATATCAGCACACTAACCATGGGGGGAATATCTAGATGAACTAATAAGTTTTATCAAGACCTAACTTTGGAGTCTTAAGCACAAAACATCACTGTAACAGATGCACCTGGCAAGACTATCTACAAAGTAGGTACCTGGCTGTATGTAGAGTTCAAGCTAGTGAAGTGGGACCTAGTGCTTACACAGTAGATGCACAAAATACATCTCGGGATTTAGATTAGACTGCTATGCCATACTGGAGCAGGCAGAGAAATAACCCTCCAAAGATTCTGTGTCCTAATCCCCAGAACCTGGTGAATACATTATGTGGCAAATGGGCTTTGCAGAAGTAATTAATATGCTGCCCTTAAAACAAGGAATTTATCCTGGATCCAGGAGGGCCCAATCTATTCATATAACTGCTTAAAAGCAGAGAACATGGAGTTGGAGATACTCAGCAGAAAGGGAAGTAGGAGGGGAACTCAATTGCCCATTGCTGGAGGGGAGGCTACGTGGAAACATGAAAATGAATGTAGATAGATCTTGGAGCAAAAACTGGCCCAAGACTGACAGCCAGGAAGGAAATGGAGGCCTTCTTCCTTCAACTGCAAAATACTGAATGTAGCCAACAACCTGAACAAGCTGGGAAGCAGATCATCTCCATGGTCTCCAGAAAGGACCACAGCCGTCCCTACAACTTGATTTCAACCTTGTGACGGACACAGAGGACCCAACCGAACAACACCATACAAAGACTTCTGACTTAGGGAACTGTGGGATAATAAATAGTTGTTTTAAACTGTTAAATTGAATCCATTATGGCAGCAGTAGAAAACTAGTATGTACATACTAACTTGTGATATTCCTAATAATTTAGGTAGCACTGATAAAATTATGAAGTCAAGATAATAAGTTCTTACCACTCATGAAAGATAATCCAAGATACGCATTTTATTTCACCTTGAGTATCCCACTGACTTAACAAAACAATAAATACTGAATACAAGTTCAGATGACAAAGACAACTTTAAACTACCTTAGAGACATGATTCAGTAATATACACCAGGTAAGCTATCCTTATGAAAACTATACAATAAAACACAAATTTTAGGTGTAATTAAGATAAGAAAAATGACTAAGCCTTGGAGAACTACTATATAAGTGGGAAGTATATGAAAAAAAAATGGGTAGTACATGATACTACTGTTAACAGTAGATAATGTCTCTTTAGATCTTCTAGTAACACTTTAAACAGAGATTATTTTAGGAGTCTTCCCTAACATGATGAGATTATGCTGCTACCTTCAGTTAACATTGTTGGTGTTTCAACTCATTCACAGCAGTCTTGGGCACCTGTCCCATCGCCAATCTGAGAATGGCCTCTAAAATCCCAGAAGTTTGCCACAAAAGCATAGTGAACCTACTACCATCACTACACAAGACAACTTATTAGACACCTGGCTCTACATCTCCCTTCTCAGTTCAGAGAACAGCCCGTGTTTTTCACAGGTGCCTTCTTGTTTACTTTAAATAAGATAGAGCCCCTGCTTCCTCCCTCCAACTTGAGATATCCTCTCAGGGAGTGTGGCCAGAATACCAAAGTGTTTTCATAAAATTCAGGTGTAAGAAAGTTTTAGTGCCTACTCTACACCTCCTCTACTTTTACAACCCCCAAATAACTCCCATAAAATGAATGTTTTACTGTCCTCTACCCGTCAGTTTCCTGTAAGTAAAAGTTTAGAAGTGTGTAGGGCCAAAAGGTGTAGAGGCAGTTGAGTATACTTTATGATGCTGAGCATGTCAGATTTGAAGCTTCATGGGTTTTAAACACACAGTTCTGAATAACTCTGCCCTCATACCTGATCTTTCTAGCCCGGCGGTCTTAAAAAGGATGGCAATTACCACTTCATCATGTTCAGTGACATACTGATTTGCCTCCTTGTATTTTTTTCATGATTTAAAGATTTGCAAGGAAGAAAAAAATAGATATTTTAGGGAATGGCAATTCTGAATTACGAAAATCAGGTACAAAACTTATGGAAGAAACGAATTCCTTCACATATGAAATGAAAACACTCCAAAACCTACTCTTCTGTGTAAAACTATTCATTTTTTTTTCCCCACAGGCATTTCTGATGAAGGTGGGTGGTAGCAGGTCGTCCATGATTAAAACTGAATTTCAAGTAATTTCAGGTATAGAAAGATGGCAGAGATGGAGAGGTGTCATAGGTTCTGCTTCACTACACAGAAGATCCAGAGATAAAGGGGTGATGAACTTCTAAAGTAAGAAGGCAAAATCGTGATTACCCCTATGTATGTGTAGATGTAACACGGTAGTATTTTTCTATATATGTTTATTATTCACAAAAATTTAGAGGTAATTTCAGCCTAGAATACTCTAAATCAGGATTCATTGGGATTGCTTGTCTGTGGTCTATGTTTGTGTTTCAAGATGAATGCTTTTACTATTTTATGTCAGTTCTAGTCATGTCTGTGAATATGATTTGTGACAATCTTTTCAGTTTTTGTGTTTTCCGGTTTCATTTCTGTGTGTGTGTGTGTGTGTATGTGTGTATGTGTGTGTTGTTGTATATACAGAGTCACATGATAGAAGAGCTTTACATGAAACTCTTATTCTTTCAAGAATTATAAAGGATCTATATTATATTGGAAAATTTGTTGATAGAATATAGTGTCCAAGGAATTACAAATAGAAACTCTTTTGAAATCTTTTTTTAAGTACATAGTTCTCTTCTGAGCTTATTTAAAACAATGTGAAGGACAAAATATTATTAAGTATCTTAATCTAAAATTAGTTCTTCTGGAAGGAAATATTTTCCATTTTATTTTTATTTTGTCTATTTTATTAATTTATTTATTTTTTTTTTTTTTTTTTTTTTTTTTATAATTTTTTTTTTTATTTTTTATAAACATATATTTTTTATATACATATATTTTTATCCCCAGGTCTGTGAATCACCAGGTTTACACACTTCACAGCACTCACCAAATCACATACCCTCCCCAATGTCCATAATCCCACCCCCTTCTCCCCAACCCCCTCCCCCCATTTAAAATGACTTTTAATTTTATTTAAGGTATATTTAAAATAACTTTCTATAAAGAATGGATTTCACAAATCAGTACCTAAGGATACCTAAGATGGTATCCTTAAAAGATGGCCTTTACCTTCCTATAAAAAGTGAGTAGTAAGAGTTAGTGGCTGTCAGGAATCCATCTTCAGTTTTCGACCTTTGACCTCTCCTTCAGCAGGATTTGCACACATCTAACCCTTTCTTGGAAATGATGCATTGCCTCATTAGCCAGAATATGGGTCTACTATTCACAGACTATGACTCAACATTAATTTCCATTTTCTTGCTTTCACATGAATTTGGAAGGATTTCAGATTTGTAGCTCAATGCTGAGCTAAGAATCTTATGCTAGATAAGTAAAAATGAAAAAAAATATGAAAACTCTAACATTTTCATCAACATAGAAGAAACTGAGAATTTGGAAGAAGATGTAAGTGTCTCTCCCAAAACAAGCAAAACATCACATTGCTAGTGCCCATGCAAAAGAAATACGTGTGTGTATGTGTGTGTGCATGTATATATAAAATTTAAGGTCATCTATTCCTGTTTTTGTTTGTTTGTTTGTTTGTTTTGGTTTTGGGTTTTGTTTGTTTGTTTTTAAAGAAAGGGAGAGGTTGGGGTGCAGAAGGAGAATCTCAAGTAGGTTCCACACCCAGTGTGGGACTGTCACAGGTTCCATCCCACAACCCTGAGATTATAACCTGAGCCAAAATCTAGAGTCTAATGCTTACCCTACTGGAGCCACCCAGGCTACCCATAAAGGTTTTTTAAAGAGTGTTTTAGATTCATATCAGAATTAAGAGGGAAAAAAAAATAAAGGAAGAAACTACGTATGTTTAAGTGTATAATTAGATGAGTGTTAATGTGTATACACACCCTGAAAACATCACCACATTCAAGACAATCAACATAACTATCACCCCAAAAGTATTTAATGCCCCCTTGTAACCCTTTCCTTGCACTTTCCCTATTCATCTTTATACTATTCTCAAGCCAACACTGTCTCTCTTTCTGTTACTATAGATTAGTTTGTCGAGTTTGTACTATTTTGTGTTTGAACTTCTGTATGTAAATCCATAATCATTTTGATTTATCCATCTCATTGTGTATAAATACTTGATGAATTTTTATTTTCAGGGTCATTCTTTTTTTGTGGACATTCCACGATTTTTGTATCCATTTACCAGTTGATAGACATTTGAGTTGTTTCCTGAGTGAGATAAATCAAGCAAGAGAGGGTGCCTGGGTGGCTCAGTGGGTTAAAGCCTCTGCCTTCAGCTCAGGTCATGATCCCAGGGTCCTGGGATCGAGCCCCACATCGGGCTCTCTGCTCTTCAGGGAGCCTGCTTCCTCCTCTCTCTCTCTCTGCCTGCCTCTCTTCCTACTTGTGATCTCTGTCTGTCAAATAAATAAATAAAATCTTTAAAAAAAAAATCAAGCAAGAGAGTCAATTATCGTATGGTTTCACTTACTTATGGAACATAAGGAATAACACAGACGACATTGGGAGATGGAGAGGAGAAGTGGGCGGGGGAAATCAGAGGGAGAAACACATCATGAGAGACTGTGGATTCTGAGGAACAAACTGAGGTTTTTTTGGGGGGCTAGTGAGTTTTGTGGTGGGTATTATGGAGGGCGCACATTGCATGGAGCACTGGGTATGGTGCATAAACAATGAATTTTGGAACACTGAAAATAGAATAAAATTAAAATAAAATCCCACCTAAGTACAAGTAGTTGTGTGGCATATTATTTCATTTTTATTACTTCCTAGGTAGGGTTGTAAAGCAGTTGTATGTTTAACTTTTGAGAAACTTCCCGTTTTCCAAAGTGGTTATTCCATTACCCATTCCAGTCAGCTGTGCATGAGAATATCAGCTGCTCCGTATTTTTGTCAACACTTAGAGTCAATCTGTAATTTTAGCTATTCTAGTGAAAACATAACAACATCTCATTGTGCTTTTAATTTTCATCTCCCTAATAATTAAGGGTATTGAAAATTTTTCACATTAGGGCATCTGGGTGGTTCAGTTGGCTACGCATTTGACTTTGACTCAGATCATGATCTCAGGGCCCCAGGATTGAGCCCAAGAATGGTCTAGCTCAGCTGGGACTCTGCTTGTTCTCCTGCCCCTCCCCCCACCCATGCACACATGCATTCTTTCACTCTCTCTCAATAAATAAAATCTTAAAAAAAAAAAAAAAAACTTTTTCAGGTTAATTTGTCATTTGTATATCTTCTTTAGTGGAATGCTTGTTATTTCTTTTTCTTTCTTTAAAGATTTTATTTATTTGACAGACAGAGATCACAAGTAGGCAGAGCAGCAGACAGAGAGAGGGGGGAGGCAGGCTCCCCACTGAACAGAGAGCCCCATGCGGGATCTATCCCAGGACCCTGAGATCATGACCTGAACTAAAGGCTGAGGTTTACCCACTGTGTATCACACAGGTACCCCTCTTATTTCTTTTTACTTATCCATTTTTGTCTTCCTATTATTAGATTGGTAGAATTCCTTATAGTTTCTAGATAATGACCTTGTTAGATATATGGTTTGAGAAATGTGTTTCATTCCGTAGTTGTCTTTTCATTTTTGTAATGTTATTTTTTGATAAATGGAAGCTTTGATTTTGATGACACCAATTTTTTTTTTAATTTTGTGATTGGTGTTTATATATATATATTAAAGAAAACTTCACCAGCCCAAGGTAAGTAAAATTTTATTCTATATTTTCTCTTGGAATTTTTATAGTGTCAGCTCTTAAATTTAGGTCAAGGATCAATTTCAAGTTAATTTTAACCTGTGGTGTGTCAGAAGGATGGAAATTTAATAATTTGTTTTGCCTATGTGTATGTTCCAATACCATTTATTGAAAAGATTATTCTTTCTTTATTATACAGCCTTAAATCTTTGTCAAAAATCAACTGCTCTTATAATGAGCTAATCCTTGACTGTATTTTTCTATTCCATTTTTCTGTACATCTATCTTTATACACATACCACACTGTTGTTATTACTATAGCTTTATAAAGTATTTTAAAACTAGATGTAAATCCCCTGGTTTTGTTCTTCTTTTAAAAAAAATAGTTTGGTCTATTCTAAGTACACATTACTTCCATATAAATTTATAAACAGGCTCTTGATTTTTACTGAAAATCCTCCTAGGATTTTGCGTTGGTTTGTATTGATCCATAGACCAATTTTGATAACATTAACATCTGTTATTTCCTGAACATGTTCAACTTTTCTAATTCATTTGTCTTCATGATAGATCTCTTATTAAAAGTGTCATTTTCAGTGCACAGATTTTGTGCATCTCTTATCAGACTTATCTCTAACATAGATCACATTTTTTGTTATTATTCTAAATATTTTTGTTGCTATTGTGGACATATTTTTAAAAATTTTAACTTCAATTGATTGTAACTAGTTTATTGAAATCAAGTAAGTTTTGTATAACTGGTGTCTTTGTAAGACTAACTTACTAGTTTTTTGTTTTTTGTTTTCTTTTTTGGGGTAGATTTCTTAGGATGATAGTGTTGTTTTCAAATAAAGACTGTCTTACTTCATTGCTAATCTGTATACCTTTCAAGTCCCTTTCCTGCCTTATTGTACTCTATAGATTCCTAAAGGGCTTTTTAAATGCCTTTCAGCAGGTGGTGATGTCATCTCCTATATCCAGATTGCTAAGATGTTATCACTGCTGCATATGAGAATATTATAATTATTTTCATATTTATAATTTTAGTAAAATTACCATATTTTCTGATGTTTATCTCATTTTGTAATTAAAATTTATTAAAACATCTGATTATATTTTCTTGTATATATGGAATGTTGGTACTTCTTTTAGAAATGTAGGGAACTATAGGAATTACCTAGTCTAAACTGTACATTTAAATATTAGCATTATGATTTCCATTTTTTTTAAACGACTGTCTCAAGGTCATTCAGCAATAAAAAGTAAATACATAGATTCCCTTCTCTTTTCATTTTCCTCTTTTCTTTAAAGTAAATGAATAGTATTTTTGAATTTCATTTTCAATCTACTAATCTATATTATATATTCAGTGGGAAAATATGAACAGATCTTTGAGAATTAAAGAATGCTAATATAAAGTCATTTAAATGGGTAAAAAGTAATTTTTCTTTTAAACATTATACTCATACGAGCACTTTCATAAATATGTATTTTATAAATATTAATGAGATTTTCAGTTAACAAAAGAAGTGAAACGTAGGTGCCAATAATATAGCCAACATTATTTAAAGCTCTTTTGGCAATGATAATATAACATTTTCAGAGCAGTTTCATTTTGTATAATTCACAATAGATAGGTAGAAGTTTTGCTACCTTGAAAAAACATTTTAGTATCCAACGGCAGCATGAACTTAGCATCCAGACTGTTGCAACCAAGTTTCAGTGGATGATATCAATGACTTCTGAAAAATTAGACAACTTATCTCTTATGTCTAGGCCTCATTTTCTTTACTGTTTAAATATAGATGTTATGATTTTGAGCCAAATTTCTGTGATCTCTGGTTAGGTTGACAGTTTAAGAATATACATTTAATGAACTTTTTGAAATGTGCCTCACTGAAAAATAAAATAGTTAACTATGTGTATCACAAATGAATGTGATTGTCTCAAGACCCATTAGCTAATTCCCCTTCGATATTATGAGGAAATAAACTATTTTTTGCTTACCAAGTAGTCACTCTTTAAATTAAATTTAGATAAATTAAGTTTAATACATAATTTTTAAAATAGGTGATTTTCTTGTTGGTTATTATCATCTTCTGAGAAGATCAATTAGCTAAAGTCTAACTGAATCCGTTAATGCCATATACTTTTTAAGAAAGTGTTATATTTTATTCAGAATTTATAATTTGTATAGTATAACTTACACTTTTACTTGTTAAAATAAGTATGATCTCAACAACAACGATCAGGAAGACAATTTAAAACTACTGGTCCCTGAGCATTTTTGTATGCATGTAACTAAATGTATAAATTGTCCAGTATAAAAACAAACAAGCAAAAAACAAAAACAAAAGCAAATAAAAATCTCCTGTTATAATTTCCTCATAGTACTTTTGATTATAACATGTTATTTGCTTACAATTACCAAAATAAACATGTTTGATGTTGTGGAAATCTTAACAAAATAGTTACTACCATTTTGTATTGATAAAAACTCACATTATTACAGATGTTCTTGCTTAAGAAAAAGCAGTATTATTACATAAATTTACTGTGTAGATGAAATGAAACTCCCCTAAAGCTATCTATCTAATTGAGTGAATCTACCACTTAAGTCTACCAATTTGGGCTTTATTAAAACAATTTAATATATTTTGAAGTACATAAAATATAACTATTTTATTCCCTCCTTCAATCTTATAGATAACAATTTGCTGTTGGACAATCAAATGTAATTGAAAAAGTAGAACCCTTATAGCCCTCTCAGGAGACAAGTAAAGAAAATAATATTGATTATGTAAAATAATTTTCATTTTTCCCTAGTGTGCAGCAAAGGAACAGTCATTAGGAGAGTTCTTTTCCTATTTCTACAGAGCCAGCAGAAGGGATGCATAATCTGAAACTGATTATGAGAGAATCTGTCCTGCAAATTAGGTAGAGGTAGTTAGGATATTCTTCTGTATGGGTTTAGATTGGGCTTGGCAAGAATGTCTGCAGCTATAAAAGCCTATTAGTATCTAGGGGTTGTGTGTGTGTGTTAGATTAAGTTGCTGGTTTGGGAAAATCTAAATTATAAAAAGTCACATCTGCACCTCAAGTTAATAGTGTACAGTAGTCAAATAAACCAAAATCTACAGTGTACATTACTGTTCTGGATGACCCTGTGGGATTTAGATTGCCAAAAGGTGAGTCATGAATAACAAAATGGTTTTCAGGAAAAAGAGAAAATTTCCTAAAGAAACACTAATTAGAGAATAGGAAGACAGGGAGGGTTAGTGACCAGACAAATCAATGAAAGAATCACTGTTAATTCTGTGTAGGATTCATCTTTGGTTTATGGAAAATGTCAGATTTAAAATTCAGGTTTTAACTTTTTTCTATGTCAATTTTTAATTCTCTTTACTGAACCTCACCCTTTATGATTACCTAGCATGTCCACAAAGCACTGTGTGTTAGCTTTGTGGAAAATCGAGGAAAGGGTAAGGAAAGGAAACAAAGTGTAGCCATCAATAGACCTTTGTGGTTTCATACTGAGGTAGACACATGCAATCATAATGATGACTTGAAAAAAGAATTTGATCCTACAGTAGGGCAGGAAGAGCAGGAAAGATCACAGAGTGTGGGACAACTGTTCTTATAAAATAACTGCTCTACTTTATAAATTCACTCTGCAATAATAATACAAAAAAACAATGCTCTATCTTTCAGGGTCTTTTTTTTACCAGTTAGGCGCAAACAGGAAGTAGCTCTCAAACATTATTTTTGGCATATTTTATGTTAAATTAAAAGAATCAAAGGAAGATCAAGAGTCAAAGATAGCCAAACTTCCAGTTAAGCAAACTTTATATATTTGTTTTCAAACTACAAAACATTGTTAAATTCATTTTTTTTATATTTGATAACACCAATGTGGATCTCTACCCACTGATAGGTTTTTAAAATGATAGAAAAATAAGGGCAATTTCCAGCTTTTTCTGAAATAACTACTTCATAACATGTTTTATAACTTGAAGTTTAAAAATGGCCAAGTATGATGCATTTAAATATGACCATTATGAGCAATCTTAAAGGTCAAAATTTAAGACTGACCCTCTTCAGACTTTCAGTGATATTCTTTTTTTGAGCATATGATGAGCAGGTGAACATATAGATTTAGACTGTGAATAAAAAATGAGAAAACTAGTTTTTTGTTGGTTTTCTGAATAATCAGGAACATAATATTTTAAAGAGGAAGGTCATTATTTATCTGATAAAAATTATATTAGATTTTTTTTCTTGTTATATCGAATACATGACTTACAAACTATGTATTCTGGATACCTAGTTTTCTTCTGAATGTCAATTTTATCTGAGAAAGTAAGAGAGAGTAGGTCCATTAATCAAAGTTCTTGTGTTCAAAAGTAGCTGTTAACCTCTAAAGAATTCCAACAATGCATCAGCTTATGTTGGTGACTTTTGAAAACCCAAAAGGTTTTATAATATATTTGATTTGGGTCAATAATTGTGAAAAAGTAGCTCATAATATACTTAATATTAACTTCTCTGAATGACAAAATAAGAAGGGTCAAGAATGAACGTGGGGAGAGGATGTTCATTCACTCTTTCAGATATCACATTGAAAAAAAATTATATGAATAAAGGTAAAGTAGAAATTTAAATAAAACTGACATTGGAACTGATCAAGGGACAAAGATAATTAATATAATGATATGTGATCAAAGTGTAGCTTGTATTATACTGAAACACATCAAAATGAACAAAAATATGATGGGAACACTTACCTACAAGACAATCAAATTAATTGGTGTTGACCAAATACAAATAATAATGCTTTACCTACTTGGAAAATTGTATGCAAAATCAAAACTGTTTGGCTTAACAAAATATTAAACTACAAAATAAGCCTTTGATTACTTGCATGTTTTTGATAATACTTAAAACACTCTTCTTGTTTTTTTCTGACTACTCTTGTTTATTTGCATATTTTGGTTAAATCACTTGCACAATTTCCTTAACAGTGTAAGTTGCAATCAAGCTCTTTTATAAGTGCTCTATTATTTTTTTAAATTTACAGAGAATAGCATTTCTCTCCAAATTTCATTAAAGACACTATTTGTATAGGAAAATTCTGACAACTATATTCATCTTATTTATGTATGCATAATTTATATGCTTCAATTATTAAAAATGTTCTAATTATGACTACTTGTGTTATTGGTTGAATTGTATCCCTGTCAACTTCATATGTTAAAATTAACCCCCAGTACCTGAAAATGTGACCTTATTTGAAAACAGGATTTTGCCGATGCTATTAGTTTCTAAGCGGTCGTTAGAGTGGGCCCCAATCCTTTATTACTGATGTCTTTATAAAAAGGAGGCATTTGGAGACAGGCACATTCATATAAGAAAATGTCATTTGAACATGAAGATAACTATCTACAAGTCAAGGAGAGAGACCTGAAACAGAGTTTCCATTCAGCCCTCAGAAGGAGCTAAACTGCCTAAAACTTGTATCTTAGGCTTCCAGTTTCCAGAACCGTGAGACAATAAATATCTGTTGTTGAAGTCATCAAATCTGTGCTATTTTTATGGTAACTCTAGCAAACCAATATAACTGGTTAATATCACTTTATGCTTAAAATGTTCATTACTCATTTAACTGCCAAATTTTCTACACACTGAGTCCAGCCATTTTTACAAAGCTGACTTAAACAGGGAATGATTACAGCTAGAGAAGGGCAAGAACAGGAATCACCTCAGAGCTCAGTGCAACTACTGTCACACACACAAGAGAAGGACCCAGAGTCAGAGACTGATGTCCTGGATCTGGGCAAAAGTAGGTGTTCAAATGTAAAGGGAAGGAAGGATAGACATGGAGGTAGTTTTGTTTTATTTATTTTTAAGGATTTTATTTATTTATTTGAGAAAGAGAGGGAGGGGAGGAGAGGGGCAGAGGAAGAAGGAGAGGGAGAAACAGGCTCCCTGCTGAAGATGGAGCCACAGGCCTCCATCCCAGGACCCCGAGATCATGACCTGAGCTGCAGGCAGATGCTTAACCGACTGAGCCACCCAGGTGCCCCAGCATGGGAGTAGTTTTAAATTAGTGAAAAATATCTCTTTCCCCGGTTCAATATTTAAGCATGTATTTAAAACGTAAGTATCCAAACTGGTATACTTACAAAAAAAGAAGAAGAAGAGAAAGAAGGAGGAGGAGAGGAGAAAGAAACTAATATATATGGGCTCCACAGAAGCAAGAAAATTGTTTTCTTGTGTTTTTTGTAGGCTACCCTAAAGCTTAAAGAATCCCAAAATTTAAGTTCCAAAGATGAATCAAAGACAATCCCAGATAGCAATTAAGATACCTAAAATAAGATAACGGCTCTTTTAGGCTTTGATTGACAATATACTAAAAAACTATAAAGGTTTAAGAAGAGTTTTAAACCATACTATCTAGGGCGCCTGGGTGGCTCAGTGGGTTAAAGCCTCTGTCTTCGGCTTAGGTCATGATCTCAGGGTTCTGGGATCAGGTCCCACATTAGGCTCTCTGCTCAGCGGGGAGCCTGCTTCCTCCTCTCTCTCTCTGCCTGCCTCTCTGCCTACTTGTGATCGGTCAAATAAATAAATAAATAAAATCTTTAAAAAATAATAATAAACCATACTATCTAATTTGATTTTTATATTTTTATTGGATAAGCATTCAAGTCCTATTTTACTTTTCATGTTTCAAGTAGTAAACAAAGCAATACAACACATACATACACAATAACCTAATTCTTAGAAAGATAAATTAACTTTTCTCAAATCAAGAATAATAAGAAGCAGGGCTGACAAATAGTTCTAGTGTTTTATTTTTAATTTCCATGTTATTTACACCATACAACAATTACTAATTCACACAGAGCTACGTCTGTGCAATGATTTTCATAAATATTGCATTAACATTAATTTTATACCCAAATTATCATTTTGAATTTGATATCCTGAAATTCACTCTCTGATTGTTTTGTTCATAAAATATGTATTCAGAACACATTACCTACTTAGATCATGTGGCACCCCTGACCTAAAAAAATGTCTACATCCTAATCCTCAGAATCTGTGAATATGTTTGATTACATGGCAAAGGGGAATTTAAGCTGCAGTTGGAATTAAGATTACTAATCAACTGACCTTTAAATGGGAAAGTTATCCTGGAATATTTGGAGAGGGGCAATGTAATCACAAGGGTCTTTATAAGTGGAAGAGTGGGAGCCACAAAGGAGACAACCAGAAAGATGGCAGCTTGAAGAAGACTTGACCCAAAGTTGTGGATCTCGATGACAGACAAATGGAGCTATACATCAAGGAATGTGATGGTCTTAAGAAGAAAACAAGGAAACAGATTCTATTCCAGGATATCCAGAAGGGATGCAACCTTGGCACTGATACCTTGATTTTTAACCCAGTGATACCTGTCAGACTATCTATCATACTTTAAGATAATCACCTTGGGTTGTTCCAAGCCTGTATATTTATGGTAATTTATTATGGAAGCAATAGAAAGCAAAATACAGATAATATTCCTGATCAAATGGATCTTACAACCTAACAGAATTCAGAAAAATAAATGGAATTATAAAAAGACTGTGATAAGTATAGGGATTAGTATGAGTTAGTAAAGGAATATTTATGAAAATCCACCAAACACAACCTAGGGACTGGGATTGAAGTGGGACATGAAGGCAGAATGAGTTTTAATTAAAATAAGTGTGGATCAGTGTTATGACTGAAGGTGACTAAACATTGAGTTTCAAAAAAAAAAAAAAAAGAAAAGGAATGTGGCATTCATGGAGAGTAAGTTGGTAAGTTTATAGCTTGTGAGAAAACAAATAAACAAAAAAGCAACAAAAACAAACAAGCAAACCAAAAACTCTGACTAGTATTAGACTATGAGGACTAGTTATGTTAGAGATAAACTTGTTATTTGATAATTTGAGAGGATTGGGAGGCCATTAAAAATGATTTCAGGATGAGCTTTGCATTTTAGGAAGCATATTCTGGTAAAGGGAGTTGATTAAGAGGAGGCAACAATGGATGCAGGAAAATCATGTAGAAAGTTGCTATATTATTTGTTTAGAAATGATGGTGGTCTGAGATTTGTAGACAGCATAGAGAGAAAGGACTAGATTTTAAATTTTTTAAGGGAGAGATTCAACATGGATTTTTTAAAAAATTCTTTGAGGAACAAGGCAAAGGGGAAAATCTACTTTAAATGCTTTGGGAACTTGGTAAAAAGCCATGTCATGCTCTGAGAAAGATACACAGAGAGGAGTAGCCTTTGACAGGACACAAACAGTGAATTTAGTTTTGAACAGATGGTATTGAAGTCCAAGAAAAGAATCCAAGTGACAGCAGTCAGTGGGCCAAGGATGGCTGTAGTTCTAATAATTCAAGTCTGGAGATATGTATTACACTATGACAACATATAGATTATAATCCCTAAAGGAGGGTGGGTTATATGAGAAGAAAAAGTCATAGGGAAGAACTATGAGAAATCTTCACCTTCATATGAAGGAACTTAATTAATGGAAATGACCAGAAATTGATAGATTACCTGAAAATACGGTAACTGAAAAAACAAGGAGAACAAGAATTAAGTTGGAGATAATAATAAGGCAATCTCACATACTGAGGAGACATCAGATAAAATTGAGCTAACAATATTTCATTGGGTCTAGCAACAAGCAAGTTAATGTTCCCATTGACAAGAACAGCTTCCCTGGAGAGGAGACATGGGAACAAGGTTTTGAGGTAAGCAAAGGAACTATGAGTATAAGCAACTGTAAGTCTGGATAAGGGATACAAATAGGATGGCAGTTGGACGAAAACATGCTGTGTAATGGGGAAGAAACTTAAATTCCTTAAAATTATTAATGCTGGGTAACCATCATACTGTGAGAAATCAGAGGTATACTACAGAGAAGGAATACTTTTTAGACTCAGGTCTTATGAAATGTAAGAAAAAAAATGGACACAGAGAACAGGTGTAAGAAACATTACAAAAGTTTAAAGGTGGTTGTGTTTCCTTATAACCAGAGATAATGAAGGAAAGATGAGTACGAATGCAAGTAAAAAGATGGATTTGTCTAGAATGTGTAACCTGTCACTGTTCCATGGGGAGCTATAGCAATGCACTAATTGATGTCAATCAAGTAAAATAAACAAAATAGACTCATATTGGATAGCTAATACTTCTTGGGCACCCAGGGCAATAGTAGCAAATTCTCCATTCTATTCAGTAAATAAAAATACTGATTGGGCACCTGGGTGGCTCAGTGGGTTAAGCCGCTGCCTTCGGCTCAGGTCATGGTCAAAGGGTCCTGGGATCGAGTCCTGTATCAGGCTCTCTGCTCGGCAGGGAGCCTGCTTCCCTCTCTCTCTCTCTGCCTGCCTCTCTGTCTACTTGTGATCTCTGTCTGTCAAATAAACAAATAAAATCTTTAAAAAAATATATTGATTATAAAAATCAGTATGTCCTTTGATTATCTGCATACACATTACAAAGTATTTGTGGATTATTTATTTTTATTAACTTTTGAAATTGTTACTAAGTATACATAATGTAAAATTTACCATTTTGATCATTATTAAATCTACACTTCTGTGGTATTGAATACATTCACGCTGGTTGTGAGATTTTCGTTATCCATTCCGTCATTATACACTAACTACCAATTTTCCCCTGTCCTAGTTCCTGAAAACCACCATCCTTTTTGTCTCTATGAATTTAATTATTTCATAGAAGTATAATCATATAATATTTATTCTGTGGTGACTGACTTATTTCACTTAATATAATATCTTCAAGTTTCATCCACTTGAAGGAAATGTCAGTGTTTCCTTGCTTTTTGAGGTTGAATAATATCCCATTATACATATATATCACATTTGGTTCCTCCATTCATCCATCAATGGACACTTGGGTTGCTTCCATATCTCCTATTTTGAATAATTCTATTATGAACATGGGTATACAAATATCTCTGCAGTCTTAGCTTTCAATTCTTTTGAATATATACCCAGAAGTGGGATAGCTGGATTATATGGTAATTTTATGTTTATTTTCTGAGGAACTACCTATCATTTTCCATAGCAGCTATACATTTAGAAAATTTCTCACCAGAAATTTGGTGAGAATTTCTCACCACAAACAAATTTCTCATTTTCCCACATACTCATTGATATTTATTTCTTATTTTTGTTTTATATAATAATCATTCTAATGGGCATGATAAAGTACTTCATTGTGGGTTTGATTGGTATTTCCTGAAAGATTAGTCATAATGAATATCTTTTTATGAGCCTACTCACTGTATGTATATCTTCTTCAGAGAAATATCTATTTGAACTCTTAACCCATTTTTTTAGTTAATTGGGTCATTGTTTTTTTTAGTTGTTGTTCTTGTTGCTGCTATTGAATATTAAGGGTTCTTTATATATTCTGGATATTAACTTATCAGAGAAATGATTTTTCTACCATTCCCTGGTTTGTATTTTCACTCTATTCCTAGTATTCTTTGATGAAGTCCAATTTACTATATTTTTTTCCTTTGTTCTATCATAGCCAAAAAATCATTGCCCAATCCAAAGTCATATGCTTTCCCCCTGTTTTCTTCAAATATTTTTGTAGTTTTAGTTCTTACTTTAAAGTCATTGATCCATTATCAGGGTTGTTTGTTTGTTTGTTTGTTTGTTTTTTAGTGTGGTGTAAGTTAAGGATCCAACTTTTTTTTTTTTTTTTTATGTGGATATTCAGTTTTCTGAACACCATTTGTTCAAAAGACTATCTTTTATGCATTGAATGGCTTTGGTGTTCTTGTTGAAAATCATTTGACCACGTATGTGAGAGTTTGTTTCTGGGCTCTCTATTTTATTCCATATGTCTGTCCTTAGGTCGGTGCTGCTCTGCTTTGACTATGAGATTTTATATTAAGCTTTAAAATCAGGAAGTAAGAGAACTCCAATTTTCTCCTTTATCAAGAGAGTGTTTTGGCTATTCAGGGTCTCTTGAAATTCTATATGAATTTTTGCATGGATTTTTCTATATCTACAACAAACAAACAAAACAAAACAAAACAACAAAACAAGAACAAGAACCCACTATCAAGATGTTAATAGGAATTGCATTGCATCTGCCAATCACTTGGATGGTATTGAAATCTTAACTCCATTAAGTCTTCTAGTTCATGAATATGGACTGTCTTGCAGATATATTTTAAATCTACCACATTTGCAACTTTCTCCATAATCTCAGAAACATTTACAAATAAAAATTAATACAAAGATATTTTGTTTTTAAAGTTGCAAATTCACAGGTTGCTTGTGGAATGGATAGATAAGTAAAATAATAGTCACAAGTTTTTCAAGATGAAGAATTACGCTATTGCATCTGAGATAATGTTTTAACTGGAACCTAGTTTTCAAAAAAGTAGCAGACTTTTTGGAGTCAAACATGTTTCTATTCTCTCTTCTAGTAGAATCCAATGTGTAAATTTACCTGCTAGCTTGCTGATAAATTCAGAACTGTTTAATCTGTTATGCTCAACTAGGTGCAAATTCTATCACTATTACAAAAATATGACAAGTACAAGGTTTTTAGAAAATCATTCCATTCTTTCACTAATAGATACTTTGTTCACATTATAATCTAGAGAAGTAAAAGTGTATGGTCAGTGCAGCATAAAGAATGAGCACATCATTCTGCAGACTCTTTTGGACAGTAACACTTTCTGAGATTCCTATCCAATTTAAGAAATCAATTTACACCACAAATTTATAACTGTGATTTAATTATGCATTCAATGCCTATTGATATATTTTGTGGTCCAATGAATTGATTCAGTCAAAGCTGACACACTGTGTATCTTTCTTCAATTATTATAATGTTGGGTTATATTTCCTATATAATTATAACATGGCGGGGGGCGCTGGGTGGCTCAGTCAGTTAAGCATCTGTCATGATCCTAGGGTCCTGGGATTGAGTCCCAATTGGCCTCACTGCTCAGTGGGGATCCCTCAGCTTTCCACTCCCCCTGCTTGTGCTCTTTCGCTCTCTGTCAAAGAAATGAATAAAATCTTTAAAAATGAGACATTATATCATGGATTAGTAACAATGATGATCTAAATCCATTCACATTATATCTTTCTTTATTTACGAAAGTATGATTAAAAGTGAAAGGAAATTTCATACCAAATGCCACCATACATATCAACATTTATATAAAATGGCACCTGGCAACAAGGCAAGCACTTTCTATCAGGGACCTGACTGGACATTCATCCATCTGTAACCATCTGAGGTCTCTTATAATCTTTACAAGAAACCTAATAGTTCTTGATCAAATTGGCATAGGTCAGTTCTCAACACTCTGATATCACATCTCAGCTAAAATTGAAAGAAAATCCTGATAAAGTTGTTCATAAAACTCTTTCAGTTTAAATACACTAACACTTTTAGAACTATATTTCTTCTAAATATAAGTATACTCTTTGGACTGATAACTGTTTCTGTGGTGATAGTTACATACTATTAGAAAGAAAATCTCAATTTTTGGTTTTAGTATTTTTCAAAAATCTGTCCATGCATTAAAAAAAAAAAGTAAAAAGCCAAGTGATGCAAATTATAAAATGAGTTATGAAATTTGGGATAGGAAATATCAGTTGGAACTATTCTGCTTTATTGGATCTAGTAGCAGCAAGATAAATAGTTTCTGGAGATAAGAATGCAATTCTCTACTTAAATGGCTTAAAAAGTCACCACAAAGCCTGGATTTTGAGGAAGGACTTCAATTAAAATTGATAAATCTCACTATTTCCATGAGCTACAATAATGTCTCAAATGCACTAATACTTCAGCAAGTAATAACTTGATGAGTCATTTGACATCAAAATATGAAAAAGTTCATAAATCCCAAAAGACAGAAAAAACACAGACTAAAAAAGCAGTGAGATCTCACATGAAAACCTTTTATAGGCACAGTTTATTTTGTACATCTATTGTTATATTAAAATGTTACTTTTTAAGTTATAAAGTAGGAATTCAGTGCTAATATAAAATATTTTCCAAATGTGGTATTAATATAAAGCTGTTCAGTTAACAATATAGGGTGATAATAGCAAGTGGATATGTAGAGGAAAGTGTATAGAAAGTGTATATGGCACTTTCGTGTGTTGTTTAAACATGTTAATAGGTGTTAAATATTTAATTATAGATTTTTAGTTGAGTGTCAAAATATCTACAAAGGACAGGAAAATAATCTGCACTTTTAATGAGACTTCATAAAAATAATATCTTTTATATAAGGAATGTGTCAACTCATAAGTACAAAAAAAACCCTCACTCAATACAGCAGTAAGATAAACTCTGGATATCAAAAGAAAATATTACTACTTCATATATTATAGCAAAGATTCAATCATTAAAAGAAATGTTAAGCTGTTACTTATGTGGTTTTTCAGAATGTTAATACAGGAAATTCTTATAAAAGATGATTCCAATAAAATGAATTGTGTCAATGGAAATGAATTGTACATATACCGTTAAACAATCACTGGTTCATAGCTTTAGTTCGCTAAACTAATTTAGTCTGATATCATTTCAAGGTCTATTTTTCATCAGTAAGAAAAAGTTAATATATTTCTTTTTACTTGAGTAGTTCAAAAATTTTGTAATGAATTGCTCACGATTCCTTTCTGTTATCTAAAATTTATTACATCACATATATAAATTATTTCTACTATAATAAAATATCACATTAAGATTTCTAGAGATAGTGAGAATATTTTTGAATGTGAAGTTGAACAAAACAAGAATTGTCACCTATTCATTTATTTAGATGTCTTTTGCAAATCATAGCAACCTTGTTGATAGAATTACTACTAATACTAATTTTAGATTGCAAAATGTATATATTCTAAGGTTCTTTTCTAGGAATTGTCAGCCTTATCCTTTACCAAGTGTTTTGGGTCACTTCTTTCTTTCTTTCTTTCTTTCTTTCTTTTTTTAATCTGCATATTCTTAATTACCCAATTATCCTTGTTCAATCCCTCAAATTTATCACTAGCAGCTTACAGCCTTTAGTCAGCAGTGTTCTAGCAAATATTTAAGAAAACCAGATCTCGGGGCACCTGCGTGGCTCACTGGGTTTAGGTCTCTGCCTTCGGCTCAAGTCATGATCCCAGTGTCCTGGGATCGAGCCCCACATCAGGCTCTCTGCTTAGTGGGGAGCCTGCTTCCTCCTCTCTCACTGCCTGCCTCTCTGTCTACTTGTGATCTCCGTCTGTCAAATAAATAAAGAAAAAAAAAAGGGGAAAAAAAAAAAACAGATCTCTAAGCAGAGGTGGGGTGGGCTCAAGGGGTAGGACTGTCATTTGTAGCATTGATCAATGTCCTACCATGGGTTAATTTTCAGTTTTCAATGTGATATCAACTAGATAGCAAAATTTCTGAAAATGTAATCACCGACTTCAACAACCATTGATTGCACTAATCTACGATTTTTTTTTTTAAAGATTTTATTTATCCATTTGAGAGAGAGAGAGTGAGAGAGTATGAGAGGGGAGAAGGTCACAGGGAGAAGCAGACTCCCCACGGAGCTGGGAGCCCAATGCGGGACTTGATCTCAAAACTGCGGGATCATGACCTGAGCTGAAGGCAGTTGCTTAACCAACTGAGCCACCCAGGCGTCCCCAGTCTTGTTTCTTAACCTCATTTTGCTTTCACCTTTCTAAGTGATCCTTCCAAATTTAGACCTGATTATTCCATATTGCTGCCAGTGTCTTGCCTGTCACTGCATTATCTTGGTTTCTGGATAATACTATGAAATTTCAAGCTCTAGCCCCTACCTCCATCCTAAGCTTCTTTTTTCAGTAATTCCCCGTTTGCATTTCCAACTCCTTCATCATCACAGTGTTTGCAATTTCCCACACCTCAGTCTTTGCTCATGTGTTCTGCCCAGCAGAAAAGCACCTGATTGCTCTTTCTCGTCCACAACTCCTATACAGAGGGTGGGCCTAGTGCAGCTGGTATACCTGCTGAGAATCCATTCCTGAGAGTGGTCTCTTTTTCGTTTTATTTTATATGTTATATTTTATACAAGTCTCTTTTACTCCATGCCATATTATTTTGTAATTGTTTTTTTGTTTTGTTTTGTTTTGTTTAATTTTCTAAAGTTGAGAAGATAAACTTTCATATCTATCTCATTATTTGTAGCAAGGAGCCTTGATAATGTCACATGAGCATAACAATTATTGGTTGTTGTGTATAAAGTTAATAATTGTGACTTGAAATATTAATCTTAATATGGTAAAAATGTGTCAGTAGATTATTGCACAGCTAAGCTTCAAACCATAAAATACATAAAATAAACCTCACTTACTCTTCTTTGCCTGACTCTTCTTTCTTTAGTCTCTCTTTGTTGTCTTCTTTTTTTTGTCTCTGTCTGTCTCTCTGTCTCACTTTCCCCTCCTTCTATCCTACCTTGTCTTTCTAATTTTTATTTTTAACTGAAATTATTTACTTTTTGGGAATAGACCAAGTACAATTTATCATCCACTAAAATGTTTAATTCCCGTATTTATTTAATAATACATTACTGTCATTAATGGTGGATGAAACTAACAGTAAGAAGAAAGATTAGTCCATCAATGTCCTCCAAATAGTTGCAATAAATGTACATTACCTCTCAAGATTATTTGCAATGTTTAATTTCTGTAATACTTGAAACATAATAATTTTTTTTTTCATCCTATTTGGTCACCACCAATAAGAGTCTATTTATATTACATTTTTTTTAAGATTTTATTTATTTATTTGACAGACAGAGATCACAAGTAGGCAGAGAGGCAGGCAGAGAGAGAGGAGGAAGCAGGCTCCCTGCCGAGCAGAGAGCCTGATATGTGGCTCGATCCCAGGACTCTGGGACGATGACCGGAGCTGAAGGCAGAGGTTTTAACCCACTGAGCCACCCAGGCACCCCTCTATTTATATTACTTAAATAACCAATAACAAGTTTACTAAAATTTCCTTCCTTTTTATAGGAACTATTTCTATTAGAATGTACACATTTCTCAGTCAGTACATTGCAGATGATATACCATATTTAATGCCTCACAAAATCCTCAATCAGGCAGCTAAATAGCACTTAGTATAATGTCTCCTTTCCTTCTTGTTAAGAAATTTATTTAATTTCAATCTATTTTTAAATCATCATCTAATGATACAACAAATACTCATTAAAATTTCAAGACAGATATACTATTTATAAAAATCATCATTCCAAAATTTACTAATAATGATGGTAGTAGATTATGCTAAATATTCATTCATCAAATAGCACTGCAGAGTTAGAGGTCTATCATAAAGTAAGAGAGAGAACTGTAATAGAATTTCTTTAAGAAATGAAAATCTGTCACATATATATATATATAGTTTATATAGGTACTATTCACCAAATTGATTACATCTATGAAAGTGTAAAGATGGATGTGTATTAATTCATTCTGTCAATTCTTAAAATGTTTGTTAAAAAGTAATTTATTACTCCTTTGGAGTATCTATAAAAGGAACTGCCATACAAAGTATCAGCACTGAATGACTATAATGCATGTTAAGAGGTATTTTGAACATATCTTGTTAACATAAGTACTCACATATGCACATGCATTTTTTTATTCAGATGACCCTATGCACTATAAAATATTTCAATAACTCCTATGCATTAAAGGATATGAAGTTATATTTAGTATGGTACACTAAATCCCCTAGGGTTCTCAGAGGTAAAAATACTTGGAGCTGTTTTTAATACTTAAAAAAACAAACAAACAAACAACTGGATATAAACATTAATCATTGCCGTATATAAAAAGTTTTACAGGCTTCCTGAAAGTGTTACTCTGTTTAGTGCTGTACTGAAATAACTCAGACTAGTAATACCTTTAATTCTCACACTGAACAGCTTCTCACTGGAAGACATACATGATTGGTGCATTTGTTTTAAAGCAGATGGAGGAAAAGTAGTCCTTAAGAATGAGATATTGCAAATTCATAAAATAGGTGCTAACTGTGAGTAGGGGATATCTGATTTAAATGATCCATTGTCAGGGGCAAGATGGCAGAGAAGTAGGAGACCCTGTTTCAACTGGTACCCTAAAGTGAGCTAATTATCTACCAGAACACTCTGAACACCCATGAAATCAGCTTGAGATGTAGGATTATACACTTCTGGATCTCTATGGGGGCAGAAGACTACAGTAGAGGGGTAAAGCAGAGTGGGAGTCTGATTGATATCAGAGGATAAACAGAAGGAGAAAGGAGCCACCAGAAGCAACACTTTAGAAAGTAATGCCCCAACACAAGAGTGCCCTGTGACTGGGGACCAGCATTAACTTGGAGTCTGTTTAAAAGCATTCAAAAAGAGCAAAAGATCTTAAGGGAAACTGGTGGAATTGGGCAGTCATGGGCCTAAGCCCACAGATACAGGACGACCACCACCAATGACAACTCATGCCAGAGAGAATGCAGTGAAGCCTCCAGGCTATGGTCCCTAAGCACACGTGAGAGAATCTGATGGTGATGCCAGCCAGCGCCCTCTAGAACCACAGCCTTTTGCACTCTGCATGCGCACTGCACAAATGGGGACTGAACCGTGCTTCCCACACTCCCCTGAGAGAGCTCCATGCGGGCACTAGCCAGTGGTCTCTAGGACTGCCAGAGTCTGAACACTCCCAGCCCAGGCTTGAAAATCTCAGTGTGCTTTCCCTGGTTGGGATCTCTCCAGTGGTCTGGATCCAAGACAGCCGTCCCAGCAAAGGCAGCCACTAGAAGCAGGCTCCCTGGACCAATATCACTCATGGTTTTAGTAGCATGGGAGTGCAGAGACAAGCGGGTGCTTTGGGTGACCCCTGAGATGGTGGCTGGGGACGTGCACTGCCTACAGGAGGTTGCATGGCTCAGTGGAGTTTGCAGAGGGGGAGTCTGTGTGTTCTGGATCACCCAGAGGAGAGCAGACTAAGTCTTCTTTCTGACTCTCTGAGACGGAGGTCTGGATGCAGTTTGCTTTCCACTAAACTTCTGAAAAGCTGCAAAAAGCTGCCAAAGAACAAGAACTTCCAGAGAACAAAAGGCTGAAAAACTGGTTTCCACAGAGCCCAGCCCCTTGATAGGGGACAGGAGTACTCAACCCAAGCAAGACTGTCTGAAAAACAACACAGCAGGCCCCTTCCCCAGAAAGCCCGCTGAAAGAACAAGAGGACAACCACCACAGGGTCCACATAAAATGGTAAAACCCCAATATTAGGGGAAAAGAAGATACTAAGCTCCTGGTATTGCCCTAAAACTTGTATATTTCATAGATGAACTTTTATTTTTAATTCATTCTCACTATTCTCATTCTTTTTAATTTTTTTAACCTAGTTACCATTACAACTAGAGGTTCAATACAACAATTTCCATAATAACCTTTTAACTTGAACTTTTTTCATACATGTACCTGTGCTTTTCTTTTGCTTTTTTATTTTGTTTTAATATACATATAGAGATAAGCTTCAAGGTAATACTCTTTCCCTAATCGATACTACTCCTATATATAAACAGTTTTAGTCTTCCTTTATCTCTAGAAAATTGAATCCTTTAAAAAAGATATCATGATAACCCAGGAAGAATCAAAATAACCTTCCTCATCCACATTGAGGGTTTATAATCACCCTCCTACTTTATTCTTCTGTCAGTGTTTCGGTGTATTTGTTTTTGTTCTGGTATTATATAAATCTTATCCTTGGGTTCATTTGGCTGGGTTCTTTTTCTTTCTTGGCATTCACTTTTGTCAGTCTTTCTTTTCTCCATTTTTTTTTTCCTTATATCCCCTATAAATCTTACCTCTGGGGCCTATTCTTATTGGGCTTACTCTCTCTCTCTCTCTTTCTCCCTCTCTTATGTCTCTTTCTTTTACTCTTTTTTCTTTCTTTCTGTGGTGACTTCCAATTGCTCAGAAGCATTCCAGGGTGCACCTTGCCTGGATCACGGTTGATATATTCAGCTACACATCCCTTCAACCACCTCTCACCAAAATGACTAGGGGGAGAAACAACCAATAGAGGGAAAATTAAGAGACTGTGCCCTCTCCATCAGAGCTATAGGGTATTGACATAAACAGTAAGTCAGAAAGGTAATTCAGGGTAAAAATTATCTGGGCAATGACTAGGTTGGAGAAAACCATTAATGCCAACATGAAATCTATTAGGGCAGAAGTGAAAGCCACCTGGTAAGAAGTTAAAAATGCTACCAATGTGACCCAATCTAATCTAAATTTTCTAACAGCTAGGGTAACTGAGGCAGAAGATAGAATTAGCAATCTACAGGACAAACTGATAAAGAAAAAGGATCAGGAGGAGGCCTATAACAAACAGTTTAGAAGCCATGAAAACTGAATTAGGAAAATAAATGACGCCATGAAATATTCAGATGGCAGGATGGGATCCCTGAGGGGGAAGAGAAAGAAGGAAGACTAGAAGATATAGTAGAATAAATTCTTGATGAAAATTTTCCCAATCTGGGAATGGAACCAGCGTTCATGTCCTAAAGGCAGAAAGATAACCCTCCAAGATCATAGATTCTAGAAAGACCTCGAGACACATGATTGTGAAACTCATGAATCATAATTTTAGACAGAGCTCTTGAGCACAGCTAAGGAGAAGAGATTCCTAATGTACAGAGGAAAGTCTATCAGAATAATGTCAGACCTATCCACAGAAACCTGGCAAGCAAGAAAAGGCTGGCAAGATATATTCAGGGCACTGAATGAGAAGAACATGCAGCCAAGAATACTTTATCCAGCAAGGCCAACATTCAAAATGGATGGAGAGATAAAGAGTTTCCAAGACTGGCAATGTTTAAAAGAGTATGTGACCACCAAGCTGGCACTATAAGAAATATCACGGGAGGTTCTATAAAAGAAGAAAGAACCCAAGAGTGTCATAGAACAGAAATTTATAGAGACAATCTATAGAAGCAAGAATTTCACAGGCAATAGGATATCAATAAAAACGTATCTTTCAATAATTACTCTCAATGCAAATGCCTAGACACTCCCATAAAACAGCACAGGGTTGCAGATTAGGTAAAACAACAGGACTCATCCATATGTTGTTTATAAGAGACCCATTTAGAACCTAAGGATACATCCAGACTGAAAGTGAAAGGATGAAGAAGAATCTCTCATGCCAATGGGTCTCAAAAAAAAAGTGGGGTAGTGATTTTCATATCAGATAAATTAGATTTTAAAATAAAGACTATAGTCAGAGATAAAGAAGGACACTTCATCATTCTTCTCTGTCCACCAAGAAGATCTAACAATTGTAAATATTTATGCCCCCAATATGGGATCAGCCAACAAAGACAATTGTTAATCAAGAGTCATATAATCAAGATATAGAGTCATATTGATATGAATACATTAATACTAGGGGACCTTAACATGCCATTCTCAGTAATAGACAGATCATCCAATCAATAAAATCAATAAATCAAAAAAGAAACAAGTGCATTGGATGACACATTGGACCAGGTGGACCTCACAGATACATACAGAACATTCCACCCTAAAACAACAGAATACTCATTCTTCTAGAATGCACATGGAAATTTCTTTAAAAGAGACCACATTCTGGGTTAAAAAAACAAAAGGCTCAACCAATACCAAAAGACTGAGATTATTCCCTGCAAATTCTCAGATCACAATGCTTTGAAACTGGAACTCAACTACAAGTAAAAGTTTTGAAGAAATTCAAACACTTGGATGCTAAAGACCACCTTGCTTAAGAATGTTTGGAACAACCAGGAATCAAAGAAGAACTTAAACAATTCATGGAAAGCAATGAGAATGAAGACACTTCGGTCCAAAACCTATGGGATATAGCAAAGGCGGTCCTAAGGAGAAAATACATAGTCCTCCAAATCTCCCTCAAAAAAATTGAAAAGTCCAGAATACACCAGCTCTTGTTACACCTTAAAGAACTGGAGAATCAACAACAAATTAGGCCAACCCCATACACAAGAAGGGAAATAATCAAGATTAGAGCAGAGATCAATGAGATAAATACTCAAGAAACATTAGAACACATCAATGAAACTAGAAGCTGTTTTTTTTGAAAGAATCAATAAGATTGATAAACCACTGGCCAAATTAATCCAAAAGAAAAGAGAGAGGATCCAAATTCATAAAATTATGAATGAAAAGGAAGAGATCATGACTAACACCAAGGAAATAGAAACAATCATCAGAAATTATTATCAACAGTTATATGCCAGTACAATAAGCAACCTAGACAAAATGGATGCATTCCTAGAAACCTATAAACTTCCAAATCTGAATCAGGAAGAAATTGACAACCTGAATAGACCAATATCTAGTAACGAGATTGAAGCAGTGATCAAAAACCTTCCAAAAAACAAGATCCCAGGACCTGAAGGATTCCCTGGAGAATTCTACCAAACATTCAAAGAAGAAATAATACCTATTCTCTTGAAGCTGTTTCAAAAAATAGAAACAGAAGAAAAACTTCCAGACTCTTTCTATGAAGCCAGCATTACTCTGATCCCCAAACCACACAATGACGCCATCAAAAAAGAGAATTTCAGACAAATATCCCTGATGAATATGGATGCTAAGATTCTAGTTAATAGGATCTAACTCTACATTTAAAAGATTATCCACCACAACCAGGTGGGATTTATCAATGGAAAGTAAGGGTGGTTCAACATTCACAAATCAATCAGTGTGATAGACAAAATCAGTAAGAGAAGAGATAGTAACCACATGGTTCTCTCAATTGATGCAGAAAAAAATATTTGGCAGGACACACTATTCATTCCTGATTAAAATTATTCAAAGTATTGGGATAGAGGGAATATTCCTCAACTTCATTAAGTCTATCCATGAAAAACCCATAGCAAATATCATCCTCTATGGGGAAAAGCCTTCCCATTGAGATCAGGAACACAACAAGGATGCCCAGTCTCACCACTCTTATTCAACATACTAGAAGTCCTAGCAACAGCAATCAGACAACAGAAATAAATAAAAAGTATTCAAATTGGCAATGAAGTAATCAAACTCTCTCTTTTAACAAATGACATGACACTTTATATGGAAAACCCAAAAGATTCTATCCCCAAACTACTAGAACTCATATAGCAATTCAGTAATGTGGCAGGATACAAAATCAGTGTACAGAAATAGTTGTTTTCTTATACACTAACAATGTAAAAATAGAAAGGGAAATGAGAGAATTTATTCCATTTACTATAGCACCAAGAACCAGGAGTTAACTGGGAATAAACCTAAACAAAGAAGTAAAAGATCTGTACTCGAGGAACTACAGAAAATTTATGAAAGAAATTGAAGACAAAAAGATGGAAGAGCATTCCCTGCTCATGGTTTAGAAGAATAAACGTTGTTAAAATGTCTATACTGCCTAGAGCAATCTATACTTTCAATGCCATCCCGATCAACATTCCACCAGCATTTTTCAAAGAGCTGGAACAAACAATCCTAAAATTTGTATGAAAAAAGAAGGGACCCCAGATTGCTTAGGAAATGCTGAAAAACAGAAACAAAACTGGGGGTATCATGTTGCCTGATTTGAAGCTTCACTACAGAGCTGCGATCACCAAGACAGCATGGTACTGGAAAAAAAAAAAGAAAGAAAGAAAGAAAGAAAAGAAAGAAAGACATATAAACCAGTCGAACAAAGTAGCAAGTCCAGATATGGATCCTCAAACTGTATGGCCAAATAATCTTCAACAAAGCAGGAAAAAGTATACAGTGAAAAAAAGAGTCTCTTCAGTAAATGGTGCTGGGGAAATTGGATAGCTATGTATAGAAGAATGAAACTCAACCCATTCTCTTACACCATACACAAAGATAAACTCAAAATGGATAAAAGACTTCAACATGAGTCAGGAATCTATCGAAATTCCAGAGGAGGTCATAGGCAGTAACCTCTTCAACACCAGCCACAGCAACTTCTTCAAGATATGTCTCCAAAGGCAAAGGAAACAAAAGCAATAATGTACTTTTGGAATTTCATCAAGATCAAAAGCTTCTGCACAGCAAAGGAAACAGTCAACAAAGCAAGAAGGCAACCCACAGAATGAGAGAAGATATTCACAAATGACACTACAGACAAAGGGCTGATATCCAAGATCTATAAAGAACTCATCAGAGGCACCGTGATGGCTCAGGTCATGATCTCAGGGTCCTGGGATCTAGCATCAGGCTCTCTGCTCAGGAGCCTGCTTCCCCCTCTCTCTCTGCCTGCCTCTCTGCCTTGTGATCTCTCTCTGTCAAATCAATAAATAAAATCTTAAAAAAAAAAAAACTCATCAAACTCAACACACACAAAATAGATAATCATGTCAAAAAATGGGCAGAAGGCATGAACAGAAACTTCTCCATAGAAGACATACAAATGGCTTACAGACACGTGAAAAAATGTTCATCATCATTAGTCATCAGGGAAATTCAAATCAAAACCACACTGAGATATTATCTTACACCAGTATAGGATGGCCAAAATTAACAAGACAGTAAACAACATGTGTTGGAGATGCTATGGAGAAAGGAGAACCCTCTTATACTGTTGGTGGGAATGCAAGATGGTGCAGCCACTTTGAAAAACAGTGTAGAGATTCCTTAAGAAATTAAAAATAGAGCTTCCCTATGACCCTGCAATTACACTATTGGGTATTTACCCCAAAGATATCGATGTAATGAAAAGAAGGGCCATCTGAACCCCAGTGTTCATTATAACAATGGCCACAGTCACTGAACTGTGGAAGGAACCAAGATGCTCTTCAGTGGACAAATGGATAAAGCATATATGGTCCATATATACAATGGAGTATTATGCCGCCATCAGAAAGGATGAATACCCACCTTTTGTATCAACGTGGATAGGACTGGAAGAGATTATGCTGAGTGAAATAAGCCAAGTAGAGAGATTCAAATATCATATAGTTTTCACTTACCTATGTAGCGTGAGGAATAACATGGAGGACTTTGGGAGATGGAGAGAAGTGAGTTGGAAATTGGTGGGGGAGACAAACTGTGAGAGACTGTGGACTCAGAAAGAAACTGAGGTTTTGGAGGGGAGTGGGATAGGGTTTCGGGTAAGACTTGTGGTGGCCATTATAGAGTTTATGTATCCCATGAAGTACTGGGTGTAGTGCATACAATAAACTCTCGGGCAATGAAAATAAATAAAACAAAATAAAAATTTAAATAAATGAATAAATAATCCATTGATAAGACAACATTTGGGAGGCACTGGTTTAAGGTAGATGGCATTAAATATATTTTATTGAATTCTGTTTTTATTTTCTTATTACTTTTTAAAGATTTTATTTATTTCTTTAGAGAGAGAACATGAGCAGAGAGAGGGGCAGTGGGAGAGGTATAGAGAGCATCCCAAGCCAACTCCATGCTGAGAGGGGAACCTAAGGCAGGACTTGATCCCACGACCCTCATGACCTGAGCTGAAATCAAGAGTTGGTCGCTCAACCAACTGAGCCACCCAGGCATCCCTTGAATTCTGTTTTTAAAATAAATACTTAGTTTGAGGATGAAATTTTTTTGCTTAGATGACTACATTTATTCTATAAGTGTGTATTTTTTCTGATTTCCTAAAAAACAGATATGAATTTCACACTATGTTATTTACTTACTACTGGAATATGTGCTTAATCACATATTTAAAATAACTAAATTGTCAAATCAGTATGTTGTACACTTGAACTTAATATAACATTTTATGTTAATTATACCTCCATGATAAAAAATAAATAAATAGAATCTGTAGATTTCCTACATAGATGAGAGTGTTGTCCCTGAATAAATATAACTTTACTTATAAAAAAACTGGAGAAGAATTTTAAATTTTTTTTAACACTCTAAAATTATACTGTTCAAGATGGTAGTCAATGACTACTGACTATTCAGAATATGGTTAGTCCAAAATGAGAAATGAGATATGCTATAAATGTTAGATTTTGAAAGTTAATAGGAAGAAAATGGAAAGTATTTCCTTAATTTTCATATTGACCATATGTTGTGGATAGTAATATTTTTGGATATGTTCGAATATATAGAATGTTAATAAAATCAATTTCACTCATTTTTTTAACGTGACTGCTAGAAAATTAGAAGTTATTAGGATGACTAACATTTTTTGCTTGTATTATATGTTAAATGGAGAGTGTTGACTTTTAAAGAAAGAAATAATATCTTGGGAATAGTAATAAATGGATTGTTATGATTATAATTTTATAATTATGGTGACTTCATACATTGTAGGCCATTAAAAATATGTTAAGCTATGTTTGCTAATACTGAGATATGTTCCCATACTTAACTAAGGTATAATTAAAATAAATCTTGAGGATACAATATTAATGTAGTCCCATTTTCATAAAATATGTATGTGTATATCAAAGTGATTATAAATGAATGATAGAATTAAAATTAATTCATATTTTTCTTTTATGCCTTTCTGTTTTCTTTAACTACTACTACAACAAAAATAGTCATTGATAATGCTATGGAATGGACATGAAATTAGGGTAGTTAATGAAAGCAAAGACTGTTGGCCAAACTTTTAAAATGTGATTTGGTTTAAAATTTATTAAAACTCAAAGATTCATTTATGTCGTTTTGATTCATTTCTTTTTTTTTTTTTTTTAAACAAGACAGTCTCTAATCTTAGCGACTTGACTTAAATCTTACGATTTCTATATGTTGTTGATAAGGCCTACTTAAAACTTCTTGTTTTATTTGGTTACACCCATGTAACCACTCTATGAGAGTGGTAGAACTCTTTTTTTTTTTTTAAGATTTATTTATTTATTTATTTATTTGACAGAGAGAGATCACAAGTAGTCAGAGAGAGAGAGAGGAGGAAGCAGGCTCCCCGCTGAGCAGAGAGCCCAATGCGGGACTTGATCCCAGGACCCTGAGATCATGACCCGAGCCCAAGGCAGCGGCCTAACCCCCTGAGCCACCCAGGTGCCCCAAGTGGTAGAACTCTTTTAAATAAGACGGTAGGCCTCTGGCAGGTATTAAAAAAAATGTGAAGGTAATATAACTACATATTAAAATACATTTAGCAAAAAGGTATTTTCTAAGTACTAGCTTCCAACCCTTGAATTAAAAAGAATATTTTAAAAGATTGTCTAAACTTATATGATTATCTTATATATTTAAAAAACACTTGATTATATATATATAATGGCCTTCACTTTGTGGATAAATGCCTCTATAATGGATCATTGACAGAGCAGAATCTTATAAAGAAACTTTCAACTGGGGTGCTTGGGTCGCTCAGTTGGTTAAGCATCTGCCTTCAGTTCAGGTCATGATTCCAGGGTCCTGAGATTAAACCCCTGTTTGACAGGAAGCTTATTTCTCCCTCTGTCCCTATCAAGCTTGTGCCTTCTCTCTCTCTCAAATAAATAAAATCTTTAAAAAAAAAAAAAGAAAAGAAAATTTCAACTGAAAAATGTTAATGAAATGCATTTTCTCAGACTAACCTTGAGTAGGGAATTCAGAAAACAGCTAGTAGTGAAAACATTATACATTACATTCAAATTGTTTTAAACTATTAAACAATAGTTAACTAGTTAAAAACTAAATCCCATTCATGGAAACTCAGTTTGGAAATCTGAGACAGTTTGTTTATTTGTTTAAATAGGCTCCACACCTAACAAGGGGCTTGAACTCATGGCCCTGAGATTGAGTCACATGCTCTATTGTCTGAGCTGGCCAGATGCCCCTGAGATACTAGAAGTTGAAGCGAAAGCTTTGGTGCCAAGCTGCAGCAACTCTGTTGCCCAAAGGGATCAGATCTGCAGCAGTAATATAGCTGGTCGTCTCCCCAGGAAAATCACTATGCACAAGACACCATGCAGACAGGGTTTCAGAATCACACAAGCACAAGGCAAGGCTCAATTCAAGGAGTTTCTGAGAAATCAGTATAAAGAAAGAGGTTAACAAAGCCAAAGTACCAATGAATTACAGAACAACTTAGAAAGTCGGAAACAGCCTCAGGCTACCTCTGTTGCTGAATAACATGGTGAAGTCAGGGGAAAGTAATTTTAAGTCAGACCCGCTAAGTTATGATTGACAAGATACGGTGGAGTGTAGAAAAGTAAGAATGAATAATCAATTTCCATTTTATTGTTTCTTATTTCAGTTTTATTTTGTGACAGAAAAGGCCTTACTCTCAATATCTATATGACAAAAACATTCAGTACTTTAAGAAATAAATACAAGTGTTTCACTTGAGATAAAAGAGAAGCTAAAATATCTAATTGTCTGCTTTTAGGAGTTCCAAATAGTTAGGTCAGCAAGCAAAATTACCAGTAAGAAATCATAATAGAGGTTATAGGTAAAAGAAGAAAAATGAAGTTCCACTAGCTACTATTGATTAAGGTAACCTTAGTAATTGGAAGGACAGGGTCATCTTAAAATGAAGGAAAAAAAAAAATATATATATATATATATATAAGATTTTCATCTCTTTAAAGTTATAGTTTAAATTGGTATTTCTTTACCTTTTATCTTTCCCTTCACAGTTGTTACATAAAAATAATTTATTTTGTTTAGAACCAAAATTTGTCCTTTTGGAATACATGTCTATAGGTTGTGTCTTAGTAATCATGTTGGACAGTTCTTTCCCTGTAAGGTCTAAAGAACTTAGAACAATAGTCATATAAGGTGGAAATTATCTTTAAGTGAATGGTACAGAGCTTTATTTACCAATACTGTCAAGGTATATCTATAAACTCTAACATAGAAAATTATAATTATACTAACAAGTGATTTAATATTTTAATCAAAGTATGCCATAGAAGAATTGTTTTCCCAACTCTTCCAGCAATTAAAGTTGCTCTAAGGTTTCATATTACAATGATATGTGTGTGAGGCTATTCTATAGTAGCTATATCAATGTCAATAATAGCCTTTCCCAAACCAGTGTGGGTTTTTTTTTTTGTAAGGCTAAAAAGCAGAATGTTATGAGCATCCCAGAAGCCTTCTTCTCACTTTATGTTCCCACCCCATCCCCTGCCAATTCTTCCAGAGGTCCCATCATATGAACTATTGAAACCATAGATAAGTTTTACTTATTTTGGATTTTATCTAAATATATACTCGATACGTGCTTGCATGCTCTGCTTCTTTGCTCAGCACTTTTTTTTTCTTTTTCTTTCTTTTACTTTTCTTCTTTTTTACATATAATGTTTCAACTGCCAGCACTTTTGCTTCTACCTCTACATCTCTGATGAAAATGTTGTGCCCAAAGTCACCAATGGCCACCTTACTGACAAATCCAGAGGCCATTTATTTATCTGTCATATACTCTCTTCTTCTGAACTCAGTCAAAGAAATTGCTGGTCAACAATTTTTAAAGTTTTATGACAGTGTAGTCCTTTGGTTTACTTCCTACCTCTCTAAGTGTTGTTTTATGTTTGCTTGTTTTGTTTTTAAACTACTCAATTAATTTTAAGTTTTAGTTCCCTGTTGCTCTTTTGCTCATCTCTTCTTGTTTACCCCATTCCCTGCCAGAGTATCAATTTTTTATTTTATTTTATTTTATTTATTTATTTGACAAAGAGAGACATCACAAGGAGGTAGAGAGTCAGGCAGAGAGAGAGAGAGAGGGAAGCAGGCTCCCCACTGAGCAGAGAGACCGATGCAGGGATCGATCCCAAGACCCCAAGATCAGGCATGACCTGAGCCGAAGGCAGAGGCTTAACCCACTGAGTATCAAATTAACTATAAGCCCCATATCTCTATTTGTGGTCCTGAACTCCCACTTGAGCTCTAGACCATAATATGCTCCAACCAAAGTTTTCTATGTAAATATGCCAATATGTTGAAAATTTAACTCCGTATATGTCCCCAAACTTGCTTCTCTTCCTGTGTGCCCTACTTTAATAAATAACATCATTGTTTAACTTTGTATGCAAGCTAGAGAACTAGGCATTATCCTTGACCCTAACTTCTCTATCCCATGCATATGTAATCATTCATCAAGTTGAGAGGATTCTACTTGTGAGTTATTGTCCAAATATGACCACTTCTCTATATTACTACTTTTGTTCCTTTAGTCCTGGCCCTATCACCTTTAACCTGTATTACTGTAAGAGTCTTAATTCTCACTAAACTCTGTTAATTTTCTCAAAAAAATCTTTCATATACTAATGATCTAATATCTATGAATATTAATATAATATTCATATTTCATTTCTCTGATTATTAGATGGTTCCAATAAGTAATATTTTTATTATAGCAATTGTGATTTCCTAGAAAATGATTTTTTTCCTTATAATGTCATTACCAAAACTATATCCCATTAAGAGTGTTTCCTATAAAGAGAGATGACATTTTGAGTATAATCATGAATAGTTAGGCAATTTAAAATAAGTGTTCCATTTTTTTTTAGTACTTTAAAGTTTCAGAATACTAATTATTCTTTTTAAGAAAGGAGAGAAAACTATTATGCAATTAGTTTCAATATAAATGCTCACAGTTGATGCATTACACTTGCAAAAAATTAATTATTTTATGCCTAATAGAAACACATCATTTTTTGGATCCTTCCACACATAAAGATAATATTGAATTGATAGAGATTTATTTAAGTATGGCATTAGAACTTGAACTTCTAGAATACATATATATTTTGAAATACATGTATATGGATTTGGGAACTACAACTCATAAGAGTTTAATAGAATTTCAAGAATCTATCAGAATTGCAAACTCCTCATTTCATACAATTTTAAGACTTGGAACTCGAGTCAAACAATTTATAAGTTAACTTTCAATTTATAGCTTAACTTATAATTTAAGAAAATAAAGTACACAGAAAACATTTTCAAAAAATGTTCTTTTCTGGATAGCCACTTCCATCATTTTTTGCTAGCTAGAAATAAAAACTATTCCTAAAATCAATAATCCTATCATGGCACTTTATCATCTTAATTGAGTTTGACTACAAAAATAAGTAAACATAAACATTTATCTGAATATCACTTTTGAAATTGGATGCCTTAATTCAGTGTATGGTCATGTTTGATGGCAAATCATTTGGATTTACCTAGATTTAAAGTGAAAATATAGTGCTCCATGTAAATCAACCAATCAAACATTTTAATTTAATTTTGAATGGGAAGAAAATAAAGTGCTGGTTTTTTGTATGTTAATCCAAGTCCTTGTGATTAATAATGACACTGTTGACTCATTTTTAATTGTACAGGAAACCTTTACACTGAAAAGTCTACATATTTTACTGAAAATATTCAAGACAACAAAACGCCTGGGTGAAAGGTGTTCACCATCTGACCAGAGGATTTAGTATTTCCTCTAAGTATTCAAAACTATGTCACTGACCTCATTTAAAATTTATTTGATCCCATTAAATAGATTTCCAAGTTTGTTAATCAAACAAGGCATAATTTAGCATATTTGATACTCACACTGAGGATTTATTTTAAGTACCTTTTTAATAATGCCAAAAATTCTGGAGAAAAAAACTAAGAATACCATCCAATGCTTGTTGGAAAATATTAAAATAATTCATCTTATCCAAAAAGAGAAAAAAAGGCTATTTTACAGAAAACCTTATACAGTTGATGATTTGGTATTTTTTACCATTAACCTTTTCTTCTTTGTACATTACCTTTTACTTTACTTTCTTCCACTTTTATATGGCAGAAAGAATCATAAACTAGACGCCAAAAACCTGTATCTACAAACAAGTAATTAATGGATCAAGAGAAGTTTTTTAATTTTTTTTAACTTCTCTGGACTTAGCTTATTCCTTTGTATCTTCATTTAGGGACTTTTTAGTTTTCTGGGTGTTGTTTTTAGGAATGATCTGGAGGGAATCATTCCGGATGTAAAATATATATATATATATATATCCCCCATACTAAATCTGTCATTTTTGTCATTATCTGTCTGTGAGTATATACTCCTAAGAGAAAGAAAAATAATTTTTATGTTGATTTAACTATCACAGCATCACAGAACCCTATACACAGGAGTATTTAATACATGTTTTTTGAATAGATTGGTTTTCTCACTATCGTTACACATTTTTACTCATTAAACTACCTTAATATTTTATAACACAGTGACTTTTAGAAACACACCATTTTAAAAAGCCTGTCACTAAACTTCACAAAACCAAAGTGGGTTTAGTTATAAAGTATTATAACAGATGGAAAGAAAGAGATAGATACATATCTCCTATTGAAGATGTATAAATATGTCTTATTAATGCAGACACAATCCATACAGATTAATTCTGCTATCTCTGAGGGATCACTGTATAGTTTGATGACTTGTTTAAATTAGTGAAACACTGAAAATAGAATACTTCCCAGAAAATTGCTTAGTGAGACCAGAAAGAATATTAAAATCTTCCATATAATTCCAGCATTACTTAGAAAAACATTATCTTCTCTAAATGATTATGTGAACATCATTTTATCATTGTTAAGGGATAGTTTTGTGATTATACAAAAAGAAAAAAAGATCATAATATGATTGCTGATTGCCAAGTGCTTTCATAATCTAATATCTCTTTATGACTTAGAATATTAAGAATGTAGACCTTTTGTGTTATACATAATTTTGACCTAATGGCAGAAACATTACAATATTCATTAAGTTCATTGCATTTACTATAAATAATTTCCATAAAATCGTTACATATTAATTTCTAATAGTGAACCCAAATCATATAGATTTTTTCCCTTTCAACTTCAGCAGTTCCTAGTATAATTTAGCCCCTTTATAGACAAAACTTAACTATTTCTCTATTGAATACTTTTATTGATGATACAGATTTCTGAGTTGCAGAATTTTCTTTATCAGAACAATAAGCTGATCCACCTTGCTTTCCTTAGCAACATTAAATCATATCTCAAAATGCAGTATCATTTTTTTCCCTAGGATAAGTGCAAGCAGCTGTATTCTGGACAAGATTCTTATTTACTGATATTGCCGGGGATCATTATTCAGTCTTTGCAGTGCTGTCATAAAAATAACATATTATTTAGACATTATTTTTATTGTTTTAGTTTCTAACTCTACCATTTCATCATCAATAATAACCATATTTTAAATTAAAATTCTACACAGATAGCCACTTATCTTATGATGCTTGATCAATTGCATGCCACTAAAAATATTTTTTGCTCTCGCTACAAGTTTCAATCACTTTTACTTAGTCAAATCCACACATCTACACAGTTTAAGGGTGAGAGATTGGAGTTGGTAGATTAGACTGCTTGTTTCACAAAACAAGTTAGTAAAATAGTAATAATAATTGATATATTTTCATAGAATTTCAGACCTGGAACAGATCTTGCAGTTGAATTGGTTTCTGCAAATACCTGGGTTTGTCACACACTTGAGTTTTTATTTTTGCTATTCTTTTTGTCCAATTTCCCCATCTCCTACTGACCAAAGCCCATATCCACTTATCCTGGAGACTAATTCAAAAACTACCACCCTCAAGAAGTCTCTTTGATTTCCCAAACTGGAGAGTATATTCTCAATTCACTTAATATTTTATGTAGGTCTTTTTATGATATTTATCCCTTCTAACTTGTATCTAGTGCTTATATATATATATATATATATATATATATATAGTCTTTATATAATAATATAATAGGACAGTATTAATATAATATAAATATAAAATAATATAAATATAATTTCTTTCCTGATAATCTATAATACCTTCTCCTTGCCACCATGAGCACACAAACTAATGACTATTATGGAGTGAAGTTCTGTGGAAAGAACATATACTTCATAGTCTGACAGAGGTTTAATAATAAACTCAGCCACTTAGTTCTTAACTTCTCTGTACTTCAATTTCTTCATACAAACACAGAATAATAATACTGCTTTCTTGTTAACTTTGAAATATAGTTTCACCTTGTGACATACTTTTAGGAGATTAACAGTTTATGGAGTTGTCCTCCCTTGTGATCCTGCTTTTTTAATCTAAAATGGAAATGAAATTTAATTAAATCTGAAGAGCATACTGATATCTTGCCTTAAAGCTTTGTAACTTGCAGCTATTTCACATATATTGTTTTACTTGCACCAAATATTACATACCATATAATTTAATGTTTAACATAAAATTATCATATGACAAGAAAATTACTACCCTTGTTTATATGAATTTTCAGAAATTTAAGTAATTTCTCTAATATTAGACCACTGATAAATGGCAGAGGTATAATTCAAAAGAGATCTTTTCACACCAAGCACATATATTATTCCCTGACTTTCTGGAAAGTGATATATACATGTGTATACATATGACATATTAAAGATAGATAGATGACAGATAGATGATAGATGATAGATAGATAGATATAAAAAATACTGGTTTCAGTGCTAAATTAAATCCTTTTGAACTTTGTTTCTTTGGTAATTATCAAACACCAACCAGTTAATTTAATTTTTACATACATCTCCTATATCTTTCCTTTCTCGTTTTTGTCTCCTAGTCTTTCCTCTTTGAATTATTTTTAAAGAATAAACTACTAGGTAACTTTTTAAAGCCAGGTCATCTTCATAATTCCCTTTCATAAAGCACATATAGTCAATTTTAAGAAGTCTTTAAGCAATTGAAATGTATATAAATTATTCCAAAGTACCTTAATATTATACCAAACACCTTAACATAAATACAATTTTTCCATTTCTATGCTTGTTACCATAATGCAAACTCTATCTAGGAATCTGCTTTAGTTTCCCAATAGTGTAAAAACAAAAAAGTCACTGTGAAAATAATTAAATTAGTTTTGACATACAGTGAAAACTAGGCAAGTACTGCTCCTACTCCAAAGCTTAGAAACAACATTGTGGAATTAATGCTTGCAATGAAAATCAGTAAGAACGGATATCTAGGGTTATCAAGTATTCCCAATTTTTCATTTTAGAATCATTAAACTCCTTAGCTTTTACATATATTTCAACAACATTTAAGTACTTAAATTATCTTACTTATATATCACTTCTCTAAAAAAAGAAAAAAAACAAACAACTTGTACTCTGAGATCAAGCAAACACACAGTATTGTGTAAAGAAACAGGAAAAAGAATGAAGAATTAGAGAATGAATATTATACTCACGGAATGTTCTATAAAGTTCTTCAAGAGCCAGGTGCTTGTCAGAGTTAAAATCATCGTATTTCAGTAGATCATACAAAGTACAATCAGAAAGATCCTTGCCAAGTTCTTCCTGTTTTATCACCTGACAGGAAAATGAAACCATACAATTATAACCTTCTTAACATTTCTATAGCACAATTCATTATACATAATAATCATTTAATAGATCATTTTAAGTCTGCAGTAGGGCAAGTAACTGAACCTATGAAAAATCCAGATTTTCAGTTACTGGACAATTATTTTTAACCATTCCAAAGATAAAAAGTTAAAAAGTTCAGATAGGTACTTAGAATTTAGTCCAAACTTTCTAATACAAAAATTTCACAGTAGAACCCAGAAAAATCTGAACTTTACAAGGACATTTTGTATTTTACTCATTTTCTTTGCTCCATTTACACTGACTCAAGGAACTATCGCCACATGAAAATTGCCTCCTACGTCTCAGTGACCTCTGTCAAAATAAAACAGGACTCTTTCTCAACAAAAATAGTGCGATTGTTTGTTCCAATTTTCATCTTCAAATTATTTGTGAAAAATGAAGTTAGGGTTTTTTTTTTTCTTCTCTGCCTAAACTCTTCCTCAGCTGGAAGTTAAGCCATTTGGGATTGTGCATAAACTCCCTGGGTCACAAAAGAGCTATTAAGCAAATAACTGTTTCCAGGAGCCAAAGAGAATTAATGCTCCAACTGATGATGAAAATCTACCCAAGTGTGAGTGAGAAAAATCATCAAACTGCCTTTCTACTCTGTGCTCTGTCCTATGGACTGAAGCTGTAGCTTTTTTATACTCAACTGCTCTAACTATTGCCTCTCAAATAAAATCAAAAAAAGAAAAAGACTTTTCAAATACTCCTGTTCATCTGGTGGGCTGCAGAGCTGTGTCCATGGCTTTTCATAGCCTCCCACATACAGAGGCAGTATTTCACATTATAGTGTGTGTTTTTAAAAGACAGTGCCATGTAATCAGAAAATGCAGGCTCTTGAATTCAGCCAGGTCTGGGTTTTGCTCCTGCCAAGGCCACTTCTATAATTTCTGGTAAACTGTTGAACATTTCCTCAATTAGAAATTGTAGAGAGGGGGCGCCTGGATGGCTCAGTGGGTTAAGCCGCTGCCTTCGGCTCAGGTCATGATCTCAGGGTCCTGGGATCAAGTCCCGCCTCGGGCTCTCTGCTCAGTAGGGAGCCTGCTTCCCTCTCTCTCTCTCTGCCTGCCTCTCCATCTACTTGTGATTTCTCTCTGTCAAATAAATAAATAAAATCTTTAAAAAAAAAAAAGAAAGAAATTGTAGAGAGCAACATTTATCTCTCATGGCTACCCTGAAGATTATACACACACACGCATGTATGTATGTCCATAAACGCGCGCACACATACTCATATAGTTAGATGCAAGACCACACATAATGTTCACTCCAAAGTAAATCATTAAAAGTAAAAAAAAAAAAAAAAAAAGGTAATGTGCTTCTTATTCAAACAATTCACTGCCGATTTCCACACCAGCTTGCACAGCTTGTTTTTGAGAAAGCAGTTTGCTTCAGACTTTCTTTGTTAGATCGATGGCAGATTAGCGATACCAACTTCTAAAGATTCTCAGATGCTATTGAACTACTTTTTTAATAACCCTTTTGGGAACAGTCCCATGTTAAAAGTTCGTTACAGCTGAGCATGGATGGCTGTAGAGGTAGCTTGGAGGATGGAGCTTAGCATAAGGGTCCCTAGCCCCCTCCAGTCCCAGCCACCTGAGCAGAGCCAAACAGAACTTCCACAATATACTGAGTTATCTACTTTTGTGCAATGTATTTACATTTCATTGGTGAAATTCGTATTTGCTGCCTTGGGGGTGGGAGCAGGCAAAACATTTATGTGCTTTAATTGATCCACACAAATAGATATTGTTGAGAGTGAGTATTAAGCCCTACACTCTTGCACAGTCCAGCTGAAGGGATTAACAAAACTACCTCATGGCTGAAGTCACCTCTCCTACAAGCCTAGTGAGAAAACTAATACTGCTTTTCTATTAGAAAGTAACAGAGTTCTCAGTCCTTCTCCATCTGTTATTTGTTAGATCATGGATAATGACTTTTTCCTGGGTGGTAGGGGGCAGCGTATTTCGTCTGACCTCATGAGGCTCTTCTTAAAGAACTATAATGCAAGCATTGCGGTGACACCAGGTTTTGGTCACGTATTTTAAGGACATATTTTAGTGGTTTTTATTTTTGTACATATTCATAAAAAGAAGGAGATGGAAAAACCTGGAGAAAAATCTTCATCATTTTCTGTTTCATATTTTCTATTTTGATAGTTTACTCAGATTAAGTCATGTATTAGACAAAGAGAATGAATTTCCACCTTTTTTCCCTGAATGCCAGCATAAGACTAGATAGAACTTGATTTGATCTTGGTCTTCGTTTGATCATGAGTGTACAACGTAAACTGGATGTGTTTTAATGAGTGTGCCTTAGCAAAACAAATGGTCCTGGCTAGAAGTTTTTTAAAGCTAAAAACGAAAAGCAAAAAACCCCAACTCTGTTCACCTATATTGGACCATGTCCATGTACAGAAGAGAAGTGATTCTTATCATCAATATTTCAAGTACATATTTTCTTCATTTATTCCATTTTTTGGTCAAAAAACAGCCTACTTAAAACATCTTTCCTAGTAACTTCTTTTGCCCTTTAGGTTTCCTAATGGATCTGTGTACAGTCTGGGGTATTCTAAAAGAGAGAGACACCTTCCTATGACCTTTCATTCAATGGATCAATTGCTTTAGATATCTAGAGTTTTGATAAGCTTATCAAAGTGTCGGTCTGCAAGAAAGTAAGCAGACTTCCTTCCCAAGTATACAGTAATACATTAAGCATTCTTTGACACAGGGATCCAAACTTTTAGGGCTTTCATTGCTGCCAGCATTTCCTTTATTTATGTCTGGCCCTGATTCTGATTGCTTCCCCGTCTAGGCTCGCAAAACACACGTGTTATTTTTGACCTGGTGATCATGACAGAGCCACACTCACCGAATATATTGTAGGAAAAAAAATACATACATATACATATATATATAAATTTTTTATTTTTTTATATATCCTACATATCCTACAATGAAGGGTAATCAAGGAGATAACTCATAATTTCATTTGTTATCCACTGTAAAATATTGAGTGCTTTTCCCAAATTTACCAGTGTTTGGTGAACTGTCTAAGGCTAAAAGACAATTAAAGAGTCTCACATGCTTTAATGATCGAAAATCAAGTTGCGTGAATCTTGGGTTCCACAGAGATTAGAGTCAGTATGACGAAATAGAAGTATTAGTAGAATGTATGTCATCCAGGGAGCTCAGATACACAGCATCTCAGAGGGGATACATATTTAATTTCAAAGTAATAGAACTGCCAAGGTTGCATGAGGAATTGTAATAACTCAGGGATGATTCAGTGTTTTTGTATTATATTCTTTTTTGTCCAAAAACAACAAAAATAAAAACAAAACACCCAGTTCCTCCCAAAGTAAACTATTCTCCTTATTATTCTCTTTCATTTGTTTATTTAGATATCTATTCAACAAATTATTTTTATCTATCTACTGTGTGCCAGACTCCTAGATGCTGAAAATAAGACAGACAAAGATCCCTCCCATGTATAACTTCTATGCTAGTAAAGGGGAAACAAATAAATATATAAGTAAAATATATTGTATACCAGATAATAAATTATGTGAGGACAAATAAAACTGGAAAGAAAAAAAGAAAATGCCAGAGGTGGGTGGAGAGGATTGTCTCCCTACTGTGGAGATGTTTGGATATTAGTTTTCTGGACATATATCATGACTTAGAAACCAAAGATTATTATACCGACTCTCATAAAAGAGGTAAAGTACATGGGATCAGTTTTGATGGTCTCAAGTCAGGTCATGATGATGAGGGGTGAGGGCATAGAAGGACAATGGAGTAGAATCTTCCAATTCTGTCTTTTTCTTTATTCTCCTTGGTGAGACAGAAACTCATGGAAAGACACACCAATCATTTGTTCAAGAGCACATCAGAGGCTGAGCTCTTCCTGATCCTTTGCAAGCTATTTTTCATCTAACTAATCACGACCATGTCACAGTCACAGTGATCCAGTAGATCAGAGCTCAGTGTTCCTCTGTTTATACAAAGTACATCACATTTGTGAAGTTGAGGAGAAGAAGTTATATTCACTCTCTACTTGACAAATTGCATCAAAGCCTGAGGGGTCAGGAAATAAATATACTTTGTTAGAAATACGTATTCTTCAGGCTTTATCCTTAAGCTTCTCCTACACACTTGATACGGATGGGTTGGCTTCTCTACTACTTGGTTCTCTCAACATCTCCTTGTACACTACCTTTCTGTTTCTCCCCTCCCCCCTGCCCTCTCCTTTTGTCTTTCCCTTTTTAACAACAAACATGTGCCAAGTACTGTGCTGGGGTTGGAGATATGGTAGTAAATAAGAATGACATAGCCTTTGTCCTCATGGAATTAATTTTCTGGAGAAGATAAGTGGGAACAGGAAATCAAATAATTAAATAAACAAGATAATTACAGATTGTCAACAGTGTTCCAAAAAAAAAAGACAAAGTGAAAGGACAGAGAGTAAATAATTAACATTACAGATGATAATTGTTTAATTATATATAACCGATGTTATCCTGAACTAGGTGTATTACAAGAAAAGGTTTACATAAAAATTAATTAACATCTTTTAAGTTCTCTTCTAGGTTTTGTAACATTTAAAAAATCAATAGTGTCAAAGTTAATTCTTTTGAAGAACCTGCTGAAGATATAACATTAATGAGAAAAAAAATATTTTATTTTTAAGGCATTCTATATGGCTCATAGGGATTTTCTGAATGTGAATTCCCCGTTTTTAAATGCATATTAATATTCCAAGGGAAAGATTCTATAAACGATATGCTTAAATTTTTTAAAAACGATTTTTAAAAAATTTTCCAATTGTCTTGTGCATATTATGAAAAGCATTAAACAAGAAAAAGAAAAAAAGAATACTTGAAACTCTACTAATGTTTCCAGATAGGATTGAAAGTCCTGTTTCTTAATTGTAGCCTCAAGCTGCAACTAAACAATCACAAGCCTTACCTTTCTCTGTTAAGTGCTAACTGTTGCTGTGATTACCCTTCTGAAATCTTTAGCGTTTGAGAGGAAATTGCCAGTACTAGAAAGATCTACCTACTGGCATTGCCACTGCCAATCTAAGTCAAACACCTGGTTTCTGCTACCTTATTTCATCTACCAGAAGGTTTATGGGGCTTTAAAATGTTAAATAGGATTAATTACCATGGAATTCCCTGGAAGTCCTCACTTATCTCCCTTCTCTATCCAGACAAAAGCTTGTTTATTTGCATTTAGTTTGTTCCCACTAAAATAGCTTTTTTATCTATTAGACAAAACAATTCTTACCAATCTTATAGTAAATAAATATGTTGGCTAGATACTAGAACCTTTTAAAAAATCTTGAAAAATGTAATAGGCTTCATCAACTCAAAATAAAGATTAATTATCCATTCCCTATATAACAGCTCTAATAATTTTTAAAGAAAATTGTATGTACAAAAGTTGCAAAAACATCATTGCCATGCCCATTCTGATAGCTTAAAAATATCTGGTCTTATTTATTCTTGCTTTTTATTTAATTTTGTAAATGTATTCACATATGGTAGTCATTGAGCAAATAGCTTTTTAAGTCAAATATGTATAACATAATAATCTAAATCCTGCGAACAAGTAGCTCTTTTTATTATTTTAATAAAGAGTTGGCATGTGTGCACATTAGGGAAATATTTCATTCTAATATGCATGCTTAATGTGAATCAGCTTATTAAGATGACAGAATCTAAATGAAGAAAGAGCTAAATCAATATACTCAATACAGCTGCTTATTTAAACTCAGAATCACAAGGGAATGATTTTGCTTACTTAAATTCTACGGCTGGTTATTTTATGAAATAGGGAGAGGCCGAAGGAGTAGATTTTCCAAGCTGTTAGCACTATTTCACTTTAAGAACCCTATGTTTACTACTATTAAGTTAAACAAGGAAGCCATTAGACTGAGTTGGATCTAATGCTCTGGCCTCTATATAAACAAACCAATATCTAAGCCTGTAAATGCCGCAATTTTCAAAACTGACAACCAATCACAAATAGCCAAGTATGCTTTAAGCAGTAGCCAATCAAAGACTTCCTTACTTTGCTTTCTCCTTTTCTCTAGAAAAGTTTTCCCTTAGCTCCTGTCAGCAGAATGCATCTTAACCATTGCTAGTTTGGCACAGTCCAATTCAAATAGATTTTTGGTCAAATAAATTCTTAAGATTTTAATATGCCTCAGTTTACCTTTCAACACTGCTAACAAATTCAAGGGTGCCATTCTGCCAGGTGAAATCTGCTTATTAGTCCCTTCATCTTACCCTAAAGACCCAACATTTGAGACCACAGTGCAAGACAAAGTTGTCCATTCCCCTCTATGGGACAATCTGGACAATTTCCTTTGTGTTTCATACCCTGGTTTAGCTCTGTGACCCTATGAATTCCCCATACTGCTATGCACATTTCCTTCTCTGACTCCATTTCCATTCCTTTCCAACTCAAACCCAACATAGTGACCTCTGGAAATCCTGCTCTCTGATCAGAAAACTCTCTTTTATCTTCCATTTCTTATAAAAAACATGTTCTTCACCACGTTAACTTTAAGAATTCTGTTTAAGAAAACAATTTGTCTGATAATTTTATCAATCGGAGGCCAATTTTTCTCTCGTATCCATTCTATCTCAGCACGGAAGATGGTCAATAACTCAATGGCTCCCTTTTGGCACTTCTGGATTTTTTCTGCTTCCTACACCTGTCTTCATTAGATAGATAAAAATGAAAGATGGATGGATGGAGAGATGGAGAGAGAGAGAGAGAGAGAAAGGACCTACTTCTTTGAATCTCAGGCTATTCAGCTACATAATTCTCTCCCATTCTCTCCCCATAATTCACAAACAAATTTAGCTGCTGATTCACAATCTTTCTGCCTACCTTAACTCTTTTAGTATCCCCAGTGGTTCCCTCTATACATATGAATAAACCACCCAGAACCATTCTGAGCCACCCCCAACTTTTTTCTTTTTTAAAAAATAAATGATCATTAACCTTCACAATTCTAGTGACCTTTCCCTACATGCTAGACTGGCCAGGAGGAATATATTCATACCTTAGGTCACCTCATCCTGAAATCTTTATTTCAAGCATCACACATTCAGGTCTGTGTAGGGAAATTATGTTTTGAAAGCCACAAATATGTTACTATGTGGCTGAGCACCTGACTACACTAATCATATATATAACAGTTGGGAGAGATATCAGGTTTGTGATTATACTATGGAAAAATATACTTTTATGTTTGTTGAGGCTTTTATAGTAAGCTATTATTCTATGAATCATACATTAGAATATGATAATCCAATTTGGAGCATATTGTTATAAGAATGATTTTCACTGAAGCAAGCATCAGTAAAGCTCAGATTTCACCATAGATCCAAAGATAGCATCAAGTTCTCACTTTTGGGGAAGATAATTAAAGAAAAGAAAGAGAGACAGATACAGATAATAGAGATGAACCTCAGAAATTTGCTTAGATGTGGGGAGTTAAGCTAAGGTAGAACACCAAACAAATAAGGTTTCACACTTTATCAAAATGGTCTTCAGAAAAAGGCAAAACATTTGGTTTTACCTTTAGTATACAGAATTAGTTACCAGCAAGGACTACTTAGTTTAATAATTTCATTGTGAGGGCACCTGGGTGGCTCAGTGGGTTAAGCCGCTGCCTTCGGCTCAGGTCATGATCTCAGGGTCCTGGGATCGAGCCCTACATCGGGCTCTCTGCTCAGCAGGGAGCCTGCCTCCCTCTTTCTCTGCCTGCCTCTCTGTGTACTTGTGATCTCTGTCTGCCAAATAAATAAATAAAATCTTAAAAAAAAAAAATCTCATTGTGAATGGAATCCAGACACTATAGCATGGATCTGAGAAAAGATACAGACCTCTACAACAAAATAACTGCCCATTTACCTGTTTTCCATAAAGAGGGAATAGATATTTAAAGACAAAATGCACAAAAAATATTTAAATGTGATTGAAATACTACCTTTGTCATACAGTAATTAAGACAATTATATGGGAAGGAGTCAATGTTCTGTTCCTATAAAACAACAAAGTTTATAAATAACACACTTTCCCTACCATCCATCTCCATATCATTTGGGGAAGAGAAATTCTCACCGAAATGCTAAAAGTGGGCCATACACTTGAGGAAAGAGAGAGATACGGGACTTAATTAGGTTCTGAGAGTATAAAAAGTAAGGCACAAGACGGAGGCTAGGAATTTCCCTACATTTCAAAGACTGATGATATATTTCTCCTAAAGAGAAGAATATGATAGATACTGGTTTTTGATGTTGGTATTATATCCTATAACCTGTCATTAGTTTTTTAAAAAGTATAGATATTGGCAACTGTGGAATGTGAAGTATTTGTTATACAAATTCAGGGGAATATAAAATAGAACATACTGTTTTACATGATAAAGCATTTGGAGCCCCAGGCTGAGAGATAGATTTAGGCACTGAATCTATCTATGGTGTAGGAAAAGCAAAGCACACCTGGACAAGGCACAAGGAAAGGAAAAGTGTACAAAACACTTCATCTAAACTGGATTTCAATTTGGGATTTAAGTACTTTGTGATGTAAACACCCTATATCTCCCTTACACATCTTCAAGCAAGTCTATATTGCTTCTTGCAAATATATATATTTTACATATATATATAATTATACATGTATATGCATAAAATTTTTGTGGAGTTCAAAAAGAAGCACAAAGGGGACATAGACATCTAAATTATAGCAATAAAATAAGTATCACTACTATTATTAATACTATTACTATTAGTTACTATAACATAGTACTCAGGATTTAACAATTCATGCCAACAAATATGTAAGTACTTCAAATGAGATGAGCAAAATAAAAACACACCATCGTTTATTTTTTCTAATTTCTTGGGAAAACCAAAACTATTTCTCTTTTTTCGCAGGAAACTTTTTTCTTTCCTTTCAAAAAACTTTTTAAATGTTTATTTATTTTAGAGAGAGGGAGAGAGAGAGGGAGAAAGCATGAGTCAGTGGGAGGAGGGGCAAAGGGAAAGAATTTTCAAGCTGACTCTCCACGGAGCGGAGACCCCCACTTGGGCTCAACCTCATGACCCTGAGGTTACGACCTGAGTCAAAATGAAGAGTTAGACACTTAACTAACTGAACCACCTAGGCACCCCTCTATTTTTTAAAAATATTTTATTTATTTATTCTAGAGAGAGAAAGAGTGCGTACATGCATGTGCATGGGGTAGAGGAAGGGCAGGGTAAGAGGAAGAGAGAGAATCTTAGGCAGACTCTCTGCTAAGCCTAGAGAACAACACAGATTCCATCCCTGACCCTGAGATAATGACCTGAGTTGAAATTGAGAGTTGGATGCTCAACTGACTGAGCCACCAGGTACCCCAGACCATTTTTCTTTTCATTATAAAAGTTAGTATTAAAATTTTTGTATGTTTAATAATGTATATATAGATTTCTATGTCATAATGGCTGTGACCTAATGGTATTTAAGTTGTTATCACTTATGATCCAAGTATAAGCATTAAAAAAAAAATGCAAAGGAAGATGATCATAATGGAACTATTATTCAATCACTCATTCAATAACTTAAGTATATGTGCTCTCTTTGCTTATATTATCATCTGTGTCATCACATGAAAGTTAGCTTTGAAAATATAATTATAGCTAACACACTGTATTTTCTGTGTGCTAATCATGTTCCTAAGAAACATGTATATTGTAAATGATATAAATATTATATTAAATTTACACAGTAAGGACTAGTATTATTGCTAATATATAGAAAGGAAAACAGTCTCAGAGTTTAAGTAACTGGCCAAAGGTTCAGAGGTAGTAAGTAGTAAAGATGCGATTTGAACCCAGGCTCCATAAAACAAAGTTCTAATCTACTACACTTTGATCATAAAAAAAGATTATTTTGAAAAAAAAATTCTAGGGCTTTACCAATTTAGAACCACTCATGCCTTTCCATTTGTAACATTTTCTTCTGGTCTTTTGAAATGCATATGTCATCTTAATCTTTGTTGATTTATTTTCATCTGTTATTACCTTTTTTAACTCTTCCAGATCCTCTGTTACTAATGGCAAATCTACCAGAGCACTATCACTGAATATATTAACTTAGTAAAATACAATTCTTTTGAAAATCTAAAACTTCACTTTGCTATAAATTACTATTGCTATAAAATTGCTATGAAAATACCCAATTATAAGATATAATTGGGTATTTTCAACATACAAAATGAGCCTCAGACTGAAGGATGAACTGTGTGGTTACAGATGTCTATGTTAAGGTAGAGTGTTGAAGAGATGTATTGAACAAGATTTATTTCTATAAATGGTCAGTTTATTTTAGTAAATATTTTCTTGCTGACAAATTGTTAGCTGTGATACTAAGGATCCTATTCCTTTTATCTACTACATTTTTTATTCATTTTCACTCTCAACTAGAAAGGCCTGTAGGTTCTAATTTACTTGAAAATCTGCAAGAAAAATTCTAGAATATATATTCATTATGCGGAATAAAAATAGAATGTATGCAGCCAGCTCTCATGCTGCAATTGTAAAACCTTAAAGCCAAATTATATTCTTTAATTTTTCCTTGTCACTGGCAGTATCTTAGAGCTATGTATTATATTTCTGCTAATAATAGCTTGTAAATTATTAAAAGACACCAGTAAGATCCTTTCCCTTTTTATCTTTCTAAGTTAAATTATTTCAAAATTCCATTTTAAATTATGACATTATATGTTTCTAGGTTTATTAATAAAGCCATATATATTATTGGTTATAATATTTAGCAAAAAGTTCTTAAAGAGTAACTGTAACCCCAAAAGACACAAGTCAAAAACAATACTGTGCTATACATATCTAGGTATTCATTCTATCTATTCTTTTTTTTTTTTTTTAAGATTTTATTCATTTATTTGAGAGAGAGAAAGAGCATGAAAGAGGAGAAAGTCAGAGGGAGAAGCAGACTCCCTGTGGAGCTGGAAACCCAATGCAGGACTTGATCCTGGTACTCCAGGATCATGTCCTGAGTTGAAGGCAGTTGCTTAACCAACTGAGCCACCCAGGTACCCATCACTCCATTTTTTGAAGCGTGTTTGTTATTACCTTCTGTTGTTGTTGTTCTCCTTTTTTTATTTCATAGTTGATTACTGACAGATGGGATACTGATATTTTCACAATACACTGCTAAAAGTGAAAATGACTTAATGTGGTATGGGATGTATTCAGAAGGATGTTAGTAAACCTCCCAGAAATTTCCTTCCATTTACCTCATGGAGAGCCAAGATGCAAAAGAGTTTCTGAAGTTTCTGAATATAAAGTTTCTGAGGATAACTTTCAGATGAATTGGAAGAGTATTTTTCAGACATACAGTAAATCCAAAGCAAGGGAAACAGAGAAAACAAAAATACTTTTGTAGCAGATGAACTTTATTATGGGTTGAGTTGTATCTTCTTAAAAGATACATTGAAGTCTTAATCCTGGTGCCTCAGAATGTAATGTATTTTTGGAAATAGGGCTGTTAAAGATATAATTTGATAACTTAAAATGAGGTCATCTGGAGTAGGGTGGTCCAATCCAATATGACTGGTGTTCTTTAGAAAAGGCAAGGTGTTGGGAAGACAGGCACACAGAGAGGATGCCATGTGACTATAGAAGCAGAAAGATGTTACTACAAGCCAATGAATGCCAAGGAATGCCTAACACTGCCAGAAACTGAAAGAGACAAGCAAGAATCTTTTCCAGATATTTCAGAGAGACCATGGTATAGCCAATTCTTTGATTTTAGATGCTGAATGGAGAGAAAGGTTGATTTAGAAACCCACTTTGCATTATTTTGTTAAGGCTGCTCTAGGAAATAAATTCAAATTTGGTGTGGCAGAAACTTGAAACAGGTATAATTGAAGTGCTGTCACTGCCATTTTCTAGTGAGGAGAAGGTTTCCATTTGGATTTAGATGGAGCTACTGTGATAATAACCGGATTTGGTCAAAGCATGTTTTGTAACTAATCAATGGTTACAATGGTGTAGATATGTTAATAAAACTAATATATATAGAAATAATATATGTATTATATACATAATTCATATATCATATTACTTATAGAATATATAAAATAAAAAAAGCAAAAAGCACAATATATTCTGATATGTCAAGTCTATGTAGATCAAGGTGATATGCCTCAATTACAAATTCATTTTAATTAACTAGTAATCTCTTATCATTACTATAAATATAAAATTCTAGTTTCTTTCTTGAAAAATAAATCATGAGGTAAATGATAACATAGGTATATTAATTATAAAATTTAATTAATTTTACTTTTATTTTATTTATATTTTTAATTCATTTTATTTAATTAATTTTACCTAAAATTCCAGATTTTGATTCTTTAAACCCCAATGCCTGGATTCAGTAACTAGTCAATAAATGCAATCTGGATTAAAGGAGATAATGAAAATGATATATATTTTAATTAACTAGAATGACAAGAACTCTAATCAATTTACTTACAAATTTACTTTGATATAAAGTTCTAAACTAAGTTACACTATTCCAAATCTTAGAAATCTTTGCAGAATAAAACCAATATTCCACAATGTCAGATTTTTAAAATAAAGCATGAAATTAACCATAAGAGATGAATGACATGACGTTATAGACTACTGGATTTTTTTTATTAACTGTATCAACTGCTTAGTACTACAGCAAAATTCACCTCAATATAGTCACTATAGGGATTATCAAGAAGTCAGCAAAATTCCTCAGTGCTATCACCATTTTCCCAGATTGTTCATCCTAGATTGGCTTCTTTTCTTCATTACTCCCTAAAACCTGTATAATTTTTGAAGAAACCTTGTGTCTCCTATTTTACATTTCTACTACTTTCTACAACTAGTTTAGTTTCTTGAATCTGAGTGTTAACATTTTCCTTCAAACTAGTCTTTCTCCATGACACACATATAAAAGCATTTCTGTTTTTCCAAAATGATCTAAATAGACCTTTGTTTATTCAAATAGTTTCCTTAGTAATTGGTTTCTTATTACATCTTTCATTTTGGTGACAATTTTCAAATAAATGAAATTTAATAAGGTGGACTAAATATTTGACCTAAATTGACTGTATCCTAATTAATCTTTGGTTATTGAAACAAAGTAATTTAGTAACTTCCTAAATGATTTACTTACATTATGTTATAGATGTGCTTAATTGCTGATGAATAATTCCCCTAAAGATTGGGTACACAAGTTCTCATTGACTGATAGACAAACATTATAAAAGCTCCAGAGTAGATCTGAAGATCTCTTACACATTTTGTAAGATAAAGAACTAGTGATTCCTTTAGGTATTTAAGGTGTAGAAACCTATCAAAAGTAGTGCTGTGAAGTGTGTAAACCTGGCGATTCACAGACCTGTACCCCTGGGGATAAAAATATATGTTCATAAAAAATTAATTAATTAATTAATTAATTAATTAAAAAAAAGTAGTTACTGATTTTTAAACTACAAAATATCATATAATTGTTACTTGAAATTCTATTGCTGATAGAATAGTGTTAAAAGAAAAACAACACCAAAACCCAAAAATTAACCAACCAACCAAAGAATCTTAAAATGGCATCACTTAGGCCATGTCTTAATAAACTAAATTATAATAAGCTAATAAACTAATTTTAGTTCAACCTCTTCCAGAAATGTAGTCTTATTAGTCCATCATGAATTTTTCAATCAGCACCAATGAGTCTACCACCTGGGCCCTTTCCAGCCCTCAAAAGAAGATGATGTAATCTACATGAGAATAGCCCATGCTTTTCCCCTAAGGAAAAGTGGCCTTATCTGGAACAACCTTTCTCTTTTGATAATAATTTTCCTGCCCCACTCTCCTTCTACAAAACTTTCCATCTTGTACAACTGCCCTAGCACCCGTCTATTTGCCAAATGGGATGTTGCCCAATTCAATTTTGTTTAATAAAGCCAATTAAATCTTTAAAATTTACTCAGTTGAATCTTTGTTATTTAACAGTCATCAAATGTTGCCCTTAAAAGTATGTTTTGTCTACACTCTCATATAATACAGATTAAACACATATTTTATTAATACAGAATAAATTCACACATATGTGAAAATATTGTACATGATACATTTAAATAAACTTGTTAATTCAATCATGAATCATACCTGAGTTAGTTCATTAATATCTACAAGTCCATTACTGTCGGCATCAAAATATTTAAACATTCGATCCACCAACAACTTCTTCCAAGATATGTCATCACCGTTAGGGTTTTCATTTTCTTGTGTAATATATTTTTGATTTTGTAAATCTAAAAGCATATTTTTCATCTTGTTGTATTCAGTGGCCTTGCAGTTATTTCCTGTAACAAAAGAACTAAGTTATTTTAAAAGCAATGTTATTGAAAAGAAATCATTTATTATATTAATGTTAAGAAGCCGTTATCTCTAAAAATAACATACTTGGTACATGATTTTTCTCTTCCTACTTTGAATTCTTTACAATTCATACAAGGTTAAAATAACGGACTATCAATTTTCAGGGTAAGATAGAAAACTTTCATTTGTATCATATCTACTAACAACATATTTACTGTGTTTTCTCTATGCCAAAGTAATTGGTTCTATGAGGAGCAATAGAAAACATGATAGCTCCAATTGTTTGAATACATTATCTTAATTTTAATCCTCACTACACATTCTTACATGGATGGTTTGCAGGTTTTGAAGCACAAGGAGATGAAATGTCTTGTCCAAGGCAAAGAGTTAGATTGTGTTGGATTTTGCACTTGAACTCATATAAATCTGATATCAAAATAGGATAGCATATTTTTAAGTGGAAGTATCCTTTATATATTTGAATTTGTTTTGAAGAAGCTAGTGTGTGTATGTGTGTGTTTGCATTTTTTAAAATTCTATTCTTGATAGTAAGCTCATATTTGTATTCTTACAAAGGTCTTTCTCTTTCTGATATTCATTTGTCTCTCTTTTTAGAGCACACAGTGTATAACATGATATATGTTTGCATTTTTATCTTGAAGTTCTAACTTTACAAATTTTATCTCCACAAATGACGTGAAAGTTCATTGAATTAATAATGCACCACAGACTTTCAGTATTTCCCATAAAGTAGTGGGGACAATATTTGGCAACATCAGAGTTAGTGAAAATAATTGCTTAGCTTAATGTCTTCAAAAATAACTGCAATTGCTCTAATATCATCACACAATTATTTTACAAAGGATTTTTCTTACACTGGTTCCCATAATAATGTCTTTAAGTAGTACATTGAAAAGGAGTATATACCACTGATAGGAAATGCAATATAAAATGTATTATAGAAAATACAGTGACTGGGATGCCTGGGTGGCTCAGTGGGTTAAAGCCTCTGCCTTCGGCTCGGGTCGTGATCCCAGGGTCCTGGGATCGAGCCCCACATCGGGCTCTCTGCTCAGTGGGGAGCCTGCTTCCTCCTCTCTCTCTGCCTGCTTCTCTGCCTACTTGTGATCTCTGTCTGTCAAATAAATAATAAAATCTTAAAAAAAAAAAGAAAGAAAATACAGTGACTAATGTGACTTGTAAACGAAAAAGTAAGTATTGTATCAGCCAAGAATTTTTAGAACACATTTTTACAGAAAGTACTAACTTTATAATTGTTGTCAATTTTGACAATTAGGCTTTAACAGAATCTATGATTTAAAAAGATTTCTGAAGATTTTTAAATATATGTCTGAACAGCACGGAGTTGAAAAACAGTATTTGAAGTCTCATTCTCTTTCAAGACAAGATGGAAAACAATCTCTTCCAGAGAGCTGAGAGACTGTCTTTTTCAAAGACAGCGAAATAATTACTGTTGTTCAGCAATTTTAGTGTTTAGCAATCCTGTCAAGAACTTTTTTTTTACAATAAAATGTAAACTTTGTGCTGCAGATTAAGTCAATTTTGTATTATTCTATTCTCAGTTTTAAAAAAGATAATATTGAGAACGTTCTCATAATAGCAAAGAAATCATTGACAAAAGAGAGAAGTAATCAAGTCTAGAGGGATAGGTAGCAATTTTGATGTCCATGAAAGTGGCACAAAAAAGATTTAAAATGTGTGCATGCCTGTGTGTGTGTGCATGTGCACATGTGCATGCATCAGGAAGAGAGAGGAATATGTGATAAAAGAATGGGGAAAAGCATCATAGACTATTCCAATAGCCCTACCCAGGATTTCTGTATCTGACTTTGGGTCTGTATCTCCTTTCATCTGACTAACAGTGAGTAGGATGGAGTTTGGAGACGTTGACCTGGGTCCCAGGCAATGTGGAGATCAGAATGCTGGTGAGAGGCAATAGGAATTAGGGTTTAAATTAGGGTTTAAATGCTGAGAAACATGTAACTAATATTTACAATTTGAGGGAAGAGAATACAGTGTGAGTTGTTACACTCTAATTTTGATCTAATTGAGTAATGTAATCATCATAATGATCTCTATTAATACTTTCACTTCTCAACTTGTAAATTTCCTTGAAAATTCAAGTGATTGTTGGCAATCCAAAGAAAATAAAAATAAAAGCATTGTAGTTAAGGATTTATAGTCTATGGAAATGTACAAAAAGTAGTTATAAAATCACATAAAACTTTGTGAAATTTATAGATTTAATAAAATTTCTGTCATAGATTTTTAGTAATAAATGGGAACATCTGCTATTAACAATAAGTGATATGTAATGCAGCTTTCCTATGTGTCAGGAACTTTATATGTGTTAAATCAGTTAACTCTCACAACAGTCCCAAAAGAAAGACAATGCAATTATCACCATTTTATAGACCAGGAATTAAGGCATTGAGAAATTAATTTGTTCAAAGTTATAGAGCTAGAAAGGAACAGAATGATTTTTATATACAAGCAATATCTCTTTTGCCATTTATTCTCTACTTCTCTCATCATCAGAACTGAGTTTTATTTTTTTAAAAATTTTATTTATTTATTTGACAGACAGAGATCACAAGTAGGCAGAGAGACAGGCAGAGAGAGGGTGGGGGATCAGGCTCCCTGCTGAGCAGACAGTCTGATGTGGGGCTGGATCCCAGGATCCTGAGATCATGACCTGAGCCAAAGGCAGAGGCTTAACTGGGGCACCCAGGCACCCCCAGAACTGAGTTTTAAAATCAACTTACATATGTGATTCAGTACATTTGTCCAAGGATTATTTGTAAAGTAAAAGATAAACATAATAATAAACTATAGGCAAATAGAGAAAAAAGAACTCATAAAGGAAAAAAGAAAAAGGACTACCTGAGAAGTTGCAGGCAGTAAGAAAATACTGAAGAGGAAGCTAAAGGGATAACTTTTCAAGAAAGAGGATATGATGAAATTTCAAATATTTTAGAGTAAAAGTAAGATAAGCAATAAAATACACTCGTTGAATTCCTTAAATTGTAGGTAATTGGTGACCGTAAAGAAAAATTTTAGTAAATAAATTGAGTAGAATTCTTTTTTTTTAAGTTTAGAATCTTTCTTTTTTTAAAGATTTATTTATTTATTTTAGAGAGAGAGAGAGAGAAAGAGAGTAGGGGAAAGGAGCAGAAGTAGAGGGGGAGAGAGAGTCCCAAGCACACTCCCCACTGAGTGTAGAGCCCGATGTGAGGCTTGATTCCACGACCATGAGCCAAAAATAAGAGTCTGACACTTAGCCTACTGAACCACCCAGGTGCCCCTAGAATCTCCTTTTTTATTAGTGACCTCTTTTCCACTAGAATTCATATTTTCTTCTATTTTGTTTCATTTTATTTTAATTACAGTATATTTAGCATAAAATGTTAATTTTAAGTGTACAATATAGTGATTCAACACTTCCACAAATCACCCAGTGCTCATCAAGACAAGTTACAAAGGTAACCATTGGTTTGTTATCTGTAGTTCAGAATCTGTTTCTTTGTTTGTTTTTTTCCTTTGTTTTGTTTCTTAAATTCCACATATGAATGAAATCATATGGTATTTGTCTTTCTTTGACTTCTTTTAGCATTATACTCTATAGCTATATCCATGTCATTGTAAATGACAAGTTTATTTTTTTATGGCTAAATAATATTCAATATTTATATTATATCAATATAAAGATTTATATTGATATAAATATTGAATATATATGTTGAATATATATATCTCACATCTTCTTTATTCATTCATTTATTGATGTACAGTTGGACTGCTTATGTAATTTGGTTATTATAATTAATAATGCCATAAACATAGGGATGCATGTTTGTTTTCAAATTACTGTTTTTTGTATTTTTGGGGGGGGTAAATTACTGTTTTGTAAATTTGCAGGTAAATCCAGTAGTGAAATTACTGGATCAGAGGGTAATTTTATTTTTAAGTTTTTGAGGAAACTCCATATTCTTTTCTGGAGTGGCTGCACCAGTTTGCATTCCTACCAACTGTGAATAATAGTTCCTTTTTCTCCATATCCTCACCAACACTTGTTTCTAGCATTTTCATTTTAGCCATTCTGACAGGTATTAGGTGATATCTCAGTGTTGTTTCAGTTTGCATTTTCCTGATGACAAGTGATGTTGAATATCTTTTCATGTATCTATTGGCCATCTGTATGTCTTCTTTGGAGAAATATCTGTTCATGTCTTTGGTCCATTTTTAATTAGATTATTTGTTTCTTGGGTGTTGACTTGAATAAATCCTTTATACATTTTGAATACTGACCCTTAATTGAACATGACATTTGCAAATATCTTCTAAGTGAAGCAGAGTTCTTTTTACAGTGAGTTAAAGAACAAAAACAGTGAACATTTGGAAATATTAAATATTTATTAACTTTTTAGTGCAAGAAAAAGTACTAGAATTATTAATGAAGAAGGATAGATATTTAGAAATGAGCATCAATTAATAGATATTTAGAAATCATGGACTCATCCATGAATAATGTCAGGCAGGAAGGTAAGAGATTTTTATTTGTCTGCTTTGATAAGATTCCTTTCTCAAAGCTTAATTGACAGGGAGTGTTAGATTGGTGTAGCTAAGGGAAAGAAATACTTTCCTGGATTTACCTCCTATTCTGGATCAGAGGGTAATTTTATTTTTAAGTTTTTGAGGAAACTCCATATTCTTTTCTGGAGTGGCTGCACCAGTAAGAAATCTCCTCTGCTGTTCTTGTTCTAGACACTGAGAACAAGACAAATGAGATGCCTATTTGATGGTATCTATAGCATCATCCTTCCCATGAATGCTGGGGCTGTGCCAATTCTTGATTTAGAGACATTCTAAGGGCAGTTAAAATCCATCTGGTCTTAGGGGGCTGAGAAAGATGCAGATTCTCTGACATTCAAATGGCTGCACCTGTGTAGTTGGCAGGGCTTCTCCAAGTTTCTACAGAACCAAAGATAATTACATTTTATATATCCTATAGTACAAGCATCCATTTCAGTACAGGGTAAGTGTTTAAATTTATAGATTATATCATTTATGTTTTTATTATGTTTTTCAAAGACTGTTTTTATCTTTTGAAATTATACGTTTATCCTTCTCTCCAAGCATCCATCAATAAAAATTACCTATTCCCTTCAACACAAAATATTGAAATCTAAGTATATAAGAATATGATTTTTCCTCTTACCATTTATATTTAGAATATGATAAATTTTATCCTACCATAGGCTGAAATCTTAGATATTCAAAGAATAAAAATTGAATATTTTTATTTTAGTGTTAATTCTATCCATTTACCAGAATATATATTGGAAGTGTTCTTTTTCTCAAACTGTTCAATAGTTGTTAATAAAATCCTTTCACTTATTTTTAGAAAAATATTTTATATTTACAGCACACATAATATGTTAAAAACTTAGTATATTTGATTTAATATGTATATATGAATCAAATTAAACATGGAAAACTATTGTAATTATGTTAATCTGTAAATTGTTAAACTGTGTGAGAAGGAGGTAAAATCATCTTTATTAAAAGTTGTCTGGGGGCGTCTGGGTGGCTCAGTGGGTTAAAACCTCTGCCTTTGGCTCAGGTCATGATCCCAGGGTGCTGGGATTGAGCCCCGCATTGGGCTTCCTGCTCAGCAGGGAGCCTGCTTCCCTTCTCTCTCTGCCTGCCTCTCTGCCTACTTGTGATCTCTGTCTGTCAAATAAATAAATAAAATCCTAAAAAAAAAAAAAAAAGTTGAACAGAATTAAAACAGACTTAAATCTTTAACTGGAAGATCTATTTAAAAAGGTAATGTATAAATATTTTTGTGATACATGAACTCTACTTAAATGTTCATATTAAAAATATAATAGTTCTACACAAAATTAATGTTAGTTTATTACATTTCAGATACTATTCTAATTTTGGGAATTCACTAATACAAACACATGTAAACATACCATTTCACAACTTAGTACTTTTTTTTTTTTAAGTAGGCTCCATACCCAGCATGTTGCCTGGTGCAGGGCTCAAATTCACAACACTGAGACAATGACCTAAGCTGAAGTCTAGAGTCAGTCACCAACTGACTGAACCACTCAAGCACTGCAACAATTTAGTACATTTTAGGAGCTGTGATTTTCTCCAAGACGCAGAGAATTTTGTTTATAAATTTTTATTTAAATTCCAATTAGATAGCATACAGTGTAACAGTAATTTTGCGTGTACAATATAGTGACTCAGCACCTCCATGAAACACCCAGTGCTCATCCTAAGTGCCCTCCAGAACACCTATCACCTATTTTACCCATCCCCCACCCACCCTCTCTTTGGGAACTGTCAGTTTGTTTTTTATAGTTAAGAATCTGTTTCTTGGTTTGAGGCGGGGAATTTTTTTAAAGAATACACTTTACTCTTTAGAGTAGTTTTAGGTTCACAGCTAAACTGAGAGAAAGATTTTCCATGCACCTTCTATCTCCCACCACCCTGCCAACTCCCCCACTATCAATATCCTGCAACAATCAGTGAACATACTAAAAGTCCATTAGAAATCATACAGAATATAACATTCTAAGCTACATTCTAAGCTTGCCTTCTTTAACTTAAAAATAAGCATCTAATATTCTTCCATGTTTTCTCATGGTTTGAGAATTCATTTGCTTTTAGTGTTCAATTATATTCCATTGTCTGCATTCACCACAGTTTATTTATCCATTTATCCATTTACCTTATTGAAGGATGTTTCTAAGTTTTGGAATTTATGACTAAAGCTGCTATAAACATCTGTGTTCAGATATTTATGTGGCCTGAGTTTTCAGCTCTTTTGGATAAGTACCAAAAAGCATAATTGCTAAGATAATATGGTAAAATATGTTGTTTTGTGAGAAAACACTAAGCCGTCTTCCAAAGTGGCTGTACCATTTTGTATTCCCATCAGCAATGTTTAAGAGTTCCTGTTGTTATACATCCTCACTGGCATTTGCTGGGTTGTTCTGGTTTTTTGCCATCTAAAACACGTCTGGTGGCATCTTGCTGTTTTACAGGCATTTTTTTTTAAGTTAATAAGCAATATTTTAAAAAGGGTTTGGCTTTCTAGTTTGGCAAATGTGATTGTATATTAGTATTTCAAAAGTGCTCTAGTAACCAGGTCACTTTGCTCTCTTAATCCTGAGAGAACACTGATTAAAATGCCTTTGAGAGGTCAGATTAGGCACACTAGTTTGTTTCCAACTATATTCTTCAAAGGTGACACATGTTGGGGTAAGTCCTCAGCTCAGCCATTACTTACTATCACCATCATCTGTTATCATCCTCACAAACACAATCACATGTTCTAAAGATGCAGAGAGTATTGATGGAAAAACAAAACAAAACAAAACAAAAAAAAACAAAATAGCACAATACAGTGGTGGAATTATTAACCTAGAAAGCTTGGAAAACAAAATGAAAAATGGACATTTCTCTTACCTGAAGTAGATACAACTTATAATATTAATGATCATGAAATTGGCTAAATGTGTTATTTTATTGCTTCAGGAATTTAACAGTTTTTTAAGGCATTATTTTTATAGTAAAAATCAAGAAAATGTAATAAGTTTCATATGAAAAGGCATGCCTCCCATACAGCATATGAAAGTTAGTGCTGTTAAAACATTTATGAATTAAGTTTTTCATACTTAATTTTTTTTCTGGCAACTTATCTACAAATATTTTATACAGGATATGTAAGTCCTTACATCTTATTACAATCTCATAATTAAATTGCTAAAATATGAGTGCATTATTGCCTTAAATATTATAATGTATAACATAATACTTGTGGAAACCTGTGTTATGAAGGTTATTATCATTTATGCTACCTGTATTTATATCACTTCTCAGAGCAAAGATTGCTTAAGTAAAAATTGCTTAATTTTTCAAGATTTTGACCAAATCATTTAAAATAACCAGACTACAAAAAGTAAATCTATCCCTGCAGCAAATATAGTCAAAACTTAGTCTCCTGTAGCTCCGGTGGAAATAGATCTCTTAGTACTTTTGAACCCTAAATAATCTTTCCTCAGAATTTCATCACATCACTCAAATATGTGGTTGCCAATGAAAAAATTAGTTTGTATTGGTGTTATAAAGGATATGTTATTCATATTTGTGAAGCCATAGTCATATAATGATTTCTAATCCAATATTTATATGGCAATTGTGTGCTGGCACTGTTTTAAGTATTTTACAGCTAACTTTCAATCTTTATAATGACCCTATGAAGTAAGAACAATTACCATACCATATCATTGAAAGCATAATAAGCCCAATAATAGGCTTGACATTTGATATTACATGAAAGGCTAAGAAAATTCTAACCCTAGGATTGTAAGGTCATCTCTCAGAAATCAACTCCCAAGTTTCCCATGAAGTATACAGAACTCACAAGTTTATATCTATTTCTCTATTGAGAAGATAAAGAAGCTTTAACTCTTTTTTCTTTTCTTATTCTACAAATTTCTGTGAAATTCTGTCAAGAACTTAGTATTCTGAGGACTGCCTACATGCACGAAATCTGATATGCATATTTAATAATAAATATTTTTTTTGTCTCCTATATTAGGATAGAAAGGTCTTTTCCTTGGTAGGATTTTTAATTTCCACAACAGTCATTAGGGGCACTATCTAATAATGACATGAGTGACTTACCAAGCCTATCTAAACATTATGATTTTGTATGCTCACAACTTCAAAAAATGTAAATCAAATGGTGATACAATTACCAGGCAAGCTTGATAGACCACAGAGAAAAACTGTAATATTTTCACATGGGAAATGTAAATCAAACAGCCATTGAGCACTAATACTTTAGTCTGGAACAAATCCAGAAATGCATTATTATAAGAGTATAGTACTCTTCCTTAAGCATTAATTTTAATGCTAAATTTATCTATAGTAGAAGTTTGAAGTTTCAAGTTGAGTTAATTTCTTCCTGAAATTTTCCATAAGCCATGGTCCTTTGGACAGTTTGGTGCTAAAATTACTAGTTAGGAACATAAGTATATGTCTTTTTCTGGTCACTAAATAACCTGAATAAAGTCAAGAGTTCATATACATCTTGCTTCCTAGTAACTTGGCTAGTCTTTGTCTCATTTATCACAGAAAATTACAGAAGCGATAATGAATACAGGATTTTTGTCTGCGATTACTATATATGTGTGTGTGTGTGTGTATACATGTATTTGTGTGTGTACATGTATATTCTATATATAATATATTCATTATTTTTTGCCAAGCAAATAGAAGAGATAATAGTCATGAATGGGCATCAACTTCTGGCTGTGTCTTATCCTATCAAATGTAACAATAAATATTCATGCCTACCAAATATTTGATATTATCCTATCAAATGTAACAAGAAATATTAGTTCCAAATAAATATTAGAATCCAATTCTAATCAACTGTAAATATTCACCTATTATCTTAAACATCACAACAACAATGTTCATAGTGTTGAGAGTGTTTTATGATAGATACTTTCATATAGGTTCAATTTAGGATTGGGTTTTTATATATATACATATGTAAGTGTATATATATATGATATAAGATATATGATATATATAAATTTATAGCTTTTTGGATTTGGGAAAAGATTTTTTGTATATATTGTATGTGGGTCAGTGGTATCAGCTGATTGGATATTATATCTCAATACAATGCTCATGTATAAATAATTTATCTAAATAGATGCAATATGCAAAAGCCTTGACCCTATAGTAGCAACAACTATATGTTATTGTCATTATTTCTTTAAAGCACAGCTGAACTTCAGGAGATATTACTCTATAAAGGTCCTATGATATTTTATATATTGATTTGTCATAGCATGGATGCTAGCATTAATTACTTCCAACTGCCCAAACCAACCAAATGAACAAATAGAAATGATTCTACTAATGTGTGTTCCTCTGTAGAAGACAATTACTTTGTATTTTCAAATCAGTCCAGTTTAGTAGTTAAGTAGTTAAATGGTCAAGAAAGGACTTGTTCAACTAGACATGTATCTGTCATTCTCTACTACATAATGATTCTTCAGAATATTTCCAAAGTAGACCTTATGTTTGTCTGAAATTTCAATAACTTGTACATAAAGTATTGTATATTAAAAACTTTTGGTTATATATAACCTTTATGCAATGCTCATTGTTTTAGTATCTGGAAGGTTGTAAAGTTTAACTGTTCAGTTCCTCAGCATTACATATCATCATAGAAATATGACACTGACCATTTCCTCTTAACTCACACATACTTAGTTACACAAGATAAGAAACAAGTATCTATTTAGTCATGCAATTTCTTATGGATATACATCATGTTTTTTTTGTTGTTGTTTTTTAATTAATTTATTTGAGAGAGAGAGAAAGAATGGGGGGAAGGACAGAGAGAGAGGGATAAAGAGTTTTAAGCAGACTCCAAACTGAGTGTGGAGCCCAACGCTCCATGACTTTGAGATCATGACCTGAGCTGAAATCAAGAGTTGGACACTTAAACAACTACATCATCTCAGTGCCTCATGAATTTACCTCATTTTTAACAATATCTCATCATCATCTTGACCAAAAATACTTAGGAAATAGAAAATACAGAGGACAAAATATATAAGCACTACAACATTGGTTATAGACTGTGTATGCCTGCAAAATTGGGCCTGTGAGACAATAAACAAATAAATATAGAGGAAATTATAAACTAATTTTTAAATCAAATGAGTTTGAGGTAATTTGGGGTTATCCTGATAGAGGTCTCAATGAGGGACAAGGAAACATAAATTCAGAAGCTTTATATTTCAGAAAGAAAAAACTGTTTGATAAATTGGACTAATGAGTCATTGACAAATACATGGCAGTTGAAGTATGATTGATAAAGGAGGGCACTTGTTGTGATGAACACAGATATCATATGTAAACGATAAATTACCAAATTCTACTCTCGAAACTGGTATTACATATATGTTAACTAACTAGTATTTAAGTAAAAACTTGAAACAAACAAAAAATAAAGGAGGACACTTGTAGCATGTGAAGTGAAGGTAGAAATTTTCAAACCATGATCACACACATTTTCAAGGAGTATTAAGACACAGACTTCTTGGGGTACCTGGGTGGCTCAGTGGGTTAAAGCCTCTGCCTTCAGCTCAGGTCATGATCTTGGAGTCCTGGGTTCAAGCACCACATCGGGCTCTCTGCTCAGCAGGGAGCCCGCTTCCCCCTCTCTCTCTGCCTCTCTCTCTGCCTGCTTATGATCTCTCTCTGTCAAATAAATAAATAAAATCTAAAAAACAAAAAACAAAAAACAAAGACTTCTTAAAAAGAGACTGCTAAAATACTCAGTAGTTTGGTGGAGAAGAAATGAAGACAATTTCATTATACAACTTTATACAGTAAAGTCTATTTCTTGAAAATGGAGAAACTGAGTAAATACTACAAATCATGTGGAAGAATATAAGGAAATGAGATATTGCCTTTCTCTGAAATGCAAAGTCTACTGTGAAATTCAGCTGACATTTTTATTTTCACCATATGCAAGCATGTGTGTTTGTGTCTGCATAAAGCAAAATCTGCAGCTATATTTATATGAGTAATGTTGCTTATATTCCTTTGGTAGGGTATTGAGTAATGTTTAAAAAAAGCCTATGGGCTACATTATTAAAGGTAAGTTCAAGATAACTTTATAGGGTAAAAAGTTAATTCTTCATTAAATTGACTAGTCTCATGTTAATTTTGCTACTACTTAAAAGCATACAATCTATGAATATGTTACACACACAAAAAAAAAATTTAAATGTGTGAAATTTCTGAAGTCAATAGAGATGAAAAATTCTTAATTTTCACATTATGAATAAACAATAAATGATGATTACTTAAGTAGTTGTCCTTCTCATGTGTGTTTTCAGATGATGAATTACAAACTCCTTATTTTTAAACAATCCTTTTATAAATGAGTTGCAAAATTATTTAATAAATATATTTTAAAACAATGCCCAACTTTCTAATTTCTAAGGAAAAAGAAAAACCATAATGTTCTCCTTTACATTAACTCTAAAATTTTTACTTATTTTCTTGATTTAGTTACCTATTATGAGCAGCAAAAACAAAAAATACCCTTTCTTTGAATATTACATGCATTGATATTGATACACCTGTATTTGTATATGTCCATGTAGATATTATTGAAAAAATATATAATGGTTTAGTAATATTTTCTTTTCTTCAATTAAATTGGTTTCTTCTTGGCTCCTAATTAAAATAATGAGAATAGCTTATATAGTTTATGCCTACAGATTTTCCTTTTGTGTGATTTTAATGTTGTTCAGGCCACATACTGAGTTCTAGTACTACAGTTTGGTAAATAAGTTTGGAATGGGCAAAGAAATTATTAGGTGTCTACAATGGAAAATCATTCATTATTTATAACGACTTTCAGGGTTATCTGACTAGCCTTTCACTGCCTTTGAAATATTTTACTGCTCTGTAAATTGTAGATAACTGATACCAATGAAAAGTAATTCTTGTCTATGAACTTGCAAATGAATTCTGACTGGAAGAAATTCAATTGATTTCTCTCCCCTCTTTTGTGGTAAAAGCCAGATTCATGTGTACCTGTAAGTGCATTTCCACAATTGTTTACTCTAAGCATGTGGCTCTTTGGCTTCCTTGGATTGATTATAATATCTGCCTAGGTCTTTCATAAATAACAAGTTAGTTAAATATTTAACATGTATTAAACTATGACAGCATTTTGGCTGGTACCCAATACTTAATTCAAGACCAGGTCCCTCGGACAGACCCATCTTTTTGGAATTCTGCCAGATTTAAAGACTAAATAGAAAGTTATGTGAGGCATGATCTGAATTTTTATTTTATTTTAATAAATCTTTAAATCATCCTTAAATTATCTTTCTCAGACCTGGTAAAATATTCTCAAGGGAAGCAAAGAAAATTCAGCATTTGATTTCTCGAAAGAGGGCAATTGTTTTAAAGTCCAAGGAAGTATAGCTTTTTAAATAGTCCAAGGAAGATAGGAAATTGTATCGCAGAAGGGGGAGAAAAAAGCAAAATCACAGCACAATACAGTAAAAGAAACAGGGCAAGGGAAAAGAGGATGGGTGATGGAGAGAAAAAAGAGAGAAAGTGAAAGATAATTTCACACTGAGGAATAAACTTGTTTCACAAATAACCCATTTTCCTTCTTTGTTTATTACAGGGAATTGTCAAAGACCTACCTGAGGGAATTAGTTATGTCAGATTATCTTAAGTAATAGATTTAAAAAAAAAATCTATAGCAGATTTGGACAAACTTCTTCTGCTGAGAGCCAGAGAGTAAATAATTAAGGCTTTCTGGCCCATGCTGTTTCTGTTACCACCACTCAGCTTTGTTATCTTAGAGCAAAAGTAGACATAGGCAGTGTGTGACCAAATAGTTATGGGTGCATTCCAAAGAAACATTATATACCAAAGCAGGCAGTGGGCCATAGCTTGCTGACCCCTGGTGTATAGAATAATGGCATAGCACAGATAGATATCAATATATTTTTTGGCTCTTCTCCTGAAATCTAAGTGTAACATTTTTGGGAAACAGAAAACAACAACAACAACAACAAACCACATAGATATGGATATATTTAATACTGAATTCAAAAGCAGCAGTTTTAAAAAATCTTAATTCAAAAGCTCCTTTAACTTGTCATGTAAATCCATTTCTGAGTGGTGTGATAAACTAATGTTTTATTTAAAACTAAGGGACAGTGTCCGAATCAAGGAAGGCTACTATATCATATACATCCCAGGAAAGTCATTGATTTTTCTCTATTGTCATAAAAGGGTAGACCAGACATTTTACTTTTATTGAAGTAACCTCTTGGTCAAGAGGGGTTGTTTTAGGGAAAAGCATTTTGTTAAAAGTAGTTGGGATAAATTTGGTATTACATTAACTTGTGAACATAAGAAAGATCTGCTAATGTTTGCCTAGTGGGGATGGTCAAGAAAGCTAGACAAACAGGTAATTCAGACTCCAAAGAGTATTGTTGTCACAGCTTGAAGTTGCTTTTAAGGTGTACTAAATGAGAAAATAGGACTCTCGGAAGCAGCAGCTTTTAGTATGTGTTTCATATTATAGCCACCTGAGGAGCATTAAAACAAGTAAGGCCTGGGCCTCTTTCTCAGAGTCCGATTTAATTGATCTGTAGTGGGATGGAACATCAATATTTTTAAAAAGCACTTCAGATGATTCATACATACATCCAAGGTGGTGAACCACTGTTTCAGGGTTTTAATAAAGTAGATTATAACCATCTCCCTGCAAGAGGAAAAGCAGACTTGACATTAGTCCTAAATCTAGGCCATGATCTCCTAGTTGTTTCTGCACACACATGGGCCTAGTAGCTTATGCAACAGAAAAATGCCTTGAGCATTCAGGGATTTTTATGATTTCTGTATGGTAAATCTGAGTTAAATTTGTAAATCTGAAGAAAAATGTGCTTTTGTCAATGAATTGCAGTCTAAGTTTCATCCAGCCTAGGGGGACCTACGAAATGTCCCCAGTCCTTAGGGCTCAGAAACATAGAGGCCCTACCTGGGCCCTCAGTTTGTTTCTCTCTTGAAACTTCTGTAGTACTTTGTATGAATCACATTTATTTTATTTCTCTCTTTCTTGCTCACTCTCTCTCATTTTGCCTTTTAATTTTTAAATTTTAAAGATTTTATTTATTTGAGAGAGAGAGAGAAAACAAGCAGAGGGAGGGACAAAGGGACAAGCAGGCTCCCTACTGAGCAAGGAGCCCGATGGAGTGCTCCATCTCAGGACCCAGAAATCCCGAGCTGAGCTGAAGTCAGATGCTTAAATGAGTGAGCCACCTACATTTTATTTTTCAAAATATGACATCCCCCCCCCCCCCGCCTTTTGGACTATGATATGCTGATGGTAAGGCTCATTTATGATTCACTTTATGCCATTCACAAGCTCTTGACCTAGATTTTATTATTGTTTTAAATATTTTATTTATTGGGGTGCCTGGGTGGCTCAGTGGGTTAAAGCCTCTGCCTTCAGCTCAGGTCATGTTTCCAGGGTCCTGGGATCTGCCTGTGTCTGGCTTTCTGCTCAGCAGGGAGCCTGCTTCCCTTCTTCTCTCTCTGCCTGACTCTCTGCCTACTTGTGATCTCTCTCTCTCTCTCTGTCAGATTTTATTTATTATTTATTTGATAGAGAGAGAGAGAGAGATCACAAGTAGGCAGAGAGGCAGGCAGAGAGAAAGGAAGGGAAGCAGGCTCCCTGCTGAACAGAGAGCCTGGTGTGGGGCTCGTTCCCAGGACCCTGGGATCATGACCAGAGCGAAAGGCAGAGGCTTAACCCACTGAGCCACCCAGGCATTCTGAACTAGGTTTTATACAAAAATAATATTTTAATACATTGTCATAAACTAAATAACAGTATGTTGTTATACTTCTCCCCATCCTTCCACTGTATACATGGCTTAATATTTTATTACTATAATCAGGTAAACTCAGACCAGCTTATTCAAGAAACTATCTACAACTACATCTATCTTACTATACACACACACACAAATACAAAATTTTTTTTTTGTATACAAATATATACTTGTATTTTCACTACCTTCCTCAGTGCTAACACCTATTTACTTACTAAATGTATGTTGAATATCTTACCATCTTCTTTGAGGAAGAATAGAAATGACTAAAAGAGTGAAGTAAATGAGGGGCACCTGATAGCTCAGTCAGCTGAGCATCTAACTCTTGGTTTTAGTTCAGGTCCATGATCTTGGGGTTGTGAGATTAAGCCCTGAATTGAGTTCCATGCTTAGCACAAGCGCAGAGTCTGCTTGGGTTCTCTCTTCCTCTTCCTCTTCCCTTCCCTCAGCTTATGTACACATTCTAAATAAATAAATAAACAAAATAAATAAATAAATAAAATCTTTTTTAAAAAAGTGCAGTAAATGAGAATTTCCATTATTACTAGAATTGCTACCATTAGGGCATAAAAATGAAGAACAGCCAGTTAATTTAGAATTTCGGATACGTGGGGGCGCCTGGGTGGCTTAGTCATTAAGCATCTGCTTTTGGCTCAGGTCATATCCCAGCGTCCTGGGATCAAGCACCACATTAGACTCCCTGCTCCATGGGAAGCCTGCTTCTCCCTCTCCCGCTTCCCCTGCTTGTATTCCCTCTCTCTGTGTCAAATAAATAAATAAAATCTTTAAAAAATTTTCAGATAAGTAATGAACATTTTTTTTGGCATACATATTTCCAAATACCACATTGTAATTTATCTGTTAGTATCTTAGTTATTAACTCTGCCCTAAATGATCCAATTACCTTTAAGACAGTATTATGTTCATCCTGATCTCATATAAATATATTTTAAGAATCTGATATTCTCTTTCTTTTAATTGGTAAGATAACTCCACTTATATTTATTATTGTTATGTTCTGAATGTTTGTGTCCCCTCAAAATTCCTATGTTGAATTTCCACTACTCAGTGTAATGGTATTAGGAGATAGGGCTTTTGGGAGATGTGTAGGTCAAGAAAGTGAAACCCTCATGAATGGGATTAAAGCTGTTATAAAAGAGACCCTAAACCATTCTGCCCTAGGAGGACATAGTAGAAAAACAGCTGTTTATGAATGAGGAACCCCTCACCAAACACTGAATCTGTCAGTGCTATAGTCTTGAACTTTCCAACCTCCAGAATTGTAAGAAAAAAAAAATTGTTGTTTATAAACCACTCAGACTGTGGTATTTTGTTATAGCAGTCTGAATGGACTATTATGATGATCAGTGTCTTTAAATTTGTTTCTGTAACTTTTATTGTGTTCAATTTTGTTTGCTTTTGTATGTCTTGTATCTTATTTGTTTTATTTTTATTTTACCATTTTCCTGTTAGTGATTTAGAGAATCTATATGCTCTTTCTCTTTTTATTGCAGTGCTTGCCCTCAGTATTTTATCATATAAGTTTATTGTAGAAATATGTTTTATTCTTTTCTCTGTCTTTGAGAAATTTATTTAAGATTCCTTTCATTAATGGTCCAACTCTTTTATGGGATTATTTTACTCTCATTTTATTAGAGTCTTTAGGAAATGAGGAGGGGCGCCTGGGTGGCTCAGTGGGTTAAGCCGCTGCCTTCGGCTCAGGTCATGATCTCAGAGTCCTGGGATCGAGTCCCGCATCGGGCTCTCTGCTCAGCAGGGAGCCTGCTTCCCTCTCTCTCTCTCTCTGGCTACCTCTCCGTCTACTTGTGTGATTTCTCTCTGTCAAATTAATAAATAAAATCTTTAAAAAAAAAAAAAAAAAAGGAAATGAGATAAATGTTTAATCTCATTAGATTTCTTCCTCCTTTCCTTCTTAATGTCTATTATATTTCTCCATCCATACTAGCTGGTCAGTTAGCTCAGGACTCTGTCATTCATCTGATTCGAGCATTAATTTCTTTTCTTTTTAAAGATTTATTTATTTGAGAGAGAGAGAGAGAACACAAGCAGGGAGGAGGGGCAGAGGAAGAGGGAGAAGCAGGCTCCCCACTGAGCAGGGAGCCAAATGGGGGGCTGAATCCCAGGACCGGGATCATGACCTGAGTTGAAGGCAGAGGCTTAACTAACTGAGTCACCCAGGTGCCCCTGATTCTAACATTAATTTCTTAACTGCCTAACTTGCAACCCTCTTTAATTTCCATCTTGGTGACTTCAGTCTAATTACTGTTAATCTATAAATTAACATTATCAGGTGCTTTCTGCTTAAAACTTTTAAATGCCTTACCATTCCTTTCTATATTAAATCCAGACAGAAAAATGTGATGCAGCCTTGCTTTTCATCAACTCACCAACCTCACTTCTAGTGTAGTTCAAATACTTGAAATTCCTGAGAGCTATCTGCTTATTGGCTATTCTATTTCTTTTAGTAAAGATTTCATATTGTCTATTCAGCAGGGTCATGGTACAGAAAGCATATTGAAGACGCAGAGTAAGCATTATGTTTCACTCAAATTGTTTAAATGTCCATACACATAATAAAATTATTATAAATGGGGCACTATAACATTCTGGGAATTGCCTAATGATATTCAGTACAGCATTTAACTTTCCTAGAGTAGTTTGCTTATGTTAATTTGGTTTTAATCAGGTAAAACACTACTCTTTACCACACTAGCAGTATTAGCTATTCTTGCATAAAAATGACAAGTCTTCTACAAAATTAGAAATACATATTTTGCCAAAAATTCGACCCATTCGATGATTATATGATTGTATTTTAATTATAAAGTACAAAGAACACTATTAGAAAAAAAATTTGTTTTAAAACAAAAGGTGGATTCTGTATGCTGTTTCATAAGTATTGTGTTCATTGAAGAATTTGAAATAGGCTTTTTAATGAATGCAATACTCTCAAGAATAAGAAATTCATTTTCTCATAAGTAGCAAAGCCTATTTGTTGCTATATTAATATAGTATTTTTGAGGCTTTTGTGTGGGAAACATTTCAGTCATAACATTTCCAAGAATATTATGGTTGAATTAAAAATATAGAACTAATGCCAAACATGTTAAGCTGAGATTTGAATTTCAGTTGATCCTTGGTGGTAATTTTTATCATACTTTATCAGTTAATAAACTCTGCAAGCAAAAATATTTGACATTATGTAAAGCATAATACTACCATCAAAGAAAAATTAAAACTCCTATATCCCTCACTGTAAATATTTCTAATTTCTTTTCACATATTAATCTATATAATACTAAAACTACCAAATAGAATGGATGCTACTATTATTTCCCTTTTTTTAGATTAGGCAACTGTGGCACACAGAGGTTAAGTAATTTCATCTGGGTGACAGATTTCAGGAATGGTAACCTGGAATTTGACTTTTAGGTAGTTCGACCGAGAGTCTGTATTACTTTAGAAACTGCTAAATGATAGTGATTGATGTTAGACATTTGTAACTGACAGAATTGACTATAGTTTCCTATTCCACTAGTGTTTCCTTTAGTCTGTAAAATATGGAAACACCCAAAACATTAGAGAATGAAAAACAATATTCTTAGAATCAAAATTTTGCCAATCCCTAAATAATATAGGTAGTGAGAATTTTGTCAAAGGTTAAAAATTATGCTATAATAATTTTTAAAAAGCATTCAGGATTAATGGGAACAAAGTGATTGAAAGAATTTTTAAAATATACTATATTAGTCTATATCAGTGGTCACTCACTTTGTAGCCCAAATGCAAATTCTCAGCATCAATTCATACGTACCAAATCAGAAAGTCTGGGTGTATGGCTTAACAGTCTGTGTTTCAGAAAGTTCTTCAGGTAATTCAGATGAACACTCAAGTTTGATGAACACCTGATTTTACTCACAATGATATAATCTAGTTAAGAGGCCCAATTGGGGGACACTTGGGTGGCTCAGTTGGTTGGACGACTGCCTTCAGCTCAGGTCATGATCCTGGAATCCCGGGATTGAGTCCCGCATGGGGCTCCCAGCTCCATGGGGAGTCTGCTTCTCCCTCTGACCTTCTCTTCGCTCATGCTCTCTTTCACTGTCTCTCTCTCAAATAAATAAATAAAAATCTTTAAAGAGGCCCATTTGGAAATATAAAAAACAGAAGTTTAAGTACATTAGAGAAGAGCCTAAGCCTAATTTTTAGTGTAGCCTGGCATGCCAAATGCTAAGTGTTTTGTTGTAATAATCTGAGTTAATAAAGAAAACACATTAAAGAAATTTGAAATTCTAAACTGTGTGAAAGGGAAAGAAAAGTGGAAATTGCACAGCCAGAGGTGGGGCGTGGGTGGGATTTACACAGACCAGACACCTGAGAGAAATTATGATGGGCTGAAGTCTTTACAATAAAAGTCAAATGAAAGCTCAAAAAAGTGAGCCCTAGATTCGGTTGGATATTGAAACCATATATTTTTAAATTAGTGTTCTCAATTACTAAAAGACAAGGTGCCTAGGTTATGAACTTAACTTCAATTTATGCTAACTGTGGACATGTGAGTTAGTCATTGGCTCTTTCTATATCTTAGTGTTTGTTCTTTAATTTATACTAAATATCAAATATCAAAACCTAACTCATGTATTTTTGAAATAATTAAATTATATGTAAAGAGCTCACCACAGTTTATGACACATAACAGACTCCCTCCCCCACAATATTAGATTTAGATTCTCCTTTTACTGTAAACAGAGTACATCACCATAGTGATGAGTGAGCTATGAGAGATTAAAAAAATATATATTGAATACTCTATTTACAAATATTTTGGGTAGAGACTAGTGATATTAATTCAGTTTGAAGGTACTATCTTATGATGTTCTGATGCTTGCAAAAGTTAAACTATGGAATAAAATAGAATTTTTTTACCTGACTATTTTAATAGTAGAATCAAAGAGATGCTTGACTCAAATGGCTTTACTTTCTATCCCTATACTCTACTTTTCATCTCATTCTCATAGTCAACATCATAGTGCAATGTACTTTGCCCAACTACAAAAAGGAAATGTGGAAGGAAGACCTAATGTATACATGAATAACAACAAACAATTATAATTGAATGTTCATCATGTTACAGGATCTCAAACTGAATATTAACACATTTAATCCTTGCAGCTATTTTATGAGATGAATATTACTTCTCTTTCATGGATGGGCAAACCATGGCAATAGGGTATCGAGCAAGTCTCCAAAAGAGATACAGTCAGTGATAACTAGAGCTGGGTTATAAAATCAGGCAATTAAACTCCAGAGTCTATGTATTTAATCACTGTGCCATGATTCAAGTCTCTTAAAATAAGGATGTTTACAAAGTAATATTGATTCATAGCCATAACAGCAATTCAAATATTGACATAACATTCAGGACATCTGTTCAAATTTAGATTACCATATCATACAGATGTAGTACAGAATGCCATAGACAGGCTAAGATTAGACTTGGCTAACTTATCATTGAAATAGTGATGTCTCATCTTAAAGCACTAATTATACATTTGCTTTTTAGCCCTGAGATAAAAATCCCTTTCCTATCTTCATCTTGTTTGTTCCTAAGCTTTTTGGATGTAATCTCTTAGGATCTGGAAAAAAGAAAAAAATAATTAGTTTACCTGTTATTTTTAAGCAAATGGTTCAGGAGAAAAAGCTTATGTCATAAATTCTCCCTCTAATTTTCAATCTCATTTAATGGGATAAATATAGTAAATAATACACAAAACCAGCTTAAGCCAGAGAGAAGCACCTCTTCAAGATGACTCTAAGGGGAACATTTCTAGATGCCCCTTGTTTCTTCCTTTACCATGGAGGAACCAGACCTGCCTCCTTCAGAAGCAGTCCCCAGGTGGTCTTGCCAGTTTTCACCTTTCAGTGTTTATGTCCAAGGACATTTTAAATCCTTCTTGGGAACTACATTTAAATTTTAAAAGAATCTTTTAAAAAAGAAAGTTTTCAAGCTGGCAGATGGAAATGAATATACAAAGACTATCTTTTTCCCTCTACTGAGACAAAATTGCCCTGATTTCTTTACCTCTTAAGTAATGCTAACTTTTAATTTGAATTTTTGTTGGGATAAAACTTTGATAAATTAGCACTTCTAAGCGAGTCAAATAGCAATTAGAAATTTAAGAAGTTCACTTCCTTTAAACTTCAATCATATTTTAATTCAGAAATTGTCATAAAAAATAATTTTTTACACGTGAGCATAAATTGCAGAAGCACGAGTATCATTATAGGTTGCTCTTCAGGTAGTATAAACACCTTTAATATAAACAAATATTTCATTTTTCAGAAGAACCCAAACAATTCCTGATAAAAGAATCAGTGACTATTGTAAACTATGTTTTGGCCATATTTTTAAGTAGTTGGTAAGGTTACCATAGTCAAGGTGAATTTAGTTTCATTGGATAGGAATTTGGAAATACTGAGAGCTGTTAGAAGATAATGATAAATGGTAGTGGCTATGTTTCATTAAGCAGCTGCAGGATTGGTATTAGGTGATGAAAAGTGCTACACTTGTCACATTATGGAGACAAAAAATAAATAAAGCAGCATTTTTGCAGTCCCACTTAAAAAAAGAAAAAATTTGTAAATATCTAAGTGCGTAGATTTTTGTTACTGATGCATTTCTTGCAGGGAGAGGGGTTGGAATGTTTCTGGGAGGACAAGAGTGATGAACAAACTATACATTTCCTATATGAACTATATTATTCCTTTTAATCTTTTCACAGCTGGTATGCAGCATAATTGGCAAACAGTAGGGGTACCATTTGGGTTTAAGTAGTCATTCAATGCACATTTATTTTGTGGAGAAGTGAATGGAGATTGACAGTCTTTCTCAGATTTATGCTTTCCTGGGGTCTGGGATTGTCTTTATAGGAAAACCTCCTCAGAGAAATATGAGAAAGAATCATTTCTGCAATATCAAGAGATCCTTCTGTTTTTATCACTCTGTGTTCCTAATGGAAAAGCAAAATCCTCTCCTCTTTGAAGACATTCTAGGTCTCAGATTTAAAATCTCTTATCCAGCATAGCATTCAGTTTAAAAAATACTGTAATCAGAATTTTCAGTATGACTGATTCATTCTTCTGAAAGTGGAATTGAATATATCACTCATTACTGTGCTATATATAAATATTTGTAAGTATCTTAGCTAATATGGTATGTATAATAATAATAATAATAATAAAAAAGCCTTTGGACAAAAATGTCTCTACATGGCAGGCATTCCATCAAATTTCTTGAACACCAGATGAGCTGTGATTGAAATGTATGAAAGACAGACTAAGAAGAGATTCCTGTTGTGCCTCTGGTACTAACATTCTTCCCTCTCCCCAGCAAATAAACTGCAAGATATGGCATTCTTTATAGACGTCTTTCTCCTTGTTTGCACAGTATTCAAGGATTGAATGTTGCTTTATGATGGCACTCAGTTTATGACAGTAGAATACAATCATGCAGTCATCAAAAAGTCTCATGTCTATGTCTGTGCATACTTTTCAATTATTTAAGTGATGTGCTATTCTTTACATTGAAAGAAGACCATCTTGGCTAACCTTTACTATTTTCTTTATTAGGAAAAGAATGGATTCTTTGGATTCTCCCTTAACATGAACTTGAAGATGTAGCCACATCATACCTATATTACTTCTGTTATGTGATTAAACAAGTCTTCTGTGGTCATGAAATGAAGAAAGCTAACTGCCCTCCACAACAGTTAGTTACTGAGGTATAAGCATTTCTAAAACCACTTGGTTTAATGGTACTCTGTGTGTGTGTGTGTGTGTGTGTGTGTGTGTGTGTGTGTGTATTGATAATATTTTTCTGAATCTAACACAGTGAGCCCATTTACAATTTTCCAGACCAAAGGACTCTGACAAATGATAAGATAGGCAATACACTTAGGGGAAATGATGTGGAACTCTCACTTTGCTCTACTCTGATAACCATCCGTTGAGTTGGGTAAAAAGAGATAATAAACTTTACTAGATGCACAGTTTTGCTAAGCCTGTATGTTCCATCCTTCCAAACCTTGTGGTATTAATTGTCTTTATTATCAGATCAATACCTAAGATGCTCAGCTGTATTGTAAGTAAAAATTAAAGCCTCACAAGCACTATGTGTCAGAGTGTCTTTAATTCATATATTGCTGCTGCTAGAACATAAGAAACAAAGGATACAAATGCTGTTGTTGAAGAACTCTATTAATATGTGGATGGGAAGATTAAAAAACAAAAATTCTGTTCCATCATTAATGATGTCCATGGCATTATTCAATAGAAGGATGTTTCCTGAGATTCACACTTGAAGATAGAAGGATTGAATATATTTTGCAGCTATAGCTTGAAAATAATTTTTAAAACTTCATAATTTACTACCTGAGCAAAGTTGTTTTTCTTCTATTATTATGGTAAGAATCTCCAGAGATAATTAAGGCAGAAGACACATATATTGATCTCTGAGCCTTCCTGGTATCCTAGTACTTGGTATGTTTTGTATTTGTTGGTTTACAAATTCAGAAGTGAATTAATTTGCTGCTGTATTAAGAAGAATACTACATGATTTCTGCATAAGGCATTCTGAAAATTCCCTAAACCTTTATTCTATTTCTGTGCATGATACTGCTCAGTGTTTATCACTGACTTCGTGATTGATTAACTGGGTAAAATTAATCTTCTAGCATAATAAGCTTCAGAGTCATGCCTCAAATCCATTTAAAAGGACCCATATAAATAAAACATTAGAATATATAGGTTATAACTTCTTGAAGAGAGATAATATACAATCTGAACAGTCTTTTAATATCTGTGAGTCTGTAAAACACTGATGATCAAATATCCTGTTACTGACTTCATAATAGCCAAATTTCAGTTTCAAATTTCAACATATTCAAAAATATTTATGATGGTGGAGGTCATTTTTATCATACAAATAACTTTGCATGAATGGATAATTTTCTATATGCAAAAATACTGATTAATAAGTTATATAACAGTTATAGTAATAAGATGTTTGTTAATTTCCAATTGCTGTCTTAACAAATCATTACTAACAGAAGTTTGAAACAACTCAGGTTTTATTATTTCAGAGTTTCTCTAGGTCAAACATTTGGGTATACTGTAGTTCATCTGGGTCCTTTGTTTTGAGTTTCTCAAGGCTTAAAGTCAGAATGTCAGTTGGGTTGCATTCCTTCCTATAAGCTCTATGATAGATTCATATCAAAGCTCATGCAGATGTTGGCTAAATTTAGTCCTGATATTGGAGGACTGAAGTTTCCTTGTTGTTACCCTTAGCTCCAAAGGCCCTGTCTATGGTATGTACATGGGGTTTCCTAAATCTCAGAACTATCAATAGTGTGTTCAATCTTTCTTATACTTCAAATCTTTCTGATGTTCTTTTTTGTGGCTTCTGGGCTTCACCAAACAAACTAAGCTCTCTGATTTTAAGGACCCTGGGATTAGCTAACTCTCTCAAGATAATGCAGGAGACTCTATCTTTAGGTCCCTAACCATAACTACATCAGTAATGTTCATTTTCTCATAAAACATATTAACACACTCATTTTTAAAAAATATTTAATTATTTATTTTAGAGAGTTGGGGGAAGGCCAGAAGGAGAGGGAAAGAGAGAGAATCCCAAGCAGACTCCCTACTGAGTACAGAGTCCAACACAGGGCTCAGTCCCCTGACTCTAGGATGATGATCTGAGTTGAAATCAAGAGTCAGACACTCAACTGACTGAGACACCCTGGCTCCCCTGGGATGTAGATATCTTTAAAAGTGGAGGAGTGTTTTTACTTATCATAGATACTTATTAGTTATTTTACATATCATGTTTTTTCACTATTAAATTGTTTCAGTTACACTTTATTTTCATACTCTAAGTGCTCATTGCAGCTCATTAAAAATATCATGTACAAAAATATATATTGAGCAGTTCCTAATAAGACCAAATGCTTTCTGTACAATTATCATTTTTCTTCAAAATAAAAAATAACAATCTGGGGCGCCTGGGTGGCTCAGTGGGTTAAAGCCTCTGCCTTTAGCTCGGGTCATGATCCCAGGGTCCTGAGATGGAGCCCCGCATCAGGCTCTCTGCTCAGCGGCGAACCTGCTTCCCCCTCTCTCTCTGCCTGCATCTTTGTCTGCTTGTGATCTCTGTCAGTCAAATAAATAAATAAAATCTTTTTAAAAAATCATAGTTTTCCTACTTATGAGGTAATTCTTAAATTTATGGGTTGATTTTTCTCACCTTTTAAATAAAAATTATTAGATATCTAATAAGATTTGTTGATCAGACAGATGGCTAAGGGTTTTCAAAGAGGTATGCCTAATGTATATTTCAAAAATTAAATTCTATTTCTTAATCGAAAACAAAAAAGATTAATTGTTCATTTTTTTAAGTACCAGAGGAGATGGGACAGGAATGTGTAGTCAACCATGAAAACTATGAAGGGATTTTAAGACATTTAAGTTTTTGTTGTTGTTGTTGTTTATTTTTTACATTATTTGCACAACACTATTGAAGTACTTACACATATTTTAACTCATTTAATCCTAAAAAAGGATTGGTATAATTATTAAACTACACTTTATAGATGAGAAACAAAGCCAATAGAAGTAAGAGATTTTCTCAAGTTATGCAATAACTAATGGTAGCACTTGGATGAACATTCTTAACATTAAGGTATATAAAATGTTTCTGTGGAGTATGTTCTTATTTGTGCCCATTTCTCCCACTGTCATACCACTACCAGTCATATAGTCTATCAAGGACTCAGAGAACTCTCAAAAGTAGTTTGAGGAAAAAGGAATGGGTCAATTCGAGTGAGGAGTGCTTGAAAAAATCTACAACAATGAAGGGTGGATATTGAATCTCAGAAAGAAAAAGATGGAAAATGGCTGTTGGACATAGCAAGAAGCAAATCGCAGATGATCTAAAAATGCCTTGGAAGAGTGGGGATAAGACAAAATTATAGTTAGCACCTGAGTTGGTTAGAGGCAGTAGAAACAGTCAAGAGTGACTATGAAAGGGATAAAAAGTTCAGTAGTCAAGAGAAAGATGGGTTCAAGGGAGGGTCCATATATATATTATATACTATGCTAGATATATAGATAATAGATGATAAATGATGATAGATAAATAGTAATATAGATAAAGGGAAATCATATCTATTTTTGATTATTAATGGGAATAAAAGTTGTAGAAATTAAGGTTAAGAAAGAACAGATTAATAAGTATATAAAAATCCAGAAGGGAGTATGAGCTTGCATATAGTTGAGAAATCATGCTTGGGTTAGAGGAGTGTTTCCTATTATAAAAGAAAGTAATTAAAAGCAATGAATCTGGATATAGGTTAATCAGCTGGTTTAAAGACATAAAATTAATGGCAATAACTTTCACTTTGAGAATATGAATCAAGGCCATTTACTAAAAATGTCTGAAGAAAAAGGGAGACCATTTGAAATAGTTACTGTGGACTATGCAGATAGAGATAACTAAAAAAAAAATATATGTAGAAACGTTACTGGGCAGAATTGGTACTGAAGTTGTGGCTGAATTTGGGATGATATCATTTTGAGAAATTAGTGATACCATATAGGCGTGAATCTGCAAGCATGTTGTATAAAGGTCAGATAGTAAATATTTCAGGATTTGTGGGTCATAGGTCTTTGTAGCAATTACTTAATTTTTGTTTTAATATGAAAGCAGCCATAGAAAATACATAAATGAATGGACATGGCTGTGTTCCAATAAGACCTTATTTGCAAAAATAAGTGTTAGGTTAGAGTTAGCCCAGGGGCCATAGATTAAAGATCCTTGTTCTGCAGGACTGTAGATCCATTTGGTTATAGACAAGGAATCGAAAGATCCTATTGGCCCTGCATAAAGTTTGCCAGCCAGTGAACAGGATCAGCAATAAGGCATGGGTGTCAAGAATGTAGGGACGAGTATTTATGTGTGGTGATGAGCACTGGGTGGGATACACAATTAATGAATTGTTGAACACTACATCAAAAACTAATGATGTTTATATGCTGTCTAACTGAACATAATAATAAAAATAAATAAATAAAGTGCTGACCACGTTGAATGAACCGGACTAGAAGTGAGAACTTGTTAAATCAGGAAGCAAATATACAGCTATTAATTAAAAGGATCAAAGGGCAGTGAGGATAGATAACATGTACATTGGGGTTGCTGGATAGAAGAAAAGGAAACAAAAGAACTAGATAAAATAAAATGTAGTAAAATCAGGCTATAGCAATTTTCTATGTGTGTAAATAATGAAATGATTATGTTTTTTATCAGTGTAAACAAGAAAATAAAATCAGTGATATAACCTTCAAAGAAAGGATTGATACAAAATTAAAATAATAAAAAAGTACCTAAAAAGCTAGTAATAGATGATAAATAAATAAACAGAAGTGTATGATAACAAAGTAAATGGATTGCATAGAAATTCCTCTGAAAATAAAAGATAGAATTACCATATGATCCAGCAATTCCGCTTCTGGGCATAATCTCAAAAGAAATGAAAGCAAGGACTTGTTCATGTTCATAGCAGCATTATTTGCAATAGCCAAAACATGGAAACTTAAGTGCCCATCAACAGATAAATGGATAAACAAAAAGTTGAACTTTTACACCATGTAAAAAATTAACTCCAAATGGATCAAATACATAAATGTAAGACCTAAAACTATAAAACTCAGAAGAAACATGGGGAAAAGCTTCATGAAACAGGAATTGGCAATGATTTCTTTTATACGACAACAAAAGCACAAAGAGAGTAAAAACAGATAAAATAGACTGTATCAAAATTAAGTTTATGCATCAAAAAACACTATCAACAGAATGAAAAGAAAACCTGAATGAGAAAAAATTGCAAATAATATATCTTATAAGGCATTAATATCCAGAATTTACAAAGAACTCCTATAACCTAACAACAACAAAAATAACCTCACTTAAAAAAAAAATGGGTAAATGACTTCAATAGACATTTCCCTAGGGAAACAGAAATGGCTAACAAGCTATGAAAAGATGCTCAACAAAATAATCTTTAGGAAGCTAAAAATCAAGATCACAATATTATCTTATACCCATTAGGATGGCTACAATAAAAACACACATATACATACAACAAAAGTTGTGGCTAGGATATGGTGAACTTAGAACTCTTGTGCACTATTGGTGGAATGCAAAATGATGCATCCCTCTATGGAAAACATTATGGCAGTTCTTTAAAAAATGACTAATAGAACTACCATATGTTCTAGCAATTCATATTTGAAAGAACTAAAAACAGGATCTCAGGTTAAAAAGATATCTGCAGCATTATTTATAATCATAAAGAGGTGAAAGCAGCTCAAGTGACCTAGTCCATCAATGAATACACAAAATGTGGTATATACATCCAATGGAATATTATTTGGCTTTAAAAAAGGCAAAACAAAATCTGATACATGCTATAGCATGGAAGAAAATAAACTCAGTGATATAACCTTCAAAGAAAGGTTAAGAAAGAACAGATTAATAAGTATATAAAAAACCAGAAGGGAGTATGAGCTTGCATATAGTTGAGAAATCATGCTTGGGTTAGAGGAGTGTTTCCTATTATAAAAGAAAGTAATTAAAAGCAATGAGTCTGGATATAGGTTAATCAGCTGGTTTAAAGACATAAAATTAATGGCAATAACTTTCACTTTGAGAATATGAATCAAGGTCATTTGATGATGTTATTACAGTAAGTGAAATAAGCCAGTTACAAAAGGACAAATATTGCATGATTCATGATTCCATTTATATACAATACTTAGAGTAGTCACATTAAAAGGAATAAATAGTAGAATGGTAGTTGCCAAGGCAGGGGGGAGAGGGAAATGGAGGATTAGAGGAAGATTAATGGGCACAGAGTTTCAGTTGAGAAATACAAAAAAATTCCAGATATAGATGGTAAAGATGGTCACGAAATAATGTGGATGTACTTAGGTCTTTCTCTTAAAAATGAACTCTGTAGAGTCAAATATATTTGATCACTAATTTACTGGCTCTGGAGTTAGGGTGTGTAGGTTTGACTCAAAATTTAATTGCTTACAAATTGGTGATTCTGGGCAAGTCAGATAAGCTCTCTAAGACTTAGTTAAACATCTGTAAATGAGAATAATATGAAAACTTAAACCGTGATGGTGTTGCAAGACAGAATGAGATAATACTTATGAAGTACCTACCACCACACATGGCACATAGAAAGAAATCAACACAAATTAATATTTAATTATGATTATTACCTCAAGCTTCTAAAACTTCTAAAATATGTGCAGTGATAATGAAACTAATAAAATAGGGAATGCAAGAGGAGAAAAAGAAATGTTATATGAGAAGGTAGCCCTAGTGTTGAGTGCATTTGCTTGAGTAGCCAAGAAAGATAGCTGTAGAAATGTCAACAGGAAATTAGAAATTCTCAGGCCCAGGGTCTGAGAGAATGATTCTGACCAAAGACATTAAATTGGTGGTCGTGTTATGGTAAAAGGTTTTAATTTCCTACAATGTTAAAATGTATAACTAGACATAAATAGATTATGATTTCAAATTCTACTACCAGTGTAACTTTAAATATATGGCTTAGGTCTCAGTGAGAAAGACCACATTTATTTCATAGATTCTAAACTTAATTTATTTACATAATTGTATGTTCTAAACTTAATTTATTTACATAATTATATGTTCTAAACTTAATTTGTTTACATAATTATAATAAAATTAATTTATATATAATTTATATAATGTAGTAATAACAGTAATTTATATAAACTTCTTAGCATAGAGAAGGTGATTAGATGTACCATTAACAAAAAGCAATGATAACTTTTGAGATTAAGTGATTTAAGCACATGATAACACCAAGAAGAGTTACCATCTGAAGGCATGGACACTCACTATGTAACTGTGTCAGCCCTGTTCTTCACATTTCACTTGAATTTTCTCCTCTATCTTCAAAAACCTTTGGGACCTATTTTTATTCTCTTCCACATTTTTATAAATATGTAATAAGAAGTTAAAATATAGGGAGGAGATGAGATTTATGGGCAGTATCTTAAAGAATGCTTTTTGGTTGCTTGAAAGGAAGAATGAGAGAAGCAGGAGCACCCAAAGATGGAACAAGGCAGTCCCAAAAATGATTGAACAAGTACAATTTCACTGAAGTCAAAACATGAGAGAGTTAAAAATTATAAACCACATGAATTTTCTTGCAGGATAATCAAATTATAACATTATTTTATAATGAGATTTTTTAATGTTTTCCTTTCACGTACATGCTTGTATGTTGTGACAGCATTTTAATGGACTTTCGGCATACACTACAATTGAATCTAAATTTCCTTCACTCAGCTTTTGCTGAAACAAGCTACAGAGTTAATCTTAAAATGACTCTATTGAGAAGAGAGTGAATTTTGCATAGTGTACAATAAGTCTGAAAACATGGAGATGAAATCACAAATGAAACTTTGACCCAAAATCCTACTTAATGTTAAAATCAAGACAAGGCTTAAAAAATAAAAATATGTCATTAATCATGGTTAATCTATGAAACCACTACAAACATGATACTATACTGTGATCCCATTCTTCTGTTGTAAATCAGCAAATTTCATACACAATTCACCTAAAATTTAATGTTATATGCAATATGCTTCACAATCAAATATTTAAGAATTCAGTATAAACATAGAATTTATCTAAAATAAGTCAATATCACCAATTGGATCATGGGTCTGCCTCACTGATTATAAGTTAAATGCTTTGAGGATCACTATTTCTTAAAAGCAGTTCTATTACTACCCTATGGGTATTTCTAACCAGTGGGTTAAATGTTGAAGTAGCAATTGATAATGATCACTGGGAAATGTTTGGATATAATATAAATATTAATAAGAAATATTTACCTTTCAGAACTCTAGAAACTCTGTTTTTATATTAAACTACATAAAATCACAATGTAGCTGAAAAATTCAACAGATATTATAGAGATTTGTTCCAAAATTATGTTTTAGGAAACATTAGTTCTATAAAATATTAATATATGCTTCATTAAAGAAACGTTTGTGGGACAAAGACATTAAGGAGATACTGAAGTAATTATCTGTAAAGGGACTTTTGGGGCTTTTTAAAAGGGCACTATGTGTTTTCAAAAGACAATCACATAAACATATCTTTCTCCATTTTCTTTCTCTGATCATAGAGCCAGGTACAAGTACTTATACAAGTACTATGAAGAGATGGCAAGAGTTGAGCTCTGGGACCTCATTGGGGATAAAACTCAGCTCTGTCATTTCTTAGGTGTGAATCGTTTAACTTCACACTTTGTGTGAATCGTTTAACTTCTTTGTGTCTCAACTTTCCCAGCTGAAAGTAAGGAAACAAAAATACATAAAAAGAAAACAAAAATGATCTTCTGTGGTTCTAATGACTAAACATTGATATTTTGAGGGTTTTAAGTACTATTTGGCTCCTCCTGTGAGGCTCTCTCTCATTAATAGTTTGCTTTTGTTACAATGTGTTATGAATTGAATGCCTGTAATCTCTCTCCCTTAACTTCGTATGTAGAAACCCTAATCCAATGTCTTTGGTGTATGAGGTGAGGTCTTTGAGAGGTTATTAGGTCATGAGAGTGGAGCCCTCATGAAAGAGATTAGTCCCCTTATAAAATGATCCCACTTCCCTCCCCTTTTCTCCTATATATGGTGACAGCAAGAAAGTGGCTGTCTGTAAAGGAAGAGGAGCACTGACCAGATATTCAACCTGCTGGCATTTTGATCTTGAACTTCCCACCATCAAAACTGTGAGAAATCTGTCTTATTTAAGAATTCCAGTCTTGGTATTTTTGTTATAGCAGCCCAAACTAAGATATTATAATTCCCCAGAACATCACTAAGGAGCAGTGTGCTAAAGGGAAATTCTATTTTATCATATTTCACTACTATCCTATTCTACATTTTCAATAAGATGAGCCCAACTTTTGTTATTCTTCATTTGCTGCTTATGATGGATACTCTAGTAGGTATTTTATTGAGTAAGCATAGATGTGAATGTTTAGGTGTAAGGGAATAATTTCATCCAAACAAGATACCAAATCTCACCAAAAATGATTCTGTTTTAGAAGTAATAAGAACCAGTAGAAAAGTTTTTCTCAAGTCAGTGATCCTGTTTAGATGAGTCATGGACTCTATCAAGTGTTTGACAGGATTAAGGACATGGAGTTATAGGATTATGGAAGATTCTTTAGAATCACATAAGGTTACTCTAAGCCATGTTTAATAAATATGCTAAACTGTGAACAATTAAGAGATTTGTACTTAATAAAATGTTACTAGAGGTGGCATGTTCTAGTGGAAAAAGAATATAGACCTCAGGATCAGCCACTTATGCACTGATCATGAGAAAGTTGGTCAATTTCTTTGAATTCTAACTTTCATTTTGAGATTGTTATGAGAATGGCTAGTTGGTTTTTATCTCCATGTTTTGTGAGGTATATACTAATATATTGTAGAGCACCATCTTACTTTTTAAAAATAGAACACATCTAGAAACTAAAATTTTTAGCTTTTGTATTTCATAAAAATGACTTCCTTAAATATCACTGCTAGCAGAGTATAAAGGAGATAATGTATGCTAATTATACATGATAAGATCATGATTATTTTATTCTTTTATATGAGGAATGGGGAATTAAAGAAAAAGTTTTCAACAAAATCTCTGACCCTTACAAAACTAAAAAGGAAAGAAGTTCAAGTACAAGGCATATCTTATTTTAGCTCTTCCTCTCTTTATATATGTTAGCTAAATAGAAAACACAAATTTTATTTAAAGCACCTAGACAATAAAGAAATTTCTCTGTGTAATGAAGAATTAATGAAGGCTTGCAAAGAAAAAAGCAGATCAGCAAATGATTGAGGAAGTAGAAAGAGGAAAAAAGAAAACAATGACAGTAAAAGGCAAAAGTAAGAGAAGGAAAGAAGGCAAAAATTTGGGAACATGAAAGATGGGTGAATACATAAATATGCACAAAGATTAGTACAGGGAAGAAAGGAAAGAGAGACAGAAGGTAAAGAAGGATAACAATCATGAACTTAGAGAGAAAATTAGCATATACAACAGAATTTCCCTTTGGTACACCTTTCCTATGTGATACTTTGAGGAATCATAGTGTCTTAGTTCAGACTGTTGACAATATCATGTGAGAAAGATGGATAACTTCAGCTGATGCTTATTTGCATATGCCTGGAAAATAGTATGTTGTGTCTTTTCATTGATGGAATATCTACCTAGAGATAAAGATAATATTTAAATATGTAAATATTTATATCCTAGGTATAAAAATAGTCCTCTCCTTATAATATATATTATTCTCTCTATATAGAGGATAGTACGTATTATTCTATATATAGCAAATATTTGCCTAGAATTTTAACTCCATGAATACAAACAACCATTTATTGTTGTTTACTCATTTTTATTGTTGTTTACCATTTATTATTGTTACTCTAGTAATTTAATTGTCCTAAAATAAGATCTATTTGTCACTTATATCCTAATCACTTATATCACTTATATCCTAATACAAATGCCTGTTTATTTTGATGCCCAAATAAATCAAATCAATTTGATTATCCAATTAGGATTATTAAAAGTGCTTTTCTAAATAGGAATCATTTTATGCTACATTCATACCTCAAATATGAATGGTTTCAACATTGTTGAAAGATTAATATATACAACACATAATTTAGTATATTTCTTAGTAACCTTTTTCTATATATAGTTTTAAAAGATTGTTGACTTTCATTATGTTATTGGTTTTGCTACAACTGTTTCACATACTTATTGAATAATAGTCTTGTTAAATGTATTTTTAAAACACCTACTTTCAACTTTTATAGAAATTTAAATGGTGCTGACCACAGAACATACTTAAAAATTAAATGTGAAGGACTTGTGTGTGTGTGTGTGTGTGTATTTACTTTCAGATGAAAGGGCCTTGGATCAAAATTATTATTATTTTTTTATTTGTCTAATGGTCCCAGAAATGTTCTTTTTTTATTATTTTTTAATTTTTTTTATTTTTTATAAACATATATTTTTATCCCCAGGGGTACAGGTCTGTGAATCACCAGGTTTACACACTTCACAGCACTCACCAAAGCACATACCCTCCCCAATGTCCATAACCCCAGCCCCCTTCTCCCAACCGCCCTCCCCCCAGCAACCCTCAGTTTGTTTTGTGAGATTAAGAGTCACTTATGGTTTGTCTCCCTCCCAATCCCATCTTGTTTCATTTATTCTTCTCGTACCCACTTAAGCCCCCATGTTGCCTCACCACTTCCTCATATCAGGGAGATCATATGATAGTTGTCTTTCTCCGCTAGACTTATTTCACTAAGCATGATACGCTCTAGTTCCATCCATGTTGTCGCAAATGGCAAGATCTCATTTCTTTTGATGGCTGCATAGTATTCCATTGTGTATATATACCACATCTTCTTGATCCATTCATCTGTTGATGGACATCTAGGTTCTTTCCATAGTTTGACGATTGTAGACATTGCTGCTATAAACATTCGGGTGCACATGCCCCTTTGGATCACTACATTTGTATCTGTAGGGTAAATACCCAGTAGTGCAATTGCTGGGTCATAGGGCAGTTCTATTTTCAACATTTTGCGGAGCCTCCATGCTGTTTTCAAAATTATTTTTAAATTCTCAAATATTCTGATCTAAATTTGCATTATGAATCTTAGAATAATGCATTATTAGTCAAGGAATTATTCCTCTTTCTTTGAAGGTCTTCTAAAATTTCAGTGTAGTTTGAGCTAATGAGAACTACTCCAAAGCTGAAGAAACTCTGCCCAGTAATTACAACAACCTCTGCTATATGATTTTTATATCTACTGATAGGTGTCTTTCTATCTGTCTACCTGTTATTTTTGCTGTATATATTTGGTTTTCTAAGAAAACTGTTACTTCCATATATGCTAGATTTATTTTTTTTTTTACACCTTGAGTAATTCCTGTTTTCCAAATGCACTTGAAGCTTCATAAAACCCTTGTTTAATGATGAAAGGGAAAAAAAAAAAGCACATACTGAAGTAAAGTAAAGTATATAGTATGATTTAAACATTCAAAATGGCTATGCTATAGTACATATGCATTCATTTGCTTACTGCAATAAAATATACTATTAACCTTACTTTTCTATATTTTAATATACAAAGTAGTAATGTATTTATCTAATAATAATTACCACTTGATATTGTTTTTGGTTAAGAAACACATTTCTTTGTGTTTCATTATAAGAACTGAAAAATTAGAATTTTTCAGTATTCATGGAGAGTTAAAATGTGTTCTGGAAACAAGTAATAGCTTTCTTTGTCAAATAACTTACCAGCAAACAACAGGTAATTTGTTCTCTGAGTTGATTCCTTTTATTTTATACAATGATAGTTAAGATACTTCCCTGAAATATTATTTTGTGTAACTAACATAGAGTTTACAGTTTCTCAAAATTAATCTTCAGTTTCCAGTTTTCATCATCTATCTGTCTCTCCCTATAAATTTCAAGCATTCCAAAATGAGTGTGACCTTTTTAGCAAAAGTACATCAATCAGGTACACTGTAATTTATTTTCAAGTCATTGCATCAGATGGAAGGAAATTTGAATGAGAAAAGGAAATAAAATATCAGTTTTGATCATTTTAAAATACATTTTAATTGTAGCAATCTCCTTTCAAATTTAAGTATAAATAACATATTCTAATAAAGTCAGCATGAGAAATCTATGATTTAATCATACTTTCAATAATAATAACTTAGCAGAAATTTAGCTCACATCTTCTGAGTCAATTATTTTTCAAAATGTTATGTCTATATTAAAAACTGATACTATTTGGGGGCATTGGTCATAATGCAAAATAGAGTCTTTTGAGTACTTTTTAAAACTTACAGAGCATTTTTCTCTAAAGGGCACTGACGTAAAGTGCTGGAATCTCTAATATCTTGCTCTATTATGGGATGTGTTTAAAGTGGAAAATATTTATCTCCTGAAGCTTGCCAAAAGTTGTTCTCAATAACACAGAGGAACAAAAATTTACCATAATTTTCCTCTTACATTGCGTACTGTTTTGAGTAGTATCAGCTGATATGTAAATATTTTGTAACTTAGAAATAAGATTATAGAGTATTATTGGAAGCTAAAGATTGCAGGAAGTGATTTATTCTGTATCCCTCCCCCCATATTTAAGGAAGAACAATAATAAAAACAATCAAGGGAAGAATAAAAAGGAAATTCAGAATCATCAAGAACTTTTTGTGATTCTCAGTATTTCAATTGAAAAATAGGTCTTTGAGACACATAGCAAATAGCTACTTAATTTTTAAAATTTGTTTAAAATCTTTTGAGTTTTTATTTAAACTCAAGTTAATTAACATACAGTGAGTGTAGTATTAGTTTCAAGTGTACAATATAGTGATTCAACACTTCCATGCAACATCCAGTATTCATCACAGGTGCCCTCCTTAATTCCCATCACCTATTACCCCATCCCCCCCACCCATCTCCCATCTGATAACCATCAGTTTGTTTCTTGGTTTGCCTCTCTTTTTGTTCCTTTGCTCATTTGTTTTGTTTCTTAAATGTCAAATCTGAGTGAAATCATGCCATTTGTCCTTCTTTGACTGATCTATTTCACTTGGCATTATATTCTTTAGATCCATCCATGTTGTTGCAAATGACAAGACTTCATTCTTTTTTATGACTGAGTAATATTCCTCTGTGTGTGTGTGTGTGTGTGTGTGTGTGTGTGTGTGTGTGTGTGGTATTACTTCTTCTTTATTCATTCATCATTGGATGGACACTTGGGCTGTTCCCATAATTTGGGTATTATACGTAATGCTGCTATAAACATTTGAATTAGTATTTGAATTAGTATTTGTGTATTCTTTGGGTAAATACCTAGTAGTGCAATTGGTGGATCTATTTTTAACTTCTTAAGGAACCTTCATACTATTTTCCACAATGGCTGTATCAGTTTGCATTCCCTCCAATAATACAAGAGGTTTCTTCTTTTTCCACATTCTTGCCAATTCCTGTTGTTTCTTGTGTTGTTGATTTTGGCTATTTTGATAGGTGTACGGTGATATCTCACTGTAGCTTCAATTTGTATTTCCCTGAGGATCAGTGATATTGAGCATCTTTTCATGTGTCTGTTGGTCATCAAGATGTCTTCTTTGGAGAAATGTCTGTTCATGTCTTCTGCCCATTTTTTAATTGGATTATTTTTGTGGGGTTGTTGAGTTTTATAATTCTTTATATATTTTAGATACTAACTCTTTATTAGATATGCCATTTGCAAATAACTTCTCCCAGTCTGTAGGTTGCCTTTTGATTTTGTTGATGCAATTTTGTTGATTGAAGCTTTTTATTTTGATAAAGTCCCAATGGTTTGTGTTTGTTTTTGTCTCCCTTGCCTCAGTAAACATATCTAGAAAGAACACGCTAAGGCCAATATCAAAGAGCTTACTGCCTGTGTTCATTGCCAAACTGATTCCTTTTTCTTCCCAAATTCATGGCGGTGTGCATTTTTCAGTGTTTCCTGTAGCATGTTGTGGTTGAATGACAGAGATTTAGACAATGAAAAATGAGCAGAAGTATATATGATGATTCTAGAGCCCTGGACACATAAGTGATCCCTGTTGCTCATTTTCTTTGAAGACATATGTTGAAGATGAAGCCATAAAATGGAAGAATCTTTGTCCCTGAATTACCACATGGAGAACTGTTAGTCCTTTAGACACATGTTTTGGTTTTTATATCATATTTGAGCCATCACAATATTTTCATTTGTTACAGCACTCTAACATTCAGTAATCAATGCAATGATATTTCAGTTATTCTTAATTATTAGAATTCAAATGTTGATTTACAAAACAAAAGCTTTACAAATAGAAAATGTGTATATTTGTGAACATTTTTGATTAATGGCATTTGATTAAAAACAGGTTTAATTAAAGAACAATGAAGATTTGGTAGATTCTCCTGGGCCATATTAAGATTCTTATTTTTTTTAATGTTTTATTTTGGAGGAGGTTTTTTTTTTTTTTAAATTACAAAAAAGGCATTTAGAAAAATTATCTCACAATTTTAGAATCTGTTATTTCTTCCATTAGACTAAATATTCTCTGAGTCATATGTCATTAATTTTTGCAGGCCAGAGTTTACTTATATTTAGCAAATGATAGATGTTCAATACATTTTTATTGACTGTTTGAATAAATCTATCAATTTTTGTATCTCATTTTATGTTAGCCATTGTATTTATCATTTATCATTATTATGACACGTGCTTATTTGTTTTTACAACCTCTTATAAATGTGATATAAATGCAAACAGGAAGGGAAATCAATAGAGAGTAGAGACAAATATTTTGATTTGTCCTGACTATGGACAGGCTCAATTCCAGTACAAAGATATGTCAAAAACTGTGGTAGTCAAAGCAAAATATGAAGTCATGTCCTTCAATAGGCCTCAGGTTAAGAGTGAAGTAATGAGAGGAATGAACTTTTAGAACAATGTACTTTGTAGGTGTCAATGATGGTCAGTTTAGAATACTTGAGAAAGAAATTAGCTTCAAAGAGGGAAAATTGAACAAAGAATTAAAAAAGCTTTAGTTACATTAGACACAATGAGAAGGAAGGCAAGTGGATGCTACCTCTAGGGTCAGAGTCTTTCTGTATTTTATTTTATTTTATTTTATTTTTAAGATTTTATTTATTTATTTGACAGAAATCACAAGTAGACGGAGAGGCAGGCAGAGAGAGAGAGAGAGGGAAGCAGGCTCCCCGCTGAGCAGAGAGCCCGATGCCGGACTCGATCCCAGGACCCTGAGATCATGACCTGAGCCAAAGGCAGCGGCTTAACCCACTGAGCCACCCAGGTGCCCCAGAGTCTTTCTGTATTTTAGATAAATTATTTCTTGGAAAATAAAACTTCTGGGTAGTATATTAATGAAAAAAAAATCCTTGTAATATATGTATGCATTATATATGTTATTTTAATGTATACATAAATATTTGCTTAGGGTTGTATATTTATGTGTATTCTGATGTTTAAGAGCAAAAGCTCCTTAAAATATTAATTTTAATTGGGGCGCCTGGGTGGCTCAGTGGGTTGGGGCCTCTGCCTTCGGCTCGGGTCATGATCCCAGCGTCCTGGGATCGAGCCCCACATCGGGCTCTCTGCTCAGCAGGGAGCCTGCTTCCTCCTCTCTCTCTGCCTGCCTCTCTGCTTACTTGTGGTCTCTGTCTGTCAAGTAAATAAATAAAATCTTTGGAAAAAAAATATTAATTTTAATTAGACAGTAACACAAGACAATATTAAAAATTTCCACTTGGTAGATAAAAGCTGAAGGAAAAAAGAATCAAATAATCATTTTCAGGATTGTCAGTGAATAGAAAGAATTCCACCAAACAATAGCAAATCAAAGGACAAACCAAGATAGAACAAGATTTTCAAGCTGAAAATCAACACAAATCACATTATGATGAATGTATACAATTAACTATGATAGTAGGCAATTCAAAGTTACACCAATTTTTCTTCAAAATTATCTTGTTTTAAGCATTTCTTATGAATGAAAAATGATTTCCAGTTTTGTTTTTAGCCATCAAATAACAAACACCTTGTAAATGAGAAGGAAACAAGAATCCATTTGGCTACTGTGCCAGGAGGGACCCTAACAGCAGGTGATTACAATAAAAACCACCTTGTTGTTATATAGTTAACATCTGTGCTTTCTAAATGGTAAAGTAAATGAACATAATGGATATAGTTTTGGATTCACATTTTGCCACCTGCCTTTACACAAGCGTATGCAGATTGTCTTCAAACCACAGAGCCAAAATCTCAGATACATCCTGCCAATTTTCCTTAAATGATTGTATGCAACAATGATAAGGAACCAACACATTTTGCAATTTTGTTCACAAGGAAAGAGCAATAATTAAGTTTATAACACTGAAAGGCTAGAATCAGAAGCATTTTTCGAGGTGAATAAAGACAAGAAAGCAAAGATCCAGTAGAATTCCAGATTATCCTATTGTTTTGAAGGGTTTAAAAAATATATATGATATAAATACAACTGATTAAATAAAGGACAAATATATATGAAATTTTTGGCTGATATAATAGCATTCATTGAGATTAAACATAGGTAAAAATATTGGATATTGTGCAAACGTGATTCTTTGTATGGTTACTTAAGGTCTTCAATTATAGTATAGAGAACAATTTGCCAATTATTTTCAGACTTTTTTTTTTTTTTGCCCTTTTGAAACACCTAGAAAACTCAAAGATGTGCACTTTGAAAATAAATGAACTTGTTGCCAATTACTTCCAGATACTTGCTCTCTGTTATGATGTACTTTCTTAGTTCTTAAGAGGATAGTAAGAATTAAAAGTAAAGATATCTATAATTGAATTTAAAAAAAATATTAAATATCTTTGTGTTTGTTGAAAACATTCAACTTGACCATTCTTTCTTTATCCTCCTTAAACTAAAAATTTTAATAAACATGAAATTGTGTTTGCAGGCATAGTTTTGCAGTGGGTAAAACATTTGATTATGAGTGAAGAGAATCCTAGCCTCTCTGTTTCTTTGTTTTGTAGTTGAGAGAAGGTCTTAAAATCTGGTCTTGAGATTCTTTGTTTATAAAGTGAAGCATTAGTATCATTAGTGTTAAAACCAAGCTGTCCTTGTATGTTTCAAAAACATAAAGTTAAATGAAAAGTGTCTCTTTGACAATGTTTGGGAAGCAGTAATTGTATAGTCTCTCAACAGGGACACCATGACATCAGAATATTAAAGTCTTCAAAAAATCTTGAAGAGGGGTTCCTGGGTGGCTCAGTGGATTAAAGCCTCTGCCTTCAGCTCAGGTCATTATCTCAGGGTCCTGGGATCGAGCCCCACATAGGGCTCTCTGTTCAGCAAGGAGCCTGCCTTCCCTCTCTCTCTGCCTGTCTCTCTGCCTACTTGTGTTCTCTACTGTCAAATAAATAAATAAAATCTTTAAAAAATTTTTTTTAAAAATCTTGAAGAAAAACCTAAACGAATAAATAAATTAGTGAATGAATGAATCAATAAATAAAACGATAATTTCCTCAAATCATTTAACCAGAACCATGTCCAAAAGTTGGAATGGGGGTAATAAGGTTAGAAAACATATTAAAATATCTCCAACCCCTTTGATGCGGCACTGTTATTTTGACGGCAAAAGTGGTATCAGGTAGTTTATGGGTCCCTTTTGTTAATAAATTGCTATGATTCTAAATATATTTGAAAATAACAATTTTTACATGTTCTCCAGAAGTTGAAATGTGACTTGCATAACTTAGCATTAAGAAACATTTTGCTCTTTTAGTCATTCCCAAATATCTAATCAGTGGACATACTGTAAATTCTTATTTGGACATTTAAATGCAATTTCCCCCCCTTTGAAACATACCTCATACTACGCATCTGATAAGACAAGCAAACACCATCTGCTTGGTTTTTAAATTGACATTTTCATCACCTGAGTGTGTTCTTCTGTGTCATTTTCAGGAGGAAATAATACAAAATTTGAAATAAAGTAGAAAGTTTTAAATTTCTAGGATTACTCTCTCTACTATTAGGAAGTACATATGACTCATATAAAAACATTAAAATATGCTATGATTCCAAAAAGTTGTATTTTAGATCAAAAGATAGAATTAAATTTCTTATATATTCAAATTCAATATAGTATTATTCTTTTTTTTTAAGATTTTATTTATTTGACAGTAAGATAGACAGTGAGAGAGGGAACACAAGCAGGGGAAATGGGAGAGAGAGAGGCAAGCTCCGCCCTGAACAGGGAGCCTGATGTGTGGCTCAGTCTCAGGACTCTGCGATCATGACCTGAGCTGAAGGCAGATGCTTAATGACTGCCACCCAGACACCCCTAGTATTTTATTCTAATATGCATTTTCACATGATTTTCATTTTGAAAAACAAGAGCTGCTTATGAATATCTCTTTAAGTAGTGTCATTCATTAACTTCTGTTGTGTCTGTAATATATATATGAATAGCATATTAATAGATATATATGTCATTCTAAAAATAAAAATAAATATCCTTAGGGTTTTAGAAACAATTTGATGAAAAAAATATTTTATAAAACTAGTATAGAAATGACTTGTGACTTTACTGACCTATTAGGTGACTGGATAACAGTAAGACATATTGCTATATTAAGACTATTACATTCAACAGATTCTTAATGCCTCCTCCTTAGTATGTGCTGAAAGCAGGTAGCATAGAGAGGAAAGATGTATGTTAATAAGGCTAGTGGAAATTCCCACATATAAACAAACCAATACAAACACCAACATAGAATCACGACAATTTTAAGCATAGTATACATTTGTAAGTCTTGATGACTCTTTAGGTGAGAGGATGACTAACCGTCTCAAGATAAAGACAAGGGAAGAATTTATAGACAATATGAGAACTGAACTAAACAAATGAACTGTAACATAGGACAGTGTGTTGGTGTATGAGGAGAGTGAGTCATACCAGAGAGCCAGAAGACAAGTAGAATTTTATGAAACTGATAATAAGTAAGATGTATTCCTACACCTGTATATAGTGCATTATCCCTCAGGTAGAAGCTGCTGATGGAGTCTGGTGGATAATGAGAGCTCATGAAGAGTCTTAATATACTCTTCTAAGAAGTTTGGAGGTGATTTTAAAATGGCATTGGACTGCAGATGGCATTGTAAGGCTATTATATAAGCAAATTTGGACATTAAAAAAGTAGTCCAGAAGCAGTGTTGAGAATAGGTTGTTCTGGAGGAATATTTGAGATATTGTAAAATTTTGTCTTCTTTAGAAACATTTTTCAGGTATTAAAATGAAGGGTGAGACTGGGCATGTAAAAAAGAAGATATAATTATGGTATGTTTAAGGGTCAGAAAGAACCTTTTAAATGAATTTGGACTATTTTCTTATTTTCTGTAGATATATTGATTCCATTTTTTGAGATACCAAAAAAAAAAAAAAAAAAAAGGAAGAGGAACACTTTTTGTGAAATGGTACTGAGTCAGTTATTGATCTACTAAGTTTGAGACACACCTGCCTGGCCTCTAACTGCAGGTGCTAAATCTGTAGCTGGACCTATGAACCTGGAAACTCAGGACGAAGTTTCAAAATGAGTTAAGAAAAATGTAAATGTAGCTGAAATCACGGAGAAAATTATTATTTGTTTGAAACACAGGGAATAAAATGAATGGAAAATTCTTTGGATCTCAGCAAAAGTGATGTTGAGGTCATCCAAACAGAGAATAAACTGTGGAACGGAAGATCACTAAGTAAGGTATCTGAGAAAGACCCTTTCTTAGACCAAAGGTAAAAAAAAAAAAAAAAAAAAATAGGAACCCATGAAAAAGAATAAGATGTAGTGAAAGAAACATTGAAGGAGATAGGAAAAATAATACCACTGAGAATTTCCAGATATATAGAGTGCTAAGAATTTCAAATGCTATAAAAAGTTGTATCAATCCATTTCTGAAAAATGCTTGGTTTATAGCGTAACTAAGTATGATGCCTTTAATATTAGGGAAGAATGTTTCAGTGGATTTTCAGAGATGGCATTGCATTAGTTTTAGGTGAAGAGACAGCCAGGAATTGAAATAAAGAAATTAGACAAGATATTTTAAACTAGACAAAGCGTTTTCGTATCATTAGTCAATTAAAAAGATCACACTATTTAATCTATGAGGTCCTATCTTTGTACATCTATGATTCATGAAGAAAAGAGTCCAATTACACAACAAACCTTAATATTTGAAATACCACAAAGAAAAACAAAAATATTTTATAATGGTTAACTTTTACTGCAAGCTATGAATATGGTTAAAACCACATTCTATGGTCAACGGAAATGTATGCATATTCTCCATTATGCATTTAATGCCCTTTTATTTACACAGAAGCAATGCTGACCCACATGAAATTATGAATACCTCTTCTATAAAATGCATATATTATTGACTTTAGAGTCAATAAAATAAATACTAGTATCTCATTATGGAGGTCACAGAATGTTAACTATTTTATACTTGATATCTATCTGCTTAAAAGAATTCCTTCCTTTTATTTCATGATTTTAATATTGTGTGTTATTTTTTATTTTATAAAGCAAGGGCAGATTGAAGAAAATATATCTAGGATTCACACACACACACACACACACACACACGTAACAGTAATTCAGGAAAAAATTCAAAGTAAAAGTAAAGCAAAATAAACAAGTAAACAAACAAAAAGCTAAAATATTCCCACCCTCTGGGTATTATCAAATAATGATAAAGATGGAAAACTGCATATGTTTATGTGTTTGTCTCTCTATAACTCCATGTATGAAAAAAATTTAATTTTTATTGAATTATTTTATTTCTATATTTCATCCATCTAAGAGAAGGTTATTAAGAGAGAAAACATTGATGAATGTTATCATTTTTCCTCATAACTGGTTACTTATATCAAAAAATAATATCATTAAGTGCCTAGAAACATCTATGAAAATTTAACTAGAAATACAGATAAGAAATTTAAAATGTCAGAGAAGTAGAATAGATTTTGAGTGATGCAGAGATGGCATGTAAATGCTACTATAAAAACTGGGAAGTATTATAGCCTTAATGAGAGTGGTAATTTAGGTCTGGATTGGAATGGATATGAACAATGTAATAAAGACAGCATTGTCTCAGAATACAATACAGCTAATCATTACTGGTCACTCAGAAAATGATGTTATTTCTTTGGGGATGTCATCATGTGGTCCTGAGCTACATATGATTGTAATCCATATGTTTTTCCAATGACTACCCTGTGTGGTCAGCAGTCCAGAGGAAACCATAGTTACCAAGAGATGCGGTCTTGGCACACTTGAAGAAGTGGATGAAAACATATGCGTCCTTTCTTTCCCTCTCTGTAAAAGTGTATATTATAGAGTCACAGTGGCCTTCAACTGTTTTTTTTTTTTTTTTGCTCATTCTTTTTGCAATTGGGCACATTTCAAATTTCAAAAGAAAAATTAAAGAATTTAAATAAAATAAATGCTCAGTTAAGAAATGTACTACTCCACATAAAGATTGTACCTTGAAGCATAGTGTCATGTTATTACTGATTACATGAATAAAACACACATACTTTATGATTTTACTTTATTACTTTGTTTATAACAAAATATATTTATATAGTAATTTAGTTAATATTTTATTAAACATTATATTTATGAAACATTTTATCAATTTTATTTCCTATATATTTATTATTAAATTATTGTTGATAATGTTTTCCAATATATTAAACACATGCTATTAAATATTAGAATATTAATACTTGATATTGTTTTTATATTTTATTTTATAATTACAATTTACTTATATTTAACATATATTTTTATTTCTATTGCAATTATCTACTTTGGAGTTTCAATTTTGGGTTACTCATTTTTTAGAGAAAAACTTATTTTATAATAAAACACTTTCTCACAATATATTAAGTTGTTTGGCACTTTTGTGCTATTAAAATATTCAAAAGCCTTAACAAAATTATGTTACAAATTTATAAGTGGTTATTTTCATTCTTCTGCTAACACAAATCAGTAAAGATTGTAAGACTGGTGCTAGTTCTTTTGGGAGTCCAAGAGAAGGCAGGATGTTAGACACATTGATCAACTCTTTTCTCCCCAGGAGGAAGATGAGTACTGGGACTTTTTTTTTTGTCTTTTTGCTCTGTGCTCAGGGCAGGGATGGGGGTGGGTAGCTGGGATCTTGTTGCAGGATGAGGGTGAATCTATAGATAGTCTCTCCCAGCCGATGCTACTCTTAGGGCTAAATTATGTTGGGGCTATCAGAGCTCCAAGACTGGCAAGACAAGTGACAGTTAACTCTTTCCCTCCTCAGGGAGAATCTGAGAGCTAGGATTTTTCATCTGCTTGCTCTGTGCTGAACAGAAGGGAGTAAACATGGCTTCTACTACCCCAAGACACTGGTCTTCATTCTCTACAAGGTACTAGACTATGGATTCCATCAGAACCACAAGAGGGTAAGATAGAAGCCAGTCCTGGAGCCCTTAAGGAAAGTTTATGATACCAAAGAAGTGAACCAATCTCCTTCCTCTTGGAGGATCTGGGAGCTAGGGCTTCTCTTCCTGATTATAGGTTGTTACACAGGGACAGGGATATCCTCTGGAAAGAGGATGTCCTGAATCTCCCTACCTTTTTTGGTTAGTCTATTTTCAATTTACCCCATATGCAGGAGCCATTCAATTTCAATTCTGGATTTTCTCACAAAGGAAATTTATCTATGAATTGTTGCTAAATCAGTGTTTTGTTGTTGTTGTTGTTTTGGTTTTTAGTTTTTTTAAGATTTTATTTATTTGACATAGAGAGGGAAATCACAAGCAGGCAGAGAGGCAGGCAGAGAGGGAGAGGAAGCAGGTTCCTTGCTCAGCAGAGAGTCTGATGTGGGGCTTGATCCCTGGACCCGAGATCATGACCTGGGCTCAAGGCAGAGGTTTAACCCACTGAGCCACCCAGGTGCCCCTGAATCAGTGTTTTAATGGGAGAAAGGGAGCCCAGAGCTTTTCTACTCTGTGTTGAGTAACTTTATTTTTATTGATACTTACAGTGGATTTGAGCTGAATAAATATTAAAATGTTTAGAATAATATGCTAGCATTTATGTTGGAAGATATAAGGCTTATGTAGAAGACAAATGCATTCTACTGTTTTTTTACTTAGTTTTTTTTCCACTTGTACCGTTATAACAAACACTGTTTTTCAGTAACAACGGAGGCAAGTAAAGAAAATAAAAAGAGTTCTTGAGTAAATAAAGAGAGAAGAAAAGAGAGAAAAATTGAGCAAAGGAGTAAAACTTCTAGAGAATAGGAGTGAAAGTTAATATTGAAAAAGAGGAAAGAGAAAATATAAATGAATTATAACACTTCATCATTTTCAGAAAGTAAAATGAAGTTAGAATAAAAATATAATTAATAGAAATAAATTTGTATTTCAAAAAAATATATAGATATGTACTATTCTTACGTTTAAAAGGAGGGTGCTTCTTGGCTCTTCAGCTTCTACTGCACAAAAATCTTATTTTTGATCCATAACTTCTTTTGTTTGTTTTTTTACACCAAGTTATATATTAAACCATAGATATGGGGAAAAATCAGTCATTCTCAACTGGCTCTAATAGAAGGCAGTATTCCTTTATCAAAGTGAACTTGGGAGTTTTTCTGAGTAACGGTAAAGAATCTTCCCACACCCATTTAAAAATACGTAGCTGTAATAAAAAAGAGGTCATATGGGAAAGATTTATTTTCTTTCAGACTCAAGTTCAATAAAAAGGAAACTGTAACCACAGGTTACTTTACATGGAATCCTCTCTACCTTTGCAAACACATGGGGACATCACTGAACCAGGTCCTCAGTTTTGTACAACTTCTGCTGAAAGTACCTTGTTTCTTTTTTTTTTTTTTTTTCCAAGATTTTATTTATTTATTTGAGAGAGAGAGAATGAGAGGGGAGAGGTCAGAGGGAGAAGCAGAGTCTGATGCGGGGCTCGATTCCAGGATTCCAGGATCATGACCCAAGCAAAAAGCAGTTGCTTAACCAACTGAGACACCCAGGTACCCCCTTGTCTCTACTTCTACTACTCATTCTTCTTGCTTGAGCCAGCTCCTACCAGATCATAAGAGTCAACTGTTCATGTTCTTAGCACAAGCTCGTAACTACAACCCATTGGTAGCTAAAAATTGCCATGGTGGGGATATTTACACAACTGAAATCAGCAAAGGTTACAAATCAAGGGTTTTGTTTTGTTTTGTGTTTTTTTGTTGTTTTTGTTTTGTTTTGTTTTGTTGTTGTTTTAACAAAGATTACACATCAGGATTTATTTTTTCCTCTTTTGCTCTCTGTCAAGCAAAGGATATTCAGCATTTACACACACAGCATTACTTGCACTTTACTAGTCATAGCACTCCGAAATGTAACCCTCCTTCCAAACTGTATTCCACCTTGGACCAGCATGCAGTCCATGGCTTGTACCACCCACTGTCTTATTCCAGCAACCAACATGAAATTTTCCCTGAATGACAGAAAAGGAAAAAGAAATCTTCTAACTCAAATCATTCAGAAATTAAATTTATCAGAACCCTCTTCCTTACTTTGAAAATTTTTCCATATCCAACACATTCCATTCCTCTATCCTTGTATTGATGATAGATGTGTAACCAGTTCTCTACATTTATAAATTGTTCATGAAAGGCAACTTTATGGCACAATTAGTGATCATAGAGCCATGCAATCTTTATTTTTTAATTGAAATTGATTTTGGAGGTAATGGAAATTCACATGCATTTGTAATAAATAATAAAGAGATCCCCTAGTATACTTTGCTCTATTTCCCCTACTGATAACATTTTGAAAATTTATAGTATAATACAACAACTAGAATATTAACATTATTACAGTCCACATATCTTATTCAGATTTTACTTATTTCTATCAGTTTTACTTATACTTACATATAATTGTGTGTGTGTGTGTGTGTGTGTGTATAAGTACTATGCAATATTATCACTTGTGCAGGTTTAGATGTACTACCACAGTATAGGCAAAGAAGAGATCCAATTCTCAAAGGATCCCATGTGATGCAGTTTTATCTCCACACCCAACACCCTTCACCTCCTCCCCATATCACTACAAACCTACCTACTGGCAAACAAAAAATGTCTTCCAGTTCTAAATTTCATCATTTAAAACTGTTATGTAAATAAATATATTGCAGTATGTAAGATTTAAGTTCTTTATGTTCTTTTTGTTGTTGTTTTTTATCCTGGAGATTTATCCTGGTTTCTATCTTCATTTTTATTGCTGAATAGTATTCCATGGTATATGTATGGACCAGAGTTTGTTCCACCATTCACCTGCTGAAGGATATGTTGGTTGATTCCAGTTGTTGGTTTTTACAAATAAAGCTGAAATATTTGTTTACAGACTTTGTGTGAGGATAAGCTTCATTTCGCTACAATAAATGAACAACAGTGCAATAGCTGGGTTATATGGTATATTGGTTGGCTAAGGCTGTGGGAACAAATGCCACAGACCAGGTGGCTTAAACAACAGAAATTTGTTTTCTCACATTTGCCGAGGCTGAAAGGCCATGATCAAGGTGCCAGCAGGATTGTTGTCTGATGAAAGCTCTGCACTTGTGTTGCAGATGGCTTTCTTCTCACTGTGTGCTCGTATGTATACGTGCACAGGGAGAGAAATGGCATGCTCTCTGATGTCTCTTCTTACAAAAACATTAATCTTGTTGGATCAGGGTTCCATTCTTATGACCTCATTTAAGTTTATTCAAGTCTTAGAGAACTCATCTCCCAGTATAATCATACAAGAGGTTAGGGTTTCTACATACGAATTTGGGAAGGATAAAACTACAATATATGCCCACAATATATGGTTATTAGGCATTTTGTTTTATATAACACTGTCAAACTGTTTTCTAGAGTGGCTATTCCATTTTACAATCCATCCAACAATATGTAAGTGATCCAGGTTTCTTGTATCCTCACCAGAATTGGTGCTGTCATTATTTTTTATTTTAGCCATTCTGATATGTCTGCAGTGATAGCTCCTTGCAGTATTATTTTGCATATCCCTGATGACTAATGGTGCTGAACATCTTTTCGTGTGTTTATTTGAACATATTTTTTTGTGAAATGTCTGTTCATGTCTTTTGTTATCTTAAAATTTCATCAGATTGTTTATTTTTATTGTTGAATTTTGAGCATTCTTTGTATTTCTAAGTGCTAGTCCTTTGTTGGATATGTAATTTGCAAATATAATCTACCACTCTGTAACTTGTACTTTTTATCCTGGTCTCATGAACTTCCTTAGAGTAGACATTTTAAAATATTTTTATAAAGTTACATTTATCACTTTTTTCTTTCATGAATCATGATTTTGGTTTGTGTATAAGAAATTTTTATCAAATTCTAAGTCCTGAAGATTTTTGCCTAATTTTTCCTAACAGTTTTATAGTTTTACATCTTAAATTTAGTTGTGAGGTTTAAGTTGGTGGGTATGTGTGTTTGGGGAGTGGTGTTTTCCTACTCTGTTCTCTGAGTGTATGTGTCTGGGGCTCTGCCATTGAACCCTGTCTTAATATAAGCTAAGATCATTTTCCCAATTTATTTCTTTTATAAAGATTGTTTTAGCTATTATAAGTTTTGTTGCTTAGGAATCTTAGTGTTCGGTTATAGGAAAAACCTAGATATTTAAATGTTTACAGAAGGAAAAAGAAGTTTAAATTCAATGATATAATTTCATTTTAAGGAGCTGGAAAAAAGGAAAAAAATAACCTAAGTATGTAGAAAAAATAAATAATAATAAAATTAACATCAAAAAATAGAAATCATATAATAGAATTTAAGGGCAAAGGTTATTTCTTTTGAATATTAATGGAATGATTAAATTTCTCACAGAATGACCAGAGAGAGAGCAGAGAGAGAGACAAAGAGGGAGGGAGGTATTGAGAGAGGAAGGAGAGAAGAAGAGAGTGTTGTATGTGTGTTTGAGAGAACTAATAACCAGTACTTAAAAATGAACAAGACCAATAGCTGAGAAAGAAGGCTTAACTAGAAAGAAGAATACAAGACTATTCTGGAGTCATGCACATATTCTCTATCTTGATTGGACTGTTGATTACATAGTATACACATTTGTCAAGGAACTAACCACTTAGGTTAGTATGTGTCATTGTAGATAAATTTTACATCAATAATACAATTTTGAAAAGAAAATATAAGGGCAGATGATATATGGACTTGCTTCAGAAAAGCATACAGAGAGGAAAGCACTGAATAAAGGCTGGAATTTTGGATAACAGAATACTGGGAACTTTTGAGTTTGGAATATAATCCAACAAAACTATGTTATTATAAAACCTAAAGTTTAATAGAACTATGTTATTATAAAACTTAAAGTTTAATAGAGTTTTAATATTTCTGATGATGTTGATATTTTTATTGTTCAATCACGTTATTGGTAGAATTCTCTTTTGTTAATGACTTAAAAGCATCAGTGTATTTAGCAGTATTGGCTGAACTAAGGGATAGTGAATCCCATGTATTCTTGAGAGCATAAGGAAAATAGAGCATTGAGATGTGACTGGGAAATTAGGAATTAGGATAATAAGCAAGTATTCATATTTTCAATATGCTTGATTAACTTGGAAAGGAGAAAAAAATGAAAAAAAGAAACTCAGGTTTTAAAAAAAATCAGAAAGGATTGTGTTGGATCTATATCTACATATCCAATGTAACTGCTATAGTCTGTACAGAATTTGTGTGTCAATTGCTCAATGTGTAATAAAATTTTCTCATATTTGGATAAAAAATAGAACACTAAAAATATTAAGATCTCCATTCTCAAGAGTAAGTCTCAGTCTTCTCAAACACTTTGTTTATTAACATAGTGCTTTGTTAAGGAAATATATAACTATTTAGTGGCATTAATTATGTGTAAGGTTGAAGTTAGACTTAAAACAGATGATAGATAGTAATTATTAAGTAGAATGTTTTTATGTATCCCATTTATCAAGTATAAAGAAATATATATTTTATTTTAGATGAGGATGTTTGTGTTTAATTTTGTTTTATAAGGACAATTATACTAGTGTTCATTTGTAGAAGACCACTTTTGGAATCATAGTTCATTCTCCAAGACTATATAAATGAATGTATAGAAGAACAGATGTTTGAAATTATATAAGCAAGTATGGAAGCTGACTTGGTGAAGTCACAGATATGGTTTGGAATGAGCCTATGGTGTTTATAATGCAAATAGCCATCCTGATTAGACACAGGAAGATTCACAGACTGTACCTTCAAAATACAATAATCACCATCACATTTCAGTTCACATTTAGCCACCTGTTTTTGATTACTTGGTACCAGCTGTCAATTTGCAGCTATTTATATTGATGTCGCAAGGTGTCCTCATTCTGCTGGAGTCCTACAGTTGACACCATACAAAAGCCCCTTTGTGTTTTCCCCGAAGCTCACTGTGAAGACAGTGTCACATCCTTCAGTGCCAACATACATTCAAATATGAATAGACATGCTGCCCAGCTGGGAGCAGATCTTTAGGCCCATTGAGTGGATGCCAAAGCCTTATCAGCATCAAGAACAGTTATTGAAGAGCCAAGTAGAAGAATAAATACTAAAATATTAAATGTGCTCTTATTCACAATGCTCCTACTGCACTGGTCACTTTTCTATTCTTAAAATAACTCTTTTAAAGAATTAGGAACAGCAGGTAACATCACCTATGATTGAATGATTGATTGCCTATACTGTCTCATCTAAATAGAAGCTCTGTGAGAATGGTGGTCTCACCTCTTCTGTTTAACAGTATCTCCATCTCCTAAGTTATTCTTTATAAATATCCAATTTTTAAGATTTTATTTATTTGTTTATTTGAGAGGGAGACAGAGAGCAAGAGCACAAGCAGAGGTAGGGAGGGGGGCTAAGGGAAAGGGAAAAGCAGACGCTCTGCTGAGCCGGTAGCCTCATGTGGGGCTCGATCCCAGGACCCTGGGATCATGATCTGAACTAAAGGCAGATGCTCTTGACTGACTAAGCCACCCAGGTGCCCCTATAAATAATAGTAATTTTTGTGTGTGGTATAAGAAAGAGGTTCCACTCTTTGGCATGTGTATACCCAGTTTTCCTAACACCATTTATTAAAGAGACTGCCCTTTCACTAATGAATTTTCTTGGCATTCTTGTCAAATTGACTGTGTATGGTTGGGTTTATTTCTGTGCTCTCAATTCTGTTTCATTTGATCTATGAGCCTATTTGTACCATAGTACCATATGGTTTTCATTAGTATAGCTTTGTAATACTTTGAAATCCAGAAGTGTGATGCCTTCTGCTTTATTCTTCTTTCTCAGGATTTATAAGCTTTAATATTATTATTATTATTATTATTATTATTAAATTTTTCCTCTTTAACACACTTTGTGGTTATCTACTTAAAGGGTTGAATAACTATCCTATAATTTAGATAACTCTGTTGTACTACTTATCCTCCTTGTCTTAGGATATTAAGAATTAGGTAATAATAATTTACCTAGAAAGCTGTTCCTTGATTTTGCATTAAAAGTATAATGAAACAGACATACATACTGACAGAAGAAACAGATCATAAAACAACAAAAAATGCTATTCAGGTGAGTTTAACCATGCTTTTCTTTCCTGAGTTCAATGCCCAGATCTTTAAATGCATGCTTGAGAAAATAATGTACTTCAGTACCATAAGCTATGAGATTAATGTAATCTTTTAAGCTATAATAATTGACTCTTAAATATCTTTAAATCCAAGTGAAAGCAACATTTTTTTTTCTGAGTTTTATTTTAACTAAGACCTGTTGCTTCTTTTTATTCACGCTGTCTTTTCCTGCTATGAGGAGGTAATGTGCTCTTAAAACAAGCATGAGGGGTGCGTGGGTGGTTCAATGGGTTAGAACCTCTGTCTTCAACTCAGGCCATGATCCCAGGGTCCTCGGATTGAGCCCCACATCAGGCTCTCTGCTCAGCAAGGAGCCAGCTCCATCCCCCCACACCTGTCTCTCTGTCAAGTAAATAAATAAAAATATTTAAAAAAAATAATAAAGCATGAATATTGAGTGTTTGTTCAGGCTTCAGAGTACTTAGAAGCTGTCTTTTGGACCAATTTACAAGTCACTCTGGAAAATCAATCTCATTCTTTAATAGACTATTGCATTTGTGACTGAAAGTGATATTATCAAGGTTGACCACTCATCTTACTCACATGAAATAAGGCATAAAAGAGTTCTACTTTAAAGAAAACATATTTGTCACCATTGAATAAATTGTGCACTTTTACTTTAGGATTCAAATATAACTGCAAAAGACAAATTCAGACATGTTTTCAGAAATGTCAACATGTATAGATTTTCATTTGATAGGTGATGTATATTAGTTTATTATATGGTCCACTGTTTAATTACTTCACAGATTTGTAATGTTATTCTTTACAAGCATCTTTGAGTGTTTTATTTGATGTTAAGGACAGTGAATGAGTGTGTGTGTGTGTGTGTGTGTGTGTGTGTGCATGTGTACTGAGGCAAAGGACATGTAATTTCTAGTTTACAGTTTTATTATTATTGGAGCAATCTTTAAATTATTTTCTGTAATTAAATAAAAAACAAAAATAAATGCATTTAAATCAGTCTGTATTTCAAATGCCTCTTTTGTTCAAAATTGTGTCATTTTACATTCTTTTCGAGTGCACATGGAACATTCTCCAGAATAGATCACATACTGGATCACAAATCAACCCTCTATAAGTAAAAAAATATTGAGGTGTCAGACCACAACGCTATGAAACTTGAAGTCAACCACAAGAAAAAAATTAGAAGGATCACAAATACATGGAGGTTAAAAAACATCCTACTAAAGAATGAACAGGTTAACCAGGAAATTAAAGAAGAAGTAAGAAAATAAATGGAGGTGAATCTAAATGAAAGCACAACAGTCTGAAACCTTTGGGATGTAGCAAAAGTGGTTGAAAGAGGAAAGTATACAGCAATACAGGACTACCAAAAGAAAGGAAACAATAAAGATTAGAGCAGGAATAAACAATATAGAAACAAACAAACAGAACACGTAGCATGGACAAACTGTGGAGAGAACCCAAATTTCCATTGATTGATTCACACACACACACACACACACACTAGAATATTAGTCAGCCATCAAAAAGAATGAAATATTGCCATTTGCAAGAGCTAAACTATATTATGCTAAGTGAAATAAGTCAGTCAAAGAAAGACAAATACCATATGATCTTACTCATATGTGGAATTTAAAAAGAAAACAGATGAACATATGAAAAGGGGAAAAAGGAAAAAAGGAGAGGGAAACAAGCCATAAGTTACTCTTAATGATAGAGAATAAACTAAGGGTTGATGGAGGGAGGGATATGGGGGATGGCTAGATGGGTATTAAAAACTGTATTTGTTGTGATCAGCACTGGGTGTTTTATGTAAATGATGAAGCACTACTCCAGAAACCAATATTTTTTTAAAAGATTTTATTTATTTATTTAAAAGAGAGAGAGAGCGCACAAGCAGGGGCAGAGGCAGAGGGAAAGGGAGAAGCACACTCCCCACTGAGCAGGGAACCTGAGGTGGGGCTCAATCCCAGGACCTTAGGATCATGACCCGAGCCAAAGGCAGACACTTAACCAACTGAGCCACCCAGGCACCCCCCCCAAGAAACCAATATTGCACTGTAGGTTAACTAACACATTTTATTAAATGCAATTTTAAAAACCTCCAAATTAGGGGCGCCTGGGTGGCTCAGTGGGTTAAAGCCTCTGCCTTCAGCTCAGGTCATGATCCCTGGGTCCTGAGATTGAGCCCCGCATCGGGCTCTCTGCTCAGCAGGGAGCTTGCTTCCCTTGCTCAATCTCTGCCTGCCTGTCTGTCTACTTGTGCTATGTCAAATAAATAAATAAAATCTTAAAAAAAAACCCTCCAAATTATGCATTTTACTATTAAACTCTATAAACATTTAAGTAGCTATTTAGTATTTAAGTTTGTGGCACAAATTCTTATCATTGCATCATAAACAATCTACACATAAATTCATAATTATTGAATATAAAGTTAGGTTACTAATTAAGGTATAAGACATTAGTAATTTTCATTAGTCCTAAAACACTAATAATAATGACTTCAAATGCTATACAGATACCAACTTTTACTTCATAGATATCTATGAAGAGGATTTACAATTGTAACCAACCATGATTCATTCTGCAAAGACTTTCATTTTCATTGTTTCATTTTGTTCTTAAAAGTTCTGTATCAAGGGACCCTGGGGTGGCTCTGTTGATAAACCATCTGCTTTCCACACAGGTCATGATCCCAGGTCCTGGGGTGGAGCTCCCATTACGCTCCTTGCTCAGCAGGGAGCCTGCTTCTCCTTCTGCCTACTGCTCCCCAAACTGTTGCCCTCTCTCTTTCTGAAAAATAAATAAATAAAATCTTAAAAAAAATACTAACTACTAAATCAAGTAGTTTTTTTTATTATTGACACTGTAAGATGATGAAACAGAGGTACTGACAGTTCAAGTATTTATCTAAGTCAATAAGCTAGTCAAAGTTGAATGGAGGATTAGAACCTAAGCATATTCTTTTCTGCTACCAATACCATTTCACTGCATAACCATGAAGTCAAGTATTACTGAGTTAGCAGTCTACTGTTTTTTTAACCTAATTAAGAAACTAAAGAAATGTTGATAAAAGTAAATTAATACGTGCATGTGTCATCTGAATGTCATTTGAAACTTACATTTAACTATTACCCCTAGATTTCAAGTGATATTTGAGTATTCTACTAATCTACATTAGACTCTGTTATTACTTCAAACAACAGGTAGGAGATATTTGACAGTATTATAGAATGATTGCTTTAAAATCACACAATTTTTTTAAAAGTGTAAAGAACATTTAATGTTAAGATAGTTATATTACTTTTTACTGTGTTCAGAACACCTAATTATATGTATTGAAGGGAATATTTAGAAAACATTGCTATGAAGGCAAAAACCAAAACAAATGTCTATGCAAAGTTTAACCCAAAGTTTTATTAGAAAATCATTATAGAGAGAATGACGAATCGGCAATACTTCTCATGATTGTAATAACTTTTATTGAGTAAATCCAATGTATAAGCTATTGTTCTAAGCATTGGATTAGCCCAGTTAATACAACTCTTTCACAAGGGAGCTATTATTACCATCCTCATTTTATAAACAAGGAAGCTCACACCCAGGGTGGTGAAGTAACTCGCTCAAGGTCTCATATATACTAAAGTGGCAGAGCTGAAATTTAATGCCAGTCAACCTGGCTCTAGAGCTTGCTCTCTCAAGCACCAGAGTTTATGGACTCTAGAATCAAGATACCTCTAGATTCACTGCCATGGCTTTTCCAGAAAGTAGGGTTTTTTTTTTTTTTTTTTTTTAATTTTGTTTTCTCTCTTTCTCTGTTTAAGTGGAATCGCAGTAGAGACCAAAATGACTTCCAGGTTTACTTCAGTATTTATAGCAATAACCTTAACATTTTCATTTCAGCATAATATTAAAATCATTTCTGCTTAAAAAATTCAAGAAATATCTAAAAATACGTACAATTTTATTTTTCCTTAATATTTTAAGGAAAGGGAAAGCTTATAGTATTGCAAAATTACAGTAATGTGAAGACACTAAAATGAATCAGTATATATAAGAAATGTAATTTTTTCCAAGAATAATCCATAAAAATGATCTCAGATATAATTAGGTTTTTCATAAATATAATAGCTACTATGAAACGTTCATCTGCCTTATAATTTTCAGAATCCTGATTTCTTGGTTATTTTAGCTTTGATTTAGAAGGTAGAGGATTACCATTTTTGAAATGATATTTTCATTATGTAAATCTTTCTTCATTCTTCTAAGCTAATATTATCCCAAACTATTTTTCTGTAATAGAAACTTCAAAAAAATGAGTCCCATCATTATTTTTTTAAATATACTTGATAAACAATCCCTAATGAATTATTAGTGTTTAATATACTAACATGTGTTATGAGATTTCAAGAAATTAATATCATATGTATATTTACATAATTTGCATATTATATATAATTTCATTTCTTTGTTAAATAGTCGGGAGAGAATAAGTTTTTCCTGCAATGCAAAAGAATTCAGAAAAGCCCTTGCTACAAGGTCACGGTGAGTTAGATAAGGCTGTGCTCCATATCATCATCATTTGGGGCCCAAACTTGGGATGCTGCCTCTACCTAGAAATTTTCTGGTTCTCATGACAGAGTTAGGTAAAGAGAGTGTTGGCGAACCATAAACCAGTTTTTAATCTACTAAAAATGTGACACATATATCACTTTGGCCTCCCTTAAAATGATGAAGGCAAGTAATAGACTTTCTGAGTTCATTAGGGTGTGGAAGTATAATCATTGATGCTTGAGAGATGTTGCAAGTCATGTGATGAGAACTGCCATCACTGGTTAAGGGATAAGAAATATATTAAATGTCTTACAATCTACCATTGCCTTTATAAGGGGGTTAGTGACAAACTTGTACCTAACTCAAATAGTAGTTGCTAAATAAATATTTGTGAGTCAATAACTAAGGTAAAATTGTTTCTATATTAAAGAGATTTTCTTTAGAAAAAGTGTCCATTGACCTTTAAATCTGAGGAAACTAGAAAAACTAGAGGTGTCCTCAGAAAGAAAGCCACAATGACCCCTACTAGCATGACAGTGTTTCTTGGATCTCTGCTCCCTAGCAGTGATAGGGTATGGAGCTTTCACATGATCTCATCTCTTTGACTCACACACATGCACAGGATACTGAAATTTTACTGTATATATTTACTCTATATTTATCTTCTCTCTTTGTTTCTTCACTAAACAAGAATAGCACTATTTAATGATGATAGTTATAAATAAAGATTAGGTAATCTCTCTATATAAGTTACAGAAATAAAGATGTTATAATTAGCTAATTGAATAAGAGAAAAAAAACAGCTTCTAACAATATAAAGTATTAATAATTGATGTCTTTAACATACTGCCAGCCTATTTAACCTATATAGTCTGTAAATGTCTAGGATATTTTATAATCATGAAACTGTTATCTTTGTTTTCTTTAATATTATTACTGCTGTCATAAATTATCCCTAGGCAAAAGCAGATCTTCTAGGTCTTAATATGACAAAGTTAAAAATATAATTTTCTGTGTCAATATATACATTTTGTTCCACTAAAATTGAACTGTTTGATATCACAAAGATCAAAAAAGGAAAGGCTAATTTTATGTAAATTTGGTACAATATTTATTCCTTATAATGGCTAGTAAAAATATGTATTATAGAAAACTGAAGAAGGCTGTAATTATGAGTATCTTTCAGTATGCAAACTTTCAGTTCTAACAGTTTATATTTATTTCATCACCTATTTCAAATACAGAGTTAAAATATATTCTGTAATTTAGAGAAAGGGATGATGATTTCAGGGGATTTTAGCCAGAAAATGGGAGAAGTTGTTAATTACACAGATTAATAATGTGTTTTAGAATAGGCACCACTGAATGAAGACTGCAGTGTCTGAAGGGAAGGGAAACTAGAATGCACTGATTGTGTTGCTGTATACGGTTATGAAGCTTTAAAACATTAGCCCATTTAATTATCCAAATGCCCATTCATTGTAATAAAACAAGATAGAGGGGACTGTTTTTTAACACAACTGAATGGCTTCATGCAAAGTAGAGATGTTTATGTGTTCACATACATGGGCTTGCATGCTGAGTGAGGTTGGCATAGCACTCTGCTACTCTTCCTACTAGAAGAGAATCATGGGTCTGGCCTGAAGACATTTGGGGGGTTGTGGAGAATGTGGCAAAGACCACCAGATGACAATAATCAGCCCCTTCTCTCCAAGCCTGAGAGTGTTGATTATGCATCAAATAAAGTGACTTCTTCCAATAACCCAAGGTCTTCAAGTGTTAACCAGAAAAGGAAATCTATGAACCATGTATTAGTATGAAAGGAGACAAAATGACTGTAAACAAATAAAGTCAGAAATCTATAAATTTGAAGAGGAGCAAGGATACGATTTTGGAGGGTTCAAGTCTCCCCATATATTTAAGGGCAAGAATGATTCAAGTAAAAATCTCATTTATGATAGAAATTATTATTCCCATTTACTGCACTTGACAAAGTTGAAACTTAGAAAATGTAAATTCCTTTCTCACAATAATTTAGCTAAAAACTGAGAGAACTAAGATTTGGAAGTTGATCATATTGACTCCCTAGTTCTCTGTCATACAGAACATATAGAAATGTAGAAACTACTTTCTTAGGAAATGTTTCTGACATAAATCCAGGTGTGAGTTTGTCATATAGTCTGTGTTGTCATTGGAGTGTCACCATTAAGCTAATCTGTCTAGAGTATCTCCAGTAGTATCCAGTTAATAAAAATGTGTTTTCAAACTAGCACCACTGAATGAAGATTGAAGGTTACCTGAGCACACAAACATAGGTGCACATGATCACAAGCATATTGAAATAAATACTATTTCAATACATATTTCCTGGGCGCCTGGGTGGCTCAGTGGGTTAGTCTTACATCATTAGCGTAAGACTAATGATTCACAGATATCCCGCTCAGGGTCCTGGGATCGAGTCCCGCATCGGGCTCTCTGCTCGGCAGGGTGTCTGCTTCCCCCTCTCTGTCTGCCTCTCTGCCTACTTGTGATCTATGTCTGTCAAATAAATAAATAAAATATTTTAAAAAATATATATATATATTTCCTAATGACAAACTTCCAAAGCAAAACAAAAGATATACACATATATATAAACATATATTTTATATTTATATATGCATAGAATATGTGTATATATAATGTATAGCACTATTATATATATTTTCAGTGATTGTTCTTATATCTGAAATAACAATTCTGGATGTTAGTGTAGGCACTATTAGAATATTTAAATTCTAGTGAAACAGTAGAGTAACCCAGAAAACAAATGTTAGAGTTATAGATATTCCACATATTATTTGAGTATATTTTTGCTTTGAATGTTATATTATTTATAATTTTAGTTTCTCTCAAAGTTACCTAAGTTAAAGATACTTTTACTTTCTTCTACAACCATCTTAAGTGCTAAAGAAAAATAGTATAAAGGAAAATCCAGCTTATAATATGGACCCACACACAATTTTTCAAAGCATTTAACTTATAATAATGTTGTTTCATTCTCATGAGTATTTTCTCTTCATGACAGTTTGGTCACTTTGTTACACTACAACATTAGAAAATGCACTGTTCATTAATTAATTTATGCCATATTTGAAACTTATCTAAGAAATTTATTTCTTTAAGAATGACCATAGTTTCGCATTTTGTTAATTGAGGTTAGTAAGTGACCTCTCAACCTTTTAAAGTGCTCATTAAGTGAGCTCTTTGAACTTAAGCAGATGTCAAATATATACATAATTAGAGATTATACAGATAAATTCTAAGGGAAAAGCCTGCCAAATACTAGATGACCTAGAATAACTTATTTGAAAATGATGGAATTACATTATTTCCATTTTCTTGGGTATATGCCAACACTTGTTAGCTTTTTTGCACTTTGAAAAGTTTGCTATTATTGACATGATAAAGGGTACAAAACTAATTATTGGGTAAGTATTTACTCCTCTTCATCCTGGTTAGAAAAACAGTGTTCTTACTCATTTGAATATGACTCAGTTTCTGACAGAAAACAAGGGAACATTAAGATTCTGGGATTAGTGGGGTGCCTGGGTGGCTCAGTGGGTTAAGCCGCTGCCTTCGGCTCGGGTCATGATCTCAGGGTCCTGGGATCGAGACCCACATCGGGCTTTCTGTTCAGCAGGGAGTCTGCTTCCTCCTCTCTCTCTGCCTGCCTCTCTGCCTACTTGTGATCTCTCACTGTCAAATAAATAAATAAAATCTTAAAAAAAAAAGATTCTGGGATTAGATAAGACTATCTAGGTTCAAATTCCTCATATCAGAGAGATTATAATGAGGAATTTAAGAGGCAGGGAAGGGGTTCTTGGGGAGTAGGGAGGGAAAAAAAATGAAACAAGATGGGATCAGGAGGGAGACAAACCATAAAAGACTCTTAATCTCATGAAACAAACTGAGGGTTACTAGGGGGTGGGGGAGTAGGGATAGGGGACCGGGGCTATGGACATTGGGGAGGGTACGTACTATGATGAATGCTGTGAAAAGTGTAAGACTAATGATTCACAGACCTGTACCCTGGGGCAAATAATACATTATATGTTAATTAAAAAAAAAAAAAGACTAGGTTCTACAACTTACTGTCTCTGTAACATTAATTTATATTATTGAAACTTTCCTCACTAATTCAATGAAAATGATAATCTTTATTTTTTTATGCTTAGGATGAGGTTTGAATAATCCATATCCGGGGCACCTGTGTGGCTCAATCAGTTAAATGTCTACCTTCATCTCAGGTCATGGTCCCAGGGTCCTGAAATCAAGCCAGTGTGGGGCTCCCCACTCAGCAGGCATCTTCTTACCTGCCCCCCTGTGCTCTCTCTCATACTCTTGTGCTCTCTCTAAAATAAATAAATATATATTTTTAAAATCCACATTACAAGACAGAAAGTAAGAAAACTACCATCAGAAGACAGATTTATAAATGTAGATCAGAACCTGTATATATATCTTCATAGTGATGAGTTTAGAGTTAAACACAAACTCATTCTGGAACTCAGAGTTGGGTGAGGATAGGCTGTTGCGTGAGGATAGGGATGTGAGGAGAAAGACTTACTGGAACTCTAGGAAGGAGGCTGTTGATGGGAGTAGCTCAGCATGATTTGGACAGTTCTATTTTCATTAAGGAAAGGAAAAAGATGACTAACATTTACTTCTGAATTGAGAAGCGCCATTGCCCAAATGAGTACATTCAGTCCTAGGAAGGAACTTGTGGTGTTGAATGAGTCTTCCGGTAGACAGTCTCAGCACTCAGCATAGAGGAAAGGGCAGTATTAGTTCTCTGGATGAATGCCATGGACTGCTAGGGAGTCCCTACATAATAATTCCTCCTGACGGGGGTTTTGATTATAAGCATTCACATTCACTGAGAATGATTACATGCCTCTTCAGTGGCCTAAGAGAACAAAAGATATTTGATTTAATATCAAATAAAATAGGGGTGATAAGAGGTTTTAATTCTCCATGGGGATTACAAATGTTACTCTAACAAAAACATCAATTTTATAGACCAGCATGGACTTCTTGAGTCAGAGAATGTGACTCAAATGAGAAATATTACAAATGAGCAGGTGAGGAAAAGCTACCGTGTAAAATAGTAGCTGGCTTTAATGAAAATCTAGGGTCATGAGAAATATTTTTAAAAATTGTAAGACATAATGAACCATATAAACTATAATATATAAAATGCAATATGGAGGTACCAGGGTGGCACAGTGGGTTAAGCTTCTGCCTTTGGCTCAGGTCATGGTCTCATGATCCTGGGATCGAGCCCTGCATCAGGCTCTCTGCTTAGCAGGAAGACTGCTTCCCCCCTCTCTCTGCCTGCCTGTCTGTCTACTTGTGATCTCTGTCTGTCAAATAAATAAATAAAGTCTTTAAAAAAAAATAAAAATAAAATAAAATGCAATATGTGTTATATATGTCTATTTAAAGAAATAGGCATATAGTTACCATATAGATGTAACCTCAAACATATTACTAAAAATCAGAGCTGATTTTGAAAATATTCAAACTAAACTAACAGAAAAGCCAAATCATTTTTCTAAATCTAAACTTGATAATAATTAATAATTAACATGGAAATAACACTGTAGCTATAATCAATATTTCCCCCCCACACACAATATAGTTGTGGATTTTGTTTTGTCTTTTTCCTTTTAGTCTTTTGTTACCATTAAATTCTACAGTTTGGAAGAAAAGATTGAGAATGTTCTCAGAAATTTAACTCAAGGCAATAATACTAAAGAGAAGACAGTCTGATTAAGTCTTAATTGTGCTATTTGGGGTAAATTAATTATATTGCAATAAATACAAAGATTAAGATTAGCGAAGTTTTATGCCCTGGGCTATGTAAACATAGGGTAACATTGCCATAAGGTATCTTTGGAGAGCTTTTTAATGGGTTATTCAGAGTTACTCGTATTCCCATGAAATTTCACAATAGAAGAAAATTATATATTCTGGTCCATAAGGAATACATGGAAACAAAACAAACCTCTCCTTTGAGCATAAAAAGACTCATTTATTTCAATATAATGTGCACTTGTTTGCAATCAGAGAACTGAATCACATTTGTTTCAGAATTTATAGTTTGGAAATTCACAGAAACACATAGAAATCTGCTCCTAATTATTCATCACATCAATACCAAAAAAATATAGGAAGTGCAGGAAAAGATAAAGAGGCACAGTACTTGCTTCTAGGACTATATTTGAAATTTATGGAAAAAGTAAAACATCTACTTCAAATATTGTTCTGTACTTTGTTTACCAATCATACAGCAATTGGATCATTGTGCTATTCATATTACACTGAAATTAATTTAATAACATGTTTAATTTTTTTCACTTAGATTGTAAATAGACATTTCAAAACTGAATGAAATGTCAGGTCAATGAATTTTTTTTTGGTAGATATTTGTATATATAAAACCATGTATTAATTTGGCTGTATCAGGAATGGTTGATTCAACAGAGGGCAGGCAAAAGCACTAAAGGCCAAACCTTAAGGTTTGTAGAAGGAATTAAGTTTTAACAGGAAGATAAAAAGTAAGATATTTAAAATATTGTTGTTTGTTTGCTTGTTTTGTTTTTAAATGTTTTTCTGCATCGTGCCTATAAGAAACTTACAGTCTTATAGGAGCACCATATAAGCCACAGTAACTAATCTATAGTGAAGAGCTCATAACTAGGCAAAATATTTTAATGCTGAAGGAAGAGCAAATTACTTTCATTTGGAGGATGGGAAAATTCTCATGGATCACAAGGAGGATGAATTTTCCTTAAGAGATAATTCAGGCCTAATGTCTTGGTAGGAAAGGAGGAACAGCATAGAGAAAGGTATGGTGGTGGGCAAATGTGTGTGCTTAAGGGAATGGAGATTATCACAACCAAAAAATGCATACTTTTCAAAGGTATATTTTAAATATACTGATATTTGGAAATATTAATAAATATTTAATTATAAAATTAAGAAAATAATGATTTTAGGAAGGTCTACATTAAAGTAGTCATTTTTTAAAAGCCATTTTGAAATACCCTTTGGTTTAATCAAGTGCATTCATCAACCAGTTATTAAGCATACACTGGACTAGATACAGTTCTTGACCTTGAGATAGATACAAGAGTCAATAAAGCAGCCAAAGACTTGTGTCTCTTAGTGGAGTATATATTCTAATGTGGAAGAAAGAATGTTTCTCTTTCTGTGTGTCTATTGTTTATTTGCATGCTTGTGTATTTATGAATGAGTATATATGTGTATCCTCAGGTAAATAAGTAATGTAAATTCAAATATTAGTAAGTATCATGGAGAATAAAACCCAGAAGGAGGATTGAAAGTTTTGTTGGGCGGTGAAGACAGAAGGCATAAATGAGTCCAGAAACCTGACTGACAGGAGAAAGGCAACTGGCAAAGACCTGAGGAAAGAGCGTGGGGGAAGAGTCCTCAAGGTGCTGAGGCCAGAATCAGTTTTGCATGTTAAAGAATAGAATAAACAAATAATATATTAAATGTTAATAATAATAAAAAAATAAAGATAATACGTTCAGAGCAAAAAAAAAAAAAAAAATCTGCGATTAAGATAGAAGCCAGATATCTCATCTTTGCAGATCATTGCCTAGAATTTAGGATTTACTCTCAGAGTAGTTGGGAAGTTATTGGTTAGGATGATCACAAGTGGCAGTGGTGTGGTCTGACTTGCCTTTCTACAAGATCACCTGATGTAAAAGCTAGAAGCAGAGGAGCAGTATTTAAAAACCTACTATTACAGTACAGGAGAGAGATAAAAGTGACTTGCAATGGAAGTCATGATGAGAATTGATCAGATTCTCAAATTGGATATGTATTTGGAAGATGTTTCTATTAAGAGCCAATGATGGATCGAATGTGAGATTAAAAGGGAAGAACGGAGTAACAATAGTTTCTGTATTTTGGTCTAAGCACCTTAGTGAAAATATATTTCAATCCATTAAGAATTTTTTTCCCTTAACATCTCCAAAAGACAATTTGGGTGTGGGGGGGTGATTATTTGTAACCTTCTTAACTGCTGCATTATACTTATCTGCCTGGAATGGTACCTCCTCCCAGGCCACCTCCATCCCTCTCAAAAATCTAACTGCTACTTGATCTTCATTACTCAGTGTAAATATATCTTCGTACCGGTTATTTCTCTGCAAGCCTACATAAGTATCTTTTAACGCATCTGTCTCTATCTTAAGTACTTTGAGTTTTAATTTAATAATTTAGTGTAATAATGTAAGGTTTGCATCCCCTCTATGAATGTGAGAGAAAGGCAAGAACTGTCTGTTATATTTACAAATTATTGTTAATACCAGGACCTTGCAGACAGTGGAAAGCCAATAAATATTTATTGAGTGAGTAAGTAAGCCTCTATTTCTTGTATCTTCTCCTATTTTTCCCCACTCATTTATATGGCAGCTCCTGCTATCTGTTTCTGTCACCTATTTTATTGCCTCTTCCTATTTTTGTCAACTACCAATCAGTGTTGGTGACAAAGGGGCTGCTAGTCTAACTTTTAAGCAAGCATAAAATTTAAAGTCTTCTGGGCAGCTATTTATACATTAAACTAAAAGTCCTTGATTTGTTTGCATCATTCACTTTCACAAAAGGCTTATTTAAGGAGCATTTACTATTTCAAGGTACTCTGATAGGCACCAAGGATAGCATAGTAGCACAAGCAGACATGATCTTTGTCATTATGCAAATCAGCTTCCATTGTACTAAACAGATATTAGCAAAAAAATTCATAAAATATTTTGACCTCTGGTCTACTTTGGCTACCTTCTTCCATAGATAATGCCTTGAACTGCTTCACCTCTCTAACTGCAATTCTAATTCTCATTCCCAGACCACGAAATTGACCCCCTCCACCATTTTCATTCTACTGGTTCTGCTCCGTGAATACATTGAGATGTCTAGTTCACAGTCATGTCTTCCACTCTTAGAGGAGCGTATTGCTCGTGGCTTTTCTCTCTGTAGTCTCTTTCCTTGATATCCTTTGGAGCTTCTCTCTTGCTTAGAGTTTTATTTCCTTTGATTCTGCTTTGAGCTGCAAATTCTTAGCAAACCCCAATCTATGAAACACTTATGTATCTTTCATTCTCCATGTCTATGGGAGCAAATGAACACTGAGAGATAAAATCTTATAAAAATTTTATGGGACGCCTGGGTGGCTCAGTTGGTTAAGCGGCTGCTTTCGGCTCAGGTTATGATCCCAGCGCCCTGGGATCGAGTCCCACATCGGGCTCCTTGCTCATCAGGGAGCCTGCTTCTCTCTCTGCCTCTGCCTGCCATTCTGTCTTCCTGTGCTCGCTCTCTCCCCCTTTCTCTCTGATAAATAAATAAAATCTTAAAAAACAAAAAAAGAAAGAAAACTATTTATAAAAAAAAAATTTATTTAGTGGTTTTGCAAATTTGTGGTTTCTCATCTCTATTCAGACAAATGTTATTCAGTAGACTTTTTAGGTATTCCTTATCAGGTCTCTCTCTAATTTCTACTCCCTCCAGGAAGCTTTCATAATACTGCATCCTAGTCCTTTGAAGATGATATTACCTCCACTACTTGGAACATTTGGCCTATCAAAGCAAAATGCTTAACTTCTTACCCTGGTACCTGCATACAATCTTATAGTCACAATGTTCCCCATTGCCTTCATTTCTATCCTAGAGGAGTGGATGGGTACTTCTCCCCTCTTTCACATTGCATTGCCATTCTTAAGGTTTACACAAATGTTAATTTGCAAACTTCGTATGTGCTTTCTCAGCTCTTGAACTTGTATTTTTGATTAACTATACCTCTCACCACCAGACTAACCTTGATAAAATGTATTTCACTGGGTTACATCCATGTTCAAAAACTTCCAACATTTTATTTAAACCTTTAGTACATACACCAAATTCCTCATCTGGTTATCTCTTTGTAATCGTATTTAATGATAACTATCTAAAGTTGTTTTCTACAATCTTACTATAAAATATGAACTCCCAATTCATAGATCTTTTGTTTTTTTTCCCTAATATTTTTAAATTATTCTTGTTATTTTAACAGCTACACAGTTTAATTTCAAAACTTTAGGAAATGAATTCAAATTAAGGTGTACAAATGGAAAGAGCCCAAATGTTCATCAGCTGGTGAATGGATAACATACACACACACACACACACACAAATCCAACACCACTGGAATATTACTTAGCCATCAAAAAGAATGAAATCTTGGCAAATACAACAATATAGATATAGCTAGAGTGTATTATCCTAAGTTAAATAAGTCAGGGAATGACAAATACTGTATGATTTCACTCATATATAAAATTTAGGAAACAAAACAAATGAACATAAGGAGGAAAACCAAGAAACAGACTCTTAACTATGGGGAATAATATGTTGGCTACCAGAGGAGAGGTGGGTGAAATAGGTGATGGGTGCTAAGGAGGGCACTTGTGATGAGCACAGGGTGTTGTATGTAAATGATGAATCACAGAATTCTACACCTGAAACTGATATTACAATGTATGTTAACTAACTGGAATTTAAATAAAAACTTGGGGGGGGGAGTCAGCTATGTAAAAGGCATAACATTAACTGTTGAGGATAAATAATGAATGAGACAGGCCTGTTTCCTTCCATTAGTAGGCTTACAGAAACAGACGACGGTCATATTCCAACAATTAAAACTATAATATGCAGGTGCAGAGGGCTATGGGATATGTTGGAGGGAAAAGGAACCCAGAATGAGAGGTTAAGGCGGGATGTCAATGAAGGCTTTGAGGAATTAAGAAATACTAGGGTCAGATTTGCCTTTTTATATTAGTCAATTTTGCTTTATGGTAGAGAAAGCTTCCAGGGGCTTAGAAATGGGGACAAGAACCTGAATTAAGAAGAATTCATATTAAAGGTAATAGTAACATAAATCAAGGTAGTAATAATGGGGCTCTAAAACACTCTGGGAATAAATAAAACTTAATTTAACAATTCCTCTTGTTTTGTGCACTTATATTCTGTCTGGTGAATCTCTAAGAAGGGTATACATTATATAACATTTCTAACATGTGTTTGCATTCCTTGTTTTCCACAGAGCATCTCATAATACTACTATATTTACAAGACCTGCACTGCAAGAAATTCTGACAGAGTATTGTTTAGCAATGGGTAAATACTCAGGTATATACCTGCAACAGTGCAAGTCATTTGCTTTTTAGCCCAGGAGATCTTGGATGGATATTAACGCATGTATTACTACCTCCCTCCACCAACACAACATATTGTAGTTCTCAAAAGTACAACATTGAAGACAATATTACAAATGAGTATTCTTAAATACCATTTCTTTGTTCAGTGATTTGTGTGTTATATTTGTTAATATTTGTGTTGGCATCACCTATTTACTAGTTCTGCTAGAAGGTAATTTTCTTTTCTTGTCAGAAATTCTAAATGATAGTTTGATGACACCATTCAAATTAAAGAAAAAGAAGAATCATTCTGATATTAATCCTCATTCAAATATGATACCAGAACTTCAGCAGGCCAATTTTTGGAGAAAAAAGTCCAGATAGTATCATATTTTTCAGGCATAGAGTTTGACTCTTCCTCCTGGATTCTTGTGAGAGAAGCAGTTGGAGGATTTAGTGAGCAAACTTCAACTCATTTCAAGCAGTCCTTGGAAGTGGCTTTCTCCCTTAATTCTCTGATGATGAATGTGGTATAATAATAGTTGACAGCAAGATGGAAAGAAAATATATAAATACATAGAATAAGCTACTCACAGACAATCTGATCAATGCATGTGTCTGTGGCTAAGAAATCATTTCTCCCTTGATGCAAATTTAGTTCATTCTATCCCACTGAAAAGTAATCTGACATCATTAGTCTTCTTTACCTGGTAAAACTGACATAGCATATGCAGGAGAATTCAATTTCCTACTTTAGAAGGAACTGTAATACAGAGATCAAATCAACTGTCAATGGGAATGAATTCTTTATGCAAATAATTCCCATTTGATAAATACTATAGAAATAACATTTTAAATGATTCAATTAATTATGTATAGATAAAATATACTTTTGAAAGCCTTATGAAATGCATTCCTTTTTTAAAAGTAGTGGTATTTCATTTTTGTTTTCAAAAGTAAAATAGAATACAACAAAGAGAAAAAAATAATCATTACGCTTATAAGTGAATATGAAAGACTTGAATCTATAATTATTAGGCAATTAATAGCTTGGGTACAGTAAAAGGAGTTCAACACTTTGCTAGAATGTCAATTTTAAAGAACTAATAACATCACAACCAAAATCAAGCATGTAATATCAATATTTAATGTGTGTAGATACCATACTCAATGTGGACAGGAATGATCTACAAGAAACCAGTATAAGAGGATTGGAAATTGCAAAGAACTTGGAAAATCTAAGTTGCTGTCCTTTCTCTCTTTTCGGAAAGTAGAGAATTTACAAATGCACTTTTATTGTAATTTAAACTCTGAAAAATAAAAGTGATAAAGCTACGATTGAGTGAAGACAGTGTATGTCATAAATTCTCCATTCACTACAAAATACTCTCTGTACCAAATGTTGTGATAATGCCACAATTTGACTTAATTAAATTGGCTCTCATATGTAATAATCCCTAAATACACATCAAGCTCATTTTACAGAAATCCCCACTCCTCATCTACATGCAACAAAGCAGCCTGCCATTTTTCTGTCGGCTATGATATTTAAGTATTCATATTTCAATATAAATACAAATTCTCTATGTTGTTGCATTGTTACTGGTATCTAGGAAAAACAATCAAGGAGCATCATCTCAGGAAATAAATGGCTGTGCTTAGGGATAAATAAATGATCTTGTTTGAGGTAAACAGTGAATAATGATAATTGAACAGATTGGTTGATGTCAGAGGATAGAAACCTTGGATTGCAGACAAATTTTTGTTACAGGTGAGGACAGATCAGGTTGGTTGGTTGGTTTGTTTGATCTAGGGGTTTTCAGCATCAACACTTGTAGGTGGATGAATGTCTGTATTCAGCTCAGGGAGAAAGCCGGCACAGAATAAGAAAGGGAAAAGCAGAAGAATCAGTTAGAGGTTGTTGCAGTAGTTACAACAACAGAAATAGAGTACACTGAGAGGTTGAATGAGATGTGTGAGGCATGCCGGCAGCAGAATTGACAGATTGGATATGATACTAGCAAACAAAAAGAAGGGTGTCGGAGAAATTCAGCCCGGGTAGAGGGAGAAGAGTGTTTGCTTTTTCTAGTTCTTGATTCCATGAGAAGCAATTTACCTCACCCTCTCATTCCTACCTGGTCCACTCTTGGGAAGTAGAGTTCTTTATCTTGTTTGTAAATTTACAAAGTATAATTTGGCAAACTTGTTACAGCACCACTCACTTTTCCCCTGGGATCTGTACATCTGCCAGCATCGAGCCTACTCAGCTCCTCAGGCAGGAGCTTGCATTCTGCAGGAGAAAGATGTCAGCACCGCTGGGATGGGGCTGGTGAATCTGTGGTCAGGATTTTCAGGACCATTAGGCTCCATATTGCAAGCCGTGTCTTTCAACCGTAGTTTTGTCAGTGGAAGAAAGAAAAGCCTCCGGTTTTTTTTTTTTTTTGTTTGTTTGTTTGGTTAGTTGGTTTTTTGTTTGTTTGTTTGTTTGTTTGTTTTGCTTTTTGTTTTGTTTTTAATTAAAATTTGTTATAACTCCAGTGGAGAATACAAATTCTATTTAGATGGACCTTCTCTGCCCCCTGAAGAGTCCAGGAACTGTCTCAACCTTTATTTTCCTGTGGGTTAGTTTGCTATGGAGCAAAGTATTTTGTACTCATTTTTTAGGAACAGATTCCTTTGAGGTAGATCCTTAAATGCCTTTTAATACAACGAATGAGGGCATTATGGAATTCTGAGGACGCTATGGGAGTCATGGAATGCTGTTATGAAGAGGAATAACATTTATTTCAGCTTCATTCTGGCAGTAATATGTAGTTGGCAGCCAAGGTTCAGGATTTGGAGTCATGTGGACCAGACCTCAAATCCCATCCCTGACTCTGACTGCCTAGTGATTATAGATAAGCCATCTAAGACACGTGATTATAGATAAGCCATCTAAAACCCAGTTTATTGGGGGTATCAGGACATCTCACAAGTTGTGAGGATTAGATGACATACATGTAACAATTAGTCCTGAGCTAGGTATATAGATTAGAAACAGTTATTAATAATGAATGGAATAAGCCAAGCCAAATGTAGGAGGAAAGGTAGGAAGCTAGTGCAATAGATCAGAGTGAAATTGTTTTAAAAATATTAACAAGGGTGAATAATGAGTTTGATTTTGGTTGTACTATATTTATAATATTGGTGAAATATCTCAGAATACACATCCAGCAATAAAACACAAGATAAAGGGTTGTAGAATGTTACAGGAACCATACACACATATAGATGCATAATAATAAGGGTAAAACCTGTGGATTTATGTAAGAGGACCAAAGAAATTAGCATAATATTAGATGAGAATTAACTATTACCCTAGAAAAAACTGGAAAGTGCGAAAGAGAAACCAAAAAAAAAATGGGTCTTTACAATATTTTGACACTTAGCATGTAGTACCTAAACAATGAATGCATTTTTCAATGTAACCTTAACATCGGTTGCAATGTAATGAAATTACATTTTATTTCTGACAAAATGTAGTGATTAAATTAAAATATAAAACACATTTCATTACATACACATTTTCCTTCCTATATATTAAAGTTCTTTCAATAATTTTCTAATATCAAATTGTTACTTCCCACTCTACAGGACTAATACCAAATTAACCCATTTTGCAGTATATTGCAGTTGGGCAAATAAAGGAAGATAAAAAGTCTAGAAAAATGGTAATTTTCACATTTGTCAACTTGTGTTATGCAACTAAATGGCAATTTTTTTCACCTTGTCTTAAGCTCTAAGAAGAAAGGACAAGACCATGAAGGCAAGCATCAAGTGTGATTTATACTTAGCTAATAAGATGTCTTTTTGCCTTTTCTTATTTGCCTCTGGAAATACTGAAGTTTATTGTTAATTCAGGAGGAGAGAGAGAAAGAAATAGTATGAGGTATTATAGGCTTTAGTTAAAATCCCAGCCCTTTGCTTTATTATTTGAGGGCACTTATTAAGTGGTCTCAGTTTCATCCATATGACTTTTAATTTATATACATAATCATTGTGAATTTTACAATATTATTCTATTTTCCTGCTTAATTGCCATCTTGAAATTATCTTTTATTTATAATCTATTTCTCTAAATAGATAATATACCCTTTTAAAATTAATGACCTAAGTAATACACAGTATTAATGTATTTAATTTACCAATGTCTCAAATCATTAATTACTAATTAACTTGATGAACACTTTCTATGTGAAAGACACATGGACATTTGAACAAAAACATGAGCAGGCAACTTAGACATAAAGAAATATAGATATTTTAAATATATGTGGAAATTATGTTTTACCTCAGAACTAATCAAATACATATATTTATATATACATAAATTCATATATACATTTTTTGCATGTATTTGGCTATCATTTAAACAATGAAAAATAATTGTGTTAATATTTGACATAGAGAAAAGTATATGGGATAATTAAATATTTGTGTGAAAATAATTTAATAAAGTCCTTTATAAAAGAAAGAAGTGATATAGAATAGGAGCAATAAGTATCCATAAACTTTGGTTCTATAAACTAACCGAGACCTTATCTTTAGGAAAGAGTTCTACATACAGAAAAAAAAAAAATCATACTTTAAGATATTTACTTCAGGATCTTATAATGCAAAACTCAGAGAAGATGAAATATTGGCTATAGGGATTTACATATAATATAACGCAAAGTGAAAGAAGCACAATACAAATTTCTGCCTATAGTATCCTGTCAACTACATCACATAAACAAAAACTGCATCAGAAAATGATGAAGGTAACCAACCCAAACTCTAATCAAATATATATATGTGATTATATGTATATTATGTATATTTATATTTCTACATATATATGCAGAAATTGCATAATTTTAACCATAATACATTTTTTTAAAAACCTAGGGTGATAAATGAACATAGTGCTTCAAATGAGACAAGAGTACATGGTGAGAAAGTTCTCCCTTTCTCCTTCTATTCATTGATTCATTGTCCTTGACCATGTGCCTTCTTTTTTTTTTTTTTAAATATTTTATTTATTTGACAGACAGAGATCACAAGTAGGCAGACAGGTAGGCAGAGAGAGAGAGGAGGAAGGAGGAAGCAGGGTTCCTGCCGAGCAGAGAGCCCAATGCGGGGCTCGATCCTAGGACCCTGAGATCATGACCTGAGCCAAAGGCAGAGGCTTAACCCACTGAGCCACCCAGGTGCCCCGACCATGTGCCTTCTTAACAGCCCTCGCCTTCCCCACAACCATCTTTTTTTTTTTCCCCCAATATCTCATTATCATTGTATTGTACCAATTAGATGGCCAAGCCAAAAATCTGGGTGTTACTTTTTCTCTCTTTTACTATTTCAAATTATTTAATATCTATTGTAGATCTTTTCTCAGTCTGCCTAGAACTTGGTTTTTTCTTCAATTCCACTGATATCATTTTAGTTTAGGTGCTTATCGCCCTTCACCTTTTCCTGTCTGAAGCTGCTTATTCTCTCCGTCAAATTATCCCCATCTCCTTCAGAAATCTAATTTCCACAATATTGTCAAAATTATTTTCCAACAACTTGGTACTATTATTAATTTTTTGGTCATATTCCTTCAGTGACTCCTTTTCATCAAGTGGATATTATCCAAACCCATTAGCATGATGTAGGTCCTTGTACATTCTGCCTCTTCCAAGCACCTTCTCTTACGTACAATCTATCTGCAATAAATCCTGGTAATTCCTTAATGCAACACCCTCTCACAATTGTGTCTATTTGCAAATGCTAGACCTAGACCTTCTTCTTGGTATGGACTTTTTTGATATGTGCCAGACCATACTTAATCCTCTAGTCTCACAAACTATCATCCGCTTTAGCAACCTTCTTTGGTCTCCTGGGGAGATTTCGACAGTGCTACTCTTCTATTCTCAATCATCTCATGCAGTAATGATCTGACTCTGAAAAGATAATGAATGATGCTTATTTCACTGGGCAGCTGTGAGGAAGAATGTAGTAATTACATGAAAATATTTTAGAACATAAAGCACACTTAGAGAGTGATAACTATTAAGGAGGGAAATATATTAAAGTTATTAGAGTATTGGCTTATTTTTAGGCAGATCTCAGATTGCTAGTCATGCAATCATAACAAGCTTCTTATCTAAGTCTCAGTTTCTTTATTAGTGAAAGAGAAATAATGCTGCTATTGTTGACATGCTGACTTCCACCACCCTTCCCACATGTCAAGGTCTAAGTTCTGATTATTCTAACATCAGTGATTCACAGCCAATTGCGAGTTTGCTCTCCAGAGAATTTTTAACAATGTCTGAAGACCTTCCTGGTAGTCACAAACTTGGAAGTGTTACTGGCATCTAATAAGTGGCGATCAGGGATGCCGACAATCTCCTACAATGCACAGGAGAGCTTTCCATAACAAAGAATGTTCTAACTCCAAATATCAATACTGCAAAGCTTGAGAAACCATGACCCAATAATCAATCATGAATATCCTAGGAACTGTGCCAGTTTTAAGATATCAGCACACGGCATTCTCCTAGATAGGTATTTGTCCAGATTATTTGTAGCTTAAGTTGATATAATTGGACTTACATGCAAAATTATATTTCAGAGTAAAGTCTCTGCCTTATCCTCTCTACCCCCTCCTTTCTCCTCAATATCTTTCTACCTCCCTCCTCCTTCCATCTCCCTTTCCCCATTTATCCTCTCACTGAAGGTGAATGAGAAGTCCTGTAGCTCTGATAAACACCTACACTCACTTTAAGGCTGCAAGGGGAATCTCTTATAGCAGAAACAACAGAGAAAAGAGATCGGGAGAGTGTGGGGTTTCTGATGACCTCATTGACTTCATGAACTACCTCCCTGCCTAGACTAAATGCTGTAAGAGAGGCCATGTATTTGTTCACCACTTTTAGGTTGAGCTACTTTCAACCTAAGTATTCTAGGGGAACCTGTGTGGCTCAGTCCATTAAGTGTCTGACTTAGACTCAGGGATCTGAGACTAAGACTGACTTAGACTCTTGGGATTTGGGGATCGAGTTCCACATCAGGCTCTCTGCTCAGCAAGGAGTCTGCTTGTCTCTCTCCCTCCCCTTGCTAGTGCTGTTTCTCTCTCTCTCTCAAGTAAATACATAAAATCTTAAAAACAAACAAACAAACAAACAACAAAAAAAACTGCTTTCTGATCTCGGCCTTGCCTATTTCCTATCACATCATAGTGTTCATGCATGCAGGACATTTTTCTTCTTTTTCCATTAAGCAATATATTCCAAATGTCTGGGAAAAGAAAATGTCTGTCATATACTTGGCCCTCAATAAATTCTTAATGGATTAATAAAAATCACTTAACCTTTCTGAGCCATGATTGTTTCTGTAATATAAGGCCAACAATACTTACAGGTTTTATTAGGATTCGTTCAATTAATTAAAGTAAGCTAAGCATTAGACACATTACAGGTGCTCGATACATATTAATTCCTTTTCTGTCTTTATTTTTGCCAACAATTTTCTGCTTGAGAAACATTTCAGACAGCTGGATGCTAATCAAGTGTACTAAATGGGTCAAATTTTTCCCATAATGAAAACAAGCCCAAAAGGAATGGCAGACACAAGAGAGAGTAAAACTTGTTGATGCATAAATATGTTTTTTTCATAAATATGTTTTAAAGCAGTAATCGTAGTTAAAAATAAATTATAATTTAATTTATATTTAAAAACATATGTGTAGCCACATCTTTGAAAATCATGGACTTAGAAGAAAAACATTATATCCACATTACTTTTTCTAAGTCAAGAACAATCAACTATTATACAAATATCTAATTAATCTTTCAAACAAGTGATGTACAACTATCCAATTCATAAAAGCAAATGGCTTTATGAATGAATTATAGTTGTTTGGTATTATAAAGAATTTCTATAAGAGATTTATTAGCACGTGCTGTATACCGTTAATATAGTTTTACTTCACGTAATGAATGTAGAACATAACAGATGTTAGCTGAAGTCTGTACATCTTTGCAACTTCAGTAATGAAAATTTTCCAAAGATTAATTTACTACTTTCAACTTCCAAAATCAATAATAATTTCTGTGTTTATTTTATAGGTAAATGAATTCTTAATTTGTGGGAAATTTAGTATTGAAAATTTTTTATCAGTGATTTAAAAAAAAAATTATTAGAACTGTCATCAATTGCAAATTTGCCCAAACATTTCAAAAGGCAGTGCAGTAATGATAATGGACAGTTACCAAATATATTATGTATAATATAATCCTTCATATATTTCTACATATGATCATCATAACATTTCCCAATATACTATGTACTACCCAAGGTTTAATAATCTCCATTTTCAGGGAAAAGCCTTAGCTATGGAAAGTTTAACAAATGCTTGTTAAAGGTTTATTTGACTACCTGCAAGCAGATCATCCACTTTCCAAACTGATTTGTTTTTTAATACAATGAATATGTAAGCTGCATTTGTGACTAAGCAACAGGTTTAAATCATGATTCTTGCTTCTGTTATCTGTGTGACTTTGGGCAGGTTAAAATATACCTTACTTCTCTGATTTGTAAGACAGAAATAAATATTGTGTCTGTCTTATAAAGTGTTTGCATGAAGCTAGTCATTTCATTCTTGAAGAGCACACAGAAAAGTGTCTCGCAATCATAAATGCACAGTCTGAAAGCTAGTATTACAATCATTATTATTATTATTTCAAGAATGTAATACGATTAACTTTTTAACCACAAAACTATTACTGATTGTCCATTTGACAACTACACATGTCTTTAAAAGATTTTATTCATCTCTTGTAGAGTGACAACATAATTTAAAAAAAAAAAGCTATACTTAAAAAAAAATAGAGGTAGTGGAGAGAAAGTGCAAGAGGGGAGAGGATCAGACGGAGAAAGACAAGCAGATTCTACACTGAGTGCAGAGCCCAACACAGGGCTTGGATCTCATGACCCTGGGATTATGACTTGAGCGGAAACCAAGGGTCAGATGCTTAACCAGCTGAGCCACCCAGGCTCCCCTTAACAACTGCACATTTTATTCACACCAAAATATGTTGCTTTGTAGAAAAACAAAATTTATTTATTCCAAAAAGACCTTTCATAAGTCTAATGTGGTGGCTTTAAGAATGCTTAAGAATCCACTCAAAACCTTTATAAAATTTCATGTTCCTGCTCACTTTTCTGAAAGGATTTGATTGAGAAAGTACTGTTCAAAAATTTATACTATTCAGCTTCCTGGTTGGGTAGCATATGTACCATTCAACTAGAATATATATGTATTTATATGTATATGTATATGTATATGTATATGTAATGTGTATATACATACACATATATATGTATGTATATATGTGTGTGTGTGTATATATATACTGTATAGATTCGATAATTTCTACCTAATTTTAAAAACTTCTTGTTCATTTTATAGGCTTCTATTCGTCTCTTATTATGCTTCATAACTTTTTTCTTTATATATGTATTAAAAATACTTATTTGATTTTGTGTATCTGCAGAGATGATTACACCATATCTTGTTCTCTTGGTTCTCACTCAAGTTCTCTTATTACATTATGTGAACAATATTTTTTGAAATAGGAGTTATATTTTTTTGTTTTTGTTTTTGTTTTTGTTTTTTTTTCCTCTGTGGAACTGCATAGAGGCCTAAGGTAAATGTTTGTAAAGAAAGTCTTTGTCTTGTTTGCATTTCCTGGCATTACCATCCCAAATCCCATTTAAAATGGAGTCACTGATGTTTTTCATAGTTGTGGCTATTATGTGAATTGAAACCAGAATCTCAGTGGAGAGATAGTTTGTAATGATTATTTTTTTTTTTTTTTTTTTTTTTTTAATTTTTTAATTTTTTATTTTTTATAAACATATATTTTTATCCCCAGGGGTACAGGTCTGTGAATCACCAGGTTTACACACTTCACAGCACTCACTAAATCACATACCCTCCCCAATGTCCATAATCCCACCCCCTTCTCCCAAACCCCCTCCCCCCGGCAACCCTCAGTTTGTTTTGTGAGATTAAGAGTCACTTATGGTTTGTCTCCCTCCCAATCCCATCTTGTTTCATTTATTCTTCTTCTACCCACTTAAGCCTCCATGTTGCATCACCACTTCCTCATATCAGGGAGATCATATGATAGGTGTCTTTCTCTGCTTGACTTATTTCGCTAAGCATGATACGCTCTAGTTCCATCCATGTTGTTGCAAATGGCAAGATTTCATTTCTTTTGATGGCTGCATAGTACTCCATTGTGTATATATACCACATCTTCTTGATCCATTCATCTGTTGATGGACATCTAGGTTCTTTCCATAGTTTGGCTATTGTGGACATTGCTGCTATAAACATTCGGGTGCATGTGTCCCTTTGGATCACTACATTTGTATCTTTAGGGTAAATACCCAATAGTGCAATTGCTGGGTCATAGGGCAGTTCTATTTTCAACATTTTGAGGAACCTCCATGCTGTTTTCCAGAGTGGCTGCACCAGCTTGCATTCCCACCAACAGTGTAGGAGGGTTCCCCTTTCTCCGCATCCTCGCCAGCATCTGTCATTTCCTGACTTGTTGATTTTAGCCATTCTGACTGGTGTGAGGTGATATCTCATTGTGATTTTGATTTGTATTTCCCTGATGCCGAGTGATATGGAGCACTTTTTCATGTGTCTGTTCGCCATCTGGATGTCTTCTTTGCAGAAATGTCTGTTCATGTCTTCTGCCCATTTCTTGATTGGATTATTTGTTCTTTGGGTGTTGAGTTTGCTAAGTTCTTTATAGATTCTGGACACTAGTCCTTTATCTGATATGTCGTTTGCAAATATCTTCTCCCATTCTGTCAGTTGTCTTTTGATTTTGTTAACTGTTTCCTTTGCTGTGCAAAAGCTTTTGATCTTGATGAAATCCCAGTAGTTCATTTTTTCCCTTGCTTCCCTTGCCTTTTGCGTTGTTCCTAGGAAGATGTTGCTGCGGCAGAGGTCAAAGAGGTTGCTGCCCGTGTTCTCCTCAAGGATTTTGATGGATTCCTTTCGTACATTGAGGTCCTTCATCCATTTTGAGTCTATTTTTGTGTGTGGTGTAAGGAAATGGTCCAATTTCATTTTTCTGCATGTGGCTGTCCAATTTTCCCAGCACCATTTATTGAAAAGGCTGTCTTTTTTCCATTGGACATTCTTTCCTGCTTTGTCGAAGATTAGTTGACCATAGATTTGAGGGTCTATTTCTGGGCTCTCTATTCTGCTCCATTGATCTATGTGTCTGTTTTTGTGCCAGTACCATGCTGTCTTGATGATGACAGCTTTGTAATAGAGCTTGAAGTCCGGAATTGTGATGCCACCAACGTTGGCTTTCTTTTTCAATATCCCTTTGGCTATTCGAGGTCTTTTCTGGTTCCATATAAATTTTAGAATTATTTGTTCCATTTCTTTGAAAAAGATGGATGGTACTTTGATAGGAATTGCATTAAATGTGTAGATTGCTTTAGGTAGCATGGACATTTTCACAATATTTATTCTTCCAATCCAGGAGCATGGAACATTTTTCCATTTCTTTGTGTCTTCCTCAATTTCTTTCATGAGTACTTTATAGTTTTCTGAGTATAGATTCTGTGTCTCTTTGGTTAGGTTTATTCCTAGGTATCTTATGGTTTTGGATGCAATTGTAAATGGGATTGACTCCTTGATATCTCTTTCTTCTGTCTTGCTGTTGGTGTAGAGAAATGCAACTGATTTCTGTGCATTGATTTTATATCCTGACACTTTACTGAATTCCTGTATAAGTTCTAGCAGTTTTGGAGTGGAGTCTTTTGGGTTTTCCACATATAGTATCATATCATCTGCGAAGAGTGATAATTTGACTTCTTCTTTGCCGATTTGGATGCCTTTAATTTCCTTTTGTTGTCTGATTGCTGAGGCTAGGACCTCTAGTACGATGTTGAATAGCAGTGGTGATAATGGACATCCCTGCCGTGTTCCTGACCTTAGCGGAAAAGCTTTCAGTTTTTCTCCATTGAGAATGATATTTGCGGTGGGTTTTTCATAGATGGCTTTGATGATATTGAGGTATGTGCCCTCTATCCCTACACTTTGAAGAGTTTTGATCAGGAAGGGATGTTGTACTTTGTCAAATGCTTTTTCAGCATCTATTGAGAGTATCATATGGTTCTTGTTCTTTCTTTTATTGATGTGTTGTATCACATTGACTGATTTGCGGATATTGAACCAACCTTGCAGCCCTGGAATAAATCCCACTTGGTCGTGGTGAATAATCTTTTTAATGTACTGTTGAATCCTATTGGCTAGTATTTTGTTGAGTATTTTCGCATCTGTGTTCATCAAGGATATCGGTCTATAGCTCTCTTTTTTGGTGAGATCCTTGTCTGGTTTTGGGATCAAGGTGATGCTGGCCTCATAAAATGAGTTTGGAAGTTTTCCTTCCATTTCTATTTTTTGGAACAGTTTCAGGAGAATAGGAATTAGTTCTTCTTTAAATGTTTGGTAGAATTCCCCCGGGAAGCCGTCTGGCCCTGGGCTTTTGTTTGTTTGGAGATTTTTAATGACTGTTTCAATCTCCTTACTGGTTATGGGTCTGTTCAGGCTTTCTATTTCTTCCTGGTTCAGTTGTGGTAGTTTATATGTTTCTAGGAATGCATCCATTTCTTCCAGATTGTCAAATTTATTGCCGTAGAGTTGCTCATAGTATGTTCTTATAATAGTTTGTATTTCTTTGGTGTTAGTTGTGATCTCTCCTCTTTCATTCATGATTTTATTTATTTGGGTCCTTTCTCTTTTCTTTTTGATAAGTCGGGCCAGGGGTTTATCAATTTTATTAATTCTTTCAAAGAACCAGCTCCTAGTTTCGTTGATTTGTTCTATTGTTTTTTTGGTTTCTATTTCATTGATTTCTGCTCTGATCTTTATGATTTCTCTTCTCCTGCTGGGCTTAGGGTTTCTTTCTTGTTCTTTCTCCAGCTCCTTTAGGTGTAGGGTTAGGTTGTGTACCTGAGACCTTTCTTGTTTCTTGAGAAAGGCTTGTACCGCTATATATTTTCCTCTCAGGACTGCCTTTGTTGTGTCCCACAGATTTTGAACCGTTGTATTTTCATTATCATTTGTTTCCATGATTTTTTTCAATTCTTCTTTAATTTCCCGGTTGACCCATTCATTCTTTAGAAGGATACTGTTTAGTCTCCATGTATTTGGGTTCTTTCCAAACTTCCTTTTGTGGTTGAGTTCTAGCTTTAGAGCATTGAAAATAGAAGGAGAGATTAAAAGCTTCCAGGACAAACAACAACTGAAAGAATTTGCAAATACCAAACCAGCTCTACAGGAAATCTTGAAAGGGGTCCTCTAAGCAAAGAGAGAGCCTACAAGTGGTAGATCAGAAAGGAAGAGAGACCATATACAGTAACAGTCACCTTACAGGCAATACAATGGCACTAAATTCATATCTCTCAATAATTACCCTGAATGTGAATGGGCTAAATGCCCCTGTCAAAAGACACAGGGTATCAGAATGGATAAAAAAACAAAACCCATCTATATGTTGCCTCCAAGAAACACATTTTAAGCCCGAAGACACCTCCAGATTTAAAGTGAGGGGGTGGAAAAGAATTTACCATGCTAATGGACATCAGAAGAAAGCAGGAGTGGCAATCCTTATATCAGATCAATTAGATTTTAAGCCAAAGACTATAATAAGAGATGAGGAAGGACACTATATCATACTCAAAGGGTCTGTCCAACAAGAAGATTTAACAATTTTAAATATCTATGCCCCCAATGTGGGAGCAGCCAACTATATAAACCAATTAATAACAAAATCAAAGAAACACATCAACAATAATACAATAATAGTAGGGGACTTTAACACTCCCCTCACTGAAATGGACAGGTCATCCAAGCAAAAGATCAGCAAGGAAATAAAGGCCTTAAACGACACACTGGACCAGATGGACATCACAGATATATTCAGAATATTTCATCCCAAAGCAACAGAATACACATTCTTCTCTAGTGCACATGGAACATTCTCCAGAATAGATCACATCCTCGGTCCTAAATCAGGACTCAACCGGTATCAAAAGATTGGGATCATTCCCTGCATATTTTTGTAATGATTATTTTTAAGAGTATTTTCTTCTTTCTTACCTATTGCCAAGATTAAGACAGACAGTTATTTATGGCTTCCTCTGTAAAGCAGATATATTTTTATTTCATTTCATTATGGAGTTTGAAAGACAGCAATTACCTTTTTCTTTTTCTTTTTCTTTTTTTTTGTCATTTAGCTAATTGATTTTTTTTTTTTTTTTTTTTTTTTTTTTTTTTTTTTTTTAATTTTTTATTTTTTATAAACATATATTTTTTATATACATATATTTTTATCCCCAGGTCTGTGAATCACCAGGTTTACACACTTCACAGCACTCACCAAATCACATACCCTCCCCAATGTCCATAATCCCACCCCCTTCTCCCCAACCCCCTCCCCCCGGCAACCCTCAGTTTGTTTTGTGAGATTAAGAGTCACTTATGGTTTGTCTCCCTCCCAATCCCATCTTGTTTCATTTATTCTTCTACCCACTTAAGCCTCCATGTTGCATCACCACTTCCTCATATCAGGGAGATCATATGATAGTTGTCTTTCTCTGCTTGACTTATTTCGCTAAGCATGATACGCTCTAGTTCCATCCATGTTGTTGCAAATGGCAAGATTTCATTTCTTTTGATGGCTGCATAGTATTCCATTGTGTATATATACCACATCTTCTTGATCCATTCATCTGTTGATGGACATCTAGGTTCTTTCCATAGTTTGGCTATTGTGGACATTGCTGCTATAAACATTCGGGTGCATGTGTCCCTTTGGATCACTACATTTGTATCTTTAGGGTAAATACCCAATAGTGCAATTGCTGGGTCATAGGGCAGTTCTATTTTCAACATTTTGAGGAACCTCCATGCTGTTTTCCAGAGTGGCTGCACCAGCTTGCATTCCCACCAACAGTGTAGGAGGGTTCCCCTTTCTCCGCATCCTCGCCAGCATCTGTCATTTCCTGACTTGTTGATTTTAGCCATTCTGACTGGTGTGAGGTGATATCTCATTGTGGTTTTGATTTGTATTTCCCTGATGCCGAGTGATATGGAGCACTTTTTCATGTGTCTGTTCGCCATCTGGATGTCTTCTTTGCAGAAATGTCTGTTCATGTCTTCTGCCCATTTCTTGATTGGATTATTTGTTCTTTGGGTGTTGAGTTTGCTAAGTTCTTTATAGATTCTGGACACTAGTCCTTTATCTGATATGTCGTTTGCAAATATCTTCTCCCATTCTGTCAGTTGTCTTTTGATTTTGTTAACTGTTTCCTTTGCTGTGCAAAAGCTTTTGATCTTGATGAAATCCCAGTAGTTCATTTTTTCCCTTGCTTCCCTTGCCTTTTGCGTTGTTCCTAGGAAGATGTTGCTGCGGCAGAGGTCGAAGAGGTTGCTGCCCGTGTTCTCCTCAAGGATTTTGATGGATTCCTTTCGTACATTGAGGTCCTTCATCCATTTTGAGTCTATTTTTGTGTGTGGTGTAAGGAAATGGTCCAATTTCATTTTTCTGCATGTGGCTGTCCAATTTTCCCAGCACCATTTATTGAAAAGGCTGTCTTTTTTCCATTGGACATTCTTTCCTGCTTTGTCGAAGATTAGTTGACCATAGAGTTGAGGGTCTATTTCTGGGCTCTCTATTCTGTTCCATTGATCTATGTGTCTGTTTTTGTGCCAGTACCATGCTGTCTTGATGATGACAGCTTTGTAATAGAGCTTGAAGTCCGGAATTGTGATGCCACCAACGTTGGCTTTCTTTTTCAATATCCCTTTGGCTATTCGAGGTCTTTTCTGGTTCCATATAAATTTTAGAATTATTTGTTCCATTTCTTTGAAAAAGATGGATGGTACTTTGATAGGAATTGCATTAAATGTGTAGATTGCTTTAGGTAGCATAGACATTTTCACAATATTTATTCTTCCAATCCAGGAGCATGGAACATTTTTCCATTTCTTTGTGTCTTCCTCAATTTCTTTCATGAGTACTTTATAGTTTTCTGAGTATAGATTCTGTGTCTCTTTGGTTAGGTTTATTCCTAGGTATCTTATGGTTTTGGATGCAATTGTAAATGGGATTGACTCCTTAATATCTCTTTCTTCTGTCTTGCTGTTGGTGTAGAGAAATGCAACTGATTTCTGTGCATTGATTTTATATCCTGACACTTTACTGAATTCCTGTATAAGTTCTAGCAGTTTTGGAGTGGAGTCTTTTGGGTTTTCCACATAGAGTATCATATCATCTGCGAAGAGTGATAATTTGACTTCTTCTTTGCCGATTTGGATGCCTTTAATTTCCTTTTGTTGTCTGATTGCTGAGGCTAGGACCTCTAGTACTATGTTGAATAGCAGTGGTGATAATGGACATCCCTGCCGTGTTCCTGACCTTAGCGGAAAAGCTTTCAGTTTTTCTCCATTGAGAATGATATTTGCGGTGGGTTTTTCATAGATGGCTTTGATGATATTGAGGTATGTGCCCTCTATCCCTACACTTTGAAGAGTTTTGATCAGGAAGGGATGTTGTACTTTGTCAAATGCTTTTTCAGCATCTATTGAGAGTATCATATGGTTCTTGTTCTTACTTTTATTGATGTGTTGTATCACATTGACTGATTTGCGGATGTTGAACCAACCTTGCAGCCCTGGAATAAATCCCACTTGGTCGTGGTGAATAATCTTTTTAATGTACTGTTGAATCCGATTGGCTAGTATTTTGTTGAGTATTTTCGCATCTGTGTTCATCAAGGATATCGGTCTATAGCTCTCTTTTTTGGTGGGATCCTTGTCTGGTTTTGGGATCAAGGTGATGCTGGCCTCATAAAATGAGTTTGGAAGTTTTCCTTCCATTTCTATTTTTTGGAACAGTTTCAGGAGAATAGGAATTAGTTCTTCTTTAAATGTTTGGTAGAATTCCCCCGGGAAGCCGTCTGGCCCTGGGCTTTTGTTTGTTTGGAGATTTTTAATGACTGTTTCAATCTCCTTACTGGTTATGGGTCTGTTCAGGCTTTCTATTTCTTCATGGTTCAGTTGTGGTAGTTTATATGTTTCTAGGAATGCATCCATTTCTTCCAGATTGTCAAATTTATTGCCGTAGAGTTGCTCATAGTATGTTCTTATAATAGTTTGTATTTCCTTGGTGTTAGTTGTGATCTCTCCTCTTTCATTCATGATTTTATTTATTTGGGTCCTTTCTCTTTTCTTTTTGATAAGTCGGGCCAGGGGTTTATCAATTTTATTAATTCTTTCAAAGAACCAGCTCCTAGTTTCGTTGATTTGTTCTATTGTTTTTTTGGTTTCTATTTCATTGATTTCTGCTCTGATCTTTATGATTTCTCTTCTCCTGCTGGGCTTAGGGTTTCTTTCTTGTTCTTTCTCCAGCTCCTTTAGGTGTAGGGTTAGGTTGTGTACCTGAGACCTTTCTTGTTTCTTGAGAAAGGCTTGTACCGCTATATATTTTCCTCTCAGGACTGCCTTTGTTGTGTCCCACAGATTTTGAACTGTTGTATTTTCATTATCATTTGTTTCCATGATTTTTTTCAATTCTTCTTTAATTTCCCGGTTGACCCATTCATTCTTTAGAAGGATACTGTTTAGTCTCCATGTATTTGGGTTCTTTCCAAACTTCCTTTTGTGGTTGAGTTCTAGCTTTAGAGCATTGTGGTCTGAAAATATGCAGGGAATGATCCCAATCTTTTGATACCGGTTGAGTCCTGATTTAGGACCGAGGATGTGATCTATTCTGGAGAATGTTCCATGTGCACTAGAGAAGAATGTGTATTCTGTTGCTTTGGGATGAAATATTCTGAATATATCTGTGATGTCCATCTGGTCCAGTGTGTCATTTAAGGCCTTTATTTCCTTGCTGATCTTTTGCTTGGATGACCTGTCCATTTCAGTGAGGGGAATGTTAAAGTCCCCTACTATTATTGTATTGTTGTTTATGTGTTTCTTTGATTTTGTTATTAATTGGTTTATATAGTTGGCTGCTCCCACGTTGGGGGCATAGATATTTAAAATTGTTAAATCTTCTTGTTGGACAGACCCTTTGAGTATGATATAGTGTCCTTCCTCATCTCTTATTACAGTCTTTGGCTTAAAATCTAATTGATCTGATATAAGGATTGCCACTCCTGCTTATGGATTTTTTATGTGACATTTGTGACATTATGTTTGATTTGGATGGTTGTTCATGTTATTTATTGCATCACGTAGCCAGAACTGGAAGTCATTCCTTTTCTATTTTAGAAATGTTCAATTCATTAGTATCTTCTCATTTCTGGTCTAACGCTACTCATAAAACTATAAAGATATGAATATATGAAATTTGTTATGAATTTGTTACAAATTCAATATTGTAATTAAAACCACAGAATTTTAAACATAAATCCAAGCAAAAATAACTATCATTCTATATAAAAGCAGTCTTTGAATTATTAAATAAATCATCAAAAATATTCTTAAAGATATTTCAGTAAGCAAATTTATGATTCTGTTTTGAATATTTTACAGGATGTGTATATGTCATTCAAATAATTTTTTAATCCATTTTTAAAATTATCACCAGGAGGAAATATTAAAGTATATTTGATCAATGAAAAAACATTAAATAAAGAAAAAAAGTTTCAAGAGATGATTGGGGTACTACGGTATGCCTTTGTATAACTTTTATGTTAGTTCCACCAATAATTATCTCTATTTGAATAGCACTCTAAGACTGCTAATATTCATACCATAAAATAAATCTTAACTAAACACAACAACAAAAATGTCTACACTCCAGTGGAATGTTTAAATGTATTGTTGTTTAAGTGACAAATAGGGGCTCCTGGGTGGCTCAGTGGGTTAAAAACTCTACCTTCAGCTCAGATCATGATCCCAGGACCCTGGGATTGAGCCCCGCATCGGGCTCTCTGCTCAACGGGGAGCATGCTTCCCCTTCTCTCTGCCTGCCTCTCTGCCTACTTGTGATCTCTGTCTGCCAAATAAATAAAAATAAAATCTTAAATAAATAAAGTGGCTACTGGGGCGCCTGGGTGGCTCAGTGGGTTAATCCTCTGCCTTTGGCTAAGGTCATGATCTCCGGTTCCCACATCGGGCTCTCTGCTCAGCAGGGGGTCTGCTTCCTCCTCTCTGCCTGTGTCTCTGCCTACTTGTGATCCCTGTCTGTCAAATATATAAATAAAATCTTTAAAAAAAATAAAATAAAGTGGCTACTAATCAAAACATTCATTTTATAATAATTTCAATATTTTTTGAAAATTACAGTAGTTAGGTTATTTAAATTTCTTATATAAAACCATCATCACTTTCTCCTATATGTTACTGCACAAAATGGATGACACTATTATAAATAAGAAACACATGTGGTCGTGTGTCTATATTTCTGCTTACATAGAATCACATTATTAATATAGTGGAGAAGTATATTTGTATCCAATAAGTGGGAAAAGAATTCTACCTTAAATAAACATTGAAATTTTCCATACTGCACTACTTAAAAAAATTATTTAATAATATTCTTGTCTTGAGTAGTTTGCTAACAATTTAATCCAATGCTCAGTTTTGTTAAGTATATTTCTATTTGTATTTAAACACCTCTCTATGTTTAAAAGATTTTATTTATTTATTTATTTCAGAGAGAGAGCACAGTGTGGGGAGCAGAGGGAGAGGGGAAAGCAGAGTCCCTGCTAATCAGGGAGCCCCACATGGGTCTAATCTCAGGAACCTGAGATCATGACCTGAACTGAAGTCAGACACTTAACCAATTGAGCCACCCAGGTATCCCTATGCTTTCTTCAATTTTAATGTCCATTCCTATGGATATAAATTTAAATGAAATTAATGAGAATGATAGCAAATTCTAGAAACTTCTTCTCTCTATAAAATCTCAAATAATTTTGCCATTGATTTTTTAACATGGATATTAACACCCTAAACTTACAGATGATGTCACTGGGCCCAGAAATTTATATTTTATGGTGATTCTCAATTTTTTCTGCAATGATGATATCTTCCCTGAATATTAGATTTATATTTTGAATTGCCCATTCAACACTTTCATTTGAATATATAATATTCTCTATAAAATGTGAACTGTGGCTTTCTCCATTTCCTGAATTTGTTCTTTTACAGTCTTTCCTTGGTTGAGAAATAGCTAGCTGATTTCTGAGGTCTGAAACTTTGATTTTATCTTTGTCTCACTCCACGCTCACCCCATATTAGACCAGCAGCAGCAAATCTCATTGGATTTACTTGCAAATTATATTCAGAACCCAAGAAATTCTTCTCACCCCACTGCTATCACCGTGCTTCAAGCCAGCCTCATTTCTCACCTAGTGAATAGACTTTTAATAACCTCTTACCTGGGCCCCTTCCTTTCACTCTCCTCAAGCTGCAAATTAGATATCATAATAACAGCTTAGAACTGTGTGGATCAGGATCCGCACAGTGTGGATTTTTTACAGTATGGGACTGCAAATGTATTTTCTCTTCCTCATGATTTTCTTAAACATTTTATTTTCTTCAGCTTATTTTATTGTAAGAATATAAGATGGGGTACCTGGGTGGGTTAAAGCCTCTGCCTTCAGCTCAGGTCATGATCCCAGGGCCCTGGATCGAGCCCCACATTGGGCTCTCTGCTCAGCAGGGATACTGCTTCCCCTTCTCACTGCCTGCCTCTCTACCTACTTGTGATCTCTGTCTGTCAAATAAATAAATAAAATCTTAAAAGTAATAAAAATTTAAAAAGATTTTAAAAAATAGAAGATATAATACATATAACAATAAATACGTGTTCATTGACTTTATTTATTGGTACAGTTTCTGGGTCAATAGTGGGCTATTTAGTAAAGTTTGGAGAAAGTCAAAAGTTACACAGGGGTTTTCAATTTTGCTGTAGGTTGGTGACCCTAACTTTTGAGTGGTTCAAGAATCAGCTGTGTGAATCTATTCACTGTACTTCCCTAGGCAAAACATTTCATGGACTTTCTCTCACTTTAAAGGGATAAATACAGACAGGAAGTATCGAGGTCTCTGCAAGAGCTCATCTCAGGCAGACCTCCAATATCATCTCTCTTCAGCCTCTTCATTCTTCTCCAGTCATACAGACCTTGGGGTAATTTCCTGACATATGCCATATGTTTTTTACCTCAGAACTTTTTCAGTAGCTTTACATTTTGCAGTGAACTTACTTTTCTTGTATTGTCACGTGACTAGCATACCTCACTTCATTCAGTTCTCTGCTCAAATGTCATCTTATGTGATGGACCATTCAAAAACTTGCAACCCTAGGACACTTTCCTATCCTAAAAATAACTCTTTTTCTTATACTTACCACTATTATATTTAATATTTATTTATTTCCTTCTAGACTACTCTCTCTCACTAGAATATTAGTTCTACAGAAAGAATAGAATGTTTCTTCTGCCTGATTCTGAACTGCCTAAATGTTAATTTTCATTCATTGTTAATTTGTTATTTGTTATTTGTTATAGTTATTTGTTATAGTTATTTGTTAACTATAGTTATTTGTTAACTATATTAATAGATCTCCTCGAGTTCCTTAATCCCATTGGCGAAGACCTTTTTCCATATGTGGTAGTATTTCTTGTTTTTATAGATTAGGTCCTAATTATATTTTGGAGCCCATTATTCTGTCTACCACTTTGATTAAACACAAAACAGAACTATTTAATATAATAGAACCTTGACTCACCTATATAATATTTATCTTTTTAAAAAATATATTAGGCAAACACTCATATATTGCTTAACTGTAAAATAGTATAAAACTAGCAGACAGTTTCTTAGTAAGTTAAACATACGCTTACTATATGACCTAGCAAATCCTTACTAGGTATTTAGTTTGGAGAAATAAATACTGATGTCCATGCAAAGGCCTGTACACAAATGTTTATAAGTGCTTTATTTTTATTCACCAAAAACTCAAAACAGCCTACCTGTCCTTTAGTAGGTAACTGGATAAACAGATTGCAATAGCCATATGATGGAATACTATTCAACAATAAAAAGAAACCATTGCAATACAAAGCAGCATAAATGAATCTTGAAGGCATTATGCTGGTGAAAGATGCTAGTTTCAATGGTCCCATACCTTATAATTCCATTTATATGACATTCAGAGAAAGGCAAAACTATAGGGAAACTGTAGGGAAAGTGATGAGTGGTTGTCCTCAGGTTGGGGTAGGAAGAAGGTGTGACAACAAAGAGTGAGCAAGGGAATTTGGGGTGCATAAGGGAACTCCACTGGATCCTGATAATGAAGATGGTTTCATGAATCTATAAATGCATTACAACTCATAAGACTGTGCACCAAAAAATTTAAAAGTAAATTTGACTCTGTAAAATTTAAGAATATTAACTTTATAATGTTCTATGATATAGTAATCTGCAATATTGCTGTTGAATGGAACTTAATTTTAACAACTCTGGTAAGAGCAAATAATTTAGCTCTTCAGTATATCCAGCCAATAGTATGTTAACTGTTTCAACTCAGCATTCTGTTGTTTACTCACTATGCACAGACACCGCACATGCATACACAGTTTTTTTTCTTAGGGTAAGAGTAATTATGTACCAAAGTGGCATCAGTAAACTTCAGGACTTGGGGATTCAAAAGTATTTGGCAAGTACTTTTTGTATTTTTAAGAGCACACTATACTAATAATCTGGAACACCATATAAGACAGTAACACAAAAAACAAAATGTATACAAACAACTATCTTTCTCATTCACTTTAAAGTTTTAGAAATCATTATTTAAATAAATGCTGATTTTTCTGATCCTGACATTTGAACCTCATCTGTTGTTCAAAATACCCCTGGGGTTAGAAGTGCACAAGTCCAGACATTCTGCTAATAGTGGCAAAGGACTCAGGTCACTGCCCATTTGTTTTGTTTGAAACGTTTTCTTTCCTTTTGTGAAAGAAAACTCCTTTCTCTTTCACTGGCTTATCTCAGGCCATCTGGTTTGATTACAGTCACAATAGGTGTTACACATGCAACATGGTATCCTGTGTTATTGTCAGGGTCAGAAAATACTTTTCTCTCTATTTGGTTTCTCCTGCAAGATTCCTTGATTCTGAAGACAGCAATCAGAAATACAGACATTTATTTTCATCTTGTAAGACCTAAACCAACAGTAATGGACTTTAAGCTGATCACTTGTCTTATCTTAAATTGTTCCTTTCTAATGCAGGATTTTCTCAAATCACTAGTGACCTGCTTCTTGAAAACCATAAATCCTCAACTAATTCCTGACATGAGATTATTTGGAAACTTCATCTGCTGTACCAAAACAAAATTGTAATATTTGGAAAATTGAAAACATTCATATAGCTTTTGGCATCTCTTTTAACTAAGAATTTTCTTATTTGTTTGCTATTTTACAGTTGTTTATCCCAATAGTATTATGTTAAAAATCCAGACTAAATGTTTCAATCCAAAGCTATTATCCATAAATCTGAAGTAATCATGGCAAGTCCTTTATTAAGAAAACATAAAAACTTTAAATAATGATGAACAAGAATCCCATATCTAGGATACTTCTGATTTAGATAGATCAAAAAAAACTAATTAAAAATAAAAATGATTTTAAGCATGTTTAATCTTTATTTCTTCTACACATTTCTATTTCCATTTATAGTGGAATCATCATTTTACAGAACTCAACTTATCTTTCCAGTTGAGGAAAGAGCCACAGACTCTACATAATGGAGTAGACAGCATTATCAGTAGAATTCTCTGATTAACCATGTATGAGGCTCATTGCTAAATGGTTCACTGAAATGTATAAATAATTTGGTTTCATTTTGACTCCAAAAGATACCGCTCCAACATGCCCCATGTATTATCCTGTTTGGGTCAATACTGAATTATGGATTTTCAGTGAGAACACTAGTGAATGAACTATTTGTGGGTAAAGGCCATTAAAATGTGTTTTGGATGTTTGGAAAGCACATAACATTCAGTGGAGTGTGATTTTTTTCTTCCTGCTTAGAATACAATATTGAAATTGAAAAGAAGGGTGAAAGATAAATTTTAAACCAGGATATATAGACTTCTGGTTTCTAGTCCCTCTTTTAAGGAGCTTGGAAGTCACCACTCTGTCCTAAAAAGAGTCAAAAGTTGAACAGATTGAAAAATCCACAACTCTTTCTGGATCTGTTAGAGAAGGGAGGATACTGAGCAAATTGCTACCTCTAGATTGGGAAGACAGATAGGCAAGTGTAGGGAGTCACTGTTTTCCAGAGCAGAGACTCACCTGCAGAAGCTACCAAGGGAGTGCCAGAAAAAACCAAAAACCAAAATTTAAGCTGTAATGGTAAGTTGCTGAGGCGGACTGTAGACAAGTTTGAGAGTTAAAAACTTCCAGGATACCCACAAATAGGTGGTTTTTTTTTTTTTTTTTTTAGTTTTATCTGTAGGAGCTTCACCAGATTTTCACCGTAAATATTGGCGAAAAACTCACCCATGCTTCTAGTACTGGGGGGGGGGGGGGTGGCGGGGAACTACCACTTTGAAATAATGAGAAATCATTCTGTTCTTCTTAATGACATTTGCCTTCAACAATCAACTGTTTTTTTTTTGTTTGTTTGTTTTTTTTAATATAATTTTTAAGAAGAATAAATGAAACAATCAACTGTTTAAGGATAGCCCAATCTGCTGGGGTTTTATCAGATCTTAAATAACCTGCCAAAAAGAAATATCCAACTTTAGCCCACTCTAACCATCCTCTCCAACCTAAGAAAAGGGGAAAAACTGAGAGGCATATGTGAGGTTGATAATCCAGAAGCAAAGATTCTCTAGAAGCCTGAGACCTTATCAAAGGAGTATAGAAGATTTCTTTCCTTCTAGATTATTCTTCCACATTATTAAGGGCTTAATTACAACACTTCTCTTTACCCAGTGCATTGTACATTGTATCTTTTATAATTTTTTTTTACAAAATTTTTTTTAAAAATTTACAAAAAATATTTTACAAAATTTACATGGCATACTTACAAACAAAAAACAGAAGTGGAAGACATAGAAGAAATAGCATAATCACACATGGCAGAAATGTGATTATCAGACCAGAAATTTAAAGCAACAATGATTAATATGTTAAGGGCTCTAATGGATAAAGTAGACAGAATACAAGAACAGATGGGCAGTTTAAGCAGAGAAATAGAAATCCTAAGAAACAAAATGAATTTCTAGAGTTTAAGAAACACTGTGACAGGAATGAAGAATGCCTTTGATGGGTTTATTAATATCCTGGACATGGCTGAAGAATAAAAAAATTCTCTGAGCTGGGGGTTATGTCACTAGAATCCTCAAAAACTAAAAAGGAAAGTAAACAAAGAATTAAAAAAAAAAAAAAAAGGAACAGATTGTCCGATTCCAAGGACTGTGGGACAAATACAAAGATGTGTAATGTATACATAATGGGAATACCAGATGGAGAAGAACTAGAAAAAAGAACAGAATATTTGAAACAATGAATGATTGAGAATTTCCCCAAATTAATGACAGATACCAAATTACAGATCCAGGATTCTCAGGGAATACTAAGCAAAATAAATAAGAAGGAGAAGAAGAAGAAGAAAGAAGGAGAAGAGGTGAGAAAAGGAGGAAGGGAGAGAGTAAGGGAATCCCTAGACCTAGGCTCATCATTTTCAAACTTCAAAAAATCAAAGAAAAAGGAAAAAAAAAAAGCCTGATATATGGTGTGTGTGTAGGGACACCTTTCCTCCAGAGAAACAAAGATAGAAATTATATTTGATAACTTCTCAGAAACCATACAGCAAGGGGTGTGAAGTGATTTATTTAGAGTTGAGAGGACAATCCACCAACCTAGAATTCTGCACCTTGCAAAATTATCTTTCAAAACTGAAGGAGAAATACTCTCAGACAAACAAGAATTGAAGAAATCTCTTGTCAACATATCCACTTTGCAAGAAATATTAAAAGTAGTTCTTTAGAGAGAAGGAAAATTATAAAGATCAGCATCTTGGATATACATAATAAAAGCAAGGTATCAAAAAGGTCTAAATAAAAAATAAAATAAAATAAAAACTTTTATTTTTCTTATTCTTAAGTTATCCAACAGATAATAACTTATCTGAAATAATACCAAAACAGTATTTGATTATGTATGTTTATGTATATATCATATACATATGTTTGTACATGGGGAAATGAATTATAGCAATGATACAAAGGATGGGAGGGAGGAAGTAGGATCATTTTGATTTTATAACTTATTAACACTACTTGAGAAGTGGTATATAAATGTGCACTTGGGTTTGCTGTAATTGTATATTGTTAACTCTAGGACAAATACTAAAAAAGGGGGGAAAAAGTATAACCTATATGCTAAGAAAAGAAAAAAAATAAGAATTACATAAAATGCTTAAATAAAATCAAGGCAGCGAAAGAGTGGGAGGAAAAAAAAAAAGAAACAGAGAACAAAGGCAACATATAGATGACTGTAACAAGTATGGTAAGTGTGAAATCCAAATATATCAAAATCACTTCGAATGTCAGGAGTCTAAAGCTACCAACTGAAAGGTAGTAATTGTCAGAGAAAACCAAAAAACCAAGGCCCAGCTATATGTTGTGTAGAAGAAAACCATTTTAAAATATAAAATTATACATAGATTAAAAGTAAATGGATTAAAATTAAACACTTCTGCACAACAAAGAAAACAGTCAACAAAACTAAAAGATGGCATACTGAATGGGAGAAAATATTTGTAAATGATAATTCAGATAAAGGGTTAGTATTCAAAATATATAAAGACTTCATACAACTGAACACCCAAAAGACAAAAATAATCCAATTTAAAAATGGGCAGAAGACATGAATGGATATTTCTCCAAAGAAGACATCAAGATGGCCAACAGACATATGAAAAGATGCTCAACATCATTAATTATCAGAGAAATGCAAATAAAAACCACAGTGAGATACCACCTCAAACCTGTCAGAATGGCTGAAATGAAAAACAAAAGGACAACAACTGTTGGCTAGGATGTGGAAGAAAAAGAACCCTTGTGCACCATTGGAGAGAATGTAAACTGATGAGGCCACTGTGGAAAACAGTATGGAAGTTCCTCAAAAAATTAAAAATAGAAATACCATATGTCCAATAATTGCACTATTGAGTATTTCTCAAACAATACGAAAACACCAATTCAAAAAGAAATCTCAAAATCACAATGAGATATCATGTCACATGTATCAGGATGGTTAAAATGAACAATGCAGGAAACAACAGATGTTGGCAAGGATGTGGAGAAAAGGGAACACTCTCACACTGTTGGTGGGAATGCAAACTGGTGCAACCACTCTGGAAAACAGAACGAAGATTCCTCAAAAAGTTAAAAATAGAATTACCATACAACCCAGCAATATTTACCCAAAGGATACAAAAATACTAATTCAAAGGGATACATGCACCTCAATAGCATTATAACAGCATTATCAACAATAACCAAATGGTGGAAAGAGCCCAAATATCCATCAACTTATGAACAGATAAATAAGAAGTCATATACATATATACAGGCACACACACATACACACACCTATATATATGCACATGTGCATATATATGTATATATGTACATGTGAATGAAATATTACTCAGCCATAAAAAAGATGAAATATTGTCATTTGCAACAATGTGGATGGAGCTAGAGAGTATTATGATAAATTAAATAAGTCAGTCAGAGGAAGAGAAATACCATAGGATTTCACTCATATGTGGTGTTTAAGAAACAATACAGATGACATGGTGGGAGAAAAAGAGAAAGACAAACCACAAAATGGGCTTTATCTATAGAGAACAAACTGAGAGTTGCTGGGAGGTGGGCGGGGTGATAAGTTAAATGTGTCATGGGTGTTAGAGAAGACACTTGTTGTGATGAGCACTGGTTATTGTATATAAGTGATGAATCACTAAAATCTACAATGAAACTAACATTACACTGTATGTTAACTAACCGGAAATTAAACAAAATCTTGAAACTACAAAGAAAAGATATATGCACCCCTATGTTTACTATGGCATTATTTGTAATAGCCAAATTATGAAAGCAGCCTAAGTGTCCATCAATAGATGAATGGATGAAGAAGATGCAGTATATATGCATAGTCAGCCTTAAAAAGAATGAAATCTTGCCATTTGCAATAATACGGAGGAATCTCGAGTGTAAACTGCTAAGTGATATGTCATTAAGAGAAAGACAAATATCATATGATTTCACTTATATGTGATTTTAAGAAACAAAACAAATAAATGAAGAAATAAAGACAGACCAAAAACCAAACCAAAACAAAAACCAAAAACCAACCAGCCAAACAAACAAAAACTCAGACTCTTAACTATAGAAAACAAACTGGTGGTTACCTGAGGGGAGGTGAGTAGGGAGATGAGTAAAATCAGTGAAGGGGATTAAAAGTACATTTATTGTGATGAGCACTGAATTATATATACAATTGTTGAATCACTATATTGCATACCTGAAATTAGTACAATGCTGTATGTTAATTTTAGTGGAATTAAAATTAAAAATAAAATCAACACCAGAAAAAAAAATTATCAATGTAATCTTAAATAGTACTGAATAGCTTCTCATGAAAAATACCAACTTTAGGTCTAACCCATCCTCTCAGCTACCTGAGGCAATATCAATGATATTAAGTAATAAGCTTATTCCTCTTCTTTGATTTATTAAATTCAGACAAATATGATTTAAAAAACTAAATGGATGGAGAAAAATATACCATGTTAACACTAACCAAAAGAAGGCAGGGATAGCTATATTAACTTCAGACAGGAGAGGCTTTAAATTAAGAAAAGTTGTCAGTTATTCTTCTCGAAGATGGGATTGGGAGGGAGACAAACCATAAGTGACTCTTAATCTCACAAAACAAACTGAGGGTTGCTGGGGGGAGGGGGTTTGGGAGAAGGGGGTGGTATTATGGACATTGGGGAGGGTATGTGCTTTGGTGAGTGCTGTGAAGTGTGTAAACCTGGTGATTCACAGACCTGTACCCCTGGGGATAAAAATATATGTTTATAAAAAATAAAAAATTATATTAAAAGAAAAAAAAAAGAAAAGTTGTCAGGAATAAAGAAGGCCATGTCATGATGAAGGGGTCAATTCTCCAAGAAGACATAATAATCCTTAATGTGAATGCACCTAACAACAGAGCATCACATTCTGTGAGGCAAAAACTGATAGGATACAAGGAAAAATATGAATCCACTCTGAAAGCTGGAGACCTCAACATCCCACTATAAGAAATAAATCCAACAGGCAAATATTCAGTAAGGACATAGTTGACCTCAAGAACAACACCAATCAACTGGATATAATTGACATCTACAGACTACTTCAACCAAAGCAGCAGATTAAACAAACTTCTTAAGCTCTTGGGGAACATTCAACACGATAGATCACGTTCTAGTCCATAAAATACACCTTAATCAATTTAAAAATACTGAAGTCATACAATGTCTGCTCTCAGAACACAGCAGGATTAAACCACAAACCAATAAATGAAAGATAATTTGGAGATTAACATCATAATTCTAACGAAACTTGGATCAAATAATAAATTTCAAGACAAAATTTAAAAAAATATTTTGAACTAAATGAAAATGAAAATATAGCTTATCAAAATGTGTGTAATGCTCTTAAAGCAGTGTTTAGAGGATTTTTACTCCATATTTACTGAGATATAATAGATACATAACATTGTGTATGTCTAAGGTATACAATGTAATGCTTTGATACATGCATGAATTGTAAAATGATTACCAAAATAAGGTTAGTTAACACTTCCATCCTCTCACTATAGTGAAGATATTTAAAATTGACTTTTTCAGCAACTTCCAAATATATAATACAGAAATGTTCTACACTTTGTTTCTAGAAGTTTGGCTTTTGTTAGATTCCACATATAAGTGATATCACATATAAGTGATATCATACAGAATATTTCTTTCTCTGATTTATTTCATTGAGCACAATGCCCTCAAGCTCCATTCATGTTGCCACAAATGACAGAAAATATCACATTCCCCTTATCTGATCATCCACTGAGACATATTTTGGTTGTTTCCATGTTTTGTTTTCTGAATACTACTGCAATAAACATTAAGATGCAGACCTCTCTTCAAGACAGTGACTTCATTTCCTTTGGTTATGTACCCAGAAGTGGGATTACTGGATCATATGGTAGATTGCTTGATTGATTGATATTTGTTATTTGAGGACCCACTATCCTCTTTTCCATAGTGACTGTATTGATTTATAATTCCATCAGCAGTGCACAAGCTTTCTCTTTCCTTCACAGCCTTGCCAACACTTGTTATCTCATTTGTTTTTAATAACAGTCATTCTAAACAGGTATGAGGTGATATCTCATTGTGGTTTGGATTTGCATTCCATCATGCTTAGCAGTGCTCAACACCTTTTTTATGTACTCATTGGCCTTTTTAAGTCTTCTTTGGAATAATGTCTATTTGAATTCCCTGCCCAGGGGAGCCTGGGTGGTTCAGTGGGTTGGACCTCTGCCTTCTGCTCAGGTCATGGTCTCAGGGTCCTGGGATTGAACCCCCCATCAGGCTCTCTGCTCAGTGGGAAGCCACTTCCCCCTCTTTCTCTCTGCTTACTTGTGCTCTCTTTCTCTGTCAAATAAATAAAATCTTAAAAATGAATGAAAAAATAAATAAATAATAAATTATCTACCCATCTAAAATATCAGATTATTAGTATTTTTGTTATTGAGTTATAGGCATTCCTTATATATTTTGAATATTTAACCACTTATATATGATTTGCAAATATATTCTTTTATTGTTTAGGTTATCTCTTCATTGTGTGTGTGTGTGTGTGTGTGTATGTGTGTGTGTTTTGTCCTTGTTTTTTTGTTTTGTTTTGTTTTGTTTTGTTTTTTACTGTGCAGAGCTTTACAATTTGATATAGTTCCCTTTAATGTCTTTTTATTCTGTTTTTGCTATCATATCCAAGCAAATCATTGCTAAGATAATGTCAAGGAGCTTTTTCTCTATTTTCTTTTAGTAGTTTCATGGTTTCATGGCTTCATGGTTTATTTAAGGTAGGCTTTTTTAGTTTTTAATCAATTTTGAGTTAATTTTTGTGAGTGATATAATCTAAGGGTTCAATTTTATTCTTTTGAATGTGACTATCCTCTTTTCCAAACACTATTTCTTGAAGAGACTATCCTTTTTCCATTGAGTATCCTGGCTCTCTTATCAAATATCATTTGACTATATATACATAGGTGTTTTGGGGGTTCTTTATTTCTGATTTTTATTCTCCATTCTATGAATGTGATGTATCAAGTTTATCAATGTGCGTATGTTGACCCATCCTTGGATCTCAGGGATAAACCTTACTTTATCACATTGTATGATCTTTTAATGTGCTGTTGATTTTGGTTGGCTAGTATTTCATTTGGAATATGTGTGTGTGTGTGTGTGTGTGTGTGTCCATTAGAGATATAACCTATAGTTCTCTTATTGTGAATTATTTGTCTTTCGTTTCTGGATAATATTTCCTCATAAAAGGAGATGGAGAGTATTCTAGGGGGATAGTCATACCATTGGATGCATATAATAATCAAGAAGAAATATCTAAAATCAATAACCTAAGTTTCTACTTCAGGAAACTAGGTCTTCAGAACTTACTCATCTTATAACTAGAAATTTGAACTATTTGACAAAAAGAGCAAATTAAATCTAAATTAAGCAGAAGAAAAGAAATAATAATAAAAATAATTCAGTCATCAAAGAAATTGAAAACATGGTGGCCATCTGGTGGCTCAGTTGTTTAAGCATCCTACTTTTTTTTTTTTTTAAGATTTGATTTATTTATTTGACAGACAGATCATAAGTAGGCAGAGAGGCAGAGAGAGAGAGAGGAGGAAGCAGGCTCCCTGCTGAGCAGAGAGCCCAATGTGGGGCTCGATCCTAGGACCCTAGGACCATGACCTGAGCCGAAGGCAGAGGCTTTAACCCACTGAGCCACCCAGGTGCCCCTAAGCATCCTACTTTTGATTTAGGCTCAGGTCATGATTTCAGGGTCCTGAGCTCGAGCCCCAGGTTGGCTCTGTGTTGAGTGCTGTGTGGAGCCTACTTAAGATTTTCTCTCTCCTTCTCCCTCTTTCTCTTCTCTCAAATAAGTAAATAAATCTTAAAAAAAAAATTAAAACCGAAAATCAATAGAGAAAATCAAAGAAACCAAAGCTAGTTCTTTGAAAAGATGAATAAAATCAATAAGTTCCCATCCAGGCTTAGGGAAAAGAGAAAGAGAGAAATAGGAAATTGAGAGCAAGAAAGAGGGAGAGAAGAAAGGACACAAATTAATATCATCAGAAATGAAAGATATTTCTACAAATCCCATGGATATTAAAATGGTAATAAAGTAATTCTATGAACAACAATTGGTCCACCAAATTGAAAGTTATAATCTGCCAAGATTCACACAAGAACAAATAAGCAATGTGAGTAGTTATAGATCTAAAAAATGTAATCAATAATTTTAAATGTTTCAAAACAGAAAGGACAAGGCCCATATATGTTCATTGCTGAAAACTTTCAAGGAAGAAACTATATTAATTTTATACAGTCTTTCAGAGCTTATATAAGCAGGACTCCTAACTCATTCTGTAAGACCAACATTACCCTAAAATCAAAAGCAGACAAAGATATTACAAGAAAAGAAAGCAGCAAATCAGTATCTCTCATGAATAAATGAGCTAAGGAAGAAAGTGATCATATCAATAAATGCAGAAAAAGTTCTTGACAAAATCCAACACCTATTCATGATTTAAAAAAAAAAAACCAACCTGTACCCCTGGGGATAAAAATATATGTTTATAAAAAATAAAAAAATTATACTTAAAAATGAAAAAAAAAAAAAAACAACCAAACAAAAAAACCCCACATACCTCTCAGGAAACTAGTAAGAGAAGAACTTCCTCAACTTAAAATTATCTACCAGGGGCGCCTGGGTGGCTCAGTGGGTTAAAGCCTCTGCCTTTGGCTCAGGTCATGATCTTAGGGTCCTGAGATCAAGCCCCACATCAGGCTTTCTGCTCGGCAGGGAGCCTGCTTCCTCCCTCTTCTCTCTCTACCTGCCTCTCTGCCTACTTGTGATCTCTCTCTGTCAAATAAATAAATAAAATCTTAAAAAAAATTATCTACCAAAAATCTATCACTAACATCATACTTAATGGTGAGAAACTTTCCCACTAAGATCAAGAACAAGGCAAGATGACTCCTATTACCACTACTCCTAAATGTCATACTAGAATTCCTAACAATGCAATAACATAGGAAAGGAAATAAGATTGGGTAGAAAAATATAAACTGTGTTTGTTCAAAGATGACATGATCATCTGTATAGAAAATCTGAAAGAATCTACAAAAAAATGTGGGATAAATAAGCCATTGTAGCAAAGTTGCAGGAAATGTGGATTATAAAAGCCAATCACTTTCTTAAGTAATAGCAATGAACAAGTTTGAAATTAAACCACAGTATAATTTACATTAACACCTCAAAAATGAAATACTTAGGAATGCTACAAAACTACAATAAATTTATCAAAGAATAACTAAAAAAAATGATATATTCATGGGCAGGAACCTTCAATATTATCAATATGTCCATTCTTTCCCACGTGATCCATAGGTTCGATGTAATACCAATTAAAATTCCAGCAAGTTATTTGGTAAATATTGACAAAATGGTTCAAAGTTTATATGAAGAGGTAAAAGACCCAGAGTAGACAACACAATATTGAAGAAGAAGAGGCCTGACAACCTGATGCCTAGACCTATTGTAAAGCTTCAGTAATTAAGACAGTGTGTATTGGTAAAGAAAAGACAAGTAGATCAATGCAAGAGACTAGAATGCTCAGGAAGAGACCCATCTAACTATACACAGATGATTTTTTTTTAAAGATTCTATTTATTGATTTGACAGACAGAAATCACAACTAGGCAGAGAGGCAAGCTAAGAGAGATGGGGAGGTAGACTCCCCACTGAGCAGAAAGCCCAGCGCGGCTCAACTCCAGCACTCTGGGATCATGACCCGAGATGAAGGCAGAGGCCCGAACCCACTGAGCCACCTAGGAGCCCTCACATATGATCTTTATAAAGGAACAATGACAATACAATGGAAAAAAAGATGTCTTTTCAATAAACAGTGGTGGAAACACTGAACACCCACATGCAACAACAACAACAACAAAATCTGGACACAGACCTTCCAAGCTTCACTAGAATTAACTAAAAAATGATCTATGGATTATGAATGTAAATGGAAGATGTAAAACAATAAAGCTATTAAATATGACATAGGAGTAAACTGAGATAACCTTGGGTATGGCAATGGCTTTTTGTTACAACCCCCAAAGCCATGATCCATGAAAGAAATAAAGAAGGTGAATTTCACTCAAATTAGAAATTTCAGTTCTGCAAAAAGACAGTATCAAGTAAATGAGAAGACAAGCTATAGACTAGGAGAAAAGATTTACAAGAAACACATCTGAAAAAGAACTGATACCTAAAATTCATAAGGAACTCTTAAATTTGAACAATAAGAGAATAAGCAAACTGACTAAAAAATGGGCCAAGTCCTTGTAACAGTCACCTCACCAAAGAAGATACACATATGGCAAATAAGCCTACGAAAAAAATGATGAATATCATATATCACCAGAGAAATGCAAAATAAACAACAACAGGTACCACTACACTCCTATTTTGGAAGGCCAAAATCCAGAACTTTGACAACCACAAATGTGTGTAAGGATGTAGAGCAACAGGAACTCATTCACCTATTGTAAAGAATGCTAACTGGTGCAGCCACATTTGAAGTTAGTTTGGCATTTTCTTACAGATTTAAACATACTCCCTAATACCCATTGCAGGGAGCTCTGGGTGTGGTGTGGTGCATAAACAATGAATTTTGGAACATTGAAAAGAAATAAAATAAATTAAATTAAAAAAAAATACTCCTAGCCTATCATCCAGCAATTATGCTCATTGGCATCTATCAAAATGAGCTGAAAACTTATGTCCACAAAAATCCTGTGCACAAATGTTTATAGCAGCCCTATTTATAATTTCCAAAACTTGAAAGCAGCAAATAACCTTCTGTGGGTAAATGGATACATCCCAGACAACAGAACATTACCTGGTGCTTTAAAGAAATGAGCTCTCAAGCCATAACAAGACAAGAAGAAATCTTAAATGCATAATATCAACTAAAAGAAGCAAATTTGAAAAGGTTGCATACAATATGAATCCACCTAACTGACATTCTGGAAAACTATGGAAACAGAAAAGAAAAAAAAGATTAGTGATTGCCAAGGATTGGGAGTGGAAGGGGGAGAATAGGCAGAGCCCAGACAATAATATAACTACTATAGTGACACTACAGTGGTGGATACAGGTTATTATGCATTTGTCAAAATCTATGAAGTGTAAAACAGCAAGGGTGAATTCTAAGGTAAATCATGGATTCTGGATGATAATGGTAATGATAGGTGAGTGTAGGTCCCTGGATTGTAACAAAGGTACTACTCTGGTATAGGATATTGCTAGAAGGGGAGGCTGCCCGGCCAATGGTGCCAGGAGGAACACTCTCTGTACTATCAGCTCAATTTTACTGAAAACTTAAAACTGCTCTAAAAATACTCTTAAGAAAATAACAGCATAAATTCTTCAACTCCCCATTGATAATGTCAGTAAGGATTTATTTTGAACTGAATAGAAATAAGGAAACTAGGTTGAACAAGACACAATGACTTAAGAATCAGTAACAAAATATTCTTTAAGTTCCTAATATAATAGCAATTTATTTTGTTGTATTAAGTGTATATAGACGATGTCTTTTATCCATTTCATTTCTTAATGTCACATTAACTCTGTCATCATTACGAATCCTATATTAGTCTCATGAAGTTGTTTGCTAAGTAATTTAAAATCTAAATAAAAATAAAAATTTCGCTTGATATGTGCTATAATGAGAAGAGGAAACAAAAATAACCCTCTGGGATAATGAAATGTTTCAGTATGACTAATATCAAATTTAATAATCATGGATTGTGTTAGCATTTAATTGAAATCAAATTTTATTAAGAACTTATTACTAAAAAAAAAAAATGAATTAGAGGCACCTGGGTGGCTCAGTGGCTTAAAAAGCCTTTGCCTTCAGCTCAGGTCATGATCCCAGAGTCCTGGGATCGAGCCCCACATCGGGCTCTCTGCTCAGCAGGGAGCCTGCTTCCTTCTCTCTCTGCCTACTTGTGATCTCTGTCAAATAAATAAATAAAATATTTTAAAAAATGAATTAAACGGAGATAAAAATTAATTTATGGGTCAAAAACAGGTGCTGGTAAACCAAGGGATATATTAAGCTCCCTGAGGCCAGAGATGAGAGGTTAGTATGTCCAAGACTGTCCCTGACATTAACTAATGATGTTGCCAGTAAAGCGAGAGATTTCCAAAGCATGGCAAGAGCTTGATCACAGTGGAGGATGCATCATTCTTTGTTCTGCATCATAATTTTTTTCCTCACTTCTTTGACTATTTTTCTTAGATTTCTTTGATATTTATAAGAGAAAATTTTACATATTTCAGAATGTACTCAATATTTTTTTTCCTTTGAAATTATGCTTAGGGCTCAGAATTTTTGAAATTCCTTTGAATTTCTGATTTTTTAAATATATTTAAGTAGTTTTTGTCAGGCATCATTCTGTCTCCATTAGAAACTAAAATGAAAAGATGGAAGGAGAGAATGCTGAATTATAGTTAAACTTGATTCTTATTAGATGAGGAGCTTAGGATAAGATTTGATCGCCATGATTCTTAGTCTGCATCTATCCCAATAACACTGATAGAAATTTTGGGGGGATCTTATGAGGTAGCAGATGTGAAAGACTGAGACAAGAGATCTATACAATGTGTCCACTATCAGTTTCAGAAGCAAGTCTCCTTTCCTTCTTCTTTTCCTCCATTCTGTCTCCTAGGAAATGTCTATGCACAATGGAGTAAAATGCAATATAAAAGGGAGTTCACCATCTATTGAAAGTAAAAGAGCATAGACATCAGTTTAAACAATAGAATTTATGTATTTGTTTTACTTAAACATACAAAATACCATTTTAATTGGGCATTCATTAATAGGAGGGATCTTTTATGTAAAATCTAATGTTCCAGGAATGAGATATATCTATAAACAAAATGCATTTTAAATGAATGTATCACTTTTAAGATATTTAGATAACACCACATTTCTCAAACCTATATTTTTCCACTTAAATTAAAAATCTCTAGAGAGGTCATTATGCCACCACTGCCATAGGTCCTTATCAACTTCATCTTCTTCACTGAACAAACAGAAGAAATTGTTCATATCTATGTTGTATACATGTATGTGTGTGTGTGTGGTATCTATGACGAGAATATTCCGAAAGTATTAAAATGATAACAGAAGTCTTCCTATCTCTCATCAGCTTACTAAGCACTTTTTAATTAAAAGAGAAATAAGTATATTATGAAAATTATATGGCAAATAACCACTCTGCAAAACAATAGTGAGAAGATACACTTTTTTTTTTTTTCCTTAAGACTTCATTTATTTAATGTGACAGAGAAAGAGAGAGAGAGAGCACAAGTAGGCAGAGAGGTAGGCAGAGGGAGAGGGAGAAGCAGGCTCCATGCTGAGCAAGAAGCCAATGCAAGGCTCAATGTGGGGCTCAATCCCAGAACCCTGGGATCATGACCTGGGCCAAAGGCAGAAGCTTAACCAACTGAACCACCCAAGCACTCTCACATTCTTTCCATATCTAGTCAGTTATAAAGTTACAGGTAGAAATTGAAACTGAATGTCTTCTTGGCCAAAGACACATGAAAAAGTGCTCCATATCACTCGGCATCAGGGAAATACAAATCAAAACCACAATGAGATATCACCTCACACCAGTCAGAATGGCTAAAATCAACAAGTCAGGAAATGACAGATGCTGGCGAGGATGCGGAGAAAGGGGAACCCTCCTACACTGTTGGTGGGAATGCAAGCTGGTGCAGCCACTCTGGAAAACAGCATGGAGGTTCCTCAAAATGTTGAAAATAGAACTGCCCTATGACCCAGCAATTGCACTATTGGGTATTTACTCTAAAGATACAAACATAGTGATCCAAAGGGGCACATGCACCCGAATGTTTATAGCAGCAATGTCCACAATAGCCAAACTATGGAAAGAACCTAGATGTCCATCAACAGATGAATGGATCAAGAAGATGTGGTATATATACACAATGGAATACTATGCAGCCATCAAAAGAAATGAAATCTTGCCATTTGCGACAACATAGATGGAACTAGAGCGTATCATGCTTAGCGAAATAAGTCAAGCAGAGAAAGACAACTATCATATGATCTCCCTGATATGAGGAAGTGGTGATGCAACATGGGGGCTTAAGTGGGTACGAGAAGAATAAATGAAACAAGATGGGATTGGGAGGGAGACAAACCATAAGTGACTCTTAATCTCACAAAACAAACTGAGGGTTGCTGGGGGGAGGGGGTTTGGAAGAAGGGGGTGGGATTATGGACATTGGGGAGGGTATGTGCTTTGGTGAGTGCTGTGAAGTGTGTAAACCTGGTGATTCACAGACCTGTACCCCTGGGGATAAAAATATATGTTTATAAAAAATAAAAAATTAATTAAAAAAAAAAAGAAATTGAAACTGAAACTTAGTCTCTTTTGATTTTAAATTAACTTTATCCTTGAAAGATGCTATGATAAATGGAAACTATAGAATTTTAATTTACAAATAATAGTTGAATTTAAGATTGTGGGTAGTCATTAGTTTTCAGACACAGTAGTAAGACAGGAATGTCTTTATCTCCTACCCCCCATTTTTAAAAATCTTTAACTGATCCTTGTCATATTTTGAAATGTTAACAATATAGTTTGAATTCAATTTCTGCAATTGAAAAGTAAGAAAATTCAGTAGAAAGTTTTAGGTGAATTATTCTATGATTGTCTTTGCAGCTCATCTCAATTTTAAATATTTGAATAATTCCTATGACTGAAGAAGCGCGATCAGTGCAAACGATATAAATAACCATTAGGGGAACATAGTTGATTGACAGCTATTCCCCAAAATGTTCAAAGTAAAAGGCAGCTATTATCAACAAAATTATTGAGTATAATAACTTGAGGGGTGCAGTATAGTCTAAATCAATGCATTTCAACATGCACAAGAATGATTTTTATAAAACTTGCCATTTAAATTGTCATGAGCTGGAAATAAAAAAAAATAAACAGAGCTAAAAGCATATTTGATTTGTATTATATAATCTGGATGATGAGTAAAAGTAAACAAGGGAAGACACTTGAGCCATTTTTTTTCCTCAATACATTTTTTAATGGTATAACTGAGTTTTGGGAATCTAACTCCATTTTGTATTCCACAGATAAATTAAGCCTTGAAGAAGTGTATATACAATGACAAAACAAGGAAAGAACACAACAAATAAAAAAGTCACTGCATTTCTAATATTTTTGTTTCTTTCCTTGTTTTGCTCTACGTGTGTGTGCATGTGTATGTGTTTTACTTTGGGCAAGAATTTAATTTAGTTAACCACAACTACTGTGACGGGATTCTACTGTTATAACAACATGAAAGCTATCAGAGGAACAATACAGAGAGTTATTGAAGGACTATAGAAGAACATAACTGATTAGCCAGAAGACCTAACCAGTTCTTGTTTAATTCTTTTAATAAATAGTTCTGTCTAAAACACCTTTTACATACCAGGTCTTGGACTGGGCACTGTTTAAGTAACTGAGAATACTATAAAAATCCTGCTTTGAGGAAATGACTATCTAGTTTTGGGAAAGAAATGATTAAATGAAGTTTTATAATTCATATTGATGGATACCTGATCAATCCAAATTTACATTAGAAGCAATTTTTATTTTAATAAACAAGAGGACTTCAAGATAAATATTTTCCACATTCTTTAATCATACTTAGATAAAATAGGGCCAGTACTTTAAAAGATATAAGTAGATTGTGAGGTAGACAAGAAATGACTATATCTCCATACACATTTACCTTAATCTGAATCTGAAGGTCATCACTAATAATAATTAATTTATCATAAAGCTCACTATATTGTGAAAGGCCTACCACCTTTGTGGTATATTCTAGTGTTATATGCTTCATACTGAAGAAAAAGAACATGCTGTTTTAGGATATACACATACTAACCCTCATATGAACACACATCATTAATATTTGTATAGCAGTTCAAGAATCCTGGGTTGTCAATAAAACAATCCTAATGTAAGCTTTCCTCTACAAAATGATTGTAGCACTGCCTGGAACTTCAGTGTTTAAACATATTTTTCAAGCATGGTCAAGTTAACTTCTAAAATAGGTAAATATATGACTACTAACATTTTGTTGGTAATTTATAAGCAATGCGATATTTAATGGTTCTGAAGCAAGTCTGCAGCAAATTTGCAAATCCCAATCCCATAACAGCATTAGCAGGTAAGACTGTGAGTCATTTAACCCAAATTAATATTGCTTGTTTTCAAGGGTAACCGACAGTTATTTAAGTGCAGTTAAATTATAGTAAACATTTAGACCTCTGACCAAGGAAGAAAGAAAGACCCAGCAGAAAGAAAACAACAAAAACACCAATGCTACTTTACCCATTATTGCTAACCTTCCCTTACCAAAATGTAGGAATATTTTTTGATCAATTAGAATTTTTTCCATGAATTAGTGTTCTATTTCCGAACCTGTTATATCTATCTATCTATCTGTCTAACATCATCTATCTATCCATCCATCCTGTTTATACTATTAGGTTTCCTTACTTTTCCAATTTTAAATTTTTCTCAGGCTTTTCCATTTTTTTGCTATGATATTTTAGTAGTACCTATAGCATCTTTTAAAAGCTTTTTTTAAATAGATTCATCTCACTTAATATTTTCTAGAGTTTACTCTGCTATTTTTTTACTTTAATACATACATGAGTAAAATTGATGAGCAATCTCACTAGCTGACCATATATGCATTATGCATTCATATTTAACAGTTAATCTAACAATTTAATTCACTTTCTCCTTAAAACTAGTTTTTATTTTAAGATTTATTTATTCATTTTTTTGGCAGAGGCAAAGAGAGAGAGAATCAAGCATGAGGAGGGGGAGGGGCAGAGGAAGAGAGAGGAGTAGGTTCTCTGCTCAGCAGGAACCCTGATGTGGGGCTGGATCCCAGCATCTAGGGATCATGACCTGAGGCAGCTACTTAACCGACTGAGCCATTCAGGCACCTCTAGACTAGTTTTCATAAAACTGATTAACTACTGTTACTCTTCCACAGAAAAATGTTCAGTAGGGAACAAGCACAGTATAGATCATTCATTTCACAGGTGAGGACATCTAAGTCCAGAAAGGTTAATGTCTTGTTAAGGTATCAATACTCACTCAATCCCTGAGTACAATATCTGTTCAAGTTTATTTTTAATATGTCTTTTTCCCCCTCATTAACCCATTGATTTCACAAAAGTCCAAATGGAGGTTGTCCTACTTCTACTTTTGTAAAACAGATAAGGTCACGTGGTTGTTAGACATTAACTGATGTTTCTGAAACCTGTTTCTCTTTCTTCTGTGTATATACCAAGCTTTATTTCCCAGCCTCCCTTTAAGTGAGCTACAGCCAAATGGCCAAAACTGGACAATGTGATGTGCTGTGCCACTTTCAGTTTGGCTCATTAGAATCTCCCAGCAGTGATCATTCTTTCTCCATTCATTGACTGAATGGAGAGAACTTAGGGCATCTGATATAGATCAAGGGTCTCTGAATTACAACATGAAGCAGAGTCCATCTAAACCTAGAATGCATATGGACTATAATAGGTACAAGAAATAATATATTATTGTGTTACATCAAACTGATTTGGGATTTCTTTTTTGTCATTATAGAAAGTAGCATACTTGAGTAATAAATCTGTATTGATAATACACATTGGTTTGGATTTTTGCCCTTGGTGATTTTTAGGAGAGGGTTTTGTCAAAACTTTCACTGAAGTATACATTAATGAATTTGCTATCTTCATTCAAAAATAGTGAATATTCTAATACACAATGGGTGACAGAAATGTGAAATTGTATGTAATATATTCTCAAATTTTCATAATTAATTTTTATGCTTTGGGCAGACAAATTAGTGACAAATTTTGTCACTGCTTTGTTGTATGACTATAGTCAAGCAATAACACAAATATAACACAAAATAACACAAAATATTTAGTTAATGCCGTGAAATCCTTTTAGCTTAACATGTTCGGTAGCTTTGTTGTCTTTTTATTTTGTCTATGCTATTGTATAAATGATTAAAATAAAATAAAATAAGAATGATTAAAATAAAGTACTAAATATATATGTATTTTTCTATAGATCTTATGTTTAGGTTTCTATACTAGATCTTATGTTTAGGTTTCTATACGTTTCAACTACTGTATCCTTTGTCAGGAAAAAAAAAAAAACATGATAGAAAGAAAGAATCTTATAAGATATAAATACTGGGAAATGATTATTAATTTTATAACTTTAAATTAATTCATTGATTATTCAAATTTCCTTTATGAAAATTAACTCAGGATTTCCTTATGAGTCATCTATGTATACAGGATATTCTTTTTTTAATCTTTTCATAAAATATTTCATGAAGAGAACTGTTCCTGTGTTACAACAGATATTATTTGAATTTCTGATATTGGTTGTAGTAGCAATAAAGTTTTGTAGTAGCAATTTTGTAGTAGCAATTAAGGTTGTAGTAGCAATTGGTTGTAGCAATTAAGAATTTATTTATAGATATAAAAAGAAATTTCTTATGGATGTGAGTACAAAATACATGTGGCCTTTTTAGTTTGTAACTAAGAAAAATGAAAAATATTTGTTTTTCATTCAGAATTAGATAGCAGTCAAATTATCCTGGATTTAGCAAAACTTTGAAAGGCAAGTTATGATCATTCATCACATGGAGAAGGTCTGAAGCCTCTTTAAAAAGTATTTGGTCTGTTGAAAGACAAAAGGTTCTATCTTATAGAAATATAATGGAATCATTTGTATATCATTTGGCTGAAGATATCCAGGGTGAAGGCAATTTATGTTTGTCCTTGAACATTCTGGGTAAGCAAAAAATAAATATGTTTCAAGAGGATTATAACCTTATTGGTGAATTCACTTATATGTAAGTAAGTTGTTTCTGCTCCTGTTTCTGATGTACATACATGGTTGTAGTCCAGCGAGCTGAAAAATATGATAGACTTGGGACTTAAATGGCCTAAGCAGTCTTGCCATCTTGAATCACTAAATTCTGAAACTAATATTACACTGTATGTAAACTGACTGGAACTTAAAGAGAAGTTTGAAAAAGAAAAAGAAATATTATCATTTCTTATTTCTCTAATAAGAAAAAGAATACCTGCCATTTTGCCTACCTTCAAACAGGTTTTCTCTACTATCCTTTCCAACAAAATATTGCCTCTTTCCTACACCCATAAGTTTTTTTTTTTAATAAAAGGAAATTTAAAAAAAAACTTTAGTTGTTTATTTGTTATTACAAAATCTATGGTTTATAACTTGATCTCATAATTTTTTAAAAGATTTTATTTACTTATTTGAGAGAGAGAGATCACAAGTAGGCAGAGGCAGGCAGAGAGAGGAGGAAGCAGGCTCCCCGCTGAGCAGAGATTCCGATGTGAGGCTTGATCCCAGGACCCTGAGATCATGACCTGAGCTGAAGGCAGAGGCTTAACTCACTGAGCCACCCAGGCACCCCCTGATCTTGTAATTTTTTGAAGTATATCAGCAGGTAAGAAAGTTAGTGTCAGTAACACACGCAATGAAAGGGAGATTGTAGTTGATATGGTTCTGAATAATATAAAATTTTCAAAGTAATATAAAATTTTCAAAGTAATACATCTCCATTTTTGTCCCTCTTTGCTGTCTGTGTCAGCAAATGGAAATGAATCCATCTATATAACATATTTATAATCAGTTCCAACGATCTCTGTTAAGGTATAAAACAACAGAAGTTCAGGGGCACCTGGGTAGCCTGGTTGATTATAGATATGTGTCACTTGATTTTGGCTCAGGTCATGATCTCACGGTCCTGAGATCAAGACCCGCACTGGGCTCTGCACTGAGCATGGAACATGCCTAGAATTTTCTCTCTCCCTTTCCCTCTGCCCCTCCCCTCTGCACACACATTCCCTTGTTCTCTCTCTCTAAAAAATAAAAATATAAATAAAATAATAAACCAAGGAGGCTCACATGCCACTACTTGCCTGATTGGCACTTAATAGATGCACTTTATTAAGCTATGGGTTGATGGCATATTAAAGGTTAGATGTAAGATGAGGTCAAACATCACAAATTCAGTTTGAATGAGCCTTAGAATAAATCTTATTTCCCTATTAACTAACAATATGAAACAAATCTTCTTAAGAAAAATGTATCTATTCTTTTATTTCTAGGATCATTTGGCATAAATTAAGAAAAAGATGTATGGAAATACTTTGGAACCAGTAAAATGATTTATAAAAATCAGTTATTCAAAATCATAGAAAGACTTATATTAGAATAAACAATATCCATCTGTGTCCCTCATTTTTTTTCTGTCACTTTCCTTCAGTTGAACAATAAAATTATATGCTGTGTCTTTAAGTGCAAAGCAACTATTTACAAGTAGGGCCACTGATAATGTTGAGTCCATAGATAAAGTAACTAGAGTTGCCTGAGCTTCTTCCATTATAATCTGACATTCTTGAGTAATGGGTATTAAGGAGAGCATTTGTTGTGATAAGCACTGGGTGTTGTATATAACTGATGAATCACTGGATCCTACATATGAAACCAATATTAAACTGTGTATTAACTAACTAGTATTTAAATAAAAACTTGGAAGATAAAATTTAGGGACAAGAGAAGGAAAAAAAATTGACATACTTATCAGTTTAAAATACTGTGGTTTTCTGATCACTTTAATCAGTTTGATTTTTTTCTTCATTAATTATGATTCTTTCCATATTTGTATTTTTAGTTCTCAATACTTCCCTACAGCTTATAAAGTATTTATTTACTCTTTATTTATTCTGTTTTGATCTTATTTGTTTTATTTGATCAAAAATTTCCCTGTTTAATTCATTCATTATTTTTTATGCCATTCTTGAGGAATTTACTCCTTATTTTAGAATTTTATTTCCTTAGTTTTGTAATTGTTCTTTTACACATCCAGAATTGGATTAAGAGATTTCAGAAAGTTCTTTTCTTTTCTTTAGAGACAAAACATTTTTCTATTTGCAGAAATATCAGGGCAAAGTGGAGAAAAGACACTATGCTTGCTAGAGAAGTAGTCTGGTGTAATAATATCAGTAATGCAAAAAGATGGTTCACATATCATTTCAAATCTCTACTTTTCCACTTACTCAAATTATTAGCTCTTAATTTGTAGTAAGTACTTGATCTCTCATAAATGGAATAATCTCTCATAACTAAATGTGGATAATACCCTCAACTTGATGTTTTGAATTTTAGGCAAAATCACACTTAGCAGCCATATAATTAGAAATCAATAAATTATAGATGCATTATCAGTTACTTTGGTGAAACTTTGAAAAAATAAATTATTCCATCTTTGGGCTACTCATATTCTGACTGAATTGGCAAAATACTAATGTTGCACAACTCATTCAGTCAGGGAGGGATTCCATTATATCCAACTTTTAAAGTATGACTTTAAGTAATGTTGCAAAAATCTGAGTGTGTCCTGATGATTAAAAACCTTTTTATGCCCAGCAGGAAGAAAAAAGGTGTGTAGTGTTTTCTCTTATTTACCTCATAAATGCCTGCTACTTCCTTTCACAAGTCAAGGCTTAAACAAGATTAATCTTTCCCTTCAACATGAGTTTCTGCCATCAGAGAAGCCCGTTTGAATGACCCACTTTAACTGGCAGTGTAACTTCAATTTTCCTTGACTCCCTCATATTTGAAAGTTTTACTTCTAGTCCACATTAGCTATCCATGTTCATGGGTGCATCTTGGATTTTGTTTTTCTGATATATGCTTGTTCTCCAATATCTCACATTTCAATATCCTATGATTATAAATTGCTTTTATTTCAATCACTTTATTATTTGAACAACTACCAGCTTAGACTTTAATTTGATCACCAATAACCTTCTCATTTTCTACTAACTTTTCACCTTCAACCTGCTTTCATTTGCAATGGCAGCTCTATTGAAGCTGGATGTTCATTTAGTTACGTGGGAATAAAAATTACTGGTCATATTACGTTAGTTATTAACATATTTCAAGATCCATTCATTTGCCATTACATTATACTTCTATTAGCCCAGTTTAAAAAAAAAAAAGGACAAAATTTTTAAGTTTATTTAACATTTTGTAAATGTTTCATTTCATACTTCTTACTATAGAACAGCACCCCATCAATATCCTAGAGGAGAACACAGTCATCAACCTCTGTGACTTTGGTCACAGAAACTGCTTGCTAGATATGCTTTTAAGGGCAAGAGAAACAAAGGCAAGAATGAACTATTAGGACTTGATCCAGATAAAAAAACTTTTGCACAACAAAGGAAACAGTTAACAGAACAGAAAGACAAAGGGCAGAATGTAAGAAGATATTTGTAAACATCTTATCAGATAAAGGGCTAGTCTCCAAAATCTATAAAGAACTTAACAAATTTAATACCCAAAGAACTAATAATCTAATCAAGAAATGGGCAGAAGACATAAATAGACACTTCTACAAAGACGACATACAAATGGCCAACAGACATGAAAAAAAATGCTCAACATCACTCAGCATCAGGGAAATAATACAACTCAAAACCACAATGAAATACTACCTCACAACAGTCATAATTAAAATTAACAAGTCAGACGAGATCAGGCGCGTTCAGGGTGGTAAAAAAAGAAGTGCTTGGAAAGCCAAAAAAAAAAAAAAAAAAAATTTAAGAAGTCAGGAAATGACAGATATGGGAAAGGATGTAGAGAAAGGGAGCTCCATTACACTGTTGGTGGGAATGCAAACTAGTATAGCCACTTTGGAAAACAGTATAGTGGTGACTTAAAAAGTTGAAAATAGAGTTACCCTATAACCTAGCAATGGCACTACTAGGTATATACCCCAAAGATACAAATGTATTGGTCCAAATGGGCACCTGCACCCCAATGTTTATAACAGCAATGTCCACAATCTCCAAACTATGGAAAGAGTCCAGATGTCCATCAAAAGATGAATGGATAAGAAGATGTGTGTGTGTCACACACACAATGGAATACTACTCAGTCATCAAAAATGAAATGTTGCCATTTGTAACAATGTAGATGGAACTATAGAGTATTATGCTAAGGGAAATGTCAATCAGAGAAAAACAATTATGTGATTTCACTCATTGGAATTTAAGAAACAAAACAGAAGATAATAAAGGAAGAGAGGAAAAAAACAATACAAGATGAAATCAGAGAGGGAGGAGCGCCTGGGTGGCTCAGTGGATTAAGCCGCTGCCTTCAGCTCAGGTCAAGATCTCAGGGTTCTGGGATCGAGCCCCACATTGGGCTCTCTGCTCGGCCGGGAGCCTGCTTCCCCCTTTCTCTCTGCCTGACTCTCTGCCTGCTTGTGATCTCTCTCTCTGTCAAATAAATAAATAAAATCTTTAAAAAAAAAAAAAAAGAAATCAGAGAGGGAGACAAACTGTAAGAGACTCTCTATTTTTTCTTTTTTTTTATTTATTTGACAAAGAGAGAGAGAGAGAGAAAGAGAGAGCGCACAAGTAGGCAGAGAGGCAGGAAGTGGGAGAGAGAGAAACAGGCTCTCTGCCAAGCAAAGAGCCTGATGCGGAACTTGATTCCAGGACCCTGGGATCATGACCTGAGCTGAAGGCAGATATTTAACAATTGAGCCACCCAGGTGCCCCAGAGACTCTTAATCATAGGAAACAAACTGAAGGTAGCTAGAGGGGGGAGTGAGAGGATGTGGTAACTGGGTTTTGGACATTAAGGAGGGCACATGATGTAATGAGCACTGGGTGTTATGTAAGACTGATGAATCACTGACCTCTACCTCTGAAATCAATAATACATTATATGTTAATTAACTGAATTTAAATTTTAAAAAATGATAAAAAAAGAACACCACCAAAGTTTCATCTTTGCCACAGAGATTTTAGTCCTACCTCTCTCAAAATATATAAACCATGTAGAATTCTATAGGCTTAAATATATATTGAATATATCTATGCACATATTCTCCAAAGCTTTTCAAATTTGAGGACTTAACTCTGAATCACCTACTATAAACTCTTAATAATTTGCATATCACACTCTAAGTTTATTTGCTAACTTTTACAAATGTGAGATGTCATTATTTATATGTAGAAAATTAAAATGCTTTGAGTATCATGATTTCTCAGTCTATCATTCCAATAAATTAACAATAAAAAAAGAATATAGCAAGTAAAAATTCTTTAGGTTTCCTTTTGAAAAAATATGCCAGGCATTGCATAATATTTCATAGCAATATTTTATGCTTTACTTAAATATTTACTAAAAGTATTATTCATATATTTAAGTACATATTATAAAAATATTTTCCACAATATTGTACTCTTATGCTGTAAATATTCATATCTTCTTGCAATAAATAAAGAAAAACTATTTTTTGTATGACATAAGTCTGTGTTTTGCCACCATAGCTCAAATTTCTGTTTTAACACTTAGTCATACAGTAAAAAAGATTGATGAAATCCCAGTACAGCCATTTACCATCTGGTTAAACAAATACACTTAAAGATACTTCTGCAATTGTGATCAAGTGATAGCAGATCTAAGAGCAGACAGAGCTTGGACTCTAAAATGATGATTGTACAGCTGTAGTTGGCATCATTAGAGACCAATAAAATCTTTATGTTCCGTTTGAATGGCAAGGACCTTTATCAAAGAGAACTCGAATGGCTAAATAACAAAGAAATGATCCACTTAGCTGTTGTTTTAAATTTAAGATAGTGGACATTGGGGAGGGCATGTGATTTGGTGAGTGCTGTGAAGTGTGTAAACCTGGTGATTCACAGACCTCCTGTACCCCTGGGGATAAAAATAGATGTTTTTAAAAAATAAAAAAATTATAAAAAAAAAATTAAGATAGATAATGGAACTTCTAAGTCATAATTAGCTCTTAACATTGGAAAGATTGTTTTCAAGTTCTATATTCCATTCTGATATTTTAAACTTGTCATCTTACCATAATTCTTTGATTATGGTTTTGCTTCATTTTTCTAATGTTGTCAATGTAAGCTAAAGCCATCACATAATCCTTAACAGCCAAACTGCTGAAATTACCAGAATGCTTTCATAATATTTCCAATTAAATAATACAATAGAGAAAGAAAACCCCAAATGTCTTTGCCTAGTAAAAAAAATAAGCAGATACACACTTTTGTTTTCTTATCAGGTAATTCAAAGCTGTTTCTGAACACTGAATATTTACTGGGTTCTCTGTTAACAGGATAATTCCTGAGAAGCTATATAAGGTCTATTAAAACAGAAAAAATGAGCACAGCATACTGCTGGCTGATTTACAGTACGAACAGTAATCCCTTAGAAATCACACTTAAGAATTTCTGGTGCTCTAAATTGACATCAGCAATTTTTATTAATTGGTAGTTTTTCTTTCTCTAAAGATTCAATAATACGAGTGCCTAAATATTTTAATGATGTTCCAGACTGGAGGGTAAAACCAACTTTTTACTCCCACAAGCTTGTTAGTCAGAATTTCCTAGGGAATGCCTGCAGAGCTTAAATTCTATCCATTGTAGAAAAACAGGTATGTTTTTCTATGTAGGCTGTACTATAACCTTAATGAAGTCAGAGGCTAGTATATGTTCTCAGTTATAAAATTTTACACGAAGAGGATATTACTAATCTGACTCAAAGTTATGTCCACAGATGTGGAAATTTAAGTCTGAGATGAGTGTTCGGATAAAATTACACAGTAGGAGGTAGAGCATGGATTAATGTCAGGCATCCCTGACTCCAGAGTTCCAGTTCCTCTCCATTACATTATCAAATATTAACTCTGACTTTAGAAAAGTCAGAATTCTTCTTAGTCCATGTTCTTCTTATCACTGGACCTCTATCAGTGTCCATTTTAGTGTAGTATTTGGGCAATTCACACACACACACACACACACACACACACACACACACATACAAACATTTCTTGGTCATTTCTGTGTGTCTGCCTATGGGCAAAGATGCATATGCTTTTTCACAATATACTTATGAGGCATGCAAGCACACACATTAATTTATGTGATGCATATTTATACTATATCCCATGTTGTATAGGAAGCTTCTCTAAGACAGGAAATTATTTTCTTTAAGAACGTGCACATTATTTAGTAAAGCTCTCTTGGCTATATCAGTACTTGCCATAAATAAATCAATGCTTAGAGAAATCAATCATAATGATAGCTTGCATGTACAGGGTACTTACTATGTGACAAGGGCTGTGATTTGTGAGCTCCACTCTTAGAGAGTGTTCAGCCAACACAACAACTGTGTGGGATAAGTATTGGTATCTCCATTTTCCAGACAAGAAAAGTCTGAGTTGAATGTTGGTAAACTTGCCCAAGATCTCAGAGCTAAGAAGGAACAGGAGCACAGCCACCAGGTGTGATCAGACTCCAGCGTCCTTTCTTCTATCCACTTAGCTCCCCTGAATTCCATTATAACATTTCAATATTGTATATTAGAAAAGTCCTTTCTCCAGTGCTTAGGAGGTGCAGTCCGGTGAGCATCCGACATTTTTTTTTTGGCTCAGGTCATGATCTCATGGTAGTGAGATAGAGCTCCCCTTTGGGCTCTGTGCTCAGCATAGAGTCTGCTTGAGATTTTCTTTCTCCCTCTCTCTGCCTCTCCTCCTGTACTCTCTTTCTAAAATAAATAAACAAATCTTAAAAACAAACAAAACAAAAAACAAAACAACAACAACAAAAAAAAACAAACAAAAAACAGGAGCACCTGGGTGGCTCAGTGGGTTAAGCCTCTGCCTCTAGCTAAAGTCATGATCCCAGGGTCCTGGGATAGAGCCCCGTATCTGGCTCTCTGTTCAGCAGGGAGCCTGCTTCTCTCTCTCTCTCTCTCTCTCTCTGCCTGCCTCTCTGCCTAGTTGTAATCTGTCTGTCAAATAAATAAACTCTTAAAATCCAAAAAAGTCCTTTTTTCTGCATAAATTAGAAAAAAATCTATTGCTACAGTTCTTTCTACCTCTCAAAGAAGCATTAATTAAAAAAAAAAAAAACTATCATGTGTCATGTTCTTTTATTTGGAACAAGTTTAAAGTGAGATTTATGATTCCCATTTAATTGAGGAGCTCAATTAAGTTGCAAGACTCCACACTGTTAATAAGCAGCAAGGACAGAAAGTGAACCCAATCTTCTGAGTTTAAGTCCGAGCTATCTTAAATAGAGAAATGTGAAGTTAAATTTATACAGTTTTTGGAGTTGCCTGAGACTCCATCTAAAGCAGGTGTAACTGTGATGCTATCTATGATATATCGGAGTAGAAATACAGCAAAGAACAAAAAAGAAAATAATGACATTAATTATTTTAATTTACTTTACGGTGTGCTTAACTTTATGCCAGCTACTATAATAAAGGTGTTTACACGTTTTGTCATTTAGTCCTCACTACAGACTATTAGAATTATTTTTACATGGCACAATATTTTTGCTTGTCTTAGTCATTGACCAGAGGACCACTGGCTTCTAAGTGTCAGTGGTGGGTCTTAGAGCAAGTATCCTGGAATCCAGAGCTTGCATTTTCTGGTGAGTAACAAACAAAAATACAGAGGAACACATCTACTGCTTTTCTTCCTATATTATTTTCCCTTAGATATCTGATAATATTTTACTTTCTCACTGACACAGAACTGCCACCTGCATCACAAAAGAGTAATCACAAAAGCATTTTCCCCCTCCATCTATATAGTCATGGAAATACACAGTTGATACATAGTATCAGTATGTGTCTAGATAATCATTAAATATCAGTTTAGACAATATTTTGATATATTATAATGATCTCTGAATTCAATAATAATGCTAAACTCTCAAAGATACTGCTAATAATAATATAGACATCTTCATTGTTTTGCTACTTGAACTATTTCATTCTTTGATGATAAAAATGATACAAGTTAGACTGAAACAAACAAAATTGTTTTGTAGGTGAAAATGATAAATATAAGCAATTTCTTAGGCTTAGAACTGATAATATTATTTCCTAAAGTGTATAACTGATAATATTATTTCCTAAAGTGTATCATGTAGTACTTTCCTAATTGACCTCCACTAATATGTTAATGTTTTATGAAAGTTTTAATTTAAATGCTGGAGAGGTGTTTCCCACCCCACTGCCCACATACCCAAATTAGTGTTAAAGCAGTTTAATGCAACTGATAAAACTAAAATCTTTGGCTTTGCTTTATATCATATTAAGAATTGGTTTTCTTTTCACAATAAATATTAATAATTATATATAATGGAGTTTTCATCTAATAATGCTGCAGCTGCATAAAAGGTGATAAACTTGAGACTTCCAAAATCTTAAACCTGAAAAAATACTAATTTCTTTCCTAATTAGATAATCAGGGGCGGTGCCTGGGTGGCTCAGTGGTTTAAAGCCTCTGCCTTCGGTTCAGGTCATGATCCCAGGGTCCTGGGATCCGGCCCCACTTCAGGCTTTCTGTTTCATGGGGATCCTGCTTCCTTCTCTCTCTCTGCCTGCCTCTCTGCCTATTTGTAATTTCTGTCTGTCAAATAAATAAATAAAATCTTTAATTAGATAATCAGGCATCTACATAATTCCATATTTTTTAAATTCCCTTAAGACTTTTTGGATGATAGAGATTTTATTGTGCTATATTTATATTCCACATGTTTAATTCCAGTGTGAAAACATCAATCAATTGTACACTCTGAAATGTATTAGTTACTTTTCCTTAGGTGTTAAGGATCCCATTGGCATGTGGAATCATATATATATATATATACATACACACGTATATATTTATATGAAATAAACTTTTTAAAATAGTAAATATATGTTAAAATTAAATATCTGTAAAAAAAAGGAAAACATCAAACATTAGGATCCAACTGGGTTATACTCTGTGAAATCATATTATTGGAGGAATCAGTTATATATTTCATTCAATTTATTTGTAATAGGTAACTGGGGGAATACTAAGTAATATATATTCAAATGGCATATATATATATTTAAAAGTAAGTCATTCATTCTTTTGGTGTATATTCACCGTGTAACTAAGGTTCCTAAGTTTTTTGTGGTCAGATTCCTATAACTTATAGTGAAAAGCTGTTGTTAGTGTTGTTTTAATTAATAGGCTAAATATTTAGAAAAGTTGATGTCTACAGAGAAATTTCATAGTGCAAAGAGATCCTTTTACTCACCAGCTCCTATATTTTTTCTATTATTAACATCTGGCCTATTTTAGTGTATCTGTTACAATTAATGAACTGATAATGACACTTTATTGTTAACCAAAATCTAAAATTTACATTAAGGTTCACTATTTGTGAACCTTATAACAGTAGGGTACATTTCTGGCTGGTCTACGGGTTTTGGTGAATGCATAATGTAATCTCTAAAAATCCCCTTGGTTCCCCCCATTTATTCCTCCTTTCATCTCTATGTACTTGACAAACACTAATCTTTTTAGTGTCTCAATAGTTTTGCCTTTTTCAGAATGTCATATGGCTGGAATCACACAGTATGTAGCTTTTTAACTTAACAATATGCATTTAAGTTTCCATCAAGCCTTTTTGTGGCTTGATAGTTCATTTAATTTATGTGTATATATAAATATACATTATTTATATGCATATATCATATATATTCATTGTACTTTATCGATATTATAGTATTCATATTAAATGTATATATAATATATAAACATGTTATATAGTATAGAATATTATCATTTGTATAATTAAAATACATGAAACAAATATAAGTATTATATATTAAAATTTTGATCCATATCTTATATTCATATTTATATTATATATGCATATATGCATTTATCATTAAGATATGATACTCTATCCATTCACCCATTAAAAGATATCTTGATTACTTCCAGTTTGAGGCAACTGTGAATAAAGCTGCTATAAATATTTGTGTGCAGCATTTGTTGCATTTGTGGACTTAAGTTTTCACCTCAAGTGGACAAATACCTAGATCATATGGTAGAGCATGTTTGGTTTTATAAGAAACTGCCAAACTGTCAACTATTTGTGGTCAGAGAGTTTGAAATGTTGAAGCACTGGATATTATTGTAACAGTAGGGTACATTTCTGGCTGGTCTACATTTATGTTTTTAAAACCTGCATCTGTCAACCCAAAGTATGCTTTCTTATTTTTTTAGATCATATAATAGTTCTCAGGAGACTTTCAACAATTATTAAGATGTGTTTAAATTTTGAACATTCAGAGTGCGAATCTACAATTGAATGCGATTACCAGCAATAAATCAGGTCTACGCTTACCTGCACAGATACAGAAAGTAATTCAATCTTCTTACATTCAGATTGCAAGAAAGTGTAATTCAGTCTTGAGATTTTAATTACTACAAGATCTCAAGTGTAAAGTATAATTCTTAATTATTTTTTTGAACAGAATGCAGAAGTCACTATGTGACAGCAAATTTGAAGGGTTCTGTTTTATGTTGAATTCAAATTTATGTCAAGTCCTTTAGAAAAAAATCACCATTGTTATTGTCAGTTTGAGGGTGTATTTGTTTATTTATTTTAGCCATTCTAATAGGCATGTATTAGTATCTAATTGTTACATATATTTGTAATTTCCAAATGACAATTAATGTTTAGTATCTTTTTTTTTTAAGATTTTATTTATTTGACAGAGAGAGAGAGAGATCAAAAGTCAGCAGAGAGGCAGGCGGAGGCAGGGGGGAAGTGGGCTCCCTGCTGAGCAGAAAGACTGATGCGGGGCTTGATCCCAGCACCCTGAGATCATGACCTGAGCTGCAGGCAGAGGCTTAACCCACTGAGCCACCGAGGTGCCCTAGTATCTTTTCTTACAGTGTTTGCCACCTACGTATCTCCTTGATTGAGGTGTCCATCACTACTCAATCTCTGTCCCTTTTCTTCAGCCACTTACACTACAATTTTCTTTTAGGAAGATACTCTTCCTCCCTTCTATAACCTTCTGGATGGAGTAATTCCATCTTTAATGTTTGAAGCATGCCTGGCATAGGGAACTAGGCGGTAGGCAAAGAATCAGGGACCATATATAACCCAACGCTGTCAACTATGACATTCTCATTGGAATTTATGTGAAAGAGAAGTTACCTTTCCATCAGACAGGAAACTAGGGAAAATGAAGTCACAAGGTGCTGCAGACATATGAGAAAATATCTGCTGAGATGTCTACTTCCTGCCTCTCAGGTAGAGTTGATGCAGAGGAGAACAGAGGCAGGACATGGACAGTGGACACACTAGAATATTATTAGAACCCCTTTATCCAGCTGTATTCTACTCATGCAATTTTAATTGTATGTACCACTAAATTTCATATTATTTGCTCAATCCAATCCACTGGATTTTTCTTTCAATTCTGAAAGCTGTTATTAACAGATACATTCAACCATAGGTATCATTAGAAGGCCTAAAATTTCTCTGCCAGTCACAGTAGAACTTCCAGGAAGCTTCTCTCTTCCTATTCATCTAGCTATTCAAGCCAATGCTTATTTATTGAACATCTGCCATGTGTCAGATACTATTCAAGGGTTTGAGGACATACTGATGAAAAATTAAAAAAAAAAAGTCTCTGACTTCATGAAACATCATTTTCATGGGGAAAAATAAAAACAGAAAGACAGTATATGTCAATAGGTAAATAAACCAAAGACAAGTAAATCCCTTCTTTGGTGTAACCAGAGTTTTGTGGGGAAAAAAAAAAAAAAAAAAAAAAAAAAAAACAAAAAAAACAAAACAAAACAGCAAAGCTACCTGCCAATAAGAAATTCCACATAAAAAAAAAAAAATGTTAACAGCATTACCACCAAATTCTGAATCCAGGAATGGAAATGTGAGCCTATAGAGTGAGTTTAGAAAATCTCAGCTTTAAACAGTAGTTGAACAAGCATGTCATGTTGTCCACAGAAGACACATTTGGAGAGTCACAGAACAAAACCACATAATAAATGAAGCATAGGGTATAGCAGGAACCACCAAAAAAAGTGATTAAAAATGAATTCTCAGAAAGAACAGAAGACCCTTAATAAGGATAGCAATGGGTGGACACTGAGCCTTGCTAAAGGTATCTGTGTATACCTTGAACCTTAAGAAGATGCAAATATACTCAAAACAGAACTGTGGTGTTTGGTTATTTATGATGAGTTAGCACATTTCTCAATTATAAGAAGATCATAGGAATAGTTAAATATGTTCAACACCATCTGTGCTATTTAACTCTTCAGAAATCAGTCAGTCATTTATTCTCAATCTATCACTGTTTTCCTACACCACTTTTATTATCATTATTAAAGACATCTGACGGGATAGTTTTGAGTATGTGTTCATTCATTCCTTCATTCCTTCATTCATCACATATTAACTGAGTGACTCTCTCAATTCTAGACTTGTCATAGATGATCTACAAGAAAGATGTCCCTACCCTCACTGAGATTATATCTTAGTAGTGAAGCCTGCCAAAAAAAAGAAGATGTAAATTGATAGTCACACTTCTGGCAAAGTTTCAAAAGCATACTCAAAATGGTTGTTTTTAAAAATTAAGCCAGAACACTTAGTGTACTTTGAAGAATGTATCAAAGGTATTTTATAAAGAGCATCCTGTGAGGAGGTGGTATATGAGAGCTCAATGTAATAAGGGAATGAGCCACGCACTGATCTGAGGAAGAATATTATCAGTAGTCCAAAAATGGGAAATGTAAAGTTACTTAGATAGGAATGAGCTTGCTGTGTTTTAGTGTCAATGAAAATAGACTTGAAGGCTGAAGTGAGTAAGCATTTAGAAAAACTTCTAGGGGCGCCTGGGTGGCTCAGTGGCTTAAAGCCTCTGCCTTGGGCTCAGGTCATGATCCCAGGGTCCGGGGATTAAGCCCCACATCGGGCTCTCTGCTTGGCAAGGAGTCTGCTTCCCTTCCTCTCTCTCTGCCTGCCTCTCTGCCTACTTGTTATCTCTGATTGTCAAATAAATAAAATCTTTAAAAAACAAAAAAAGAAAAAATACTTCTAAAAGAGGATGGGCATTGATATGGGTTATTGATCAGATCACATGAAACCTACATTGTGGCTAAGCCATTGTATTTTGTTTGAAGTATCAAAATGCACTTGGGGTGTTTTAAGAGAAAGAGTAACATAATTTTGGATTTTATGAATCTTATTCTGATCTTTTATTTAGGAAAATAAAAACCTAGGGTAAGACTAGGTTTACATAAATTACCCCCACTAAAGAGGAGTATATATGTGGAATATTTCCAGTCTTATCTTTAGTTTCTAAATTTATATATCCTTTGTTACATGTACTCTGATAAATTTAATTGTTCTCAATCCTTTAAAATACCTACCAACTTAACATAGTTACCAATTATAAATTATCCATGACAGTATTTTGCCTAGTTTTTAATAAGTTTAATGATTATTGTACCTACCTAAAGACACTGTAAAATCCGTTTGATATATAAAATCATATGATATCTAATCTGATAAATAATTATTCAAGTCCACTAAGAGAAGATGGAGAATCCCATAGACATGTTTCATGTGTTAATAAGCCTTAGCCAAATTATTTTTCTCTGTGTGCTACAGTAGTAGAGATATTTTTAATACATAATATTTAAATCATCAGGGAAGGAACATATGTCTATTTAAAAAATAGATAAAGGCAATAAGGCTAAATTTAAATGTAACAGTGATTCTTTTTTTTTCTTCATCTTCAATGAATTTGTGTCTTATTAAAGTGTGGAAGAAAAGATTAATGCATAAAGCTTTTCTTTTTCCAAAAGAAATTTGTATTTCCAAAAGAATACATTTTGTGAATATACTTAATTTTTGCTACTCTCATATCTGCTCTCTTACATTTTGCTAGCTTGCCCACCAATATTAAGATTTTGATAACTGCTTTGAGATAGATGTTTGAACAGTGAGGTCTAATTAATCAGCAAAGTCAGGCTATTCACCCTAGTGAGAGTTGACAGTAGACTATATTAAACACCTTTTCAGGATTTTTATTGTGATGGTTTTAATAGGTGTTATTCCTACAGGATATCAAATCCCAAGCTCCAACATTTTTTTTCATGTAGTTCATTCATTTTTTTTCCTTTTGATCAGATTATTAAGTCTTCTATAACTTTCCCTCCTATTTTATGTGCCAGCACTTTTAACACATTTTAAAAGGCACTATTGATGTGACTACTCCCAAGTGTTCTATTCAACTGTAATTTTCATTTCCTTCTGGCATAAAGAGATAATTTTTAAGAACTTTCTTTTTCTAGACCCCTCAAAAGCTGTTACACCTTTGTCCCATAAAAATAAGAAAAATGAGAAACCTTTTTTTATTCATTTCCTCAATTATGATTATGTGAAACCATCCTTTCATTTATTTTTTTCTTTACTCCTACTCCATTTTAGTTACAATGGATTAAAACATCCTTGTTGTAACTATAATAAACCGTTAGTAGAATGTGGTTTTTTTTAACAACTACAGTCATACATCATGAATTTTAAGCAAAATACCTCAATATTCTTAAATTCTTATCAAAATCCAGATAGCTCAATTATTGATGTCACAGTGGATTTCCCCCCAAAGTAGACATTAGTGTTTTACTAAGGGCATGGGGCGTGTGTGGGGAGGGGTGAGTAGCTATAGGCAAGAAGTCTCTCTTCAGGAAATAGTATGTACATTTTCTCAAAACACACTTTGTCTTTTTATTATTTTTTTTTTCCCTCAAAACCCTAACATGCATGTATCAATCACTAACTAAAATTCAGACCCTGCATGTCTTGGCCACACAGACCGTTAAAGTGTTACTCTGGGCCCTTCATTTATCTTCCAAGTCATCAATCTTTGCCTCAATCATGTAAAGATAGCAGAATGTGAAAGGGAACTTTATGACAATGATAGAAACAGTATTGCTAGACCAACTTGGACCAAATTTTTGGAGCAAAAAGTCAAGAAAAAGAAAAATTTCCTCAATATCCTAATGTGCATAAGAAAAGTCCTATATGAAAAATAAAGCTCACTCTTATTGATAGTCTTAAATTCTAAAACTTCAAGAAATAAGTTTTCTCAACTTTCATTACAATTTCCATACCTGTTAACTTAGATTCATAAGCAGACAAAACCCTAATGAATTCTGTCACTTTTATTTTTCAAAGATTTTCCCTATTTATTTATTTATTCATTCATTCATGAATGAATGGGAGAGGGGCAGAGGGAGAAGGAGAGAGAGAATCTCAAGCAGTCTGTGAGCATGGAGCTTGATACAGATCTAGATTTCATGACCCTGAAATCATGTCGTAAGCAGAAATCAAAATAAGATGCCCCATCTACTGAGCCAACCAGGGGCCCCAATTCTGTCACTTTTAAACTCACAGGACTTGGCAGTTTAGTATCAATCTAAACATGAAATTATAGGTGTACAACATGAATATGATGATTTTTCCTTACCATAGTGAAGGATTCAAGAGGATCATTCTTAAATTGGCTCACAATTTAATTTGTGCAAGTGCTGAGAGCCAATTACTTAAAATATCTCTTTCTTCTTTTTTGCAGAATAAGAAAATTTGTTAAAACTTTATTTTAAATAATTCATGCAAAGCAATACTAACAGTGTTCAATTTATATAAAATTATTTTTAATTTTTTAATTTATTTTTTAAAATCTTTTTCTTAACATCTTAATTTTTTCAGTGTTCCAAGATTCATTGTTTATGTATCACACCCAGTGCTCCATGCGATATGTGCCCTCTTTAATACACACCACCAGGCTCATCCATACCCCCCAACCCTCTCCTCTCCAAAACCCTCAGTTTGTTCTTCAGATTCCGCAGTCACTCATGTTTTGTCTCCTCCTCCGATTTACCTCAATTCACTTTTCCTTTCCTTCTCCTAATATCGTCCATGTTATTCCTTATGCTCCATATGTAAGTGAAACCCTATGATAATTGACTTTCTCTGCTTGACCTATTTCACTCAGCATAATCTCCCCTAATGCTGTCCATGTTGATACAAAAGTTGGATATTCATCCTTTCTGAAGGAGGCACAATATTCCATTGTTGACCATATTTTCTTTATCCATTCCTCTGTTGAAGGGCGTCTTGGCTCTTTCCACAGTTTGGCGACTGTGGCCATTGCTGCTATGAACATTGGAGTACAGATGGCCCTTCTTTTCACTACATCTGTATCTTTGGGGTAAATACCCAGTAGTGAAATTGCACGGTCATAGGGTAGATTTATTTTTAATTTCTTAAGGAATCTCCACACTGTTTTCCAAAGTGGCTGCACCAGCTTGCATTCCCAACAATAGTGTAAGAGGGTTCCCCCTTCTCCACATCCTCTCCAACACTTGTTGTTTCCTGTCTTGTTAATTGTGGCCATTATTACTGGGATAAGGTGATATCTCAGTGTGGTTTTGTTTAGAATTTCCCTGATGGCTAAAGATAATGAACATATTTTCATGTGTTTGTTAGCCATTTGTATGTTTTCTTTGGAGAAGTCTTGGTTTATGTCTTCGGCCCATTTTTTGACATGATTATCTGGTTTTTTGGGTGTTGAGTTTGAGGAGTTCATTATAGATCTTGGATATCAGCCCTTTGTAGTGTCATTTGTGAATATATTCTCCCATTCTGTGGGTTGCTTCTTTGTTCTGTTGACTGTTTCCTTTGTTGTGCAGAAGCTTTTGATCTTGATGAAGTTCCAAAAGTTCATTTTTGCTTTTGTTTCCTTTGCCCTTGGAGATGTGCCTTGAAGGAAGTTGCTGTGGCTGATGTCAAACAGGTTACTGCTTATGTTATCCTCTAGGATTTTGATATATTCCTGCCTCACATTGAGGTATTTCATCCATTTCGAGTTTGTATATGGTGAGAGAGTGGTTGAGTTTCATTATTCTATACATAGTTGTCCAATTTTTCCAGCACCATTTATTGAAGTGACTGTCTTTTTCCCACTGGGTATTTTTTCCTGCTTTGTCAAAGATTATTTGACCATAGAGTTGGGGATCCATATATGGGTTCTCTACTGTGCTCTACTGGTCTATGTGTCTGTTTTGTGCCAGTACCATGCTGTCTTGGTGATCATAGCTTTGTAGTAAAACTTGAAATCAGGCAACGTGATACACCCAGCTTTGTTTTCCTTTTTCAATATTTCCTTAGTGATTCACGCTCTTTTCTAATTACAAACAAATTACTAGAACACATACAGCAAGTATGTGGCAGGATACAGTAATGTGACAGGACACAAAATCAATGCACAGAAACCATTTGCTTTCTTATACACTAACAATGAAAATATAGAAAGGGAAATTAGAGAATTGATTCCATTTACTATAGCACCAAGAACTATAAGATACCTTGGAATAAAGCTAATGAAAGAGGTAAAGGATCTGTACTCGAGGAACTACAGAACACTCATGAAAGAAATTGAAGAAGACACAAAAAGATGGAAAAGCATTGCATGCTCATGGATTGGAAAAATAAACATTGTTAAAATGTCTATAATGTCCAGAGCAATCTATACTTTCAATGCCATATCAATCAAAATTCCACCAGCATTTTTAAATATTTTTTAAGATTTTTATTTATTTGTTTGTTTGTTTATCAGAGATAGAGAGAGAGTATGAGCAAGGGGAGCAGTAGGCAGAGGGAGGAGCAGGATCCCCGCTGGGCAGGGAGTCCAATATGGGACTCCATACGCGGACCCACGGATCTTGACCTGAGCAGAAGGTGAACACTTAACCGACTGAGCCACCCAGGCTTTCCTAAAGTTCTTTTTATTTTAAAGAGCTGAGGGCATGTTTAGTATTCACAGAAACTCGGACCAGTGAAGGATGACTATATGTTAGTCTTAGAAAACCAAAGACCACAAAAAATCCCATGAATTACATACACATTTTCACCCCATAAAAAAAAAAATAATGACTTGCCTATTAATACCAATGTTAACATACCTGCTCATTTAATTTGATATTTCATGTTAAAAATCACTGGATCCTCAGCCAGTCAAGAACTGAGATGTATCAGTATACATGGATGGCAGTCTTTGAAAAAGTTATTGTTCTATTGTTATCAATGTGGAACAATAAAGATTAACAATATTACTATACATTTTATAATTTCATATAAATGTGTATATAAGTACATATAGCTTTTATTTCTCAATTTATACTTGAATAACTTAATTCCTGTCTCCTATTACAAATTTATTATATGTCTATTACAATAATAGGCAGTCAAGTGATATTGTCCTTTAAAAAACTTGATATATAAAAATTCACTTTATAATAAATTAAGTGAAAATGATCATTTTGCTAAGTAATTTTCATTTTATAGGATATGTTCTTTTACATTGTAGCTCCTTTAAACTTAAAAATATTGTTTAACTTATATATATAATTATCATAGACAAATGTGGTAGACAATAAAATCTATCTGTAATGAAACTTCATGTATAATAGGTACTGAGTCAGAAACCTGAACTTCGTGTGTTTACCTAGAAATGCTGCTACCAGTCACAGAGGTTCTATGATCAGGAAAAAGACCCTTGAGTGGCCTCTTTTTAAAATATGAATAAAAAGCTCAAAAACCATATTTATTTTGAAAGAGGACTATAATCAAAATTAGTGAATATGTGAAGGAAAAAAAGAAGTAAACCTCCCACAAAACACTGCTATCTCTGTTGATGTGAGACACTGAGCATGTATGGGTGGGTAAGAATGAAAGGCATAACCTTTACCACTGATGTTCAAAAGGAGAACACACTGATGAAGAGGACTAGTAGTGTCCTGGTTGAGATTTACTGACTGTAGAGGACTCTGGACCTTTAAAACATAACCAAGCAGAAGAGGAGGAATGGAGAGGTTTGTGAGAGAGGCTTTCTTTTTTGATCCAGAACGTGGCTGAGACGGAAAGTTTCCAGGGAACCTGCGTTTGGACAATGTTTTAACCTGTGATGTTGCCATATGAACTCTGAAATTAGAGCCCAAAATGTGCAGACCTGAGATAAGTTCAAAGAATCCAAATTCCAAACTCCTGAGTGAGTGTAAAAGACAGAGATTCTGTGATAGAAGAGTAGAAAAAAAGAGTTGAGTGTCTTGAGGAGAACATGTGCTTAAGTGGCCCAAGAAAATTACAAGAAACCAGTCAAGTCATACCCTACTAATGCTCACTGATACCGTTAATGATAACTATCTTTTTCTTCTTTATTCCTAGCGGTCAGTGACAAGAGGAAGTAATGAGACTATGCTGATCGAGGATAGCAAAAAATCACAATAGTAGAATGACAAAAACAAAGGAATTCAGGTTAAGCACTTTCATAAGAAGATACATCCTTGAAACAGCTAAAGGCTCTAGCTCAAATTGATCCACTCACTTTAATTTGATTGGAAATAAGGATGGAATAGAGACTGCTTTCTATTAATTTAACAGTTTGTTCCTTCAGAACTCTTCTTAAGAAGAGGGTCAGGGGATTGCATTATAAATGGGGTTGATGCCTTTGGCTCTTCCAAAAGATACAGTGTAATAACTTTTTTTTTTTTTCCTTGTCAGGGCCCCTGGTTTCAAGTCTCAGAGAACAGTGGAATCCTTTGGGCTGGGAGGCGAGGAGGATTGGGGAGGATGGGGTGACAAGAGGTTTTGAGTAACAAAAGGTTTTCTGTATCCACAAGTAAATTTTCTAAATATTTAAGATAACCTGGATTCAAATAGAGTAAGCTTCTCCTCCCTATTGTTTGCTGTATCATGTCTGGTTGTCCAAGTAAGATATTTATTTGTTTGTTTGTTTGTTGTGGTGTTCTGATGTTCAAATAATTAGAATTACATAGAAAGGGCATGGCATAATATTTCTTTCATATATTTATTGATATATGGAGATGAAACTCACTTCCATGCCTGCTATTTCCTGTGGAGGTAGACACAACCCTGACAAATTTATACAGGAGTTGGTATGCGTGTTTACCGTGGAACTAATGAACAAAACTGTTGCTATGCTGTACACTAGCTGTTTCTGAGCTATGGAGATTGTGCCAATGTGTCATGTAAATGTTTCCACTTGTTAAAATTTTTAAAGGCCAAAACACGTGCTGTATTATTCAAGCATATTTTTCCCTGGGATTTGAAAGTAATTTTGACATAAATTTAATTAAACCCCCAAATCCTACTCTTATGTTTTGTAGACTGTTATCACAGCTAAATGCCATAGTTATTATTCTGAATACTGGAAAATACATCCTATACCAACCTACAGGTTCCTTTGTGTTTCACTAAAAGTGCAGTAGATGCAAACCTATCAGTGTTTTTTGAGTGAAAATTAAACAATAGTCATTTTTTCCAATATAATTAATTTATGCACATGTGTTCATTTTGGAAATATGTTAATGTGGGGATACATAAAAGAAATGATGAGTTTTGATAAGGCATAAAAACTCTGCCTCAAAGCTAGAGTTGTAGAGTTAATATTCTACGCTTGCTTGGGAGCAGATAAAGGTCTAATGACCAGAGATAAAATATCAATAAATAGCCCCAAATGTCTTTGTCCTTCTTGGAATATTCCCTTATTCAAAATACACCATGTACTACATATGCAGCATTAGGTTCTCTGGGTTTTTATAGGCATCCATTAAGCTCAGGGTATACTATACTACTACACCTTACTTGATATCGTCACTTTTCTGAAAGTAGAGTGAATGGCCAATATCTTCTAGGTTGTGAGAGCGAACTTGGGCTGAAGATGTAAATGCTTATAAAGAAACACTGTCTGCCAAGTAGAACCATATGCAGTACCTTCGGAAGCTGCAGGAGTTAACATACAGGATGAGAAGGCAAAATGAGCTCTCCATACATTGCTTTTGAGTTCAAACTTCTCTATCATTGTTTTTTTTTTTTTTTAATTTGATTTTTATTTCTTGCTGAATACATTTCTCAGGGATCCCTGATCTCTCTTTTAACTTGGACTGCATACTGAATAAACTGCCAAGGCGGGGGGGGGGGGGCAACCTAAATGACCATAGACAATTGAATGTAATGTTGTTATGTGGCACATATACTCTATGAGGGGGAAAAAAATGTTTCACTTAACAAAAGGCAAATGGGATTGTTTTGACACAGAATAATTTCATGTACTTGAATATTAGGTATACATGTTAATCTAACCTCATGAGTCCAGAAATGATGGAAATCGCCATTGGTCATTAGTTGATTTCTCTAGCTACTCATCCCACCCGGGTAGCAAAAGTAACAACTTTGTCATCTACATTTTGGACACTGCATTAAGAGTGGGTCTGACACAGGATTACATGTCAATATATAATCACTGTGAATGACTAAAAGTATCATATTTGCTCATACATACCAATCCATGTTGTGTGTGTGTGTGTGTGTGTATGTATATTTCATTTTTACAGATATTTTATATTATTATTATCTGAAGTCTTTTGACAGGTATGTAACATTTGGAGCATTTATAAAAATCAAGCACATGTGATATTGTTCCTTTCAATTAATTACAGTAATGATCAATTAAATTCATCAAATGCTCATGCATCTTTCTGAATTTTTAGTAACACTTCCACTTCTTTTAGGAAAAAAATTTCGAAAATGAATTTAATGTCAACAACCCCAGAAATATCCACATTAAATTAGTCTATATTCCATCCTTATTGGCAGCTTGAATGGTTAAATTGAATATGTTCAAATGTAGAAACATTGTGTAGAAAATTTTGAGCCGATTCAAATTTTCAAATGATTTGCTTAGCTAAACAAAGCAGTTTCCACCATCAAAAACACTGACTTACAGAATTAATAATAAAGTGATCTTATGTTAGGTATGCTTCAAGGTAATTTCCCAACCACACTCTATTTCAGAGAATTACTTTCCAATTGTCCCTCTTTTTTTCCAAAAATATAGATTTCCAAAAATAAAGATATATAAATGATATAGATACAGTTGTAAATATCTTGTTTTCATGCCCATCACAGTGACTGCGAATTGATCAGAGAGGTAGAGAGTCATTGAAATAAAATAGCTATTATAGGCCTATATCCTTTCCAAAGATCATGGAAAGGTATGACTTGGTTAACTAGTTTAAAAAGATTTCATTACTGGAAATTTGACCAAGAGTCACAGATGTAAAATGAATGTTAGCATAAGGAAGTTAAGCCAAAATATGTGATACAATTTCCAGAATGTAGAAGTGGTTGGGAAATTCATTCTCGCCTATATGCAAGCTGAGGCAAAAGATACCCACCAGGAGATTTCTGGATACTAGAGGAGGTATACAAAAAAGAGCAGAGATAACATAATCATACTTCCCCTGAAATATATGGAAAATATTACTTTGGACTCTTATGTATAATTTTTTCCTGGGTGAAAAAAATCCTGATTAAACCAAATTTTTCATCTGTTCAATGCCTTAATCTAAGAAGCTGACTATATTTGTAGAAAAGTACACAACCACAAAAGACTACTCTCTTTAAATTTATGAGCAGAGATATGCAGTTCTTCAAAACTGCTGGAAATCCTACCATATTTCTTTAATTTTTTCTCCTGTTGTCTTTGTTTATTTTTTTCACGAACTCTTTGTTCATTTTTCTCAAATCTCCAAAACCTTTTCCTCTGTCACTTTCAACTGATGCTTCATTTCTTATTTCATATAAAAAATATATGAAATATATTTGAAATAGTGAAATATATAAGATATAATGCGTTCTTATCTGGTTGCATCTGTACATTTGAATGTATGTGCATATACACATATGCAACCAAATAAGAACAACTTTTACATCATAGAATAGGTCCATCTACCACAACCTATAAGTACTTAGTTTTCCAATCCTTGTCTATTTAATGGATGAAGAATCCAAGCTCTCATCTAAAGTCAAATATAACCCTTGTCCATTGGAGCCCATTCTCTCTCGCCTATTCAATGCTTCTGTTGTGACAGCTACCTCCACTTTCTCTTGCCCTATGAAATTTCTCCCTTTCTGTTCCCTTATTCCCATCCACATGTCTCTCCTGATCACTATATGTATCTGCTCCTCTTTAGAGCTTTCTGGAAAGTGTTTGCTATCTTACTTCCTTGGCTCCTATTTTCTTTTACAGACTCTCTTAACCAAGTTAACTAAATCAATGGTCATTTCCTAATTTCCATAATACCTGATTTCACCAACATTAATTCAGCTAATTATTCTGTCCTCCATGAAACACTTTCTTAATTAGTTTCTATATATCTATACTCTCCTGATTTCCCACCCCTATCATTGCAGACTATGTATATGTCTGGTTTACCTGTCTTACGCCATCTCCTGGCCCCTGAAGGTTGAAGTACAACAGACTTCCATCCCTGTACTCTTTGCTTCCTAATGTGCACTCTGTCTCTAGTTTATCTCAACTACGGAGTCCTTTACCTTGTCTCTTTATTAGTTATATCCTGTATGTACATATCTTCCTCCAAATTTTCCTTTGATTTCCTGACTCATGTTCCACCAAATAAATGGCATTTTCCTTGCTTGTCTAAAAGGGATTTAAATTTAACTAACCTTAAATGCATACATATGTGTATACATTTTCCCCTCACATCCACATTCAAAAGTGTGAGTCCCCCAGTGTTTCACATTTCCATAAATGACTCCTCAAATTTTCTTTTTTTAGGTGAGCTTGTTTTTTCTTAATTCCCATAAACTCCATGCCCACTTCACAGCAAAATATGTCAAATAGCCAGACAACTTTGTACTTCCAATGGCACTGCGGTCATCTTGATTCAAACTACTCTCATCTATCTTACTTTTGGGTAACTACAACTAGATATTAATTGCTCACTTAATTTATGCCTTACTTTTCTGTACTAATGAATTCTCATCCAACATCTCTTTACCTGTCATCAAGAGGAAGAAAAATACTGACAAAATGTAATCACAACTCATGCCTAGATTTTGGTGGGAGACTTTTAGAGAGACATTCTACAAATCACTGGAAATTCATATATTGATGAAAGAAACATACAGAAACAAGTCTTTAAAATGATTATCACATAGAGGAACACATGAAATGCTTCACATTTGTCTGAGTACACACCACCCTTTATTGTAACCATGAGGTTGCTAAGTAATTTATAGCCAGATGATGGTGTGTCATGAACTAAAAACAAACTGCACATTACCTGCATTAAATTAATTTAATTAATTTTATTAATTGAAATTCCTTATGCTTTCCTTAACCAGTTATCAAAAGAGAAACACCATTAATTACCTATGCCTTACATTGTGCTAGAAAATGCCAAATCTCCTTTCTTCGATATAATTCTCTCCAAATATTTTTTTCACATAATTATCTGGATGATAACATTAGGCAAAGCTTCTCACTTTTCCCATCTGGTTTAAAATTTTTATTATTAATAGGTTTTTAAATTCCCTCTAAGGTACCTAAAGATACCCCTCAGAAAGGATTTTATTTATTTATCTTTTTAAAATTGATTTATCTATTTATTTATGAGAGAGAGAGTATGCAGGGGAGGGACAAAGGGAGAGGGAGAGAAAGAATCCTAACCAGAATCCACATCCAGTGCAAAGCATAATACAGGGCTCAATCTTATGACCCTGAGACCATGACCTGAGCAAAAATCAGGAGTTGAACACTTAGCTGGCTGAGCCACCCAGACACCACCCACTCAAAAAGGATTTTTTTTTTAATATCTTTTTTTTTTAAGATTTTATTTATTTATTTGACAGACAGAGATCACAAGTAGGCAGAGAGGCAGGCAGAGAGAGAGGAAGAAGCAGGCTCCCTGCTGTGCAGAGAGCCCGATGCGGGACTCGATCCCAAGACCCTGAGATCATGACCTGAACCGAAGGCAGCGGCTTAACCCACTGAGCCACCCAGGCGCCCCTCAAAAAGGATTTTAAAAGCGAAATATAAATCAGCCTAAAAGAGAAAAATTTTCAGTTGCATTTTCTAGAACAGTTTATCCCCAATTACATATGCTGAATGTAATCAATGTAAAGTTTTCCATCATCCTATTTTGCACAGAAATATTAAAGAGAAAATTTTTAATGCATTAAAAAAATAATGGTTGTAAAAAATGTTCTTCACTTGGTATGGTACAGAAATGTCACATTCTGCATTTGAAAATCTGATACTGAGAAAATAAACATTATAAGTGAAGGTGCCAGTGGCTGGTAATGACTGATAAAATATTTCAACAGTCTCAAAATAGAAGAAAAATTATTTGAACTAATAAAAGTTTAAAAAATGTTCTCATTTTTTGTCATTATTGAATATTGTGCTTATAGCACCTAATGGAATGTTCATATAATCATAGAAAACATGAAAACATGCTCTTATCTGGTTGTACATTTGAATGTATGTGCATATATATATATGCAACCAGATAAGAACAACTTTTACATCATAAAATAGGTTCATCTACCTGCACCTGAAAGTGCTTAGTTTAACACTAAAATGTTAAACTAAAATATCTATTCTATGGCTTGAAACTGAAAAAAAATTATATCACATGAAAATATATAAAAACAAGAATATCCATGATTTTTAATGTTAAATTAAATTCTTATAACAGGAAACAAAAGGGAAATTTTGGTAAAAATTAAATGCATAAAGAAATGCACTTAATTTCTAAAGTTTTGGTTTTGAAGAGGGGAGTAAAATAACATTGTCACCTATCTAATAGATATTCTATTTATAGCATAAGATAAGCAAAACCAGCCTAAACAAAATCTATGAGGAAGGTTATTATAAGATAGCTCTTCAAATGTCAACCAAGAAATTAATAATAAATATATTTCTAGGGGTGCCTGAGTGGCTCAGTGGGTTAAGCCGCTGCCTTCGGCTCAGGTCATGATCTCAGGATCCTGGGATCGAGTCCCACATCGGGCTCTCTGCTCAGCAGGGGGCCTGCTTCCCTTCCTCTCTCTGTGATCTCTTCCCTTCCTCTCTCCTACTGTGATCTCTCTCTGTCAAATAAATAAATAAAATCTTTAAAAAAATAAAATAAATAAATATATTTCTAAACTCAATTTAGTTATTTTTTCTTTAAGTAGTCTTACCTACAATCAGAAATTTACTACCTTAATTAACCTGTTATAACCTGGCAAATTCAATAATGTAGTAATTCAACCAGAGTCTTTTGATGCAAGATTATAAACTAATATAAGCCTAAAAGAAAATATATGTGGCTTTACAGATTCAAATTTGAGAATTTATTGCAATCAAATGTTCACAGTTATTGTATAAAAGTTACAGTTTAAATTATTATCTGTTACTATGTTCTTCAGTTGGCTAAGAACTATATCAAGTGTGTTACTTAATCAATCCTTCAAAATACCACAGTGAGCAAAAATGTTTCTAAATAATGTCACATGTTCATGAAAATCACTATTAAAAGTAAAGTTTTAAAAATCTTAAGCAAGTAAGATATAATGGTATATATTTCAGCAGAATATTTGGAGCATACATGCACTAAAGAAGACAGAACCACTTGGTTCTTAACAAAGTAGCATTAATTTGCTATGCAAGAGTTTTGCCGGCCATTTTTAAAGTCTTAATCTCACCTTCTTTATAGTATACTGGCTTGTTATTATGATAGAACAATAAAAAACACTAATAATAATAAACACTGTGACAGTGTTTTAAAATAAATAATAATCAAATTACTATTATTATCACCTGTATTCTCTCTTTTTTTCTGGTAATATTTTTTTTTTTGCTATATTTTTTTACATGTTTATTAAAATAGTTTTCTGGTAATATTTTTTAATGTATTTGTTAAGAAGTCAATATCCAAATCTATTTCTTTTAGATCATTTTCATATTATATATAAAATCTCATTTATCCACTATCTATAAAACTATTTAAAAATAAATTTTTAAATATAAAAATCCCATATAATACATAATGTCTACAGAGTCCTTTATAGAATTTTCAAAAATTAGAGGAGAAATAAACATTTGGTATTATTTTAATAACAAATGGTAACTTTCTGAGTGTACACATTACAATGATTTCTACAGATACAATGAGCAATGCACAGAATTCTATATTTCACATTTTGATTAGAGCAGCAACAAAATTATATTAACTTTAATTAAATATTAAATGTGAGATAAATTTTGAAAGTGAAACACAGCTCAGTCAATTTCATAACACCAAATTCAGAAAGTTTTACTGTAAATCTACCCCAATTCCGGGGATTAATCAAATTGGTTTGATGTTGTCTGTGCTGAGGGCATTCAAGAGATCTAGAGCATCTGTGTGTATGTTATGGTCTTAAGGAGAGCACATTTGTAGTTGTCCAATTCATTCATTTCACTACCATCCTGCAGTTTCACTTGGCTAATACTGCCCAAATCCCAAACCAAAGCAAACAAACACATATCTAGGTGTTACTTTCAGTTTAAATATTTATCAAGGTTACTATTTTTCATGAAATGGCATAAAAGACAAACATAAAATAGAAACTGTACAAAGCCTTCCTTCAAAAAAAGAAAAGGTAATCTAAAATCCCATGTGTTTTAACAAAATAATTAGTTATATTTTAAAATAGCATTGTATCATTGGCAGCCTAGTTTTCTAGCTCAAGTCCTGTCTTAAAAAAAAAAAAAATCAGATAAAGAACCAATTAAAAAATGGAATATGAATGTCTCTCCAGATCATACCAAAGAAAAAGAACACAATGTCAGATCTCATTCAAATAGTGCACACATAGCCATAAAAACCATATTTCCCAAGTTGTTATTGTTTGTGATGCACATTTAAGTGCACAGAACATTTGCTTTTATGGCGGTTTTATTCTCAGCACAGTAAATGGCAAAAGGGTTTCTGTTCAATTGACTTTCTCATAAAAGGTTTAATTCCTTACTCATTTTGGCATAAGTTATATCTTGAGTTTCTTACTCTAGCTTATATCTATTGTCTGAGTAAATAAATTCTGCTGTGTAAGACAGACAGACCCGGGGTAAGGGTAAGAGAAAATTATACTTGTTATTAGTGACATGAATTGCAGAAGTGAGAAGCCCTTTGGGGGTAGAGTGGGGATGGGAAATGACTTTAGCCAAAACTGCTATCACAAGGAACAGCTAGGCCTTACACAAAAATAGAATGTTTTATGCTATGTGATGGGTTTAGTACAGTTCACCTCAGAATGTGTCACTTTGGCATGAGGGTTATTTCCAGACAATCTTATTTGAAGACAACAAAGGCCCGACAGACCCATGAAGACCTTTTTGGTCCCCTCCTCTGCTCAGCTGCATAAAAGAACTGAGATAGGGGGCCTGGACCAGTAGTATTTATTACAGAAGTTTTTTTTGTTTGTTTTTGTTTTTTGGTAACATAAAGAAAACTTCTCAGCAAGACATGGCAAACATTTGTTTACCAAACTTCTGCTCTTCCATCTCCCTGTGTCTTCTCCAGTTTGAAGTCCCAGACTCTTACCCTCTTCTTACTTCAGGATGCATATAAACCTCAGTTCCCTGCCAATGAGTCTCATTTTCTTATGGGTCCCCATGTATATGTAATTGAATTTATTTTTCTCCTCTTACTTGTCTCATGTCAATTTGATTATTAGGCCAGCCAGAAGAATAAAAATATAGAAAAACTTTTTTCCTCCCCAACATATGCCAAGTATCATCTTAAAGTTTTTGGTGTCATTAAAAAATACTGTAATATTCTATATCCGATTATAGTCAGTTTCTTTGTAATCACATAAATGTGAATAGAAATAAATTTAAATATGTTATATTCTTAGATCTATTGTATGTTTTATTTATGGTTCCACATATCATAAATCACTAAAGAAAATTCTTAGTGAATCATTGTCTCTACTTAAGAGTTAGTAATAGCAAGTGCAAAGCATACTACTGAGGTGTTTAAATATTTAACACATACAGTAGAAAAGAGAGAAATAGATACAGTTATAGGTATAGATACATGCATAGATATAAAGATGTAAAAGTAAATATAGATATAAATCTCCCTAACTTGAACTCTAATCTTAATTTTAATATAATCAATAAACATGATTATATAGATATAACTCATTTTAATAAGTTTAATATAAATGACAAATATTAACCTGATAAATTTGGTATGTAAAATCAGACTTAACCTTAAAGTTGAAATAATTAATGAATAATGTAAACGGTACTTTCTTTAAAATTATCTTTATTTGCTCATATTTTCAGTAGTTTTTCCTATTAAACTCTTTTTATTTTGAGATAACTGTAGAGTCATATGAGGTTGTAAGAAATAATAGAGATTCTATGTACTCTTCACCCAGTTTCTACCAATAGTAAGATTTTGAAAACTTTAGTACAATATCATAACCAAGATATCATCTTTAACACTACCCACTGATCTTCCTCAGATTTCCTGTTTTATATGTAACCATTTGTGTGGATATGAGTTTAATGTAATGTAACACATGAGTAGGTCCCTATATTTAACACCACAGCCATGAAGACATAGAGAAGATCTTTCAGTATTTTTAAAAATTAATTCTAAGGCACTGGTAATCTTTTATAGCAGATGTTAACAAACTTTTTATGGGAAGATCCAGACAAAATGTTTTTTATGCTTTGCAGACCATACTATCTCTGTTATAAATACTCAAATCTCCTTTCATTTTACAAAAACATCCAAAGGAAATTCCTAAATAAATAACTGCGACTCTCTTCCAATAACACATTGTTTTAAAAAAGTGGACTGTAACCTAAGTTTGGCCATTAGTTTCTTGTTTGTTGACTCTTATTCTAAGGTTTACATAATTACCTTTTATTAGATCTAAAAAAAAAAACTTTTGGGGGGAGGAAAACTCATTCCTGTTATTTAGCTTGTTTTGATTTTTTTTCTATTAAATATCTAATTAAACATAGGTTTTTAGCAGTTCTTGAACTTAATATTTTAATTTGCTTCTTCCTTTGGGCCATTATATAATTGCAGACATTCTACGGAAAATAAAGTTCATAATCACAAGGATTAATTTGGGCCATGACAACCAACCATGTCAGGCGTTTAGCAATCATGAATCTTGTTTTGCACCTTAAACTTGGTCTACTGCACACCAGTAAGACAAGTAACTTATTGTTTGGTTATACATCACTTAGTTCCTTTCTGCTGAAATAAATTCCTTTTGTAAGGTATACATGTGTTAGGCAAAATCCCAAAGTAAATAATCCAAAGACAAATTCTGAGACCCGAGTAATGCATAAACCCTTGGTAATTAACCCAGATAATATAAATGATTTTTTTTAAGATTTTATTTATTTATTTGACAGACAGAGATCACAAGTAGGCAGAGAGGCAGGCAGAGAGAGAGAAGGGAAGCAGGCTCCCTGGTGAGGGGAGGGGCCTCGAACCCAGGACCCTGAGATCAGGACCTGAGCCGAAGGCAGAGGCTTTAACCCACTGAGCCACCCAGGTGCCCCTATAAATGAAATTTTAATACTAGGTGTAATTAGTTAAGGAAGCATTTTGATTTGTATATGATGACAAAGTCTTTTGAAAAAAATCAATAAATTTGATAAATATACTCGGTATAAGTCTGAAAGACAAAAGTTTTCCAAACCATTGTTTTGTGAACTCATAGGGCAGAAAAGATTTCTAGCTATATTCAGTTCATCTATGTCTGTGCTGATATACACATTGACTTGTATTATGCCTAAGTATCCAGCAATAAAGTTGAACATAAGAATATACCAATTTTTTTTTCTCACATGATATCTAATATCATATGTTTTCACATAATTGATTGCTGGGTGTCAGTTGGACAAAACCTCATTTTGAGAATGTATCTAAATTACCTTAATAGAATATTATGTATATAGTTGTATGATGTCATGCATCAGTGGCACAGCAATATTGTTACTGTACCATCTTAGGTCGAAATGACAGAATAAATACACACACACACACACACACACACACACACACACACTCTTCCATGAGTTTTAAAGCACATTGCTAATAGAATTAATTTTGGTTAATTGTAAAATAGATTTGATAGAAGAAGGGAATAAATTGAACTTGAAACCAAATCATATGCTATTCTTTCTATACAAGAAGAGAACCTGATATCATAAAATACTCTGTGCATGAATTCAAGGTGCACCTAGTTCACCGTCGTAAAGAAACTATTAACACTTTACTTCAATTATATCAATGGGCTTCTAGTAGCCACACTGACTACAGAGTATTTCACCTTATATCATCTGAAAAGCTCTGTATATAATTTTATTACCACCTTGGAAATAATATTTTATTTATTCTACCATGTTTGAGAAAGGAAAGTTTTTAGCCATTTTACTTAATATCAGAAAAGTCTTAAGTGTAAATAAACTTGAGGAAAGTTATCAAAAAATGGGATAGGAACCAAGTGAAGATTAGAAATCAGGTTGATCACTATCCTATTCGAATGTTCTGTATATTTAACATCTCACAATTTCAGTCAGAGTTTTGACTATGAATAAGCAAGTATTTTCTCCAGTAGAAACAAATAAAGACAAAATAGGCTTATGAATAAATAACATTAGAAATGTTCGATGATTTATGTACTTATATAGCATATTAAAATAATTTCTAAAGTTACTAATTCAGCAATACTTTTTCATAAGCCGTAAACAGTGGTTTTGTGTACCATGTACCATGAAAATAAATACCAATATTTTTAGGTTTTAGGTTGTTGTAATCCCACATTTGCTATGTAAATTTAGCAGAATTCCTCAGAGTTATTTCAATGGACATTTACGGGTTCCATCTAACCCAAATTATGTGGTGCAAACTGAAACCCATCGTTTTTAATCAGGAAGAAATGAGATGTTATCCCAGCATGGCTTGGCATTCACTATTCACTCAATTCCACTCCAGGTGCTTTTCACTGGGTAGATTTGGCCTGTTGGCTGAATTGGCCTCCCTGTGTCCTAAGATAACTGCCATGATTGGGAAGCCATATGGTGCAATGCTGTAAGCTATATTAAATTTGAGTCATATTTTGGCCAACTTTGTACTCATAATTGAGATTCAGAATTGTGTCCATGTACATTTCTATATACTTACTGCTTATTGATGTAATTAAACTCACATTTTTTTCTTTCTCTTTTTAAATACTTGCTGATATGAAATCATGCTGCAGTTTAAACTTAAAGGCAGTAGTTGAGAGAAGGAAAGGAATAGAAGGTGACACTTTAGGTTCACCTCGTATTTACCTTTAAAGAAGCAGTCTTCGTTGTGAACAATGGTAATCTTTTGCTTTTTCAGGCAAGCAGCTCTATGGACCTCACAGTGGTTTTCATAAAATTCTCCATCAGATCCACACACAGGTTTATAGTGTCTCTTGCAAATGTCCATACAGGCACATTCTGGTTGCCCTGTCTCTCTGCTGATGACGCAGTGCCTTCCCAAACCACAGTATTTATTTTCACAAGACCCCAGAATGCCATCCTGAATCAGGAATCCTGAAGACAAAGAAGAGGAAAATCATTTGCATTCATATGTTTAAATAATATGTGCATGTCAAAATATGAAATAAGGAGAAGTCTATGAGAAATATAGTATAATCAGAGTTCAGTTGTTCTCAGTACAAAAGAGACTTGTATTAGACAGGTAGATGACCTTTTGAAAACACTCTCAATGGTCTTTCCCTCCTACCCCCCTGTGGTGGAGCTCTTTTCTCCCTTTTCAATGAGTAGTGTGGTCCTTAAGAACATGATCTCCAAAATTCTACTGCCTGAGTTCAAATACTGATTCTACCATTTATTAGCTATATGTCTTTAGACAAATTACTTCTTCGTGCCAAGCTGTCCCATCTGTTACTGATGGTAATAGTATGGACTCCCTCCTCAAGTTGTACAAAATATTACATGTAAGAACCCACAGGAATCACTTCCCTGTCATATAGTGAATGTTAAATAAATGTCAACTTTTACATTAATAGTAGGAAAAATGACATGTATATATATAAAGCAAGAAATAAGAATGGGAAATAATTGTGCCTTGAAAACTCTTTGGTGGGTTCTGGTAGCTGATCTTTTCTTGTTTGACCTTTGCCACTGGACAATCACAAATACATTTCTTAACTAAATGAATAAATCATGAAGAATTCGATTTTATTGCTACATATCAGCTTAACAATCTCCATTGGCATCAGAAAAGAGTAAGTAGATCCAACAGTCTTGTACTAAAACCAAACTAATCAGCTTGAATCACCACACTTTTAAGACAGATTTGGCTTTTCTCCTTTGAGAATTTATCTGACTGGAAAGTAAAAAAATTCAATAAACTAAATACACACACACCCACATATACAGATGTATATGTATATAGGTATTTTTAATTTAATATTAATTATAAATATATTTTAATATATTTATATATAAGTATATACTTATAGACACACACAGATATAACACACACAGATATAAGATATAAAAACACAGAGATATAATATATACATATATATACATATGCATGTGTATATATACATACACATATGAAAAGATTTGTGAGATAATATACTACAGTAATTTTCTTAGATATTTAGTGTATAATTTTAGCTTGTTGATTTAAAACCATCTCTCCACATGACGACTTCATAATAATTAAGAACACATATTCTGATCCAGAGCTTAAACCATAATCTCACCAGTTACAACATTTAGGACCTTGGGCAAGTACCTAAACATCCGAGTTTCCTCGTCTGTAAAATAGGAATAATACCATACTCTCATAGGATTATCAAAATAAAAGGGCTTGGCACATGTAAAACTCCATTCAATTGCCTATTATTATTATTATTATTATAACTACCTTTTTAAAGACTAGTTTTCATAAGGACAGATATATACAATTGAACAAGTATTTAAAAAATCATATTTATTTGTTTTTAAATGAAACCTATAATGCAATTTACTTTACTATATACACGTATTACCAAATGGAGGGTAGCAAATTAAATATTACAAAAAGAAAAGACCAATACTATTTTGGTATAAAATATAAAAACAATCAACTATGTTTTTTTTTTAAAGCATGTCTTTTAATAGTGGTATGAATTGGAATAAATCTTCTCAAAAGCAATTTTTAAGTACTTGAACTTTGATACCACATTCCAATTATTGAGAAAACTATCTATAAAATTAAAAAAAATAAAAAGAACTAAAAAGATACATAATTTTCTGAATAGATCTTCTCGATATAGTGTTAATTTATATGATAACTCACTGAAATATTTTAGTAAATTTTGTAAAATATACTTAATGTTCCTAAAATTTGGCATGCATTAAAGGGGCCTAGTATAGTTGTTAAAACATGGATTCTGCCTCCAAGCAACCTCAGAGTTTTTGACTCAGTGATCTGGACTATGTATAGCCCAAAATTTATATTTCCGAGTTCTCATGTAATGATTACACTGTTGTTTCTGGATCATACTTTAGGGCCTTTGATTTATTGAAATTCTACTTTATATTTAAAATAAATACAACACAAGGAAAAGGTTAGGTAAACAATTAGGTAAGTTCTTAAAGGGAAAAGATGAAAAGGTTAGCTATGATTAAAGGCATAAAAAATGCAAGTATTTAGAATTAACTAAGAACAAATAGAGAAAAACAGACAGCTAGGTGGATATAATACTGGGGAAAGTTTTCTCTTGGCATTATTGCTTTCTAATGTTCAATGCATTCCATTTTAAAAATGCCCCGAATTATTTCAATAGTGACTATAAAATAATGACTGATTTCAATTTGGAAAATACTTTTCCTCATCCTTATGCCAGTATTTATGCCAGTTGTTGATCTAACGTTTATAGAGCCTAAGATATGACTGTCAGGAATCTGACTCACATATCTGTATACCTTAAATTTCCTTTGTGTTCTTACTAAGTTGTTTTTTTGCCATCAAATAGTTTATCAAAAGAATAATTTTTTACTGTCAAGGAATGAGTCTAATGTTTATTGAAATTCTGATCATTTTACATTTTAGTTACAAATGAGTTGGCTAACTGAATTAGTAGTTTTCATTTTGGGGAGGAATGCTCTGCTAAAAATGAAGTCATTTCTCATATATCTAGGTTGGTAAATTGAATTCCTAGAGTCTTTCTTCTTAATTTTTTCTTCTCAAAGCCTGTACTCCAGCTCAGAGATTTGTATTAGGATATTGGCCATTTTCTAGAAGTTAATGAACTAGCTAGAAGCTGCATGTTGCATGTAGTTGCTACAATTAAAGGAAATTTAATTAATTCATATGCAATCCAAAAGAAGACTCATATTATGTAAATGAATAGCTAGAACATATCCTTTCTGACAGTAATTATCCATGACTAACACTGAACTTAAGTTTCAGCTGAGATTAAATCAATTTAATCTGATCAACATGTCAAAGATTTCTTTTAAGTACATTCAGTCAGATGACACACTAAATGAATTTTAATCAAGAACTTATATCCTGCTCTCTCATAACTTGATAAAATAGCATTTGTTCCAAAAAAAGTGTTGTATATTTAACACTTACATAATTTTATAAATTCTATGCCTTCAGAACATTATAAAAACTCCTCAGATTTAAAACTAAAATGAAACCTTAAAAGATAAAAGACACCAAGTCATAAAGCAAAATAATTTTATAGAATTCTAAAGATGGTCATTTCAGATTTCCCAATCATGACGCACTCCTCTTCACGTCATTTATATATGAAATATGCAATTTATCAAACAGTACTTAATATAGATTTGATGTAAATTGAAACTTTAATATAGATTTGATGTAAATATAGATTTGATGTAAATTGAAACTTTAATAAACTCTACTTATTATTTGCAAGGTTCTATGTTACTTGCTATAGGATAGACGAAAAGCATAATTGTTGACACTTTTTTTAGTGGCTCACAAAGGGCATATGGCAGAATTTGAGTGTGTACCTCAAAGTAGTGAGGTAAAAATTTAGGGGTATATTTAGGGGCACAAAAGAGAGTGAGATGGATAGTAACAGGTAAAACCTCACAAACAATGTATCATGTCGCAGTTGAGGTTATGTCTTACAAATGGGTTAGACATTCAGAAGGCTGCTCTAGGAATAGACAAGGTAAGAAATAGACTGATACTGAATTGAGAATAGGAGCAGCAGAGGAAAGAAAAAACCAGATATTGATATGTTAATGACTACCTCTAATGATTCCAGTGGAATAGAAACATAATTAATTTAGAATGCTGAGTTATTTGAGGTGTTAATTGTCTCATAAAAATTTATAATGTTCGAGTCCAAAATATGAGTATTAGGTTAACTTTGATTTGTTAAACAAAACAGAAGATTTTTGGCTAGAGAGCAGGGTTAGAGTCTTTGCTTTTCTATTACCTATTTGTCTGACCTCATCCAGGTTGTAATGTCTTCAGGCATGATATTCAAATAGTTAGATAAGAGGGAAGTAATAAATTATCTTCAGATTTACTCTTATCTAATCCCTTCATTTAAGAATGCTTGGCAAAACATGATTTTGATTTTAATAAAAGCTGTTATAAATATATTAATAAGCTTTTTCTAAAATGCTTCATATTTAAACTCACCTACATTAAATAATCATATAATTATCTAGTTTAAATATTTTCATACTCTAAAAACAGCCTCAGTCGTATAAAATGTGAAATTATTTTTCACTTAGATTTTCTAATTTCTCTTTTCTAAGATTTTGTCATTATGTATTCTATTTTTTATCATGTTATTAATTACAAAAATGGATCATGAAATCAGAGTCCTTTAATTTGTATTCCAACAGTCACTATAAGTGCAGTTTTAGGCAATTAGTTAAAATTGGTGTGCCTCAGTTTCCCTAACTAGAACAAAGAAGAAACTCTGGAAGTGTTATTTAATGAATAAATAAAATGAGTATAATAATAATGGCCATAGGATAATATAATTGATCCCACAAGAGGATTCTATGAGATAATGCACTGCACATGCTTAGCTTAAGAATTTGTGTTTAACAAATATAGTTATAATTATTAAGAACTATCACTTACTGTAGACTTGGCATGTAGAATATATTGACTTAAAATCACTGGAATGAATAAAGAACAGCTTTTGACAACTCTAGCTTTAATACATCTATTAAGAATGAATTTATGGGAGTGTGGAAATATGTTTTTCCCAAGTAACATTTGTAAAATTTTCAAGAATATCCATTACAGAAAAATTTCCTTTATCTGCAAAAACAAGACACCCTCAAATTTATATAATAACATTTTGCTTTATAAATAAGTATAATACTTTGGGGACTGTTTTGTTACCCACATATAGAAAAATCACAAAACTCTTCAGTAAATACAAAATACAATTTTCTGTTGCACAATGCAAACTAACAAAACACAGTCAGTCCTTACAAACTTCATGGCAAGTAGCAGTTCAAGTAAATATTCCAATGCCTGCAGAAGATTGCACACAGTATGATCTTTTCATGACTTTTTAAAAATGTTTTATTTATTTATTTGACAGAGAGAGATCAGAAGTATGCAGAGAGGCAGGCAGAGAGAGAGGAAGGGAAGCAGGCCCCCCGCCGAGCAGAGAGCCCAACACGGGACTTGATCCTAGGACCCTGAGACCAGGACCTGAGCCGAAGGCAGCGTCTTAACCCACTGAGCTACCCAGGCACCCCTTTTCATGACCTTTAATGATTGAGATATGTATATCCTGCTGCTGCTTTGTGAAGTCGATCAAAATAAATCTGCAAGAATGATAGTTTGCCCAGTGCACCACTACTGAAAGACGGTTTAAATGGTCACATGTCTGTATTCCAGTGAATTTGGAAACTTCTTCCTCATCTTATTTTAGACAGTCCATTGGAATTCTGTAAGCACCTTCATGTAATTCTGCAATCAGATTGATTTTAAAAGAAGTAAATATGAAAAAGAGATAAGTAAAACAAAACAAAACAAAAACCAGGAATTCAGTTAAGTTCCAACCATCCAAAATATAGTTTCTGTTTAAATCAAAGAAATTTTCGCCAGCACAGGTGATTTTTGATGTGTTGTTTTAAGAAGTTATCACTAGCTAATATGCTAACAGTTATTTACTTCTTGTTTGATGTCCTCAACTGCAGAATAATTCCAACAGCAGAACACTGAAAGAGACTAAGATGCACTCTCAGAAATCTTTGACCCCACCTAGTGACCTTGGTAACAGAGCACACAAAAATGTTTCCTCATCATTAATTTTATTCTTCCCATGTTCCATCTAGGAGCCAGGATTTCTCTAATAACTTAATATTTCTATCCTGTTGAGAACTTGTGTTTATACACTTCAGCAAATAAAAATATTCTCATCTTCTCTGTGATATTTTTAGATATTCCATTTTTGGAAATTGTTGGAAGCTAAATTGTACTTGATAATAGTGTCCTTCAGTAGCTAGGAATGCAATGGCATTAGAGATATGCTAGTAGACAGATAACTTGAGAAACATAGATAGATCGTAGGTGTGTATATGGCATTTGAGACCTTTCCTTTACATAGCAGTGACAATTAAAAACAAAACATTTACGTTTAGGGGCGCCTGGGTGGCTCAGTGGGTTAAGCCGCTGCCTTCGGCTCAGGTCATGATCTCAGGGTCCTGGGATCGAGTCCCGCATCGGGCTCTCTGCTCAGCGGGGAGCCTGCTTCTCTCTCTCTCTCTCTGCCTGCCTCTCTATCTACTTGTGATTTCTCTCTGTCAAATAAATAAATAAAATCTTTAAAAAAAAAAAAAAAACATTTACGTTTAGATGTTTTAGTTCTGTAAAGATTTTGAGTGATATTAAAGGAAAAAAGTATTTCTTTTGTTTAATGGTTGCTACTGTCTTCTATAAATGATGTTGATTGATATAGCAAATAAAATATATCAATTAGCAGACATAATATAAAAGCTTTATTTTATAGAAGTATATGCAATGAAAGTAAAGACATATGCTCAATCATCTGTGATACTTGAAGTATTTCAGGCTTTGGAATAAACCCAAAACTTTAAAAGTATCTTATTTCTTATTTATTTAAAAAATTAAATCTGTAGATGGATTATTCTCAAACAATGTAGATATTTTCACACTTGATAAAGAATATTAAATGACTGTGGCTTTCTGGCTGGCTCCATTGGTTAAGCATCTGCCTCCAGCTCAGGTCATGATCCAGAGTCCTGGGATCCAGCCCTCATCAGTCTCCCTGCTTCACCGGGTGCCTGCTACTCCTTCTCCCTCTGCCTCGAACCCCTGCTTGTGCTCTTTCTCTCTCTCTTAAATAAATAAATCTAAAAAAAAAAAAAAAAAGAAATAAGAAGAATAATATTAAATAATAAAATAAAATACTTAAAGTGAAGGTCAGACATTGTAATGGTAGGGTAGATCTGGGTACAAAACCTAAAGATTAATTATAATGCTGATTGCTGGAGTCAGACCAGCCACATGGCCAATAGGAATTGAGGGAGAAAAGACAGAAATTTCTATTAGAACTGTAAGAATGACTGCTAGAAGAATATTGCTTTTAGACCTTAAAAATTTTCAATTTAAAATCTACTTCAATAAATTTCTTTTAATATGCTTCATTTCCTTTGAAAAAATTATTTTTCTTGGTGTGCCTGAGTGGCTCAGTTGGTTAGGCTGGGATACACTTCTCCCTCTCCCTCTATAACCACTGGGTTATACACTTAACAATGGTTAAAAAGATAATTTTATATGTATTTGACAACAGTAAAAATTTGGGAAAAAATTGAAAGTACAAAGATTTCCTATATATCCCCTCCTTCCAAAACATACAACTTTCTCCACCAACAACAGAACTTGATCATCCACTATTTGCAAAAAAAGAGACTTTGTTTCCTAAAAATCAATTTATTACCACATCCAGGACACTATACTTCTATGATTAAGTTATAAAACTTCAATCTCTGTCATTTTTAGGGTTTTTTGTTTTGTTTTGTTTTCTTTGCAGGTGTAAGTCAACATAAGGGAGAGCTTTCTGAAACAGCAAAGCATGAGAAATCAAAGCATGAGACATCAAACTTGATGTCAAGTTCAGAATACACAGTTCATTACTTTACAACTCTAACTCTTATTCCCATGGTCACTCAAATTCTTTGCACGTTAAAAAAAAAAAAAGAAGAAGAAAGAAAGAAAGAAAGAAAGAAAGAAAGAAAGAAAGAAAGAAAGAAAGAAAAGAAACAGAAAAAGAAAAACAATCAAAACACAAGACACTCTACTTGCATCAACTCATTTCTTTCAACAAACCACTTACTTCTCCCCTCCATCAACTCTGGCTTAAGTCTATTTCTTATACAATTTTTTCATAAAACTTATCTTCTGAATTCTTTCATTTCCCTTGATGTAGGTGTTTAGAACAAAAGCAGGTGTTTTTGGCTTCTCATGCACTTAACATCTTAAAGGTAACAGACACAGGTTCAATCCACAGCTTGAACTGGACAAAGTTCAAGGAGGAAATAAAAGAATACTACCTCAAATGTATTATCTCACCACCTTATAATGGAAGGACACACAATCCAGACCAGTAGGGTTCTAGAAAGTATTCTGGAGGAGAAAAGGCTGGCACTGTATGGGAATTAATCATGTAAAGAAGAGAATCCAAAAATGAGATTTCGAACAAAGGTGTAGATATATGCACATGATGATTCCATGTTACAAGAATGCAGAGTTTGTTAGAAGATGTGGTTAGCATATTAGAAAAGGTTTATAATGAACAACCCTGAAGGCTATGTTAGGGGTGTTCCACTCTGGCAGTGGAAGCTAGTATTTTATAGTTTTAAGGAAGATCTGATATGCTAGATAGAAAAGAAACAATAGTCAGGAAGCTACCAGCCTGGCCTTTGTGGAACTAATGTGAGTCAGAACAAGGACAGCTATAAGCAAATCAATTTATGGAGCAGTTACAGTATCAGTCATAAAGAGAGGAGGCAAAAAGAGTAGCTTTGAATATTAGAAGAAAGAGTTTAGAAGTATTTATAAATAAAGATAACTTTGTGAATAATATCATAAGCCATTGAAATTCTTAACAGTCTCAATATTCTTGAATAATAATAACAGTAAGCACAATAAATAATGGGTTCTGGATTAAAATAACACAATTGAGGGTGGAATTCAAATATCTTTAATTGCATCAATTTACATTATTGTATTATTTTTCCACAATATTTGGTCATCTCACATAGAAGAGTGGGGAAGTAAGACTATGGCACTATTCAGAGTAATAGTTCTACTTGTTAAGTGTGGTGAAAGGATTTAACATGCACAGATACTCACCATGATACTGATGAGGATGAAGTGGTGGAAGGATTTGAATGTAAGAAAAGCAGAAACAACTATAAGAAAGTGCTGCAAATAAGGTGCAAAGAACAGAGTACAGATACGAAAAAAAAAAAAGGCAGTTTTCTGAGTTCTTGCCTGGTAAATTGTTTTAGTACTTTAATATCAGGTAGAGTCACAGAGTTAAGTCTAGCATATTCTTTTTCAGCTGAAATGACAATCCATCATGATGTTCTCTAATACATATAGAAAATAAATACTCTCTTTCTATCCACTAAAATAACAAGAGACTTTATATATAAAATTGCCAAGGTCTTGAGGTTCTATTTTTTAAGTTACTGTTTATTATTTCCTTTATATTAAGAAGCTCTAATAGATATGTGCTTTTTTCATGTGTCCAAAAATTAAGCTGTATATAGCAGAAATATAATTTACATAGCTTAAAACTAATTATCCTAACAAAAAATGATTGTCATACTAGAATTGTTAACATATTTGTTTGAAAATCTTATTTAAATTTTTGTAAGTTCTTATTTAAATTCCAATTAAGGAACATACAGTGTAATATTAGTTTCAGGTACACAATACAGTGACTCGACACTTCATAAAACACCCAGTGCTCATCCCAACAAGTGCACTCTCCTTAATCCTGGTCACCTCTTTAACCCATCTCTCCACCCACTTCCTCCTCTGATAATCATCAGTGGGCTTGGTTTGCCTCCCTCTTTGTTTGCTTTTTCTTTTTTCTTCAGTTGCTTGTTTGTTTTGTTTCTTAAATTCCACATATCATCTTTTTCTCTGACTTATTTCAATTAGCAGAATATTCTCTAGCTCTATCCATATTGCAAATGGCAAGATTTTATTCTTTTTCATAGCTCAGTAATACTTCATTATGTGTATGTATATCAAACTATCAAAACTGAAGCCATACACACACACACACACACAGACACACACACACACACACACACACACACACATATATGTATGTATTATGTGTATATATATATACACACACATATATATGCATATTATGTATATATACATAAAAATAACACATTGAGGATGGAATATGTATATATACATAACATATATACATAATATTTACATAATATATGTATATAATATATTTATATATACATATAATATATGTATATACACATGCATATATTCATATGTACATATACACATATATACATATACATATGTACATATACACATATATACATAATATATACATATTATGTATATATGTGTATATATATACACGTAAGTCACTTCTATCACTTCTTTATCCATTCATCAGTGAGTAGATGGACACTCGTGCTGTTTCCATCATTTGGTTATTAGAGGTAATGCTGCTATAAACACCAAGGTATATATATCTCTTTAATTAATATTTTTGTATCCTTTTTGTAAATATCTAGTAATAAAATTGCTGGATTTGGAGGTAGTTCTATTCTTAACTTTTCAAGATCTCTATACTGTTTTCCAGATTGGCTGCACCAGTTTGTACCCCCACCACCAGTGCAAGAAGTTTCCTTCCTCTAACTCCACATCCTCACCCAACACCTGTTGTTTCTTTTATTGTTGTTGATTTTAGCCATTCTGACAGTTATAAAAAGATATCTCATTGTATACAGCAATACAACCCCACCTCAAGAAGCAAGAAAAATCTCAATAAACAATCTAACCTTGTACATAAAGGAGTTAGAAAAAGAAAAACAAACACAGTCTAAAGCCAGCAGAAGGAGGGAAATAATAAAAATTAAAAATTAGAGCAGAAATAAATGATATAGAAACTAAAAAAAAAAAATCAATAGAACAGATCAATGAAAACAGGAGCTAGTTCTTGACAAAAAAACAAAAGATAAACTTCTACCCAGACTTATCAAAAAGAGAGAGTGAGAGAGAGAAAGGACTGAAATAAATTAAACCACAAATGAGAGAGGAGAAATAACAACACCACAGAAATACAATTATTAGAGAATATTATGAAAAACTATGCTAATGAATTGGATTACCTGGAAGAAATGGATAAACTCATAGACACATATAAACTACCAAATCTGAAACAGGAAGAAATAAAAAAAAAAAATTGAACACACCAATAATCAACCAAGAAATTGAATCAGTAATAAAAGAACTCATTCGCCCACCCCCCCCAAAAAAATCCAAGGCCAGATGGTTTCACAGGGGCATGCTACTAAACATCTAAAGAGGAGTTAATACCTATTCTTCTCAAACTATTCCAAAAAAATGGAAAAGAAAGGAAAACTTCCAAATTCACTCTATGAGGCTAAAATTACCCTAATGTATTTTTATTTAAAATATCATTTAGCTATGTTTCACTATGATTTTTAGGTCTTTGGTCTTAACTGATTTACCTCTATTTTCTAAGTTTATGGGTTTTTTGTTGTTGTTGTTATTGTTTTGCTTCATATCACTGTTTATTATTTCACACTTTCTAAAAAGAAAAATTGGTTTTTCAGCTCATTCTATATTTATCACATCCACATATGTGCAATCTCATTTTTCCACAAAATAAAGTAAATATTTTAATTCATGGTGTGACTAATACAAAAGCTTTTTCAGTTATTTTTAGAGATTATTTTATTAATTTTATTAGATAAGTGAGTTGCTCTCTTAGCATTCCAAATATTTTGATTCTGGTGTTTTCCCAATCACTGGATGTTGGTTACTTTCAAAGCACTGATAAACTCTTTATAAGTTATATAACAAAGGACAATATTATACTACAATATACAAAATTTTTTTATCTTTTTATAAATGTTTTAATTTCCATTTGCACATGATAATCTCTACACACAACTTTATATCATGTATAATTTGCTTATATATTATTGCTTTTCCATTTTACACCACTGGCAGACGGACATGGCAGATTTGGTGTAAATTTAGAAGTTATTTCATGATCTGGCAACTCACTCTCCCTACCCTGCCAACATACCTGGCACTGGTACTCTTTTCCAAGGGTTTCTCTCTCATTATGCCTTTTAGGCACCAGTGCCTCATGATCTCATTGGACTGATATTGTATGGTTTTTATACCTTGATGACTATCCATGTTTCTTTCCTCTGTCTGTCTTCTCTTTCTCGGATGTAGAGGTTATGTTACAGAACTCTCTACAAAAAGATGACCAGCCAAGTCCTAGAAAGTATGCTAACATACGTGTCATTTGTATTTAGTCTCCAAAGGACCTTATGTTTTAATAAAGATATGAGATAATTAAACCATAAATATTTATAAGGTTAAAAAAGCCTTATCTTGTGGAAGATACAAAATGATATGAAATTTTAGAGCAGGAGATTTATTTTGAGGGAAAGAAAAAACAAAAGCTTTCATATTTGATCAAAGAGTTAAAAAAATTGGCTAGGATTTTGACAGGTGGAAATTGGTTAGAAAAGTTAGAGCATGGGAAGACAAAAGAGCAACATTTTATGTCCCACAAAATTTGGCTGTTGTATCACTTTTATATGAACCTTACAAGTAGTTTCAGAATGATAATTTCCTAAAGTGGTAAGTCAATCCTTATCATTGTCCCAGGGAAAGAAAGCTAACAGAACTTATGATATTTTTGCTTAAGTAATTTATTTTTAGGTAATTATCCACCATATATTTTTAAAATTACATAAAAAGCAACAATATGTTTTTTTTTTTTTATGTAGTTCTTTGAGTGGTAGCTCTGAAACAGAGAAACACCTACAAACTAAGTTTCTTTTCTAATAACTATCATTTATAAATACAAACTAAAGCATTTTCATATTTTCCCTTTCTTAATCTTTGTGAACTATGAACTAAGTTTTATTCATTTTCTGTTTTACAAATAAAAAAGAGAATAGCTCAAATTGTTACTTATCATGTCCTAGGTCACACCGTTGGTAAGCAATGACACCAGGCTTCAAACTCACAGCTTCAAACATTACATCATTTTGCCTGGATTTCGTTCCTATTGTATTTTAGAATTCTGGTGTTATATATAGGAAATATGTATTATAGACAACTGGAAAAGTAGAATTTGAGCTTAATAGAAAGTCTAGGAGTCTGAATTTGACAGTCATCTATATAAAATGATAGGTGATAACCTGAATGAATGTAATGAAAAAAGTATATATAGAAGGGTGAGTTGGAATTATAGCAATTTGGATTTTGGAAAGTTTTTCCACAAACGTAGAGCACATTCACCTTTAGTCATAAAAGAACTTGTAATTTAAAAAAAAAAATCTTATTTGCTCATTAGTAGTTAGGAGCATTGGACCCGGAATCCCACTGCCTGAGTTTAAAACCTGGCGCCATCAGTATCTGTTCGTATGATCTTGAAACTTTTCTTGGTTTCTTTTTACCTTAGTTGTCTCATCTGCAAAATGGAGATGGTAATAAAACTTATTTCATTTCATAGACTTATTATAAATTAACCCATGTAAAGACCTTAAAATACTACCTGTTAATAAGTACCATACTACTGTTAGTTGTTATTAACATAAATATTATTACTACTGTTGTTATTGTTGTTATTCTATTTCATTCTAATAGATAACCAAAAAAGGAGGAAATTTTCAAGAGTAGCAATCCAAAGTTCATGTGCTATTTAATACTCCCTGGAACAATATTTAACAAGATAACCTCTCAGGCTATCCCACAAACTCTATTTAGCCCTTAATGACTCACTAGTATGGTACCATATTGTTGATATTACTGAAAATGTTCTCCAACAAAAATGTGGCCAACAGTTAACTTTGGATCTTATGACCATATTTCTTTTTTTGTAGATTTCCTGTCCACATTGTCATACTATATGGTACCTGAAGAATACTGAATGTTGAATGCAGTGAAGAAAAACTCTCTCCCCACAATACATTCAATCCTAGCACCATACAAGAATATTAGCAATCATAAGCATAGCTTTCAAGCAGGTGATTCAAAGATTCTTCTCTGAGGGATTTATAACCTACTATTGGGAGTTCCCTAAAATTGATCCACCCCAGTCACTCACAGAGAAATTTACATTTGAAAAACCTTACCCAGTACTCAGAAATTTCAAGTCAGCTTTTTGATATTTCTCTTATGATCTGAAGCAGAAAGAAAACATTAACTGGACATCTGAGTAAACTGTCTAACATGGATAATAAAGCCAAAATAAACATACTTACAAAGATAGTGTGAAATGAGAACATGCAGGGAGAAAAATACCACAAAAATCAAACTAAACCAAACCTGTAATTTATATTATGGTAGAAATAAAAGATAATAGTTAATCCCTAAAATAAGAGCAAGAGATTTTTTTTAAACCAAAACAGCTATTGGAATTTAAGACTCTGATAGTTAATTAAAAACTTCAAGAGGAAATCTGAATAAGAAAGTTAAGAAAAACTTACAGAAAATAAATAGAAAAAATAACACATTAAAAAAGATAAAACTTTAAAGCAAAATATATTCCACTTCCAGAATTCCAAAGTCCAAATAATAGAAGGTCCAGATGGAGAGGGAAGAAAAACAGATGGTAGGAAATAATAAAATTATTAAAATATTTCCCAGAACTAAAGGATATTTATCTCCAAATTGACAGTGTTCACCCAGTACCCAGTAAAAGGAATTAGAATAGACAAATACAATGATATTGTGAAATTTAAAAATATTAAAAACAAAGAGAATTTTTTACAAGCTCCCAAAGAGAAGGAAAAAAGTGTTCAGTAACACAACGTGGATTAGGAAACAGAACAGCTTCTGATTTCCCAGCAGTAACAGGGAAATCAAAAAGTCCATAAAGCACTATAAAACTCTGAAGGACAAAGGACCTTGTGCTGATGCTGTCCCTGTACCTGCTCTCCTCTCCATATCCTGCTCCTGAGGACACCTATTTCTCTCCATAGAGGTATTTCTGCTTTGACTTATTTCTGAGAGCTGGAGTTAGGGAACAGAAAAATGTGAAGCAAAAAAATTAAAAGACCTCTCTGCCCAGATGTTTCCTGCATTTCAATACTTGGTTCATACGACAGTCCTGACATCTGCTTTACTGAAAACTCCCTGGTCCTTTAGATATTCTAAAGGTGATCTCTTTAAAATTATCTAACCTACCTCCCAACACACAACATTCTTTGTCTAACTCCCACTCATCACACAGGTCTCACATACATGGCTTCTCATCAAAGAGACTTTCGGTCACACCCTTCTTTTACATAGGTCTTTACTTAACTACTAATATAATTCCACCACTGGGTATCAGTGCCAATGTACTTTTGTAGAACTCTGTGCCTTTTCTCCATAACACCTAAAACAAAATTATTGTTATAAGGCTACTTGTTTGAATATTTGTTTAATGTCCTTACGCAATAGAAATGAAACACAATGCTGAAATTTAAAGTTATATATTTAGGTTGATACAACTTCAATAAAAAGATATTCTATGTTCATGGATTTGAAGACTAAATATTGTTAAGATCACATTAGTACCCAAAGTTTTCATTGTGGCTAGCTATTATTATTATTTTACATTATTTTAAGATTAAAAATGTATTTATGTATTAATTAATTAATTTATTTGAGGTGGGGAGTAGGAGGAAGGACAGAAGGAGAGGGAGAAAGGGAATCAGAAGGTTACTTCTGGCTGAGTGCAAGCCCAATACAGGACCCAATCTTAAAACTCTGAGATCATAACCTGAGTGGAAATCAAGACTGGGATGCTTAACTGACTGAGCCACCCTGGTGCCCCTATTTTATCCCCTCCCCTTTTTTTTAATGCTGATGAGAAGCATGCATATAGCATAGTTGTCATTAATTTTAAGGTATTCTGATTATTTTTGTAATTTTAACCTGCTATGGTTAAATAGGAATTTGTTTTCATTTATTTTGCTCAAGTGTTTTCTTTTATGATCATTTAGATGATTGACACATTTTGAAAAAAATCTCAAAAATTACTGACTCATATCCCTTGGGGCTATTACTTCAATCACATTCCCAGAAGTCCTAAAGTTTTCTATTGGTTATTTCCCACCATAACCTCTCTATCTTTACCTACTCTTAAACTATTCTTTTTTTTTAATTTTTTATTTTTTATAAACATATATTTTTATCCCCGGGGGTACGGGTCTGTGAATCACCAAGTTTACACACTTCACAGCACTCACCAAAGCACATACCCTCCCCAATGTCCATAATCCCACCCCCTTCTCCCAACACCCATCCCCCCAGCAACCCTCAGTTTGTTTTGTGAGATTAAGAGTCACTTATGGGGGATGCCTGGGTGGCTCAGTTGGTTGGACGACTGCCTTCAGCTCAGGTCATGATCCTGGAGTCCCGGGATCGAGTCTTGCATCAGGCTCCCAGCTCCATGGGGAGTCTGCTTCTCTCTCTGACCTTCTCCTCGTTCATGCTCTCTCTCACTGTCTCTCTCAAGTAAATAAATAAAATCTTTAAAAAAAAAAAAAAAGAGTCACTTATGGTTTGTCTCCCTCCCAATTCCATCTTGTTTCATTGATTCTTCTTCTACCCACTTAAGCCCCCATGTTGCATCACCACTTCCTCATATCAGGGAGATCATATGATAGTTGTCTTTCTCTGCTTGACTTATTTCGCTAAGCATGATACGCTCTAGTTCCATCCATGTTGACATATCAGATAAAGGACTAGTGTCCAAAATCTATAAAGTACTTAGCAAACTCAACACCCAAAGAACAAATAATCCAATCAAGAAATGGGCAGAGGACATGAACAGACATTTCTGCAAAGAAGACATCCAGATGGCCAACAGACACATGAAAAAGTGCTCCATATCACTCGGCATCAGGGAAATACAAATCAAAACCACAATGAGATATCACCTCACACCAGTCAGAATGGCTAAAATCAACAAGTCAGGAAATGACAGATGCTGGCGAGGATGCGGAGAAAGGGGAACCCTCCTACACTGTTGGTGGGAATGCAAGCTGGTGCAGCCACTCTGGAAAACAGCATGGATGTTCCTCAAAATGTTGAAAACTATTCTTTTTTAAAATTTTCCTTTCATCAGCTTTTCTTTTTCCAGTGCCTTACGTTAAGGATTGGAGTTTTGGAGTTTTTCTGGGTCTCTTAACAAGCAAAGAATCAATTTAAGGCTTCGTTCTTTCTTCAGGATTACAACTTCATAGTTTCCAGTATTCTGATGTATAAATTAATTGCTCCTTTCTCTTAAATGACAAATATCAGCTTCTACATTCTATCTATCTTGATATGAAATTCTTGGGTTCACTACATCAACTTGTATTTTATTCTGAAATTTAATGTCTTTATAGCTGAAAAGTTGCTTGCTGATAACAACATAAATCTACCTATTTTGCAAAAACACCAGAATTTAATCATGGTTATCGTTATATTTGTAAACCCTAATATCAACTGCCAGTAATCATCTGTATTAGCCTCAGAACTCATCTTGAAATATTTTTGCCATAAAAAAGAAACAAATGTCTATTTTACATGTATAATTAAAAATTGAACAGCAATCTTGAAAATGAAAACATTATCTTATACTATTTCATAAAATAAGATGTATTTGACATCATGAAATAAGATAATGGTGAAGTAATTGATTCGCTCTTCTTGGCTAATTAGAAAAGTATGGAAGCAGACAAAGAATTTAGTATGTGTTTTAGAATAAACAAGGCCACATGGTGTCACAGAATGCTAGAGTAATAAGCATCATATAGTTGTATAAACAGAGAAACTGGTAGAAAGTTGCTTTATAAAAAGTGAACATACATATTTTATACTCAGAACTATTGTCATGGTATCATGTATCATTTTGAAAATAATGATTTTATTTTAGCTAAATAATGCTTGTTAAGTTAATGATATAAAATTTGAAACTACTGGCTTTATAATTTGGTTAGTAGATATGATGCTAGAAGTAGCATCATTTTTTTTGTTTGTTTTGTGTGTGTGTGTGTGTGTTGTTTTTTTTTTTTTTTTTTTTTTTTTAGAAAATTCCCAAACATTAAATAAGCAGGGATAGGGAAACTAGCACAGTTTTGTCTTTCCATAGTGTTTGTCTCAGGTGACACTTTTATTTTTATTGAAGAGAAACGTACTCCCTATATCACAAAAGAATTTGTTGCTGTGGTTAAAATAATCCAGTAAAAACCAAAAGCTAAAGGCTTCTGATTAGTCAAAGAATGGGCAACTATTATACTCTTTTCCAAAGCTAACTACTATCTCATATGTATGTCTGGGATCTTTTCCTCCTAGAATTTATCCATGGTCAAACACCAAAATTGCTAATTTTTAGATTTCCTTTACATGAGGGAGAATCCCATCCACATCTCTTTTCCCTTTCCCAAATCCATAAACTACAGATGAGGAATCAAGAAATCCTGGTGCATCATGTCACAACATTCTTCGAGTTGAGTCAGAAAACTAAGAGCAAAATGAGAGATGACCTCAAAGTGGAAAAGGGAAAGAGAGAGAAGAAACGAGTGAAAGACATTGTTTGGAATATTTCTGAATATTGTCATATTATAATTTTCTTTAAAATTTTGCAATTTTTTTTCTGTTCTAATCAATGCTACTAATATTAAAATTTGTACAAATAAAATAATTTTTGGTATATACTTACACAAAAAGTATATAACCCAAGTTTTTCAAAGGTTTCTTTAGAAACTCACCATATATTCCTCCCTGTATAGTACAATCTAGTTTGACAAAGGGACTTGAAATATGCATTAGACTTAAAGTGAGGGGGTGGAAAACAATTTACCATGCTAATGGGCATGAAAAGAAAGCTGGGGTGGCAATCCATGTATCAGATCAATTAGATTTTTAGCCAAAGACTATAATAAGAGATGAGGAAGGACGCTATATCTACTTAAAGGGTCTGTCCAACAAGATCTAACAATTTTAAATATCTATGCCTCTAACATGGAATCAGCCAATTATATAAACCAATTACTAATGAAATCAAAGAAACACATCAACAATAATACAATAATAGTAGAGGACTTTAACACCCCTCCTCACTGAAATGACAGATCATCTAAGCAAAAACTCAATGAGAAATTAAAGGCTTTAAATGACACACTGGATCAGATGGACATCATAACATCACAGATATATTCAGAACATTCCATCCCAAAGCAACCAAATACGCATTCTCCTCTAGTGCACAGGCAACATTCTCCAGAATAGATCATATCCTGAGTCACAAATCAGGTCTCAACCAGTACCAAAAGACTGGGATTATTTCTTGCATATTTGCAGACCACAGTGCTTTGAAACTAGAACTCAACTACAAAAGGGAAGTTCGAAAAAATTCAAATACATGGAGGCTAAAGAGCTTCCTACTAAAGAATGAATGGGTCAACCAGGAAATTAAAGAAGAATTTTAAAAATTCATGGAAAGAAAGAAGATGAAAACACAACTGTTCAAACTCTTTGGGACACAGCAAAGGTGGTCCTGAGAGGAAAGTATACAGCAATGCAAGCCTTTCTCAAGAAACAAGAAAGGTCTCTGATACAAAACCTAACCCTACACCTAAAGAAGCTAGAAAAAGAACAACAAAAAAAGCCTAAACCCAGCAGGAGAAGAGAAATAATAAAGATCAGAGCAGAAATCAAGGAAATAGAAACCAAAAGACCAGTAGAACAGATCAATGAAACTGAGAGCTTGTTTTTTGAAAGAATTAATAAGATTGATAAACCCCAGGCCAGAGTTATCAAAAAGAAAGGAGTAAGGACCCAAATTAATAGAATTATGAATGAAAAGGGAGAAATCACAACCAACACAAAAGAAATACAAACAATTATAAGAACATATTATGAGCAACTATACACCAGCCAAACTTAACAATCTGGAAGAAATGGATGCATTCCTAGAGATGTATAAACTACCAAAAATGAACTGGAAGAAATAGAGAACCTGAACAGACCCATAACCAGTAAGAAAATTGAGGAGTAATCAAATATCTCCCAAAGAACAGCAGCCCAGGGTCAGATGGCTTCTCAGGAGAATTCTAGCAAATATTTAAAGAAGAATTAATAACTATTCTGCAGAAACTGTTCCAAAAAAAAAAAAAGAAATGGAAGGAAAACTTTCAAACTCATTTTGTGAAGCCAGCATGACCTTGATCCCAAAAACCAGACAAAGACCCCATCAAAAAGAATTATAGACCAATATCCATCAAAAAGAATTACAGACCAATTACAGACCAACATGGATGCAAAAATTCTCACCAAAATAGTAGCCTATAAGATCCAACAGTACATTAAAAGGATTATTCACCATGATAAAGTGGGATTTATTTCTGGACTGCAAGTTTAGTTCAACATCCACAAATCAATCAATGTGATACAGTAAATTAATAAAAGAAGAAGAATCATATGATACTCTCAATAGATGTTGAAAAAGCATTTGACAAAGTATAGCATCCTTTTCTGATCAAAACTTTTTTCACAGGGTAGGGATAGTGTAGGGATAGAGGGATAGCTTGCATGATGCCTCAATATCATACAAGCCGTGTATTAAAAAAAAAAAAAAAAAAAAAAAAAAAAAACACAGTGACTATCATTCTCAATGGAGAGGGGAGGAAAAACAAAAAACAAGAAACAAAAAACAAAAAGCAAAAAAACCGAGAGCTTTTTCCCTAAGATCAGGAACATGGCAGAGCTGTCCACTATCACCACTGCTATTCAGCATAGTACTAGAAATTCTAACCTCAGCAATCAGACAGCAAAAAGAAATAAAAGGCATCCAAGTTAGCAAAGAAGTCAAACTCTCACTCTTTGCAGATAATATGATACTTTATGTGGAAAACCCAAAAGACTCTACTCCAAAATTGCTAGAACTCATATAGGAATTCAGAAAAGTGCCAGGATATAAAATCAAAGCACAGAAACATTTCTGTGTTACATTTCTATACATCAACAATAAGACAGAAGAAAGAGAAATTGAGGAGTTGATCCCTTTTTACAATTGCACCCCAAACCATAAGATACCTAGGAATAAACTTAACCAAAAATTAAAGAATCTGTACTCATAAAACTATAAAGTACTCATTAAAGAAATTGAGGAAGACATAAAGAAATGGAAAAAATGTTCCATGCTCATGGATTGAAGAACAAATATTGTGTAAATGTGTATGCTACCTAAAGCCATCTACATATTTAATGCAATCCCTATCAAAATACCATCCATGTTTTTCAAAGAAATGGAAGAAATAATCCTAAAATTTATATGGAACCAGAAAAGACCCCAAATACCCAGAGGAATGTTGAAAAAGAAAACCAAAGTTGGTGGCATCACCATTTTAGACTGCAAGCTCTCTTAAAAGTTGTGATCACCAAGACAGTGGTGGAACAGAACGGAAAACCCAGAAATGGACCATCAATTCTATGATCAACTAATCTTTGACAAAGCAGGGAAGAATGTCTGATGGAAAAAAGACAGTATCTTCAACAAATGGTGTTGGGATAATTGTACATCCACATGCAGAAAAACGAAACTGAACCATTTCCTTACACCAGACACAAAAATAGACTCAAAATGAATGAAAGACTTCAAAGTGAGACAGGAATCCATCAAAATCTATGAGGAGAACACAGGCAGCAACGCCTTTGACCTCAGCCAGATCACCTTCCTAGAAACATCAACAAAGGCAAGGGAAGCAAGGGCAAAATGATCTATTGGGACTTCATTAAGATCAAAAGCTTTTGCACAGCAAAGGAAACAGTCAATGAAACCAAAAGAAGACTGACAAAATGGGAAAAAATATTTGCAAATAACATATCAGATAAAAGGCTAGTATCCAAAATCTATAAAGAACTTATCAAACTCAACCCCCAATGAACAGAGTCTAGTCAAGAAATGAACAGAAGACATGAACAGACATTTCTGCAAAGACATCCAAATGGCCAACAGACACATGAAAAAATGTTCCACATCACTCAGCATCAGGGAAACACAAATCAAAACCACAATGAGACAACACCTCACACCAGTCTGAATGGCTAAAGTTAACCAGTCAGGAAATGACAGATGTTGGTGAAAATGTGAAGAAAGGGGAACCATCGTACATTGCTGATGGGAATGCAAGCGGGTGGAGCCACTCTGTAAAACATTATGGAGGTTTCCCAGAAAGTTGAAAATAGAGCTATTCTACGACCCAGCAATCTCACTACTGGATATTTACCCTGAAGATACAAATGTAGTGATCCAAAGGGGCCCGTGCACCAGAATGTTTATAGCAACAATGTCCACAATAGCCAAACTATGGAAAGAACCTAGATGTCCATCAACAGATGAATGGGTAAAGAAGATGTGGTATATATACACAATGGAATACTATGCAGCCATCAAAAAGAAATCTTGCCATTTGCAATGATGTGGATGGAACTAGAGGGTATTATGCTGAGTGAAATAGTCAGAAAAAGACAATTATCTATGATCTCTCTGATATGAAGAATTTGAGAGGCATAGAGGGAAAAATTAAACAAGATGGGACTGGGGAGGGAGATAAACCATAAGAGACATTTGATCTCAGGAAACAAACTGAAGGGTGCTGTAAAGGGAGGGAGGGGTGGTGATGAACACTGGGGAGGATATGTGCTATGGTGAGTGCTGTGAATTATGTAAAACTGATGATTCACAGACCTGTACCCCTGAGACAAATAATACATTATATGTTAATAATAAGTATAAATGACATATCCAAATTTTATGGTCTCCAGTTCAGCCTGGTAACTTTGGAACTTTGAGTTGTAAGTGATTAATTTTGTATTCACTAATTGCTATCCTTCCCTCACCTTCTTCTGTTAATATGGCTTCAGAAGATATAAAGCTTTCATAGAGTTTATAAATAATGTAGAACTCTAATGAGCAAATTTACATCATAGATGTTAAATAAATTAAATATGGAGGCCATTTAGACTGAGGTAGCTCTAATGCTGTGATAGCTTACATAAGCAAACCAAAAGTCTAAGCCTGTAAATGACTCAAAGCTCCAAAATCAAAACACTAAAGATAACCAGTCATAATCACAAACAACTAGGCTTTGAACTATAAACAATCAAATGATTTCCTTTCTTTCCCTCTATAATTCTTTCTTGGCTGTCAGTGGTGGAATGTTGCTAAACACTTCCAGTTTTTACAATTCAAACTGAATTTTGTCCAAATAATGAAATTTTTTTAGTATTCCTCAGTTTACCTTTTCTCAATGTTTTCCATTTGTTTCTGCAGAAACCTATTGGGAGTCCCAGAGTTGGTACGAAGATTACTTTTAAACTGAAGACATTTGTATATAAAAAATATATGTTTATAAAAAATAAAAAATTAAAAAAAAAAAAAGTAGGAAAAAAAAATAAATAAAAAAAAAAAATAAAATTAAACTGAAGACATTTGAAATTCAACACATGCAGAAGAAAGCCGACTCTGAGCTTCTCTTATTTGACTAAAATCAGCAACTTCCTAGAAATGAGGCTGCTGTAAATTCCCTCTTCAAGGTGAGTCTACTCCCGAAAGAGGAATAAAAATAAGCCTACATAAAGCACCAAAGGAGAGCAAGACCTCTCATATCTGTATAGACAAATATCAGCTTTCTTATTCTTCCCTTTGTTCTCCAAAGGACCCATTTATCTTTCTTAAAGAAACCTTTTTATTCTTCCTGTACGAGCCTTTTTTCCCCTTCCTTTTTACCTACTACATTAGGTCTATAAGCTTGCAACTCTAATCATTTAAGGAACCGGTTATTTCTTTTGTTGCCTTAATGCATAGAATGCATATATAAAAACCTTTCTTTCCTGTTAATCTTTTTCGTCAACTTAATTCTTAGGCACCTAGGTACTGAAATAAAAGGAAAGAGGTAAAGTGCTTTCCTCTCTTACACTTTAAAGCATTACTATGATTTTATGCTACTCTTAAGAGTTGCTGTGCTTTTTAAAACTGAGTTACCTAATGCAAAATATTTATTGAATTCCAGATACTTTTATGAAATCAGATTGTGAGTTTAAATTACTTTGTCTTTTTGAAATATTGTCATTGTAACTTGTAATAATTTCAAAACTTGGAAGACCACCCAAGAAGACTGAGGATCCATTCTTTAAGATCTAATTCTGTTTCCATTCTATACTTAAAATACTATTAATTTACAAGTCCACAAAGAGTAAAAATGTCTCACAGCTGACTATAAATCATGTTAGCGTACCTTCTGTGGAATCTCTAAGTAGAACATAATGAGTCATTCCATTTGCTTGCTTTAATAGGCACATCTGAAAAGGGGAGGTGTTTGGACTGTACTGTTCTATATAGAGCTGTAACTAATCTTTAGATTTTGAACTTTATGTCTGATAGAATGCTTACAACATTCAGAACCTAGCAAAAAGAGAGAACAGGTTTATTTGATTGTTGTGGATTTGTTTTTAATACAATATGATCTGGTTTACAGAATGTAATTTATGAGCAGTGGGTATGAGATGTCTTACAACAACCTCAGATAAGAATGTGAACACCTGGATTATAAGCTAATTTAATGAAGGGAAAGGACTTACCCAAATCTCTTCATTAGATCTTGTTTTATGTCTAATTTGGAATTGGAACTGAGAGACTCAGTCCAACTGGGGACTGATGCATGTGGGTTTATGCATGTGGTTGAGGAAATCGAACATGCAAATTAGAGGATATGGACTTATCAGTGCTTCTTCTACACAGAACATGGACAGCTTTCTGCTGAAGGAATTGAAAATGGCAAAAAGAAAAAAAATACTATCTGAGGGTTGCCGGGGGGAGGGGGTTGGGGAGAAGGGGGTGGGATTATGGACATTGGGGAGGGTATGTGATTTGGTGAGTGCTGTGAAGTGTGTAAACCTGGTGATTCACAGACCTGGGGATAAAAATATATGTATATAAAAAATATATGTTTATAAAAAATAAAAAATAAAAAAAAAAAAAAAAAAAAAAAAAAACAAAAAAAATACTATCTGGATATCTAATAACTTTATGTATCCTTGTTCATGTCCCTACTTGTGGATCAGCCTTTGGCTGGTTTCATAAGACAATCTTAATTCATAATTTTCCTGTTCTTGCTATCACTTAAAACAATTTGAGTTAATTTCTGTTCCTGCAAATACAATCATATTTTTTAGATTATATTAATGTACCTATGGAGAAAATTATTCTCAATACTACACTTTAGATGTGTATAACATTCATTGAGTTCAGCATACCTATAGGAACATGGGATATAAAAGAACTGGGATATAAAGATCTGGGATATAAAAATATAAGCCATACTCTAATATACATAATGGATGTGGAATTACAGAGAACACACAAAAATGTTCAAGGACTAATAGGTTATCTTTTAGCCTTCCTTGTCTAAGAAATTTTCCTCCTAATAATATCACAAAGCCACACATGTTTATTTCTGTTGATGTATCTACATGGTTGCTTAGTTCTGTTTCATATTGTTTTAAAATTTTACCTGCAAAAGTTTATAAAATATACCATAGAAATTTAGGATCTACTGAAAAATTAAAATGCAAATGTACTTAGCCGAGAAAAGCTACCTTCATTTATAAACAATACATAGATGACAAATATGTTAATATATCTTACCCATGAATGCCATTTATTATACCCATATGAATGTGCATAAACATATAAATAAACATAAATTATGGTTCATACTAGTATTTTTGCATATATCTTATTTAAGATTAACATTTAAGATGCCATGTGTGTTTTATTTCAACGCTGAATTTATTATAAATAGCTAATGATAATTATAGCTGTAAACAAGATTATATTTCTAACAATTCTTGCAAGAAAAGAGACAGAAAAATTATGTAGAAATGTGCATGGCCTTCCTTTCATTCTACACAAAAGAGAATGTCTGGCCCTTGTAACTCAAAGCCCAAGGTTGTTTCTAATATTAGACATGCTCTTTTCAAATACTCTTCAACGCCATCATGAATCTTTTTTTTTTTTTTTTCTCTAAACCTGTTTTCTTTGCTTTTGGCCTCATTTTCTGCAGTAGTCCTTCCACACAGCAGCAATGGTGATCCCAAGTGTCTGTAGACTTATGTGGGGCTAACCACCATTTATCTAAATAGAAGGTATAGCCATCATTTGGGATATCAATCTCTTCAAAAGAATTCTAACTGGTCCTAACTCGATCAGATGTCCATGCCTGATTAATCCATTTACCTAGAAAAAAGGGGTAATTTGATAGATCAGCTGAGTGGCATACTTCTTTATAGAAAAGCTCAAACAGGTTGTTACAGAGCCTTATCAGTTTGACTGGGCCATTTCTAAAAATAAATATTATAGGACCCCCCAAAAAAAGAGTATCACGTTTTCTGTCTTGAGAAAGAGAAGTAAAGAAAAATTCCTTTTAAATTATTTATTATTGTTTAGTTCTGCTAAATTGTAAAGATAAAGCTATTGGTTTCCATTCTGAAATGATCATATATATTATATACACACAGACAATATTAAACTGGACCAAAAGCATGTACTTTGTGAGGCTTTAACATTTCTTAGGAGATCTGGGATAAAAAGCAGAGAGCCATGAGGGATGAAATGGTCTTTCAGGAAGGCAAGAATTAATTTCTAATGTCACCCAATATTATAATTTTCTTTAGGCATATATTTGGGCATATGATAAATTCAAATTTGAATTTGGGTATTTGATTCATATATTTAGCTTGTTTTGAGATCAAATTTACATATTAGAGTGCATAGATCTCAAGTAAGGGAGTGTTGACAATCTTGCACACTATCAACACTACCTTTATATATAATATTTCCATCCACATCAAGCTCACATCTGATCAGTCTTGTCAATTCCAGGCTCAACTCCCAACCTCAGGCAGAAGCATCATTCAAGACATACTGCTTGGTGCTCTCTCTACTCTTTGGTGCCCATGGAAATGTTTTATTTTAAATCAGGAAAGAAAAATAAGTTTTAAGCCAAATTTATTACTATTTTTGTCATTACACTAGAAGAGTCATAAAGTATAAATGTGTTTGTGTGTATATATATATTTTTTTCATTTTATTTTTTTGCAAGTGGGGTAAAAAACCCATCATCAAGGTAAATGTATTTAAGACCTCAAAAGTCATAATGCAACCGATTTCTTTCACCATAGAAAACTTTGTCTTCTTTGGACTTCATGAAATCAATCATGCCATATGTTTTCTTTCATGTTTGGCATCTTTAATTCAAGACTTTTTTTTTTTTTTAAGAATTATCTGTGTTTCCATATCTTTTCTTCCATTTGTAATGATGAGTGGTATCCTATTATATAAATATATTAATATCTACTTATTTACTCTTCTGTGGACAATTACTTGTTTTCCTGTTCGGAGCTGTTATGAACAACGCTGTGATGAACATTTATGGACACATATTTTTGGAACTATGTTTTCATTTATTAAATAAATATTTAGTGGGGAATTTTTTTGTCATAAGATAGACATATATTAAATTTTATAAAATATTATCAAGCTATTATTCAATGTAGCTTATTTTACACTCACATGTGAGTTCCACATGTGAGTTCCACATCTTTGTTAAATCATATTATCATCCCTCTGAATTTTAGCTTTTCCAATAGATGTGCAATGGTGTCTCATAGTTATATTCATTGTAACTTTCCTGATGAATGATGATGATGGGCATCTTTTAATGTAGTTATCGGACATCTGTATGTTCATTTTTCAGTTTCTATTCAATAGCTTTTTGTCGATATTTACTGGGTCATATATAATTTTATAGTGATTTTTGTTTAAGTTCTGTGTATACTCCTTTAGCAGATATGTATATATGGTGTGTATCCTATTCTGGGGTTTTATGCCTATTAATTTCTTTAATGGAATCTTCTAATGAACATAAATTTATTTTCTATGAAGTTCTGTTAATTTGTTTGTCTTTCTTTTATTTTGCCTTTTGTGTGCTAATAAGATACTCTTGCCTAAAATTAAGAAGTAGACTGAAGGCTACAGCATTTTGCTTCATTTCATTTTTTTCTCTCAAAATAGTTTTGTTCAGCTCAAATCTGTTGTATTTCCATGTATATATATTGAAATGAAAGAAAAAAACCAGCAAACTGTCTTTTAGGATTTTGAGCTTTATTTATATCTATAGATTAATATGGAAGAATAAGCAGTATAATAAAATTAAGTTTCTCAATCCACTAATGAGGTATGCTTTTCCACTATTTAAGTTTTCCATAGAGAGGTCTTTTACTGCTTTGTTAAATTTATGGTAAAGCAATTTTAAATGCTGTTTTATCTTCTAAGTAAAAAAAGAAAACGATATTGATTCTAATACTCTTCATTATTTTGTTTCTGAAAATCTAGGTTTTGATCAAATACAATTATCCTTTAACCTGTAAAACTTTGTTGCTATTGTTTCTGTTATTTCAATAATTCTTGTAATGTAGATCTGTAGAAAAGAAAGTTGTTGTTTTCATTTTTTATCCTTCTGAAAGTGTCTTTTTTTAATCTTTTTTTTCAGTGATATTTTTACTAAAAATTGAATTCTGGATAAGCAGTTTATTAGTTATTGAAACTTTATTTTTTTTTTAATTTAGACTTTTAAAGATTTTTTTAAAAGATTTTATTTATTTGTTTGACACACAGAGAGAGAGAGAGAGATCACAAGTAGGCAGAGAGGCAGGCAGAGAGGGGGAAGCAGGCTCCCTGCTAAGCAGAGAGCCCTATGTGGGGCTCCATCCCAGGACCCTGAGATCATGACCTGAGCTGAAGGCAGAAGCTTAACCCACTGAGCCACCCAAGTGCTCTTAAAGATGATCTTCCACCACATTCTTAATCCATTCTTTCTGTTGAAAGTTTTGTCATTTTTCTCTTCTTACCATTTTTCAATATGATCTGTGGTATACAATACATTTTTCTTTTTTTCTTTTTTTTTTAAGATTTTATTTATTTATTTGACAGAGAGAGATCACAAGTAGGTAGAAAGGCAGGCAGAGAGAGAGAGGAGGAGGAAACAGGCTCCCTGCCGAGCAGAGAGCCCGATGTGGGACTCAATCCCAGGACCCTGAGATCATGACCTGAGCCGAAGGCAGCGGCTTAACCCACTGAGCCACCCAGGCGCCCTACAATACATTTTTCAATATGATCCATGGTATACAATTTCCTTTGGTAGTTCATATTACTATCTTATTAAGATTGTGACAAATTACCACAAACTGGATGACTCAAATAAACCAGGGAAATTCAAATCAAAATTACATTGAGATACCACCTTATACCAGTTAAAATGGCCAAAATTAACAACATAAGAAACAACAAGTGTTGAAGAGGATGTGGAGAAAGGGGAGCCCTCTTACACTGTTGGCAGGAATGCAGGTTGGTGCAGCCACTTTGGAAAGCAGTGTGGAGATTTCTTAAGAAATTAAAAATAGAACTTCCCTATGACCCTGCAATTGCACTACTGGGTATTTACCCCAAAGATACAGATGTAGTGAAAAGAAGGGCCACCTGTACCCCAATGTTCATAACAGCACTGGCTACAACAGTCAAACTGTGGAAGGAGCCAAGATGCCCTTCAACAGACTAATGGTTAAAGAAGATATGGTCCATATATACATTGAAATATTACACCTCCATCAGAAAGGATGAATACCCAACTTTTGTATCAATGTGGACTGGACGGGACTAGAGATTATGCTGAGTGAAATAAGTCAAGCAGAGAAAGTCAGTTATATGGTTTCACTTACATGCGGAACATAAGGAATAACATGGAGGACATTAGGAGAAGGAAAGAATAGTGAACTGGGGGAAATCAGGAGAGCAGGAGATGAACCATGAGAGACTGTGGACTCTGAGAAACAAACTGAGGGTTTTGGAAGGGAGGGGTGTGGGGGATAGGTGAGCCTAGTGATGGGTATTAAGGAGGGCACATACTGCATGGAGCACTGGGTGTGGTGCATTAACAATGAATCTTGGAACACTGATAAAATAAGATAAAATTTTGAAAAATTAATAAAGTTGATACAAAATTAAAAAAAAGATTTTGGAAGTAGAAGTTCAAACCTATTGAGTTAAAATTTAACCATTGGTAGTATTGTGTTTCTTCTGGAGGGTGTATCTGCCTTTTGCATCCTCTAGAGACTGCCTGCATTTCCTTGGTTGTGGTCCCTTCCTTTGTCTTTAAAACCAGTGACACAACATCTTCAGATATCTCTCTTCTCTGTTCTCAGCTTTCCTCTTCTCAGACCCTCAGGTTTTTGTTTCACTTTTTCCCTTGGAAGGAGGACCTTTGTGATTATATTGAGCCTACCAAACAATCCAGGATAATCTTCCCATATCCATATCCTTCTTTTAATGTCATCTTCAAATTTCCTTAGCCACATAAAGTAAGATATTGACAGGTTTTAGAGATTGACATATAGACATCTGTGGGGAGTTACTATTGTGTCTACACACAGTTTTGTTTGTTTGTGTTGTTGTTTTCCTGTTTTGTTTTTTTGTTTGTTTGTTTGGAGTGTTTTTTTTTTTTTTTTTGCTTTTTACAAATATTCTCTTTATACTTGATTTGCTTCAATTTGACTTTGATATAGCTGTGTATGGTTTCATTTTTTTTCCTCCTCCATAATGCCTGATGAGACATTTGATTCTACAAGCACTTTTCCAAATTTTGAGAATCTTAGCAATCATATCTTCATTTTTTTTTCCTATTCCTATCTATCTATCTATCTATATATATATATTCTTCTTTTTTCTTCTGGAGCTCAAGTTTACATATATAGAATATATCTTATTGTACAAAAGGTCTCAAAATGCTCTGTCTATAGTTATATTTTGTATTATATTTTGTATTATATTGTATTTGTATTATATTTTATATTATATTCTGTATGCTTCAGTTTAGATCATCTTTAAAGTCACTATTCAAATTCTCTGATTCTTTACTTTCCTGCATCCATTTTTTTTTTTTTTCTGATATCCAAACTGAAATGTGTCTTTCCTAAAATCTCTATTCGGATTTTTGAAAATAATTGATATTCTCTGTTTCATTTTTTCCTCTGTTCACTCAAGTTATTTTCTCTTCAACTATATATTTAAACATATTTACTGAAGATTTTTAAAATTCTCTGTTTGATAATTCTAATATTTAGGCCATCTCTACATTGGTCTCAATTAATGGTTTCATTCCTTGATGATGTTATATTTTATGGCTCCTTTCATACGTTAAAAAAAAAAAATTAGAAAGAGAATGAAAGAAATAGTATTAGTTCCAGAAAAGGGCAAATCCTTTCTCTTTCTGAATAATAATGTAAGTCTCTAAGACAATAAATGCATTGTTGAGAAATTCTAGGCTAGACTAATGCTTAGACTGAGTTCAGTACTGATGAAGTTCATTACTTAAGTAGGGCACGGGATCTTACTACCAAGGACACTGTAAAAATCTCTTTGTTGATTTACACACAGAACTAACACACTAAACCACAGGAGATCTGGTTCTCAGCTATTTGGGTTATAAGGAATTCTACTTGCTATCTACTCCTACTTCTGTCCATAAGATATTCAGGTGTTGTCTCTTGCTTGCTCTCCTCTGCCCTGCTGCCCTAGGTTACCCTTTGAAAGGCTATCGTCCAGCATTCAGTGAAAGTCTTGGAAATTTTTTTTTCTAAACTTTCCTATTCTGTCACATTCTTAGGATACAGGCACATTGTGTCTTCTCAGAGACATTGCTTCAGTTCAGGAGCTACACAGTATAGCAGCCCTGCCTGATAGTTTCCAGAATGTTTACCTCCATGGAGTTTATCTTAATTGTTTTTCCCTCCCACAGTGTTCAACAGCCTTAGCCTCCTTGTTCCTGAAGGCCCAGGAAGCCTCATTTTGGTTTCCCTCAGTTATCATGACCTGCCCTCAGTCTCCAGTGTATTCCAAATGCCTCAGGAAAGTTCTCTCTAGGCACTCGTCTGCTGTCTTTAGCTTTTTGTCTCCATCTCCAGGTCTCACTGAAGAATTTGGAGAGTTGGGAAGTAGATGAAGACTTGCTTAGAGGGTTGAGCTCCTCAGGATTCTAAATCATCATGCCAGACACCACTTGACCACCATTACTACTGCTGCTGTTGCTACTACTTATACTATTACTACTATTACTAGTATATTTTAATTTTGGCTTCTTTCTCCTTACCCCATTCTCTGGTGAATTCCTCACCCTCCATCCACTCCACCAGGGATAAAAGCAGACTTGAATCTCTTTTTTCCCCCTAGGAGGTTATTGTTGTTTCATACATTTTCATTCATTAAAATTTCTTGCATCCTCATTTTTCTAACAGGTTGTTAAAACTATGATTTTCTTGGTTATCTAGTTTTTTTTTTTCTCTTTATCAAAGTAAAAGTGATGTTCTCTTGAAACATTCTATGTCTTACTGAGAAGCAGAAGTCTGCAATGTTTGATATTAAGTGTGTAGTAATTCTCGCCTGAAGGCCTATCATCAAAATTAACTTAGTTATTAATATTAGATAAATTAAAAACAATAGTATAAATAAGGTTTAAAAGTCAAATAACAAAATGTGTTGAGATCTAGAACTTTTGACTAAAGAATTGCATAACATGTTTTCCTGAAAAAATATTGAAATATATCTTGAGATTTTAAATTTATCTATTTTGTACATGGGAATTTTTATATAGCATTATGTCCTTATATGGGAATACAGTTTATTTTTAAAAGAGAATTACATTTTTTTAGAATAATAACACTGGGAAAATAATGACCTTTCTTAGAAATGTCTTTATCAACGTAATTCTCAACTCAGTTATATCAAGCAGAGCTTCACATTTTAATAGAATTTTTTAAATTTTATTTATTTATTTGACAGACCACGATCACAAGTAGGCAGAGAGGCAGGCAGAGAGCAAAGAAGGGAAGCAAGTTCCCCGCTGAGCAGAGAGCCCGATGTGGGGCTCGATTTCAGGACCCTGGGATCATGACCCAAGCTGAAGGCAGAGGCTTTAACTTACTGAGCCACCCAGGTACCCCGAGCTTCGCATTTTATAAGAAATATTTAGATGTATGTATAGCCAAATTGACTGATTCCTTATTTGGTTGTAATATATAGCCTTCAAGGCATTATATGTTTACTCATGGAAGGTAATGAAAATATAAGTTCCTTGATAGAATGTTAAAATAAAAATTATCTCTGAAAAAAGAAAGTTTTACAGAAATATAACAAATAAATATAACAAATGAGAGGTTAAGAGATGTACGTGGAGAAATAATGGATCTTCCTTTCTAATGTAACAACATCCATCTCACTAGCTTTGATTAGAATTTTAGGTATTGTTCTCTTCTCTTTCTTTTTAACAGAAAATACTTTTAACACTTGTCAGACACAATCAATAGTTCTATATTTGACCTTATTGAAAAATATGTCTCAGGAGAATTAGAGATGGAAAGTGAGAGAAGATAAAAACCTGGACAAGGGAAAGAAGGGAGGATATGAGGTAGTAGTTTTCTTTTTTTTTTTTTTTAAAGATTTTATTTAGTTATTTGACAGGCTGAGATCACAAGTAGGCAGAGAGGCAGGCAGAGAGAGGAGAGGAAGCAGGCTCCCCGCTGAGCAGAGAGTCCGATGTGGGGCTCTATCCTGGAACACTGAGATCATGACCTGAGCCGAAGGCAGAGGCTTTAACCCACTGAGCCACCCAGGCGCCCCGAGGTAGTAGTTTTCAAGTGATCATTGCAGACTGATCTGAGGTCATTGAAAAATAGCTTAACTCATCATATAATAATAATAATAATAATAATAGTAGTAATAAAATACTGCATAGTGCTCTTGGCCAAAGCCTTGAAAAACATCTAAAGCTTCTAGTTAAGCTTTATTTCATATATCAGATAGTAACTTAGAAAGTTATCTAAGAGATAACTTTAAGAAGTTATCTCATTTTTTTAACATAAACATTCTTATGCAGTGAAAGATACTACATGATTTTGGAAATAAATATGGTTAATGTCTTAGGTTAATTTAAAAAATCAATGCATTAATTGAATTCATTCATTCATTTAACAAACATGTAAGAAATGACTAGGCACAGTAAAGGAATAAAATGATCAGAGTGTTAAATGATACCTTTTAATTTTGATCAGGTCAGGTAAGTGGAATATTACTATTAACTGCTTCTGAAAATACCTTTATGTAAACCAAATTTAGACATTACAGTCATAACTTTAAGAACTATCATTTTATTAAAAACATAACCATGTACAAAAATATGATGGGTTTATTGAGAGCTAAGCATACATTAAATTATATGATCATTTACTGTTGGCTCAAGGCAAGGTTCCCTATCTTCATAATACAAGATACAACTCTTAAGAAGGATTTAGACATTTATCTGCCTGAAGGTCCTAAAGATAGATGGCTTATCACAGGGTTATTTTACTTCCTTTTATCCCCTTAAAAATGTATTATCACAGGCAATCTAAGTAGGTCCCTTACACCAAACCTTAAAAAATATGGCTGTTTGCTCTCTGTATTTAGAAGATTTGCCCTCTAATCTGTAATATGTGTGAGTCTGTGGATTCAATTCAAGTATACAACTTTAAGAATAAATGTTACAAGTCTTTCTATTAACTTTAAAATGAACTCATTGGATAACTATAAAAAATAAATTCTTCTATGATTCTTTGATTCATAACTTTAAAATTTAACTCTATATTCCATTAATTTGTGGCAAGTTATGCTTATGTTATTTGAAATATTATGAATTATGGGAAAATTTGCCTTTAGGACCTTTATTTTCTGTATGAGACAGTGTATTATGGACACTGCTGACTTAAAAGCTGTATGAATCTATGTGAATTCAATTCATGAATCCGTCATATATTTAACAGAACTGGCACACTTCTTTAAGTAGATAGTTTTGCCTCAATAGAGTCAAATAAAAATAATTTTATGTTACTTTAAAAAATTGCACAATTTTAGGTCACCACAGAATTACCAAACATATCTTTTCAAAAACTAGGTAAAAATAATTCAAATTCAGAGGGAACAAAAACAAAATTGTTTCATTTTGTGTATTTCAAACCCCATAATTATAATTATCCCACAATTTCTTTTTCCTAATGATTTTCAACTGTTTTCGATATAAGGTATAAAACTTGTACCCACTTAAGCCTCCATGTTGCATCACCAAAACTTGGTAGATCTGGGAACACTTTTATTTTTATTTATTTATTTATTTATTTTTTTAGATTTTATTTTATTTAACACAGAGAGATCACAGGTAGGCAGAGAGGCAGACAGGGAGAGAGGGGGAAGCAGGCTCCCTGCTGAGCAGAGAGCCCGATGGGAGCTCGATCCCAGGACCCTGGAACCATGACCTGAGCTGAAGGCAGAGGCTTTAACCCACTGAGCCACCCAGGCGCCGATCTGGGAACACTTTAGAAAGTGCAGTTAAATTTGAGCTTTGTATTGCCAAAGAGTAAGTAATTTATATCCATTATTTATAACACTAATAACTAAAATAATTTTGGTATTGATGATGCAATATAAGTTACTGATATATTATATACTAGATGGTCCACTGAATATTAATGTTCACTTTTCAGTTAAGTGCTATATATCAGTGAATAATGTAAAATGATCATATTACAAGATTCAGCTATATTACAGAAAAACATTAGAATAATAATAATAATAAGATAATATTTAAAGCATTAAAAAAGCATGTATCAAATGAATATATATTATGAGATGATTACCACAACAAAGTTAGTTAACACAATTATCACCTCACATTTATATCACCTCACATTATTTGTATGCATGTGGGGAAGCCAGGAGATAACACTTGAGATTTATATTCTCAGCAAATTTCAAGTATATAACACAATATTGTTAACTGCAGTTACCATGCTATACATTATATTCCCCAGAACATATCCATCTTATAAATGAAAATCTGTGCCCTCTAACAAACATCTTCCCATTTTTCCCAGCCTCCCAGTTCTGGCAACCACCATGCTACTCTCTGTTTCTATGAATTTGACTTTTCTAGATTCTCATATAAGTGAAATTATACAGTACAGTCTTTTGTCTGTTTGTCTTTCTCTGGCTTATCACACTTAGTAAAATTACCTCAAGGTCCATTCATCTCACAGATGGCAAGACTTCCTTTCTTTTCTATGGCTGAAGAGTATTCTTTCGCATGTATACAAAAAATTATACCATGTCTACCTATCACATTTTCATTATCCATTTGGCTGTCAGCAGGTACTGAGATTGTTTTCACATCTTGGTTATTATGAATAATGCTGCAGTGGACATAGGAGTGGATTGCAGATATCTTTTTGAGATAACAATTTCCTTCTTTCATATACATAACCAGAAATGGGATTGCTGGATCATACAGTAGTTTTATTTTTAACTTTTGAGGGACCTCCATACTGTTTTCTATAATGGCTGCTGCAGCAATTAACATCCTCACCAACACTGCTCAAGGGGTCCCTGTTCTCTGCATCCTTGCCAGCAGTTATCTCATCTTTTTCATAATAGTCATCCTAACAGTGTGAGGTGATATCTCAGAGTGGCTTTGATTTGCATTTCCCTGATAATTAGTGATGCTGAACATCTTTTCAAGTTCCTGTTGGCTATTGGTAGGTTTTCCCATTTGTATATCTTCTTTAGAAAAATATCTATTCAGGTCATTTGCACATTTGTAACTGGATTATTTGCTTATTTTTATTATTTTATTATAGGAGTCCCTTATATACTTTGGATATTAGTATCTTATCAAATATTTTTCCCATTCTGTAAATTGCCCTTTCATTGTGTTGATTTTTTTTTTCTCTGCAGAAGCTTTTTAATATGATATAGTTGCACTTGAAGGTTTTTAATTTGTTGCTTGTGGTTTGTTGTCATATCCAAAAAGTCTTTGCCAATACTTTGAGATTTTTCCTTGTTTTCTTCCAGAAATTGTATGCTGTCAGCTCTTACATTTATATTTTAAATCAATTCAAGTTAACTTTTGTGTATACTGTAAGGTAAGGGTTCAATTTAATTATTTTGCATGTGAATATCCAGTTCTCCCCATATCTTTTATTGAAGAGACTACTTTTTCCCCACTGAGTATTTTTGATTCTCTTGTCAAATACTAGTTTACCATATATTTGTGGGATTATTTCTGGGCTATTGATTTTGTTCTATTGGTATATGGTTCTGTTTTTATCCTAGTACCATGTTGTTTTGATTGCTATAATTTTGTACGTTGAAATCAAGACACAAATAAAAATATATCCGATGTTCATGGATTAGAATAATTAATACTGTTAAAATTTCTATACTGCTCAAAGTAATCTATAAATTCAGTGTTATCCTTATCAAATTCCAATGACATTTTTCACAGAAATGAATTATTCCTAATTCAGTTAATTTTACTAAATGGATCATCTAAGTAAGATAAAGTTAGTTACATATTAAGAACCAGAATACATACAAATTATTAAAATATTTTAAAAATTTATTTCAAAATTCCAAAAGTATCCATAGACCAAATGCCTCCAGTTTCTTGCAATGTATAATTAGCACAGATACTTTTATAAACTACTTGGAAATTAGTGCCTATAAATTCAGCTCTCATTCTATTGATATCTTCAAGCCATAAATTATATGTTGGAGTCTACATATAAAGTATCCATGTTTATTTGTGTCTCTGTGTGTGTGAAATATATCTATGCATCCATCTCTATCTATCTGTCTATCTACATCTATCTTTCTATCTGTCATCATCATTACAAGCCTGGGTTTTATACTCCTGTAAAGGAATTCAATATTTCCTTTCTTACTTCTTTTTTCAATGTTTTATTAACTTATGTCAAACACATTACATATTTCTCTTGGAAGTGAAATCAATTAGTTATCATTTAAATATGTCTACCATTTAAAATATGTCTAGGAGCACCTGGCTGGCTCAGTTGATAGGGCATGTGACTCTTGATCTCGAGGTTGAGTTCAACCACAAATTGGGTGTGGAGTCTGCTTTAAAAAATTAAGTAATTAATTAATATATACACACACACATGCACGTATATGTACATATATACACACATGCATATATCAATATATACACATATATAAATATATGTTTATATACATATGTGTGTCTATTATTCCACCACTTAAAATATGTCTCAATAAATATCATAGGCAAATTAAAAATTAAAAAGGATATAATAAACAAAATAAGACATGAAAGGACTAAAGTTAGATAATGTGGAATTTAGGGCCAGATAGCAAATGGGAAAAGAGGCAACATTTCATGATGATAAAAGTTTTAATATGTAACGAAAACATAATACATTTTAAAAAACTGAAAATATAATCAAATACATGAGGAAAATTTACTGAGAACTGCAAGCATTCAAGAACAAAAGGCATAAAAATAAAAGAAAGGCATCCTCCCACGTTTTAACATTTTCTTCTGGAAATTTTATGCCACAATTGATATCAAAGTATTTTGAGTATTATAGTTTTAATTTATGAGTCAAATTATAAAATATAGGGTGTCAGGCTGACTCAGTAGGTGAAGCATGCAATCCTTAATCTCAGGGTTGAGTTTGAACCGCATGTTGGGTGTAGAGATTACTTAAAATAAAAAATCTTTAAAAAAATATAAAATGTATAATTTTCTACAGGCAATATTTATTCTTGGGAGAGAGAAACAGAGAGAAAGAGAGAGAGATACTATGTCCCTTACAAAAAAGTGAAGTTCTTTTATATGTAAGGAACAGTTAAAATAATTATGTACCTAAACATACACACACAAATACATATGGCCCCTTAATTAAGTAGAGGCCCAAATTCCTTCATATAATATTATTAGACCTCAAGATGATTAAAAGGTAAATTAATAATAACAATAATAAAAAGAATGTTCAAGTAAATAATTTAAATAAAACCAAAAACTCTATTCTCAATAAATCTTGCATTAAATAAAAATAAAAACTAAAATTAGAACTTTTGAGAAATCAATGCAAAGTAATAACACTGTATAACAATACTCAGAGGATGTAGAAATTGCACACAAAGGGAAATGTTTATCCTTATATCTTTAATATTCAGTGAAAATATTGAAATAAATTAACTTAAGTATTTCATTTATATGATTATAATTTCATATAAATAAGCAAGTATATTGTTTTTTATATGCAAATAAATATTGAATAACAAAATATATTAAGAGGGAATCTCCAGAAAATATACAACTAGCAAAGGACCCATGACTAGCAACCTAGTTAAGAAGGATTAACCTGGTTTTTCTTTTTTCAGCATAACAGTATTCATTATTTTTTCACCACACCCAGTGCTCCATGCAATTCGTGCCCTCTATAATACCCACCACCTGGTACCCCAACCTCCCACCCACCTGTCAATGCAAACCCCTCAGACTGTTTTTCAGAGTCCATAGTCTCTCATGATTCACCTCCCCTTCCAACTTCCCCCAACTCCCTTCTCCTCTCTAACTGTTCTGCCAACAGAACCTGCATTTGGAGTGTATGAGTCAAGCTTAGGACATTCAGCATCTGGAACCCCTGCAGCTGGGGTGCTCATGTGACAAGGTTTTGATTAATAAGCGAGAGATAAGAGAATTAAGAACCAATAAAATAGATGCTTGTCTTTTACCCTTCTTTATTATTGGAACACAGAGCAATGCCTGAAAGTGCAGAAGTCTTGAAACTGGAAGAATTAGAATAACATTCACAGAAAGAGAAAGAGCTTGGGAGACTGACGTCGTAGTGAAGCTGTTGTCCCAGCTACCTATTTTGTTATTACCAGGAAAAACAAATGAAGCCTCTAATTCATTTAAGTCTATATAAAGATTTAGATTACAAATGGCCAACTGAACTAAGTAAAACTGAGAAAGGAATGAATAGTAAAATAGAAATAAATGAATTTTAAAGTAAATAGAATACCAAAAAGTCTAGCTCTCTAACAATATATATCTGGAGGTTACTTAATAAAAAATGAGAATAAAATTGAAATATAGACAAGATATGTGAAAATTGGTAAGTGACACACAAAATGACTTTATATCTACTATGAAACAAAAAATAATACTTAGGAGTGCATGAAAGCATCCAATCTCCAAAGTTAAAAAGGGGGACATTGACAGATTTTAGCAAAAGAAATTTCAATATTTCTGTATTTCAAAAAATACAAAAAGAGAAATATATGTATGACACGTAAAACACAAAGGATTAGTATCTGCAATATATCAATCATTCTTACAAACAAATGTTAACATAATTTAGTGGAAAATTATGAAAGTGATGCCGTCAAATAATGCATAGAAGAGGACACATTAAGTCAATGTGAAAAAAGCTGACACTTTCTAATAAAGGCATGCAAAATAATGCAAACTGATCTGTCAGATTGGCTAAAATTTTAAAAGGTGTTAACACTAAATTTTGACGAAAATGTATTTAAAATGGCATTTCTCAAATAATGACACATTTAAGTTGGTACTATTTATTAGAGTGATGTGGTACTACTTAGCAAAATTTTAAGTACATAGTCTATAAGGAAAAGTTTTCTTTTACTCTCTTGACAGAAAAAAAATAACAACTCAGCTTTATCAGCATAAGCATGAGGGAATTTGTCACAATATTGTTTTTAATAGTGAAAAATATCCACGGGGAAAGGGCTGGTTATATATAGTATTTGATTTAACAAAATTAAATTAGATTTTTATGAACTGTTTTGCAAAGATAAAAAGATACTCTTGCCTTATAAAAACAGTTTAAAAAATTCTGAAAATATATAGTTGGATTGAATGGGCAGATGGAATGGTAGTTTTTTTCTTCAGTTTTTAATTCTGTGAATGAACGTAATTTAAAAACAGTGTATAAACACATATCATATAGCGCTATTTACCTTTGCATAAATCCAGGCATTTGCATAATTATATTATCTTCCATTTTATATTGTGGTTGTAGTACTTAAACTCTCATATCAGTCCTCAAAACAAAGTAGGTGATATGTTTTGCTCCTCTTATTCATGTCTTTCTTTAGCTAACAGAATTTTTAGAAATCAAGATGCAAACAGGGATTTGAAAAGTCTTGTTCTCTTGTTTCTCTTGCTTCTTAATGAATGAAAACATGCCCAGAATAGCAACTAAAGGGATGAGAAAGACATGTGGGGAGAGAAAAGGCTGTCCTAAAGGAGCCTGAAATAACATGTTTAAGATAACCATTATATGGTATGCTTGTAATTTTTAAACAGCTTTGAAGTATAATTGGCATGCATCTAACTACATACATTTAAAGTACACAATTTTAATTTTTCAGCAAAATTTTATAAATTGAAAAATTACAGCTTAACATATAAACTTTAAAAAGTCAACTGTAATTTTTGACATACATACACACTTATTTTTATTTTTCCAGGCTTTAGGGATTGTTGAGTTTCGTGGATATATTAGTTTACAATTTTTATCAAATTTGAAAAATAATTTTCTGGGCTCCAATTACACAGCATTTCTAGGGCTACATTTACACATACATTAGGCTGCCTGAAGTTGCCTTAGAACTCAATGATGTTCTGAATATTATTTTAAATCCAATTTCTACCTTTGCTATATTTTGGATAATTTTTATTAATATATATTCAATGTGAGCATCTTTTCCTCTGCAGTCTGATTTGCTGTCAATCCCTCCATTGCATTTTTCATACCAGGCATTGTAGTTCTCAGCTTTAGAAGGTCAATTTGGGTCCTAGTTAAATCTTCCATATTTCTAGTTAACACATTAAATCTTTTCTCTGGTTTCTTGAACTTTCAGTTGGCCATGATATGTGAACTTCACAGCCAGAAAATAGTCCTCACATTGTTGATTTTTGGTCAGTTGGAGATTACTGTCCTTTGTTCCCTGAGGACCAAGTTCTTAGGAAAAAAAAAAAAAAGTCATATATTTTGTCTTTATTTTCTAGTCCTTACATATAGGAGGCGGAACCCTCCTCCTGATCCTTCATCTTGGCTGGAAGCACAGGTTTTGTCATAGGGTTTAAATTCTTACTCTTACATAGCCTTTATTTTATTTAAGATGACAATTTTTGTTATGTTATGGTGAAGAAAGACTTTTTTCTTTCAAAGTAGTATACCCATTTACTTGATTCTAAGGTGCACAATATCCCACATTTTAATATAGATATAATGATTTAATTTATAGATTTTATTTTTCATTTTAACTATTTAGTGCATGATGACTACTCTTTCATGTTAAAAATATGTAGATCCTTATATGACAGAACTTCTAATAATGATTTAAAATGGTTAACAATGGCAAGGAGTTCAGTCAAGCTTTTAAATTAGTATATTTTAATAATCTCAACAATTTCCAATTACATTAACAAAAAGTAGCTTATATGCGTGAGAAATGTCATCTATTTAAAGATGTTTCTTGGTATATAAATGGTTTTGGAGATTTCTTTTTCAATAACGTCTCATCCTTCAGAGTTCTGTGCCTCACAATTTATTGGGTGAGAATTAGCTGTCTGAGAAAGCTAATTCAGAGGTGTGCTATTGAACTGGCCTTTAACACAAACAGTAATTCACTAAGTGGTGTCCTGGTTGCCTAGAAGAATGAACCATGTTTTAAATTTACATCCAGGGAGCAGTTTACACAGAAGACCAATTCTGGCTTCTTGTATGCTCAGCATGAGAAAGCTAGCATTTCAAAGTATTCCCAAACCCCAAACTAAAATCACATTGAAATGCCAAATCAAACAAATGAAAGCAGATTATACATTTATTATCTACAATGTAGTTAAGTAAAAATAGGTTTGGCACTTGAATGTTCAATTAGTTTATTTGTTATTCCAATATTTAGTTCTATGCTAAAACAGAAATAGGCAGATGGTGATATACAGAATTTTATTTTATTTTTTTAAAGATTTTATTTATTTATTTGACATAGAGAGAGAGCATGGATGGGGGGACAGAGGAAGAGGTAGAAGCAGACTCAGCAGAGAGCCCAAAGTGGGCCTTGATTCCAGAACCCCAAGATTATGACGTGAGCTGAAGGCAAATGCTTAACATACTGAGCCACCCAGGCACCCTTAGAATTTTAATATACTTTAACCAATGAAATCTCCCTAGATAATAAAGTATGTATATATTGTTATATACTAAAGTATAAATCTAAAGTATAAATATACTTTATATATTTTATACTTTAGATCTAAAGTATAAATATACTTTATATATTTTATACTTTAGATCTAAAGTATAAATATACTTTATATATATATATATATGTATGGAGAGAAATAAACCTACTGCTGAAGTATCTGTTTTCCAAAAAATGCAAGCTGGATATAGCATTAAAATAGTAAGAAATTTTGAGAAGAAAGTTTAAAGCAAAAATAATTTTAGTAGATTCAGATATGAATGGGAAAACCAAATTAACAACTCAAATTGTGAAGATTTGTCAACCCTTGATGAAAACAAATTAATAAATGCAGTGAATTCATTTGTAAATGAAAAGCTTTTTTGGTTTTGTTTTGTTTTGGTTTGGTTTTTTTTGGAGATTTTATTTTTAAGTAATCTCTACACCCAGTGTGGGGCTCAAACTTGCAACTAGATCAAGAGTTGCATGCTCCACCTGAGTCAGCCAGGCACCCTGAATAAGAAAAAAATTTAAGCTTTCATTATCACCTTACATTTATATCTAATTAAATATAACTACTTGATGAAGCTTTCTTATATATTTATTCATTTGATTATATGGCTTATATGTTTTTAATTAGTTCTATTTTGCTCTTTATTTTCAAAAGGAAAGCAAAGTCTAAGAGATAACTTTGGCTATAAAAGATCTTAAAATTTTAAATGATACCATTGCATCGTTACCAGCTTAACGAGTACATTTGACCCCAAAGAAATAATAAGCAAATAAATAATGTTATATTCATTATTTTACCCTAGAAAGGAATGTATGTTAATATTTTATATATATATATATATAAAGATTGAATTCAGAAGAACATCTTCCCTTTATTAAATAGCCATAATTTCTTACTAGATTAAAATTATCTTAACCTTGTGAATTCTCTTCTCATCCCCAAAACTGTTAGAGAAGATTTCTCCATAGAACAGAACAATATCAATGTCTCCAAAGTTGATGATTTGGTGATAATTTGGTGATAGCTATTTTTTTTTTTTTTACACATTGTAGAAGTCAACTGGTACTTGAATACTAATAAAAAAAATTCTTCCTATCAACTTCAGTTAATAATTGTATCATGGTCCTTATTTTTATTATATGGACTAATTCCACCAAAGTAATTTTAAAATCCATAAAATACACTGAAATTTAGAATTTATTTAATTGCCCCAATTGGGTGAGTTTATGGACTTTTAAATAAATTAATTCTCTACCCACTAGTCTGACATTTGTTTTATACTAAAAGTAGCAATATATGTTATTATACATTAATGCACAGAATATTGCTATTTATTGCAATAGAATCCTTTGTTTTATGAAAATTGAGCCCCAAACATTCACAGAAAAAGTTAAATGTGAATATAATCTAATAAATGTAGCATTTAAGTATTTGTGTACTCTCAAATTTAATAACATTTTACCATATTAAAATATTAAGAAAGTTACACAATAAAATTTGACTATTTCTATAAACATCCCTAAATAGATTGTAAGCTCCCTAAGACTAGAGTCCCATTTGTTCTTTTAAATATTTTGTCTAAGAACCTAACATTGTTGTCAATGTGTAATTATTTTGATATGATTTAGAAAGTCTTTTCTGCTTACTACTCTAGCCAAAGCTTCCTTTTTTGAGATCTAATAAATCTCTTTTCCTCTTTGTAACCCTCCAATATAGTAATTTGTACCTTGCTATGAACTTGGAGGAATAACTGTCCATACTGCTCATTTGAAATGGATTACAGGCATTGTATGATAGTATCTTTTATTATTACCTTTACTGTTGATTATCTGTCTTTTAATTTTCATAAGTTGATGCCCTGTCTTTTAAGTTTCTTTAGGGCAGGACCCATGAATTAAATTTAATTTTGTCACTGAGACAGCTTATTAACTGAATCCTTAATACTCTTTAAACCGCTATTTAGATAATCACTAACTGCAATTTCAGGCATGTCCATAGAACTAAAGGACTTTCACTTCTCAAGGCACTTGAAGGACTATCATTTAAACACACTCATTTTCTAATTGAGGGGAATTGATGTAAAAATTTTATATTCTAGACATGCGATTTGGAGATCAGAATCCACTTTTCCATTCTCTAAACTAACCCCCTATTATAATTATAGATAAAAGTGGCCATTTCTCTAAAAACTGAATCTTATCAGCAAGAGTAATATGTATTTTCATAAGTGTATGTATGTAATTAACTGGCATTGTTTGGTTACTATATATAATTATTTGAAATGCTGTTTGTACATATGTAAATTTTGCTATAAAGAAGTTTAGAACCCAGTTAAGGAATGTTTTAATTTACAAGGATATTTCAAGAGAGGAAATAAAGGTGGGTATGGTGTATTGTATACTGTAATTTGAGAGGTAGGTCTTATTAGGAAAGAGGAAGCATAAGTTTTGGGATGTAACTAAGCTCGAATTCCAGCTATGCCACTTGTTAGCTGCATTCTGTTCAGCCCAGTTTACTACTAATAGAGAGGTAATACAATAACTCACAGATTTGTGGTAAATTTAAATGAAATCATTTAAGTGAAATATTATGCAGGACATCTGAATATAGTAGATGATTTCTATCTTTTTTCTTGTACTTTCTTTTAAATGAATTCAAAATAAATGTAAAATAAAAAGTCTTTCTTTGGGACTCCTGGGTGGCTCAGTGGGTTAAAGCCTCTGCCTTCCGCTTAGGTCATGATCCCAGGGTCCTGGATTTGAGCCCTGCATCTGGCTCTCTGCTCGGCAGGGAGCCTGCTTCCTCCTCTCTCTCTCTCTCTCTGCCTGCCTCTCTGCCTACTTGTGATATCTCTCTCTGTCAAATAAATAAATACAATCTTAAAAATAAAAAAAGAAGTCTTTCTTTGTTTTAGCAAGTTAATAGTCACTTTCAAGACGCCAAAAATGTTTTTTGATAAGATGATATTTTTTTTTCTGAAATCTTGCATATATTATAGATACTTATGAGTAGGCTATTTTTAAAAAGTTGATTTTGAGGTTTTTTTAAAAATAGAAATCAAAACAGTCTTCACAGCTATTTTCCTCCTTTGCAGGGTTACAATTTATTATGCATAATGCTTGCTGCTACTAAAATACTACAGTAACCTCAACTCTTCCTTAGATAATTTAACTACCCTCTAATACATTTTTAACTTTAAAGGGTGAAACATTATACTGCAGAAACTTAAATTAGGATTTATACTTGAACAGTCATATAAAGAAAAATTGTAACATAAAATATGAGGTTCTTTAAACATTATGCTTTTGCGAACTCTCCATTTCTGATGTCTGACTTTTGCAAGAGATTGATGCAATTTAATAGAAAGAGCTCCTAAAGTTTATATTTTTCACAGAAGTTTGGCTAAATATTGTTTTCAACACCAAGTGCAAACTTATTATTACCAGTTAATGGCCTGGCCTAAGTATTATCATGATACTATGGTATGTGGAACAAATTTAAGGCATTTCTCCCACTCACGCTTGACATATGGCCAATTGTAAAATATACTGATAAGTGATTTAAGTAACATCTAAACTTACTAAAACACTTTGGAAATTGGTTGCAATAGTGATAGGAGAACACTTTCATATAATAATAGATCTCCATGAATTCTAAATAATCTACAATATTTTTTATTATTATTAGGACAAAAGATTTCAGGAAAGATAACTTTTAGGAGTATCCTTTTTTTTTTCTCTAGTCTTATTTAAATTTTATGAATGCTCAATACTAACTATTCACACTTGGAATGAATTTTATCCCTATTGAATTCTAATATGACACTGAAATATGATGGATATCAAGTAAAGAGTCTGCACTGATGGTGGCTTTTATAATAATTTGAAGAATATCTCTGAGAGTATGTTCTGGATTGGCAATTATTTGACTGAGGTGGAAAATTTCAAGTCAGATTTCACCTCTAGCAGAAAGTGACATCTTCACACTTCAGCTCACTGATATTGTTTTTTAATTATTTAATTAACAGCCAATTTATCAAAGTCTTTATTAGACTCTACAGAGCTTTGCAGCACTCCTTAAATACGGTTTACAAGTTACATGCAGATTTTGAGAGGAAAACCACAGAGTACAATGAAGCTACATTAAAGAAGACAAAGTTTCAGATGAAATTCTAGGGATTAGCTATTTATTATTTACCTCAAGAAATCTCAGGCTCCTGCATGTAGTAATGTGAGAGATTTAGTAATATGGAAGGTTAACTGTTTTAAAGACCCCCTGTGGCTCTTGTTTTTCTGTTACCATAGGAAATCGTCTGCTGGATTTTGGTCAGTTTACTATGCTCTTCTATGAAAACAGGTAATATTTAATTTATAATGTTTCCCTCACTCTTAGTCTATAAATATTAATAGCTTCCTGTGTTTGCCTTCTACTATCCTTCACAGCAGGATAGTAATAGAAATTTGTGAAACACGAATTTTGGCTTCTAGTTATAACAGTTACATTTGGAATAAAACATTTCCTAATTTTATAACACATATGGTCACTATTTCTCAGATTTTTTTCTTCTGAACTCTTAGAAAAGCTAATAATTTCTCTGTAACAAATAAGACCATCCTTAACTGTTGGTTCATCATTACACTGTTTCATTTTATTCTAGAGTAGGATATAATGCTTATCTAATTACAAGGAAGCAACCAGAGTCCATGTAAAACTATTAAGAGATCCCCTAAAGCATTATAACAGCTAAAGGAGAACTGACTATCAGTAAGCATACATTAATTGTTTTGAATATTTTTAAACGCATGTTTATTCATGAGAATATAGAATTTTTTATTACACCTTAATCCTTCATATCTCTAATGGGCCTATTACCTTTGTTACTTGACCTTAACTTCCATTCAATATCTGTGTCCCTTTTAAAATTATATTCAGAATCTCAAGCATATAGTCATCCTCCAGACACTTTTTTAAGTGTCTCAAATGTATAGGACTAGAGAATAGGTCTACCTCTACATATTATAGGGAGTATACCTTGTAGCAGTCTCATTTGAGCCCAAGAGAGGCTCAAAGAGTTTTGGTAACTTCCCCTTGGAATAGTAAATAGCACTTTTGTCTGAACTAGAAAGAAAATTAACATTTCTTGGTATTGTTCACTTTTACTTTTTATGTAATTAATTGTTCATTTAATTTGTGTGGGGGGTTTAGGAGAGGGAGAGAGAGAAAAAGAGAGAGCAAATAAGTGGTCATAAGATTTGTCTTAAGATATGCATTTGCTATGCCCAGTAGAAATACATTTGGAAAAAAATATGACCTATATATCTACTGAGGAGGCCATCACTTTTATTCTTTTTTTTTTTTTTTTTTTTTTTTTTAAAGACAGGATTGGAGCCATTTTTTTTTTAAGATTTTTATTTACTTGATAGAGAGAGATACAACAAGAGAAGGAACACAAGCAGGGGGAGTGGGAGAGGGAGAAGCAGGCTTCCTGCCAAGCAGAGAGCCTGATGAGGGGCTTGATCCTAGGATCCTAACCTGAGCCAAAGGCAGGTGCTTAACAACTGAGCCAACCAGGCACCCCATACTGGAGCTATTTTAAAATAGAGTTGAGTGGCCACTGCAGAGAAACTGCATTATGTTTTGTATTGTTTTGGTTTGTTTTGAACAAACTGGACTTTTGGACTGGGCAAAACTGCAATAGTTATCAGCACTTGCTTGAAAAGTTAACAGGAGAATGGACAGTAAAATTTCTGTTATTCATGCCACCCTGTTTGGCGTACTTTGCTATGGTAGCCTGAGCAAACTAATAAAGAACATCTTCCTTGCCATCATGATTTTACTTGGGTACATTTACTTCATCCTTATAAAGTAATGTTTAATTTCATTTAATGACCTACTCATTGTTTCACATGCAAAAAAATCTAATTTTTCAGTGGAAATATTTTTAAACAAGATGGATTTGGTCACAACTAGCTTTGCCATAAAAACCCTGTTAGCCCTCTCCACATAAAAATAATATAGGATTAACAAACTTGTTTTCTATTTCCCCTCCAGCCTTTTATACTGTATATAGAATCAGGTACTAGCTTAGCCTCATGAGTTCAAAACGTCAGTGATAAAAAACTAGAGTATGCTCTCTAAAGTCAGGAATTACATCACTAAAATACAACAAAATATAGTACATTCTAGTACTCTCTCTCTTGATTTATATTTGAACGATTCCATAACAATTCTTGAATAAATTAATTCATTCTATGAATAAGAATAATTTATTTTATATATATATATAAACATTCTCATATTCCATCGAGATTCATGTTTCTAACCAGATTATTGACTATGCGAAGGGTGATACAGATAAATTATTTTAAAATTAAAGTTGTTGTTTTAGGTAATCCTCTCAATATTTAATTTTTACAAATAACAGATTCATACAAAGTTGACTAATTTAATAATTTGAGATTTTATATCTCAAACATGCAGAAAATATCTCATAGTTAAACCACATTATGGAATTATCTAAATATAGAAATTTGAAGAAAACTTTTGGCTTTAGTTTAGTTTAGCTGAGATAGTCATCTAGTTATATCTATCCTAAAATTTTCCAGCTTACAACCACAGTTTTGAGGGAAGTTTGATATGTTTCTTTCATGTACTGTTGAGAAACTCCATCTTATGGAATTTCTTTTTCCATCATCTTAAAGATTTATTGAGCTAGAAACAAGATAAGAAGGCTGACTTTGTACACCATCAATAAAATCTACACTTTCCTTAAAAAAAAATCTCTCCCCCAAGAAAAGAGAGAAAGAGAAAGGAAGGGGAAGAAAGGAAGCAAGAAGAAACAGGAGAGAGAAGGGAAGGAAAGGAAAGAAATTAAAGAAGAAACGGAGGGGAAAAACATTAAGAAGAAGAAAAGTAAAAACAGGATGGTCCTAGCTCTAAGGGATGGAGAAAAATATTCAATTATATAAAACAAATTTGTAAGTTGTTGATTCGTTAAATGATATAAAGGAACTAAAGATAACTTTTTGTATTAAAAAAAATAAATAAATAAATTGAAAGTTTTAAATAAATGCAGAACAAAATCATCGTCAAAGTGTTATTATGGAGTCAGTTTATGTAGAATAAGTTAAGTTTTCTTTTTCAAAATCATTAATCACTGGAAGTAGTTGGTTTAAAGAGGCTCCCAATTTAAATTTTTATTCTGAAAATAAAAAGTTTATTTTTCTATTTTTTAAGGCTAATAGAAATTATTGAAAAGGGTAATAAGAAATCTCAACCCTTCCTATTTAAAGAAATATCTTCTTTCAGACAATTTTAGCAAAGAGAATATTTTGTGTTGAAAATAGCTAAAGAACTTTCCAAGAGTTTGCCTTCAATATCTTTTGTGCTTATGGATATTTCAAAAAGAAAATAAATGCTACTTTGTTGTTGTTATTTGTTTGTTTAAAACACAATGTAATTGTTGGGTGCTTGGATGGCTCAGCTAGTTAAGCTTCTGCCTTAGGCTCAGGTCATGATCCTAAGGTCCTGGGACCCAGTACCGCATCAAGCTCCCTACTCAGAAGGGAGTGTGCTGCTCTTCCCTCCTCTGGCTCCTGTGCTCTTGCTTTCTGTTGCTCACACTCTCTCACACTCTCTCTCTCTCAAATAAGTAGATTTAAAAAAAAATCTTTAAAAAATAAAATAAAATAAAACAATGTAATTGTTAAGAACAAGTGTTTGGTGTACTTCTGATTTTTTAAAAAATACCCTCTTACTAACTGAGGGACTATGGGTAATTAGTTTATTAATCTGCACATGTTTCATCTGTAAAATGTGTTGCACTTAAACCTACATGATATGCTAAGATAGGATAGGATACCAGTAGACTTCAGTGTCTGGCAAAATTTTAGAAAAACTTGGTTAATGGAGAAATATACCTTCATTATTATGTTAAATATGTGGGTAATATTAAATGAAGTATAAAATATAAACATACTATTCTTTAAAAAATGTCATTCTTACCATTGAAATAAGTAATATAATCTATGAAAGGTAAAAACACATGTACTTGAAAAACAGTGTATTTATAAGACAAATAAATACATTATTTTATACATGTAGTATTACATACTACCTACAGAAATATAAAGTAAAATATTAGAATTTTCTTATACCAGAAATTTAGGACAGGCATTTCCTATTTAATATTTAAACTGGCCACTTGGGAAGAGAATATATATATTTTTTTAAATAGGTAATCTGAGGTTTAGAAGGGACCTCAAAGACACTCCAAAACAAGCCACTCATTTGATATTTTAATCTTCCCCAAAGCTTTTCAGCCAAGCAATTATTTCATATATGTTTGAACACCTGTTCTAACAAGCAATAACACATCTAAGTTTGTCTCTAGCATCCCAATTACTTAAAGCTAATATTTATATAGAGCAGAATATTTTCACTTAGCCTCTGCTTATTAATCCTGTTGGGTATTCCTCTCTCTCTCCCTCTCTCTCAAATAAATACATAAAGTCCTAAAAAAAAAAAATCCTGTTGGTATTAAAAGAGAGGAACAATCCCTCTTGTCATAACAGACTTTAAATAAGGAAAGACAACAACGACATTTCTCCTAATACCTGTAACGCACACATGCACGCGTGTGCGTACACACACACTCAGAGTATTTTATCTTCAAAAGAAGTGTCTACAGACCAGGAATTTATGGGTTGTCTTTGCAATATTTGACCACGTTGACTGGCATTATCTGTACAATTTCCAGGGGTAGGGAAGGGAGGTTATACGATCTTGGAATTTAGGCCTACCTGTATGTATGTCAAAATATTACTCTGTATTCAGTGTTGGTAGAAAGTGCAGTTTTCAGTTTACCTATTCTGCTATGTGACCTATTAAGTATGTACAAATAGTCTTATTCATTCTTTCTTCTGCTACTTCATTGTTTGCCTTCTCTACATTTCTCAAGTTGTTCTCTTCACCAAGTGCTGGAAATAACATATTTTTTCTGGTTATACTAAAACTGTTTGCCAAGATGTTGACAGGCTTAAGGCCACAAAATATTTACCTAGTTTATTTTCAATCAGAATTTCAAGATATATACAAATTTGACAAGCATTTCCTCTGTAATCTAAAAATATGAAATAACACCAAATCACAAATGTCCAAATATAGTTCATTTTGAAAGAAATGCATTTATAAGGAAATATTTTGATGTATTTGGGCCATATGTATCATTGGGAGAGATTAGCTAAAATCACAGGCACAGAAGATACTTAACTAAATATCATAGTTAGTTCTTTAAGAAACTCAGCCTGTAATAGATGAAAGAGTAGCATATGCACAGAGGAGATATTTCATTATAGCATCAATAGAATGGTTGAAGACATAAAGAGGAACAAGCTGGCATATGGGCTGTGTTGATACAGATGTTGGTAAAGTGAAACAAGCAGTGAAAGTTTGAAAAAATGATCAATACATCATAGGAATATCCTGTCTCTCCTAACAAAAGCCTACCTTAAAGCATTGGTGAATCAACCATTTGGAATAAAGAGTAAAATGATAACAATTAAGATTATGTTTATAGTTTTTAAGGCAGTGTGTTCAAAAGAGCAGAGGATAGGACCAAAGCAATAAATAGATTCCTGTCCCAAAGAAAGAAACACACAATAAAAATAATAACCAACACTATTTGATTGTGATTTGCAGCATTTAGGGGGAAATACAAATGAAAGTTGAATGTTAAGACTATATAAATTAGGACAGCAACATATCTATGGGATCATGTAAAAGATTTAGTTTATCGAAGGACAAACAGGGGTGCTTTGGTGGCTCAGTCAGTTAAACGTTCGACTTGACTTCGGCTCTGGTGAAGCCCTGTGTTGTGCTCTGCACTCAGCGGGGAATCTGCTTGATATTTTCTCTCATCTTCTCCCTCTGTCCCCCTGCCACACCCCATTCTCTCTCTCCTGTAAATAAATAAATCAATCTTTGAAAAAAGGAAGACAAATAGCAGACTTTGTTAGGGAGTGCATAAAGATGAAAATAACAATTTAGGCTTTTGCTTTGGAAGAAATCAAGGTGCTATACTTCCGGCCAAGCACACAGTTAGGCTTAGAGAAGGAAAACACAAAATACTCCTCAAAATCTAGTACTATGTCTTCCCCTATTTCATAGAATCTAAAATACAACCAATTATACGGTACACCTTTATTTCCAGCAGAATGAAGAAAGAGAACACCTGCTAATACAGAGGTATTATAGGATGCTGTAGCGAAACAGAAGAGGAAGAACTTGGTCTCAGCATGAGTAAAGTCTTTCTTTGGAGGAATGATTGATTAGCCCAACCAAAGGAGGAGGGAAAGAAGGAAGAGGAAAAAAATGAATAAGGGAGGTGGTAATGATGACTAGTAATACATACAGAGTAAATGAAGGAAGACTACAAGAGAGAAAGGGTATGGTGTGTGTTTTAAAAAAATGTAATTAGTTCATTATTCCTATAGTGTAAGTATCAGTGCAGAGAAGGAGAAGCCATGAGCTGGCGAAATTGGTGAGGACAAGACTCTCACATGTAAGGCTAAGAAATTTGGACGGGGTTTGATGAAAATTCAGGAAGATTATGTGATTAAAAAAATGAGAATAGTTGTAAAATGTAGAAAATGTTTTTGAGGGGGAGAGAGTGAAATATAACTAGTTTAATAAAACAGTTCAGATATAGATAATGAGGACCTGAAACAAGATCATGCTAATAGAAATAAGAAAAAAAAAAGTTTAAGAATAGATTTCTTAAAAATACTAAAAATTAAAAATCCCACAATAATTCTATATTTAGCAAGTTTATGTTGACTATATCAATAATAATATTTTTCAAGATTGTAATTGAACTTTGCAGTGTAGAAGCACCTTAACTGATTCAGAATATCTGTGAGTTGAGTTTGGAGTTAGGAAGAAAAGAGCAATAAGAAGAATAGAGACTTATGCACTAAATGTTTTGAAATGCAATATTGTGGTGACAACTAAAGATTCATTAGGGTACATTACATTTCCTGCAAGACAAAATTTTTTTAAAGGCTTAATTCACATAAGATTATATTATTTAAATTTTCAGGAATCTGGTGCCCAGATTGAACTAAGAGGAAAAAAAGCAAAATGTTGCCTTATGGAGATTGCATCTGTGCAATGATAAACAGAGATTTTCCATCCTGTACAAAAACTCTCTCAGGCTGGAAAACTGAGCAGAAAGTTTTCTAAAAGGCACACATTTAATCCTGGTTTAAGGAAAAGACCATTAAAGACAGAATATTAGAAACAAAATCCCTATGGTAATGCATTCAAATATTCATAATACAACCTCTGAAATGCAAAAAGAATAACATGATTTCAATAGATGGTTGAAAATTAATTTATATTCCAAGCAACTCTGAGTATATCAGTTATATTTGAACAATGAAATTCAAGCAAATCGTGTAGAAATTAGAGTTAATACCTGGTATGAATTCTATTTCATTTATGTATTCTCTGTAAGTGAAGTAACTACATAAAAAGAGAGCTAGTTCATCATTAAGAAATGACTTTTCCACCTGGGTCTGTGAATTATTTTACTAGGAAACAATAATAGATTTCTATTAATGCATGTATCAATTGCTGCCATAATATAATAATAGCAGTGGTAAACATGAAACACTTATTTTTTTTTTATATTTTGCTGATATAAAATGACTCAGAATGGAGTTTCATGAGAAAGAGTGGAGTTCTCAAATCAGAAAACAAATTGTCAATAACCCTTGTGTAATGTCATATTGAACTATACAAAAATACTTTTTAATAGGTCACAAGTGGAAATAGCAGAAATACCGAAATACCATAGTCCTAGTTTAATAGACAAGAAATTAATTTTACAAACCCTATATTAAAGTATTCCTAAGCTATTTTTAAGATTTCTAACATATTTTATATAATCCTGGATGATTTAAGATAACAATTATATTCAGAAATATTCTCCCTAAGGAACCCAAGAGCCATGTTCATACATGAATACACTATAATGAGGTGACCAGGATCATGGAATAAGAATTTTGGTTGCCTCAAGATTCTTGAGGAAAATATTGAAATAAATACTATGGATTTCCTCTTTAAAAACTACAAATTTCCTGAGTTTAAATGTCAGAATGCAAAAGGCAACAGTCATAGTCTATCAATTGACATAATGCAAAAACTCTAGCTATAAACTGTGCATGTCTTAAACAAAAAATTCAAATAAGCAGTCACAGAAATAAACATTGATTTATATATCAGTAAATACCAGCATCTTTCCTCCAACTGATTGCTGAATATTCTTGAAATCATTCCCCTACTCTTACCTCATCCAATTCATTGCCAAGTTGAGGATCCTATTAAATAATCTAAAAAAATTCTTCTATACTATTTTCCATCCATCATAATAACTGTATCAAGTCAATGATACTATAGGACACAGACTTTAAGATGGTCCTCAATGGTCCCTACCTGCTGGAATTCACTCACTTGTGTAATTCCTCCTCTCAGCCCTCCACTCCCTGCTTAAATGTGGAAGGAAACTATAAGTTGTTTCTTAACAATAGAGTATGAGAAATGTTTTGGGATGTCATAAGATGCCAACATCTGTCTCATCTTTCCCCTGCTGACTTTGCTGAAGCAAGTTCTCTTGTTGGAAGCTGCCCTATGGAGAGACATGTGGCAAGCAACTCAAAATGAGACACTCTGACTAAAAGACAGCAAGAAGCCAAGGTTCTCATTCAAACAGGCTTCTAATATCTCAGGAAACTAAATACTATCAACAACTGAGTGAGCTTATAAGTGGATCCTTCCCCATTTGAAGTTTCAGATGAGACTCCAGCCATGCTTTACACCTTGCATGTGAGAGATGCAGATGCAGAGACCCCAATTCAGCTTTCGACTCACAGAAATTTTTAGATAAAAATGTATTTCATTATACTTCCTTTGCCTGTGATACTTCATCACAACAAATAAATAATACAATTACCATCACTTTCACATGGATTACTAATATGCTGTTGTTGTTGTTGTTGTTGTTTTTCCAAAGAGTTCTTTATTTGTCAGAGAGAGCATGAGTGAGAGAGAGCGCAGGCAGAGAAGAGAGGAACACCATACGGGACTCAGTCCAAGGATCATGACCTGAGGGGAAGGCAGACCCTTAACCAACTGTGATACCCAAGAGTCCAAGGACTTCTGATGTTTTAATAGCCTCTCCTCCGCACTGACCAAAACATTCTCCTGTACTCAGCAACAACTGTTTGTATAAAATGCAAATCTGATCATAATACCTTCTCTTTTTCCACAAACTGCTTATAATCCTTCCCTTTTTTAGTAAATGTTTTAAAGATTTATTTATTTATTTGAGAAAGAGAGAGAGCACACAAACAGAGGGAGTAGGAGAGGGAGAAGCAGGCTCCACACTGAGCAGGGAGCCTGAGGTGGGGCTTAATCCCAGGACCCTGAGATCATGACCTGAGCTGAAGGCAGATGCTTAACATACTGAGCCACCCAAGCACCCCAATGATATTCCCTCAATAGGACCTAAAAATCTCGCATCTCTGACCTTCACCTAAGTCTCCAGTCTGATCATTCCCCCTTGAGAAGATTTTTCAGATCCATTTACTGCCATGCAGTCAAAGTCAGAAGATCATTTGCTAAAGTGTCCGGATTCTTTTACATTACTTAATGAAAGTTATGTTTCATGGGGGTTTTAAATGCTGAGAGATAAGCACAGAAAAGAAAGGTGATTTTGTCATAAAAAGTGTTAAATGAACCTGCGGTGTCTGTAAAAATATCACTGGGTTCTAGGATAGGCCTCACCTATTCTCTTAAATATTCTATAACATGTAAGAGAAACTGGAAATAATACACATTTATTTACAAATAGCATAAAATTAAGAGGGATGCTTTAATGCATTGGGAAATAAAGTATTTCAAAATATTGGAGAAATAAAATCAATAAAAGTTCAGTTTCTTCACAAGCAAAGAATTCTTCATTAGCAATAAAAATACTTTACATTATATTTATATAACACTTAAGGTATACTGAAGATAAAATGAGTTTGTGTGGAAAGCATCTAGTCTTAGACATAGTACAAAGTAGGTATTCAGAAATATCCCCCCCAAAAGTGTTTACATTCCCCAAAAATGTAATTCAGTACAATATGAAGTACCCCTACTGTGGTAATGTTAAGGAAGTAAGATCCACCAAGGAGGGACCTTCTGACTCCAATAACAAGAGTCAAGGGAAAATCTTCACTGTGAGTATTATACTGAGACCCAACTTTTACCACTAAACAATTAAATAAAGGCATGGAACAAATCAGAGTCAGTTAATGATTACTTCATTAAGACTAGGAACATATTTTCCTTTGCAGTAAAGATGGGAGATTATGGATAAGGGGGATTGTTATGGCTACTTGTTGCTTTCTTTACTGCATCTAATCCCAAAAGTATCTCTTTCCATGGTCTTTGTATTAAGAGTAACTAATTCAAGATTTTCATAAGAGCTGATAAAGAAGGAATGAGATAAACTGTTTCTCTATATATTGATAAATGTCAAATTTTCTTTGCATGGAACCCAGATATGAGTAGTTTTTTGAACATTTATCAGGTCATTTTAAGATATATCTAGGTTTGTGGTGCCTGGGTGGCTCAGTTGGCTAAAGCCTCTGCCTTCAGCTCAGGTCACGATCCCGGGGTCCTGGGATCAAGCCCAGCATCAGGCTCTCTGCTCGCTTGTTTCCCTTCCTCTCTCTCTGCCTGCCTCTCTGCCTACTTGTGATCTCTGTCTGTTAAATAAATAAACAAAACTTAAAAAAAAAAAAAAGACATATCTAGGTTTGAGAAATTTGCCTGAGCTCATAAGGCCTCAAGGGACTATGAAACAGAAGAAAGTCTTCTAGACATATAAAAATTACAAATTCATCCAAGACCAAGTTTTCATGATTCAACCTTTATTTCTCTGGAAATGAACACCATGTTTTCCACAATGACTATTATAGTTATCTTCATTTTCTTCATTTAGCAAAGAGCAGTTATAAAGTCCTAAAGTTATAAAGTCTCAATTGTAAGTGAACCCATCATCTCTTTATGATGGGCCATAATTCAAAAAAACAGAATTAGGTCAACCAGGATGAGGCTCTATCAACATGATATTTTTATTAATCTATATCCCAAATAAGGATGGAAAATCCTTAAAGCTTATGTACATTTTTATATAACCACAAGGAATTACCATATAAAATCTACAAGTTATTTTGATGCTGTCATCAAATTCAGAATCCAAATGTTGACAATGCTGAATCCATTTATTACTCATGTTGTTGTCCCAACAGTATCAAAATGAAACTAATAGTATTGGCCTTTCCACTTTTATTTAAATTGTAAACCTCCAAAGGCAATCTATTGTTTTTTTGTTAAATGTAGTTTATATATAATAATCATTAAAAGTGGGCGCCTGGGTGGCTCAGTGGCTTAAAGCCTCTGCCTTCAGCTCAGGTCATGATCCCAGGCTCCTGGGATCAAGCCCCGCATCTGGCTCTCTGCTCAGCAGGGAGCCTGCTTCCCTTCCTCTCTTTCTGCCTGCCTCTCTAACTACTTGTGATCTCTGTCAAATAAATAAACAAAATCTTAAAAAAAATAAAAAAATAAAAGTAATGGCTAATAGACTTCTTATTAACAACACACAAATCATGACAATTTTCTAGACATAAACTATAATATTAATGCCTGATTTAAGTAAATTAAACTATAAAATATGCAAATGTATACTTATATGCATATACTCAATAACTATGTCATGAAGCTATTGATTATATGTTAACCTTTTCAAAAGAATTAAAATAACTCTCATTAACCACACACACACACACAAAATGACCAAAAGCAGAAAACTATTTAGTGGACATCTATGGATAATCAGAGCTACTTATTCTTTTGTTTAAATAATCACATTAAGGCAAATGATATGCTTTATTTACATGCAAAAAATAATGCATCACTCATAATATCTTATTTAATTATTCACAATATAAAAACAATTTTAAATCTCAATACATTTGCCCTATTTTATCTATTCATCCATCTATCTATTCTACCTATCTATCTAATGCATTTGAAAATAAGTCAGAGACGTCATAAATTTCACCCCTAATTATTTCAGCATGTATCTCCCAAGAATACGGATGGTCTTCTATATAATATAGCATTATTATAACACCATATGAAATTGATATGTTTATAATATCATGGAATATAGAAAATTATGGTTTTATCACACCATAAGTTTTCCAAAGTATGCTTGATTTTCTTTAAACCTAAGATCCAATCAAGCTGCATATCTTCTGTTTCATTGTATGGCTCCTTAGTTTCTTTCCCTTCACAATAATAGCTCCATCTTCTAGTGTGTTTTGAAAACTATATGCTGCTTGTCTTCTAGAATATTTTACATTCTTGATTTGCCTATTGATTTCTCATAGTTAATTTAAGTTAAAGTTAAGTACTCTTTTTGGAAAAGTTTACCATGCAGGTTATTTATGTACTTATTATATCATCTTAGAAGATATGTAATAGGTTGATTTTATCACTTAAATGGTGATAGCAAGATGTCTTCCCTGAATTATTATTTTTCTCTCTGAACCAAAAAAGTAATCCATTTGTAATGTTTGAATATAAATATCCTTATGTCCACCAAGCTTTCAGACTATTAATTAGTTAGATCTATCTAATCTGTGATAGATAAATCATAGAAGAATGATCTATTTCTGGGGCACCTTGGTGGCTCAGCCAGTTAAGCAGCTGCATTGTGCTCAGTTCATGACCTCAGGGTCCTGGGATTGAGCTCCTCATTGGGCTCCCTGTTCCGTGGGGAGTCTGCTTCTCCCTCTCCTTCTGCCCCTCCCCCCACTTACGGGTTCACGTGCTCTCTCTGTAATAAATAAATAAAAATCTTAAAAAAAAAAAAAAAGAAGTGTTTATCCCTTCTTTTTGGATGTGAACTTGATTGCGTAGTTTGCTTTGGCAATGAGATGTCAGTGGATGTGATGAAAACAGAGGCTTGAAATGTCCTTGCCAAACTGTGCTTATCCTTTTGCACTCCTGTCTTTCACCGTGAAATAAAAATTGTGACTCAGATAGCTTCTGATCCAGGAGAATAAGAAATGAGGGAGAAATAAATGTTCTTTGTATATGTTGCAACATAAGACTGCATTAACTTGGAATGTAGCAAATACTGACGACCTTTACTTCATTTAGTAATTACTTCAGGGTTTGAAAAATAGTGATTCTCTAAATTTGCTTCCCCACTCTATATTAACTTACCCTAAAAACAAAAACAAAAACAAAAACAAAAAAAACCTCTCCACCCCTTTTCTTGTTTTTTTTTTTTTAAATCAGTCATTATGAATTCTTTTTTTCCCCAAGATTTCTAATTTAATATGTTATTATATTCATTTCTATCATAATTCATTTTGAAACTTAAATTATCTCAAATTGAACAAGTAGATACCCTTAAGATATAAATTATTAGTTTTTCTGAACATGACCCTATTGTCTTTAAGCAATTCTTGCTTTCTGTACTAATAGCATATTCACTGATGCCCAGACCTGGAATCATACATTTCACTGATCCATGATAGTCAGAAATGGTATTTAAAAATCAGGATATGGGCTCTATATATTTTCTGTCTTACTGCAATTGATTGTTCTAGTCCTATTGGAAGACAGAGCTAAGGAATGTATTATTTTTAAAAATGCATGATTTCATATAAATGCCTTCATGCAAATCCAACATTATACTTTTTTTTTTTTTTTATCTAAAAGCCAACACATTTTCTAGAGAAATATACTTGAATCATTTCCCATCAGAAAGAAAGAAGAAAGTTTAAGGACTGAATAAATCGCCCAGAGACAGGTGGATTTAGAAAGAAACACTGGGAAAGAGCAGCTGCTTAAGACCAAAAAACAAATGACAAGTTATATCCATGGCACTTGTTCTTTCTTTTCCCTTATTCCTAAACATGGCTGTTTTTTTTCCCCTCTCCCATTTATTTCTTTCTTTGCTCATTGTGACTCCTTCCCTAGATTTTCATCTTCTCTTTCTTCTTTTTGTTTACTTATAATTTTTTGTTTAATCTCTTGTTCCTCATTCATCATCTGTATCATATGGAAATTATGGGGAAAGTGAGTGGTATTTTTATACTTTAGCTTGTTCTATAAATTAATTTATTCAGGGCACTTAAACCTTCTGAAAATATTACTAATTATTATAATTATTATATAATTTATAATAGTAATTGTTATTTAAAGAAACTAACACCATATCATTTTAAAAAAGTGTAATATGATTGTGCTTTATTCTAGTAGTTTTTGACAAACTTATCATGTATAAAATCTTTGCTCTTTTTTTTCTGCCAAAATCAAAATAACACTTTATAGTTCTAAGATACACATTTTCTAAAATGTCAGTATAGGAAAAGATTTGATGAGACAACTAACTAAAACACGTTTGTTACCTCCTTACTAAAATACAGATAAAAAATTCTAGCATCCTCAATTGAAATTCACTACCATGCACAGCGCACATTCTAAACCAGAAGTTAGATCCACTAAAAGATAATGAAAATGTTTTACTGTTATAATGATGATCTTGCAGTTTATGGTAACTTTCCAATAAGAAATCAGAGTAGTGAGAAGAGTTCCATAGATTATCTAGCAAAGCTCTGCCTTTTGATATGCTACACCAAAAATGTGAAACTTTCATATTCTCAGTATATTGTTTAACTCGGAAGTTTCTGTGTAATTCTGGAGGTGTAGGTAACTGTTATAAAATATCACACTTTTATACATATATATATAATGTATGTGTATGTATAAATTAAATAAATATACATTAAATATACAGATATAAATATATATGCCATATTTCTCCAATATTTTCCTGTTTCACCCTAGTTATATGCCATTACTTCCTTATCTTTCCTTATTATATATAATTATAGTTTCACTTCAGAGCATAGGACTAGTTCATCTTGATGATACTTTGTAACAAATGTTTGGATTTTGTCTCTCAGGTCCTGAGAGACAGGACCTGAGAGACAGTTACCAGGAATAGGCTTCAACTTAATATTTTAGTGTTTATATAGAATGAGCTCTTAAAAGTTAATATACCCTTTATACATTTAAATGACATATTTATATAATAATTGGTTGGTTCTGGTTTTCTTCAGTTAGAAATAGATACATTTTGAAGTAAGTTGTATCTAACTTCTATAAAATCTTCAACAAAACAAGTTAATTAATTTTGATTTATTTCTCCCTGATTACTGGACTTTTAGAGCCTGCCTTATGATGCTTATGCCTCCAATGAGTACTCAGAATCAAATTTTAGCTACAGCAATTTTGTTGAAGTTTAGGCTGTGATTTTCAAATATTACACATGACTTCATAAAAAACAACAAAGCCACAACAGATTGAGACCTGGTCTAGGAAGAAAAGAAGTTGGGTGAGGAAGTCACCTCGTGAGAATGGATTACACAAAAGGGATCTGCCCAAGTGATTGATTATTTGGAATTAAGTCTTGTTTTTGAAAATAGTTGTGGGCCCTCCTCTACCAACAATATCCACAAAAGTGGAGACCAATATTGTAAAAGTGTCTACTGAAGGATAAATGAACTTCATTTTAGAAAACAGAATGGTTCTGCATGTATAATTGTCTTTTTCTGCAACACAGATACTGACAAGGGGAACAAAGATGCACTTGTGAAAATGAATGCTTAGGGTACCTGGGTGACTCAGTGGGTTGAGCTGCTGGCTCTTGATTTCAATTCAGGTCATGATATTGGGGTCTTGTGTTCAAGCCCCTTGTTGGTCTCTGGGTTTAGAAGGTAGTCTGCTTAAGGATTCTTTATCTCTCTCCCTCTGCCCCTGCCCTGGTCCGTGTGTGTGCATGCTCTTTCTCTCTCTCTCTCTCCCCACCTCTGAAATAAATAAATAAACAAATAAATAAATAAATAAATCTATCTTTAAAAAGAAAAATTAATGGTCTCCTACTCCTGCTTTTTTGCTGTATTCTACTTACTCTTATACATCCATGTTTGTATTTTATTATATATTCTTTTGCTTAGGAATAACTGTCCTATACCTGTAAAAGACTATCTTTTTTAGTATTAATAATATTTGAATAATGCTTTAGCAGTGTTACATATGTAACATGGAAAAATATAGTATTGCTTTATATGCATAATAATTATGGGCTTTCATATTCTATTATGGTCCACTTTGATAATAAATTAAGAAAAATCATAAAATAACCTGCCAGTTTCTTCAGTCATTGATTCATTAAGAAATAATTATGGGCTACTTGTTAGTCTGTGTAATATTTTTTTTAGCTTCTTAGGCATTTGATATTGCTAACAACATACTAACTATATTATAGCAGTGTTTAAGATACTGTATTATGAAAAAAAGATACTATATTTGTACTCAATACCATCAAAATATACAGTGCATTCCCTAGGTTTTGGAAGCTTCTACAATGTTATGTTATTCCAGCCTAACTCAAATACTATGTTTTATTATTTTAATTTTTTTTTTAAAGGAGGATATTATTAGAGCAAGTAGTAATTCAACAAAAGGATTCAGGAACATACTAGTTTTTGCATGAATTGCACTGAAAAGTTAGGATAAAACAAGAGAAAAAAATTAAAGGAGGCTTTTACAGTATGGGAAAGAATGAACGCTTATGGAAACCATGCATCATTCATATCAATTATAAGTATATTTTTAATACTTGTGTCTGTGGTTTGAGATTCATACTTGCTATTTTAGCACTAATGTAAAGTATGTGTCTTCTCTAAGAGAGTTTTAAATATCTATACATTTCATGGAAAGGGCAGAAAGATGATTAAAATTAGGAACCATGACACTCATTTATACAACCAAAAAAAAATGTGAAATATACCTTATTAATTTATTTGTTTTCCAGTATTATGCCTTTCACCATGAAACTCTGGGACATGCAAAGCAAGCTTCTTGAAACCTCAGGACACAAAACTATATTGTTTGGATTAAAGTATACTCTCATTGTTTACTTCTTGTATTTGACTGTATCTATGGAAAATCCCCTCACAAAGTAAGGCCATAGTCAACTGTCATATAATACCATTCTCTTATATTTTTTATTCTTCAACAAAATATCCAAGGCCTACATTCTTTTACTTCTGATAAATACATTTCCTTAAATCTTCCATAATGAAGTTTAAAGGAATTATAGTAAATACTGTAATATCCTATAGTATTACAAAAGAAATTTAACTATTATTTTCCATATCATGCTATTTAATATTTGTGTTTCTCCATTTTTTTTAATTTTTAGAGTCAAAATCACCAAAACCTTTTTTTCTAATCAAGTAATATGTAAGATGAAATCAATTAGCAATTAATCAGTATTATATACTTTCAAATGCACCTATGACATATTTTTGGGTTTTTTTCTTTTGCTGTAAGTTTTTCTGCTACAGGTTTCACTTCACTTTTTTTGACACATACTTAATTTTATTTATATTACAGATACTATGCCAATAATCAGTATCTATAATATGAATTTATACATTTATTATTTATTCTGCCAATTATTTTTAGACAAAACTTGATAAGGATGAATAAAAAGAGAACCCTAGAAATAATCTCATTCAGTTTACAATCAAGTTTCTATAATGCTATTCATTATTTTTAACTGACTTTACTTTCCAGATCCTCAGTCATTTCCAAATGATTAAAATAATACTAACAATAGTCACCATGTAAACCAAAAGTACCATCAAGATTGATTAGATTCACTGTTTTCACATCTCATTATAAAATAAAACATATTTTTAAATTCTTTAATCTCACTGTCAAGGATATTAACATTTTGGCAACTGTATGAAACACTCTATTGAAATAATGTTAGTTATGAATCATTTTAAGAAAGAGGGTGTATTTTATTTTATTTTATTTTTTTATTTAAATTCAATTAACCAAGGTTTAGTATATCATTGATTGGTAAACCAAAAAAGAAAAAGAAAGGAAATAGAGTGTATTTATTTTGAAAACTTTGTATTTTTTATAAGACAAATTTGTGGTTTACCCAATTATTCCATTATTAATACTGCATAGTTTCACCATAAATTTCAGTTGTTGACATAAGTGAATGTTTGTTTTTGAGGAAAATAACTTTTTTAAAAATATAATATAATTGCCTGGGTGGCTCAGTGGGTTAAGCCGCTGCCTTCGGCTCAGGTCATGATCTCAGGGTCCTGGGATCGAGTCCCGCATCGGGCTTTCTGCTCAGCAGGGAGCCTGCTTCCTCCTCTCTCTCTCTCTGCCTGCCTCTCTGCCTACTTGTGATCTCTCTCCGTCAAATAAATAAATAAAATCTTTAAAAAATATATATATAATTGACTCAAAACCTCACTGAAATAAAGACTAGCTAAACATCTTGGTTATATACATAAATTTAACTTTGACTATAACTATACTTTTAAATATCCATATACCATTCTGTAGGCACTTAATAATGGGTTTTGATGGCACATTATGTTTTTCGTAAGTTGAATGGCATCAAAATTATTGAGCAAAGGGTCATCTTATGACATTTGCATATAAAATATTTATTATTATCCAATTTTCTGCACCCCATGTATATTTATAGTTTGAACATGTATTTTTTTAAATAAAACAAACATTATTTTAACATTCATTCCCTTGAGACATAAATCTTCCATGAAAATACTTTCCTCCACCACTTAGTCTTAGCATGTGTATCTATCATAATTTGTTACCTCTTTATAAGGCTATTAATGTTTTCGTTTGTCTGCAAATATGTTTATTTGTTTGTTTTTAGAGAAAGAAGGAGAAAGAATCCTAAGCAGGCTCCACACTCAGCACAGAGCCCCAATGTGGGGCTCAATCCCATGACCCCGAGATCATGATCATAGCCAAAATCAAGACTAGGACACTTAACTGACTGAGCCACCCAGACAGCCAAAGTGTTTCACATTTTTAACTGACAAATGCGACCATGTTCCTCCAAGCTCCTACATACACACTTTTGTACTAACATGATTACCTCACACAGCTATTTTTATACACCTTTGTTGCTGACATATAAGGTCTTTGGAGGTAGGGAATGGGACATATGACAATTGTAATCTTAGTATTTACCAAAGATTCTGGTATGTAGTAAACATCAAGTAAATATTTATTTAAAGAATGAATGATTGAAGAAATTAGAAGGATTTTTTTCAATTCTTCTTTAATTTCCCGGTTGACCCATTCATTCTTTAGAAGGATGCTGTTTAGTCTCCATGTATTTTGGTTCTTTTCAAACTTTCTTTTGTGGTTGAGTTCTAGCTTTAGAGCATTGTGGTCTGAAAATATGCAGGGAATGATCCCAATCTTTTGATACCGGTTGAGTCCTGATTTAGGACCAAGGATGTGATCTATTCTGGAGAATGTTCCATGTGCACTAGAGAAGAATGTGTATTCTGTTGCTTTGGGATGAAATGTTCTGAATATATCTGTGATGTCCATCTGGTCCAGTGTGTCGTTTAAGGCCTTTATTTCCTTGCTGATCTTTTGCTTGGATGATCTGTCCATTTCAGTGAGGGGAGTGTTAAAGTCCCCTACTATTATTGTATTATTGTTGATGTGTTTCTTTGATTTTGTTATTAATTGGTTTATATAGTTGGCTGCTCCCACGTTGGGGGCATAGATATTTAAAATTGTTAAATCTTCTTGTTGGACAGAACCTTTGAGTATGATATAGTGTCCTTCCTCATCTCTTATTATAGTCTGTGGCTTAAAATCTAATTGATCTGATATAAGGATTGCCACTCCTGCTTTCTTCTGATGTCCATTAGCATGGTAAATTCTTTTCCACCCCCTCACTTTAAATCTGGAGGTGTCTTCGGGCTTAAAATGAGTTTCTTGGAGGCAACATGAAGAAATTAGAAGGAAAGATGTATAGATTAATTTAGTTTTGAAAATTAATAATTGGGAGGTTTCACAATTTCTTGAAATATAGGAGCATTTTTGTTCAAATTTAGTTTGAACTAAGATAACCAAATGGAGAGTGGAGGTAAAAGTTTTCACTTCAAAAGCTTTCTGAAAAGTAGCAAACAACGTGATTGTAACTAAGATTTTAGAAGGCTGGATACAAGGACCACAGTTAACATTTACGGCTCTGGTCTACTCCTCTTGCTCAAGTAACTGCTGGAGACAACCATGAGATTTATTAAAAAATAAACCACAGGCCCAAAACAGAGTCACTTGTGGTAGGCACATGTCACCAAAATCGAGATTTAATACATATCCTAACTGCAATTTCAACGTTCCCCAAGAATGTAATCTTAACTGGTCAGTCTGGAATTTCCTGATCTCTGCTGGTAAGGTAATCCACATAAGAAGATTCACTGTCCCCTCAAAGGAGGAGACCTTGGCCAAAATAATCCTTTTGTTGTTGTTGTTTAAGACTTCCTTGTTCTATCTTTAAAAATCTTTCCCTTTCTGTAGCCCTTTGATGATCCTTTCTACTTGCTAGATTGTACGTTGCTTGATTCATGAATTGTTCGTTGAAACCAATTAGATCTTCAAAACTTAGTTGAATTTTTGTTATTTGACAGATTTAATTAACACTTGAAGTTTGGGGAATCTTGCCACAGACTGAACATAAGCCTTAGAATTTAAATCCTAAAAATGTATTTGAAAATTAAAAGTTGTGAAATTGACATTGACGGAGGGAGCCTAGAAGCAGTAATTCCAAGGAAGCATACATTCCCTGAATCTCCTACTCCTGTTCCAATTTATCTCCTGCCCTACACCTAGTTTTGATGTATCAAAGACAATCCATTAACTTTCACGTACAGAAAATCTGTTTAAAAAAAATAAGCCAGTTTCTTTTTTTTATTATTCCTTATATCTTTCTGCTCTATACCTCACAGATCATGATGATGGTGGTAATGATTGTTTTCATTTGTTCATCTTCACAAAAGCAGTTCTAAACCTAAATAAACATAGCTCCTCTAGCAGATTTTCAGAAACAGTTAAGGAAGCTGTGAAGAAGATATTTTGGAACAGTAAGGGAAGGAAAAGAAACTTCCTAAATACAAGAATAAGTTTATAATTCTTAAGTAACAACTTAAATATTACATAAAAAGAGAATCCAGGTGGCTTAGGAAACCTAAAAGAATAAATAAGAATCTGGAGAAATATTCCTACTCAGTGGCTCCAACAAATTCTAATTTGTAAGGCTTTGAGTTCTCAGTGAAAGACTCTATACTTGAGCATCCCTTCCATGAAAATATCATCTAAGCAAGAGATGTGCCACTTTTAGTTGGATTTTGAGAGATCAATAAAACACAGACTGCCATGTCATGATAAAAATTAGAATTTACCTAGTCAAACTTCATCATTTTAAAAATTTAGAAAATGAGTGTCAGAGAACTAAAGAAACTATTTCTCAGTTATTTCAGTTGAAAGTTTCAAACTGAATATACAAAGGGTTCTACATATTTTATAGCGAGAGAATAAGTGAATTCAGAAACTACTAAAAGAAAAACAGAGGTAAGTTGTGAGAGTTGAAATATGCTTCCCATTTCAGATAAAGTATAGTATTTTCTTCAATTTCACAAAACTGGAAAGGGAATGGGATCTAGACAAGGTAGAAAAAATTGGTGTTAATGAGGTAATTAGAAGATTTTTTTTTGTTTTGTTTTCATAGGTTACAAACCACAAAATAGGAAGCTTAGAATGGGAAAGTCAAAGACAACCAAGCAAGCAAATATATTCTCACGGTTTAACTCACAGAATGACTGACAACAAAAAATGGATCACCTGCCCTGATGCAGGGTAAAACAATAACAACAACAAAAATCCAGAATATATGTAAATGAATTATAGTGACAGTTAACAATTCTCAAAAAGATGTTAAAAATCTCTAAAAGAAAAAACCCTATAGAAAAAAGCATGAAAAATATTTTATCAATAAAAAACTGCCATGTCATAATTTTAGTAGAAAATAATTGGATTTATTAAAATACATCCCCCTGGGAAAATGACCTCCTTTAATAAATACATTTAAGATTTTAAAAATCAGAAATATGAAAATTCTGAAAAGTTCTTTCCATACATACATCCAAAATTTTATAAATAAAGAAGTAATTTTTTATTCACTTAAATTTTCCCTTTCCTCATGATTTATTTTAAATTAAGCAATATAAAATGCTAAGTCAGTTTCACTTAAAGTTGCAGTAGAACTAATTCTAATAATAAAATAACCCCTTACAGCAAGTCTTTGAATGATTAGAGGATTTTCAGATAATTTCTTGTGAATGCAAACAAGATAATCATAGAAGTGCATATATCAAGTAGCCCTTTCTTCAAACACTAGTGGTTATGCATATTTAACAGAATGCAAATATTGACTTTTCTGATAGCAAGTGGATCAGATTGAAAAGTGTCTGATGGGAAACTATAATCATTTTGTGGAATGCAGCAATGACCTTCATACCTCCTATGCCAAGGGTGTATTCTACTTGAATCTCTGATTCTACTAACCTTCAAACAATTTACACAACTTGAGAAATAAAATAGACAACTAGAAAATGGCAGTCGCTGCCAATACAACAAAGGTTTGGAAGAAATAAACAGACCTCATGTCTCAATGTTTCTTAGGCAATCCAAAGCAAGAAAGCCTAAGGTTGCAATTGACTTCTCAAAAAGACAAACTAGCACATGAAAAACTTCCTCCCTCTGAATAAACAGAGAAGAGAAAAGGTCAGCCAACTGTAAACCAAGGAATCAATATGCTCTGGAAATATAATACACAATTAAAGTATTTAATGTTTCAATGAGAAAAATATCCTAGTACATTTCAATCAAGATACCATTAGAAATATCACATGTTTTACACTTCATGAACACAGATTTTTCATGTTTCAAATAGCAGCTAAAACATAGCTATGGATTCAAAGCTTAAAGAAATATGGCTGACTGAAAATAGACATATATAGGTACTCTGACAAATAAAAAACAAATGCTTTTTTATTGAAATGTTAAATGCATTAGACAGTAGAAGTTCCAGTCCAGTCTCAAAAGGATATATACTGCATGATTCCATTCATAGGTTACTCCGGAAAAGGAGAATGTGTAAGGACAGAAAAACAAGTCTGCAGTTGGCAGAGGTTGTGGGGATGATCTGACTATGAAGGATAAGCATTACAGGTTATTCCTGGGTAATGGATCTGTTCAGTACCTTGATTTTGGTGGTGTTTACAGGATGCTAAACAGCTCTGTGAATGAAAATAAGTGACAGTGATACATTTCATGTATATGTGTATGGGTAGATAGAAATATAGAGGTAGATATAGAAAGTTATTTACTCATATATCCCTTGCTTATGTTGATGGTGGTTATACAGGAGAATATGTTGTCAAACTCATAGAAAATGCCCATGAATGTTTACAGGAGTTTCATTCATAATTACCAAAACTTGGAAGAAACCAAGATGTTCTTCATTAGGTGCATAAATTTATAAATTGTAGTATATCCCAACAATGGAATATTATTCAGCACTAAAAAGAAATGAGCTATTCAGTCATGAAAAGACATGGAGGAAAATGTTATCGAGTAAGAGAAACCAGTCTAAAAAGTATACATACAGTATGATTATAACTAAATGACATCCTGGAAAAGGCAAAACTACAGTGGAATTACTCTGTATAGAGACAATAATATTGTATGCATGTCATATACAATAATATTGTATGCATGTCATATTGGTATTGGTATTTACCAATACCAATAATTTAATTATACCTCAGTGTTGCTACTAAAGCATATTGAAAAGACTTAGAGATATAGAAAATAGCTTTAGATAATCTCTTCCCATAATTTTAAAGTAAAATTTAAATACTCAAAATAAAATAAGATGAAGTTTACATGCTACACAGTTTAATGGTTTCTATTCAACTAGTGATGCTGGGCGTTTATTTAGTTAACCCTGTTTTAGAAAATTAGACATTTATACAATCTTAAAGAGTCTCCATGTGACCCTCATGTTGCAATAAAACTACAAAATAAGTTATATTTTTTGCAAGAGAGATATATTAGACTATATATAAAATATCTTCTTTATCTAAACACTTTAGTAACAAAGCTGCTCAGTTTTATATTGGGGGTTTGATGCACCACAAAAAATGGTGTTATAAAATCATTATCAATAAAGTTAATGAATAAATGTGAGTGAATTGTTACAAGAATATATATATAAAATAAAAAAGGGAACATAGTAACTGAAAATAGAATAAAAGATATATATTATTCTATTTTATTTATTTATTTATTTGAGAGACACAGAGAGAGAGCAAATTGGGGGAAGGGAGAAACAGAAGGAGAGGAGGGGAGAGCCAAGCTGACTCTGCACTGAGCATGGAGCCTGATGTGGGGCTCAATCTCACAACTCCGAGAACCTGACCTGAGCTGAAACCAACAATCAGACGCTTAACAGAATAAGTCACCTGGCTTCCCTCAGCTATTCTTCTTTTATAAATTTAACATTAACTTATATATATGTAAACTCTATTACCCTTATATATATATTTTTTTCCATCATAGTTCATTAAGAAATACAATGGATGATACAATTAGATATGAAAATGCATAGGATGACAAGAACATAAATACTAAACTCAAAGCCATTATTTTGTTATTTTCTTGTACAAACATTTTTAGTTTAGCTCATTGTGAAGCATCATAACCTTAGTCAGAAATGACTGAATCAACAACTTACTTCTAAACTCTTTCTAGTGGATGGAATTTATGAGCTACAACCCACAAAGCTTTAAATTGAATCACAGCTACCAAGTGATTACTCCTTCTAGTTGGGTGTTAGACATGCATGTCCAAACTTACTATCTCCACTGACCTACAGGTCAAAATACAGCAGCTACTATCAGGATGTTAACAATGGAGTCCCAGAAGTGAGAGAAGGGAAATAGACTTTATAAAAAAAAACAAAATCAAAACCAAAACAAAACAATGAGAACCCTCTACATGTGGTCTAAATTCCCAATATTAACTTCCTAAAGAAAATTTATTACACTGTTATTTGATTTGAAAATACTACCAAGACTTAAAAATAAAAGGGCTATGAAGACATTCAAGTTGGAAATACCATGTTTTAGTTTCATATAATTTTCATTTCATTTTAATATAAAATAGCTCACATAATGCAATTGGTTTGTCTAATACCTAGTGAATAATCAATGTTATTTTATAATGTGCATCCCACCTTCTATGTAGGATAACTGGACTTTGGGAAAGCGGAAAGAACTGAGTTCCTAGAGAACAAATACCAACATTATAAAGTCATGTCAGTGGCTAGAGCACCAGCTCTTCTCAGCTCTGCATATCTTCTCTCTCACTTGGTCATTTTAGTGTTTCTGTTGGCAGATAATTATGTGGACGAATTCTTCATGTATTCTATCGAATATTTTAAAATATAAATATAAGTCAAGCCTCTTTATTACTGACCATTTACAAATATTCATCAAAGATCCATTATATTACTAATATTCTAAAGGCAGGGTGTACAGTGACCCACACAGATGGAATCCCTGCCTTCAGGTAGCTCACATTTTAGTGAGGGGATGGACAAGAAACAGGATAAACCAACAAAATATATAGTTTGTTAGACGGTGATTAAGGCCATGAAAGAAGAGAAAAACATGGATAGAAGAGAGGAAGTGAGAGGATAGGAAGTTTCAGTTTTTAAGAAAAGGGTCCCAAGGAGGATGGCGTGGCAGGAGCAACATGAAAGAAAAGAAAATAGGGTTGCAGTAAGGGGGGCCCGTCCTGCAAGACCTTGGAAGTAGATCTGGCTTTCCTGCAGGGCCCAGTGGAGAACTCTGGGAGTGGGCTGAGCAGGGCAGCGGCTTCATCTTAATCACTCTGGCTGCTGAATTGGGAAGAGTTTGAAGGAAGGAAAGGTCAGGCACAAGAAGAGCTAATTGGGGTAAGCTCAGGAGAGGTGATTGTGGTTTGTACAAACACAGCGGCAATAAATTGGTGGGGCAGCTCAGAGCTTGGAGCTGTTTTTTGTTGTTTTTAAGATTTTATTTATTTATCTGATACAGAGTGAGAAAGCAAGAGCGAGTGAGAGAGAAAGAGAGCACTCAGCAGCAAGGGGAAGGGGCAGAGGGAGAGGGAGAACCAAAGGCACCACTGAGCAGAGAGCCCCATTCAGGGCTGATCCCAGGACCCTGAGATCATGAGTCCAAGGCAGACACCTAACCCACTGAGCCACCCAGGCACCCCAACAATATGTTTTGAATATAAAGACTAAGATTTCCCAAGAGACTAAGTGAAAGAAAAGAATCTAAGTTGATAGCAAGATTTGACTGAACACATGAAAAGAACAAGTAGCCATTAATTGAGAAGGGAAAGACAGCAAGAGAGATGTATTCTACTTTGGATAGAATAAATCTGAGAAGTCTTTAGCCGTTCATGTACAGATATTTTTCAATACGTCCTGCAAATGGTATGTATGTTTTGTCTTCTACATTTGATATCAAGTGATCATTCCATGGCTTGGATGTCAGATGTAAAAGAATATTTTTCAAAATTTGTCAACAATTATTTTTTTTAATAACTCAGTGATATGATTGGTGCACAAACTGAAAAAAAAATCATGATACCATTATGTAAATTCATTTCCAGAATTCATTTCAGAGGCCCTTAGTAGATCATGCTTCAAAGAAAGAAAGAAAGAGAGGCTTATGAGTCAACTTTATTACTAAATAGCAACAAGTCAACTTAAAAAAAGGAAAAAATTACTTGAAAGTACATAATATTTGAAAAAACAGAATATGATTTAAAACTGTAAATTCATGTCTTTCTCAATAGTACACAATAAATTTACCTTTGCATGAGTTTTAATCTTAATAATAGTCAAAAGTAAACTACTTAAAAGTAAATGGAAAAACAATAAACCATGTGCTTTCAGTGTGTATGGAAATCAAAACCTTCAAAGCTGTATGATTATAGGATTTTGTCACACTTTATTACAGGCTCACCAGAGAAAGACTTTTTAAATAAACTTGGCTTTTGAAACTAAGAATGCCTTTCATGGAATGCTGTTTGTGTAGGTTGGAGGAGTGGCAGTGAATAAAATTAACATTACATTTACTTTGACCTGATTTGCAGTTTTTGTAAATGTGTGTGTATGTGTGTGTTTGTGTATGTGCATGTGTTTGTGTGTGGTGTGCAGATGTCTGTGGATAAGGTAGTTGTTTTATTTGGAATACATAATTGACTCAAAATGTTAGCAATTTGTGCATTAAGATTACATGTTATTTAAAGAGGGCTACTCTGTTGGGATGCAAGTTTAGGGAGGGAAATCAAATTCTCACTCTGTTTAAAAAAGTGATGATGACAAAATAATACTGATACATTATACATCATACACCAAGGAAACTGCGTAAGATTACACATACTTTCATATGCACAGCATGGGTTACTGATAACCAATCTATAGATAAATTTGGAATTCTGTGCTTTTGCCAATTAAAAGAGTGAGAAAGAAAATGACTTGTCCATATTCACATAGTGGAGAGACAATAGAATGAGGATTCCAAACCAGACAGTCGACCACTAAAGCCCGTACTTGACTTGCTATTAATGTGTCATGACTTTATGTATCACCTATTTCCTTTGGGTGACCTATCTTCCATGAACAAATGCTCCCTTAGTACATAAGGGGAAGATTATTCTTATCAACCTTAAACAGATGGATCAGAGTTACCAATTTGTCAGCATTTAGGAATATAGTAATGAAAAATCAGCATCAGTACTTTTGTACAGAAGACACTGTATCACATCAAATATATAAAATAGAATAAAGCACTAAGTTGGTAATGAATTGTTAATTTGCATTTTCTAAATATTTCCCTCAGCATGTTGACAGTTTCCAAAGTATTTAATATGTAGTCAGTTTTTTGATATTTGGATATATATTCCCTTTGATAGCTAATGAAAACGTACTGCTTTCAGTTAGCCAAAAGAACTCTCTGGCAACCCATACCACACTTCAGATAACCTATCAGAATCTTAAGGTCTGCTATTCTCCTAAAAAGACGACTTGGTACTCTTAAACAGCAGTCACCTCAGATGGATCTGAAACCACTTTGTTAGAGAGAGAGAAATACACAAGAGTTAAGGCTGTTAAAATTACTTGCTAACCAAGGCACTGAAGTGCCAGAGAAGTAAAGGCTGGTGCCTAGAAAAAGGTAACTTTTGCTAACAAATTCAATCCTGAGAACAACTATATGAATTAGCACCTATAATCTCCATTATGCAGAAAGGGATCTGAGATTCAAACATATTACATAAACAGCCCAAGGTAATATATCGTGTATCTGGCCAAGCCACATCTTAGCCATGAATTATCTGACATCTGTGGGTATCCTGTAGGCTCTTTAAGCTAAGGTTGATCACCAGTGAAATAGTTTTTCTTTCCAGAACGTGCTCTCCTTCCAAGATTCACCTTCACAATGTACAGTGAACATCCGCCACTTTTGTCCCCTGCAGCATCTTTTCCTGTCCTCTCCTATCCAAATTTACCATCGACTCTGAGTTCCACTGCAGTCGAATTTCATTGCTATTGTCATAACTTAGGAATTCATATTTCTCACAAGCCTCCCCTTCAACTGCTTTGTCTGTTTCCTTTGTTTCATCCATAGTCTACATAGCTGCTGATGTGTTCCTTTGGATATGTAAAAAATGATTATATTTAAAACCGTTCAATAGCCTTTGCCCTACAGGATCTTTCTTTTTTCCCCTCTGGAATGGAAATTCACCCTTTCACGTACCACCTGCTGTGCACTCCCCCTCCCCCCAACTATGGAACCACTGGCTCAGATGATTGCTTAATAAATCTGCCAACTTTATTAGCTTTCTGCAATTATTGTACTGAAGGGCTATATTTTTGTGTGTCTTGAACGTTTGATTATAAATAAGGAATCCAACTGTACTTCAAGAAGACTATCTATTGCTAATTAGAAAATATTTTTAACCTCACAAAAATCATTCTCTCGGGATAGTTGTTATGACAGGAGAATCTTATTTTTATGGTTAAAAATATGTACCACGTTTTAGTAGGCAATTATATTTAAAGTATGAAATCACCACTCCAATAAAATTTATGTGAGTACAGTCAAAACATATGCTAATTAGATCTTTCATGGATGAGTCAGACAAATGTATATTGTCTGTACATTTTATTAATTTATATTTTTACAATGTTTTATTTAACTTTTTATTATTACTTTTTTGAGGAGCAAATAAAGTATGTTAAGTTAATTTTTTTTTAATTTTTTTATTTTTTATAAACATATATTTTTATCCCCAGGGGTACAGGTCTGTGAATCACCAGGTTTACACACTTCACAGCACTCACCAAAGCAGCCATCAAAAGAAATGAAATCTTGCCATTTGCAACAACATGGATGGAACTAGAGCGTATCATGCTTAGTGAAATAAGTCAAGCAGAGAAAGACAACTATCATATGATCTCCCTGATATGAGGAAGTGGTGATGCAACATGGGGGCTTAAGTGGGTAGGAGAAGAATCAATGAAACAAGATGGGATTGGGAGGGAGACAAACCATAAGTGACTCTTAATCTCACAAAACAAACTGAGGGTTGCTGGGGGCAGGGGGTTTGGGAGAAGGGGGTGGGATTATGGACATTGGGGAGGGTATGTTAAGTTAAATTTTTAAAATTATTTTGAGCTAAAGAAGTCCTCAGATTAGAAATATAAATATATTCATAAACATAATTTTCATCACAGGACTTATTTGATGAATTAAACAATTTATTTTTCATACAAAAGTTTTATGGTTTAATAGATTTTCCTTATTAGTTTCAGAATATATCGAGGATGAGTAGTGCAAATGGATACAATTGACAAAAGAATAACTTACATGAAGCACTGAGGAAGGAATGCAGGATAAACACATATCCAATCTCAATCCCTAAAAAATGTAGGCAATCTATGTAAATTCCAAATATCTTCTGCATTTATAGCAAATATATATATACAGGTTCATGTATGTATATATATTCCTTGCAATGGATGTTTCAGTTGAAAGAAAGTCAAATAAGCCATACTGTAAATGACAAAGTTTTTTAAGTCTCCATACTTAACAATGTGTGCACATGTGTGTGTGTGCACATACATGTAAGTGTATGAATGTGAGTGTAGGTCATAGGGCCTATACTATGCCTCATGTTCAGAAATGAAGCAACAGTTTTCTTGATACCTCCAGTTAGAACCAGACAAGAACAATGAATCTTGAAACACTGAAAAAATTTTAAAAATTAAAAAATAAACTTAAAAAAAAAATATTGGGGCACCTGGGTGGCTCAGTGGGTTAGGCCTCTGCCTTCAGCCCAGGTCATGATCCCAGCGTCCTGGGATAGAGCCCCGCATCGGGCTCTCTGCTCAGTGGGGACCCTGCTTCCCACCCTCTCTGTCTGCTTCTCTGCCTACTTTTTATTTAAATTCCAGTTAGTTAACAAACAGTGTAACATTAGTTGGGTATACAATTTAGTGATTCAGCATATCCATAGACACCCTGTGCTCATCACAACAAGTGCCCTCCTTAGTCCCCGTCCCCTATTTCCCTCACTCCTCCACCCATCTCCCCTCTTGTAACCATCAGTTTATTCTCCATTATTGAGTCTGATTCTTGGTTTGCCTCTCTCTTTCTTTTTTTGGTCCCTTTGCTTATTTGTTTTGTTTCTTAAACGCCACATACAAAAAATCATAGGGTATTTGTTTTTCTCTGAATTATTTCACTTCACATTAAACTCTCTAGCTCCACCCATATTATTGCGAATGGCAAAATTTCATTCTTTTTTATGGGTGAGTAATATTCCCTTATATATACACAAACTCTTCTTTATCCATTCATCCATTGATGGACATTTGGGTTCTTTCCATAATTTGGGTACTGTAAGTAATGATGCTATAAACAATGGCATTCATGTTTCCCTTTGAAAGAGTATTTTTGTATTCGTTGAGTAATTACCTAGTAGTGTAATTGCTGGATAGTAGGGTAGTACTATTTTTAACTTTTTGAGGAAATCCCATACTGTTTTCCAGAGTGCTGTACCAGTTTGCATTCTCACCAATAGTGTAAGAGGGTTCTCTTTCTCTGTATCCTTGCCAAACCTGTTGTTTCTTGTGGTGTTGATTTTAGTTATTCTGACACATGTGAATTGACATATCATTACAGTTTTGACTTTAATTTCCTTGATGATGAGTGATGTTGAGCATCTTTTCATGTGCCTTTTGGCCATCTGTATGTCCTCTTTGGAAAAACATCTATTCATGTCTGCTGTCCATTTTTAAATTGGATTATTTGTTTTTTGGGTGTTGAGTTTTATATGTTCTTTATATATTTTAGATACTAACCCTTTATCAGATATGTCATTTACAAATGTCTTCTCCTATTCAGTAGGTCCCCTTTTAGTTTTGTTGACTATTTGCTGTGCAGAAGTTTTTATTTTTATAAAGTCCCAATAGTTTATTTTTGCTTTTGTTTCCCTTGCCTTGGGAGACATTTCCAGTAAAAAGTCACTATGGTGGTTGTCAAAGAGGATAGTGCTTATGTTCTCTAGGATTTTAATAACTTCCTATCTCACATTTAGGTCTTTAATCCATTTTGAATTTTTTTATTTTTTAATAAAGATTTTTTTTTATTTATTTGACAGACCGAGATCACAAGTAGGCAGCCAGGCAGGCAGAGAGAGGTGGAAGCAGAGAGCTCTCAGCAGAGAGCCCAATGTGGGGCTCAATCCCAGGACGCTGGGATCATGACCTGAGCTAAAGGCAGAGGCTTTAACCCCCAGGTGCCCCTTGAATTTATTTTTGTATAATGTAAGAAAGTGGTCAAGGAATGTCTTTCTAAAGGACCCGGGAGCTACCTATTTAAAATCAAGAAAGTTAGTGTCCTTATCTCTTACTCACTTCCAGAAGGTAGGGACATAACTTTGATAAGCAACCTTAGCAAATGCAGATGGCCTAATCCCATTGACCAACTTTGCTGTGAAGTGAGATCCTCCTGTACCTAACCCATTACTTCACTCCACCATTTACAGCCCTCTTACCTTTTGCTCTAGGGGAGTTGAGTTTGAAGTTTCTCCCCTATTGCAAGGTTCTTAACCCCTATTGCAATGCCTTAAATAAAATTTTGCCATTTTTAACAAGTATCTACTGCAATTTGTTTTATAGTAACTATCCAATATATATAGCTAAAAGAGTATTTGATTGAATTGCTTTTGGATGAATAACCAGTCAATTTAGTCAATTGATTCCTTCATGCAAAGAGGGACTTAAATAGGTTGTAGCTTCTCCTTCTATACAACATAAATTGCACAAAGAAATATGTACTATTGTATTTACTTATTAAACAAAAATATTTTTCAAAGGAATATAAAGATGTAAAAAATTATTTGTTAGTTGTTCAAGTGATTAACCCTGAACAAATGTGCTAATGAACACTATTATTCCCCCAAAAGTGGCATGTTAGAAAATAAGTTTGCAAATTCATTTTACCAGTACAAGTGAAATAAATAATTTTTAGTATGTTATTAAATAAATTATAACAATTCACTTATTAAGATGAAATATCTATAATAAAATATTAGATTCTAAATTTTTTCTTATATTGCTTCTGTTTTATAGTTGCATTTCAACATAAATGTTATACTACTTTATTTTGTAGAAAATTTACTTTTTAACATACAACTCTAAAAATATTCCCAATTATTTGGATAAGTTTGGGGGTGATCTATGGCTTTTTAAATTCTAATTCTGGCTTTATTCATAAACTGTCTTTTTTTATAAGTACATTATCTTCAATTTTCTGTGAACTGCACTGTTTTTTAAGCACAGTGTTCTATGAGTGATAGGATTTTGTGACTTCTACTCCGGTGTATAAGTTTATTACCACAATGTCATACAACCAGATGAAACTTCCAAAAGCTTATATAATCCAAGATAGGCATTAAAAAATATCAGCTACATGTACAAGCTATTTTAAAATATTCTACTTCTTCTGGCTAACTTAATTTTAGGGAAAAAATTAAAAAGATTAAAAACATAGAAATGAGAATAAAATATCACCTGACAGCTTAGATGCAAAGCCAATTGTGAAGTGCTTGAGAAAAAGCTTTACAGAGCAACATAAGAAAATAAATGAGGCTATAATTAGATCGAGAATACTGGCAAGCACTCTTGACTTTGAAATTTTCCTACTCAGTCTCTGAAATAACTTAAATTACCAGGGGTGCAGCCCTGTCAGTAACCAATAACCAAACTGGATGATACACCTGTGATTATTATGTTATCATATACTGCTTTCATTAAAGGAATGAGGCTTCCTATCAAGAGTAAAATATTCAAGATCTGAGAAGAAGAAATCAATGGGCTGAAAATATTGTTTAAATTAAAACAATGTTTTCAGAAATGTCTAGGATGATGTCAAAGATGGCAGAGGTTAGAGCTTTGGACTCATTATGGTGCTAAAAATACAAAAATATTATATACTCTAATAAGAAAGAACATATGTGATTTTTCTATTGTCTATAAAAATAATAGGTAACATGTATTGATCAAAATAAACTATGAGAATTCTATTAAAAGCATGTCCAATATCCAAAATATCAATAATAAATTATTGCTACATTTCAAGTCTTCAGACATGTTCATATTTTAATAAAGGTTATTTATAAAAGCATTAATTTATTTTATTTCCACTCTGAAAGTAAAATGAAGTTAGCTATTTAATATAAAGTTTATATGCTTTAATTAAAATATATTATCTGCACAGATAAATGCTGTGCCACAAGGACCAAAAGTTACATAATACCCGGATATTTAAAATACCAATAATAATTAAAAAAAAAAAAAACAAGCAATCCCCTGAAAGTAAAGTTAAACATTGAAAAGAGAATATTAACTTTAATCTGGTCCTATAAATTGATAATTAATGAGAAAACAAATTCACTCTGAAATTATCTTCTTTTGTGTATAGTAAATCTCTTTCTAATTAACTGTGTATAGTAAACACTTTATGGTGCCAATAAGATATTTGTACTAATCAGCAAATAGATTGTCTAAAATTGTCTAATAAGAGAATTACACTCTTCTGGGAAAATTACAATGCATTATATATGCACAAATGATCATTTGGATAAAACATTTTAATGTGGCTGAATTAATACCATGATAGCCAACAAATTTCATTTATGCCTCAGTTATATGTTAATTTTAGAAATGAAAAATTCAAGCATAATCCATAAATTTTATAAATTTAATAGCCTACATGAAATAATGATGTAAAAAGCAGAGTTTTTATCCTCCTTGTCTAGATAATTCATGTGAAAACTATTACAGTCACCTTTAGTCTAGTCAAAAGTTAGGAAAGATTTCAGAAGTCAAATCCAGCTCTGATTTCCCAGATAAAACAAGTAGATTTTTCAATGCAAGTAACGGTTTTTGCTGGATATTTCAGGCATCATAAGGCCAGCCTGCACTGAGTGATTTAAGATGGAAATTGATTCTGAAGCTGATTTGATATATTGGATTTGAAGTTCTTTTCCTTAGGGGCTATCAGGAGAACAGATGTCAAGAGGTTTGACTTTTGGCAGCATCAACCAAAATCCATGTGCTTACACTGATGCCTGCCAGGCACAAAGATACAAGTATCCATAGGTTCAATAGTTCATGCTTTAAAATTGAACACTGAATATTTTCCTTTTTAAAAAATTATACTACTTACAAACTTAAAAGAACTAAAAATGCCATATTTGTTGCATTTATTTAAATGTAAACTTCTGCAAACTTACATATCTATGGAGGCTAAGGTAGTATTCTTGGATTTATTGTGCAAAACCACCTTTGTAAAATGACCCTGATAGTCTAATTGGGATTGAGAAGCTCTTACTAAAATGCATGCTTTTATTTTCTAGAAGTAGGTCATAATTATAAGCTGTCTTACAGGGGTTGTGGAAGTAGATGTAAAGTAGAAATTATAGCCCTTGGTACAAAATCAGGGAGCACCATAATAGAGAGACAGAAAAAGGGGGAGGCAGAATATGCCTGGAAATGCTTCCAAAGTTATCAAAACTGGAAGTGTTGGAAAGAGGTTAGTACAAGTAGCATACAATTGTATATAGACAATTCAACTTGATATTCCATTGATTCACATCTATTAGAAACTATATATTTTAAACTAAGTGGATCAATAAGCTCATTTTTTAATTTGATCCCCCAAATACCAAACAATAATGATAAATCCTGAGATTTTAAAATCTTGATTTAATTTCACAATAACTAACAACTACAAGCCTACTACAGGCCAGGAACTGAATACTGTACTTTATTATCTTTATCACAATCATTTTTATTAATTTTTTATTTTTTATAAACATATATTTTTATCCCCAGGGGTACAGGTCTGTGAATTACCAGGTTTACACACTTCACAGCACTCACCAAAGCACATTCCTCAAAATGTTGAAAATAGAACTGCCCTATGACCCAGCAATTGCACTATCACAATCATTTTTAAAGAGGGAAACTCCTCAGCAAGTTTTAAAGTGTATTGGGTACAATGTAAGATTACAATCCAGTTAAAAGAATTATAGGTGGAACCCCAGTATTTCATAAGTGTGTATGTGTCTGCTTATCACCTTTATTTTTAACAACATGCGTGGAAAGGTGACTGGTGTTATTTCCTCTTGTATACAAGAAGGACGTCAAAGATACGAAGTAAAACCGAGAAGACAGTAGGTACTAAGGACTGAGAAAATGAGGCATTGCTGAATAGCAGATAAGAACCACATACCCATGAATTTGAATCCCAACTCAGTCATTTGGTGGCCATTAGATCTTAGACACATTGCATGATGTTTATGGTTTTTCATTTTCCTCATTATACATGAAGTATACAATAGTGAGCATATTTATCTGTTGTGAGCTGTCAACTGCATAATACACTGAAGTCTCCTGATAAGAGTAGAAGACTAGGAATACCTGGATGACTCAATTGGTTAAGCATCTGCTTTTGGTTCAGGTCATGATCCAAGGGTTCTGGGATTGAGGGCTACATCAGGCTCCTTGCTCAGTGGGAAGCCTACTTCTCCCTTTGCCTGCCACTCCCCATGCTTGTACTCCCTCTCTCCCTCACTCTCTGACAAACAAATAAATAAAATCTTTAAAAAAATAATATGCGCCTAGGGCACTTATGTTTGTATGCCTGTGTATATACATGGATAACATTCAGTTAACTGTGGGTTACTAAATGTTACATTTAGTAACATGTTCAGTACTACAGGAAATCATAGCATTATTGCTAAATGTTAGCACCAGGATTCAAGCCCAATATTATTTTTACACCCAAACCAGTATTTTCACTGCACTAGTGCCAAAGCCAGAAATGCTCATTGTCTTAACTGCTTTGATGCAGATTAAGAAAAATGATTTATTCTTCTTTCCCTTCATTTTTATTTAAAATTCTATACCTAATTGGATATATCATTTCAGATACTGTCACAGTTTAAGGAAGTATAAGGAGACACTGTTTATCCATTAGGACAAAAAAATTATTACGAAGGTAATCATAATTTTATATGGTTGTAAGATAGAGTTGAAAACACCTACTCATTTGTTAAAAGGTATATCATTATTTGGTTTGATCAATTGTTATAAATTCAACATTTTTATAGGAATATTGTACCTTAGTTGATGATACACAAAAATTCTATATTTCAATCAGCTCTTCCACAAACACAAAGATTGGTATTTTATGATTTTATACACAACTTTTATAACTAATGAGAATGCCTACTCCATTAAATAGTTATAACTCACAAACTAACTCAAAAATTCCATTTGAAAATAATTTCAGAGATTTATGTAAAACATCACACATCTCCTTTCTCTTTCCTTTTTCTAGTTAAATCACATTATGTTAATTTTTTTATGGGCTGAATCACTATTTTTGAAATAAACTTCTTGTGATAGTTAATTTTATGTGTCAACATGACTCGTCATGGGGTGTCAGATTAAATATTACTTTTCAGAATGTCTCTGAAGGGGTTTCTAGATGAGATTAGTATTTGAATTTGTGGATTTAGTAAAGTAGATTGCCTTTCTCAATGGGAGTAGGCACCATCCAACCCACTGAAGGCCTGAACAGAAAAAAATAGGGAGAAAGGAAGAATTCACCTCTTTTTTCTACCTTATTGTTTGAGCTAAGGCATCATCTCATATTCTCCTCTCCTTGACTGGAATTTATACCACCAATTCCTCTGGTTCTCAAGCATTTGGACTCAGAATTAATTATACCATGGCTTTCCTGGGTCCAGCTTGCAAATAACAGATTATTCAACCCCTCTGCCTCCATAATTATGTAAGAATGGGTTTTCTAAATTGGTTTTTGAGATTTTCAGTTTGCTGTCCAATCTGATTAAGTTTAAAGACACTCATGACTATGTTTCAGCAGTAAAAGGATACTGATAGTCAATGGCATGAACTGTTCATAGAGATATGCAAAATATCTACACTTTTTACAGGATACTCCTAATCAATTACTTATAAAAAACAAAGAGCAAGGAGATTTTCTTTTTTTAAAGAGTGACCTGTGGTGATACTACCCTTTTGTTATTTTATTTTTATTATGTTATGTTAGTCACCATATAGTACATCATTAGTTTTTGATGTAGTGTTCCATGATTCATTATTTGTGTAAAACACCCAGTGCTCCATGCAATCTGTGCCCTCCTTATTACCAATCACCAGGCTCACTCATCCCCCGACCTCTGAGCTAGGAGATTCAGTGTATGATACCTTCAAACTTTTTTTTTTTTGAAAACTGATGAATACAGTGACATTGGTTTGTTACTCCTAATGTCATTGGACAAAGTGGTGAAAGAAAAGGATGAGTTCTGGGATTTGAATTTCCAACTCAAACATTACATAAATGACCTAAAATACCATTGGTCATTCAAGCTATGTAGCTGGGGGAGAAGATTAACCCTACATTTATAGCAGCCTCCTATAAGACAGCCCTAATTCTTCCCAGTATCACCCGTCACCACACTTTTTCTGCCTCTAGACCTTAACTACACTCATGTCTCAACAAGCCCCTAACGGCAAGGCACAAAATGTGATCCACAAGGAGGTGTGTTACACTCCAAAAGAACAACTTGAGTTTTCTAGTGTATACAGACAGATACCTGCAGAACATGTGTGGGCATAGATATTAAGGGTGGGAGATAACCGTGACAGAACATAATGTTGAATAAGGCTGAATTTATTGACCTGGGCTCACTAAGAAGAGATTACACATTTAATGTTGTCATTTTGACTGTTAGAATTAGAAAGGGCTCTAAAAGTTTACTTGGTTGGTTGATTGAAACATGGACCAAAAGGTGGTCCCTCCATGAATGAATCAGAAGTGCCAGACATGCCTTGGTTTAACGTAGAAAAGGGGATTCAAAGGAAGATTGAAATGTTACAATGGAAAGGTTCTAGAAGACATATCTTTTACTGATGCTAGGAAGAATAGATTTGTGAGGAAAGTCCTGATATCCTTGAAGAGCTCTGTGATAACATTTCTCTGTAGAAGAGACTTCATATGGGAACCAAGTTTCTGAATTGGGAAACCTAAATATGATAGGAGTAATTGCATCCTGGGGTGGCAGGGGCCTAGTGGCAGCACTCAACTGCCAAAGTCAAGGTGAACATGGTTACTGTAATGGACAGCAGATTCAAAGCAGCAATCAGAATAACCCAACATATGCAGACTGTGGCATTGGTGAGTTGGTTATGGTGTTCCTATAAATGAGATAGGAAACTTACTAAATCCTTACTTGATCTATATAAGCAAAAAAAAGTTCTAGTTCAAGTAACAAAAGTCCAACCTGAATCCTAAAAACAGAGAGTCATGGGACCTCAATCAATTCCTAGACTTGAGATAATTTACAGTGTTCTAACTCCTGGAATGATGAGGAATCCAGGTCACCTGGAGGAAGGACACTATTGAAAATTTTTACTGTTAATCTTTCCCTACCCTTTCCCAAAGGGACCTACAGCTTAGATAACTTTACATCAGGGAAAAGGAAATAATCAGACTTTCCAGGGATGACTGGATACTGGGTCTGCACTGACAATAATTTCATAAGACTCAAAAGGTCACCATGACCCACAGTCAGAAAAGAAGTTTGTGGAGGTCAGGTAATCTATAAAGCTGATCCACCACTTGAGCTATATAATCCAGAAGATGCAATAGTGCTTCAAGTCTTAGTGGCAGATAGCAATGCTGTTTGCAGGCTTTTGAAGGCCCTTATAAGTAACTCACAGTGCAGGCTTTTAGAATTTGGAAACAAGGCCCTGCCATCATCCACAAAGGACTACTCTCCTTTTGAGAGACAACTTTTGAAATCTACTTGGCTTTACTAGAGACTAAAACTTAACCATGGGTCACAAAGTTACTGTGTGACCTGGGATACCCAACATAAACTGTGTGTTATCTGATCCACCAAGTCATACAGTTGAGCATATACAGAAATATTACATCATTAAATGGAGTGATATATACTTGAATGGGACCAAGTGAGCTCTGAAGGTACAAGTTTTATGGGGAAGTAGCTCAATCACCCATGGTTCCCAGGCTTACTACATTGTCTTCTCTTTACCAGCCTGAACCTATAGCCTCATGGGGAGTTTCCTATCATAGGTTGACATTGGAAGAGAAAACTTGGGCCTGATTTACAGATAGTTCAGTGGAATATGCAGGCCCTACCCCAAAGTAGATAGCTACAGTAATACAGCCTCTTTCAGGGACATTCCTAAGGAATAGGACTAAGGTGAATTTTCCCAATGGAAAAAAACTTCGAGAAGTTCACGTGATGTCTCATATGAATACTCATTAAAGGGTGACCTCAGCAGAAGAGGATTTTAATAATCAGGAAGGTAAAATTACTGCATATATTCTGGATTTGGATTAAACTACAATTAACCTCTTTCCCAGCCACCTTTATCATTGCCCCATTAGCTCATGAAAAAATTGTCCATAGTGGTGAGGATGGAGACATTCATGGTGGATGAACGTGATGACTTCCACTCATCAAAGCTGACCTGGCTGTGTACCACAGCTGATCATCCTTTCTACCAGCAATAGAAACCAACACTGAGATGCACTCTCAACATACACTCTCTGTGGCGATCAGTCAGTTCTCAGGTAGCAGGCTGGTTACATCAGACCACATCCAATATGGAAGGGGTCACATTTTGTTTTTACTAGATAGCTACTTACTTTAGATAAGAATTTGCCTTCTCTTCCATATACTGCTTCTGCCAAAACAAGGACTTATAGAATGCCTTAGTTGCTGTCATGCATGACACATGTTATTGCTTCTGATCCAACTTATTTCACAGCAAGAATTCACTGGTTTTACATTTTCCCCCTCATCATGAAGCAGTTGGCTTGAAAGAATTGGGATGGCCTTTTGAGGACTCAGATACAAAACCTAGGTGCTAATATCTTGTAGGATGGAGGCAACATTCTCTAGAAGACTGTATATGCTCTGAAACGTTGTCTGATATATGGTGCTATTTTTTCCAGAGTCATAATTTATAGGTTTAGGAATTAAGAGCTGAAAATAGATGTGGCACCACTCACCATTACCCTTAATGATGCACTAGCAAAATTTTTGCTTCCAGTTGCCATCACCTTGTGCTCTTCAGGTCTAAAGGTCTTAGTCCAGAGGGAGATAAGCTTCCACTAGGAGACACAATAATGATTCCATTGAACTGGAAGTTAAAACCACCAACTGGTGCTTTGGGCTTCTTCTGCCACTGAATCAACAGGGTGAGAAGGAAGGTACAATATTAGCTAGGATGACTGGTCTTGGAAATGAAGGAGAAATTGGACTACTACTCCATAATTGAATAAAGAGTGTGTCTGGACTATAAGAGATGCCTTAAATCATCAATTAGTATCATCATGCTCTGTGATGAAGGTCAACGGTAAAACCACAACCCAATCCAAGAAGTACTATTAATGGCCTAGGTAGGAACCTACACACTGAGGTGCTTGCTGAAGGCAAAGAGAACACAGAATGAACAATGAAAGAAGGTAGTTATAAACACTAGCTGTAATCATCTGACCAGTTACAGAAATAAGTATTGCAATTGTCATGAGTATTTTCTCCCTATTTTGCTATGAATATATTTATGTGTCTATCTACCCATCATATCTTTGCTTTCTTTATTCTCTTATTCCCTTATCAAATAACATAAAATGTATTGATGTTATTTATATAACAGGATATCAAAGAGAAAAGCAAATACCACTCAATAATTTTTAACTTCTCTTCAGGGGAAGGAATTAGCGCATTTCAGTTTTATGCAGCATAGTTGTCCTGTTAGGTGGAATTACAGCTTTGCTACTGTCTTTATGTAAAGATCAAGTATGGGTTGAAATGCATATAGGTGGTAAGCTGACAAAAGGCAAACTGGACATGATTAATTTTATGGGCCAATTTGACTGGCTATGGGATGTCCAGATTAAATACTATTTCTGGGGGCACCCAGGTGGCTCAGTGGGTTAAAGCCTCTGCCTTTGGCTCGGATCATGGTCCCAGGATCCTGGGATCGAGCCCCGCATCGGGTTCTCTGCTCAGCGGGAGACTGCTTCCTCCTCTCTCTCTGACTGCTGCTCTGCCTACTTGTAATCTCTGTCTGTCAAATACATAAATAAATCTTTAAGAAAAAATACTATTTCTGGGTGTTTTCAAGGTGTTTCCAGAAGAGATTAACATTGAATTAGATGTTATTGTAAAGGGAATTATTTTCTAAATTTCTCTTTGTGATAGTTTGTTGTTAGTGTATAAAAACTGGTAGTTTTTATAGTGTATAATAACTGATATCTATGTATTGATTTTGTATTCAGTAATTTCACTGGATTCATTTATTAATTTTAATAGCTTTTTGGTGGAGTCTTTAGGGTTTTCTGTATATAGTATGTTATCTGTGAACAGGGACAGAAGTTTCACTTCTTTCTTTCTGACTTCAATATCTTTTATTCCTTTTTCTTGCGTAATTGCTCTGGCTAGAACTTCCTGTACTATATTAAATAAAAATGGCAAGAGTGGGTATCCTTGTCTTATTCCTAATATTAGAAGAAAAGCTTTCCACTTTTTACTGTTAAATATGATGTTATTGGTGTGCTTGTCATATAGGGCTTTTATTGCATTAAAGTACATTCCTGCTATATCCTTTATACAACCTTAAATAAAAATTCCACACAGAGGCATTCCATTCTCTGATTAGGTTACACCCTTATGTTTATGTTTAATGTTTCTATAAAACCTTTCGCTTATGTATTTATTTTATGTCTTTATTACTAAACCACGACTTAAATGAGTCATGTCCTATATATTACTATATTATTGGTAGTTGCTTGTCTGTATTATTGCATTATTTAATGCATTATAAAATAGATGAGTGGTAGATATAATCATGTGATTGAATAAGATTCCCTGAGAGAGAGTTAAATGAGGAGAGTACTGAGATGGATGTGGGAGCCTAAGAACCTTCAGTTCGAGAGGTCTTTAATGTCAGTGAAAGAAATGGGGGAGAAATACAGAAAACAAAGAATTTGGGGATGAGAATCCTGAAAACATTAGTTCTTTCCTCTTTTAATTCCTCTACCTCACCTGTTTTGGTAAGTGAAGAAACACTGATATTGGTAGTAAGTGTCAGGTACAATTCTAAATCCTTGTATGTATTTTCTCTTATTTAACCCTCAGTGTGTCACTGTGGGATAGGGACTATTTATACCTCCCTGAGGCAGAGGAGGCTCCTAAAGACTTTCAGTAAGTGGCTAAAATAGGATTTAAACCCAGAAACCCAGTTTCTTATTCCCTTGTACACTGCTTCTTCTGTTGCTATTTATAGAATTTTAATTCTATGAGTTGTGCTCTTTTAATGTTTTAGTCTCACGTTGTGTATATGCACACACACATTCTTCCTCCCAAGACAAACACATTCAATTAACTGGTGGCAGATATATATATAAACATTAAGTATTACCAGTTTTCATTGCATATATCAAATTTAACACAAATTTTATTTTTGAATAATATAAAAAAACTATGATAGTGATTTGCTATAGTGTCCCACTATAAAGCTAGAATTATAATTGCATATGATTTATATTTGGGGGATAGATTCCTACAATTATTATGACACAACATTTAATTTTACTATTGATAACATTTCTATCCTGACTAAATATATAAAAAGTTTTCTTCTAAACATAATTAGTGTTTATTCTAAATATAATTTATAACCAAGAACTCCTATAAATTCAGGGGAAACAGAAGAACAGGGGAAAACAGGGAAACAGAAAAAATTGACATGATAGTATAGTTTTAAAAAATAATTTTCTGACCTTCACTTAAAAAGTTAAACTGGTAAATAACCAGGCATTGTGGTACTTAAAAAATGAGAACCAGATAAATGAATAATTTATATCAAATATCCAATTACATAAAATATATTAGATTATACATGTCCTCTGGGTTTCCTGTAAGGAAATTTTATATGTTATCATTTTATAAGCAAAAAATATGATTAAAGTCAATTTTCTTATGGTTCTACAGCAGAATGACTATTCAAGAATTAGAAGTCATATTCTTTTGGTAACAAGAAATAGATCATATTTTCTAAGTCCCAGTGTTATTCACTGCCCTAAGTGGCTTAATAATAAGCCAACACAATTTCTTTTATTTTGCCATGCTCATGTTGTTTTTCAAGTAGGATTTCCTGTTTTGAAAATTATTCCATTCCTATGGATCCTATTTGCAATATTTCAATTTTCTGTTTTTGTGGCAGTTTTGTTTTGTTTTGTTTTTCAAATAATGCACGGTGGCAAAAACAATACCATAGCCTCATAGTTATGGAAGGGGATTGCCAAAATCTTCACATTATTGGATCAGTATTTTTAAATTAAAAATAGATGTATATACTATCTGTTAGTTACCATGTCAGTCCTTGGAATATTTTGACTTTCTCATAGCTAATCAGAATCTTATTCTCAGATGGTTAGGCACCAAGAAATTTAAGGACATAGCCCCATTTATCTGTAACTTGTTGCCAGGCTCACAATTAGCCAACCTATTTCATCAGTGGTTGATAACATATTAGTTATTATAAAGAAGGAAATGAAAGAGATAATTCTTCCACTCAATATTCTGAAGTTCTTAATATGCAGGCGCTATAAAGAATCATAGTATATATAAGCATTATATATATCAAGATATTTTAAATTCAAGAAAGTGTATTTTTCAAATAAAATTACAGTATAGGAGCCCTTGGGTGGCTTAGTCGGATAAGCATCTGCCTTCAACTCAGGTCATGATCCCAGGGTCCTGGAATTGAGGCCCCCCTTGGATTCTTCCCTCCTCTCCCTCCATCACTGCCCCCCATAGGTGCTCCTGCTCTCCTCTCTCTCTCTCTATCTCAAACAAATAAGTAAAATCTTTACTAAAATTGCAATTCTGAAAAGTGTACAATAAACATATATAAGAACACCAGCTTTTGGAATACTTAGATTTTGGGGAAAAAATATTAGCACTGAAATATTTTTTGTGGTTGGGTAACTTTCATAGTATGGCTATGTTTATCTCCTTGGGTTAACTCTGCAATGCCCATAATACAATATTTCATCATATTTGACTTATTTTTTTAATTTTTTATTTTTTATAAACATATATTTTTATCCCCAGGGGTACAGGTCTGTGAATCGCCAGGTTTACACACTTCACAGCACTCACCAAAGCACATACCCTCCCCAATGTCCATAACCCCACCACCCTCTCCCAACCCCCCTCCCCCCAGCAACCCTCATTTTGTTTTGTGAGATTAAGAGTCAATTAGGGTTTGTCTCCCTCCCAATCCCATCTTGTTTCATTTATTCTTCTCCTATTTGACTTATTTTCAAAAAAGTAAAAGTATAGAAGAAGTAGTGCAGGCTCAAAAGACAGAAAAACTTGGGTTTGAATCCCTGCTCTGTATTAGCCAAATACTGGTCAACAGCACAGTGGGTGAAGTACATCATGGTATGTTCATACAGTGTAATACTAAATAGCAATAAAAATGAACAAAATACAGCTTTGAGTAACAAGTGTAATAAATATCTTAGACTGTTGATCATGAAATAATTAGATTATTTCACTTTTATATGGTTAAAACAGGTACAATTCAACTCAATTTTAGAACTTACAGTCATGTCTAACTCTTAAACTTGCTAGTGAATGGACAGAGGATGGCATGGCAGGAGCTCAGGGGGCTTCGGGAATATTCTATTTAGTGATGCAGTATACATCAAATTGTAAACTTGATATTTATTTATTTGCTTATATAAAATATGTTATAATAAGATATTCATTTAAAAATAATGAAAACTGTATATAATTAAATATTGGTTGTAAGTATATTGTTGAACATTTAAACTCAGAGTGTTTGGATTAACATAATGACTGTGAATGAGATAACTCTTTCCAACTGTCTTCACCTTTATTTTTACAAAGTTAAAAAAAAAATTGGTATAGCATAAATCAAATACAAATGTTCTACACAGTGGTAGTAATGGTTAGATGATCAAGGAACCATAGTGCCATGACAAGGCTTGGACAGAGTGAAAAAAAAAAGTTAAAAATCTAAATTTAAGATCCATTACTCATTGCCAACAGTATCTTTTCATGTTTTCAAATATTTGGGTTCAACTCATTTTGGTAAGAAAGAGTGTATTTGGTAAAGGGTGGTTATATGATTAAAGTTAATTCAATAGGAAAGTCATCTTTAATTTTGTTTTAATATAGAGATGGTTTTTAATTCATGTACTCCTCTCCTGACAGGAACATAAAAATCATATCTGAATTTCCTGTTCTGTAGAAACAATGATAAAATCACTATGATGCTTGCACATATTATATAGGAATAAAAAAATGAGTTTCTAAATACAATTTCCATCCATGTTCCAACAGATAGAGATCTTTACCCAAAAGACAATGAACTAGACTTAAAAAAAAAAAAAAGTGTTGGATTCCAATTTCCTGAAGCTTGAATGATTTTAGGTCATCCTTTTTTCTTTTCTTTTCTTTTTTTTTTTTTTTTAAGATTTAATATGGAGGATAAATTGCCTAAACTTGGGCTCGATTTACATAATCCTCCACTAGGATAGTAATTTGTATTGTAGTATTTTAAATTAAACAGGCACAACTATTCAGGAAGCAATTGAAATAAAAGACTTTTTCTCTTCCATCTATTTAGCTTACATAAAGGGATTTAATTTTGTAGAGAAATTAAATTGAAAAGAAAAAAATAAATAAAAGGAGGGAAATAAAAAATTGACCTTTGATTGACAGAAGCTTCTAACATTCTACAAAAAGTGCCCAATAATTATATACCTTTAAACTACTAGTTAGCAATGGACGTGTTCTCTTTTAGCAAAGCCTTCTTAGAATGCCATTCCTTTAACAACAATCAGAACCGACAGCCTGGTCCACCTTTTGTGATAATGTGCCATGCAGCCTTGTTAATGTGACCCATTGAAATAAATGAAAAATGTGCTTCTGCCCCGGTATAATTGTTGGCAGCAGCATTTGAGAAGGCTTTAATTTGCACTTCACTGTAATATCTCTTCTCAAGTCTGATGTAAACGTTAACCAGAGCTGGCACTATTAATAGCATGCTAGGATCTGGGGTAAGGGCAAAGGAATATAGCTGGAATGAACCAGAATATGACCTTAATTGTTAATGAAATGCAGCAGTTGTATGAAAAGGCAAGAGCACAAAATGACTACAATAATTGTTTCAGTAGAAACCTGCATAATCAGAAGGCTACAACTATAAAATATACCACCCCAAAAAGCACTCCTTAGATTCATATTTCAAGGTTATATGTGAGCTCTGATTGCCCTTTAAATTGCCGGTAGACGATAGAAGAGAAAATAATACATCTTAATATATAATTAATAATATTTAAAAGCATTAACTCATAGACATGAAGCTAATAGGTGGCATAAAAATAAGAATAATAAAACTGCTATGCACAGGAAACAAGAATTATTTTTTTATTCCTACATTACTCTGTGGCTATATAAAGGTTTTGATATCATTTAGTATTTTGTTTCTTCCTACAGACACCATATAAATAAATAATCATTCACCTTAACACACTTCTCACCAGTTTTCTAAAAATTAGGTGTGTAAAGATGAAAAGAAACATGCTATTGTTTGATTTGGGTTTTTGACTTGCAATTTAAGACAAATTTTCTTGGTATTTGTTTTGTTTTGTTTTAAGAAATAGAACCTATTACGCTTTTTGACAACTTTCCTATATTTTTACTAGTTTAGAATATAAACATAAGTGGTGATTCTGAACCATTTCTTGATGCTTTTTTCCTACTTACAGGTTAATTCAGTTTTTATAAAGTTCAACACACCAAACTTGGGAGTTTACCAGGCAACACTATTTCAAAATAACAAAGTTGTATCTTGCAATATGTCTCACACCTATTTCTCCATTTTCTAAGGACCTTATATGCCTATAAAATTATAAATTTGTCAAAGCACCCTAAGATGGTGATGCATTAATGCTAAAGATCATAGAGAAGTTAAAGAAGAAATATAGTCCTATATAATAGTGATCATCATGCTAAGGAGAAAAAATGCTGAAGGAACATATGAGAAACAATTCTCACAGAATACACTTCACCCATTTGAAGTACACAATTCAATGTCTTCTGATATATTCACAGGGTTGTACAACCATCACTACAATCTAAAACATTTTTGTTACCCTGAAAAGAAACCCCAAACCAGCAGCAGTCAATCTCCACCTCTTCCCATACTTCTCCCTAAGTAACGGCTAATTCACTTTCTGTCTTTATAAATTTTCCAACTCTGGACATTCCATATAAATACAATCAGACTACGTATGGCCTTTTATGCATGGCTTTTTTCATGTCATATACTGTTTTCAAGGTTCATCCATCCGTGCTGTAACATATATCAGTACTTCATTCCTTTTTTATTACAGAATAATATTCCACTGCATTATACCAAATTTGTTTATCTGCTTATGAGTTGGTGAACATCTGGATTATTTCAAATTTTTTTCCTATTAGGAGTAATGCTGCTAAGAACATTTGAGTGCAAGTTTTGTCCGGATGTGTATTTTTATTTCTCTTGGATATATACCTAAGAGTTGTATTGCTGGGCCATATGGTAGTACCATTTAAAATAATCACATTTTGAGGAATGTTCTATAGCACAATAAAAGTCAAAATCACCAGATCAGATTATAGTTGCTCCCAGGAAGTAAGAAAACATCTGTTTCACTGTCTTTTTACCAAGCTATAGTATTATGGGAAGTGTGCATGACAGCAAAAACTAGAACACAATGATGCCTGGAATTTGGAGATTCAGAGTTAGGGGAACTCTCAAGCCAGAAAGTAAGTGTCACTTTTGTGCTGAGTTTTTGTTCTTTTCATCATCAAACCATTAAGATTTTAACCCCCAGGGTTATAGTAGGTTATGTACTGAAAGATCTGACTTGAATTTGTGCAATAAACTCCTCACAATCTTCTAGAGGACAGGTAAAATATTTCAAGAGCTTGTGTCTTTGGTATGCCTCGGTGAGTACTTTGCACTTAGGTTGATGTTCAACAAGTATATAGATTCTAAATCCCTGTGTGATGCACTGTGTTCAAAGGGTAATAGCCAGAAAAGCACTCTCCAGCACACACCAAATATTGATATATAACGTGCATCAGTCCTCTGTGGGGGTATCTCTGGAAGGCAGCAGAATGAAGAGAGACATAAACTTCAGTATCGCCTTTCAGTTTAGGGCAAAGGAAAAACGCAGTTTATCCTGAGGAACATGCTACTCACAGAAATCTTGATGATTTCCTAGAAGTGCAAGTACTGAATTTTAATAACATTAGCTCAACTTCAGGTTATCAGCACTTGATTCTCTTACCTTAATGCAATCTCAGATATCCTTCTTAGGATAAAAAATTCTTCAAGTGAACATGGATTATTAGTGAAAACAGAAAATCAGAGTTAAAATGAAATACTGTGACCCCAAAATCCATCATTCAAAACATTCCAATTATTTCTTCAATTAAAAAACCTGTAGAATATTACCCAAAACAAATCAATCCAAAGCATATGAATTTTAATTCAACTTTTCTGAGTTTTGATAGGAAAATCCCGATTTGACAAAACTTGAAAATTTCATAGAAAGGCTTATTTTATCTCTTAGTTAAATTATATAGGAAGAAACTGAGATATATCAAATGCACTTCAAGTGAATGTCAAATATCTGAGCACTTAATAATATTAAATTGGAAACTTATAGACTTTTTCCCAGAATGGATGGGGAATCATGTTTTTCACCACCTTCTTTAATGTGGTATAATGTGTTATTAGAATTTTTGAATATTATAGTATTATGAATCTTATCCAGTAAAATATAACCTCTCAGAATAGCTTCACAAGTGTCTGTCATACTTCAAACATTCAGTGCCCATTTCAGGAGTGAATTTGTTCTCCTGAGATTTAGAGACTGACAGTGTTGAAGACCAGGGAGTAGAGAAGAAGCAGAAGGATCTTCCTCCTTTCCTGATATTCTCTCCATATAGAGGAACTCCATTAATACAACACATGCTACTCCTGGTTTCTTTCTGCTCCATGGCATCCATCCTTAAGAGAAAGCAGGATTGATATGACAGTTGAATTTGGGGCTTATTCTGTTTTACTTCTTTTTTATCTTTGATTTTGTTTGTTGGTTTGTTTTCTATTTTTTTTTTATGATTATTATTATTTCTTCTGCTCTCCATGGTTTTTATTTTACAACTTAGGATCATCACACATGGTTTTGCTTCACACAATGGTAAACAAGAGGTATTTTGCTTTTGTGGCGCCTGAGTGGCTCAGTGGGTTAAAGCCTCTGCCTTCAACTCAAGTCATGACCCCAGGGTCCTGGGACCCAGCCCCGCATTGGGCTCTCTTCTCAGCAGGGAGCCTGTTTCCTCCTCTCTTTCTGCCTGCTTCTCTGCCTACTTGTGATCTCTGTCTATCAAATAAATAAATAAAATCTTAAAAAAAGAAAGGTATTTTGCTTTTGTAGAGGCTTCAATTAGGTTATGTAAATGAATTTTAGGTTGTCAACAGCCTTAATCAAGCACTTCTGCTTATTTTTCTACCTTGGCTGGTCATTGCAGCTTATGAAGGATTTGTCCATAGGCAATTTCTAAAAAAGATACAAAGACATGCCTGCAAACACCAGGTCTTAAGCAAAGGTGCACTGACCTTGACAAGGTACTGGGTATCCTGGAACTGACCAAAATAGAAGCCACACGGATCTCTGAAATCAAAATGCACTCTCTGTAGGCAGAAAATTCCAGAGCACACTCAAAAGCCTCAAAGGTCTCAATAAAGGGGCAATCCTGTTGAATCTGGCTCTGAGGGCAGTCAGTCACTTGCAGCCCCTCAGTACAGGTGTGAAGACAGCGGTGTCTGGGTAATGCCACCAGGGGCCTACAGAGGCCTGAGCCTTGAGACTTAACTCCAGGAAAAGTTTAGTTGTGCGGAAAAGGGAATCTTGCCATATACCTACCATTACACTTTAAAAAGCAGAGCAAGTTATTTGTCATTTGCACTGTGCTTTTCTGTCTTGTCTATAGGGAATGACTTTTCAACTACAAAGCAGCTGGATTCCAAGCATGCTGCATCATACTAAAGAGGTTCTGATTTTAAATCATGATTGTCAGGCTTAGATTTGATGCTTGAAATTTCATTTTGCTTTCAAGGCTAAAGAGGGAATGGTAGAAGAACTAAGCTTGAATTCATAAAGTTAATCCACATGCCTGAGATTTGAAAAGGAATAAAATAATTTTAGGTAATGAAGTTACATTTAGTTGGCTATCCAGGAATTTTCTCTGCCTTAGGAGGACATGAATGATCAATCTGTAGAACTGAGATCCTAAATGAAAGCATAATAAAAATGAAGCATATGACAGGAAGGCAGACGGGATGATGATAGATTCAGTCCATGCTATGGTGAGATAACAGTATTTCCTGGGTGGGATTGTCCAAAACAAGAAAGTCGAAGTACACAAGATTTTCTTGAACAATGGATGCATTTGGAAGAGTCAGAATATACGGAGTTTAAAATCCTAAAACAAAATCTGAAACAGAAACATAAGGATGGTAAAAGAGCAAAGCATTTAGAGCCAGGAAACAGATTGCCTTTTTTTTTTTTTTTTACATGGTAGACAAGGAAAAAGACCAACTTTATAACAAACAGGTTACCAATGGCTTTTCTAAAAGAAGAAGAGAAAGAGTAAGAAAATAAAACAATAGACGTTATCTTCCATCATTGAATTTTAAAAAATCAACTAGAAATAGCACTCAAGACCTAAAACATTCAAAATATGAGGAGAGAGACCTGAAGAACTCATGGCAGCCCTATTGTCCACACTGTGTTCTTAGTGCAAATTCTGAAGCATTAACAGTAGGTTTAAGTTGGGAATCTTCTGAGAGTCATGTTAGAACATAAATAGGAATAAAATCTTCCCACGAGAGTAGTTTCATAGGTCTGAACAATTTTGCAGTAATAAGACAGTATAATGAGCCCCCTGTGGCAAGGTTCTATAAATGTTAGTCCACAAGAGAGGCTAGAGTCTTGGTCACTAAAAAGATTGCACATTCACTGCAGCATTGATGGGCTGGAAACACAGGGCTCCAGGAAAATGGAAAGGTACCCGATTTGGCTTTATTCCTTGCTCCAGATATAACTACTTGATTTGGTTTCTTACTGAGGGACTCAAACACTAACTTAGCTGTTTCCTGGTCATGGGGTAAGTGGCCATTGTCCTTGGCACAGCCACTGGTTCCTGCCCTTTTTCTCTGATGTTCATACATTTGCATCAATAATATGTCATGCCATACTTCACACTGTACACCAAGGTACCAGATTCAGCTCTGTGTACACACCTAGGTAGCCTGAAAGGGAGGGGCAGTTCACATCTCTTGACAAGTTTGACTAATGGAGGTCAGTGGATAAGTTCAGATAAATTCTTCTCCCTTCTTTCCCATGGATGGATTATTTGAAGATGGAGTACTTTCATATGGTTTCACTAAAGATGTCCTTTGAGACCAGATAATTTCTGTGCATTATGGAAGAGTCAGAATATATGGAGATATATATATATATGCATACTAAGCTAGATAACTAGCTTAGTAGGAAGTGTGATGACCAGCTTGGTAGAATACTGCCATCTATGGCTCTCCAACATCTCTCTTTCTTTCTACCTTATCCTTTACTCCTCAGTCGCTGGGGATGTCCTCACCACTAAATGGTAGCACATAAGCCTTTCCAAAGGTTCTCATGTTAAAGAAAATTTGGTTGACAGAAAATTAAAAGATGTTCAATATGCTGGATGAGAAAGAAAGCTATGTAAATTAATACTCTCTAAAACCATTTTACCGTATAATTCCGAACTTCAAGAGAAAATGGTCATGTCTCAGCCCTTAATGAGAAAGGAAAGAGTGTTCACCAGAGCTTAGTTTTCTCCCGGATATGGTAAATACTGTGCCGTTCTTAACCTCTTGATCACAGTCCTCTTCTGGTTGAAATTATTTAAGTTCATAGGTGTGGGCAACTGACATTAATTAAGTGGCATTCTAGAGCAGTTGAAGCAAAGCTTATTTTCGTGCTCTATTTTCATTTCTTCAGGTAGCACTGAGCTTCCATTTGGGTCTTTTCCAAACCTAAGTCCTAGGCTCTACAAATATGAGTCTGAGTGGAGTAACTTTGTCTGCATTCTAGAAATAAGCTTCTTTACAAAATGTATTGGCTAGGAATACAGACCATGATAATCTTCAGGCTCTCTGAAAGAAAGGCACATTAGACCTGATATTGATCTAATTGAGATTCTGAGTTTGTGAGAGAACCACAGTAACCCTGTGGAAAACAGATGCCCAGACTGTGCTGAAAGCAGTCGCATTACAGGCGGGCTCTGGCTTCCCCTAGGGTGCATGCTGAGTAGGGAACATTCTATTTTTTCTTTGGATTTAAAGGGGTTCAATAATTGATTTTAGGGTGTTTTAATTCCTTTGGATTTTAGTGTCTTTGGATTTTAACTTACATGGGAATTTAGTTTTCCAATTAAGTTTCTCTAATGGCTTCCCCAGGCTTCAAATAAGAATGAGATTTATAATTATATTTGAGTATCTCTGTGGTGTTGGCGTTCTTTGGAGTATCTTTATAATGTTACATAATCTTAATATAGAATTTTGGATGAAACATAGCTCACAACATGGCTGGGCATAGTTTAGGAAGTGTGAGAGAATTGGAATGAATTTTCAGTTTGGAGGGAATCATCTTAGAGTTAAAGCTATTTTTTTTCTGACTCATTTCGGCATCTTCTGGGGACAGAATCTACACTAACCCCAAGACATCAGGAGCCCCGGTTGATGGTGGGGTTTTGACTTCATGAAGTCCTGTAACTGTCCTGATAAACTTCAATGAGAATGCTCATACTGCGTATTGAACATAGGTTTAGTAATTTAGTTGAATGGTTTAAAAGTAAAGCTAAAACCAATCTAGATGGAGAGTGTGGAAGTTTTCTCTCCTCTTATTCTCTAGTAAATTTCCCTTCGAGTCAGTCTTCCCAGGTGCCCATGTAGTTACTCTGTGTGGGATGTTCCTGCTGTGACTGAGATCATAGGGCCTGCCGTGTGCAGACCACACACCAGATGGGCTGTATGCTGTTATCCTGTAAACTATCTGCCAGCATGTTCTTTCCAGAATGACCAGACTGTAGCCAAACTCTGCAAAATCTCTACCCGACCTTGGTTTTGTTTGTTTTGTTTTCAGATAAATTCACTGAAGACGCAAAGCCCTCCAGTAAAGTGAAAGCATTTTTCTCTGATGAAGTATCTCCTAATGTTTCTGAATTCTATTACATCACACTAAAATTATTATAAAAGATCTGTTACCTGAGAGATGACCATGTAAAGAGGACTTGTGTCAGATATGCAATGAAGTCACTGACCCAACATATAGTTTCTACTGCCCTTTTGAGTGTTTTAAAGTGTGCTCATCCTAGATTACCAATGCCATCAGGCACATGATTTTATGCATTTTTTAAAGATTTATTTATTTATTTAACACACACACACAGAGAACACAGATAGGGAGAGTGGTAGAGGGAGAGGGAAAAGTAGGCTCCCTGCTGAGCAAGGAGCTCATAGGCCCTGATCCCAGTACCCTGGGATCATGACCTGAGCCGAAATTAGATGCCTAATCAACTGAGCCACCCAGGCACTCAATCTTGTGCACTTTTTAATTAATTAATTTATTTCCACACTTACAGCAGACCACTTCCTAAGTCAGCCTAATAAAATCAGCAGAGAGTGTGATCAGCAAGAACTGTAAAATATTTTGAAGAATGAGATAACAGTGGATAACACTTTTTCCTAATGTAGAATGATTTAATAATAGGTCATCAAACTCTGAAGTTTTTTAAAATGTGAGTTTATCTCATGGAAACCATTGTTCTTCTAAGTGTAGTCCACTTTCCTTAGCTTCCTCAAATGCAGATTTCCCTAACTCACTGTACCCTTTCTAAGTGGTATTTTCCAGTTCATTTCCCCTTCTAAAGCAGTACTGACTGGGAGTAGGCAGTGGGTTACTGTCATGAACCCCTTGTATTAGAGAAACTTCCGGCCCTCCTTATGTTGTTCAACTCTTGCAAGGCAAGCAGTTCTTGGGGGTATGTCCAAGTATGTATCTTGCTCTCTTCCAGGCCTTACACATGGTGATTGGACCCCAGAACTCCCTAACAATATACTCTAAGCCTGCTTCCTGGACCTGCCCAGTTCACTTCTAAGGACACGTTTTTGTTTTTAAAATTTTTCTGAGAGGTGGAAGGATAAGAAAAGGGCATGCAATTATGTATAAGAGAAGAAGAAAAGAACAACCAAGGTGTGGTGGTAGTGGCTGAAATGCTTTATCTGTGCTCCTGGCATATGCCCCACAAAATTTAGAGTGGGGTCCATTTAAAACACATATTAAGGAAGACTACAAATTAGTACAGGTTGAGCCAAACTTTGTAGGTTTTTGTTGTTAGAATATTGTTTTTTATTAATTTCCAAAAATCCTATTGACACCCAACATTGTATTAAATTGTGACAGTAATTCAATAATCATTTTATTTGTGAATAATTGTTTTCTTACTTTGCAGCATATAGGGTAAAAAATAACTCTTAAATATTGTAAGATGTTCTTGCTGATGTATTTTGGTACATAATGGAAATCATAAATGCAATCTAGATCATTCTTCACTTTGCTATTATTGATACTAAAGTCAAATTACCATATTTTTGTTGCCTATCTGTTTAATATTTCTCTGTTTTGTGTCCAGTAGTTTTGCACTCCCTTAAATAAAAAATTAAAAATATATCAATGTCATCTGCTAACTCAGTGTTCTTTCTTACATTCCAGAAAACTTGAGAAGGCATTCTAAATAAGCTCGGACCCAGTTCCTGTTCTTTAGGGGCTCTAGTGTTAATCTTTCATAGTGAGGTAGTAACATAATTGACTTTCTTTCATTTCATTGTGGATAGAGCTGCCTTTTTCACTCCTATCTCCATCTATTCCATACTGAATAAATTCTCCAATAATGGAACATGAAAATAATAATCTGTTAAAAGTCTAACTTGTTCACATTTTTTTTTTTGCATTGCCACAGTAATTACTCCACTGATATGTAAAAACCTTTATCCCAATCCAACACTTAAACAACTTCCTATTGTTGGTTCTATAGCTCTTTAATGTTATCACAAATTGTTTTTGGCCTGCAAATTTGAATTTGTGAGTCAGACATGAGAAAAGCTTTTTTCTCTGCATCTGAAATTTGGAATTTTTTAATGAGAATGCACATATTTTCCTTCAACTGGGGAAAATTAAATTTTGGTAATACACATATCATCCTTGAATTTTCCTATAAAGTAAAAAGTTTTCCACTGATCACAATTTTTACATTACTTATTACAAATTTAGCTAAAGATAGGGAGAGGGTGGTTGGGTTATGGACATTGGGGAAGGTATGTGCTATGGTAAGTGTGAAATGTATAAACCTGGCGATTCACAGACCTGTACCCCTGGGGCTAATAACACATTATATGTTAATAAAAACTAAAAAAAAAAAAAAAAAGTTAAACATATGACATACATACCCATTCATTCTTTTTAAATTCATGATGAAAATGTGTGCCTCCTCATTTGCAAACCTCAATTCTTGAAATTAAATGTAAACTATGCATGACCATAAATACAAAAAGCTAAAAATAAACTATGCTGTGTTGCTTGTCTAGATTATACACTGAAAAAGATAACTGAAAAAGTAATATATTTGCTACTGTTTTGCGAAGAACACTAGTGAAAGTAATTAATTTTGAGAAAAATAATGTATCACATTACTAATTAGAAATATTCTAAGTAATTCATCATGGATTGCATGAAATGCTCTTATATAAAATTATACTGACATTTTGTAACTGAATATGGCTTCTAGTTCATTCATCATTTATTCACAAATATTTCCTGAAAAACTTTTATGAAAAATACACTTCCAGTGTTTTAACAAAGATACCCAAACTAGCTAAGTTCTGATTTTAACCATAAAGAAACTAGTTTTGTTTGTGTGAGTGTGTGTTATAAGTAGCTTCTCCAAAGGTAGAAAGTAGTTTAATTTTACATCTCTACATATATAAGAATATATGTATAAAAAATACCAATTTATTTTAATTTTATTTCATTTTATAGATGCTTATTGAAATTATAATGGATTATACATATTTAATAATATATACAATATTAAATCTATATTTTTACATACACAGTTATCTATATATATATTCATAAACCATAATTTTATTTAAGCTTATCTAAGATTAATTTAATATCTATGAGATTCCAGGTAATGTGCTAAGTACTTTTTTTTTTAAATATTTTATTTATTTATTTGACAGACAGAGATCACAAGCAGGCAGAGAGGCAGGCAGAGAGAGAGAGAGGAGGAAGCAGGCTCCCCGCCGAGCAGAGGGCCAAACATGGGGTTCGATCCCAGGACCCTGGGACCATGACCTGGGCCAAAGGCAGAGGTTTAACCCACTGAGCCACCCAGGCGCCTCTGTGCTAAGTACTTTTTATATATTATTACATTTATTATCTTATTTGACCCTCAAAAAAACTTATAAAAAAACCCAAATTCTAAATGAGAAAATTTATAGAGAAAATGAACAATATATGATTTTTACTTTTTCTCAATTTAAATAAATAATACTTAACATTCATATCCTAATTAACAAGGGCCATAGAACACAAATCCTATGGATAAACTCACAGTATAGGTAAAACTAATGACTCAAGTTGTTGAAAAAATCTGTTTCATCAAAATTAAATCCAATATTTAGAAAAAAATAGATGATTAAGTTTACCACTGTGAATGATATGAATGGGGAACGAATAGTTTTCCTTATGACAGATACTTTCTACTCATATCCAAGATAATTCACAATATAGGCATTGAAAAATTCCCCAAATATTAATTCATATGTCAGTTTACTCAATAATGTATAATAGTATTTAAACTAACAGTTATAAGGTTTCAACTACGTGCTGAAACTTTTCTAGACACTTCCGTGCATAATCATAGTTAATCCTCACATAAGCCTAATTAGATGAGTGCTCTTGATTGTCCCTCACTTAAGGAAAAGGGAAATAAGACTTAAACTAATGAGCTAATTTGCCTACACTACCTAGGTAGTGTGACCTAATCACACGGCGTTATGATTTGATATTTTAACTGAGCAAAAAAGAGAATGAAGGTACTTCCCATTCGACAACAATAACATCAACAAACTACACAAAGAACAAACAAACCAAAAAGCATTTCCAATAAAAGTTACACTTTTTCAGCATGTATTTAGCATGTGCCCTTTGCTGATTGAACTAAGTGATTATTGCCTTATCAGGCCCCCCATAAATAAAATAAATCTTTCATTTATTTAAATCATCGGACCATTAAATTCTCTATTTTGGGACAAAGGCTTATATTTATCCCCCATTAAATTTGTCCAACCTGTGCACTTTTTTTATTGGCTATGAAGCTTGATTTTTTCATTTAAATTCTGTTATTTAAATAACTTAGTCATTTGGTTTTTGAGGAGACAAGACTTTCTTTCCATCTTGCAACAATGTAGTTTATATTGCTTACAATGCATTTGCAAGCAATGACCATATTCTCATATAGATTTATCCAAAAATAGAAAATTTCACATACAATGGGATGTATAACAGAATGACAATAGCAAGTGAAAGTAGTACCTTTATTTTAAATTAAGCATTTATTAGCTGGATAATATTCAATGAATTATTTAACCTTCATGATTAATTTTCAATACATATGAAATGATGCCTACTTCTCAGATCTTTTTTATAGATACAATGAGCTGAAAAAATAAAATAAATAGATGTGTGATTCATGATAAGAGAATAATATATATCAGCTCTCCCTTTAAATCTGTACACAAATACAACAAAAAAATACACAAATATAAAATAAATCACATCTATGATCACTTAATATTATGATGGCATTAATTATATTGTTTATATAATATGATAAACATCATATGATGTATCATATAAATCATATATGGTGCTGTATATTATTTATTAGCATTTTATGTTAACATTTATATATAACATTTATATATACATATATATAAGATTTATATATTATATATTTATATGATTATATATATAGTATCTTCCACATTACGATTTTTCAAGGAAAAATTTAAAACCTTATTTATTAAAAATTATACTGGGGTAATAATGTTCTACCATGCCTGTGAGAGGATAGAAATGTACATAATAAAACAGAAAGATTACCACATAGAAACCAAGATAAGTAACAACGCCTCTGTAGGTAAACCATAAGCCCAACAGCTGTGTGCTCTAAGTCATCCTATGAAAGCATTGCTGCTTCATTTTCCTGAGAGAATATTTAATTGAAAACCAAATAAACCCAAAAAATGACATTCAGTTCTTTCCTCCTAAGGATTCATGAGAATTACATCATGAAAATTACCACTTAATTCCCCTGATTTTGAATTGTAGAGAAGAGATTTGGGGGCAAGATTAAAAAATACATATTTTGGTTAATCAGAAATTATTTCTTGCTAAGGTCTGAAGGTCTGGGAGGAGGGGTTTATATCAGATGTAGCAGCAGTTAAACTTCTCAGAGAGGGAGTTTATCCTTCATCAAGTTGATTCCAATTTATCACTTTCTCTTTACCCTCCTGAGGACCTCATCCCCTGTGGTACTGGTATCTTACTCTAAATTTTAGAGTAAATCTCTTCTTTAAACTTTAAAGAAGAGAAAGGAGATGGTAAGAAGATAAGCAGAGAAGAAAAGTTGTCTGTGCTTTTCATGAGATTTTAGCTGTTCTTTGAAGATACCAACCATCCTGTGCTATGGGCAGATTTCCTACGAACTACAATCTAAGATCCAGGAAGGCAGAATATTTCTCCTGGTTTGCCCACTACTATCTCTCCAGTGCCTAGAACTAGAGATAGCTGTGTCTGGCACACGGCTGATACTCCACACAAGACTTTGAATAGTTTGAACAAGCAACTGTATGAACCTCAATGACTTCTGACTTAGGAATTCCCTACTGTTTTGCTTGGAAGGGAGATAGGACCACCTGGTTTTACTATGTGTCTAAACAATGCCTGTTTGCTCTGCAATTTGAGCATAACAACGTTTGCCCCCTGGCTGTCATTGTGGGCTTCTGCCTTGCAGTTAGGTTTGCTTGCTTACGCTCATTCATATCAGGTCCCTAGTTGTTTTAATCCTAGGATGGAACAACACATGGATCAAGGCTCTTCATGACAGACAAAAGACTCTGCCCTATTTAAAGAAAAGATATATTAAAGGATATAGAAAATGGTTCAGGATTGAAGGAAAGGGCTGTATATTGAGCTCTTAGAAACAACTTATAAAATCCCACCACAGACCTGTAGTAACAAAAGGCTCACTATCTCTGTGACTATTAGGATAAATACATAAGGAAGCTGTCACCCTAGTTGCTGGGTTCAGAACCACACTACCTTCATCATTGTCTGTGAAAGATTAGTTCTTTCCCCTAAACCATGCTTACTTTATAATAAGGATTTCATAAAAGGCCATGCTGGTATGAAATGTGATGGGAAGAACCTAAAACATATCCAGAGACGAACTGTAAGGAAATCTGGGAAATGTAGTTTTTAATTTACTGGATTATGTAAAAAGTCTATAAAAAGAAAGTATGCTAATTGGTGTTTGAAATGGTTGTTGAGTGAACAATTCATGGTATCCACCACAAAGCATTTGCCAACTTTTAAGATATAAAAAGGCTATTCATTAACACTTCCAAAAGAATAAAAAGTTTTTGGTGGGTTTTTTTTTTTTTTGGTTGTTGTTTTTCATTTTGTTTTGTTTTGTTTTGCTGAAATATATGCAAATGTAAAAAATGTTTGAATTCACATAAACCAAAATGGCAATGATGGTCATTTTTAGATAGATGGATTGACAGCCAAATCTATTCATTTTAAGTATATAAAATTCTTCTGAGGGTTATATTAATTAATATGTGGAAAGCAATGAGCAGAAGAACTACAATAAGGAAGTACTCATAAATGTTACATATATGTAGTTAAGATAAGTCAAGTGAAGAACTTTACACAGGGCCTGGCACTTATCATTATTATTATTATTTTAAATTTAAATTTAATTAATTAACATTTGGTATATTAGCCAGCAAAGAAACTTGGTATCTTACCATTTGTAATGACATGGGTGGCACTTATTATTTATACAACAATCATGAATTACTGTAATTATTTTTCACTCTCTGAATGTGACTTTCAAAATGACCGTGCATTAACATTATAAAAAGAAAAAATATCATTGTTTTTCTCTGCATCTGTCTCTTATATACATATGCGGTTCTTCTACCCTAGAAGCAAGTTTAGAAACATGTACCTTTCCATGAAACATGAACAGAGAGGCTATAAAAAAGAGAACTGTGCAGTTGCTATATTTTACATCACTTGCACCCCAGAAGAGAACCAAGAGGAAAAGAAAAACATTCTGAATGATGATGATGGTGGTGGCAGTGGTGGTAGAGTTAAAAATATTTATTGGGTAGGTTTTTCCCCTACTATTCTAACTACTCTAAGAGACAATTTTCCCTGCATGTCCCATTTCTGCATGTCTTGAAAAAAGAGACACTCTGGGTTTGTTTTTTATTTTGTTTTGTTTTTATTCCAGACTTTCTTTTCAGGAATTTTGTAAATATCTGATCCTAGCTATGCTGAGTCTAAACCCTGTGATAGATCTTTTAAAAAGTGTTACACAAATCAGTAGTTTTCAAAATGTTCTTATAATTTTAGTGCTCTGAATCAAAATAACTGTTTCCTGAAAGGTCTGTGATGGGGGAAAATAGATCCTTGATCAAATACAATGAAAATGCTCAATGATGCAAAGATAGGTATCACTAAAGGACTATGTAAAAATTTTGTAATATCAAAATGCATATTTGACCAAAATTGTCTCTTATTTTTCAGGGTCTATTGGATAAGGATTCCATGCACCAAGAATTGAAGAAACAATGATATTATTTTTGTAGGATGGCATGAATTTTCCAATAAAAATACTTATATCTAGCTATCTAAGTAATTGAAAAATATTACCCATATAAAAATTAAAACTACAAAATGCATCTTATAATTATTTAAAAGGGACATTATTTAGCCTTTAACATAATAAGTAAAACTCCAAATTGACTTATCTATCACAGTTTTAGACAAAGAATTATATGTCTATTTCACCTCATAGGAGTCACTGAGTATAACATCACAAAGTAACAACTTATTTTATATAAAATCTCTAACTTTATAATTAAAAAATCAAATAATCACAAAATACTTAACATATTATTACAATAATGGGAAGAAAGAAGAAATGTATATTTTATTTATTTTTTTAAGATTTTATTTATTTTACAGAGAGAAAGAGATCACAAGTAGGCAGAGAGAGGGGGGAAGCAGGCTCCCTGCTGAGCAGAGAGCCCGATGTATGGCTCAATCCCAGGACCTTGAGATTATGACCTGAGCCAAAGGCAGAGGCTTAACCCACTGAGCCACCCAGGTGCCCCAAAACATATATTTTAAAAACTAAGTAAATATAGTTTCTTTAATAAAGTCAAATTTCATGCTTATAGAATGTGAGGAAACAAAGTAAAAAGGAAAACTGATAGTTTTTCTTTGGGAGATAAAGCAGGGATTTTGGCCAAAAAAGATATGTAATGTTCAAAACAATTTCAAGAATTACTCTTTCACTAAGGCGACCCATTGCAGCTAAGTGAAGTGACTTCGTTAAACTAAATAAATGAAACCATCAACACATTTTGGTTAATGTTACTTCATTTATCTTGAAACATGGCATTCAACTGTTTCAGACTGTGGAATTTTTTTTAAAAGACTTCAGAAACATTTAGATCTGCAAAGTCTAAATAATAAAAATATTTTGTGTTGGTAATTGAAAAAATCAATGTTGAGATGTTAGTGTACAGGTAATTAAAATATTGAGTTATATAAAGAAAAACCTGAACAAAATTAATTTGATATTACATTCATCATTAGATTATTATTTTTTTAATTATTGTATTTACAAAATTAGATGCAAGTGTTCTGGGTTGTTTTCCCAATATCAACAAAGGGATTATGTCTCCATTTCTTTTAGTTAGTAATGCCTCCTGGTGGGCAAAGTGAGTGGCAAAATTAATCACCCTGAAACCAAAATAAATGATCTATTGGACAAGATGATTTATTAGTATCCTTCTAAAAGCTAGAGAATGTATGCAAAATGGGGAGAGGGGTGATGTGTTTCACATAATATAAAATGAGCCCTTCATGGCATAAATGAGAAATAGATAGAGAATCAGATACTTTCTGACACCTCCTTTGAGTGATGATAATAGCATCATTAGGTATTGAAGTGGTTTGTCTTCCTGTTTGCCATGGCAGGAGGACATGCACCATAATCATTTCAAATTGTACCGAGTTGGTCAAATGGAATTTAAAGAATTGAATAACAAATATCATCTTAATTCCCTGAGAAAAGTTGTTACTCATATTGAAATCTATACTAATTAAAAGCTATTTAGTAGGATATTTGGGAGCATGATTTAGATTATTTACAATGAATATATATATATATCTATTAATTTATATTTTTCAATAGAGTTATACATTAGAATTGAAATTGTTTTATTTTTGAAAGTTTGTCAAAGTAAGGAATGCTATCATGATGATAGTAATTTAGCTTCTAGAATTTGCATCTATGTATTATTATTTTTATTTTGAAACTCACATTATCACAAAACACCACTCAGATAAAGAATTATGACCATTTTTAATAATACAAAATCATAAATGTAACAACTTCATCTAATAAAATCATTAAAGTATGGCATAGTGACTAGAAATTACATTTTTAATTTATCTCTTTTTCAGTAGTCATTTCATACTTATACATTTTTTGGGTGTAAAATGAAATGGATTGAAATATGTGATATGCCCATATTAATAATTAAAGAGTTGTTAGTCAATTATAAACTAAGAAGTGGTCTATATATGACATTGATATTTTGCAACAAGGTAACGTATAATCATTCATGAGAATACATTTGTCCCCTTAATTTTAAAAGTGCATTTTTAATAAAATAGAGTAAAAATAGAATTTTTTGATGTCATTCAGTTGCTGTGTTATAACATGTCAGGCATACCTCAGAGATACAGTGGGTTAGTTTCCAGACCATCCACAATAAAGCAAATAAATGTTACAGTAAAGTCAGTCAAATTAATTTTTTAATTCCCCAGTTCAAGCAAAAGTCATGTTTACACCATACTCTTTATTACACTGCACTGTTTATTAACAGTGCAATAGCATGTCTGAAGAAACAATGTACATATTTTAATTAAAAAATAGTTTGTTGGGCACCTAGGTGGCTCAGTTGGATAAGCATCTGGCTTTGGCTCAGGTCATGATCCCAGGGTCCTAGGTTTGAGTACCATATCGGACTCCCTGATCAGCAGGAAGTCTGCCTCTGCCTCTCCCCCTCCTCCCTCCTCATGCTCTCTCTCTTTCTCTCAAATAAATAAACGCAATCTTTAAAAAAAAAAAAATAGTTTGTTGCTAAAAAAATACTAAATCATCTGAGCTTTCAGTGAGTTGTGATTACTGATCGCAGATCACCATAACAAATACAATAATCATGAAAAAATTTGACATACCACAAGAATCACCAAAATGCTACACAGAGTGAGCAAAGGCTGTTGGAAAAATGGTGCCAATAGACTTGCTCAATACAGGGTTGCTCTAAACCTTTAATTCGTAAAAAAACAAAACAAAACAAAAAACAATATCTGTGAAGCACAAAGTGAAGTGTAATAAAACAAACAATGTATATTCTATTATAAAAATATTATCACTCTTGTACATATTTTTATAGCATTTAATTATTTTTCAATAATTATTATCACCAGATTGCTGTAAGTCCACTAGCCTGGGGTTTATCCAGCATTACTCTTTGCCAAAAAACAAACAAATAAACAAAATAATCCTTTGGTTGACATTTTCTAGAAGTGAGTTTTCCTGCCTTTTAGATACTTAAAACTTCTAGGACTATAACTGTTGAAAACAATAGACAAAACCCACAGTTTTTGTAAATCCTACAATTATTTGTCTTGGCAATAGCTTTATAAACTGAATACCAAAAAACCTAACATTCATTCGTATGATATTGTAATTCATTAAAAATACAGCAACTCTGAATTTCTATAGTGGTAACAGTCTCCATTTCAAGCAGTAGTATTGTACTGGCTATATCTTATTTCCTAAACAGAAAGATATCTAACATTTAGAGGGAGTCCCATAAAAGTCTGAGATAAAAGAATTACCATCTTTCAGTTTTATATGATAGTTTCATTTGTTAATGAATGTGTCTAGTAACTTTCAGGAATACAAATTTGAAGGTCTATTCCTACCCAATAACTGTTCTTGACTAGTTACCTAACCTGGAAGAAGTGAGTTAATGTCAATGTATGTCAGGAGCTCTGCAAGATTATTCTAGTGAAAAGAGCTCTGAATAGTCAAGCAACTCAGGTTAGGAGTTTATTAGCATTTCAATTATATATATATATAGATATACACCCACACATACATATAAATACACACATACATACATATATATACACACGCATATATGTACATATATATTTTTTATTTTGTTATATAGAAATATATATCTATGTGTATATATATGGCACAGATATATAGAAATAATATAATATAATATAAATATAATATACATTAGATAGAATACATAACAAAATACATGTATAATATATATAACATGGATACACACACATACACACACATATATATACACACATACACACACACACATACACATATATTATTTCTCTATCTATATATCTATATATCCCTGCATGTATCAGATCACTTTCAGTGCCCTCGATTGGCAATTTGGAAATAAAAGAGAATCTGAATGCATGGTTGTATAAAAGTAAATAGCATGTATGTGTGTGTGTGTGTGTGTGTGTGTGTGTGTGTGTGTATGTTTACATGTAAAAACTACAGGCTCCATAGTATTTTAATATCATTTATTGTCCCAAACACACATCTTTAATTTGATTAGGTATGATCTTAGCATAATAGTGTTCTTCCTTGGGGTGCTTGGGTGGCTCAGTGGGTTAAGCCACTGCCTTCGGCTCAGGTCATGATCTCAGGGTCCTGGGATCCAGTCCTACATCGGGCTCTCTGCTCAGCAGGGAGCCTGCTTCCTCCTCTCTCTCTCTCTGCCTGACTCTCTGCCTACTTGTGATCCCTCTCTCTGTCAAATAAATAAATAAAATCTTTAAAAAATAGTGATCTTCCTTGTTCACTATATACAAGAATGTATGTATGTACCATAGGGAGAACAATTGTGCAGCTTACCTTTTCCTTATATACAAATGCATAAGACATAATATTTGCCGTGTAGAACCTATTTAGAATTAAGAATTTTGAAAGATGTTTGTAATAATAGCATTGTCCAGTGTCTTTATGGAAGTATAAGCATTAGAATTTTATATATGTGAAAGGACATTTGATGTCATAGGGTATGTTTTGTTAATATTAACTAAAAAAGAGAAATTACTTCTGGAGGATTAAGTCATTTGTCAAAGATCACAAGCATTTATTGCACAAGCTGGCACAATTCTCATCCCCTAGAACATTACTATACCACATTTATTATTATCAAAATCTTCTTAATGTTACAAAGCCCCGAAAAGTATTTATACAAAATGGCAGTAGGGGAAATATTTGTAACACCATACGATCAAAGAAAAATAGTGTATAAATAATAAAATTCATATATATCAAATCCATGAAAATGTCAAAAACATTGCTATATTTGGTAAAATGGTTAAATAAAACATGACCCATTTAAAAATAGGACAAAATGATAATATTGGTCTGAATTATTTACTTTGGATGTTATGTCTCAATGTGCTGGCATGTTTGAATGCTAAATCTTACCTTATAATATGTGTTTGAGGATTACAATGAGGTAATATATGTAAAAAGCTCAGTCCAGTGTCTGACTGTCGGGGTCGCACCCCTAAGATGGCGCCAGCTACATAGCCAGAGCAGCACGGACAGCCTAAAAAACATCAGCCCTGGCCACACGACCTCGGGCTCGTCACATGAACACCGCATGCCACCACTGCCTATGAGCCCCAGATACCTCCTGTTCACGTAAACACCTCTGTGATTGGCTGTATACCTCCTGTTCACGTGAACACCTCTGTGATTGGCTGTATACCTCCTGTTCACGTGAACACCTCTGTGATTGGCTGTTATGCCCTATATAAGGCAAGGGAACTTCCCCCGCACGGGAAGGAGAAAGAGAGGGAGAAAGATCGACCAGGGAATAAACGAGAGCTTGCACATGGACCTGTGTATGTGGTTGCGTCATCTGTGGGCAGGGAGAGAGCGACATCTGATATCTAGTAGATACTTAACAAAAAATAGATGTCAATAGCATGTGCTATGGTAAAAAAAAAAAAAAAAAATGTCAATAATATACCATATAAGTGACCAATAATATACCATATAAGTGACCAACTTTTGTCTCCTAAGATGTGACTAGCAACGTAAGAGGAATATATTTTATTATCACTTCTGAATGAGAAGAGCGGAGAGTCTCCCTTGAAAAGAGAGGAAGGGAAATTGTCATTATAAAAGAACTGAATCTTTTTGGTGAAGGAACAAACATTCTCTTAATGACAGAGCGAGAGGTAAGTAGATACTCAGGAGCACACTACAGCATAATCATATGCAGACTTTCCATAGTGATATTATCCTTCTGACTATAGTATTTTGAATTATTTTTTGGAAAATTAAAAACTTGATTAAGCTGACAGAATTTTTAAGCTTTTTGTAAAATAAGAATCATTTCAATTTTTGTCAAGAACTGTTACTGTTTTATCACTGAGATGATCTCAAATATAATGATGATCACTGAAATGATCTTAAATATAAATGAATAAACAAATCACAAATTAAAATACTCCCCTGAGAAATATTTGTAGAAATAACTGACTTGTGCTCCTTATATTAGAACTATTCTTCAAAGGAAATTATTTCCTAATAGTATCTTTCAAATTCTTTTTTTTTAATTTTTTTTTTTTTAGATTTTATTTATTTATTTGACAGAGAGAGATTACAAGTAGACAGAGAGGCAGGCAGAGAGAGACAGAGAGAGAGAGAGGGAAGCAGGCTCCCTGCTGAGCAGAGAGCCCGATACGGGACTCGATCACAGGACCCTGAGATCATGACCTGAGCTGAAGGCAGCGGATTAACCCACTGAGCCACCCAGGCACCCCAGTATCTTTCAAATTCTTAATGGATTTTAAAACATATTTGTAATATCACTGAAAAGCAATGTGAAATAGATAGCTTTCTGAATAGTTGGTCATTCTTCTAAACTTGTTAGGACTATCTTTATTTTCCTGCTATAATTGTCAATGTAAACTTAATAATGGACATCCTAACAACCATAAACTTCAAAACTATGTGCTAATTACAGGTTGGGCTCTAACTCATTTAACAACATGAAAATCAATTGAGAATTCGATGGTTTACTAACTATTGAACCAAAATTTATTTTGTTAGTTGAATTCCATATATATATAATTCCAAACATTTCAATGTATATTTCCATGTACACAGAGGAAAGACTGGTCAATTTTCATTGGACTTCTTTGTGCATTAATGTGATTTCAGGTCACTGGTACAATGAAGTTGGGATTCCTGTCATAAGCAGGAATAGGTACAGAATGCAGAAAATTAGATGGTTAAAGACTTCCTTTGCATACCTTGCTAACTATGTAATAAACGTGTTCTGATCAGGAAGTCTAGGGAATTATTACTTGAGAATTCATTATTAATGTCAAGTGAAAACATAACTCACGTTTCAATCATTAGTTACCAAAATATGTACAATACTTCATTTTCAGAATTTTTCTCATCTATGAATGGATAAGCTCTTGCTTTTATTCTTTTTTTAAAAAATATTGACATTTAAAGACTTTCTAAAAGATTTTATTTAATGATTTATGTGGGTGAGAACAAGAGCATAAGCAGGAGGTAAAGGAGAGAGAGAAGCACACTCCCCACTGAACAGGGAGCCTGATATGGTGCTCTATCCCAGGACCCGAGATCATGACCTGAGCTGAAGGCAGACACTTAACCGATTGGACCACCCAGGTGCCCCTAAAGACATTTTTAGTGATCATTAATAGCTTTTAGTAAAACAACATTTCAAGATGATTTTTATAAGAAGTTAAGAAAAATACTGAGTTTAAGTAGAGTTAGGGAACAGGTCCTGACAAAACGGTATGTCTCTGATTTACTTAGAACTCAGTAGCCTAGAAGCCATAATATGAGAGTTCTGAAACATGTGTCAGCCACTTAAAAGAAGTGGCAAGCATCATCTTGAAATTTTATTACATTATAAAAGAAAACATGCTCCTAAGCAGTAGTTGAAAAAATATAATTTCTACTACTTCAGATGATAGGATTTATATGTCTCAAGACAATATAGCATCAAGAAGAAAGCTATACTAAACTTATTTCAACTATAACAGAATTATAAATATGATTTAAGATTAACCTGAAATACTGGGACCCTTCTTGAGAAGGAAGATGTGTACTCAGTATGCTTAAAATGTATATATCATTTAAATGCACACCATACAGCCCATCTTGGAATAAAATTCCCTTTTGCAAGACAAAGGTATGAATCTTTGAGTTAATATGAGTGCTTTGAGGATAAATAAGTGCAATAATTTCACATATAAAATAACAAGAAATACTTCAGTTCACTGAAAAAGAACACACACAGTTTGGGAATTCCTGGAAGGGCAGTGTTACATAATTCATTTGAATAAAATATACCTAGCAAAATAAAAATGTATGTCTTTTTACATTTTTCAGTGATATAGGCACACACAGATGATCGAACATGGAGAACAAATTGTGTAATTCAGTTGGTTGCAGAGAAATGTGCAGAGATTATGTTCAGATTTGTTATTAATAAGCAAGACTGATATTGTCAATTTAGAGACCCACAAAAAAATAACTGCCTTTCATCTTTTCAGAAGTATGTGTAAATTTGGTAACTTTTTTTATTATTTTGGTTTTAGTTTTGTAGAACTCTAAAAAAAAAAATAGTAAAAAGTAAAAATAAACCTAACTTTCTATGAAAAACAGGATGCAATGAAATAGGGAAATCATCCTTCATTCCATAGTCAGGCCTGTTACTAAATACTACCAGAAAGGGATAGATGGGTGAGGATATCCAACTAGTACAATAAGAAGGGCCAGGACATGAAGGGAGAGCCCAGAAGGATTAACCAAGGAAAAAATTGTTAAATTTCACTATATAATCAGCAGGCACACAAATTAATGAAGTATTTTGCTATATGATATAATCTATCTAGAGCAATTTATTATCTCAACAATAAACATCAAAACATAATAATGTCATTGTGGGGAAAACTGTTTCCCTATGTCTGACTAGACTTGACTATGCCATTTAGCTACCATCAAATTTTAACATTTATTGTCTTTCTTTTTCATAGAAAATAAAATGAGATAGCAGTGACTAAATACTTGGTTTTCCATGAGACATCTTTTTTAAAGTTTATCTTCTAAATCCTAGATAAAACAGAATACTAATTCTTATGGACAATACCTATCGAGGAATTCCACGAGAAAAACTCAGAGTTAAGAAAAAATTATGTTGAAATTTCCAATAGCACTATATGAAGAAAGGAAATCTCAGTGGAGGATGCTCAGTGACCTTGAAGGATTCCCAAAAGGCTCACAATGGCTTTAAAACCACATTGAAGATTTTGATTTCTTAATATTTTCTCATTTTTAGCTATATTTTCAAAGCTAAATAAATTTTTTTCTTCTTTTATCCTTATATGAATTTATGAAACTATGATCTTAAAACAATCATTGCTTACCTTTGATTCTTGAACTGTCTTGACTCTTTTCCTGCTGGAATTAAAAAGAAATAGGTCAAAATCTCTGAGTATGTGATCAACAGCATGATACAACAGATCATGGTAACTAAAGACTTGTCAAGATATTTTGTTCTACATATACCCTGGAGTCACTCTAACACAAATCTCAACTTAAAAAAACACTTATGTCCAATCTTTTATCAGAGTAGAAATCATTCTTATTGTACACATACTTCTTAAGAAACAAATACATTATATTAATATGGATTCAAAATAAACGGTAATGAATATTAAATAATCATGCCTCTCAAATGCCTTAATCCATTTCATTTAATTTCAACAGATATTGAGTGATGTCTTCAGAATTTACTTTCAACATCTCTGCATTGAAATTGTTGGTGAGGAAAAAGGTTTAAGGGCAAACAGTGGACGACTCACTAAAAGACCACAAAAGACATTTCAACTGCCTTCCTTCACTTTAAGAATTGGTCCCTCCTCACTACTTGAAGGCTAAAGTTGACAACAATTCTATTATTTATTCAAAGACTGCTTCAGTCAGACCTGTCTTTCAATTTGACATACTCCTTATTAGTTACCAGGCAACCCCAAAAGAATTAGCTTGCTTTCAAGTTTTTAAGTAGAAATTGTGCTCTCTATACCTTCTCAATTAATATTCAAGCACAGTTTGCTCTGTGTATGTTTCAGGGCCTCACACTAAAAATAATTATGAAACGTATTTCTAATAAAATATGACAGATATATATAAATAGAACTTCAGAATTGTATAAATGCCAATAAATATTGATACAATTTATGAAAATAGTGAAAAATACAAAGAATTTATTTTGCTGCAAGCATTAATCTCAGAGTCAGACTTGAGAACAAAAATGCATATTGACAAATGTATATTTATGGAACACACGTATCCAATGTATGATTCTATTAAACTCTAATACTTTGTGTGCTACTTCACTTGTGCTAATTTACCTAGCTTTTGTTTTGGCTCCTGTACTGTCCTTTGTTAATTAATTTATTTTTCCAGTCCTGATTTATTTTTAATTTAGAGTAACTGTTGTTCATTAAAACTAAAATTTAAATATAAATTACTTGATTTAAAAATAAATTATCCATTCATGATATATAATAAGAAAACTTAAGCTTTCCAAAGAGATATTTACTAATAAAAACAAAAAAAAAAATCCTTCTCTCTGTCCTCTCTCCTTTTCTTTCATCATTCATTCATTCACTCATTTAGTCATTTATCCTTTGAGTAAATATGTATAGATTGCTCTTATGTGCCAGAAACTTCTCCAGGTGATCAGGCTACAAAGGATGAACAACACAAAAATGAAATGAAATAAAACCAAAAAATAAATAAATAAAACAAAACAAATCCAAAAAAGTGTCCTTAAAGTAGCATACTGCATAAATGTTCAAAAATTCTATTTAGGAAAAAGATCTAACATAGAAGGTAGTTTTAGAGTAAGTGATTGCAATTTTACATGGTTCTACATGACAAAATGACTTTTTTATGTTTCAAGTTTTTATTCAAATTTTAGTTAGTTAATATATACTGTATTAATTAGGTTCAGGAGTTGAATTGAGTGGTTCATCACTTACATATAACACCCAGTGCTCATCACAAGTGCCTTCCTTAATATCCTTCACCCATTTAGCTTATTCCCCTGCCCACCTCCCCTCCAGCAATCTTCAGTTTGTTCTCTGTAGATGATAGTCTTTTATGGATTGCCTCCCTATCTTTTTTTCTTTCCCCTATTTCATCTATTATTTCTATTTCTTAAATTCCTACACGAGTGAAATCATGCGATATCTGTCTTTCTCTGATTGACTTATTTCATTGAGCACAATACACTCTAGCTCCAGCCATGTCATTGCAAATGGCAAGAGCGACTCTGGAAAACATTATGGAGGTTCCTCAAAAGTTAAAAATAGAACTACCCTATGACCCAGCATTGCACTACTTGGTATTTGCCCAAAGTGTACAAAAATACAAATTCAAAGGGGTACCTGCACCCTACTTCTTATGGCAGAATTATCAAGAATAGTCAAATTATGGAAAGTGCCCAAATGTAATCTACTGATAAAACTGACTTTTGAATAGAATTTTGAATGAGATGAGAAGATATTCTGAGGATTTGTCTGGGGAAAATATATGCTAGGAGATAAAAAAGATGGCACACTTCCTGAGGTACAGAACTTCTTGGCATTGTCAAAACTACCAAGGAGACCAGTGTGATTAGACTAGACTGAGTAAGGGGAGTTTAATAGGAAATGCAATGAGGGAGCCAATAAGGGTCAGATAGATTAGCACCTGGGGCATTTGTTAGATCTTTGGTTCTTACACTGAGACAGCCGAGAAAACATTGAAAATTTCTTCTCAGAGGAATAACATTATCTGAACTGCATTCTGGGTATTAAAAAAGGGTTTAACAGGGCAAGGACAAAATTAGAGGGACCAGTGGAAAGGGCATTGTATTAATCCAGGTGGGAAGCAAGAATGGCAAAGAACAGTGTGGTAGCAGTTCAGTTGGAATATCAGAACTGTCAATAGAATAAATTTGGGATATGAGATGCAGGATAGATGAGGGTGATTTCAAGTCACTATAAGAATGAAGTGATCTGAGTCACTATAAGAATGAAGTTGTCTGTAAGATGAGAAAGATACGGCTTAAGTGGGTAGAAGAAGAATAAATGAAACAAGATGGGATTGGGAGGGAGACAAACCATAAGTGACTCTTAATCTCACAAAACAAACTGAGGGTTGCCGGGGGGAGGGGGTTTGGGAGAAGGGGTTGGGATTATGGACATTGGGGAGGGCATGTGATTTGGTGAGTGCTGTGAAGTGTGTAAACCTGGTGATTCACAGACCTGTACCCCTGGGGATAAAAATATATGTTTATAAAAAATAAAAAAATTAAAAAAAAAAAAAAAAAAGATGAGAAAGATACGCAAAAAAGAAAAAAACACCTTTATACTTCATTACTTGATTTTTAATACTGCCTCACACTGAATTTTTCTCTTTTTTGTCTGTCCACCCCTTTCCTATCTGCTTTACTGATGCCTCCTCCCCTGAACGTCTAAAGCCTGGTTTCCTAGACATTGAGCCCTTACCTTTCTTCCATATATACTTCATTGCTTTGGTGATCTTATCTAGTCTTCTGGCCTTAAATACCATCCTTTTCCTAAGTACTCTCAAATTTATATCTCTAGCCAATTTTCACCATTGAACTTTAGCCTCATGTACTTGATATTTTTTGACATTTCTACTTGGATATCTAATAACAGCTTACTTATCACATCTAAAACTGAACTTCTGATCTTCCCTTATTTCTTTGGCCATCTTTCTCATCTTCTTCATCTTCCTCATCTCTTCCTCCTCCAAGTTGCTCAGACACTTAAAGTAATCCTTGTCTACCCCCTCTTTTAAGAGTAAAAAGTCTGAATTTTTCATGGGTTTGATGTTTGAACATGCTGACTTTGATTTTACTTTAAATATCACTCTGAGGATGCAAAGTAGGCAGATGGTTAAAATGTCTGGAACTCAAGAGAGCTATTTCAGCAAGACATATAAATTTAGAAATCACCACCATGTGTATAAATCATCAGTATTGCATCTGGAGAACACATAGTAGAGTTGAATGATCTAGAACTAAGTATTGGAAACAATATAAGAAAAATATTAAGTGAATTAGCCAACAGAAGAGAATAGAAAGATAGACTACTGGGGAAAAAAATTAAAAAAATAGCATAGAATCATAAAAACTCGGGAAATATATCATGTAGGGGGAGGTTTTCAATAGCACAGAATTCTTCTGACAGATCAAAGATGATTATATCCAAGGCCATGTCCATTAGAAAAAGTGGTATGGGGTGCCTGGGTGATCAGTCAGTTAAGTGTTTGACTCTTGATTCCAATTCAGGTCATGATCTCAGGGTCCTGAGCTACAGTCCCGCCTTGGGCTCTGCCCTGTGTGTGGAGCCTGCTTAAGATTCTTTTTCTCCCTCTCCCTCTGAACCTCCTTCCCTACCCCCACTAGCTCTTTCTCTCTTGCTCTCTCCTCTTCCTCTCTAAAAAAAAAAAAAAAAGAAAAGAAAAGGCACAGATGGAATCATTGACTTCAAAGAAAAAGCATATTTGTGGTGTTATATGTTTGGAAGTAAAACTGAAGTTACTCAAGGAAAAAGAGGGAAATTGAGAAATGTATGACCTAATAAAAATGTAATGGGAGAAAAATAAATAGCAAAGAAAGGCCTGGTGTGGTGTGTGTCTGGAGATTAAATGAAATCCACCCAAGTGTCATGTTTGTTTTTTGTTCATCTCTGTATTTCATCTTTAGTTTTATATTACTTAAATCAATGAGATTTGAGAATGTATAAATGATGGGAGATACATAATAGAAATGGAGAGGATCATGATAAAAGGGAGAGATGATATGATGGATTTCATAAGGTTATTGAATGTGACACAGAACACAAGTGGAAACATTTAGATAGGAGAAAAACCAGTTCCTGCTATATAACATGTGGACACAGAAAAGTGGGATCATAGATGCAAACGATTTTAAGTTTGATATGATTAATTTTAAAAATTTAGTCTGTGAGGATTATTATCTTTATCTATTAGAAAGAAAGTCAGATGAGTGCTGAAGTAGGATGATTTCTCAGATATTTAAAGAGATAGAGAAGATTATAAACACATTGCTTTTTGTGAGAGTAGATGAGTAGGACAGCTTAGTATTGTCAAAATCTTAATTCGGATTTGCCATCTAAGTTTGTATGATATTGATATTAGCCTTAATTTAATTTGTTTAATTTTAATTATAGGCAAATAAGTTTAATACTCACTGATATATTTTATTTTTTCTTAAAACCTAATTCTCTATTTATATAATTGTATAGAGTCATAAATTACCAAAGAAAATATTCTTAAATATTCTACAAACAGGAAATGTTCAAGAAGCATGTATTCAAAGAAAAAATAGAAATTAATTTAATAGACTGAGAATAACAGCTGCAAAGTAAAAAGAAAATAAGCATAAATTACTTCATTCACTGCAAAACTTGTATTAGAACCATGTCAGCAGGGTGCCTGGGTTGCTCAGTCAGTTGAGAGTCTGCCTTCAGTTCAGGTCATGATCCCAGGGTCCTGGGATCGAGTCCCATATTGGGCTCCCTGCTCAGCTGGGAGTTTGCTTCTCCCTCTACCCCTTGCCCCTGCTCATGATCTCTCTCTCTCAGTCTCTCTCTCTGTGTCAAATAAATAAATTAATTAAATATTTAAAAATAATAAACAAATAAAATATTTAAAAATAGAACCATGACAGTAGGTATTTAATAAATATTATTTAGGATTTTCAAAGTAATAACTATTCCAACTTGCTTCTATGACTAAATGTTGCATTATTCACCTGGCAATATATTTTTTCAATTTTATTTTATAAACTATTACTTCATGTTTTAAATGTTAATTTTTTAAATAGGGAAATGTTAAGGAGAAAATTGTGATTATTTAATTATGTGAAATCTCCTATGAGGTCAGAAAGATTTGTTATCCTGTCCTCATGATACATTTGAAGAACATTCCTACATTAAGAAAACTTCGATCTTGTCTGCAATGGTAGAATTCCAATACCTTGGTATAACTCAATTTTAATATTCTTTCAAAAGATTTTCTGATAAATTGATCCTGTCTTAAGAAATATATTTTGGCTACATATCAAAATTAAATAATAGCAAACCATTTGTGTTTTACTTTGTACTACACCATTTCTTGGAAGAATCCCAAAGTGCTATGTTAATTACATAAATAGACTCTATGAAATCCAGCTCAATGGTAGAAATGAGTAAATAGATCCATATGATAAAGATTGGCAGACCATATGATAAAGATTGGCAAAGGCAGTCTGGGCAGTAGTGTGGATTCAGAAAGAACACATGATTGTATAACAGAATGTCTCAAATATTAAAAAAATACAAGATGATAAATGTAACTTAATTAAGCTAGTGTAAAATTAAGTCACGTTGGAGGTACACAGTAATTCTAAAATAAGACGCAATGGTCCTAAAGCATCTAGGCAAACAAGACTATAACAAATAACACTAATGCATAGGTTGCTAGTACCACTTAAGGGCAGAATGCTATCACTCTAGAAGATATTTTTAAGAATGTTGCTTATCTAGTATTTTCATTTTAGCATGGCATATACTAATATCTCATGATGCTTCTAATATAACAATTGATCTCTCTTCATCAGCATTAAAACTAAATGTCTGGTCACCATATCTTCAAACATAGTTTACTTGGTTACTTCCTTCTTACTAAGAAGTACAAGGTCTATAGAAAGAGAAGAAACCATCTAAATACTAAGTGAGCCATTTCCATCATAACAGCATTGAGTTACAAATGTTAGAGAGTGAATTGTCCTCTCATTCCATACTATAAAACTTAAATTACTTAAAAAAAAAAGACATAAACCTCACACAAGTAATATCCATGGATATTCTTTTATTTTAAATTTGCATATGCATAAGTCTAGATTAATGAAGCTACTTATGTGCCTTTTGGTCATCCCATATGCTTCCCTTCACATGGAAGGATATAAGAATGAAGCCTGTTCAAGTCCCTTAGAGCTAAAACAATTTTCCCTCTACTTTGGGAGAATGTACTTAGACTTTCTTTTGAATGTACATAAAAATAACATCTATTCTACAGGGAGGACTTAGGGAACATCTATAAAATGCAGCATCTTTCCCCCTCCAATACAGGAGTGTTAAGAAAAGATTCTTGGTTACTGTTTTGTCTCTGTGACCTCGTTTGCCTTTGGGCATTAATAAAAAGCCATATGGTAATGCTATGCTACCTAGATAACAAAGATAGTATTAAAAACTCATTTTTTTACTTAAGGACTCACCCTTAAACAAATCAGTGCCTTTGGTTGAATGGTGACACATTCTGAGAGACTATAGACCTTCTTTAAAGTCACTGGGGGCAGATATTTTTAATTTGTTTCTCATTGCCCAAATTATACAATAAAGTACACTCAGACTGTATCTAGGTTGATCATGTATCGAGAAAACAAACAAAATAAACCTTCAGTCACAGGATTTAAGAAAATTCAAATCAAATATGCAGAATAATTTTACTCAAGTCCATAATGAATCTTAAAATTTAAAGATTAACAAAAAAGAAAAATAAGTCATTCGTATCCAAAAATGATATGTCCTTGACTAAAGTAAACTTGCTCACAATCCATATGATCCACACTCGTTATTGAAGTAAATAGATGTCATCATTCGCCAAAGCTGAATCATTATTTATTAGTAGTCTAACATTCAGCACACATAAAATTTGATTAGAAATATTTGCTGCAAGTTCTGTTGTATTTGTATTTATTTGCATTGTATTTAAATATATATTTCATATAATGTATTTATATACAGTAATGCGATAAAAGCTAATGCATATAATTGCATATATATAATTTGTGTATATGTATATAATGTATGTCTATATATGTGTATGATGTACATAATTTTATATAATTTTAAATGTATATAGTTTTAAAGTCAAGAATAAAGACCAAGAGATTCTAACAGTGAAAACAGTCAATGGATGGAAAGAAAGGATATTCAAATATAAATTTGGTGACAAACAAATATAAAGGTAAAGGTTTTTAATTTTAGAAAGTTTTCTATTTTAAATTGCTTCTCAGGATTCTTCCTTTCTCTTTGATGCAGTCATTGTTTATCAGACAAATACCACCAAAAAAAAAAGTTGTGAAATATTGATTTGCAGTGGAATACTTATGTTTCTCATATATATATATATATATATATATATATATATATATATAAAATTATATGATTATATATTTATTTATTTCCATGTGCTGGTGATTAAAACATAAAATATTAATTTTAACATTAGAGCGATTAAGTAATATTTATGCTTAATATTAAATAATATTAAACTCATGGAAGCTGAGAATAGAAGACTTGCAGCAGAGCCACTGCACCACTATCTTGTAGTCAATCTCTTCTATTCTGAAGCATGCATACACATGAACATTGAGTTTCCTCCCTGTGGCCCTCAATGCACAAGTGTGTGTGCACACCCACATATACACACATATGCACACACTTTCTCAAAAACATATTTTGCTTGTGGCAATTTAATTATAAAATGCCTAGAAAATAAGAAATAGTTGCAATTGAAATGCAGTATATCAAGCTTCCTAAATCTTGGAGATACAGGCATGTTTTCAGTAAACTCTAATGGTGAATTTTCAATCTTACTTAATTTAATCAATCCTCTCATCTTTTATTTAAAATACTTCCCTTAGAATCTGAATTATGTTCTTGATCCAATATCACCTTCTCAACAAACCTCAACCCTCATCATTGTTTTTTTTTTTTTTAAGATTTTCTTTATTTATTTGACAGACAGAGGTCACAAGTAGGCAGAGAGGCAGGCAGAGAGAGAGGAATGGAAGCAGACTCCCTGATCAGAGAGCCAGATGTGGGGCTCGATCCCAGGACCCTGGGATCATGGCCTGGGCTGAAGGCAGAGGCTTTAACCCACTGAGCCACCCAGGTGACCCTCATCATTGTTTTTTTAATTTAAATTCAGTTAGCCAACTTACAGTATCTTTTTAGTCTCAGATGTAGTGCTCAATAATTTATCAATTGCATATAACACCCAATAATCTTTCCCCTTATAAAACAGCACACCCATTACTAGTTGCTTTTATTTTATTTATTTTTTATTTTCAGCATAACAGTATTCATTATTTTTGCACCACACCCAGTGCTCCATGCAATCCATACCCTCTATAATACCCACCACCTGGTACCCCGACCTCCCACCTCCTGCACCTTCAAAACCCTCAGATTGTTTTTCAGAGTCCATAGTCTCTCATGGTTCACCTTCCCTTTCAATTTACCCCAACTCCCTTCTCCTCTCTAACTCCCCATGTCCTCCATGCTATTTGTTATGCTCGACAAATAAGTGAAACCATATGATAATTGACTCTCTCTGCTTGACTTATTTCACTCAGCATAATCTCTTCCAGTCCAATCCATGTTGCTACAAAAGTTGGGTATTCATCCTTTCTGATGGAGGCATAATTCTCCATAGTGTATATGGACCACATCTTCCTTATCCATTCGTCCGTTGAAGGGCATCTTGGTTCTTTCCACAGTTTGGCGACCGTGGCCATTGCTGCTATAAACATTGAGGTATAGATGGCCCTTCTTTTCACTACATCTGTATCTTTGGGGTAAATACCCAGTAGTGCAATGGCAGGGTCATAGGGAAGTTCTATTTTTAATTTCTTGAGGAATCTCCACACTGTTCTCCAAAGAGGCTGCACCAACTTGCATTCCCACCAACAGTGTAAGAGGGTTCCCCTTTTTCCACATCCTCTCCAACACATGTTGTTTCCTGTATTGTTAATTTTGGCCATTCGAACTGGTGTAAGGTGATATCTCAATGTGGTTTTAATTTGAATATCCCTGATAGCTAGTGATGACATGGTCCTCTCAATTGATGCAGAAAAAGCAATTGATAAAATCCAGCATCCGTTCCTGATTAAAATGCTTCAAAATATAGGGATAGAGGGAACATTCCTGAACTTCATCAAAACTATCTATGAAAGACCCACAGCAAATATCATCCTCAATGGGAAAAAGCTTGCATCCTTCCCACTGAGATCAGGAACACGACAAGGATGCCCACTCTCACCACTCTTGTTCAACATACTATTAGAAGTCCTAGCAACAGCAATCAGACAGCAAAGAGAAATAAAAGGTATCCAAATTGGTAATGAAGAAGTCAAACTCTCTCTCTTTGCAGATGACATGATTCTTTATATGGAAAACCCAAAAGACTCCACCCCCTTCTAGAACTCATACAATTCAGCAATGTGGCAGGATACAAAGTCAATGTACAGAAATCAGTGGCTTTCTTACACCCTAACAATGAAAATACAGAAAGGGAAATTAGAGAATCGATTCCATTTACTACAGCACCAAGAACCATAAGATACCTGGGAATAAACCTAACCAAAGAGGTAAAGGATCTGTACTTGAGGAACTACAGAACATTCATGAAAGAAATTAAAGAAGACACAAAAAGATGGAAGACCATTCCATGTCTTGGATTGGAAGAATAAACATTGTTAAAATGTCTATACTGCCTAGAGCAATCTATACTTTTAATGCCATTCTGATCAAAATTCCACTGGTATTTTTCAAAGAGCTGGAGCAAATAATCCAAAAATTTGTATGGAATCAGAAGAGACCCTGAATCGCTAAGGAAATGTTGAAAAACAAAAATAAAACTGGGGGCATCACGTTACCTGATTTCAAGCTTTACTACAAAGCTGTGATCACCAAGACAGCATGGTACTGTCATAAAAACTGACACATAGACCAGTGAAACAGAGTAGAGAGCCCAGATATGGACCCTCAACTCTATGGTCAAATAATCTTCGACAAAACAGGAAAAAATATATAGTGGAAAAAAGACAGTCTCTTCAATAAATGGTGCTGGGAAAACTGGGCAGCTATATGTAGAAGAATGAAACTCGACCATTCTCTTACACCGTACACAAAGATAAACTCAAAATGGATATAAGACCTCAGTGTGAGACAGGAATCCATCAGAATCCTAGAGGAGAACATAGGGAGTAATCTCTTCGATATCAGCCACAGCAACTTCTTTCAAGATCTGTCTCCAAAGGCAAAGGAAACAAAAGCAAAAATGAACTTTTGGGACTTCATCAAAATCAAAAGCTTCTGCACAGCAACGGAAACAGTCAAGAAAACAAAGAGGCAACCCACGGAATGGGAGAAGATATTTGCAAATGACAGTACAGACAAAAGGTTGATATCCAGGATCTATAATGAACTCCTCAAACTCAACACACACAAAACAGACAATCATATCAAAAAATGGGCAGAAGATATGGACAGATACTTCTCCAATGAAGACATACAAATGGTATCAGACACATGAAAAAATGTTCATCATCACTAATTGTTTTTCTTAACTTTTTATTCATTTTGCACAGAAGTTGCTACTTCCTGGAATAATATGTACCTATTTGCCCAATTTATGTTCCCTTTACTGGAATGCATATGGAATTATGCATAAAATCTAGAGAGTACTTAAAGGAACAATGCATTCTTTCGTAAGCAAAAAGAAGCTTTGAGAATGTAGAGAACTGGGAAATATATGAGAGAGCAGATGAGATAGTAAGAATAAGAAGTTGATCTCTACAGCAAAAGAAAGGAGAGGATTATATCAGAAGACATAACTTGAACAAAGTTAGGCATTTATGACAGTGTGTGGAAGACAGGAAATAGTGTAGTGTGCTAAGTGCACAATGGGATGATAAAATTATTCCAATAGGCCAACAAATAGATTTTACCTTTCCATGAAGAAATATATAATTTTCTGAATTTTAAAGAAATATTACATATATTAGTAATACTTAACATATGCATAATTTGATTAGAAATGTATGCTATAAGTTATATTATATATTATTCAGATTAATATGGATAGATATAGATATAGATATATAGATATTCAAAACATGACCTGTAAAAGCTATAGATTGTCAATCTAGAGCTACTTCTTATTTGGCTTAATATGTTGATGTGAGGTCATTAATTCCAATGTCAAAATCATAGTTTCTTCTTATTATAGATTCATATTATATTTGATATGTTTATGTGATTAAAAAAAAATGACAAGAACTTGTTATTGGATTGATGGACATCTTCAGTATTACTTCAAATTCTGAAGTCCTTAAGCAAGGTAACAAGAGATAGGCACTGGAAGTGAAAAAAAAAAAATCAAACAAACTGAATTTACTTATAAATTAAATCCATATTTAATAATATTTGTATTATGCTTTTGTTACATATATTCTAATTTAAATCTTACATTTAGAAGTTTTATGATGGAAATTTATATGTATTTACATTTAAAATAAAATCTATTATTATTATGGAAATATATAATTACATTCATGGTTTAAATCTAATGTAAACACCAGAAATACTTTTGTCTGATTTTTTAAATGTGTATTTGTTAAGTGGGTAAGGTGTATGCATAAACTATCACCAGAATCAAATACAATCAATAAGAATTTTCAAATGCATCACAAAAGACATCTTTGGTTCATAAACTCATGAAAAATATAAACAAACTGGATCTTAAAAGATGAGCAGGATATAAGTAGGTGAAAGAATTATGGGCATTTAGGGAAAAAAAAAAAAAAAAAAAAACCACCAGCCTGCACACATTGAGGAATTAGGTAATGAAACATGTTAGATAGAATATAATGCAAATACGCAAGATAATTAAAATAGTCAAAGGAGAAAGTACCCAGTAAATACTCCATACTTAATGCACATATATATGAGTACTCCTCTCCATATAAAATATAAAATTACTTATTTATTTTACAATGGATAAGATTTGAGGATTTAAAAATCACAAGGAAAAAAATGTTCTTTGACTTACACTACAATCTTAAAATAAAAGTGATAATTCTGTAGTCCCTTCTTGCAGCATCATTGTTTCATTATTAGACTTTGAGTGGAAATATGGGAAAATCTAAAATTAATATATGGTGATGGGCTACTTTTTTCTGTGGCTATAATTTTGAAATGAAAAAAAACAAATAAAAAATAAATAGTTTTTGATAATTTTAGTTCTGTATTATAGATAATATTTCACTGTGAAGGATATTAAGCATAAATATGGGAACATCTAATTTAATTTTTGAAATATTGATTATTTTTTCTAAAATACTGAGTTAATGTTTTTTAAATTGATAATATACATTATAACTGGCTTTATCCATTTATCTCATTAATATGTGAAGAAATTTAAATTATAATTAGAGCATATTAATCTTATGATCATTTTACTACTTTAATAAGGTGTTAACCTATTAACTCACTCCTTGAATACAGGTCTGTTTGGAATATACATGGCCAGAATTACATTATAAGATAGGAATGAAGGATAGGTAATGTAATTTTTTTATCTCAGATTCTATCTGGAGAGACTGATAGTTATTAATTATAACACACCGATAAAAAATTTATAGGATGATCTGGAAACAAGAATAGGAGGAGCAATTGTCTATGCTGAGTATGGGGCAAAGGGAGAATTCACCATGAAAATTGTTGCTTCAGCAAAGAAAAAGTATAACTAATTTTCTGTGGAAAAGAGTATTAAGCTGTGCAAAAGCACAGAATTATAAAATATTTAGTCCTTTGGGAGAAATAGTGAATAGGTAAGCATAGCTGAACTACATACTTCTTTAAACATAAAGATTATATAAAAATATATTCAAGAAACTTCTCTCCTATTTCCAGAAGAAAATTTATACCCATTTAAGTGTTATAGCTAAAGCTATTTGGTAAAGAGCCATATAAATTAAATAAACATGCCAATTATTATAACAGTTTTCACAGTGTGTTTTTGGAGTGTGAAAAATAATGATGATTTTCCTAAAATGAATCACTAATTAAAGGATTTGGAATAAATAGAAATATAAATCACTAATTAATAATGATTTTGACATGGAAATTAGTGAACTTGTATATTTAAAATGCACACATTTCCATTACAATCATCTATGTTTATCCCTCAATAGATTTCAATTTATAACTTACCAAGTCTCTAAATGGATCGTAAGTTATTTTTGTTATAATAATCTAATGATTTGGGGCACCTGGGTGGCTCACTGAGTTAAAGCCTCTGCCTTCAGATCCCAGGGTCCTGGGATCGAGCCCTACATTGGGCTCTCTGCTCAGCAAGGAGCCTTCTATCCCCCTCTCTCTACCTGCCTCTCTGCCTATTTGTGATCTCTGTCTGTCAAATAAATAAATAAAATCATTTAAAAAAATCTAATGATTTGATTTTTAAATTTCCAATGGAGCATAGTATATTTTTTCTAGTAATAAAACTTTACTGAGACTACCAATAACTAACAAAGTTTATTGAAATATAACAAAGTATATTGAAAATACACTTTGTGCATAAATATTTACATCTTGCAATGTAGAAAGTATAAAAACTTACAGCCAAGTATCCCAAAGAATAGGCTACTCTGGGCACAGGCAAAGAAGGAACTTCCTAGGGAAGATAAGCACAACAGAGGTCAATAGATGGTCTCTAAGCATAAATGCAATCATTGCTTATCCAATGGATGGATAAATTGGTTGCAAGTGTTTATGAAAAGATTAAGGCTTGGGCATAAAAATAGAGAAAGGAGGGAGAGGACCCTAGAAGGGAGAGTGGAGACTGAGGGGAAGGAAAATGAGAGAAAGATTAAGACACATATTAGTCTTACTACATGGCAAGAAATGTTTAAGTTCTTAGCATATATTATCTCACTGAGGTGACCAAAAGTCCTGCTCTAGCTTCACCTACTTATATCCTTAACTTATAGTTTCATGGAGGATTCTAGTATATACAGCAACATTTTCAAGCAAATGTGATTAACATGAGAGCAGAACCAAAACCATGGGTTAAACTGCCATTTTAAAAAGATGAATTCCCCAAGTGAGATATCCCTAAAATAAGTAAAAGAATATTTCATAGGATTTTCAGTCCTTCTTGGGTAGGTGGGTGGTAGCAGCTATTATAATATCAAACTAATTTTTACTGAAAGGTGAGTGAGGCCAAGGGCATTATGTTTACAATGTTTACTTTTTTTTTCAATTTTATTGAAGAATAGTTGACAAACACACTGCTTTTCCACATGGTGTAAAATCTTTCCAAGGGATCTCTCTTAATGGTGAGCTGCTCTGGACTTGAGAACATAGTGATGGAAGTAAAATGCTTACTATAATTTTCTTTGTGGCCACTCTCAGTTTATGAGCTCCACAAGATTTCTGCTATTTCTTCATTACAGCCCAGAGCTTTCCTAGAGCTATTTTTCATCAGTTTGTGGTTGTTTATTTACTATTTTTATTGCATTGGGCCCTCCTTGCCCTCCATGTTGCTGACATCACCTTCTATTTACAGTTGTTGATGTCAAAACCTCTTCCCTCAAAAAACTTACAATCTACTCTAAGGACTAAAACATATGTACAGAAAAAATTAAATCTCAGAACAGTTTATATGGGTGATATTCCATAACATGTTGTAGACAAAGAAACATTTTGGGTGGTGCATAATTCATCTAATTCCTTCACTGCTGTCAGCATTATTTTCTCCTCTTTTAGGAAAATGCATACTTCATAAGTACATTTTGTATTACACACACATATAAACACATCCGCACACACATATATTCCAATCTGACAATTAAAATACTTTGAATTTATAAATATATAATACTCTTCCCACAGCTTTTATGGATTTCAAGTCACCAAAACATTTAGGTCACCAAGAAAATTATAAATAACAAAACAATAATAATGAGTAACACAAAAGTATTGGGGCTATTGAGCTATGCTAATATAAACTAAATGTTCTGAAAAAGCCAACCTCTGAGTTACAGGGTCCAAAAAAAGTAAAATGTATTGGGAATATCAAAGATTGTCATCATTAGTGTAGAAGACTTATGAAAAGTGGCTGGATATCAAATTAATAGAAACTTTTGGATATCTGCTTTCACTTCTATATCTATCCAACCCCAAATAACTATAAATTCCCTTTTCAAAAGCAAATGTAATTGTACTAAGTGGTCTAAATTCACTTTTTAAAACTCTGATGAGTCTTACAGACCTGTACCCTGAAACAAGTAACATATTATATGTTAATAATAATACATAAATAAAACTCCAAAGGGTCAAAAACAAGGTCTAGCAATATGTCATCTTCAAGAAGTACTTAAAAGGACAAAAGTATATATGTATAAATATATTTATATACAAGTTAATCCCAAATGTACATATTTGTATATAAGTATACCCATATATAAGTAAGAAACAGAAGGTATTTTATGCAATATCTCATACTAAAATCTGAGATGAAATGCAGATAAAAAATATGACAAATATGGTAAAAGATTTAGGGGAAAAAATCTAGTCTTAATAGGAACTATAAAATGAGAAGATATAACTATCATCAATATATTTTCATCTAATAACAGACTCAACACTAAATTAATATATAAATTAATTATATAAAATTATTATACACATGCAGACACACACACACAAACGAATAGACCAAGTTATGTTGCATTTTTTAACAACCTCCCAGAAACAGAAAATTCAAGTGAAGAAAAAAGAATAATCTGTATAAAGAGTTCTATGGAGAATTGGCTTGAGCAATTATATAAAAAGCTTATACTCAATAAAGAAAAATATCATCATTTTAAACCACATTTGTGACATTTACAAAAACTGAAATGCATTAAAATTGAATGCATTAGGGTGCCTGGGTGTCTCAGTGGGTTAAGTCACTGCCTTCAGCTCAGATCATGATCTCAGGGTCCTGGGATTGAGTCCCACATCGGGCTTTCTGTTCAGCAGAGAGCCTGCTTCCCTCTCTCTCTCTCTCTCTGCCTGCCTCTCTGCCTACTTGCAATCTCTCTCTGTCAAATAAATAAATAAAATCTCAAAAAAAAACAAAAACTGAATGCATTAAAGGAAGCTTCATAAGACAGAAGGAAGGGTTCAAGATGGCAGCCTAGGAAGACCCTAAACTCACCTTCCACTGACACAAAAATCATGCTTTTACATATGGGGTAATTTTCCTCTGAAAACAGCCTGAGAACTAGATTAACAGCACCTTCACAATGAAAGAAAAAAGAGACAAATCAAGAAGGGTAGGAGAAGCAAAGAAATAGCTTCTTCCAGGACACCATCGCAAATGAGGTGACCCCACAATCAAAAGGGATCCAAAAAAAATATGGACCCCTTCCTTGAGAAGTAAAGACATTATGACCCACATTGGGCACCCTGATCCTGAGGGACAGTGCCAGAAAGGCAAACCCCAAAAACCTCTGAGGTTTTCAACATCAACAGAGATGAAGACCAGGAGAATCATAGAACTATAGCAGATAAAGATTCCACTCTTCAAGGGTTTATATGCAAATCTACAAACCCTGAGGCCAGCACAAGAGAAACAGATTGACAAGTGCGTAGGCTGTAAGAAAAGGGACCAACTTACTAACTTTATGGTAGTTTCTGGAAAGGCAGGAAACTTTTCTAGGGATGGAAGCATTGGTAGACACCACTTTTGCAATCTCATTCTAACTGGCTAGTGTTTGGAGTCACAAGCATCATTTTTGGTGACCTCCCTCTAGTCTGCTACTATATGGAAGGTATGCACTATCCATCCCATTTCACACCCATCCTGTGCTGCATGTAAACCATAACAGAGCTGGATGTGTACCTGACTACTGCTCAACCCGCCCAGAGACTGAGACACAACCAGGATGATTGAGCCCTGCCTTCTTTTCTCAGCAGCTGAGACCTAAATGGGTGAGGCAAGCCCCCTGAGTCCCACCCTCACTGATAAAGATTCCAAAGTAATTTTCATATCAGGAGAAAAAATGAAAGAACACAGAGAATACTTCAAAATAGAGAAAGAAAATATTAAGAAGTACCAAAAAAATTATGACTGAATTGAAAAATGCATTAGAGTAGTTCAACAATAGAATGAATGAAATAGAAGCTTACTGTATCAGTAAGCAGTAAGATAGAGCAATGGAAAATACCCAGACAGAGCAGCAAAATTAAAAAAAAAAAAAGAATTAAAAGAAATGAGGAGGGGCACCTGGATGGCTCAGTCCTTAAGCATCTGACTTTGGCTGAGATCATGATCCCGGTGTTCTGGTATTGAGCACTGCATCAGGTCCCCTGCTCAATGGAGAGCCAGCTTCTCTTTCTCCCACTACCCCTTCTTGCCTTCCCTCTCTCACTCTCTCTCTCTCTCTCTCTGTCAAATATATAAAATCATTAAAAAAAAGAAAGAAATGAAGAAATCTTTAGGGACCCCTGGGACATCAGACAGAGTAACATTTACACTATAGGTCCCAGATGAAAAAGAAAAAGTCAGAAAAAATTTTTGAAGAAGTAATGGCTGAAAACACCTCTTATTAGGGAAGGAAATTACCAGGTCCAGGAAGACAAAAGAGTTCTAAATAAAATGAAAACAAAAAGAAATAAATCAAGAGACATTATATTTACATGGAAAAATTCAAGAATAATTTAAAAAATTTTAAAAGAAGTAAGAGAAAAGTTATATATTATGTATAAAGAAAACCCCATATGGCTACCAGCAGATTTCTGAGCAAGAATATTGTAAACCAAAAATGAGTGGCATGGTGTATTCCAAAACCTGAAATGGAAAAAAGAAAACAAAAGCCACTGAAAAGTCTCTACCCAGAAAGGTTATCATTCAGAATTGAAGGAGAGATTAAGAATTTTCTAGATAAACAAAATCTAAAGGAGTTCACCACTACTAAACTAGCTTTACAAAAAATATTAAAAGGACCTCTCCAAGCTAAGAAGAAAAAGCACTAGTTAATTAAGAAAACATATGAAAGTCAAAAAACTCATCAGAAAAGTTAAATAAGTAATAAAGGCAGTAAATCAATCCTTTATAGAACAAGTATAAAGACTAAAAGACAAAATTTCTAAAATTAATTAAAAATTCAATAATTAGTTAAGGGAGAAGTGCCTGGGCTCCTCAGTCAATTAAGAGTCTCCCTCTGCTCAGGTCATGATCTCAAAGTTCTGAGATTGAGCCCTGAGTTGGGTTCCCTGTTTAGCCAGGAGTCTGCTTCTAGCTCTCCCTTTACCTGTCCTTCCAGCCCATTCATACTCTCTCTCACTTTCTCAGATAAATAAATCAAACCTTTCAAAAACACAGTAACTAGTTAAGAGATATGTAAAATAAAAAGATGCAACACATGTCATCAAAAATATAAAATGGGGGGCAAAAATATAAAACTTTGGATGGGTTCAAAATGACTATCAAATTAAAAGAGACTGTTATAGGGAGGAGGAGTCTAGGTGGCAGAGAAGTAGCAGGCTGAGACTACTTCAGGTAGCAGGAGATCAGCTAGATAGCTTATCTAAAGATTGCGAGCACCTACAAATCCAATGGCAGATCAAAGAGAAGAAGAAGAACAATTCTAGAAACAGAAAATCAACCACTTTCTGAAAGGTAGGACTGGCAGAGAAGTGAATCCAAAGCGCTGGGAAGATAGACTGTGGAGGAGGGACTGCCTCCCAGCAAGCGACGGAGCAATGGAGCACAAATCAGGACTTTTAAAAGTGTGTTCCCCTGAGGGACATCACTCCAGAGACTAAACCAGGGTGAAGCTCAAGTGGAGTCAGCATGGCTTCAGGACCTGCAGGGTCATAGAAGGATCGGGGGTGTCTGAATGTCACAGAGCTTGCAGGTATTAGAACAGGGAAGCCAGCTGCAGAGACAGAGCCAAGGAGTGAGTTCATAGCTCAGGGTTACCTTGAACCTGTCACAGGCTCGGAAGTGCGGCCAGAGGCCAGGGAGACAGGGGTAAATGGGTGCTATTCTTTGAGGGCTCACTGAGGGGTGGGGCCCCAAGCTGTCGGTTCCTCTGGGCTGGAAACCGAGAGGCCGCCATTTTCATTCCTGTCCTCTGGAACTCTAAGGAAAGCGCTCAGAAAACAAGAGCTCCCGAAAGAAAACACGAGTGGATTACTCTGACCGGCCCGTGGTAAGGGCGATGCAATTCCGCCTCCAGCAAAGACACTTGCAAATCACTACAACAGGCCCCTCCCCCAGAAGATCAACAAGAAATCCAGCCAGGACCAAGTTCACCTACCAAGGAGTGTAATTTCAATAACAAGGACAGCAGCGGAATTCCAGAGGAGGAGAAAGCAAAGCATGGAACTCATGGCTTTCTCCCCATGATTCTTCAGTCTTGCAGTTAATTTAATAGTTTTTTTCTTTTTCAATTTTTTTCTCTCTTCTTCTGCTAAATTTTTATTAACTTTTACCCTTTTCCTTTTTGTTAGAGTTTTTTTTAACTATTTTATCTAATAGATAGATAGATAGATAGATAGATAGATTTCTTTATTCATTTACTTTTTTTAATTGTTTCTTTTTTCTTTTCTTTCCTTTTTCTTTTTCTTTTTTTCTTTCTGAACCTCTTTTTATCCCCTTTCTTCCCGCTCACGATTTGGGATCTCCTCTGATTTGGTTAAAGCATATTTTCCTGGGATCTTTGCCACCATTTTAGTATTTTACATGCTCCTTCAGATACTCTTATCTGGACAAAATGACAAGACGGAAAAATTCACCACAAAAAAAAGAACAAGAGGCAATACCGAAGGCTAGGGACCTAATCAATACAGACATTGGTAATATGTCAGATCTAGAGTTCAGAATGACAATTTCCAAGGTTCTAGCTGGGCTCGAAAAAGGCATGGAAGATATTAGAGAAACCCACTCGGGAGATATAAAAGCCCTTTCTGGAGAAATAAAAGAACTAATTTCTAACCAAGTTGAAATTTAAAAAAAGCTATTAATGAGGTGGAATAAAAAATAGAGGCTCTGATTGCTAGGATAAATGAGGCAGAAGAAAGAATTAGTGATATAGGAGACCAAATGACAGAGAATAAAGAAGTTGAGCAAAAGAGGGACAAACAGCTACTGGACCACGAGGGGAGAATTCGAGAGATAAACAACACCATAAGATGGAACAACATTAGAATGTTTCTTCTTCCAGAAGAAGAAGAAAGAGGGGAGCAGAAGGTATATTGGAGAAAATTATTGGGGTGAATTTCCCCAATATGGCCAAGAGAACAAGCATCAAAATCTAGGAGGTGCAGAGAACCCCCCTCAAAATCAATAAGAATAGGTCCACACCCCGTCACCTAATAGTAAAATTTACAAGTCTTAGTGACAAAGAGAAAATCCTGAAAGCAGCCCAGGAAAAGAAGTCTGTAACATATAATGGTAAAAATATTAGATTGACAGCTGACTTATCCACAGAGATCTGGCAGGCCAGAAAGAACTGGCATGATATATTCAGAGCAGTAAACGAGAAAAAACATGTAGCCAAGAATACTATATCCAGCTAGACTACCATTGAAAATAGGAGAGGGACGCCTGGGTGGCTCAGTTGGTTAGGCGGCTGCCTTCGGCTCAGGTCATGATCCCAGCGTCCTGGGATCGAGTCCCACATCAGGCTCCTTGCTTGGTGGGGAGCCTGCTTCTCCCTCTGCCTCTGCCTGCCACTCTGTCTGCCTGTGCTTTCTCTCGCTTCTCTCTCTATGACAAATAAATAAATAAAATCTTAAAAAGAAAAAAAAAAAAGAAAATAGGAGAGATTAAGAGCTTCCAGGACAAACAAATACTGAAAGAATTTGCAAACACCAAACCAGCTCTATAGGAAATATTGAAAGGGATCCTCTAAGCAAAGAGAGAGCCTAAAAGTAGTAGATCAGAAAGAAACAGAGACAATATATAGTAACAGTCACCTTACAGGCAATACAATGGCAATAAATTCATATCTCTCAATAGTTACCCTGAATGTTAATGGGCTAAATGCCCCAATCAAAAGACATAGGGTATCAGAATGGATAAAAAAAAAAAAAAACCCATCTATATGTTGCTTCCAAGAAACTCATTTTAAGGCCAAAGACACCTTCAGATTTAAAGTGAGGGGGTGCAAAAGAATTTACCATGCTAATGGAAATCAAAAGAAAGCAGGAATGGCAATCCTTATATCAGATCAATTAGATTTTAAGCCAAAGACTATAATAAGAGATGAGGAAGGACACTATATCATACTCAAATGGTCGGTCCAACAAGAAGATCTAACAATTTTAAATATCTATGCCCCCAATGTGGGAGCAGCCAACTATATAAACCAATTAATAACAAAATCAAAGAAACACATCAACAATAATACAATAATAGTAGGGGACTTTAACACTCCCCTCACTGAAATGGACAGATCATCCAAGCAAAAGATCAAAATGAAATAAAGGCCTTAAACGACACACTGGACCCGATGGACATCAAAGATATATTCAGAACATTTAATCCCAAAGCAACAGAATACACATTCTTCTCTAGTGCACATGGAACATTCTCCAGAATAGATCACATCCTCAGTCCTAAATCAGGACTCAACTGGTATCAATAGATTGGGATCATCCCCTGCATATTTTCTGACCACAATGCTCTGAAGCTAGAACTCAACCACAAGAGGAAGTTTGGAAAGAACCCAAATACATGGAGACTAAACAGCATCCTTCTAAAGAATGAATGGGTCAACCAGGAAATTAAAGAAGAATTGAAAAAAATCATGGAAACAAATGATAATGAAAATACAATGGCTCAAAATCTGTGGGACACAACAAAGGCAGTCCTGAGAGGAAAATATATAGCAGTACAAGCCTTTCTCAAGAAACAAGAAAGGTCTCAGGTACACAACCTAACCCTACACCTAAAGGAGCTGGAGAAAGAACAAGAAAGAAACCCTAAGCCCAGCAGGGGAAGAGCAATCATAAAGATCAGAGCAGAAATCAATGAAATAGAAACCAAAAAAACAATAGAGCAAATCAATGAAACTAGGAGCTGGTTCTTTGAAAGAATTAATAAAATGATAAACCCCTGGCCCAACATATCAAAAAGAAAAGAGAAAAGACCCAAATAAATAAAATCATGAATGAAAGAGGAGAGATCACAACTAACACCAAAGAAATACAAACAATTATAAGAACATACTATGAGCAACTCTACGCTAACAAATTTAACAATCTGGAAGAAAGGGATGCATTCCTAGAAACATATAAACTACCACAACTGAACCAGGAAGAAATAGAAAGCCTGAACAGACCCATAACCAGTAAGGAGATTGAAACAGTCATTAAAAATCTCCAAACAAACAAAAGCCCAGGTCCAGACGGCTTCCTGGGGGAATTCTTACCAAACATTTAAAGAAGAACTAATTCCTATTCTCCTGAAAGTGTTCCAAAAAATAGAAATGGAAGGAAAACTTCCAAACTCCTTTTATGAGGCCAGCATCACCTTGATCCCAAAACCAGACAAGGATCCCACCAAAAAAGAGAGCTATAGACCAATATCCTTGATGAACACAGATGCGAAAATTCTCACCAAAATACTGGCCTATAGGATTCAACAGTACATTAAAAGGATTATTCACCACGACTAAGTGGGATTTATTCCAGGGCTGCAAGGTTGGTATCAACATCTGCAAATCAGTCAATGTAATACAACACATGAATAAAAGAAAGAACAAGAACCATATGATACTCTCAGTAGATGGTGAAAAAGCATTTGACAAATACAGCATCCCTTCCTGATCAAAACTCTTCAAAGTGTAGGGATAGAGGGCACATACCTCAATATCATCAAAGCCATCTATGAAAAACCCACCGCAAATATCATTCTCAATGGAGAAAAACAGAAAGCTTTTCCACTAAGGTCAGGAACACGGCAGGGATGTCCATTATCACCACTGTTATTCAACATAGTACTAGAGGTCCTAGCCTCAGCAATGAGACAACAAAAGGAAATAAAGGCATCCAAATCGGCAAAGAAGAAGTCAAATTATCACTCTTCGCAGATGATATGATACTATATGTGGAAAACCCAAAAGACTCCACTCCAAAACTGCTAGAACTTATACAGGAATTCAGTAAAGTGTCAGGATATAAAATCAATGCACAGAAATCAGTTGCATTTCTCTACACCAACAGCAAGACAGAAGAAAGAGAAATTAAGGAGTCAATCCCATTTACAATTGCACCCCAAATCCTAAGATACCTAGGAATAAACCTAACCAAAGAGGCACAGAATCTATACTCAGAAAACTATAAAGTACTCATGAAAGAAATTGAGGAAGACACAAAGAAATGGAAAAATGTTCCATGCTCCTGGATTGGAAGAATAAATATTGTGAAAATGTCTATACTACCTAAAGCAATCTACACATTTAATGCAATTCCTATCAAAGTACCATCCATCTTTTTCAAAGAAATGGAACAAATAATTCTAAAATTTATATGGAACCAGAAAAGACCTCAAATAGCCAAAGGGATATTGAGAAAGAAAGCCAACGTTGGTAGCATCACAATTCCGGACTTCAAGCTCTATTACAAAGCTGTCATCATCAAGAGAGCATGGTACTGGCACAAAAACAGACACATAGATCAATGGAACAGAATAGAGAGCCCAGAAATAGACCCTCAACTCTATGGTCAACTAATCTTCGACAAAGCAGGAAAGAATGTCCAATGGAAAAAAGACAGCCTCTTTAATAAATGGTGTTGGGAAAATTGGACAGCCACATAGAGAAAAATGAAATTGGACCATTTCATTTCATTACACCACACATGAAAATAGACTCAAAATGGATGAAGGACCGGGCGCCTGGGTGGCTCAGTGGGTTAAGCCGCTGCCTTCGGCTCAGGTCATGATCTCAGGGTCCTGGGATCAAGTCCCGCATCGGGCTCTCTGCTCAGCAGGGAGCCTGCTTCCTCCTCTCTCTCTGCCTGCCTCTCTGCCTACTTGTGATCTCTGTCTGTCAAATAAATAAATAAAATCTTTAAAAAAAAAAAATGGATGAAGGACCTCAAAGTGCAAAGGAATCCATCAAAATCCTTGAGGAGAACACAGGCAGCAACCTCTTCGACCTAAGCCACAGCAACATCTTCCTGGGAACATCACCAAAGACAAGGAAAGCAAGGGCAAAAATGAACTATTGGGATTTCATCAAGATCAAAAGCTTTTGCACAGCAAAGGAAACAGTTAACAAAATCAAAAGACAACTGACAGAATGGGAGAAGATATTTGCAAATGACATATCAGATAAAGGACTAGTGTCCAGAATCTATAAAGAACTTACCAAACTCAACACCCAAAGAACAAATAATCCAATCAAGCAATGGACAGAGGACATGAACAGACATTTCTGCAAAGAAGACATCCAGATGGCCAACAGACACATGAAAAAGTGCTCCATATCACTCGGCATCAGGGAAATACAAATCAAAACCACAATGCGATATCACCTCACACCAGTCAGAATGGCTAAAATCAACAAGTCAGGAAATGACAGATGCTGGCGAGGATGCGGAGAAAGGGGAACCCTCCTACACTGTTGGTGGGAATGCAAGCTGGTGCAACCACTGTGGAAAACAGCATGGAGGTTCCTCAAAATGTTGAAAATAGAACTGCCCTATGACCCAGCAATTGCACTATTGGGTATTTACCCTAAAGATACAAACGTAGTGATCCAAAGGGGCACGTGCACCCGAATGTTTATAGCAGCAATGTCCACAATATCCCAACTATGGAAAGAACCTAGATGTCCATTAACAGATGAATGTATCAAGAAGATGTGGTATATATACCCAATGGAATACTATGCAGCCATCAAAAAGATATGAAATCTTGCCATTTGCAACAACATGGATGGAACTAGAGCGTATCATGCTTAGCAAAATAAGTCAACCAGAGAAAGACAACTATCATATGATCTCCCTGATATGAGGAAGTGGTGATGCAACATTGGGGCTTAAGTGGGTAGGAGAAGAATCAATGAAACAAGATAGAATTGGGAGGGAGACAAACCCTAAGTGACTCTTAATCTCACAAAATAAACTGAGGGTTGCTGGGGGGAGGGTGGTTGGGAGCAGGACGGTGGGGTTATGGACATTGGAGAGGGTATGTGCTTTGGTGAGTGCTGTGAAGTGTGTAAACCTGGTGATTCACAGACCTGTACCCCTGGGGATAAAAATATATGTTTATAAAAAATAAAAAATTAAAAAAAAAAAGAAGAAAGGAAAAAAAAGTAAAGAAAAGAAAAGAAATAGAAGTTTCATTATTTGCCAATGACAAGATACTATATAAATATAGAAAACCCTAAATACTACAAAAAACAACAAGAATTAATAAATGAATTCAGTAAACTTGCAGGATACAAAATCAATACACAGCAATCTCTTGCATGTCTATATACTAATGAACTATCAAAAAGGGAAATTAAAAAAATAATCCTATTTGCAATTGCATCAAAAATAACAAAATGGGGACTGTATGGCTCAGAGAGTTAAAGCCTCTGCCTTCACCTCAAGTCATGATCCCAGGGTCCTGGCATCAAGCCCTGTGTCAGAATCTCTGCTCGGCAGGGAGCCTGCTTCCCTCTCTGCCTACCTCTACCTACTTGTGATTTCTGTCTGTCAAATAAATAAATAAAATCTTTTAAGAAAACAACAAAATGCCTAGGAATAAATTTAATCAGGAAAGTAAAAGATTCAGATATTTAAAAGTATGAGACATTGATGAAACTAATTGAAAACAAAAATAAATGAAAATATATACTGTGCTCATGAATTGAAAGTATTAATTTTATAAAATTGTGTTTATCATATCAGAAATCTACACAGTTAATGCAATTCCTATCAAAATATCCGTAACATTTGTCACAAAGCTAGAAGAAAGAATTCTAAAATTCATATGAAACCACAAAAGAATGAAGAAAAAAGAGCGATCTTGAGAAAGAAGAACAAAGTTGGAGGTATTATGCTCCCCCATTTCAAACTATACTACACACCTATAATTATCAAAAGAGAATGATACTAGCACAAAAACATATAGATCATAGAACAGAATAGAGACCCAAGAAATAAACCCCTGTTATGGTCAACTAATATATGGCAAAGGAGTCAAGAGAATACAATGAGGGAAAGAAAGTTTCTTCAATAAATGGTGTTGAGAAGCCTGACAACAAAAGAATGAAACTGGATCACCTTCTCAAACCATATAAAAAAATAAACACAGAACAGATTAAAGAGTTGTAACACCTGAAACCTTAAAACTCTCAGAAGAAAACATAAGCAGTTAGCTTTCTGACATCAGTTTTTTTTTGGATATTTCTCCTCAGTCCAGTAAAAATAAACCATGGAACTATACCAAAATAAAAGCTTTTATACAGGGAAAAAAAAATCATCCAAATGAAAAGGAACCTACCAAATGGGAGAAGATATTGCAATTGATATATCTGAGAGGAAGTTGATATCTAAAGTATATGGAAAACCCACACAACTAAATAACAACAATAACAACAACAAAACAACCTGATTAAAAAATGGACCATGGGGGCACCTGGGTGGTTCAGTGGATTAAAGCCTCTGCCTTCGGATCAGGTCATGATCTCAGGGTCCTGGGATTGAGCCCCGCATCGGACTCTCTGCTTAGCAGGGAGCCTGCTTTCTCCTCTCTCTCTCTCTCTCTGCCTGTCTCTCTGGCTACTTGTGATCTCTGTCTATCAAAGAAATAAATAAAATCTTAAAAAAAAAAATGGACCATGAATCTAAATAGTCATTTTTCCAAGAAGACATACAGATATCCAACAGACACATGAAAAAATAGTCAACACCAGTAATCATCAGAGATATGAAAATCAAATTATGGGATACCACACCACATTTGTCAGAATGGCTGTTATCAAAAAGACAAGATAACAAGCATTGGTGAGACTACGGAGAAAGGGAACCCTGTTGTTCTCTTGGTGGGAATATTAAATTGGTGAAGCCTCTAAAGAAACAGTATAGAAATTCCTCAAAAAATTAAAAATAGAACTACCATATAATTCAGTAATTCAACTTCTGGGTATTTATTCAAAGAAAACAAAGACATGAACTCAAAAAGATATGTGAAGCTAAATGTTCACTGCAACATTATTAATAATAGCCATGATATGGAAGCAACCTAAGCATCTGTCAAAAGATGAGTAGATAAGGAAGATGTTATATATGCATACACAAAGGAGTATTACTGAGCCACAAAAAAAAAAGAGAAAGGAATCTTGCCATTTGCAGCAACATGGACCTAGAGGATCTTATTCTAAGTGAAATAAGTTAGGCAGAGAAAGACAAATAACATAGGATTTGATTTATACGTGGAATCAAAAACAATGACAAAAAAATGTCCTTTGATCTAAAAACAAAACAACAAACAATACAAAAAGAAAGATTTGTGGACACAGAGAGCAAATCAGTGGTTGCTGGTGGTATGGTGAAGGGGAGAGAGACAAAATAGATGAAGTGATTAAAAGGTAGAAACTTCCGGTTATAAAAGAAATGTCATACGTGTGCAATTTACAGCATAGGAATACACTCAATAATGTTATAAAAACTTTATATAGTGACAGAGTAACTAGAACTATCAAGTTGATCATTTCATAATATATAAAAATATTAAATCTCTGTGTTGTGCACCTGAAACTAATAGAATATTGTATGTTAATAACTCAATAACAAAGACAATAAAAATACTATAAAATAGGAAAATTATTCAGATAATTTATCAGATAATATTCAGTAATATTAGAATAGTATCACAAGGATGCTAAAATTAGTACTCTACAGCTAGAATACAAATATAAGATTACTAAGTAATCCTTTGATTAACAAGAAAACCATATAGTAATTCTGAAATACTGAGATGGAAGCAAAAGAAAGCACTGCATGACAAAAGTCATGGAACCCTGGGAACACAATATTTGTGGGAAATTTATAGCTTTAATTACCAGGAAACAAGAAAAGTTATAAAATATAAATTAAGAATTCAACTTCAGAGGTTAAAAGATAGTAACAGCATAAACAGAAAGAAACAAAAGGGAGCAAAAATAAAAGAAGAATAGAAATACAATTTCAATTAAGATTTCCTTTTTGGTTGAGATTAATAAGCTCTCCCTGACAAATCTTTCCCATGAATTTGAAAATAAAAGGTAGACTTTTAGAGTAAATAGAATGTGGTATGTAAAAAATTAGAAATATAGAAAGCAGTAATTTAATGTAAAGGGCAAATTTTATATTCTAATAAATCTTATCTAATAATCTTAGATGTAAATGATGAAATTCTGAAAAAAATTAAAAATACCAGAATGGCACAAGAATAAGAAAACCTGCATAGATAAGTAAAATATAAAATGTAAAATGTAAAAACAGTAGCACAAAAACAAAAGAAAAAATGGCCATGAAAAATCTCTTTCCAAATACCCAGACCCTAAAACCTTTCTGGATAAATTCTACTAGACATTCAGGAAGTAAATGTTTTGCGTATTAGGAAATTTTTTTAAAAATTAAAAAGATATAAAATATTTACTGTTTTTGGTGTAAGACTAGATCAATCAAATAGCAATAGTCCCCAGCAATCCATGTATTATTATGATCTCAGGGGCATGAGACTGAATCACACATCAGTGGGGAGTCTGCTTGAGGTTCCCACCCTCTCACTTTGCCTCTGCCCCTCTGCCCACTCACATACACACACTCTCTCTCTCAAACAAATAAACAAATCTTTAAAAATAAATACATGTCAGTAGAGGGAACAATAGAGTAACTATGCTGTCCCAAATCTCAAACATTGGGATTACTGGATATAAATTTAGGAAATTAAAAATATTTAGAGAGTTGTAGAGAATTATGAATACAGAAAAAAGGCAAGGGACCCTTTTAAATACTTTTAAAATGAATAGGCTAGTTCAATGTAAACTAATTAGTTAGCATGTTGAACAGCACCAAGCTGAAAAGAACTGGAGAACTGGGAGACAAATCTGAAGAAGTCCATCAAAAACATTGGAATAAAAGCAGATGATTTCCACTGGATGATCAGAAATATTGTTGTTTGAGGGATGCCTCGGTGGTTCAGTTTGTTAAGCCGCTGCCTTCTGCTTAGATCACAATCCCAGGCTCCTGGGATCGAGTCCCACATCCGGCTCCTTGTCCAGCAGGGAGCCTGCTTCTCTCTCTGCCTCTGCCTGCCACTCTGCCTGCTTGTGCTCTCTCCCCTGACAAATAAATAAATAAAATCTTTTAAAAGGGGGGGCAGGTGCGCCTGGGTGGTTCAGTGGTTAAAGCCTCTGCCTTCAGCTCAGGTCATGATACCAGTGTCCTGGGATTGAGCCCCACATCACGCTCCCAGCTCAAAGGAGAGCCTTCTTCTTCCTCTCTCTCTCTCTGCCTGCCTCTCTGCCTACTTGTGATCTGTCAAATAAATAAAATAAAATAAAATAAAATAAAATAAAATAAATATTGTCATTTGGGAAAAATTGAGAAAAATTCTTAGAGTCATTTGTGAGTATCAGTTATGCTTGAATATACAAATAACCTATGAGATAACAAACCTACTTTTAATAATGTATCTGAGAATAATTGCTGCATATTTGTACTTGTAAAAATGTCTAAAGATGCCCCTAACAATACTCTTTATAATAACAAAAATGTGAAACAAATTATCGCTTCATATGGCAAATGTGACATATTTATATGTTGGAGCATTAATTCTAGAATAAATAAATAAAGTAAAACTATAGGAATCACTATGAATAAGTAATATGTTACAATTTATAGTTTCATAACATGCAAACTCATTATTATTATTATCAAAATACCCATATATATTAAACTGATAAAACATATTATAGGGGTGTCTAGAACAGAATCAAGAAAACATTTTTTTTGGGGCGCCTGGGTGGCTCAGTTGGTTGGACGACTGCCTTCGGCTCAGGTCATGATCCTGGAGTCCCAGGATCGAGTCCCACATCAGGCTCCCAGCTCCATGGGAAGTCTGCTTCTCCCTCTGACCTTCTCCTCACTCATGTTCTCTCTCACTGTCTCTCTTTCAAATAAATAAATAAAATCTTTAAAAAAAAAAAAAAAAAAAAAAAAAAAAAAGAAAACATTTTTTTTGAAGAGTTAATCAGGTAAAAAATATGATTGGGGGAGCTTTGGAGGAGCTAAACAGTATTTTCAGTATATTATTTCTTACTTTGTGTTAGATTCATAGAGTTTTATTCAATTATTTTTATACATTATTGTCCATCAGAAATATTTTCTACTAAGTTAAAAGGAAAGAAAATTTATCTAAATGACAAATAGGAATAAACTAATAAAATATAATTTACTTAAAACAGCTGTTGTTAATTTTATTATCATAGAGAAAAATATATAGATACATGCAGACATGTGGTATGGTGTGACTGCACAGGCATATGATTTAAACTGATGCTTAAAAAAGACCTGTGTACAGCAGGTTGCAAATAGGTCCTGAGGGGACAGAACAACCCAGCTGGAGTGTGTGGCCCACCTGCCTGATTAGCACTGTGGCTGAAAGGAGCTGACAAGCAGCTTCTATTTTTATCTAATCTTTAAATTCCAGGAACCTCATTTCACTAAATCATAGCTTTCGAGCAGGATTGTAAAAGCTTTCCCTCTGCTTATTCCTTTTTAATCTAGATTTCTCTCAAGAGCTCTTCTCATAGAAGGCTACAGTCCTGATAGTCTTTATATCCTCTGCCACTAGGTAACTGGGAAAAAGAAACAAAAACAAAACAAAGCAAAACAAAAACCTGAGCTCAAATTAAAGCAAAAGAATAATTTGACAATAATCCAGACTGGTAAAAACTAATTTTAAGAAGATTTAAAATTTATAGTTTTCTATTATCATTAATATTTTTTGCATTATGCACAATGCATTATGCAAAGTTAAATATATTTATGATTACTTGGACTATTTTGCTTAAAGGGATAATAGAAATGCACCCATGAGTTTATTAAACCATCCTACAATTGGTCTTCTAAATTTAGCTTTAATTTCACTTTGTATTTAATATTTTTTATTTGAAAGATACAATGCTGGGGTATTGGCAATAACAAGGTAGTATACCATAAATGCATTCTTAGTGTGATATTTTATAGAAGTTATAAGAAAATTCTAGTATTTTACCAATTGCACATGTGTGGGCATTTGCAATTGATTTCATCCATGGTTTTGGCTAAATTAGGTATAATATACAATGATTGTGAGTATGGGTATAGGTAGTGAGATATATAATGGTGAGGGTATTGATAGAGGAAGAACCCATATAGTTTGCTCTTTGACTTGACACCAGTGATGGGGAACCAAGCTCATTTTCCAAGAGTTAGGGACAAACAAACAATAGGGACAAACAAACTTGGACAATATCCAAGAATTTTTTATGTTGTTATACAATTTAGAATTGACATCCCACGTTAGGAGTTAAATTTCTAAACTAATACAAGGAAGATATACTACTTGTATCAAAGAGTAGAGTCAAAAGAATATGTGCTATATTCACAATATGCCCTTAGTTAAGAGGAAAAAAAAATTATTGAGCCTATAGGCTTTTAATGATATAACTTATTATTATATTCAAAAAGAATGGCATAATGTATTGGAAAGCAAGTTCACTAATTATTAGTCCTTTGAACAGGTGTGATTTAAGTGATTTAATCCATTTTAAATTTAAGAAAATAAATACCATTTCAAAATAATTGAAATACTTTTAAGATATCACAGAGATCTCGTAACATTTAAACTTATTAGTCAGAGGGCTACATGTGTATCTTTTAAGTAATAGGCAAATTTTCTGAAAGTCTGAGAAAGTATCAGAAGCTTGAGACAGCCTAAAACTATTTGATATTTAAATCCCAACAAATTTTGAGTGCCTAATACTGTGATACAACAGGAGTGAAAGAAGAAAGGGGAAAACCCGGGAGTCATGTTTTAGTATTTGATACTTATTAATAGTCAAAAATTTTCTGTTTGCAAAACTGAAATATTAGTTATAGAACATCATATATAGAAGTCATACATTCTTATCTGTTAGTGTTGTGGTTGTGTTCAAACATTCAAATTTTCAATTTATTAGATTTATTAAGTTTCAATAAATTAAATCATATTAGGTTTAAATCTCTAAATTACAGCCTCATCTTGGAAACTGAGAAGAAAATTGAAATAAAATTACCAGGTCTATTAAATATCATCAACATTTTCAAGTACAATGTGAAAACTACATTCTGTTTCAAATACTATGTAACATATTAATCTGCTATGTCAGTGCACAATCACAGAGGTCAAGAAAGTCAAGAGTCACAGTGGAATGAGAATGCTAATAATAGTCTATAAGTAGCATAATCTATAACTTAGGTAAATAAACAATTGTGTCTATAAACATGAGGAAGACAAAGCAGGATCATGCTCAAAATTTAAGTAGACTGTAGGGAAAGATGGGCTGCAAAAAAGATCAAGGTTAAGAGATAAGAAACACACACAGATGCCTGACTTCTGAATAAAGGTCACAGGTCTGGAAAAAGTTTCAAATTTCTCAAATTTTAGTGTGCATAAGAATCACTGGGGAACTTGTTAAACCACAGACTTCCCTGGATTCCACTTTAAGAGAAGTGAATTGATTCGGTACACTTCGTCTAAAATATCTTTAAAATAAATTCCTCATGGGAGCCATTTCTTATAGTTTTTTCAAGATTAAATTGGAAGTACAGAATAAAAACATACCGCAATTGAAGGTTGCAATCAGCTTGTTTATTTGGGATTAAATTAATTCCTTATTTTCAGTTCTGCTATTTTTTTCTGGTCTCTAAATGTCTTTCATTCCATAAGTTTCTTAAAACTTTAGCTGAAATTTTTAGTTGTAAAATTTTAGAAATAATAGTGGACTCATGTTAGATTTATATGCAAATCTGTGGATAAACTGGTAAAACTATACATGTCACAGTGTAGGAGAGGCTCTATAATTTCACAGTATCTTCTTTGAGTTTTGGAATAGTGATTGGCTTTCTCAAATAAATTTCAGAGTATTCTGATTAGTTTCTGATAAGAATAAAGACAACTTTGTTATGTACATATCTATAACTTCTAAATAGAAACTTCTAAACTTCTAAATACATGATTAAAATTTTATTTATGCAGTTATCTATTTATTAGATAAATCCATTTACTTCTGTTTTCTGATATTGGTCATTTTTAGATCTCAGCTATATCTGAAATTATGTCATGTTTCAATAAGCATTGTTCTTATAAGCTATTCTCCCACTGTAAAGACAGAATAGTACAGGCTATTTAGACTACTGTGTCATCCTAAGTCAGCAAATGACTGTAAAGCAAAAGATTGCATGGCTACGATGTGAAGTCTTCAACCATAAAACAGTTTCCAAGTGTCTGAGATCCAATGATTAGCCACATCAAGACATTCTAAAAGCCCTCACAGTGCAATGGAAATATCTCTTCTGGCCACTTTTTCTAAAATACCGAGGACTGAAATTCTCCTTTTATAGTATCAATATTGAAAAATGTGATAGTTATGATTTCTCTCCCTGTTTGATGTGCAATTACTTCATTTTTAACTCATAGCTACAAAAGAATGGTTTTAAACCACTGACTTTCAATGTCCCTAAAAAAAAATAAAATAAAATTTGTAGCCATAAGCCAGATAAATTTGCAACTCTACCCTATTCCATCTTGACTGATTTTGCTTTTAAAAAGAATTTCTCCTCAAGCTTGAGAGTTTCTCAGTTGGCTTGGATTGCAATGGTTTTGTTTTACTTCTTAAATCAGTTTAGGCCCTAGCCTCTCTTTTCAGAATATAAGAATTCTAGGTACAACATTGGTTCTTCTTTGGTTTATAGGCTTTGTCTGTATTACATTTTTTAAATTTTTCTGGATTGATACTTGATTTTTATTAATTTTGTTTTTTGTCTATTTTTTGCCATATTTCTTGGGGTGCCTGGATGGCTGTCAGTTAAGCATCCAACTGTGTTTCAGTTCAGGTCATGATCTCATGGGTTATGGGATCAAGCCCCCACATCAGACTCACGCTCTACCTGTCTAAAATACATAAATAAATCTTAAAAAAAGATGTTTCCTCGTGAGATATATCATGTATCTTGTTTAAAATCTTAATGCATTTTTGAAAAAAACTTAAGAACCTTTTTCAACATATCTGAACAGACTTTAACATCATAAAATTTAACTCTTCTTTTACTGATAAAATTATCTAAATGTAGCAAATGCTTCAATATAGTCATATTCAATTTCTCAGAATCCAAATTATGAATTGGAGACTAGGAATGATAAAATATTTCACTACATATTTGTGAACCTAAGGTTTTTCTATTAGTGATTTCTTTTAAAATAAGGTTACTCCAAATCGTAATAAGTTATTATAGTCTTTTTCCATTATACACCTTGTGTTCCTTTCCCTCTTTCTATGTATGCTGACATGTATTATAGATTGAATTGTGTGTGTATGTTGAGGTTCTAAACCCTAGTACTTCTCAATGTGACCTTAATTGGAGAGAGAACCTTTACAAAGATAATCAAGCTAAAATGGAGTCATTAGGGTAGACCTAATCCAGTATTACTGGTGTACTGGAAAACTTGGACAGGCAGAGACACATGTACAGAAGGAATATGATATGAAGATACAGAGAAAGATCATTTACAAAAAATGCTGAAGATTGCAAGCATACCTCAAGAGAAAGGACTGAACAGATTTTCCTTTAAGGTCTCAGACCCTTGGCCTTCAAAGGCGCTGGTCACTCCATTTCTGTTGTTCTCAGCCACGCAGTTTATAATATTTTGTTACAGCAGTCTGGTAAATGAATACACTGTATGATCCTTTTTATTAAGTGGAACATGGGTTTACTTGAGTGACCTCTGTTGCTTGGAACCAATAAATCATCGTATATAAAACTAACACTTTCTGAACTATTATGGAGAATTAACATACTCCCCTTTTAACTTCTTGTTAACTTTTGGTTTATATTTATCTAGGAAACACTTAAAATTCCGTGTATGCTCCTGTAACAAAGTAACTTTCCTGTGACTAAATTGGGTCTTGAATATTTTTGAAGATTGGAGCAATGTTGTTCCTCTTCTAAAGATCTATTACACATGAGTTTATATGCTTTGATGGTTTTGAGTTGTTACTTTTCTTTCTTGTTTTTTTTTTGTTTGTTTGTTTGTTTGTTTTGTTTTGTTTTGCTGGAAGTAAAATGAAGGGTTCTGGTTCAAGATAAAAGGTAAGAAGATGCCACAATAGAAAAGGAGAAAGAAAAAATAAAAGAAACACACAAAAGGGACAAAGAAAGGTAAGATAGAGGAATATGAGAAAAAATGAAAGGCAAAAGAACAGCCAACAAGGTAATGGAGGAATTATGACCGAGGGCACATCACTGCCCACTGTTGGTGGGAATGCAAGTTGGTGCAACCTCTTTGGAGAACAGTGTGGACATTCCCCAAGAGATTAAAAATAGAACATCCTTATGACCCTGCCATTGCACTACTGGGTATTTACCCCAAAGATACAGATGTAGTGAAAAGAAGGGCCATCTCTACCCCAATGTTTATAGCAGCAATGGCCACGGTCGCCAAACTGTGGAAAGAACAAAGATGCCCTTCAATGGACGAATGGATAAGGAAGACATAGTCCATATACACTTTGGAGTATTATGCCTCCATCAGACAGGACAAATACCCAACTTTTGTAGCAACATGGACAGGACTGGAAGAGATTATGCTGAGTGAAATAAGTCAAGCAGAGAGAGTCAATTATCATATGGTTTCACTTATTTGTGGAGCATAACAAATAGCATGGAGGACATGGGGAGATAGAGAGGAGAAGGGAGTTGGGGTAAATTGGAAGGGAAGGTGAACCATGAGAGACTATGGACTCTGAAAAACAATCTGAGGGTTTTGAAGGAGCAGGGGGTGGGAGGTCGAGGTACCAGGTGGTGGGTATTATAGAGGGCATGGATTGCATGGAGCACTGGGTGTGGTGCAAAAATAATGAATACTGTTATGCTGAAAATAAAAAATAAATAAATAAATAAATAAATAAGAATTTCAAAATAGTGACGGTGCGGTATAAACCCAAACCTGTGGCCTAGCCTAGCGTGGGAATTCAAGCAATCATACAGGTCTCATGCCCATAAAGCACCCTCCCTGGACACGATTCATAGACAGACAGATAACGGCTAGGAAATGATATGATATACCAGTATAACAAAATGAAATTATCATTACACATGCCTTCAGTTCCCTGTAATTCCTCTATTTAGTAAGTATGATAGTATTTAAAGGTATGGAATTTTAATTTTGTTTTTTAACTGGCTTAAAAAATTAAAATGGTGAATCTACTTAGAGTGTCCCTCTCAAGAATATGTTTTAAAGCATTAAAGAAATAAATGACTCACTATTTTGAGATTTTATTTTCCAATTTTTTATTAAAATGACTATTTAATAAGGAAGTGTTTTCTAAACCCTACCTGAATTACATACATGAAGTCGAACATCTTCTTAATTGATATATAGCACATATTATTTCTGATTAGCAACATTTATACAAAGTTGACATTTTCATAATAGATGAAGCAAACAGAAACCAATTGTTTATCTTATCATGAACTTACTGCTGTCTCTGATACGAATTCTAAGCTGTAGTTGAGTCATCTTATTTCAAGCATGGAGATACAGTAGGCAGACAAGCCATACAGACAGAAATAGGAATTTTTAACACTTCCTTGAAATTCAGGATCCTTATGTTGTTTTTGCTTAGTTCAATTTCTATTAGAATTTCCCAAAAGAAACAAAATCTTTCCTATCCAACACTGTGCCTGCTTTATCTGCTTTAGCAAATGCCTGAAATAAAAACTTAACATATTTTTCCTTTTTTACATTTCTTCTAACAATTTATATTCACACAATCTGACATTTCCTGCCCTTGTTTCATATCCATTGTCATATATCTTCTAAATAAGAAATCAATTTAGAATTGTTATTATAATTAAATATTGAATAATATTTTTATGTTCCTCACAACCCTTCTTTGTAATTAAAAGGGAGGATAAAATAAGGCTTACTTGTATAATGTTTACAAAGTGTATTTTTACTTATACAATTTAGTTGGATAACAGTTTTTTTGCCCATACTAAGCAATTTTTTTTCAAATTCCTTCATGTTTTCTAATAAAAGTAATGACAAATCATGTGATTCTCTTTTCATAAGGGTTGCAAATGGTCCTCCGTGTTTTCTCTATAAAACAAGATATTTTCATATCTGAATTCTATCTAGTTTCTTATTAATGATACTGATATGATAGTGCCTTTACTTCATAAAATTCACCTCTTTATTATTTGTATTATATGCTACTATTGTGTGTGTCAGAGAAAAAGAACAAGAGCGGTGGTGTGGGTTGGGTAGGGGCAGAAGAAGAGGGAGAGAGAGAAATCTTAAGTAGGTTCCATGTCCAGCATAGACCCCAATTTGGGGCTAGACCTCACCACCCTGAGATATGACCTGGGCCAAAATCAAGAGTTCAATGCTTAACTGACTGAAGCCACCCAGGTGTCCCTATATGCTACTATTTTAAATTGGGCCTTTTCCCTTTGTTCGTCAAGATATATTCTGAATGCCCTCTCATTATCTTACTGACTCCTCTAATTCCACTGTTACATCTTAACATCATTTAATCACCAGTGTCCTTAATGTTCCTGGGATTAGTCTTTTAACTACAGCGTGGTTATTACTGTTTGCATTTATTGTCTTGTTCCATTATTTTCTCTCCGTTTTCTCATTTATCTCATCTGTAAAATTATGAACAAGTTATGGAAATACTTGTTTTCCATCTATTTTCAAACTTGAATGCACATAGTTTTGCATAGTAAAACCTCTTTCAATGAAGTTTTTATAAACTTCTTTTTACATAAGAGAATTTTCTCAATCCTGTTTTCCACATATAAAACAATGATTGCATTTTAATTTCCAAAGGCCTACTTTAATGGCTTCATGAGTTTTACTGATAGCCTGTATTGGCCAATGCGCTGTATCACCTAAAATATTTTGTACTGAAATTTAAGAAAAAAAAAAAAAAAAACACACAGTAAAACCATCCTTTCAAATCTTATGATGCATAGTAAAAGTTCTAAATTTAGGTGCTAATTTCTAAGATAAACAATTTATATCATTATAATAGAAGACTTAGTTATCTTAAATTTGGCATAGACAGTTAAATCATCGAATTTTTTTTTCCTAAAATCTTGTTGATTTGTTATTATTTAATCAAAACTAACTGTAGTCTCTTTAAAAAATGAATTTTTGTACTCTTCTAAAACAGCAAATGCTTTACTCAGAGATTTATATTTGGACAAATATGTTCCTTTAATTTCTCTCTGGGATTAAACAAGGTTCTCATTTCATAAGACTCTTCTAGGAAGCTATTGTCATTACTTATGAAGTGAATCCTTAAAATTAAACTCTCCTTGAAAGTGTTTTTCTTTTTTTTTTCCTGTCCTATGTTCTTCTTCTCAGAGACTTGTGTCAACTTTCCAAATCTTTGTTTCATCATGCAGACTAATAAAAAACAGACCAGGAAATCGAGAAACATACATTCTTTCTTTTCTCCTGCACAGTATTTACCTTAATTACATTTTTCTATATTTTCTTTCTTTCTTCATTATTCAGCTATTTTTCCATTGGTCTTTTCATTTTCCTTCTCTTGGCTTCCCTGTCTAAATATCTATAACAGCTTTTGCTATGCTCATATGCCTTTCTGCTCATCCTCAGCCCCCAGTTGTTCTTAAAATAAAAGTGTTATTTATTGAGGAAAATTTCTTGATCAAAAGTAACCTTTGTGGGGGCACCTGGGTGGTTCAGTCAATTAAGCACCAAGCTCTTGATTTTAGCTCAGGTCATGATCTCAGGGTTGTGACACAGTGGCTGGGCTCCAAACTGGGCATGGAGCCTCTTAGAAGTCTCTCTCTCTCTCTCTCTCTCTCTCTCCCCTTCTGCCCTTCTCCCCCACCCCTGAAAAAGGTAACCCTTGTACCTGTATATTTTGCTGTTAGTATCTGGCTTGTTAGTAGAAGAGGTGAACATTTATCAGCAGATGGCACATGTGATGGTTAATGTTATGTGTCAAAATGTCTGGGCCATAGGGTGTCCAGACATTTGTTCAAACATTATTCTGCATGAGGGTGTTTCTACATAAGAATAACATTTAAATTGGTGAACTGAGCAGATTATTCTCCCTAATGTGACTGACCTTATCGATCAGTTGAAGAACTAAACAGAATAAAAAGGCTGGAATAAGAGGGAAATCCTCCTGTCTCACCACTTGGCCTGGGATGTATGTCTTTACCAGCCTCCACACTAAAACTGAAACACTGGCTCTTCTTGAGTTCCTGGTCCTCCAGCTTGCCAACTGCAGACCTTGGGACTTAGCCTCCATAATGATGTAAACCAATTCCTAATAATAAGTGTCTTCCTCTCTCTCTCTCTCTCTCTCTCTCTCTCTCTCTCTCTCTCTTTGCTTTATATATTTGGAAGCTTCATTTGTAGACACTTGAATATTAAGGATTGTTCTTCCCTCTTGATAAACTGACCCCTTTATCCTTATGAAATGGCTTTCTTTATCAACAGTAATCTGCTTTACCCTGAAATCAGCTTTGTCTCACAGTGATATTGTAACTGAACTAACGTGAGTTCTCTCTTTGATGAGTTACAGGTAGACAGATTACACCAGGTAGACTTGTCACACAAAGGAAACTGTTTGCAACAAATGAGGAACTCATGGGAACTAACTACCAAAGCCAAGCCATGACTCCCTGGGGGATGAATGGGTTCCTTTTATTTTGAGTTAGAATGAATATTCAGAAAAGAAGTTTTGTCACTACACATAAAGGCAGGCATAAAGTTGCTCACCCATATTTAGAAAAAATGCCAATACAGTTATCTTGTGCTATATTAATGAAGCTTGTGCTCCTTATTGAGCAGAGATTTTAATAACAACATAAAGCAGAGATAACTGTCAGATGAGGGGAAAGGCCTTTGGTCACATTCTGAGAGCTGGTATAAATCAGATAGGGTCTTGGGCTCACTATTGTCTTGATTAGCTTTGAAACAGCACTGGGTGTTTTTTCATTGATTTATTGTCTCTGATATAGTTAGGTTATTTGCTGGAAGTTATTTCCTGGTCTGGTAGAGACTGTTAGCCTCTGTTCCCTTCAAATCCTTAACTATTGGGGTTTAGCATTTCTTTGTAATTCTGACAGTGTTAGCTGTTGCATTCTCATTGTTCCCTACAAATCCTTAACTACTGGGATTTTGCATGTCTTTGTGATTCTGACACCTCCTTGGAAATTCTGTAAGAAGTGTACTGAGGCAAGGAGACCCCTGTAGGGCATAGAATAGTGGGGGTGGGGAATAGCTGGGGGCCTAAAATGACTTTTCTTCTGTCAAAGTTTTATCTCTCTTTGTCCGGAGACCTCTAAATCTTTCTGCTTACAATATTGCTAGTCTAGCTTTTTTCTTTAATTAATGTTACCATGGGATACATTTTTCTATCATTTAACTTTTAATCTATTTAGATATTTATATTTAAATTGCATTTTATAGGTGGCATGTAATTATTGCTTCTTAATCCAATGATGACAATTTCTACCTTTGAACTAAAATTTTTTGACAATTTATATTTAATGTGATCACTAATGTATTCAGATTTGAATTTATCTTACTATTTTTTGTATTTATCCTTTCTGTTGTTTGATTGCTTTCTTATTTTTTCCCCTCCTTTTGGATTAATTGAACATCTTTTCCTATGCCGATTTGCCATCTGTTTATCTTCTTTGGTAGGGTGTCTTTTCAGATATTTTGTCATTTTTAATTGGGTTGTTTGTTTTCTAATTGGTGACTTTCCTTTTTTTTTTTTTTTAATTTTATTTATTTATTTGACAGAGATCACAAGTAGGCAGAGAAGCAGAGAGAGAGAGGGAGAAGCAGGTTCCCTGCTGAGCAGAGAGCCTGATGCAGGCTAGATCCCAGGACCCTCGGATGATGACCTGAGCCGAAGGCAGAGGCTTAACTCTCTGAGCCACCCAGGCGCCCCCTAATTGTTGACTTTCAAGAATTCTAGAATATTTGGATATAAGGCCTTTATCATATATGTCTTTTGCAAATATCTCTCCCAGTATGTGCCTTGTTTTCTCACTCTCTTGACAGAGTCTTTTGAAGAGAACAGATTCTAATTTTAGTGAAGTTCAGTTTATCAATTATTTATTGAATAATTTATTGGAATATGCCTTTGGGGTTGTAATTAAAAAGTCATCACCATATCCAAGGTCTCCTAAGTGTGCTATGTTATCTTCTATAAGACTTACAGTTTTATGTTTCTCATTTTGGTCTATATTCCATTCCCAGTTAACTCCATTCTTAGCTTATTAGCTACAATTCTCACCTTTTAAATTTTTTATTGGTTATTAGGGGGATATGCACAGCTTGAACATATCTATCATCAAGTCATATTACCTATGTCTTCTGTAAGAGAACCTTACAATAATATACACCTATTTTCCCCATTCTAGCCTTTATGCTGAAATGACTCATTCACTATAAAAAATGTTCAAGTTAGTCTTCTAGGCAGAAGGAAACAATACTAGTTGAAATATGGATCTACAATAAAAGAACAAAAGCAATGGGAATGATATGCACATGGGAATATATATATGATTTAAATATAGTGTTTTCATTTCTTAAAAATGAAACTTCTTTTCTTCCCCCAGAATTGCACTATATAATGGGAATGCAAAGGAAATAAATAGAGAGGTAGAATGTACGAAAGGCTTACTCTTTCTCTATTCCTCCACCATAACTATGTCTGCCCCTATATTTATCCCATAAGAGTCCTTTTGGTCTCATTCTTTCTGAGATTGGCTTATTAAGATTTCCTTGGCATACTTAAGAAACACATGTTTGAGAGTTCTCAACATAACCATAATTCATCCCAAGTAGTGTACACTTAATTTATTAATACGATTTATATTCCACAACTTCTCACTTTTTAGTTTCCAAAATCAACAATTTCTAAGTATACCAGCTATTTGGTCTGGTGTAACCCTGGAAACAGTGCCAGTAAATAAAAGATTAGACACTGAGAGGAAGCAAAATTCTCAGTTCAAAGTTGGTGATTCAACGTGAAACTGCAAAGGCATATTCCACATATGAAAATGACTTGGTACATATAACATTGGTTTATAAGAAACCAGCCAGCAGCTTAGAGGAACATAGGACTCAAATGTGACTTTTCTGTTCCTCGTTTCACTACTCCTTTTATTTATAATATGCATATAGCATATTATTCTGAACCAGAACAATGAAATAATCAACTTTTGATATTATATTTTAACAAAAAATTAGGTGAGGACTGGCATCTGTATTGGCATGTTTGGTTAGATCTATATATGCTACAAGAATATCATAACAAAAATATTTACAGCAAGTGATGATGGAGAGATACCCAGGAGTCTTACTAGATGGAAGATACATTCAGGAGTCTTAAATAGCCTGTCCTTGTCATTTTTTTTTTTTTTTTCAGTTTACTTGATATTGGTTCAACAGACTAAATAGTGCATAGTTAATAAGGGACATCTAATCAGAGCTCACAATTTTACTTTACATCTAAACAAAGAAAGTATAAGTGCTTATTTAATAAAGTTTATCTTTCTTTTTCCATCATTAACACACATAGAACAAAACCAAGATGAAATCTTACCATGAGAATTCCAGCTATGGTTATTCTTCTAAAATGTAGAGATAAAATTTTCAAATCAAATTTTCAGCTAATTTTTCTGTGTAGTTTCTGAAACTGAATCTAGCATTTTTATAGGTGTGCTTAAGTTTCTAAGATGTTATGGTTAAATAACTGGCCCTTTACTACCGAAATATTAAAAACTTGGTTCCATATTTAATTAATGATAAATGAATTACTCTTTAAACAAAAGGTAATATATAATAAATTATAGATAAAGATAGAGTTGCTCTGAAATCTATTGGATTACTATAAAGGAAGAACTCACAAATTAAAAAATGATTCATTTATTCACTACTAATTATTTTTTGTTCACTACTAATTTAGGGAATAAATATACAGCATGATTTTATTTCTAAGTGTGGAATCAGTTCTTTGAACAGAAATAAGTTTTATAGTTATATGACAAATATAGACACTCTTCAATGAAGACAATTTTAATAATATAATTGCATTCTGGTACGATAGCAAATAATTGCTGTGTATAATAGTGTTGAAACATAAGATATATTGAGTTAAAACCTAGTTGACATTCTTGGTCAAACATTATCCTGGAGTGTTTCCATAAAAGTGTTTTGGGTGACATAAACACTTAAGTAGATAGGATGAATAAAAAGACTGCCCTCCTTAAGGCAGGTGGGCCTTATCCAATCATTTGAAGACCTAAATAGAACAAAAGGGCCTACCCTCCCCAAAGAAAAGAGAATTTCTCCTGCCTGATTCCCTTAGATCTGGGACATTAGCTTTTTCTTGCCTTCAGACTTGAACTGAAACATTGGCTTTTTCTGGTTCTCAAGCCTATTAAAATTTGCACAGGAACTATTCTATCAGTTCTTCAGGATCTTAAGCCTTCAGACTCTGAACTACACCACCATCTCTCCTAAGTCTTCAGCTTACTGACTCACCCTGCAGACTTAAGACTTATCAGCCTCTGAATCATGTGAGCCAATACCCTGTAATAAATCTCTGTCAAAATATACAACCTACTGGTTCCATTTCCCTGGAGAACCCTAATAAAGAATGTAAAAATGCATGTTACTAATAAATGATTGTTCATTATTACACTATCATTTGCATGTGTGTGTTTTATGGGTATAAATTCAATATGATAATATTGATTTAAAAAAGAATAACTTCTTTAACATTAACCAGTTTAGGAAACTCATTTTCTCTTGTTACTTTGTTTCTTTTAGTAAAATATTTAATTGATTAAGTTGCAAATATCACAGTAAAGCTATTTATATAAAGGCAAACTGTGATATATTTATTTGTGACATATCTTTAATCTTTGCAAAAATAGAAAAATTTTACAAGAAATATCCAAGAAGCAGCATAGCATAGGACCTAAGTGATGTACTTTGAAAACATGCTATGATTAAAAAGTATATAGAAAATATTTAACATAATAGCAAGTATAAAAAATGAATATTTGTTGTATTATAGTTCACTTTGGTGAATTAATTTTTTTTATTTTAAAGATTTTATTTTTTTTAAAGAGAGAGAGATCACAAGTAGGCAGAGAGGCAGGCAGAGAGAGAAGGGGAAGCAAGCTCCCAGCTGAGCAGAGAGCCCGATGCGGGGCTCGATCCCAGGACCCTGAGATCATGACCTGAGCTGAAGGCAGAGGCTTAACCCACTGAGCCACCCAGGTGCCCCTGGTGAATTAATTTTTGTCATGATAAGATGCAAGGGGTTAAAATTGTAGGGAAATTAATGGTTCTAAATAAAATGCTCTACTTCTTCTTGTATCTCATATGTAAAATTAAATATTCTTGTTGTACTCCTCTCCTTCAAAATTAGACAGGATAGATCAGGCAATGTTTGTAGTGTTTTCAAGTTTTGGCAAAGCAATAGTGCTACCTCTAGAGAAATCTGAGATTCTTGAGCCAATACACTTAAAAAATAAACATGATGCATTTTATAAATTTCAGCTTGTCAGTAAGAAAGCTTATCTGCTAAAATCTACCTTTTTTACTTGTATTTTAAGTCTCAGTTGGCCCTTGCTTATAAAAACTCTTCTTCTATTATAAAAGGAAATTAAATTAGTTCAGCACAATTAGCCCTTTACAAAATCAGCTGGATTACACACAGCTATTTTCCAATTTTAGGTGATTCTAAATTATGCCTTTAGTGACATCAAGTAACTCCCCAAACACAAGTATTTTGCTCACCATTTAGCAATTTATAGATTTGTCATTCTTCCTTTCCTAAGAAGATTTTAAAATCACTTTTCTATCACTTGTATTTATTATTTTTCATAATCATGTTTGTGCAGTTTCCTTTGCATATTTATCATTTAAATGATGGTATTCTTAGCAAAGCTTACTACATTTTATTTATTTTTAATTTGAATTTTTTGTTCCTTCCTAAATTTATCTGTGTGGATTTTATAATTATAACCAAAGCATTTTTTCAGTAAAGAGTGTAAATTTCATATGAAATACCAATGATACCATGTACCAAGGGTTAATGAATATCTTTTGAATTAACATTAATATATAGATATTACCTTAATTATTAAAAATTAAATTCCATAAAATATGACCAAATTGTTCTTCCTACTGTGTACCTACTATATATTATTAGAATCATTATCTTATCATTTTATAAATTCTCTGTAAGCAAATCCTCTATATTTTTTCCTTTATCTTTTTAATTATGGCAAAATAACCAGCATCAGAGATCAACAAAAAATACTACTAATAAAAGGAAGCCATTATTTTCATCTTTAGGTAGATCGGAAATTATTTCAGCAGAATATTTCCAAGGAATTCATGTTGTGAGTAAGATGTTTTAGAGCTTGCATGTTTTAGAGCCTGCCTTCCCTTGACTTCTCCCATATATAAATGAGAAAATGGTCCAAAGCTGATAAAGAAAATCATTTGTTACTGGAAATTGATATCAAGTAATCTAGTAATAAAATTAAGAAAACATTTTTAGGAGAAACCTATATGGAAAACTACCTATTTCCCATCAGACAAAAATGGGAGATATATATATCTGATGAAGGAAACTTACCAGGCAACACTAAGTGGGATGAAATGATTACAATAAAGTAAATTTGGCTCCTAGCTTCAGTATTCTGTCACACACACACACACACCCCTTTAGAGAACACCTAGACATTCTGGAGAAAAAACACGAGAAATTTTATTTAAATGCATATCTGAGCTTTCAAGAAAGAAAGAGAGAAACAAAGGTACTAGAAACAAATAGGAAAATGAAAATCAATTTGCAAGACTCAAGATGAATACTTGCACATTCCATTAAGATGCTGGTATGGCAATTCTGGGGCTTGAAATATATTACCTATTATTACCTATATACCCAATATATTACTTGAAATATATGAAGCAGGAGATAAAGCTTTGGCCTTCCAAAAACTAGTTCATATCTGTGATGATTGCAAAAAATCTGCACCTTCAGTGGGCTATATGATGAAAATCTGAACTAGGGGGAAAATGTTATATTATATATATATATATATATGTATATATATATATAACTGTTTATGTGTATATATATAATATACATATAATTTATATATAAATTATATATGATTTATATTTATATATAGTTATATATAATTTATTTTATATATTATATATATATATACACACACACACACACAGTCTCCACTGCAGCATGAAAAAACCAAGGCAACTCTCTCTGATTTCTAGGGGATTGAGGAAATCTCTGAAAACACATAATAATAACTATAAACCCGCCAGGGTAGGTTTGGCCCTGGCTAGATATTGTTAAGGTGCCAGATAGAATAAAAAACAAAAGATTTCCAGAGGGATGTTTTCCACAGGTTGTATCAGAGCCTTTTGATTTTCAACCTCCCGTCCATATTGTTGGATGGATATATAGGAAATATAATATTTATAGTTCCCTTGATATTTATATCAAGACTATTTATAGTTCTCTTGAACTATTTATAGTTCTCTTTTCAACCTCCTGTCCATACTGTTGGTTGGATAGATAGGAAATATAATATTTATAGTTCCCAAACTTTCTTTCCCATGAAGGTTTGAATGTGAATTGGGTTCTCCAATTAGATACACTTGCATGAGATTTGGAACAAAATTGCTGTAGCACAGGCCACCTTTCTCATCCTGCTGCTGCCAGAAAGCAATGTGTGACATTGAGTGATAGAGAGAGTTGAGGTGACCAGAATTAGCATTTTAGTATCCAGCTGTCATCTCCATGAGGGTCTAAGGCATGCCTCTCATACAAAAGTTAAATGTGACAAGTAAGTGGAGGTAGGTCTCCAAAATTTAGAATGGGCCCAAATGGATAGTTTCAGGTACACAGTATAGTACCTCCCTTGCCAAAAAATCAACTCTATATCCAACTACTCCAGAGATGTCTAAAGACATTATAGTAACCTCACTTGTAATAGTTACTTTACAATGACATACCAATATTTTTCTACCCCCTTCCTATCCCTGAGTGTCAGATCCATATACCCCAGAGGGAACAATAACAAAATCTGACTAAAGAGGAAGTAACTAACACATAAAAATAATTGTAAGATGTTGCTAATTTATACCAGCGGAAACCTGGATGGCACATGTGGAAATGAAGTCTAAGAATGATGACCTACATAGGAAAGAAATAACTAGATTAGGCCATATTTATCAATATGGATATAATTATGAATGTTCTGATTTATTAGATTACCTTCAGAATAGGACAGTTGATTATTTTGCTTGATTTATTGACCAAAACTAGAATACTCATCAGTACCTTATACTGAATAATGTTACAAGTCCTAATTTTTTTATATAGTCCAAAAAACTAAATAAAACACTCAAAGTGTAGTAAAGTTAGAATAGACTTATCTTAAAGTACATAATCAGGCTCTGTAATGATGCTTCCTCAAGATCAGAGTGTGAACTCTTTATAAAGGCATTGAGTTGATCACCAGCACCCTTGAAAAGTTCGTGGTTATGCCAAAGAAGAAATTGACTTTTAAGTCTCTAATATGTCATCTGTATGTAGATGAACCAGCCAATTACCTGGGGTAGGTTAATTACATTGGTCAGATTTCATTATGAAATGATATTGTAGATATTTTCCACACTGGAATAGACAGTAATCTGGATATAGATTTAACTTTTCTGTCAACGGTAGTTTTGAAGTCGTCACCTTCTTTAAAGTCACCAATGTCTTATTTACTACGATATATCTTGCATAATATTATTTTGGACCAAATAACTAATTTTCATGTAAGAGAAATGATTACCATAACTATCAAATTCACTGACCTTACCATGAATCCTAATATTCAGAAGCACCTGGCTTTATAGATTAGTTCAAGGTTTATTTTATTGAGTGGTTAGTTATTTTACCTATTAGGAGGAAACAACTGTTTGTAAATTAATGGTTCAAGATGAAATGGATATTATCAATTGATAACCAACATATGATGCTGTTTTCTCATATATCAGAATACCAGGGAACAAAGGAATAAAAATGGGAGAAGTATTTCTTACTATTATATTTAATAATCTATTCTCAAATTTTTGTTCACTCTTTTTCTAACTTCAAGCTGTGTTATTTTAGTATTCAAGGGAGAAATGCTCTCACTAAGGCACGAAAAATTCTTACATTGAATTGGATGTTTAAATTGCTACTTGACAACTGTATATCTGAAAATAAGGAGACTGATTATGATTATCAAGGGAACAGGGCTACAGGCACAAAACATCTGTCTGAAACTCAGAAAGTCCTTTGGACTAAATCAGTATTTTCATATGCACTGCCAAATATTGAAAGAAGGCTATAGCAACCAAATACTGATTTTAAAAAAATCACTTAAGACTCAGGACCTTCAGAAAAGAAGTTAGAGCCCAGCTTACTGGAGAAACCAATACCAAAAGGACTTTATTGGCTGAAGTATTATTGAGGGATCCGGAAAACATGAAACAGTTAACAGAGGAAGGTTGTTATAAACACCAACCATGATATTGTGATCGGCTGAAAATTATAAACTATAGAAACTCCCTGTATTTCCCACTTTGCTCTATTCTTTGCTTAAATATCAACCTTTTTTTTTTTTTTAATTAATCTACCTTTCTTCTATGATTTCACACAAGACATATAGGTTATAGTTAACTTTCTAATTTAGCTTTAAGGTGAGAGCACACCAAGTTGAGAGTATGACTGAATTAATTATCATCTCAATGATGCCTTCCTGTCAAGATGCCTTCCATGACTAAAAGAACTCAGTGTGTCTCCATCTAGGTATATGGATTTGTGTTGTAAGATAATTAGTTGCATTACACTATAGGGAAAAGAACTTCTGGAGAAGAAAAGGGAGGGGAATGGAGAGAGGGTCTCTGGGTAAATATAGGTTTTTTTTTTTTTTCAAATTTTTTTTTATGAACAGAAATACGGAAGCAACTTGGAAAAGCATTAATGTCTCTTTATATGGTTATGAGTGTGTGAGCTTCTAGTACATATTTCTCTGTACTGTTCTATGTGTTTGAAAGTTTTTAAAAAATCAATGAAACTATAATAAGGATGCATTCATGTTTACTTATCCCTAAACTTGCATGTATAAATATTTGGATAAGTGAAATTATTTTTTTTTAAATTTTTATTTATTTTTTTGAGTGGGAGAAAGAGAAAGCAGAGAGGGGCAGAGGGGGATGGAGAAAGAATCTGAAGCAGACTCAACAGAGTACAGAGCCTGACTTGGGGCTTGATCCCTTCACCCAGAGATCATGACCTGAGCCAAACCAAAAGTCCAATGCTTAACTGATTGAGCCACCCGGATGCCTCACCCTTTAATTGGTGAATTCTTCAGGACAAGAGCAGGGCAACTTCAAAGTATTTAAATTTCCAAAGAGAAAAATTATGTAAATGAGAATTGAAGCAGGATTTAGGTAAATTCAATTCATTTAAGAAAAATGAAAGAATAGGAGAAAAATTGCCGAATAGTAATATACAGTACAATAAAATAGGGAAGAAATTTTAAGATAATGAAGTGTTCTTTGGATTTAATGTAATACTAATATGTGATTGAAGGAACAAGAAATTGTCAACTTACACTAGTTGAAGAGATGAGTACAGTATACACTTCAGAAAAACAATGAGATGATATTAGTTGACAAAAAAGGCAATGTGTATATTCTTAAAGGTGTCAGAACTTTTTCCAAAAGTAAAATGATACAAATTGCAGTTAGGTAAAAAGGCACCCCTCTCCCTAGAATACTAGAATTGTTTTTTTTTTTTTTTCCCGCTGCTCTATATGGACCTCCATAATCTGTCTTACTTCTCACTACCTGAGCAACATCTCTTCAAACAACATGGTATTGAGGTTATCTATGTGTGTCAGGTTCCCCGAGTCCCTTCAAATACGACTTATTCCAATCACTTTTAAGGATCATTTTACTTACATTTTTCATTATACTTTTCTATGGTGAATTGTATAGGATTTATTCTGTTAATATATTTAATGTGTGTCCAAAAATTGCAAAGAATAATTAAATCTCATTATGCAGGGCATAAACTGATCACTGGAAGGTATTATTTTTTATTTTTTAATTTTTTCCAGTGATGGCTAGAGCATTTTAAAGAGGTATTTTCCCTCTGTGCACAAAACTGCATATTGACAAATTAAAAGGGGTATCTGAGGGAGAATCTGCTGTTCATTACTCTCTAAGTACTGAAATAAAAGCACTAATCTGGAAAATTCTATAGGAGAGGTTCATTCTAGACATTTTATGTTTTGTGTTTTTTTTAAAGATTTATTTATTTATCTGTCAGAGAGAATGAGAGAGAGAGAGCACAAGCAGGTAGAGTGGCAGGCAGAGGCAGAGAGAGAAGCATGCTCTGCACTGAGAAAGGCCCGATGCAGGACTCCACCCCAGGACCCTGGGATCATGACCTGAGCTGAAGGTGGACACTTAACCAACTGAGCCACCCAGGAATCCCATTCTAGACATTTTATAAAGTGTTACAAAGTATATTCTTTGTAAATGTATCATAGATTGGCATTTTCCTTTAAATTAATTATAAAACAATTTCTCAAAGCTTTTCTACTTTCTTTTATTATATGGTTCATTTCATTATCTTGTTTCTATATTATTACTTTTTAGTTTAAGTATCAATAATTTGAAAATGAATCTAAGCAAAATTACTCATGCTTTCAAATTTGCTAAAGTTTTCTGCTATTGAAGTTTTTAATGTGAATTTAACAAATTTTGTGCAGTGGCTTAAATATAGGGACTTGTAGAGCATAAATTTTTACCTGGTGATTCCGAAAAAAAAAAATTGACTAAAAAAACCCTAGGGTATTTTAATTGTCAAAATTTAAAAGCATTGCTATCAACTAAGCATATATAATCCTTGTTGCTTTAGACAATATTAGTCTGTACAAATTACATCCACAGGACTTATTTTTTTTTCCAAAATAAGAACTGAAACTCCAAGATTGAAATATAACACTAGATTAATCTAGAAAGTTAATTTTAGTGAATATCTTCATGCCTGGCCTCTAAATAATCTTCACTGTAGGAAGCATTGTAATGTCTTAAAGATAAATATTTAATCACTTTTCATCTAATATCAGCATCTCAAAGACTAGCAATGTTGGAGTATATACAAAACCAGAGTTTTCCTGGGTCAGTGGCATGAAAATGCTCTTAACAGGTAGGTAGATCACAACTCACATAATATAATGGATCACAATGACGAAGAGTTCAAGGGCCACTGGAGAGGGTCCTCTGCTAATGAAGAGATCAGAGGCAGTTATCCAGTAAGGACAATTTGGTTCTCATTTATTTCTGGCCCAACAATTGGTTAGTAAAAGGCCAATTTGTAAAATGATTCTCTTTTTTTTTTTTTTTAAATTTTTTATTTTTTATAAACCTATTTTTATCCCCAGGGGTACAGGTCTGAGAATCGCCAGGTTTACACACTTCACAGCACTCACCAAAGCACATACCCTCCCCAATGTCCATAACCCCACCCCGCTTCTCCCAACCCCTCTCCCCCTAGCAACCCTCAGTTTGTTTTGTGAGATTAAGAGTCACTTATGGTTTGTCTCCCTCCCAATCCCATCTTGTTTCATTGATTCTTCTCCTACCCACTTAAACCCCCATGTTGCATCACCACTTCCTCATATCAGGGAGATCATATGATAGTTGTCAAAGACACTAAAGTGATTCTCTTTATTAGTGAACATAACTCAGGTAAATCAAATATATATAGAAAGTGAAAACAGTCCATCTTTTCTCTTTGCTTTCCCAAAAGCAAAATACATGTAGGTGGGAAACAAAGCTCACACTTTTCTCAGGGAGGAAGTTGTTAGACTCTTCTTTATTTCTAAGGAGGCCACTTCCACGTATTATTTTACAACACTGTAGAGTCAACATAATAATTCGGTAAACCAGGGCCCATTTATACCATGTCATCTAGTTGCCCACAGATACCATAAACTAAAAAAGAAGTCTATAATATGAAAATAGAACCAGGAAAAGAAGTCACTTAATCTTCTTTACTTTTGGAGCGCCTGGGTGGCTCAGTGGGTTAAAGCCTCTGCCTTCAGCTCAGGTCATGATCCCAGGGTCCTGGGATGGAGTCCCACATTTGGCTCTCTGCTCATTGGGGAGCCTGCTTCCCTTCCTCTCTGTCTGCCTCTCTGTCTACTTGTAATCTCTGTCTGTCAAATAAATAAATAAAATCTTATAAAAAAAAATTCTTTACTTTCTCCATCTCTCTCCCTGTCTCTCTCCACGTGTGTGTGCGTGCACGCACACGTACACACACACTTTTCTTAGGCAGAAAAATTAGCAAGAATATATACTTCGAAGATTCCCAAACAGAGTTCGGTAATCAATAAGCAATCCTAAATCCCAATGACATAACATTTCAAGTAAATAATCAATACATTCAACAAAATTATTTTGAGCCCAGAATATTTAATAAAATTTGAGTTAATTTCAACATTTAACAATGGAGGTTTTTTACACCAGGATGAAAAACTGAATTATTTTAATACCATTGATATTACCTGGTTTTTAAAAATTAAGTAGTTATGAAGCTAGATAGATAGAGAACTCAGCTGTGGAGCTATCTGATTCTGGTCCATTTATCAATGTCGATCTCTAATTTCCTTTCCAATCTCTTTTATAGTAGTTGGAGAATAAGTTTTCAACCTTCATTTTAGTTGATTTTGAAAATTTGCCTTTTTCTAAGAAATCACTAATTTTATCTTAATTTTCAAATTTGTGTAACTGAATTCCTGTTAAAAATTGCTCATGATTCTTTAGATCTCCCCTGATATTTCCTACTATTGCTTGCTTATTCACTGGTCAGGCTTAAAAGGGGATAACATATTTTCCTAGTAAGTTAAAGAAAGAGATTTGGATATATTTACTTATTCTATTGACTTTTATCATCTAGCACATCAATTTTTGTTTTACTTTATAAATTCTATATTCTTAATTTTATCTGATTTATTCTTTGTCCAATTTTAGGCTAAACAAGGTCATTTTTTTTTTCAAAATCTGCCATAAAAACGGTATTTGCAATTATCTCTATATTTTTTTAAGTATTCTAGTTTCTTACAATATTCACCAGGTCCAATTTGTTCATTTTTGTCACTTATTTAGTTTCCAGAATCATTTGAATTTTTAAGTTCTGAACATTGACACATCAATTTATGGGAACTTATGGCTCCCAGCAGATTAAATAGGTAAATCTTTTGATGTTACTATCATATTAAATTTAATCCATACCTATCCAAGCCCAAGACATATAAAATATAGATATATTTTTTCCTTTTCTTTTTTTTTTGAGACAAAACAAAGTATTCTTTCAACTTCATGTGGCATCCAAACACACTCAGAAACTAACCACTGAGAAAATACTTCAGTACATACTACAAAGTAAATCAATATCAAATAGAATGCTAAATGAAAATTCTGAAGGCACCACATAGTGAGATTTGTATAAGCCTGCTAAATGGGTAGTATCAGGAAAAGCTGCTGCCAGTATTTAGTGTTTACTCAACGGCAAGTATTTTGTGATATACATTTGTTTGAAAAAGAGCTTATAATAAAGATAATCATGTCAGAGATAGTATATTATTTTATTCCTTTTTACACTTTTAAAAAACATTTGTTTATTTGAGAGAGAGAGAGAGAACAAACAAGCAGGGAAGCAGCAGAGGCAGAGGGATAAGCAAGTTCCCTTCCGAGCCTGATCCCAGGACCCTGAGATCATGACATGAGCTAAAGGCAGACACTTAACCAACTGAGCCATCCCCCTTTTCACATTTTGAACAAAATGTGTGGGTACTTCTTTTCTAATATTGATTTAAGGTAGTTCTATTGGAAACATGCAGAAAACATATGCCTACTAACATTTATTTGATGATTGTCTTGTATTTAATGGCTAAGCAAGTGTAATGAAAGTCTTCAAATGGAGAATTCATAAAAACCAATGAACAATCATTAACACATGACATGCTCTAATTCTCTCAGAAATGAATGTTATATAAATCACTTCATTTAAAGCATGAAGAAATTGAGATAGTTTAGCTTTCGGATATAAAATATTGCCTTTCTAATAGCTAGTTCAAGATAACAGAACTTTGTTGGAAGAAATAAATGAGTTAATGCAGATAAAACTCATCTGATAGGAAGATATTTTCTCCCTAGAAAGATATTCAATTGAAAAATGTACAGAACCGGGGTGCCTGGGTGGCTCAGTGGGTTAAAGTCTCTGCCTTAAGCTCGGGTCATGATCTCAGGGTCCTAGGATTGAGCCCCACAGCAGGCTCTCTGCTTGGCGGGGAGACTGCTCCCCGCCCCCCTGCCTGCCTCTCTGCCTATTTGTGATCTGTCTGTCAAATAAATAAATAAAATCTTAAAAAAAAAAAAAAGTACAGAACCAATAGAAGAATTCAAGAACAAAAGTAACTGCAAATTATTTAGATCTTTATACCTTTGCAAGGAATAATTTAAAGAAATATAATTTTAATGTTCAAAATATTACCAAAACAGACCAATGTCCAGTAGAAGAAAATATGAAACTCTTAGAAATCAACTTAACAAAATGTGTGCATCATTATCAGGAGAACTGTCAAACATTGCTAAGAGATATAAAAGGATGTTAATTGAGAGATTTATTTATTTCTTCTTGGAAAAAGTTAAATTCATTATAAGATGATAATTCTTCTCAAAGTAAAACTGACTGACATGGCTGTAAACAAATGTTTGATGTAAGAACAAGTTAATTATTAGTTTTAATGCAATATATCAATAAATCATTCTGTAAGTCAATTATTCCAAAATATTCATAGAAGGAAGTATCAACAGGTAGAAAACATTCTGAAAATGAATAATAGCAAAGTGGATGTGTGTCCATTGGAGTATTAAAGTATATCATAAAGCTATGGTAAATAAAGCTATTGCACCCATCCCAGAGTAAACAGACACATCAATGGTATAAATTATAAATTTTAGATACAGTTTTCCTTGGTTAACTATTAGCTGATCCATACAACAGTCCTTCTGATTGGTAAATGCTCATACCATGTTTATTTTTGAACATTTAGAGTATTATCTCCTGGAATCATGTTTATCTGGCAATATAATTTATAAGTTAGATAGCATTCAAAGAGGTTGGAAAATATGAATCACTTATAAATAAAATTTGAAAAGGTATTTAATAGTTGGGATAAAAGAAATGGATTTCTGACCCAAAAATCAACACAAAAACAACAAAATGTATTCCAAACTTTTTGGAACCTATAGTTACCCTTTCAAATGTAAATGCAAATTATAAAATTGTATTAATTCTAGGATAAATATTCCAGAATAATATTTAACTATAGCATAGTGCCAACATAGGAAAAACAAAAACAAAAACCTCTTAACAAATAACAGTTGTCATAAGGACTGAAATACTGGGAATCATTCCTATGTAAATAGGACAAAATATTTTTAAATCATAAAGGGATTTAGTGTGAACAATAAATATTTTGAATTTCCATCACTAAAAATGCTATTCACTAAAAGACTTTGAAGTTATTTAACAGATTGGAAAAATTTCTGTAAGAAATAGGACTGAGGGGGGTGCCTGGGTGGCTCAGTGGGTTAAGCCTCTGCCTTCAGCTCAGGTCATGATCTCAGGGTCGTGGGATCAAGCCCCGCATCAGGCTCTCTGCTCAGCAGGGAGCTTGCTTCCTCCACTCTCTCTCTCTGCTTGCTTGTGCTCTCTCTCTCTCTCAAATAAATGAATAAATAAAATCTTTAAAAAAAAAAAAAATCGGACTGAGGGATGCCTGGGTGGCCTTAGGCTCAGGTCATGATCCCAGAGTCCTGGGACTGAGTTCCCCATGGGGCTCCTTGTTCAGCAGGTAGCCTGCTTCTCTCTCTGCCTTTCTGCCTGTGGGGGTGCTCTTGCTCTGTCTCTCTCATTTTCTCTCTGACAAATAAATAAATAAATAAAATCTAAAAAAAAAAAAAAAAGAAAGAAAAGAAAAAGAAATAGTGCTGAAAGATTAAATGTCTTTAATATTGCAATAATTCCTATAAACTAATAAAAGTTAAAATACCTATAGGGAAAAGAAGCGAAGAAAATTTAAATATTCAATAAACATTTAAAAATTACTGTCACTTAAAGTAGATTATTTTCAGGTTCAATATAAAGAAAGCTTAGAAAAATATATTGATCTTTATAATTTCTGGACAAAATCAACCAGATATTTCTTATTTTCTCATAATTATAATGGGCAGAGTAATGTGTAATCTCTGTGTGTGGGGGGTGTATGTATATGATCATTATATATAATATAATATATTTTATAATATATATTATAAATATCATATATATTATAATGATCATATATAGGTGTGTAGCTGTGTATATAATCATTTTATATATATCATATATAAATATAGTATATCATGCATAATTATATATGACATATATAATTACATATTATATATATATTATTAAGTATATTGTATATCATATATTATATAATGATCTTATACATACCCATATACCTATATATGATCTTTATCATTAGTTAGGTTTAAATCATCTGAGTCATTAATAGGGAATGTTTTCAGGGATGGAGCATGAGAAATAAAGAACAGTACTTGAGTAGTTGTAATGGGGCAGCCAGAATTCCTGCCTGTTCCTGGTAGCCCTGCCATTGAATAATTCTGTTACCTGGGTGATGGTTTATTCTATTTCTAAGGATTCAGTCTCCCAGACACTAAAATATAGAACTTTGAATTGGATACCTTTAAGACAGCCAACTCATATGCTATGTGATCTTGTTCTACAAAATTTCACAATTTAATTTACATCACAAACCATCATATTTCCATTAAATAGGGGCTCCTGAAGCAAAGTAACAAAGAGTATAAATGTAATCCATGTTTTGAAAAAAATTTACAGCATGTTTAGCAGGTGGTCTCTGAAATTGAATCTGTTATTAGCTTCAGGGCATTGTCAAAGTAGGCATGCAATATTTAATATACTTTTCCCTCTTTTCCTTAATAGTTAATAAATTTAATGTGTTCTTTACTCAATCATTATCAAAATACATGCTTCACTTACCTAATTTTCCACAGCACCAGGCTAACTCTCTAACATACATAAATTAGAGGAAACATATTCCAATTTTTTCTCTCCTTTAGATCATTGCACCTCCCATATCATTGCCTTTGCTTTTACATTCTTTCTTTTCTACTCCTTCTTCTTAAATATCTCCAAATTTACCTATGCTAATCTTTCTCCAGCTTCAGTTTTGATAATGGATGTGGTTTACTCAATTACATCCTAACCTCGTATTCCACTGGCAACATTAACAATACATAGAATATTCGTAAAACTTTCAGTTCTGGCAAACTGACTATGTAGGATGCTATTATATATTTATTTTTTAAGCATTATGGCTTATATCTCTGTGGGATACTTTTGAAAATTGACACTATCTAAAATGTAATTCCTTTTTTATTGCTTTTTTAATGCTGAACTTGTGGCAATTTTTGTGGTTTATTCCAAATGTCTTTTGCCTCAGGGATTTAGTTTTCCCCTTTTGGTTTCCCTATGTCTTTTAAAATGTTTATTGATCTGAGAGCTATAGATTTTTATCTTTCTTCAAAGATCTCAAAACTTCATTCTTATGTATTCAACAAACACTTCCATTTAAGAAAATAGTAACATAATTTAAGATTCTAAAAGATTAAGTTAATATTTCAGCAGTGTTTTATAATTAAGGAAAATGGAATAAAGTATATCTGAATATTTGGCTAAATTCAAATATGTCCATAATACTTTAGCATTGTAGATTATCCTGTGAATTATCAAGATAATCATTCTTTGGAGATTTTAACACAACTTGTTTCTGATAGAATATTTCTTTCATTTTTGTCTATAAAGACTTAATTTACTAGTGCTCCAAATATGACTAAATCTATGAATAAATGTACTAGTGTGAGTATATAAAATTCAGCATTCTGGAGTGTCTGGTTGTCTCAGCAGGCTGAGCATCTGCCTTCAGCTTAGTGCATTTTCCCAGGGTCGTTGGATCCAGTCCCACATTAACCTCCCTGCTGAATAGGGATCCTGTTTCTCCCTCTCCCTCCGTCTGCCACTCTTTCTACTGTGCTTTCTCTGTCAAATAAATAAATAAAATCTTTTTTTTTTTTGAGATTTTTATCCATTTATTTGACAGAGATCACAAGTAGGCAGAGAGGCAGGCAGAAAGAGAGAGGGGAAAGCAGGCTCCCTGCTCAGAGATTTTTAGAACTTTCTCCAGATTCTCAAGTTCTTCACCATCATGACTACCTTACTGCTGCTAAGAGGAAATAAACCATTTTTTAAATTCTCTTTGAATAAGAGAATTTTATTTTATTTTATTTTATTTTTTTAAAGATTTTATTTATTTATCAGAGAGAGAGAAAGGGAGAGAGCGAGAACAGGCAGACAGAATGGCAGGCAGAGGCAGAGGGAGAAGCAGGCTCCCCACTGAGCAAGGAGCCCGATGTGGGACTCGATCCCAGGACGCTGGGATCATGACCTGAGCCAAAGGCAGCTGCTTAACCAACTGAGCCACCCAGGTGTCCCATGAATAAGAGAATTTTAAAAGCAATTCCTATTCTGCCCAAATGAAACACTTCAGTGATAATTTCTTATAGTGGCCTACATAAGATTACTCCAATTAATCAAAGTTAGGGTGAGAAAAATCCATTTGGTTATTTATTGGTTTATAATTTTGCTTATATTTGGAGAAAATCAAGCAAATAACAGGTTTATTGTTTTGTCATGATCATCATGCAGAAAGAAAGCATTCTCAATTTGCTTTTGCTACATTTTGTGTTCAATCAAGAGAATGAAATCTTAGAAAAATATTCATAAAAGGTAAAACCTCAGGAATACTAAAGGAATTATAAAAAGTAACATTCCTATTTCAGTCAAGTTCAAACTTAGTGGTCTAAGTGAATCCCATCCTTTCCATTCTCTCACCTCCAAAAACAAAACAAAATAAAATACAGACTTATATATGTTTATAAAAAATTAAAAAAAAAATAAAATAAAAAAATCAAACAATTTTTTAAAAAGTAATTATTGGATGATACTTTGGACACCTAGAAGCTGAGATTCTATAAAAAGCAGAATGGGTTGAGTAAAAGTTACTATATATATATATATATATTTTTTTTAATTTTCCCTTTATTTCCCCTTATCTTCATTTTGGTAAAGTAATGATTAAATTTTATAATATCATTAAGGAACACCGAATTACAAAGGCTGATTCTAGAACAACTCAGTGCCTTGCAGTTACTTGAATAATTATTCACATTTTCAATATCAACAGCTGAATCAATAATTTCTAAACTGTAGTACTTGTCTTAGGCATATACAAAATAACATATTGATTTGAGAATAAAATGAATGGAAATAGAAAAATGTATGAAATAGGATTTTTTATCTTTAATGAAAATAAAAGTGAGGTACTGGCTTAATTCTCAATATACAAGGTCTACAAAATTCATAATAAAACAGACTGACTTACAACAAGGTGGGAAAAACCTTTCCCCTTAAACAAATAAAAGACACGGGGTGAGGGGAACCCACAAAATTAGATTTTGAATTGTAAATTCTGGAGTACATAAGGTGGATGGTCTTAAGTAAGATTGGGGGAAAAAAAAAAGGAAATGAAACAACTAGTTCATTACTAATAACTCAGCATTTTGATACAAATGTCACATCCAGAAGTAAGTCTGAGTTTAGTTAGAGGAAGATCACACCTAGAGAAGTGAGTTTTAGTCCGGGCACCACATTTCACAGGGAAGGGATAAAATGAACTCCAGTCAGCAGGGTTAAGAACACAGAGGAATTTGAAGCCAAAGTCATATGAAAAATGGTTAACAGAACAAGAGATTTTTAGCTTGAGGAATAGAAAATTTCAGGGGTTATGACAGCCATGTTCAAATATTTCAAGGCTTCTCTGTGGAGAGGATATTAGATACTTTATGAAAAAACTGCAAAGCTAAATTAGCACCAGTAATTGAAAGCTACAAGGACATACATTTCAGTTCAAAATAGCATATTTTCAAAGTTGCAAAGTTTCACCCACTTACAGGTGGTTGCAAGTTACTCAAAGTAACAGTACAAGTAGAAAGACTAACAGGCATGTTTCAGAGCATTCAATCTAGAAAAGGATAATCATCTGGTAAACTGGATGATCTTTAACATATCCGAAAGATATAATATAAGCTAACTATTTTATGTTAAGAGAAGGAACAATTATGACTTAAATTCTTAGATACTTATTATTAGAAATTATTTGTTATGTTGGGGAAAGGAATTACATTGTTATGTTAAAATCCTCATGTGAGGAAAACTGCAACATTTTGACTTGTGCTTTTCCCTTTAAGCAAGAATTTTCAAATTTTATCAAGAGTTAGAATTACCAGGAAGACTGATTTAGCAGATCTGGGTGGGATCTGAGAATTCATATCTCTAACAAGCTCCCAAGGAATATTTTTTTTTTTTAAAGATTTTATTTATTTATTTGACAGAGAGATACCACAAGTAGGCAGAGAGGCAGGCAGAGAGAGAGAGAGAGGAGGAAGCAGACTCCCTGCCGAGCAGAGAGCCCAATGCGGGACTCGATCCCAGGACCCTGAGATCATGACCTGAGCCGAAGGCAGCGGCGTAACCCACTGAGCCACCCAGGCGCCCCTCTCCCAAGGAATATTGATTGAGTTGATTCTGAGTCATACTTTCTGAACTTTTTTAAGGGATTAGATTTGTAACATTACTGCCAATTGTCAAGCAGGTTAAGTTCCTATCTACACAACTGTAGTTTGAGTCCCAGATTATTGTGCAGAGTATCTAGCCTTTCCAAAGTATGATTCACTGAAGCATGATAAAAATTAGCTTCTTTACAAAATTATGTTAACCTAAAAATTAGCAAAATTTTTCTAATCTTTAAAGTATATAAAATTACTTTGTTATTCCTTCTTCAAGTCTTTCCATTGGCTCTTTGTCAATCCTATAATAAAATCCAAAAGTCTTATTACTGCTTGTATAGTAACCTCTATCATGTCTCTGCTCCTCACTTTTTTAACTGAGTCATTTCCCTATACATTTCCCAATACATGAATTCTTGAAAACACTGAACCCATTCTCAGCGTTTTTGGATAGATATATCCTCCCTGCTGCTTAGAACACTTTCATCCCTTCTTTTTATGAAGTAACACCAGCATATTTTTCTTCCTAAGTTATTTCTTCACTTATGCCACCTCTCAAAGAAACAGGTTGAACGACCATCCCATGCACTTCCGTTGCACCCTGAAGTTACCTCAAGATTTTGGTGAATACATTATCTCCTTGAAGGTGGCTTAAGTACTATAAACTGTCAAGTCTCTGTATTAATATAAACTTAAATAAAGTATATTAATATTGGAAGATTTTAAATATCTAAGCATGTGTTTTATAATCTTCAACTCCTACCAGTTGTGGCTTAAACCAGATACTTTCCTAATTACAAACAGAACCAACTTTCCTAAACAAGGGGGTTAGCTTCTTCTGGGATTTCTTTCACCATAAGTTGCCATTAAAAGTCTCCAAGCATTTTGCCCCAGCCAACCTTGCAATTAAATTGATGTTAATTAAAGGGATGATCCAAACATTCCCTCTGGAAGTTCTGTTCTTATTATTTGTTTGGGCTTCATTCTCCCAGGCCTTGTTTGTGGCTTGACAGATTATAGACTTTATTTTCCTCTGCTAATGTCATAAACATACTATAGTCAACTTCTTACTCCATGCATTGCACATGAATATTCTATCTGCTTAATGTTGTTGCATTATTATTTTCTTTGGTCTTCCAACACCAGCACTAAGAAAATTCACAAACATTACAAAATTTTCACCAAAGTGGGTTTCCTTTTGTACAAAAACATTTTTATTTGCTGGTATTATTCAAATTATATATGTCATATATATCTCTATATACAATTTTATATCCTTTTTCCATTTATTCTTTTCTTCCCATATATTCTTATTGTATAAGAGTTCTATATTCTGTTTCCATATATTCTTATAAGTCATATATCCTATATAGTTTATATAACATATATCTTATATGATATATAACAAGAATATATGGGGAAAGAACATAAAATCTTATAATCCATATAGAATTTTCAATATTTCTAAGCCATTTGCACAGTGCTTGTCTACCCTGACTGCACTTTAGAATCATCCAGGAAACTTTATAAACATCCATGTCTGAGACCTAATCCCAGAAACTCTGATTTAATTTCCTAAGGGAATGGACAAAACATCTGCATGTTTATATGCTCCTAGGTGATTCTAATATGCAGTCAAGATTGATAACCATTGCTTTAGAGGCCCTTAGAATCACCCTCTACCTATAATTGCTTTCTTGAAATATTTTTATTGTTAAAAAGAAACAAATTTGTCAGAAATATACAATCTTCTTCTACAGGTTTGTGTACTGTTTCATCATAAGGATACTAAATACAAGTTTTCTGCTAAGAGTCAGTAGAATCTATTACCAGAACAGATGATCTTCTGTTGCCAGAATTTCATTTCATATGGCTTATGCTTCTGATAACAGCAAGAACACAATGATGGCACTAATTTTCAGATCATTGCTATGGACTGATATCTGTGTGTCCCTTCCCTCAAATCCTTATGTTCATGCCTCATCCCCAGTTTAATGGTATTTGGAGGTGCAGGATATGGGTGGTAATTAGGCCATGAAGATGGGGCCCTCATAAATGGGACTGGCTCTCTTATTAAAAGAAATATGAGTGGGTTTGCTTCCTCAATCTCTGTCTTGGCCAGTGGATGACATAGTAAAAAGACTGTTGTCTATGAACCAGTAAGACACCAGACACCAGATCTACTGGCACTTTGATATTTCACATCCAACCTTCAGAATTGTGATAAACTATGAGGTAACAGGTCAAATGTGTGCTGAGAAATTCCAGACTTCTCACATATAAAGTATTATGCTTTCCAGTGGTAAATATTCTTCTCAGAGATATAAAGTTTTCTGTAGTAAAGTCTGATTTTGCTAATTATCAATAAACACTACAAAAATAAGATGTTGAATTCATTCTTACTAGGGATTAAGGAGAGATGGAAACTGCTTGAAGTGCTTCAGTTTGAAGATTATAAATATAAAAGGTCATACCTGAGAGATTTATATTAAATAAGTAGACAATAGGAACTTTGAGGTTTACATTATGTACAAAAACTGTAGGAAGCTTAAATCATTAAGTTTCCTCACATGTCAAGAAGGGGAAATAACTTTAAGAAAAATTTAAACTCATAGTTCTGTGATTTTTTTTTTATAATTAGTAAATTTGCAATGGAAGAATGAGTCTTTTTTTGAGTCAGACACTGAATACTAATTCACATTGTACTAAACTTTCAAAAATGGACTAAATAAGAAATTTTGGAGTCTCAATTTTAGTATTTTTATTTCTTGAAAGCAGAATATTCAGTCACTTAATCATCCTATAATTGCTTTGTTCAACCATTAGTCAGCAGCAACAATAATATAACATCTGCTCGCACCTCATATTTTCCATCTAGGTAGACAAAAGAAAAACCTAGAATTAAAATAATCACGATGTCATTGTGAAATATTTTACAAAACAAATATGTTGACACAAACATTTTGGAAAACTCTTTGGCATTATCTATTAAAGCTAAATATACGCCAACCCCATGATCTTACAATTACAGTTCAAGAGGAGTAAATGCATATGTCTGACAAAAGGCATATGTAAGGATGTCATATTAGTCTCAAACATCCATCATTAATAGAATGCATAACAAGTTGTGAATTTTGTGTAATAGGGCACTATAGAGTACTAAAATCAATAGGCTTCTGTTACATTTATCAATGTGGATAAACATCACATGGTGTTTAGCAAAATAAACAAACCAAAAGCCATACATGAAAGAATACCTGTAGCAGGATCCCATTTATATGTGGAGTTTGAAAACAAAATTGATTGATGACAAAAAGTCTGGGATAGTGGTTACCTTCAGGAGATGGCATTGATTAGACTTGACAAAAGGAAATTCCTGGATTGCAAGAAATATTTTGTATCATAATCTCAGTGGTGGTACTGCAAATATGTACATATGTAAAAATGTATTGAAGTATACAGTGATGATCTGTATACTTCACTGCAACTAAGTTACCTCAATTAAAATTATAAAAATTGGTGTATTTTGATATTTTAATTTAAGAATACAGCCTAATTACTGATAGCAAGATTTTGAAGAATGGTGATTAATACATAGCATGTGATTTAAAGAAAACAAAAACATTAATTTGAAAAGATATATGTATCATAATTCTTAAACTATAATGTCAACATTCCCTTTCTAGAAAAATAAACCCTAAAATAGAGACTGATAAAAAAGAGCAAAAATTGATTTATAATACCTTATCATTATAACTATAAAATGATAGCAAGTCAGATCTTTAATACTGTTATTTTCAAGAGAAGTCATAACTGGCCGCTGTGTATAGCAACAATTAATTCTAAAGCCACTGGAGTATAGTTCCCCAAATTGTGTTTCCTAGAATACCAGAAGGCATTCAAAATTTTCTATAGTCCATTTAGTCAGGAAATTCTAGGTTAAGCAAAGTTTAGAATATTTCTCAGACTTTAATGCGCTCTTGTGCATTGTAGATTTTCACAGAAGCATACTATGCAGTTTTCACCAAATGACTTGGTCATTAGAATCCATTTTCAGCAGAACATTTCACAGAAATAATGCTCTCAAGGGCAATGAATATAGACTTCTGAGAGGTGAATAAGGGACTTTATCAATCAAAAGTAAAAATCACAAGATCTTAAGGAACAGTTTTCCAAAAAGAGGGACACTAGACACAACAACGGGGTTTGAACTATAGCACAAAACCAATTCTATTTGTTTTAAAAAGGCTGGTTTTATTGTAATGATGGACTTAAACAGTGGCTGAGATTCCACAGGGAGAACTAAAAGGTATTGTTATTGTTGCTAGATTTTTTTTTTTCCTTTGAGAACATATGGTTATTTGGCACATTAGTTATTTAAGCAGAGCCTGCTTGAGATTCTCTCTCTCTCTCTCCCTCTCTTGGGGTACCTGGGTTGCTCAGGTCTGCCTTTGGCTTATGAAGTCATAATCTCAGGATCCTGGGAGCCCCAGTTGGCTCCCTGCTTAGCATAGAGTCTGCTTCTCCCTCTCCCTCTCCCCACCCCACTCTTGCTGTCTCTCTCTTGCTCTGTGTTCTCTCAAATAAATAAATAATATCTTAAGAAAAAAATTATTTCTCTCCCTCTCCCTGCCCCCTCTTTGCACATTCTCTCTCTCTCCCTCTCTCTCTCTATATATATACACATATAAAATTAATCAGTTAATTAATTAATTAAAACATATTTGGTTTAGTTCATCTTCATCCTTGGGGGATAAATTTGAGTTTAGGGGGGCACATAGGAAGCTCAGTCTATGTAACGTATCTGACTCTAGATTTCAGCTCGGTCATGATCTCAGGGTCATGGGATTGAGCACTGCATCAAGCTCTGTGTTCACCAGGGAGTCAGCTGGAGATTCTTTCTCTGCCTTTCCCCACCTCTCCTCTCTGCTCTCCTTCTCTCCCTCTCAAATAAATAAATAAATCTTAAAAAAAAATTGAGCTCTGGAACTAGCTAAAACACTTGAAACCATAATTCACAAAATCACTAGATAATTAAGACTATCCATTTCAATATATAATTTTTATAATTCAACAAGCATATTTTATCCAAATGAAACTGTTTATAACTCAAAATAAGTATAAAAATTAATCAGAAATGTTCTAGGTGAAAAGGGAGTAGAATAAGGAGGGCTTTCTGTTCAACCTCTGCTTGCCTTCCATTTTCATGTGTTATCTCTTGATCATATCCTTGTAACCATAAGCTAAGCATAAAATGGAATGGAAACTAGTAATCTGGTACAGTCACTCAGAGATGTCTACATTCTCTTTCCCGTAGTACCTCTAATACCTGATTAATACATGTTCTCCATTCAAAGGAAAGAAATAATTCCATGGACATTAGGCATCCATATCAGCAAAGAAGAAGTCAAACTCACTAGCTGCAGATGACATGATACTCTATGTAGAAAACCCAGAAGATTCCACCAGAAAACTTCTAGAACTGAAAAACAACAGTATAGCCGCAGGATACAAAATCAACATATAGAAATTGGTTGCATTTCTCTATTCCAATAACAAAGCAGCAGAAAGAGAAATTGAGAAATGGATCACATTTACAATTGTACCAAAAACAATAAGATACATAGGGATAAACATAATCAAAGAGGTGAAAGACTTGTATTCTGAAATCTATCAAACTGATGAAAGAAATTGAAGAGGACACAAAGAAATGGAGAAACATTCCATAGTCATATATTGGAAGAACACATATTGTTAAAAGGTCAATACTACCCAAAGTAATCTATACATTTAATGTAATCCCTATCAAAATACCAACAACATTTCCACATAACTAGAACAAGTATCCTCAAATTTGTATGGAACCACAAAGACTGAATAGCCAAGGTATCCTTGAAAAAGAAAAACAAAACTGGAGGCATCACAATTCCAGACTTCAAGTTACATTATAAACCTGTAGTGAACAAAATGGTATAGAACAAAAACAGACCTATAGATTGATGGAACAGAATAGAAAACCCAGAAATGAACCTACAACTGTATCATCCATTAATCTTTGAAAAAGCAGGAAAGAAAATCCAATGATAAACAGTATCTTCAAAAAATAAATGATTCCTTGGGGCATCTGGGGCTCAGGGGGTTAAGCCTCTGCCTTCGGCTCTGGTCATGGTCTCAGGGTCCTAAGATGGAGCCCCACATCGGGCTCTCGGCTCAGCGGGAAGACTGCTCCCCCCTCTCTCTGCCTGCCTCTCTGCCTACTTGTGATCTCTCCCTGTCAAAATAAATAAATAAAATCTTTTTATAAATAAATAAATAAATAATCCTGGAAAAACTGGACAGCAACATGCAAAAGAATGAAACTGGAACATTTTCTTATACCATACACCCAAATCAATTAAAAATGGATTAAAGACCTACATGTGAGACCTGAAGCCATAAAAATCCTAGGGCAGAACACAGGCAGTAACCTCTTTGACACTGGCCATAGAAACTTCTTTCTAGATATGTCTCCTGAGGCAAGGGAAACAAAAGCAAAAATGAACTATTGGGACTACATCAAAATAAAAAGCTTTTTTTACAATGAAGGAAATAATCAGCAAAACTGAAAGGCAACTGGAATGGGAGAAGACATTTGCAAATAATGTATCTAATAAAGGGTTAGTATCCAAAATATATGAAGAATTTATAAGACTCAACACCCGGGGCACCTGGGTGGCTCAGTGGGTTAAAGCCTCTGCCTTCTGCTCAGGTCATGATCTCAGGGTCCTGGGATCAAGCCCCACATCGGGCTCTCTGCTCAGCAGGGAGCCTGTTTCCTCTTCCCTCTCTCTCTGCCTGCCTCTCTGCCTACTTGTGATCTCTGTCAAATAAATAAATAAAATCTTTAAAACTCAACACCCAAAAAACAAATAATTCAATTTAAAAATGAAGAGAAGACATAAATTGACATCCTCCAAAGAAGACAGATGGCCAACATACACATGAAAAGATGTTCAACATCAGTGATCGTCGGGGAAATAAAAATCAAAACTACAATGGTATAGCAACTCACAACTGTCAGAAGAGCTAAAACCAACACAACAAACAAGGGTTAACAAGGATGTGGAGAAAAGGGAACTGTCCTGCATTGTTGGTGGGAATGCAAACTGGTGCAGCGACTCTGGAAAACAATATGGTTATATATATGTACACCTATGTACACACACACACACACACATACACACACACACAGTGGAATATTAGTATCCATGAAAAAGATTTAAATCTTGCCATTTGCAAAGACATGGATGGAGCTAGAGTATTATGCTAAGCAAAGTAAGTCAGTCATAGAAAGATAATACCATATGATTTCACTCATATGTGGAATTTAAGAAACAAAAAAATGAATGGGGGAGGGAAAGAGAGGAATAACAAAAAACAACTCTTGATTATAGAGAATAAACTGAGGATTGCTGGAGGGGAGGTTTGCAGGGGGGATGGGTTAAACAGATGATGGGGATTAAGGGGAGTACTGATGAGTACCAGGTGTTACATGGAATTGCTGAATCACTATATTGCACACCTGAAACTGATAATACACTGTATGTTAACTGGAATTTAAATAAAAAACTTGAAAAAAGTTATAAAATTTAATCATATATATTCTTAAACATCTATAAATCCAAATTAAGTTTAAATAATAAATACAAAAATAAAAAAATTAACAATATTCACATGATGAGACAGAATTGGTACAATTAGTGATGTATTATTGAAGCTATATTAACACCTGCTACATATCTGTGGTACTGACAGGAATGTAGAACCCAGTAGGATTAAATATCCTTTGTTTCTTATTCTTCAAAGATGAAATAGCACTTTATTTTTAAGACTTGGTAAAATTCTAATATAATGTGATAAAGCAGGAGATATTTTCTCATTACAGTATTTATATGTCCTTTTATTCTTTCTTTTCCCAACTGGAGTTTTAATTTCTTCTTGTCAATGTTAATTCTGCCATTTCTGGTTTACATATTGTTAATATCACAGAATTGAGTTATAGAGACGATATACTAGGAAAATATTTTTTTAGATTTTGAATTGGGTGTGACTGATTAAATTAAGTGGCTCACAAACTAACTGCAATAGATAAGTTTCTAAATTTGTTAAAAATGAAACATGAGTGAAATAAATGTGATATTTTAAATTATAAATATGTTCTATATTAATATATAATTATATAATATATAATCCTAAATATACATAATTTTAAAAGTATATCTATGTATATCTTAAGGTGCATTGTAATAAAATATAGCATTATTTTAGCCACATCTAATTTGTGTTGTTATAGCTTTTGATTATTATTATTATTATTTGTTTAGTTAAACATTTATAACTCTGTTCAGAGGAAGACTTTTTTTAATTGTCTTCACATTTTTTTAATGTAATCACACTAAAGACTCCAATAGTGGCTATATGTAGTTTAAAATTTAACAGTGATATAAATATTTCCATAAAATAATCACATATTTTTGAAGTATTGAGGAAATATAAAGCATTTGAATGACAGTAAAATAAAAACAAAAACAAAGTTATAAAAAACAGCAGACAATTCTGGACACCCCATAAACAAAATTTATGAGTAGTACACAAATGAAAAAATTCTCAATGTCACCACCAGTCACCAAAAAAATTTGAATTAAAAAAAAATTGTATTAGAACTACAATAAATACCACTCCAGAATGGCTAAAATTAAAAACAGAAAACAGCAAAAGTTGCATAAATGTAAAGTAGCTGGAAATTTTATACATTTCTGTTGAGAATGTAAAATTATGCATCTTGTTTAGAAGAAGTTCTGATGGTTTCTTTTCTCTTCTTTTTTAAAGATGTATTTATTTATTTGAGAGAGAGAGAGAGAACATGTAGAGGGAGGTACAGAGGGAGAAAGAATCCTCAAGCAGACTCCCCACTGAGTGTGGAGCCCGAGGTAGTCCAATCCCTGAGATCATGACCTGAGCCAAAATCAAGAGCTAGACCCAGTGAGCCTCCCAGGTGCTCCATGGGGATTTCTTTTTAAAGGAAAGAATACCAAACTTACAAACCAGCAATCCACTAATACTATTAACCCAAAGAAAATGAAAATATATAACCGAAAAGACTTGTACAAGAATGTTGATGGACACTTCATTCATAAGACTTCCAACCCGGTTTTATCCACAGGAAATTGATTTAAAAATAAAACAAAATACTGTGATACATTCATATGATAAAATGTTACTCAGCAATAAAAGGGAATGCACTATTGAGAAACAATAACATATATTAATATCAATAACATTGTTTTTAGTGAAACAAATATTACACAAATCTGCATGTATGGCATGATCCTATGTACATGAAACTTCCAAACCGAAATATACTATGGTAAATAATATCAGGACATTGTTGGCTCAAAGTGAATGAGGGAGTCAGAGATTGACAGGGAAGAGACATGAGGCAACTTTTGGCAGGGGGTGGTGATGACTTTCAATATCTTGATACAATTGTATTTTGATGTTTATGGGGGAAGTATACACATTTGTCAAAATTCAAATAAAGGTTTAAGATTGGGCCTTTCCATTGAATATGAAATGTATCTCAAAAAAAAACCAAAAAACCAAAAACCTCTAAATAAATATTTAAATCTAATTTAATGATATGTACCAAAATATTTAAGAAAGAAAAGCTTAATGTCTATAATATAATTTGATATGAATAAAAAGTAGGATAGATAAATAAGAGGGATGGAGATACACACAAACAAACACATATATATGCGAGAACCAAGCATAATAAAATATTTATCTAGGTTATGGTTACATGGGTATTCATTATATAGTCCATTGAAATTTGCTGTATGCTTAAAATTTTATTCCAAAATTTGGGAAAACTAAAACATAAGGGATATATAATTCCCTTCAAAAATTTTCTGTACCTTTACACAATGAGGAGAAGCATTTATATTACTTTAAATAATATACCTTAAAACTTTATGTTGTTGTATTTGTTTAATTATCTGTTTCAGCATTGGCACAACTCTTGTTTCTGTGAGGTCTTTATAAAAGATTTTAAAGCTCATTGGCAAAATATCCTGCAAATTTTTGATAGTGGGGGAAGGGATGTACAGGTGTGGTGACAAGAGGAATATAGGTCCTCTAAACTCTCGGCTCAAAATGGTTGTTACCCTAAAACTGCTCTAAAAATAGTGGTCAGTGTAGCATAACATATAGAGTTGTTGAATCACTATGCTGTACACCCGTAACTAATATAACACACTAAAATATAAAAATAAATAAAAAAGGAATTTTTTTTGAGGGAAAAGCCTATTAAAATTGAGAAAAAAACTGAGAAAGAGGCCTCTACCTCAAGAGAAAACAAAACCACAATGCCAGCATTTCTTATAATATATGTAAGCAAACTTTGGACAGAATGTTGAAAATAAACATTTGTTTTTTGTTCATTATTTCTACCAATTGTTAGTGTAACGATTGACGGCCCCATATCTGAATGGGCTGTTTGTTTAACCCACACAACTGATAAATTCGCAATCACTTTCAGACAGCCTGGTGACTAGTTCAACATCTTAACCAAGCAAGTTTTTCCCACTACCTCATCTGGCAAATATGCATAGTCACCCCCATTTATTCCCCTGTAGACTAGACCCTATGGAGCAAACTCTGCTTGTCCCTGAAGGCTGGTCCCCTTGCTGGGTACTAAATAAGGTCTTTTATTGTATTTTCAGTCAGTTCATTTGAGATGTTTACTTCACCAATAATCACAGACAAACCAACATATGTACTTAAGAATTTAATTTGAATCATTTTGTTCAGTCTCTTGTGTGTAGCAGCTACTTAAGAGATACTTGTTGAACTAATGAGTGAATGCATGTTTTCGCTGATAAAAAACTGGACTCGAAGAAACATGTTAATTTACGGGGGCAGTGTGTTAAAGGAAAATGGAACTGTTTTGGATGATCGGAAACCCGGGTTTTAATCTTAGCTGAGCAACACCCAGCTGTATGAACTTCAATGAAGAACTTTGCCTCCCAGGCCCTCAGCTTTCTTGTCTGTATTATATATATATGGAATGAGTATTTTCTACTATCATATAATTCTAAAAACCTAACTCTCAGCTCATATACAGGGAACTGATGCCCAAAATAACCAGTAAGTAATATTAGTTAAAAATAATACCACACTTTCCAATTGTGGCTCATATACCATAGGGAGTTTATCGTTTAGACATGCTGAATGTCAAGCTCATAAATCAGGATATTCCCTTTCATTTATAATACACAGCTTTGCTAATTGAATTCACAATAGAATTTTAATAATTAAAGATGTACAAAACAACTTATAATTAATTTACACATTGAGGTAGTAAATGCAAATGCTAGCTTGCAATACATAAATATTAATGATTAGATAAATGTATTTTTACTTTATTCACCTGCTAACTCACAACCTTTTTCCCTACATCGACAGTTTAGGATAGCCACACTGAACTCTGTTAAAACAACATACCTATATTTTATTTATTTTATTTTTTAGATAAGAGGTAACATAATGTGCTTAATTAGAAGATAATGAAGGTGTGTTAATAGTTTGTTTTTCTAGCAAACTAATAGGATGTAGCCAACATCCTTTCGACAAAAATGGTGAGAAAAGACAACTAGATCTAAAGATAAGGAAGCTTTGGAACTCAATCTAAAGAAAATGAACAAATAATGACAAATTTATTTCATAGCACCTAGGTCCTACTATTCTGGTGTTTCTTGATCAACGTAGGTTGGTCAATGTTCAGAAAAACAGGGGTAAAGCTTCTTTTTAACTATCGAGGTAATCTTTTTAAATTATGGCATTGGATAAAAGGAAGCACTGTAACCCAAATCACTTGAAAATCCATACTAGGATAGTAGAAAGCATGATATGTGCCCAAGGGTGACACATAAGTAGAGTTTTCTGAAATCCCGACAAGCTTGGCTTTAATGTACTATATAAATTTGACTTTATTTGTATACTTTATTACACTTTGTGAATGGGTGTAAGTAGAATACTAAAACATCACATTTTTAATATTTCAAGACTTTAAATCTTCAAAGGAAAGTAGCTCTATTTTTTCAAGCGATAGCAACTGTTAAATCTTTACAACAGCAGTTTAATGTAGAGTCAGAGAAGTGTAAGGGAGCATCCTTCCTGCACACCACCCTACAAAACAATAATAATAGTTCTGCTTTGAGACTTAGTTCTTGAAGAGATCAAATGACAATTTTCTGTAGTAGGTCTTCATCTTAAGAATTTTAGAAAGCAGATATATCCCTTTGTTTACTTATTTTTGTTAAGCAAAATAATTCAGTCCATTGCATGCCAATTTCCCCCAGTTTATCAAATTCCCCCTGGTTTGAAGGAATAAATATGCATGCAACACATCCAAAGGCGAGCAAAATATTTTTTCCCCTTCAAGTTCCAGAAAAGACAAGGTTAACCAGGCAAAAAGTAGGATGAAGCTATAACCATGTACCATGTGTTTAGTGTACCAATCAACTTTGAAGCACACACAGCTTTAATTCGGGCCTTAGATAGATATACCTGACGGCAACTCTCACCTCCTGTTAAAGGTGGTCCTCTCCATGTGTATCAGGAAACCCTGATGGTGCCTCATAGTTCTGAGGCCTCAGGAACCGAGACACTGATTGCCATTTGCTCTGGACTATTTGTTCAAGGCTTTTGTTTAAAAAACTTCCTTGAAACTCAGAGATAATATCTCTCTCTAGAGAGAAGAGCAAGTGTCTTTACAACCTTAGAAGAGAGAGATTGTATCTCCATTCACATGCTTACTGTCTAGTACAGAGATAATGTCTTCCTTGGGTGCAAAGAACAGGCAGGCTCATGGCCCATGCAGTAAAGCTGGTGTCCTTCGGCTCAGAGATCATGTAACATTCCTGGTGGTATGTGCTGGTGGAACCTTGTCCTATTTATCCTGCCTTGTGGAAACTAGGCTGTGGGAACTAGCTCGATTAATATCAGAATCCCATTTTTCAGAAATAAAATTTCAAAAACGTTCTGATTTTTCAAACATAACTTCCTTGATTAGAAAAAAATCTGAGATTTATTAATAATATTCAACCATTATGATGAATATGGGATACATATATCAACATATATATTAGTCAGTACTGTCTTTAATATTTAATTATTTGACCAGTAATCTTTCTCTCCCTTCATCGCCATCATTTTTGCTCTTAGATAGTGTGCCAGATTGCTTCCCGACCTCCACAAAAATATATTAACATGTTAAGGGCCTTCTATTGAACATGCTGCAAGCAGTCAGAGGTTTCAGATAGAAGGGTACAATTTTTCCTCAGTCAGGAAATAATGCTCTTGGGTTTGCCTGAAGGTTTCCAGGCTCTAAGTGGTCATGGTTTTGATGTATTGTTTAATGTTTCTCTCTTTCCCTAGAGTTCTCTTCTGCCACTCTTCACCAATCCACAGCTATCATTCTTTTATACCAAAAGTCAAAAATCATCTCCCACAAATGATGTCTTTGAATTATACTGTACAATGGGGCATAGCAACACTCTCTGGACTTATTAAGCTATGACAACTCTTTGCCCATTTGCACAGTATCTACTCTCATAGACAAACATTTTGATTCAGAAGGTAAAGGAATCACAGGATACTTGAGGTTTGCAGGGGTAGCTTTGTACCATAAAATGGACATAGCATTCCCTGGTCACATAAAGTTGTAAGAATTTTAAGGTCTCTAAGTGGTCCCACTAGATAGATGTACGTAAGAACACTCCTATTGTCTTCATAACATTTTTCAGGCCTGACTTTGATTATCATCAGCAGCAAACAATGCAGCAGTATGATGGGTGTGATGTGAGAAAAGTGAAGTAAGATATATATTATGTACATAATCCTGTTTCTAACAGAATTCATAGCCAATCAATCAGAGTATGGGACAATGCGCTAGAATGTTAGGACATGCCTATTGCAGTGTTGTAAATACAACAGGAAGTTACATTGTGATGGGCCATTATGACCCAACAAGTAGTAGAGACAAATAGAAGTAGAGAAAGAGGGTAAGAAAAATCTGAAGAGTGGAAATGAAACACGAAGCCAAGATGGCACAGAGAAGGAGCCCAGGATTTCTGATGAGGTGATGTGAGTCTGAGTTCTACTTCTGTCTTTATTGGCGAGGATGGGCTACAGTCAATGTGGAGTTAATAACTTCCAATCTCAGTGGTTTAAAACAAAAGTATTTTGTTTTGTTTTGTTTTGTTTTCTCCCTCTCATTTCACATTTCAAGACAATCACTAATTGCCAGGGTGTTTTACTAATCCTAGTTATTTAGAAACTTGGGATGATTAAGCAATCACTACCTTGAACAGATGCTGTTTTTAATGCTAGATGAAAAAGAGAGTTCAGAAACATTTTATAATTGTGATCAAATATTCAGTCCAAATGCATTCCATGGCACTTCCCTTAACTCATTGTCCACAACTAGACACATAGTTCAATCCAACCACAAAGAGACATAGAATCCCATCTTCCTACATGTGATAAAAACACGGGGAGAATAGGAAATATATGGTACATAGGTTAAATTACTATGAAAAGTTCTCACTGCATACTCTGCATTCAGTATTTAGTCTCTTGGGGCTCCTGGGTGGCTCAGTGGGTTAAAGCCTCTGCCTTTGGCTCAGGTCATGATCCCAGGGTCCTGGGATCAAGTCCTGCATCAGGCTCTCTACTCCCCAAGGAGCCTGCTTCCTCCTCTCTCTCTGCCTGCCTCTCTGCCTACTTGTGATCTCTGTCTGTCAAGTAAATAAAATCTTTTAAAAAATTAAAAAAAAAGGTTTATTAAATCTCACAGCAATGCATAATTTATCTTCAACATCCAAATTTAATTCAAAATAATTTGTCAACTAAATAAATAAAATTTTTTTAAAAAGATTTTATTTATTTATTTGACAGAGAGAGATCACAAGTAGGCAGAGAGAGAGAGAGGAGGAAGCAGGCTCCCTGCTGAGCAGAGAGCCTGATGCGGGACTCAATCCCAGGACCCTGAGATCATGACCTGAGCCGAAGGCAGCGGCCCAACCCACTGAGCCACCCAGGCGCCCCAAATAAAATATTTTTTTAAAAAGTACTTTATCTTAAATCCTAAATCCTTTCTCTAACTTTCTAGATACATGGCATTAAAAATTACTATATATTTGTGAACTCCAGTTTCCTCATCTATGGAAAAACCATAAAAGCACTTAGGAATATTCAATAATTAAAAGACCTAATGTATAAAATAAAGCTGCTACATTCCTACATTTGATATTCCATAAATGCCTGTTGGATAAACACAAAAGTGAAACACATGATCAACTCCTTCAGATATACTGTGGACTATAATTACAATTTCTATAATTAACATGATGGATGTATATGATATTCATATTTATGATGCAAACATGTTTTCAGTCACATTTATGTATACCTGAGTTGTAAGTGATATAAATATGTACATATATATTTACATTTAAATCTACAACATTTCTATGTAATCTGACAAATAAACCACATTTCACTTTTTGGTCCCCAGAGAGGATTCATTACACAGTTGGCATGCAAATATTTGGTAAACATGAGTTCTTTTTTTTTTAAGATTATTTATTTATTTATTTGACAGAGAGAGATCACAAGTAGGCAGAGAGGCAGGCAGAGAGAGAGGAGGAAGCAGGCTCCCTGCCGAGCAGAGAGCCCGATGCGGAACTCGATCCCAGGACCTGAGATCATGACCCCAGCCGAAGGCAGCGGCTCAACCCACTGAGCCATGCAGGCGCCCGGTAAACATGAGTTCTAAACGTGTATTTGTTCATACCCAAAGTCCTGACACCTCTCTGGGAAAAATGTGGAAAATAGCTAGTATATATCAAGATGTATCATATATATTATTTATATTATTTTATTGTTTTCTAGTCAATAAATATATTCAAAACAGTGGAATTTAATCCGAATAGAAAATCTTCTTATCCATTCCCTAAGTCTTACAGAAATTTAGACATATTGTTTGCAATTTCAATGAAACTGAAGGTTAAAAAATAACAAAGAATAGGGAATTTATCTTTGTAATGATATTAAAATAATTTACTTTAAATATGTTATTACATATTGTTCTGTTGATTTTACTCTCATAAACAGAACAAATTATACCTAATTAATGTATTATTCATTATAATAAACTATGTAATATAATAAACTCTATAATATATATATCAGATATATATATGATTTCAGTTTATTCTAGTCAGCAGATGGAATCATTAATTCCATATGTATTTATGAAGTGTTGACTATGGGCCAAACACAATTCTAGGTGTTATGGTATAGCAAGATGAGTAGTAGTTCACATTATAATGGAAGGAAGGAAGGAACCATCCAAAAAACAAATAAACAAATCACACACACACACACATATATATATATATATCTCATAACCATGACAAATTGTGAAAACATATTTCAAAAGGGAGATAAGCAATGTCTGTGACTGTTCTATTTTTAATTACGGTTTGGGGAGGTTTCACCAATAACGTTGCATATGAGCCCAGTTGCATGGGGATGTTGCTAGTGAGCAGAAAGTACTTGGTGAGGTTTGACAGGGACTGTACAACTGTGGGTACTTCTTTGCTCCTGTCAAATACAAGTTTTCACACACACACTTTCACAAATGACTTTAATAGCTTAATTTTACCTCTGTCTTAAATCATTTAGTAGTTAGGTATTACTAACATTCTACCTCTCTGCTTTTAAATACCAGTAATCATGTATTACGTTTAACTATTTAGAGGTAAGAGCCACCGAGATGGAAAAGATTGGGAATTAAATTCGATCATTTTTGGTGATTATTAGTGTTTCTAAAATAGGCTTAATTCATTATGTTGTTTCTTTTCTTTAAAGGTTTACTAAAGGGGCACCTGGGTGCCTCAGGGAGTTAAAGCCTCTGCCTTCGGCTCAGGTCATGATCCCAGGGTACTGGGATGGAGCCCCACATCGAACCCCGCATCGGGCTTTCTGCTCAGCAGGGAGCCTGCTTCCTCCTCTCTCTCTCTCTGCCTACTTGTGATCTCTCTCTGTCAAATAAATAAATAAAATCTTCTAAAATATTAAAAAAATAAAGGTTTACTAAATCTCACAGCAATGCATGAAAATTTATCTTCAACATCCAAATTTAATTTAAAATAGTTTGTTTATAAATGTACACTGACACATAAAAAGCTGTGGTATTATATTTAGCAGGAGAATAATAAAAACTGCATAACTACACATTCTGCCATCATTTTTCTGCCACGGACACAATTAAACCTTATCTATTATGTTCACAGCATCAGGAATGAAAGGATTAGAAAGGCATAGTTCCTGACCTCAAGATTCATAACTTAGGGTAGACAAACAGCACAGAATGCATCTTCACTGGTATGCAACAAAATGAGCCAATATATTGTATTAGTAATATGTTTTGAGAATGTTCATAAATGAGTTCTTATCTCTATGCTTTGGAGTAGGATAAAACTAATTGTTAGTCTATGAGGTAGGGGACACAAATGATAATTGGAAAGATAGTGAAACAAGGTCAATTCTCCAGCTGCATTTATCCAGAAACTTACTTAGATTTACATGTGACTAAATTTCAAGAATGATTTTTGTAATTGAAGTATGTTTCAATATTTTACTTATTTTATTTTTTTCTGGCTACCAAAACTATACTGCATGTTACCTTAGTCAATTAATATACTTCATAAATGTAGGCATTCATAAAATCCCTTAACATTTCTAAAAATTGCGACTTTTCATATATCAAATGAAAAAGGTACATCTTTATAATACTATTTTGGAGATTAAATAAAATAGTACATTTAAGAGCCTACCCTATGATCTGGCACATAAAAATTCCAGTCAAGATTAGTGATTTTATCAAAACATTAGAATGTGAAAGATTTTCAGCAAAATATATGCAATGTGTACAGATGCAATGTAAATACATGTGTATTATACATGTATGTGTACAACACAGGTCTGAACTGAATGACCCACTTACACACAATTTTTAAAATTAATATGGTACTTTACTGTAACTGTATTTTTCCTCCTTATAATTTTCATTAGCATTTTCTTTTCTCTTGCTTACTCTATTGTGAGAATATACTATATAATACACATAACGCACAAAATATGTGTTCATTAACTGTTTATATTATCAGTAAGGATTCACTCAATAGTAAGCTATTAATATTTAAGAATTGGGGGTCAAAAGTTATGTGTGGCTCAGTGTGTTAAGCACTTGCCTTCAGATCAGGTCATGATCCCAGGGTCCTGGGATCTAGACCCATGTTGACTCTCTGCTCAATGGAGAGCCTGCTTCTCCCTCTGCCTCTGCCTGACACCCCCCGGCTTGTGCTTTCTCACTCTCTCTCTGTCAAATAAATAAACAAAATCTTAAAAAAAAAAAAAAAAAGTTATGTATGGATTTTCAACTATGCAGGGGCCAGCATCCCTAACACTTAATATTGTTGAGGGGCCAACTGTACTTATATTTATTTCAAGTTTTTTTTAAGACAAATAAGAAATTTTAAGATATATATTTTCTCCATAATTAATATGTCATTTTTTGTTTTGATTCCTACTTTGAATGAAAATCAAAATGTATTATAAACTTTTAATTTGATTGAATAAACAGCTACTTTAGTATTAAAGTTGCCCTATTATTAAAATAAAAGTACAAGCTTAATTAATGTAAATACATTATGTAATTTATAGTATCCCTAAAGCCTATTTATTTTATACTTGAAAATATTTAACATAAGAAAGTGAAGTATTTCCTCAATATTAAAAATGTAAAATTATGATTTTTTATGAAATTAAAACATTTAATGATTTCCATAAATATTAATTTCTTTACCAGCCTATCTAACTCCAGATGGTATAGACATCTTTTTTGTTTACTTTTACTTCAAATTAAAAAGCATAACAATGTTTTAGTTTAAAAAGTTCTAAATTTAATATGGGAATAACAGAAACTATCTAATCTGTCTAGCTGATAGGGTCTTAACATATTTACTTATTTTTATGTCACTATTACCATGACTTAATGTAAATTTAAATGATTTTTTTCAATGAGCCATCTCTATACTTTAAGAAATATTTAATTCCCCAAATTATAAATTTCCTAATTGCTACAATTTCATGTTTTAAAATGTGCATTTTTATACAGAAATTATATTCTGAAGGCATATACTGCAATAAGTGCTCCTAAGTGAATAATAAAGCAGACACCTAATAGTTTAGTTCATAATTGCTAGGCACTGTGAGCAAATTCAGAATGCTGACTGTACCTTGTGTCGCAATCTGATTAGAGGTTGGTAGGATTGAAGGCCATATCCTGCTTCTTTGGTTGGCCTTCCTTCTGACTCCAGAAAAATGAATCCAAGAACCAAAACTGCTGACCAGCACTTAAACATTCTCATTGGTTCTCACCTGTGAAAATTAGCATTGGAAGTAATGAGAAAATGTTTTATATATTGAAAAAATTCTTCAAGAAGTATTCAATAGTGCATAGAAATCTCCACAGATCTAATCAAAACTTGTAGGCAATTGCCAACTGAATCCATAATAGGTAAGCATCTCCAAAAAAAGATTATGATACCCTTGATCATAACAAACAAATAAACACTGTTTTGTTCACTCACACAGCCTTACACAACATTAAATACATGGAGATATAAATACCAATCAAAAGGTATGGAGGAGAATTAATTAAAATGAAGTTGGGGATGCCTGAGTGGCTCATTTGGTTAAGCGACTGCCTTTGGCTCAGGTCATGATCCTGGAGTCCTGGGATCATGAGTCCTGCATCTGGCTCCCTGCTCGGCAGGGAGTCTGCTTCTCCCTCTGACCCTCCCACTTCTCATGCTCTCTCTCTCTCATTCTCTCTCTCTCAAATAAATAAAACCTTTAAAAAAAATATTTTAAAATTAAGTTGAAAGAAAATGAAAAAACAAAAAACAAAAAACAAAACCTTAAGCCATGGCTAAATTTCTAAGCATCCATATAGACTACAATTATCAACATACTTATAAATCTTGAACTTGTTTTTGAGTACATTCGATGAATAACACTTAATAAAACTATAGCTATTATAATTCACTAGCAATGGCTGGTAAGAGTTTGACAAGGTGGTCTTCTATGGTAGGTACTTAATAAACTGAGGTACAACAAAAATAAGGCAGAGGGTTATACTGAGTTATAAATACATTTTCCCAATACTAGCTAAAAGAATATTTTCCTAAAATTTTCTTAATAAGTATTTTAAACTAAAAGCCGTGTGAGTCTGTCCACTGCTCTTTATCTTTAAATATACCAGAGTAATTGTAAAATGGCATGAATTTATTATATAAACTCTAAGCCCTCTTCCAAAAAATAAATCTATGCTTTGAATTAAACCATATCCCATTTTATCACTTTCACCGGCACATCTTTGTCCCTATTGTGACAATAAAGAAGCTCTTTCTCCCCCTGTTCTGTATATCTGACTTCTTGAGAATCTTAACCAATTAATTAAACCTGATAGTTACTGTTGTCTAAATGTCCCCACCCAGTTATTAACTTCCATCTTTAAAGATGCTCAAATCGCCCAGGTTTTAAGATAATTTCTCTCCTCTACTTCCTGAATATTCTGAAAGAGTTGTGTATATCCTTCTAGCTAATTTCCAAAACTAGTTCACTCAAGCATGTTTCTATCTCTATCACTCTATCAAAGTAACATTTCTTTGGTAAGACTGATGATTCACAGATCTGTATTCCCGAAACAAATAATGCATTATATGTTAATTGAAAAAAAACCAAAGTAATATTTCTTTGTTTCAAGAAATGGTCACTTTACTTGGTGTTTAAGACACCCCTCTCTTCTGTTTCTCTAGAATTTATGAAAATTTCTCAGTCCTTGCATAGCTTCATCCCACTCCTTTGCTTCACTATTAAATAGTATAGCTTACCAAATTTCATTCTTAGCCACTTACCTGCTCCCTCCATCCAGCCAGACATTTCAACATCATCTATCATTTTAATTACAGCTACCTCATGCTTTTAGACCACTTTGTTTTTAAGGAACAACTACACTAGCAGTACCTGTTTTTACTACCCAAAAGAAATCTGAAAAGGATTTTTGTTTTCACAAAAACAAACAAACAAACAAACAAACAAAAAGATGAGAAGAAAAAATAGTGCTCAGCATTTGTTTTGAAGTGAGCCCAGAAGCAGCATTCCTCCGGAGGGTGGAGTAGAGAGTGTTGCCCTGCCAAGCTCCTTCCCAGACAGAACTACCCTCAGCATCCCAGCACCAAGCTACCAGGATTTTGAACTGTGCCTGTGAGCATCTGTGTTTTATCTGGATTTATTTTGGCATCCAGTAGTAAGAGGTGTCCTAAGGTATCAGAAAAGCCTAAGAGGGAGGTCTGAGAACACTCAAAAATTTTCCATATAAATTAATGGTAATTGCTTCTTTCTATGCTTTTTTTTTTTTTTTTTTTTTTTTTATGAAAGAATACACAAGAATGCTGTAGTTTGGGATAGCAGAGAGAAATTTTGCATCATTGCTTCTCATCCAAACTCCAGATTAGAAGAGTCAGCTACATGTATATTTCAAAACAGTTCATGGTATACAAGCCTCACATAAAGTCACCCTTTCCCAGATTCTCGTTTGCCCATTTAGTCAAGCCAGAAATGAAGAGACACCTTTGACTCCCTTAACTTTCATACTAAACTCATCCCTAAGCTCTGTTAGTTCTGCCTTCAAAATGTATCTCTTAGAATCAGTTTCTTTCCAGTCTACTGTCAAAACCTGAGTTCACACTATCACCACCACATCTCCCCTAAACTGCCCCAAGCACAACCTTACTGGCCATCCCCATTCATGCTTATGCACCCTGAATCATTCCCTATGCAATAGCTCACATGGTCATGTCAAAGGCAAATATGATGACTTCATTGCCCTTGTTAATAACTTTAGGATATACTCATTTACCCTTAAGATAAAAACCAAAATCCTTGATCTATCCTGCAATTGCAAAATCTAGGCTCTGAATGTTTTTCTCTTCTAGAGAACTGCTCTCCAGCCACACTGAGTTTCATTTAATTCTCTGAACTTGGTCCATTCTCACTATGAGACTTTTGTACCTTACTTTCTTCTACTGGAAGTATACCTTTTCCCACCCCATTTATCTCCCAAAGACCTTCACATATCAGACATATCTCTTAAGAACCTTTCCCATAATATCAAGCTCGAGCAACATTTCTTAGTTACTCATGCTCATAGATCAGTCTTCCTTCATTTCAGAACAACCATTTGTAATTATACATCATTAATATGATTATTTAAATAATGGTGGACTTCTTCACTACATTATATATCTCTCTTCTTCAAACTTCATGAATACAGGGATCTGGTGATTGGTTTTTCTCAGCATTATAGCATCTGGGCCTAGCATATTGCCTGGTACCTACTAGACACTCAATAAATGAATGCATAAGTGAATGTCATCCTGCATTCAAGAGCAAAAAAAAAAAAAAAAAAAGATTGTGTTTTCTTGCATTCTGACAATATTGAATGCAATTCCTATTTCACGACCACTACAAAACATCTGAAACTGAACCAGAAAACTAAATAATTTCATTTGCAATCCATCCCTTTGCTGTCATTTTGATGTATAGTCTAATACTTCTCTCAGAGGTAAATATTTGTTTATAAGACAACTGGATGGAATATTTTAAATCTAAGATAGAGCCCAAGAATAAAGCAAACCGGACCAACTTAGCTGAAGGGATATTTTATTAGGGGTTCTGAATACTATGTTCCTTCAGTTGTCAAACAGGAAAGGTAGGAAAGAGGCATGGCAACAACCTTGTCTCATTATGACAGGGTAAAGGTTGGGTCATAAATTTCTTAAGCTCCTCATTTAAGGGTTTTTATTTTTCTGTCTTCTCTCTCTCTTCCTCTCTCACTCTCTCACCCACCACACACACACATTCACACACACATATATTCCACACAGCTAAAAATATTTCATATACTATAAAATATAGATTAAATAAACAATTACTTAATTTTAATAGATGACCAAAAAAAAATCTCACAAATTTTGAGTGAGAAAACTTCCACATAATGATAATTAGATCAATAATCTCTTGAAGTATTTTTTTCTGCCAAAAAACAATAGGCTAGGAACGTCTGCTTTACGAAATTTTACAAAAAGTTGGTAACAAGTCAACATGCAAATCTTCAGTGTATTATACAACTTATTTATACCATTTTCATCTACTTCTCATATTATTAGCCATGATTAATTTTTTCATTGATAATCTTATATTTTCATGACTAAAATTTCTTATTAATACAAAGTTTTACAAAAACTTAAAATATAATAATAAAAATACATACTTTTTATCTCATCAAAAGCTATTAAGACAAATGGAGTAATTTATTTGGTGTCACAGAAAAAAATGAAATAACTGATATTAAAAGTCAGATACCAGGGCACCTGGGTGACTTGGTCAGTTGAACATCTGACTCCTGGTTTTGGCTCAGGTCAAGATCTCAGGGTCATGAGATAGAGCCCTGAGTCAGCTCTGCACTAGGTGCAGAGATTCTCTATCTTTTCTTCTCCCTCTGCCCCTTCTCTACTCTCTCTCAGATTAATTAATTAATTAATTAGTTAAATCTTTTTTAAAAAGATCAGCTACTTTTGGGGGGCTGGGGAGAACCCTGATTTCTATTGCAGATAGGCATTGAGCTCAGCAGTAAGTGTTAGATAAGACAAAAAACTAAGACAAGCTTCTTCATTTATCTTCTGTGAATGACTACCTTGCAAGATTTTCTTTATTAAGATATTAGTAAGAAAAATAATTGAATCCAATTAGATAGCCATCAATTAGCAATCTAAATAAAAAGATGACACTTCTTGATAGACGCTCAGAAAATAATTATCGTTTTCTTATTTCTCCTCAGCTACAGGATCCAAAGATGTCATTATTATGTCTTTAAAAGTTCACTCCTTCACAGAAGGTGTTCTGGAAATTATAAATCAGTAGTAATCAATCCCATGATATACTGACTCATGATCTCACTTTCTCAGTACTATAACCTCTGACAACGTGTTAGGTTTTCATAATTAATTGGCAGTTTGTTGATAGCTCAGTAAGAACACTGAAAAGCACGTGACTAAAACAAAACCAGCTGGAACAGATGGTGCAATAATGATCCTATGACTTTTCCTTACAACCTCAACGTTTATATGGAAGCATCAGAAAACAACCTCGTTATTAGCTTAGAGAAAACAAAATGTTTACAAATCTAAAAAGTATCTGCTCAACATTAGATTTAACAAAGTTACACTTGAAAATAGTAAGGGGAATGGAGAAAGGTTTCTTTTGTTCAAAAAATAATGTTTATCTTTGAATCAAACTATTTTATTCACCATATGGTGTAACATGCTGTGCAGCTCATGGCAGTAGGATTTAGACTAGTTATATGATTTAGTAGATTCAGATTTCAGGGATTTTGATTTGTTTACACATTCTCTAGAATTTCACCTCACTTGGGAAAACAAACTAAGAGTGTTAAAGTACTGCCTTAAGAATGAAATATAGCATTTCAGATGGGGAAGGAAACTGTGGTATCATGCATAAGAATGAAAAGAATGTCAAGGTGAAGCAAATCCACAACATTCTCAAATGTCGCAGAGAAGTCAAGTATCTGAGGGTTTCTCCTGGAGTGCCCTCACGGCCTCGCACTCCAGCCTAGAAAAATATTGTAGGTCTTTCAAGACAGTTCCATCCACTTCCTTGGTGAAATCTTCCCTGTCAATTTTGTCTGGACTTGACTGCTCTCTGCTGCAATTTTTACACGTGTCTCTCATGTGTCTTTTCACCTTTGCACTGCTAATTATTGATTTAAGAAGATTTATGTGTGTGTGTGTGTGTGTGTGTACATTAAACCAGTTCTATCACAATCTCTTAGTTTCTTAAATTCCACAGACCTTTGTTCTCTTCTGTAATAGAGAAGTGGCCTACATGATTACTAGTGCCTTTTTCCTTTTTGGTATTCTATAATTCTATGAGACAGAGAAATTGACTTCTAACCTACCCTGTCACACTGTATAACCTAAGCAAAACCAATTACATTTCTTGGGCCTCATCTGTAGGAAGGGATTTATGACCCTATATAGTCTAGCATCTGTATCAGATTATTGCTTCTGACTAGATTTATTGATCTGGAAAAGGATATGAGGAAGAACAGATTTGAGGGAGAAAACTATCATTCCTTCTTTGAGCGACCTTTTGGTAGTCCTACTGGAGATGTTAAGTAGTCATGGTATATAGGAACCTGAAGTTCAGCAAAGAGGGCATGGGTTAGATATACCTCTTTGGAGTTCTTAGCATTTATATGTCATCTAATCTAGGTATGAGATAGGAAAAATTTGGAAAAGAGAAGAGGCCCAAAGACTAAGTTCTCAGGCAGGTTTAGTCAAAACAGAAGATCAAGTGCTGCTAGGAGAAGAGAAAATGAAAATAGTGAAGTTTTAAGTTTGGAGAAAAAGATGCATGAAAATTTCCATTGAAATGGAATGACTGGAAGTCATAGCTCTTATCATCTGGCATGCTATATTTCTACTGGTTTGTTTATTCTCCATTTCCAACCAGAATGTTAGCTCCATAAAGACAGGACTTTGTTAATTACCTGTGTGAATTAGAGCAGTACCTGGCAGACAGCATGAGCTCAATAAATATTTTTAGATAGATAAATGAATGAATAAATTAATGGTGATAAGTAATTAATTTGAAATAGTATGTATACATTAAGGGATTCTTAATAGTCTTCATGTAATTGAAAATATTCATTAAAACTGACTATGAAATCAATCTAGAATTCAAGTGGCTTTTATTACAAAAGGCCTTTCTTTTACACCTCGATCAAAACCAGGTTTTCAGTGGGAAGTTCCTGTGGAAAAGCTTCCCTTGTCAAGGACTGAGTTTTTCATTCCTTTAGCTCAACTGAAATTGGAAGGACCTGAGAGACTAAAAGGAGTAAAAGAATATTTTCTATGAGCAAATCTGTTGAGTAACTTTTTATCTTTTGACCCACTTTAACTTCATACCTACTACTTCGAACTCTGTGGTTGAGTTCTAATTTAATGCTTCTCTTAGGAAAAAAAAAATTCTAAAGAATCTACTTTCATTATGGGCAATGGAGTCTCCCTATCACAGAAGTAGATTTTTTGCACCTAGCAGTTAGTTACCCTTATGAGAACAATGATTTCTCCTAATGATTGTCCCATCTTGAAATGTTCATTCTAATAAGCATAGTTAAAAACAATATGAAAACAGCTACGAGTCACTGCCTTCATGCTGTAGGACCATACTGAAGAATAGTAAAGGAAAAACAGATCATGCATATCCTACTAAACATATTAGGAGAGCACCATACAGTACTTAATCATCCAAAAATATTTTCTCTGCTAAGTATTATTGCTTATATTGAACTAAATATAATGAAAGAGAAATGTAACAGGATAAAGTGCCCAAGTTCAGAAAGCTGGTCATTGTCAAAACTGATATCTGAATCCAAGGCTGACTCCACTCAAATCTGACCCATGGTTCTGTCATGTAATTCTACCTTTAAAATACACATAATGACACAGATACAGAAGTAAAACCTGTACAAGTAGTAGCCATAGATAGCAAGCAACTACTTAATCAGACTGAAAACTACTGGAAGAGAGAATCTTTCCTTTACATTCACTTTGGATCAATGCAAATGCAGATACAACAAACAAAGGCAGGGATCATGAGAGAGCAATAGCTATGTGACTTCTATGTTCCTACTGCATGGGTAAGTGTCTTTCAATTCTATACAGACACATACATAAAAATGGAAGTTTCTTTAGTTCTTAACTCTATCTTATTGGTTTATATTGTGAAAGAGACCAAAATTTTGAAATGTCATACCTTGTTGAAAGATGATAATATGTGCAGTACACTTTTTTTTTTAACATCTTAGATAAGAATAGAATTATAATTGTTAAATAATAAGAATGATGACCATCAAATTAATTTAACGTTCAAAGGAAGAACTTCTATTTCAATGACATAGAAGTCATTAATTTGGATGAACAAAAACTGTCCGGCTTCTCACCAATTATACCTTTCAATAGCCAGCTTAACTTGAAAAAGAAGGAAACTAAATATAGATAAAATATATTCATTGGCATTTTGGAAGGACTGCAGTGTGAAATGTATAATAATTTAAGCTTGCATTAGGAGAAAGTATTCACACTGAATTCCATTTAATTAAAAAAAAAAGAAAAAGATGTGTGTACTCTGCTTTAAAAAAATGAAAATCCCACATCATGAAGAGCATGTTGGGTGGTAAATATTTGTTTCCCAAAGCTATCTTTGATTTACAAAACCATGCTGAATCTTTACTTATTTTTTATTTTATTTATTTATTAAAACAATTTATGCTGCAATATTTATACAAAACTATTAATACTTCTAGTGCACTAAAGATATTTTTGAAGTAAAAAATTTAGCTACAACATCGAATATAAGACAACAGAACTGAAAACCATATTAGAGATTTAGTGTAACCCCTTCTTTTTATACGGGACGGATATGATACACAGCAGGAGTAACTGGTGGGCCCACAATGAAGGTAGTCATGGGCCTGGAATGTCACTGTCCTGTTTCCAAATATAATATTTTTCTTTTAAATGCTACAATGTATTTGACTAGAATCCATTCAGTGTGGAAAGAAAGGACCCACACATTCAATTGCTTTCAGTGTCTAAGGCACTGTTTAGAAGCCACAGTTCTTTGAACCCCAGCAACTTTGTATTTAGTACTCTATAGAGTTTATAAAAGCCAACACAAAGGACATCAGCATCACAATCTCTACAAAATCATATGGATTAAGTAGAATTTTCAGAATTTTTTTTTTTTTTTTTGCTTTGTACATTTGTTTTTTCACAATGAAATTCACTGAGAAGATAGTTATATATGGCTATGGTTAAAGTTATATATAGATGGTTATAGCAGTGCTTATATAACTAGTGATGCAGTAGTTTTATATATATATTTATTATATATAAATAAATATGTATTTTTATATAAATAAACAATTTTCATGAATATATATAAAATTTATGAGAGATATAGTAACATAACCTTATAGATGTTTATAGTTGTATATGGATGGTTATATACAGTGCAGGATATATATATATTTTAAAGTGTGTTTGACAACTGTGGAACAGAATGAAACTTGGGGTCTAGCTGACTTTACCAAGGAATTTTATTAAATTATATAACCTTATGGTAACCTGGACTTCAAATTGTAAGTACTGGTGCTTCAGACTGAGGCAGAAAAACAAGACAACATACAGTGACCCATGACTCATATTCTATCTCCCAAAAAACATCCCCAGACTTGACTTTATAATACGTTTTTGATTCTATAGCAAAAACGTATATGTGTAGGCTGAAATTAAATTAATTCCATATGTCAGTTTTTATGATGACCTTCAGTAGATGATATTAAAAAATAAACTTTATGCAATTATTTATTTACAGTTTATCAAACCATCTGTTGTCAGTTTTGTCTTCAAAATGAATAGATTTACAATGGAGCATTATGCCTCCATCAGAAAGGATGAATACCCAACTTTTGTATCAACATGGACAGGACTGGAGGAAATTATGCTGAGTGAAATAAGTCAAGCAGAGAGAGTCGGTTATCATATGGTTTCACTTACTTGTGGAGCATAAGGAATAACATAGAGGACGTTGGATGAAGAAGAGAAGTGAGTTGGGAGAGGGGAAGAAGAACCAGAGAGACTTTGGATTCTGAGAAACAAACTGAGGGTTTGGAGGGGAGGGGATGGGGAGTTGGGAGGGTCTGGTGATGGGTATTAAGGAGGACACGTATTGCATGAAGCACTATGTGGGGTGTGTAAACAATGAATCTTGGTACGCTGAAAAAATTAAATTTAAGAAAAATGAACAGAATGGAATTATTTTTAAATAAATTTGGTACAATATTCTGGATTATATATGTTGGTATGCACATCTAAAAGGGAACAATTTTTTTTTAAAAGGGCATCAATTTCCCACCTTGCTGAAAGCCACAGTCTGTAACATGGGGCAAAATGACTGGTGAAAATCATGTACTAATATGACCAACATAGTATGAAGCACTTCACTTAGATTTTCTGGACTGTAAGTCCTCCTGGCTTATGTGTGAAAACTCAAAAAAGAAGCAACTTCAATATTGTTCCTATATTTTTGTATGCAGTTTATTTGACATGATGAATTTCTCAATTTTAGCTCAATTTTAGAGAAATCTGACATCAAACAGGCAATTTGCTTCTTGTGGTTGGTAACCTGAAAACATTCATTTGTAAAAACTGTACCAAAAGTATTTTTAATGCTGAGCGGCAGAATGCTGTAATAGAAAGAACAATAGCTAAAGTCAAAAGATAAGGATTCTACCTGTGGCTGTGTTCATAGCTGATTTTTTTTTTTAACACTTCCTCTTCAAGTCTCAATCCACTGTAATTCAGCTTCTACCAAACTAATCCATTGAAACTGCTCTCAAGAAAGTGACCGTTTTACCTGACCTCTCTTCCTTTTAGCTTTTGTAACACAGAATTCTCATGATTTCCCTTCACCTGCCTAGCTTCTGAAGTCTCTTTTCCCACTCTCCTTCATTAATCTGCTCTTCTAAAGCTTGTATCTCACAGGTTTTGTTTACTAAATTTTAAAAAAGAAAAAAAAAACATTAATCACAATGATAAAGTTCATTTTCTTCTTTGTCTTCTAATTTGTATTCTCAAGAAAAATTTAAGGAACAACATCTATATGTCATGGCAATATAAAGGGAGAGTTATAAATATATATATTTTTTCTTTTCAAAGTAAGTACCAGCTGGAAGTAATCATGGAAACTAAAACTAATCAATCACATTGATCATTGTTTGTTTTGTTTGTTTGTTTGTTTTTTCTCCTAAACACTCTGGATGTAACTTTATTGTACTTTGCAAAATGTTAGTTAACAAAAAGTAATTTCATGTTATGTTTGGTGTTAAAGTCCTATTACCTTAGTTTGTAGCTAAGCTGTAGTGGTAAGTTTGCCTGACAAAATACGAAAAACAATGTCTTAAAGTTTAAAAAATAATAATATGTTATATGACCTTGAGGATATTGCCCTAGTTCAAGAGAAGAGAAAATCATTATAGGCACTGTCTTCTGAATTCATTGCCTTCTACCTTGATGAGCACTTAAAATGTAAATTAAAGAAGAATGCAGCTTTTAGGATTGACTCTGCCTAAAATCCCAAAGGTACTATGTTACAGATTTTATTTGCTATTAAAAAAAATCATTGCAATTTTGTCAATGTCAGATTTTAAATTCAACCTATTCCATACCAGGGTTTCTAGCAGCCTATGTTCTTTAAATCAGGGACTACATTTATTGTACAGGAAAAAAATCTGTCACAGTTTAACAATGAAGTGCTGCACAGGGAACAACTTAATTTCTTCTGTATTTAAAACTGAAATGCCATGGGGAAAACCTGTCCAATCATTTAGGTCTGCTGAATCTCAGAGGTATTCTACTTCATATTCAGACAAATATGGGAAAGGCCAAGGATGGAGTCCACAATTAGTAGCAGAAGTCATGGAGACCCAGAATATTTTCCAGAACAACCTAATGCTTCCTCAGAAGGAGAGGTGTAGGCCACCATGATGTGGAAGGGAAAGAGGGAAAATGGATTAATGTGACCTAGTTCTACCATGAGGATTTTTACAGAGTTTCTCAAAAGCAAAATCTCCATACTTTCATGAAAAATAGAGAAAGCAGTGGGTAAACCAGGCATAAAGGTGAACAACTAAGTCAACTGAAGTTGACTTCAGTTCATTGCCAGTGATTGGAACCAATGTAGACAAGAGTAGTTGAAACTTTCCAAGAAATGTCTATCAGGAATTAACAGAAACAGTACTAACTAGTTATGTGGCAAATGGTGACTAGGGATTAAAACCCGAGTCATGAGCAAGTATGCAGCAGAAGTTGAGTTAGTTCTAAGTGCCATAAGAGAACCTGAATTTTATTCTATACCAGTGTTTGAGATTTGGAAAATAAACGACAGGTAAAAGGTTGGATTTAAGAAAAAAAAATTAATAGGGTTGGAAAGAAAGGAAACTGAAGATGAAAAACAAAGAGCAGTGACATGATGTTTTATGATTAACAGTAAAAAGTGCTTAATGGATATTTATAGTGCTCCAGGTAAAGTTTACTATGTGCTTTCACATTCTTGGTAACAATCTATCAAGACAAAATCCACTAATTTAAGTAGACTAGACATGTGAATCCAAATAATACATCCTTATCAACCTCCCAGGGTATACATCTTTTGAAGCAAATGTTTTGAGGAAAAAATACAGGGAAGGTACTGGTATCAGTTTGATATCTGAGAATTTCACATATGAGTCTTTGGGGGTGTCTCTTTCTAATTAAATTTAGGGGAAAATACTTCATGGAATTTACCCATATAGAATTGGTAAATTGGTATTTGCTTGCAACTCCATCTGGATACTGTGTCTAGTCTAAAGGTAGGTAACAACATTTAGTAGCAATATCCAAACTTCAGATGGCCTGCTTCAGGACACTTTCAATTTCGCAAAAATCCTGTAACCCTGACAACTAATTTTTTTTTCTTTTTTTTTTTTAAGCAACTTTGGGTCTCCAATTTTTCTTTTCTGGGTAATGAATATCAAACTCCCAACAGAACTGGCTGGGCTCAAGACTGCCAGTAAAATTTATCTCCCTTCCTCCATTCTCATGGAATTAGAACTAGAAATGACCATAATGATTCCTTGCTGCGGCTGGAGGCTGAGAGAAATGCCTCTCAAGATTCTTTAATAAGGGAATCTATTGCAAAATGGCTCCTTGAACACCCAGAGAGCAGCCAAGAAAATACTGGGCGGTAGCTAGAAAATCTATCAAAACTTCCCTCAAGCACACTTAAATGCTTCTTTTATTTCATTACTTTTTTTAAAAGAGCAAGCTACAAGCTTGACGCAGCCCACTTATTGTCCTACAGTAAACACAAAAATAGCTGAGGCCAACCCCAAGGGGGCGTAATTGCCTATAAACTATAAAGGGAAACTAACGTCATAGAGTCCCCTCAACTTTGGCTTCTGAACTTTTTATTTCTTTCTTTCCTTTTTTTAAATTTTTTAAAAGATTTTATTTATTTATTTGACAGAGAGAGATCACAAGTAGGCAGAGAGGCAGGCAGAGAGAAAGAGATGGAAGCAGGCTCTCTGCCGAGCCTAGAGCCCAATGTGGGACTCGATCCCAGGACCCTGAGATCATGACCTGAGCCGAAGGCAGCAGCTTAACCCACTGAGCCACCCAGGCACCCTCATTTCTTTTTAAATAAAATTTTAATTATATTTTCTATTTCTGCTTTTAATATATATAATTTCTAATTATAATGTATATTATTTATTGCTTAATGGCTCATAATAAAACTAATATTTAAGAAAATCTCCCTTTCATAAAAATACTCTCCTATATATATTTTCATGTGTAGTTTTTCACTATAGTTTTTTCTAGATCTGGAATTAATTTGGAGGCATCTCCTGAGGGCAAGATTTTGTTTTATTTTTCTTGTATTTTCTTGTATTTTACTTTTTTAAAAATTTTTTTGTATTTGAATTTTATTTTTACCTTTACTTGTATTCTACATAACTAAAAAAAAAAATTAAAGATTTTATTTATTCATTTGACAAAGAGCACAAGCAGGGTTGTGGCAGGGAGAGGGAGAGGCAGGATCCCCACAAACCCGGGACCCTGGGACCTTGACCTGAGCTGAAGGCAGTTATTTAGCCAACTGAGCCACCCAGGTGTCCCTCAAGCAAAGTTTTTTTGAGAACTTTAGCTGGCTTATAATATGTCTTGATTAAATGTTGGGTTTCCCTGTATCATGGTTATGTTTTTAAATTCTCTATTTGATCCTATTAACCTCTTTATTCCTATGCAGATAGCACAAACTTTAATTACTAGACTCTGATAACAATTATTTTTTTTAAGATTTTATTTATTTATTTGACAGACAGAGATCACAAGCAGGCAGAGAGGCAGACGAAGTGCAGGAAGCAGGCTCCCGGCTGAGCAGAGAGCCCAATGCATGGCTTGATCCCAGGACCCTAGGATCATGACCTGAGCCGAAGGCAGAGGCGTTAACCCACGGAGCCTGCTGATAACAATTCTTGATATAGAGTAAGGAAAACCTTTGGTTCTTTTCTCTTCCATATCCATTTTGAAAATGAGCATATAAATTTCTTCATCAGAGCTTATTGTGATTCATATTTAAGTTTGCATTTACCTCTAGACTGTCCGTGTGATTTACTTTAGGTACTTACTTTCAAAGCAGCACATGATGTTTTTGTTAACCTTAATGAAAATCTATCCTTAGTAGGTGAATATAATAGTTTTACATTTATTAAGATTATTGATATATTCTAACATTTCTATAATTAGCTTTTTTTATTCCATATATGTGTGTATTGTTATTTTTTTACTGTTGTATATCTTTGATTACTTTGTTTCTTTTCATACTTTCTTTTAGACTGAATGTATTTTTAATACATTCCTTTCTTTCTCACTTTATTTAGAAGCTAAAGATGAATTTCTCCTGTCTAAAATATTCAATACGACTTTCTTCTGAACAAAAAAAAACCTTAAGCTTTCAACAGGTTTCCAAAATATAAGACCTTATATGAAATTAGTGATAATAAAAGCCTCACCTTTAAAAGACAATAGTATAGTAGATTACACTTAATGTCAATAGTTCATTTAACTTCTGTATTTGACATTTTTTCCTTGCACACCATACATTTCTAATAGTTTACTTCTATGTTGAAGAATACGTTTCTAAAATATTTCAGTGTGGGTCAATAAGAGGCAAATTGTCTTGTTCTTTGTGTCTTAAAATCTCATCTTGTTCTTAATATGAAATCATATTTTAGATAGGTAAGCAACCTTAAATTGGTAATACTTTCTCTCCAACACTTTCAGATGTTCTGTGGCTTATATTAATTTAATGAAAAGATTTTTGTTATTCTATTTGCCATTCCTTTGTAGGGAATGTGTTCTTTTTCCTTGGTAGCTTTCAACACCCTCCTTGTTAAATTTACTTATTTATTTTTAGCACTTTATTCTTGATAAATTTCTCAGTAGTATTCTACAATTCATCATATTTTGTTTTTCTGTATAACCTAGTGTATTAACTTCTCCATTTAACCTTTATTTAAATGATTATAGGTATGTTTGCTAAGATTTCAAATTATTTTGTCCTTTAAAAGTGTTCTTATTTTTATTTAGTTAACTCTGATTTCATTTTATAATGTATTATTTTTGGACATTATGACTTATCTACTTGATGTTCCTCAATGTATTTATTTAAAAATTTGTCAATCCTTTTTCTTAAATAACATTTCTTCTAGAATATAATCACCTTCAGTTATGTATTTACTTCTTTATTTGTCATGTTGTTGGATGTGTGTACATGCATGTGCCCAAGATGAAATGGATGTTTGGCTGTGTCTCATTCTACCTCCCCAGTCTAGTTCTGGCAGCTTTGGGCTTCTTCCATGTTACTATGCTGAGAGCAGCGCAGTAAGTCCTCAAGCTTGTGATTAGCTTGCCTGATCATGAGGGTTTCTTTCTTTTTTTTTTTTTTAAAGCAGTCCCCTCTCTCAATGCGAAACTTTATTTAATTTGCAGCACTGACCAATCTTTTTTCCTCCATCTCAAAACAATACTAACTCAAACCCTGAATTCCAACAGTTTGCTTCCAGCACCTTCCAAGAATTTGCCTGGAAGTTCTTTCCCATTAACCAAAAGAACTTACTCTCCAGGGAACTTTATCAGTTTCCCTATATAAACCTGGCTTTTGCCACCTACACCTTCTGCTTATCCTCAAAAGTATGCCTCTTTGATGGCCCCCTTTTTGTTTTAATTATATGTTTTATGCTGAGGAATACCCTCATGAGATAAATAAGGAAATGGGTTTTGTTTGTTTTTGAGTGTGCCTAAGGTATGCTCACAATGTAATCTATCTGTGACTATTGGACTTGCAAGGATAGAACCAATATTAACTAATTATTCAGTAAATTTAAAAAAAATTGAGTTGTCAAGAATTCAAAAAACAAATGGATCTCATAGAAATACCATTTGCAAGTCATTTAATGAGTACATATATCTTGAAACCATTTGGTTTTCTAATTTACTTAGATAAATTTAGTAGCATTTTCATTAACTTTTTCATGATAAAAGTTAAGTGGAATTTTTTTGCACTATTAAGCTCTTAAAAATACAAATGTAAATACTGAAACACTTATATGGCCTTATAGTATACATACTATAAGGCCATATAACCAAGAAATCTGAGAGGGAAAAGAAGTGTCAATCTCAGTGGAGTATTTTATAAATATTAGACAAGAATTGATATATTATTATTAAATTCTTACACTAACAAAAATGCTAGGGTGGTAAAAATTGATGAGAACTTTTGAAAATCATGACTTGATTTGATCTACAACCCTGAAAATAATTCAAATGATCCACTAAGGAGATTCTTACAAATTTCTTTTTTTGACATATCCCTCTATTTGTATTAATTTTCAAAAACTACAGAGCAAGTAATTAACATGCTAAATTTAATCTAATGCCAACATAAATCCAGTCTCATGAAACCTGAAAAACTAGAATTTTATATTTGAAAGATATATTAGAATTATGTAGTCTAAAGTCATTTCTCACAGATGAGGGAAGAGAGTCAGTATCATGAGCTGAACTCTGATGGTACTTAGCTAATTACTTGGTAATAGCATCAGGCTCTCTGCTCAGCGGGGAGCCAGCTTCCCCCCTCACCCCTCCTGCCTCTCTGCATACTTGTGATCTCTCTGTCAAATAAATAAATAAAATCTTAAAAAAAGAAAGAAAGAAAGAAAGAAAGAAAGAAAGAAAGAAAGAAAATATCTCCCAGAGAATTGTTGGAATTTACGATTTCCAAGTAAATCTCTGAAAGTTTTCATATTCTTAGCAAAAGTAATAAAAAAAAACTTTTGATGATACCTTTGATGCTGCATAACAAATTCTTAATTAAAATGTAGTCATCAACAGACACAGAATAATAATTTAAAAAGGATATTATTTATAGTCTGTCATTGAGAATCTTAACCCAATGTTGTATGATTGTGAAATTTTTCAAAATTGGCATCAAACTATATCATGGCAGTATTAATAAGAAAAGGCATCTCAAAAAACAAAAGGGGGCATCTCTCAGCTCCATGTAAAAAACAAAATAAAATGAATACAAAAAGGAAAAAAACAGTTACTTTGAATTGAATAATTTAATGTAACTTAAATAATACATTTTTGTATAAATATCTACACAAGTGCTAAATTTAAAAAAATAATAATTTTCCAAATTTTATAGTCTCAGAAATAGTGCTCATTGTCACGTCTGCTATGAAGGGAGGAGAGGAAGAGCTTAATCAAACAAAACCATCAATTCCTTTTGGATTTATTCTTCACAAGATTTAAAATGTGTTCTTTTTTTTTAAGAGGCAACACGCTAGCGCTATAAATATATTTTATGAAGACAATACAGTGAGATTAAAAATATGAAGCAATAGAATTGTAAAAACCTAGCAGGATAAAGTCCTTACAGGTATTGACCTTTTTTTTATTTTCTGAAATCATCCTGCCCTTTGAAGCAACAAACTGAAGGTCTAGTAAAATGATTGTATTCTGCTTTACCTAACCATCTGACAAAGAGTTTAGGAAAAAAATCATCAGTGTCTGGTCTTTAAGAAACTTTAACTGTGCATTGGGTTTTCAGTGTCTATAAGAGTTCATTCTTCAGAAGGAAGAATATACCATATCTGTAAGTGTAGTATTACCTGTACAAAATGTTTCATCATAACTATAAATTCACCCTTCATCAAATGCATAATAAATAGGTTCGTGGGTTTGAAAATTACAGTCTTTTAAAACAAGCTCAATCAAGACGGAACATGGTAAACCCTTCCTACGCAACTGATTAGGAAGGTGCATGAACTAAATTTCCCTGAGCTATGTAAACAAAAGCTAATTATCTTTACAATCAGATTTTTTCAAATGACTGATAGTCGACATTAAATAAGGAAAAGCTCCAAATTAATGTGTTTTTCTTTTTTTCCTAGTTTTCTGTTTAAATAAGTGTCACCTCATAGAGAACTATAGAAAAAACCCTTCCAAATATAAGGGCTACATAGTTAAAACAATAAAAATTAAATATTTTTTATTTTAAAAATATTTTTAAAATTAAAAATAAAGAATTAGTAACAATGACAAAAGTTTGTTGAATTATTACTTATTGTAGACTTTATGTTAAGCAGGTTATATGAACAAGTCAAACAAAACAACTTAGACTGATATGTAGTGATTTGTCCAAGATGACTACACTGACAAAAGATCTGGATTCTGGTTACTCATGATAACCAAAAATCAAGGATTCTAATTATCATTTCACTATGGAACAGGATTGGCTATATACTTTTAAATCTTCACCTTATCAGCATTTCCTTAATATAAATATAGCATAAAACACTAAATATGGTAAATAATCATGCATTGAAACTATTTCCCTGCTTATTTATATGACTTATTCCCTCAGACATACATATTACTCTGTTTTAATACATGTATGTCAGTCCTACCATTGTGGTAACTTTAAGCCATGTTTCTTATTACCTATATGAATCATATTAAGTGTAAAAGGAAAATACTTTTAAATATCATTATTGTATCAGAGAGCCACATTTTCTAATGCAAAGACTTATACCCTATGTAAATATATCATTTGAATTAGAATACAATTTGGATTATGCTCACTGCAAATGTGGTGATCCAGTGGGTTTATGTACTATTGTCTGCCATGGTAACCATAATATAATCCTACTAGAAGATTTAAGAACATACCTAAGCAAGCAGGGACACATTACTGCAGTCACTTCTTATGTAGAATTAGAATCTCAGACATCATCTGGGTAATTTAAGTAAACATAGAACACGATTTCTTCTTGGAGAGAGAGAGTAGGGTGTTCCATTATTTGTGGGCTAATAGAGCTCCACGAATATGTTATAGTAAAAGAATTAATACACTACAGTACTTGTTTGCACTCACACAGTAAAAAAAAAAAAAAAAAAAAAAAAAAAAAAAAAAAAAAAAAAAAAAAAATTATGGATTGTGGTTATAACAAGGTCACATTGTTTAATATCAAAAGCAACTACATTTTAGAATTTGGGACTCTTTGGCCACTGAAGGACAGTTCATTTGATCTTCTCTAAAGCTGGCCATCTGGTGGCATCATTTCAAATTGAAGTCATGTTCTAAAAAATGTATTGTGATTCTCTGAGGATGTGGCTAAGCAATTCAACTCTATTTCCAGAAATTATAGTAATCAAATGTCACAATGATATAAAATTATCCCATGGAATTGGAGAGTAACTTCTACAGCAGGAGCTTCTCACTGAGAGAAGGTTCCCTGGGCTGGAAGGATGCAAGCAGCATGAGAATAAAAGTAAAAAATGGCAGGCATAATGAGAGGGCCCAGGGGTGTCCATACTGATGTTGTTCTGTGCCAGTTTCCAGCTCACTGACTTTCCTAGCCTTTGGCTTCCCTTGCTCTGCACTCCTTAAACAGCAGACCTTATACTATGTCTACAGCTGTCAGATTTTGGTGGGGAAGAGAATTTTAGGCCCCACCAGAGAGGTTCTGATTCCAGAGGTCTTAGAGAAAACACATTTTATGGAGTTTAGAGAAAATGCATTTTAAACAGGCATCACAGAGGAATCCCAACTCTGGGACTACAAACCTCACACCTGTGAAACACTGCTTTAGGAAACAGGTTAACCTCAAAGCATGTCAGTTGTATTTGCATTCCAAGGCTTAGCGGAGTATTTATTTGTTTGTTTGTTTTTTGTTTCATTAATGAAAATGAGTGTGGTATTTCATTGCCTGAAGACTGGTTTTGTTCTTAATCTTAGCAGGGGTAGGCACAATTGCATTTATTTCAGTACTCTCATTTATAGGACTAGGGGCCAGTGGGGGGAAAGATGTTGAAACTACAGAGGCAAAATATTATGCACATTAAAATTTTTAAAATTTAATCTCTCATTTTGCCAGAGGGATGGAAGGTAGAGGGAAAGGCAAAAAGGGTTAATGGGGGTGAGAGGAACAGGCTTCCAGTTATGGAATGAAGAAATAAATGATGGGGCGAGTGGTATGACACAGGGAATATAGTCAATGGTACTAGGATAGTGTTGTATGATGAGCAACAGTAACTACGCTTGTGGCAAACATAGTATGGACATATATATATATACTCGTGGAATCACTATGTCACACATCTGGAACTAATGTAACATTGTACGTCAACTATACTTCAATAATAATTTTTAAAAATATAATCTTTCTAACCGGAGATGAAATCGTTAGTGGCATTAAAAACAACTGTTCCCAAGTTTAGAGATAGGGCATCTTTGCCGTAGGTGGCATAAGAAACCATCTTCAGAAGTATGAAGGAGAAGTCACAATCAAGACAATTGCAGATATTTATTTATATTTTTTTGTTGAGATTTCGCCATATGCTTTTCAGGAGGGACTAATTCCTTCTTATCTTCTAGAGGAGAAAGTTGTTTGGTCCCCCAAGATTGTCAACCTGTGATCTCTTAGACGCTATTAAGAGAATGTAACTATTTTTTTTTTAATCTGATTTTTGTTTCCTTATTAGAAATTGATCAAAATCATTTCAATATGTAGCAGAGAAGTAGTGGTAACATAATTCTAAGAGTTGTTCAAAAGCTTAGGGTTGAACTTAATATATTTTTACATGCATTTGAGCTTTTAACAGCATTTGTGATTCCAAAAACAGTGCAAGTAAGGGAGTATAGAACTCTGGTTTGCAGAGTGTACAATTGAGTTGTCTCCTCACAACAAGTAGATGAGTACCACCTCAAGTTTATACACAGAGTATGTAAGGTCAATCTCGGCTCTACTTATCTTTTCCACAGCATATGAAGAAGAAATTGACATGTACTCTTGTTTATGGATGGCTTCCCCCCCCCAACTCCCTGTACTTCCTCTCCCCCTCCCTTCCTCTCACTCTTTTCTTTTTTGAAGGCCTGGACCATCTTATTTTCATGTAAATACTGAAAACATTCACTTTAAAATGTAGCCCTTTCTCAGACTAGATAAGTGTTTCAGCTGATGAGAGATTCCCTGAATATTTGAAAAGTGAAAAAAACAAAACTCTGTCAAAGTAGTTCCCTTGGACCTATGAATCTTCCCATATTTGGGATATCTGATGCCGTAAAGTTCCTTTTAAGGAATTCACATAAGCAACTCTAAAATATAAAGGAGTGGAGATCACAACACACATTAAGCCTGTTTTTCTGTGGCATGACTGACTTTCACCAGGGGCCTGGGGCACTGGCCAGTCTCCCAGGCTCTCTGGCTTCTTTGTCTCTTTCTAAAGGAAACAGACTTACTGCGCTTACTTTGGAAGTGCAATGAATCCTGATGGCTAGAAGAACTTCTGGTGTTGCCCCCACTTTGTGTCATGTTAGGGAGGTCATTGAAATTGTTTTGATCAGTCATGGGATGTGGAATGGATGATCTTTGGGTCTCCTGGAGCTCAAAATTCTGATTTATAATCCATAGTTTCTACTCTTTTCCCTCTTCCCTATGTACTGTTGATTTTCTCACCAGTCTACCTCTGGGACACTGTACTGTAATATTGAGAAATAAGAATAATCCTGAGAATTTTAAGCACAGTGGTATCTCAGGCCACGGAGGCCTTGTAGAAGTGTTTGGGGGGAGAATAAATTAAAGTCAGGGGACTTAGAGGTGTACTCAGTAATACTAAATAATCAATTTTAAAATATGTGATTATCCTGCCCCAGAAGTTTCCCATCTCACAAGGTATATTTTAATCCGTAATTGGTTGATGAGCTTCAGGCTAGCAATTACACACTCTTTTCTATTAAATGACATGGAAAACCACCTGAGAATATTTCAAAAATGCTTTGATTTGTTTGCGAAAGGTATCTGAAAGAAAACAAAACAAATATAAAAGAACTTAGTAGTTCATTGATTTCCAAGGTGTATTTTCTCTAACAATACAAAAACATTGGAAGAAATTAACAATGTAGCCCCTTCTCATTTAGCTCCTGGAAATTTTAATTCCATAGCTCTTTCCCCTGCTGAAAGGAAGGGAGAATAACAAAGGTATTATCCCACCCAGGCCTCAGAGGAGTTGTTTTAATAGAATGGAATCATGGCTGCTGATCTCATTTTCCCATAAATGTTCACAGCTCAATCTCATGGAATGGCTGTGTTTACCACCACTGATGTTTATAATCAGTGTTAACACAGGAAACTTAGACAGTCAGCCAGGCAGTCCTTTTCTTCTCTTGTTAACGGGGCTTGTTATTACCGTTTCTTCAATTTCCTAGAGGATTCATGTACATAATCATGTCAGCTGCTAAACTGGTGGGAATTGAAGCTATTCTACATTTTGAAAGCATTAGCATGTGGCAACTTACTAGCTACATCAATTAATGCTTTGCTTTTCACTTTTTAAAAACTTCGAGCAGTTCAAGCATCTCTAGTTTTTTGGTAGATGTATGTTGTCAGCATAGAACAACTTGAGTTTTGGCAATTATCGACTTAATTAGATCATTATGGAGCCAATCAGAATAATGAAGTCCTCAAAGTAAGTTTACCAAGGTTTTCTTGTCAGTATTTGAATCATTTTATTTAATTTCTTCATATTTATCATATTATTATTCAGTAAATGTTATACCTCCATTACATTTACGTTTAAAATTTAATTAACAATAATCCTTAGAACACAGTTCATTTCTAAAATAATTTTTCTTATTATAAAACAGATGTGTCTTGGTTGTAGGCATTTATAAAATGCATAGGAGAGAAAACAGAATAAAAATTACTTGTAATTCCATAGTCCAGAGTGAAGATGCTTAATATTTTGATGTATTTCAATCTTTTCATATGCATACAGTTTAAAATAAATGCCTTACAGTTCAAACAATTTAACTATGACTTCTTCCCCTTCTATTCCACAAAAACTTATCTCACTGAGTCTCTCTCTTACGTACTCATTGTGGCTAATTTTAATGAAAACCTCTTTATACTTTCTTATCTGCCTTGGCTTTCCCTAAATAATTGGGTGTCATTATGTATTTCAAACTCTATGAGGTCAGGGATGGTCCCATCCTATTTACCTTTGTGGTCTAGTGCTAGTAGAGTGCGCGGCACGTAAGTCCCTGGATAGTTTGTTTAATAAACAATCATATCTCTCATCATCAAACAATACCTCCATTTTATTTGATGGCAATAACTCTTGTGGACTTTCCATTACTTATCAAAAAGGTGTTTAAAATCTCTTTCATTTTTCTCTTGTTCTTCTTTACTTTCAAAACCAGTGACTTTCTGTTCAACATCTTCATCTTTCCACTCTATCAGGCTCTCCATGTAATCTTATGATTTCAGTTGTTATCTTTCCTAAATCAATATCCACCTGAGATATTCCCTTGTCAGATTCATAAATGTATCTGTTTATTGTAGTTTTAAACTTTGATACATATGCATCCCAGAAGCAACATGTTCTAAGCCCAAAAAATTACCCTCTCACTTCCCTAAAAACAACTACATCTTTCTGTGAGGTCTTCAAGCAATAATCATAAATGAAGTGGGGTTGGCTTTGAGAGATGTTAAGATCCTAGTTAAAGTGAAAAAAATATATATAGGGATTGAAGACAGTCAAGAGACATGTCCTTGATAATTACTTTTGAGGTAAATGTAGCAGCAAACCAAATTATTTACTAAGTCTGTCAAGTGTAGGTTTTGTATCTCTTCAGTTGGGAAAGTTGTGGATTTAAAAATTCCTTGAAACAGGGACTTGGTTAGAGTATTAACCCAAAAAACTAAACAGAACTCTACAGCAATATACTGGGTTAATAAGCCAAACAAGCTACAAAAAGCTCTAACTCTACACCAGAAAATCTAGCCTGTGGATATAGTCATTTATATACAAAAAGGAAGTAATCTAAATTAAAGTTTTAGTGAAAAATTATATATTTCTTACCCCAAACTATGCTTTCCAAAATGCAGCCTGCAGAATACTAGGGATATATTAGCTGGGTTTATATAAGAAGGAAACAGCCTTAGATGGTCAAATAAAATTTAGGGAAGCTGATATAAAAAATAATTTTATAAAAGATTTCTCAGGGACTTCAAATGATAATGTGTATTGGAAACTCCAAGAGGAAGCTGTAGTATGCATGGTTTCTTAAATATTCTTAACAATTCTTACTTTAAAAAAAAAAAGAATATATTAAGGGATAAATAGACTTGTGATTAAACTTTGAAATACACTGCTATAAATAAATGTATGAAACCCAGTTGCATATAGTGGGTACTAAGCAAAATAAGATCTTAAAAAATAGTATACCAAACAATGAAGAAACATGTTTAAAATATAATTTAACTTTTTCTCAGCTACTTTTCTATGCTGGCTTTAAGTCAATAGCTATTATCATAATTCTCCCATCAAAAAAATAAATAAAAGCTGGTGGGCATTTTCTACATAGGGAATAATTATAAAATGTGCCCCCTAATTTTAACATGCGTTACCAAAATATCCACATATGGGGTGCCTGAGTGGTTGGTCAAGTGACTAATTCTTGATTTCATGGCAGGTGATGACCTTTAGGTGATGAGATCAAGCTCCGTGTCCAGCTCTGTGCTCAGGGCAGAGTCTGCTTGAGATTATCTCTCTCCCTCTCCTTCAGCCCCTCTCCCCACTAGTGTGCTCTCTCTCTAAATAAATAAAAATAATAATAATAAAATTTAAAAGTCCCTATATAAGTGGATCCATTCAAATCAAACTCGCATTGTTCAAGGGTCAGTTCTACACATATTCACATAGTAGATATGAATATAAATAAATATAACATAAGCCTTCTCTCTCTTAAATGTACTAAATAATATATGCACTTCAACAAATTAGCACTAATCTAAATATAAAGCAGTTTTTTGGATAAATCATGGTGTGATGTAAAGAACACTTCAGAGCTACAGAAACTTCAATTAAATAGTTAATGAATTAATTAATTTGATTAGTATGTATTATAACAGCACATTTAAAGATTAAAGACCATTGATACTAATACTGGAGCTCATTTTAGTGCACGCAGATATAATTCTCTTGATTAAATCTAAGATAATGCATGATAAAAACTCTTAGCAAACTGAGAATAGATGGAAACTACTTAACCTAAAAAAGGACATCCAATTTTAAAAAAATATTAAGAATGTCATACTTACTGAAATAATCCTTAATAAGATCAGCAACAAAAAAATGCTGCTATTATCAATTATATTAAGGATTGTACTGGAGTCCTAGTCAATGCAATTAAAAAGTAAAAATAAAATAAAACCTATAGGGGTATCTGGGTGGTCAATGGGTTAAAGCCTCTGCCTTCAGCTCAGGTCATGGTTTCAGGGTCCTGGGATCAAGCCCCGCATCAAGCTTTCTGCTCAGCAGGGAGCCTGCTTTTTCCTTTCTCCCTGCCTGCCTCTCTGACTACTTGTGATCTTTGCTTGTAAAATAAATAAATAAAATCTTTAAAAAATTAAAATAAAATAAAACTTAAAATCGGAAAGTTAAGGCAAAAGTCTACTTTTAGTTATGTGACTATCCATATAGAAATTGCCAAATGCCTTTTTATTCTTAGAATAAATAATTTGCTGAACCAAAAGAAAAAGTCCACATGCAACATAAAATTGTAACTTTTAGGCCATAACATTCAGTTAGAAAATGTACTTTTTAAGTTAAGATTTAGAGTATCAATAAAAAAATATAGAAAACTCCTTTATAGAAGAAACTTAAATATTTTACTGAAAACATCAAGCAAAGTAAATAGATGGCAACACTGACGATATTTTGGAAAGAAGAATTCTCCATCATTAATATACCACTATTCCTCAAACTGAGCTATAGAATCAGTGCAATTCCAACGAAAATCCAATTGAGGTTCTTTACAGAACTTGATAAGCTGATTTTACATTGCATATGGAAATAAAAAGTGGCAAGACATCTAAAAATCCCTGAAAGAGGACGAGGTGTAGATGTGATGAAAAAGTTTGAAGGGTAAAATGATAGACAATAATGAATCATGTAATAGTTCAAACATACTGAAGACTAAACCTAAGCCATGCATTTTTGTAATATGCAGAATATTGCTCACTTCATGATAGATTTCAGAGAACAATAAAATAGACTCAAGAGAAGACACATTTAGAGAGAGAAATTTGATAGAGTGGTAGAAATTTACAAAGAGTTTTGCCACAAGACAAAGGAGAGAAATAGAATGAAAGATAATCATGGTCAAAGGTGTTTTTGCTTGTTTGTTGATTTTGAAGATGGGAAAAATTACATTGTTCTTGTATGCTGATAAAAATAATCCAGTAAAGCAGAACTTACTGATGAGGCTGAAAAGAGTGAAGAAGAATTCTTAGAGCAATGTCCTTGAGAACTAAGAGAAGATGTGATACAATAATTGATATATTCCAAAGTTTTTTTAAGTGAAAATGAAAGAATAAGCATTATCATTCCTATGCATTCAGACATGCATGAACTTGATTTTGACTTTTGTCAATTATTAATAATAAAACATTAGTCATATTATTTAAGCCTCTCTCTACTTTAGCTTTCATCTGTGCAATCATACCATCTTATGAGGCTGTTGTCAAATTAAATAAGATAATATATGCATAACACCTAAATATTTGCTCTGACACACATTGGGCTCTGAAATAATGACAACTATTAGTATTCTGATTTGTAATGAGAGAATCAACTACTTCATCCTTGAACTATTTCTCTGATTGTTACAATCAGTTAAAAGACTCAAATGCAATGTCTATAGCTGTTTAACAGTTTCTTAAAACAGGCTATGTTATGCTAAAACAAAACAAAAGAAAACACAATGCTGATATCCAGTGATAGATAACATTAGATATATTAACTCAAACAACACCTACACTTTTCATAATTAACCATCTGCAAATTATACTTAATTGGGTCATTTTGTTTCCACTATAAGATATTAAGTTGCAATGATCCAAAAAAATCCACTTTTAAAAGTTATTGACTATAGCTTGATTTGTAGCAAGGCATTTATATATGTTTTATACATCAAATTTAACTTGGTTTAATTTAATTATTTTATTTTAAAATTTTTTTTTTTGCCCTTTTTTTTTTAATTTTTTATTTTTTATAAACATATATTTTTTATAAACATATATTTTTATCCCCAGGTCTTTGAATCACCAGGTTTACACACTTCACAGCACTCACCAAATCACATACCCTCCCCAATGTCCATAATCCCACCCCCTTCTCCCAAACCCCCTCCCCCCGGCAACCCTCAGTTTGTTTTGTGAGATTAAGAGTCACTTATGGTTTGTCTCCCTCCCAATCCCATCTTGTTTCATTTATTCTTCTACCCACTTAAGCCTCCATGTTGCATCACCACTTCCTCATATCAGGGAGATCATATGATAGTTGTCTTTCTCTGCTTGACTTAATGAGATATCACCTCACACCAGTCAGAATGGCTAAAATCAACAAGTCAGGAAATGACAGATGCTGGCGAGGATGCGGAGAAAGGGGAACCCTCCTACACTGTTGGTGGGAATGCAAGCTGGTGCAGCCACTCTGGAAAACAGCATGGAGGTTCCTCAAAATGTTGAAAATAGAACTGCCCTATTTTAAAATTTTAATTATAAGCTCATATTGTTACCTTCCAGTGCTCCTTATAGAATTTAAATCTGGGAGCAGATGATTCTTTTTCAAGATCAGAATTTGTACCAAAGACAATCTTACATATGTTTAGTGGTCAAAAAACCATAAATGCTCCATCTTAATTACATATAATCGGCATTACTGATTTAAATGTCCAAAGCATATTATTTCCTTTCCATTTTTCTCTTTTTACTTCAAGTGTTCCTTGGCTTTCATGATGATTATAAGTTGCATATTTTTTTTTAAAGATTTTATTTATTTATTTGACAGAGAGAAATCACAAGTAGATGGAGAGGCAGCCAGAGAGAGAGAGAGGGAAACAGGCTCCCTGCTGAGCAGAGAGCCCGATGTGGGACTTGATCCCAGGACCCTGAGATCATGACCTGAGCCAGAGGCAGCGGCTTAACCCACTGAGCCACCCAGGCGCCCTTAAGTTGCATATTTTTTTAAGTATTTGAATCTTTGAATCATCATACACACTTTAAAAGACTAAGCCTTAGAATCTCAAATCCTAACAACGAAGAAGACATTTTATCTGACTTCTAAAAGACACACACACACACACACACACACACACACGGAAGTGCTTGCTTTTACAGTTTCTAAGAAGAATTTCTCTAAAGCTTTTTGTTTTCTCTCAAGATTACACAATTGGTGTGTAAACATAACTATTCTTACAATATCTGCCTATTTTCGAGTCAAAAATATACTGAGAAAATTCAAGACGTTGAAACTACCCGGGTGATGACCCAGTTTTGGAAGGTCCATAATTATGTCTAAAGCAGAACCTGCTGACAGAGTTCAAAGCTTAGGATTTCAAAGTTATTGGATTTTGAATGCAATGAAAATGTAGCGAAGGGCCTTCACTGGCCTCAGTGAGGGAAAGGACTTGCCTAGTGACTGGTCTGAAGGAGATAAACAAAACGTATTCTAATGTGATCCAAAGTTAATGAACTTTCAAGCATGCACGAAAGGAACAAAATTCAAATGCACACATCAGTGATTTATATAGCTATAACTTAATTATTTGGGAGGAATTTCCATTTGTGTTATATGTTCTATTATCGATGTAACTCAATTGGATTGCCTTCTTATATTTGCATTTTAATGCACTAAGAGGATTTAATTTGAACTTTTCTCCCACAAGGCTATTCCAAATGGAAATTTATTTCTACGTTACTATTTGAGCTGTATTCCATTCATTACAATCAAACATGTCAGAGTGTACTATGTTGCATACAATCACTCAGACTGTGTGATTAGTATGGAACCAAACTCAACTTAATTTTTTAAATAACTTTGTCAGCTCAGGAAAATGACACCAATTCAAAGCTGTGCTTCATCATGATGAGGTTGTAAACATCAAAAACATCATGATTATTTTGAAAATTTGATTAGACATATATAATGATCAATAGGAAAAGAGTGGATTCATATTTCATCAAGGAACTAATGCAGAAAAGCAAAAAGAATTACATCAAATCTGATATATGGTGCACATATTATTGTAATATTGTTTGTTAAACTTATTTTTATAAATCCATTTCTTTGTTTGGAGTTTTCTTATAACAAAGCTTATAAAAGTATATGTTTTATTTTTTTATATTTTAAAGATTTTATTTATTTATTCAACAGACAAAGATCACAAGTGGGCAGAGAGGCAGGCAGAAAGAGGAGGAAGCAGGCTCCCTGCGGAGCAGAGGCACTCCAAAAGTATATGTTTTAGAATGCAAAGTTAATTCTAAAGAGGAGATATCCACACAGAATTATTGTTATTCTTTCTAAATTAAGAAGTGGGAATCCTGAAAAATTCTTTTAAAAGCATAAATTTCTGTATAATACAATAGCATTTTGAATAAGCCCACATCTAGCACCTGTACACACACACTCACACACACAAACACACAAGTGCAAATCCATACAAACATACATATTTACATATATAGACATACACATAAAATTGGAATTTATTTTTTAACAAATAATGAAATGGAAGTATTATAATTATCTCAACTTTTTAATGGGTTTTAAGAAATGAAAATTAAAATGCCTATTTAGAAATATTTAGGGCAAAATGCTTATAGAATAGTGTTGGTAAGTATGAGAGAAATAAAACTTTATATTCAAAATATCTTTAAAAAGGCAAGTTTATAAAGGTTTTTATATAGTATTTATAGTCTAGATTGCCTACATTATACCACAAAGAATTCCAAATCTCAGAAACCTATTTGTTTTTCAAAGTGAATATTTGCCTGTGCTATATATCCATTAATTGCTGGCAGGAAAAAAGTCTTTTTGTGGAATTACTAAAATAAATAAATAAATAAATATGACCTGACGAAGAGTTCCCCATCTTATGACACCGTCACTCAACATGAGCATCAGGATATGCCATTGCAGGGGAAAAAAGCATAGACAATTAGGCACCAGCTAATAAACACTGACAGATAGGAGTTCTCCTATTAGGTCTATGCCCTTTTCACTGGCCAAACAAGTCACATGAACACACCTAACTTCAAGAGGATAAGACAGTGTAATCTCTGTGTATGCTCAAATAGTAAAGTGAATTTTAAAAAATTGGTGAGAAATAATAATTTCTATCATACTTTAAGATCTTTTTCTTTTTTAACAAAACTGAGCTCCGAATGTGGAACTTGAACTCATGACCCCAGGATCAAGAGTTGCATGTTCTACCCACTCAGCCAGCCAGTTGCCCCTCAGGCCCTTTTGCACTGTAAAGATTTTAACATGCTAAAATGTATTATGATTCTTAAAGGCTGGTGGTGAGACTGTACTAAATTTCCTAAATTTTCTTAAAAAGTGATTTTTAAAAAAGACTTATTTATTTATTTGAGAGAGACAGAGATGGAGGACAAGCATGGAGGGGAGGAGCAGGGGGAAAGGGAAACTCAAGCAGGGAGCTAGAAGTGGGGCTCGATCTCAGAATCCTGAGATCATGGCCTGATCCAAAACCGAGTCTGGCTTAACTAACTGTGGCTCCCTGGCACCCCTAAAATGATGACTTTTTATGTGGGATATTTTTGCATTAAATTTCTGTGAATATACAATGAAATAGTAGTTTATGCTGTATATTAGCATAGAGATAAATAAACTAAAAATATGTTACTATTGCACTATAGTAACTAAAATTTTTACTTTTTTGTTACTGAAATACATCAAATTATAATAATTCCTTATTTATATAGCATTATAGTGAAGGAAATTATAATGATTTTCTGGAATTCAGACCTTAACCCATTAAGTATGTAATGTTATTTTCTTTCTTATACTTGAATGAGGCTATCTATATATTTATATCATCTCCATCTTTCTCTGTGTGTCTCTGTATATCTATCTATCTATCTATCATCATCATCATCACTGAATGTATCTAAAGAATGGTTGCTCTTTAACTGAAGTAACTAAAATTTTGGGGTGAATCTATTTTTTTAGAAAAATCAAATATAGAGTTTCCTTTCTAAAATAAATTCCTTAATAATGACATTCTGTCATAATTCCCATGTTCCTTATAAAAAGGAGTAAAAACAAATATGTTCAGATCTCTGATTTTCTACCATAAAATTACTAACTGCCCATAAAATAAATCACTATGTTTATAGCTAAACATAGCTTTGTTTTATAGCTAAAAATAGCTTTGTTTTACATTATCTTAATGTCTAGCTCATTTTATAAGTTTTAGGTTGCAGAAGTTTGCATAGATAGTACATATCCCATGCTAGATAGCCATGTAGCCAGCCAACACTCGATCCCCTATTGTAATCATCTTATATTAGTGTGACACATTTGTCAAAATTAATAAATCAAGACAAATATATTACTATTAACTAAAGTTAATAAAATCCATACTTTATTCTGACTTCTTTAGTTTCACCTAATGTCTTTTTCCTTTTCTAAGATCTCATTGAGGACATCGCATTACATTTAGTTATTATGTTTCTCTAGACCCTTCTTAACTGTGATTTCACTAATTTTCTAATTTTCACTTTTTCAAAATTTTGTAAATATTCTTATCTGGCAATTAGTTTCCAAACATCTTCTTGGGTCACTCTGACTCACTTAACATTGAAATGTTTCTTTTCAAATAATACCAATCAAGTCTAACATTAAGAAACATTTCACACGAAGCTGTTTTCACAACAAGTAAAAACTGGATTTTAAAACTATGGTGGTTCTTTGATGCTTGGTTTTTCTAAATGGTCCTATAATAAAAGCTGTAAGGTTTCTTTGTAGTACAGAATTATAAATTTACTCTATTGCCATGAGAAAATTTAAAAATAGAGTGAAAAGTACAAATTGAATTCACATTTTTATGCATCATTTAAGTTAAAATTCTATTTGATATCAATCCACTATCCTTTCTCTGAAGAAGTTTTCTAGAAGAATTTTTTATTATTTGTACTGTTTCCTTAGTTTGTCTATTTCTTATTCATTTGTATTTACAAAATTAATGTTCTAACTATATAGACCACTTAGGTACGTGACAGGCATTTGTACCTGTATGACTGACCCACCCTCATTACCTAAATCACAATCTGATTTACCTAGAATACGGCAGATTACTGGTCAACATTAAGCTAAATTTGATAACTAAAACTAATACATATATACTTAAAAATTGAAACTATCAGAACTTTACCATTCTAGATGAGTTTATAAAAGATCATTCCGTACTAGTTAACCAATTCTCCCCTCAGATAAACACAGTAAATGTATCATTAAAAAATTCTCAGACACAATTCAAAATAAAATGAGATAAGATGCACTATTAGTATTTTTTTAGTGTGATAATTATTGTGTCATATTAACTCCTTTTATGTCTCCAGTTAGTTAGAACTCTATTGCATTTTCAACCATTATATTTAGTATGTGAATGACTCTAGTGGCTCATCAACTTTTTTTTTAAATTTTTTTATTTCTTTTCAGTGTAACAGTATTCATTGTTTTTGCACCACACCCAGTGCTCCATGTAATCCATGTCCTCTCTAATACCCACCACCTGGTTCCCCCAGCTCATTAACTTTTAATATATTCCATTGAAAATGTACTTATCGACATATTAGTAGGTATAAAAATTTCAATGTACTTGGGGATTTTAGTGGATATATCAATTATAAATATAAATAAATAGAATATAAAATAGAATAGTACTTATTTTAAGGTAAACATGATTATTCACTCTCTATAATAAATCATCATGTATGTAGTTCACCCTCCAAACCCCCAAAGAGATAATCATTTTTATCTTAAGCATTTAAAAGTATTACACAAGGTAGCCAAAAAATGATCTGAAATTTCTTGAAATCCATGTGACTTAGTACCATACTTTGGATTTTTGAGTCAGGCATTATTCACTTATATTTCCTGAGGAATGACTACCAAGCCACTTTACAAGTGAATACAACTTATATAATTTGAAATTCTAAGTGCTGTAAGGATTACCAAAAGTAAATTCTGAAGAAATACCACGTGTATTACCCAGCCTGAAAAGCATATATATTAAAAAACAAGTGTTTGACATTACTCTACCAAAGTTTGTCAGGAAAAATACTGCAAATTAAAAATCAAAACCTTCTGTATGTATGATTACCATATGATAACAGGTATAAGATTCACAAACAGACTTCTAGCATTCACAAGTACAGCTCTACCCCAAAATGAAATGTCTGAAAGTATCTTGTTCGGGATTATACACAAAAATCTGGAAGTGTGCAGTGACTGGAATGAACTCCATACACAGTTGAGTCTAACCTCAATTAAAATTAAAAGGATTCATCTCTGTTTTCTCATTATTAAATTAATAATAATTAAATTATTAAATGATAATAAAGATTCCTTCTTCTCAAAAGTCAATGTAGATTCAGTTAATTTTTCTATATATTTTATATATATCGGTATAGATACATATTTGATTTTTATTAGAAAAATAATAACTTTTTTAAGAATACTTTTGTTCCTATAAAAAAACACCTTATGATTTACTTAATTTGTAAGTCAGTTTCAATATAATATCTAGTCTGACATATTTCTAAGATAAAATATTTAAAATATAACAGAAATAGAAGTCCTGATACTCTCTCATTTGATTATAAGAATTGAATGAAAAACCCAGATAAGATTACATTAATAAATCTAGTTTTAGGGGTGCCTGGGTGGCTCAGTGGGTTAAAGCCTTTGCCTTCAGCTCAGGTCATGATCCCAGGGTACTGGTATTGAACTCCATATGGGGCTCTCTGCTAAGCGGGGATCCTGCTTCCTCCTCTCTCTCTGCCTGCTTCTCTGCCTACTTGTGATCTCCGTCAGTCAAATAAATAAATAAAACCTTTAAAATAAATAAATAAATAAATCTAGTTTTATTTTCCTTTAAATTAAGAAAAGTTTTAATGCATGGTGATTTTGCTTTTACAAAACTGTAGAATTTCTTTATTAAAAAATAATGAATAATCAAGATTGCACTGGTATACTATCTTTGTTTAGAATCTTAGATATTCAAGACATGAGTCACTTTGAAGAAATCTTACCTACTTGAGAAACCCAAGTGCTTTCTAGAAAAATGTGGTGGGCCTAATGTATTTTTATTTAAGACCTTAAACACTGAAAAAAATCAGCTTTCATGGAAAATATGACTAAAATTATAGAATTCTTAATATATAGTCCTAGGGCACACACCTTTTTTGCTGTCAAATTATCAAAATCATAAGATGTAACACTATGATCAAATATCTCAAGCATTATTAGCTTCAATCTATTGTAATCATTATAGAAAATAATACAGCAGTAGCCATTTCTAAACTTAAGCATAATCATTTGATTTTACCAAGTAATTCAACTTCTGGGGAAATTTTAAAATAACAACAAAAGCTTCGAATGGATTTCAAATATACCTTTTCAAAGTTTATATATCACTCAATATTCATGTAAAAACTGCATGCTAACAATTAATAATATGTAAATTTTACTAAAATGCATATTTAATATGATCTCAATAAATCATATATATAACTATTAAATTTTAACTGTCCTATGGAAAATGGCAATTAATTCCAAAAAATGTCATTATGAAAGAAAAGAATCTATTAATTTATCATTAGTCAGGACAGAGTAATACTATCACACTGAAACCATGTTAAGAAGTTATTAGTACAGGGTGCCTGGGTGGCTCAGTTGGTTAAGCAACTGCCTTTGACTCAGGTCATGAACCTGGAGTCCTGGGATCAAGTCCTACATCGGGCTCCCTGCTCGGCAAGGAGTCTGTGTCTCCCTCTGATCTTTCTCCTCTCATACTCTCTTTTTCATCCTCTCTCTCTCTCTCAAATAAATAATTAAAATCTTAAAAAAAAATAGTTACTAGTAATAAAATTTGCCTTCCTTTTCAAGAATGCTGCTATATAATAACTCATTCTTAAAAATCCATGCTAAGTTTTCAGTTGAACCTTTGGGAAATATTTAATACTTTCTGATGCAGAGGAAAAAAAATTAAAATTTTAATTTGAAAAATGTTTTAATTTACCAAGTTTTATATTTTCAGAAAAACTCTGGAAAATTGTGGAGCAAGTCCTAATCAAAAACAACATGAGATTTCCTAATTTCAAATTTATGAAATATATAAAAATGGAACTTGACTCTCAGTATGAAATTGCTAATTGAAAACATCAGGACTGCTTAGGAATTGCTAAGGATGGATGTCCTCTACCTTTGTGCTTTTTTGGTTTTTGGAAGTTTAGAAGGATGCCACCACAGGTTCTTGCTAGAACACAAACCTATGTTTAAGTCCAGTGTATCTAAGCTAACCAGTAACATTTTCGGATAGAACCCAACTTATTCTTAAGGCTATCACAGATTTGGGCCACCTGGGTAGCTCATTCAGTTAAACATCTGCCTTCAGCTCAGATCATGATCCCAGGGTCCTAGGATGGAGTCCTGCATCAGGCTCCTTGCTCAGCGGGAAGCCTGCTTCTCCCTCTCCCTGACTCTCTCCCTGCTTCTGCTCTCTCTGTCAAATAAATAAATAAAATCTTTAAAAGACTATTACAGATTTAATTTAAGCCAACTAATGCTTTATAGCATTGAAGCATTAAAGCATACTAGGCGTCTATTTCTGATGTTCTTTTTTCTGGATCAAGGACCCTGTGCTAAGATCTAAAAAGTGGGGCAGGAAAGATTTGTTACCACAGAGTGGGGTCTTTATCGTGTTCCAACAATTTATAAATCAAACCTGTTTACCTTCTATTATAAATAGGACCCCCCAAAATTGGGAGAAATGGTGAAGCTTCTTTAAGTGTTTAAATAACCATGAACCTCACAATTTCAAAAAGGTTATGTTGCACTTAAAGATATATCCATTCCCTACATATGAAAAAGACAATTTTTGAGGGAAAGCAAAGTGACAAAGAAAGGTAGTATCAAAATATCCTTAATGCCTTCTTGAGCTCCCTCTACTGATTTTTAGACAGTTGTTAAACTGACAGAGATTTTTTAACAAGACATATATACTTATCAAGATGTCCAATCGAGTGCCAAGATCAAGGGTTGTTTTCACAGCTGGGCACAGAATTTTACTCCAGACATTATCAATTAAATTGTACTATTTGTGCACAGACAGGAAAACAAACTCAATGAAAGATTTTCCCCATCCTCAGGCTTCAGTAAATAAAAAATAGGACACCTGTCCAAAGAAAATAAAAATAGAGGGTATTTATTTTAAATCTTTGTTGTCATTAATTGTAAATATATATAGACTTAAAATTCAAAGCATTTCTAGAATTTTTTCTCTTCATTTTTAAAAATTTTTACGTCACTTAATAACTTTATGAGAAATCTCACCAAAAGAAGTAATTTAGGGAAAGCATTGCTACAATTTGTGCAAGTTCTTTCAAGTCATACTTTTTGGTTTTTTGTAAATGCACCAACTTTTGAGATTCTGCCAAAGGACTGAGATGTTGTGCATCTAATTGTTGTATTTATTTCATAAAGTTGTGGATGTATCTAGATCACATTTCTTTTGCATTTTCCTTACATGGTCCCATGATGTCATACTTTTTAATAAACATTGTGGTTTCTCAAGCATGTGCACAAATGCAAAAGGCATGCTAAGCATTTCTCCTCCCCTAATAATGCCATAGTGTCTAGGATAATGAATCACTTGACATAAATACCAGCTCACTGGGTCAGTGCCTCAAAGGACCATAGATTTTAAAGCCCTTAAGTTTTCTATGAAAGAATGTGAAGTTCTGAACAAATAAGCTATACAATGCAGAGTACAAACTAGTTTTCAGAAATTAGCTTCAAGTCCCAGAATTTGGTTGCAATATCTGCTCTGTATAGTGCATTTAAAAGCGGAAGGAAAAATTAATCTAAATAACACATTTCAAACATATTGTAGTGCCAAGCAAAGAAGGATGCTAATTTTCACTAACAAAAAAAAAAATCAAAAATTAAAAAAAATAATTTTTATCATGATGGGAGCTTTTGGATTTTGACAATAATTTGACATTCATAAATGGAAGAGATATGCTAAGGAATACATGTAAATGGCCAACAGTACATGAAAAGTTGTTCAACATCACTAATCATCAGGGAAATGCAGACTGAAACCACTATGAGCTATCACCTCACACCTGTTAGGAGGTCTATTATCAAACAAGGGAAAAAAAAAGCAAAAACCAATAACCCTGTGCATTGTTGGCAGGAATGTAAAATGATATAGGCACTATGGAAAACAGTATGGACATTCCTTAAAAGTTTAGAGTATAAATATCATATGATCCACTGATCCAACTCTTTCTGGCTATTTATCCAAAAAATTAAAAGCAGCATCTCAAAGAGATACCTTCATCCTCACATTCATTGCAACATTATTCACAATATCCATAAGGAATGTCAGTTTATCAGAAACTACTTAATGGGTACCACAGAATGCCAAAGTTGGCACCCAAGATAACCCCTACCTTCGATACCACTTTTATTCCTTAGTAATCTTTTTCCTGTTTAACTTTTGATGGTGACATTTATTACTAACAGACATGAACTTCTGTCTGTATTAGTTTGCTTATTGTCTGTCTTTCCTCAGAAAGAATAGGGTGGGAACTTTATATATCATTCTCACTCAATTCCCAGCACCCCAAAGGGCACCTGAAACACAGTAAGCACTTTTTAAGAAAATTACTGTTTATTAAATTTAAAATTGAATTGATATACTAGTTAATTTTCTTTAGCTTTTGTCAAGATAAAATTACCATAATTGTATGAAAACTATAAAAGATGTAAGTGCAATAAAATTTTTTATATAATAAATGTAAATAAAATAATTACCTAAGTATTTATCAATTTTTAGACCAAATAAATAAGAACAAAATTATTAGTATCAGAAATGTGATATTCTTTTAAAGATGACATTCTTTTAAAATGTAAAGTTTTTCTTTCAAAGTAAATATAATTTATTGCACCATTTTCACTTTCTATATAATATATAAAGCATAATATTAAATATAAATCCCTGATTTGCATGGAAAGATTCTATGTTGCATAAATAAGATAATAATAATAAACCCTTTGTGTGATTTTCAATTCGTCAGAGACCAAAGGCAAAAAAAATAAATAAAAACAGAATAGATTAATAAAACCTAGAATCTAAAAACATTAACCAATCCATGAGCACAAATTACATGTACAAAACATAATAGAGGCAGACATAAAGGATAAACTTCAATGAGGACTGTATAATATGTAAATGAAATAATTTTAAACCACAGAGTTTTGCACACATGGAAGGAATTCCTAGGGTTCTTCCTTTAAAAAGACCTTAAGATTAATTAGGAAGAACAACCTAAGTCACATAAAACATCCAAAAGCCACACCAGACTGTTCATTGCATAGTTCAGGTCATAAATGCTGGAGATTAGGGGACAACAGCAATAGAGAAAAGGTTCTAAGGTTCAAGCAGAACTTAGGTCAGAATTCTTACATGCATCCCAATGACCCACAGTCTTGTATAATCCCCTCATCTTGTGTGTAGGTAGAACTTTTAACTTGCTTTTGACCAAAGGAAGATGACAAAATGATACAGTGTTTTTGTGGTTATTACATTATATGGAAAGGAGGAGAGATTTAAGACATAATTAGGGTTCCAAGTCAGCTAACCTTATGTTATCAAAAAGGGGGTTATTGTAGTTGGATCTGACCTAATGAGATGGGCCCTTTAAAAGCAGATGTATAGATCAGAAACTGAAGGAATCAGTGAAATTTTTATCTGGCCTTGACAAAATAAACTTTCATGAATTCTGAGCTGAAAAGAAAGAAAAGAAAAAGAAGAAAGAAAGAAAGAAAGAAAGAAAGAAAGAAAGAAAGAAAAAGAAAATCTTACCTATGACCAGTGATCTTAGAGGAGGAACCTCGTCTCAAATAAGATCCCACTCCTGGCTGAAAACTTGATGTGAGATTCTAAGCAGAGGACCCAGCTAGTCTGAACCCAGACTTGTGACTCATGGAAACTGAGATAATAAATGCTTAAACCACTGAGGTTATGACAATTTTTATACAGCAACAGAAAACAAATATGTACATGTGAAAAAAATACAGATCTTGGTGATATCCAAGGTGATGCTGACTTGACATTAATTGCAACAAAAACTGGACCTCTGGAAAGCACATATGAGCACAATGTGCTCTTATATTATTAAAAAACTTGGCTGGAAATAAAGAAGTGAGATGTAGGTGGAGATTCTTGAACACACAACAGTGCAGACAGGACACTCATTTTGTACAGAGGAAAGGAATCATACTTTATATTTTGACCCATCTCTGTTTTACATACGTGCATTGCACACATGAGAAAATTGAAAATCAAATTGATTACTCGCAGGCTATAGAACCAATAACAACAACAAATAGAGAATTTCAACTTAATAGAGTAAAAAGTAGCAATCCACTGATGATTTCTGAAGACCACAGTGATAGTTAAAAGCTTACTTTACAAGACCAGTGCTCTAACCCCTGAGCTATGGAGCCTAAAAGCTTACTTTAACAGAGAGGAATCCAGAAGAGTTATGAAGTCTGTATCAGTGAAAATAGTAATATTAATCAGGCAGCTGGTTTCAGACAGAGCTTGGTCCGAGTCCCAACTCTGTAGGCAATGTCACTCTTTAAGCTTTGGTCTTTCACTATCTACCTTATACGGTGTTGTGCATATAGAATGTAATGATGTTTATAAATACTTAGCATATTGTATGATACACTATGAATTGCTAAAAAAATTACTTTCTATTTTTGTCATCTGTTATTATCACTGCAGGAAGAAATAAGAATCAGGGAGATCAATGTAGAGAGTGTCAAAATAATTTCTATTGAGATGGGATAGTGTGGGTCAAGGTAAAAGTGATAAGATGAAGGAATAGCAAATAGGAATTAGGTAAAGTTATATAACAAAGGGAAGAATGTCAAAACTTGGGGAGTCCCTGCATATAGTATAGTAAGAATGATGTATGTTTAAAACACCTGTGAGTTTTTCAGACCTAGGTGAATAAGAAAGTGTGTCATTAACTGACAGGCAAAAAAATTAGGATGGGAGACCACATTAAGGATGAGATGATAAGTTCATGGAGTTTGTGCTGTCACCATGAAATCAGAGTTAAAATGTCCAGCAGACCTTTTTAAATACATTAATGGAGTTCATATCTGGGCCAGAGCTATATATTTGGAAGATATCTGTGAAGAGAGAATAATTGTAACTGTTGGAGTGAACAGACTTCCTGCAGTGCTCCACAGAGAATGAGGAACAGCGAGTCAAATGAATAGTGTACAAAATGGTTCAGAAATGTCAAGATTAAAAACTTTTATCCCAGGCTTCATTTAAAAAGTAAAGCACCAATATTGCTAACTGATATGTAAAATATTTAATAAAAGCCGTATTGTCTTTCACGATTAAGTTAATTTCCTCTATAAATCAAACTTTTCTATCTCCTTTGGGATCCATTTAATAAGGACAACCCAAAACTTGGGTAATGAGGATTCACTATGGAATCTGATGCAACTCTGTGGCTCACCTGAGAAGTGTGTTATAATTATGGCCAGCAGTGTTCACCTCTTATCCTACTCAGTGAGCTTAATCCTCTATGAAAACAAAGAGCATCAGCTAGTGGTCAATGTTTCCCTTCATACCTCAAATAGAGTTAAAAAACAATAAATGCAGTATTTACTGGTTCCTAAGTGTTCAAGAACCACTTTAGACTACCTCTTTTTATTTTGATTGCTTTATTTCATCTCACAGTCTATTTAAAATATTAGTAGCTAACTAGTCTGAAGGTTTGAATAGGACACAAGTGGTAATTGCTTGAAGTGGGCTGAAGTTCAAGATGTCTTTATATTTGATATTCAGTAGGACTTTTTAGGGGGGGAACCTAGAACTCTTTAGACATATTAAAGTGTATTCTACTGTTCTTATTCTATTTAACTTGGAAAGGGAAATATTGTCTGTCCCTACTGCTATTAATGATCAATGAGATCAGGCAATGTAGCATCTTTCTAATATTAAATACAAAGGAAAAACTTCTTAAAACCTTTGTGCAGTCTAAAGTGTGTATACTAAAAAAAAATGCCATAAAATAATTTCTATATAACTTAATAATTAAGTGAAAGACTTGGAGAAAGAGTAAAGGTGGATTCACGTTTAGTAAATAAAGTCTCACAGAAAATGAATAGTTTTAAGTAAGACACACCCAGTTGAATATTTGACCTAAACAGAGGTGCTGGAGTGTACAGTATAGCTGCAAAAGGGATGAGTTAGGTATGATTGTCTAATCTACCTGTTCCTAGTTGTGTGATCAGAGCCTGGAGAGGTGTACAATTTTGATCTGAGTGTCTACTTTCTCATATCTCAAATGAGGACATTATGAATTTTTCAGTCATGCAAATGTTAGACTTAATGTAAATAAAATAGCCTAATATGAATAAAATATATACGTACATATATGTGAATAAAATATATGTATATGTATTAATACTTTGAATGGTATCTCTTTCTGTCTTCTTCTTGTCATAAGCAAGGCTCCAGGCTCAAAAACTTTATGCTCAAGTATTAATACGCAATTTACTGTGAGACAGCAAATGTGTTTATTAATCACAAATCACTCTCTTTCTTTGGAAAGATGAGTGCAACCCCCCTCCTTAATCCTAAAAGAGTCAGTTCAGAGTCTGGTTGATGTCCGGATCACAGCAATTACTATAGTTTGAGAAAAAGGGGCACATATCTACAGAGTACATGGGGGCATTTGCCTCTTCATGTTAGTAAAACATCTTTACTTTGAGGGTTTTAGAAATTATAAAAGATAAAGCCTTGATGGTCACTAGAACACTACCTAATGTATTTCATGGAAGTGGTCCAATCATGAAAGGCAAATTATTTCCATTTCATCATCATCTTTGGGGAACGTAGTTCAGACCTGTATGTTTTAATTGCTACTGTATGTATGTTTTAATTACTACCTTAGTGCTACTAACATAGAAAAAATACATCACTAAAGTAAGTTTCTCTTAACTGTCAATTACAATAGATATATTTAAATAAAATTGAACGAGAAAAGTGTTTTCAAATCTTTTGCGTTGTGTTTTAGAATTGCTAGCAGTGCTATGAACCAGTTATGAGTTGGAATAATATTCTCCGTATTGACATGCAAATGAACTCACTAAGCAACTACTTTGCTTTAGAGATTTACATAATTTGATACCAAAAGCTACATTAAATTAATATTAATTACTTGGTTTTAAAGCAAGAAAGTTGAGAGTGAAGCTGCTCTTCTTCCCACATTTTATGATATCTATGCATGAAAATACTGATATACAAGGAATCAAAATATCTTAGGTATAGGGATATTCCAGCTGTATCCCTTAGAAGTGCATGGCTTATTTCCCCAAAATGTATATGAAGTAAACCCGATGTATCTCTTTTAGAGACAGAAACTTTCAAATCCTTTATCAGCACTCATTTTTTTCAGAATCGATGTGATACTATAAACTCTTTATTACATACACATCAATTCTACTGCTTATTTCTGGCAAATTTTCATTTCCAGTTGTCCCTTCCCTTGCCAATCACACCATGAGAGCTTATGAATGACATTTTCGTGGCAAAAATTTGGTATGTACTAAAGTGTAACAGCCTAAATAAAAATAACAACAACAAAAAGACACATTTGCTACTAAAAATCTATATTGCATTATAGCTTGTTAAGTGAATTTTTTTTGTATTAAGTAGCATTTCTTGAACTTGCTTAAGATCATCCCACTGCAGGTTCGTGGTAGAGTACACCAAGAAATATATATGTATACACACACACACACTGTACACACAATGTACACACATACATACTCATTATATCACACACTCATACTATTATTTAATACTGTCTCTAAAAAAACATATTAAAACTCCTTGGAATTCTGAATTTATCAAAAATACTCTCTCATCTGCTATACTAATATTAACTTCCTCAGTACTAAGGTGATTAAAGCACAAAGGGACCAATTGTTTTGTTGTGAATGCTGTGGTGACCAATTTAATGGGAAAATTAGGATTTTCCACAAGGGACCCCACAGTTCACCTTAACTAGTCTAGGCCCAAAGGACAATGGAGGTGTTGAAGCAGAAGGTGATTAAGTCTGTTTGGTAAGATAATTGGTCACATGGCTGTTACAATAATGTTAACAACAGGAAGCATTTTTTCTGGCCTATTAGTTCACATGAGGGTTTAAAACTTTATAATACATTAAGTAATAAAAATACTAGAGTTATTAGGGGGATTGGGTTTGGGGCAGAATTGATAGAAATATATTATTGAAGGTGTTTTGGAATCATTTATAAATGAGAATTAAACATGAAAAATTGCTATTATTCAAAGAAAATTCTCAGTAAACTATAATTTGCATAATCTTTTAAGTATAATTTAAAAATTACTTTTAAAAAGTCAATCCCCTAAAACTTTTTAACACATTTCTGGTTTATTATCATTTTCTTTAATTCTCTACTGCACATGTTAGTTAATAGATTAAAAAAAAACTGTTTCATCTTTGTCTTAAATATTATCAAACTGCATAGTTATTCACCTTATCTATAAGAAAAAAAAGACATCTACCCAGTATTATCATTTTTAAAGTTTTGAGAAGCTCACTGTGTTTTAAGAAACCAAGATGCAATTAAGAAAGATAACTTGAGCTTGTCATGTGACATATAATTATATTAGTTCAGTAATTTTTCTATACATTTGGTAAAACTTCATCATCTTGGAGTAGAAACTGTTGCATGTACTTATAGAACCTATGCAATGAAATGATTTCATGCTTCAGCAGGCTATCTATAGTGCTATTGAATATTCCTTTGAATTTCACATGGACAAGTTGTAACTCCAAAATATGGTCATTTTTTGGTGTAGCAAAAAATTTATGAAGAGTCACCACATTTGAATATCTTTAATAGGTGTCCTCAAAGTTGGCAATTTTATTTGTTTACAGTAAGAGTTGTATTCTGTATCCAAACAGCATCCCCTATGTGCTAAGTTTGGGCTTATCATGGTCATCTAATTATCTAATTTTATCTTACCTCAGAACTAAGATATAAAAGCTAATAATGTAAAAAATAATCAAGAAAAATGTTTTTAATATTTTAAATTTTAAATCTCATTGAAACTACTTCACTAGTTTCATGATTGACAATAGCATGCTTTGATTTTAGTGCTTAACCATCTCCCTGTGACAACACTAAACTCATCTGAAAGAATTCCTGATACTGGTAGTTCAGGGGAGCTGTTTATACTCAAACAAAGATACACATCTTTAAAAACTTTATGAAAAAAGAAATCAATGAGATACTGAAATACATTTAGGTAAGCATAGTGTTTATTTCTGTTCTTGACTTTCCAGTAAGTTATAAAATTAAAAATAAATTGATATTTCAGTAAAGAAAAGAAAACTGAAATTAAAAGAAGCCGTTTGAAATTCCATAGTCAGAGTACTTATACTCACATAGTTTTAAAAAGAAAATTTCAAAATGTATCGAAGAAAATAATTATTCTAAATTAATTTAAAGGAGGATGTTTGGTAGGAGTTTCATGGCCTAGTGTTTCGTATATCTTCCTTTGCCTCTCTACCTGTTCAGTGTTTAAAAATTTTGTATCAATATTTAATGTATGATCACATGACTGACAGGAATCCTACAAAGAACAATCTGCTCGGGGTAAAACATGAGAACAACTTAAGGGCGTTTACATTTAGCCTGTAGTGTTTGCAATAATATCCATTTCTTGTAACAATCACTCTCATGTAGGACTGTGCTGTAAATAAAATAAAAAATCTCTATGCAGAGGAACTATTTTAAGTCATAAACTTTAAAGCTGAAGTTCATACTTGGTAAGTGTAATGCAACTAGAGCAGAAATTTTTATGATAATTTTAAATAGCCAAATATATAAACTTAAATTAACATACTCTTGAGTATGCTGAAAAACACAGCCCTAGTCAGTTGAATGATACTTATTAAGTCTGAAACAGCTTATATTTTACAAGCTCCTATTAAGATAGGATGTCTAGTTGCAACCTGATCTCTCTCCCTGGAAGGTAAACCTCTCCTCTATATTTTTCCAGCCATCATTTATTCTTATTCTAATGTCACTAAATGACATAAACAAAAATTAATAATTCTATTTTTCAGACAATCATCATGCCTGTCAAATAAAGTCATGAATAGTAATAAGAAATACACAGAGCACAGTTAACTTCCATCATTTAATAATTGTTCACTATGAGAAGTACTGTTCAGTGGTTTTCTGTACTGAATTCTTTCTTCATACACACTCAAACCACATTGCCAATTGACAAAAGGAACATAGCTTCAAAAGAAAATCTCCTAAGTAGAGAAAAGCTCTCTGTTAAACATGCAAGAGGTTAAACATTGCTGAAATAGCGAGACATTTTCTCAGCCCACGCTTCCCAGTTCCATTCAATTACCAACAGCAGTAGCGGCTATAATACAAGCTAATACTGTATTATTAAATCAGAGCTTCCCATTTACATCCACCTCTAACCTGAGGGGGTGGGGAGTGGAAGACATTTACTAGTCAATAGCAGAATAAACAGCCCCCAACTTGGAAATACACATGACCTTGGGGTGTAGAATTCTCAGAGACTGAGTTTCACAAGTTTTATTTGGATCTACTGCATAATAACACATCTAATGCACCCAACATGGTATAAATGCTCTTTATCCCTCCCACCTCCCCTCCAAAAATGCTAAGAGAACTCTGTACTTTGTAGTTTATGCCATAGATCTCAGAAGTAATCTTGATTAATCAGAGATTAATCCACTCAAATATTTTTTTAAAGATAACATTTGTTTTAAACAACTTGTTGGTTGATTTATTTAATGTAATTTACTAACATATTTGGGGCTTGCATTGAATGTTTCTTGTTTCTCAAGCCATGCTGGAAGTGTTGCTCTACACATATTTATATTTATAAACCAGATGTAACCTGATGACATTAACTTCACACACATACACACCCTCAACTTTCCCCTCTAGGATTCAGTGCTTAATCACCAACTGATGTTCTTGTAATAAGAATAGTAGTAGTAATTATTAAAATAATTATTGCAATCATTGCCAAAAGTCCCGTTTCAAATTATAAAAATCACAACTTGCTTTTTAAATTTTAGTACTCTGCACCCCCCCCCATTTGTAATAATTTATAATATTCTTTTTCTTACCTTATTTTAAGAGTCAAAAAAGTCTCCCAGAAAGATTCCTAAATCGTGTGGATATATAAATCACAATAATAACAATAGTTTTAAAAAAACCCTAAAAGATCGTTTCAGCTGGGAAAAGAGGAAAATAGTTTGGTCTAAAACTATAGAAATCTCCAAAGTCACGCTTGAACGGGAGCCTAGGTGGCAAACAGAGGACTCTCTCCCACGTCGGATACCACACTCCTTTGTCAAGTTGATATGGTCCTGCTGGTGAAGCGGGTCCCGCAGGGCACAGAGAGTGCAAGAGGGCGTTGCCTCGAGATGCTAGAGCAACCCGTCCGCTCGCGTCCCAGGTTCAGCACCGACAGCGCAGTGGACAGCACCAGCTCCTCTCACCTCCAGTTTGTCTCAGTCACTGAACCAGGCTGATTCTCGCGCCTCCTCCCACAGCAAAAGCGGCTGCCACTCAACCCGGGTGTGCCCCGCCCCCATCATCTGACGTAACTATTTTGCATACCAACTCCCTGAGAGGTGCGGGGCCGCCCCTTTGACTGGGCTTACTGCTAGGGTCAGCTGAGGCAATCGAGACGACAAAATCCAGGTTATTGAGCAACGTTGGTTTCATTGGACTTCATGATCGGTCCAGAATAAACTAAATGCTTTTGGCGTGGCCTGAGCTTTTCCCTTCGCTGGGACTGCCGTTTCTGTGCGCTCTAAAGATCGCTGCTGGCACAGCTTTGGCAGAAAGCAGGGGCGGAGGGTGGGGGCAAAGGAGCATTGAGAGGAGAGGCTGGGGAGGCGGGAGGAGAAGGGACTTGGGATTGGAATGACTCTAACCACTCTAAAAAAAAAATCCCCGCTCCTTTTGATCTCCCTGGCCAAACTTTCCTCCTGCTCCCTATCATTTGTTTACTGGAAAGGATGGGTTTGGTGTTCCGTTCCCTTTCCTCGGTTCACGGAGCTGCTAGAGGGAGTCGCTGCAGCAGAAACTTGTCCTGGAGGGGAAAAAAAAAAAAAATGCTCTGAACACTGGAAGAAAATGTGAAAACTGGCTATGCTTATCATCATTCGTAAACATTGTTTTTCTTATTTTTTTATGTGAATGCTGTATAGTATATATCAAGTATTCACGTGTTCTTATAAAATCTATGGAAGCTTCCCTATTCATTCTTATGATTTAAATACATCATCAAGCTATGTGAAGTTGGAGATTCCAGGGTTAAAAAAAATCATTTAATAATGAAAAAAAGTGAAAGTTCTCAGCTTCAACTTCCACTGCCCAAATCCTGAAGGTTATGTAATATTTATTATGTCTAATATATCAATTGTTCTATGAAAGATGGGGTATGCTGGAAGCATTTCATAGCCTTTAGCAATCCTCTCAGAGTATGTGATGTTTCTTGTTCCTTTGAGGCTCTAAGGGCCTTGACAGCAAGAGAAAGGGGGGCTGCCATGCCAGATTCCTGACTGCTTAAACTTGTAAACAAACACTTTTAGTGAACTGAAGCAATCAGTCATCTAGAAAGGTCATTATTCACATCCTGTCCACATGTGTCACCTACAGTCCTGTACAGGTAAGTACAGGACTTACCTGTACAAAGAAATAGACAAATTAAATTAAGCCCAAATTTTCTTAAGTTGGATAAAAATATTTTCATAAACAAAGTTATTTATTCAAGAAATATCATAGCAATCAATACATTGTTTTTTTTTTTTATCAAAATACATACCCTGATATTCCCAGAGTCTAATGTAATTCTGCACTTTATCCACCCATGAGTGTTTTCAGGGACTTTGATGAAATTAGTACAGTTGTCTATTTTCCTATCAAGAAACATAATTAATAAAATTGATTTTCTGTAGTATTTAAGAAATTATTTGAGGAAGAATATTTATTGTGTGGGTATATGTACCCAAATCCTTTCCTGAAAGTTAGCTAAATTGAAAAAAAAAAAAACAAAAATAAAAAAAAAAAAACAACGATAGTTTTGCTTCTGAGGGAACATCTTTTTTCTCCTTTGCATCCACATAAACTTTCCTTTCCAGCCTTATTAAAGCATTTGTCAGTTCCTTTCCTAAATATTCAGTTCCCTGGGAGTATCCCCCAACAGATCTAGGCAGTAATGGCTGCATTCCAGGTAATCTGCAATATTTTATTTTCCTCTGACTGCTATTGATTTTATATAAATATATAAATGACTAGTGCATGCCTTTTTGCACTGTTCATTGCACACGCACACACACACGCACACACACACATACACTCATACATACACATCCCAAAAGCACTTCAGTTCCCAAAGTGATTTTATAAAGGTGTCAGACACCAATGTAGGGCATAAAAGATGGTATTTAGGGGTAGAAGGGCATTCTACAATTATAATTACAATGAATATTCTGTACTTAGGCTGAGCAAAGCACACATGTCATGCTTCTTTTAGAAATGTCACATGGCATATTTTGGTCTGCTTCATGCCAGCATGCCAAAATGGCAAGAAGACGTAAAAGTTCACTGTGAAAATATATAGCGTGCATTATAAAAATTCTTATAAAATTTCAACAAAGCCCGTGTCATATGCTGTTTAATAGACACTATTTTTCAGTTCACTTCAGTAATCTATTGTTTGGGGCTATGAATTAAATTAAGGCAAGCATAATATTATTCAAAAGCCTAGGAGGATAAAATGGGAAAAAAATATGTTTCAAATGTTTCAAATATGAAAAAAAAAAGGAATCATTTTTCTTACTGTGTTGGGGTCAGGGGAGAAAATAAAAGGGAAAAAAAAGAAAAGAAAAGAAAAGAAAAGAACTAGAACTAGGAGGACTGAATCTTCCTAAGTGATTCTAGGTTTTGTTCTGTCATACATTAGCTGTGTGACCAAGATCTAGTTATTTAAACTGCTATATCATACTCATCATTTGTAAAATTTGAGGATTTTATTATACTAAATTATCTCTAAAGTTCCTTACATATCTGTCATCCTGTGATTCTACAGTAGAATTTTAAAACTTCATAAATTTCTATACTATAGTTATACTGTGATAGAATTCAAGATCTCAAGAACCTTCCCCTTAGGTAGGATGAATTGGCATCTGGTTACAAAGACTGTGAAAATGGTACCTTAGGGTAATTAGTTTGGGAGGTGTGCAAAGAAGATGAGTAACTAGGACAAAGGATGAGGTTAAAAGAAGTCAAAAAAATAAATTTTACCTATCCAGAAAGAAATTAAGAGAGGACTGGGGGAGTCTGTTAGTTACTTTTATATAAGCAATATTACAATATCCTCACATATACTCATAATTATTGTTTAGGATATTTAAATAATTGTAAAGCAACAATAAAATGTAATGCATGCAGTCATTAGGTGGATTTTTAGTTGTAAATTGTCATGGGAAAGATGACTAAAATATTAAGTAAATATGAACAAGGAAAATATTTTAAAGCTGAATGACCAACATGTACTTAAGGATTTTAATTTAAGTAATTTACATGAACATATTAAAATGTAATACACAGAAATTATGAAGTTCATTGTGTTGCTGCCTTGTGAATGTGTATTTATACTTGTATATAAGATTTACCTTTTAATCATATTGCTTTTTGCTTCTTTATTTTTGGGCTTCTGTAGCATCATCAAATTTTATAAGCTCCTTTTTGAATTATAATTATTTTAATGTATTTGTAGTACATCAGAAATATAAATACTCTAAAGATATTAACAGTGTATGCCTTGTTAATTTATCTTTTTGCATCAATTATGAGAAGGTTTGCTGTGAATTAAGAATATGCTTATTTTGAAAAGCCCATATTCACTTCTTTATGCTAAGTAATTTTCACTCTTAATTTTGGGAGATCAAATTAAAGCAAGGCCCAGGAAAAAATATCAGAACCACAAATGACCAAGTCTTTCTTAATTAAAGAGTCATAAAATTATAACATAAGCACAAAATGTATCTATCTTACAGATTTCAACCCTCTTGCAAGGTGAGCTTCCATATAATTGTGCTTTCCTCCTGACACATTATATGCCCATAGTGTTTTTAAAGCATGAAACCTGCACTTATAAATTAGTTCTTGAGAAAAAACAAATCCTGAAATTTAATATATGCTCTTGGCTTTTAACTTTTTAATAACAGTTCCAAAAAACACATATGCAGTGTTTGCCACATTATTTGAATATATGACACTTGAAAATATATTTTTCTTCCCTTACTTTTACTGTTTTTCTTCCTACATCCATTACTCCCTTCCCCTACTTCTTTCTAAGCTTTACATTCTTACAACCTTCTCTCTACCTATCTTTTATTTTAACATTCTATTAATAAAATGTTTATTAGTGATATATCTGTTGTGTTCTAGGATACTTAAATACAGTATTTAAGAGTGTTGTAGTGTTGATACAATGTGTTTATATCTACACATCTTAGCTAATGCAGAATTTCCATCTTAAATGCACTTTATGTGTATGTGAGGGGACATGCACTGAAGAGGATTTTCAAATGTATTTTCTTTAAAATATGTACATAAGCTTTAAGATATAAGAACCAAAACCTCAGGGCACCTGGGTGGCTCAGTGGGTTAAGCCTTTGCCTTCACCTCAGGTCATGGTCTCAGGGTCCTGGGATGGAGCCCCTCATCGGGCTCTCTGCTTGGCAGGGAGCCTGCTTCCCTGTCTCTCTCTCTGTCTGCCTCTCTGCCTACTTGTGATCTCTGTCTGTCAAATAAATAAATAAAATCTTTTTAAAAAAGGAATCAAAACCTCTATTCTAATATATAAAGTTACAGATTGAAGAACACTATTGAGTTGAAAGCATACACACTCAAACACACACATTTTTTTTAACCTCAGTGGTATTTGCAATCAACTATATGCTTTGATGAGATTATATTAGCTTAATTTTTTTTTTTTTTTTTTTTTTTTTATTTTTTATAAAACATATTAGCTTAATTTTTAAGAATTTCAGTATATGTTGCAAATTCAGATTATGTTTATTTTTTATCTCCACTGTCTATTATAGTTTAGGCATGTGTTTCACATAAGAGATTATTACATTTAGGCTGAATAATATGAAAGTTAGTTCTTTTCTTATTAATATTTACTTTAACTCACAGGAAAACACACAAAAATAAGACTATTCTTATAATTTTTAATCATGACCCTACCATCAAAATTGTACATTTCACAAAGAATTGAGGTCACTTCACAGAAATACCATGCTAAAGCTTGGATACAACTCTTTATTCTATACCTCGAATTCTCACATCAATGCATGTATGAATTCTTTAATTCCTATGTAAATGGAATTTTCAAATTGTACAAGAACCTTGGCAAGTGCATAATATGAACAAAAGTTGTAAGTTAAAAAAATTGGTTGGGACGCCTGGGTGGCTCAGTTGGTTAAGCAGCTGCCTTCAGCTCAGGTTATGATCCCAGCATCCTGGAATCGAGTCCCACATCTGGCTCCTTGCTTGGCAGGGAGCCTGCTTCTCCCTCTGCCTCTGCCTGCCACTCTGTCTGCCTGTGCTCGCTCTCCCTCCAAATCTTTAAAAAAAAAAAATTGGTTGATGTTAATCTGTATTGAGGTAATATTAAAGTGAGAAAGAATATAGCATTTTTCAAGAAATGTTACCTAACTTGAAAGCTAAAATCTATAACATTTAACAGAGCAATTTGGTTGGATTTTAAGGACTAGATTTGTTCATTATCATCAGTAATCTGGGGCTTATTATCATCACTAATTATCATTAATAACTTGAGTCAAATTAAGTTCTGAATTTAAATTCAGAATTAAGTACTTATGGGCCATTCAAAGGACCACTGTAGACTACAATGAATGGTATGTACTGTGGCTGTCAAGTGTGGAGAGACCTGTAAATATAATATTTTTCTTATGATAAACATAGATCTTTAACTTGCTAAGTTTTATCTTCTACACTGAAGGGAAAAAATAAAGCTGCCTCTTTACATAAGCATATCAAGGGAAATGAAAAATAATAGATTTACCAGACTCATGTTTGTGTTACCTATTCTAGTTTTTGAGTTTCCATGTACTTTTATATTCCTCATCTAATAACTCTTTTTAGACATACTCTTTCTGACTTCCAAATGATACCACTATGAATTTCCCCCAGAGCTATATTTTACCTTTCTTATTTTGGCTTGGTAAGGAATATTTACTTTTTCTGTCCCAGTCTGAAAACAATGGGAATAACTTCTATATAAGAACTGTCATCTACCAATATGTCCATGCACAAAATTCTCAGGCTCATAGGGATGGGTCAGAATATGTTGCTCTGAAAAAGGGAGGACCAGATGAAATGGAGAATTAAGAAAATATTTTTAAAGTAAATGTAATTAAATAAATTAAGAATTGTTTTTATATTGCCACTTGTCTATACAATTTGGGATAATCTCATTAGGAAGATAGCAGATATGGACATAAGCCTAGACAATAATAATTGGATTAATAAGAAAATTCTGGGAATTTTTTTTATATAAACTGAAGGTGGGGAGAAAACAACAGAGTTCTATTTTCCCAGATTTATATAATAAAAAAATTTAAGTAATATTTTTCTTATGAATAAATTTCAATGTTAAAAATATCTAGATGTAGAGAACTATAATTAAAATACCTTCCATTAATCAACTCAATGCACTCTCTGCTAAAAGCTATGTTATAGAAAATAATAGAAATTGAAGTAAAATCTGAAAAATCCAAATGTATCAGCTAATTCATCTGAGCAAATGCTTTACAACTCAACCTAATCTTCTATGATTAAATTAACCTGAGAGTTATAGTTACACACTATAGTGCTGGCAGTATTTGTTGAAATTAGAAATCATTAATCTAAGTGGATCAGATGTATCACTGTCTTCACTCTAGTTTTAAAAGCAATTCTGGAAAAGTTTTCTTTTCTTTCCTCTATTATCTTAATCATCAGTGTTTGGGGCAGGTAATTTGGAATTTGGTAATCTTAAGAATCTAGGATCTAAAAATATTGTACCATTTTACAACTGTAATGAAAACTGAACTATGAAAATAAAGCATAAGAAGCACTGATTCTGAAATACGTGATTTTAATTCTTTGAATTCCTGTGTTTAAGAGATCTCTTAGGGCATCTATTGGCCAATGTTAGTATTACATATGAGAATGAGTAAAGCAGTGTGAACCCTAGAGTTCTGTGTTTCAAAATAATAATTTAAATACATGCTGATAAAGAATTTATGATGGAAATGTTCAGTGTTTATTGTTGGATTTAAAGTGTCTTGCAAATACATGAAAACTAATATGGTATAGGAATTGGACTTACAAAACTTTTGTAATAAAGTATTTGCATTTCAACATTTTCAAAGTTTATGTTGTTTCTTAGAATCTGTATGTCACTGGATTAGCTTCCTTCAGTATTTTATTTAAACTTCTGAATATTTTAGGAGTGTCTAAATTATTATTTTTTCGAATTTCAAAAAGAACACACACAGCAACATATGTTCTCTTGTTCTCTGAGAGAGGAATGTAAAAAGATAATGAGAATATGGTTATACGTCTCCAGTTGAGAAATATTATAATATGTAAGGAAGTATACTGTTAGGAAAAAATATATTTGGCCAAATGGAGAAGTAATTTTACCCAAACAGCTACTTCCTAGACATTAAGCACAACATGAAAAGTAATAGAAAAGGATCTAGAACTTAAGGTCTAGCATCTGTGTATGTGTGTGGATGGATGTAGTATATAGTATAAATATACTATATATTTAATAGTATATAAAGTAATAATGCCATAACTAAAATTATAAGATACACTTAAAAAAGAAATCACAAAAATCACAAATATTAGAAGGATATATAAATCATCTCAATTTAAAAATTGGTAAAATGCCACATGTAAAAAGTGATGAATCCTGAAAGAGAAGTAGAGTTTGGTGAAATGAACAATTATTGCTGATTTTGCTTGTATGTAAGATTCTCCCAGGGCATATGAACCAAAGCAGCTGTCTCAGTTGGTTCCCGAGAATGGTACTAGCATTGTCTGGGAGGAAATATGCTAGGGACCAAATGGAGATGTATATATACATTACTTTTCTTGAAGTCTCACTCCATTAATGCCTATTTCTGTTATTTATTAATATTATGTGGAAATTTTTTAATTTACAAAGATATTGTCAAAAAAGAAACTTGAAAACAATCCATGTAACAGATTATGATCTTACAATATACTTCTTTTGTATTTATTAGTGCTGCTTGCTGCATAATCCCAACTTCCCTCCTGTGAATGTGTCTGAATCACACTTTGTGGTCTCCAGTGGTTGAATAGAGCCATGTGCCCAATTCTGTACAAAGGATTATGAATAGAAATGACACATGTCACTTCAGGGCTGAGAATTTAGCAAGATCCTGCAGAGTTCCTTTTTCTCTGTCAAAGAAATTGGCAACATCTAAGATAAGTGGCTGCTCAGTTATTCTGGATTCCTAAGGGGCAACTGTGAACTGAGAAGCATTTGCTGACTGTGATAGTTAATTTTATGTGTCAGTTTGACTGGGGTAAAGGATGCCCCGATAGCTGGTAAAACATTATTTCTGTGTGTGTGTGTGTGTGTGTGTGTGTGTGTGTGTGTGTGTGAAGGTGTTTCCAGAAGAGATCAGCATTTAAGTTGGTAGAATCTCCCTTACCAATGTGCATGGCATCACCCAATTTACTGATGGTATCAATAGAACAAAAAGGAGGAAAGGCAAAATCACTCTCTATTTGAGTTGGGATATCCATCTTCTGCCCATCCTGCTTTTGAACTTAAGATTTAAACCATTGTCCTCTCACACATTCTGATTCTCAGACATTTCCACTCAAACTAAATTATACCAGCAGCTTTCCTGGTTCTCTATCTTGCAGATAGCAGATCATGAAACTTCTTAATTTCCATAATTGTGTGATCCAATACGATCTATCGATCTATCTATTGATCTATCGAATTCTATTGGTTCTGTTTCTTTGGAGAACCCTGATTAATATATATTGATTCATGATGGGCACAAAACATGAGGAAGAAAATAAACCTTGGTTATTTTAGGTCACTAAGATGTGAAATGTGTTTCAGGTCTCTGAGATTTGAGATTTCTTTAGTCTGTTACTGCACATAAATAACTTAAACTAATTAATGAATAACAACAATTGAGTTTATTTTGAAATAATTATATATACATCAATCCCTCACAACACTTTAATTATACATTAGCTGACATCTCTGGTTTCCTACATGAATGTCATGGATCTCCTCAGATAATAGATTTGTTTATTCCCTAGGTTTCATAACTATACTAAAATAAGTTTAGGTAAGTGAGCAAAATAAAGTAGGCCTGTATTGATCTGAACAAGTTTCTGTCATTCTGACCTAGAAACATTTTTCTAGAGCTAATTATTTGACTTCTTTTCTAGGCTTTGGAATGGCTCATGATCTCTCAGTTAAGGATTTCATTTCCACCTACCGATTTCTATCCAAAACAAGAACAAAGCCTCTTCTTTAGGGCTAAATTCCAAGTATCTAATTATCCCTTCAATAAACACAAATCAGTTTTCTACTCTGAAACAAAAATGCTGGAAGTTAGAGATACAAAAAATAACATATAGTACCATAAACAAGATCCATCCAAGCTATTACACTACAATGTGACAAGTATCAAAATAGGGTAATGTGCCTAGAATCATCCCAGTCTAGTGTAAGCCTTACAGATATTTCTACGAGACATTCAAGTTCTGTCTTTAAAACTCATTCAGAAGGATTGGTTGGTATTGTCCATGACAATGCTTCCAGATATATAGATTTCAAGGTATTGCCTGCCTGTATTTTCTACTTCCATATTCTACCCACCTGACTCAGCAACAGCTGTTTAAATGCATATTATCCTATACTACCTACCTAAAACTGATGGTGAATAACTTGTTCCTTTGACTACTGTGACTTGACCAGATGGCTCAATTACAGCATTCAAGTGTCCTTGCTTTTTGAAGCTTATCTAGTGAGCTTATCTAGTTTTGTTAAGTCCCCCTGTTTCACTCCCAGACTCATACTGGTACTAGTTTTGATGAAATTGTTTTGATGAAAACTAACTACTTCATAATGTCCAAAGAATTTTATCTAGAGTGCTAAGAAAATTTATAGGGAAAAAACTAACTTTAAATCAGAAAATACTTTGTATAAACCATTGCTAAGACCTTTAAATTTATTTCTTTCATAACTCTCTATGACATTCTTAGTTTATTATTATAATCACCAATTTACAGTTGAATGTAGAGAAGTAAATTAATTATTCCATTACTGAAGATCAAGTTAGTGAAACACACCAGAATTAATCCAAGTATCATTCAGAAAATCTTTCCACTTTACCACCATAGTATATTTTCCAAACCCTCAAAATTTCAAAATTGTTTTGTTGAGGTATGATAAAAAGAGTTAGGAGATAAGCACTTACATTTGGAGCAAAAAGGAATTGGTTCACAGGTGAGAAAAAGGTATTCCAGGAAGAGAGGGAAAGTGCAAAAGAAGATAGGGAGCATGAAGAAAAAAATGGGGCTTGTTGTTTTATGGTTTATAAAATAATCCAGTCTAGAATAGAATGGGGTGCACAAGGATCATGGAAGAGAATCAAATGAAACAAAAACGAGTTTCTTTTTAGAAGTTGTATCCAATTATTATCTCTCTTTGTCCTCTTCTATTTAATCCTCCAAATACTGTCATCTTCAAAATGTCTGCTCCATATAGTCCTTGGAAATTGCTCTGGTCAGGACCATATTTCTTTTTTCAATCTCAAGGATATTTTTCCTGTACTGAGCTCTCAGAATCATTCAACTCTGTTGACCGCTCCTGCATTGAAACATAGTCTTTATTTGGCTTCTGTGACACTACACCCTCTTGTTTTAAACAAATTGCCTGATTATTTTCACTTTTTCCTCTTTTTCTTTGTTTTCCTTCTCATGTCATATCCCTTATTTTTCCTTCTCTCCTCCACTCCCACCCTCTTTCTCTCTTCTTTTGTTCTCATAACTCCTCCTTTTCTGCCAATCTGGAATGTTGTCTTTCAGCAATCAAATTCTACTCTTTTTTTTTTATATATAATTTTTTATTTTTTATAAACATATATTTTTATCCCCAGGGGTACAGGTCTGTGAATCACCAGGTTTACACACTTCACAGCACTCACCAAAGCACATACCCTCCCCAATGTCCATAATCCCACCCCCTTCTCCCAAACCCCCTGCCCCCAGCAACCCTCAGTTTGTTTTGTGAGATTAAGAGTCACTTATGGGGGCGCCTGGGTGGCTCAGTGGGTTAAGCCGCTGCCTTCAGCTCAGGTCATGATCTCAGAGTCCTGGGATCGAGTCCCGCATCGGGCTCTCTGCTCAGCAGAGAGCCTGCTTCCCTCTCTCTCTGCCTGCCTCTCCATCTACTTGTGATTTCTCTCTGTCAAATAAATAAATAAAATGTTTAAAAAAAATAAAAAAAAAAAAAAACCTATCTCCTTAAAAAAAAAAAAAAAAAAAAAAGAGTCACTTATGGTTTGTCTCCCTCCCAATCCCATCTTGTTTCATTGATTCTTCTCCTACCCACTTAAGCCCCCATGTTGCATCACCACTTCCTCATATCAGGGAGATCATATGATAGTTGTCTTTCTCTGCTTGACTTATTTCGCTAAGCATGATACGCTCTAGTTCCATCCATGTTGTCACAAATGGCAAGATTTCATTTCTTTTGATGGCTGCATAGTATTCCATTGTGTATATATACCACATCTTCGTGATCCATTCATCTGTTGATGGACATCTAGGTTCTTTCCATAGTTTGGCTATTGTGGACATTGCTGCTATAAACATTCGGGTACACGTGCCCCTTTGGATCACTACGTTTGTATCTTTAGGGTAAAGACATCCAGATGGCCAACAGACACATGAAAAAGTGTTCCATATCACTCGGCATCAGGGAAATACAAATCAAAACCACAATGAGATATCACCTCACACCAGTCAGAATGGCTAAAATCAACAAGTCAGGAAATGACAGATGCTGGCGAGGATGCGGAGAAAGGGGAACCCTCCTACACTGTTGGTGGGAATGCAAGCTGGTGCAACCTCTCTGGAAAACAGCATGGAGGTTCCTCAAAATGTTGAAAATAGAACTGCCCTATGACCCAGCAATTGCACTATTGGGTATTTACCCTAAAGATACAAATTCTACTCTTTTCTGTTATCCTACACACCCTCTGGGAATTCTCCACTCTTTCCACAACCCTCTACATTTTTTTGACCTGATTCAGGGCTCAAATTCATATGCCTTACTAAACATCTGCAGTTAAATACACAAGTAACTAAAACATAATCTACCCCAAATCCAATTAATTCACTGAATTAATAGTAATAGAAAGTAATCTATCTATAGATAGATAGTAATCTATCTCACTGAAAATCTTCTTTTTTTATGATCTTTTCCTTATTGAGTGGTACTTCCATTCGTCAGAATAATACCTCAAATCCTGGTTGCTTAACTTTTGTGTTCTTTGTATCCCAACTTGGATGTCACTTTCTTCAGAAAGAATTACTAATTCCACTCTCGACAGTCTTTTTTTTTTTTTTTTTCTTTGCAGTCTTTATCAAGCATCCCAACATGATGGTCAACTGCATCTTTAATTTCCTCGAAATTACTGTTTTATTATATTACATGTAATTGCATATTTAAGCATGTATCCTGTTTTGTATGCAAACCTCATGAAAGATTTCAATATGGGATTTCTAATCTCAGCCCATTCGTGGCTCATAGTATAGAATGAATACTTAATATGTTTAATTCTGTAAGTCCATGAATTTGAGAGTTTCCAAATTTCTAAATGGTAACCTTTAATAGGGGAAAAACAATGTGCACATTGAGAGTAGACTAGAAGGGGAAAGATGAAATAATAGCCTCATTAAGACTGCAAGAGGGGCAAGAAAAAAATAAAAAACTGCAAAGAGTGGAATTAGGAATTCTCCCGGAAGAAAGTGACATCTAAGTTAGGATATAAGGAACTTAAAAGTGAAGCAACCAGGTTTTGAGCTTTAACTGATGAATGGAGGTGCCACTCAATAAGAAAAGGATCATGAAAAGATAAGATTTCAATACGATAGACGAATTTGATTTGGGATATGTTGTGTTTTAGTTAACAATGAATTATTTAATTGCAGATGTTTAGTAAGGCATATAACTCTGAGTCCTGAATTATGTAGCTCAAGTAAAAATATAATAGTTATCATAAAAATAATAAAAGAGATGACCAAAAAAAAGTGAAAATCATGTGTAAACCAAGAACAAGTCAGGGAAAACAACAATGACCCCGTGAAATTTCTAAAGAACTGTACCGACTTTATGCAATTTAATTTCAAAAGGTATTAATAAAGCTTCATATGATAACTTCCTTTGAAAACTCAAGAGCTAATGCACTGAAGAAGAAGAAGAAATAAAATAGAATGGCCACACCAATAACAATGAAAAACCTTGAGAGTTACTATTGTCTACTAAATTAAATAAAAAACTCCTAGTTTTGCCTTAATACCTCAATTAAAATTATATTAAAATTGGACAGCACAAGTTTCACTGAACTTTTTACATCTGTTTTGTCACTGGCTCACACTTTAGTCCAACCTACCTTCATCTATATTAGGTATCATCTATCATCTCCCATTGTCTGGTTGCCTAACTGATCTCTTACTCTCTTAACCCTTTTAAAATATATTTTCCACACATATAATATATAAAATTTTCTACAGTTATTTTTTAAAATATATATGTCACATTATATCCCTTCTTTGCTTAAACTAAATTACTAAGCATTGTTTATAGGTCCTTCCACCATTGCCACTCACATCTTTGATGTTAAACTTTACCCCTGCCCTTATCTTCACTGAGTTCCAATTGTGGCAGTCTTGCTCTTTGAACATGTGAAGCTTATATTCATTTTAGTGTCTCAATAATCAATATTTCCATTTCCCAAATTCTGTTCTCCCGGATTTCCCTAAGGCTGAGACCTTAACATTTAGCTCCATGAAGTGGCCTTTTGCTGTCTACCAATACTCTACACTACCAAATTTAACAATTAGACTTGTTCTTCATAGAATATAGTAACGTTTGAAAATAGACCATTCATTTATTCATTTACTCATTCCTCAATATTGTTTTCTTTTGCTTGAATGTTAGCTAATCAAGTGTAAAACCCAACTTGTTTGTACCTATACTCTGTGTGCAGAGTTGCCTTTAGTATAAGTGCTCAATATATATTTATTGAATAAATGCAGTAATATATTTGACAACACATTCACTTACTACACCTTTTAACTTTTTCAAAATCTACCTATTCTTCAAGAGTATACTGAATGCTATTTCTTTCACAAAACTTTGTCTTATTTGCAAACTGTTTGTGACACTTTCTTCCTTTAGACCACTGGGGACATCTTTCATGGTGTGCATTTTGACTCTATTCAAAGATATTTTTGCTTGTTCGTTTTATTTCTTTTTAAATTCCTCCCTCCAATCACTAGGTAATGATTACCCTAGGAAGAAAAGACTAGGATTTATACATTTGATATTTAAAAAAACTAGGAGTTATAAATTTGATATCAATGATGTGATGTGAATTTCTGGCTCACAATAAACACACCATCTGTAAACCTGTGTATTTTAGTTTATCTGTGCTGTTGTCTATCCCTAAATGAGAGTTTAGCCTTCTTTTATTGCTCACATCTATATCTTCATCTAGACACAGTTGGCAGGTAGGAAAAGTCCAATAAATTGCTGCTCAAAGAATAAAAATCTGAACATTTCCCCCCTGAATTCAACATTTCCTAAAATATTATTTTACCTTGTCAATTAGAGTATTAGCATCATAATTTGGTAATTTATTTCAGGAATGTTATATTTGCTTAAATAGTTTACAATCTTTATTTTACCAATGTCTTCATATCACTGAAATTTTAATTATGCCCAATTACTTATCTAACAAATGGTTATTTAATATTCTTTAGGTAGTTTAGGAATTTAAAGAATAGTTTGTCAGTTTCTAAGAACAGTGGATAGAAAATTCTTCATCTGAAATAAACAATATACAGTTTGACTCTTAAGTCTCAAGTTCCTGACATTGCCTTAGCCGTCTTATCTTACTCTGCAAAGTATTTTATTGATTCTTAGTCTATACTTATCCTTGGTAAATATAAGAGAGAAGAATGTAAACTGGGTTAACACAAGTATACATGCTTCAGATTTAGACTGAAGTACAGAAATTTTAAACTAAACTCACATGAAAACCACTGTTAGTCTTACATGGGTATATATTCAGTTCCCCTTTACCACTATTTTGTTAATGACACAACTTATAAGATTCCAAAAAACTAAGAAAATGCATACCTAAGTTTTCAGACAGATATAAAAAAATACTATTACGTATAGGCTGTTTATATGCCCATTTCAAATAATTAAATAGTAATGTTTAGGTTGAGTGATATGCCAACCATGTAATCACTGACGATTTATTGGTTGAAATTATTGTATTTGTTGAATGGTTTTTGCTTAAAAGCAGTAGGGAAATTGGAAAGCTTTAACTTCTATCAATGTAGTACTCCTTCTTGTCAGTTAAAAAATGATAAAAACTCTATCTTGCTTAATGAAAGCAACAATCAACAGACAATATTTGAGATATTTAAAGTATGTGTAATCTAGTAATAGAAGAAAACATGTGGTGAATAAAAAAAATATTGTTGTATTGTAGAATTTAAAGGCTATATATAGAGTTATTTTATCTAAAAATAGAGATTAAGCTAATGTAATTTTTATAAAAATAGAAATTTAGAGCAATGCAGATGTTATACATGAAAACAATTGTACTTAAATTATCCTCAATGGTGTTTAGCAATTAGGAATAGCAATACAATGTTACTAAATTGTTTCATAAAACCTTATCCAAAAGAATTCTTTATTATTATTTATTTTACAGAATGTGGCTTAAATTACTGAAAATAGTTATATGAGGACATTTTATACTGAATAAATAAAAGTGTTCCATTAGTCAGTGAAATGTAAGAAAGAAATTAAGGGCTATGACGAAAAAGAAATAACACATTTTAAAATGAGTCTTAAAGATTAATATGTTCTATTTGCTATACTTACTATTGAGCATAAAATATCAAGACAAACTAGTAAACAAAATTTATGAAAGAGCATTAAAGTAATCAGATGCCTTAGACTTTAGCAACAACTCAGTGTACACATAATTCAATGTTTTGTTTGGTTATTTATTTATTTTTACTTCAAATCAGGTCCTATTACTGGCACACTGTTTTATACGCTTACTAGGCAAGTGACAAGGTTCACTTAGCTATAAAATGCATGTCTTGGAATAATCTTAGGTGACTTCACAGAGCAGCTCCCTCAGTTTGGGTTCACAGACAACCTGCCTTATTACCTATCTTTGTGTTCAATTAATAGTTCCAGTTCCCTTGTTTCATTATCATTTTAACATTTAATCAATCCTAATTAAGTCTGAGCTGGGGACTCTCAACATGCTCCACCTCATCTATTACAGAAGTTCATATTTTTTCCTACAAATGTTCATTACATTTGTTCCAACCTTAACATTTTTGTAAAATACTTTGACAAAGACAGATGACTGGATAGCAATTCAGCTTTAACCATGTTTCAAGTCTATTTTCAAATATGAAACAAAATATTTTAGTTTGCTTCTAAGTTACATTTACAGCTATACCAAGCTGAAATATACACATGAATTAGATTGACTCCTCATACAAGTGATGCTAAAATAAGGAAACTGTGGATTTTACAGGAATAGCTTAATGTGAAATGTAAAGGAGGGATTTTATTATTTGATTTATTACTCTAAGCTTTACAGAAATATATTTTGAGCATCTCTTTCGGTCAGGTGTTATAATAGGCCTAGGGTTGCAATAATGACAAAAGAAAAAAGAGAGTTCTCATTCTTATTTTATAGTAGGGGAGAAACTTAATCTAAAAATACATATTATTAGAATATAGCATATTATACTATAGTTACAAGAATTATGAAAAATAGTTGATATAAGTAGTTGCATAAAGAGAAAAGGATGATACATTTCAGATAGAATGTCCAAAGTAAGCTTCCAAATAAAATAAATATTTGAATCTTAGTAAAGAGGAATAAAAGAGTCTTATAAATATTTGGAGGAAGTTTTCCATGTAGAAGGAATAGCAAGAATCAAAAAAAAAAAATGCTAAGGAAAGCTAGTATGGCAAGATTGGATTAAGCTCAGAGAGGCAGGTGGGACAGCAATGTAGAACCTTGTGACCCATTATAATTATGTTTGGTACTGATTTTTAAGATTTTATATGAAAGAGAGCAACAGGGCATGTCAGGGGGAGGGGCAGAGGGAAAAGCAGACTCCCTGCTGAGCAGGGAAATTGATGTTGGGCTGGATCTTGGCATCATGATGGGAAATGAAGGCAGATGCTTAAATGACTGAGCCATGCAGGTGCCCCTTGGTACTAATTTTGATAGGAAGTCATTGAAAGATTTTGGGAAGGAAAATTTGGTTAACATCTGAAAATAATTCTCTGATGGTTAAATGAAGAGTTGTCTTTAAGAGAATATAACTGTATATAGGGAAAACTGTTAGAAGGCTGTTACCATATGCCTGGTGAGAAGAGGCTATAGGAAAAAATACATTAATAGTACATTAAAAGGGCTATACACCATGACCAAGTAGGATTTATTCCTGGAATATGAGGATGGGTCAACATATAAAAAATCAACTAATGTAGTATACTATAGTAACAGAATAAAGGACAAAAAACATCTTATCATAATTAATATAAGAAAAATTTGACAAAATTCAACACCTTTTTGTAATAAAAACTCTCCTGAAGCTAGGAATAGAAGAAAACTGCAGCAGTGTAATAAAGGCCACAAATGGAAAGTTCATGGGTAACACCCTACTTAATGATTAAAGACTGAAAATTTTTCTTCAGAGATCAAGAACAAGGCAAGGATGCCCATTCTTGCCACGTTCATTTAACACGGTACTGGGAGTTCTAGCCAGAACAATTAGTCAAGAAAAAAAAAAAAAAAAAAGAAAGAAAGAAAGAAAGAAAGAAAGAAAGAAAGAAAGAAAGAAAAGTGTCCAAATATGAAAGGAAAAGTAAAAATATCTCCATTTGCAAATGATATAATCTTATATGTGGAAAATCTTATATTCCACACACACAAACTCTTAGAATAGACAAATACTGCAAAGTTGCAGGATACAAAATCAATACGCAAAATCAATCTGTGTTTCTAAATATTAACAATAAATAATCTGAGAAGAATATGAAAACAATCCATTTACAATGCTCCTAAAAACAATAAAATACTTAAGAATAAATATAACTAGGAGGCAAAATATTTGTGTAGTGAAAACTACAAAAAGTTGATGGAAAAAGTTAAAAGATATAAAAATAAATAAAATATATACTATGTTTGTAAATTGGAGGCTTAATTTTAAGATGCCTCTCCTACCCAAGAAGATCTATAGGTTGAATATAATCCCTGTCAAAATCCCAATGGAATTTTTTTGAAGAAATATAAAAAAATCCTAAAACTTATACAGAATTTCAAAAGACACTGAATAACCAAAACAATCTTGAAAAAGAACAAAGTTGGAGACCTCACATATCCTGACTTCAAAACATATTACAAAGCTATAATTATCAAAACAATGTGATACTGGCATAAAAACAGACCATATAGACCAATGCAGTACAGAAATCCCAGAAATAAACCCTTACACCAACGGTCAAATGATCATCAACAAGGATTCTAAAATCACACTGTGGAAAAGGGCAGTCTTTTCAACAAATTGTGCTGAGAAAGTAAGAAAACTGGATATCCACCAGCAAAAAAAAAAGTTGGACCCTTATATCATATATAAAAATTAAATGGAAATTGGTTAAAAACCTCAATGTAAGACTACAAAGTCTCCTAGAAGAAAACATAAGGGAAAAGCTTCATGATACTGGAGTTGGCAATGATTTATTGGATACGATATCAAAAACACAGACAATAAAAGCAAAATTGACAAATGAAAGTATATCGAACTTTAAAATTTCTACATATGAAAGAAAACAATCAACTGAATGAAAAGATTTACAAAATGAGAGACAATATCTGAATATCATGTATCTGATAAGGGCTTAATATCTAGAAGGCATAAATAATTCCTACTGCTCAACACAAAAAAACAAAAAGTCTATTAAGAATGGGCAAAGGATTCAAATAGACATTTCTCCAAGAAGATATCCAAATGGCCAGCAAGCATTTGAAAAGATGCTCAACATCATTAACCATTACAGAGATGCAAATACATACTACAATGAGATACCACATCAGACCTGTTAAGACAGCCACCATCAAAAACAACAAACAAAACCAAAACCCAGAAAACATATATTTGCAAGGATGTAAAAACATTGGGTCCCTTGTTGGAGCCCTCGTGCACTGTCAATAGGAATGTAAAATGGAGCAGCTGCTCTGGAAAACACCTGAGGTCCCTCAGCAAATTAAAAATGGAATCATGGGGTCTTTGTTTGGGGTCTTTGCCTGGTTTGGGATCAGGGTAAATCTGGCTTCATAAAAAGAGTCTGGGGGCACCTGGGTGGCTCAGTGGGTTAAAGCCTCTGACCTTCGGCTCAGGTCATGATCCCAGGGTCCTGGGATCGAGCCCCACATTGGGCTCTCTGCTCACAGGAGAGAGCCTCTCTCTCTCTGCCTGCCTCTCTGCCTACTTGGGATCTCTGTCAAATAAATAAATAAAAATCTTTATTTAAAAAAAATAAATAACAATGGAATCACCATATAATTTAGCAGTTTCCCTTTCAGGTAGATATCTAAAAAAATTGAAAACAAGATCTCTAAGAGATACTTAACATCCATGTTCACGGCAGTATTATTCATAATAATCTAGAAATAGAAACAGCTCCAATTATCAACCAATAAATTAATGGACTTTAAAAAATGTGTTATATACTTATAATGGGAATGTTTTCAGCCTTAAAAGAGAAAGAAATCCTGTCACTTTGTGTTACTTCGTGGATGAACCTTGAGCAATTTATGCTAAGTAAACTAAGCTAGTCACACAAAACAAACACAAGATGATTTCACTTATCTTCGGTAACCAAAGTAGTCAAACTTTAGAAATACAATGTAGAATGGTGCTTTCCAGGGGCCTGGATGATGGGGAAATGGGTAATTGTTGTTCAATGGGTTTAGAGTTCCAGTTTTCCAATGAAATTATTTTAGAGATCTCTCATAAAACAAAATGAAAATAGTTAACACTGCTGAATTGTACACCTAAAAAAAAAAATACTTGATGGTAAATTTTTGTTATATCTTTTACCCATAATTTTAAAAAGTTCATCCTCAAATTTATCCCTGTCTTAGGAGAGAAAACTATTAGGTTAAAGAAAAAGGAGCCCTTATAAAATGTGGGTAGGAATGTCAGTTGGTATAGCACTGTGGAAAACAGTTTGGGGGTTTCTCAGAAAATTAAAAAATAGTATTATCATATTATCCAACTATTCCACTCTTGGGTATTTACCCAAAGAAAATGAAAACACTAACATGAAAAAACATGGGCTCCTCTATGCTTATTGCAGCATTATTTACAATCGCAAGATATGGAAGGAACATGTGCCCATCAATAGATGTAGATAAGAAAGATGTGGCATGGGAACACCTGGGTGGCTCAGTTGGTTAAGCATCTGCCTTTGGCTCAGCTCATGATCCCAGGGTTCTGGGATCAAGTCCCACATCAGACCTTTGCTCAGCAGGGAGCCTGCTTCTCTCTGCCCCTCTGCCTGCAGCTCCCCCTGCTTGTGCTCTCTCTCTCGCTCTCTCTCTCTCTCTCTCTCTCTGACAAATAAATAAATAAAATCTTAAAAAAAAAAAAAGAAGTGGCATGTACACACATCTGTATGCACTGCACCCACACACTCAACCCCCACAACCCACATACAGAAAAATTATGCATCCATAAAAAAGAATGAGATAGTACCATTTGAGATGACATGGATGGATCTAGAGGGTATTATGCTAAGTGAAATAAGTCATACTGAGAAAGACAAATAGCATTCGATTTCACTCATAAGTGTAATCTAAAATCACCACCACAATAAATGAATAAACAAGCAAAAAGCAGAATCAGAACTATACATACAGAGAGCAAACTGACGGCTGCTAGTGGTTGGGCAAAACAAGTGAAGAGGAGTGAAAGATATAGTTTTCAGTTATGGAATGAATAGGTCACAGGAATAAAAGACACAGAATATGGAATATAGATAATGATTTTTTTTTTAAAAGCAGGGGGAGCTGCAGGCAAAGGAAGAGGGATAGCAGGCTTCCTGCCAAGCAGGGACCCCAAAGTGGGGCTGGATCCCAGGACCTTGGGATCATGACCCAAGCCAAGGGCAGACACTGGACTGACTGAACCACCCAGGTGCTCCAAGTAAGTGATATTTTAATGGTGATGTAAGGAGGCAGATAGTAGCTACACTGTGGTTAGTAATGTAACTAATGTAACATTGTATATCAACTATATTCAAAAAGAAAATTAATGATAATATAATAATAATAATAATAATAATAAAGTATTCTATCTAGAAAGGATTAAAATTGCAATTCACATCTAAGTCTGTCTTGATCCAAAAAGTAACTTTTCACCCTCCATATTGACAAGTTGTCTCTCTGAGGCAGAAGTCCAGGTTTACTGGCTTGATCAATGCAGTATTTTTTGTTACTTTGTTCTATTCTGTTTTGTTTCCAAGGGTGAGACTAGGGGCAAGGTGGCTTAAGACAGATTTGATTCCAGAGGTATATAGGTACTTCTATTGTATCAGAGATTTCCCAGAGCCTATTTCCAGATAGGGTGTGTGTGTGTGTGTGTGTGTGTGTATGTGTGTGTGTATTTATTAATAATGAATCACTAGCATATAGATTTGAGGATCACAATATTTTTTTAAAATTTTATTTATTTATTTGACACAGAGAGAGAAAGAGAGCCAGCACAAGCACAAGCAGCGGGGCAGCAGACAGAGGGAGCAGAAGAGGGAGAAGCAGGCTCCCTGCTGAACCAGAGGCAGATGTGGGCTGGATCCAGGACCCTGGGATCATGACTTGAGCCTAGGGCAGACACAATCTACTGAGCCACCCAGGTGGCCCAGGATCACAGTAATTTTTAACCTCATAATTGGAGGAAGCTGATATCATTGGTTTATTTTCTACCTTTTAGAATCCTAAATAGAGGACAATAGATATAATACCACTGGTTCTGTATATGAGGACTTAAGGACAACAGAAGCAATGAAGGAAAGGACACAGCTGGCTGTCTACAGAGAATGTCCACTATGATCCAGATTCATTGCCTAGTTTATAGTAATCTCTATGATTATTGATTGATCATTGCCTAAATGAGTACATGATTCTTTCATCAATTATGTTCCTCTCTTCCGTGGCATAGAATGCTGTCAACCTCAATTATAAGATCAAGGCAACTCCGGATTTGAGTTGCTGGACAATAAAATGTCATGCTCCCCAGGTTTAGCATCATCATCTTCACCTTACATCCAGTTCATTCACTGAAATTCATTCTGCCCACTGAATTTTTCTCAAGCTATTTTATAGATTCTCTTTTTTCATTTTTCCTATTTTTATTTCTTCCTTTTTTAAAATTCATAACGTTAAAGTAATATTTTCCTTTTTCTGTAAGGGTGCAGTTTTCTCTGTCTCTCCTGATTCAGCCATGACTTCCATGAACTCCTGAACCTCACGGCTTCCTCCCTCTGTCTCTTAGGCAGCCATGTTGTCTAGAGCATTTTACCTCTGCTTTCACACATGCTCATTTTCCTGTTTCCCAGAAGCAGTACACTTAAACAAGTGTGCAAAGGAAATGGCAGAATAACACCTGGCATTTTCTAAGAATTAGGACATTCCTACAAAAACTGTAAACATTTAGAATGTGTACAATCCTTTTTTTTGTCAGGATTCCAGATACAGATGAGTAGATTAAGGATCTCAGCAAAACAGAACTTAAAGCTAACTACTCTTTTCCTCTTTCTTCTTTTTTATTTTCCAAAATATAAACTAAAAACCAATTTAGCATTTATTTTATTTTTTAAAGATTTTATTTACTTATCGGGGGGACATGAAAGAGGGGAGAGGCAAAGGGAGAGGAGAAGCAGGCTCCCTGCTGAGCAGGGAGCCCAACTCTGGGCTTGATCCCAGGACCCTGAGATCATGACCTCAGTGGAAGGCAGATACTTAACTGACTGAACCACCCAAATGCCATCAATTTAGCATTTATTTTAAAGATATATAATATCTTGGAAGAATAATTGTATATTATTCATATATATAACTCTTAAGTCACCTTATTACTAAAAAAACAAACAAAAGAAACAAAAAAAAAGGGAAAGAGTAATCATTTAGCAGACTGATTTTGTTTTGCTTTCTTCTCCTCCTCCTCTTCCTTCTTCTCTTCCTCCTCCTCCTTCTTCTTATTTACATTAGAATGATACCATTGCCATTTCTTTTCTTTTCTTTTCTTTTCTTTTAGATTTTATTTATTTTGACAGACAGAAATCACAGGGAGGCAGAGAGGCAGAGAGAGAGGAAAGGAAGCAGGCTCCCTGCTGAGCAGAGAGCCCGATGCGGGGCTCGATCCCAGGACCCCGGGATAATGACCTGAGCCGAAGGCAGAGGCTTTAACCCACTGAGCCACCCAGGTGCCCCACCATTGCCATTTCTATTCCATACACATTTCCATCAGTATCATCACCACCTCCACTCTGTGAAAAAGTGATCCCATTTTTCCTTCAACTGGAATAATTTTTCATCGTGCAGGAAATATGCTCCATTCTAATTCTTGGCATCGCCATTCCTCCCACATTTGTTTGACTACAAATAGCTCTTGTAGTTCTACTACTACTACTAGTACTGTGCCATACAAAAGGCAGCAGTTGCTTAATGTTTGCTAATTGATCAGTTCTGTTTCAGTGTTTTGTAGTAAATGTCTCAATAATATTTAACGAGAAAGCTATGAGGATTATTAAGACTAAATCATACAGATGCTTCACATTAGTCAAAGGGTATAAGATCAGGCAAAAAGAGCTGAGTATTGGAAGTTATTTACTATATATTTGACTTACAAAAATATATAGAAGCATGGTTTAAAAACATATTCTTGTCTGCTTCAAAAATTCCATGAATTTTGTTATGGTAATTTGTAAAATTTGCTTAAGCAATTTTATTTAAACCAAGGGGAAAGAATCTTGATTTTTTTTTTTTTTTTAATACTAGGGTATCTGTAATTGAAAAGACCTTGCTCAAAACATGCATTTGCACATGGGAGATAAATAATATTCTCTTTTGGCATTCCTGATCTGAAAATAGGTAGTCATCATACTTCAATACATGTGATATCATACATTGGAGAACAGCTGTTAATGTTCTGCTTCTGCTAAGAACTCTGTCAGGAAATCAGGTGGAACACTCAAATTGGGTAGTTTGAAGAGAGTTTAATAAAGGGATTTTTACAATGCTGAGCCAGCAGTGTTTGGATTGAAATGTATCTTCTGAAAAAAGATATGTTGGGGTCTTAACTCCTACTACCTCAGAATGTGACCTTATTTGGAGGTAGGGTCTTCATAGAGGTGACCAAATTAAAAGAAGGTCATTCTGCTGCCTTTAATCCAATATGACTACTGTCCTTTTAAAAAAAGGAAACTCGGATACAGAGAAAAACATACACAGGAAATCACCATGTAAACGTGAAGGCAGAGATGTGGTGATGTATTTCCAAGCAAGGTAATGTCAGCAATTGCTAGCAAACCATTAGAACATAATGTTTTATTCTCAGAACCCCTTTAAAACTTTATTGATTAACCTGGCACATCACTATTATTTACCTGTTAGTATGATTTCCCTGATTTTTTAATGTAATATAGAGTATATCAGCATCATTTACTTGGAGTACTTGATCATAGTAACCCAGCACTTCTAACCTCATTATATATAATGTAAATTGTGTGGGGGAAAATATGAGAGACATCATGACAACTTATAAAAAATTACTGTTTGTGCTAGGGGAGCAGGGCTTGCTATACAAGATAATATAGACAAAGGAAAGAAAAATCAATTGTGAAAATATTAGAGAATATGAGCTTCTATGTTAATATAGTTTTTAAAATCAACTGTACACATAAAAGTGACCTATATAGCTAGAAATTCTGCAGACAAATATCAACTGTCATCTTAGTGTCTGAAGTGGAATAATTTACAGGAAAATATTAAGTTAGAAAATCCATAATAATTGAAGCAAGCTTCTCAAAAAAAAAAAAAAAAAAAGATAAAAGATAAATAAAAATGCTCTTAGGCCCAGAATGCAATCACAATGCCTTCCACATGTTAGCAGCATCATATTACCAGTTACTCAGGATCCGAACCTTGTAATCACTGTTAATTCCTCACTCCCTCTCATAATTAGCATTTAGCATCTGTGTCCTATTTATTTTATATCTGCAACATTGCTCCATTCAGTTTGTAATATCAATTATTTCCTTTCCATTTTCCCTGTCCTATTTCAGATTTTCGGTACATTTCCTGAGATGATGGAAGTGGACACCTAATCAGTTTCTCTGCTTCAGGTCTTTCTTCTCTCCATTCCCATGTATACATTTGTTTTAGATTAATCTTTCTGGAGCATAGACCTCATCATGTCATCATGTCATTATCACACTAAAAAGCCTGTCATGGTTCCTCATTGCTCCAGTGATCATATAATCTGTCATCCAAACCGGAAGACATTTGAGAGTGAGAGAAGAATGATTAATAATCACTCTCAGGCAACAGGTGGAAACCAGGATTGTTCGGGCTGGATGGAGAAGTATGGTCATTCTACCCACCGCCACAAACGACCCATCATTCCCTACAACCTACTTTTCTATTAAAAAATGTTCCCATCCTTTTCAGACAAGCTGAATTACTTTATGTCCCTACTACTCACCTCGATTTTCATGTCAGTGAATCGTGGATTCTTAACTCCAGGTTTTCGGGAGAATAAGATGAAAGAGTCTGTAAATACATGAAACATACCAGACGTGCAATGTTACCATCCATCTTCTTCAGTAAATGTCTTTTAAAAATACAGAATATTCTCACAAAACAAACTGAGGGTTGCCGGGGGGAGGGGGTTTGGGAGAAGGGGTTGGGATTATGGACATTGGGGAGGGCATGTGATTTGGTGAGTGCTGTGAAGTGTGTAAACCTGGTGATTCACAGACCTGTACCCCTGGGGATAAAAATATATGTTTATAAAAAATAAAAAAATTAAAAAAAAATACAGAATATTCTCAATACAGAATACTGCTAATAGTGCCATGTAGGAAGTTTTACTCTTGTTGACACTATTAAATGATAATTAACTAGTGTGTTTAAAAGAACTTGAGGAGCACCTGGGTGGCTCAATCGATTAAACATCTACCTTGCACTCAGGTCTTGATGTCAGGGTTGTGGGTTCCCTGCTCAGCAGAGTGCTTCTCCCTCTCACTCTCTTCTATACTCTCTTTCTTTCTCTCTTTCTCAAATAAATAAATAAAATTGTTTTAAAAATAAAATAAGTTGAATAAGTTTCTGTAGAAATTTTTATTATTTAGTTTTGCCCTTTAACTTTGGTAAATCCAAAACTAGATCAATAATACTGTAATTTTTGGATGCATGTACATGCAATCTCATTTTAACACATTGGGTTTTTTTGTTGTTTTAGCATTGGAATATGCACAAATGCATTACTGTTTTTAACAATGTTATATGAATAAAGTAAAAATGTAAATTTGCATCAAATTAAATTATATTATCATGTTTTCCTTAAGAATTTAGAATTTGTGTCTCTAAAAGACTTATCTTTTAATTACACACTTGATGCCTCCTTCATCACAGTTACAGACATGTTAAATTATATCTTGATTAGGAAGTTAAAAATAAACACTTGCATACAGGAATATCTCTGGCATATGTCAAAAGGATATTCTGCTATTAATCCTATAATTAACTCATTATTTCATAAGTAGATTTATTGAAAATAGTCTCCAAGGAAATAAATTTGATCTAATTTGAATTATACTTTCAGTGTGTTATGAATCTGGTTTATATTCAGACATTTTTTACAGTTAAAAATCATATTGGTAAGAGTCTGTTTCCTATATTTTAATTTATTGAACTAAATGGGGTAGTAGTAATGATATTTTTTCACCTCTTCTTGTTTCCTTAGTCATTTGATATAATAGAATAAAAATTAATTCTAGTGCCTTATTTTTCCTTTTTCAATTTTTATCTCACTATGTACATATTAATGGATCATTAGTTCACAGTGATACAGTCCTATATTTTTGTAGTAAAGAGATTTTTGAATGTCTTATTTTTGTTTAATTATTTCAATTTTCATTATATTTATGGTTAGTAAACTACAAAAATAGCTTAAATTTAGTAAGATTTATCACTATTCATCTGATGATGGACATTCTCCCTCAAATACTCACAACAAATTAGAAATAAGGTATATTTTCTAGGTACTAATCTGTAGATCCCACTCAAACAACTGTGTTTTCTTCACTAAAGAAAAGTATAATCTTTTGTAACTCCTTGTCAAATCTACTCTAATGTATATGTCAAACATTTTTATATTAATGTTTCTGTGATTAATATTTTAAAATACTGGAATGTTCTTAACTTCATACAGTTGAGTCATTTGAATACCGTATAGTTAGTTTCAAGTGCTATTTGTTTAGAACCTTTTCTTAGTAGCAAAGCAGCTTTAACCCATTCCTCTTTTCATTATCACAAGTTCCAAATCAATGACACCTGAAAGAGTGATCAGTTCCTTATAATCTTGTAAAAAAAAAAAAAATCCAAAATCCCTTGACGCACCTGGGTGGCTCAGTTGGTTAAGCCTCCTACTCTTGATCTCAGCTCAGGTCTTGATCTTGCGGTCCCAAGTTCAACCCTTGCAGTGGGCTCCATGTTAGGTGAGCCTACTTTGGAAAAAAAAAAAAAAAAAAAAAAAGAAGTCTAAGATCCCTTGGTTCAAACTATATTCTTGAAATTACCTTCATTAAATAAGAGTCAAATTTAGCACAAAAAGCCCATTACCCAGAATTGCATTTGTTGAAATTCTCTATAAGAATTCTCCACTTGCAGGGCGCCTGGGTGGCTCAGTGGGTTAAGCCGCTGCCTTCGGCTCAGGTCATGATCTCAGGGTCCTGGGATCGAGTCCCGCATCGGGCTCTCTGCTCAGCAGGGAGCCTGCTTCCTCCTCTCTCTCTCTCTGCCTGCATCTCTGCCTACTTGTGATCTCTGTCTGTCAAATAAATAAATAAAATCTTTAAAAAAAAAAAAAAAAAAGAATTCTCCACTTGCATATTTTTAAGCTAAGAGTTCTCAAAGTTTATATTTTCTGAATCAAAGTTTATAATTATTATGGTAAGTATATGCAGAATAACACACTCCAGATTTAAATCTGAGATTTTATCTCAATACTTTTTTTTTTTAATTTTTTTATTTTATATAAACATATATTTTTATCCCCAGGGGTACAGGTCTGTGAATCACCAGGTTTACACACTTCACAGCACTCACCAAATCACATGCCCTCCCCAATGTCCATAATCCCAACCCCTTCTCCCAAACCCCCTCCCCTCGGCAACCCTCAGTTTGTTTTGTGAGATTAAGAGTCACTTATGGTTTCTCTCCCTCCCAATCCCATCTTGTTTCATTTATTCTTCTTCTACCCACTTAAGCCTCCATGTTGCATCACCACTTCCTCATATCAATACTTTTTAAACCTCCCCCCTGGTAACCATCAGTTTGTTTTCTATAGTAAGGAGTGTGTTTTTTTGACTTGCCTCTCTCCCTCTCTTCGTTCCCTTCACTTGTTTGTCTTTTTTCTTAAATTCCACAAATGAGTACATATGGCAGAATTTTAAATCTAATTATAATTAGATTATAATTATAAAGTAATTATAAGAAGTAGTTCAACCTACTTGGAGAACAAAAGTCACATGGAATGACTTGCTTGGAATTTCAAATATAACTAAACTTCCTTAGTAAGGGAGTATGTGCTGTATACTCTGGCTTCCATTGTCTTATTCTGGTCACTTATCCAGTACCCATCCCTACCCCCAACAAGCATTTCACAGGAATTTATAGTAACAGTTACAAGATGTCCTAACTGATCAGGTCAGTGTGTAGAAACCACATCTCATTTAGATTGTCCCTCTTTTATTTAGGCCTGAAGGGAATTTTAGGTCTATGGCCTGTCTTTGCTGCCTTCATTACAGGTCTGAGGACACTTTGGATACACCATGATACTCAACAACAAAAAAGTCTTTGTAAGTAATTTTGGTATTTGATTCCTTTCTCCACAGAATCTCAAATTTAGTAAGAAGAATCCAACTTTGCGGGGAAAAAAAAAACCTGAGCATCGAGCCAAGACCACCTCACCTGGACATCTCAAGTATAGGGCATCAGGAAGGCCCTCTTGGAATTCTGTAAAATAATTTTGATTTATTAGTGACTTTCTAAATTATAGTGATACTTTCTAGGTAAGTATTTTCTAGAAATCCTTCATATGGAAATAAAGGTAATGTTACTAGTTCTCACTATTTCATGTTCAGAAAATAAGTGTGGTGGTACTTTATATAGATACTGGAATAAAGAAAGTCAATGTTCTATAGGCAATAATCTGCTCAGACACAGGTGGATCTTATTACATCATTTGATATGATTATTTTAATATTACTACTTTATAAAAAAGTATTTTCACGTTTGATATGAACATTTCCAATTGTAATAATGAGACATTTTTGTTATGAGTAGATAAAGAGAAAGGTATTCATGAAGGATATTTGTTTATGTTTTCCAAAATTGGCATTTGATTCACAACCTTTTAACCACAAGTAGTAGCTCAAAAGCTTTCATTCTGAAAAGAGTAGAAGCATTATAAAAATCTATTGTTGAGGTTATATTCAAAATTAGCATGAACAGATTTCACGTAATAAGTAATAAGTCACATTTAACTTTTCATTTGTTTCTTCCACTCTCAATTAAACATTAAACAGTATCCATTATACATCTATATAATGGATTACTGAATCTATATAGATAGATTACTGAATCATAGTTCAGGATATTGAAGATTTTATGATACATGTTGATTACCTGAAAAGAATTTAAGGCCTTTAAGTGGGCTAATGAAGTTGAGGGCAATTAGAGATTTTTGCTGTCTGAATATCCAGTCTATTACTGAGCCCATTATTACACTTATTTTTTTTTACCAAAATGTTAAAAAAATGATACTTCAATTCATTCCTAAGTCTACTATATAGTACATTTGTTCATTTTGGAGATCTCTTTGATGATTTATTGAAATGTTTACAAATCTTTGTGATCTACCCATCAAGGTGATTAAACTTTTTAAAATTGTGAACAAAAATAACTTTGTCTACATTTTGCTGATGATAGGATATTCCTATTTTGACTTAATGTTTACTTAGAGAGGAATTATGTCATTGTAGATAAGCATTTGTGTGTGCATGGAATCATACCCATGAGGTTGATGCTTTGGAGTTGTACTGAGTAGGAAGGTCAGACATTGTATTCAAACACTACCTTCATGTTAATTCAAACTTTCCTGAAAGCTGGTGTGATTATTTTAATATCTAATATTCAGAAGCCAACTCTTGACATTTTCTATGTGATGAGAACAAATACACCCAGAAGAATTGATAAATCATTTATTAAACAAACATTGAACAAAAGCATTCCCTTTTCTAAACATTATGCTAAGAAGATAACATTTCTCTCAGTCATATAAAAAAAAGAACAATAATAATGCAATATTTTAATGAAATAATAGGAGTGTGTATTTAAACCTAAAAATAACTAACATTTATTTTGTGTTTTTTTTTCCCTGTGTGTACTGATCTATCCCTTTGTACAGACGAGAAAGATGAAGAAAGAGAATATGTTTAATTTGGCTAAGTTTGCGCAATGTGGACAGAGATTTGGGTCCATACTCCACACGTTATACTATTTTAACAAATGGCAAAGAAAAACATAAGTTAATACTACACATTTTTATGACCGATAGTTCATAGATAAAAGATCTCAATTGTGTATGAGGTAAATTTAATTTAAGTGAATTTAAACACACACACAAAAATATTAACTACATAATGTCTTTTGACCTATAAAATTAGTGGGGAAATGTATTTTCCAAATTTTTTTCAAGTCTGAGTGTCTATATCTATCTACATAGAGATAGGTATAGACATATATAAACTTTTTTTTTCTCTATTTCTGCTACACAATCTGAAAATAAGAAGCACCTGGATTCTCTCTCTCTCCAGAATTGGCACAATTACAATTTGAACTGTTAAAAGTGAAAATGTGTGGTTATTTTAAATGTAATCACTTGTCATTCAGTACTTGATGGCTATGGTTGTTTCTCCTCCTCCGCCTCCTTCTCCTCTTCCTCCTCCTCCTTTTTTCAGTGTGATGAAATATTTTAATTAAACTTGAAACATTAAAATATGACTTAATCTTTGGTATTTTGTCATGTTGTATCATATTTTTGTGTGTTGCCAAATTTGATTTGCTATATGGTAGAAAAATTCTTTGTCTGAATTCATGAGAGATATCTATCCTTTTCTTTCCCTGTAACGTCCATCCTAGCTTCAAAAAGAGAGTGAAGTTGGCCTTATAATATGTATGAGTTTGGTAGTATTCTTTTCCTGTGAGTTTTTCAAAGATAATTTCTCATCCTTCAATATTACACAGAAATCAATATTTGAACCACCTTACTCTACAGTTTTAACTGTGGGAAATATTTTGAATACAAATTCAATTATTAAATATAGTGTTAATTATATTTTCTATGACTATTCCTTATTACATTTGCCTACTTTTCCTTTTCAGCATTTATCCAAACTTTCCCCCCCCTCATGATAAAATCTTTGAAGATGGCCTAATTCTTCTGCAGCTTAAAATTATACGTGATAATAAAATCACAATGAAGTAATAGTTTTTGTAACCTCTCATGAGGATCTTGATATCTTTAGGACTGGCAACATACTTTCTGGGAATGCTGATGTACAGTAAGGCTTTTTTCAGAAAGCCTTTTCTGAATTCCTAACTTCACCTTTTCTCATTTGAATCATGTATTTCCAGAAGTTAAATAGTCTGTTCAGAAGGAGCAGGAACTTTCTATCAAATTGATACTGGTTTCTTTGACAAGAGTGATATACAAGTCATAAATTGGTCAACACTCTTAGTTTTGATTTGATTTGATTTGATTTTTCATCTCTTCTCTTATACCACATAGCTTATAATAGGACATTATTTGGCTTATATATAAATGACAAACTATAACATAGTTTCAGGTATCAGAATGTTTCTTCTTTTCTCAAGTCCCTTAGACTGTTGTGTTTTTCCCTTGTAAGGAAATTGTAGACATTATTCAAACAATAAATCTGTCAAGTGATGGTTAAATTTAACATGGCTAGTTGCAAAATTAGACATAATTCAATTGAAGTAAAGACAATGTTAACAGCTCTGACCAAGGTGTTGTATGCATAAGCATTTGCAATTGTATTTTGTTTGCTGTTTGGTTGACTGTGATTATAAAGTTGTAATATACAACCTGGTTTTTAGCTACTTTCTCACAATGTGCTAATTTGAAAATTTTCTTGTTTTATAGTATTAGCTAAGTTCCCTCCAGCCCAATAGTACTAAAAGTATTATTAAGAACAGCTAACGGGATCTTATTTTTAAATTCAATGGCAATATGTTCCAGATTATTATATTTAATATTTTTTCCTGTTATTTAGGGTAATTAGACTTCATTGTTTGCAATTAGTTTCCTGAATTGATATTTTAGTTTTTATTTTTATCAAAGTGTCTAAGTATAACCTGTATTTACTTTGAAGTATTGAGTAATTCAGTAAGGTTTGTTAAGAATATGTCCACTGCCCCCCCTTACATTTATTTCCCAAAAGAATTTCATTTCTATTCTTTCATCTGATGCTTTGTTACCAATTTTTACATCTCTAAATTGTTATTGAATAAACTCTACACCCCCCCACACACATAATTTCCAACTCCTTAATGTATTTTAAGTACAGTATTTATTAGATCAAATTTGAACTTCACTAATTAAAATAACTTTAGGTATATAAAGATCTCAAAGAAGAAGCCCCTCAGATCTGGGGTTCAGGTGGCCATGAAAGGAACACCAGTTACTTGAGCCTGGCACTTTGAGAAGGTTATGGGAGCCTTGTTCTTACAAGCCAAATGAAGCCAGAAGCTGGGGTGAGATGGAGGTTCTGGAGTGAAGCAGACAAGAACAGAAAAAGATGAAAAGAAAGAAAGTTGCTTCTGCATTTCTCCTGCTTCCTTATCTCCTCTGTGCCTTGATTTACATAAAAATAGCTGCAACCACCCTGTCTCACCCATAATCTGCCAGAGTCCCCTTCAGCCACCTCATTTCATAGGAACAATAAATAGCTTGTGCTCACAGGGTACAGAGGCTGTCACTTACACCAAGTGCCAGGACTGTATCCTCACAGGTAGCAGCTAAATCCTGCCTGCCTGGGCCCACTAGTCCACACGCAACTTACTGAAAAGGCTGTAAGTAAAAGATAGAGTAAAAGGGCTAAATCCTCATTACTGCAAATCCCTGCTGTCCCATTATAGTTCCTAACTGCTGCACACCTTTCTGTATGGAGGAGATTCCCATTCTCTTTCTGACCTTCAACTTGTTTATTTTTCCAGCAAATATTATCTGTGGTCATATATCATGCTGAATTTAAACCAAGCCAATTTAAAACAAAGGCACGAAATGTCTTTCACATGCCTGATCCTACCACATTTAAACTGAAACAATCGTTTTTACTAAACAATATTTCTGTATATTGTTTTACAACTCACACATAAAAGGCTTTTTGATACTAAAGATGTGTATTTTATGAAGAATTAGCAATTATTACATGAGTGTATTTTATGACTAAGTAGATTTTTGAGAGGAGAAAGCAAAAATTTTAATTAGGAATACATACGAGCTGTTACACACTTTGAGAAACCTTATATGGCCAATGACTTAAACTGAATATTTGAGCATGAGCAATATGATGTATTTAATAGTGTATACCCTATTGAAAGATCAATTAAGATTTTAGTGTCAGTGTATTCTCACTTATTGAAATAGACTATAAGAAAGCAGCCATCAATGTCATCAAAATGTTCCAGTTAATTAATCCATAATAAGCAGTTAAAGTCTTAGCCTTAACTTGCTTAAAAATACAGATTGTTTTTATTTTTATGAGTTGAATACATACTATTTTTTAAAAGATTTTATTTATTTATTTGACAGACAGAGATCACAAGTAGGCAGAGAGGCACACAGAGGGAGAGAGGAAGGGAAGCAGGCTCCTCGCCAAGCAGAGAGCCCGATGCAGGACCCAATCCCAGGACCCCAGGATCATAATCCAAGCCTAAGGCAGAGGCCCCAACCCACTGAGCCACCCAGACTCCCCTACATACTATTTTTAATAATATTTGACTGATAGTAACTATAGTAATCTTATTACATCTAAAGTGAAGTAATTAACATATACTAATTATATTCAACTTTTGAAATCACTACTCTGCTCTTTATAGGCACACATATAGGATAGTAATCTCATCAAGATTCTATAAATATCCTGTTTATTAATCCCTATTGGAAACTGTTTATGAAACATTACATTTTTACTGTATCTCACATTCCTTTCTGCTGTAGAAATTACAGCCAACAATTGGCTTTAAATGACTCTGAGAAGGATGAATTTGAGTTATTATGATGTAGTTAAATAATGCAAATCTTCTAACAACATGGTCCAATTTTTAGTTACCATTGAGCATTATATATGAGAAATGGTGAAGTACAAAATTCATTGACACCTCTTTAGTCCACAAGTCAGTAAGCAAATAATAGATATATAAAGGGATCTGTGAGCACTTACGTCACTGTTCTTTTGAAGTCTAAAAGGAACTGGTCTTTGTGCATGTTAATCAGTTCACACACTGTCTTCAGAGTGTGTAGCTGGATTGTCTCCTTCCCTCCCTGTGATAAACCCCAGTGACATTTTCCAACATGGATGATAAAAAAGGAAGTTGGACCACAAATATGAAAATACAGCAAAAAAAGAAAAAAGAAAGAAAGAAAAAAGAAAAGAAAAAGTAAAAGAAAATAAAGAAAAGTGATAAATCGACCAGAAATAAAATTCACAACAAACACAAGTGGAATTATGTGAGAAAGAGTGGGGTGTGGGAATGTTGACAATGGCACTCTTCAGGAGACTCTAGTTATGCTGCCAGATTGACTAAACAAAGTTAGACAAGTGAACATATGGGCAAAAATGAGGAACATGATTGTGTTGAAAAGGATGAAGATGTCCCACAGGGAGTGACACTGGCAAAAACGCCACATTAAAGACACTCTAGAAGGTATTGCATGGCTTTGAAACACGTAGCATAAAATATTTGGAAGCTGATATAAGTATAGAAAGGCATATGAAAGGTAATTCCTTTGTAATTTGTTATATAATGAAAAAATGGCAGACTGCTGATGCTACGCTTGGTAAATTAAAAAAAATAAATATAATACCATAGTTCCCAATGTTTCTAATATTTTAAATTAAACCTGGTGATTCACAGACCTGTACCCCTGGGGATAAAAATATATGTTTATAAAAATAAAAAATTATATTAAAAAAATAAAATAAAATAAAATAAAATTTTTTAAAAATGAATTAAATAAATAATACTTTACTTTTTTCAAAAAATTTTCATTCTTATTTTATCCTTAGTATCTAGGTGGTCAGTGCCTGACCTCTTGTTATCTAGATATACAAAATATGGGTAATGGGGCACCTGACTGGCTCAGTTGTTGGAGCATGTGATTCTTGACTTTGGGTTTTGTAGTTTGAGCCCCATGTTGGGTATAGAGATTAGTTAAAAATAAAATCTTAAAAACATGTTGGGTAATGACCTAAGTTCTTAAATATTTTTAAAATATGGGAAAAGGATCATCTGAACTGGTTGACTCAGTAGATAAAGAACCAGTAATTAAAAGATAAGAAGGAATGTATTAGGTTAAGTGCTGTCCAACCTTAGAAAGAATAATGAGTTCATGGATTGCTTGTGAATTTATTGTGGAGTGTGTGAGTATGACAGGCCCTGGACAATACAAAAGTTAGTTTGGGAACTGATTATGAGTGGTAACAGTGAAGGTGCTATATGTTACTTCACCAGCAAAGAGCAACCATTTTGATATTTTTAAATTAATATATAAGTATTATTTGCCCCAGTATTACCAGTCTGTGAGTCATCAGTCTTACACAATTCACAGCAGTTACCATAGCACATACCCTCCCCAATGTCCATCACCCAGCCACCCTATCCCTTCCCCACCCCCAACCCCCAGCAACCCTCAGTTTGTTTCCTGAGACTAAGAGTCTCTTATAATTCTTTTTTTAACTAAAGGAGTATTCTAATATTGGTTATTCAGAAGACAATAAGATTTTCTCTATTTTTCTGTCTTAAATTTCAAATTAGAGGGAAGTTAAATTATGCTTGATGTTTCAATTCCATCAGAATACAATGGGAACAAGCATGAAATGTAGACTTGTTTTCCAAGTAATGTATAGATGTATAGTAACTGAATATGTGAATTGGTAGAACAGCTGAAGGGGCAACATCATGTAGTGAAAGGAATATAGTTTTATCGTGGTTTAAGATTTTATTTTATTTTTTCAATTCTAGGCTTGACACTTTCTATGTGTATTGTCCTAGGATAGTTATGTACAACTGGTAAACCAGATTTTGTTGATGGTATTTTTTTGGTTGATGGTATTACATTCCATGCTGACAACCACTGTATAATCTTTACTGAATAAATACTTGATAAATTTAGGGAAACCAATCTTTTTTTTATCTTTGATTTATAAATAGGACCTTGTTCATCTCACAGATGAAGAATAAAAATTATTTTCAAGCCATATTCCAAACAATGCTAACCATAGAAGTTTGGGCAGTTAAATTTGTTAGTGCCATTGGTATATATTTATTTTAATGGTGGAATTGTTTATACCTCCTTTGTTGGAATGAGTGATTTTCCTATTTCTTGCAAAATTACATATGCATTCTGGAAATGCTGCAGATACTGAGTTAAGTGACATAGTATCTGCATTTTAACAACAGAATCATTAAAATTTGGCCAACCACATCCCTAAATGTGTTGTGGTTAAGCATCCTCTAATATAATTTAGTATAGTATCTTTTAAATTTTTTCTAATTTAATTAATACAGACAAATAAAAGAAAGTGCTGCAAAACCACATTAATAAACTCAGACATTAAATTCTTTTTCAAAATGGCTTCCTCATTCTTTCATCCATAGCCTCTCCACTGTTACAACACTGATATATTGCCTTCATTAGCTTCATCATTATAGTAGACCATAGAAAGAGGACTCCCTTGAGTATTGCTATTCTCCCATTGAACCATACACCACAGCTACACTAGAATTTACTAAATGTAATTTTCCATTTATCATGTAAAATTTTGGATGGCTTTGCCTGAAATCTTTATTTTTCTGATGTCTACAAATTTTATCATAATTCTTCCTGTGTAATTACTTCACTAGTTCTCTCTTAGTCCAACCTACTGGGTTACTCATTTTAAGAGCTTATTTTCAGTTCTATTAGAGTTTATTAGAGTTCTATTTGATTATTTTTCAAAATTATCTTATCTTTTTGATACCTATTTCTTCCTTTATTGTACTTTCAATGTTATCTCATGTCTCTGAACACATCAAATAATTTTAAGAGATAATTTAATTTTATAAAGTTATTTTAAGTTCATAGAAAAATTGAGAGGAAATTAGATTTTCCATATTCCCTTTGCCTGTACATTTGCAATATTTCCCAATATCAAAATCCTGGGCTAGAGTGGCAATGTGTAACAACCGGTGACCCTAGAATGACACATCCTTAGCACCTGGAGTCTATGGTGTACATTACGTGGGTATTGTACATTCTATGGGTAAGAACAAATTTATAGTGACATATCTCTACCTTTGTATTATCACAGAGAGTAGTTTCATTGCCCTAAGAATGCTCTGTGCTCTATCTATTCATCTCTCACCCCAAATCCTTGGCAACCATTGATCTTTTAACTATCTCCACAGTTTAACTTTTCAAGAATGTCATACAGTTAGAATCATACAGTATATAGCCCTTTCAGATTGGTTTCCTTAATTAGCAATATGCATTTAAAGTTTCTCTGTGTCTTTCGATGGCTTGATAGCTCAATTCCCTTTTGCATGGATAATATTCCGTTGTCTGAATATATCAAGTGTGTGTTTTATATTTTATATTTTATGTAATTTATATAATTAAAAATATATTTTGTATTTAAAATACACTCTACAGGGATGCCTGGGGGGCTCAGTTGGTTAAGCATCTGCCTTTAGGTCAGGTCATAATCCTGGGATCCTAGGATCAAGTCCCATGTGGGGCTCCTTGCTCAGGAGGGAGTTTGCTTCTCCCACTGCCTGCTGCTCTCTCTGCTTGTGCGCTCTCTCTCTCTCTCTCTCTGACAAATAAATAAAATCTTTAAAAAATAATAATAAATAAAATAAAATAAAATATACATATCTGTTGGTTCTCATTTTAAGTGCTTTGTTTCCAATGTTATTTGCAATTTTTGTATTGTTTTACTTCTTTTGGTGTTGTTCTTGTACATCTATCTCTGTCAATTCTTTCAGGCCTATATTTTAAAAGTGTCTAGTTGTGTCATGAGCTTTGGATATTATCAACTTGAGGCCACTTTAAATTTCTTCTGTTGACATTTCTTGACATTTCTCATTGTGAGGACTGCATGAGGTCAGATTGTTTTTTCCCCACTTTTCTTTGTATTATTTGAGTCTTTATTTTGTTTATTTGTTTTTATTTTCCACCCACCCACCAACAAAACAGAGGCAGGACAATATCACCACTATCTCCCTATGCAGTGTGTAAAGTTATCTAATACTCCCATTTAAGTGATAAAAATTTATGATACAGGCATATCTCAGAGATATTGAGGGTTTCAGGCTACCTCAATACACCAAATATTTAAATACAGTGATCCTAATTAATTTTTGGTTTCCCAGTGCATATAATATTTGTGTTTACACTATATAAGAGTTTATTAAGTATGTAGTAGCATTATTTCTTTAAAAACTGCCAGTATACATATGTAAAAGATGTTTTATTGTTTAAAAATGCTAATTAACATCTGAGCTTTCAGTGAATCATAATGTTTTTGCTGGTGGAGTATCCTGCCTCAATGCAGATGGCTGCTGACTGCTGACTGCTCAGGGTAGGGATTGCTAGAAAGTCAGGATGGCTGTGGCAATTTTTTTTTTTTTAAATTTTCATCATAACAGTATTCATTATTTTTGCACCACACCCAGTGCTCCATGCAATCTGTGCCCTCTCTAATGCCCACCACCTGGTTCCCCCAACCTCCCACCCCCCACCCCTTCAAAACCCTCAGATTGTTTTTCAGAGTCCATAGTCTCTCATGGTTCACTTCCCCTTCCAATTTCCCTCAACTCCCTTCTCCTCTCCTGTGGCAATTTTTAAAAATACAATAATGAAGTTAGCCACATTGACTCTTTCTTTCATATGCAAATTTTCTGTAGCATGCAATGGTGTTTGACAACTTTACCCACAGTAGAACTTCTTTCAAAGTGAGAGTCAATCTTCTCAAACCCTACTGCTGTGTTATCAACTAAGGTTGTGCATTATTCTCAATCCTTTGTTGTCATTTCAACAATCCTCACAATGTCTTCATCAGGGGTAGATTCCATCTCAAAAAACAAAACAAGACAAACAAACAAAAAACCCTCTTTCTTCACTCAGCTGTAAGAACCATCTCATCTGCCCAAGTTTGATCATGAGGTTGCAGCAATTCAGTCACATGTTTGATTTCCATTTCTAATTCTAGTTCTCTTGCCATACCCACCACATCTGCAGTTACTTCTTCCACTGAAGTTTTGAACCCCTTAAAGTCATCTATGGGGATTAAGATCACCTTCTTCAAAACTCCTCTTAAATTGATATTTTGACCTCTTCTTATGAATCACAAATGTTCTTAATGGCATCTAGAATGGTTAATCCTTTCCAGAAACTTTTCAATTTACTTTGCCCAGGTCCACCAGAGGAATCACTATCTATGGCATCTATACCATTATGAAATGTAGGTCTTAAATAGTAAGACTTAAAATTACTCTTAAATCTATAGGCTATAGAATGCATGTCATGGTAGCAGCCATGAAAGCAAATTTAACCTCATTTTCCATCTCCATTAGCGTTCTTGGATGACCAGGTAAATTATCAATAAGCAATCATATTTTGAAAGAAATCTTTTTACTGAGCAGTAGGTCTCAACAGGATTAAACTATTAGTAAACCATGTTGTAGAAAGATGTGCCATCACCCAGGCCTTGCAATTCCATTAATAGAGCACAGGCACAATAGATTTAGCATGTTTCTGAAGGTCCTAGGATTTTCATAACAGTAGACAAGCACTGGCTCCAAATATAAAGTAATCAGCTGCAGGGCACCTGGGTGGCTCAGCTGGTTGAATGTCTTCTTGATTTTAGCTGAGGTCATGATTTCATGGGTCTTGAGATGGAGCCCCATAAGGAACCCTAAGTTGAGCCCCACAAGAGGTTCCATGCATGGTGCAGAATCTCCTTGTTCTTCTCCTTCTGTCCGTTTCCCATGTGTACTCTCATTCCTCTCTCTCTCTCTCAGCCATAAATAAATACATAAATAAATAAATAAATAGAATATTCAATGTAACCATCTGCCTTATCCCCTAACAGGAGAATTAGCCTCTCCTTTGAAGCTTTGAAGCCAGGGAGTGACTTTCTGAAGCTATGAAAAGTCCTAGATTTCATCTTCTTCCAGTTTAAGACTGTTCTGTATAGCCTGCAAATCTGTTGTTTAGTACATCCACCTTCATCAATTCTTTGAGATGGATCTTCTGAATAACTTGCTGCAGTTTCCATATCAGCACTTGCTGCTCCCGCTTGCACCTTTCTGATATGGAGATGACTTCTCTTCTTAAATCTTTTGAACTAACTTCTGCTAGCTTTAATTTCTCTTCTTCTTCTTCTCCTTCTCCTTCTCCTTCTCCTTCTCCTTCTCCTTCTCCTTCTCCTTCTCCTTCTCCTTCTCCTTCTCCTTCTCCTTCTCCTTCTTCTTCTTCTTCTTCTTCTTCTTCTTCTTCTTCTTCTTCTTCTTTTCTTCTTCTTCTTCTTCTTCTTCTTCTTCTTCTTCTTCTTCTTCTTCTTCTTCTTCTTCTTCTTCTTCTTCTTCTCAGCTTTCACAAAAATTGAAGAAAGTTAAGAGCTTGGTCTGGATGAGACTTTGACTAAAGGGAATGTTGTGGCTAATTTGATTTTCTATCCAGACCACTCAGAACTTTCTCCATATCAGCAATAGGGCTGTTTTGACTTTTATTATCCATAAGTTTACTAAAGTAGCACTTTCAACTTTCTTTGAGAACTTTTCCTTTGAATTCACAACTTGACTAACTGGCACAGAAGTGCAAAAGGCCTAGCTTTCAGCTGAGCTTTGTTTTTGACATCCTTTCCTCACTAAGCTTAATCATGTCTAGCTTTTGACTTAAAATGAGAGATGTGTCACTCTTCCACTCCCCTGAATACTTAGAGGTCATTATAGAGTTTTTAAGTGGTCTAATTTCAAAATTGTTTTATCTTGGGGAATAGAATGGCTTCAGGAGAAGGAAAGATGGAGAATAGCCAATTGGTGGAGCAGTCAGAACACACACATGGATCGATTAAATTTGCCATCTTGTATGGGCGTGGTTTGTGACACCCCAAAACAATTGTAGCAGGAACATTGAAGATCACTCCTCACAGATCACCATAACAAATGGAATAATAAAAAATATGAAATATCATGAGAATTATCAAATGTGACATAGACACATGAAGTGAGCAAATGCTATTGGAAAAATGGTGCTGATAACAGACTTGCTCTACACAAGGTTGCCAGAAATCTTCATTGTAAAAAGCAAAGCTTCTGTAAAGTGTAATAAAATAAAGCACAATAAAATGAGATATGCCTATGTAATGTCTGATTCTTTCCCTACTTTGGCTGTTTACCCAGGATATCTCTTATCTCTTAAGTAAAAACTCAGTAAACACATGGCTCTCTGCTCCCTAGAGAAAGCAAATAAGACCAAATAAATGTCAATTTTTTGCCTAGATTTATGACTTTCCTTTTTCTCCTCTTTTTGATATTATGTTTTTTTAAGTTTATATTTTGGATTAACTTTAAACTTACAGAGGACCAGCAAAAACAGTAGGGTTTTCATAAATCCTTCACCAAGACTTTTCTAGTTGTTTAACATCTTAAATAATTATAATTGTCCCAAACAGGAAATTTACATTAGTATAATGTTACTGTCTAACTCCAAAATGTCCTTTTTTTTTTTTTTTTTAATGTTCGAGGATTCTAGTAGGATATCATGTTCCTTTCTTGCAGTCTATAACTTTTCCTCTGTCCTTCCTTGTTTTTCACATTTTCACATTTCTTTAAAAGATTTATTTATTTATTTATTTATTTTAAGGAGATTTTTTTTTAAGGAGAGAGAAAGAGCACACAAGTAGGTGCAAGGGCAGAGGAGAGGGAGCGAATCTCAAGCAGACTCCCCAATGAGTACAGAGGTCCATGCAGGGCTTTATCTCACCACCCTGAGGTCATTATCAGAGCCCAAATCAAGAGTTGGCAACTTAACCTGAGGCACCAAGGTGCTCCACACTTCCACAGTTTTGAAGATTAGTTTCAGTTATTTTTTTAAAGGTTTATTTATTTATTTGTGAGAGAGAGACCCACAGAGAGAAAGAGAGAGAGCATGAGCATGGGTGGGGGCAGGGGCAGAGGCAGATAATCTTAAAGCAGACTCCCTGCTGAGCACAGTCAAGTGGGGCTTGATCCCATGACCCTTGAGATCATGACCTGAGCCAAAACCAACAGTCGGATACTCAACCAGCTGAGCTACCCTGGGGCTCCTGTTCACTTATATTAATGAATGGCCTTTGCTCTATGTTTGTCTAATTTTTTATGAGTGAGTGAAGTTTTTACATTTTTTTTAAAAGAATAACAAAATGAGGTTGTACCATTTCTCTGCATTAAATTTTGAAATATAGGATGTCATATATCTTATTAATGATGTTGACCTTCACCACTCTCTTAAGGTGGTTTTTAGTTTATCTCTCTATTCTAAAGTTACTAGCTTTCCCTGCTTATTTAACATATATTTTGAGGGAGATTGTTGTTTTTCTTCAAATTTCTGCTAATATTAGTATTCATGACTGGATCTTGTGTGTATATGATTACTAAGGTTTTTGCCTCATGTTGCTTTAATTTGTCTTTTCTTTTACATTTGTTAACTGCAATTCTAAAAGTGAAAACTGTCTTTCTTTCTACATATTTATTTAATTGATTATTCATTTATATCAGTATGGGCTGATAAATATTATTTGACTCTATGGGCTATAATTTAAAGACATCAACATTTATTTAGTTATTTTGGATAACTAACTGTTATCCTGTGTTCTTTTACCAAATTCTCTCTCTTTTCCATTTTCCCCTATTCCCTCCCTCCCTCTTCTTCTATTTCCTTCTCCTTTCCTCCGTCCCTTCCTTCCTCTCTAATATTTCTTTTCACTGTGGTCCCCCAACTAAGTTCTTCTTCTATTTCTTCTTGTATTTTTTTTTTCTGTCCCAGCCTTGTAATAAACACTTCTGCAAGATATCCAGGTTTCATTTTTAAATAATAATATTTAGAAATCAAGCAAAGGCCTTAAACATGAATTTTACTATATGAAGTCATTATTTCTAGGTCCTCTCAGTGTTCAGGCTAAGAAACACACACACACACATACACACAAACACTAAGGCACAATATACACACTCCTGTATTTTTGTACTTGTGTATCCATCCCATACTCATATTTATATCCATACCTATATCTATTATATCCATATAAATAACTATCTACCTATGTATCTATAATCTTCCATCAGCTATCTAAAAATACGTGTTCATATTGAGATCATGGATTCTAATCCAGTACACAGGATTAATATTGGCTCTTCCTATTTTCCTTATTTGTAACTTCCCCAATATTGTCAAGCTCAAATCTAAGTATCTACAATATGTTTACTTATTACTTTAATTCTAGTCTACAGATATAATTGTTTCCAAGTTGTGAGAAATAAATTTACTGATGAGATTGCAGTATTTATGATTCTTTTTGTGTTAGTCTTACAATATTCATCCAAGATATTGTTTTCCAAAGTTACTTAAGTTAGTTCTTTCCTTTCCCAAATCCTTCAATATAGATATTTTATTTGCTTATTATAAAGTTAGTTCCATTTCTGGGGCACCTGGGTGGCTCAGTGGGTTGAGCTGCTGCCTTCGGCTCAGGTCATGATCTCGGGGTCGTGGGATCGAGTCCCGCATCCATCGGGCTCTCTGCTCAGCGGGGAGCCTGCTTCCTTCTCTCTCTCTCTCTCTGTCTGCCTCTCTGCCTACTTGTGATTTCTCTCTGTCAAGTAAATAAATAAAATCTTTAAAAAAAAATAAATAAAGTTAGTTCCATTTTTGGGGCATATATTCCATTTTGAATTTTCTTCACATCCCATTTATTTTGAATTATTTAATTTTTAGACTATGTGAAATGTACATAAACTATTCCTATGGTTCTAAGAGACAGAACAATACAAAAAGGTGTATTAAAAAAGTGTCACTTCCCTCGCATCCTTGCTGTAATGTTCCCATCCTAACTTCTTTCCATCCTTTCCCCACCAACCTCCATATAAATAAAAATTCTCTTTAGTCTCTGGTTTGTATTTACCATTTTTTTTTCATGTATCACAAATAAGCTGCCACATGTATGTGTGACATCCACTTAAGTTCTGTTACAGAGAGATTAACACATCATAAATACTCATTTCTGGTTTGATTTTTTTTTAACTTAGCAGCATATCTTGGAAATTACTTGATATGAGTTCACAGAAATCTTTCTCATTCATTTTTATAGATGTACAGTGTTCCATTGTATGAATGTAGCATAGGTTACTCAACTATTTTTCTTTAAACAGCAGTTAGGTTGTTTTCAGTATTTTGTGATTCCAGATAGTCCAAAGAATGACTTTGTGCACCTGAATTTTTTAAAATATTTTTATGTATTTATTTATTTGACAGAGAGAGAGATCACAAGTAGAAAGAGAGGTAGGCAGAGAGAAAGAGGAAAGCAGTCTCCCCGCTGAGCAGAGAGCCGGATGTGGACCTCGATCCCAGGACCCTGGGATTATGACCTGCGCAGAAGGCAGAGGCATAACCCACGGAGCCACCCAGGTGCCCTGTGCGTCTGAATTTTGTGTAACCATAGAAGTGCATCTTTAGGGGCCACCTAGGTAGCTCAGTCTGGTAAACATCACACTCTTCATTTTGACTCAAGTCATGATCTCAGGGTCATGGGACTGAGCCCTGAGTCAGGCTTTGCAGTCAGCAGAATCTGCTCATCCCCCTGGTGCATGCATTCTCTCACTCAAATAAATAAATCAAATCTTAAAAAAAAATAATAAAGAAGTGCACTTTTAAGATATATCACTAGAAGTGACATAAGTTGAAAGTTTGGTGCATGTAATTTCATCCACATTTTAAAAGTATTCTATAAAAGATTTTTTTTTTTTTTGGTATATCAAGTGTGCTACATTGAGATAAATTAAAGAGTTACTGTAATTCTTTTAAAAGCAGTGCTATTTCTATTTAAAAAATTTTTGCTAAATATTTTCAAGAAAAGCTTCTTAAGAATGACAATGATTCTAATTTCTAGATGTAAAAATTGGTGTTTCAACATCAACCAAACAAAGATGTGGCTATATTTAGAAATGCATCAGAACTCATAAAACAGGTTTGTTGTTTTAACCATGTACCACACATTTTCTGCTTTCCAAGAAAAAAAAAAATGTGACAATGAATGCTTTTGGCTATTTTAAATCTAAGTGTTATTCTTCTATTCTTCTCCCTCATTAAAACTAGAACATGTTAAAAAGGTGATGACCTCACAGTTTTGCAAGTTATTTTTTATGAGCTTGACTCTTTCTTAGTAGAACAGTAAAGTTATTCATTTCTCATCTATTCATCTTTCTCATTGGAAATATTTTCAGCAATTTAACAAGGAGGAAAAGTGTAAGGAAAGAGGTTTTTAATTTTCTCACCATTCATCTAATCTAGTATTTGTCCTCAATTCCAATTAGAAAGCTATATTCTCAGTCAAAAAGAATGACACACAAACTCTGAGGTATAGAATTAATACAAATTAGTAGGAATTCAAGTCTATAATTGTAAAGAGGTTTTAAGAGAAAACCAATTCTTCTAAATTAGTTCAAGTCTAGTTTCAAAAATTACATCACATTATCCTTAAAAAGAAGGTGCAAATTATATCTATGATTAAATCTGTGTTTATTACTTTTCAGACAAAAGATAAAAATATATATATATATGAGCAGTAAAGATACTACCAGTTCCTTAAGAAAACATGAGAAGAATTGGTATTGGGTAAATATAAGTGTTTCAAACTAGAACAAAAAGTTTGGAATTACTTCTGTAGAAATTAAGAACATTACTTTATTGAAAAAGTAAAAGGTCTGTTGAGTGACAAATAAAATGGTAGGTAATTGGGTAATAACATAATTACAAGCATTTGTTAGGTAGTTTGTTTGCTTTTGTAACAATCCAGTTGAGAGAAATAGATATGTGGCTTATATATACTTAAGGTTTATGTCACAATAGCTAAAGATTCAGATGTCTAGGTTATTGACAAATAGGTGAACATGTAATTTAAAAACAGAGTATATTGGATGCTGTTTAAAAGATTTTTTTTTACATTTTTCCATTCCCTGTTTATTAATTTATTTTTAAAAATTGACATAGAATTGACATATAACTTTGTATTAGTTTCAGGTGTACAACATAGAGATAGATATGTGTATATATTGTGAAATAATTACCACATTAAGTCTAGGATTATTTTTTAAGATGAATATATAAAAGTCTCTTAAAAAGCATTACCAAAACAGTATGATACTGACACAAAAAATAGATAAAGACAATGGAACAGAATGGAGAGTCTAGAAATAGATCCATGCTTTTATGGTCAATTAATCTACAACAAAGGAGGCAAGAATTTACAAAGGGAAAAATATAGTTTCTTTGACAAATGCTGGGAACACTGGACAGCTACATGCAAAAGGATGAAACTGGACAACATTTTTACATTATACACAAAAATAAACTCAAAATGGGTAAAAGACCTAATATGAGACCTAAAACCATAAAATGACTAGAAGAAAACACAGGCAGTATTCTCTTTGACATTAGCCAAAGAAACATATTTCTAGATGTGTCTCCTTTGGCAAGGGAAACAAAAGCAAAATTAAACTATTAGAATTACATCAAAATAAAAAAGCTTTTGCACAGCATAAGAAATGATCAATAAGACAAAAAAATCTACTGAATGAGAGAAGGTATCAGATAAAAGGTTAATATCCAAAATATATAAAAACTTATACAACTCAAGACCAAAATGGAACATAAACCAATTAAAACAAAGCATAGAACATGAATAGATATTTTTTTCCAATAAGATATACAGATGGCCAATAGACACATGAAAAGATGCTCAACATCACTCATCATCAGGGAAATGTGGATCAAAATAACAGTGAGATATCACCTCACACCTGTTAGAATCACTAAAATTAAAAAAAAAAAAAAACAAGGAACAACAGGGGTTGGTGAGAATATGGAGAAAAAGGAACACTTGTGCATTGTTGGCGTGGATGTAAACTGGTGCAGACACTGTGAAAAACAGTATGGAGCTTCCTCAAAAAGTGAAAAATAGAACTACCCTATGATTTGGTAATTGCATTATTGGGTATTTACCCAAAGAATACAAAACCAGCAATTCAAAGGGATAAATGCATCCCTATGTTTATTGCAGCATTATTTATAATACCCAAATTATGGAAGTAGACCAAATGTCCATCCGTAGATGAATGAATAAAGAAGAAGTGGTATATATATAATGGAATATTAGCCAGCCATAAAAGAATGAAATCTTGTTATTTGCAGTGACATGGATGCATCTTGAGGGTATAATGTTAAGTGAAATAAGTCAGTCAAAGACGAATACCATATGATTTCACTTATATGTGGGATTTAAGATACAGATGAACAAAGAAAAAAGGAGACAAACAAAAAACCAGATTCTTAAATATAAAGAACAAACTGGTGGTTACCAGAAGGGAGGCGGGTGGGCGGATGGGTGAAACTATTAAAGGGAATTAAAGTACATTTATCATGATGAGCACTGAGTAATGTATAGAATTATTGAATCACTACATTTTATTCCCAATACCAATATACTGTTATATATTAATTATATTTGAATAAAACAAACAAATGAACAAACAAACAAAAAGGATTACTTGATCCTTCAAAGAAATCTAACAATCCCTTGGTGCCAGTGATTGCTTATTCTTCTGATCCATTATAAAGTATTAACTTATTTTAGCTTCAACATTTTTGAAAAGGGAAATATACAATTTAATAATAATAATTAGATAATTAAGTAGCTCATTTTTGATAATAGATAAGCAAATTAGAAAGAAAGTCATCAAAGAAGTGGAAGACTTGAGTAGCACCGTAAGCCAGCTAGACTTAAATTTCTAGACCACTGAATTTAGAAAAAACAGAAAACAAATTCTTCCCAAGTTCACATGAAGCATTCTCAAAAATAAACTAGTTAAGCCTTTGAAAGACCACATGAAATTGAAAATGTGTACATCATAAAAAGTATGTTCTCTAATCAGAATAGAATTAAAATAGAAGCAAATCTTTTTTTTTTTTTTTGAGGTTCAAAGTACACGGTCCAAGTTAATCAATGCATCAAAAAGAAATCACAAAAAATAGAAAATATTTTCACATGAATGTAAAGGACAACATGTCATAATAAAATTATAGGATGTAACTAAAGCAGTGGTTAGAGGGAAATTTGTAGCTATAAACACTTACATTTAAAAAAAAGATAGATCTAAAATCAATAATCTAAGATTGCACCTTAACAAACTAGAAAAAGAGAAGCAAATTAAAGGAAGGGGATAATAAATATTAGAGTAGAAACAAAAGAAAACCAGAAGAGAAAAATGATAAAATTAAACATCATAATTTGCCACCTCCGATGGCGCACGGGAGAAGAATGAGGCACAAACAAGTCAGCTGCAAGAGAATGGGAGCAGGGGGTGACAGTAGAAAAGACTGTCGCCCCAAACAACTCCTCAGTCTCATATTTATTAGAAAGTGAGTAACAATCAACAAAGCTGGGGTAGATTACACATTTCCCATGAGTCTTGTACATATGTAAGAAGAAAGGCAAAACATGTCTGGTCATATAGTACATGACCTATAGTGAGCAAGCCCAAATGAAAGGATTGTCTGACTGCTGATGCTCTCTGGGGAAGGGGAGATAATGGAAAAATGAAGCAGGTGGCATTCAGTCCTGAGTGAGCCGGGAATCCCCAGCTACTCGGCTTCAAGGACGTCTAGCGTCCTCTCCTCCAGAGGCGTGTTGCCAGTACGTGTTTTTTTTTAAGGCTATATCTAGGCATGCTTGGTAACTAGTATAATTTCTCATAGGTTGTATTTTAAGCAGTGTGCAGTTCTGAGGGATGGTTACAACAACTAAAGTTTGTTCTTTGAAAATAAAGAGTTGACAAAGTTTTAACTGGATTCACTGAGAAGAAAACAGAGATTGAAAGAGAGGGCATTCTCTGTGAAATAAAAAAGGATTCTAAGAGAAGACTATGAACAATTAATTGTATGTTACAATACTAAACAATCCACATGAAATGGACAAATTTCTAGATGATGAAAACTGACAAAGAAGATGTTAAAAAACATCTGAGATAGAATTAATAATAAAAAAATACTTCTCACAAATAAAATCCAGGCCCAGATGGCTGCACTGGTGATTTCTACCAAATATTTAAAGAGGGTCAAGCAAGATAGTATGAGAATGACTGAAGAGAGGAGCAAAGGGAGAAGGACAAGCAGAATCTGAAATCAGGCTCCATCTCATGACCTTGAGATCATGACCTGAGCCAAAACCAAGAGTCAGACACTTAACCAACTGAGCCCCTCAGGTGCCAAAATAATCTTTTAAAGAACAAAATAAGTGGGCCCATAGTTCTTTATAAAACTATGGTAATAAAGCAGAGAGGTTCTGGATTAAGAACAGAAATGTCAGAAATATAAGAAACAAAACAAATGAACAGGAAAAAAAGGAGACAAACCAAAAAATAGACTCTTAACTATAGAGAACAAACTGATGGTTACTAGAAGGGAAGCAAGCAGGGGGATGGGTGAAATAGGTGATGGGAATTATTGAATACTGCATAATGTGTAGAATGTGTTGGATCACTATATTGTACACCTGAAATATATACATATACATATGTGTGTATATTAATTATGGCTTTAAAATATAAATAAGCAAATTAGAATCTTTAAAAGTTGAAGGGGATAAAAAAGAGTAGAAATATATATCAGTGGAAGAGTACTGAAAGCCAAGAGGGAAATGCTTAAAGTAACTGTCGTTAATTTTTGACTATCAGGGTATCAGGTATCAGAGTGATTTCATTGTGGATAGAATAGTCTGTTCAATGAATGGTGCCGGACAACTGCATATCAATACACATGACCCCCAACCCCTGACCAAAACAACTGGACCCACACCCACATTTTAGGCCAAATGTAAAAATTAACTCAAAATACATAATATATCTAATTGTAGAAGCTAAACTACTAACTTAGAAGAAAACAGAAATAAGTTATCATGACCTCTGATTGCATAACAGTATCTCAGATAGGAAATCAAACGTGTTAGCAACAAATAAATAGGTCATTTCAACTCTTAAAATGAAAAATTTGTAATTCACAGCACAAATGGAAGTGAAAATATAGCAAATTAAATGAGTGAAAGTACTCACAAATCATAGCTCTGATAAGGCGCCAGTATCTAAAATACAAAATGAATACTTCAAACTCAACAGTAAAAAGCTAAGTCAAATATGGGCAAAAAGTTAAAGTGGACACTTCTTCAAAGAAGACAGACAAATAACTTATACAAACATGAAAGGATGCTCAATGTAATTAGTCACTAGAGAAATGTAAAGCAAAATATCAATGAGATACCACTTAACCACAAATGAAGATTTTTAAAAAAGGAGGGGAAAAAGCAACAAGTATTGTTGAAGATGTGGAAAACTAGAACCCTTATACAGCTGAAAAATAAGCTAACTACAGTATTACCATATGACCCATTTCTAAATATATAATCAAGAGAATTGAAATTATGTGCTTAGACAAAAATTTGTACACAAAATTAAAATCAGAAGTATTTTAATGACCTAAAAATAAAATCAGACAAAATATTAATAACTGATGAATAAATGTAAAAATTGGTATAGCTCTATGAAAAAATATCATTTGACAATAAAAAGAAATTAGGGATGGACATATTCTACAACAAGAATGGATATTGAAAATACTGTGCTAAGTGAAAGGAACCTATAATGAAAAACAAAATATTATGCAATTACATTTATAGGTATATCTAGTATACAAAACCCAAGACAAGAATATAATAGTAATGAGGAGCTAGGAGAGGGAGTAATGGGGACATGCTGCTCTTATGTACAAGGTTTCTTTGCAGACAGAAGACATGTTCTGATATTAGACAGTGAATACACTCAAAACCACTAAATTGTACACTTTACAAAGACAAACTTTATAATATGCAATTGTATCACAATAAAGCTGCTAGAAAAAAAGAGAAGCTATAGTCAAAGAACTTCTGATGTTAGAAAATGAAGTCAATTTGGAAAATGAAACAAATTTTAACTGCTTATGTGAATAAGTTTTTCACAAAGTAGCAAAAATAAAGTTAACACCAGTTTCCTCATTTTTTTTTTTACTTTTTTATTTTTTATAAACATATGTTTTTATCCCCAGGGATACAGGTCTGTGAATCACCAGGTTTACACACTTCACAGCACTCACCAAAGCACATACCCTCCCCAATGTCCACAATCCCACCCCCTTCTCCCAAACCCCCTCCCCCCAGCAACCCTCAGTTTGTTTTGTGAGATTAAGAGTCACTTATGGTTTGTCTCCCTCCCAATCCCATCTTGTTTCATTTATTCTTCTCCTACCCACTTAAGCCCCCATGTTGCATCATCACTTCCTCATATCAGGGAGATCATATGATAGTTGTCTTTCTCTGCTTGACTTATTTCGCTAAGCATGATACACTCTAGTTCCATCCATATTGTCGCAAATGGCAAGATTTCATTTCTTTTGATGGCTGCATAGTATTCCATTGTGTATATATATACCACATCTTCGTGATCCATTCATCTGTTGATGGACATCTAGGTTCTTTCCATAGTTTGGCTATTGTGGACATTGCTGCTATAAACATTCGGGTACATGTGCCCCTTTGGATCACTATGTTTGTATCTTTAGGGTAAATACCCAATAGTGCAATTTCTGGGTCATAGGGCAGTTCTATTTTCAACATTTTGAGCAACCTCCATGCTGTTTTCCAGAGAGGTTGCACCAGCTTGCATTCCCACCAACAGTGTAGGAGGGTTCCCCTTTCTCCGCATCCTCACCAGCATCTGTCATTGCCTGACTTGTTGATTTTAGCCATTCTGACTGGTGTGAGGTGATATCTCATTGTGATTTTGATTTGTATTTCCCTGATGCCGAGTGATATGGAGCACTTTTTCATGTGTCTGTTGGCCATCTGGATGTCTTCAGTTTCCTCATTTTAAGCAGAAAATTTGAATCATAGTCATCTATGTAAGACAATGATCAAACTTTTTTCCTTGTTTTCTAATGCCCTTTACTGTTTTATTTAAAGCTGTTTACATGAGGATTTTGTTACTGCTAATGAGTGTTTTGCTCATATTGATCTTTCTGAGATGGTATTTTATTTGACATATTAAAGGCCTTATGCAGTCTTCATGTTCCCAGGGTTGTTGTAATGTAGGCTTGAGAGCCCAGGCAACTTTTATGAATCTCTTTTTGTTTCCTTTTCTTTGTCTGATCTAATGTGAATTATGCTTATTAGTGAATTACATGTATACATGAATTCTTATTAGGCTACAAATTTTGGCATTAGTTATAATTTATTAAAGATCTTTTAAAGGTTGTTCAGTTTAAAAGCATAGACATTTATTTAACCGTTCTGAAGGAATAAAACAAATCAGCAGTGCAAATGTATATGCACAAATCACCTAAATTTCTGTGATTAAAAGCTCTTTTTATCTTTAGATATTTTTTAAATGTAATACACTTATTGTTATGTGTTAATGCAATGCTTTAATGGGGACATTTTCTTCAATTCAAAATAGAAAAGTTAATTTTTGGAACCTATTTGATAGTTAATGTACAATAAATGCCCATAAAATAAGTGTCCTACAGGAAGTAAAAAATTTCTACATGCATTGATAATCATCAAATTTTAGTCTTCATTTGGCACTTCATGTCATTAACACCACTATTTACCTTTGCTGCTAGATATGCCCCCAAGATATTGTGCTATAGAAAAATCAAACATTTTTAACTACAAGCAGTGATCATCTTGGCCTGCCCATCTCCCCACGCCTCCTATCCCAAACAAGACACCATCTGTTCATTCACTCCTCACAAAATAACAGATCACAAGTGTTGGCACAAAGGTTCCTAGTCTTTTCTGGGTGATCATTACATTTGAAAAATAAAAAATCTTATCGAAATTTCTCCAGAAAGAGTAAGTTTATGCATTCACACACACACACACACACAGGCATACCAGAATACTTCCATGTGGCTCTTCCATAGACCTATATTACAAGCTATAATCCATTAATCTTCTGTAATCTCCTTTTTTATTTCCCATATCCATTGTTTTATAAGCCAAATCAATTCTGTCCCTAAAATCTATCATATTCCCCCATTTTGTGTCATTTTAGATCTTGCCTACATTATCTATTTTTTTTTATTATTTTGACTATGTACTAATCCCCTAATTGATTTTTTTGCTTTTTATCTCAGTCTTTTCCAATCATTGTTCATATTACGGCCAACTTATATTTTCATGTAATAATCAGAAAACATCACTGAATTTATGCATAAGGCTGCCCATTATTATGTTTACTTGATTAAAAAAAAACAATCAAGATATTTTTTCAGTCTCCTTGTGCACTTTGATTTCCTAAAATTCCCTTCCACAAAGTTCATATTAAACTCCTTAAGCCATTTTGTTTTTACCATCTTTGGGCTATTTTTTTTTTTAATTCTAATTTCAGCATTAACATAATGCTGAATCAAAGTTGGTCACTATTTAAATGATCATGAGAAATGGTATTAAAGTAGAACTCTTAGTAACCTTAACCTGTTTAGATCTACAACTATGACTAAAAATTTCAGAGAAAACAATATGCTACTCACTGTTTTCTTAGAACCCATTTTTATTGAGCTTCTACTTTGTGCTTGGCACTGCTTTTGGCACTAGGTGCATCAGTGAAGAACACAGAAAAAATACCTTCCTCCATGGAATGTAGATTCTGGTATAAGTAAGGATCAAATAAACGAAAGAAATACGTAAAGTCTATAGCAACCCAGGTTGTACAATGTGTTATTAAGAACAAAAATATGACAAGAAAGGGAGATAGAGAATATTTGCAGAGTGAGATTTGTCATGTTTAAAATACTGTAGCCATGAAAGCAATACTGAGGACATGATGTTTGAGCAAAGAACTGAAGAAGGAGAATAAATAAACTATCTATATGTCCTGAAGGAAAGTGTTCCTGGCAGAAGAACATCAAATAAAAAGAGTACACTTGGTTGTTGCAGAAAGAAAAAGAAGCAAGTGTGCATAGGAAGAGTGGCTAAAGTAGCAGAAATAAATTAAGGTGTGAGAGAATTTATTGGGTTTTTTTTTTTTTTTTGTTTCTAAAAATAAGTGGATAATGTCCATGGCTCTGAGAAAGTAAAAATCAGTACTACTAGGAATTGATCTTTCCTTTCCTAACGTTATCAACAAAGTTTCTAAAAGAACAGAGTCAAGAGCTGATCACAGTTATAAGACAGTTAAGTTTGTGTTAGATGTGATTGCTTTCTTACCAGCCTCAAATAATTTTCCCCATTTTTGGAACAAAGATTACCAAGATACCCAGTTGCTGAATCATGCTGCTTCTTAACAGTATCCTAAGTTGAAAGAGATCCTTGCTTCCCAAATTCTTCCTTAGAATCTTACAAGGTCCTCTCTATAAACCCTATCTTAGACTCCCCAGACTTCCTCTGATGTGCATTTTATCTTGATGACTCCAAGCTAAGTAAATCTAACACTGACTATAAGTATATTACTGGTGGGGTTAGATAATTTTGAGCACAGAAGTGATAGTATTATGATTTAGATTATACAGATCATCTGACTGTTAAGTTAAGAAGAGACTGCTGTTGGGGCACTTAGGTGATGCCCTCAGTTAAGTGCCTGAGAATTGGTTTCAGCTCAGGTCGTGATCTCAGGGTTATGATCTCAGGGTTGTGAGATTGAGCCCCATGTGGAGCTCTAGGCTGGATATAGAACCTTCTTAAGATTCTCTCTCTTCCCCTTCCTCTGCCCCTTCCTCCCTGCATTCTCTCTTTCTCTCTATCTAAAATAAATGAATAAATCTCAAAAAGAGAGAGAGAGAGAGAGAGAGAGAGAGAGAGAGAGTAGACTGCAGTAGTACAAGGCAAAGGTAAACCAATTACAAATCTAATACAAAAATGCAAAGGAGAGGAAATATGGGTTTGACCATGATGTTAGCATAGACATGATGGAATGTTATTGCATAGTGAATGTATTTGAGAGAACAGACAGTGTTTCCTGACAGATTGCATATGAACATACAGAAAAGACTCAAAGATGACTTCAAAAATTGCGCATAAGCTGCTGGTAAGAAAATATTGTTATTTATATAAATTGTGAAGACTGAAGGACAAACAGATTTGGAAGGGAGTTTTGCTTCAGACATGGTAAATTTGAGGATACCTCCCCTCTGGTAACAATCAGTTTGTTCTCTAAATTTGAGGGCCTGTTTCTTGGCTTGCCTCTTTTTTTTTTCTCCCCCACCATTGGTTTCTTTTGTTCTTAAATTTCACATATAAGTGAAAGTATATGGTATTTGTCTTTCTCTAATTTATTTTACTTAGCATAATACTCTCTAGCTCCATCCACAACTTTGCAAATGGCAAGCTTTCATTCTATTTTATGGCTGAGTAATATTCCATTATATGTATATATACATACTACAACTTCTTTATCCATTCACCAGTTGATGGACATTTGGGCTCTTTCCATAATTCGGCTATTATAAGTAATGCTGCTATAAACAGTGTGCTTAAGTCCCATCAAATTAGTATTTTTGTATTCTTTGAGTAAATACCTAGTAGTTCAATAGCTAGAAGATAGGCGAGTTTAATTTTTGAGGAACCTGCATAATGTTTTCTAGAGTGGCTTCACCAGTTTGCATTCCCACCAACACTGTATGAAGGTTCCCCTTTCTCTGTATCTTTGCCAACATCTGTTATTTCTTGTGTTGTTAATTTTAGCCATTCTAACAGGTGTGAGGTGATACCTTATTATAGTTTTGATTAGTATTTCTCTGATGATGAGTGATCTTGAGAATCTTTTCGTGTGTCTGTTGGCCATCTGTATGTCTTCTTTGGGGAAATGTCTATGTATGCCTTCTGCCCATTTTTTAATTGGATTATTTGTTTCTTTGGGTGTTGAATCTGGTAATATCTTCATAGATTTTGGATACTAATCTTTTACCAGATATGTCATTTGCAAATATCTTCTTCTATTCTGTAGGTTGCCTTTTAGGTTTTTTGATTATTTCCTTCTCTGTGCAGACTTTTTTTTTTTTTTTTAATGTAGTCCCAATAGTTTAATTTTGTTTTTGTTTCCCTTGCCTCAGGAGACATACCTAGTAAGAAGCTGCTATGGCTAATGTCAAAGAGGTTGCTGTCTGTGTTCTCCTTCAGGATGTTAACAGTTTCCTGCCTCAGGTTTAGGTCTTTAATCCATAAATGGTCCATTTTCATTCTTTTGTCTATTGCTGTCCAGTTTTCCAACACCATTTGTTGAAAAGACTCTTTTTTTTTCATTGGATATTCTTTCTTCCTTTGTCAAAGATTAATTGACCATATAGTTGTGGTGATGCATTCACTTTTAGAATAAAATAAAATAAATTAACATAAAAAAACTTGATTGCATATAGTTTTGCATGGTTATGCAACTTATGTACAAACCTCATACATTATTTAAATATTTTAGAATGTAATCTAAGCTTTAATTGAGCATATGAAAAAAGGAATTAGTATTCAGTCTCTGTCACTCATATAGCGGGGTTGTAATTTTTTATTCCATTCAAACCTCTAACAACATGGATATAGTTATTTCCATTTAATTATTTAAAAATAAGGAATCTGAGTCTCATAAAATGTAAGCTATTTTTTTCAAGGTCAACTTACTAATAAGAGCCAAAACAAAGATTTAAATCAAAATTAGTCCTATCAAAATTCCCTTTATCTTTCAGGAAGGGCATACTTCAACTTTTGAAGCATAAGTATATTGTGAACAGTCAATTTATAAACTTGGGATTTGGGACAGCATGGGGTCGGGGGGAAGGACTGTGGTCCACATCATTTAAGAAACTGGCTTAAGAACTGATTCAGTTAGGAGGCATTTAACTGAGTGATTACCCAGTTTGGTTAAATGTGGGTAATATCAAATAAAATAAAACATTGTCCCTGGTCTTAAATAAAGAACAATCTAGAAGGGAGAAACCTCATAACTCAACAATAGATGATGTGGAACATAGAGATATTAGTAAAATTCTACTCTGGAATCAGAAACAAATAATTAAGTTAATCTCCAAAATAGTAGTGAGATTCAGAGAATACATGATTTTATTAAATGTTTACAAATCATCCAGATAAGGAAATGGAAATGGAGTCATTATAGTAAGAAGGAATACCATGTATAAAAACAAGTATGGAAGCATTTGATGGAAGGTCCCACTTGGACAGGTGTGTTTGAAAAGGCTGTAGATAACTATGGGGACAAGTGGGCCAAGATGCTTGAGATACACATGGGCTGGATGATTAATGGCTAGAGTACTAAGCAAGGGGCTATAAATACACACTTATATTTTCTGTGCAATTGAGCTTTGAAGAATGAGAATATGGTATATTTAGAAGTACAGGGTTATAAAAAGCTGACTCTTAAGCAAATTCTGCATCAAGAGCAGAGTCTTAAATGATTTATTGAGATGTCATTCTCTAAATTGTTCTGCAACTTCTGCTTGTTATTTCCAAACACATTTATGGAGCAGTTCTTGTACTGAGAACAGGTAAGTTATTCTAGTAAAACAAACTTGGGTTATTGGTTACATTGTGTGTGGATAAGATTTGGTTAACAATCAGATCAATATTTAGAATTACATTATTATTTCAATTTCAACCAATTCTTACATTGATTTTTATAAAATTATAGGGACAATGATTTTTAAAGGAAAGGAATAGCTAAGTTTTTTTTTCCAGCTGTTTTCTATATTTTTCTTCTGAGGAAGAATTTCATATTTTATACATGTATTTAGGTATGATTAGAAGACAGAATATCATATGTAGTTTTTTTAAATAGAAAATCACATAATACTGATATTAGAGCATTCATTAGATCACCTATAAACCAAAGAACTTTTAAATGAAGAAGTGGAGACAAAGTGTTATGGGAAGGGCTCAAGATCACAAGCAGTTTAATGAAAAATCCATGTCTGGAACACAGATTTTCACAACTTTATGGTAATGGTTTTCCCCACTATACCTTAGTTTTTATTCCTGGGTTTCCTATTCCAGATACTGTTTTTCAGGGAATAAGTAAGATTTCAATAGAGTCGTAAGTCAAAGATGGGTACTGATGAGGAAAAATTCTATGCTACAGAAAGCAACAAAGTTCAAATGCTTAGAATTTTATTATAGTCAGTTTCAAAGTATTCTTGTTGAAAAGAGGGAAAAATAAGATAAAATCAGAGGTTGAGATCAAACCATATGAGACTGTTAAGTATAAGAAACAAACAGAGTTGCTGGAGGGAAGGGGGCTGGGGGATTGGGGTAACAAGGTGATGGGCATTAAAGAGGGCATTGATATAATGAGCACTGGGTATCATAATCAATTGATAAATTACTTGAATCTACATCTGAAACCAATAATAATCTATATGTTAAACAAGTGAATTTAAACAAAGTAAGTTTATTTAAAAATACTTGAAAAGATACTATGAAATGATAAAATAAGTATGTTTATCTTCTTTCTATATAGAAGACTATTTTAACAGATTTTTATAGACAGAGGGTTGTTACTTGGTTAATTTTGGTAGTGCAATCTCAGAAGATTCAGAGTTTATTTAGTTTGCCCAAAATGTTGACTGGTAATCTAAACAAATGAGATACATCAGATTTGCCTAGAAACACTGTAAATTGGTTTGCATTTCTCAAGATATTTAGAATTTTATTTTTAGTTGCAGAAACCCTTAGAAATGTGTGGAAATTTTAATATAAAGACTATGACCATCTTTAAATTGTTTTTCCTTCTTTAAATATTTGAAAAATGATTTGAGTAAATAATATTTAACTAAAATAATTACAAAATCATGTTCATGTGCTCGCTTTGGCAGCACATATACAAAATTATTTTCACCCTGTGAAGGAGTTTTAAAATAATATTAAATGAATATCTTAAAAAGATGGAATAAAATATGTATCATTTTTTGCCTTTGAAAAGAGCATCATTTTATAATTGCAGTTATTCAAACTTATTAACAATGTTTTTATTTTCTTTCTTCAAAAAATATGAATCATTTGTACATGTATTTAAGAATTATTCTTATACACTAACAATGAAAATATAGAAAGGGAAATTAGAGAATCAATTCCATTTACTATAGCACCAAGAAGCATAAGATACCTGGGAATAAACCTAACCAAAGAGGTAAAGGATCTGTACTTAAGGAACCAAAGAACACTCATGAAAGAAATTGAAGAAGACACAAAAAGATGGAAGACCATTTGATGTTCATGGCTCAGAAGAATAAACATTGTTGTTTATACTGCCCAGAACAATCTATACTTTCAATACCATCTCAATCAAAATTCCACCGGCATTTTTCAAAGAGCTGGAGCAAAAAATCCTAAAATTTGTATGGAACCAGAATTGCTAAGGAAATATTGAAAAAGAAAAACAAACTGGGGGCATCACATTGCCTGATTTCAAGCTTTACTACAAAGCTGTGATCACCAAGACAACACGGTGCTGGCACTAAAACAGACACATAGACCAGTGGAACAGAGTAGAGAGCCCAGATATGTAGCCTCAACTCTATCGTCAACTAATCTTTGACAAAGCAGGAAAAAATATTCAATGGAAAAAAGACAGTCTCTTCAATAAATGGTGCTGGGAAAGTTGGACAGCTACATGTAGAAGAATGAAGTTCGACCATTCTCTTACACCATACACAAAGATAAACTCAAGATGTATGAAATACCTCAATGTGAGGCAGAAACTTATCAAAATCCTAGAGGAGAACATAAGCAGTAACCTCTTCGACATTGGCTACAGCATCTTCTTTCAAGACATATCTCCAAAGGCAAGGGAAACAAAAGCAAAAATGAACTTCCGGGACTTCATCAAGATCAAAGCTTCTGCACAGCAAAGGAAATAGTCAACAAAACAAAGAGGGAACCCACGGAATTGGAGAAGATATTCGCAAATGACACTACAGACAAATGGCTGATATCCAAGATCTATTAAGAACTCCTCAAACTCGGGACGCCTGGGTGGCTCAGTTGGTTAAGCAGCTGCCTTCGGCTCAGGTCATGATCCCAGGGTCCTGGGATCGAGTCCCACATCAGGCTCCTTGCTCGGCAAAGAGCCTGCTTCTCCCTCTGCCTCTGCCTGCCTCTCTGTCTGCCTGTGCTCGCTCGCTCTCTCTCCCTCTGTCTCTGACAAATAAATAAAATCTTTAAAAAAAAAAAAAAAAAAAAGAACTCCTCAAACTCAACACACACAAAACAGATAAACATCAAAAAATGGGCAGAAGACATGAACAGACATTTTTCCAAAGAAGACATACAAATGGCTAACAGACACATGAAAAAATGTTCATCATCATTAGCCATCAGGGAGATTCAAATCAAAACCACATTGAGATACCACCTTACACCAGTTAGAATGGCCAAAATTAACAAGACAGTAAACAACATGTGTTGGAGATGTTGTGGAGAAAGGGGAACCCTCTTACAATATTAGTGGGAATGCAGGTTGGTGCAATCACTTTGGAAAAATGTGGAGATTTTTAAAAAAATTAAAAATAGAGCTACCCTATGACTCTACAATTGCATTACTGAGAATTTACCCCAAAGACAGAGATGGAAAAGAAGGGCCAACTGTACCCCAATGTTCAAAGCAGCAATGGGCACAGTCGCCAAACTGTGGAAAGAAGAAGATGCCCTTCAACAGATGAAGGGATAAAGAAGATATGGGCCATATAAACAATGGAGCATTATGCCTCCATCAGAAAAGATGAATACCCAACTTTTATATCAACATGGATTGGACTAGAAGAGATTATGCTGAGTGAAATAAGTTAAGCAGAAAGAGTCAAATATCATATGGTTTCACTTACTTGTGGAACATAAGGAATAACATGATGGACATTGGGAGATAGATAGTAAAAGTGAGTTGGAGGAAACTGGAGGGGGAGACAAAACATGAGGGACTGTGGGCTCTGAGAAACAAACTGAGGAGAAGAAGGTGGGGGGTTGGATGAGCCTGTGGTAGGTATTATGGAGGGCACACATTGCAAGGAGTACTGGGTGTGGTGCATAAACAGTGAATTTGGGAATACTGAGAATAAATAAAATAAAAATAGAAAAAATTATTTTGAAATTTTTTGTGAAAATAATATACAAAATTTTATGTACAAATATATAAAATGACTTCCCTGAAAAAGATGTGGGTAAAGGGTAAATGTTAATCTAAGTAACTTTCAGTATGATCACAATTTCTTAAGACTGAAACAAGCACTATGCTTTAGTTGATACAGTGGTTTTCCGGGATTCAGGTTCACAATTCTGCTACTATTATAGATATATACTGGAATTGAAAAACCATTAAAATGGATGCTGAATAGTGGAAGCCAGATTTCTCATTGTTGGATTGCAAAACTTCAGGGGAAAAAAAGGAGTGGAAGCTAGAATAATCTAGTTGGTAACAGATTTGAGCTAGAGATACCAACATGAAGTTATGTTTAGCTTAATATAGATACAAATGAGTACACATAGAAATATTTATAGATAAGCATATACACCCAGATCAGTATTTGCATACATATTTTTGCTCTATTATCTGAGAAAGTGTGAAAGCAATAACACTTCTAGAGCAATAAACACATATAGCACACAGAATTGGTTTCTAATACCATTCCCCAACAAAAGGAACTAGGGATCCTTGAGGAAGCGCTGATTTTAGGACTAAGTAAAAATGTACAAGATAATCCAGAAGCCCCTTGTAATACCAGCAAGCAAAAACATGGTTAAAAAAACACACAGTTTAGTCCAACTGATATAATTAGATAAATAAGTAAATATGGGATAAAAGGCAAATGTTTCATACAGAATTCCACAGGATTTATATAGATACTCTGCTCTCAAGAAAGAGATGTATAACTCCCCACTCCCTAATGGTTGACTTTGCATAGTGACTTTCTTCTAAAGTTTCCATAGGGGAAAAAAGAGTGAGTAATTATAATGAAGAAACTTTGTAAACACTCCAAAACTATGTGATCAAAGTCAACATCAACAGTAAAAATCAGGTTCAAAGTATGTATCCTTGATATGATACAATGAAAATGGCACTTTATCTGTGTTCTTTCTCAAACTCTATAACTTCCCACTGATCAGGAAACCAGATGTTAGGACTGATCCCAGAACCCTGGGATCATGACCTGAGCTGAACGCAGATGCTCAAGTGACTGAGCCACATAGGCACCTCCATAACTTCAATCTAACCATTAAAAATACATCAGACATTCCACAAAATATCTGACCAGCATACCTCAAGAAGGTCCAGGTGATCAGAAATAGGAAAAGTCTGATAAACTGGCACAGTTAAGAGAAGCCCAGGGAAACATAACTAAAGCAAAAGGATATTAGAGAAGATCAAGGAAAATATTTTAATTTATAAATTATAATTAATATAATACAATACTAATTCACACTAAGACAGATATAACATTGTGATGTAAGATTTAATAACAGAAGAGACTGAGAATGAAATATATGGAAACTTTTTATACCATCTTCACATTTTTCTGTAAACTTAAAATAACCCTAACACAAAAGTTTTATTTAAAAATATGATGGTCTAGCAACATAAAATACTGTTAGACTTATAGATAATAAGCATAGTTTATTTAAATAATAATGATGAGATTATATTAATGATAGTGTTGGAATATTTTTATGTGCCAGCCACAGTTATAATTTAAATATCATGTTTCACTTTGTTTAATTCTGTGAAATAGTTTAAGTACAGTTTTATGTAGACATTTATGGTAATGCTTTATTTGATATAGTGTTAAGTTTTTCCTCAAGATTTTTGTCTTTACTTCTCTTTACTTTCACCCTGGGAAAGCTGAGCAATATCACCAAATCCCCAGGGATTCAATCATCAACTATATCTGATGATGTTATTTTAACATCTAACCCTTTCCTGAACTGCCCATGGAACTTTTCATTACCCCAAATCTCAAGGTTTCCTGGCAAAAGCAACAACAACAGCAATAACTACAACAACAACAACAACAACAACAAACCACAAACTAAAATCAAACTAATTTCTTCCTCCCATATCTCCTGCCCCAACTCTTCTTAGAATCTCCTAACATGTATGCACATTGCCTTCTGCATAATCTACAAACTTTTGCATCAAGTTTACTTCCTCCATATTTCTCCTTCCACATAAACCACACTCATTTTATCACTTTTAAGTGTTTAGATAAGCTATTTCATGGTACTGCTGTCTCAGCCACCATTTTGTTTAGCCAGGTGGCCTGCATGGACCATGAACTAATACAAGCCCCTCATGCAAGCATATCCTCTGGATTAACACCCCACAGAATCACAAGCAAATGCAAGCTCCTGATAGAACTTCCTCAATAACCCTTGTGATCAAAAGTCTCCCCTGCCTCCTAAAGCCTTCTGCTTATATTCCCCTTGGATAAGACCCCATGGAGCACACTTTTATTGGTTTGAATTGACTAATTTGGTTTTAGCCTAGGAACCCCCAAACACTCCAACCATGGATCCTCATAAAGACATATGCCCCAAGTTCTGTCTCTCTCTCTCTCTCTCTGCCTTCTGCCTTGACCATACATGTAGCCCTTTGAAGCATGCAGTGTTCTTTCTCCAGGACCTATGAGCAATAAACTTCTGTTCCTCTTGTGGTCATTTAATAAACATCTAGCACCATGTTCTCTACTTAATAAGTGTTAGTTTAACAAATTCGTAACAGTGATTAAAGCCTACCTTCAGTTTTATTTTCTCCTTTTGCCAGTCTTTGGCAGTCCTTTCTTAGCTCAAGTCTACACATTCTCATTCTCCATAGGCCCAACGTGTAGGTTTCTGAAACAAAAATTAGCACCCTAGTGGATATTTTGATTAAAACATTTTGTATTTCCCCAATGCCTCAAATCCAAATGCCTTAGCATGTCTTATTAGCTGCATTCAATTTCTTTCCAAAAAATTCCTTGGTAGGACTCTGTTATGGGCTTAACTGTCCCTCACCTCCTGAACATATACTCAAGTCCTAACCCCAGTCCCTATGAATGTGATGAATGTGACATCTTTGCAAATAGGGTCTTTGCAAATGTAATCAAATTAAGATGAAGTCGTACTAGGTTAGGTTGGGCCTTAAATCTAATGACTGGTGTCTTTAAAAGGAAAAACAAATTTGAACACAGAAACAAAGTGTTCTTTTTTTTTTTTTTTTCTAAAGATTTTATTTTTTTCATTAGAGAGAGAGACCACACAAGCAGGGGGAGAGGCAGAGAGAGGGGTAAGCAGACTCCCCACTGAGGTGGGAGCTCAGTGTGGAGCTCCATCCCAGAACCTGGAGATCATAACCTGAGCCAAAGGGAAACGTTTAACCATCCACCACACAGGCACTCCAAAACAGAGTGTTTTAAGCCATTCAGTTAGTGTCACTTTGTTAAGACAACCCTAGGAAGCTAATACAAATTTCTTCCTATTCCCAAGGCCTACTATGTGTTTTAATGTCATTGATTCTGGTCCCCTGATAAATGTTACTCTACATTCCCCACAGCATAACTCAGTTTTTAACTCTGGAAAGTTTCTGTGACTCTTTTAGATGGAATTATTTGCTTGTATCGGTGTTTCTTTGAAAGTATTTTCAAGCAGGGTACTTCAGGTGCTCAGTTGGTTAAGCACCTGATTTCAGCTCAGGTCATGAACTCAGGGTCCTGGGATTGAGCACCGTATCAGGCTCCCTGTGAGGTAGAAAGTCTGTTTCTCCCTCTTCCTTCACCCCTCCCCCATGCTCAGGTTCTCTTGATCACCCTCTCTCTCAAATAAATTAAATCTTTAAAATATAAAATAATCAAAGAACATTTACTTGTTTATATATTTTATTGTTAAACTGTCACCTTCTCAAGGGAATATTTCATTCCTAGCACTTAATTAAATATCAAGTACAATATAACTATCCAATAAATTGTATTAAATGACTCAATGAATGGCATTTTCCATGTCTTTTCATTTGCATTATCTGAACTGATCATATATATAGAGAGAGAAAGAGATATACTTAGCATTTTGAAATATTCATATATAATTAAATAAAATGTTCTAGAAGATTAAGTACAATTGTATAAAATAGTACAGTCTATAACAATATTTGTTAAGTATTATTTAAGATTCAATATAATATTTAGAATATTACATTCATCTCAGTAAAATTGATGGATTTTTATAATAAATTTCTAAATACTTTTCTCTGTTTAAATATGTTTGTTTCCTTGGATAATATTGTACTTCTTGGAATTATCAAGGGAAGTAAAAAAGCTTTCCAATCTAAATAAGACACATTTACATATAACTGTTAGCAGATGTTAAAGGAAGCCACAGAAAGACAACTGCACTTCGTTACCAATTTAATAATCTTTCCTGCTCTAGTTGAAGGAGGAAATAAATGATCCCATGAGGGAGTTACCTGAAGTATTAATATTTTAAGTGCTTACTTTAAATTATCTAGATATATGCTTGGGGCACGAGGGTGGCTCAGTTGTTAAGCATCTGCCTTTGGCTTAGATATATGCTTTATTCTGTATCACATTAAACAATCATCACAAGTTTAGACAGAATCCAAATATGTTAGGAAAATCACACACAAAAGGAAATATAGTTTACCACTGATATAAAGAGGGAAAAATTATATAAAAAATTTAGCTTATGTCATGTTCCTCATCTAAATAATAATGAGAAAAAGAATGAAAGTAATAGAACAGGGACACAATTTGTCAAATATTTCATCAACAAGAATAGAAAGTGATACAAGGACATTCTGTAAGATAATCAACCAAATGTCAGATATGGGAGGAGCATTGCTAGTCTCTGCTGAGAGACACAATTGATTGTTCAAGACTCTGCAGGGAATTGCTCAGCACAAGAGGAATACAAATAAGATCTTCCCATAGTTCAGACACGAACAAGTTCCTCTCTCACAAAAAAAAGAGAAGCTGTGAATTGAAAGAGGTCTTTAAGTTTGTGATTTCATTCTCTGCCTGATACAACAAAATGGGGAAATATCCTCAGCATTGGACAGGGTAAACGAAATGGTAACAGTGGGTGGTGGTTAAAGAATAAATTAGAATGACGAGAGGTGTTGGTAAACAGTGCATAATAGGGATTACCAGAATTTTAGTAAAATAAAGAGAAACTGGAAGAAACTACAAAGCTCTAGTATGAGTCTGATGTTTACAAAGCCAGTTGTCTTCCTCCAGTCAAAAAGTAGGAAATGTAAAGAAGAGACCAAAAAAAAAAAAAAAAAAAAAAAAAAAAAAAAAAAAAAAAAATTGGTACAGCCCTGCACATGTGTAAAGCATAGGAGGAAATAGGGAGATGGCGATTCTCTTTGTGCATTTAAGATAGCAATGTCCATATCAATGTCAGGGTAAAACTTATAATGGAAGGTGATTTGGACTGTTGGAAAAGCTCTGTGATGCAGTGAAGCAGCCTGAGTTCATGAATGTCACTAACAAACAACATTCTGCACACACATGGGAACTTCTGTTTCTCTCAACAATGTTAAATAATACTAGAGCAGTTGGAAAAAGTTTCTTTATTTTCAACTACAAAGTTTTTTGACTTCCACATGCACATTCCCTCTATGTATAAGATTTTAGTAGAAAAAATATTTGGATTAGTCCAGAATTTAAACATTAATTCTATTATTAACTGGCTGTGGCCCTAGTCAATTCTTCTAATTTTGTAAACCTTAATGTCTTCATTTATAAAAGGGCACTACCACAGTAGCCAAAATGTGGAAGGAGCCAAGATGCCCTTCAACAGACAAATGGATAAAAAAGATGTGGTCCGTATACACAATGGAATGTTACTTAGCAATCAGAAAGGATGAATACCCAACCTTTGCATCAATATGGATGGGACTGGAGGAGATTATGTTAAGTGAAATAAGTCAAACAGAGAAAGCCAATTATCATATGGTTTCACTTATTTGTGGAACATAAGGAATAGCATGGAGGACATTAGGAGAAGGGAAAAATGAAAGGGGAGAAATCAGAGTGGGAGATGAACTGTGAGAGACTAGCATGGAGCACATTAGGGGAAGGGAAAAATGAAGGGAGAAATCAGAGTGGGAGATGAACTGTGAGAGACTATGGACTTTAGAAGGGATGGATGTTGGGAATGTGTGAGCCTGGTGATGGTACTAATGAAAGTACGGATTGCATGGAGCACTGGGTGTTAGGTATATGCAAACAGTGAATCATGGAACACTACATCATAATCTAATGATCTACTATATGTTGACTAACATAACACATTAAAAAATAAAATAAAATAAAAATAAAAGGACATTAAAACCCTGCCTCATACCTAAATTTGCCAGACAGTATCATGCCTGAACTGTTGATAGCACTCAAAAAATTCGAGATTCCTTTACAGGGCTATTTAATTCATGAGGGTGTATAGCTCCATCCTGTGGGCGACAGATCCTTCCAATGTTCAGAATTTATTCAGTAAATTTGGTCATATTCAAAGACCACTACATAATCTAATAGATGAAAAAGAAAAAAATATATATATATGGGTGTATGTGTGTGCATATTTAGTTTACATATGCATACGTGTTGAGTGTGTGTGCATATGTGTGTATATGAATAGAAAGGAAAAGAAAGAGACAGGGAGAAAGAAGAGAAGGGTATTAATACCAGGAGCCCAAACCAGACTCACTGAGGCTAGTTGTAAGGTCACTAGGTTGGGAAAAACCAAGTTTCACTTAAGTATGGTACTGCTTGGATACTTGAAAATTATGGAGTTTGACCTGGAACGGCTTCACATATATGTAGTTTATCTTGTCAATTTATCTTTTTCTTTCAAGTTCTGTGCAACTGATTTGGATTAAAAAAGTTACTCTGGGGGTGCCTGGGTGGCTCAGTGGGTTAAAACCTCTGCCTTCTGCTGGGGTCATGGTCCCAGGGTCCTGGGATCAAGGCCCGTGTCCGGCTCTCTGCTCAGCAGGGAGCCTGCTTCCTCCTCTCTCTGTGCCTACTTCTCTGCTTACTTGTGATCTCCATCTGTCAAATAAATAAAATCTTCAAAAGAAAAGTTACTTTGGTTGTTTCTATTTAGAAATAAGCTGTTATTTAATACAGCATCATAGATACTTATCATGAAAACTGAGGAAAGCAGTAAAAGGTAGCTGGGCAAGCCAACATGCTATGGTGGTTAAGACCACAGAACTCAAAGGCAAACAAATTTGGTTTCAAGCAATATCTCTGGTGTTTAACAACATTATAACCTTGGGTATGTTAACTATCTTCCCTACAACAGTTTTCTTATTTGTAAAATGTGAAAATTAATAGTAACAATATTAGAGTTGTTGTAAGAATTAAATATGGAAAAGCTTAAATATTAAAAATGATATCTTCTATTCTATACAATTTTAGCACTGTTGACACAGTGCAAGTGTTCCATAATTATAATTAGTATTGCCATTAATAGTCCAGTAATAATGATTCTAATACAGAAAATGCATTATACTTATTAATGACAAGAAAATAAGCAACTTTTCAGAACAAAAGAGTAAGAAAAGAGTCTTTGTATATATTTCAAGAAGCAGTTAGGTATGGACGGTATACAATGTTTAGATATGCATTGATTCTGAATAGCTAGGTGAAAACTTACCTGAAAATTATTTTTAAATATTTTATTGATTTTCAAAAAGGAACTTAACCTTAATCAAAGTTTATTGTAAAATTATAAGAATTAGTATCTAATTTGCACATTCTTATTTTTTTATTTTTAACTGCAAATAATTACTCTGGAGTGCTATTGGAGATTTAGGTCACTACCAATTTTAATTATAAAAACAAATGAAAGAATATATTACACTGACACTATCAACTTCATCAAGTGTAGGCTACCCAGACTTCATCACTTTATTTTCCTAATTCTATTTTATTAAAATATTGCTGTTTGTGCTTCTTGTCACGATTCTTTACATTAAACTCACAAAGTCTTTATATATTTTAATGGTTTTCATAAAATAAGAATTTAGATGTTTCATTATATTTTATCTTACTGTATGTGTATATTTCTAATTTTATGTTTATCACATTCATATTTTCCTTTGGGTTATTTTCAATTCTACTTGCAAAATCACAGTAGCCCACTATGTTTATTTAATGCTTCTTTTTAAAGATCATTTATAAGTGAATTCGCTCAAGAATTCTCACTTTTAGAGTCTCATACATTGCCACATCACATTTGCATTTATATTATTTTCTAAGTTTTCTGTTTTTGTGTTTTTAATTCCTCCTTTGAGTCAAATGTTATATAAAATAGTATTTTTTTTTTACTGATTTCTTATTTTGGCATAGAGATTAAATACTATATCTTGAAAAAATTAAAATTTTTTATTTCTTGACTTTCTTGATTTCCTCTTTTTTTGAGGATGTTATAATATATTTTTCTACATAAGTCATAAGATACTGAATGTGTTATTCCTTGAATTGTGATATCAATTATAGACATTGAATGCACCCTACTCATTTTAATTATAATTTATTCAATTTATGAAATATGGTTAATGAGGGGCGCCTGGGTGGTTCAGTGCATTAAGCTTCTGTCTTTAGCTCAGGTCATGATGTCAGGGTCCTGGGATCGAGCCCCACATCAGGCTCTCTGCTCAGAAGGGAGTGTGCTTCCCCTCCTCTCTCTCTGTCTGCCTCTCTGCCTACTTTTGATCTCTCTGTCAAATAAATAAATAAAATCTTAAAAAATATATATGGTTAATGAAAAAAAAGCCTTTCCATAAAATTTGAATTTTAAATAGTTTTTAAATATTTTTATACTGTTATTTGTTATTTACAATTTTTATTAGTACCCCTTATATTCTGCAAGCCCTTTGATGTTAGGACCATGTTAATGTTTTTTTTAAAGATTTATTATTTATTTGAGAGAGAGAGAAAGCACGAGTGGCGGGGAGAGGTAGAGGCAGAGGGAGAAGGGGAATCCCTACCAAACAGGAAACCCAACACACGGCTCCATCCAAGGACCCCAGGATCATGACCTAGCTGAAGCAGATGCTTAACCAACTGAGCCACACAGGCTCCCCAAGGACTATGTTAATTCCTTATTTTTACTTAGCACTGTACTAGACACAAACTCTCATTAAGTATATGTTGAAAAATTGGATATGCATTTTAAGGTTTAAGTAGCATGATTACTTCTTTTTGAATTTTCAAATTTAAATTAAAAGAAAGAAGAGCAAATAACGCCAGTGCAAACACTACATAACAATTTCTAAAACTAACAAATCTCATTATTAAGAAAATCCTAAATATAATTTGTGCTATTTTGTTTACAGAGAAAGCACTAAATAAATAAGGCCATCAATCCAAAATCATGAAAAGGAAATGGAAACTAAAGAAGAAGAAAGAGGAGGAGGAGAAGAAAAATATAATATAGAGTTGGTCGGTTATAATCCTTTTATTTTCCTTTTCTATAAATTTCATAAAAATAAAACCTTTACTTTTAATCTTTCTATATATTTACATATAAGTGACTCATTTTAAATGAGCTATTAAAATGATTCTGTTTCATAACTTTATTAAACTTCAAGTTTTGGGGGCGCCTGGGTGGCTCAGTGGGTTAAAGCCTCTGCTTTCGACTCCCGTCATGATCCCAGAGTCCTGGGATTTAGCCCCGCATCCGCTCTCTGCTCAGCAGGGAGCCTGCTTTCCTTCCTCTCTCTCTGCCTGCCTCTCGGCCTATCTGTGATCTCTGTCTGTCAAATAAATTAAAAATAATAATAATTTAAAAAAAAAAACTTCGTTTTGTATAGTCCAAATCTCCTCACAGTTCCAAAGATGCAGTTTATTAGGTCCCTGAAAGGAATATATATATTGGAAATTTTAAGTGTGCTATCATATGTGCATTCAGTATTATAATTCACTTACTCCTCACAACTAATGTATACATAAATATAATAACAGCTTATATTTGAATCTAGACTAGCATGCTTTTCTTCTCTAGTTTGACAGCATCTTTATGTGAACTGGAACTTTCTCCTAATACAAGGTGGGAGGTGACTGAGACTTGGAACACTTTTTTTCATCTTCCTTTATCTCAAATAATATTATGATGCCAAGTTGTATTCACCATGTCATTTGAGCTTAGAGGTTTATTTTTATTTTTATTTTTATTTTTTTAAAGACAGAGATCACAAGTAGGCGGAGAGGCAGGCAGAGAGAGAGGGGGAAGCAGGCTTCCCGCTGAGCAGAGAGCCGGATGCAGGGCTCGATCCCAGGATTCTGGGATCATGACCTGAGCCAAATGCAGAGGCTTAATCCACTGAGCCACCCAAGCACCCCGAGCTTAGAAGGTTTTTTTAAGAAATTATGGATTGCATGTGTGTGCATTTTGAGAGGTCTGTGTCTATATGTATGTATTCAGTCTTTCTTTTTGTCAGTTTTAGTTATACTTGTTTATCTAGGAAAGTGCTCATTGCATTTATATTGCTCAAATTTATCCTAGTTGCTTTTTATAGAACTACTTTATTAATATTATAATAGCTATAGGTTCTACTGTAACTTTTTAAATACTAGTTTCACTTATGCATTAGTTTATGTATACCTTCTCTATACATTTCCTGATGTGTTCCTATGGATGCATTAATTTTATTAGTCTCAAAAACCAATTTTGCTTTAATAACTGTAGTATGTTTCTGTCTATAGTATGTCTACCAAATACATACTGTCATTTTTTTCCACACTATTCCCATTTTGCTATTATTTCATTCTTTCCACACTTTTCCTAGTTTGCTCTTTATTTTCAGGCATAAAGACCAAACTTATGATTGCTGGGGAGGGGTATATAGGCACTTAGCCAAGGTGGGTGAAGCGTAGATAGGGATACAGGCTGCCAGTTATAGAATGAATAAACCATGAGAGTAAAAGGCACAGTATAAGGAACACAGTCAACAATACTGTAATAGCAATGCAATGGGACAGATGGTAGCTACACTTGTGGTGAACACAGCATAATGTATAAATATGTCAAATCACTAAGTTATACACCTTAAATTAATGTAATATTGTGAGCCAACTATATTCAAATAAAAAATGTGTAAAAACAAAAAAGAGGTGCCTAGGAGGCTCAGTCAGTTTCATGTCAGACTTAATTTCAGATCAGGTCATATTTTCAGGGTCCTAAGACCCAATCCCACATCAGGCTCCATGCTGGGCATGGAGCCTGATTAAGATTCTTTCTCCCTCTCCCTCTGCCCCTCCTACAGCATATGCACTCTCTCTCTCTCTCTTAAAAAACAAAAACAAAAACACAAAAAGAAACATAATATTTTTCTAAATTTTTAAGAAGAATGCTTAGCTCATTGATTTTGTCATATTTTCTATTATATGCTTTAAAGAGATTATCTTTCCAAGGCTTTATTTAGCAACAACAGTCAAGTTTTAACATAAAATATTTTTATCACCATTCACTTCAAAGTATTATTTATTATCCGTCATTTGTTCTTTGACCCATGAGATATGTAGAAGTATATTGCTTAATTTCCAAGTGTCATGTTCCCTAGTTTTATTTTTGCTACTCACTTCTAGCTTAATTCTACTTCATAGATCCACTCTGTATGCTTTATGTCCTTTGAAATTGGTTGAGAAAATAAACTTGGGGAAATAAAATTCAAAGGAAACAATATGATTGCTAAAAGAAAATAAGCTATCTTTTCAGAACTCTAATTCCAGTGAAACTATCCTTCAGACAAACAAACAAACAAAAATTCCTCAGTGGGGTGCCTGGGTGGCTCAGTGGGTTAAGCCTCTGCCTTCGGCCCAGGTCGTGATCTCAGGGTCCTGAGATCGAGCCTTGCATCAGGCTCTTGCTCTGCAGGGAGCCTGCTTCTCCCTCTCACTCTGCCTGCCTCTCTGCCTACTTGTGATCTCTCTCTGTCAAATAAATAAATAAAATCTTTAAAAAAAAAATTAATCAGTAATAGACTTACATCAGAATAGACCCACCAGTAAATTGTAGAGAAAGTACAACAGGTAGAAAAAAATGCTCAGTGACTTGTAGAGTGCCTGATGCATTTGTAAGGTGCATATTTTCCAACTCTTCATGGTTGTGCCTTTGTCTGGTATTCACAAGAATAGTAACTAGGGCCTCCTTTTCTCTTAGGCAGTCCCCGATCTACTTCTGGCCAAGGTTTGTGAGCAGAAAGCATGTATGTCACTTGCTGGACCAAACACTTATTTGATAGATAATAACACCTTATTAGCATGCATACATTTATGTACTTATATGTGTATGCATATACGTAAGTATGTATTTTCAAACTATTGAAAAACTTGAGATGTTATCTTGTCCCTCAGCTTATGTATGAATGATTTTGCTGAGTAGAGTGTTCCATAATGTTGTTTCACAGTTTTGAATATCATATCATTTGCTAAAAATTGCTGATTTTTTTTCTTAAATTAATCCAAAAGATTCACATAAGAAATGTAATCATTGGTTTCTGGTTTCTGTTTCCTTTAACAACTATAATCAGCGATTTAAATTTTTCTCTGTTTTCAAGATGTAGAATTTTTCAGTGATATAAACTTAACAGACTCTGCATTTTTCTACGATCCCTTTCTTTTAAAAAAATGTTGCATTTCTCAGTGATACATGCTTAATACTCTTTTCTCTACAATTTTTAATGGCCTGTTTCTTTTATTTTGATTTTCCTAAAAGAATGGATCTCACGGAAGGTGATGTTGAAGACATGTTCAAATTGCTCACTTAATGACTGAGAAAAAAAATTCAGATTTAATGGTTGCATAGTGGCTGCATAGAGCTTGAGCTATGCCTTCCGAAATAATGAGACCAGGATATTGAAAAAGACTTGTCGTTGTGCTTATATGCCTGGAACCTCTGGCAGTTCCACAAGTAAACCTAGCTTGTTCTGCAGAATAATTATGATTGTTCTGAAATACGAAACAAATTAAGCTGTAGTCCTCATTTCTTTTTTTTTTTTTCCTTTGCTTAAATCAGTTAGGCTTTTTTCAAAGATGCAAAACTATTCTAGGCATTTTAAACTGAAAAACATTTAATTCAGGGATTTAACAAAATCATTGGAAAGGCTAGAGGGAACTAGATAGCCATTGCTGAAGCTATTGATCTAGGGAGAAGAAAACCAGGATCTGCCACAGAACCTGCAGTTGTCTTCCACGTCCACAGAGATGTTGATTAGAATAGGGAGACACCTATGTCCTCATAGGCTTTTCTTGCTAGACAAAAATCAGAACCCCAGTAAGGTGGCATCAGCTTTCCTTTTGCTTCATCAATCTGCTGAACTCATAAAATTAAGTAAAAGTTAGTTTGCATCTAGAACATCCAGCAAGACAGTGTGGAAAATTCTACTTTTTAGCATCACCTTTTCTGTAGAGCAAGGCACATAGGAGATACTGAGAACTAATAAAAAAAACATCTAACATGATCAAAATGCTTCAGTTTTAATGGGAAAAACTTTCATTTTCAAGACTGTTAGGTTTTTTCCCCCTCACTTTAAGGAAAACCCATACTTGAGGGTAATGATTTCTCTATTTCTTAATATTGACTAATATCTTGCCTGGAGTACACACTGGGCTTTGGTCTAATTGCTATGTGCATTCTTATTATACCTTGGTTGCAATATCATTGACTATGCTCCCCTCTTAAGTCAGAGTTAAGATTAATTTAATGTTTTGATTTCTACATAGTACAGTTAACAATCTTCTTACAAACGACCATTATTCTGAGTTTAAATGCAGTTATGAGAATTCAGTCTTATTCTTAATTTGGCTAAATATTCCTCCTTTTCATGATATTATTGATTTTTCTCTGAAAATCCAAGAGGTATTTTTATGAACACTAAACAGAAGATCTAGGTGCTTCATTGTTTTTCTGTACTCTTTTCCTTAAAATTCATTTTGCTGGTTTTGCAGCAACTAGTAGAATAACCCCGTGGATTTGATAGCTAAAAATATGGAAAGACAGTACTTCATTTGGGGAAGAAATTAGCCCATCACGCTGGATAAAGATAAAAACCACCTCAAAGAGCCTATATTGCTAACTGAGCCTTATGACTTTTCCAAATATTTAGAAAATTTGTCTCTATCCCAGCCTTCTAAGGATTAGTTTTGATCTAAGTAGAAAGCCCTCACTAATAGAAAGTGGCACAGGTTCAGGCTTCAGTTCCCTACATATTATAACCTCACTTTAAGCCTGTAGTCAAAGTTCTATTATTTTTTGCCATTTCCATGAGTTCTGAGACAAGCACTGTGGTTAAGAGGCTAACTTCTAATTTACTTTACTAATTTATAATTGCTGCATGATCATACATTGTTGAATAATATCTCATTAGGATATTTCCTACATGGGTTGTATTATAATATTATTAGAAAGGGAAAAATGAAATAAATAATCATCTTCCTCATCTTATAGCAGAATATGCAATGAATATTATTAGGAACACTTCATTTTACTTGTTATATTTCGTTTATACATTCCTTACGTTAGGGGTTTTTTTTGTTTTTTGTTTTTTGTTGTTTTTTTTTTTTTTTTTTTTTTTTTTGGCTTTCTATCCTACTCTAATGATAAATGACAAGAAAAGTTAGTAATGGAAGTCTGGCAATGACTATGAATGCACATATCAACCTGAGCAAAAAATAATGTAAAGTGACTAACTTAGGATTGTAATGAGGATGGTATAATTTAATACTATTTTCTCGCCTTGTTAAAAGAGATGGATTTTGTACCATACTTAGCTTATTATAATTTTTGTCATAAAAGTGATTCACTGAATAGGGATGCCTAAAATCATACCTTGTTTTTGAATTATTCTTCTACTGCATGCTGTCCCATCTTCAAATTTAAAATAAAATGCCTGGTTGATCTGCAAATAATTCTATGTCATTCTGATAATTGAGAGTAAATTTCCCAGGCACGTGATTTCAAATTAAATATTTGCCATAATTTTTTTTTATGCTTTTTAAAAATTATATTTGATGTAAATGACCTGAAGTATAGTTTTCTACCTAATTTTCTAAATCTATTCTAAATTACATACATCTAGATAACTATAATTTATCAGAAGTTGCATATATGTTGTATTATTGTATTATTTATATTTTGACATTTTTATGTTTGAGAGAGGATGTCTTGTGATTTTTGATATTTTGAAAGCTGACAGATTTTATTCATTTACTCATTCAAGATATTACAGAGGAGAACTGGTAAGTACAAGGCTTTGACGAATGTACTAGCAAGGCTATGGAGACAATTTTGACATAAAGGAGTTTATAGTTCAGAAAAGAACTTACAGCTGAGTAGAACAGTTTAAATAAGCTTTATGTATATGGATTGATAAAATACCTTTGCAAGTGGTATGATTACCAAACTATTGTTTAAAAAATTCCCACAGCTTTCCTAATTTTTAATATTTGACTATACTCCTCAAATATATTTCAGAATTATTATAAATTTAATTCAAATGTATAATAAACATAAACTTGAAAATATAAAAATTATAAATTCATAAAAGTCATGACTTTCTCCCTTAGTACATCATTTCTTTTCTTAAGCAAATCAATGTCCTTTCTAATAATTTTCAGTCTCACACTCAATTTTCTCTTTAACATTCAAACAAACAAATTCTAATTTTTTATAATGATGTTTTTTGTCCTGACTCTGAAAATGACAGTTTGCCAAGTATAAGGAAATATGAAAAGCAGTATGTTCTCTTAAAATGTATTACATTGTCCTCTAATCTATTTTTTTATATCCTTTAGTGTAAGAATGTTCTCCTTCTTGCACCCACATGCACCACAACCACCAATATACAAATTCAAATAAGAGAAAGTAACACATCAGTGGGATAAAAAAGGTTTAGCACCACTAGTCAGAAAAAAACATCAAGCAACTAAAACAGCTAAATGGACCTTGATGGCTAACAGAGTAGGCTGAAACAGCACCCCCTAAACCTCTGATCACACAGAACTGCCTGTGCTTGATGCTGAGTGAAGATAAAATATTTCTTCAGAAAGAAATCACCTTGGCCTGTTAAATGAGTAGTGCTAGTCTTTACCATTTGGATCATAAAAAAGCAAGAAAGTGAAAGGAACTAATCTCATGAGCACTGACAGTCCAACCGTATTAAAAATTTTAATATTCAAACACTGAGTCCACTGTAATATCCTTGAAACTGATCAACTCATAGTAACCTTTCTTTGTGGATAGAGAAATGATATGGCAAGAGACATAAAAGATCTTTTTTGTCTGGGTATAATTATTCATCACCCATATTTGTTAGCTTAGTAGAGCAGACCTACCCCAAGTTTTCTAAATCTATTGAGAAAAAGATTTCACATTGTACAAGAAAGTACATTATTGTGAATGTTGTAGGAGAACTGATATGGAAATAGCGCTGGGTTTTCCATTCCAGTTTAATACCTCTATGCTCCTTGTAATGTAGATACATACCAATTATTAAAGAGTTGTTAACTGAAGGTAATAATAAAAGGCTAAAATAAAAATTGTGTTTCCAGTTGATGATATTCTTCCAGCAACTTAACATCCTAAGAAGTTTATGTAAATAGTGCTCACTTGTCAGAAATATGAGGTATTTCATTTTCCCCTGTCAAAATTTGATTGTCCACTCCAGCATCCATCTCCAAAGACCATTTACTTAGTAACCTTGACCATTTTTAATCTTGTTGAGTACATCACACATTGAAAGTGGAAATCAGGAAGATAAATAGTAGGCAAAAACTCACTGAAGCTTATAGGAATCATTTATTTAACAGCATGATATCATAATCACATCCTGATAGGACATATAAGATTCTAGTGGATGACTTTAAGTCAAAGTTTAGGGAAGCTGACAATTGTCAAACCCAAGGACCTTCCCAAACTTGTACATATTTTCTCCAACTAGTTGATTTTTCTTCTTTGAAAATGTATAGGCAATCCATTCTGCCCAGTAATGTCAGAGTATGAAGTATTACACAGAATTAACAAACAATAATATGAAGTATTAAAGATTGTACGTGATAATGTTCTTCCAAAGTAAGCAATTTGGTATGATATGATGTTTGTACATATATCCATGTTTACAATAGTATTTTTTTTAAGTTTCTATTTATTTGACAGAGAGAGAGAGAAATCACAAGTAGGCAGAGATGGAGGCAGAGAGAGAGGGGAGGAAGCAGGCTCCCTGCGGAGCAGAGAGCCAGATGCGGGGCTCGATCCCAGGACCTGGGATTGTGACCTGAGCCGAAGGCAGAGGCTTTAACCCAGTGAGCCACCCAGGCACCCTACAATAGTATTTTCTGCCAAAATTTCACACTATTTTTCTTCTTTTTTCATGTTTTTCATTGCTATTCTGTCTAGAGAGCATTATAATTTATATTCTAAAATGTGGATTATAATAAGTAATATGAGAAAATTTTATATACAATTTACTGTTATTTCCATTGCAAATTTATTTTGTAACATTATAGAGTTCAATTATTTAGTTCCATTTATTTAATAATACAGAAGAAGCACATGACTGTCTCATTTAAATATCAAATTTTGTTTTTATAATCTGAAGAACATAAAATGAACATAAAATAAGTAAACATTTATAATTGGTATATAGTTAAGTCAAAAGAAATGAACATTTAAAAGATTTAAATATTTGAACTATTTTACACAATTCCTCATAAATTAGCTAGATTTGTGGGGGAAGGTTTATAAGTGCAACTATTTTTTTCCCTTTTTCATTTTTTTAAAAAATTTCCAATGTCTTTCTTATTTTTTATTGATTTTTGTTCATTTGTTTGTTTGTTTTTTAAAGGATTTTATTTACTTATTTGATAGACAGAGGTCACAAGTAGGCAGAGAGGCAAGCAGAGAGAGAGGACAAAGCAGGCTCCCTGCTGAGCAGAGAGCCCGATGTGGGTCTGGATCCAAGGACCCCGGGATCATGAGCTGAACCTAGGGCAGAGGCTTAAACCCACTGAGCCACCCAGACACCCCTGTTTATTGTTTTTTATTTTGTACAGTTATAAATTATATAATATGGTAACATAGGTTATTATTTTTAAACATTCTCATTTAAATTTGTATTTTATGTTGAGCACATGATTCATACTTTGTAATAAGAAAGGTTTCTCTCTCTCTCTTTTATTCCTACCCTAATTTTCAAACGCATAAAGTGGAACAAGTTCTTCTTTTTCCCTTGGGTAAAGACTCATGCCCCTTCTCTGACTAGTCATGATTAATACACAAAGTAGTTTATAAAATCTTAAAGACATAAATATGGATCTGATTCAATATCTAAGTCCAGTCACACTTATAAGATTGCAACCTTATTTAGGACTGGAGCTACTCTTGCTCATGCAACAGGAGTTTGCCTCAGCAAGAAAATTCTAGATGACTTCTTTGGTCTATCTACTTTCTTTGCTGAATCACTCCTCTCATTGGATTCTCATAGTCTCTCTGAACTCTGCAATGAAGCAGGGGAAAATGGAAAGATAAGGGGGAACTAAGATGTTCTTAATTGGTTATTTCATAAACCTACTTACAGTCTTTGGATCTGACAGAAAAACAAAGCTGACACTTTCTTTCAAAAGGTTTGTTTCTAAAGCAAGTCAGCAATCTCTTTCTGTTTGGCTTCCTACACCACTTCATTGTTTCTTTGGTAATGTACTCCACCCAGAAACTATGTTAAGATTCCGAGGTCACTCTAGTGAAACTCTTTGGTACAATTTTAAACAATTCTACCTGGAATTTCATAGGAAATCTATCTTGTAGAAAATACCCAATCTTTTTTTTTTTTTTTTTTTTTTTTTTTTTAAATTTTTTATTTTTTATAAACATATATTTTTTATAAACAAAATACCCAATCTTTTTTAAACATTTTTTCTATGGATAAGCTGTAAGAGTACTGTCAAACACACATAAATTTCATCTAAAAACTACTGAAATAATAGTCACTGGACTTTGATTTTAAGATTGCTTGGTTGGAGTCTGTGATGCTTAATTTTACATGTCAATTTAGTTAATCCATGGTGCCCAGATTTCTTGTTAAACACCAGGATATATCATTCAAAGGAGAGGGTTCTGGGAAAATGATTAAGGAGCAATGGGAATGAATCTGTATGTATCTCTACCTAGACAGCAATTGCAAGACAGGATCTACCTGTAGTAACTATATTGGAAATCTCGAGTATATTCAAGGCTTGCACCTTTCAAGAAAAGGTGTGGAATGAAACCTGTAGGTAATTTCAGTTCTGGCATAGTAAAATCCACCAATCTGCTACCCCTGTTACACAGCAGGCAGAACTGTGTGTATTCTTAGAGTATCCTGCAATCAGCCTGAGGGAGTCTGACTAAAAGGGTGGACTAAAAGGATTCTGTCTTTAAATACTAGGGATTTATGCTTTGATTGCTGATTGCTGCTTTTGATCTTGGAAGTGAAAAAACCGCAGATAACCATTGTTGTTGAACCACACCCAGTGTTGCCATCTCCTCTCCCTCTGGCTGAAGTGACCTCCAAGGGATTTAAAGAATCAGTACCCTTTTTGTCAACTCCTCCACTTTCTTTTCTTCTTTTTTTTCTTTTGAGAGCCAGAGATGAAAGATGTGGACATTCAAAAGCAACTACTTATACAGGAGAAACTAGAAAGTCACTACAAATGACCAGGAAAAGGGGCAGGCTCAGGTTTCCTGACTTGTCACATCATTATAGTCAAATATATACTTTTCAACAAAAATCATAAGGAATAAAAAGAAATAAAGTTTAACCTATTCAAAAATAAGTGAGCAACAGAAAAACACAAGTTGCCTGTAGAAGGATTTATGACAAATCAATATATAAGACAAAAACTAAAAACAAGTGCTTGAATAGAGTCTTAAAAGATGATCAAATAACTAAAGGAAGAAGTGGAAAATTTAAAGAAAATGGTCTCTGAAATGGAAATAATAGAAAGAGATAAAAGCCCTAAAAAGAATCCCCTTCCCCAAATTCCAGATCTTTACAGTAAAATAACTGAAATTAAAAAAAAAAAAATCATTAGAAGGATTCAAAAGCAGATTTTAAATGGCAGAAAAAGAATTAGCAAACTTGAAAATAGGACAGTAAAAAATTGAGCTTGAAAACAGGAAAAGACTGAAGTGAAAATAGTGAATATATCCTAGGGGACATGTGCATCAAACCAATCATCCATTGTAAGAGTCCTAGAAGAATAAGAGAGGAAAAGACATAGCAAATACTTAATGAATCAATGGCTGAAAACTTTTCTAGTTTGATTAAAAACATGAAAATAAACATTCAACAAACTCAATGAATTCCAAGTAAGATGAACTCAAAGAGACTGACATCAAGACACAGAATACTCAAAATTTTCCAAGCCAAAGAAAGTTTCAAGAGACTCTTGAAAGCACCAAGACAGAATGGACTCATGACATAGAGGAGATCCTCAAAACAACAATTAACAGTTTGTTCATCAGAAACTTTGGAAGCTAGAAGCAGTTACCTGATATGTGCAGAGTGCTAAAGGAATAATACTGCCAACCAAGAACCTATATCTGGAAAAACTGTCCTAAAGTGAGGGAGAAAATACATTATCAGATTAAGAAAAAAAAAAGAAAGAAAGAAAAGACATTCTCAAATAAACATAAGCTGAGGGAATCTGTTACTATTAGACTCCTTGCAAGAAATGCTAAAGGGAATCCCCCTGGTTGAAATGAAAGGTCATTAGACAGTAACCTGAAGTCTAATGACGAAATAAAAATCTCAATAAAGGTATAAGCATGGACAATTATAAAATCTAGTATTTCATTGTAAGGTTTCACTTATTAGTGGAGAACAAGGAATAACACAGAAGACATTGGGAGATGGAGAAGGGAAGTGAGTTGGGGGAAATCGGAGGGGGAGACAAATCATGAGAGACTGTGGACTCTGAGAAACAAGCTGAGGGTTTTGGAGGCGGGTAGTGGGGAGTGGGGTGAGCCTGGTGGTGGGTATTAAGGAGGGCACAGTATTACATGGAGCATTGGGTGTGGTGAATAAACAATGAATTTTGGAACACTGAAAAAAATAAAATAAAAATTTTTTTAAAAGCTAGTATTATTTATTTATTTAGCATTATTTTTTAAATTTAAATCCAATTAATAACATATAGTATATTATTAGTTTCAGAGGTAGAGTTCAGTGTTTCATCAATGTTATATAATATCCAGTGCTCATTATATCATGTTTTCTGTAATCCATCATTCCTTACCCTCCCCTCCAGCAACCCTCAGTTTGTTTCCTATGATTAAGAGTCTCTTATGGTTTGTCTCCTTCTCTGATTTTATCTTATTTTATTTTTTCCTCCTTTCCCCTATGATCCTGTTTTGTTTCTTAAATTCCACATATAAGTGAATCATATGATAATTGTCTTTCTATTATTGACTTATTTCCCTTAGCAAAATACCCTCTAGTTTCAACCCCATCATTGCAAATGGCAAGATTTCATTTTTTGATGGCTGAGTAGTAGTCCCTTGTAAATATATACCACATCTTCTTTATCTTTTCATCTGTTCATGGATATCTGAGCTCTTGCCATAGTTTCACTATTGTAGACATTGCTGCTATGAACACTGGAGTGCAGGTGCCCCTTCAGATTACTTTTTTATTTTTATCTTTGGGGTCCAGACCTAGTATTGCAAATGCTTGGTTGTAGTGAAGCTCTATTTTTAACTTTTTGAAGAAACTTCATACTGTTTTTCAGAGTGGCTGAACTAATTTGCCTTCCCACCAACAGTGTAAGAGGGTTCCCCTTTCTTCTAAAAGCTAGTATTATAACAGCTCTGCCACTCTACTTTTTGATTTCTACATTATGTAAGAAACAAACACATTAAAGAATAATTAGTCTAAAAGCTGGTATTACTGCAACTTTGGTTTATAAATTTACATTTTGCTTTCTACATAACTTAAGAAGGTAATGTTTTAAAAGAATCATTAGTTTATACTTTAGAACACACAATGTATAAAGGATGGAATTTTGTAATATTAATAACTTGAAGAGTGGAGATGGAGTTATGAAAGAACAGAGTTTTTGCATGTTATTGGAATTAAGCTGGTATAAATCTAAAATGGAGTGTTACAACTTGAGAATGTTAAGTGTATTCTCTATGGTAACTACAAAGATAACAGCTATAGAAAACACACACAAAGAAATGAGAAACTATTATTAAATATATCATTAAAAAATCAACAAAGGGAAGAGTGAAGATGGTGGAGAAGTAGCAGGCTGAGATGACTTCAGGTAGCAGGAGATCAACTATAGCTTATCAAATCATTCTGAACATTTACAAATCCAACAGGAGATCAAAGAGAGGAAGAACGGCAATTCTAGAAACAAAAAATTGACCACTTTCTGAAAGGGAGGACCTGTGGAGAAGTGAATCCAAAGTGACAGGAAGATAGACCATGGGAGGAGGGGATGGCTCCCAGCAAGCAGTGGAGCAACTGAGCAGAAAATCAGAACTTTTAAAAGTCTGCAATTTACCAATTTACCCCTGAGGGACATCACACCAGAGGCTAAGTGGGGCTAGAGCACTCACAGGGACAGAACGGTCTTAAGTCCTGTAAGATCACTGAAGGATTGGGGGTGTCTGAGTATCACAGAGCTCACAGGTATTAGATCAGGGAAGCTGGTGACAGAGAAGGAGCCAAGGAGTGAGCTCTCAGCTCAGGGTTACCTCAAACTGTGATTTGTGGCACAGTCAGGCCAATGCTCTTTGAGCAGGGACCCCACAAGTGACAGATCAGGGGAGACCTCCCTGGAAGAGCACAGTGTTCTGCTGGGTTTGGAGATGCCAGGCAGGGCTGTGTGCCAGAGACAGAGACACTTGGTCAAAGACGGGTGAGCTTGGCATGCAGTCTAAGGCCAGGGTGCACTGAGGATTGGGGTGCTGAGCTCTCGGCTCCTCTGGGCCAGATATTGAGAGGCTGCCATTTTCATTCCCGTCCTCCAGAATTCTATGGAAAGTGTTCAGGGAACAAAACTTCCGAGAGTGAACTCGAATAGATAACTTAGCCTGGCCCCTGGCAAGGGCTGAGCAATTCAGCCTAGGGCAAATACACTTGAGAATCATTATAACAGGCCCCTCTCCCAGAATTTCAGCAAGAAATCCAGCCCAGACCAAGCTCACTTATCAAGGAAAATGACAGAATTCCAGGGGAGGAGAAAGTGAAGCAAGGAATTCATGGCTTTCTCTTTATGATTCTTCAGTTTTGCAAAGTTAATTACTTTTTAAATTTTATTTTTTTTCTTATTCTCATTTTTCAACTTTTGCTCTTTCTTCTTTTAATGTTTTTTAACTAGTTTATCTTAACAATAACTTTCATTAAAAAATCTTTTAAGCCTTCATTATTATAGTCATATTTTAGCCTCATTGTATCTAACTTTATTTTCTGTATACACATAGGATCTTTTCTTCTAAAAAATTTTGGGATACAACTTCTTCTAATAGATCAATATATACCCTAAATCTAGCATGGGGCATTGTTCTAATTCTAGTCTCCAGCCTGAGCAAATTCTCTCCACATTTTTTTTCTTTCATTTCCCTACCAACTCACCTTATCAACTCCTTTTTTAAATATTTTTAAAAAATTTTCATCTTTACAGTCATATTCCATCTCTTCATTGTGTTTACCCTTATTTTATATATATAATTAATAATATATTTAATATTATTATTTTATCATTATATTATTATATATTATATTATATATTATATTATATATAATATATTATTATGTTATATTATTATATATTATAATAATATATTAATATATTATTATATTATATCGGTATATTATAATTATATATTATTGCATAATATTATATTATTATTAAATTATGTTGTATTATTGAATTATTGTAGAGAATTTCCCTAATATGGCAAAGGGAACAAGGATCAAAATCCGGGAGGCACAGAGAACCCCCTCAAAATCAATAAGAATAGGTCCACACTCCATCATCTAATGCTAAAATTTACAAGTCTTAGTGGCAAAGAGATAATCTTGAAAGCATCTTGGAAAAATAAGTCTGTAACATACAATGGTAAAAATATAAGATTGGCAGCATACTATGCCACAGAGATCTGGCAGGACAGAAAGAACTGGCAATATATATTCAGAGCATTAAATGAGAAAAACATGCAGCCAAGAATACTATATCCAAAAGGGAGTGAGCATCAAAATTCAGGAGGTTCAAAGAACGCCCCTCAAAATCAATAAGAATAGACCCACACCCCGTCACCTTATAGTAAAATTTACAAGTCTTAGTGACAAAGAGAAAATCCTGAAAGCAGCCTGGGAAAAGAAGTCTGTAACATACAATGGTAAAAATATTAGATTGGCAGCTGACTTATCCACAGAGACCTGGCAGGCCAGAAAGAGCTGGCATGATATTTTCAGAGCACTAAACGAGAAAACATGCAGCCAAGAATACTATATCCAGCTAGGCTATCATTGAAAATAGAAGAAGAGATTAAAAGCTTCCAGGACAAACAAAAACTGAAAGAATTAGCAAACACCAAACCAGCTCTACAGGAAATCTTGAAAGGGGTCCTCTAAGCAAAGAGAGAGCCTACAAATGGTAGATCAGTAAGGAACAGAGACAATATACAGTAACAGTCACCTTATAGGCAATACAATGGCACTAAATTCATATCTCTCAATAGTTACCCTGAATGTTAATGGGCTAAATGCCCCAATCAAAAGACACAGTGTATCAGAATGGATAAAAAAACAAAACCCATCTATATGTTGCTTCCAAGAAACTCATTTTAAGCCTGAAGACACCTCCAGATTTAAAGTGAGGGGGTGGAAAAGAATTTACCATGCTAATGGACATCAGAAGAAAGCAGGAGTGGCAATCCTTATATCAGATCAATTAGATTTTAAGCCAAAGACTATAAAAAGAGATGAGGAAGGACACTATAGCATACTCAAAGGGTCTGTCCAACAAGAAGATCTAACAATTTTAAATATCTATGCCCCTAACATGGGAACAGCCAACTATATAAACCAATTAATAACAAAATCAAAGAAACACATCAATGATAATACAATAACAGTAGGGGAATTTAACACTCCCCTCACTGAAAAGGATAGATCATCGAAGCAAAAGATCAACCAGAAAATAAAAGCCTTAAATGATACACTGGACCAGATGAACATCAGAGATATGTTCAGAATATTCCCTCCAAAGCCACAGAACACACATCATTCTCTAGTGCACATGGAACATTCTCCAGAATAGATCACATCCTGGGTCACAAATCAGGTCTCAATTGGTACCAAAATTTTGGGATCATTCCCTCCATATTTTCAGACCACCATAGCCCTCTACTCAAAGGAGCTGGAAAAAGAACAGCAAAGAAACCCTCAACTCAGCAGGAGAAGAGAAATCATAAAGACCAGAACAGAAATCAATGAAATAGAAGCTAAAAAACCAGTAGAACAATCAATGAAACTAGGAGCTGGATCTTTGAAAGAAATAATAAGATTGATAAACCCCTGGCCAGACATATCAAAAAGAAAAGAGAAAGGGCCCAAATAAATAAAATCATGAATGAAAGAGGAGAGATCACAATTAACACCAAAGAGATACAGACATTTATAAGAACATATTATAAGCAACTATATGCTAGTAAATTGGACAATCTGGAAGAAATGGATGCATTCCTAGAAACACATAAACTGCCAAAACTGAACCAGGAAGAAATAGAAAACCTGAACAGACCCTTAACCAGTAAAGAGATTGAAGCAGTCATCTAAAATTTCCCAACAAACAAGAGCTCAGGGCCAGACGGCTTCCCAGAGGAATTCTACCAAACATTTAAAGAAGAACTAATTCCTATTCATCTGAAACTCTTCCAAGAAATAGAAATGGAAGAAAAACTTTGAAACTCATTTTTTGGGGCCAGCATTACCTTGATCCTCAAACCAGAGAAAAACCCCACCAAAAAAGAGAATTATAGACCAATATCCTTGATGTATACAGATGCGAAAATTCTCACCAAAATACTAGCCAATAGGATCCAACAGCACATTTAAAGGATTATTCACCACGACCAAGTGAGATTTATACCATGCCATGTAAGTTTGGTTCAACATCCACAAATCAATCAATGTGATACAATACATTAATAAAAGAAAGAACAAAAACCAGATGATATTCTCAATAGATGCTGAAAAAGCATTTGACAAAGTACATCATCTTTTCTTGACCAAAACTCTTCAAAGTGTAGGGATAGAGGGTATGTACCTCAATACCATCAAAGCCATCTATGAAAAACCCACCGCAAATATCATTCTCAATGGAGAAAAATTGAGAGTTTTTCCACTAAGGTCAGGAACATGGCAAGGATGTCCATTTATATCACTGCTATTAAACATAGTACTAGAAGTCCTAGTCTCAGCAATCAGGCAACAAAAATAAATAAAAGGCATCCAAATTAGCAAAGAAGAAGTCAAACTATCATTCTTCACAGGTGATATGATACTTTATGTAGAAAACCGAAAAGACTACACTCCAAATCTGCTAGAATTCAGGAATTCAGCAAAGTGTCAGGTTATAAACTCAATGTAGAGAAGTCAGCTGCATTTCTATACACCAACAGCAAGACAGAAGAAAGAGAAATTAAGGAGTCAATCCCATTTATAAAATTGCACCCAAAATCATAAGATACCTAGGAATAAACCTAACCAAAGAGGCACAGAATCTGGATTCAGAAAACTATAAAGTCCTCATGAAAGAGATTGAGGAAGACACAAAGAAATGGAGAAATGTTCCATGCTCATGGATTGGAAGAACAAATATTGTGAAAATGTTTATGCTACCTAAAGCAATCTACAAATTAAGTGCAATCCTTATCAAAGTACCATACTTTTTTCATTTTTTCAAAGATATGGAATAAATAATCCTAAAATTTATATGAAACCAAAAAAGACACTGAATAGCCAGAGAATGTTGAAAAAGAAAGCCGAAGTTGGTGACATCACAATTCCAGACTTCAAGCTCTATTACAAAGCAACACAGTATGGTACTGGCACAAAAACAGACACATAGATCAATGGAACAGAAAAGAAAGCCCAGAAATAGACCCTCAACTCTATGGTCAACTAATCTTTGACAGAGGAAAGAATATCCTTTGGAAAAAAGACAGTCTCTTCAACAAATGGTGTTGGGAGAATTGGACAACCACATGTAGAAAAATGCAACTGGACCATTTTCTTACACCACACACAAAAGTAGACTCAAAATGAATGAAGGACCTCAATGTGAGAAAGGAATCCATCAAAATCCTTGAGGAGAACACAGGCAGCAACCTCTATGACCTCAGCCACAGCAACTTCTTCCGAGGAACATTGCCAAAGGCAAGGGAAGCAAGGGCAAAAATGAACTATTGGGACTTCATCAAGATCAAAAGCTTTTGCACAGCAAAGGAAACAGTTAAAAAAATCAAAGAAAACTGACAGAATGGGAGAAGATATTTGCAAATGACATATCAGATAGAGGGCTAGTGTCCAAAATCTATAAAAAACTTAACAAATTCAATCCTCAGAGAACAAATAATCCAATCAAGTAGGCAGAAGACATGAACACACATTTCTGCAAAGAAGACATCCAGATGGCCAACAGACACATGAATAAGTGCTGAACATCATTTGGTATCAGAGAAATACAAATCAAAACCACAGTGAGATACCACCTTCCACTAGTCACAATGGTTGAAGTTAACAAGTCAGGAAATGACAGATTTTCGTGAGGATGCAGAGATAGGGAAACCCTTGTACATTGTTGGTGGGAATGCAAGCTGGCGCAACCACTCTGGAAAACAGCATAGAGTTTGCTCAAAAAGTTGAAAATAGAGCTATCCTATGACCCAGCAATTGCTCTACTGGGTATTTACCCTAAAGATACAAATGTAGTGATCTGAAGGGGCACGTGCACCCAGATGTTTATAGCAGCAATGTCCATGACAGCCAAACTATGGAAAGAACCTAGACGTCCATCAACAGATGAATGGATAAAGAAGATATTGTGTATATACACAATGGAATACTATGCAGCCATCAAAAGAAATGAAATCTTGCCATTTGTGAGGATATGGATGGAATTAGAGGGTATTATGCTTAGTGAAATAGGTCAATCAGAGAAAGACAATTATATGATATCTCTGATATGAGGAGGTTGAGAGGCAGTGTGGGGTGTTTGGGGGGCGTAGGAAAGGAATAAATGAATCAAGATGGGATTGGGAGGGAGATAAACCATAAGAGACTCTTAATCTCACAAAACAAACTGAGGCTTGCCAGGAGGAGGAGGGTAGGGAGACGGTGGCTGGGTTATGGACATTGGGGAAGATATGTGCTATGGTGAGTGCTGTGAAGTGCAAACCTGGTGAATGACAGACCTGTACCCCTGGGGCTAATACATTATATGTTAATAAAAGAAAATCGACTAAGAACAGATGAAAACAGTAATGTCAGATATAAGGGACAAAAATTGTCAAAGACATGTGGAAAACAAGTAACAAAATTATAGAAGTACCTTTTTATTAGAAGTAACTTCAAATAGGGACGCCTGGGTGGCTCAGTTGGTTAAGCAGCTGCCTTCGGCTCAGGTCATGATCCCAGCGTCCTGGGATCGAGTCCCACATCGGGCTCCTTGCTCAGCAGGGAGCCTGCTTCTCCCTCTGCCTCTGCCTGCCATTCTGTCTGCCTGTGTTCGCTCTCTCCCCCTCTCTCTCTCTGATAAATAAATAAAATCTTTAAAAAAAAAAAAAAAAAAAGAAGTAACTTCAAATATAAATGGATTAAACTCTCCAATCGAAACAGAATGGATAAAAAAATATGATCCAATTATATGCTGCCTGCAAGAGACTCACATTAGATACAAACAAAAAATAGAATGAAAGTGAAAGAATAGAAAAAAGATTTCCACATAAGTAGTAACCAAAAGAGAGCAAGAATGGCTATACCAAAATCAGACAAAATAGACTTTGAATCAAGAAAGTTTATAAGAAAAAGAAGGATATTATATGTTAACAAAATGTTTAATATAGCAAGAAGTTATAACAATTACAAATATTTATGTATCTAATAATAGATCATCAAAATATATGAACATAGAATTGAAGGGAGAAACAGGCACTATTACAATAACATTTGGAGAAGTCAATTCCCTATTCTCAGTAATGGATGCTACAAGCAGACAGAAGATAAATAAGGAAACATAGAACTTGACCAACATAATGAACTAGCTGAGTCTAATAGACGTATACAGAATACTCTACCCAACTACCACAGCATACACATTATTCTCTAGGACACATGGGACAGTTGCTAGAATAGGCCACGTGCTGGGTCACACATAAAGTATCAATAGATTTCAAAAAAAGGTATACAAAATATCTCCTCTGACCTCAGTGGGATGATGTTAGAAATCAAGAACAAAAAGAAAGCTGGAAAATTCACAAATTTTTTGAACTGAAGCCACACTGCTTCATTGTATGTCTGTGCATCCTATGTCAAAGATCATTTGACTATGTTTATTAAAATCTACTTATGAGATCTCTGTTCTGTTCCACTGACTTATTTCTCTATAGTTCTCCAATACCACAGTATCAATTGCTGTAGGTTTATAGTAAATCTTGAATTTGTGTGGCATAAATCCTCCAACTTTGTTTTTCTTCAATATTGTATTAGTCATACTGAGTATTTTGCCTCTCAAAATAAACTTCAAAATCAGTTGTTAACATCAATAAAACTTGCTGGGATTTTGGAATTGTGTTCAATTACATATCAAACTGAGAGGAACTGACATCTTAACAATATTGACCTTCTCTGTACATGAACATGAAACATCTCTCCCTTTACTTTGTTACTTAAGTTTGTTCATCATATTTTCATGATTGGGTCTGTACGATCTTATAAATGTTTTGTTAGGTTTATACCTATATATTTAACCTTCCTGGGTATTAATATAAATGGTATTATGTTTAAATTTCAAATTCTACCTCTCCATTGTTAGAGTGTAGGAATGCAATTGACTTTTAACCTTATATCCTGTAAACTTGCTGCAACTACTTATTAATTTCAAGAGTTCTTTTGTCATTTTTGTTTTGTTTTGTTTTTCTACATAGATGATCATGTTATCTGCAAACAAAAATATTTTTGGTCTTCCTTCATAATCTGTATATTTCTTATTTCCTTTTCTTGCCTTGTTGCATTAGCAGGGATTACCACTGATTTTGATTTTGGTTTTTGTTTCATTCACAAGGTTATTGGGTTCACAATAATATATGAAATTTAATCACTTTTATATTGATAACGGCTTATTTAAAGAGTATATGATTAAAGGGGTTTAACAGTGAGGTATCATCTCAATCTAATGTCAGGTGCATTAGATTCATCCCAAGTTTTTCAACCTCAATTCAAAAATTAAGCTGTATCTTTCAATCCATTCACCCATATTTTAGACTGCTTATCTGGGATGTGTGAGCTATTCTTAGAAGATAAATAGCTTTACATTTCTCAAGAAGATGAGAGATACAAACTGACTATTACTCTCTATTTACAAATGATCTCATGAGAGCAGATAAATTTTCAGGAATTTTAAAGCTGGTTATTTAACATAATTATTAAAATTTGTTTTTAATATTACAATTGTACTGTTTTTTAGGCACTGGGACTATAGCAAAACCTATGGGATGGAAGATTCTGCATTGGACTTGATGTAATGTAAAGCCCCATAAATGTTATATTCCTATCCCTAAAAACTGTTGAAAATCTATTTGACATGAAAAAAAAAAAACTATATGAACATATAATTAAATGATGTCAGAAAGAAAAAGGAATACTCAAGACTCATCACTTTCTTTTTAATCATTAATAGCTGTTTACTCTCACTGAAGTAATTGAACTTTAAGTGCTTGAAGTTATATATATATATATAGAGAGAGAGAGAGAGAGAGAGTCAGTAAGTTGAAGATAGTATAAAATGGAGTGCCTCTGTGTATTATTTCATAACTTCTCATTCGGTAGCTTGAAATTGATTATAGTATGAGTATTTACATCATGGGAAGCACTAAAAATAGGGTTTTGTTGTGTGGTGAGATAATCTTTAATTTACTAGCACACTAAGGCCCATTGTGTTTGTCTTTTACATCTTGCTTATACCTTTTTTTTTCCCCAAATTTTAAGGTGAACTCAGATTTTTCAATATACATAAGCCAATTTTAAAAGATAATAGATTGTCAGATATAATTAAAATTACTCTTGAGAGTGGAAATTTAAAGTGTATGTTAGATATAATTCACCAGTCCTTAAAGCTGGGCTTGCAAAAGCATGAAGATGCATATATATTGTGGTACAGCTGCAAATAAATTTTTTAAAAATCAATATCTAGATTCTCACCTTTTAAATGTATAATTTCCAACAAGTGGTCTGTCTGAAAACATGCCATGATTTATGTCTATTTGCTCCCTCCTCTTTCACAGTAGGCATTCCCCCACTTTTCAGAAGAGATTTGTCCCTTTCTGTCACCTAACTACTTGGTAAAATGCATTTTCTATGTCAAAACTTCCATATTACACTAATGGCAATCTTCCTTGTGAAAGAATACTTGAATTTTAAGGAAGGATTTATGCCAAGAGTGTGATTTATTTATTCAGGCTACCACCTCAAGGTAAGGATTACATTACAATGAGATAACTAAAGTCCTAGAGTTGTCTAGGGCATGACTATTAGCAGGCTTATCTGGAAAGAAAATGAGTTCTGATTTTTTCCTCATGACAGGAAGTTAGACTAATTTGGCTGGTTTGTTTGGCAAAGAAGGTTTACTTTGCCAATTAAGTAACTGTGACATTATCTATAAATTCAGTAAGATAAATCTGCAGCTTCACAATTTCAAGGAAAATATATTTAATGTGCATATACAATACAAAGTATGCTAGAATAAAATCCTTTGCAACTATTTATACTTATGATGAAAAATAATAGATGTCAATTTAAAAATGTATGAGGTGCTTCATAACATTACAAAATTATTTTAAGGTGTTAGTAGAAAAACATTTGAAGATCAATATTATAATCCACAGTTAAATATTGCATGAAAGTGAATATTTTGGGGGTGCCTGGGAGGCTCAGTGGGGTAAACCTCTGCCTTCAGCTCAGATCATGATCTCAGGGTTCTGGGATTGAGTCCCACAATAGACTCTCTGCTCAGCAGGGAGCCTGCTTCCCCCTCTCTTACTCTGCCTGCCTCTCTGCCTACTTGTGATCTCTCTCTGTCAAATAAATAAATAAAATATTTTAAAAATTAATATTTTGATGGTTGATATAATTGTATCCAAATATAAAATTTTATTATTCATCTCAGATGAAAAGGTATATATTTGGAATATTATCATTATCTACTAGCAATAGTTCTAATTTTCTGACAGTTCCAAAAATTAAATACCTCCAATACCACATCTACAAAACTGGTACAATAATATTTATTTACTGACCCAGGATCCTTTGAAGATTATAATTACTTTTTTAGATTTTTGATTAATTATTTTTTTTTCAAAAAATCAAAATGAACTTTCTCTGTGACAGAAATCATACCAGCTTTTGAGATTTAGAAATTAGTCTTTAAAAAAAAATCATTTGGCACTTATGGTAGGTCACATTCTCATTAAACATCAGGCTACAAGCCTCCTTAATATGTTAGGGGTCAAGTCAACTGAAAAAAAAAAAAAAAACAAAACAAAAAACCCTCCACCTGGTCTTGCCATATTTGGGAAATCAGAGTAGGATCATTCCTTCTAAAGACTCACATAAGCTTAGACCCCAGCACTTTTAAAGTGGCTCTGACTGATTAATATTTTTCATTGTGGAGTCTTGCCTTGGAATCATAGAAATGATGCCCTCCGGGTTGAATAAGTATATGGTAATTAACAGATATGTTATAAAATAATTCAAACACAAAAACCAATGAGGTCATTTACTTCCCCCAAATTCTCTAAAAATAACTTCTGAATGTCTGGATCTGACAGATACATATTTATATTAAATAAGCAACACACAGCTGACAATTACTTAGATCATAACTCCTTTTTATGACTCTAAATATGCACATATTCATCAGTTCTCAAATGTACCTTAGAAATTATTAGTCCACTTTTTCCCCAAAATCCTAAGTAATTGTGCTCAAAGTAATAAATTAAAAGTGCATATACTATTTTGCTGATATCCACATGCATTGTTTAATATATATTTCTAAGAAAATATTCATGATAAGTACTTAAAATTAAAACAAATATACATTTATGCAACCAGTGTTTTCATGAGTAGCAATGCATTTACAAATTTTGAAATATATCAGTGACTTATAGAACTATCTTACTATAGAATTTACAATGCTTTCTGAACATTTCTTAGAGAAAGGAGGAAAACAAAGAAGAAAGAAAGCTACTGGTAAAAGGTTCCCACATAACATTAAAAGCCTTTACAAAAGAAAACTTCATAAAATTTTTTTCAAAGTTGCTACTTCATTCTGGGTGACTTCATAGCAATAGGTTTCACTAGATTTTATAATGTTTTCCTGGAAAAGTTTTTACTTAGATTGAGTGCTATGGATTTCTTTTGCAGATAGGCATTTAATGTTCCATTTAAGACATAAACAGAATATAGTATGCCTTGGGATACTGTATTTGAGATTTGTGAATATTTTGTTTGTTGCTATTTTTGTAGTATAGTAACTCCAACTTGTGTATACTAGGTTGTCATTTTAGGGCTGTTGTTTTGTGGGAGATTTTGATATTATATACTTGTAAGATTTTTATTGCTAAAGAATAAAGAATAGGAAACTTTTGCTTTTATACTCGTTTTTTAGTTTATTAGTAGCATCTTAAAAAGTAATGGAAGAGTCTTATCATGGTCAGAATCATAAAAAATTATCTTTAAATAGCAATTTGTAAAAATATATCTTTTAACCATTCTAGTGGAACGTTATGCTGAGAGATGTAGGATATACTGGTTCTGTCTTTGAGTAGGAAGAAATAATTCAAAAGAAAACAAATGTGAAAAAAATATGCTATTTGAATGATTCATTAATTTCCCTTTAAATAATAATACTGCTCTTTGTTGAGCTATAATCTGATATTTTACTATTTTATGCACAGAAATGTGCTCCTATTCATGTCATTAAATAGGAATTTAAATTGCAGCAATATTATTAAGGGGAATATATCCATTACCCATTTTACTATGTTTTATGATATACATGAAGACATTGGAGTATATTACACACTGAGATAATGACAAGATATTTTGCTGTGTGGAATTTTAATGAATAAAATGGCATTTACATTGGTTATTTATCTACTCTTTTATTTAAGGGTAGTATGCCTGTAGTAGTGACCAAGGACTAACACTTTAATCACTTTATACAGACCTAGTGAAGACATTGGCAGGTTAACAGGATAAATCAGAGCTCTTACATCAGTCTCTATCTCACTTCTAAAGAGATTGCTGCAATGTTTGTGACAAATCAAAGATGGGTCCCATCCATGCACATTTGCTTCAGATCTTAAACCACGTCAGTACAAAACCTGACACTGACTTTTAATAGCTATGGGTTCTTGAGCATATTACCTGAGCAACTAACTTTATGTTATTCATATTTATAGAATGCAACATCAAGTAATCACAGAATGCACATTTTTTTTAACTGTATATCAACCATTTTTTAAAGATAGAAACCACATGCTAAACCATTAGGTAAACCTGAATAAATTTTACAAGATTGAGATCTTACAGAGCATATTTTCTGATCACAACATAATTAAATTAAAAAGCACAATAAGAGAGCACCTGGGTGGCTCAGCCAGTTAAGCATCCAACTCTTGATTTTGGTTCAGGTTATGATCTCAGTGTTGTGAGGCCAAGCCCTGTGTCTAGCTCCACACTGGGCACAGAGCCTGCTTAAGACTCTCCCTCTGACTCTCCTTCTGTCATTCCTCTCCCCACCATGCTAAAAATAATTAATTAATGAATTAAAATTTAAAAATAATAATAAATAAATCACATTAAGAGATCTAGAAAATCCACAATTATTTGGAAATTGACCACATACTTTTATATAAATCAAATGCCAAAGAAGAAAAACACAAGGAAAAATAGAAATCACTTCAAGTTGAACAGAAATTTAAACACAAAGATAAAAATTTATAAAATACAGTAGAAAAGGAAGAGCAAGATGGTGGAGGAGTAAGAGACCTAATTATCATCAGGTCCCAGGAGTCCAGCTAGATGGTTACCAAACCATTCTGAATCCTACAAATGCAACAGAAGATTAAAGAGAAGAGCAGCACTCCTAAGAACATAAAACTGATGACTTTCTGGAAGATAGGACATGCAGAGATGTGAATCTGAGGTGATATATGGGAAGATAAATCATGAGCAGAGGGACTGGCTTCCTGCAAGTGGTAGAGCAGCAGAGCACAAAATCAGAACTTTTGGAAGTCTGCTCCACTGAGGGACATCACTCCAGAGGAAAACCGGGAGTAGAGTCCTCGTGGGGACAGTGTGGTCTCAAATTCCTCTGGGTCAGAGAAAGACTTGGGGTGGGGCACTTGGGTGGCTCAGTGGGTTAAGCCTCTGCCTTCAGCTCAGGTCATGTCTCAGGGTCCTGGGATCAAGCCCTGCATCTGACTCTCTGCTCAGCAGGGAACCTGCTTCCCCCTCTCTCTCTGCCTGCCTCTCTGCCTACTTACGATCTCTCTCTGTCAAATAAATAAATAAAAATATTAAATAAAGAAAGACTAGGAGTGCCTGAGCATAGCAGAGATCCCAGGTATTAGAGGAGGGAATCCAGATGCAAGATGGAGCCAAGGAGTGGGCTCTTAGCTTGGGGATGCCATGAACTGTGATCCCCAGCACAACTGAGCCACTGGTCTTTGAATGGGATCCTACAGGAGGCAGATCCAGAGAGATTTACCTTTCTCTCGCCAAAGAGAGTGGCATGGGAGTGCACAGCAGGAATATGCTTGGTTTGGAGACTCCAAACACAGCTGTGTGCCAGAGATAGAAATACTCAGTTATAGGCTTGGAGAGCACGGAGTGCAGCCAGAGATCAGGGAGAGAGGATTGATTGACTCCTTTTCTCTGAGGGTGCATTGAGGAGTGAGGCCCCAAGCTTTCAGCTATGGGGCTGGAGACTGAGAGGCCTCCATATTCATTCCCATCCTCCAAAGCTGTACGGAAAGTATTTGGGGGAACAAAAGCTCCCAAGAGCAAAACTGGGCAGATTACTTAGCCTGGTCTCTGGCAAGGAAAAAGCATTTCCACCTTGGGCAAAGGCATTTGGGAATCATTGCAACAGGCTCCTCCCCCAGAAGATCAAAAAGAACATTCAGCCAAAACCAAGTACACTGATCAGTGAGAACTGCAAAGCATCAGAGTTATGGGAATGTAGCACATAGAATTCATGTCTTTTCCACATGATTCTTCAGTCTTTCAAAGTTAAATTTTTTAAACATTATCTTTTCTTATTCTATTTTTAAAATTTTTAGCTTTTGTATTTTAATGTTTTTAAATATTTTATCAAAACCTTTTTAAAAATCTTTTTAATTTTCATTGTTATAGCCATATTCTATCCCTTCATTGTATTTAACCTAATCTTTTGTATACATATAGGTTTCTCTTTCTTTAAAATTTTGGGATACAGTTTCTTCTAACAGATCAAAATATATTCTACATCTAGCACATGGCTATGTTCTAGTCTCCACTCTGATCACATTCTTTTCTCTATATCTTTTTTTTTTTTTTTTTTACTTTTCAACCAACTTCTTTTCTTAACAATTCCTTTTTTAGAATTTTTCAAATTTTCATCTTTACAGCCATATTCCATTCTTTCATCATGTTTACAATTATTTTTGTGTGTGTGTGTGTTTCTTTCTTTAAGATTTTTGGAGGTAGTTTCGTCTAACATACCAAAATACACCCCAAATCAAGTGTATGGTTATATTCTATTCACAGTCTAATATATATACATATATATCTATACATCCCCCACCCCAGCTTTCGGTCTCTTCTGATTTGGTTAGTGTATATTTTTTCTGGGATCATTGCTATGCTTTTAGTATTTAGTTCTCTCATTCATCTATTCTTATCTGGATAAAATGACAAGGCAGAAAAACTCACCTCAAAAAAAAAAAAAAAAAGAACAAGAGGTAATAACAATGGGGCTATGGACCTAATCAATACAGACATTAGTATGAAAGTTCAGAGTGATAGTTATCAAGGTGTTAGCTGGGCTGGATAAAAGCATGGAAGATACTAGAGAATCTCTTTCTGGAGAAACAAGAAATCCGTCTTTGGGTAATAAAGGAATTAAAATATAACCAAGTTGAAATGTTTAAAAAAGCTATTAAAGAGATGAAATAAAAATTGAGACTCTTACTGCTAGGATAAATGAGGGAGAAGTGAGAATTAGTTGTATAGAAGATTAAATGATGGAGAATAAAAAGCTGAGAAAAAAAGAGATAAATGGTTTCTGGATCATAAGGGTAGAATTCGAGATATAAATGATACCATAAGACCAAACAATATTAGAATAACTAGGATCCCAGAAGAAGAAGAAAGATAAAGAGGCGCAAAAGGTATATTGGAACAAATTATGGTAGAGAATTTCACTAATTTGGCGAAGGAAACAGACATCAAAATCCATGAGGAGCAGAGAAGCCCCCTCAAAATCAATAAAAATAGGTCAACACCCCATCATCTAACAGTAAAACTTACAAGTCTCAGTGACAACGAGAAAATCCTGAAAGAATTTTGGGATAAGAGGTCTGTAACATACAATGGTAGAAATAATTGATTGGCAATAGACATATCTAGAGACCAGGCAGGCCAGAAAGGACTGACATAATACATTCAGAGCACTAAATGAGAAAAACATGCAGCCAAGAATGCTATATCCAGCGAGGCTGTCACTGAAATAGAAGGAGAGATAAAAAGCTTCCAGGACAAAAGGAAACTAAAAGAATTTGCAAACACCTATGGCATATATTGAAAGGGGTCCACTAAGCAAAGAGAGGGCCTAAAAGTAACAGACCAGAAAGGAACAGAGACAATACATAGTAACAGTCACCTTACAGGCAATACAATGGCACTAAATTCATATCATTCAGTAGTTACCCTGGATGTAAATGGGCTAAATGGCCCAATAAAAAGACACAGGATTTCAGAAAGGATAAAAGAACAGGACCCATCCATTTACTGTCTACAAGAAACTCATTTCAGATCCACAGTTACCTCCAGATTTAAAGTGAGGGGTGGAAAACAATTTGTCATGCCAGTGGACATGAAAAGCAAGCTGGGGTGGCAGTCTTTATATCTGATAAATTAGATGTTAGGCCAAAGACTATAATAAGAGATGAGGGAGGACAATATATTATACTTAAAGGGTCTGTCCAACAAGAAGCTCTAACAATTTAAAATATCTATGCCCCTAACATGGGAGCAGTCAATCATATAAACCATTAACAACAAAATCAAAGAAACACATGGCCAATAGTACAATGATAGTAGGGGACTTTAACACCCCCCCTTAATGAAATGGACAGATCATCTAAACAAAAGATCAACAACGAAATAAAGGCTTTATATGCCATACTGGAACGCATGAACATCACAGATAATATTCAGAACATTCCATCTCAAAGCAACAGAATATATATTCTTCTCTAGTGCACATGGAACATTCTCCAGAATAGATCACATCCTGGGCCACAAATCAGGTCTCAACCAGTACTGAAAGATTGAGGTCATTCCCTGCGTATTTTCAGACCACGGTGCTTTGAGACTAGAACTCAACCACAAGAGGAAGTTGGAAAGAACTCAAATACATGGAGACTAAAGAGCATCCTACTAAAGAATAACTGGGTCAATCAGGAAATTAAAGAAGAATTGAAAAAAATCACGGAAATGAAAATGAAAGGACAACTGTAGAAAATCCTTGGGACACAGCAAAGGTGGTCCTGAGAGGAAAGTACATAGCATTACAGGCTTGTTTCAAGAAAACAAGAAAGGTCTCAAGGGTACAACCTAACACTATACCTAAAGGAGCTAGAGAGAGAACAGCAGAGAAAGCCTAACTTTAGCAGGAGAAGAGAAATCATAAAGATCAGAACAGAAATCAATGAAATAGAAAGCAAAAGAACAGTAGAACAGAGCAATGAAACTAGGAGATAGTTTCTGAAAGAATTAATAAGACTGTTAAACCCCTGGCCAGGCTTATCAAAAAAAGAAGAGAAAGGACCCGAATAAATGAAATCATGAGTGAAAGAGGAAGATCACAACCAACACCAACAAAATACAAACAATTATAAGAACATATTATGAGCAACAATATGCCAAAAAATTAGGCAATCAGGAGGACATGGATGCATTCCTAGAGATATGTAAACTACCAAAACTGAACCAGGAAGAAGTAAAAAACCTAAACAAACCCATAACCAGTAAGGAGATTGAAGCAGTCATCAAAAATCTCCAAACAAACAAGAGCCCAGGGTTGGATGGCTTCCCAGGGGAATTCTACCACATATTTAAAGAAGAATTAATACTTATTCTCCTGAAACTGTTCCAAAAAAATAGAAATGGCAGGAAAACTTCCAAACTCATTTTATGAGGCCTGCATTACCTTGATCCTAAAACCAGACAAAAAACCCTATCAAAAAATAGAATTACAGACCAATATCTTTGATGAACACGGATACAAAAATTCTCACCAAAATACTAGCCAATAGGATCCAAGAGTACTTTAAAAGGATTGTTCACTATGACCAGGTGGGATTTCCTGGGCTGCAAGGTTGGTTCTACATCCATAAATCAATGTGATACAATACATCAATAAGAAAAAGAACAAGAACCACATGATACTCTCAATAGATCCTGAAAAAGTATTTGACAAAGTACAGCATGCCTTCTTGAACAAAACTCTTCACAGTGCGGGGATAAAGGGTACACACTTCAATGTCCTCACAGCCACCTATGAAAAACCCACAGTGAATATTGTTCTCAATGGAAGAAAAACTGAGAGCTTTTCCTCTAAGGTCAGAAACATGGCAGGGATGTCCACTATCTCCACTGATATTCAACATAGTACTAGAAGTCCTAGCCTCAGCAATCAGACAACAAAAAGAAATAAAGGACATCCAAATTGCAAAGAAGAAGTTAAACTATCACTCTTTCCAGGTGATATGATTCTGTATGTAGAAAACCCAAAAGACTCCACTCCAAAACTGCTAGAACTCATACAGAAATTCAGCAAAGTGTCAGGATATAAAATTAATGCACAGAAGTCAGTTGCATTTCTATACCAACAGCAAGACAGAAGAAAAAGAAATTAAGGAGTAAATCCCATTTATAATTGCACCCCAAACCATAAGATACCTAGGAATAAACCTAACCAAAGAGGCAAAGAATCTGTACTCAGAAAATTTAAAGGACTCATGAAAGAAATTGAGGAAGACATAAAGAAATGGAAAAATGTTCCATGCTCATGGATTGGAAAAACAAATATTGTGAAAATGTTTATGCTACCTAAAGCAATCTACACATTTAATGCAATTCCTATCAAAATACCATCCATTTTTTTCAAAGAAATGGAATAAATAATCCTAAAATTTATATAGAACTAAATAATCCTAAAATTTATATAGAACTAAAAAAAACACTGAAGAGCCGGAAGAATGTTGGAAAAGAAAACCAAAGTTGGTGGCATCACAATTCCAGACTTCAAGCTCTATTACAAAGCAACACAGTATGGTACCGGCACAAAAATAGACACATAGATCAAAGGAACAAAAAAGAAAGCCCAGAAATAGACCCTCAACTCTATGGTCGACTAATCTTTGACAGAGCAAGAAAGAATGTCCATTGGAAAAAAGACAGTCTCTTCAACAAATGGTGTAAGGAGAATTGGACAATCACATGTAGAAAAATGCAACTGGACCATTTCCTACACCACACACAAAAATAGACTCAAAATGGATGAAAGACCTCAATGTGAAACAGGGATCTATCAAAATCCTTGAGGAGAACACAGGCAGCAACCTCTTCGACCTTAGCCACAGCAACTTCTTCCTAGAAATAGTGCCAGAGGCAAGGGAAGCAAGGACAAAAATGAACTATTGGAACTTCATCAAGATTAAAAGCTTTTGCCCAGTAAAGGAAACAGCCAACCAAACCAAAAGACAACTGACAGAATGGGAGAAGCTATTTTCAAATGACATATCAGGTAAAGAGCTAGTACCCAAAATCTATAAAGAACTTAACAAATTCAACTCTCAGAGAACAAATAATCCAATCAAATAGGCCGAAGACATGATCAGACATTTCTTTTTTTTTTTTAAGATTTTATTTATTTATTTGACAGATAGAGATCACAAGTAGGCAGAGAAGCAGGCAGAGAGAGAGAGTGGAGGAAGCAGGCCTTGCACAGAGCAGAGAACCCCATGTGGGGCTCGATCCCAAGACCCTGCGATCATGACTGGAGCTGAAGGCAAAGGCTTTAACCCACTGAATCACCCAGGTGTCCCTGAACAGACATTTCTGCAAAGACATTTAGATGGCCAACAGACACATGAAAAAATGCTGAACACCACTTGACATCAAGGAAATACAAATCAAAACCACAGTGAGATACCACCTCACACCAGTCAGAATGGCTAAAATTGACAGGTCAGGAAACCACAAGATGTTGGCGAGGATGCACAGAAAGGAGAACCCTCCTGTGCTTTTGGTGGGAATGCAAGCTGGTGGAGCTAATCCAGAAAAACAGTCTGGAATTTCCTCAAAAAGTTGAAAATAGAGCTACCCTATGACCCAGCAATCACACTACTGGATATTTACCCAAACAAATGTAGTGATCCAAAGGGAAGGGGCACATGTACCTAAATGCTTATAGCAACAATGTCCACAATAGCCAAACTATGGAAATAACCTAGATGTCCATCAACAGATGAATGGATAAAAAAGATGTTGTATATACATACAATGGAATACTATGCAGTTATCAAAAAAGAAAAGAAAAGAAAAGAAATCTTGCCATTTGCAAGCATGTGGATGGAACTAGAGGGTATTAGGCTGAGCAAAATAAATCAGTCAGAGAAAGACAATTATCATATGATCTCCCTGATATGAGGAATTTGAGAGGCAAGGCAGTGGCTTTTGGGGGTGGGGGGGGGATGAAACAAGATAGGGCCAGGCAGGGAGACAAACCATAAAAGACTCTTAATCTCTGGAAACAAACTGAGGGTTGGTAGGGATTTGGGGGGAGGGATAGGATGGCTGAATTATAGACATTGGAGAAGATATGGGCTATGATGAGTGCTGTGAATTGTGTACGACATGATTCACAGATCTGTACCCCAGAAGCAAACAATACATTATATGCTAGCAAAACAAATAAATAAATAAAGTGTGTTTTTTTTTTTAATGCAGTAGAATAGTGTTCAAAAAAAATTCTTAGCTATAAATGAAATTCTTATATTAGGAAAAAAATGATTAAAATTAATGAAATAATTCTAGAAAGGAGGGAAAAGGATCAACTTAAGTCCAGAGAAGTTAGAAGAAAAAAATAAAGATAAGAGCTGAAATATAAAAGGGAATGATGATGGGAAAATTAATAAAGCAAAAGGTGGTTCTTTAAAAGAGATGAATACAACTCATAAACTTTAAAAAGACTAATCAAGAAATAAAGAAAAAAAAACAATTTCTAATATCAAGAATGAAAGAAGAAATTTTACTAGAGACACTATATGCAAGTCAAGGATAAGAAGAGAACCTAAGAAAAATTTCATTCCAATATAAACCACTTAGATGAAATAGGAAATTTCCTTGAAAGACAAACTTATCAAAACTAACAAAGGAAGAAATGGAACTAGCCATATTTGAAAGAAATTTAATTTGTAAATTAAAAGCAAACAATCAAAAATCAAGCCAAAGAGAAAGGAAGACTTCTTAAAAAAAATTCAAAGCCCAGATGGCTTCACTGGTTGATTTCATATATGTATGGAAAAATGAATAATGATTTCCCAAAATATCTTTGAATAGTAAAGGAGAAAGAAATAATTTCTTATTTGAAAAAGCTGAACCTGAAAACAGCATGAACTTGACCAGGACACCAAAAGGAACAAACTGCCTGTCAATATTCCGTATAAAGAAAGAGGTCAATGCCTAATAACATAGTAGCCAGGAAAATCTGGCAATATATAAGGAGATAGACATCATGAACCAGTGGGGTTTATCTCTGGATTAAAAGCTTATTTTAGTTTAGGAAGACAGTGTAATTTACCAGATTAACAAAACTGAAAAATCGTGTGATTTTACCACCCAAGTAATATGAAGCTATTAGCAAACTAGGAACAAATATTTATCCTCAATCTGATTTTAAAAATCTATTAAAAAATTAAACTGGAATAAATTAAAGCTAATAGTAAGATGTTAAAATATAGAACGCTTTCTCCCTAAGAGGCAAAGAAATAGTATCACTACTTCTATTACACATTGTACTGGAATCCAACCAATAAAATATGATGAAACAAGCAAACAAAAAGAAACATATTTAAAATGATTTTTTTGGTGTGTCTGGGTGGCTCATTTGATTGAGCAGAGCCCCACTCAGCAAGAAGTCTCCTTGTCCCTCTGCCCCTCCCCTTTCTCAAATAAATTGAATCTTAAAAATATCAAATGTATTTTTTTTTCATAGAGACTATAAACTATAGAGGACAAACAGAGGGTTGCTGGAGGGGAGGTGGGTGGGGGGGATGGGCTCAATATGTAAAGGATATTAAGGAAAGCAATTGTAAGAAGCATTGGGTGTTATATATAAGTGATGCATCACTAAATTCTGCTCCTGTACCAATATTAAAGTATATTTTAACTAACTAGAATTTAAATAAAAACTTGAAACAAAAAGAGCTTCCAAGACTGGCAAGGTTTACAACAATATGTGACCACCATGCCTGTACTACAAGAAATATTAAGTGGGGTTCTATAAAAGAAGAAAGAACCCAAGAGTGTCACAGAACAGAAATTTTCAGAGACAATCTATAGAAACAAGAACTTCACAGGCAACATAATGTCAATAAAAACGTATCTTTCAATAATCACACCCAATGTTAATGGCCTAAATGCTCCCATAAAATGGGCACAGGGTTGCAGATTTGATAAAACAATAGGACCCATCCATATGTTGTCTACAAGAGACCCATTTTGAACCTAAGGATACATCCAGACTGAAAGTAAAAGGATGTGAAAGTGAAGCATCTTTTATGCCAATGGACCTCAAAAGAAAGCTGGGGTAGAAATTCTTATATCAGATAAATTAGATTTTAAACTAAAGATTGTAGTCAGAGATAAAGAAGGACACTACATCATTCTTAAAGGGTCTATCAACCAAGAAGATCTAACAATTGTAAATATTTATGCCCCCAAAACAGGAGCAGCCAACTACATAAGACTTTTTTTTTATGATTTTATTTATTTATTTGACAGAGAGAGATCATGAGTAGGTAGAGAGACAGGCAGAGAGAGAGAGGAGGAAGCAGGCTCCCTGCTGAGCAGAAAGCCCAATGTGGGACTCAATCCTAGGACCCCGAGATTATGACCTGAGCCAAAGGCAGAGGCTTAACCCACTGAGCCACCCAGCCACCCCCCAAAAGACAACTTTTAATGAAGATAAAGAGTCATATTGGTATGAATATATTAATAGTAGGAGATCTTAACATGCCACTGTCAGTAATAGATCATCCAAGCAGAAAATCAATAAAGAAACATGGAGCACTTAATGACACATTGGATCAGATGGACCTCATAGATATATACAGAACATTGCACCCTAAAACAGCAGAATACTTATTCTTCTCAAATGCCCATGGAACTCTCTCTAGAACATACTGGGTCACAAATCAGGGCTCAACCAATACCAAAAGACCGAGATTATTCCCTGCATATTCTCAGACCACAATGCTTTAAAACTGGAACTCCACCACAAGAAAAAGTTTGGAAGGAATTCAAACACTTGGAAGCTAAAGACCACCCTGGTTAAGAATGTTTGGGTCAACCCAAGATTCAAAGAAGGACTTAAACAATTCATGGAAACCAATGAGAATGAAGACACTTTGGTCCAAAACCTATGGGATACAGCAAAAGTGGTCCTAAGGGGCAAATACTTAGCCACCCAAGCCTCCATCAAAAAAATTGAAAGATCAAAAATACACCAACTCTCTTAACACCTTAAAGAACTGGAGAATCAACAACAAATTAAGCCAAGCCCACATACAAGAAGGGAAATAATCAAGATTAGAGCAGAGATCAAAAAGATAGAAGCAAGAGATACAATAGAACACATTAACAAAACTAGAAGCTGGTTCTTGGAAGAATCAATAAGATCGATAAACCATTGGCCAAACTAATCCAAAAGAAAAGAGAGATGTCCCAAATTAATAAAATTATAAATGAAAAGGGAGAGATCACAACTAACACCAAGGAAATGGAAATAATCATCAGAAATTATTATCAACAGTTATATGTCAATAAGTTAAACAACCTAGATGAAATGGATATATTCCTGGAAACCTATAAACTTTGAAAACTGAATTCAGGAAGAAACTGATAACCTGAATGGACCAATATTTAGTGATGAGATTGAAACAGTGATCAAAAACCTCCTAAAAAACAAGAGCCCAGGACCTGATGGATTCCCTGGAGAATTCTACCAAACATTTAAAGAAGAAATAATACCTATTCTCCTGAAGCTGTTTCAAAAAATAGAAACAGAAGGAAAACTTCCAGACTTTTTTTTAAAAAAAATTTATTTATTTGACAGACAGAGATCACAAGAGGCAGGCAGAGAAAGAGGGGAAGCAGGCTTCCCGATGAGCAGCGAGCCCTATGAGGGTCTTGATCCCCCGAGCCTGAGATCATGACCTGAGACAAAGGCAGAGGCTTAACCCACTGAGCCACCCAGGGGCCCTGAAGCTTTTGATCTTGATGAAGTCCCAAAAGTTCATTTTCACTTTTGTTTCATTGCCTTTGGAGACATACCTTAAAAGAAATTGCTGTGGCCAGTGTCGAAGAGATTATTGCCTATATTCTCCTGTAGGATTTTAATAGATTCCTGCCTCACATTGAGGTCTTTTATCCATCCTGAGTTTGTCTTTCTGTATGGTGTAAGAGAATGGTTGAGTTTCATTCTTCTACATGTAGCTGTCCAATTTGCCCAGCACCATTTATTGAAGAGACTGTCTTTTTTCTACTGTATGTTTTTTTCCTGCTTTGTTGAAGATTCTTTGACGATAAAGTTGAAGGTCCATATCTGGGCTTTCTACTCTGTTCCACTGGTCTACGTGTCTGTTTTTGTGCCAGTACCATGCTGTTTTGATGATCACAGCTTTGTAGTAATCACGCAACATGATGCCCCCAATTTTGTTTTACTTTTTCAACATTTTCTTAGCAATTTAAAGTCTCTTCTGGTTCCATACAAATTTTAGGATTGTTAGTTGCAGCTCTTTGAAAAGTGCCGGTGGAATTTTGATTGAAATGGCATTGAAAGTATACATTGCTCTAGGCAGTATAAACATTTTAACAATGTTTATTCTTCTGATCCATGAGCATGGAATGGTCTTCCATCTTTTTGTGTCTTCTTCAATTTCTTTTATGAATGTTCTCTAGTTCCTCGAGTACAGATTCTTTACCTCTTTGGTTTGGTTTATTCCAGGTATCTTATGGTTTTTGGTGCTATAGTAAATGGAATTGGTTCTCTAATTTCCCTTTAGGTATTTTCATTGTTACCGTATAAGAAAGCAACTGATTTCTGCACATTGATTTTGTATCCTGCCACATTACTGAATTGCTATATCAGTTCTAACAGTTTGGGAGTGGAGTCTTTTGGGCTTTCCATATGAAGTATCAGGTATCTGTGAAGAGAGAGAGTTTGACGACTTCTTTGACAATTTGGATACCTTTTATTTCTTTTTGTTATCTGACTGTTGTTGCTAGGACTTCTAGTACTATGTTGAACAACAGTAGTGAGAGTGGACATCCTTGTCATGTTCCTGATCTCAAAGGGAAGGCTGTCAGCTTTTACCCATTGAGGATGATATTCACTGTGGGTTTTTCATAGATGGATTTTGTGAAGTTGAGAAATGTTCCCTCTATCCCTATACTTTGAATCATTTTAATGAGAAATGGATGCTGTATCTTGTCAAATGCTTTTATCCATCAATAGAGAGGACCATGTGGTTCTTTACTCTTCTCTTATTGATTTGTTCTATCACATTGATTGATTTGCAAACGTTGAATCACTCTTAAATCCCATGGGTAAATCCCACCTGGTCATGGTGCATAGTCTTAATGTACTGTTGGATCCTATTAGCTAGAATATTGTTGAGAATTTTAGCATCCATATTCATTAGGGATATTGGTCTGAAATTTCCTTTTTGTTGGGGTCTTTGCCTGGTTTGGGATCAGGGTAAATCATAAAAAGAGTTTGGGGGCGCCTGGGTGGCTCAGTGGGTTAAAGCCTCTGCCTTCGGCTCAGGTCATGATCTCAGGGTACTGGGATCAAGACCCACATCGGGCTCTCCATTCAGAAGGGAGCCTGCTTCCCTCTCTCTCTCTGCCTGCCTCTCTGCCTGCTTGTGATCTCTCTCTCTGTCAAATTAAAAAAAAAAAAATCAAAAGCTTCTGCACTGCAAAGGAAACAGTCAACAAAACAAAGAGGCAACTCAAGGAATGGGAGAAGATATTTGCAAATGACACTACAGACAAAGGGCTGATATCCAAGATCTATAAAGAACTCCTCAAACTCAACAAACACAAAACAGATAATCATGTCAAAAAATGGGGAGAAGACTTGAACAGACACTTCTCCAAAGAAGACATGCAAATAGTTAACAGACATATGAAAAAATGTTCATCATCATTAGCCATCAGGGAGATTCAAATCAAAACCACATTGAGATACCAGATTACACCAGTTAGAATGGTCAAAATCAAAACAATGAACAATAAGTGTTGGAGAGAATGTGGAGAAAGGGAAACCCTCTTACACTGTTGGTGGGACTGCAATTTGGTGCAGTCACTTTGGAAAACAGTGTGGAGATTCTTCAAAAAATTAAAAATGGAGCTACCCTATGACCCTGCAATTGCACTACTGAGAATTTGCCTCAAAGGTACAGATGTAGTGAAAAGAAGGGCCATCTATACCCCAATGTTCAAAGCAGTAGTGGCCACAGTTGCCAAAATGTGGATAGAACAAGATGCCCTTCAAAGGACGAAAGGATAAAGAAGATATGGTCCATATATACAACAGAGTTTTATGTCCCCATCAGAAAAGAGGAATACCCAACTTTTATATCAACATGGATGGGACCAGAAGAGATTATGCTGAGTGAAATAAGTCAAGCAGAGAGAGTCAATTATCATATGGTTTCACTTGCTTGTGGAGCATAAGGATAACATGGAGGACATTGGGAGATGGAGAGAAGTGAGTTGGGGGAAATTGGAAGGGGAGACAAACCATGAAAGACTATGGACTCCGAGAAACAAACTGAGGGTTCTGGAATGGAGAAGGGTGGGGGTTGGGTGATCCTGGTGGTGGGTATTATGGAGGGCACGTATTGCATGGAGCAGTGGGTGTGGTGCATAAACAATGAATTTTGGAGCACTGAAATTTTTTAAATGAAATAAAATTAAAGAAAAATAAATGGTATTATAATAAAACAAAAAACACTGAAACAAAAAATAAAAATAAAAATATGAAAAGATAATTCTAAAAATTAAAGAAAATTTACCCATATTAAATAGTTAATTTATCTAGGCAGCAGCACATAAGATGACTATACAAACATCAACAAAAATAATGACAATAATATAAATTTTGTATGTATAAACAAAAAATCTTAAATTCAATTTAAAATAATGCTATTTATTATAGCAATCAATATAACATAATATGGGGGTGTCTGGGTGGCTCAGTAGGTTAATCATCTGCCTTGGACTTGGGTTATGATCCCAGGGTGCTGGGATGGAGTCCTCCATGGAGCTCCCTGCTCAGTGGGGAGCCTGCTTCTCCCTCTTCCTCTATGGATTCTCGTGCTTATGTGCTCTCTGTCATTAAATAAATAAAATATCTTTTAAAAATCACACATAAAACACATAATATAATTATGAATAAATGTATCAAAATATGTTTTTACAGACCTCTACATTGAACAGTGTTGAGATTCTTAACACTGTTGAGAAAAATCTAAGACCTTAAAAAGTTATATATACTCATAAATAAGACTATGAAGTTTAGTTAAGATGTTAATTTCCCCAAAATTGATCTATAGATTCAACAAAATCCTGACCATATCCCCACAGATTTTTTTTTCTTTTTGGGAGGTAGAAATTAATAAGATGACTGTAACATTTTTGTTCTTTTTTATTTATTTATTTATTTTTTTAATTTTTATTTTTTATAAACATATATTTTTATTCCCAGGGGTACAGGTCTGTGAATCACCAGGATTACACACTTCACAGCACTCACCAAAGCACATACCCTCCCCAATGTCCACAATCCCACCCCCTTCTCCCAAACCCCCTCCCCCCAGCAACACTCAGTTTGTTTTGTGAGATTAAGAGTCACTTATGGTTTGTCTCCCTCCCAATCCCATCTTGTTTCATTTATTCTTCTCCTACCCACTTAAGCCCCCATGTTGCATCACCACTTCCTCATATCAGGGAGATCATATGATAGTTGTCTTTCTCTGCTTGACTTATTTCGCTAAGCATGATACGCTCTAGTTCCATCCATGTTGTCGCAAATGGCAAGATTTCATTTCTTTTGATGGCTGCATAGTATTCCATTGTGTATATATACCACATCTTCTTGATCCATTCATCTGTTGATGGACATCTAGGTTCTTTCCATAGTTTGGCTATTGTGGACATTGCTGCTATAAACATTCGGGTTCACGTGCTCCTTTGGATCACTACGTTTATATCTTTAGGGTAAATACCCAGTAGTGCAATTGCTGGGTCATAGGGCAGTTCTATTTTCAACATTTTGAGGAACCTCCATGCTGTTTTCCAGAATGGCTGCACCAGCTTGCATTCCCACCAACAGTGTAGGAGGGTTCCCCTTTCTCCACATCCTCGCCAGCATCTGTCATTTCCTGACTTGTTGATTTTAGCCATTCTGACTGGTGTGAGGTGATATCTCATTGTGGTTTTGATTTGTATTTCCCTGATGCCGGGTGATATGGAGCACTTTTTCATGTGTCTGTTCGCCATCTGGATGTCTTCTTTGCAGAAATGTCTGTTCATGTCCTCTGCCCATTTTGTGATTGGATTATTTGTTCTTTGGGTGTTGAGTTTGCTAAGTTCTTTATAGATTCTGGACACTAGTCCTTTATCTGATATGTCGTTTGCAAATATCTTCTCCCATTCTGTCAGTTGTCTTTTGATTTTGTTAACTGTTTCCTTTGCTGTGCAAAAGCTTTTGATCTTGATGAAATCCCAATAGTTCATTTTTTCCCTTGCTTCCCATGCCTTTGGCGTTGTTCCTAGGAAGATATTGCTGCGGCTGAGGTTGAAGAGGTTGCTGCCTGTGTTCTCCTCAAGGATTTTGATGGATTCCTTTCACACATTGAGGTCCTTCATCCATCTTGAGTCTATTTTTGTGTGTGGTGTAAGGAAATGGTCCAATTTCATTTTTCTGCATGTGGCTGTCCAATTTTCCCAGCACCATTTATTGAAGAGGCTGTCTTTTTTCCATTGGACATTCCTTCCTGCTTTGTTGAAGATCAGTTGACCATAGAGTTGAGGGTCTATTTCTGGGCTCTCTATTCTATTCCATTGATCTATGTGTCTGTTTTTGTGCCAGTACCATGCTGTCTTGATGATGACAGCTTTGTAATGGAGCTTGAAGTGCGGAATTGTGATGCCACCAACGTTGGCTTTCTTTTTCAATATCCCTTTGCCTATTCGAAGTCTTTTCTGGTTCCATATAAATGTTAGAATTACTTGTTCCATTTCTTTGAAAAATATGGATAGTACTTTGATAGGAATTGCATTAAATGTGTAGATTGCTTTAGGTAGCATAGTCATTTTCACAATATTTATTCTTCCAATCCAGGAGCATGGAACATTTTTCCATTTCTTTGTGTCTTCCTCAATTTCTTTCATGAGTACTTTATAGTTTTCTGAGTATAGATTCTGTGTCTCTTTGGTTAGGTTTATTCCTAGGTATCTTATGGTTTTGGGTGCAATTGTAAATGGGATTGACTCCTTAATTTCTCTTTCTTCTGTCTTGCTGTTAGTGTAGAGAAATGCAACTGATTTATGTGCATTGATTTTATATCCTGACACTTTACTGAATTCCTGTACAAGTTCTAGCAGTTTTGGAGTGGAGTCTTTTGGGTTTTCCACATATAGTATAATATTATCTGCAAAGAGTGATAATTTGACTTCTTCTTTGCCGATTTGGATGCCTTTAATTTCCTTTTGTTGTCTGATTGCTGAGGCTAGGACCTCTAGTACTATGTTGAATAGCAGTGGTGATAATGGACATCCCTGCTGTGTTCCTGACCTTAGCGGAAAAGCTTTCGGTTTTTCTCTATTGGGAATGATATTTGCGGTGGGTTTTTCATAGATGGCTTTGATGATATTGAGGTATGTGCCCTCTATCCCTACACTTTGAAGAGTTTTGATCAGGAAGGGATGCTGTACTCTGTCAAATGCTTTTTCAGCATCTATTGAGAGTATCATATGGTTCTTGTTCTTTCTTTGATTGATGTGTTGTATCACATTGACTGATTTGTGGATGTTGAACCAACCTTGCAGCCCTGGCATAAATGCCACTGGTCGTGGTGAATAATCCTTTTAATGTACTGTTGAATCCTATTGGCTAGTATTTTGTTGAGTATTTTCGCATCTGTGTTCATCAAGGATATTGGTCTATAGCTCTCTTTTTTGATGGGATCCTTGTCTGGTTTTGGGATCAAGGTGATGCTGGCCTCATAAAATGAGTTTGGAAGTTTTCCTTCTATTTATATTTTTTGGAACAGTTTTAGGAGAATAGGAATTAGTTCTTCTTTAAATGTTTGATAGAATTCCCCCAGGAAGCCGTCTGGTCCTGGGCTTTTGTTTGTTTGGAGATTTTTAATGACTGTTTCAATCTCCTTACTGGTTATGGGTCTTTTCAGGATTTCTACTTCTTCCTGGTTCAGTTGTGGTAGTTTATATGTTTCTAGGAATGCATCCATTTCTTCCAGATTGTCAAATTTGTTGGCGTAGATTTGCTCATAGTATTTCTTATAATAGTTTGTATTTCTTTGGTGTTAGTTGTGATCTCTCCTCTTTCATTCATGATTTTATTTATTTGGGTCCTTTCTCTTTTCTTTTTGATAAGTCTGGCCAGGTGTTTATCAATTTTATTAATTGTTTCAAAGAACCAGCTCCTAGTTTCGTTGATTTGCTCTATTGTCTTTTTGGTTTCTATTTCATTGATTTCTGCTCTGATCTTTATGATTTCTCTTCTCCTGCTGGGCTTAGGGTTTCTTTCTTGTTCTTTCTCCAGCTCCTTTAGGTGTAGGGTTAGGTTGTATACCTGAGACCTTTCTTGTTTCTTGAGAAAGGCTTGTACCACTATATATTTTCCTCTCAGGACTGCCGTTGTTGTGTCCCACAGATTTTGATCTTCTTTAATTTCCCGGTTGATCCATTCATTCTTTAAAAGGATGCTGTTTAGTCTCCATGTATTTGGGTTCTTTTCAAACTTCCTTTTGTTGTTAAGTTCTAGCTTTAGAGCATTGTGGTCTGAAAATATGTAGGGAATGATCCCAATCTTTGGATACTGATTGAGTCCTGATTTAGGACCGAGGATGTGATCTATTCTTGAGAATGTTCCATGTGCACTAGAGAAGAATGTGTATTCTGTTGCTTTGGGATGAAATGTTCTGAATATATCTGTGATGTCCATCTAGTCCAGTATGTCCTTTAAGGCCTTTATTTCCTTGCTGATCTTTTGCTTGGATGATCTGTCCATTTCAGTGAGGGGAGTGTTAAAGTCCCCTACTATTATTGTATTATTGTTGATGTGTTTCTTTGATTTTGTTATTAATTGGTTTACATAGTTGGCTACTCCCACGTTGGGGGCATAGATATTTAAAATTGTTAGATCTTCTTGTTGGACAGACCCTTTGAGTATGATATAGTGTCCTTCCTCATCTCTTATTATAGTCTTTGGCTTAAAATCTAATTGATCTGATATAAGGATTGCCACTCCTGCTTTCTTCTGATGTCCATTAGCATCATAAATTCTTTTCCACACCCTCACTTTAAATCTGGAGGTGTCTTCGGGCTTAAAATGTGTTTCTTGGAGGCAACATATAGATGGGTTTTGTTTTTTTATCCATTCTGATACACTGTGTCTTTTGACAGGGGCATTTAGCCCATTAACATTCAGGGTAACTATTGAGAGATATGAATTTAGCGCCATTGTATTGCCTGTAAGGTGACTGTTACTGTATATTTTCTCTGTTCCTTTCTGATCTACCACTTGTAGGCTCTCTCTTTGCTTAGAGGACCCCTTTCAAGATTTCCTGTAGAGCTGCTTTGGTGTTTGCAAATTCTTTCAGTTTTTGTTTGTCCTGGAAGCTTTTAATCTCTCCTTCTATTTTCAATAATAGCCTAGCTGGATATAGTATTCTTGGCTGCATGTTTTCTCGTTTAGTGCTCTGAAAATATCATGCCAGCTCTTTCTGGCCTGCCAGGTCTCTGTGGATAAGTCAGCTGCCAATCTAATATTTTTACCATTGTATGTTACATACCTCTTTTCCCGGGCTGCTTTCAGGATTTTCCCTTTGTCACTGAGACTTGTAAATTTTACTATAAGGTGACGGGGTGTGGGCCTATTCTTATTTATTTTTAGGGGTGTTCTCTGAACCTCCTGAATTTTGATGCTCGTTCCCTTTGCCATATTTGGGAAATTCTCCCCAATAATTCTCTCCAGTATACCTTCTGCTCCCCTCTCTCTTTCTTCTTCTTTTGGAATCCCAATTATTCTAATGTTGTTTCATCTTATGGTGTCACTTATCTCTCGAAATCTCCCCTCGTTGTCCAGTAGCTGTTTGTCCCTCTTTTGCTCAGCTTCTTTATTCTCTGTCATTTGGTCTTCTATATCACTAATTCTTTCTTCTGTCTCATTTATCCTAGCTGTGAGAGCCTCCATTTTTGATTGCACCTCATTAATAGCTTTTTTGATTTCAACTTGCTTAGATATTAGTTCTTTTATTTCTCCAGAAAGGGCTTTTATATCTCTCGAGATGGTTTCTCTAATATCTTCCATGCCTTTTTCGAGCCCGGCTAGAACCTTGAGAATTGTCATTCTGAACTCTAGATCTGACATATTACCAATGTCTGTATTGATTAGGTCCCTAGCCTTCGGTACTGCCTCTTGTTCTTTTTTTTTGTGTTGAATTTTTCCGTCTTGTCATTTTTTCCAGATAAGAGTATATGAAGGAGCAAGTAAAATACTAAAAGGGTGGCAACAACCCCAGAAAAATATGCTTTAACCAAATTAGAAGAGATCCCAAATCGTGAGGGGGGAGAAAGGGGATAAAAAGAGGTTCAAAAAGGAAGAAAGATAAAAAAAAGAAAAAAGAAAAAAAAAAGAAAAGAAAAGAATTAAAAAAAAAGAAAACAAATAAGAAAAATATAAAAAAGAAAAAAATATATATATTGGATAAACTATTTAAAAAACATTAAAAAAGAAAAAGGTAAAAGTTAAAAAAGAAAATAAAAATTTACCAGAAGGCGAGAAAAAAAAACAAAAAATGAAAAAGAAAAAAATCAAATTAACTGCAAAACTAAAAAAAATCACAGGGAGAAAGCCATGAGTTCCGTGCTTTGCTTTCTCCTCCTCTGGTATTCTGCTGCTCTCCTTGGTATTGAAACTGCACTCCTTGGTAGGTGCACTTGGTCTAGGCTGGATTTCTTGTTGCTCTTCTGGGGGAGGGGCCTGTTGTAGTGATTCTCAAGTGTCTTTGCCCCAGGCGGAATTGCACCACCCTTAGCAGGGGCGGGGTGAGTAATCTGCTGGGGTTTGCTTTCAGGAGCTTTTGTTCCCTGAGCGCTTTCCATAGAGTTCCGGAGGATGGGAATAAAAATGGCGGCCTCCTGGTCTCCGGCCTGGAGGAGCCGAGAGCCCAGTGCCCCACTCCTCAGTGTGCCCTCAGAGAACAGCGCCCAGTTACTCCCGTCTGCCTGACCTCCGGCCGTGCTCCGAGCTCACCGGGCCTGCAACTGGTTCAAGGTAACACCGAGCTGTGAGCTTACTGTCGGCTCTGTCTCTGTAGCCGGCTTTCCCGTTCCAAAACCCAAAAGCTCTGCGACACTCAGACACCCCTGGTCCTTCTGTGACCCTGCATGACCTGAGGCCACGCTGACCCCGCATGGACTTCGCCCCGGTTTAGCCTCTGGAGCGATGTCCCTCAGCGGAACAGACTTTTAAAAGTCCTGATTTTGTGGGCTGTTGCTCTGCCACTTGCCAGGAGCCAGCCCCTCCCCCCGGGGTCTATCTTCCCGTCGCTTTGGATTCACTTCTCCGCCAGTCCTACCTTTCAGAAAGTGGTTGTTTTTCTGTTTCCAGAATTGCTGTTCTTCTCTTCGATCTGCGGATGGATTTTCAGATGTTTGCAATCTTTAGATAAGCTATCTAGTTGATCTCCGGCTAGCTGAAGTAGTCTCAGCCTGCTACTTCTCCACCATATTGACTCCGCCCCCAGATAACTGTAAAATTTAACATAATATAAATATCTAATATAATCACAAAGGAAGAAAAAATTGAATAAAACATAAACACAATATAACTGTAAAGGTAGATAAACTTATTAAGAAATTATAATAAATAAAACTGTAATATTAGCAAAAACATAGGCATATAGGTCAATAGAACAAAACAGAATGGCCAAAATAACATTACATATTGAAAGCTAAACATTTTTGTTAAAAGTTACAAGACCATTAAACAACAATAAAAATGAAAATCAAACACAACAACAGCAAAAATCTGTTGGAGAAAAAGGATGAGTATGTGAAACATATACCATACTTTCTACATTTTGTTATACACAAAATTGATTCAAGATGGATCATCAAATTAATAATACAACCAAAACTATAAAGATTCTAGTACAAGACTTAAAAAATACTCGTCTGGGTGCCTGGGTGGCTCAGTCATTTTATCATCTGCCTTTGATCAGGTCATGATCCCAGAGTCCCAAGATAGAGTTCAAGGATTGAATCCCAGCATCGAGTCCAGCACCGGTGTCCCCAACCTGCATCAAATCTGCTTCTCCCTCTGACCCTCCCCGTTCTTGAGCTCTCTCTCTCTCAGTCTCTCAAATAAATAAAATCTTTTAAAAAATAAAAGAAAATACTTTTCCAACTTTGGAGTAAGGTTAAAAATTTTTTAGATTTTTTTAGGGAGAACATGAAAAGCACTACCATAAAAAAAAAATATATCAAAATTTATTTTAACTAAAAACTTCTTGTCATCAAAAGACATTAAGTAAAAATATATATAATTTTATATTTATATTATAAGAAATATGTATTTGGTCTGTCTCTATTCCTGGCAAAGAGCTGCTAAAATCTTGGAATTTCCTCTGATTAGAGCAATAAAGTTTACTTTTGCTATGTTAATGAGATGACTCCTGGCAATGACTTATGGAGAGGGGAACCAACTGAATAATTAGAATAATTAGATGGGGAACCTGGGTGGTTCAGTTGGTTAAGCATCTGCCTTGGGCTTATGTCATGATCTTAAATTCCTAGGATTGAGTCCCACCTCAGGCTCCCTCCTCATTGGGGAGTCGGCTTCTCCCTATCTCTCTGCCCCTCCCTTCTTCTTGTGTGCACTTGTTCTCTCTCAAATAAATAAACAAAATCTTAAAAAATATAGAATAATTACGATATTGGAACTTTAAGGGGCACCTGGGTGGCTCAGTCAGATAGGTGTACAACTCTTGACTTTGGCTCAGATCATGATCAGGGTCCTGGGTCAAGTCATGCATCCACCTCCCCACTCAACAGGGAGTGTGCTTGAGATTCTCCCTCTTCCTCTGCCTCTGCAATAAATAAATAATAAATAATATTTTTATTATTATTTATAATAAATAAATAAATATTTTTATAAACAATTTTTTTTTTCAAAAAGAATATTGAAACCTCCAATCACACATCCAACCTCCTGGGAGGGGAAAGGAGCTAGAATTGAGCTCAATTACCAATGGCCAGTGATTTAACCAATCATGCCTATGTAATGAAGTTTCCATCAAAACCTAAGAGGATGATGTCTAGAGGGCTTCCAGGTTAGTGAACATGTGAAAGTTTAGGGTAAGTGGCACAGGCTCAGAGAGCATGGAAGCTCTGCACTCTGTCCCTATATCTTACCCTATGCATCTCTTCCATCTTGCTGTTCCTAAGATTTATCCTTTTGTGATAAACCAGTAATATAGTAAGTAAAGCGTCTCTCTGTATTCTGTGAGCCACTGTCACAAATTAATGGAACACAAGAAGGGGGTCACTGGAACCTCTAATCTATAGTCAGTTGGCCAGAAGCACAGGTGACAACCTGGACTTGCAATTGGGATCTGAAGTTTCAAGGTGGGTTAGTCTTATAGGATTGAAGACTTAACCTATGGGATCTAACACTATATATACACAGGTAGATAATATCAGAATTGAGTTGAATTGTAGGACACCTATCTGGTATCAGAAGACTTATGAATGTGGTAGTAGTGTGAGAGAGTAAAGAAACACATATAGGAGGAGGATCAAGTTTTTCAAAATAATATATAATCAAAATATACAAAAGTTTTACATATTATTTGTATAATAAAAATAGAAGATAATATTTTAAAATGGAAAAAAGTAGATAATTTATGAAAGACTTGATAAATACATATTGAAAGTGATAAATATCATTGATCATTGGGCAAAGGACTACTAAAATTTTAAGTACAAAATCACTCCAACTAGTATGGCTAAAATTAAAAATACTGACATCAGGAGTTGGTGGTAGGCATGTAGAGAAACTGAACTCTTATACACTATATAGAAATATCAAATGGTCCAATCATTTTGGAAAACTGTTAGGTACATTCTCATACAATAAAACTTGAACCTTCCCTATACTCTAGCAATTCTACTCCTATGTTTTTACTCCAGAGAAATGAAAATATATGTCCACAAAAGACTCATAGAAAAATGTTTACAGCAGCTTAATTCCTAACATCCCCAATCTGAAAACAACTCTAATGCTTTTCAACAGGAAAATGGAGAAGTAAATTCTAGTATATTCATATAATGAAATTCTACACAGAATCAAAAGGAATGAACTAATAAATAAAACACAGGGGCAAGTATCAAAAATATTATATTAAATGAAAGAAACTAGACCTAAAGAATACATATTGTAGGGGTGCCTGGGTGACTCAATGGGTTAGGCCTCTGCCTTCAGCTTGGGTCATGATCTCAGGGTCCTGGGATCGAGTCCCGCATCGGGCTCTCTGCTAGGCAGGGAGCCTACTTCCTCCTTCCCCTCTCTCTCTCTCTCCTTCTGCCTGCCTCTCTGCCTACTTATGATCTCTATCTGTCAAATAAAATCTTAAAAAAAAAAAAGAATGCATATTGTATTATTTCTATTTATAAAGAATAACAGGTAAAATTATTTGCAGCAATAGAAATCAGACTAATGATTTTCCATGGAAGATGGGGATTGATTAGAAGGGGGTGCAAGCGAGTGATGTAAGTCGATAGACATGTTATACATGTTGACTGGAGTATTGTTTATTCATAGACCCAAACTTACTGAATTATTCACTTAGTATCTGTGCCTTTCATTATATGCAAATTATACCTCAAAAAAACAGGAAAGGGGGCAAATACTTGGAGAAAAAGATAGTCAAAATAGATCTCCATGGCTATACATGCTACACTATTATGTAAATTTAATAATTTTATCCTACTACATTGATAAATTGCAATTGATATCCCTTCCTAAGTTTTTAGATAAAAATAGTCCCTTGCATAGACTAAATAGAGAAGATTATTCTATTTAGGTGACATAACTAATTCTAAGGTGCACTTTGACCCTGCTAGTATTTCCTCAAACAGATGATTTTATGCAGAAAATGATCTGTACAATTTTATGCTGTAGCCCTGGACCAAGAAAAGGTCAAGTTCTCATTAGAGATGAGTTTAGGGCCAAGAAAGATTATTGAGCAGAGGTGTAGCCTAACAATATTGTAGAGGAGATGGGCAGCTTGGAATAAGGGAGGTAATTTGGGGACTAAACTAGGGTGTTGGCAGTGGGAAGGGAAAATGAGATACAAATGCATTTGAAAAGTGCTAGAACTTACAGACTGGTGCTACATGGTCAGGGTGGGGATGGGGACAGCATGAACAAACACGACAGGTTAAGGCTTACTCTAGGGCTGTCAGGAAGAGTAGCACTTCTAAGGCATTAGTGAATGTTTAAGCATCACAGGAAATCTGTTCTCTGTCATGATGAGTATCTTCTCTCTGTTGGATGTTCTTTGAAAGTTGGGAAATAAAGAAGATAGCTGGTGCCTGCCTTGAAGTATCAATAGTCTAGTAAAGTGATAATTATATAACTCTCCAAATAAATGTTATAATATAATACAACTTTATAGGAAATTATCTTAGGAGCCCAGATAAAGAGCTGGTTAACATGACTACTAGGAGACAATCATTGACTTCAGTCTTAATACATTAAAGGGAATTCTGCCAGGAAGAATACATTGTAGACCAAAAAAATAAAATAAAATAAAAAATAAAAAAATAAACACATATAAAATCATGTATACACAAATAAGTATGAGAACAGGAAAGGATCCGGTTTAATTTTAGTGTTGAATATACATGTTAGGGAATGATGCAAGAGGTTTTATAAGTGTAGATCGAAGTTGCAAGAATAAGGCCACTTTATTCTGCATGCTGGATTTTGACAACTGGTTACTTTGGGGCTGAATTTTAACTGCAGATATTTTAATGTATTACAAATTGTGTTTAACAATTTCTGATTTAGTTATCAACAGACATTGAGGAATTTCTCACAAAAACCAAAACACCAATCTTATCTTGAAAAATCAAAAGATCTAGCAACACTATTATTTTCACAGTTTTGCATCAGGAGCTGAATAATGCTTACTCTTTTAAGGTAAAGTGTGCATCCCTTGCTCTCTATTACATTTATGGCACTAGCTGGGCATTTATCTGTATTTATGTCAGTTTTCCTCTCTGTACCTGATAGGTAGTTAAGCAAGTTAGATAGATTGCTTAGTAAACAGATGCATTAAAGTAGATTAGTGACAATATCATGAGTGCAATAACCTAGTTAAGATCTTATACAGTCTTGTGATAAGGCAATGACAAATGGGATGGATGGAGCAAGGGAACCCCAGAGATATATGTGATGCAGAATAAATAAAACATGGTATCTGATGAGTAAAGAGAGATTGCTGAGCAAGGACTCTTTCACAGTATCTAGAGTAGAAAGGATAACTTTGGTTAGGTTGATGCTACAAATAAACATACCTTCCATGTAAATTAGACATTCTGCCATTAAATATATGCTATAAGTCTTAACAATCCTGGGAGAAGAGAATAGTAGCTTCAGAAAGTAAAGAGGAAACAAAAGTATCACAAAAATGAAAGATGTGAGGTTCTTAACACCAAAAACCTACCTCTTAGGTTCTGTTTTAGGGCACAAACTTGGAAATGGTGATTTTAGAAATGGAAAAATATTTGGGGACTACAAGTCTGCTTCCTCCCCATAGCTAGAAGAGATTACAAAGCCTATGGAGGAGCACTAGTGCTGGCCGTGCTAAAAATTCTGTATTAGATAAACATAAGTATAATATTGATTAAGGTTTTCCATGACCTGTCTGTGATGTGCAGGGGATCTGTAAGATCCAGGTTGCCTTTCTGTGAGGATGTAAAGATGGTGTCTTGTAAATGTCTTGGTGGCCTTGTAAATGTCTGGGACAGAAAGAAGAAGCTTCCATGTGGGGGGCTACTTTGACTAAGGAAGGCATAATTGTCTTCTACCATGGGTGTAACATAGAACCCCAAAGCTACATGGAACAATTTGTATCTAGCAGCTCTTAGTTCAAAGATGGTCACAGACAAAACACCTCTTAAAAGATGACAACACAAATTCCTCTACAATCAGCACAGATGTCTTCCTCTTTCCCTTGTGGTGAGAATAAATACCTCCTATACTCTTTTGACATTTTGGGAATAGGAGAGATGGAAGGGAGATAGTGAGCAAACTGACATTTAAAAGACCCTGAGCTACTTCAGTGAAGTCTATTTATTTATTTTTTAATTTAAAAAATTTTTTAAGATTTTAGTTATTTATTTGAGAAAGCATGTGGTAGGGGGAAAGCAGAGGGAAAGGGAGAAGCAGACTCCCTGCTGAGCAGGGAGTCCATTGTAGGGCTCTATTCCAGGCCCTGGGACCATAATGACCTGAGCCAAAGGCAGACACTAAACCACCTGAGCTACCCAGGTGCCTGTAAGTCAGTCTACTTAAAATAAGAAATGCAAAAGAAAGAATTTACACTTAAAGTTAATTAAAAAGCAACAAATATTTATGTATTATTTTTGTTTTTTCTACAATTACCTAGGTGGGGGATTGGAAGGGTGAAAACATAAGAGAACAGAAGAGAAAACATTAGTTGCAGAAGTAAACAAAGCTGTAATTTTTCATACATCTCTGAGATAGAATGTACATCTTTAATCCATAGGCAAATAGGTTGATAATAATGCTACATATTTACGGGATGCTAACTATATTCCAGAAACAGCCTAAGTACATTATATTTATAATCTAATTTACTCCTTTTAGGAGGAAAAAACATTTGAAATACATCTTGTCATTAATGTTGTTTATGAATAAAACAACAAAGCAAAAAGAAAGTGAGTAACTTGTTAACAGAGAGCTATTAAATAGCAGAGCTAAGGTCTTAACTATTAGCAGCTGAAATTGAATGCCTTCCTTATTATTCACTAGTAGTTTATCCCTCTAAGACAGTGAACATAATAGGAATACCAATTTATAAGGTACAAGAAATGGGTCTGGTTTTTACTGATTGTACAAAAGGGAATGTATATCAAACCCTGAAGAAAAAACCATAGAAAATGGATTTGAAAAATATTTTCTTCATTAGACTATAAATGTATCTGAGCAATAAAGATATAAATATAGGAAAGCAGAAGGATTTCCCTTCCTTGCCTCTGTTTTGGATGACAAACAATCCCCTATTAAGAGTTATCAGATCATGTAGAATAATATTCATGAATAACTAACAACAACATTCATGTAAAGCAGTAATATGTTTGCAGGTTTGTTCTGAAAGAAATTACATAAATAAATAATATCCCCTCAAAAAATTAATGAGCAACATTAATGGGCAACAAGTTTTATAGGAAAACACTGATTTAGACATTGGGAAAATATGATATCTTTTATAGTCATATGTATTGTTTTGTTACCCAATAAATAAAGTAATATAAAAACTTGGAATCATGAAATGTTAGTACTAGAATAGATTTTAGAGAGCATGGAGTCCCATTTTACTATTCATTCTAAGACAAGATAAGTTTAGGTCTTAAAAATGAACAAAGTAAACCTGACTCAGAATACTCAGAGGGAATTTGGCCAAGTAATTAAAAACTAAACAAGGAACTGCGAGACATTCAAATGTAGTAAGAAAAATGCATTCTCACTCAGTATGGAGGAAGAGGTAGGTTTTGTTTTGGTTGCTTGGTTTGTTTGTTTTAGGAATGAAATATGAGATCTATTTGCCTTATCTTTTAAGGCAAAACAATGGCCTGATACACTCCCCAATTAGTCAGCATTCTCAATTCACATAACCCAGCATAACCTCAAACATCCCAGACAAAAATATGAGTGAGTTAAAACCTGAAACTTTCTTTCCTGGTTGTGTATGTGCATGTGTGTGTTCCTATAAAACTGTTAAGTTTTAAATAGGTTTCCAAGACACACAGCACTAAACTGAGAAACCCTTAAGGACCACAAAAAAATATTTCAAAGAGGATTTCGGGACAAAGTACTAAGCATTGTACTCTAATTATTTTTACTTTGACTTTCATAATTCTGCTTTCTTTCCTTTTTTTTTTTTTCTAAAGATTTTATTTATTTATTGACAGAGAGAGAGCAGCAGAGGGAGAGGGGAAGCAGGCTCCCAGCCTGAGTAGAGAGCTCAATGTGGGACTTGACCCCAGGACCCAGGGATCATGACCCAACCTGAAGGCAGACACTCAACTGAATGAACGACCCAGGCATCCCTCATTCTGCTTTCTTAACTCAGCTTCCTGTCAGTTAAGCATCATGTTTTCTGTTTGCACATGCTTTTTATTGGGGAAAGAGCAGAAAGTGTGAGTAGATGACAGAAAGTTTTGTATCCTCACTGCCATCCCTACCTGAAATCACAGCAGTCTCAAGTTTGTGTAATTTTACGTTTATGCTTTTCTATAATATTTAATTTAAAAAAAAGATTTCACAGAGTTAAAAATTTCAGAAAAAAATCTAATTGAGATAGTGGCACTTAAACAGCAACTTGGATTTTCATCACTATTTACCCAATGCTTTACATCTGCCTATTTTGTTTTTATAGAACCAAATCTGTCTTACATCTCAAGTAAGTGTCTTAAAAATAAGATACATGGGTGCCTGGTGGCTCAGTTGGTTGAGCGACTGCCTTCAGCTCAGGTCATGATCTTGGAGTCCTAGGGTCAAGTCCCGCATCTGGCTCCTTGCTCAGTGGGGAGCCTGCTTCTCCCTCTGACCCTTCCCCTTCTCATGCGCGCGCTCTCTCTCTCTCATTCTCTCTCTCAAATACATAAATAAAATCTTTTTTAAAAAAAGAAAAGAAAAGACACATATGCTCTGTCTCTCTCTGTCTCTGTCTCTCTCTCTCTCTCTCTCTCTCTCTCACACACACACACACACACACACATACACAAACACCAGGCACATTTTATCATTCAGGGATGTCTGAAGATTTCCAATTTCTACTTTTATGAAATATAAAGGAAATGCTTTTCTTTCATTATTCTACTTTGTAGTTTTTTCCTACTTCGTACTTCAAATTTAAGATTACGTTTCAGTATGGGAAGTCTTTTAAAAATTAGTGATGGCCATTCTGACTGGTGTGAGGTGATATCTCATTGTGGTTTTGATTTGTATTTCCCTGATGCCGATGATATGAGGAAGTGGTGATGCAACATGGGGGCTTAAGTGGGTAGGAGAAGAATAAATGAAAGAAGATGGGATTGGGAGGGAGACAAACCATAAGTGACTCTTAATCTCACAAAACAAACTGACGGTTGCTGGGGGGAGGGGGTTTGGGAGAAGGGGGTGGGATTATGGACATTGGGGAGGGTATGTGCTTTGGTGAGTGCTGTGAAGTGTGTAAACCTGGTGATTCACAGACCTGTACCCCTGGGGATAAAAATAAATGTTTATAAAAAATAAAAAATTAAAAAAAAAACTAGTGATGGCACACCTGGCTGGCTCAATCATTAGAGCATGCCACTCTTGATCTCGAGGTTTTGAGTTTAAACCCTACACTGGGTATAGAGATTACTTAAAAAAAAAAAATACAGTGTTTTTTTTTTTTTGTTTGTTTGTTTGTTTTGCTAGCACTTTAAAGTTAGGTAAGTAATTCTTAGGATAATTATTTACAAAAATATATGGGAAACTTAAGCTCATGTGTGAGCTCCAGTGGATTCAAAGGCATAGAACATGTCAGTCCAAGTGGTTGCCTGGAAAATTATTGATACACTGTGAAATAAGCTGTTTTTTTCCTAGCTGACAAATCACTTCAGAGTTGCAACAAGTGTTGCATGGCATTGTGTTGTCTTTTACAAACATTATACAGTTAAAGAAAAACAGAAAAATCTTAGAAGGTAGGTGCATCTATATCATACCCATTCTACATTTGAGAAAACTGAAGCCCAGGAAAGTTAAATAAATTGTCTAAGGTCCTCTAGTTAGGGAACGCAGGGCCAGAATTCCAAATGGATCTAATTCCAGTATAGTAGAATGTAAAATACCTTATGCCCTCTCTGCCACCCAATCAGTTTTCAAAAGAAATGCACACTTCCAAAAACCAAAAGAAGTTAGTAAGAAAGAAAATCTTTCTGCTCATGATATGAATTATGGAAGATTTCCCAGGCATATTGGTCAGAGGGGAAAATAAATTTAGAAAATGCCGAAAATAATATTGATTAGAAAAAAGTGTTATGGCAGAGGAGGAGAATGTGAAAAGAAGATAGTGACCCCAAAGTAAATGAATTAGTATTACCCTTCTTCCTTGCAACTTTGGAGAAAGGTGTGAGGGCATGTATGTTTATGGAAGAACAAAGTCTATGTTGATAAAACTTGAGCTATAAAAAAACAAAGCAGTGAGGATGATTTTGATAAAGCTAAAATTTATTGAGCTTTTAGTGTATGCCAAGATCTAGATCAGGCTCCTTATTTGGCTCTTTATTGATTAAGAGGACTAGAGTTCAAAATAAATGAAAGACACTGTTTAGGGGATCAGAACTGTTATCATTTGAATTCAAGAGAAAAATCAATTGTTAAAAAGTATTATATTTATATTATGTTAATATCTAAAAATAATACATTTAATCTATACTTAATATCTAATATTTCATGTGAGAAATATATTTGTCTATTACATGTAACATTATATAAGTATAATTTATAAAATATCCTAATAATAGCAAACTACTTGTGCAGGAGTTTTGTGTGCTTATTCTACACCAGGCATGGAATTTAAAGCCTCAGAATTTTAAATACATTATTTAACACCTAACAATTACTCCATGAAAATGGGTTTTCCTTATTTCTCTGTTACCTATGAGTCAAATAAAACTTATTAGAAAACTTAAGTAATTCACCCAGCTCATTGCCATGTCTCCAACTAAACTGTAAACATAGCTAAGTGAATGATCACCTATTTTACTTTGGGACCATTCCGGCAAGGTACTTTTTTTTCTTCAAAGAATTTCATGTTCTTCAGTTCTCAGTCACCTGAATAGATTTTTAAATAACCTAACAGTTTTAAAGCAACAGTAATTAAGTTTCAATTTTTAATTAGAAAATAACCAATGCCTATTACACAGAGTAATATTTATCTAATAATCACTATCACATTACAACAAAGCAGTACCTCCGTATGCAAGTTATAGTCTTCCCATGACAGAAATGAGTGTAACTCTGGTAGATTAGGAACAAGAAATGTTTGGAAAGTGGGAGGGAGGGGGATTATCAATGACAGTGAAAAATGGGGTGTAGGTTTGATTTAATGTTCTATTCTTACATGAGATTCTAATTTTAAGCTAAGGAGCTAATTATTTGTACAGCACAGTAAAATGAAACAATTTTTCTTTTAACAATTTTTAAAACCAATAACAAAAGGTAGTAATTGGAATTATTTTAAAGATTTTCTTTTTAATTTATTCACTTTAGAGATAGAAGGAGAGAGGGCAAGAGAGCACATGAGAGAGCACAGAGAGCACAAGGAAAAGCAGAAAGAGAGGGACAAGCAGACTCTGTGCTGAGCACAGAGCCTGATACAGGGCTCAGTCCCATGACCCTGAGATCATGACCTGAGTCAAAACCAAGTGTTAGATGCTTTACTGACTGAGCTGCCCCAGTGCCCCAGTAATTAGAATCTTGATAAATAAAGGGGTCATTTAAAAAGCCTCACTTTTTATGCCACCTAGGTATTCAATGCAATGAATGATAATGTGACATTTCTAACCTTAACTAATTAATTATATTTTATACATAGCTAATATATAATTTGTAGAAAAATATTCCAAATAATGGTACATGTTATAGAATGCTGCATATATCTTCCAGGGTTTTATAGTTATCATTTAAAGGGTTAACTTATAGTTTTTCAATTTTCTAAAAGAAAAGTTTTAGTCATTACTAGGAGAAATGTAAAGCAAAACATGCTCACAAGACATGAAGGGAAATTGAATTTCAATCATTATTGCATAAAGTACAAACCCCTATAGTATACCGGACTAGAAAAATAAAGCTGAATGAATTCTCCCTACAGTACAACTTCTCTAAAATATAATCTATCAAGGTATATCAACAACAAATCTTTTGTCCTCTGGCATCTTAGTCTGGAGTTGATGTTGTATTATTCCTGAAGTTGCCAAATACTCTAAAGTAAATGAGGCTTAAGGGAAATTAATTTTTCTTCTTCCATCCTGTCTCCAATTTCTCAGACCTTTTTTCTTATTGACATAATCATCACTTGTTACAGAAACAACTAAAATGCAAACAGAATGATACCAAGATTAGCCTACATTTTCAGTTGATGAAAATGAAAAATTGCTCGTTTTAAGGTTTTCCAGAGAGCAAAGATAAGAAAGATTGAAGATGATGATGATATATAGAGAGACCTATTGATAGATAACTGGGTACAGCGCCAACGCATAAATGGCAGGTGTAATCAACTCTCCCCCTGTGACATAGTCCATTCATTGTGTTGGAAAATGAACATGATGACTGAAGTCAGCAGATCTATCTAGAAAGAAAAAAGAAGAAACAACACAGATCACTGCCATATTTTTCATGGCATTTTCTTTCATTTTTCTAAATCTACTCTCTGGGAAATTTTTTCTTATACACAATACTTCACGACCAGGTAGAAGCTGGAAATAGATGACTCTTGGAGAATCTGCATTTTGTGCTCTACTCTCTTTACGTCGGGTTATGGATGTCTGGACTTGTCTTAGGACTTGCAAATTTACGGAGCATTACTGACAGGCCATTATTTTTTAAGTAAAAATGTATACACGCACATACACACACAATCAGAGAGAATCTTAATGAAGGGTACAATAAGTAGCCAATAGATTATGAATAGATTTAGCCAACAGATTATATCTAAATTTCATCTTTAAATCTGCTATGGCTCTGATCTTGGTAGACACCCTTTTTGACTTCCACGTTATATTAAAGTTTAACATCCATTTGTATCTTAGAATAAGGATTTCTAATTCTCAGAAACGTTCTCCACCATATCTCTCACTCAGCCAATGCCACAGATGGGGAGATGGTGTGGGGGTTGCGGGATACTCTCACTTGCAACACCCTATATCATGGTAGTGATTTGTTTCAGTTAGAACGTCTAAGATTGCAAGATTCAAAACAAACAAACCACAAAGCTTGCGTCATGTTTTAGATGAAATAAATATTTTCACTAAAGATTTAAAAAAAAATAACAACTTCTGTTTTGAGGCAAATTGCCCCAGATGTAGTCCCCAAAACTAGGATTGAAAAGTAAGTTTATTTGGCCGGTAATCCCGGGAAGTATCAGTAGTGCAGAGTGGAAATATAGCTGCAATAGGAAGGAAGCCAGTGGAGGGAGAGCAAATGACAAGCTTATACAATGACACCAATAGGAGATAATCTGCAAGCCTCAGAGCTGTATTGCAAAAAGGGAGAGTATATTCTTTCCTTTGCTGCCATAATTAATTACTATACATGTAGCAACTTTAAACAACACAAAACTATTATTTTACAGTCCTGAAAGTCAGTTGTCCAAAATGGATTTTACAGGACTATAATCAAGGTATTGGCTCTGTTTCCAAGTCTGGCAGCTGAGGGGAGACTTTTTTCTTTGCTTTTTCCAACTTCTGAAGTTGTCTCCATTCCTTTGCTGTGCCCTCCCATCCTCAAAGGCAGCAATGGCTGGTCTTTCTTGTATCACATCATTTTAACACTTTTTCCTCTCTCTTACACATTTAAAGGATTCTTGTCATTAAAATGGTCCTTCCTGGATAATCCAGGATAACCTCTGAGGTCAGCTGATTAGCAACCTTCATTTCAATGGCAAAGTTAATTTCTCCCTGCCATGTACCAAGACATTCATCATATCCAGGGACTAGGGTAGGTATATCTTGGGATGGGAGCAAGGGATTAATCTTCCTACCACAGTAAGGAAGTTGGGGTATTTATATACCAATTCTTATCTACCATTAGCTGGGGGCTTCTTTTAAGCACAATAAGTCTTTAGCATTTTTTTTAAAAGATTTTATTTATTTATTGAACAGACAGAGATCACAAGTAGGCAGAGAGGCAGGCAGAGAGAGAGAGAGGAGGAAGCAGGCTCCCTGCAGAGCAGAAAGCCCAATATGGGGCTCGATCCCAGGACCCTGGGATCATCACCTGAGCTGAAGGCAGAGGCTTTAACCCACTGAGCCACCCAGGCGCCCCAGTCTTTAACAATTATATCCTGGCCCATCTGTGGATGAGCATGATCCTATAGCGAGGTGAAGATTTAAGTCCATATAAAGTCTCAGATGATTATATTAAGAAGCATGTATGTGACTATTTAGTTCTGATAATGCTTTTACATTCCATTCTTTGCACGTCTGAGATCCACTCATGTTCCCATAATACATTTATTCCATTCTATCGTTTATTTATCAAGGTAGCAGCCAGTAAGAAATTTTTAATTAAAAAAAAAACTTACAAAGGAATTAGAGATAGAAGCTATACCTATAGATATCATTGCTTTGGTTGGTTCCAGATTTGGAATTTATAAACATCATCTCCCTCTTCTACTACACATTCTGTATTTCCCCTCACAGTCTGCCAGTGCTTAGTCTGGTTGTTCTTCTCATGTAGTAACCTTGACTTTCATTCCTTAAGAGTTTAGTCTCTGGCTGTTGTGTCCCTGTCAGGACATGGTTCCTGCATTTGTCTGTTAATGATTAATTCTGGACGTGAAACAATAAGAGGCATCTGCTCAGTGGGTGCCCTGATTTTTAGACATAATTCTTCCTGCCCCCTACTCTAAAGATTCAAACCTTATCTCCTTATAAAACCCACAATGAACTATTATTGTCTGAACAGAAACTTGCTTTTTTGCTTGTTGGTCCAGAGGCATGAGGACTGGAAAATGATCAGGTGGCAGTCTCCACTTCAGGTTTAGCGGAAACTTCACTGTGGACCAATGGTGTGCCAAGGAGAAAGGTTTTGGAAGTGTCCTTTCCTAGGTTCAGATAGTAAGAGGGTGCATTGTATAGAACTCAAAAACAGTAATTAGTTATTTTTTTTATTTCTTATTATTAACAATCACCAGCAATTCTAAACAATTTCAGTGATAAAAAATACATACCTGTCAGGAATGAACCATTCATGTGTTCCCCTCACTTTCTACCCTTGCTATGCCACTGCTACTGCCTGGTTGCAGCATCTACCCTCTAAGAACTGGAACCTCTTATTCTGGAAACTTGATTCCTATATATATTTTCTAAAATGGTATCACTGGGATCAATGGTTAGAGGAGGCAGACATAACACTATCTTCTATTTTTTTTTTTTTATGGATCAGTATAATTTAGTTGTTGAAATCATAGCAACATAAAATGGCTATTGGCTCAGAATATATACGACTTGCTCAGTTGTGCAAAGTGTCACCCCTTAAGTAACGCTCCTTTGAGAATAAATTAGAATATTCTTTCAGGCTGTCATATTCCATATAAAGTTATAAAGAAAATATTCTAATGTTTAAATGGAAAAAATGAATACCAAAAACAATAAGCCAACTGCTGCTGTATCTTCTTTCTTACAAAGTAGTCTCTTTGTCCAAGGTGTTCTTATGTAACACTCTATGTCAATAAGTCAGATACTTTTAGAGTTTCACAAAGCTCTGCTGTCATGTCAGGTAAGAAGGCAAAGCTAAAACCAGAATGTCTATCAAGCCCAGTAAAGGTGAATTACTTCTCTCTCTAAGATAATAGACGGCTAATAAAATCAACCTGATATCAAGAGCTGGTTGGTCTCCTAGGGAACAGAATCATATCAAAGGCTCAACAGTAGATTCTGTTCTTCACATACATGGTGGACCTACCATGTCTCTCTCTAGCATAGAAGTCCATTTAGCTGCTACTACAACTGAAAGGCTCCTGGCTGATGAGCCCTGATAAGAGACCCTATGATCTTTACATTGTGTCCTAAATTCCATGGGTCTATTACCATACCTTCCAGACTTCTGCACTTTCAGGACTCTAAAAATCCAATCAGGCAATTTCCTGGTATTTGGGAGTCAATGTATATACTTATCTTTGGCCACTTCTTTCTCTTTATTGAGTTGGTGACCAGTTGAAACATTTGGAATTCCTTTCATATTGCATTTTGAGGCCACCACTATGTGGAGCTGTGTTGGAATCACAGTCTGTTTTCAGTTCACTTTAGTACACAGAGAAGCAGTTTTGGGTTTTTCCTCCTCTGTTTGTAGGAAATCCTACCTGATGTCTATAGGTATTAGCTAGAATAGAGGCATTAGGTAACAGGGATAGATGTCAGGATGGCCAGCTCTTCTTATTTCTGAAAATGAGTTATTCTGAATCTGCTTGCACCTTATTCTGGTCCAGAATCTTGTAAAATTCCATTTTATAAGAGACTGCTGCTTTTCCTACTCAAACTTATGAAATGATGGAACTTACAATGTGCAGCTCATGGTGCCCAGCTCTGGACACAATCAAATCACATGCGAAGGTCATACAGAGTGTCTACCAGGGCCAAATAGCTTATCAGGAGCTGATTTTCAAATGATGAACAGTTTTTTGCTGCAGCAGCATGACTTTGAATCACACCCCGGGGTATATTCATACCCGTGCAACTCTCCTATTTAGGCTGGCCAGAGAGTGCACACATTGCCCTTATATTATTCCTTTTCTACTTCTGGCATCTGCTGGGTCATACGGACTAAACTGCAGTCATTTGATCATCATCCTGAATGTGCAGCAGAACACTCTCTTGCTAGTCCCCATTCAAAATTTGTAGCTTTATGATTCACCTAATAAATGGGCTGAAGTGCTATGACTAAGTGAGTTATATATTACCTTCAAAATGCCAAGAGGCTCAGAGAGCTTTGTGTTCTTTTTAATGGACTTGCAAGATGAAATAATTTCTCATTACCTTAGAAAGGATGTTCCAGCATATACTAGAAAAGAGGAAACAAACTGTCTTTGAAAAAGGCCAGACAGTATACTTTGGAGAGTTACCATAACCTAGGGAGAAATAGTAAATGTATATATTTTAAACTATTTTTATTGGGGTATAATTAGCATACAACATTATATTAGAGTCAGGTGTAAAATATAATGATTCCACCATTCCATACATTACTCAGTGCTCATCACAGTAAGTGTACTCTTAACCCCCTTTATCTATTTCAGCCATTTTCCACCCACTGCCCATCTGGCAGCCACCAGGTGGTTCTCTATATTTAAGAGTTTATTTTTTTGTTTGCTTGTTTTTCTATATATCTCAGGTGAGAACTCTTTCTGATTCTCTTTTTCTTATGGAAATTATAAAGAGAACCTTTGCTAGATTAATAGCAAATTCCAGAGTCTGAGTTGATTTTATTTACTTATTTATTTAAAAAGTAAAATGGTGTGGGGCGCCTGGGTGACTCAGTGGGTTAAGCCTCTGCCTTTGGCTCAGGTCATGATCTCAGGGTCCTGGGATTGAGCCTCGAATCAGGTTCTCTGCTTAGCAGGGAGCCTGTTTCTCCCTCTCTTTGTGCCTGCCTCTCTTCCTACTTGTGATCTCTTTCTCTGTCAAATAAATGATATCTTTAAAGAACAAAAAACTTTAAAAAAGGTGTGGAATGCCTGTGTGGCTCAGTTAAACATCTGACTTTTGATGTCAGCTCAGGTCATGAACTCAAGATTCTGAATTCAGGCTGCATGTCGGGCTTCTGCTGACTTTGGAACCTACTTAAGATTCTCCCTCTTCCCTTCCCCCAGTGTCACTCCCACCCACTCATCTACCCTTTCTCTCTCTCTAAAAAAAGACTAATCAATCAATTAATTAATTAATAATAAATGCTAACTTTGGACAGCAGCTTCCATCAGAATTATCACTTAGTTAAAATTAAATATAGGTCCACTTTATCTGCATACAATTCTTTCAGTTTCCATAGATATTAAAACTATAAATTAGTTTTATAAATTAGATGACATGATGGTGACTACCACCCTTATATCTTTTAATTCTCTGAACATGGTAGTGATCCTTGCTATTCAAACCAAATGAAGATTTGCTTCTGATTTATCATTTTGTACCAGTCTAGGGTGAAGGAAAGGACACAGTTTCAGGAATTTCTCATTTGCCTTTTTTATTATAATGGGTTTTACTTCATGAGTCAGAGAACCGATGTGAAGATTCTGTGGTTGAGTAAAATCAAGTCTGAGGAAAAAAGGGATCAAATTCTTCAGTAGACCCACTGGACCTATGATAAGATGGTTTTAGCCCTTTTATTCTATCACCTGGGCTTTTTTGGGAAAGAGCATAGTTTTATTTTGGTTTTATTAATTATTAATGTCAACTCATTTCTTTCATACAACAGTATATGAAAGTTCGATGTTTTCTTTTCCTAATGGATAGGTACTCTCACAGATGGGCGTAGGTCCCTTGAGAGAAGAGTTAGAGCAGTGATTGTATATCCTTGTTATGACCTTTTGATACTTCGTCAATAGTACCTGGCCTCCAGTTCAATCAATGGATTCTAGGCTGAGAAATAAAGTCTAGAATACTTTCAAATGACAGTGCTTATGCATTGTCACATTTAGCATCTCCTTCACATTCATTCATTCTTAGTCTTTTCTGGTTATTTACATTAAGCAACAATGTAATTGACCATCTATTTTGTCTCTAGTAAGCAACAATATGGTCACCCATCACTGTCAGTAATGCCTACAGTTAAAGTCCACATCGATTATCGTTCTGGTCTTTCTTCTTATTATTTTATTAAGGTCATCTTGTATCTAACAGTTATATGCTGACACCTGGCTTCTGCTGTTCCAGAATCCTAGTGTTCCTACCTAGTGTTCCTAGTGTTTTGCAGACAAATTCAAAGCTGTTATCTTATAATCACTACTTGCCCACAGAGAACAGTCACCACTAAATTTTTCAGATAACGTTAATGCCTTCCTCCCTAGTACATTTCTTATCTTTTTGTGCAGGAGTGCTTTCCGAATGATCTTGGGAATTCTTCTCAGCCACCAGGTTTCTGGGTCTTAGATAGCAAATTCATCTCAAAGCCACATGAACTGATAATCTCTACTCTGCTGAGGATGGCAGCTCCAACTCATTTACTGTAAACATCAAATAGTTGTTCTAAATGCATATTATAACTTCAGGAATCCTTGCCAATATGTTCAACTTTGAGTCATGAGAGAATGCCCCCTTATTGATAAACTTCCCCTTCCATTCTTGTATTTTTCCCTCACTAGTCCAGCCTCATGAAGATCTACTCCCAGGCATTATCTTGCAGTTCCCGCCAGTATATTAACCACAAGCATTATTTCCGTGGTGAGTAGTTCTCCTCTCGTAGCAGGGGCAGTGTGTTATGGCCAGTTGATGCTGAGGCTTCACTCTTGCTATTAATGTAGAAACAACAAAGACAGCAAGAAATCATGAAGGGAATAAGCATAATCATGCAAGGTGTCTTTCTCAGATGAGAGCTTTGCAAAGTTCCAGGCAATGAAACACCTTTCCTTTAAAAAAGGGGAAGGGGCCATTTCTGCCAATCCAGAACATTTTGAAGATTTGTGAATTCAAGGTTCTCAAGCATTTCCTTCAATACCAATCCCAGGTTTCTAAGTTCTCTTTTCCATAAGGTTTTAGTACAGGAGTGGGAGACTTAAATTTAGCTTCCTTCATAATTCCACCACATTTACTTTCAAATCCTGAATCTGTTTTCTATCATAGTGTGCCACCTGCCTGTAGGAGAAGAGTGTCTCTTTCAACAGAGCGATGAGAGCCTTTCAGCTTTCACACTGTGCCCTGGATTGATAGTCTACTGATGTCAGAACTGTTATTTTCTTCATTCAAAATATTTATTGCCATTAACAACTGGCCAACAACCTCTCAATCCTTATAATTGCCCCTCCTCCCTTTACTTTCAAGTTCCCCATCTACTACATGAAAATGCATCCCCTTCCATCTTTATATCTCATGCTCCGGTAAAAAGCTTTATAATTGGTGATGCCATATTTATTACACATAGTCATCACCCCAGTTACAACAGACTAATTCCTTGTTACTATCTGACCAGTGAGTAATCTTGTTCTAGAATTCTATTACAAGACTCTCTCTCCTAAGGTCATGTATGCTGCTAATTGTTTCAGGTAAGCCTTTCATCCCAGCAAAGGGGGAAAAAAAGATTTTAGACATAGATTTGAGAACACTGAGAAAATGAATGGGTGTAATTGAAGTTCAGTCCTACTTATAACCTGTGATGATAATGAAGACCAGATCTTCAAGTTGTACTATCCAAGGAGAAGGGAAGCTGGAATACATCTTTTTTCTAGGCAGAGTAATACTCCTTTCAAAAAGTCCATATTTTAATCCTCAAATCTGTGAATATTGTAGGTAACATGGCAAAGAGAATTAACATTGCAGGTGGAGTTGAAGTTGCTAATCAACTGGTCTTAAAATAAGATTACCCTCCATTGTACATCTGGGTCCAAAGTAATGACAAGAGACTTAAAGTCAGTCGAGGGAGGCAGAAGAAGTCAGGTCAGTCAGATCTGAAGTGAGAAGGGCAAGACCAACTTTTGCTAACTTTAGAGCAAAGAAGACATGTGCCCAAGTTGTAGGCAGCCTCTACAAGCTGGAAATGCAAGGAAATCCTTCATGCCCCAGAGACTCTGGAGATGAGCACAATCTTGCCAATACATTGCTTTCAAACCCAGTGTGTCTCTTTCAGATTTTGACCTAGATAACTATAAGATAATACATTTGTATTGGTGAAGCCGCTAAGTTTGGGGTAATTTGTTATAGCAGCAAGAGGAAAGTAATAATAGTCCTCAACATTTATGCCAGGCCCTGTGTAATGACGGCAGTCTTCCTACAGCTGTCAAAGCTCTCAGGCTGCGAGTTTTGGGAGTTAGCTATAAAAGTCTGACATAGAGAGCGTTCAAAAGAGCATCTAGTATAAGAATGTCTGCAAATACTTTTATAAGGTAAAATTATTTTGTAATAATAGTTAAAAATGTCGAACAAGACAAAAAAATCTTAAATGGAAAAGAAAAGGCAAATTTACTCTTATTTGCAGATACTATGCTTGTTTTTCGAAAAACTAAAGAACAAAAACTGATTTTTCCCCCTTTAGTTAATTATGAGGTGATTAAATGAAGTGATCTGGCAGAAAAATAAAGAAAATAAGTAACAAATAACAGCCCGTTAGAAGATAAAATGGATATACATGCCTGTATTAGCTTTCTATTGAAGTATAACAAATTAACACAAATTTATTGGCTTATAAAACAGTACTTATTAGCACATAGTTCTTTTTGTCAGTATGGCACAGCACAGCTGGATTCTCTGCTCAGACTGAAATCAGGATGTCAACTTGCTGAATTCTCATTTGAATCTCAGGATACTTGTCTGAGCTCATATGTTATTCATATAGTTCTGTTCCTTGTGGTTATCTTATTGAAGTCCCTTTTTTCTTGCTGGCGGTAGTCCAGGGACCACTCTCAGTCCCTTAAGGTGACCCATGAGTCATTACTGCTGACCCTGTTCATCCTCAAGCCAGCAACAGAGTGTCAAATCCTTCTGGTGCTGCAAATATCTGACTTTCTCTTCTATGACCAGCTAGAGGAAGTTCCATTTCTAAAGGGCTCGTCTGATAAATCAAGTCCACCCAAGGATAATCTCCCTTCTGCCATGTAATGTAATATACTCATGGTATTGATAGTGCAACATACTCACAGGTTCAATGCAAGGGTCATCTTAGAATTCTACTTACAACATTGCTTTTTTAAAAATAGAATAATATCCAAGTATAAACATATCACATATGTGACAGAGGTATAAAGAAACTTAAAATGGGGATGTGTGAAACAGAAAGAATATTTAAACAAAAGGGGTTTAAATTGTTGGAAAAAATAAAGACCTACAATAAATATAATTAAATTAATATTTAAATTAACAATTATAAATTAAATTAGTATATACATTAAGAGATCCCAATAAAAACACCAACGCTTTCTCTTACCTAGAGAACAAATTAGTTGATTTCAAACTTTATAAATAATACAAACTAGAAAATATAAATTATGACAATAGTAAATGACAAATAGTAATAGTAGATGATGTAGGTTGACACTTGCTAGATAATAAATATCATATAATACTATTCAAATAATTAAAGCATCATGGTGGTATCATAACATGAAAGAGAAGCAAGAAATGGATGAGAAAATGTAGAATATATCAAAGTGTGATTTCATAGCCATGGGGTACAAGCAGAAAATTTTTAAAATAATGTTCATTACTCAATAGTCTTCTGGGAAAATAAATTTATCTATATCTCCTACCTTTTATCAAATTTATTATCAGGTATATCAAAGATAAACTTTAAAAAAGGAAACAAGAATTAATTTCATTTATTTTAGTAATTTAGAATGGAAAAGGCTTTCAAAATATACTATAAATTACAACACACACAAAAGACAAAACAAATGAAAATTTAAACTTAGCTTGAAATGAATCCAAATTTTAAAATCTTTATGGAGAAAAACTTCATATACAAAATGAAGAAACAAACAAAACACTGGTGTAAATTTGCAACTTACAACAAAAGGGTGATTTCCATAATCTGGAAATGGCCATTGCAGCTATAAACATTGGGATACAGATGGCCCTTCTTTTCACAACATCTGTATCTTTGGGGTAAATACCCAGGAGTGCAATTGCAGAGTCATATGGAAGTTCTATTTTTAATTTCTTGAGGAATCTCAAGGCTGAACCAACCTGCATTTCCACCAACAGTGTAAGTGTAAGTCTCGGTTCATATTCTTACTTAAAAATGTAAGAAAAACTAATAAAGATTAACTATCTAATAAAATTTGGCAAATAATATATAGTTAGTTTATAAACCAAGAAATTCAAATGACCTGAAGATAGGAAAGTTCTATGTTATTCAAAATAAAAAAAAATTCAATTAGTGGTTTAATTTCTCAGATGATCAAAGTTTCAAAAGGTTGGTAAAACACTGTGTTGGGAGAGGAAAACTAGTATTTTCATAAATTGTTCGTAAAGAACAAATTAGTATAATTACTATGGAAGACAGTTTTTATGTGTGTGTGTATGTATATAAATGGTAGGTATGTGTAAAAATGACACAAAGTAATACACATACATACACACATATCTATGAATATTTTCAACTGCACAAAACAATGTATATATGAGGCTATTCACTGAATCATTATATATAGTAGCAAAAGATTAGATCAGTTAACCAGACTTTTCTAAAGAATTAGTTATATAAGTCACAAAGTCATTAAACAAATGAGACAATCTTTTTTTTTATAATATGGATGAATTTCCAAGATACTTTTTTTTGGTGAAAGAATTTGAAAGAAAAAGAGTGTAGAACACGTTACTATTTGTGTAGTAAATAAAATATAAACATACTTGTCTGTATATACATAGAATATTTTTGAATGCATACACAATGTCTTAAAATTTTTTGCCCCTGCGTTAGAGGACTGAATTAAAAAAAAAACAAAACAGGGTTAGAAAACTATTTACTTTGTATTCTGATTGCATTTTTACCCTGTGTATATACTGCTTTGTAAGTATTAAACTTTTTTTCTTTTTTTTTAAATTAAATTTCTTTATTTTCAGCATAACAGTGTTCATTATTGTTTCACCACACCTAGTGCTCCATGCAATCCATGCCCTCTATAATACCCACCACCTGGTACCCCAACCTCCCACCCCCCCACCACTTCAAACCCCTCAGATTGTTTTTCAGAGTTCATAGTCGCTCATGATTCACCTCCCCTTCCAATTTCCCCCCAACTCCCTTCTCCTCTCTAACTCCCCATGTCCTCCATGCTATTTGTTATGCTCCACAAATAAGTGAAACCATATGATAATTGACTCTCTCTGCTTGACTTATTTCACTCAGCATAATCTCTTCCAGTCCCATCCATGTTGCTACAAAAGTTGGGTATTCATAGGGTATTCATCCTTTCTGATGGAGGCATAATACTCCATAGTGTATAGGGACCACATTTTCCTTATCCATTCGTCCGTTGAAGGGCATCTTGGTTCTTTCCATAGTTTGGCGACCATGGCCATTGCAGCTATAAACATTGGGATACAAATGGCCCTTCTTTTCACAACATCTGTATCTTTGGGGTAAATACCCAGGAGTGCAATTGCAGAGTCATATGGAAGTTCTATTTTTAATTTCTTGAGGAATCTCAAGGCTGAACCAACCTGCATTTCCACCAACAGTGTAAGAGGGTTCCCCTTTCTCCACATCCCCTCCAACACATGTTGTTTCCTGTCTTGTTAATTTTGGCCGTTGTAACTGGTATAAGGTGATATCTCAATGTGGTTTTAATTTGAATCTCCCTGAGGGCTAGTGATGATGAACATTTTTTGTATGTCTTCATTGGAGAAGTCTCAGTTCATATCTTCTGCCCATTTTTTTATATGATTGCCTGTTTTGTGTGTGTTGAGTTTGAGGAGTTCATTATAGATCCTGGATACCAACCTTTTGTCTGTATTGTCATTTGCAAATATCTTCTCCCATTCTGTGGGTTGCCTCTTTGTTTTTTTTGTTTTTGTTTTTTGTTTTTTGTTTTTTGTTTTTTTTTTTTTGGCTGTTTCCTTTGCTGTGCAGAAGCTTTTGATTTTGATGAAGTCCCAAAAGTTTATTTTCACTTTTGTTTCCTTTGCCTTTGGAGACATATCTTGAAAGAAGTTGCTGTGGCTGATATCGAAGAGATTACTGCCTATGTTCTCCTCTAGGATTCTGATGGATTCCTGTCTCACGTTGAGGTCTTTTATCCATTTTGAGTTTATCTTTGTGTACGGTGTGAGAGAATGGTCCAGTTTTATTCTTCTACATATAGCCGCACAGTTTTCCCAGCACCATTTATGGAAGAGACTGTCTTTTTTCCACTGTATATTTTTTCCTGTTTTGTCGAAGATTAATTGACTGTAGAGTTGAGTGTCCATATCTGGGCTCTCTACTCTGTTCCACTGGTCTATGTGTCTGTTTTTATGCCAGTACCATGCTTTCTTGGTGACCACAGCTTTGTAATAAAGCTTGAAATCAGGTAACGTGATGCCCCCAGTTTTATTTTTGTTTTTCAACATTTCCTTAGCGATTCGGGGTCTCTTCCAATTGCATACAAATTTCTGGATTATTTGCTCCAGCTCTTTGAAGAATACCCGTGGAATTTTGATCAGAATGTCATTAAAAGTATAGATTGCTCTAGGCAGTATAGACATTTTAACAATGTTTATTCTTCCGATCCAAGAGCATGGAATGGTCTTCCATCTTTTTGTGTCTTCTTCAATTTCCTTAATGAGGGTTCTGTAGTTCCTCAAGTACGGATCCTTTACCTCTTTGGTTAGGTTTATTCCCAGGTATCTTATGGTTCTTGGTGCTATAGTAAATGGAATCGATTTTCTAATTTCCCTTTCTGTATTTTCATTGTTAGTGTATAAGAAAGCCACTGATTTCTGCACATTGACTTTGTATCCTGCCACTTTGCTGAATTGCTGTATGAGTTCTAGTAGTTTGGGGGTGGAGTCTTTTGGGTTTTCCATATAAAGAATCATGTCATCTGCGAAGAGAGAGAGTTTGACTTCTTCATTGCCAATTTGGATAACTTTTATTTCTCTTTGTTGTCTGATTGCTGTTGCTAGGACTTCTAATACTATGTTGAACAAGAGTGGTGAAAGTGGGCATCCTTGTCTTGTTCCTGATCTCAATGGGAAGGCTGCAAGCTTTTTCTTTGCTGTGGGTCTTTCATAGATAGATTTTATGAAGTTCAGGAATGTTCCCTCTATCCCTATACTTTGAAGCGTTTTAATCAGGAATGGATGCTGGATTTTGTCAAATGGTTTTTCTGCATCAATTGAGAGGACCATGTGGTTCTTCTCTCTTCTCATATTAATTTGTTCTATCACATTCTCAGTTACCCTAGCTTTGAGAGAGTTTAGATTAGATTGGAACTCTTTGAGAGCATTGTGATCTTCCTCCCTGGTAGCTTTAAGCTCTGCCCTAACATTGTGAACATCCTGTCTGGTTGCTTTCAGTTCAGCCTTAATCAATTCTGTTTGGTCATCCATGGCTTTCTCCAACCTAGCTATTCCCTGGATAATTGTTAGTCTGAATTCTCTTTCCGACATATTGTCTATGTTGATATCTGTTAGCTCTGTTGCAGAATGTCCATCCTCTGTATTTTTCTTCTGTTGGGCATTCCTCCTCCTAGTCATTTTGGTGGGAGGTGACTGAACAGATGTAGCTGGATGTATTAACCGTGGTGTAGTCAAGGTACACCCTGGAACACTTCTGAGCAATCAGGATTCCCCACCCAAACAAGAGACAAAAGAAAAGAAAAAGATAAAGAAAAAGAAAAGAGATAGAGAGAGAGACAGGAAAGAAAGGGAAGATGAAAGAGAAGGTTCAGCCCAAATGGGCCCCAAGGTAAGATTTATGAAGTAGACAAACAAAAAGACTGATGAAAGTATATGACAAGAGAAAAATCTATATATATGCAAATAAAGGAAGAACCTCATCAAAAAGAACCCCAAGTGTAAGATTTATATACTATCAGGACTAGCACAAAAAACACAGAAACACTTGTGGAAGAAAAAGATGGGAGAGTGGTTATAAATTCTCAGTGTGTGCGAGGAAGGTTTTTTTTTATTCTTCCTGGATCTATCTAGATATCTTTGTTAAAGGACTCAACTTTCCTAAGATAAAGGGGATTAAAAATTAGTTTACCTATAGGGGTAATATTGATTGGGGAAAGAGGATTACTTTGAAGTTTAACTCTATATGTGTATTAGAAGATAAAAATAAAAAGGAATGAACTAGACTAAACTAAACTAAAATTTTTTAAAAAAGAAGGAATTCAAAAAATAGAAATGAAAAAGAAAAACATAGGTGTATGTATCAAAAAGTTCAGGTTAGAAGGTTATTATGGAATTTGATGTACTGGACAGCTCGCTGTGATGGTTATTTGGTTTAAAAAATTACATATATATATATATATATATAAAAGAACCAGAATAGTGGGAATGAATGAAAAATAAAAGTTTTCCCATGAAGTAGTGGTTGTTCTCTTGTAGTCCTTTTTTTTTTCCTCTTTTTTTTTTTTTTCTTTCTTGATTTGTTTTCTGGGGGAGGGGCCTGCCACGTGGGTTTTCAGTCAATGATGTTCCCTGACTTAAGTCCTCCCGCCCCCCCTCAAGGGGGTGGGCTCTGAGGAAACTGTTTTTTTTGTTGTTGTTGTTCTCTGGTGGGTTTTATGTTTGTTCACTTTTTTTTTTCCTCACTTTGACCACTTTTGATAGTTTTTGTAGTTTTAGAAGAAAACAAACCGCATCCTGATCTCCCTCACAGAGAGAAGCCTCAGTCTGGCTGCAGAACCTAAATAAGTTCCCCCTTGGCCGCTGGCAGAACAGGTTCCAAGTCGTGGTCCCTGGGGATGCAGGATCTTTGCTTGTACCCAAAGCCAAGGCAGTGGCGGCTGTCTGGGCAGCTCCAGACCACCAGAGAGGTTCCAAGCAGCAATTGCACACTGAAGTTTTCCCGCTGGCCCGGGCTGGGAGTGCCTGGTCTTTCTGGGTCTAAGAGCGCCCGGCTTGCACGCACCAGTTTCAGGGGAGGCTGAGGTTAGCACGCGCATCTCAGGCTCTGAGAACTGGGCGCAGGTCTGAGAGCACCAGGCTGGGCCTTCACGCACCTCTCTCGGGGGAGGTCTGAAACAATGGTGCATATCAAAGGGCACTGGCTGGGCCTTTATACCTCTCTCGGGGGAGTATTTAGGCTCTGTAGCAGGGCTCTTGCGTTCTACCACCCAGCGTGTCTCCCATCCTATCCCAGGCGTTCTCGGGGGGGGGGCGCTGGTGGCTTAGGGACCAAGAGCTGGTTTCTCCGCTGTGCTCTCTCTGCCTCAGCGCCAGGGGAGGCTGTCCTGGTGCTGAGGGAGCAGGAGGCTGGCTGAGGAGGGAGCAGGGGCTGGTGCCTTGCACCCCCTCTCTACCCACTCCCCTTGGTAATATGTGTGACATTCCTTAGGCACCCCTGACTGCCCTAAAAGAAGAACAAATGGTTATCTTGCAGAGATCATAGTCCTATAAGGCAGAAGTCTCCCTTGGTTTGCAAATGTCCTTGAGATTTACAACAAAGAAGTTACCTTATCAATAGCCCAATTTCCAAGGACACATAACTCCGTTCCTCAAGCACTAATGTCACCCTCCCCTCCATAAAAAAACCAAAGGAGGCAGAGGTAAAAAGAAAAGTAAATAAAGTTAAATTTCTTCTAAAGCTAAATCTCACTCACAAGGATGCTTGATAGCAGGAATGTAACATTCCACCAGGAGACTCCCAAATGTCTTTATGTTAATGCCTCATTAGAGGGAAAGTGGCCTTGGCTTGATAGTAACCAGGCCTTCAATATCCTGATAGTCTTCTTTACCCCAATAGCCCTCTGAACACCCCTTTGTCCTCACCTACCCAACTCCTGTGTATATAACCAGCCACTCCTCACAGGTCTTGGGCAGCCACATCTCTGCCTGCCCACGGGTCCTTGTCCCCGTGCTTTAATAAACCACCATTTTGCACCAAAGATGTCTCAAGAATTCTTTCTTGGTCATCAGCTCCAGATCTCAGCCCACCGAACCTCACTTAGGTTCTAGAACTTCATCACTGGGACCGGGGACTTAAGCCCCTGTCCCTAGCCATCCTGATTGCCACAATTTCTCCTCAAGATCCTTTGCTCTTTTTGGAGTGCTTTCAACCAGTCTCCAAGTTAATGCTGGTCCCCAGACGCAGGGCACTCTCACTCCTATTGGGGTATTACTTTCCAACCAGTTGCCTCTGGTGGCTCCCTCCCCCTTTTGTTTATCTTCCGATATCAGTCCACCATTCCCACTCCGCTTTACCTGCCCACTGGCGTCTTCTCCCCCTGTAGAGATCCAGACGTGTATAATTCTGATCTCAGGCTGATTTCATGGGTGATTGGAGTTCTTTGGTAGGTAATCAGCTCACTTTGGCGTCTAAGTTGAAAAGGCACCTCCTCCTACTTCCCCGCCATCTTCACCATCCAGTATTAAACTTTTAAACATAAATTATAGGAAAAAAAAAAAACCTAACTGATGACATAAGGGAATGTACTGACTTATATAACTTACCAGTAGTCCGTTCCATGTTTCTAGTAGATTACCAAACATGACATTAGAGCCCATGGTGCCTTTGTCCTACATTAGGAGGGAGTCATTTTCAGATGCCATATGGTGGTGATGAAAATTAGTGGCAATATGTCAAAAAGATACACATCTAAGTTTGTTTTTAAAAGGAAAACATATAACTCTGTCACAAAATCTTAGCAAGCATCATAATTTCTCACAGGCTTTTCTTAGGAAGCATGCCTCTTCCTGAATCTCTCTTTTTAGCTAATAGTATGTAAGAGTTATCTGCTTTGGACCAATCGCTGCCCTCCAGAGTATTGTCAGGATGGGAAATATTATCCAAATAACATGAGTGTTTTCTGAAAGGCAATTTGGGGTACTATTTAACTAAAATCAGTTCAGAAAATTAATAAATTATTGTGAATAAATTTATTTATAATATAAAATATTTTAGAAATAATAGTATGTATTGAAATGATAGAAAGATATTCTGTAAGCTTCTACAAAAAATTTTAACCCAGACAGCAGAGAGCTTGATCTTGGGTTAATGTTTTTGTTGAATGTAATGGGAATTTCATTAACATTTTTTGAGGGAAGTTAGAAGACAAATTTTAATGTTAATTATAATCCTGCTGTTAAAGGTATTGCTAATTACAGTGATATTCTTTTTACAGGTAACTTCAAGAAAAAAAAATAATTTTCACCTTAAGATGAACAATTGATTTTTTATATTTTTCTGTCATTGTGCATTACCAATCTGTTCAATTTCTCATTTCATTTTAATTTCCAAAAGTTAGAGCCAAATTTAAGGTCTATTCTTTGTTTATATTGGATTTACATTATGCACCTTTATTGTCCTAACTGATGCCCCATTTTAAACCCCTGCTACTCTTTTTATGGTTACCTTGCCTTACTTTTATTTTCCATACATTTTATGATCAACTTTATAGGGAAATGCAAAATGTAAAGTGCACAGTTAAAGTATAGGCTGTTTAAAATCTAAAATATTTTGTTGAATTAGGGATCAGTTATATGGTGTATTTTAATAAATATATTTTCCTGGGTCACTTGCATCTTCCATCATAACTCAAAAGGCTGGATTATTACTCACAGTCTCTGTGACTAACCCAAGAGATAATGCAACTCCAATAGAACGATGTTTTCTCACAAGTATTCTAAAAGCCCTACAGTACATTCTTTCCATAAGAATTATACAAAACACAAAGGCTAAGAATAATTAAAAAGCTAGGGCCTTCAAATTTGTTTTCAAACTAACATTATTTGCTCCCCACAGATTTGTTGCTATGTGGGATATATAAGGTATACTTTCAAACAGGCAATAAGTACACAGATAATATATATGCATACACATACACACACACAATAGAAATTTCAATTTGAATGTTTCAGTATGCATCCTAAAATCAGATTTGTAAGTAACTGAATTTAAAGTATTTCTGTACAAATTATACAAATTCTATCTTATTTCTACAAATAGTAGTAGTAAACTGACATATAAATGCACAAATTCACATTTAATTAGCTGTCAAAACACCTATGGCTGCCTTTATCCAATTTGCAAGTGTAAAGGGAAAGCAAAGTATATGAGAAAGGTTACACACTGCACTTGTAGAATACATGCTGTGTCTGCTTTTGCCATTTCATATTCAGGTTCTTAACAATAAAGCTAAGATATATGATGCTTATTATTGGGTCATTCTGAAATGTAAATAATTTGCTATATGTAATTGTTAGAGACTGTGAGGAGAATAACATTCAAAATGGAGCAATAATAGATGCATTGTTGTTTTTATTTTTAAATGGAGTTGCTTATGTATTCCATAACAAGACCACAAAGAAAAAAGAGAGACAGAGAGACAAAGAGAAAATAAGGAAAATAAAATGAAGAGGAGGTAGGATAAAGAACACAGTGAGTAATGGTTAGATCCTTAAACAGAACTATTTCAGTCTTGGAATTAATGTAGTTTGGTCTTTCCTTACTGCTTAACTATTTCCTAAATGGCAGCTTCTAAAAATTTAAATAAATGCAAAGGCACATATGTAGTAAAGTAAGTGAAAAAAGAAGTGTTCTCATATGATAATGTGTAAGCATTGTAAAATGAAGTATTTTTTATTAAAATATTTCTTATTAAAATTCAACTGAATGAATGACTTCATCGTATGCATATTAAAGTTGTTTTTTATAATCTAAGTGTATATAAGTGAGGTATTACTTTGTATGGATCATAATTTATATGATTATTTAATTACTTATGCAACTTTCTCAGTTCATTGTCTCCTTGACAGTTTCTAATGAAATGTCCTATTTTAAATTATTTTATTATGTTTTTATTTTTTGATTATTTCATTACTGTAGAAAAAGCCCTCAAATATAGGGTTTATATTTTCTCATGTTTAAGAAGAAGGGTAAAAAAAAGAAGAAGAAAAAGTATATAATTTTGAAGAAATATTTGACAGTGAACTAGAACATTATATTTGTAAAAAAATTTCTCAAACTACTCTACTGTAATTTTTAAATTTTCATATAGTGTGTGTGTGTGTATAAAGCAAAAAGCATGAAGTTTTAGAATGTTTTGAACCAGAAGAGACTTTAGAGATCATATAATGATTTTCCAAGTGATTACTAGATCCTCTTTAGAACAACTCTCCAAGTCAGTCATGCTGCAAAATGATGTATTTGAATGAAATAAGCCAGAAACCGCAAACTTAGAAACATAATATCTCTCTTTTTTTCTCATTCATCTGTGTTCACACAGAGTGTGTGTTTATAAAATTCTTTGGTGCCAGTAGATTAGCTGGCCGGCCATTTGCCTTCTTCTCCTTCAGGCAGGGGGAAAAAAAAAAAAACTGGTTGCAGCTCCTTGACCTCCCTAGCAAAGACACAGCTGCTGTATGCACATCAGATTAGCAATTTATAGACTATAATCATATTGCCAAGAGGTTTTATTAACTTTTCTTTCTCTACGGATATTAATACCCTTAAATATTTCAACATTATGTAAAATATGACCTCTAATTTCTGCTTTACCTACACAATAACTCTATGAAATGTCCCCCTTATGTTTATAGCAACTTCTATATCTAATTTCTTCTAATTGTATTGCTATCATGTGCAAAACTGCCCCAACCACCAGAGTGATTGGAGATAAATTGTATTTTAGTAGGAAACTAGAAATCAACTACAAAAAAAAATTGAAAAAAGAAACACAAACATATGAAGGCTAAACAACATGTTACCAAAAAACAATGGGTCAATGAAGAAATTAAAAAGTAAATCAAAAAATTCCTTGAGACAAATGAAAATGGCCATGCAGCATTTCAGAATTTATAGAATACAGCAAAAACAGTTCTAACAGTGTAGTTCATAACAACATAAGTTTACATCAAGAAGAAAGAAATAAGAAATAAAAAACATGACCAGATCTATTAAGAATAATAAAACTGAATTGGCAATCAAGTAACTCCCAACAAACAAAAGTCCAGGAACAGAGGGCTTCACAGGTTAAACCTACCAAACATTTAACGAAGAGTTAATATCTATTCTTCTCAAACTATTCCAAAAAATTGAAGAAAAAGGAATTATACCAAAATTAGACAAATGATATTGCAAACAAAGAAAATTACAAATCAGTAGCCCTGATGAACATAGAGGAAAAAAAAAAAAAGGTGATAAAATATTACCAAACAAAATTCAACAATACACTGAAAGGATCATACACCACAGTCCAGTGGGATTTATGACAAGGAACAAGGAATGTTTAACATACATGAATCAGTATGATCCACCACATGAGCAAAATAAAGTATAAAAATCAATAATCATCTCAGTAGATTTAAAAAAAAAGAATTTGACAAAGTACAATAGCTACTCATGATAATAAATAAATAAATAAATAAATAAATAAATAAACAAACCAATCAATCTAACTTTCAAAAGGGATGCCTAGGTGCCTCAGTCAGTTAAGTGGCTTTCTTCAGCTGAGATCATGATCCCAGGGATCTGGGATCAAGTCCTGCATCGGGCTCCTTGACCAGAAGGAAGCCTGTTTCTCTCTGCTTGCTGCTCCCCCTGCTTGTGCATTCTCTCTCTCTCTCTCTCTCTCTCTCTAGCTCTCTCTCTTTCACAAATAAATAAAATATTTAAAAAGAACTGTCAACAAAATGGGTATAGAGGGATCATACCTCAACAAAATAAAAGCTACATATGTCAAAACAAAACTAATATCATACTCAATGGTGAAAAGCATCTCCTCTAAGATCCAAAACAAGAGAATGTCCACTCTCACCATTTTTAATCCGATCCACAGCAGTCAGACAAGAAAGAGAAATAGAAAGCATCCAAATTGGTAAAGAAAAAGTGAAAGTGTCATTTTGCAGATAACATAATAGTATATATAGAACACCTTAAAGAAGCCACCTATTAGAACTAATATGAATTCAGCAAAGTTGCAGGATACAAAATTAATATATAAAAATCTGTTACATTTTTATATACTAATAATGAACTATGTTAAGTACCCATTTACAATTACATTAAAAAAAAAAAAAAAACCTAGTAACAAACTTAACTACGGAGATGAAAAACCTCTACTCTGAAAACTCTGATGCATTGTGTTGAAAGAAACTGAAGACAATAGGGGTACCTGGGTGGTTCAGTCAGTTGAGTGTCTTACTCTTGGATTCAGCTCAGGTCATGATCTCATGGGTTGTGAGATTGAGCCCAATGTCCAACTCTGTGTTCAGTGGGGTATTTTCTTGAAGACTCTCTCCTTCTGCCCTTCACCTTACTCTTGTGAACATTCTTTCTTTCTCTAAAATAAAGAAATCTTTAAAAAAAAAAAAATTAAGGACAACAGAAATAAATAGAAAGGTATACCATATTCATGGATTGGAAGAATTAATATTGTTTAAATGACCATGCTACCCAAAGCAATCTACAGATTCAGTGCAACTCCTATCAAAATACCAATGGCATTTTTCACATAGTTAGAACAAAAATATCCAGAAATTGGTATGGAACCAATGAAGACTCAGAACAGCCAATGTAATCTTGAGAAAGAAGGACAAAACTGAAGGTATCATGATCCCAGATTTCAAACTATACTACAAAGCTGTAATAATTGAAACAGTAATGAAAAGAAAAAAAAAAAAAACAGATATACAGATCAATAGAATGGAACAGAAAATCCAAGGAAAACACACATCCTTGTATGACTAATAATATATGACAAAATAGGCAAGAATATACAAAAAGGAAAAGAAAGTCTCTTCAATAAAAGGTGCAGATAAAATTAGATAGCTACATAAAAAAGAATATAACTAAACCACTTTTTATACATATATCCCATATACAAAAATTAACTAAAAAAAGATTAAAGACCTGAAATCATAAGGTTTCTAAGGAAAACTTAAGCAGTACTCTCCTGGACATTGGTCTTGGCAGGACTTTTTTTTTTTTTTTTTGTATCTATGCTCTCAGGGAAGGCCAAAAACATGAGTACATCAAACTAAAAATGTTTTGTACAGTGAAGAAAATTATTAACAAAATGAAAAAGTCATCTACTACATGAGAGAAAATACTGGCAAATGATATAACTGATATCAGGTTATTATCCAAAAAATATAAAGAACTCATATATCTGAACACCAAAAACAAATGTAAATAAGTAACTAAACAAATAAACAATCTGATTTTAAAATGGGCTGAAGACCTGAATGGACATTTTTCCAAAGCCATAAAGATGGTCAGCAGACACATGAAAAGATGCTCATCCCTAGTCATCAAGGAAATGCAAATCAAAACCACAATGAGATATTACCTCACACCTGTCAAAATGTCTACAATAAATAACAAATGTTGGCAAGAATGTGGAGAAAGGAGAACACTCATACACTTTTGGTGGGAATGTAAATTGGTGCAACCACTATGAAAAATGTTATGGAGATTCTTCAAAATATTTAGAATAAAAATACCATATGAGCTAGCAATTCTGCTTCTAGGTATTTATCCAGAGGAGATACAAACTCCCCTATTTATACAAAGCAAATATATGTACCCTTATGTTTATTGAAGGACTATTTACATTAGCTAAGATACAGAACTGACCTAAGATGTCCATCAAGAGGTAAATGGACAAACAAGATGTGGTGCACATGTGCATGCACACACACACACACACATAGAGGAATATTACTCAGAAATAAAAAAGAATGAAATCTTGCCATTTGCAACAACCTGGATGGACTAAGTCAGAGAGAAATACTGTACAATTTAATTTATATGCAGAATTAAAAAACAAAAAAATGGACACATGAAACAAAACAGAAACAGACTCAGAAATACAGAGATAAATTTCAAAATGGGTGGTTGCCAGAGGATTGGGATTTAGGAAGTGGAAGAAATAAGTCAATGGGATTCAGAAGTACAATTTCTAGTTATAACATAAATAAGTTTTAAGAATATAAAGTACAGCATAGGGAATAATAGTAATATTACAATAGCTATGTATGATGACAGATGATAACTTTGTTTACTCTATGGATCATTTTGTAATGTACGTAAATGTTGAGTCAGTATGCTGTATAACTAAAAAAATATTTTATGTCAACTCTACTTCAATTTTTAAAAATTGTTTTATGTGGTGTCAACATATACTTAAAATTATGTGGCCAATATATATCTTTATAAAACTGAATGGAGTTTTTGCTGAACTGACTTAATATAAATAAACTTATTGTATATGAATATATGTAAAATAGAGAGCTGAAAAGAACATAGAGAGCAGTTTGCATTTGAGGCGAACTTACAGATTGAATCAGAGGAAGAGGTTAGTAAAAAGTAAGCAAAAGTTACTGTTTTAAAGAACAAGTATATCAAATAAGCAAACATGGAAAATAAAGTATATGAAGGATCTTATGTAAATTGTGCTTCACATTTAACTGGGGAAAATTCCCCTCTGTTTATCTAGCTGACAGGATGTGTGATTGCTTTTATGTACCACCCTAGAACAGTTTCATCCCATAAAAGATTTTATTATGCTCCAGATTTTACAGCAAATTGGTATGTAATAAATGAAAGCCCTATGTTCAAAATAATGAAAGATATATGGTAAGTGGTTAAAATACTCTTGATTTCTTTTTGTATCGAGTACTATAAAACTCATTTCACAATCTTCATGAAAAATATTTAATATTGCTTAAATTACTGTTTTTATTTATATATTTTATGTAAATCCTACATAGAACTGCACATAGTAATAATTTTGTGGCACTGAAAATAACACTTTTTCTGTTTTAAAGAGAAAATACTGAACACAGAAAATGAATGAACTTTGCTTTGCATTCTGCAAGTCTTCATTCAAAAAATTAAGGTAATATAAAAAATATTTTATGTCAACTCTATGTCAACTCTATGTCAATTTTTAAAAATTAGTAAACAATGCTATATGTAAATTAAGATAATTGTTCCCAAATTAATTACCACCATAATTTCATTCCATTCTTCTCATAGAAGACATTAGGTACTTAAAAGTAACTTTGATTAAACAGTAGTATGTGTCAAGTAGTAATTTACTAACTTTTCTATTAGTCAAAACATGTATCATTAGTAATGCTAAACACTAGAGAAACGCTGTCACAAGAGGGAGTTAACATAATTGCATCTAAAAGTACATAAACATATAAAATGTAAAAGTCCTTATAAAAGAATTGTGATTTATAATATCCTTACTGTAATAGCAAAAGTTGGGATGGCTGGGTGACTCAATCGGTTAAGCAACTGACTTTGACTTTGGTTATGATCCTAGGGTCCTGGGATCAAGCCCTATATCAGGCTCCCTGCTCACTGGGGATCCTGCTTCTCCCAGTCCCTCTGCCCCCCAACTTGTGTTTTCTCCCTGTCTCTCTCAAATAAATAAATAAAATCTTAAAAAAAAAGAAAAAATAGCAAAAGTTGTTTGAGATTACCTATTACTCTTTTTTTTTTTAATACTTTTTTAATTTTTTATAAACATATATTTTTATCCCCAGGGGTACAGGTCTGTGAATCACCAGGTTTACACACTTCACAGCACTCACCAAATCACATGCCCTCCCCAATGTCCATAATCCCAACCCCTTCTCCCAAACCCTATTACTCTTTTAAATGAATTATAGGAACCTGAGGTCCAGGCTGGTACAGACAGATTAAAGTATTTAAGCTCTGTTATTAATTCCCTGTTGCTCTTCTGTAATTCCCCAATCTGTTCTGCAATTACACCATACATATAAAAATGGGATATGTGTTTTTAATAATTAAAAAGAAAACCCATAAGTATATCCAGGATAAAAATAAATATTCTGGATTTATAGATCCTTTTTTTCTCCAATGCCATCACTCTCATTTATATTCTCAAGGGCCACCACTCTTTCACTTAATTTCTTCCTTCACTATTCTTCACAGTATCTTTTTTTCTTTTTATTTAATAGAACTTTATTGAGGTATAAAATACATACCGTAACATTTACTTCTATAGATTTGCAATTCAGTAATTATTAGTAAATTTAGAAGTTATAGAAATTATAAATAGTAAATCATAGAAATTAGTAAATTTGCAGAGTTGTACAGTCATCAGAATAATTCAATTTGAAAACTTTCCATCATCTCAAAGATATCCTTTCTGCTCATTTGCAGACAATCTTGCCTCTCACCCATATCTCCAGAAAACTGTTTATCTACTTTCTTCTTTTATAGGCAGACATTTAATATAACTGAAATCATGCAGTATGTGATATTTTAGTTTGATTTCTTTCTATTAGCATAGTATTTTGAAATTTATCCATGCTTTATTATATGTCAGTAGTGTATTCTGTTTTATGCCTGGAGGTGTTTCACTGTAGCACATTCTATTAGTTTTTTAGGGCTATAGTAACAAAGTACCATAGACTTGGTGGCTTAAAACAGCAGACATTAACTCTCTCACAGTTCTGGAAGTTATAGGCCTAAAATAGAGGTGGCAGAGCCATGCTCTGTCTTTAAGGTTCTAGAAGATCCTTCCTTGCCTCTTTCTAGCTTCTGGTGGTTGCCAGTAATCACTGCTATTCAGTGGCTTGCAAGGCATCCACCCAATCTCTCCCTTGATTGTCACATGAACAACTTTCACAGGTCTGGACAAGTTGTGACAGGTTTATATGTATAATGCATTAGAAGAAGGAAACAAAGACAGCTCTGATTCAAGCAAAGTGAATGTGTCATACTCTAAAAAGATCAACAGCCCAGTTCATTTTCAAATGACCTCCCATGAGAAGCTAGCTGCTGATTAAGATAGGCTTGAGAAGTAAGAGGAGGTTCTTATATTATTTGTCATATTTCCTAGTGATAAGCAAGAAAATTAATAGTAATAGAAACTTGGCCATGTATAGGTATAGTCTAGGAACACAGGAAGTAGTGTAGGTAACTGATTCACAATACCTTTTCTTCTAACACCTTATGTCTATCCTCTTGCTATGCAAAATAATCAATATTGTATCAGATGGTAGACTTTTGTGTTGAAGTTCTAAGATTTCCATTCTCCACCTACCATTTCAGCATCCTGATTTCTTATCTACATACATATATTACCTTCAAGCTGAAAATTATTGTTAGGAGACAAATGCAAATAAAGAATTTAAGTCTATATATTGAAAATCACAAACTCACTGTGGTTTAGATTTCTCTTATACAAATAAATTATTTTATTCTCAAGGTCAATATGCTACACAGTTTAATTAACATTACACTTTGCATGGTAAGAGAGATTCCTCCTTATTAAGGGAAAAGAGGTAAACAGCAATATGCATTTTTAAAAATTAAAAAATTACAGTAGTATCCAGTAATAACATTTTTTCTTTTCTTTTCTGTTCTTTTCTTAAGCCTCTATTTATTTATTTGAGAGAGAGAATGAGTTCATGAGCTGGGGGGGAGGGGAGAAGGAGAGGGAGAGGGACAGCCGACTCCATGCCAGGTGTGTAGCCTTACACTGGGCTCCATCTCAGGACCCTGAGATCATTATCTGAGTTTGAGCTGAAACCAAGAGTCCAAGGCTTAACTGACTGAGCACCCAGGCACCCCAATAACCTCTCTTCTTTCTAAGTTTTCACAGCTTCCCTAGAGTCATAAAACTAGGTTATTTTTATTAATCTGATAGAGAAAGTTAAGTAATGTTTTACTTTAAAATACTGATTTCAAGTTAACTAGTGTTAAAAATAAAACAAAACAAAACAAAAATTCATGTCTGGCTGGGCTTCTTATTCCAATAGCTACAACTTATAGATCTCTTTTTTTTTTTTTTTTCTAGGTGTGTGATTCTGACCTACACCATGATCTATATCTAACCTCTGAGCTCCAATAACCCCAGCCTTAACTCTGCTGCCTTTCTCCAATAGGACTGCACCCAAGGACCCAGTGGTTTTTTTGGTTGTATTTGACTAAGCTTCATTTCTACTCTCAAATTATGAATTGGTTTCATATTATAAAATCCCTTTTTTCATTCTCTGTACTTATGGATAGCTTTTACATGAAGACCTTTTAAATTATTCCACAGAATTCTCCCCCAACTTACATATACTTCTTAAGCCAATATGCTACCTGTTAACTGTTAGTGCAAATAATGCTAAAATTAAACTAAACATAGGCACTTTCTTACAGACCAAAGTCAATTAATGTTCAATTGTAGACATATATAAGGGCTAATATATGGTCTTTATCTCCTGGAAAATTATATATAAAAGAACTCCACAAATCAAAATAATCAATTTTTTCATTGGTTGTAAAAATAAATAGAATAGTAATGGTGTTTTCCATCAGGCAGAAAATCTACTGAATGAAGCCAATGACATTTGGTTCCACTTCAACACATTCTGGAAAATTACATTACAGAGCTGTCAAACACAAATTCCAACCAAAATGTCATGTTTGTACAAAAGCAACAATCTGAAGGACAAAGTGAATATTATTTAATTGTAGTCTTTTATGCATGAATTAGCTTTCATAGTAATTTTGGCCTGCTTTGACATAAGGCAGAAATAAATGCTAATTCCAGATCTTTGATAACAGAAAAACAAAGGTGGCATATTTTATATCTTTCTATAATGATAATTAAAATAAAATAAAGAATTTATTATCTTAAATAAGAAAGTAAATGATCCAGAACAATCAATTTTTAGAACATAGGTTGAAGGAAGAAAGTATATATATATATTTTTTCCCCACTTTTAAGCATGCCATGTTGATTCTGTCTTCTTGCCATACAGCTGCTTCAGTCATGGAGGAAGCTTAGTGATAATCTTTGCTTCACTGTGAATTTTCATTCACTGACAGGAATAAGACTGAAACATAAGCAATCTAGCACTTGTTATTTTCCACCAGTTAATTACTCCTTATTTGTGCAGCATTCATTTTTCTTTTATCCTGCTCCACTATTTTTAGCCTTTGGAAGTTGACCTTGTATATTTGCCTGAGTTGGACTTCTGTCTGTCCCTTCCTAAATGAATCTAGTTCCATAAGATTGGTTTAAATCAACCTGCTGAAGGTTCTATCTCCAACATTCTTATTTCCTATTACTTACCAGCCTGGATTCACAAAAATAAAATATCCTTAAGGGAGGGAATCGTGTGTGTGTGTGTGTGTATTTCATTCACTGTTTTTATCTCCAGCATATAGAGAAGTGCCTGACACATGGACACCTGTCTATAAATATATGTTTAATAAATGTATTAATTCTTTTCCAGATTTAATTATTGTCTATACTTAAACACATTCTTGACAAATATGATTATCTAACATGTATCCCATAATATGCAATTCTTGCCTCTGTTACACTTGTCTTATTCTACCTACTAGACCAACATCATCGGACATATTATGTTATGGACATAGTAGAAGAAAATTATTTTCTATAGGTAAAATATTAGCTTAAAATGGATGAAAGAAACTAAAATTCCAAAACTTCGACCCTAAAACTTATAAATGCAGAAAATTAAATAAATCACACAAGAGCAATTATTGGCTAAAACTTAAGGTATGTACTTCTAGCAAACAGTATATATTTCCCTATTAGCATTTTATCAGAAGGCTTACATTGAGTCATTTTATTTTTAAGATTTTATTTATTTATTTATTTGACAGAGAGAGAGAGAACAAGCAAAGGGAGCAGGAGAGGGAAAGGGAGAAGCAGGCTCTCCACTGTACAGGGAGTCTGATGCAGTACTCAACCCCAGGACCCTGGGATCATGACCTGAGCAGAAAGCAGATGCTTAACCAACTGAGCCACCTAGGTGCCCCTGAAACATTACTTTGAAAATAAATGTAATCCAATTTAATATAGTAAAAACTGAAATAAATGTGAAGTGTTTTTACCAAGAAATAAAATTATGACTAATAAAATATGACTAGATTTGAACTATCCATTCTTTCTTTATCACCTATGATCATGTGTTTCCAAAGAGAAGGGAGGGTATTTTTTCAGGGAAGAATAGCTAAAAACAGTCTCTTAATATATAATATATAATTAACAGTCTCTTAAATATAATTAACTTTTATATTTAAGGTAATGAATGTTAAGTAGTTTGAAAGGTTGTTTTTTTTTTTTTTTTTAAGAATTTTATTTATTTGACAGAGAGAGATCACAAGTAGGCAGAGAGGCAGGCAGAGAGAGAGGAAGGGAAGCAGGCCCCTGCTGAGCAGAGAGCCAGATGTGGGACTTGATCCCAGGACCCTGAGATCATGACCTGAGCCGAAGGCAGTGGCTTAACCCACTGAGCCACCCAGGCGCCGCAGTTTGAAAGTTTTAATAGATAAACCCTGGTTTAACTTAAGTAATATTTTGTTAGCTCAACTTAATAAAGCCTTCATTTTATGTATCCAGGGAATTTTTGTGATTCCTCTCTTCAATGCTTACAAGTTTACCTCTAAATATAATTAGTTATATCATATCTGAGAAATTACACAAAACTAAACTAACAAAATGCTTACCAAGGCAACTTAAACCGACTCCCCCAAACTCTTTCAGAAATTTCAAGAATGTATTTTTAAAGGCCAAGTGGTGTTCTAATTCTTCATATTTACTCAGTCTCCTAATTCTGCATTTATTTTGAAATTGTCCTTACTTGTCTCTCATTTATTGTTTTTTTTCTCTTTACCTATATGATCATCATTTTAAAAACTCAGCGTGCTAAGAAAAATAGGTATTGCCATCAATTATTTATATTAATAATTGTGAGTTGCCCATTCTCATACTAACTCATTTACTTTTTAACAGATCTATGTATACTTTCTATCTTAGGAAAAAAAAACCATTGAAGATTAGATTTTTTTTTTTTCAGATAATTCATTTAGTAAGTGAAACTGGACTTGAAACCACCCAGGTTTTGAATTTTTTTTATTTCTTTACATATCGCCAATGTTTAGCACAGAGCCCTGTAAACAAGAAGAGATTAAATATATTGTTGAGCAAATGTTTATATGGATGTATAGCTAAGTAAATATTTCTGAAGTTAGTACTTTTCCCACTAAAACACGCTGTATATCTTTGTACTGTTAATATTTGCAGATATTCGTTATGTGTGTTAGTGGCCAATTTAGTCAGTAGTACAGTGCAACAGGAATTGTAAGTCAACAGAAACTCTGAAAAGCACTTTCAGCTCAAAAAACTTTGTCATTTTTACCACTATTCATCCACTTACCTGTATCTAATGCTGACATTCTCTAGATTACCCTTTAGTATGCTTGAGAAAAACTGTTCTATGTAATGAAACATATGCTTACCATAATTCTATTTTGTTTGTTATCCTGTAAGCTAGTTGTACATATAATTGTACCATATAGTTTAAATAAATAATGCTTAAATCAATGGAAGGAAGTTAAAAAAAAAGAAAATTACAACTTTCTTGAAGTCTTCTACATTCTATAAATATTACTGGCTTTGTATTTACAGTATAAAGGCAAGTTACTAAAAATATAACTAAATTTAACAGAAAAAAATTATAAAATACTACAGAAAAATAATAGAAATTAAGAATGACTCTGAATTCAGATTACTTTATTTTTATCTTTAGAATTATTCTGTTCTTTAAACAACCCAAGTTGATATTTTAGATGACACCCTATGGATGTACTTTGGAAATAGTAAAGCATATTAGGCAATACTAGGAGAGATTATTGAAAGGATATACTTTTTTATTTTTTAAACTTTAAAACAATGTTTATAACTTTGTTAAGTATCTCCTGCTAGAGGCAATGTTTTCCCTTAACCAGTCAAATATTGATCCCAATTAACATGAGGTAATGTTGTCTAATAACATACATAAATTGGAATATGAAAGTTTAGGTTTAAAATAAAAGAAAGTAATGGAAATAGGAAGCCCATTTAGGAACTTGATAAAGAACTAGTGTTGTACTTGAAAATTTTAATGGAATCAGGTATATAATATAGGGCCATGAGATTACATTAAATGCTCTCTTGAGGACAGGATTCTGTAGCTATAGGAAAGCAAACAACTTCTCTACTTTAATATGTAAAATAATGTGTAACAGAATTTGTCTTTTTTCTCCATGAAAAGTAATATTAAAAACTAGAAATATAAGGCTCCCTATAAGAATGAAATCAGCTATACCTAAGAAAAACTAGAAAGCATTTGTACATAAATTTGAAAATCAAATGCTGTGTTGTCAAATGTCCATCTGTTCTGTTTATGAAAATACAATAAATAAAGGATTAAAACAAGCTGTTCATAAATTAAGATAAAATTCCCATGTAAAATGAAATTGGACTGTGTATTGTTTATTCACAATTGGTATACTGCTCTATTGTCTTTATCTGCTGTCCAAAGTAATGAAGTAAGGATATTCTTACCATCAGATATTATTCCACATGATCCTGTTACTACCTATCCCTATAAAGCTATTCCTATCTTCCTCAGATTTCTCTTTATCCAAGGAGCCATTTTACTAACTAATAATAGTCCAATTCCTTGTTAATAGTTAATTAATCTGTAATTTTAAAAATCAGCTAGTGATTTGTTTCTGGAATGTACTCTGATTGTTACAAAAATTGACCTTTTTTATTAAAAGTGAAGTCAATACACAACCCTAGTCTCAAAATTGTAGCAGGCAAGATTTTATCTCACAAGAACTTATTGGACTATTACTCGTCAAAATTTCTTTCAAATACTAGAATAGAATGAACCTCAAAAACAGTTTTCTATATTGCATCCACTTATGTTATGAACATCTTCCCAAATTAAGTTTACTTGAAAATAATGTATCTTTTCATGTAACTTCCATTTTATTAACTTTATTAATATATAAACTATATATAGCAAACTACATCCATTTAAAATTAAAAATGTGGTGAGTGTTAAAAATTGAATACTACTATAAAACCACCACTAGATTTAAGATACAAACCATTCCCATTACCTTTAAAAGATCCCTTATGCCTCTTCACTCTCTACTCTTTCCTCCATCCCCAGCCATAAGGAACTACTAGTTGTCTTTTAGATTGAACTTTCTAAAATTTTATATATATCTGAATTCTTTTCAACAGCATAGCAATTTTTAAAATTTTATTTATTTTTATTTTTTCAAGTTTTTATTTAAATTCTAGTTAGTTACAATAAAGTGTAATATTGGTCTCAGGAGTAGAATTAGTGATTCACCACTCACTCATGTAACATCTACTAGGCAGCATGATGATTTTGACATTTCATCTCTGCCTTTGCTTGTTTCAGAGACTGGTCACTTTTGATCGCTATTGTTCCATTACATGGGTATCCCATAGTCATTCCATCCATTCATCACTTGAAACATCAGGATTTTTTCAGGTTTGGCTATTATGGATAAATCTCCTATCAATACTCATTTACAAGTCTTTGTGTAGACAAAACTTTTTATGTCTCTTGTATAAATTACTAGTGGTAAAATTGCTGGCTTATTTGGTAGGTATTTCCTTAGCATTTTAAGAAATTACTAAACCATTTTAAGAAATTACCAAACCATTTCCCAAACTGGTATGTAATTTACATTTTCATCATCAATATCTGAATCCCAGGTGCTTCACAACTTCATTAAAACATTGTACTGCCAGTTTTTCTTAAAATTTTACTTAAAATAAAATTTTTTAACAAATACTTCAGGGCACCTATGGGGCTCAGTCAGTTAAGCGTCTTCCTTCAGCTCAGGTCATGATCCCAGGATTCTGGGATTGAGCTCCACAATGGGATCCTTGCTCAGGAGGAAAATAAACAACAACAATAAAAAGGCACAAACCATAATAGACCCTTAACTATAGAGAACAGACGGATAGTTATCAGCAAGTAGGTGGTAGGGAAAGGAGTGAAATAGATGAAGGGGATTAAGAGTACACTTATCGAGTGAGGAGTCAAGATGGCAGAGAAGTAGCAGGCTGAGACAACATCAGGTAGCAGGAGATCAGCTAGATAGCTTATTTAACCATTGCAAACACCTACAAATCCAATGGGAAATCAAAGAGAAGAAGAGCAACAATTCTAGAAACAGAAAATTGACCACTTTCTGAAAGGTAGGACCTGCGGAGAAGTGAATCCAAAGTGACAGGAAGATAGACCACGGGGCAGGGGCTGGCTTCCAGCAAGCAGTGGAGCAATGGAGCACAATATCAGGATTTTAAGTCTGCTCCGCAGAGGGACATCGCTCCAGAGGCTAAACCAGGGGGAAGTCCACGTGGGGTCGGCATAACCCCAGGTACCACAGGGTCACAGAGGGACCGGGGGTGTCTGAGGGTCACAGACTCACAAGTATTAGAACATGGAAGCTGGCTACAGCGACAAAACTGAGGAGTGAGCTCTCAGCTTGGGATTACCTTAAACTGGTCGCAGGCAGGGTGAGCTCAGAGCACGGCCAGAGGCCACGAAGAAGGAAGCGACTGGGTGCTTTTCTCCAAGTGTGAGTGATTGAGCGCTTTCCTCTTTGCGCAACCAGAGGCCAGGGAGATGGTGGCCATTGGGTGCTTTTCTCTGAGGGCGCACTGAGTAGTGGGACCCCGGCTCTCGGCTCCTCCTGGCCAGAGATTGGGAGGCCGCCATCTTCATTCCTGTCCTCCAGAACTCTACAGAAAGCACTCAGGGAATAAAAGCTCCTGAAAGCAAACCCGAGTGGATTACTTAGCCCAGCCCCTGGTAAGGGCGGTGCAAAGACACTTGAGAATCACTACAACAAGCCCCTCCCCCAGAAGATCAACAAGAAACCCAGCCAAGACCAACTTCACTTACCAAGGAGAACAGAGGAATTCCAGAGGAGGAGAAAGCACATCTTATCTGGACAAATAGAAAAGGCAGAAAAACTCACTACAAAAAAAAGAGCAAGAGGCAGTACCAAAGGCTGGGGACCTAATCCATACAGACATTGGTAATATGACAGATCTAGAGTTCAGAATGACGATTCTCAAGGTTCTAGCCAGGCTCAAAAAAGGCATAGAAGATATTAGAGAAACCCTCTCCAGAGAGATAAAAGCCCTTTCTGGAAAAATAAAAGAACTAAAATCTAACCAAGTTGAAATTAAAAAAGCTATTAATGAGATGCAATCAAAAATGGAAGCTCTTACTGCTAGGATAAATGAGACAGAAGAAAGAATTAGTGACATAGAAGACCAAATGACAGAGAATAAAGAAGCTGAGAAAAAGAAAGACAAACAAATACTGGACCACGAGGAGAGAATTTGAGAGATAAGTTACACCATAAGGTGACACGACATTAGAATAACTGGGATTCCAGAAGAAGAAGAAAGAGAGAGGGGAGCAGAAGGTATACTGGAGAGAATTATTATAGAGAATTTCCCCAATATGGCAAAGGGAACAAACATCAAAGTCCAGAAGATGCTAAGAACGCCCCTCAAAATCAATAAAAATAGATCCACACCTTGTCATCTGATAGTAAAATTTATAAGTCTTAGCGACAAAGAGAAAATCCTGAAAGCAGCCCGGGGAAAGAAGTCTGTAACATACAAGTGTAAAAACATTAGATTGGCAATGGACCTATCCACAGAGACCCGGCAGGCCAGAAAGAACTGACATGATATATTCAGAGCAATAAACGAGAAAAATATGCAGCCAAGAATACTATATCCAGCTAGGCTATCATTGAAAATAGAAAGAGAGGTAAAAAGCTTCCAGGACAAGCAAAAGCTGAAAGACTTTGCAAACACCAAACCAGCTTTTCAGGAAATATTGAAAGGAGTCCTCTAAGCAAAGAGAGACCCTATAAGTAGTAGATCAGAAAGAAACAGAGACAATATACAGTAACAGTCACCTTACAGACAATACAATGGCACTAAAATCATCTCTCTCAATAGTACCCTGAATGTTAATAGGTTAAATGCCCCAATCAAAAGACACAAGGTTTCAGAATGGATAAGAAAAACAAAACCCATCTGCCTACAAGAAACTCATTTTAGACCCAAAGATACCTCCAGACTTAAACTGAGGAGGTTGAAAACAATGTGCCATGCTAATGGACATCAGAAGAAAGCTGGAGTGACAATCCCTATATCAGATCAATTAGATTTTAAGCCAAAGACTATAATAAGAGATGAGGAAGGACACTATAGCATACTCAAAGGGTCTGTCCAACAAGAAGATCTAACAATTTTAAATATCTATGCCCCTAATATGGGAGCAGCCAACTATATAAACCAATTAATAACAAAAATCAAAGAAATACATCGACAATAATACAATAATAGTAGGGGACTTTAACACTTCCGTCACTGAAATGGACAGATCATCTAAGCAAAAGATCAACAAGGAAATAAAGGCCTTAAATGATACACTGGACCAGACAGACATCACAGATATATTCAGAACATTCTATCCCAAAGCAACAGAATACACATTCTTCTCTAATGCACATGGAACATTCTCCAGAATAGACCAAATCCTGGGTCCTAAATCAGGTCTCAACTGGTGTCAAAAGATTGGGATCATTCCTTGCATATTTTCAGACCACAATGCTCTGAAACTAGAACTCAATCACAAGAGGAAATTTGGAAAGAACACAAATACATGAAGACTAAACAGCATCCTTCTAAAAAATGAATGGGTCAACCAGGAAATTAAGGAAGAATTGAAAAAATTCATGGAAACAAATGATAATGAAAATACAGTTGTTCAAAATCTGTGGAACACAATGAAGGCAGTCCTGACAGGAAAATATATAATGATACAAGCCTTTCTCAAGAAACAAGAAAGGTCTCAAATACACAACCTAACCCTACCCCTAGAGGAGCTGGAGAAAGAACAACAAAGAAAGTCTAAACCCAGCAGGAGAAGAGAAATCATAAAGATCAGAGCAGAAATCAATGAAATAGAAACCAAAAAAACAATAGAACATATCAATGAAACTAGGAGCTGGTTCTTCAAAAGAATTAATATGATTGACCTTGCCAGACTTATCAAAAAGAAAAAAGAAAGGACCCAAATAAATAAAATCATGAATGAAAGAGGAGAGATCACAACTAACACCAAAGAAATACAAACTAGTATAAGAACATACTATGAGCAACTCTATGCCAACAAATTCGACAATCTGGAAGAAATGGACACATTTCTAGAGATATATAAACTACCACAACTGAACCAGGAAGAAATAGAAAATGTGAACAGACCCATAACCAGTAAGGAGATTGAAACAGTCATCAAAAAATTCCAAAAAGTCCAGGGCCAGATGGCTTCCCAGGGGAATTCTACCAAACTTTTTTTTTTTTTTTAAGATTTTTATTTATTTATTTGATAGACAGAAAGAGATCACAAGTAGGCAGAAGGCAGGCAGAGAGAGCGGGAAGCAAGTTCCCCGCTGAGGAGAGAGCCCAATGTGGGGCTCAATCCCAGGACCCTGAGGTCATGACCTGAGCTGAAGGCAGAGGCTTAAACCACTGAGCCACCCAGGCACCCCATCTACCAAACATTTAAAGAAGAATTAATTTTTATTCTCCTGAAACTGTTCCAAAAAATAGAAATGTAAAGAAAACTTCCAAACTCATTTTATGAGGCCAGCATCACCTTGATCCCAAAACCAGACAAGGATCCCATCAAAAAAGAGAATTACAGACCAATATACTTGATGAACACAGATGCGAAAATTCTCACCAAAATACTGGCCAATAGGATCCAATAGTACATTAAGAGGATTATTCACCTGGTGTTTATTCCACGGCTGCAATGTTGGTTCTACATCTGCTAATCAATCAATGTGATACAATACATTAATAAAAGGAAGAATAAGAACCATATGATACTCTCAAAAGATGCTGAAAAAGCAGTTGGCAAAGTCCAGCATCCCTTCCTGATTAAAACTCTTCGAAGTGTGGGGATAGAGGGCACATACCTCAATATTATCAAAGCCATCTATGAAAAACCCACTGCAAATATCATTCTCAATGGAGAAAAAGTGAAAACTTTTCCGCTAAGGTCAGGAACACGGTACGGATGTCCGATATCACCACTGATGTTCAACATAGTACTAGAAGTCCTAGCCTCAGCAATCAGACAACAAAAAGAAATAAAAGGCATCCAAATCTGGAAAGAAGAAGTCAAACTATCACTCTTTGCAGATGATATGATAGTATATATGGAAAACCCAAAAGGCTCCACTCCAAACCTGCTAGAACTTGTATAGGAATTCAGTAAAGTGTCAGGATATAAAGTCAAAGCACAGAAATCAGTTGCATTTCTTTACACTAACAACAAGACAGAAGAAGAGAAATTAAGGAATCAGTCCCATTTATAATTGCATCCAAAACCATAAGATACCTAGGAATAAACCTAACCGAAGATGTTAAGAATCTCTACTCAGAAAACTATAAAGTACTCATGAAAGAAATTGAGGAAGACACAAAGAAATGGAAAAATGTTCCATGCTCCTGGATTGGAAGAATAAATATTGTGAAAATGTCTATGTTACCTAAAGCAATCTACACATTTAATGCAATTCTTATCAAAATACCATCCATTTTTATAAAGAAATGGAACAAATCATCCTAAAATTTATATGGAACCAGAAAAGACCTCAAATAGCCAAAGGAATATTGAAAAAGAAAGCCAAAGTTGGTGGTATCACAATTCCAGACTTCAAGCTCTATTACAAAGCTGTCATCATCAGAAAAGTATGGTACTAGCACAAAAACAGACATATAGATCAACAGAACAGAATAGAGAGCCCAGAAATAGACCCTCAACTCTATGGTCAACGAATCTTCAACAAAGCAGGAAGGAATGTCCAATGGAAAAAAGACAGCCTCTTCAACAAGTGGTGCTGGGAAAATTGGACAGCCACATGCAGAAAAATGAAATTGGACTATTTCCTAACAGCACACACAAAAATAAACTCAAAATGGATGAAGGACCTCAATGTGAGAAAGGAATCCATCAAAATCCTTGAGGAGAACACAGGAAGCAACCTCTTTGACCTCAACCGCAGTAACTTCTTCCTAGGAACATCGCCAAAGACAACAGAAGCAAGGGCAAAAATGAACTATTGGGATTTCATCAAGATCAAAAGCTTTTGCACAGCAAAGGAAACAGTTAACAAAATCAAATGATAACTGACAGAATGGGAGAAGATATTTGCAAACGACATATCAGATAAAGGGCTAGTGTCCATAATCTATAAAGAGCTTAGCAAACTCAACACCCAAAGAACAAATAATCCAATCAAGAAATGAACAGACATTTCTGCAAAGAAGACATCCACATGGTTAATAGACACATGAAAAAATGCTCCACATCACTCGGCATTAGGGAAATACAAATCAAAACCACAATGAGATACCACTTCACTACAGTCAGAATGGCTAAAATTAACAAGTCAAGAAATAACAGATGCTGGCAAGGATGCAGAGAGAGGGGAGTCCTCCTACACTGTTGGTGGGAATGCAAGCTGGTGCAACCACTTTGGAAAACAGTGTGGAGGTTCCTCAAAATACTGAAAATAGAGCTACCCTATGACTCAGCGATTGCACTACTGGGTATATATCCTAAAGATACAAACGTGGTGCTCCTAAGGGGCACATGCACCCAAATGTTTATAGTAGCAATGTCCACAATAGCAAAACTATGGAAAGAACCTAGATGTCCATCAACAGATGAATGGATAAAGAAGATGTGGTATTGGGGCACCTGGGTGGCTCAAAGGGTTAAAGACTGCTTTTGGCTCAGGTCATGATCCCAGGGTCCTAGGACCGAGCCCTGCGTTGGGCTCTCTGCTCAGCAGGGAGCCTGCTTCCCCCTCTCTGTCTGCCTGCCTCTCTGCCTACTTCTGTTCTCTCTCTGTCAAATAAGTAAATAAAATCTTAAAAAAAAAAAAAAAAGAAGAAGAAGATGTGGTCTATCATATGATCTCCCTGATATGAGGAAGTGGAGATGCAATGTGGGGGGGCTGGGGGGTAGGAAATCAAAAATGAAAGAATATGGGATAGGGAGGGAGACAAACCATAAAAGACTCAATCTCAAAAAACAGACTGAGGGATGCTGGGGGGAGGGGGGACGGGAGAGGATGGTGGGGATATGGACATTGGGGAGGGTATGTGCTATGATCAGTGCTGTGAAATGTGTAAACCTGGCGATTCACAGACCTGTACCCCTGGGGATAAAAATACGTTATATGTTTATTAAAAAAAAAAAAAAACCTACACTTATCATGACTTATCATGATGAGCACTGAATAATGAAAGTAATTGTTGAATCACTGCATGGTATATCTGAAACTACTACAATACTGTATGCTAGCTATACTGGAAATAAATACTTTAAAAAATCGATCTGTTACTCTTTTTTAAAAGTGTGCTTTTATTTTCATTGGTATAGTTTCATATATACATTTGTTTATATATGTTTATATTTATATTCACATAGATATTTACCATTTATTATTTTCATTATTCATTCCTGAAGATTAGAATTTACCTCTGGAATCATTACTTCAGCTTTAAGAAATGTATTAAACATTTCTTTTCTGTAGGGTGGATCTTGCATCAACAGTTTCTCTTAGATTTACTCTGTTTAAATTTATTTCTCTTTTGTTTTTTAATTTTAGCATTACAATTTTTTTTTACTCATTTCTGCCTCCATGGTTTTCGTACTGAAGTCAGAGATCATTAGAATCATTGTTCCTACACACACACACGGAATTATCGTTCCTTCATATTTAATGTGTAATTCTTTTTCTAATTGATTTCAAGAAATTTTCTTAATGTTGGTATTTAGTAGTCTAACTGTAACAAACTTGGGGTTTGTGTGTGTGTGTGTGTGTGTGTGTGTGTAATTCATTCTGCTTGGATTTTGCAAAGTTTCTTGAATCTATACATTTATGTTTTCTCCATATTTAGGGATATTCAGCAGTTATTCATACAAACATTTTATCTGCTCAATTCTCTCTTTTTTTTTTTCTTTTGGCACTTCAATTACCCATATACAGATAAATAAATGATTAAAATGGTCAAAGCCTCTGGGGAAAAGGTACCCCACCTGTGCCAGGGGCTCTGATCATCTTATTCAATAATTTTTCTCTCTCTTTTTCAGATTGGCTGTTATTTCCACTACCAGTCTTTCTTCAAACTTGTAGAACCTTTCCTCTGACATTTTCTTCCTGCTATTAAGCTCTGTCTCTAAATACATTGAAACTGCATTTTTCCATTCTAAATTTTCCATTTAAAAGAATATTTTCTATTTCTTTGATGAAATGTTCTAAATTTAGTTTACTTACCTCAGTAACAAATATTGAGAGCTGCTTTAAAGTTTTTTTTTTTTTTTCTAATAATGTCAACATCTGAGTCATTTTCAGTGTATGTTCCTTTTCTTTCCTTGAGAAAATTATTCCATTAACCTGGCTTTTTATATGTCAAGTAATTTGGGATTGTATTTGAACATTGGGAACATTGTATTGTGGGTATTTATAATTATTTTATTTTGTTCTGAAGAGAGTTAATGTTTTTGTCCAGCAAAATCTAAGCTGGACCAAAAATCTGTGGAACCTTTGGTATAGAGGAGCTCAGATCTCAAATAAGACTACTTGCATTTTTCTCTGCAAATATATATAATGTTGGCAAAATCCTACACAGAATTTACAGTTTCTTTCCTTCCCAGATCTCCTGGTCACTCTTTAGCAACCCTGATTCCCAGACTCCTGTGTGTGTGTGTGTGTGTGTGTGTGTGTGTGTGTGTGCCTGTTGCAGGGAGAGGGGTATCCGGGTTCTTCCATCAAAAAATGCAGCTTTACTTTCTATTGGTGTTTCAGCTACCTGCTCTGTAAAATAGGAAACATAGTAATGTGGTCACTTCCTTTAAAACTGAACTCCTTTCCAAATTCTCCTTATATTTATTTACTCAGCAGAGTCCTCAGGTAGTCTTATTTTATATTTTGTCCAAATTTTATAATTATTCTTTTATTCTCCAAAATCACTGTGACATTTTAAATGTCAGAAAAATACATGAAAATTCTTTATAGCAACACAGCTGAAGTTTAAAATAGGTAATAATCACTGACTTTTAAAATATCAATAAGGGATATTAACATCTAAATTAGTAGTCTTTTTTAATATTAGTAACCTAAGGAATGTTCACAATGACAAAATATTAGATATAAAATGTCTATTTTGGAGCCATGGGAGACTTTGGACTCTGGAGAAACAAACTGAGGGTTTTAGAGAGGAGGAGAGTGGGGGAAGGGATGAGCCTGGTAGTGGGTATTAAGGAAGGCACGTACTATACATAAACAATGAATCTTGGAACACTGCCTCAAAAATTAATGAGGTATTTTATGGTGAATAACATAATGCAATAAAAAAAAAACAGAGAAATAAAGAAGAACTATTTTGGTGTATTCCTATTAAAATCATGTGTGAACTTACTGCAAGTCGGAATCTTGAATGTTTAATATTCATTCAAAGTTTCCATATTTTTAGGTCTAAATTTTATTTTTCTTGCTATGATTAAAGTTATTTATTAATAGTGTTTATAATTTAATACAGTTGACCTTTGAACAACACAAGACTGAATTTCATGAGTCTACTTTTATGTGGATTTTTGTTGATACTGTACAGTATTACAAAATGTACTTTATCTTCCTTATCATTTTCTTAATAATATTATATTTTCTCTAGCTGCTTTTATTATAAGAATACAGTACATAGGGGTGCCTGGGTGACTCAGTGGGTTAAAGCCTCTGCCTTCGGCTCAGGTCATGATCTCAGGGTCCTGAGATTGAGCCCCGAATCGGGCTCTCTGCTCAGCAGGGAGCCTGCTCCCCTTCCTCTCTCTCTGCCTATCTCTCTGCCTGCTTGTGATCTCTGTCTGTCAGATGAATAAATAAAATCTTAAAAAAAAAGAATACAGTACATAATATACATACAGAATATATGCTAATTGACTTCATGTTATCAGTATGGCTGCCAGTAAGCTATTAGTAGTTAAGTTTTTAGGGAGTTGAAAGTTACATGTATGACATATATGTATATGTTATATGTATGACAGTAGGTCAGTGCCCCTAACCCCCGTATTGTTCAGGGTCAACTGAACATTACATTTCAGTAATTTGAAATTTGAAATTACATTTCAGTAATTTACATTTCAACATTAAGTTATGAAAATAAATGTTACTGAAAGTAATTCAGTTACAAATTAAATGTGTACCTACCTTTATTTTGAGAATTCCAACTTGGTATTAAACTACTGCCATATTACAACATATATTGAATGGTATAAAGAACATATATTTTCACTTCAAGATTTTCCCTGAAAGAACATAAAAATAGGAATTTGCCCCATTTATTGCATGTTACCTTTTTTTACCTTTTTTTTTTTTAAGGGAAAGACCTTTAAGACTTGTTCTTGATACTGCTTCTAAATAGTACACTCATTTCCATAGTCTTTGATATTTTATTGTAGCTCTCAAATTATAACCTTTGCCAAATACCAAGCTCTGTTCAACATCTCTCAGTGGCTAATACTAAACTCTCTTCCTAATTCTTTAAACTGTCACCTAATATCCTTATTGTCTTGCTTCCTTGCACCTGTTGGTAATTCCCAAACATTCAAATGTCAGGTAATTGGGTTTGCTAGCTGTGAGAGCTTTCATCTTACTGTGGGTAGTGTTTTACCCATTACTAGGTATGCCTCTTTTTATGAGCAGGATAATGATATTCATGGGAAACTGCCTGCTAGAGAACTAGGCTGAACACTGCAGCAAATCTGCATCACAATGTACTGCCCTCTTTTTACCACTGTGAGATAGGAATAGAACTTTAAGGACATTTTCTATGACCTTCACTGTGTAGTTCATGTAGAAAATTGGTTTGGGATCTGATTATTTAGGAGAATATCTCACAAGAATATTAATCAAGTAATAACATGCACAATTTGTAACTTGCTTTTTTATTCCTTCTGAACTCTTAAGCTTCTTTTTCTAAACAAAATATTTCCATTTTGAAAATTAAATAGAAGAAACATATCAAATGCAGAGTGATAACTTTTACAGGACATATGGTTCTATGCTGACATAAAGAGGATAAAGCAGTGATTTCAGGAAAAAGCAATATGAAAGAAAAGAGAAAACCACTTGATTATATTCTGACCGGTACAATCACAGGTGAGCAATCTAATAATATTAATTCTGTAGGTTGCTGGGATCCACAGACCCAATCTCAGAACCACAGTCATTAATATTTTGGATATCATGGTGTGTGGGTAGCTGTGAATGGGTATTAAAGCAATAAAAGTTCAAGATTATTGTTCTGGCAAAACATTTATCAGTCAACTTATATTTTTTGATTTCAGGCAATCATTTGTGGCCAAAAATTCAATCATGGAATAAAAGACTGTAGGTCATAAAAAAAGACTCTTGGTCAAATAAATATGACTCTAGGTCATATAAACCGTAGTAGTGTAGAAAACAGAGAGTATTTACATAATGACAAACTTTAAATTGTAAATTATGGTAAGTGCTATGAAAGAAAATTGCAAGGAACTATATGGCCATATAACCAGGGGATAAAGTTTAGTCTTAGGCTTAATGAAGTCTCTTTTGAGAAAGTAACATTGAGCCATAAACTAAAGATCACGTAGGAATTAATCAAGAGGAAAGAGCAAAAGTAGCCATGTAGGGGGAGAATAGAGCAGTATTTCAAGGACTTGAAGTGGCACTGGTTTCAACATTTTTGAGAAACTGCTAAGAGGTTGTTGAGGTTAAAACAAAAAGATCACATGGAAGATAAATTGGCTCAATGAAACAGAATTTTGAAACCATATAAAGTTTGAATTTTTATGCTCTGAACTATAAGAAAGCTCTGGGGTAGGAAGAAGAACACTGACATGTTCAGATTTGCAGTTTTGATGTAATCTCTTGGTATGAGTTCAGTGACCATATTGGATAAGACATGTAGACATGAGAAAACTAATTTGGAGACTTATCTTTAGGAAGAGATCTGCTCTGATGAAACATTGAACTAGTGTAGTGGTATCATAAGTGGTAAGAAGCTGATTACTTGAGAGATATTTGGAAAATCAAATAGAGTGGACTTGGTAACAGAATACTTGTTCTATTAGCAGACCATCATCAAGATTATAAGGCTTCTGACTTGAACAACAGTTGATTAAGGATTCTTTCACTGAAATGAAAAATACTATCTCAATGTCTCTTATTCATGGGGAAAGTTTTATCTATAGTGAACGTGAGGTACTGTTGAGATATTCTAGAGATAAGTTGGAAGAATCTATTGGCTATATAAGTATGAGACTCAAAAAAGAAAACTGGAATGGAGATGTAAATTCTTCTTTCATGATTAGATGTTGAATGAAATAATGACCATGAATGTAATCTGCCCCAGTATCCTGTCTTAAATGAAAAAATAAACCAGACCTGAAAAATAATGTAAAGAAAGAAAATGACAAAGAAAAATGAGGCCCATAGTATACTATAAATCCCTTCATTTGTAGGACGCTGAAAGAGCTATTACTAGGAATATAAGACTCAATAATAATTCTTCCTTTCAAAACACTGAAGTCTAGTGTAAATGTAAGGTTTTCATCAAGTATTTTCTTCTGTTTCATTAAAAATGTTTTATTAAAAATTATTTTCTGTTTTATCAAAAACTATTTTCTTCTGTTTTAGTAAAAATTATTTTCTTTCAAAATGTTGACTACATATAAAAACTTTTGAGTTTCAATATATTAAATTTTGAAATCCTTTTCAAAGAACAAGTATATGTAACAGCAAAAACTCTGAATCTTTTTTAGACCTATCTAAGTATAATAAATTGCTTACAAATAACATTTTTAAAAATTTAGGTATAAAATCCAAGAGGCAAACATAGGCAGTAACCTCTTTGACATCAGCCACAGCAACTTCTTTCAAGGTATGTCTCCAAAGGCAAAGGAAACAAAGTGAAAATGATCTTTTGGGACTTCATCAAGATCAAAAGCTTCTGCACAGCAAAGGAAACAGCCAACAAAACAAAAAGGCAACCCACAGAATGGGAGAAGATATTCACAAGCGACACTATAGACAAAGGGCTGATATCCAAGATCTATAAAGAACTCCTCAAACTCAACACACACAAAACAGATAGTCACATCAAAAAATAGAAGAAGACAGGGGCTCCTGGGTGGCTCAGTGTGTTAAGCTTCTGCCTTCGGCTCAGGTCATGATCTCAGGGTCCTGGAATTGAGTCCCACATCAGGCTCTCTGCTCGGCGGGGAGCCTGCTTCCCCCTCTCTCTCTGCCTGTCTCTCTGCCTGCTTGGTCTCTTCTCTGTCAAAAATAGGAGAAGACATGAACAGACACTTCTCCAATGAAGGCATACAAATGGCTACAGACACATGAAAAAATGTTCATCATCATTAACCATCAGAGAGAGTCAAATCAAAACCACATTGAGATACTACCTTACAGCAGTTAGAATGGCCAAAGTAAAAAAGACAGTAAACAAGTATTGGAGAGGATGTGGAGAAAGGGGAACCCTCTTACACTGTTGGTGGGAAGGCAAGTTGGTGCAGTCACTTTGGAAAACATTGGGAAGATTCTCCAAAAAATTAAAAATAGAACTACCTTATGACCCTGCAATTGCACTGCTGGGTATTTACCCCAAGATGCAGATGTAGTGAAAAGAAGGGCCATCTGTACACCCCAATGTTCAAAGCAGCAATGGCCACACTCGCCAAACTGTGGAAAGAACCAAGATGCCCTGCAACAGACAAATGGATAAAGAAGATATGGTCCATATATACATTGGAGTATTATGCCTCCATCAGAAAGGATGGATACTCAACTTTTGTATCAACATGGATGGGACAGGAAGAGATTGTGCTGAGTGAAATAAGTCAAGCAGAGAGAGTCAATTACCATATGGCTTCATTTACTTGTGGAGCATAAGGACTAAGACTAACATGGAAGACATTGGAAGATGGACAGGAGAAGTGAATTGGGAGAAGTTGGAGGGGGAGATGAACCATGAGGGACTGTGGACTCTGAGAAACAAACTGAGGGTTTTGGAGGGGAGGGGGGAGGGGGGTTGGGTGAGGCTGATGGTGGGTACGATGGAGGGCACATATTACATGGAGCACTGGATGTGGTGCATAAACAATGAATTTTGGAACACTGAAAAAAATTAAATAAAAAATTTTTTAAAAAGATGTGTTGTTCAAATAAATTTTGCATGCAACCACAAATTCCCCAAGGGCATACAGCTATGATATTATCAAAAGAATCCCAAGAAACAGCTACAGTCTAAGCAACAGTGTCTTTCCATGAGGGTTAGGGTTCACAAGTAGAGAAGTTGAGATTGATTTAAAAATGTTGTATCACACACATTGCATTTAGTATTTTATCTATCATTACCATACTTACAGGAATTGCATATCAGTTTATTTGCTGTCAGAAATATCTATATTTAGAGGCCACTATACAGGTTCAATAAACAATCAAAAAATAATGTTTTATGTGAATGCAACCCTGTGTCACAAAATGTAAGGCGAAAACAGCAATATTTAATTATAGATATGGGTCTCTGCCTAAGCACAGACCTAGATTAAACCGATTACCACTTTATTAGAATATCAGAAAATCAATTTAAACCTAAAACTGTTCTAACTTTGATGGACATAAAGTGCACAGAAATATATGATCCAATCTTAACAACTTTATATATGTCTCATTCAAATGCAGTTTCCTACTTTGCCAAAAGATATACACTCCCGTGGAATTTGGATTTAATATATTAATTAACAATGAAAAGGAAAAAATATTAAGATCTTACCTTCATTGTTATTATCAACATCAGCTGTAATGGGATATCATTAGCTGACCAATTTTAAGATACAAGAACAAACTGGAAATTAAACTGTAGACTATAAACCATTAAAAAAGCTACACTTTACAAAAATAAAAATAATTGCCAGGTTTTTTTAATTCCCTTTCTTTTAGGTATGTGCATAACACTATAAGAAGAACAAACAAGAACTGACATTCCTGAAAATACAGCAGACAAGATTTTAATCAGGTTAGCTTCCTCCTCAGGAAGGAGTAAAATATGCAGCTCAGATAGTCTTTTTATCTCACATCACAAAATAAAACCACCTAGAAAGTAAAAGATCAAATATCCCTGCAGGCATAAATATAAATAGATAGATATAGATGATGATGATAGATAGATAGATAGATGAATGAATAAATAAATAAATAAATGGATAGATAGCTAAAATGCTGACATTACTAACACCTCCAGAGTAATTTTAGGAATATTTATATTGAGGGGTTGGATTCCTGTTATGACTTGACACATTCAAGCCTGTTAAACTAACGTATGAGTACTTGTAGATTAAATGCTTATGCTGGTAATTGGTAAAAACAGTTTCTGCATTTTGTTCAAACTCTCCATAAGCCCACTACTTCATATTCTTTTTCTGCTTGGACATGGGTAATAGCCATTATAAAATGAGAATAAAATTTTATGATAAATGAATAAATCAATGATCAGAAATTCAATTCTCCTGATATTCACTGTATTTACCAAAGTGTTCCCATTATTCCCTCTGTATGTAAATTAAGTAGCATCAAATCTAATCCATATTATTAAAATTCAATATAAGCTGGTATATTATCTATGTCGAAGTTTTTAAGCAGACCTGTGTTATGCCACATAAATCAAGTAAAAAGTACAATTTGATTATTTTTCTTTTTTTTAATATAATTTTTTATTTTTTATAAACATATATTTTTATCCCCAGGGGTACAGGTCTGTGAATCACCAGGTTTACACACTTCACAGCACTCACCAAAGCACATACCCTCCCCAATGTCCATAATCCCACCCCCTTCTCCTAAACCCCCTCCCCCCAACAACCCTCAGTTTGTTTTGTGAGATTAAGAGTCACTTATGGTTTGTCTCCCTCCCAATCCCATCTTCTTTCATTTATTCTTCTCCTACCCACTTAAGCCCCCATGTTGCATCACCACTTCCTCATATCAGGGAGATCATATGAGAGTTGTCTTTCTCCGCTTGACTTATTTCGCTAAGCATGATACGCTCTAGTTCCATCCATGTTGTCGCAAATGGCAAGATTTCATTTCTTTTGATGGCTGCATAGTATTCCGTTGTGTATATATACCACATCTTCTTTATCCATTCATCTGTTGATGGACATCTAGGTTCTTTCCATAGTTTGGCTATTGTGGACATTGCTGCTATAAACATTCGAGTACACGTGCCCCTTTGGATCACTACGTTTGTATCTTTAGGGTAAATACCCAATAGTGCAAGAAAAATGTTCCATGCTCCTGGATTGGAAGAATAAATATTGTGAAAATGTCTATGCTACCTAAAGCAATCTACACATTTAATGCAATTCCTATCAAAGTACCATCCATCTTTTTTCAAAAAATGGAACAAATAATTCTAAAATTTATATGGAACCAGAAAAGACCTCAAATAGCTAAAGGGATATTGAAAAAGAAAGCCAACGTTGGTGGCATCACAATCCCGGACTTCAAGCTCTATTACAAAGCTGTCATCATCAAGACAGCATGGTACTGGCACAAAAACAGACACATAGATCAATGGAACAGAATAGAGAGCCCAGAAATAGACTCTCAACTCTATGGTCAACTCATCTTCGACAAAGCAGGAAAGAATGTCCAATGGAAAAAAGACAGCCTCTTCAATAAATGGTGCTGGGAAAATTGGATAGCCACATGCAGAAAAATGAAATTGGACCATTTCCTTACACCACACACGAAAATAGACTCAAAATGGATGAAGGACCTCAATGTGCAAAAGGAATCCATCAAAATCCTTGAGGAGAACACAGGCCGCAACCTCTTCGACCTCAGCCGCAGCAACATCTTCCTAGGAACAACGCCAAAGGCAAGGGAAGCAAGGGCAAAAATGAACTATTGGAATTTCATCAAGATCAAAAGCTTTTGCACAGCAAAGGAAACAGTTCACAAAATCAAAAGACAACTGACAGAATGGGAGAAGATATTTGTAAACGACATATCAGATAAAGGACTAGTGTCCAGAATCTATAAAGAACTTAGCAAACTCAACACCCAAAGAACAAATAATCCAATCAAGAAATGGGCAGAGGACATGAGCAGACATTTCTGCAAAGAAGACATCCAGATGGCCAACAGGCACATGAAAAAGTGCTCCATATCACTCGGCATCAGGGAAATACAAATCAAAACCACAATGAGATATCACCTCACACCAGTCAGAATGGCTAAAATCAACAAGTCAGGAAATGACAGATGCTGGCGCGGATGCGGAGAAAGGGGAACCCTCCTACACTGTTGGTGGGAATGCAAGCTGGTGCAACCTCTCTGGAAAACAGCATGGAGGTTCCTCAAAATGTTGAAAATAGAACTGCCCTATGACCCAGAAATTGCACTACTGGGTATTTACCCTAAAGATACAAACGTAGTGATTATTTTTCTTAATTGTATCTAATTAACTGCAGTAATTAAGTTTCTTAAGTACTTCTGATTACAAATACAGAAATTTTAAACTATTTTTAAATATTAAGATATATTTACCATAAATATTTGATTTTATTATTAAAAAAGAACAAATTTTGGGACACCTGGATAGCTCAGTGGGTTAAAAGCCTCTGCCTTCATCTCAGGTCATGATCTCAGGGTCCCGGGATCGAGTCCCGCATTGAGCTGTCTGCTCAGCAGGGAGCCTGTTCCCTCTCTCTCTCTGCCTGCCTCTCTGTCTACTTGTGATCTCTCTGTTTCTGTCAAATAAAAAAAATAAAATCTTTTAAAAAAAGAAAAGAACAACTTTTATGCCAAGCAAATATTTCACAACTCTCAAATTATTAAACATTTGTTAGGAAAAAAACACGATCATCCTCAATTATATGTTACAGAAAGCCAGATACAGGGTCATGTCCCTTACTAATGTAAAATTTCTTTATAATTTTGGCCCTTTTCCAAATACATGGACCCATTAATGTTAATAATGTGCTCCTGACAACCAGACACACAACACCAGCCATAGCTATTTGCCATTATTTTCAGAAGGGGAAGACTATAAAACATGCCATGCCCTAACTTTCAAACAATTTACTAAAATTTGAGTGAAAAATAGTAAATACCTGTATATAACTTCTATCACACTAGGATTCATAACATTCTTTAAAACATTAGCATTTGCGGGGCACCTGGGTGGCTCAGTGGGTTAAGCTCTGCCTTCAGCTCAGGTCGTGATCCCAGCGTGCTGGGATCCAGCACCACATTGGGCTCTCTGCTCAGCAGGGAGCCTGCTTCCTCCTCTCTCTCTGCCTGTCTCTCTGCCTACTTGTGATCTCTCTCTCTGTCCAATAAATAAATAAAATCTTTAAAAAAATTAGCATTTGCTGTTCAATAACCGTTTGGTGTGATTGTTAACAATTGCTTTTTATGCTGTAACACAGAAGGTTTTCTGCTGACAATGTCAGACAATAAGCAAGTGAATTGCATAAGCTAGATAATTAAAGAAATAATTGCTATAAGAAACCAGAATTGGCCAACGAATGAAGAAAAGATTGAGATACAGACAAAGGGCTATGAGAGAATTTACCATTTAATAAGGAGTACATTTTAGACTTTTAATCAGAACCATTCTCTAGGACTTATGGTACAGCTTTACACATACTATCTTATTTAGGTCATAAATATTTGGGGAAAGAGCATTATGTTGCAGATGAGGAAACTAAGGTACAGATAGTTATGAAAATTTCATGTAGACATCTCTCTCAAATGACAGGTTTGTTGTGAATAACATATTAAAAGAGATGACACAATAACAGACATGTTTAGAGTTTAAGGTTCTAAAGGAGGGAACAGCAAAAAAAATAAAATTAATAATAATAATAATGTTCACAATGGAAACTTTGACATAAGTAGTTCAAGTAAAATGGAAGCAAAAATTATTGATACTGAAAAAAGTCAATGGACACTTTCCTAGTATTTTGGATGGGTTGTCCCAGATATTTTAAAATTTTGTAATTATGAAAGAGGTTGTTTTAAGATGAAGCAGGTGAACCAGATAGCTACATATCAGTTAGTCTTGGGAAAAAAAATAGAATGTGGGGGAGTAAAACCCATAGAACAATTATGATCAGAGGCTCTGAAAACAGATTTCCTAGATTCAAGTCTTGACTTTATCATTAATTCTCTTGACATTATTTACTGACTTGGATTCTTTGTGAAATGGAAACAGTAATAGTGATTATTACCTATATTAAGTGAATCAGTATGTGCAAGGTGCTTAGAAATTTACCTAGATTAATATTAGAAACATTATTATTATTTTTATTATTATTATTATTATTGTTACTATTACTAATACAACTAATACACATACTATCACTATGTTGACTTGGTCAGATGGGTTCCAAGTAGGGAAATTTGATAGGAGGTTGCAAGATTAGTGGCTGGGAAGCAGGTTAGAAGAACACATGAATGAAAAATGTTTACATTAATTAATTTATGAGAGGTTGAGGGAGAGAGAGAGAATCTCAAGCAGACTCTGCGCTGAGCAGAGAGCCCAACACAGGGCTCAATCCCCTGAGCCAGAATCAAGAATCAGACACTCTACCGACTGAGCCACCCAGGTGCTCCAAGAACAGGTGAATGAAGATTCTCCTCCTGACTCTATGTTGGGATACATAAGAATAAGTAAAAATTCCTACTGGAGTGAGTTTAAAGAGAAGTGGATTTCTTAAGAGATAGAGACTCAGGTAATAGCTGCAGATATACACATTTTAAAAACTATAAACTTGGCATCAGGGAAATACAAATCAAAACCACAATGAGATATCACCTCACACCAGTCAGAATGGCTAAAATCAACAAGTCAGGAAATGACAGATGCTGGCGAGGATGTGGAGAAAGGGGAACCCTCCTACACTGTTGGTGGGAATGCAAGCTGGTGCAGCCACTCTGGAAAACAGCATGGAGGTTCCTCAAAATGTTGATAATAGAACTGTCCTATGACCCAGCAATTGCACTATTGGGTATTTACCCTAAAGATACAAACATAGTGATCCAAAGGGGCACGTGTACTCGAATGTTTATAGCAGCAATGTCCACAATAGCCAAACTATGGAAAGAACCTAGATGTCCATCAACAGATGAATGGATAAAGAAGATGTGGTATATATACACAACGGAATACTATGCAGCCATCAAAAGAAATGAAATCTTGCCATTTGCGACAACATGGATGGAACTAGAGCGTATCATGCTTAGCGAAATAAGTCAAGCGGAGAAAGACAACTCTCATATGATCTCCCTGATATGAGGAAGTGGTGATGCAACATGGGGGCTTAAGTGGGTAGGAGAAGAATAAATGAAAGAAGATGGGATTGGGAGGGAGACAAACCATAAGTGACTCTTAATCTCACAAAACAAACTGAGGGTTGTTGGGGGGAGGGGGTTTAGGAGAAGGGGGTGGGATTATGGACATTGGGGAGGGTATGTGCTTTGGTGAGTGCTGTGAAGTGTGTAAACCTGGTGATTCACAGACCTGTACCCCTGGGGATAAAAATATATGTTTATAAAAAATAAAAAATAAAAAAAAAACATTTAGCAAACATTGTCTTAAATAGTCGGAGAATTTTTAAAGGAGTGAAGTTCCCAGGAATCAAAAATAAAAAGTATGCTAAAAATTACAGAGCTAAGCCCCTGAAGATACTTCAGCTCCTCTTGGGGATTTTGCTGATAGTTTAACGGCCATACAAGTGTGGAAGATAATGCTTTGGGGCCACCTGAGCCAAAGCAGGATACCCAGCATCTACAGGACAAATTAAAGGGGGATTACAAAATAAACCTGCATATAGGAAAAGGGAAGTGAGATTAAAGCAGGTCTATCTTGACCTGAGATCTTGATAAGGAAAAGAAAAAATAGTTCTCCTCTAAGAACTCAAAATCACAGGGCTGTCCTCAGATTCAGAGTTTCAAACTACCACTATGTGATGATTCAAATAAGAATCTAGTTGGAAACAAAATGCACTATTGTACCACCTAATTCCTAAATCACTGGCTAGAAGAAGAAGGCATAACAATTGCAAGGATATACTTTTTTAAAGATGTTATTTATTTATTTAGTTAGTTATTCACTTATTCATTCATTCATTTTAGAGAGAGAGAAAGAGCAAGCCTGAGTGAGGGAAGGCGTAGAGGGGGAGGGAGATGGAGATGGAGAGCATCTCAGGTAGACTCTGTGCTGAGCATGGAGCCCCCACCCGGGACTCCATCTCACAATCCTGAAATCATGACTCAAGCCAAAACCAACAATTCCAGGCTCCACCACGATAAACTCTTCAAACTGGATTTCACAGGATTTCCACTGATGGAAGCAACAAAATACAAAGTAACAATTCTAAATCACAAAATGCACAAAAAGACAAACCCCCATGAAAAAGAGTCAGGGGAAACAACAAATAGCTGAATTAGAACTTTGTCAAACTCTAGAAAATAAAAACATTGGCTATAGGTGAAAAATGTAGATTACACATTATAAAATATGGGAAATTGAAAACATGATAAAGTAATATACCATTAAGTGATAGAATTTAAAGAGAAATATAATTTCCAGGTATGAAACATGCAATAATCAAATTAAAAAAATAAAAGGGGTTAAGCATCTGTTTAGATACAATTGATGTAGTAATACATGAGGAAATAGATCTGTACATTTCTTCACAATAGATTGCAGATAAATAGGAGTAAGAAAAATAAAAGAATTTAAAGGTAATGAAATGGAAGAAATGGAAAAAAATCAGAAGAAAGACTAACAAAACAAAACAAAAGCAAGGAGGATGTGGGGGATAGAAATATTTAAGAGAAAAATAGCATATATCAACAGATTCAGGAAGCTTCACAAATTCCAAGCATAATAAAGAATGAAATCACTCCTAAACACATTGAAATTAAGCTGGTAAACACCCAAAAGAAAGAAAAAAATAAATTAAAGGTGGGGAGCATACAAATAATTGCGATTACAGAGAGAAAAGTTTAAAAGAGGAAAAATTGAATCTACAGTTGAGTAAGGTTCTTCAAAGACCTGAGCAAATTTGCCAACTAGAATTTTGAATATAAGTATCATTCAAGAGCAAGAAATTAGATGAATTAGAAAGTAGAAGAACTGTCACCAGTATCTTCACTGAAATAACTTCTAAAGAATCCTCTCCTCAAAGAAAAAATTGAACACAGATAAGATAAAAAATAATAATGACTAAGTCAGAAGAAAAACTTAAATATGGAATTAAGATCCTGGAAAATAATAGCAATACATAGTACCACAGTGATCTCATGTATTTGATTCTAATATCTATATGTTACTCAGGTGGAAGAAAAAAAGTAGTGATTAACTTTCACTTAATGTAATCCATCTTTAAGTAATCCATCAAATAAACTGAAATGTAAATAATAAAAAAGTTCAAAAAACTAAACTAACCTGATCTCCCAAAAGTCAAACATAGAAAATTACACTCTCAAATTTGAGAATGTACAATTACATGTAACTTTAACAAATACCAACCATGTACTAAGACTCAAAACATATTAAACACTTGGTGATTTTCAGACTAAGATTGTTTTATAATTATGCAGATAACTAGAATTTACCGAAAGATGATAAATAGCCAATACAAAAGCAAGTAGATTCCATATTGGAAAATGTAGGTTTGGGGAGGAATAATAACAAGCAGGCAATAAAACACCAGAAAGCCAGAAAGGGAATCACCTAATGTCTGCCGTTAGGATGTAAAAAAGATAATAGAGTGAGAGATACAGCTGACACTGTCTAGTCTCAAACATCCCAGTTCAGCACAAGGTATTTGGTATCATAAGTGACTGCTGGATATGAACAATTTCTAGGATTATCTTTGGGAGATGGTTTTGGTAGTGTAGTGAAGGGTGACAGTCTCAGGAGGATGGGAACTAATCTGAAATGTGCATTTCAAAGTGTGTATTATAAATGTGTGAATGAGTGAGCCCAGAAAAAAAAAAAGGAAGCTATATTTTAGGGTGCATAGATTGTGAGTATTAGGGTCTCAACAGAGTCTCTCTTGTAGCTGAAATAGTCATAAAGTCATTTTTCTGTTCATTATCAAAGGATGACAAGTTCTGGGTTTTCAAAAGAGTTAGGATTTTTTTTTTCTCCCAAGTATATTATTCTGCACTAAAAATATGATAAGCTTCATATATGCCCCAGAGTGTGCAAATAAATTCAGAATCAATTTTATACTTCCTTTGACCATCATTTATTTGTTTTTAGTGTTATGCCTTCTTGTTATTTTTTAAGACTATACTTTTACCATATCTGGTTTTGATGCACCATATAAAAAAGAAGGCATGTGGGATATACTATTAAAGCTCCCTACTACCTTGGCAAGCACAACCTAACACTGAAAGCATTTTTTTATAGCAGACTAGATTCATCATCAGACTTTACATTTGTTAGAAATAAGGCAGAGATTTAATAAACAGAGATTCAAATAAAATAGCCTTCTTTTACTGCAGAGAATAATATATATCATAATGCAACTTTCCTACATTATTCTATCATACAGCATTCCCTGAAAAAACAAAACAAAAATATCAGTCCTGGGCACAGAAAACACATATAGTTTTAAAATTATGGTGGAATATCTAAACAAATATATAGCACAGCAGCTGTACATGTTCAAATACAATATATACAATATTGAAGGCTCAAATTTACATTCTAGTCCTTGGGAAAAAAAACATTTAATTTTATATTTTCTTTAGAGTGGGAATTGGCTAAGATATGCTGTTTCTAATAGATGACAATGATATATTTTAAATTATATACTTTAACATTCCTATATTAAATTACAAAGTAATGTATTTATAAGTAAAGGTAAAATAGCTTCTCTTAATTAGCTTATTAGAGAACATAAAGCTTCATTTAACTGCCCAGTTTATAATTATTTCCATCATTTTTGGACCTTGAGGAGATGGTTGGGCTTTTACTGAACAACTCCAAATCTGTGTTTTCTAAGTTGATTTTCAAGTTTAAAATATCATAAATAAAAACTTTAAAACCTAACAAAGACTTTATATTAACATTTTTGCAAATAACTGCTTAAAAGAATATTTTTAGGGGCACCTGGGTAGCTCAGTGGGTTAAGCCTCTGCCTTCAGCTCAGGTCATGATCCCAGGGGTCCTGCTTCCACCTCTCTCTCTGCCTGCCTCTCTGCCTACTTGTAATCTCCGACTGTCAAATGAATAAATAAAATCTTAAAAAAAAAAGAATATTTTTAAAAATTGGTATGTGATTTGTGATTGAGGACAAGGCCCAAAATAAGGAAATAGCTTACCAATAATAATAAAAATATGTTTAATTTGAAATTAATAAAACATCCAGAAAAGTTTAAAGATGAATAAATAGCAAAAAATGACTTTTTTTCTTTAAAAAATTCATTATTTGAAGAGGCAGCATAGACTTCAAAGGATAAGAAACTAGGACCTCCAATACTCTGACAATTTTTTTAAAAAGATTTATCCATCCATTTGACACAGAGGGAGTGAGAGAGAGCACACACATGCATAAGCGGTGGGAGGGGCAGAGGGAGTGGGAGAGAATCTTAAGCAGACTCCGCCCCAACTGACCCTGATATCACACCCTGAGCTAAATCAAGAGGTGGCTATTTAACACACTGAGCCACCCAGCTGTCCCATTCTGACAATTTATATAGCAATCTTCTCATCTCTGAAATGTGGATAATAATGGTATCTACTTCATGGGGTTCCTATGTATATTAAGAGTTAATGCTTGAGGTGCACGGGGGGGCTCAAGTTGTTGTTGCAGGTCATGATCTTGGGGTCCTGATATGGAGGTGCCATTTCCAGCTCCACTCTGTGCTGGGCGTGGAATCTGCTTGAGATGCTCCCTCTCCCTCTGCCCCTTCCCCCACTCACACACACTCTCTCTCTTTCTATAATAAATACATCTTTTAAAATAAAATAAAACCAAAAACAAGTATCTATCCAGGAGACAAAGACATAAAGGGCAGAACACCTCCATTGTGCTATAAAATGTACATGATATTTTTATAGTCACCAAATCAGCTTTGCCAGCAGCACTACTGCAGTTGGGTCCATTTTACCACCAAGGGTGAAACTGAAACACAAAAAGCAGGGTGGTTGCAGTCCCTTTGAAATTTGTGAACACCTTACACAGTAACAGATTTAGATAGCAAATATTTGACATTTTTAAAAAGTGATAAGGTGGCAATCAAGCCTCCTCTATGTGTCGTCTTCTTTGGTCTTTCTCCTCACCTTGCTTATTCTTCCATCTTGAAATAGACTTGTTCAGTTATCTGACCCAACACCCAACATCAGCTGTTTAAAATGATAAATATTTAAAATACTTCAGATAGGTATACCCAGCTTGGAATTTCCCTACTTCTGAGACATACATGCAAGCCAAGAATTTAAGCAAACATATTTCAAGTACCATTAATAGAAAAAGCAGAAAAGTGCGAAAATAGTTAACTCCCACTCAAGCTTTTTTTTTTTCCCCTGAGCAGCAATGAATTTCAAGTCCACTCCAGAAGTATCCTTTTTAAAGATATAAACTTCACACCACCACACAGGACTTAATGAAATGTCAGAGGCATATAAATGAATATACAATTACTTAACTAATTTACAATGTGAAAATTTCGCTGTGAAATTTACTATAAGGCTAAATAACTTTGAATATCATCTAAGAGATATTTAGTTCCAGAAGCATCAAAAAGAGTTTGTGTTTGGGATGCCTGGGTGGCTCAGTGGGTTAAAGCCTCTGCCTTCAGCTCAGGTCATAATCCCACAGTCCTGGGATGGAGCCCCGCATCAGGCTCTCTGCTCAGCGGGGACCCTGCGTCCTCCTCTTGCTCTCTGCCAACTTGGGATCTCTGTCAATCAAATAAATAAATAAAATCTTTAAAAAATAAAAAAGAGCTTGTGTTTATGCAGTCTAAAGAGAACTTATTAACAGGCTGAAATATATAAAATTTCACATCTATAAGTGCTCATTTAGTAAATACATAATGCATAGAAGAGATATCAATAATATCTTAAAATTATTCATCTTTATCTAATTTACTTGAAATGGGCCTAAATTATGATATTTATTAAATTATATAAATGACTTGCTTATTTTATAATGTTTAATATTTCCTTCTAAAATGACCTCCTACAACCACTCATAATTTAAACACTAATAGAGAAAAATTTTGTCAACTACCTTACACTGTAAAAAAAATGACAGAAAATTTATTTATATTTTTGTAAAAGTGTTGTGTGTGTGGGTGTGTACTAACTGGGCTTTTCATAAAGTGGCATTTATAGCAACATTGTTTAAGGGGAAACAAGTGGATCTGAATCTGGTCCATTCAAATGCACAGTCAATAAACTACATAAAAAATAACTAGATGTACTGAAAATAAATACTGTATTCATTCTTACTTGTTAATGAACATATAAATTTATTTTCACCATTTTGACCACTAAAGCTTTCCTTTTAAATACAACATGATTAATTTAACCAGTCTTCTATTGAAAACCACTTTTAATTTCCAATTTTTCACTAGTATAAGCTGCCCTAATATATCTTTATAACCACACATTTTCACACTTGCCCATTATTAGCTGAAAATAAACTGCTAGAAGTGGATTGCTGGGGGGAAAAAAACCATGAATTTTGAAGGCTTTTGATGATAAATGGGATTAAAGAAAGTTTATGCTTTGGCACTGCAATCTTTGATAGTGTTCCACAGAATTTATAATAGAAATTTTGCAGGTAAAAATTATATATCATATTTTTCTTTGATTTGCTTGTGTTTGTTACAAGTGTGGTTAAACACATTACATATGTTTATTTGTCTTTATATGCTTTCTTTTCTAATTAATCTATTTCATTTCTATGTCATTATTCCTTTATCATGGATAAGTTTTTCTTAACTATTTATAAAGACTCCTTACTTAATAAATACAGTGAACTTATCATTCACCTGTGATACTTACTGGCTGTGATGCACTTCCTTTCTTTAGATTTTCTTATCTTACCTTTGACTTTCTTTCTTGTATTTTGATGATAGTAGCTTTTGCTGTCAAATCCATCACTTTTTTCTTTATGTATTTTACTCTTTGTGCTTTGCTTAGGAAGTAATTCTGTAGCATAGTAATAATAAAAAATACATAAAGAACTTTTTCTAATAATTGTGATGTTTTATTTTACATTTTACAAAAACTCTTATTTTTTGGAATTTTTTTTAAGTAGGCTCCATGCTGTGGATCCCAACTCCATGCTGTGGAGCCTGACGTGGGGCTTAATTAAACTCCTGGCCCTGAGATCAAAACCTGAACTGAGGATCAAGAGCTGGATGCTTAACCAACTGAGCCACCCAGGTTCTCCTAAATAATGTTGTTTTAACTTTGATTCATTTTGAACTCATTTTGATAAAGTTGAAAAAAAGAGGGTATAACTTTGGTTTAGATCCAAGTATCTAAAAATTGCCCCAGTTTCATTTTTGAATATTTAGGTATTTTACTATTAATGTCAGACTTGTGGTTTGTAGATTCTTATCTGTTTCTTTGATCTCAGCTTTTAGTCAGGGGCCAATATCACACTGGTTTAATATTATCAGGCAAGCTCCTTCTCATTTCTCTACTCATACAAAACAAGCTGGACTAGTCCTGTTGGCAGGAAAGTCTCTTTTTGTTCAGTGTATCTTCTGAGAGGTGAAAATACCAGATTTAAGAGATTCTTTTAATCAGAGCAATTTTAAAATTCTAATCATGTGGGACTCAATATTGTAATAGCACAAACTCTTCCTAAATTGATTTCTAATTTAAACACACTTCTTGATTTTAGCCATTCTGACTGGTGTGAGGTGATATCTCATTGTGGCTAAAATCAACAAGTCAGGAAATGACAGATGCTGGCGAGGATGCGGAGAAAGGGGAACCCTCCTACACTGTTGGTGGGAATGCAAGCTGGTGCAGCCACTCTGGAAAACAGCATGGAGGTTCCTCAAAATGTTGAAAATAGAACTGCCCTATGACCCAGCAATTGCACTATTGGGTATTTACCCTAAAGATACAAATGTAGTGATCCAAAGGGACACATGCACCCGAATGTTTATAGCAGCAATGTCCACAATAGCCAAACTATGGAAAGAACCTAGATGTCCATCAACAGATGAATGGATAAAGAAGATGTGGTATATATACACAATGGAATACTATGCAGCCATCAAAAGAAATGAAATCTTGCCATTTGCAACAACATGGATGGAACTAGAGCGTATCATGCTTAGCGAAATAAGTCAAGCAGAGAAAGACAACTATCATATGATCTCCCTGATATGAGGAAGTGGTGATGCAACATGGAGGCTTAAGTGGGTAGAAGAATAAATGAAACAAGATGGGATTGGGAGGGAGACAAACCATAAGTGACTCTTAATCTCACAAAACAAACTGAGGGTTGCCGGGGGGAGGGGGTTGGGGAGAAGGGGGTGGGATTATGGACATTGGGGAGGGTATGTGATTTGGTGAGTGCTGTGAAGTGTGTAAACCTGGTGATTCACAGACCTGGGGATAAAAATATATGTATATAAAAAATATATGTTTATAAAAAATAAAAAATTAAACACACTTCTGATCAATATGAAATGGATTATTTAGATAAAAGTGTAATTCTAAAGAAGGGCCATCTGTACCCCAATGTTTATAGCAGCAATGGCCACAGTCGCCAAACTGTGGAAAGAACCAAGATGCCCTTCAACGGACGAATGGATAAGGAAGATGTGGTCCATATACACTATGGAGTATTATGCCTCCATCAGAAAGGATGAATACCCAACTTTTGTAGCAACATGGATGGAACTGGAAGAGATTATGCTGAGTGAAATAAGTCAAGCAGAGAGAGTCAATTATCAAATGGTTTCACTTATTTGTGGAGCATAACAAATAGTATGGAGGACAGGGGGAGTTAGAGAGAAGGGAGTTCGGGGAAATTGGAAGGGGAGGTGAACCATGAGAGACTATGGAAAACAATCTGAGGGGTTTGAAGTGGCGGGGGGTTGGGAGGTTGGGGTACCAGGTGGTAGGTATTATAGAGGGCACAGATTGCATGGAGCACTGGGTGTGGTGAAAAAATAATGAATACTGTTATGCTGCAAATTTTTAAAAAATGGGAAGATGTTTAAAAAAGTGTAATTCTAACATTCGTATGAAAAATAAGTTAATGGGAGATTAAGTTAATAACTTAACAATAAGTTAATAAGTTAACTAAAAATTAGTTAAAATATAAAATGTATTTTGCATTTTACATGTAAAAAAATGCTCTGATCTCCCACCATGGATAACAATAAATTATATCAAGAACTTGGACTCAGATTCAAATCATAAAAAAGAAACAACTTAGGAGTAAGAGGCATCAAGGTGGTTCAGTTAATTAACCATCTGACTCTTGATTTTGGCTCAGGTCATGATCTCAGGATCCTGAGATCAAGCCCTGTTTCAGACTCCACGCTCAGCCTGGAGTCTGCTTAAGATTCTCTCTCTTTCTCTCTCTGCTCCTTCCCCTGCTCACTCTATCTCTCCCTTCTCTCAAATAAGTAAATAAACAAAATCTTAAACTTATTTAGTATGTGGAATTAATTCATGTAAATTTTACCTGGTTTCAGATAGATCACTTGGAAACAAGATTATATCAATTGAGTAATTTATTCCCTTTAAAGATAAATGAAAATTTTCAGAGAAAAAATTGCTATTTAAATTTAAGATAAATTATCAGAGGAGGAGTCTGAGGTCTAGAAAATTTAAGTGACTTTCCCCAGGGCATAAAACTATTTAAGTACTCAACAGGGAGTAGGAACCAATCCCCTAAATCCAGGTACAATTTCTATTGCTCTTTCCAGGTCCTTTCTACTTGATTTTTTATATTACCTTTTTTCACTAGTTTTATTGAAGTCATGCTGAGAATAAGAATTTTTTTTCTTCACACTGATAATTCAGATATAGTGGGGGAAAAAGGGTAGAATCATGTGTGATTAAATGCCTCGGGAACTATGATAGTGCTATTATAATTGCTTGCTGATATTAAAACATTTCCCAGTAAAAAATAGAACCTTAGGGAACTAGAAGTCCAATCATAAAGAAGGCTGATGAATTCTCTTGAGGAATATATTAAGAAGACATACCACTATGCTCATATATCAACACCATGAATTCCCTTAAAGTATATTACAGTGTCTTTAATGGTCAGTTTTCAGTAATTATACTGTCAACAACAGGAAAATAAATTAAGAGCAGCATGTATATTTTCAAGAATGCTTTGCAGTTTCCAAAATTATGTTTTAAAAAATATTTACTAGTACAGGGAAACATTTTTGATAAAAACCTTAAATGATATAAAATTGTACAATATGATTTTATTTTTCAAAAACATGTGTTTATATATTTGTGTATATATATGTACATATTTGTACATATTTATGGCTATAAGCAGAAACATACAGGAGATTGTTAACTTTGAAATTTCTAAGTATTTCCTTGTTGTGTCCCTTTTTTATGTTCTCTCAGTTCTATAATTAGCATGTACCTTCCAATCATAAGAGAAGTAGTGAAAAAAGTATTTCCTGGGGCGCCTGGGTGGCTCAGTGGGTTAAAGCCTCTGCCTTCAGCTTGGGTCATGATCCCAGGGTCCTGGGATCGAGCCCCACATCCAGCTCTCTGCTTAACAAGGAGCCTGCTTCTTCCTCTCTCTCTGACTGCCTCTCTGCCTACTTGTAATCTCTCTCTTTGTCAAATAAATAAATAAAATCTTTTAAAAAAAAGAAAAGAAAACAATTTTTCCTTAGATGTATAATAGCAGGGATGGAATACCTTGACAGTGCTTTTATATTTGAATAATATTTTGAAGTTAATACAAGTTTTCACATATGAAATGTATATTTTAGAATTGAAAAAAGATTAACCTCCTTACAAATGACACTGTCTTTGCTCTATGTAAATCAGCTAAGTCTTGGGCAATTAATTGAAAACAACTAAATAAATAAGTTAATTAATTAATTTAGTTTAAATAGGAGAAACTAAATCTGAATTAAGAGAAATGGTTTACCAGTAGATGGTTCAAACACTAAAAAGTAAATTTCTTCATGGTTCAAACACTAAAAAGTAAATTTCTTCTTCTCATTGTGTAAAAATTTTGCATAATTGTTTTATTTCTAACTGCCTAAAATGATAATAATCAGTTTTTTATAAAGACCAGACTCAGTGAGTTCAAAAACTAGATAATTCTTAATTATCATCATCAGAATCACTAGACCTTAAATCAATTAAAATATTAATAATAAATAGAAAATAAAAAAAAAATCCCAGTGCTAAGACAAACTCCAGGGGATTAGAGTCTTATCAATGTATATTAACATAGTCCAGAAATTAATTCTCCTAAGGAAAATAATTGCTTCCTTGTTGCATCAATCTCATGTGATTTGGGGGATAATTAAATGAAGCAATGAATATAAATTGCTTATCGGAGTACCTAGCACATAAGTATTCAGCTCAATACGTTAGGCTATCTCTAGAATTATCGTCAGTATTATTATTCCTGTCCATGAGTAGCCACTGTAATATTTTTGCTCAAGCTTCAATAATCTTAGCAGTTTCACTGTTCATATGAAACTTTTGGGAGAAATGAATCATGTAAGATGGACTGTATCAAAATAAATATTATTTATCCCAATAGATTTTGGTTCTTAAGTATCATTTTCTGTATATTTTATCTTCATTCTTTTTTTTTTCTGTGTGTTTGTTTTCTATTCAAAGACGCTTTTGAGCTCAAGAGAAATCTAAGATAGAAAAAACTTGTGTTCCTTTCCACCATGAGCTGAATATTCCCTAAAGCAAGCAAACTGAAATAATCTCAGGAATTTGCCATCCTTTTAAGGATTTAAACTAAAAGAAATAATATTTATGATTATTTAATGCCCATTTTAATTGCCTCCCAGGAGAAACTGTCTTATCTAGTTTCCAAGTCCCCAAATATGGCACCTCCCAATCTAGGTAAACTCCTGCTGGTGTTCATATCCCTCTATCCAGATGCACCCCTGACATTACTGCCATAGCATTCAACTTGTATGATTATATATATATATATATATATATATATATATATATATATATATACACACACACACTTTTTGTTTTATATATATATAAAGACACTGTGGGATGCTCCTTTCTCTCTCTTGGATCACTACTCTGTGGAAAACTAGCTATCATTTTATGAGGTCAACCAATCAGCCCTATGAGAGGACTGATTGGAGATGGCCAGAAAGTAATTCATATTTCCTGGCAAGTCCCATGTAAGTGAGCTTGGAAGAGGATCCTCTAGTCCCAGTCAATCTTTGAGATGACTGTAGCCCTGATTAACATCTTAACTGCAACCGAATTGATTCTGCAACTGCGTCAGAATCACTCAGTCAAGCTTCTGAATTTTTGATCTACAGAAATCTTAGCTAATCCAGGTTTTCTGTTTTAAGTCACTATGTTTTAAGGCAACTGCTTTAAAAGCTATACACAATGAACACCTGGTTTGGTGGTGGGAGTGGGTATTAGAGCAGCATAACAAAGTCCTAAACTATTGGAGTGGATTGAGAAGCTAAAAAATGTTTGAGGAAAGTGTTTGTGAAATCATCAAGACCCTTGAAGAAGCTGTATAATTTTATAAACTTTGAGAAGGTTGAAGTGAGGGCTTATAAGGAAGTGTGAAAACTCTTACTGGAAACCTGAGGAAGGAGGATCTCTGTTATGCAGTAACAGAATATTTAGCAACAGTATCATCTGCATTGGTATAGAAAATAGAAATATACTTACTAAACTGAGTGAGCTACCTAATGGGGTTTCTAGGCACAGTGTTAAGGTGCCATCTGGTTTATCTCTATGCATATAATAAAATATGAGAGAATTGAGATCATCTAAAGAAGGAAAGGAACTGAACAGAGATGAACTAAAAAAATAGACCCATATGTATTCGGCTAATTGATTTTTGATACACATACCTAAGCAATGTAATGGATAAAAGAATGACTTTCTTTAAATAGTGCCGAAACATGTAGGTATAGATATGGAAAATAATGAAAATGTATTCATCTTACATAATATTCAAAAATTAATATTGTCATAGGCCTAAACATTAGACCTATAACTATTTTAAAAAAGAATATTTTTCCAACTTTTGGTTTGGCAAAAAATCTTAGGATGTAAAATATATGAATCATAAAAGAAAATGTGATAGATTGGATTTTATCAAAATTAAAATTCATGGAAATGTACACCTAAAAAAGCAGATTTTACTGTATGTAATTATACCATATATCTTAGTCTGTTTGGGCTGCTATAACAAAAACATCATACACTAAATAGCTTATAAACCACAAGCACTTCTCACAATTCTGGAGACTAGGAAGTCCAAGTTCGTGGTTTGGCAGATTCAGTAGATGGCAAGGACCTACTTCCTGGTTCTGAGATGACACCTTTTTGTTGTGTCCTGAAGGTGGTAGGAGGGTCAGGGGGCCTCTATAGGGCTTATTTTATAAAGGAACTAATCCCATTTACAAGGGTCTGCTCTCAAGGTCTAAGCACCTCTCCATGGATTTACCTTCTACTACCATCACGTTGGGGGCTAGGGTTTCTGCATATAAATTTTAGGGGGAAGAGTACACATTTAGACCCATAGATAAACCTAATGGGTTTCATAGGCCCATGATAAACCTAACCTAACAAAACAATGTGTAAATTCCAGGTTAAGGATCTTTTCAATTTTGTTACTGATCTCTAGTCTTATTAAACCTGATTATTCACAGACCTGTACCCCTGGGGATCAAAATATATGTTTATAAAAAATAAAAAAATTAAAAGTTAAAAAAAAATCCTGATTGAAAAGTGTTGTTTATAATGATTTCATTATGTTAATAATGAATTATCATGATACATTTTTCTACATTATGATACATTTACTAGATGTTCTGGTTTTTTTTTTTTTACATAAAGAGTTATTATTAGGGTATAATATTTGATATTTTCCATATTATCCATCCTTTTGATATTGGTTAGACCTTTTATGTACTTACTTATTTGCCTACTTGAGGTATTTTAACACAAACTTGAAATAACTGAAACATCCCTAATGTTTTTCTTCTATTTCTCCCTGAATACGTTTTAGAAAAAAAAAAAAAAAATAGTAACTGTGTTACTTGGTACATACATAATAATGCCTGTTACACCTTGTTGGTTTTGCACTTTATTGTCAATTGAGTCATTTTGTATCATAAAGATCTTCTTTGTCTACTTTAATGTGTTGAGGCCCGGATCCTAAAAATCTGCTTAGTATTTCCATTTCTCTTCTATCTCTTTGTGTCTCTCTCAATCTCTTTCTCTCATCTATTTCTATCTCTATATTTCTCCCCTTTTTAAGTCATTTCTGAAGCATATTTTCAAAACAGGTGTTTCCCATGTTTCATAATAGAGTTGCATTTTTTTCTGGAAAAAAGATCTTTCACTAATCTTTTATTAACTTTTCCTAGCTTTTCCTTTTCACAGGGGTTTAAATCCATTTGTAGTTACTGACATGTCTGATATGACCATACTCAACACTGCGTTATTGTCTTATTTTATACTTTCTATTTCAATTATTTCATAATTAATACTTGGGGGATAGAAATAGAGGCAGGGGAGAAGATGAGGGATATATGTGCTTTTTCTCGAGGTAGTGTATTTCATCACTAATTTTTTAATTTATTTTGAAACAATGAAAACTTTTATTATGGCCTTCGGAGTTACTTTCTTATCAATATATTTCATTATATCTTTAGTTCTTTTTTTTTCCCTTTAGTTAAGCTTCTATTAGTTTATTTCCACTTAAGAATATATGAACTGTCTCTCACTTATTAACTCTTTTTATTCTTCTTTACTAAGCTTCTATTAGTTGAGTTGACTTTCACCTATTCAACAATGAGTTTTTCTACTTTCCTATTTTCTTTTTTCCTTCTACTTACACTTTTTGGCATAGATGACATTTGTACTTTTTTTGTCACAACCTTGTTTTTGTCTCATTGACAGTTCTTTAGCTAATGTTTACTAATCACTTTTAGGTTAGATGATACTTGTCCTTTAGTATATTATGCAAAAAAATTTCATGCTTACATTATTGCAAGAGTTTTTATAGGTATTTTTTTGAGTTTTTATAGGTATTAAACTGTATTTTTATATCCTTTATAGCCTAGCTATAAAATTATTGACTCATACTTCCTGTCCTAGAATGTATTGAACCACACTCCACTGTTGTCTTAATTTTTCCATTATTTTCTAGATGCCTGATTCCAACATGTGTTGTTCTTTTTTTTTCTCCTCAGTAAGTTACTTGCTTCTTTTTTGCATGGAGGCTTCATAAATATTTTTCTTCATTTACTTAATGTCTAAAAGTTCACTAGAATATCACAGAGTTGATTGTTCAATGTCAGCTTCTCTGGATAAACATCAATTAGTAGTTTCAGGACTTTAATTTTCAGAAATTTTCTTAAATCGTAGTTAAAATACTAATTTCTTTCATGTTGTTTTTTGTTTTTGTTTTTTTTCTATTTTTCATCTCTGCTTTTTTTCCATTTTATTTTATTTTATTTTATTTTATTTCCTTTCAGTGTTCCAGCATTCATTGTTTAAGCACCACACCCAGTGCTCCATGTACTATGTGCCCTCCATAATACCCACCAACAGGCTTACACAACCCCCCACCCCTTCCCTTCCAAAACATGTTCTATTTTTTTTTGAGATTCTAATTATGTACATGTCAGAATCTGCTTATCTTTTATATCTATATCTTCTGATCCTTTTACTTTCATTTTATTTTTATTTTCTTAATGTTTTCATTTCTTAATATCTCTTGCTATACATTAATTAAACTTTATTTTCCTTTGGGCATTCTAATTTAATCATCATTTATAAAATGGTATTGTATTTCAGTTGTCATTATTTACTGAGTTCTGACAATAATTTATGTTCAAAGTTTTCTGTTTTTTTTTTTCTTATATTTTATTTGTGTATTTGACAGAGATCACAAGTAGGCAGAGAGGCAGGCAGGCATGGGTGCAGAGGAAGCAGGCTCCCTGATGAGCGGAGAGCCCGATGCAGGGCCCAATCCCTGGAACCTGAGATCATGACCTGAGCCAAAGGCAAAGGCTTAACCAACTGAGCTACCCAGGTACCCCAAGTTTTCTGGTTTTGTCCACTTTGTACACACTTTTGACTTAAGGAGTTATCTCATTTCTTCAAAGGATGTCCAATATTATTTAATTTATATTGAATACTCTAAATTATAGTGTATAGTATATTTTTTGTTGCTTTTTGATTGATTTATCATAAGCACTTTAATCAGGTATAGCATTTTGATTTGCCTATTCTATTCTCATCATAATTATTTTGGGGGGATTCCTGATATTTGTGCTCATTATACAAAGCTTTGAATTTTTCTAAACTGACTGTATCAGATATGTCTCCATTGGGAGGAGGCTTGAAGGTTCTGAGTTCCTTTCTAGGATCTTCATTCAAAAGGACCCTCTTTTAAAGCAAACAAACAAACAAAAAGAACCTCTTTTGTTGGTATAGTAAAATAAGGCTTCATTGAGAGAAAATGTCATTTAAAAAAAAAAAAGAGGGTCGATTTCTGATTCTGTACTCTCTCTTGTTTCTGCAGGACTCACAATTTTCTCCACTTATGATGTCCCATTCCAAATGATTTCTTATATTAATGCCTTCCTGAGACAGTTACCTCTGGTCAAGGGCAATTTCAAACCTATTTTAAGGAAGTGCCCAGAAAACAGCACATGGATGTGCCATCTTTCATTTCTGTTTTAAGTATTATTGCCTTCACAGTGGACTATGGTGAATTAACATTGTTCTGTCCTAGCGAGGCACTGATATTCTGGATTTTTTTTTTTTCTTTTCCTCAAATAATCACTGTCTGACTCTACAAACTAATGTGAATTCCAGACAGGCTCTGCTTATCTTGGAGGTTAACATAACTACTTATATGTACATCAACATTTGTATTATTCTTTTTTGTCCTGGTTATGTTTGAGACATGAGTTATTGTAGTTTAGATCCCCTTTCCCAAAAGTTCATTTTTGATTTTGTTTCCCTTGCCTTTAGAGACATGACTTAAAAGAGGTTGTTTTGGCTGATGTTGAAGAGGTTACTACCTATGTTCTCCTCTAGGATTTTTTTAAAAATTATGTTATGTTAGTCACCACACAGTACATCATTAGTTTTTGAAGTAGTGTTACATGATTAATTATTTGTGTATAACACTCAGTGCTCCATGCAATATGTGTCCTCCTTAACAACCATCACCGGGTTCACTCATGCCTCTACCACCACCCCTTCTAAAATGGAGAATTACGCAGCAATGAGAAAGGATGAATTCCCAACTTTTGCATCACCATGGATGGGACTGGAGGAGATTATGCTAAGTGAAATAAGTCAAACAGAGAAAGTCAGTTATCATATGGTTTCACTTATTTGTAGACCATAAAGAATAGCATGGAGGGCATTAGAAGAAGGGAAAAATAAAGGGGGAGAAATTAGAGTGGGAGATGAACTGTGAGAGACTATGGACTCCTCTAAGATTTTGATGGATTCTTGTCTCACATTGAGCTCATTCATCAATTTTGAGTTTATCTTTGTGTATGGTGTAAGAGAATGGTCCAGTTTCCCTCTTCTGCATGTGACTATACTGTTTTTCCAGCACCATTTATTGAAGAGACTCTTTTTTACATTGAATGTTCTTTCCAGCTTCATTGTAGATTAGTTGGCCATAGAGCTGAGGGTCCATTTCTGGGGTCTCTATTCTGTTCCACTGATTTATGTGTCTGTTTTTTGCCAATACTGCGCTGTCTTGATGATCACAGCTTTGTAATAAAGTTGAAGTCAGGCATTATGATGCCTCCATCTTTGGTTTTCTTTTTCAACATTCCCTTGGCAGTTCAGGGTCTTTTTCCATACAAATTTTAGGATTATTTGTTCCAGCTCTGTGAAAAATGTCAGTGCTATTTTGATAGGGATGCATTGAAAGCATAGATTTCTCTGGGCAGCATAGATATTTTAACAATGTTTATTCTTCCAATCCATGAGCATGGAATGTTTTTCCATCTCTTTGTGTTTTCCTCAATTTCTTTCATAACTGTTCTGTAGTAGAACATAAGGAATAGAGTGGAGGACCATAGAAGAAGGGATAGAAAACTAAATGGGAAGAAATCCGAGAGGAACATAAACCATGAGAGACTGTGGACTGTAGGAATCAAACTGAGGGTTACAGAAGGGAAGCAATGAGGGATGGAGTAGCCAGGTGATGGGTATTAAGGATGGCACATGTTGTGATGAACACTGGGTGTTATAGGCTACTAATGAGTCACTGAACATTACATCAAAAACTAACGATGCACTATATGTTGCTTAACTGAACATAATAAATAAATAAATAAATCTTCTCTCCCTTTTTAGAATTTTAGAAATGTGTGGACACATTTGGATTTAGTGAGCCTTGGGTTTATTTTTATTTTTATTTTTATTTCCCTTATATATTCTAATTACTTTAATATTCATTTATTTTACTTTCAGTCTCTCTTATAAAATATTGGTTATCAATAACATTTTCCCTGAGCACATTTTTTTTTTCCTGAACAATATATGCTGGGATATGACTGGGTTTTTTGTTTAAGATTATTTTCTGTATAACTATTAATTTTCATGCCATAAGGGGAAGATTTTAAAATATCTTACTAGCTTTTCTACTTGTCCTCAGTTGAAGAAATGGCTTGACTTACCAAGTTAACTAGCTATGGAAATAGAAATTTTAAGCTAAAAGTTTTATCAATTCTTTATAGTTGAAAATTTTTAGTAACAACCAAAACAGCCTTATAGTTGTATTATGTCTAATTTGCCATTTTTTATTCATTCTATTTATTCATTTATTTCAAAAAGATCTGATTTCAATAAACAAATTCTGTGAGAGTCACAGTACCAAATCTTAAGCAAACTGAAAGGAATAATTTCAATAACTTTATTACTATGAAATAAATTGAAATCATAATTTAAAAAACCAAAAAAAATAAATCTATAGGCCTAGATAATTCCACTGGAAAATTCTACCAAATACATGTAGAAGAACTAGCAACAATTACACAAAATGTTTCAGTGTGTAAGAAAATATTCCTTAACAATTCATTATATGGGATCTGATACACAACCCAACAAAGTTATCACTAGAAAAGAAAGCTACAGCTTTCTTTTCAACAACTCTTTTGAACTCAGATATAAAAATCATCAACAAAACACTAGCAAACCAAATCCAGCAACATATACAATGACCAAGTGAAATGTATTCCAAACATGGAAGGCTGCTCCAGTATTCTAAAATCAAACAATGCAAAACAAAGAAACAAACAAACAAAAAATCAGCCATATAAACAATTTGAAAAAGAATAACCCTATGAGCCTGTCAATTGACATAGTAAAGCATTTGACAAAATCCAATACCCATCCATGATTAAAAAATAAAATCATCAAGTTAGGAATAGAAATGAATGACAGCAAACTGATAAATTACATCTACAAAAAAAGTTATAAATACTATCATTTTTAATGGTGAAAGACTGAATAGTTTCCCCCTAAGATCAGGAACAGACAAAGATGGTTGTTCTCTCCACTCTTACTCAGCATAGTTCTGGAAGGGTTAGCTACTGAAATAGGGAAATAAAAATAAATTTAAAAAATACAGATTGGAAAGGGATAAACAAAACTATATATGCAGATGATATGACTATCTCTGTAGAGCTAACAAAAAAATCTACCAGACCAAATGGAAAAGGAAGACTGGAAAAAACACAAGAAGTTTTCAGCAGGTTTCAGGATACAAGATCAACATAAAACCACTCATATTTCTTTATGTTAAGAATGAATGTGCAGAACCTAAAATGAAAAATGTAATTAAGAAAGGTGCCAAAGGAATTAAATGTTTAGTTATATACTTAACAACAGATATATAAGGACTTACATAATATACTTACATACTAATCATAAACTAGTAATTATAAAAAGCTGATGAGGGAAATCAAAGATCTAAATAAATAGGAATACAGTGTTCAAAAATGTCAAATTGCTTTGTAGGGTTAATACAGTTCCTATCAATATCTTAATATGGATTGTTATGAACATAGATGAGCTTATTCTAGACCAGCTATATAATAATAGTCTTAGTCATAACAATAACAACAACAACACAAAAGTAAATCACTGTATTTCAAAGAAACCTGATAATAAAACCTACTATCTAGGTATAGCAATAAAGACTGTGTGGTAGTGTTAAAGTGATAGAAACATAGATTCCTGGAACATAATAGAGGATCCAAAAATACACCCGAACAGATATACTCAAATGATGTTTGACAAAAATGCAGACTTGCCAAAGATGTTCAGTAGAGGAAGGATAACCTTTTCAAAAAGAGTTGGACCAAGATGGGATTGGGAGGGAGACAAACCATAAGTGACTCTTAATCTCACAAAACAAACTGAGGGTTGCCGGGGGGAGGGGGTTTGGGAGAAGGCGGTGGGATTATGGACATTGGGGAGGGTATGTGATTTGGTGAGTGCTGTGAAGTGTGTAAACCTGGTGATTCACAGACCTGTACCCCTGGGGATAAAAATATATGTTTATAAAAAAAAAATAATAATAATACACAAAGCAAAAAAAAAAAAAAAAAAAAAAAAAAAAAAGAGTTGGACCAACTGGATACCCAAAGTGAAAAAAATTGAACAAATATCTCAATCTAAATCTTACAACTTGTACAATAAGTAACCCAAAAGATATCTTGGACTTAAATGGAAGATGTAAAAGTATAAAACTTTCATGAAAAAAGACAAAAGAAAATTTTTGATATCTAGCCCTAAGCAAAGCATTAACACATGATACCAGAAACATGATCCACAAAATGAAAAGTTGATTAATTGAGTTTCTTCAAAATTAAAATGTTTCAGGAAATTTTATGACAAAAGGATAAAAAGACAAGCCTCAGATTGAAAGAAAATATAAGCAAACCACACACTCAAAACTATATAGACTAGACTATATATTATCTAGACTATATAAAAAAATTTTATCTTTCTGTTGTTTATTAAAGGGTGGCTTCCTTGGGAAACTTCATAAAGAAATTTATCATTTCTGTGCTCTAATGAATAGATTTTTTTTTTGGTCAAAGAACCAACAGTTTTTTAAATATTTTGATATATTAAGTCTAGACTATATATTAAAAACTCAAAACTCAACAGTTAAGAGAAAAAAAAAACTAGACTATCTATTAAAAACTCAAAACTCAACAGTGAAGAGGAAAAAAAACAGCTAGAAAGTGGGCAAAAAAAAAGAATATATATATATATATATATATATATGAAGGGACAATTCCCAGAAAAGAATATACAAATAGCAAATAAGCCCATGAAAAGATTTTCAACATCAGTAGCCATCAAATAAAGGCATACCAAACCCACAAGGAGATAAACATTATGAACCCATTAGAATGGTTTAAAAAAAAAATAGTGAAAAATCCCTAAGGCCAGAAAGGATGAGGAAAGAATGGATCACTCATACATTACTATTGGGAATGTAAAATGGTACACCCAGTCTGGGAAACAGTTTCAAAAGTTCTGCAATTATTATATGATCCCGAATCTGTATTCTTTGGCATTTATCCCAAAGAAATGAGAATTATGTTCTCACAAACATCCATACATCAATGTACATAGTAGTAGCCTTATTTCTAATTGCAAAATGTGAACACTTGAGGCATCTTTCAACAGGTGAATAGACTGATCTTTAAACAAACTTGTGCTGTATGTATACAAAAAATTAACATTTTTTTTAAAGGAAAGGAATTGATAACATACAACACCTTGGAAGAATCATGAGGTGGGGATGGGGAACCAACACAAAATTTTATACACTATGTAATTGCACTTATATAACATTTGCAATGACACAATCTGAGAAATAATGAATAGATTTGTGGATTTCAGTAGTTAGAGACAAAAAGCGGGTGTCAGTGTAGGTGTGGTCACTTAAGGACAAAATGAGGGATCCTTTTGATGATGAAATTTTCAGTGTCTTGACTGAGGACATATGGACATAGATATATGGTAAAATTGTATATGTCTTACACACACACACACACACACACACAAAGTACAAGTAAAAAGGGGGAAATTTGAATAAGATCAGTAAAATGTATCAATGTTGATAACTTGTTTGTGATATTACAGGATTGCAAATTTCATTGATGGAAACTGGGTGAGACATTCTCAGGATCTCTTCATTCAACCTCTAACAATAAACTCTTAAAAATGCATGCAGTTATACAATTGTCTTAATAAAGATTTCATTTAAATGTATATTACATTGACTTAATATATCAAAATATTTAAAAAACTGTTGGTTCTTTGACCAAAAAAAAATCTATTCATTAGAGCACAGAAATGATAAATTTCTTTATGAAGTTTCCCAAGGAAGCCACCCTTTAATAAACAACAAAAAGATAAAACCACATTTTCTTAATGAAAAAAATATATACATATATTATATATATAAAATAATATATATGTTATATATATATATATATACACATTCACATTGCTCAATTTACGGAAATTCTTTTTTTTTTTTTATTAATTCCACTACTACATGAATCTTGACTACTATAGACAATAGAAAAGTACACGAATGAGTGGTCTTGTTACCATCTTTTTTATTAACAGTAAAAACTCTTAATAATAAGCAATTGTCTCCATTTAACAACTTTCTTGCCTATGCAGTAGTTTACAAAAACTTCTTTAAAAGAAAGGACTTATTCTGGATTGAATGGTAAGGAAAAAGATTCTAATTTTTCATCCAAGTTATACAATCATACCAGTTTTTCCAGGTTCTTTTGGACACTGTCCAACCCTCCAGTTGTTTCTATGAGTAAGTTACTTAATAACTATTATAAATTTTTTCTAGCCTTTATGCAAGAAGTATGTGATGGCCTGATTGTTCTAAATTGCATTTGAGAGCATAAAGAAAACGACAGCCTCAAAGTGCATATTGTCCAAAAGAGAGTGCTTTTAACATTTTTACTTTCATTTTTTTTTCTCATAAAGGCCCAGGGATTGAAAGTTTGTTTCACACCAAAATTTGATATGTTGGCCCCCTGATCCCCAATATGATGGTGTTTGGGTGGTAGTAAGGATTAGATTAGGTCATGAGTGTAGAGTCCTCATGATGGGATTGATGCCCTTATACAAAGAGGGAGAGATAAAAGAGCTTTTTTTCTCTCTTCCCAAGCACTTCTTCAAGCACCAAGAAAGGCCATGGGGAAACAAAGAGAAGATGGCCAACTGCAGACCAGAAAGCGAGTCCTCATGAGACACTACATCACCAGGCACCTTGATCTTGAACTTCTTAACCTCCAGAACTGTGGGAATGAATGCTTGTTTAAAGTAGCCAGTGTGTTATCTTTTTGTGATAATAACAGTATATTGGACTGTATCTATGGCTAATTAATGAATAGAAGAAACTTTGAATTCTTAAATGGTTTGGTATTCACTTGTCTGGGTACGTAGCACTTGGACTTCATGTTGACCTATATGGTAAAATTGAGTTTGGGTGTTAAAAGCTAATTTTTATTATGTAATGGAAATAACAAAAGGAGGAAAAAATGTTAGAGGAGTTGAATCAGGTGAATCCCATTTAATCATAGCCCACCATGTCCCCCAAGAATCCTCTAAGGCTACCTCCTTAAAAACTGTATTTTTTTTTTAAGATTTTATTTGTTTATTTGACAGACAGAGATCACAAATAGACAGAGAGGCAGGCAGAGAGAGAGGCAGGGAAGCAGGCTCTCTGACAAGCAGAGAGCCCAATGCAGGACCTGATCCCAGGACCCTGAGATCATGACCTGAGCCGAAGGCAGCGGCTCAACCCACTGTATTAATGAGGTGAATAGTAATATGAAAAAACACACTTTTAGTAGTTGTTATGTGTAGTCTGAGGATGTTGGTGGAAGGTTATGTCACTAAACAGAGTTTCCAAATCACTAAAAATAATATCCTCATATGGCATGGGTAGTTCATCAGAGGCAATGAAGAACAGAAATATAGCAACAAAAGTGATCTAATCATAGGAAACTTCTAAGAGAGTGCATTTGTAGGACAGTTATTGCTAGATTTATAAACCAAGACAACTCTAAGTCTGGGGATTATAGTTTTGACTAAGGGTTCTAGATAACTAGAAACCTTCTCTTTCCCAGATGTGAAACCCCAACACTGTGTGCTCTCTGAGGGAAGTGGAGTCTACAGACTCTTGAGGTTGTTCCTGCTACCAAGTATTACGTATACATCATGGCATGTTAATAAAAGGACTTGGGGCTTGAGTCTGCCTTTAGTGCAGCAGAACCCCAAGTTAATCCCCCATACAATGATGAACCTTTGACTTGTGAGCATGTAATTGGGATAGATATTTGGAGCAAATGTAGAATTAATTTATCTTTATCCATGATCCTTGGTATAAAGAATTTTCTTTTGTTTTGTTTGAAAGAGCCAAGATGTGCTCAGAAATTATCTTCCCTATCAAACAGAGTAAGAAAAAGCAGTGCCATATCCTATGGTCACCACAGTGTTAGAACCACATCAAAGATTTATAATTTTCAAAGGTGATTATGCCTATATCACCATACAACCTACCTGTGGTACTCTGAAAAAGACAGATGGGTATTAAAAGTAAAAGTAAAACACTATTATCTTAAGGTAGGTTTCAAATTGCAATTTTTTTTTTTTTCAGACATGGCATCTTTATTGGAGCAGGGAGCATATGCCCCAACACCTGATAAACAGCTCTCTGTGGGTAATCACTAAGCAGCAACAAAAGAAACCATTTGCTTTCTTCTGGAAAGAATAGTCACTGCACCCTTTCAACCATGCCTCAGCATTATGTCAATATCATTAACCTCAGGGATATGTGCAACACAATCCAATCTAAGTACATACTTATTTTTATCAATCCACTAGTGTGTCATTACATAGAGTATATACTAAAATGTATCTAGGGATGCATAGTAACAATACTTGATCATTAAGATAGAAGTGGTAAAGACAAGGATTATCTTCATATAGGTCTTAAAGGAACGCATAAATTGCATGCCTATTCTCTCACAGCTATAGTTCCCTCATTCCCCTTCTAGAGTCTTGTGAAGAAGTTACCTATGATCTGTTGACTGACAAATAAAAACGATGATAATTTCAGGTGGCTCAGCACAATATGTTGGCAAAAGCCAGAAAGAACTGCTAGAACATCTCTGCCCCTTTCAGTGATGACTGAAGAGAAATGGAAAAGATAAATTATTTCATGGATTAAATGCTTTTTAGGGTCTACTTTGTTTGCAGTTTTGAACATTTATCTGGATATTAAGCTCTACTCCTATTGGGAATCTTCCTAAGTATATTGGTGTGGACATCTCATCTTCGAAAAATATAGATGAAAACAATCCTAAATATATTTAATTTATGTATTGGTTTAACACTATAAAGTTTTATATCTGAGGCAATTAATGATGAAGAGTTGGCTTTAATTACTTTTTATTAGTCCAAAAGCTATCTTAATCTTGGTATTTACTAAAAAACACAAATTACGTTTAATTTTAGCAATTTTATTTAGCATACGTGTGAATAAAATGTCATTTAAAATTCTTACCTTCACCTATGTAATTAAAGGGACATGGAAAGATATTAAGCATTATTTATAGCTCAACTATTTTTTAATATGTGATGTTATTATAGTATAAAGGACAGGGATAAAAGAAAAATAAAGCCCAGATAATGAAAGTTGACAAAGGCATAATTTCACCTAATAAGAATACTGTAGGTTTAAAAGATTAGCAGAGAATAAGTGTTTTAAAAAGATGATCCAGGATAGGAAAAAGAATACATTAATTCATTACTCATCTTTAATATCATTCACTCTTGTTCAATATTGAAAACAATTTTTAGAATTTTATATCAAAGGACATCTTTTCAATTCTCAATGTGAAAAAGAGAATTATTTATTCTTATTAAATTCTGGTTGTTAAGACAGAATTATTCATAGTACATTATTATAAAGGCACCTAGGGGGCATCTCTGACATACACACAACAGGATAAACTTATTTTGCTTGCTTCTTACTTCTCTGTTATGTTCCCATAGAAGCAAATAAAAAGCTTTCAAATCACTTCTTTTTCCTAACTCATTCAGCCTATTTTCATAAATCACATGTAAGAGGCCAGATACTTTTAAAGTCATGAAGGAAAATCCTTTCACAGGTTTACACAGGGCCCAGAAGGGAGGCAATCTATTTGTATCCAAAATGAACAACTGTTTGAGTCCTTTCATATAACTACTCTTACAAACATGACATGCAATAAGCTACAGGACTAAATGTGGGCTTTAATCACTGGCATGCAACCTGATAGTTTCATGTTTAAGTTCTATGTTAAGTCAAGGTGTACCCTCAATTTAAACAAAGAATATAAGAAGTCTCTTAGAAATGGCAGTAGAGCATGCTTGTGAAGTGAGCCAGCTCTGGAGACAGCATTCCTGATGCCCATCTGCCCCCATCCCCAACTAGCTTCATTGCTTAAGGCAAGTCACTTATCCTTTCAGCCTTAATCTCCTCCTCTGTAAAATAGGAGAAATAACAGCCCCTACTTCAAAGAGTTGTGAGGGTTGTATAGCAACAACCTGAGAAAAGTTGAATTACTATTAGAATCTGCTTGGTCTTCCATTACACTCTACAGACTGGGATAAAAAGAAGAAACCACATTATCTTCTTAAAAAAAAAAAAAAAGATTTTATTTATTTATTTGACAGGAAGAGAGAGAGAGAGCACAAGCAGGGGAAGCAGCAGACAGAGAGAGGAGCAAGCTCCCCACAGGGCAGGGAGCAGGATGTGGACTTGAACCCAGGACCTGCTGAAGGCAGATGCTTAACTGACTGAGCCACCCAGGCACCCCTACATTATCTTCTTAAAATTAGTATATTTATCTGCACGCTACCTGAGAATCCTGATACAGATATAGTAAATTGCCATTCTCTTAATTATGAGATTTTCTGCAAAAACTAGCAAAGTCCTTTTACTGTTTATGAGCATGCTTAGTTAAAAACATGCTGAATTATTCATGATAATTTAAATGTTGAAGCCTTGTTAAAATAAGTCAAGCAGAGAGAGTCAATTATCATATGGTTTCGCTTATTTGTGGAGCATAAGGAATAACATGGAGGACATGGGGAGCTGGAGAGGAGAAGGGTTTGGGGGAAATTGGAGGGGGAGATGAACTGTGAGAGACTGTGGACTCTGAGAAATAATCTGAGGGCTTTGGAGGGGGGCGGGGTGGGAGGGTTGGTGAGCCTGGTGGTGAGTATTATGGAGGGCACGAATTGCATGGAGCACTGGGTTTGGTGCATAAACAATGAATTCTGGAACACTGAAAAGAAATTAAAAAAAAAAAAAAAAAAGATTGCTTCAGCTATTTAGGGTCTTGGTTGTTCCAGACTGATTTTCACATTGTTTTATTTTGATTTAAAAATACTGCTTGGTACTTGATAGGGATTTCATTTAATCTACAGATAGCTTAAGGTAATATAGACATTTAACAAATCTTATTTATTTCAATCTATGAGCAAAGAGTGTCTTTCAAATTATTTCCAATTTTTTTTTTTTTAATCTACTGTATACACATTTTAGGAGACAGATCTTTCACTTTCTTGGTTAAATTTATTCCTAAACACTTTATTCCTTTGATGCAATTATAAATGGAATTATTTTCTTAATCCTTTTGGTAGTTTGTTAAAAATGGAGAGAAACGGTATAGATTTTTGTGTATTGATTTTATGCTCTGCAATTTTACTGAAGTTATTTATAAGTTCTCACTTTTTTTGGTAAAATCTTTAGGGCTTTCTAAATATAAAATCAGAGGTTCTGCAAAAAAAATAAATAAAATCTGAATACATTATAGTTTTACAGTAATAAGTAAAGTGTTGTTATTTATTAATCAACCTTTGCAAAATAACAAAGTTTTTGTCTGACAGAGCAAGTGAACCAAAATAAAGAAAATTAAATAACAGATTTAATACACATTTCATGATCCTCAAGACTGTGTCACAATTACCAAAATCTCATTATGTAGATGACAATAATTTTAAATAGGTCTACATTTATCTTCTGAATATACTTCTCACTGTTATCTTTATTGTTTGTAGATCTCTGATATATGGATATACATATGTAGAGAGAGAGAAAAATAGAGAGACCTCAATATATAATCAGAGATCTACAGAACAATAAAGATCTAAAAATTATATTTGTCTAATCAGGTTCTCCTTACTAAGTTTGTTTTTATGGGTAGGGAAATGGCAGTGTCAGTTCAGTGGGAGGAAAGGTGGAAAAAAGAACTCATGTTCACCAAAAATCATTGATAAACAGTATCCTACAGTGGATAACCTCAAGGATATTCTTCTCTTCTCAACCACCATCTGTGTGACAGTTCAGCAGAGCTCAACACTTTGCAAGACTTGGTATAAACTCTGTGAGTTTTAGCATTCTATAAATGTCTACCTTTTTAGAAAAATGACCAAAGTAGGTTAGGTGTTACTATAGAGATTATATAAAACCATACTAGTAAGGAGACAAAGTGATCTTGAGTCATAGAATCTGATGTATTCAGCAAGTAGGGAAATAACCGAAGGATGGGTTTGAGGACTAACTGGGCTCACTATGAATTGTGACAGAGCTAGTTCCATCTGTTTTCATAAACTCCCACTGAGATTTGTGAGTTTAGGTTTTACTAGTCCCTTGATATAAAAATTAGCACAGAACCATAACCAAATTTACTTTTTTCTACTTTGCCTACTTCTTTGGCTAAGAGCAACATGTGCTGTATGTACTGTGGTTTCTTTCCTTTTACTACTTCTGCTTTGCTATTTATTTTTTATATAGCTAGAGACAGACACACTGTGATGGCAAACCGTTTTCATGAACACCTTGTTATAGGTCTTCTCAAGTCCTCTGATAATTTTTTTTCCCTTTGGGAACACATTACTCAGGATTAGGATCACTGAATCTTAAAGGTTATACATGCTTAATTTCCCTAGATACTGTCAAGGATTCCCTTTCTTCACAGCCTTGTCACCAGTAGATTTGTATCCACATCTAAACATTTTCAATTTGCTTTAATTTGCCTTTTTTCCCGACTACTTAGGAAGTTTACACAGCCTCTGGGCTACAACTTTTGTAAACTTACTGTTCATTTCTATGTCAGTTTTATTCTTGAAATACACTTTCTTTTCTTTTTATTGTCCTATAATTACAGCTCTTTCTTATCTATATTATTAATATTTTGTTTTCATTTTAAATATTTGGAAGATATTTAGAAATATTGTTCATTGGTTATTTATTGGTTATTATCTGTAACTTTGGTTATAGGGAATGTCAGTGAAGATAATTTAAAACATTTGTGTCTGTATTATCAAATCTGTTTTCTCATGATCTTGTCTGCTGTGATTTTTAGGCCTCACTTAGGAAGTTCTTCTCACCCTTTGGTAATATTAAAAGCTCTTCCTAGTTATTTTCTATTATTTTTAATTATTTTTCCTTGCACTTGAGGACATTAGTATACTTTAAGGGCAACATTATTTGGAATAAAATAGTGATACAGCTGCACTCTTCTCCATAGAATGAGTCATTAGTTTTCTCAACACTACCTAATGAATAACTCATTCTTATCCCATCTGTAATAAACCATCTCTCATGTAAACATGTATTTTTCTCATATACACATATGTTTCTGTGTTTACCATTTTGTTCTCCTAGTCAATTCCTTGTTTTTGTACTAATTTACTACTATGGTTTCTCAATACACATCAGTATTTTTCAGCAAGAGTATCTTTCCTTATCTTGTTTATCAATGTTGACCTGCAACAGGGTACTTTCATATCCATTTTAGAATAAGACTGTCAAATGTCTCAGGATATCCATTGCTCAACCTGAAATCTTACTTTGATTGTACTGATAATGTGCATTATTCTGGAAGGAACTGACATATTAGATATATAATTGTAGTTATTAATCCCTGTGCATAGTATACTTTTCTATTTATTTAAATCTACTGTTATGACTTTTTGTATTTTATGACTTTATTATAGTTGCAATTTACTCTATAAAAGTGTTAGCTCTTTATGTTGGCATTTAATACTTTTGTTGTTATTTTGAATTATATTTGTTTAAAAATGCTTATTAGTTGATTCTGCTGCTACAAAAAAGTTCTATTAATGGGCATAAATTGATCTTTTATCCAGCACTTTGATGAGTTTTCTCATATGTTGTTGATTCACTTACTTTGATTCACTTACTTTATACCTCATTTTTATACCACATTTTTAAAAAATTCTTTTTTTCAAATCCCCATGTTTCTCATGCATTTTCCTTTCAGCTTTACCCCATAAAGTTACTAATCAGCTGAACTTTTGCTAAAGAATTATCCTGGATTTTCCATGTGAAATCAGTGAAATTTAATGGACCTGTAAGAGTGGGAAAGAAAACAGAAGCGACTATCGGAGACACCAACAGAGGGAAAAAGGAACAGAAGAGACTCTAAGTATGATGAAGACTTAGACAACCATTGGCAGCTTTGAAGCTGGAGAAAGGACTTGAGCTACAGGGATATGGGCAACCTCTAGAGTTGACAGCCAACCACGAAACAAGGACCACAGCCCTACAACTATAAGAAACTGCTACATGTCAACGATTCAAGTGAGTAAGGGAATGGATTCATCCCTGAGACCCCCACAAAGAAAAGTAGCCCTGCAAAAATCTTAATGTGAGCTTCAGTATCAGACTAAAGAATTCTAAGATAATAAATCTATGTCATTTCATTGTGATAGTATTTTATAGCAGCAATAACAAACTAATACATGATCTGAACTTATTTCAGCCTTTATATCCTGCCTCCCCTCAAAGCTCCAATGTTCCAACCATGTTAAATTACTTGCAGTTTCACAGGTACTTCAGAGATTATGAATTTTAAGCTTGGACACTTTTGGAAAAATAGGTTTCTCTAAAATTCTCTTACTAAGGAGCGATACACAACTGTCAAAGAAAAAGAAAAGAACTCTTCTACATAAAAATTTATCTGGCTCCGTTCTTAGTATCTCTACTGTCTTTCTTCTCTACTCTTCAGTAAAAATAGTAAGACTCTGAACTTGATAGGGCAAGGGCCATATCTTATTTTAAATTTATAGCTTAGAAATTCACAAATAGGAAGAAGTAACAAATACTCATTTTATGAATGAATGGCACATTGGCAGGAAGTCCCCTGACTTCATAAATCCAGGGAGTCAATCAGCATACAAAGCAGGAAATAAATTTCAGGCATAAAGATTGGGAAAAACATAGAAAGAAGGCTTTGGAAACATTTTATAACGATCTGACACCAAGGAAAAAAAAAAAAAGTAAGAAAGGATAATGCTTGGATGTGCATTTTCCCCCCTGGAAATTGTCTTTCTGATGATCCATGCTTCAGTCAATTCACTTTGACTAATAGCCTACTACATCAATAGTGACATATCACTAAACTCTGGTGCACATTTTGGGCCAGAGGAAACATCTTTAAAATTATTTCCAGGATTGCCTGACTGCCTACATGTCCTCATCTTTTAAATATTTTATTTTTGGTGTCTGCACAAATGTTATCTATCTCTAAAGGAAAATTCTCAAGGGTAAGCACCAGGTCTATATTTGATTTACCTCTCAATATTTTTTTTTTTTTAAATAGCAGGTAGCAGAGTATTCTACATCTTGTATACATTCAAATGATCAAAATGTATTTTTTAATTTTAGAAATTGAAATAAACATGATTTCACTTCACTAGAATTTTTTCCTTATTAGCCAAATAGTCAATTTGTCTCTCTGTGCTGTGCACCTATGTACATGGACCAACAATCATTGTTCAATACTCAGAGCACTCCAGATGGGTTTCCAATTGTAAAATCTGCAACCAGAAGTCTGGTTGAGCTTATCTCTTAATTACACCTGATTCTGGGCTGCTGAGATAGTCAAATGACTGAACTGCACAAGTACACCTCGATACATATCATGTGTTCTACTTTAATTTTTATACCATTTGTTGAAAATACTGTCTGTCTTAGTTGGAGTAGTAAAGAATTAATATTAAGTTGAAAACTATCTTACTTTCTTTCTCCAAATAATTTTTCCTTGATATTCATAAAAAAAATTAAATAAATATTTATGTGAGTTTAATAAATCACTAAAGAATGAACTGACAAATACATCTATTTTTAATGTCATATCTGTAAAAATAAATTGAAAACAAAGTACTATTGATTTTAAATGAAACTGCCTATCTTAAGTAATTTATCACATTACAAAAACATTATTTAGAACTTCCAAAATAATGCCCAATACAAGCAGAATTTGGTCCAATACTGCTCTTTGACTTTTTCCAAAGTGTTTCAAAGTCTAGAACCTGAAAAAAGATACACATTTACATAAAGCACAAATATTTATTTTCATCTTTATGACAATATTATGAAAAATAAACATTATAAAAATCATGTAACATTCCTACCCCACTGCTATTACTATTCATCTTTTGGAACTAAGAAAACTGAGGCTCATACAAGTTAATTATGTTAAAATAACCTACTTTAGTTCAGACGCAGAATTCAGATCTTTACCTGTTTACTTCAAAGCCAAATAACACAGCCACCATCCTATGCCTCGCCTTTCTCAAATTGATTTAAAATAAAATATATGACTGCCTTTTATTTAGTACATATATGCATTGAAGTATAGGCAATCTTTTGTATATATAATATTCTTCATTCTTCCCAACCTTGTACACGATTATTCCATACAGAAAGCACTGAATACAGGACTGGCTATAATCAGTATTTATTGTTAGCTTCTCATGCTACTAATATTATTGCCATTCTTATTAGCATCTTAGTTGTTGAGATTTATAAATATAGAACTCAAAAGCAAAGTAATTTCACTCAAGGTGATAGAAACAGTAAGTGGCTAAGAGTTTGAAATCAAATTTGTTTCTAGTCCTATTCAGTAGAATTTACCAATATTTGAATGTGCAAGTCCAAAAGATTAGCATCAGGAAACATTTTTGTTTCTCAGATCTTCAGCATCCTGATAATAACATATATGTAGTCACCCTGATGATCCCTGCTCCTTAATGAAATCTGCTTAACATGATTTAAAACAAATTCCTCTCTTACCTAACTATATTGTACGATTAATCTACTAAACCCAATAGCTTTGTTCCTAAGCATATTATTTACTTTTATGTATTTGACAGGTGTCCAGAAACACAAGAGATTAAAATTATATTAATTTCCATTTGTGCAAATCACCATGTGGCTTTCAAAATATGTTGATATTTCCATATAAATTATCACTGAACAATTATAACAACCATCTGGAAGCCCTATGAGATAAGATAAAAAAGCATTTTACTGCATTTATCAACCCAATAAAATAAGTTTAGAGAAGATGGGCAATATGGAAAAAACAGAAAAATACAGCTGAGGTGGCACAGTAGCAACTGGATGGAGTTTTCTATGTGTGGTGCCCCATTTTCTCCATCTCTCCACATTCTCCTTATCTTTGAACTAATCCCACTTCACTCCTGTGCTTGCAGCTTCCAGATTTAAAAAATTCACCAAAGTTTCTCAGAACTCTAATGGCTATTCAATGCTGTTCTCTTCTTATAAATGGCTTTCCTTTTCCTTTTATAAGACAACACATTAAATATGGGAGAAAAATTAATAAATATTCAAAGATCTCTTTTTGTCATTTCATTGTTTCATACTCCTTACAGAACACGAATTTGGTTACACTTGTTTCAATTTTGAAGAGGAAAAACTCTTCAAGGAAGTGATACTGGCAACTATGGACCCTGCTGGTAGTTTCCTTTCAATGTATATCCTTTTCCACCTATAATGTTAACTATGGAAGCACAGTATTTCATTCATTTCATAGAAGTATTAAAAGTGAAACTGCCAAGTAAAATGACATCTAATTGTCATTTCTAACTTGTGGTCTGTTAGACTTCTTGATTCACCACCATTTATATGATTAGTCTTATCTTCAGAATTATTGACATTTTTAGCCTTGTATTTAAGTAGATTGAAAGTTTTGTCTTCAAACAAAAAGCATATGATTTAAACTTAGTATAATGTCATTTGACTTTTATATTGAAGCTCATATTAAACCACATTTATATGGAGGAGGAAAGAAATACTGTGTGTGTCAGCAGGCTACTGTATTATTAATTCCCATTCACTTTAAATGTCAAAAGTAAAGGAAGCAGTAAATCTAAAGCACAAAGTTAAGTTCAAGAACTTAATGAGGTGTGATGTGATATTATTTAGAAAAAAAGTTTTATTATATAAATCTATAAAAGTTTCTGCCATGATTTTAGAACCTTTATTCTAAAACTTACAATGCTTTAATTTCCTTAATTCTTGAGTGGTAAATTTAAACATTTTATTTTATTATTATTTTTTAAGATTTTATTTATTTATATGATAGAGAGAGAGATCACAAGTAAGCAGAGAGGCAGGCAGAGAGAGGGGGAAGCAGTCTCCCTGCTGAGCTGAGAGCCCGATGCGGGGCTTGATCCTAGGACCTTGAGATCATGACCTGGGCCAAAGGCAGAGGCTCAACCCACTGAGCCACCCAGGCGCCCCTGAGTGGTAAATTTAAAGAAGAACCAACATCTTTTTCTAACTAAAAAATTTCTAGCTAATTTTTTTCTCTTTTATGCAATAGTTTTCTTTTGTTCAGCCTCTAAAATTTACTATCTAAGAACGTATGTGAGCCCATGTAGATTGATTATATGTTCTTTACCATTTGTAGTACCTATTCTTCTATTCCATGCTATCGCCTGAGTCTGGGTGCATATTTGATTCCTGAATTTCTTACTCTCTATGATTCAATATTGAGAGTTAAAATGTCTAGATTCTGATTCAGTTGTACCATGTTTTATTTTGTTGGTGGTGATTTATTTCTTATGTAATTTTTTAAGAAATATTTGATCCATACATAGAAGAAGATAGTGTAACAGAGCCCCATGTGCCTATACCTAAGTTTACTGAATGTTAACATTTGTCATATATGGTCAGAACTTCCTTTTTTGAAAACAAAAATATGATTGACACAGTTGAAGTGCTGTGATTTGCTCCACATCACATTTATTCTCACCATTTGTCATTCTCAATAAAAAACTCAACCAAGAAGGCAGTGTGTTTTCTTCATAACCATGCATTTTAGAATTATATTACATATGTATGGGTCTCCAACAGAGTATGCCAATTACAGTGCTTTTTAAAGCTGACATATATCATACCTGTGATATTATGCTGCAATTGACTTTTTTAAAGCATTGTGTCAGATGTATCCATTCCATGTGCATGTGTAGCATGAGTTCATTCTCTGTCATTTTTCTATATAGGAAATTATGCAAATATATATGCCTGGATATAGCTATTCTCATAATTGCTTCCAATTTTTCTGGTACAAACAATTCCATAATAAACATTAGAATAATCTTCCAAATGAAAATATGCAAGGGTTTTACAAGTGTAGCTGCTTGGGTAGAATATGCTTTTTATCAGATTTTTAAAAACATTCTCAAAGGTTGTTACACCGATTTATACCATCACTAACAGTGAGAATTTCTTGAGCTACTTCTCACCAGTGTTTGATATTGGCAGATTTTATATATTCCCCACATCTGCTGGAAGCTGAATTATATCTTACTGTTGTTTAATGTTCACTTTAGTGACTATTTATAAGCTTACCATAATTTCTTATGTTTTTTAGTCACTTTTGTGAATTGTTAATAACCTTTACCCATTTTCTATTTAGTTATACTCTTATTGATTTGTTGGGGATTTAAAAAAAAATACATTCTGCTCATTCATCCACTGCTCGTTATATATGTCACAAGTCTAGTCCCTAGTCTGTGATTTTACTTTTTCCTTGGGGATGATGCATTAGTTTGGACAGTTTTTATTTTTAAACTAGCCACTTTCATTAAGCTTTTCCTTACTGGTTTATCCACTTACTAGGCTGTGAAAAACTGACTTCTTTTTATTCTAAAGTATGAAAATTATGTTTTGTGTTTTATATCTAAGTATTAAATATACCTGAATAGTTTTTATTGTATAGGTAAAGAAGTGATCCAATTCTAATTATTTTTTTACATTAGAATAAGCAATTTCTTAAGCATTTTCTCTTCTTTCCCTATGCAGAATAATTCCAATGATCTCACCCTGAATTATAGATTCAAAGTAGCTTTGGTTTTCTTTTTCCAGTTGATTATCTCCTAACAAAAGCCCCTGTTCTTATTCCTATTGCCATAGATTCATTTCTACATTCTTGAAAATCACATAAAAGTAATTATATGCTTTATGATATATATAAAGTGTGTGTGTATATATACATATATATGTATATATGTATATAAACACACACATGCACATATCTATACATACACATATATGTATATATATAAAGTTTAGAGATACAGTTATGTGGTCAAATGCTTTAGTAGACAAGGTAGACTGGACAGTCTGGCATACTTCTCTTATTTTCTTAATCCTATTTGTGTCACTTAGTCATGCAACTTATTTGTTACTTCTGGATATACCTGATGCCATTTTCATGGATCTACCTCCACTTAAACGGAGGTAGTGGCCCTGATTCTCTCTGAGTCTCCTTCAGAGTAATATTTCCCTCTTCTTGAAGAACAACACATGTTCACAGTTGAACTAGCTCTAGTATTATATACTATGAAATCTGAAATCCAAGAAGTCCAACAACCTTTCTCTAGTTTGTCCCACCTCTGCCTCCTTTGGTTCAAAATGGCAGTGCTTCTGCTTGTAGTATCCCGTAAGCTCTTTATTAATTTACAGAGTAGACACACCCATGGTGTTTTCTTCATTATATGATTTCTCAGTTTTTCCAATATAGATAGTTTGAAAATGTTCCCAATCTTTAAGTTCTGTTTTGTTTTTTTCAGCAGTTCCTTCTTCAGTTAATCTCTGTCCTTTTGCATTTTATTATAAGCAGTCAGGAGGAGCCAAAGCACACTTTAATACTTTTCTTAGAAGTCTCTTCAGCGAGGAGTCAAGATGGTGGAGGAGTAGCAGACTGAGATGACATCAGGTCGCAGGAGGTCAGCTAGATGGTTGTCAAAGCATTCTAAACACCTACAAACCCAACAGGAGATTGAAATAAGAGAAGAAGCAATTCTAGAAACAGAAAATTGACCACTTTCTGAAAGTTAGGACATGAGAAGAAGTGAATCCAAAAGGGAAGGGAAGATAGACCAGAGGGTGAGGGGCCAGCTCCCTGCAAGCAATGGAGCAATGGAGCACAAAATTCAAACTTTTAAAAATCTGCTCCACTGAGGAACATGGCTCCAGAGTGTGGTCTCAGGTCCCATGGGGCCACAGAAGGATCAGGGTTGTCTGAGAGAAGCAGAACTGGCAGGTATCAGAGCAGGGAAGCTGACTACAGAGACGGAGACAAGGAGTGAGCTCTCAGCTTGGGGTTACCTTAAACCATGATCCATGGCACAGTTGGTCCAAAGCTCTTTGAGCAGCGACCCCACAAGTGGCAGATCTGGAAACACCCACCTTCATCTACCAGAAGAGCACAGCATCAGGAATCTGTTGGCTTTGGAGACTCCAAACAAGGCTATGTGCCAGAGACATAAATGCTCCATCACAAGCAGGGTGAGCTTGGAGTGTGGCCAGAGACCAAAGAGATGGGAGTGATTGAACTCTTTTTTCCAAGAGCACACTGAGGAGTGGGGTGCTGAGCTCTTGCTTCCCCTGGGCTGGAGATTGGGAGACTGCAATTTTCATTCCCATTCTCCAGAGCTCTATGGAAACTGTTCAGGGAACAAAAGCTCCCGAGAGTGAACCCAAGCAGATAACTTAGTCCGGCCCCTGGCAAGGACGGTGCAATTGCAACTCAGCAAAGGCATTTGAGAATCACTACAACAGGCCCCTCCCCTAGATCAGCAAGAACATCCAGAAAATGCCAGACTCACTGATCAAGGAGAACAGCAGAATTCCAGAGGAGGGAAAGCAAAGTATGGAACTCATGACTTTCTTCCCATGATTCTTAGGTCTTGTGAAGTTAATTTTTTTAACTTTTCCTCTTTCTTCATTTGATTTTTTTAACTAGTTTATCTTAACAATATCTTTCTAAAAAATATATATTTTTAAACCTTCATTATTATAATCATATTTTATCCTTCATTGTATCTAACTTTATTTTTTGTATACATAGAGGGTTTTTTCTTCTAAAAAATTTTTGGGATTCAATTTCTTCTAATAGATCAAAATATACCCTAAATCTATCACAGGGCTTTGTTCTATACTCAAGCCTGAGCAAATTACCTCCACTTTCTTTTTCTTTATTTTTCTAAACAACTTATCTCATCAATTCCTTTTTAGAATTTTTTAAAATTTTCATCTTTCAGTCATATTCTATCCCTTCATCATGTTTACCCTTACTTTTGTGTGTGTGTGTGTGTGTGTGTGTGTGTATCTTTCTTAAAAGTTTTAGAAGATAGTTTCTTCTAAGAGACCAAAATATACCCAGAATCAAGTGGGTGGCTCTGTTCTATTCACCAGCCAAATATATATAAATATATATATTTATATATATATTATTTTTTTAATTTTTTAAATTCTTTTTTAAACTTTTTACCCCCTTTCTTCTCCCCCAGATTTGGGATCTCTTCTGATTTGGATAGCTTACATTTTTCTGGGGTCTTTGCCACTCTTTTAGCATATTATTCTCTTGTTTATATATTCTTATCTGGATAAAATACAAGGCAAAAAAACTCACCACGGGGTGGTGGGGGGGAGAACAAGAGGCAGTACTGAAGGCTAGAGATCTAATCAATATGGACATTAGTAATATGTAAGATCTAGAGTTAGAAATGATGGTTTTAAATGTGCTAGCTGGGCTCGAAAAAGGCATGGAAGATATTAGAGAGACCCTGTCTGGAGAAATAAAAGCCCTTTCTGGAGAAATAAAAGAACTAAAATCTAACAAGGCTGAAATCATAAAGCTACTGATGAGAAAAAACGGAGGCTCTTACTGCTACAACAAATGAGGCAGAAGAAAGAATTAGTGATATAGAAGACCAAATGATGGAGAATAAAGAAGCTGAGCAAAAAAATAGACAAGTAACTACAGGACCATGAGGAGAGAATTTGAGAGGTAAGTGATACCAAAGACAAAACCATATAAGAATAATTGGATTTTAGAAGAAGAAGAAGGAGAGAGGGGGGCAGAAGGTATATTGAAGCAAATTATTGTAGAGAATTTCCCTAATATGGCAAAGGGAACAAACATCAAAATCCAGGAGGCACAGAGAAATCCCCCCCCTCAAAATCAATAAAAAGAGGTCCACACCCTCTCATCTAATAGTAAAACCTACAAGTCTTACTGACAAAGAGAAAATCCTGAAAGCAGCCTGGAGCAAGAAAGTCTGTAACATACAATGGTAAAAATATTAGACTGGCAGCAGTCTTATCCACAGAGACCTGACAGGCCAGAAAGAACTGGCATGATGTATTCAGAGGACTAAACGAGAAAAATATGCAGGCAAGAATACTATATTCAATTAGGCTATCATTGATAATAAAAGAAGAGATAAAAAGCTTCCAGGACAAACAAAAACTTAAAGAATTTGTACACACCAAACCAGCACTACATGAAATATTGAAAGTTATCCTCTAAGCAAAGAGAGAGCCTAAAAGTAGAAGACCAGAAAGGAACAGAGACAATATATAGTAACAGTAGCCTCACAGGCAATACAATGGCACTAAATTCATAACTTTCGATAGTTACCTTGAATGTAAATGGGCTAATTGCCCCAATCAAAAAACACAGTTGTACTAGAATGGATAAAAAAAAAAAAAACCAAACCCATTAATATGCTGTCTACAAGAAACTCATTTTAGACCCAAGGACACCTCCAGATTTAAAGTGAGGGGATGCAAAACAACTTACCATGCTAATGGACATTAAAAGAAAGCTGGGGTGGCAATCCTTATATTAGGTAAATTGACTATTAAGACAAAGACTATAACAAAAGATGAGGAAGGACACTATATCATACTCAAAGGGTCTGTCCAACAAGAAGATCCAACAATTTTAAATATTTATGCCCCTAGATAGGGAGCAGCAAACTATATAAACCAATTAATAACAAAATCATAGAAACACATTGATAATAATACAATAATAGTAGGGGACTTTAACACCCCCTCTGAAATGGAAAGATCATCCAAGCAAAAGAACAACAAGGAAAAATAAAAACAAAAAACCTTAAATGACACACTGGACCAGATGGATATCACAGATATACTCAGAATATTCCATCCCAAAGCAACAGAATACACATTCTTCTCTAGTGCACATGGAACATACTCCAGAATAGATCACATCATGGGTCCCAAATCAGGTCTCAACTGGTACCAAAATTTGGGGATAATTCCCTGCATATTTTCAGATCACAGTGCTCTGAAGCTAGAACTCAATCACAAGAGGAAAGTTGGAAAGAACCCAGATGCATGGAGGATAAAGAGCATCCTACTAAAGAATGAATTGGTCCACCAGGAAATTAAAGAAGAATTGAAAAAATTCATGGAAACAAATGATAATGAAAACACAACTGTTCAAAATCTGTGAAACACAGCAAAGGCACTCCTGAGAGGAACATATATAGTGATACAAGCCTTTCTCAAGAAACAAGAAAGGTCTCAAATACACAACCTAACCCTCTACCTAAAGGAGCAGGAGAAAGAACAGCAAAGGAAGCCTCAACTCAGCAGGAGAAGATAAATCATATAGATTAGAACAGAAATCAATGAAATAGAAACCAAAAAAACCAATAGAACTAATTAATGAAACTAGGAGCTGGTTCTTTGAAAGAATTAATAAGATTGATAAACCTCTGGCCAGATTTACCAAAAAGAAAAGAGAAAGGACCCAAATAAGTAAAATCATGAATGAAAGAGGAGAGATCACAACCAGCACCAAAGAAATACAAACACTTATAAGAACATATTATAAGCAACTATACGCCAGCAAATTAGACAATCTGGAAGACATGGATGCATTCCTAGAGATATATAAATTACCAAAACTGAACCAGAAAGAAATAGAAAACCTTAACAGACCCATAACCCATAAGGAGATTGAAACAATCATCTAAAATCTCCCAACAAAAAGAGCTCAGGATCAGATGCCTTCCCATGGGGATTCTACCACATATTTAAAGAAAAATTAATACCTATTCTCCTGAAACTGTTCCAAAAGAAAAAAAAAAAAAAAGAAATGGCAGAAAAACTTTCACTCATTTTATGAGTCCAGTATTACCTTGATCCCAAAACCAGACAAAAACCCCATCAAAAAATAGAATTACAGAACACTATCTTTGATGAACATGGATATAAAAATTCTCACCAAAATACTCGCCAATAGGATCCAACAGTACATTAAAAGAATTATTCACCATGACTAAGTGGGATTTCCTGGGCTGCCAGGTTGGTTCAACATCCATACATCAATCAATGTGATACAATATATTAATAAAAGAAAGAACAAGAACCACATGATACTCTCAATAGATCCTGAAAAAGTATTTGACAAAGTACAGCATGCTTTCTTGATCAAAACTCTTCAGTGTAGAGATAAAGGGTACACAACTCAATGTCCTCACAGCCACCTATGAAAAACCCACAGTGAATTTTGTTCTCAATGGAGAAAAACTGAGAGCTTTTCTGGTAAGGTCAGGAACATGGCAGGGCTGTCCACTATCTCCACTGATAACTCAAAATCGTACTTGAAGTCCTAGCCTCAACAGTCAGAAAACAAAAGGAGATAAAAGGCATCCAAATTGCAAAGAAGAAGTTAAACTCTCTCTTTCCTGGTAATATAATACTTTATGTAGAAAACTCAAAAGACTCCACTCCAAAACTGCTAGAACTCATATAGGAATTCAGCAAAGTGTCAGGATATAAAATTAATGCACAGAAATGAGTTGCATTTCTATACACCAATAGCAAGACAGAAGAAAGAGGAATTAAGGAGTCAGTACCACTTACAATTGCATCCAAAACCATAAGATACTTAGGAATAAACCTAATCAAAGAGGCAAACAATCTGTACTCAGAAAACTATAAAGTACTCATGAAAGAAATTGAGGAAGACACAAAGAAATGGAACAATGTTCCATGCTCACGGATTGGAAGAACAAATATTGTGAAAATGTCTATGCTACCTAAAGCAATCTACATGTTTAATGTAATCCCTATCAAAATACTATCAATTTTTTTCAAAGAAATAAAACAAATAATCCTAAAATTTATATGGAACCAGAAAAGACCTTGAATAGCTAAAGGAATGTTGAAAAATAAAACCAAAGTTGGTGGCATCACGATTCCAGACTTCAAGCTCTATTACAAAGCTGTCATCATCAACACAGTATGGTACTGGCACAGAAACAGACACATAGATCAAAGGAACAGAATAGAAAGCCCAGAAATATACCCTCAACTCTATGGTCAACTAATCTTGGACAGAGGAGGAAAGAATGTCCAATGAAAAAAGGACAATCTCTTCAACAAGTAGTGTGGGGAAAATCGAACAGCCTCATGCAGAAAAATGAATCTGGACCATTTCCTTACACCACACACAAAAATAGACTCAAAAATGGATGAAAGACCTCAATGTGAGAAAGGAATCCATCCAAATCCTTGAGAAGAACACAGGCAGCATCCTCTTTAGCCTCAGCCACAGCGACTTCTTCCAAGAAAGATTGCCAAAGGCAAGGGAAGCAAAAATGAACTATTGGGAATTCATTAAGATCAAAAGCTTTTGCACAACAAAGGAAACAGTCAACCAAACCAAAAGACAACTGACAGAATGGGAGAAGATATTTGCAAATGATGTATCAGATAAAGGGCTAATACCCAAAATCTATGAAGAATTTAGCAAACTTAACATCCAAAGAATAAATAATCCAATCAAGAAACAGGCAGAGAACATGAACAGACATTTCTGCAAAGAAGACATCCATATGGCCAACAGACACATGAAAAAGTGCTCCACATGACTCGGCATCAGGGAAATACAAATCAAAACCACCATGAGAACCACCTCACACCAGTCACGATGACTAAAATTAACACGTCAGGAAACGACAAATGTTGGCAAGGTTGTGGAGAAAGGGGAACCCTCCTACACTGTTGGTGGGAATGCAAGCTGGTGCAGCCACTCTGGAAAAGAGCATGGAGGTTCCTCAAAAAGTTGAAAATACAGCTACCCTACGACCCACCAGTTGCACTACTTGGTATTTACCCTACAGATAAAAATGTTGTGATCCAAAGGCGCACGTGTGCCCAAAAGTTTATAGCAACAATGTCTACAATAGCCAAACTATGGAAAGAACCTAGATGTCCAACAACAGATGAATGGATAAAGAAGATGTGGTGTGTGTGTGTGTGTGTGTGTGTGTGTGTGTATTCCACACACACAATGGAATACTATGCAGCCATCAAAAGAAATGAAATCTTGCCATTTGCAACGACATGGATGGAAGTAGAGGGTATTATGCTGAGTGAAATAAGTCAGTTAGAGAAAGACAATTATTATCTCTCTGATATGAGGAATTTGACAGACAGAGTGGGGAGTTGGGGGGTAGGGAAGGAAAAAATGAAACAAGGTGGGATCAGGAGGGAGACAAACCATAAGAGACTCTTAATCTCACAAAGTGAACTGAGGGTTACTGGTGGGTGGGAGGGTAGGGACAGGGTGGTGGGGTTATGGACATTGGAGAGGGTACATTCTATAGTGAGTGCTATGAAGTGTATAAACCTGATGATTCACAGACCTGTACTCCTAGGGCTAATAATATATTATATGTTAAAAGAGAAAGAAAGAAAGAAAGAGAGAGAGAGAGAGAGAAAGAAAGGAAGGAAGGAAGGAAGGAAGGAAGGAAGGAAGGAAGGAAGGAAGGAAGAAAGAGGGAGAGAAGTCTCTTCAGCTAAATACCGTTTCATTGATTGGAAGTCCTAACTTCAACAAAACACTAGAACACAATTCAGGTAAACTCTTTGCCAGTTTATTACAAATGACACCTTTCCTTCTGTTTCCAATAACATGTTCCTCATTTCCATTTGAAATGTCATTAGAATTGCTCTTAACCTCCATATACCTAGCATATACCTTAAACTTTCCAGCCTGACCCATTACCCAATTTTTAAACCCTTTTATGCATTCTTAAGTATTCATTACAGTAGCACCCCCTGTCCATACCAAGATTTGCCTTAGTCAGCTTGGGCTATCATAACAAAATACTGTAGACTGGGTGGCTTAAACAATACAAACTTATTTTCTCAAAATTCTGGAGACTGAAAGTTACGACCAAGGTACTAGTATGGTCTGTTTTAGGTGAAGACTTTCTTTTTGGGTTATAGATGGCTAACTTCAGGTTGTATACTCACAGGGCAGAGGGAGCAGGCAAGCTATCTGGTGTCTCTTGCTATAAGAGCACTAATCCCATCATGGGCGACCCACTCTCGAGACTTCATATAAATCTAATTATCTCCCAAAGGCCCTCTTTTCCAAAAAACAACACATTGGGTTTAAGCCTTCAACAAATGAATTTTGGAAGTTTTCAGTTCAGTCCAAAACACTATGTACTGGTTAATATGAAAGTTAAATATTTTTGGATTATTGTGCACTGTGTCTAACTTACTCAGATTTTTGGATATTGAAACACTACTGTGTACCACCAGTCACAGTAGAGGCAGATGAAGTTCAGGTAATCAGTCTAAGCTTTGTCTAAGGTCTGTCTCACAGTGAGTTTAATGCATCTCTGATCTTATCCTGTGATTATCCCAATTCTCAAATGTTTAATAGGAATAGACAAACTGTCAAAATTCTTATATTAGTTCCTTAATGCATGTCATGAGGATAATCTTGTAGCAAAAGCTTAACATAAACCACAGCACTTTCTCAATCTGCCAAAATAGTAGATCAAAGCAGACCTGCATTTCTGCAAAGATCACAGATATTAGTGCCATCACCACTGCCTTAAAAGGAGCAATATGTAGTGATTCCTATCACCTTCATATTTAATGTGCCTACTTGAACTTTGCAGAAGAGATATGTATTTTTGTATGATGATAGTAAATTATTTTATTATTAGTAGTATAATATATATAACATATATAATAATAGTATTTTATTATTATTTTTAGAATAATAGTGAATTCCTATAAACTTGAATAGGTGACGAGTTCAGTTGCACATGCTCCTCCAGATATAGTTCTGATGCTTGAAAAAAAAAATGAACATATCTTTTGGCACATGTATGCAGCTACTAAATGTAAAAACATTTTTCTCTATTATTGTGAACATCACCAGAGACAATTTGTTTTCAGTTTGTATGGTCCACAATACCCCTTTAGTATTGTGCCTCAAGACTGTATCAATAGACCAGGACTACAGTATAATCTAGTCATAAGAAATCATATCATATTAAAAAAATCATATCATATCTCTATTCCACAGGATAATATATATAAATGTTGAATCATATATAGATGTCAAAGCACTTCATAATGTATGTAAATGTTGATTATTGTATATATCTTATACATACAATAAAACACTGTATGTCAACTATACCAGTAAAAAATATATAAATTATAAATAAATAAAGCAAGTTTTTCTCCCTCAAAAGCCTCTATTATTAACCATTGTACAAAATTATCTCTGTGAATATAATCTAAGGTTTGGAAATTATTATAACACTCTCGTGATTTATAGTTCAGATTTTTGCTTTAGACTATTTTGATATTCATATTGAGTTGTAAAAACAAAGTGAATATTAATTGAATTATATTGCATAACAGTAATCACTTTTTGCAATGCCCCTCATTCTTACAGTGTAAATTTTGATCCATTTCTCAGCCAGCTCATGTGTATGTGTTGCATGCTTATATATAACTTGTTAGCCTGTTAAAAAAAAAAAACATGTATGATAAAGACTCTGAGTCACTAATTATCTGAAATGCATTTATATGTTTTTAAAACTTTTCTTTCATACAAAATTGTTTCAAATTTATTTTCCCTATAAGTGCATGATAATTTTGATCACTTATAGAAAGACCTCTATTTTTTCAAAGATTTTATTTATTTATTTGAGAGAGAAAGAGCACATGCAGGAGGGACAGAGGAAGAGGGAGAGAAAGAAGCTCAAGCAGAATCCACACTGAGTGCAGAGCTCAATGCGGGGATCCCAGAATACTGAAATCACGACCTGAACCAAAACCAAGAGTTGGGTACATATTCAACTGAGCCACCCAGGAGTCTGGAGAGACCTCAAATTTTGTTATTGTGTGTTTGTTTGTTTAGGGTTTTTTTTTTTTTTTTTGAGGGCTCAGTGATTGTAGAATTTTTATTACTACTATTATTATTATAAAACTTTTCTTATAGAACAGTTCATGGTATGTCTACTTTTCTGTTTATTTTTGCTTTAATGTGGGACTCTTTCTAATATAGTATTTATCACTCTTTTTTAGCACTATCAGTATACTTTTTCCTTTTGTAATTTTATTGTTCTTGCAATTCTTCCTTTTGTAACTATTAACCTTTACCTCAACATATCATTTTGAGCTTTCATTTTTCTTATGATTCCCTGCTTTTTTTAAAATTATAAAACCATTTTTACTCTTTTTTTGTTGTTGGTTTCAATCGTACATTATTTCCCCTTATGTTTTTCAACTGGCACAACACCATTTTGTCTTCAGGATGACATGCTGATCCTACTTCTGCAGTATTTTTCCATTAATCACATGCTTGGAAACATATCAGTGTTTCCACAGAAAGTTGAAAGCAGAATCAGTGTTTCAACATAAAGGATATGCAGAAAATCACACATCCTTAGTTTCATTTCCTATCTGCTTGAGTGATGCTTTAATTCACTTCTTAAATCTACTGTTTGATGCATGTAACTCCCATTAACCAGTCATCATTTGTCAAACACTGTCTAATTTTACAAAGATGGGATCTTTGCATCTTCACAGTATCTGGATGTCTTTTAGAAAGGAATACTAGACTTTTTTGTGGAACAAAACAAGCTGGAATTTTATGGCTATTGATGAATTTTCTGTTTATAACTTGCTTATAGCAGTGTACTTTGGTGAAGGAAATGTGGAGAATCAAATGCAAAGCAGTGTGCCCTTGACAGTTTCCTTACTCTTGTTCATTACATGATTGCTTCACAGTTTGATCTTCAAAAGACTTTTAATATAGGACAGAAGTCATTATTGTATTTGTCTTAGAAACAACATCTATGAATTAACACATTTTGTATGTTTTCTGGGTGAAACACTCAAGGTTTAAGAGCCTAGAAAAAGACAATATGCATAGGCTGTGGCTAGGGGTGAACAGGAAATACCTTTATGTTCTCTCAGGTGTACAGTGTTTCATACATCTTATCAAAATAGAATCTATCTTTTAATTATATTAATAAAACATCTCATAGAGACTTATGAGCACTTGAAATTACTCTCAGATCCTGACAACAGGATGCATGACAAATCTAATTGCCAAGTCTCAAGTCATCTCATTCAGCCTTTCAACACCATTTGTCACAGGGGATTGACAACTTACTAAAGTAAGTTCCCAGAATACCTCTTTCTCAGTTCTCATACTCATTTGTTGTTTCTTCTCAGTGTATTTTTCTGGTTCAACTTCATCTACTTGACTTCTTAATTTTGGATTTCACCAGGATTAATCTTCACACCATTTCTCTTCTCTCTGTACCTTAACTCTTACTGTGATCTGATCCTGCCTCGTGGCTTTCATATTATCTATAATATATATCAAGGTATGGATATGTACATATATGTGTGTGGAGGTTCTATATATATATATATATATATATATATATATATATATATATATAATCTCCAGTCCTATTTTATACACTGTGCTCTTGATTTATACAACTTTTTAAAGTTCTATACAACTCTACATCTAATTGTCATCTAATAGCCGTTAGTAAAATGTTCAAAATCTGTTTTTGTTTTTTCACAAGCATTCCATTTGGATAAATGGCAACTACATATTTTGGCTCAGATCAAGAATCTTTAGGCTATCCTTTTCCTTCTTTAGTAATTTACAACCCTATTTACTATACAACCAAATACTGATATTTCTACATTCATGACATATTCAGAATCTACCATTTCTCCTTCTCTTTAACACAAACTACTCTGTGCCAAGCTGTCTCTCCATTAGTTAACCTCCTAATTCATCTCTTTTATACTCATGGAATTAATTATCTACCCAGCAACCTGACTGGTTAATTTTCTTTTAATATAAGCCACAATATATCACTTGTCTGATAAAACTCACCAACTATTTTCTGTCTTACTCAGTATATTATGATACACATATGTGGCTTATAACTGCTTATTGGTACTAACATTTCATCACTTCAAGTGAGAAAATTTCATTTCCATTTAGGTTCTTTGCCTTCTTCAATTTTAAATATTTTCTCAAAAATCACATAGAATTTCAATTTTATTTCAATAATCAAATGTGATTTATAAATCTTATATTTATATATTCATATGTAAACTTAGAAGGTATATTTTATATAAATATTCTTATAAAAACTAAAGTGAGACACTATTGTATGTACCCATATTTCTGGTCTTTCTGTTGTTCATTCTTCCTTCCTTCCTCACATGACAAGGCTTCTTTTATCATTTCCTTTCTGTTTGAAAAATTTCCTTTAATGAGTTTCTAAAGATAGGTCTGCTATTCAAGAGTTCTTTCAACTTTCTTTGTTTGAATTTTTAAAATCTTTCACTCCTGAAAGATAACTTCACCAAATATAGAATCCATGGTTGGCCATTATTTTATTCAACATGTTAAAAAAAAAATTCATGACACTTTCTTCTGGACTCTGTGGTTTCATTTGAAAAATCAGATTTCCTTTGAATTGTTTTTCCCTACAAATAATGTATCACTTCTCCCTGGTTGCTTTTAAATTTTAATCATTAGTTTTCAAAAGCATTATAATGTTATGTTCTTGTGTGGTCTTCTTTGGGTTTATTGTATAAAAGGTGAAGATGTCATCTGCTAGAGAACTACTAATTTATAATATAGTACAATCAGTTTGATAGGAATAAGATAATAAAAATGGTAATGGAAATATCAAAAAGGAAGCCTGAAGCAGTTTAATATAAAAATTTAATAAATTCCACATGAATAAAGCAATTTACTCAAGAGGCACTTTGGAATTACTGGTTAAAAAATTTTGGAAAAGATTAAACAAAATAAATAGAATGGGCAGATTTTCTATTGTATAATAAAGAATTTGGCTAGCCTTTGTCACTGGTTCCTGGGAGGGAGCATCTACACTTTTTATTTTCCTAGTGATGGAAGTGTCTCTATTATTCCTGGTGTGTTCTCATAGTTTATATTAATGAGGTGACCAGTGGTAGAGGCCTAGATGGTTTATGCTAATAATATAACTCAGGATGGAGGCCTGCCATGCCAGAATGACCAACTATATGATTAGAAGGTTGGGGTTTTGAGCCACTTAGTATCAGCTCAACCCCCAGGGAATAAAAGGAGATAAAATTTAAGTTCAATCACATGGCCAAAGATTTAATTAATCACATCTACCTAATGAAACTCCAATAAAAATCTCTGGACACTAAAGCTCAAGTGATCTCTGTTGGTAAAATAGATTCTGTGTGTATTGTTACACATTAATATGACAGGTTCTTGAGGATATGGAAGCCTTATGTTGAGGAACCTCCCCAAAACACTGCCCCCCATCTCTTGGTTGGTTCTGATTTGCATCCTTTTCTATGTTGAAGCTGAATTCATAAGTATAACAGTGAATTCTTTAACTCATTCTAGTGAATTACTGAACCTGAGTGGTAACAGGAACTCTCAAATTTGTAGCCAGATGGTTAGAAGTGTGGGGTGCCTAGGAATCCCAAGCTTGCTGCTGTTGTCCTGAAGTGAGAGCGGTCTTTGGAGGAATGTGTCCTTAACTTATGAAGTTTGGCCTAACTTCACATAGTAACCTAAGTTATTATGACCTAGTGATTGATGCCACTTTTTGTCAATGCTATTAGCATAAGTCCTGAGGTTAGATTTTTCCATATTACTACCCGCAGATCAAAAACTATTTTTTTAGTAATTAGTATTTTTTAGTTTATTTTGCATTATAACATGGTACTAATTATATTTTACATTAAGGGAATTTACATGCTTTAAAATGCTGATTATGAGTGCAACAACCAAAGAATAAATTGTATTTGTTATAATTTTTACACTAGATTTCATAATTCATATAACATTCTATTTTTCTATTTTCAATTAAGCTAAGGTTTTCAACGGTGGTAAATGAACAAGAGGCATAAAGCAACCTGCATTTAATTTTCAGGATCTGTTTATATGACATAAACTATATTTCTAGAAGCACAGGTTTTTAATTGTATTTAATTAATTAATCTATTTATCTATTTATTTTTGTGTATCATGTTCCATACTGCATTATCTAATATATTATTTTTTATCTTCTTAATCAATATTGTCTTTTTTGGACTTTTAAGACAATACACTTATCAGAAGAATTTTGGAAGTAAGAGAACTTTCTAAAATGTTATTATTTCTGCAAATTTGGTTGTCATTATGGTAGGGGGGTGGTGACATGCACTGATTGATTCAAAATAGAATTTGAAAATGTGTTATGATCTGCTGTGACCACAAGCTTTTTTTTTTTTTTTTTTTTAATTTTTTTATTTTTTATAAACATATATTTTTATCCCCAGGGGTACAGGTCTGTGAATCACCAGGTTTACACACTTGACAGCACTCACCAAGACCACAAGCTTTTTATATTAGGAGCATGATCAGAGGGAGTATGCCGAGGTTTGTGTCACAGTAAAATTCCTAATGGTTTCATGCTTGAGAACTATAGAGAATAGGTAGATGATAAAGTAAAATAAAACAAAATAAACACAGGAAAGGATGCCTAAGAATATGTAAGACACAGTACAATGAGTACTCCTTGTGAAGGTCTCTAAGAGAATGTATTATGAGAAATAAAGATGCAATCTCCCGCACTTTGCCAGAAGGAGAGGGAACAGCTTTGGAATCACTACTACTTCATGGCATTCCTGGGCTTGTAAAAAGGAAACAGCTGTGGCAGCAGTAGCAGAGACACCACCATGGTCAGTAGAGCCACTACAACATGTGCCAAAGCCTGGCCTTCCTAATGTGGCATCGGTGATGCCTAATAATACAGTGGAAATGTTGATGGGGACAAAAATAGCAGGAGGCCTCAGTTCTGCCAGGCAGAAGAATGTAGTGTCTACTGAAGAATGATGAAAACACCAGGGAGCTGGTAGAATACCCCTGACAAGATTAATGTACTTGTAAAAGACAAATAGGACACCTCCTGGGGTCCTTAAAAAATCTTTAAGCACAAATAATACAGACATATTTGAGGATCTTAAGGACCCCCATAATAAGGTACAGGTAAATACTCATGCTAAATATTTACTCCTGTAAATATTCATGTTAATATTGTGAATGTAAATCATAGATATTTGGGATCTGGAGAAATTGAGATTTTATACTGGTAGCACATTTTAAAAGTTATATTTTTGCTCTTAGATAATAAATGTAATTGCAAAGGAATGGATGGTTTATTAAACAAAATAAAGTAGTTCAATAATTTTCTACTCCTAGTAGCTGTTATTGCTGACTCATAAATGCTGAAATAAATTTTTAAAAGCATAACTGGAAATATTTTTTAAATTATATTATGAAGAGGCACCTGGGTGGCTCAGTGAGTTAAAGCCTCTGCCTTTGGCTCTGGTCATGTGCCCAGGGTCCTGGGATCAAGCCCTGCATCAGGCTCTCTGCTTAGCAGGGAGCCTGCTTCCTCCTCTCTCTCTGCTAGCTTCTCTGCCTACTTGTGATCTCTGTCTGTCAAATAAATAAAATAAAATCTTTTTTAATAAATAAATAAAGTACATTATGAAGATGAAGCAAAACTTAGCCATTATTTTAAAATCTTAGCCTTGGGGCGCCTGGGTGGCTCAGTGGGTTAAAGCCTCTGCCTTTGGCTCGGGTCATGATCCCAGGGTCCTGGGATCGAGCCCCGCATCGGGCTCTCTGCTCCGCGGGGAGCCTGCTTCCCTTTCTCTCTCCGCCTGCTTCTCTGCCTACTTGTGATCTCTGTCTGTCAAATAAATAAAATCTTTAAAAATAAATAAATAAATAAAATAAAATTTAGCCTTGTCCAAGAAAAAAAAATGATAAATAATTTGTGTGTAGCAAAACCAATAATTTTCCATAATGTATATATAACACTGTTTTATAAAAATATCTTCTCTTTCAAAAAGAATATATTTTCTTTGCTTTATCATGAGACACAATTTTTTTGAGATACAATAATGAAAAATATTAGCAAAGAACTTGTCTTTGATATATGCAATCCATAGGTTGTGAATGAGTTTTGTACCCAGGGTTCTTGTTTATTCAATTTATTCAATTTGCTTAAACTCAGAAATGCATGCTCCCATACAGTTAATGTTATAAAAAGTACTATGTCCTCACAGTACAGAGTAACCCTCCTGTCCAATTTTCACAGTCCCTGAAAGGAGTCAACAACTAGTGGTGATAATAAAACAGTGGCAAGATTAGGGGAAGAAACACGAGTGAAAGGACCACAATATTCTTTTCCTTCATTAATTTCATGAACCACCATATTGATTACATATTATACTCCATCATATTACTTTATTCACCAACTTTAACATCATTACCCAGCTTCTCATATCTTCCCAGACCCAGGCCTACTTAAGCCCTGCTCAAGTTCCAAGAACCTGTAGCTTGAAACTCTGGAAACCTACTCTCCTACTTTCTTGTAAGTGTGCAGAAAGGATAAAAGGAAATTCTTCAGACCTGCTTTCAGAGTGAGAATAAAGTATGGAGATGGGTGTACGAATATCTGCCATTCCAAGGTAGAACTTGGTAAACGTTTTATTTATTCACCAAAAGTGTATTAAGGACTACTATGTGGAAAATGAATTCAGCCCCTGATCACATGAAACTGACAGTGTAAGGAGGGAGATACACAATCATCCAAAAATAAATACAAGCATAAGAGCTAATTAAAGTGCATGGTATTCTGGGATTATATGGAGCCCACAGAGAAGGCTGCTTGTACGTGTGACAACTGAACTGAGACCTACAGAATGAATAGGAATTAATTATAGGTGCAAGCGTGGAGGAAAGCCTTAAAAGTAGAGGGACTGCCAAAAGCAAAGTCCTGTGGAGAGCACCAAGGACTGGAGGGATTAAGAACTAAGCACTGTGCAAAGCCCTTGGAATGATTTGAATGTGAATAAGTGCTGTAGGAGGGAAAAAGAACTGACATACTTGTATTTATATTTCAAAAATAGCATCTGGCTACCAATGAGTGGATGCAAATAAGAGTTGGGACAGGAAGATTGGTCATTTAGGAGCCTATTGCAAGAAATGATGGTAGCTTAGTTTAATATGATAGTGTGTGAGATAAAGGTGATTGAATTCTGGAGGTTTTTGATTTACGACTCAGTATTGTGATGGATAAAATACAGGAAATGGCAAGGGAAGTTGTAAAAAAAAATCATTATTAGATTTAAAACCTGCAGAGCTGATTCACAATTTGCACAGAAACACTGATATACATGGAAAAGAGCAGACAGAGAGACTTTTTGAAATATGGCTCACACGTGTCATGATTCTTACCAAAACGATACCAGTTGCCCAAATGTAAAGCAGAAATTTTCTGTAAGTGAGAATCAGAGTTTTAGACATATGGTTACAAACCACAGGGTACAGAATACACAGCCAAAGTCTGAGACAATAAAAGGACACAGCTGAAATATCAGGAGAGCCCATATACCAGAGAGCAGATGGGGTCAAAAATGTAGAAAGAGACTGTAAAAGTAGCCCATTATCAACTGTGGTTTGTGTCCCCAATTGCAACTCAGATGTAATTAACCTAAGGTCATGGAGCATTCAGACTCTGTGTCCTGGGGGACAATCTTTGATCTTTAGAGTTACTCAACTCTACTATGCTACTAAATTTTCCAAAGAGAAGACTAAATTTGCCTGAGATGTTTTAGAAAACAAATTTAATTATCCCTGGAAATGTTTTAATTAAACATAGAGGTGGTGAAGTAATTCTAATCTCAATCAAATAATTAGAATTAATAGTATGATTGTTAAGCTTATAAGAATACTTCAGTAGTAAGAATAAGTCCTCAAGCAGGATGACACAGAAACTTGAGGTGGGAAGCAAACAGTGTGTACAAGAACCCATTGAAGCTTCAGTTGATTAAAAATAAAATGAGATCATCTAGCCCAGGCACCACTAGCATCTACTACAGCCTATGTCGTGAAGACCTCAGATCTACTCCTATTGTACATGTTCAATCTGTCATTTCTTTTTTTTTCCTAAGGATTTATTTATATTATTCATGAGAGACAGAGAGAGAAGGGGACCCGAGTCAAAGGCACACACTTAACCAATTGAGCCACTCAAGTGCCCTAAGATGTCATTTCTTGAGAAGGTCAAAATGACCAGCTGATAGTGGTAACTTTATGATCTATGAAAATCCTGCCTTGTCAACTGGCAGAATCATTTCATTCTTGGGATCAGAACATCTAATTCAACACAGCCAAGAGTTGTGACTGAAAGCATAAGTTTCTCCAAATTGTGCTTAGAAATAACGGTGAGAGGAACCAATCCTACTTTCTCTCTTTGATTTCTAGATTCATAGTCTAGGATTAGGGACATAACATCTTATAATGGTTATTTGTTCAATGTGGTTATTTCCCTAGTTCATAACCACATCTAGAAATACACCTAACACCTACTGGGCAACATTCCAGAGTTGATGCCTTAGCTATATGTTTTAGGAGGCCACTCCAATATTCTCTCCAGCCTTTAACTTCAGGGTAATAGTGTATAAAATATAACAAATAGATCCCTACAAAGGGCTTAGCCCTGGCCCCTGTTAATGATGGGTGAGATATTCAGTAGCCAAGTTAAGACAGGATACAAAGCTCTGCTCCTCTTGAACCTACTACCAGATCCATCTTTAAGCCTATTCTCCAGAACTTTCTGTATATGATTTTCTACTCTTGCACCTTCCAAGACCAAAATTATTCTCTGAGCCATTTTTCACTGTCCAGAAATCTAGATACCCTTGCTTTAACAACTTTTTCCTTCATTCAAAGTGGAGGGGTGAGCCATGAGTATGGCTCAAGATTGGCTGAAGGAAGGTTTTTGACTCACTGTTCTCTTAAGTGCCACCTCTAATTTTTATGGTAATGAAGCAGAGGTCCATTTTATGGCCAAACTTACCTAGGTGACCCATTCTTGATCCAGGCCCAAGATTACTCTTCTGCATTAGCAACTCATAATAAATCATTAGTCCTCCACCCCTCACCACATCACAGGAATGAGCTTAAGAAGCTGTGTCAACACAACAGAGATGACACAGACACACATAATTCTTCCTACTACTTACTTGTACACTCTACATTTGGATAGATTCCACTGAAAATATACTATCCTCATAATAAAATAGGTCGCTGCTGCACTGCCCAAATTTGGGATTAGTCACGTCTGATACAACAAGTTCATAAGTGTCAGCTCTGATCTTATAGTCACTTACTGTGCTGTTGTGGTCAGGTATTCAATTTCTTCTGGAATCTAGGAGCATGTCAGAAACTTTTGTTTTTTGCTGGTTTTCTGCTACCTAAATCATAACCTTTCTCCAGAAATGAAGAAGTCTTCACTGCTATTCTCCTATTATTATTTTCAAAAGCTCCATAAATCATTCTCATTTACCACTAGCACTTTTGGGTCTATCAGATAAAATGACTGAGCTGAAAAGCAGCTATTACCAGAGCTTGGACCTGTTGAAGAACTCTATTTTGCCCTGGGTGCACTAAAAATGGACAGCTTCTGAATTATCTAATAATTAGGTTGAAGCAGTATTCCAAAAAGAGTTATATTCTGTTCCAAAATACAAAAGGCCTACAAAGTTCTGTTCTTTTTATTAGAAATAGGAGAGGTAAAATTTAGTAATTTGTCCTTCCATTGGAGATATGCCCTGGCAATTGTCTTCAGACAATTGGAACCCTTAAAAATTCACTGACCTAACAGGTCCCTAAATCATTGCAGATATTTATTTTCTACTCTTTGTTAACATGAATCTTATCAGGGAACTGAAAGTATTTGCTTATTCCTACTTATCAGGTAATGTGATTAGTTGGGTTAACTGATCTAAGGAATATCAAAGTGACCAAATTTCTGTTAGATCTATCTTAAAATGTACTGGAAAGCTATAGCTCTAGGGCAAGACACTGAATCTGTACTGGTTTGGATCTCCCTTCCTTATAAAAATTGAAAACAGTATGCCACCAGATCATTAGCTATATACCAATTTCCAGAGCTGATTAAATCTTTTCTAATAAGGATATCATATCCACCACAGCAGCCACTTTTGGGACTAACCACTTCATTATGTCTAGGCAATCCACTGTCTTCTGTCAACATCCATCTGTTCCCCCCGCCCCAACGCACAATGGTCATACTGGTAAGTTAAATAAAATGTGATAGGAGTAATAATATTGAATCCTTTAAGAAACTATTTTCTGCCTTCCCAAATGGGAATAGCACGGAATCTGAATTACTATCTTCTTCAGTTAGAGGGAGACATTTTAGAAACCTTCATCTTGCATTTTTTTTTACCATAATGGCTTTCATTCTCTGGGCCAGTATGTCATTGATGGGCTCTTCCTCAAGGAAACCTGGTCTCCTTTTTAATTGCTCTAGTTAGATCTGGAAACTGTCCAAGAGAGTATAAGATTCTATTATAGCAGCTAGCATCAGTATTTTGCTCATTAACTCTTGGTCTTTTTGGTTTTATAAACTAAGTAATACTTTTATGAACTTCTGATTTACTGTGTCCTAGGAACAGCGTGGTCTGTTAATCATCTCAGATCCTTATAGGTTAGTAAACCTATCTTGCTTCTGAGGGTCTAGTGCTACCACTTATTCTCAGCTCTTCCAAAATAATATCCTACCCACAGAGACACTATCAATCCTAGTTCTAGAACAGCAGCTCAGATAATCATTTCTGGCCTCAGAGGATGGTTGTACACATGGCCCACAGGTACACTAAAAGTCATCAAACTAAATAATTTCTGCATGACAACTCCTTCCCATGCCTCCTTCCTCAACACACACAAACCTTTAGAAGATAGTTAACTGACCAATGTAATTGCCACCTAGCCATGGCATATAACCTCAGCAGAGAATGATCTTTTGCTTTTCATAAAAGTCACCATACAGCTACAAATTTCAGTGGAAAGAGTATTCAAATGTAGTTTCTGGGCAAAGTGTGGAATTTTCTAAATATTCTCATTATATTGCTTAGAAATTGGATTAGAGGCCAAAAGATCTTAAAGAGGCTTTTAGGGGTACCTGGGTGGCACAGTGGGTTAATCATCCAACTCTTGGTTTTGACCCAGGTTGTGATCTCAGGGTTGTGAGATCGGCTCCATCCATGTCAGGCTCTGCACTCAGCATGAAGTCCCCTTGAGATTTTGTCTCCCTCTGCTCCTCCCACTCATGTTTTATCTAAAAAAAAAAAGAGGTTTTGGGTTGTCTGGGTGGTTTAGTCAGTTAAGTGTCTGCCTTAAGCATCTGCCTTTGCCTCAGGTCATAATCCCAGAGTCCAGGAATCAAGCCCCACCTCGGGCTCCCTGCTGAGCTGGGGGCCTGGTTTTCCCTCTCCGTCTGCCTCTATTTCTGCGTGTGATCTCTCTCTTCCCCTCTCTCTTCTTCTTTCTCAAATAAAATAAATAAAATCCTTTAAAAAAAAAAAAAGAGAGAGAGAGAGAGAGGTTTTGGGGCCCCTGGGTGGCTCAGTGGGTTAAAGCCTCTGCCTTCTGTTCGGGTCATGATCCCAGGGTCCTGGGATCGAGCACCTCGTGGGGCTCTCTGCTCAGCAGGGAGCCTGCTTCCCTACCCCCTGCCTGCCTCTCTGCCTATTTGTGATCTCTGTCTCTCAAATAAATAACTAAAATTAAAAAATAAAAATAAAAAAGAGAGAGGTTTTTAAAGTCTCACATTTTAAAATATAACTACAATTTGTATTGAGTTCTATCTGGTGAGTGTAGAAATTCAACATTAGGATTGGATATTTTTTATCAATACATTCAATTATGAATTGAATATTTCATGGTCTCTATCCCATCAGTGAAGTATTTATACTTAATTATTCCATAATTAAATTAAAGTAATATAAAGGTGTTTTACAGAAGGTTAAAGGTGTTCTACAGAAGGAAACAAGATCCTAAAATAGGTAGTCTCCTCCTACCTAATGAGGAGATTCCAGTTGTTGTATTTGAATCACACATAGTGTCAAATGTTTTAAATACTAGGAAGATGCTGATTCACACTGTAGTCCACCCACTATATGACCGAGAATCACTGAAAAGTAAAGAGCTGTCACAGATGTCAGCTCAACAGAAGAAATTATAAGATACATGCATGCTATAACATTGGGAGTAGATAAAAAAGCAAACAAAAAAAATTCAGCTCAATGGAAAACAATAATTTTCTATATACTAAAATGTGGAATATGGAATGTGGAATATTGAAATAATGATCTAGAGCTAGAGAATAGGGAAATACCTTGACTGGAAAATTGGGGACTCTGATATTGCCTCTAACAGGAGTTAGCTATAAATAAGGTCTAAGAAAAACAAGTATAGTGGCCTATAACAATAAAAGTTCATTTTTCACTTATATTGTATGCCCATTTTTAGTTAATAAGCATTGTAAACATGGAAGGAGCTCTAATTATCCTCACCCCAGGCTCCGACCAAAATCATCTCTCTATCTGGAGCACTGTACTCAACAGAGACTAGACAGAGAATATCTGATAATGCAGAAAGTGCTCATACAGCATCTTCCCAGAATTGATATTTACATTTCATTGGCCAAAGGCACTAACATGGCCAATGGGACTTCGGTAAGGGAAGGAATAAACACTTCTTCCGGGATAGGAAAACAGGTATTCATGAACAGTAATACAATCTACCCCAGTGGACATTGGAACATATTTCATTGTTGCCAGTGTGTTGTCACTGCCTGTGACCATGGCTCTCCTAGATATGGGGGTTGTGTTAGTTGCTGTGGCAAATTACTCTACATATCAGTAAGCCAAATTACACTTTTAGGAATGCTTTTACTGCGAATCAAAGAAATACATGGAAAGATGTGGATACCAGTAAATGAACAGTATTGAATCACTCTCTTTCAGCTCAGGTTTCTTCATCCTAAGAGGAATGGGTAAACATTATGAGTTTGGATCCATTTTTTTTTTGCCAAAATAAGTCACAAGTGAAACAACAGTGGTCCCCTGAATGTATCTCATAATAAACCAAGTTGTTATTTCTCATTTATAACTTCAGATAAAACAAACATATGTTACTGAAGAAACAGTGAAAGAAAAGTAGAAAACAAACAAACAAAAATACTAAGTACTCTATTCAAAATAAAATATTATTGAATATATAAGAGAGGAATCATGAAAATGATAGTTTGTAAACAAATTACTCTTATAGACAAATTAATGGGCTTGGAATTCTGAGCTGAAAAAAATCCAGAGGACCATCGATTTAAATATTTATGTAAATAAGTTAGAATTCACCTTTTCCAGTGTTCCCTTATCCATAGACAGAGTTTAGAAAAAGTTAAGTCCTATTCTTAGTAAAAATAATTGTTTAAGAGTGGATCCCCTCTTTTAAAACCTACCATTGGAGGGCATGGTTCTCAGGATATTCAAGAACTAACAAGCATGTAACCAAGTGCTATCTAAGCCTAACATTAGATCAATCAATAACTTGGTAATGGAATTAAACTTTACTTAAGCAACAAGGAGTTTGAGCTATTATGAAGCAGACGCCCTGGGAATGCCATTTCTTTCAATATAAGGCCAAGAATGAGGAGGAGTGTGCTTAAGATACTAATTTAACAATTCCTCTATGGTGACAACCTCAAAGCACCTGTGAAAACAGAAAATTACAAATTATTGGACATCTGAATTTGACAGATTCTGATACTAAACTGCCAATGTGGGAAAAACTGACAAAATGACAAGTGTAGTCAATTTGGTATGACTGATTAGTAGAAAATTATCTGGAAGTGAACAGAGAAATGAGGTTCTACCTCTGAACTGAAGTTAAAACAGTCTCTCTTGAGATAAGAGCTATTGTTTGTAAGCTCATTAGCATATGACCTGTTTGGGTCTCTGGGTAAAAGATCTAAATCAGGTTGAGACTTTGCAAACCTCAGCCAATTAGGTATTCAAAGACACCTTCAAGTAAAAGGGGAATGAAGGCGCCTGGGTGGCTCAGTGGGTTAAGCCGCTGCCTTCGGCTCAGGTCATGATCTCAGGGTCCTGGGATCGAGTCCCGCATCGGGCTCTCTGCTCAGCGGGGAGCCTGCTTCCTCCTCTCTCTCTCTGCCTGCCTCTCTGCCTACTTGTAATCTCTCTCTGTCAAATAAATAAATAAAATATTTAAAAAAAAAAAAAAAGTAAGTTACATGGGTTATAATGTAAAAATATGTTGGAAAATAAGCAGTTCTTTTTAGACTTGCTTCTATACCATATTGCACATATGCAGTCCTTGCACAATATTAAGTCCAGCTCTTTCATGGCCTAATATTTGGATTTTTAGCCACAAAAAGAGGCAGGTCATACACTGGACAATAAATAAAGTCTTTTTCTTTTTTAAGATTATTTATTTATTTATTTGACAGACAGAGATCACAAGTAGGCAGAGAGGCAGGCAGAGAGAGGAAGGGAAGCAGGCTCTCTGCACAGCAGAAAGCCTGATGCGGGACTCCATCCCAGGACCCTGGGATCATGACCTGAGCCAAAAGCAGAGGCTTTAACCCACTGCGCCACCCAGGCACACCTAAGTAAAGTCTTCTAACACAGAAAAGTATTTATTAAGAAATGGTTACTATAAGGAAATGTGAACTACTAAGTTCTACCCATTTGCCCTTACGTCCAGTCCCTTAGTCTAAGAAAATATATAGTCACAACCATGTATTTCATCAACACCGAGGCAATATTAAAAACAAAGGTCATTCCTCCAGTGGTATGAAAAAGAATTATACCCTGACCCCAAGTTTAGTACTCACTATAAATCCTCAAGACATGAAGTATTTTAGTTTGAAACAAATTTAAAAGTTGTGTGAAAACATCATTAAGGAAATCTTATGTAACATACACTACTTTCCAATATATACTATACTATGTTCTTCTATAAAAAAATTATTCTTCCAAACCCCTAAATCATGAATTAATCACAATACTATAGCAAAAATCTAATGCTATATCCTTTTTTTTTTTTTTTTTTCATTCAATAAAGAGAGTAGAGGGAGAGGAAGTGATATATTAGGAAAAATCATTCAACAGCTATTTGTGGAGAATGAAATATGTTCCTGATATGGTTTTTAGTACTTAAAATTATTATTAAAACAGGGGCGCCTGGGTGGCTCAGAGGGTTAAAGCCTCTGCCTTCGGCTCAGGTCAGGACCCCTCCTGGTATCTAGCCCAGCATCGGGCTCTCTGCTCAGGAGGGAACCTGCTTCCTCCTCTCTCTCTCTCTGCCTGCCTCTCTGCCTACTTGTGATCTCTGTTTGTCAAATAAATAAATAAAATCTTTAAAAAAAATTATTATTAAAATAAACATCTCCTCCTTTGTGGTGCTGGGGGAGCATTTGTGCCTGAGTTTGTTGTTCTATAGGCAAATGTGGAATATATTTATCTAATCATATATATGTATATGTATATGTAAATACAGCCAGTTTATGCTTATCAATAAAAGGTATCCATCAAGTACATTTTAGTGTTAGCATTAATTTAGTACTGAAAAAAGGTAAAACAAATATTTCATTTTGTTAAAAGGATACTGAAATAAATAAAAGTCTCTTTTCACATTATAATTAAAACTTATGTGTCAGTCATATATTGCTCTTCACAGGGAGATATAAAATATCATCTAGCAGATGCAATTCTAATTGATAGTCATTCTTCTCTTTATTTGAATTAAAGAGCATCCTGCTGTTTTATGTTTTCAGTGTTATCTATAAAATACTGACAAAGAAGTGGAATTCATGAAGAAAATTTCTTTTCCTCTTTTTTTAAGATTTTATTTATTTATTTGACAGACAGAGATCACAAGTAGGCAGAGAGGCAGGCGGGCAGAGAGAAAGAAGGAAGCATGCTCCCTGCTGAACAGAAAGCCTGATGCTGGGCTAGATACCAGGACCCTGGGATCATGATCTGAGCTAAAGGCAGAGGCTTTAACCCCCTGAGTCACCCAAGCGCACCCCGAAAATTTCTTTTTTAAATTTAGTAAAAAACAGGGATGAGATTAGAAATGATAATAATAAAACAGTATCATAGCCAGAAATTCCTTAATCTAGACCACATACTTATTTGCTCTTTATTGAAGGGGATGACAAAGACACTATCTTTAAGAGATAGAATTTACTGAGAGGTTAAAAAAAAAATCCATTGAGAAAATAGTCAATACTTTACCACTGACCTATACCTTCAATGGTTAGATAACTTAAAAAAGGCTGGGATATCAGATATATCTAACATATAATGCCCTCCATCCCCTTAGAAAATATTTAGTGAAATCTGTATTTGTGGATTTAATTATTTCTTTCTCCCTGTTTTTGGAGGGTGGGTGTTTGGGGCAGGCAAATGGTGGGCATGCACAGAGAACAGCTCAGGATAATTTGAACCAAGTTGTAGAACCTACTCATATATTGGATTAAAGCAATAAACATTAGAGAGCACTCAAACCAATGGTTTCAAACAATTGACTATGTGGCTTGGAGAAAAAGATTGACTAGAAATTCTAATATAATGAAGTACAGAATAACATTGCTATAGATGAGAAAAGACAGAAAGACAGGACCACAAAACAGATGAACACCATCACAAAACGAAGTCTCTCTCTCTATAGAGAGAGAGACTTCTATATATATAGACCTATATATATACCTATATATACCTATATATCTATATATATACCTATATATACCTATATATCTATATATATAAAGAGAGAGAGAGACTTCGTTTTGTCATATATGCCATATATATATATATATATATATATATATATATATGGCATTTGATAGACACTCCCCTTTCAAATAACAATTTTAAAGCCTCTGCCTTGGGCTCAGGTCATAATCCCAAGGTCATGGGATTGAGCCCTGCATCTGGCTCCTTCCTCAGAAAGAGACCCACTACTCCCTCTCTCGCTCCCCCTCCTTGTGTTCCCTCTCTTACTATCTCTCTCTGTATTTCAAATAAATAAATAAAATTGAAAGAAAGAAAGGAAGAAAGAAAGAAAGAAAGAAAGGAAGGAAGGAAGGAAGGAAGGAAGGAAGGAAGAGAAAGGAAAAAGGAAACAAAGAAGGGAAGGAAGGCAGGCAGGCAGAAATACCCTTACTAGGTCATATTGACTCAGAATGACCAACACCAAGATAAACTGCCATGTTATTACTAGAAAAGAGAAAGGGAGGGAGAGGAGAGGGGGGAAAGGAGGAAAAAGAGGAGGAGGGAAAAAGGAAGGAGGGCGGGGAGGGGGCAGGGAAGGAAGAAGAAGGGGACAGAAAGAGGGAAAACAGGAGATGCATCATTTAAATAACAAGTGAAAAGATCAAATCACTTTATGAGATGAAAAACAAAGCATACAACAACAGCAAAAGTAATCAGACTGAAATTGTTGGTTTTCAAAAGCAATGTGTTATGTCAAAACAAATATAGTTTTGTTTGTAAGAAATGAAGAGATGAACCAAGAATTTCATTAATCCAAATTGGTTTTCAAATATAGTATATAAGTTACAGATAATTTGGAAGAGGAATCTAGTAGGGCTCAAATTTCACAGAAACAAAATGCCTTAAGTAGACACTGACATACAGATTCACAGTAAACAGTTGATAAAAATTTGCCTTTAGTACCAAAACTAATTGAAAGAGTTTTATTTTATTTTATTTTTTAAAGATTTATTTGTTTATTTGAGAAATAATGAGAAGGAGAAAGAGACACACATGAGAAGGGAGAGGTCAGAGGGAGAAGCAGACTCCCCGCAGAGCTGGGAGCCCTATGTGGGACTCCATCTAGGGACTCCAGGATCATGACCTGAGCTGAAGGCAGTTGCCTAACCAACTGAGCCACCCAGGCATCCCATAAATGAGGGTTTTAAAACAGAAGAACCATTATGTGGAGAATACATGCTCTGAGGATGTAGATACATGACTTCTTCAAAATGCAGCAAATGAAGAGTACATATGAAAAAAATACACAATTTCTGTTTTGAAACATAATGGTTATAGTAGTATTGGTATTATTAAATGAGAATAGTATACAAGAAATGTAGAATTAAGCAGTGAATAATTATGTGAATTTCTAATTCTTTTTCCCCTTCTGTCCTTGTAAGCTAGACTCTTCAGTGTGAATAAAGAGAGAAGCATCTGGGGCAGAAAATACAAGATTAATCTAGCACATCTTGTTAGACTACATAGCAAGGAAATTATCAAAGATTAGTGTTGTATGTATCAAAAGGTATTTAAAGTAAATGTGAAAAGGCAAGGTTGAAGGTATTAGAAGAGATAACATATCTCTTTATTTCATAGATCTTCAGCTTGAACTTAAGCAATCAAGTAAAATGGAAAATTAAGGTAAGGTAGCAAACCTGTTCATCATAGTTGCTCAGGAAGGATATAAAATACAAACATAAAGGGTCACACTTCACAAAAGTGTTTTTCATGTTTTATAATACAATTTAAACAAAAGATTTATTTACATATAGAAAGAGGGAGTATATGGGTGGGGAGAGGGGCAAATGGAGGGGGAGAGAGAGAATCTCAAGCAGACTTGATGCTGAGCGTGGAGCCCAATGAAGGGCTTGATCCTATAACCCTAAGATCATGACTTGAGCCAAAATCAAGAGTCAGACACTTAAACAACTGAGCTACCCAGGTGTCCCAACATAACATATTTCTAATCAGTATTCCCCTATTCTCGGATGACCTAGAGTAATATAAAAAATACGTAATCATCAATATAATAGAGACACCCAAGCATCAAGGACTAGGAACTCTAATTATCAAGAGGTGGCTCACAAGGGCAGATTGACTCAATCCACCTTATACATGTTTCAGAGCCACGTTGGGCTGGGAGCTTCGGAGCCTCAGCTGGTTAAACATCCGACTCTTGATTTTGGCTTAAGTCATAATCCTAGGGTCGTGAGAGCCAGCCCTATGTCAGGCTCCATTCTCGGTGTGGAGTCTGCTTGGGATTCTCTCTCACCCTCTGCCCTTCCCCCTGCTCATGCTCTCTCTCTCTGTCAAAATAAATAAATAAAATCTTAAAAAACAAAAACAAACAACAGCAACAACAACAAAATGAGCTAAAACCCATATCAGCAGAGAGAAATTTGAGAAAATAATTCCATAAAATCCAGTAATTCATCACATAATATAATTGTGTGGATACCTATTACGCTCTAGACACTATGATAAGCACTTGAAGTATGTTATCTCTAATCCAACAATCATATAATAGAAATAGTACCTCCCTTAATCTCCATATGAGGGAGTCAAGAGTCAGAAAGGCTAAATGACTTACCAAAAGCCACATGGCATAAAGTACAAAAGCCAGATATCAATTCATTTCACAGGCTCAGAGGTTCATCTGTTTTTTTTCCACTATAAAATATGAAAAAATATTTCCACTTAAATAAAACGTTATTTATTAAGACCTGATTAAGATAATGCAATCTGTTTCTTGAAATTTTATTAATATAACTTGCTCATCTTTCATTTTGAGTATTAAAATAACAATATTTTGTCAATAGTATGTTAAGTGGATTTTAATGTAGTTAATATTACACATGCTTATTAATTCTAGTTTTATTCAGTTAGAAATCTAAATTAGATGCTATATAAACCTCTCTCTCTGATGACAGAGGGTATGTTTCTAAAAATCAGATTTTGTTGGGGCACCAGGATGGCTCAGTCAGTTAAGTGTTGGCTCAGGTCATGATCTCAAAGTCCTGGGATTGAGTCCCATGTGGGGCTCACTGCTCAGCAAGGAGTCTGCTTCTCCCTCTGCCCCTCCCCCAGCTCGTGTTTTTTCTCTCTCTCTCAAATAAATAAATGAAATCTTAAAAAAATAAAATAAAATACAGTCAGATTTGGTTAATTCACATAGGTGCTAGGGCAACTAGAAATATAAGTTTGAGGATACACAGACAGGAAGAACACATCCAAATGTGCACTTTAGTGACTCATCTGAGGACATAATTGCCACAGTTGATAAGATGCTAAATATTGTAACTGACATGGACAATTCTACATTTCTGAACACCAGTGCTGCCACTTACGCCTTGGAAACTACTTTTCAGTGAGAGCCTATTATGTCACACATATTTTCACACTAGGGGTAAATGGACTTCCTTGGAATAGCTTGGGTTACATATGTGTCTTTTCTGCAAAGGGTGGTAGGAAAGTGAGTTTCTATAAATTTTAAGTTCTCTAGTATTTGGCATCCTTTGGGTTCTGACTTAACTCCCCCAGTCGGGAATACCCAAAATGTCAAGAAAGGCTTAGATGCTATACCACCAAAAGAATGACAAATAACTGCCACAGCAGTGTTTTCTATATTTTAGGTAATACTAACCTTCCTAAGGTTTGTATATTTTTTTCTTTAATCAGTTTATTGTGGCCAACCATAACAAAATAGGTTTAAAATCATTTGTAAGCTAGTTCATTGTTCTTTTCATGTAGTAGAAAGACATATTCTTTTCATTTAAAAATATTATTTATTTATTTTAGATGGAGAGAGAGCACAAGGAGAAGCAGAGAGAGAGTGACAAGCAGACTCCCTGCTGAGCATAGAGCTCCATATGGAGCTCAATCTCATGACCCTGAGATCATGAGAGGCAAAATCAAGAGTTGGAAGCTTAAATGACTGAGCCACCCAGGTGCCCCAGAAAGACATATTTTTTAACTAAAGGACACATACACTCCTTTGTTTTAACAATTTTTTTTCTCTCATTTCGTTTTTATGCTGTAGGACCAGATTATTTAACCATAATCTCACAAATACACTAGGAAGAGCAAAGAACAGAAGGCTATCTACCCTCTAAAATTCCAGGAGCTTAATCTTCTCTATGCTGATGGGTGCCCTTGTCTTTTCATATTTCACAAAGCAGAAGTAGAAGGGCCACTGTGCTAATGAGATTATTTTGTATTTATAAGGAGTGGCAAGTGATGAGGTATAGTTGCTTTAGATATAATGTACATTCTATTCAACTTAATTTGAAATATAAAACTACTTCATATTTATGAAGTACCTTTGATCTAAAGAGATCAAAATGTTTTAAGGCTTTCATCTCATGAACTTTTATAACACTCTTTAAGTTAGGCAGGTAGTAATTATGACTTTATTCATTTTACAGTTGAAGAATATAAAACAGAAAAGGTAAGTATAAAAGCTTGTCCTATCACAATAAATATCAATTCAAGGGTGGGTGAAGAAAGAAAGTCAAGGTCTTCTCACTACCACCAAATTTTCGCTAATCAAAATGATTTTGGAGAATGAATTTTCTCACATTAACTAATAAAATAAAATCTCAAGACATATGTTGAACCCAGATAAGCTAATTTTTTTCATAGAGTGATACTGATACATAGCTGATACATAATCATTCTTGGTCAGGTGTATAGTTAAATGAATAGGTAAATATTAAGGACAAAACAATTTATTAGTATTAGGGAGGATGGAGACTGTGAGCAATGTAATTGCTGGGGTTTCAAAACACCTTCCTCTGAAATACAAGAGCTAAAACAAGGTGTATTTGCCCATTCCCTCCTGGCATTCCAATTTAACAACTGTTGACGCTAAGGTACCAAACTAAAATGACTAAAGGGAGTGGGAACTTAATCAAGGTTAATCAACTAACACAGCAGCCACAACCTGCAATATGTAGTATAAAAAAGCATTACAAAACCTAGTTGCTGTGGTTTTTTTTTTAATATTAGGCAAATAAATGGAGATACAAGACAATTTCAGGGTATCATTATTTAAAAGGGTATCATTGTTTATCTCCAGAGTTGGATCTATTGCCATCCAGAGAGTGAGCTGCCACCAAATGGCACAGATGATTACTGAAGATAATTCTGTTTTCATTTCTTTCTTCTGAGTTACAGAAAAAAATATTAATACTTTTTCTTTGTGCTGAAGCAATAATATTTGTATTTTCCCTTATACATAAAATAAATTCTAAAATTCCTTAAAAATTCCAACACATGGATAAGGGAATATGTATAGTGTAATCATTTTCTCATATTTAGAATTGCTATGTATAATTTTAAATAACTAAATAGCTTTACAGTGATTAAATATATCAAAATACATCTCTATTTTTGAAAACAAATTCAATTTATTTATTGTCATTATCAGGATGAAAATTCTTCTCATAGAGCATTTTTGACAGAAATGCACTTCCATATGACTTTTAACAAGTGACTATAGGCTAATTCAGATACAAGTTAAAAGAATTAATTCTATTACTATTCAACCTTTTCATAGAGGCATTTTGCATTTAATAGAATGGAAATTTTGAATGCAAAAGTAGAATGCAAAATAGAATTACCTTTTGTCTAACACTAGCTGATTTTATATGTCATGTTTCAGATGCCATCAAATAAGATGGTCAACAAGCAGAGAGAAGGAGGGGGGACATATGGACAAATCATAAAATGGATAATTAACCCTTGAATTAATCCAAAGTTGACAACAGTAAATAAATGATAGTACCTTGTTATAGTCAGAAACAGTACACACTTCAAGAGTTCAATAAATAATGTAGGTTCTTTTTTGCATAATATTTCAGTAATAACTATTCAAGCAAACTGAAGGCAGTGTTTGATGTAAGTAAAATATTCATATCTATTGTATTGTGATTTAATAATTGTGCACACTTTAATGTTGTGATTAGGAAAGAAGCAATTCAACTTCTACACTTAAAAGACTTTAATTCTGTTACCAAACACAGCATGTATATCTGATTTTCCTTCTTTGAGGGAAGTTTTTTATTTATTTAAATTGTAGTGTTGGCATTTTGCCCACTAGAACAAGGAAAAATCCAGAAAGAAATGTAATTTACCTTGATCAAAATTGCACAAAGATAGAACATGAAAAAGAAAAAAGAATGAATGAAAATGTATCATGGTATTCATTTTAAATGCTAACAGTATAAAATCATACAACTGTAATATTATATATTCTATCATGTATAGTTGGATGCACAATACAATGGATTACAAAGAATTTTCAAGTTGGGAAACTATCCTTATTTCTTTGCACAACATGAGGAAGATAATGTACAGTAACTTCTGACCTCCTTATATTTACCTTCCACATAACTCAGCTGTAGCACATTAACAACATGAAAGAATACTGGGTTTCAAAACTTAACATGATTGGGGCGCCTGGGTGGCTCAGTGGGTTAAAGTCTCTGCCTTCAGCTCAGGTCATGATCCTAGGATCCTGGGATCGAGTCCTGCATCGGGCTCTCTGCTCAGCAGGGAGCCTGCTTCTTCCTCTCTCTCTGCCTGCCTCTATGCTTACTTGTGATCTCTGTCTGTCAAATAAATAAATAAAATCTTAAAAAAAAAAAAACAACTGAGTATGATGGAATGAAATTTAATGGAGTCACTCTATAGTATAGGTTATAGAAAGTTAACAGACATGGTAGAAAAAATAATTTAAGAACACTCATAAATTCTGTTCTCCCTCAAGTCTCTTCTGTTCAAATTATTAGAGGTGTATTCTATAGGAAATTGTCAAAAATTATTCAGACAAGTCAAATGCCAAATACTTAGAAGATAGAAAGGAAACAGAGGGTGGTAAAAAGATAGGTGGAGCAGAAAATAGATAAACTATAACTTGTTTGTTTTAAGAAAATACTAAAGGAAGCTCAGGAGTTGCAAATACCAGGCACATAGGTGTTTGGCCTGAAGTATGCCTGATTATCCCTCTCGCACCCCCCACTTGTGTTCCCTCTCTCATTGTGTCTCTCTGTCAAATAAATAAATAAAATCTCTAAAAAGAAATGCCAACACTAATCCATACTGATATAAGATAACAGATCTTTAGACTAAAAATTAGCTACAAAAAGTTTCTAAAGAGAAGCAATAAAGAAATATCAAAACCCCCAAAGAAATTCAAAGGAAAGAATCAGAATTATATTAGAATGTTTGTTTGTTTGTTTGTTTGTTTTGTTCTTTTTGTTTTTTGGGTTTTTTTTTTTTTTTTTAAGATTTTGTTTAATTATGGACAGAGAACAAGAGAGTACAAGCACGGGGAGCAGCTTGGAATGGGAGAAGCAGGTTTCCACTAAGCAGAAAGCCCAACATGGGGCTCGCCCCCCCAACCCCAGACCCTGGGATTATGACCTGTGTTGAAGGAGAGGCTTAACTGACTGAGCCACCCAGGCACCCCTACATTAGAGTTTTTAAAAGCAGTAATAGATGATGGCAGACTAGAAAAGAAAGGCTTTAAAATTCTGAAAGGAAATGAATTTTATTTTTATTTTTTTATTTTATTTTATTTTTTTTTTTGAAAGGAAATGAATTTTAACTTAGAATGTTATGTTCAACCAACATGTCAATCATGGTAAAAGTTAAATTAAAAACATTCTCAATAAGCAAGTACTCAGAAAAACTACAAGTGTTTGATTCCCTCAATGTCCTAGTAATTCTTTTGAGACTACTCCTTAAAAAAGAAAGAAGCAAAAAAGAAACATATGATATCCAGGAAGCAATAAATACATTATCAGAGAAGGGCAGCTGGGTGGTTGAGTTGGTTAAGCGGCTGCCTTCAGCTCAGATCAAGATCTCAGTGTCCTGGGATAGAGGCCTGCATCCAGGTACTGGATACTGAGCAGGCATCAGGCTCCCTGATCAGTAGGGAGCCTGCTTCTTCCTTTGCCTCTGCTCCTCCCCCTCACTCATCATTTACTCTCCTGTGCACGTGCTCACTCTCTCAAAATAAATAAATAAAATCTTTAAAAAAAAAAAAGAAAAATTAAATACATTATCAGAGACTCTAAGGATAACAGCTATGTAACAGTGCTTAAAACTAAATAGTCCAAACTGGAGCAGGATAGAAAGATGGAGTACTCTGAGAAGGATACTTCTGGGGAAACTGGGAGCTATGAATTGATAAATCAGGGAAAATTAAGTTCAGGCACACAGACCACAAAACAAATGAAATATTAAAAAGTCAAACAAGTTTTAAAGAAAGGAAAGATAATGAGTATATCATTTGATCTATAATTAATAATACTTATATTTGACATTTGATAGAATCACCTAGACATTAAGTCTCAGGGGAGGAGAAATGGCAAGGTGAGTTAAGGGAACTGAATCTTCATGTACCAGAATGTATTACTATGTAATGTATTACACATTACACATGTATAATATATGTAATCCTAACACATCATAGCAGCAAGTAAATATAGATAAGGTCTAAAATGTATAAATCAAAAAACAGCAATAAAGTAATATTTTTCATGGGAAAGTAGAACCCAAAAAAAACCCAGCTAAGAAACAATTTGTTGCCTTAAGAGAAGTGTGAGAGAGTGAGCTATAAATACGCCATGTTAGCATGGAAAGAGAGAAGGAGGAGAAAAGTTTTGTAGAAAGTGTTTATATTCTTTCTATCTCTGAAAAAACCTGCTATATATTCTAATTGAGGAATTTGTCTTTATTATGTAATCATTCCAGCTGAGCTTCCTGAGGATGCTGACTATCCAGCACAGCAGAAATATAACAAATCAAACAACTGATTAGGAATTGAGAAAGCAGAATCATTTACTCAGCAAAAAGTAAATATGTTCGAATTAAATATGTATATTTTATACTATAGAAATATTGCATTTTATTAATTTTACATATAAAGAGTTGTACAAATTCAGAAAGATGTCAAATACTACTTTTTGTTCAAGCTGTGTTGGGAAAAGTGATTGATTAGATAAGGGATTGCTGAGTATCCATGTAAAATAATAATAAGAATAATAATAACTATAGACAATGAAATCATTTAATACTGACTACAACTATGGGGTACCTGGGTGGCTCAGTCCGTTAAGTGTGCAACTCTTGATTTTGACTCAGGTCATGATCTCAGGATCACGAGACTAGGTCTCAAATTGGGCTCCACACTGGGCATGGGTGAAGCCTGCTTGGGATATAGAAAGAGCATGAGTGGGACTGGAGGGAGGGACAGAGGGAGAGGGAGAGAGAGAATCTCAAGCAATAAATATACACACACACACACACACACACACACACATATACTGAAAACAACTTCAAAAGGTGGACACTTTCATTATTCTCATTTTAGATGAGGAGACTATGGCACAGAATTTCAGAGACTTGCCATGGCCTCACCGATGGTAAATGGTGGAACCATAATTCAAACTGTGGTGATAAGGATGAAGAAGAGATGAGCCAATATACTGTGTACTATGTCTTGAACTCAATCAGTATACACCTGAACAGCTTTTCTCTAAAACCCGTCTCTTCTGTATTATTTATCTGCCCAGTCCTATAAGGCAAGGCTCCTGAATAATTTCAGACTCAGACTTACTGATCTTTTTCCTTCTTGTTCTTCCCTGCACTGAGTCTTCAACGTGGCCTCATTCTACTGCTTTTGCATCACTTCTTAGCTGTACTTTCTGCCTTATACTCTTTCCTCAATCTCAATTTGTAACCTATCCTTTTTGTTGACACGGGAATTAGCTCCTTAACACAACTCCTTTCATTCATTACTTTCTTGATATTATTAATTCTTACCATTTCCATGACGCAGTCTTCTTAATCTGTTCTTATCTAATTCCTAAATAACTCTATATCAGGATCATCAAAATTCTGGATGGTCCTCTATGTCAATGTCTTCAGGCTTTTTTTTTTTTTTTTTTTTAATCTATTCTCTTGGCTCAGAAAGCCATTCTTCTATTTCTTGTGTTATGGAAATTCTGTTCATCTTTCAAGCCTAGGTAAAATATTGATTTTTTTTTTAAAGCTTCCCTCTAGCTCTTGCTAAATTAATATTCCTTTTAATTTAATTTGTTTTCTTTGCATATGTTATATTTCCATACCATGGCTTTATAACTTCATTAATATGCTTTTCTCTTCTAGCTCATTATCATATTTGCTTTTCTGTGCTGCTACGCAAAGGTGCTCATCGAAATCTGCTGCAGGAAGCATGGTTGAGTAACAGCTCCTGCTAGGAGCCTTCTAGATCTGCCTGTGAGTTCTTGTCCCAGCCATGCTTCACTCAGGCTGCTCATAGCCAATGAGGAGTAAGCACTCTGGCTCACTCCTCAGAGATGCAGCACTCATTAAATAAACAACTTTGGGCTGGCCAAAGTCTTTAACTTTTCCTACTCCATCCTTTTTTTCTTCCCTCTCAACTTACAAGGATCAAATCTGCTCTTTCCTCCTTGTCTGGCTCCCTGTCCCCTTTCCTGCACAGGTCTAATTCTCTAGTAGGATCTGCCTGCTTTTTGAAGGATCGAAGTAATACTCTGACTTCTTGAGAAGAAGATCTGTTTCTTATTTAAACTTGAATTCCCTGGGACCTAATATAATAGTTTGCATGTAATGAGCACATGTCAAATATTGTCAGTCATGGTCTCCTATAGAAATAGAATACAGAATCACTGTTACTGGAATTTAGATGTTTTTAGTGGATATGGACCAAAGTATCTGAACTTTCTCTTCAAAGTGTTTGTTTTGTGAGTGTGAAAAGATAGTCACCACAGAGCATAAGTCATCCAGGGTTGTTTAGTCATTTCAGTGAATAGCATTCTTCCAGTATAAAAGAAAGAAAACCCAATTTAAAATGGTTCTTGAAGATGTATAAAATAAATATATTAGCACATACTTTTGAAAAATGTAGAGGTGTTTGCTATCAGACATAGCTGGACACAGAAGCTCAAATAAACTCAAATCCAGTCTCATACTTCCCATATACAGATTATATTTTCTTATTGATTTTTATATTTTCTCTGACATGTGACATATTTTTTCCATACATTTGGGACCTAAGCCACCAGCAGATTCAAGCTTACATCCTTTCTTCTTAACAACAATCAGTGATAGGATATGAGAGAGAATGAGATGGATTAGGGAGACTGAAAAATAGACAGGAAGAGAGACCAGACAAATCTTATTAGTCTAATAGCTACTGATTAGTCCTCCCTGTACCAACTTTGTCCACTATGTATAGACTACTCACTGGTTATGAGTGGACAAGTTAATAATTTGTAGTTACACAGACCTGACATCATCTATATAACTACACAGCTGCTTCAAAGACTAAAAAGAGTCTTAAAATCTCAAGGTTTAGACCATCATGCACTGGGAATTTTTGAAGAAATTCATCCACAGGTATAGTTTTAAATGCATTCATTAGAAGCTAAGGCTAACCAGAGCAGTTGGACCTTTATGCTGTATTGCAGCTATATTTAGTCACCTTTTTGGCAATGACAAGTTTTGCCATGTGAGCAGTATATTACCAGGTTTCTTCAGAGCTCCTGCTAGCTGTAGGCTCTCCTCTCACTCTTGGAAGTTAGAGATGTGCTGAAGCCCTGGCAGCAAGCGCTGGTTTCCCACCCCCCTCTTCCAGACAGATTGTTCCTCCAAGAAATCTCAAGCCTTTCTAGTCAAGTGTGTTCTCCTGCTTCTGTACTCATAGCCTTGTCTATGTTTTTGCTTATATTTTAATTTAAAAATTAAAATTCTGAATGTTATAAATCAAAAGTGCCTTGAGGATTTAGTCACCTGGCGTGTTACTATGATTTGGTAACTAACTGAAATTCAATGCAAGGAGGGCTTTTTTTTTTTTTTTAATTTTTTATTTTTTATAAACATTTATTTTTATCCCCAGGGGTACAGGTCTGTGAATCACCAGGTTTACACACTTCACAGCACTCACCAAAGCACATACCCTCCCCAATGTCCATAACCCCACCCCCTTCTCCCAAACCCCCTCCCCCCAGCAACCCTCAGTTTGTTTTGTGAGATTAAGAGTCACTTATGGTTTGTCTCCCTCCCAATCCCATCTTGTTTCATTTATTCTTCTTAAAAAAACCTTGGCTATAAATGATGGTCATTCAGCCACAGTTGTTTTGTTCTTCAGGGCCAAAAACAAATGTTACTTTTCAAGATTAAAATGGACCTTTTGATTGCACTCTAGTCATCTACCACTGCCTTGGATTTCTAGAACCCCATGAATGTTTTGGGAAGAGGGGAAAAAGCAGCCTAGTATGTCATCTGCTTTGCTTGTGTAGAAAGTGAATACGGCGTGGGGGAAGGAGGCATGTGAGTGTAATTTCTACCTTCCTTTCCGAAAAAAGAAGAAAGAAGGGAAGAAGGAGGATGGGAAGGAGGAAAGAGGTAAGGGAAAGAGAGGAGAGGAAGATAGTGGAGGAGGAAAGGGAAGTATCCTGAGAGAGGAAAAGCTAATCTGAAACTAAAAGAGTAAAAGAAATAGGAGCGGGAGACTGCAAACATGAAAAATCCATTCTGGTGTTAATGAGACTGTGATTACAAGCATGGGTCAAGTCAGCTGCAGAGTTCATAGCAAACTCTATTTCCCCCAAGGTCATGCTGCAATTCTAAAGTTATCGAAATAACTCCCCCCTTTGAGGCGCAACTGCTTCCTTGCCAGTGATACACCCAGCTCCGATTCACTGATCATGACTGAACCCAGATCAGTTACCCCATTACTAGCCTGCTCTCACTACGGGCAACAATCAGTCCAGAACTGACCGCGGGCCTCCTCTGGCTTTACCTTGGAAAGACCAACCAATCCAGTGTCCGTCACCACTTCCTGTGGCCTCCTTGGACTCTTTCAGCGCAGCTCACTTTTACATAGAAAAGCCTTCCAATTTGATCTTAGAGTGGACTCCACTGTTACTCTGGAGTTCCTTCCTTGTTACAGAAAACAAGTAAACCTCACTTTGTTGTACTACTGCTTTAGTTTTGGGTTGTCTTTAACTCCTTGACATAAATGATCACATAATGTATTAATTTATTGTCTTCTGTTTGCTCTATAATACTTCATATTTACTAATAAACTTTTTAAAAAATGAAATATTTTTATATAACTAATAAATTCAATTTATAACTGTGATTATTCAGGCCTTTAAAATGTGTATAGGGGCGGATGGGTGGCTCAGTCGGTTAAAGCCTCTGCCTTCAGCTCAGCTCATGATCCCAGGTTGTGGGATCGAGCCCTGCATCAGGTTCTCTGCTCAGCTGGAGGCCTGCTTCCTCCTCTCTTTCTGCCTGCCTCTCTGCATATTTGTGATCTCTGTCTGTCAAATAAACAAATAAAATCTTAAATAAATAAATAAATAAATACTGTGTATAAATGCTGTTTATATAATTTCAAGAGTATTATTTAAAATCACTTCCTGGGGCATGTGGGTGTGTCAGTTAGGCATCTGACTCTTGGTTTCAGCTCAGGTTGTGATCTCAGGATCATGAGATCAAGCCCCAGATGAGGCTCTGTGCTCAGCACAGAGTCTGCTTCCGATTCTCTCTCCCTCTCCCTCTGCCCCTCCCACTTGTACTCTCTCTCCCTTTCTCTCTCTCTAAAATAAATAAATAAATCTTCAAAAAAATAAAATAAAATCATATTCTAAATGCATTTCTCAGTTAAGCATTATAAATTAGAATGCTGATTAATCTATTTTAAGTAAATTATTTTAAATATTGCACATACATTAAAAACGAACAGATTCTCTGTAACAGAAAATTATTACTACTAATGACTAGCTTTAAGTTTCATCTCTCCATTCTAAAATATCTCACAGCGAAGAAACAACTATGGTATAAGGCGAATTTTAAGTGAATAGCCAGGTGATATGTTTGTGGTTATCTACCGAATCAATTTTCCTTCACTTTTGTTGATGTATATCGTACATAAAGACAGTGCTCACTTTGGCAGCACATATACTAAAATCATACATAAAGACAACTTGACAAAGCCTAAATGCATAGTTCAATGAATTCTCACAAAATCTATGTGACCAAATAATCAACACACAGAACTAGAAATAGTATGATCAACAATGTGGAAGATGCTTTATACACATTCCAGTCAACAGCCTACTAAGAAAAACATTAGTGGCATCTATCACCATAGATTATCTTTTCCTGTTTTTAACTTAAAATCAATTGAAACATGCAGTATGAAAATACCTTTTCAGTTAGCTTAGGTTTTATATAGGCCAGAGAATTTGCCCAAGATTCAGAATTTGAGATTCTTGCCTCCAACATAGACTGGACCCATTGAACCCTGTTTATAGATGTGATAACAGAAATTCCTTAACTCCAAAGCCTTAGTTAACTTTGCTTTCAAAGCTCACAAGCCTAACTTTTAAGTTATATCCAATTACCAAGTGCTTTTATGAGAAGTATACAATCCTAAAGATTAGATTATAAAGGAATTTCTGTGTGGCATCAGCTGTACGTGTTTTTCTTCTTTTTAATATATCTAAAACATTTTTAAAAAATTTATTTATGTATTTATTTGAGAAAGAGAGTACATGAGTGTGAAGACAGAGGGAGAAGGAGACAGAATCTCAAGCAGACTCCTCATTAAACACAGAGTCTGATGTGGGGCTCAATCTCACAACCCTGAGATTACAACCTAATCCTGAGCCAAAACCAAGAGTTGGTAGCTCAACTGACTGTGCCACCCAGGTGCCCCTCTCCAAACATCTTCTAACTGGATTCTCTGTAGTTTTCAAAGCTTTTTGGTTCTATGGCCACACTTTCAGGATCCAGTTAATAAGTTTCTCAGGAAAGTTTTTCTCTCTAACAATTTCCTTCTCTGTAAAAAACAGTTAAATAATATTATATATTTATAGGGTTGTTGTTTAAGACCGAAAGAGCTAAGGTATATAAGCATTCATACAGTGCCTAACACACCATAAATGGTCAATAAGTAATTTTTGTTATTAAGAATGACACCCTCTCTTCACTCATTAAAACGTTAAGAATTTATTATGGAATTGAAAGATAATTGTGCATTCCCAAACATAATCTTAATTATCATAACATTTTTCCCTAATAGTTTTAATTAAACCTGCCTGAGCAATGATGTATAATTTGCATATGTCCTGATATTTTGCTGAAATAGGGCCTATACAAAGTTGTAATTTATTCAATTGGGAAGGGAAAATTACAATAGAAAATAGAGATAATTTTTGTATGCATTGCTTGACTTAATTAAATAACATTGTGCAAACACTGTGCTTTTGTTAAAGTTCTTTATCCAAAGCTACAGTACAAAGGTACTATAGTTTTTAATATATTTCTTTAAGTCGTTAGGGAGATTACATGCAAAGAAATGGGCAAAACACTAAAATGATGAACAGAAATTAAAACATAGTTACACATATTAATGGAAATATCTGTAACTTCCTTGTCGGAAAAACAGATTTGCATTTTTAAATATATCTGATATTTACATTTTTCACTAGCCAAAAGTATCCAAAAATGACTAAAGGATGATTAAAATGTTTAAAACATAAACTCAATACAAAGTCTACAATGTGAATGAAGGTCTGTTAACTTATGATTTACATAACTTATTCTAAATATTTGTTCTTTTAATCTCATTAGATTTTTTTTTGAATTTTTTATTTCTTTTAGCGTCACAGTATTCATTGTTTTTGTACCACACCCAGTGCTCCATGCAGTCTGTGCCCTCTCCAATACCCACCACCTGGTTCCCCCAACCTCCCACCCCCCACCCCTTCAAAACCCTCAGATTATTTTTCAGAGTCCATAGTCTCTCATGGTTCACCTCCCCTTCCAATTTCCCTCAACTCCCTTCTCCTCTCCATAGATTTTAATCAGAGAATGCCTTGTAAAATGTTTCATCAGAGTATTCTAAAATGACATCCAACAAATGAAATATAAGGAAGCCTTAATTTATATAATAACTTTCTATAAACTCCATAAAATGTATGCAAATAGATGGCAGAGTGGGACACCAATCAAGGTCAGAATGATATCAGGTTATATACGCTTTTTACGGGAGTCATCTCACTGAATTATCTGGGGCTCACAGATTCAATGCATTCCCCTAAACTATAGGAGGAGCCTGGATGCAAAGCAATAAATGGCAGTTTGGCAGCAGTTTTAGTTCATATGAATAGGATCCCCTTGCTTATACTATTCATACAAGTAGGGGAAGAGAGAGACTTCTGATTCTGAAGGATTAATATTGGTCTGAATGTATCATTTTAACATTTTCTGCCTGCCTAAATAATTAGAAAGGCAGTCCTCATACATGACAGGGGAAAAAATCAAATAATTATATATTATTTGTATATGTGCTTGTATGATTTGGAAACATTTTAATGATTTTTAATTAATTAGAATACAAATTTAAGAATTTTAACATTTTGAAAATATACAAACTTTGACCAACAATAATAACAAATAATAAAGTTAGAACAGGAAAATTTGAACCAGGAAAATACCTAAAATTGAGACCTATGTATGCCATTAATTTGCTGTATAAACATGTACAAGTTATAAATTCAATGTACCTGAGATTTTTCTACCATTAAAATTGAGTCAAATTCATTTCATACATTATTTACAAAAACTAATTGAATGTTAATCACTTTCCTAAGAGGTAAGAAATGAAAGACCAATGAGGAAAGAATAAAAAAAATTATTTTCACATAGTGCTTTTTAGAGTTGACATGTATGTCACTTACCAGAGAACATGGAAAATGACTCCTAGAAATCCTAAAACTGATTAAGAAGAAGGTTCACCTCACTCATATGTAAAAAGGGAAGGGAAAGGGGAGGGAAGAGGAGAACGGGAAAGGGGGGGAGAGAAAGGAGGAAAGAAGGAAGGAAGGAAGGAGGGAAGGAATTACCTGGGGACATTTAAAACTCAGAAGATTTCCTACAAAAAAATCAGGAATTCTTGACTGTTCTTGGGGAATCAAAACATCTAACTGAATTGAACTCCTATTACTGCATGGCCACATTCTGCTAGAGATAACTAGATCTTCATTTAAGAAGGGAGTAAAGGAAATCCAAACAATAAAAAGAGAGGACATGAAATAGCATGGTTCATTCAGGTCAATCAATTGTGTCAGGATCAGTGGATAAATCCATGGGGAGAGATGACACTAGAGAAATAAACACCTAACAAGGTTAGGATTAGCCTCATTTTTGGCATTTCTATCATGGGAATAACTACTTGAATTTAAGATTCAAATTTATTAGCTTTAACAATAAAATACCATAATGCACTTAGCATTTAAAAAGCTTCCTTTATAATCCTAAAAATTGAATACTTAAAAATAGACATGTAAGTTTTTAAAATCTGGTGCAAGTCCTCTTTTGGATATTATTTCTCTGTTTAGAAGAACATGGGCAAAATAAACATATCCCCATATCCCTGTGTACCGATATGAGAGTTATTCTCCATCAAGGATCACTTCTACCCCAGGATCTTTAACCTATCTATAAATCATCTACTTTTTAGTTCTCTATCTTACAGAAATACTCAGAGTATTTTTGAGAAGTCCTCTCTGAAGAGCACTAGAATCCTTATTAACTAATGAAAGATACTCAAGGAGTCACAAAATAGATGTATGAGCCTAGGTTCTCCAGAAAAACAAACAAACAAAACAGAATGGGAATATATATATATATATATATATATATATATATATATATATATATGAAACTTATTATAAGAAATTGGTTCACATGGTTATGGAGGTGAAAAATTCCCAAGATCTGCAGTTGGCAAGCAAGAAACACAAAAAAGCCAATAGTAGAGTTTCAATCTGAATCCAAAGGTCTGAGAATCAGGAAAGCTGATAGTATCATTTCAAGTATGAGTCAGCATCTCCCAATGTCCCAACCTGAAAACATCTGTAGAAAATGAATTCTTCCTTACCCTGCCTCTCCTTCTATTCAGATTTTCAGTGAACTAGAGGAGGCTCACTCACAGTGCGGATGGCAATCTGCTTTACTCAGCCTACTAACTCAAAGAAAACAAAACAAAATTAACAACTAACAGACACATCCAGAATAATGTTTGACATCTGCACATCTGCACATCATATGGCCCAGTCAACTTGACATATAAAATTAATCCTCACATATCCACCCCTTGTCAACTTGGCACCTTATATGTCTCTTTAAGACATACTGAATTTCTGAATGAAGATGATAATAACAAGGTCCTAATTCTGCCTAATGATACATAATACAATTTACCAGTTTAAGCTGAAAACACCATTAGTCTATTCCCCAGGAGAAGAGGTAAAGTCTTTAAGTGAAGTTAACTTTTCTCCTTTATATTTATAACTTAAATTCATGATGTTAATTTAATAATACTAATGTCCTAGGACATAACTGATACACATCTTGTGTTAAATAAGAGAAAAGGAAAAGGAAGAAAACAGAAGTTTGCTTACTAAGGACACAGACATAGTCATAACAAAATAAGGAGGAAATACTCATGACAAGTACATTCCTCCTTTCTACAACTGGTCATATGACTGAAACTATATATAAAACTACCTTCATCCACTACCTATTCCACATTCCCTTTACCTTCAGTAAGCCTCTCAACTGATTGTGGGTCTTTGCATGGTTAAGTGACCTAAAACTTCATTCCTGAAGGCATGGGGCCTTAATAATCCTGCCTAGATTGGGTTGTTATTTTTCACTAACATTAATTACAGGGCATAGTAATAATAAGGAACGTCCTATAGAATTTCCTATATACTCTTCCTTACTTTCACTGTGGAGTAGCAGTCCAATTTCCCTTTGATAGTATTAATCACTTCAGCCAGCACAATAACTCCCTTTTTTGCCTGTTGATTCAAAGATTGGGTGCTTGAAGGAAATAGGTAAGAATCAGCTCCCAGTTTACTGGAATCATTATTGTATTTCCTAGTGGAAACATTCCTCTCTTTGAAAGTAAGACCTCTAGGCAAGTAGAACACAAAGTTTTGGAAACAGGAAGCAAACATTTTTCTAGTGGGTCACTATGGGAAAGGATGAGTGGTGCCACTCCCATTCCTGCCCTTTGACTCCTGGACCCATGACTCCTGGCTCTGGTAGAAACAGCACCAAAATGTGGATGCTGATTCAGATCACATACAGCCATCTGGGGAATCCTGGCCCAGCTCTGCAAGGTACCATCACCTAGCTGATACCGTACTTGAGCCTTAAGACACCATTCCACCAATCTATCAAACTAACTGCTTTCAGATAGTGAGGAACATGGGAAGACCAGTGAAATTCCATGAGCATGAGCTCATCACTACATTCTTTTAAAGTGAAGTGAATTCCTTGACCAGAAATAATTTTATGTGGAATAGCATGATGGCAGGTAAGGCACTCAATAAATCTACAAATTGTGTTTTTGACAGAAGTATTGCATGCCGGAAGGCAGCTCCATATCCAGAGAATCTGTTCCAGTAAGAAGAAATTGCTGCCGCTTCCATCATGAAAGCAGTCCATGTAACCAACTTGCCACCTGGTCACCAGTTCATCATGCCTGGGAATGGTGCCACTCAGGGTCTCGGTGTCAGGCTCTGCAGCTGGCAAGTCAGATACTCAGCAGGGACTGCAGCCAGACCAGCCATGAGTGGAAACCCAGAGTGCTGAGCCCATGCATAATCTCTATCCCTGTCATCATGTCCACTTTATACATGAGATTTCTGGTGATGATAGGGGTGGCTGGGGAAAGAGGTTGACTGGAATCCACAAATAGATATCTTTCCATTTGATTATTAAAACCTGCTCTGCTGAGGTTACTGTCTGATGTTCAGTCATGTAGGACACAAACACCTTCACATTTTTTTTTTCCAGAGAGAGCTATCCACGTAGTCCTCTTCATCAAATTTTCTGTCACCATTTTCCCAATCATGTTCCTTCCAAGGCCTTGACCGTTCAGTCAAACCATTGGCCAAACCACATGAATCAATATGTAATACACACCTTGCTACTTTTTCCATGCAAAGGGAATAACCAGGTGTAGTGCTCAAAGTCCTTCCAACTGGGAAGATTTTCCTTCATTACTGTCCAGAGGCATCCCAGAAAGATGCAGGAGTATTGCAGCTGTCCACTATCGGGTGGTGCTTGCATTTCATACAGAACCATCTGTAAACCAAGCCCAAACCCGCTCTTCCTCTGTCAACTGATCATACGGGTCTCCTCATGAGGCCATAAGAGAAGGCTAGGAGAGACTTCAGAGCCTGCCCAGGCTTGATATATACATATTGTATATATTGTATGTATTATATTATACATAATATACATGTCATATAATATATAATACAATATATTACACACACAATATATGTAATATATTATATGTGTATATTAATATACATATTAATAATATGTATTATTTATAATATAAAATTTATGTATTTTATACACACACACACATATATAATATCACCTCCATTTGATGATAGAATATTGCTATGCGTGCCCAACATTATGTCTTGGTGAGTGAGATTACACCTAGTTCATGATAGGTCATAGGTAGCTTAGGTTGCTAGGTAACTTGGTGATCCATGTTTAGTATTCAGTCTCTACTAACACCCAGTAGCAAGCCAAGAGATATTTTTCAAAAGAGGAGTAGTTATCTGCAAAGGATGGCAGGGCTTTGCTCCCAAATCCAAAAGGATGAAACTGTGATTAACTTGTAAGGGCCTACCAAGGTCCAAATAATATCCCTGTCTGCCTGCATATGCCATTAGATCTGGATCACATGGCCCAAGGAGTAAAGCAGTTTATACAGCAGCAGTTTATACAGGACCTGTTGCAGAGCCTTCTCTTGTTCTAGGTCCCATCAAAACTCACAGCTTTTCAGGCCACTTGATAAATAGGCTTATAACATGCATAAATGAGGAAATAAGTTACCTCCATGTGAGGTGAGTGGAGGATAGCTCAGACGGGGAATGAGTATTAAGGAGGGCACTTGTTTTGAAACCAATATTGTACTTTTTGTTAACTACCTAAAATTTAAATCAAGCAGGTTAAGCTAAACAAAAGTCAATACTCTTTCAGCAAAAGAAATAATTTTTTTGTTTGTTTGTTTTTGGACCTAAGAGATTAAGTAGGTTTAAATTTAACATTAAAAAAATTGCTAATACAAAATTCTCTGGCATTGTTGCAAAATCATAGTACCTTCTATAAGGTACGAAAAATTTTTCTATCAAGGTTAGTGTGGATGCCTATTGTATAATTCTGCCTGTTTCCTAAATGATTAGTACTGTAATAGACCAAATGAGATCTTTCTGTACTTATTTTTTGTTTCAGTATTTAGCAACTGATGATGTGCACTCAGTATAATGAAGCTTGATACTGAGGATCCTAATTTCTGAGGTAATTTAAGATGTAATAGGAAGACAAATTTCAGTAACAACGATGAGTTATCTTTATAAGGAAATACATAAAAACTCCTTCTTTAGTAAAATCTTTAATAAATTATTTCATTTTAAACAAATAGATGTTTGATTTCAAAAATCCTTCAGCCATATTGCTGATTAATCAAAATTTACTCTAAATGGCTTCACTTTGGTAAATCTCTACATTATTACCTAAGCCACCCTTCCTATTGTGCTTCAAAATAAGAGAGACTTCAGGCAGTAATCTAAAGATTTACACCAAAGTGAGGTGAAACATAGTGATAAATTTGAATTTTGAAAGGAAACCTGTACTATATCATAAAGAATTTATTTGTTCACAAATATTTTTTTAATAGCTTTTGGAATTTTATTTTTCCCAAGTAGTGTTCATATATACATTCATTTTTATTTGTGCTTTCTTTGACAACTGAAGTAAGAACTCCTTTCTAATTAGGCATAAATTAGATTTCATTGGCTCAAGTCCATAAACTACAAACCAAAAATCATGACTTGGTCATGATTCTCAGCCAAAGGTGTTGGTGTCATGTAGATTTATATTGAGGTCTTCAAGAGAACTACTAAATTTTCCAGAACATATAATGTCCCAATAGTGCAAGAGTCAGGGAAGATTAGAAATACGGCGTCGGGGTTTTCACGGATGGTGTGCCCTTTACAGAAAGGTGCATCCATGATAGGCTCAAAGCTTTTTTTTTTTTTTTTTTTTTAAAGATTTTATTTATTTATTTGACAGAGATCACGAGTAGGCAGAGAGGCAGGCAGAGAGAGAGAGGAGGAAGCAGGCTCCTGCTGAGCAGACAGCCCGATTCGGGACTCAATCCCAGGACCCCAAGATCATGACCTGATGACCTGAGCCGAAGGCAGCGGCTTAACCCACTGAGCCACCCAGGCGCCCGGCTCAAAGCTTTTTAAGCCTCAAATCATACCCAGGGCTTCAGTTATCAGGAAGACTGCAGAATCTTTTATGTAAATTTAAGTGAAATACTTGAATTGAAAGTAAAATTGGTTCCTCTAACTTTTAAATGGAAGATGCTCTTCTCTTTATTATAATCTAAGTTGGTTTTAAAAGTAACTTTCAGTTACTAATGGGCTCTACAAAAATTCTGGTGGGTTTAATAGTTTACAATAGTTTTATTCACATTTCTATTCTACTTCCCTCCCTGTTCATTCTTCCCATTATTTCCCCAAACCCTTCAGATAGGGTAACTGCAATTAGAAGTGACGGAATGAAAATAGATTAATTTCCTTTTACCTCTGGCACTGACAGTTCTCAGCCAAGAAAAGATTGGTAGAATGTAAGACTTGGACATCATTTATTTTTCTCTCTCTCTTTTTTTTTTTTTTTTTCTTTTTTGGGCCTTCCGTTAAATTCAAGGTGAAAGAGGTCACTGGTGATGCAAAAGGGTACAGTATATTTAATTTCTGACAGAAGCTACAACCCCTGCATATGTCAGTCACTGATAAATAGAATTTATAGACTTATAAACCATTTGTATATGAAAAAAGAAGAAGATGAGAGTGTCTAAGATGGTTACAAAACTGGATAAACATGATGAAAGGATAATATTACTTTGAGGGAAAAACTGAATAAAAATAATTATTTAATGATGACTATGATCAAGTTTGTTTCGGTAAGAAAATCATTAAAAACCATTTAGGAATCTATGATGAAATGATAAAGATTTGGATATAACTTATATTCTCAAATACATAAGAGTTAACTGATTCTTTTTCAAAAATATTTTATGATATTCTAGATTTTCTCAATTTTATTCTAAGGTCTAAAATATAGATCAGAGTGTTTAGCAGCCCATGGTGATGCTGTTTTTTCCTCTCTTTTGATGTTTTTGATGTCTTTTCATGTGGTATCATAAGAGGGTGAAGGCAAAGGATAATATGAATTTAAAATTGTTTTAAACATTATTGATCTCTGAGTGAATTGCTTTATATCAAATTATAAGTCTTATTTCCAAAAATCTTTTTTTCTTCTCTGTAAAATATTAGCCTGATTTTCCCCTTTCCTGGAACTTACTTTGAATTTAATTAATGCAAATCAGTGGTTTGGTTTTAATGGAAATTTAAGTCCTGTGGCTCCACTGCCCTTCTTTCTTGTCTTCTTTTGTCTCCTCTTTGTCAGTTTGAATCCTTCTTCCCATGTCTGCCACCTAATCCTGCTCCTTCCATCATCTATCCTTCCAAATATTTTAGAAATATCTGCACAAAGATGTCCCACATCATTCACAATCATAATAAGCTAAGTCAGACTTCTCATGCGGAAGGTAGAAACTGAGTTAAGACACTAGGGCTGCCTGCCAAAGCCATTTTACTGTCTATTTTTGCGTGGCTGTGCACTAACCATGTTTCTGTACATTTTTAAATCGTTGAGAAAAAAAATGAGAGAGTAATATTTCATGGCATTTTCAAGAAAATTATATACAGTCCAAACGTTAGTGTTCAAAAATAAAAGTCTTGTTTGAAAAATACACATGCTGATATATTTATTTTTCTAAATATTTTATTTGTTTTAGGGAGAGAGCACATGTACACATGCACATGGGGTGTGGGGGAGGGGGTGGCTGGGGAGGTACAAAGGGATAGGGACCAAGAGGGAAGGAGAGGGACTAACAGCAGACTCAGCATGGTGGGCTCCATCTCAGGACCTTTACATCATGACCTGAGACAAAATCAAGAGTCAGAGGCTTAATCAACTGAGCCACCCAGGTGCCCCACATGCTGATATGTTTAAATATTGTCTTTGGCTAATTTGGTGCTACAAAGATAGAAAATTTACACCCAACAAGATTATATATTTGGTATCTGATCTTTTACATATGTTTGGCAACCCTTGATGTAGAATACAAGGAATGCAAGGTCTAGGATTTTACTGCCTTATTCATTGTTGCATGCCCAGTATGATGGACAGAAGACAACATAATACACTGCACCGAGGACACTGTACTTGTCTGCTTTGAAAAATATTTGTTCAAAGAAAAAAAAAAAACAAGTACACAAATCTTGTTATCTAATTTCTCCATTTTATATCATTAATTTAAACTATAATAGTACAAAATCTGTCTCTTTTTTAAACTTCAACTCTTGTGCAAGTCTTGTTAGTTCTATCCCTGCATCTGTCTTCTAGGTTTCCTTTCAGCTTTCAATTTCCATAGCCCTTGCTTTAAGTAAGGTCTTTATTCCATCAGACATACATCATAATCACTAAATGCCACAGCGTTCATTGGCTATGCCATCAAATCACTCTTCATACTGCTACTCTCTGAAATTATTTTGCCAACTACTACACAATTCTCTGCATTCAAAAAGCATAAGCTAGAAAAGGGGAAGTGGTAGATATAGGGGACTAAAAGAGGATAGAGATAGAGATGTGCTATTCTCTTGAGCCCTTGCTGTGTGTTGGTCATTTCCTCTGTTCCTCACAAAGATGCTACATGACAAATATTCTGAACAATATTTCTCATGTGGGGAAAAAAATACTGATCAGAAAAATTGGCATTTGCCAAATACTGCATATCATGGAAACAGATGTGTTCACAATTCATAACTAATCCTTGCTCATTACAAAGGCTTTATTTTTAGTTTCTAAACAGACAGAAACTAATAGAAATACACCCCTTATATGTGAATACACGAATTATGGCGAGAATCACGGACAGAAAGGTGCAGGGCAATGACTGACAGGTGCCACAGTCAGCAGCAAATATGCAGAGGAACATTGCCAGTGACCTCCAGAAGGAGTGGATTAGATGTGAGCTGCTCAACCTGAAGACATTCAAATCAAAGGTTACAGCCACTGCCAGCAAAGAGCATTATTCTATATTCAAGGATAGGTGAGAGAAAGGAAAATATGATTACATAGCCCCAGAAAAGACTGAAAGAAAGCAAAGACTGTGACAAATGAATAAAACCCTATATATAATTGCCAACAAACAAGAAGGTCAAAAAAGTGGAAACAGCAAGCAGATAAGCAACAGTTCATTCCCTGATTTTTTTATATGTTCCGACTTATATTAGAGGTTCAGGGTCCAATAAATAATGATAAGTAGCTATTAAATTATAGTCCATTTGCTTATTGGGCCAGATTTCTTAATATTCCTGTACACTTTCAACATCTATAAAATGCTGGGGTTTAACTGTTCTATAAGATAGCCCTTAGCTCTTCATTCAATGGGATTTTGAAATACTAACGTTAAAAACTGTTTTTGTATGGTAAAGAAAGCAATTGCTACGATTATGGTAACCTTAGAATTCTCTGTGTATGAAAATAGCAATTAGATTGTCATATATCTGTGGGCATACATATGTACTTAATATATAATTCATTTTATCAGCTATATACAGAATAACATTAGATAATCTATAACTCAACTATTCTATCAAACCTTTTCACACTCAATTTTTCTCCTCAAATAAATGATCGTATGCAATAAGCAGTATTATAAGTTAACTTGGTCTAGATTGCAATTTGGTAGATTATAGTTTTACACCAGTAAATTTAATGAATGCATACCTTAAAATTATTTTATTTCTGTAACATGAGCAACATTATTTTCCCTACATATTCTTACTTGAGCCTCAAACCAAAGTATTAAGAGATGGAACCATAAATCTATTTCCTCAATATTCTGAAGGGTAAGAATTTGGTTAAAATATATTTCACCCAGTCTTTTGCAGTTAGGGGAGAATTATTTGCCGGATTCATATCTAGTTTGATTCTGGTGAGGCTGGAAAAGTGATAGGATATGTATTTGTGAGACAGTTTTTGGGATAAATCCTGCAATTGATATAACTACTCTTGCACTTAGAGGGGAACAAGCATTTTTAAAGTTAAATCCATCCGTGTATTAAGTAACTTGACAAGAAAAGGTATAGAAAAATTTTAAAAATCACAAATTAAAAAAATATTAGCTTATAACATTCTCTATAGTGTTTCAATTAATGAGCAAAAATATGTTTTATAAATACTTTATGACCTCTCTCATATAAAAAAGTTAAACTCCTAGAACTAGGGAACAGAATGGTGGTTACTAGGGTCTGGGGGTTAAGAAAAATGGGGAGATGTTGGTCAAAGAGTACAAACTTTCAGTTATAAGACAAGTAAGTTCTAGCGACCCAATGTATAACATGATAATTATAGTAAATAATACTGTATTGTATTCCTAAAATTAGCTAAGAGAGATCTTAAGTGTTCTCACAACACACAGAGGTGGCTATGTGAGATGATGGATGTATTAATTAACACGGTTATGGTAATCATTTCACCATGTATCATTTCACCACGTATCATTTGATGATATTAAATCATCAAAGTGTATACCTTTAAAAAATCACATTGTACCACCTAAATGTATGCAATTTTTGTCAATTAAACCTCAATAAAGCTGGAAAAATAATAAAACAGATTCATGCTCCTTCCAAAATAACTTTTTTAAACTATGTTTTAAACATTTATTATTCGGGTGCCTGGGCTGCACCCCAATAGTCTGCCTTTGGGGTTGAGGACTGCATTGAGCTCAGCGGGGAGCCTTCTTCTCCCTCTCCCTCTGCCATTCATTCCACTTGTGGTCTCTGGCTCTCTCTATCTCTCTGCCAAATAAATAAATAAAATCTTTTTTAAAAAGTCTACTATAATGACTGAAAATCATATCAAGAATGGTAAATGCACTAATGAACTACCTCTCCTCCTAACATAGAAATTTTCCTCCTCATCTCCTTACTTATAAGAGGTGATTTCCGGGTGCCTGGGTGGCTCAGTGGTTAAAGCCTCTGCCTTTGGCTCCCATCATGATCCCAGAGTCTTGGGATTGAGCCCCGAATCCAATCGGGCTCTCTGCTCAGCAGGGAGCCTGCTTCCCTTCCTCTCTGCCTACTTCTCTGCCTACTTGTGATCTCTGTCTGTCAAATAAATAAATAAAATCTTAAAAAAGAAAAAAAAAAAAGACGCGTTTTCACATTTGGCTGCAGATGATGTTAGTCAACTTTCCCCTCTTTAGAAATGAGTGCTTTCAAACAAAGGATTTCATAAAATGTTTTACAGGACTCTTTCTAGTTTATTAATGTATTGTGTGTGTGTGTGTGTGTGTGTGTGTGTGCGCGCGCGCGCGCAAGTGCGCACATGCTGGGAACTTGCAGTCTCATCTGAGACAGATTTATAATAAAAAAAAATATAAAACCAGTATTTTAGGTATTATAATAAATCTGGTGCTATAAAGGGACAACAAGGCATACACCAAAGTCAGTCAACAGAAAAGTTGTTTTTTTGTTTGTTTGTTTGTTTGTTTAAGATTCTAGGCTATTTAAGCTAGCTGTTCAGAGCAACATTCTCACCTGGGAAATTACTTATAAGAAGGAAGTGAGTGTCAAAATAGCTAGTGATTTTTTTATTCTACAAATGACTACTTCATAAATTCTTATTCTTTCCAAGCTAACTTACTCCAGGGATATGCAATTTGCCAAAATCATTCTATGTATTTTTCAGTAGGATGGCCCCTGGCTGAACACCCTTACCTTATACTTGAAATAAAGGAAGAAAACATCTTGGGCTTGAAAGGTAGAAATTATTTGCTGTTTATGCTCTAAGGCATAAAACTAATAGTATCCATTCATTTGTCCTTTCATTTAATATACTATGTGCTTGAGACTCTTCCCTGGCCTCATATTGCGCATTTTTAGATTACACTTACCTAGAGGGGAAAAGCTAATTATTTACCCGCCTCTTTACTCAGGTAACTTTTGTTGGATTCACTTGACATTTCTCCAACATTGGCATACTCTCTATTCAAGTTTCGCTTCTCTCCCCAGTATACTAGCAGGTTTAAGCAAAGATAAAAAAACACTCAAAGGCGAGGTTAAACTGATGGTGGTCAAGTACTCCCTTGAGCCCTCTTGGGCTGTGGGTGGAGCAGTATTACAAAGACAATGTGGCTTGCTCACAAAAACAAAGGCATATGAATGTCACGTAGCAACCTGCAGACTGACAGGCTAGAGCCACCACGCAGAGCACGCAGAGCATGTACCGGTGGTGCAGAACGCCAGTAGACCTGAATCCCACAGCTAGCTGGTTCTCTGGGGGGAGCATCAGGGACAGCTCTGTTGGCTATGGAGCCTACGTCCCGTGTAGCGATTTAGTAAGATTACTTTTGCCATCAAAGGAAAAAAACCTCTCTTTTTTCACCCACACCCAATAACTTCAGGTCTTAACTAACAAACTCACTGTTCCTGCTCAAAGGAGAAAAGTTAAGAGTTCTGTTTAGTTACACGGCGCATATGTAAGAAGCTAGTTGAAATTTGCATTAGAATCTGGTTTTATCCGTTAAGAAGGTAATAACAGCGCACAGTTTTTAAAGCAAACTTTCCTTCCTAAGCATCCATTTATCCTCAGTTAGATGGGACCTAAGAGATAATCTCCCTTAGAACCATTGGGAAAGAAAAGCAGGTTCTCAATTACTGGGACTGTATTAAATATTCTGCTAATTATTTGTAGTTCCATAAGATATTCATTAAATTACAAGAAACATGACCATGTAATGTGGTTACTACAAAGATCTCTGCCTTAAGAACAAGAGAAATATATTAGATCATACTGCTAAGCAATTTTTCTTGCTGACAAGGGCAGTTTTTCACCAACAGCACTATATACAGAATAGCAACATAATGGGAGGAAAGAACAGATGCTAAAATTTAGTCAGACATAAATCTTTTTCATTTTATCTCCTTTACAACACAGGGAAGGCAAGAAGAAAAACAATTGCTCAGAGTGCAAACATAAATGATGGGTGTCTCAAGGAGATTTAATATCCCAATATTGAGATCATGTACATGTTACAGGATTGACATCTTGAAAAATAAATGGTGTTTAATATGATGACAGTAATTAAACGTCTGGCATTTTCCCCTAAATATCAACGTATAAAAACCAAAGGAATGAAATGATACTTAATCAATTTTGATAACCTCTTCAGACATGCAATTATTCAAGTTCCTATCTACATATTCACTCATGTTATTTGTAGAATCTAAAATATTTCCATTTATTATATCAATTAAAATGTATCATTTACTTAAAACTTTACCCCAAATTAAATATTCCACAAATCTTAATACTATCTCTCTGAAATCACTCTAATTCTTAGCTTTTTAATCTGTATATGTTCACACTGGGGCACAAACCCAGGGTCCCAAAATAAAACTTCACTTTCTTCATGAGCCCTTTTCCTAATACTCTGCTCCACATTGATTTTTCTTTTCTCTAAACTCTAAATTTATAATCATTAATCATACAACTTAAGTTATTTTCTATTTTATTTGGATGTAGCTTTCAATTTCTAATAATATTTAACTTCCTATTCTGTTGTAGACAGCAGTCATTTCAAAGATTTTCCACATTATTTAATATTCTCCCAATATCTAAAACAACAGACTGTGCATGTCAAGATTGTTTTTCTTTTAGAAATAAGTTTATTCCAGTTCTAAAAATCATACCTGCTTAATATGAAACTCAAATCCCAATAGAGAAGCTTACAAAAAAGTAAAAATCACCTTGAATCCACTACCAAAACCAACGTTAATATTTCAGTAAATACACTTCTAAACTTACTACTCTCTCCCTTGCTCTCTCCCCTGATCTACGTATCTGTGTTTATATTTTTCATCAACAGGATGAAATAATTATACAATAATGTTCCTTGAATGACTTGGTCATATTTACTTAACTGATACAGTATGGCAAATCTATATTTTTATTTATGCATATACATGCATACACATATACATGTATATTTGAAATATTTCATATATAATGTATATTATACATATTATACAAATATTTCATATATATAATGTATATATACAATCACTTTTTTATGGTACCAGTCAATGTGATTAAAAAAGTAACTTCTCTAGCTGGCAGCTGTGGGGGAGGGGTGGCTGGAGGAGTGGAAAGTTACTGTTTAATCCATACAAAGTATCAGTTACACAAGATGAAAACTCTTCTGGAGATGGACGGTGGTGATAGTTGGACAACAATGTAAATGTACTTAATGCCACTGAACTGTACACTTAAAAATGGTTAGGATGGTACATTTTATGTTATGTATATTTTATCACAATTAAAAACAGAAAAACTAGAGAATGAATTTAGACATTTCAACTCAGGAGTATCCGATAGCCTGGCTTCTTTCACACAGTACCTAACTAATAAAGAGATTGTACCAGGTTTGAAATGAATCTGAGTTATGTATGAATATCTCAATATCTCCTATATACTAGGAATTTTATAACATTTTTTCTTCTGGAGAGGGAAAATAATTATGGATGTTACTAGAAAAAATGTCTATAGTTATTGGAAAGAGCAAATGAAATTGGTTTGGATTAATCTTCTAATTTCTTTCCCTCACTGAAAACAACACAACAATCAAAAAAATCCTTTTACTTATAAAGGCAAATACAGATGTTACTTAGGTCTTGGCTTTAAAACAGGATGAAAAGAACTATATGTTTTAATAGGACTTTTTTTGGTAGCAGCATAAAAACAACAATAATAACAACAACCTGATAATTGGCTTATGCATTCAGGGAAACTCATTTCCTCAAGGAACTAAAGTTCAAGTTCAGTTTAATCAGGGCATTGGCTCATATCTCCAGTTTTTTTTTCATGTGCTAATTTCATCATTTGGTTGTATTTCCTGGTTTTGTACTAAAAGGCAGCGGTTGTTCCAGACTTCATGAACACCAGCCATATTACCCAGAAGGAGACTGTGTGTGTGCCAGAGTTTCCAGCCAGTATTCTGAACTTTATTCTAAAATAATCATCACTGCCATGTAAATGCCATGGGTTGACTGACTTAGTCCCACATGAACTGAAGCAATCACTGGGGCGGTATAAACAAACTTTCTGTGTTCTTTTTAGATCAATTCAGGACTAATCCTATAGCTAAGTGTAAAGTCATTCACTGTTAAACAATGGAAGAGTGTTGGCATCTTGTTAGTAAACAACGGTAGAGCCTATTACACATAATGGGTGTGATCCAAGTCACATTATCTGTGGGGTCGTGTATAGTCTATGACTAGAGAAATGAAGCAAAGAATGAGTCCAAAAATGGAAACAGGATGAAAATTAAAAGAGGTAGCCAAAAATAAGATATTACATCAGAATCAATTTAATAAGGAGCAACACGGGGACCCGCCAAAAGGGTCTAAACCTAAGGAGATTGCTCACAATTTCCCAGAAGACCCACTGTTTGACATAAGAGGTCAGAACATTATGCTTGGGAGCAACCGGCTTCATTCTTCATTCATTCATTCAGCAAATATTTTTTGAATTATACCATGTACCCAGTCCCTAGTGATAGTACAGTAAAAACAAACAAAAAACTCTGCCTTTGGCACATACATTCAAGTAGAAATAGAGCACAAAATAAGTTAGAGAGAAAAAAAAGGGCCTGTCAGGGAGTATGTTTTATCATATTTTACATGAGATGGTTGAATATTGCCTTAATAAGAAAAAGATGCTTGAGTACAAAACATGAAGAAAGCACTCAAGACAGAGAGAACATCTGGCACAAAAGCACAATAGTGGGAGCTTGCTGGGCATGTTCAAGAATCAATAAGGTTGCACTATGGTTGGGAGGAGATTGGATAAGAAAGAAACTAGTAGGACAAAATGCAAAGAGGCAGGGTAGCCACAACTCTTAGTGCCATTGGAAAGACTTTTTTTTTGCGGTGACATGAGAAATATCTGAAGAGTTCTGAAAAAAAGCCATGTGATCTAATTTATATATATATATATATGTATATACATACACACACACACACACACACACACACACACACACATATATATATATATATATATATAAAGATTTTATTTGTTTATTTGACAGAAATCACAAGTAGGCAGAAAAGCAGACAGAGTGAGCATGAAGAAAGCAGGTTCCCTGCAGAGCAGGGAGCCCAATGTGGAGCCTAAGGTAGAGACTTTAACCGACTGAGCCACCCAGGCGCCCCATCTAATTTATATTTTAAAGAATGGCTTTTATAGGTGGGTTGGAAATACAAGGCAAGGAAAGGAAGCAAGGGTAGAAAACAAGGTAGGAAAGAATCAGGTAGGAAACAAGTAATCCAGGTGAAAGATGAAGATAGTTTGGACAAGTGTGGTAACCACAAGAGCAATGTTGGATTGTATATATTGTATATATTGTATATATTGATGATCGAATAGACAGAAATTGCTATTAGGCTTGGACAAGGGATACGAAAGAAAAAGAAGAATCAGGGATAACTCCACATGTGGCCTGAGCAAAAAAGATCAAATTCTATTTGGAAAAGTTAAGTTTGTGATGACTATTAGACATCTGTATGGAGATGTTAAATAGGCAGCTGGTAAACAAATTTGTGTTCCCAGAGGAAATCATATCGAGATTTTGAAGATACAGACGTGTGGTTGACATACAGTTTTTAGGTTAAATGATAGTACCCAGTGTGTGACCTTAGAAAAAAAGTAATTCAAGTCCTATGTCCTGGGACTCTCCAATATGTACAGCTCAGACAGATGAGAAACAACTGGCAGAAGGGAAGTAAAAAGGGGCAGAACTGAAACAACAAACGGGGGAAAAATGTTTCAATAGAGGGAGATCACCCATTTCAAACACTACTGATGGGTCAACTTCTTGCTCAATAGGTTTTAGCCATGTAAAGACCACTGAAGACTTTGGTAAGAGGTGTTTCAGTGGAGTGGTTGTGGCATAAACCTGGTTGGGATGGGTTTCAAGAGCGAATTCTAAGGAAAGATGGAAATAGCAAGTATCAATACATATGTGGATTTTTGCCTTAAAAAATCAATGAAAGTGGATGTGAAACAATTAGAGTATAGTGTTTCTTTTCAAGGACACACAACAGGGTGCTTATACCCTGATACAATAGTGAAGGGAGACTATATGAGGGGGGTTGGTGAGGGGAGGGAGAGTTTAAACAGTTGCTGAAGTAACGTTCTTAATACATTTAAAGGACAAGAGGAAATGTGTTGTAGGGAGAAGGATTGTGAATGTACTTGGCAGAGAACTGGTTGGATTTATTCATCAGTAAGCTTTTAATTCAGGGAACATACGGTCATTCATACTAACTGTTAGAGTAAAAGATGACTTCCTTTATGAAAGAGTTTACAAATCATAATTTAATATTCAATACAAACAGATTCCATAATTTAATATATTCAGTAAAAATGAATATTTTTGAGGGGATAAATTTAAATATATAAGTGACAGAAGCTCATTTGACACTGAAAGAATAAAACATAAAAGGATTAGTTAATAAAAACAAATCCAACAGGATTTGAACATAGACAATCAGACTATTAAATGTTAAACCAAAAAATGAAAATGAAATTATTTTGTTCATGTGGGATAATCCTGTGAATAAAGGGAAGAGTTATGTATATTAGGTTTAAAAAAATGACACATGGAAACACCATTGAACTCAAGCTATTTCCCATTTGGCCCTTTGATCTACTTGAAAGAAAACATAACCATTACCTTTGCCGCATGTTCTCAATCCCAGGGAACAGCAAAATGAAAACACTAACCAGCCCTTCAATTACCCATCACTACTGTCATCGTCACTTAATTGGCTGGCAGCTACTATCCATGCCTACAAAGTAAAATAAAATCCATAACAAAATGCAGCTTGTTTATGATACAAATCCAGTAGACAGAAACTGGAGTGCACTGAGAATAGGATAACCATGGTATCTTCCTCTGCACAGTAGTTAATAACACAACTTTAAATGTAAAAAGTTTAACCCAGGTTCCACCCTTTGTAGTTTTGTGGTCTTTTACCACAAGCTTCTAGACATTTCTGTTCTTTAGCATAGCATGGGGATAAACCTACCTCATGGTGCGGCGGCACAAATGAAGTAAGATGGAATGACGAACTAAGTTCAAAGCCCAGCATTTAGCAAGCAGTGTGAGCTCTGTGATAGATGGGGCTCAGCTTCTGGTGAGTTATGACTCTGAGCACCTAGCAATACATCCACTACATATTAAAAAAGTTGGAGCACAGTGTTTAAGGTTTGTTCCAATTCTATAAGTACAAGGTCCTACTAATGTTAAAAGTACCAGGTAAGTAAACATATCTGCTAAATTTTCCTATGGCCATTATCCTCCTATTAGACATGAAATCCCACAAGCCCAATGCACTATTTTTTGGTCACCATAAAAATTTATTTTAGGGGTGCCCTTTAATTATTCAAGATAGAAAATTATTTATTAGGTAACATTGCAATTAAAGAGTCTGAATTCATAAATCCATATAAATTATATATTTATAAACAATGAATATATAAATTAACTTATAATAACAAGTTCACAAAGAGAAAAATACAAAAGAACTCTTGTTCCAGAAGTGGATTCTGTGTATGAATATGACCTACATTCTTCAGACATTAGGAAAAAGCTTTATAAACTTAAATAAATAACAATTTAAGTTTAAACATAATCCTAGCAGAAGTCCCATAATTTGAAGTTCTCAGTTAATTGCTAAATCATAAAAGATACTGCCCTTAATTCAGAAAAACAACTAATATAGAAAATTTTCACTCCTTCTAAATTGCTACTATTACAAACCTCTCAAAGGGCTTATCAAAATAAATACCAGGGAAAAAATAAAAGAGCTAATTTTGAGTTCCTACTCTGTAATTCCCAAGGAGGGAAAAAAAAAAAAAAAAAAAAAAAACACATGATTTACTGTCAAAGCCTAAGCAGTGTTCTGGTAAATCAGATGTTTAATTTTAATTCTACTTCAGAAGACTGAAGTTTTATTGCTGACTTTCTAAACAATCTAGAGCAGTGTAATTAGTTGGGATTGGCTAGGCTCAGGCAACAAAAGACCCTGAAATACATAATTTCTCAACCAAACAGAGTCTACTCTTCACATAACAGTCTGAGATGGATACCCTGGACAGCAAGCAGCATTTCTCTTTGTGGTGATTTAAGGTTCCAACTCTTTCCACCTTGGGTTTCTGTGATTTTCCATGGCCTCACAGTAGCCTGCACCCAGACAACAGAAAGGCGGAAAGCAAGTCAAGGGGGAACGTGCTTGTTAAAGCCATGACCTGCAGAAGGCACACATCATTTCTGCCAACATTCCATTGGCCAAAATTGGTTCACAGAGCCATACCTATGCCAAAAGTGTTTGGGAAATGAAGCCAGTCTATGTGGTAAGGCAACAGAAAAGGATAAAAAGGTTGCTGGGGAAGAGGAAACAATCTCTGCCACAGGCAAGTCAACTAATCTGTGCCTCTGGGCTCCTTCACTTATAGATGGGTAAAATTATTTACCCACCAATATGGAAAGTTTGTGAATATGTATACCTATGAAGCACTTGGTGTTCCGTGGAAAAGTACTGTGTATCAGTTGCGAATACAGTGCTATTGTTTATACCTCTGCTATGCTGTTGTTAATTTGAAATGTTACACTGGTTAAATGTTACATTGGGTTAAGTAACAGTATAAAATGTAGAACTTTCTACCAAAAAACATTACCAAAAGCACTATGTTAAAACACAATAAACAGATGAACTAAAATAAAAAAAAATTAAAAATTAAATTTTAAGAACGAAGAAACTTGGACCACAGAGTGTCTAACCCATTCCTACTGGAAATACATGTGACCTGTCCAGGTTCATCTTGCAGGTGTGTGCGGCTCCAAGGTTTGTGCTCCTTCTGTTACACCAAGCTTTTCTCAAGAATGACAGTAATGACGAGTGATGACAACATCTAACAGTGCTTTGAGTAGTTAATATTTGTGGTGGGTGATCAGGGACTAATTTGATAATTTAATGAATCTTCTGTACAGGAAAATGCACAAAAATTCATAATTTTGCATGAAATATTAAGAAAAATGTAAAGCCTCCAAATGCATGATAAACGAGGAATCCTAGTTTTAAAGATTGCTTTACAAGTTAACGGTTTCTTTTATTCTTTTCAAGCACTCTGAAAGGGAGGCACCTGGGTGGCTCAGTCATAAGCATTTGCCTTTGGCCCAGATCATGATCCCAAAGTCTTCAGAACAAGGCCCCACATTAGGCCATTAGGCCCCATGATAGGTGGGAAGCCTGCTTCTCCCTCTCCCATTCCCCCTGCCTGTGTTCCCTCTCTTGCTGTGCTCTCCCTGTCAAATAAATAACTACAATCTTCAAAAACAAAACAAAACAAAACAAAACAAAACACCCGTAAGAAAGTAGTATGGTCTTGCCTTCATTCTACCAGTGAGGAAATGGAGGCAAATGTTAAGTGACTGGTTGAACTTCCCACACCAAAAGTGGTGGAACCAAGACTTGCACACATGTATCAAGACCATACATCCTTCACTCTTTTATGAACACCAGTTTATCTGGCATTGATGAAAATATATTTTGTAGTTATATTTTACTTAAAATTACTTTTATATAAATACATTGCTTAAAATTGATGTAAAATCATCTGGATCCTTTTTGACAAGATTTCTTAGAAATGTCTTAGGAATTTTAAAACCAGTTCTCCAAAGGCCTTTCAGTTCCTTTGTAACCCCTATCTGCCTGGTAGTAAAATGTTTTCTAAATGAGCCAGCTATCTGCAACTCACTAAATAGGGCAATAGCCTTTCCAATGCAGACAGAGCAAAGCACACTCTGTCTCCATCCTACAAGAGCAAAACTGTATGGGCTATGAAGTGGTAAATGTTGCAGTAAAAATGAAAAAGAAAGTGATGACAAGAAAAGGAATGATGGAATTTTTCAGCAAAATGTTACTTTCAGGAGTATAGGAGTATTTCATTGACTAAACTGATTATATTTCATTTAAATGAAATATTTAGTTTCTAATGTGAAATAACTACTATGCCAATCATACCCAAATGAGTGTCATTTGGATGAATAGTGGGAGATTTTGTATATGTATAAAGATGGGACAAGAGAAGTTAATAATCAGGAAATATTCGTGAAATGGATGAAATTGATACTGTCCTAAGTAATATAATCTTAATTTGATTAAATGACGAGATAACTATAATTAAATCTTAGTATTGTGATTGATAAAGATGTTATCTAAATAGGGTGGAAAAATGAACTTATTTGAAAAGCTCAAATTATTAATATTTCAAGATACTAATGTGTTATTGAAGACATTTGGAAAAGTTTTAATAGAATTCAGAATGTCAGTTCTTATTGACATATCTCAAATTGTCCAATTATCTCTTTCACTTCTGCCAACTCAGAGGTCCAAGTTACTATCATCTTTGGCCTGGGCTAGCATAACAGCCTTCTAATTAATCTCCTGGCATCTAGCTTTGCTCTCCTGCAATCTTTACTGCAGTCAGAGTTATCTTTTCAAAATGCAAATCTAACAGTGTCAGTTCTTCCTCAAATCCTGTATGGTTTCCAGTTGCTCTTGGGGAAAGAGACCGAAATGCTCAACATGGCATATCAGGCTCCGCAGCCTACCACATTCTAGCTCCCCATTCTCATCTCAAAAACATTTCATCCATGCCCTAATTACAAGTACTTTTTTCAAATGCCTACAGTGTCACGATTCCTCCCATTCCAGGGTTTTTGCATAATCTGTGCTCTTTGCTATGCACACGGTTCCATGACCTCCCTCAGCCACTTACACATAACTAACAATGATCAATTCTTCAGGTCTCACTAGAAACAATATTCTCAGGAATACTTTTTGTTATTTCCCCAGGCTATTCTTTTTCTTCTTGTTATTACTCTTATATGTTCTTGTGGATTCATGTTCCTCTCCACTGAATATGTAGGTATCTCAGTTTTTAACTATATATTCAGTTGTATGAGTATTTGATTAATACCTGTCTCTTGTCCCCATACTAAACAAAATGCCCCCTACGATCCTAAACTCTGTGAATATGTCTATTTTTGTTCACATTGTATCTACATCTTTAATCAGTCTGGACACATCATCAGATTTCAGTAGCTATTTTTTCCTTTTTTTAAAGATTTTATTTATTTCTTTATTTGTGAGAGCAAGGAAAGGGGTAAACGGGGAAGGAGAGGGAATCTCAAGCAGATGCCCCACTGAGCAAGGAGCTAAGAGAGGGGCTCCATCCCATGACCCTGAAATAATAACCTGAACTGAAATCAATAGCCCAACACTTAAGCAACTGAGCCACCAAGGCATCCTAGAATTCAATAGATATTTCTTTGACAACTGACAGAAAGCTTTAACAAAAAATGATATAAAATATAAAATAACAAATTTGATTTTTGTTTTTAGTTTATATTCAGATAAAATGTTCTCTTATATTCAGCAAGTGGTTTATATTCAGGTAAAAAGGTATTTGTATTCACTACTCTACTGTTGTTATATTCTAAGAAATGTATGTACCTCTCATAAACACGTGCCAATAACATCAGCCTGAGATTCATGGTGCAGACAATGGAACCACTGGGATTGTCCCTATCACAGGCAAAGTGAACAAAAGATTCAGCCTTGAATTCATACCTCTCAGAGCTCAGTCTGAATGAGAAACCACTGGCCGTTAGATCCAATGCCAAATCCCCTTGAAGAAACTGTGGTGCTATATTAAATCCAATATGCCACTTATCCGTGTTTTCAATAGGCGACACTCAAAATTTAGACCCCTTTGGATCCCATTCTTTATCCTTCTATCATTCCCAAGTGGCTTCGCATGTGCTTGAGCACCGTGTATCATCTTTCCTTTTCCCCCAACTCTGCCTTCCACAGCCATTTCTCACATCTGTTGCCAAGGTCATTATGTCATGGAATTTCTCCTCTACTTCTATTCATTAACTGAAGACTGGCTCTGTTTTAAAAAGAATGTCTTTTTTCCAGGCCTCTCAAATATATTTCAGGCTTTCCCACTGATGCTTATTCAAGCAGTATCTATAATGACTATGCACACAGGTTCTCTTTCAGTCTACTGTGGTATAAATCCAAACACTCACACTTCATAATTTGTTGACCTTAAGAATCTGAATGAAGCAATCCATATGCAGTTCATAACACAGGTCCTAAAATGTAATATTAGCATTCAGACAGTGTAGAATAATACTATCATTCCAGACCATTACTACCTCGCTCTTGTTACTATTAATAAAAAAATAAAATAATAAGACCTGATCCATAAGGCTAATTTAATTTGGGTGCTATGTCTTGCTCTTTGCTTTCGATTACAGATATTGTAGTCATTATTTCTTTCACTGAACCACTGATGTCTGTCTCAGTGGGCCTTCTACCTTTAATCTTACCATCTTTTTGAGTGACATCAGTATCACATTTGTTGATATATGCAATTATTGAACTTGTCACTTCCTTGATGTAGTCATCTCTAGTGATTTATTCTTCCAAAAACTATACTTGATTAGTGTTTTCATGCAAGAATTCATTTCTGGCATTTCTCAGAATGTTAATATTTTACCAAATCCCTCAGTTCATGAATTAGAAAAATGAGAAAACATATTGTAATTCTCTTAAAATAATTAAAACTTAGTGATCAACCTAGAGATAATTTTCTTTGAAGATATCTATTGATATAAAGTCAAAAGCAAAAGTGGGCAGGAAACACTGGCACAGGGAGTAGAAACTTAACATTTTTAGGAACCAGGAAAAGAGCAGGTCCACAAATCATTCAAACTAGCTTGCAGACGTTGCTGTGTTATAAGTGTGTTTCATGACAGTATATAATACCAACAGTGAGTCACCCTTGCAAATAAAATGCATCATCAATAACCTTCTCACATATGCTTATGATGGAGAAGGATGAAAAAACAGGATACTTATCTTAATAAAAAAATTTAAAGAACCTACAAAATCATACCTTTTCTTGACTTCATCTGAGATCTGAGTTTGGAGGGTTCCTAAAATTCTACTATAAAAGTTCTTGATATATTCATTAATGATTTCTCATACTACTCAAGTCAATGGATATCTTTTTAAATCTCTTTAAAATCTTTTCTGAAAACATTTTTCTCTCCGTTTAATTAAAATAAAATCTCCTTTTAGTATTTTTATCTCTTCTGGCACTTAAATTTAGATTTCTCTAGGTTTATTTGGGGATCTCTTTCCTTTTTTATTATATACAGTCTTCTTAAGTGGGGAGGAACTTGTAACAACCAGCACATGGATCTTGGCAGACCCAATTCATACTTGCAACACCAAGTAATACTCCCTACCAGAGGTTTAACTCATTTGCAAAACCAAGTTATGGGCACACTCTGACCAGGGAACATGGTGGGATACAAAGCTGCCTGATTTGGATCCTTGAACAAGGAGTTTTGCCAGCCCTGGAACTAGATTTTCCCATGCCCAGGCAAGGAGTCCAATCACAGCCCCATCCACTGTGGAAAGGGCTTCCAGTCCCATCTGACCAGAAACATTGGCAACAACTGCTAGAAGCAGTATAATCCAGTGGGACTTGAGCTGAGAGGCAGGTGGGCAGAGCTGGTCACCTCCAAAACGAAGTCACTACTGGGCATGGACCATTCCTGTTCTATACATAGCGGGAGGATTAATTCATAGCCCAAGCTAAGGGTAATTCCAGACTCATCGAACCAGAAAGCCCATTTAGAAAATTGAGAGTAGCCGAAATGGCCCCTCCCACTCCTGCCCACAGCTAGGAGACAAATGGCAGCCTCACGTACTGTGAAGAGTGTCTTCCAGCACCATCACACTGGAAAGTCTGGCAAGAATTCCTGTAAGATACGAGACCCTGACAGCACTTGAGCTGAGAGGCAAGAAAGCAAAGCTGATAGTCTGCAGAGGAAAGCCTGTGGCCATGTTTGATTAGGGAACTTGCAGTATGGGTCGACTTGAGGTAAAACAACAAAGAGCTTGACCAGGTTTAGGGCTAATTGTCTTTACCTTAGATGAGGAAATTCAATTTGTAGCCTGCTCACCATGAATACAGTCTTCAGTCTATCTGACCATGGAATGTAACCAGAGCACACAGGAAGCTGCATAATCTACTCACAAAATTAAGTACAGTGGCACTTAAACAGAGAGCACAGGCCATGGTGTCCCTCATTTGCAAAAGAAAACTGGTGGGCTCACCTGACTGAGGGAATTCAGTGTACACTCTGGTTTAATTTGGGTCCAAAGACAGTGAGCTATACAGGCCCTGGGTCTCATCCTAATGCCCCGACAGAGCAGGGAAGCTAATTCATAGTCCAAGCTACTACTGCATAAAATAGTACCTAGTCCTAAACCATGGACTTGAACAACACTATAGGCCAAATGGACATATGCAGAACATTATATCAAACAGCAGCAAAAGGAAGGGATAAAGTACATAGGTTCTCAAGTGTACTCAGAATAAAGGTTCTCAAGTACACAGGGAATATTTTCTAGAACAGACCATATGTTAGGCCATGAAACAAAGTTTTAGCAAATTCAAGAGACTGAAATCATACCAAGTATCTTTGACACAATGGCATAAAGCAATAAATCAATAACAAGAAGAAATACAGAAAATTCATAAACATACAGAAATTAGACAACACTCTCCTGAACAGCAAATGGATCAAAAAAGAAATTAAAGGGGAAATGAAAAAGTTTCTTGAAACAAACAAAAATGGAAACACAATGTCCAGAATCTATAAGGTGCAGTGAAAGAAATTCCTTTTTTTTAAATTTTTTATTTTTTTATAAACATGTATTTTTATCCCCAGGGGTACAGGTCTGTGAATCGCCAGGTTTACATACTTCACAGCACTCACCAAAGCACATACCCTCACCAATGTCCATAACCCCACCCCCCCTTCTCCCAACCCCCCTCCCCCCAGCAACCCTCAGTTTGTTTTGTAAGATTAAGAGTCACTTATGGTTTGTCTCCCTCCCAATCCCATCTTGTTTCATTGATTCTCCTCCTACCCACTTAAGCCCCCATGTTGCATCACCACTTCCTTATATCAGGGAGATCATATGATAGTTCTCTTTCTCTGATTGACTTATTTCGCTCAGCATGATAAAGGACTAGTGTCCAAAATCTATAAAGAACTTAGCAAACTCAACACCCAAAGAACAAATAATCCAATCAAGAAATTCTAAGAAGAAAGTTCATAGCAATAAACTCCTACATTAAGGAGTGAGACAGATACCAAATAAACAACCTAAGTTTATTCATTAAAGAACTAGAAAAAGAACAAAGAACAAAGTCGAAAGAACAAAGAAAATAACAAAAATTAGATGAGAAATAAATAAAATATAGAACAGAAAAACAATAGAAAAGAATAATAAAACAAAGAGTTAGTTGTTTGAAAAGACAAACAAAATTAACAAGCCCTTCATTACAATAATAAAAGAGAGAGAGAGAGAGAGAGAAAAGACCTAAATCAGCAAAAGTATCAGTTAAAAGTTAGTATTATAACTGATACCATGGAAAGTTGAAGAATCTCAGAAGGATACTACAAACAACTGAATGCCAACAAACTGAACCACCTTAAAGAAATGGAGGGAAAAAAATCTTAGAAGCACACAATTTATAAAACTGTATCTAGAAAAAAACAGAAAACCTGAATAGACCAATTACTAGTAAGAAGATTGCATCAGAAATCAAACATCACCCAACAAAGAAAAACCTAGATGACTTTGCTGGTGAATTCTGCCAAACATTTTAAAAAGAATTAATACAAATCCTTCTCAAATTCTTGCTAAAATTGAACAGAAGAGAACAATCCCAAACTCATTTTGTGAAGATAGCATGATCCTGATACCAAAGCCAGAGAAGAAACTACTAGAAAAGAAAATGATGGGCCAATATCATGAATGAATATAGATGCAAAAATTCTCAATTAAATACCAGAAAACTGAATTAAGCAGCACATCAAAAGGATCATTTGCCATGACCAAGTGGGATTATCTCTGGGATGCAAGAATGTTTCAACACACACAAACCAATGTGACACATCACATTAATAGAATGAAAGTAAAAAATCATATGATCATCTTTATAGATACAATAAAGTATTTTGACAAAATTCAACATCCATTTATTTTTTTAAAAAATAATAAATTAAGCATAGGGAGAAAAGTATCAAAATAATAAAGGCAACATATGACAAGCCCACAGCTATTCTCATACTCGATTCTGAAAGGTTGAAAGATTTTCCTTTTATATCAGAAATAAATCAGGGGTGATGACTTTCATAATTTCTATTCAAATAGTACTAAAAGTCCTAGCTAGAGCAATCAGAGAAGACAATAAATAAAAGGTATCAGAATTTGAAAGCAAAAAGTAAAATTGTCTACACTTGCAAATAACAACATATTATACTAAAAAATCCTGCAGACAACTAAAATACTGTTTGATTTAATCAATAAATTTAGTATAGTTGCAGGATACAAAATTAACAGAAATAGTCTATATACTAACAACAAATCTTCTATATACTAACAACAAATTTTCTAAAAGAGAAACAATGAATAGATCTGATTTATTAATAGCATCAAAAGCAATAAAATACTTAAGAATACATTTAGCTAAGGAGGTAAAAATATCTACCCTGAAAACTTATTAAGACATTGTTTAAAGAAATAAAAAAAGACACAAATAAATGAAAAGGTATCCTGTATCCAATGGTTGGAAGAATTAATATTATTAAAATGTCAATATTACCTTAAGCCATCTATAGATTCAATGCAATCCCATCAAGATTCTAACAGCAATTATTAAAGATGTACACTCAAAGTGTACTTGAAGAGAGCACAGGCAGTAATGTCTCTGACAATGGCTGTAGCAAGATTTTTCTAGATGTGTCTTCTAAGGGAAGGGAAACAAAAGCAAAAATAAACTTGAGACTAAATTAAAATTAAAAGCTACTGCATAGCAAAGGAAACCATCAACTAAACTAAAAGAGAACCTACTGATTGGAGAATGACATATCCAATAAAGAGCATACAAAATATATAAAGAAATTATACAATTCAATACAAAAAATTCCAATTTAAAAATGGGCAGAAGACAGGAACAGACATTTTCCCAAAGACATATAGATAGCCAACAGGCATGTGAAAAGATGCTCAATATCACTAGTTATCAGGGAAATGCAAATCAAAACCACACCAGGTATCCCCTCACACCTGTCAGAGTGACTAAAATAAAAAACTCAAGAGATAACTAGCGTTACCTAGGATGTAGAGAAAGAGGAACCCTTGTATGCTCTTGGTAGGAATGCAAACTGGTACAGCAACTGTGGTTCCTCAAAAATTTAAGAATAGAATTACCATATGATACAATAATTCTACTCCTGGGTATCTCCCCAAGGAAAACAAAATGATGGAAGTAGCTTATATGTCCATTGATAGATGAATGGATAAAGAAGATATGGTATCCATTTACCTATTAGTCAGTCATAAAAAAGAATTAAATCTTGTCATTTGCAACAACATGTATGGATCTAGAGGGTATAATGCTAAGTGAAGTCCATCAAAGACAAATACCATATGATTTCACTTACATGTGTTAAGAAACAAGGCAAATGAACAAAGGAAAAAATAAACAAACTCTCAAAACATAACAAAACAAAACAAGACAAAAGACTTTTAACTATAGAGAACAAACTGGTAGTTAGCAGAGGGTAAGTCAGTGGGGGAATGGGTATAATAGATGATAGTATGCTTAACATGATGAGCTAGGAGTAATGTAATAATAGCAGAAAAACTAAATAACCCAATTAAAAAATGGGCAAAAGACCTGAATAGGCATTTCTCCAAAGAAGATATAGGAAGGATAATAGGTACTAAAAAATGCTCAACTTCACTAGCCATTACAATATTGCAAATTAAAACCACAATAGAGTATCACCTCATACCTGTGTGAATGTCCATCATCAAAACACAAGAGATGATAAATACTGGTATGGATGTAGAGAAAATGTAACTCTTGTGCATTGTTAGTAGGATTGTAAATTAGTATGGCCACTATGGAAAATAGTATGGAGGGTTCTCAAAAAACTAAAAATTAAACTACCGTATGATATAGCAATTTGACTTCTGGGATTATATCCAAAGGAAATAAAAACACTAACTTGAAAACATATCTGCACCAGAAGTTCTAAGATTATTATTATATATAATAACCGAGACATGAAAGCAACCTAAATGTACACTTATGAATGAATAGATAAAGTTGTGAAACACTCATACACACACATACACACAATGGAGAATAAACCATAAGAAAAACAAGGAAATTCTACAATTTGCAAGATTAATTGATGAACCTTGAAAGCAGTATACTAAATTAAATAAGTCGTACAGAAAGAAAGAAAAATTCTTTATAGTATCTGATCTAAAAACAAAATGAAACAAGGGCACCTGGTTGGCTTAGTCAGTTGAGTGGACAACTCTTGATCTCGGCTCAGGTTTTGATCTCAGGGTCCTGGGTTTGAGCCCAACATTGGGCTCCCTGCACAGCATGGAGCTCACTTCAAATAACAAATGAACAAAAAACAAACAAAGGCTCATAGAAAGAGATCAAACTTATAGTTACCAAAAGTAGATGGCATGAGGCGGAGCAATTGGAGAAAGTCTAACAGCACAAACCTTGAGTTTTAAATAAGTACTTGGGATGTAACATACATGATGATTATAGCTAACTTGTTCTATGAAAGTTAAGATACTAAATCCCAAGTTCTCACCATAAGGAACTTTTTCTTTTTTTCTTTCTTTCTTTTTAAATTGTATCTATATGAGAAGATGAATGTTAGCTGAACTTATTAAGGTAATCATTACACTATACATCTAAGTCAAAGCATCTTGCTGTATGCCTTAAACTTACAATGATTTATGGCAATTATGTATCAATATAACTGAAAAAAGTAAATTGTAACATATTTACCATAGTACACTTATTATTTTCAGTAAATTTCTACTTATGTCTCTGTATCCAGTTTCCTTCCTCCTTTTATGTAAGTTGACTTATAATTCATAAACAATAAATCAATCTTAAATGTACAGTTTAATGATTTTGCTTCCTCTTGAATTTATATAAATGGAGTCATACTTCTTTGCTGATCATAATAGCTGCTGTGTAATAGTACATATATATATTTATGAATTTACTACATTATGGTTATTTATTCACCTGAGAAGACATTCTTTTGCTTCTGTTCTTTTGGTTACTAGGAATAAGACTTCTGTTATTTATTCTCATAGAAGTCTCCTATTTAGGGTGCATGCTTTCACTTTTCATTTCATTCCTGAATCAAAGTATGATTTTTAACTGGAAAAAAAAAAACCCTGTTAAAATACTTTCCAAAGTAGTTTTCCCACTTTACAGTCTCATTAACATTATATGAAAGTGTCCCAACTACTCCATATTTTGGTGATCCTTGTATCCTTACTATTGTCTCTTTTTCTTTTAAATTTTAACCATTGTTATGGGTATGTAGCAATAATACATATCATTTTTGGTGAAATTCTGTTGAAACTCTTTGATATTTTAAAATTCAAGTTGCCCTTTTATTATTGGATTTAAAGTATCCTTTAAATATTTTAGATATTTTTATAAAAAAATGTTGCAAATATTATCTCCCAACATGTGCTTGATTTTTTTTTTTTTAAAGATTATTTATTTATTTATTTGACAGACAGAGATCACAAGTAGGCAGAGAGGCAGGCAGAGAGGAGGAAGCAGGCTCCCCGCAGAGCAGAGAGCCTGACGCGGGGCTCGATCCCAGGACCTGAGATCATGACCCGAGCCGAAGGCAGCGGCTCAACCCACTGAGCCACCCAGGCGCCCCTGTGCTTGATATTTTTAAGTGATTTTTCAAATTCCAGAATTTTAAGTTCACTTTAACCACTTTTTTATGATCACTATCCTCTTTGTGCTGTAAAAAAGTTTTGTCTAACCCAAGTTATCATAGATCATGTAGTATCATAGATCATGTACAATAGATCACTCTCGATTCCACAGTTTTTAAAGTTTTGGCTTTTATGTTTGGGTCTATAATCCATTTCAAATTAATATTTTTAATTGATGTTAATTTTGGTCTGAGATCGGTATTGAGATTTTTTATTTTTTTTAACTTCTATTGGAATATCTAGTTGTCATAAGCCATATGTTGAAAATTTTCATTTTTCATTTTATTAAATTGGTAGTTTGGTTTAAATAAATTGAGTATATACATATACGTATGTATGTATTTCTGGACATTATTCTGTTACATTGAAATATTTTTTTTAGTTGTAAGCCAATGCAGGTATTTTGATTAACATAACGTTATAATTTTTTAAATGAAAATGGCTTAACTTTGTGATAGTCCATTGCTATCTCCAGTTACAATCTGTAAGTGCTTTCATTTGTCAAAAGAAGAAAATAGGTATTAAAATATCTGTCTATTATGTATAGCTGTGCAATCCTCCTAGAGAAGAACATTCATGGTTGCCAGTCACATCTGGCTCTACTCTTGCACACCTCCCTAACCCCAAATTTGGGCTTATGCAGGGCTTTTTTTCCCCTCAACTCATAAAATACCTGAAATTCAGAAAAGTATTTTACACAAATTTTTGATGGTTGGGTTTTTGTTCCTGTGTGAAAATAAGATTGCATTATGTCTATATAAACAATTCTTAGAAGATGACACAATGCAGGGGGTTTTTGAGCTTTTAGATTTTTGCTGTTTTCTATCTCTTCATTATGCTTTTAAAAAAATTCATGTATATTTCATACACTTGTTTTTTCTCTCCCTATGCATAGAGTTTTCTCAGTCTCAAATTTATTTCCCTCTCTGCTTCCACATTCCCCTCCTTCAGGATTATGTTTCTTTGAAATTACTTTACTATTCTTTTTGTCTTTCATGTAGAAAGACCCCACAGGTTCCTAAATCTATCATTCATAATACTGATACCAAAATTTCTAATTTACTTCTTCTACTTCTCTCATTCTTAAAATTCGCTTTCTCTCCACTGGGTCCTGATAAGTCTACTAATTAATCTTCCATTATTCAGAATCTTATCTAGCAGTCCTAATTTTCTTATGCTTACTTAGTAAACTCTGGTGTGTAGAAAAGAAGCTGGTTTTTTAGGACTTCCAAATATGCATGAAAATCTCCTGTCACACACCCACTTGTACCAAGCTGTGCTGGTTATATAGCTGTTTTCGCTTCACTTCTAGGGAATATCTGAATATTCCATCCTGTAGTTGCTAGAACCTACAAGCCTACCAATTTCCATTTTCTTTCTCATGAATTCTAAAACAATAAATTTTCACACTCCAAAAAATGGTATCATACTAGGCATCTTAAGTTATTTCCATAGGTTAAATTATGTTTTTTGTTTTACTTGTCACTGAATTATACTCCTTGATGTACTATATGGTGTTTATTTCCATGCCTTAATAGAAATTCTTCATTATTTCCTCAAATATCAGGTATCATACACACACATACCCATACACACAATGGAAACTGTGTTCTTATTTTTCTTGATTATTGCCCTTCATGTTCAGATTGTTGTATTTTTACACACACAGCTTAATCACTGTTTTATACTGTATGGTAAATATCACCTACCTTTTTGAGCTTGTATGATTATACAGGCAATCATTTACCTCTGACATATTTGTTATATAACTCACTCAATTCTGATTTTTGCTTATGACTGATAGTTTTTGTTGTCCTCTGCAAGTTTATGACTTTAATAAATTCATCTGCAGTTACTTTCATTTCTGTCTGATGTATTTTCACTTCTCATTTCACATCTCTCACCCCTTAAAATCTCACTGTTATTGATTTCCTCCTCTTTACTGACACTTTCTCCTTTCTCTGAAATTTTAGAATAGAATTAAAACAGCTTTTAGCTGATCGGCTTTTTAAAAACCCAGTATTTTTGAGGCACCTAGGTGTCTCAATCGGTTAAGCATCAGCCTTCGACTCTGGTCATGATGGGAGATCCTGGGATTGAGCCCCACTCGGGGCTCCCTGCTCAGCAGGGAACCTGCTTCTCCCTCTGCTCCTTCCCCTGCTAATGTTCTCTCTTCTCTCTTTCTCTAAAATAAACAAAACCTTTTAAAAAATAAATAAAACCCAGGATTTCCAGCAATGAATTTATTCTATTTTTATTCTTTGTTATTCTTCTCCTACCTTTGATTTCTCTCCTGATGAGCAGGCTTCTATTACCATCTATACACGTCTGTTCTTAAATATGTTCTCTTTTTCTAAACACATATCTTAATATGTCATTTACATATTTTCAGTGTTATTTAAATATATTACTTTCATTAATATTTCGGAGTCAGTGAGAGCAGAATTCAAATACTGCCTCCTATGTAAATTAAAACTGCTGAAACTTTAATAAATTTTTGGCTTCCTAATTGTGTTCTCTTAAAAAGTGAGATAACATCACTTTCACAAGCTGTTGACAGGATACGAGGATTAAATATTTTAATATATATTATGTGCTTAACACAGTATCTAGCATTACTCAGAACTTTAAAAATACCAGTTCTTTTTATTGGTAATATTTTAACTAAATTATTGCATTTTAAAATAAAGACAGTCATAAGAGATTAAAGAACTTAACATTCAATTTTTTAAAAGATTTTATGTATTTATTTATTTGAGAGAGAGAGACTGCATGGGCATGAGCCAGGGAGGGGCAGAGGGTGTGGTAGAGGGACAACCAGGACCCCGTGCTAAGCACAAAGCCCTACTCTGGGCTTGATTTGACCATCCTGATGTCATACTTTGAGCAGAAACTAAAAGTGGGAGGCTTAACCAACTGAGCCACCCAGCCCCAAAGAACTTAACTAACGTCCTTCCTAAGAGAGTGAGGGAGACCATAGAAGGTGCAGGCTTCCCCACAGAGCAGTAGCCCTATGCAGGCTTGGATCCCAGGACCCTGGGTTCATGACCTGAGCCGAAGGCAGATGCTTAACCGACTGAGATGCCCAGACACCCTAGAAATTAACATTCTTGAAAGGAAGAATGGGCATAAAATTATCCACATAATTTTACTTTTAAAATGTATTTTATAATTAATTATTACTGAAATAATACATGCATATAATACTTTAATATTAAAGTAGCCAAACAAGTGGTTGATGAAAAGTAAAAATAATCCTTTCTTTTTTTTGTTAATAACTTTTTATTCAAATTCTAGTTAGTTAACATACAATGTATTATTGGTGTCAGGGGTAGAATTTAGTGATTCATCACTTACATATAATACCCATGCTGATCACAAGCATCCTCCTTAATGCCCATCCCCATTTAGCCCATCCCCCACCACCTCCCCTCCAGCAACCCTCAGTTTTTCTCTATAGTTAAGAGTCTTTTATGGTTTGCGTCCCACTCTTTTTTTTCCCCCTTTTTTCTATGTTTATCTGTTTTGTTTCTTAAATTCCACATATGAGTGAAATTGTACAGTAATTGTGTCTCTCTGACTTATTTCACTTAGCATAATATACTCTAGCTCTATCCATGTCATTGCAAATGGCAAGATTTTATTCTTTTTGATGGCTGTGTAATATTCCTGCATGTGCATGCATGTGTATGCATGTACACCACATCTTCTTTATTCACTCATCAGTTGATGGATGTTTGGCTTTTATCATAATTTGGCTATTGTTGATAAACTACTATAAATATCAGGATACATGTGCCCTCTGAATCAGTATTTTTGTACCCTTTGGGTAAATACCTAGTAATTCAATTTCTGGGTCATAGGGTAGCTCTATTTTTAACTTTTTGAGGAACCTCCATACTGTTTTCCAGAGTGGCTGTACCAGTTTGCATTCCCACCAGCAGAGTAAGAGGATTCTCCTTCCTCTGCATCCTCACCAGCAACTGTTGTTTCTCGTGTTGTTCATTTTCACCATTAGTTTATTCTATCCTGGTTCCCTTCATGACAGGAATAACTCATCAGTTTCTTTTGTGTCTCATCAGAGATCCTCTCTGTGTTCATAAATATCCATAGTATTCACTTTTATGTCTCAGGTAACCAATTATATACACAACAGTATATTCTTTATCTCACATATTATTTATATGTGTGAGTTATCTATGTTGATATATTTGACAGTGTCTGTGTTATATATGTTAATATATTTGACAGCTCTGCTCTTCAGACATAAGTGCACATATTTCCAGATAATCCTATGGACATACCTTGCTAACGTACTATTGGAAAATGTCTTGGGGGTCAAGATACAGTCCTAGGTTCTATTAACACTTTCATAGGCATATTTTTTAGAAGATTTTGAGAAACAAGTTTAATTTTAACCATATTAGTAAATACTAATCAGTAAACAGTAAATATGACAAGACAAAAAATGAGGTATGCTGCACAAGCCAACATAAGGCAAAATATTTATTATTTTCACAAGAAATACTAGAAAATTATAATGAAGTAACACACAGAAGCACCCCTTGAAAAAACAAACAGCAAATAGAAAATTAAAAAGTAACAGATTTCAGAGAGTGATATTAGTTCAGTCCTACTTTCACCAGTGCTTCTAAATATCATGCAAATTGCTCGTAATATCACTTTTTGTAGTAGTAAATCTGGCAATTATTTGAATCTTCAGAAACAGTAAAATATATAAAGCATAACATATTTATATTACAGATACCATAGAACCATTTAAGAATGAATTAGATCTTACATAATAACAAAAGAAAGGGATACCAAAAAAAGATAACACTTTTGAAAAAAGAAATTAGGTAGATATACAGATAGGTAATGTATAATAATAATACACATCTATCTCGGTGCATTTATAGAAAAATACTGAAAAGACTACACTTTCAAACTATGAACATTTGCCATCTGGATACAATGGGAAGTGAGTGTGGGAGTGTGAGATAGCATTGATTTTAATTTATGAACTACTTAGATTTTGAGTATTATAACTTCTATAAAAGCTACATTTTGAGTTTTTCTCATACTATTTCATTCCTCTCTTCATGCTATTAAATATAATTATGAATTTTATAGCTCTTTTCTGTTGCATAAAATTTCTAGAAATGACAGACTCCATTTTGAAACTGCATTTTCCTTTCTAACTAATAAACTCTTGAACTGGGCCAGAAGCAGCAATTGTTTTATAATCAGTTACTCATAAAATTCAACAGAAAAACTGGCATTCGGACCATAAAACTATTGGTATGAACTTTATGAAGACAGAATAACTAATGCATAATACCAAGAATAGTTTTTTATGATAGCATCAATTAACTGTTGTAGGCTCCTTTTTCCCTCTTCTCTATCAAAATCACATAATTACCCCTCTATCTCCTTCTCACAAAAAAACCCTTGCTTTCTCCCCAAGAGTGGGACAGTTTTCTGGTTGCTATCTAAATCTGTGCTCCCGAAACTGTGATTCTTTGATCTGAAATACATACTGATCTGCCTCTCATTGTGGCTCTTATTTTTGGGGGCTGACACTGTACAATGACATTTTCACCTTTTTCCTCCTCAAGCATCCTTCATCCCTTATCAGGTTCAATTACATGATTTGAGCTGATAATTACCTCATATTTCACCATGAAAAGAGAAGCTATGAGATAGAAACGTTTTTATCTTTTTTGACTAAGACTATGAACATACTAATGTCTGCTTTTTTTTCTTTCTTCTCCATTATTTATCTTTTCAATGATCAGTTCATTCCTCCAGGTGAGCTGAATTCTCTTACCTTATCAAGAATTTATACCTTCATTATCCTTTCTTGATCCTTTATCAAAATCTCATCCTCTTAAAAACAACTTATTTTAACATAGAAAAATGCAAAATTAATGCACTCCTTTAAAAATTGCAGAGGTGGCTCAGTGGGTTGAACATCTGGTTTTGGATTTCAGCTCAGGTCATGATCTCAGGGTCCTAGATGGAGCCCTGCTTGTTGGGTTCCATGTTCAGCAGAGAGTCTACTCCTCTCCCTATGCCCCTCTCCCAACCCACATGTGCATTCTCCTCTCTCTCTAAAATAAATAAAAAAATAAATATATTTTTTAATGGAAAAAGAAGTCTCCTCTAAAGTCCAATAATATTTTACTAGACATTTCTTGTTGTTTTTCTCTTTAGAATCCATTTTCTTAGACAGCTAAAGCACCTTTTCAACATGATATGTATCTTCTTTATGGAAAATTTTTACCTATCTCCAAAAAAATAGCTGGGAAAGAATGTTGCTATCTCTCTAGCTTCCTCATTCTCTCACACAAACTCTTTCCTTTTCTACTCTCTAGTGTCTTCCTATAAATGTTATGCCAATTATTTCTCCTATATAGATTTAAAGAATTGGATTTCTCTAGACCAGTTATTCACAAGAGTTTCCTGTTGAGGTGAGGATGGCTCAGATAAGTCTTCAAATCTAGCTTCATTTTTTTTTCCCCATGTCAGTCTGTCCTTCTGTTTTCTCACTGACATATCCTTTCATTAATATATGGCATACCTGAAAGGCCATACCTCTTATATTTCTAAGAGGTTGCCAGATTTACAGTGTTCTACTGCCAGCTATAAGCAACTTCAGTTTCTTCAAAATGCAGTCTAAGTGGCAAAGACCTTGCCTTCCAAAGCAATAATACATATTTTTTCAGGTGGTGTGTTTTTTGCTAGTGTTTTTCTCCTCTGGGCTCCCCTAAGCACTTTTTTACTTGCTCTCTTCAGGTTCTACAATTTTCATATATTATTTGATCCTAGCCCTAATCATAGCAATTTCCATTCAGAGTGGTTTCTTCTTAGAGAAAACTGTTCCAAAGATCTGACATCATTAGACCCCTGTGTATGGTCATGCTTTTTTACTGTGTTATTGCAAGTTCTTGTGGGACTTGATAAATACTCTGATTACCTGAATTGCTATGGAGAATATTTATATATAAATTATAATCTGAGGTCTCCTCATACTCCCAGTTTTCCTAAGAAAAAAATATATGTTTTCTTTTTTGTGTTGGATTGTTTCCAAGAAAAGAAAGGTGACTTGGAACTCATTGTCCACTGTTTCTACTGGTAATACATTAATAGGTATTTGAACTCAATCCTGCATGAGGACAGGCCGGCTCTTATAAATCCTTGCGGAAAACTTTTCCCACCTAAAGAATGAGCCAAGACTAATTTTTTGCCTTTTTTTTTTTTTTTAAATGATGGATGGTTTCTAGTTTTTCTTTATATCCAGTGTTCTAGTTTTTTTCTGGGATTTTAGTTCCAACCTTTCTCTTTCAATATATCAAGTTAATGAACCCTGTCTCTACTATTCATGAAAATCAAAATTGCTCAGATATAGTGTAGGCTCTAAGACAACTATAATTTTTGCAATAGCAAATCACTCTGTTTCAACTTTGCCTTTATTTTTGACCCCTAATGATAAAGATGACTCTACCTTTCTTCAAGTTTATTCTTTTGTCTAACTGAGATATAACCAACATGTAACATTGTTTCTGACATACAACATAATATGATATTTGTATATATTGTGAAATGATCACCATGGTTATCCTTTTTTTAAATGTTGATTTTTTCAGCTTTCTAAGCATTTTGCAGCAATTAGTCTTAATATGTAATTCTCGATATTACCCAAATTACAATCTCCAAATTCTTTCTAGCTATTTCAATCTGGATTCAATTTCAATCACTGGAAAAGTAACATTGTATTTTTCACAATCATTAATGACTTCCATTTATCAAATCAAATATATAAACTTAAATCTTTCCCATCTTCTTAATTGTAACTTTCCTGTATTATAGCTTTTATGGGAAACAAATAAACAAAAAATCCTTAAGACTTCCCTAATACATTGATGGTCGATCTCAGTTTTACCAGGAAAATCTCCTATCTAAAATTTTTAGGGATAAAATGGTAAACTTCTTTATTATCTCTCTGCATATGGTCTCTGAAGGTAATTACTTCATTCTCTTGGATTTAAATGAGTATAAATACTTATTTTAATGCATTTGCTATATTTTATCAGATTGCTGGAAATAATATACATATTGTATAGTAGGGAATTGATATTTTAATAATAATTTTTTAAGTTTATTTATTTATTTTATAGAGAAGGAGATAAAGAGGAGGGGCAAAGGGAGAGGCCAGACATGGGCTCAATCTCAGGACTCTGAGATCATGACCTGAGCCAAAACCAAAAGTCAGACACTCAACCGACTAAGCCACCCAGATGCCCCATTTTAATAATAAAATTTTAAAACCAATAAATGTCATTTTTACATCCTGCATGTAACCTTTGCACCTTTAGTATGAGAACCTATAAAATATATTATTACTTACATTAAGTCTTCAGAGTGTATTATACATTTCTTATTGTACGAAACAACAGAGAAATACTCCAATATGATAATCTTTTTATCTTAGTTATCAGAAAATATATAAACAATTCTATTGCTTCATCATTTTATGTGTTCAAATAGGGTCTTAACAAGAGTATTTATGCTTCTTCCTTAGGCATTCTGTTTCATTTATATAAATGAGTAAACTTACTCTTCCATTACTAACACAGTCTTAAATACTTTCAAATAGGAAAGGGAAACTTTGAACTAAGGTAAAAACAATACTAGCTAACGTATGTTTGTGCCCCTGTTATACTGCCTATTAAATAACTCAAAATATCTAAAACAAGTATATCTGAACATATCTGAATATATTTGAAATATGAATCAATTTTATAAAGGTTACACTGATCTTAAGTTGTTTAAAGGTATTTTTTTTAAGATTTTATTTATTTATTTGACAGACAGAGATCACAAGTAGGCAGAGAGGCAGGCAAAGAGAGAGAAGGAAGCAGGCTCCCCACAGAGCAGAGAACCAGATGTGGGGTTCAATACCAGAACCCTGGGATCATGTCTTGAGCCAAAGGCAGAGGCTTTAACCCACTGAGCCACCCAGGTGCCCCTCTAAATTTGTTTAAAAGTAATGTGTGAGTACAATGAAATAAAACCCAGTAATTTACTTAAGTGTAAGTGAATTATAGTTAATAAAAGTGGCTTAGTTAGCTTATCTGACTGCTGTAATGTATCTCTCTGACACTTCTCCAAATTCAGCAGTCATGTAAATATTTAAACAGAAGAAACTCAAAAGTGCCACAATTTCAAGTTCTAGAATTTACCCACACATTACATCATTGCCAGGACCCCTGAATCACAATCAGTTCTCATATGAGAAAGAAGTCTATAAAAGGACTTTCAGGGGTTACCTAAGCTCCAGAAGAGCAAATTTAGAAGGGAGTAGTTAAAAAACAAATTTCTTTCGAAAACAACAACAACAGCAACAAAAACCCAGCAGACAGGTAGAATGAGACTAACTACTAGAGTAACATGCTACCATCTCTCTTGCCCTTTCTGCATCCATCATCCTTCACTTTCTATTTAAATTTAGGCAGGTGTATTGAACATGAATCACAGCAAACTCAGGTAGACAAGATATACAGTGTTATTTTTTATAACTCAACTTGATTTCTGACTATGAGTCTACATTCTTCAAGGCTGACAAGAAAAAATAAAAAGTCAACTTTTACTAGATTTATGCTTCCTTGCTTCTGGGATTTTGCCATTCTTATGGTGTCCTTTGCAATTTCAATTCTTAAATAGTAGTGTGGAACAGGTTGCTAATCTTCATTTTTAAGCATTTATCTTTTCTGGTTCAATTGTCCTCTAATGTTTTTGCCCTATGCTTCAGGCACAGAATCTTCACTTTGTAACTTTGCATACGGTCCTATATGCTTGGGCACAACCCAGTTATTCGTCACAAGGGTTTTTCTGCCTGAATGGCAATTTGAATAGTTACCAAGACGAAAAGAAAAATAGTAACACAATAATACCTACTATGCATATTAGTATCTTGCTCATAATGAAACTAACATAATCTAAGAAAAATGCTTAAAAATACTTCAAAATAGGTGGATGCCAAACTGAACTCTCTTGCATATTCTGCCAACTCCACTGCATTTCTGGAGCTCTTATTCAGCTGCTCACTTTAACCAAAATGGACTCTAATCAGTGATTTCCACAATTTTTTACTTTTACATATTGAACTGATTTTTTGAATTGATTTTTTAAAATATTTGAATGAAAATGCCAATATTTAAAAAGTCAAATAAGTACAAAATTTGTGTATATGGTAAAAAGCAACAGAATCCTTTTTTTTTTTTTTTTTCCTACACTAACTCCAAATCCTACTGTCCTGATGTAGTATTTCTTAGTCTCTTTGCTTTGTCTGGTACTTTTGCCCAATTTCTAACATGTTTATGCAGTTCTTTGATGGATTTAGTACTCCATACCACTCTCTTTCTCCTCTCCTCCCTTCCTTTCAATTTATTTACACCATTCCTATCATTTATCTTAGTGGATAGAGTTTAGGCTATTGGGTTTAAAGTCTATCTGTCATGTGTTTACAAGCTCAGGTAGAAGAGGGACTTGGCGGTATCAAATGATACCCTCACTATGCAACTGAATTTCTGTTCCATTTCTCATTTCTCCTTTTAATGTCTGCAATGTTCTGAGCTTCTTTATGGTTCAATAAAGATTAGTTATCTTTTTTTGAGAACTTCTCCTCATATGCTCTAGGCTAGGGCTTCCTCTTCTCTGCTCCATCTAGTTTATTTTTCTTTAGATTTTATTTATTTATTTGACAGAGATCACGAGTAGGCAGAGAGGCAGGCAGAGAGAGAGAGGAGGAAGCAGGCTCCTGCTGAGCAGACAGCCCGATGCGGGACTCGATCCCAGGACCCTGAGATCATGACCTGAGCCGAAGGCAGCGGCTTAACCCACTGAGCCACCCAGGCGCCCCATCTAATTTATTTTTCTAGAATCTTTACCTTCCTACACATTTCCTCCTCTTCTTTTTTTTAGAAATCTTCATTCTCCTGATAGACTCTCTCATTCTTGCTTTTTGCTCATTTTTATGAACACTAATGAAACAAGATATAAAAACAACTAGCACAAACAAAAATAAATAATAAACAACTTTCATAATCATAATTTTAATGAGTTATCTAGAAAAAGATTATAAAAAAGTTTTTATTAATGTGCCTTTTGAACAGCAGTAACTCTTTAAAGGTCTCTTTAGCCAACTCCATTACACTTTCTATACCCTCCCCTCCATCGTAATTGAAAATGTTGCCATTTTATATGGCTTAAAACATAAGAATCCTTGCTATTTTATAATTATATCTCTATTGCTATAATTCTTCATAATGATTCAATGTGGAGTTATGTGGTTCAATAAAGCTACTGTCCAGAAACAAATTTTAAAAATTATAATGAAAAGCAATTTTCATTTTGAAAATTATTTTATTTTATAAAATAATTTATTTTAAAATTATAAAATATTTATAATATTTATATAAATGAATTATATATTTAAATAAATATATTTATATAAATAAATTATATATTATATAAATATATTTATATTTATATAAATAAATTATATTTATATAAATATATTTATATTTATATAAATAAATTATAAAATATTTATAATATTTATTATAAAATATTTATTTTATGAAAATAAAATAAAATTTTAAAAATAATGCACTCAGTTAACAATTTCTAGTCTAGGTTATAATTCAAGTAGTATTATGCTCCATATCCTTCTAGACTACATTGTACAGGATTCCTAATTATTGCCATCTTTTTCACAGAAAAAGGTGGGTTTGGACTGTACATTTTTCTGTTTTGTTTTTGTTTTTGTTTTGTTTTCTTTTAAAGATTTTATTTATTTATTTGAGAGAGAGAATGAGAGATAGCATAAGAGGGAAGAAGGTCAGAGGGAGAAGCAGACTCTCCACAATGCTGGGAGCCTGACATGGGACTCGATCCCAGGACTCTGGGATCATGACCTGAGCTGAAAGCAGCCGCTCAATCAACTGAGCCACCCAGGGCCCCATTTTTCTATTTTTAAGCAGGGCTATTTCACATCTACACTTACGGTTTCCTTTGGAAAATAAGAAACTCTGAAGATTCTGGACATGCTTTTTCCCTTCAATATTGATCACAATAAATTGGAGTTCAGTAGTTATGGATGTCATAGTTCCCACATCTACTTTTCAACTCAAGTTTCAAAGGGTTCCACTTAATGTTATAGTTGGTTCCTAGAACCATTTTAAGTTATTATACTCTGAAACACATCCACACACATACATATGCACATGTACATTTATACGTATGTGTATGTATAAATGCCACACATGTATTAAAACAAAAAGAAAAAATATTAATTTGGTAGTGCTGAATATGTCCAAATGTATTTTTATTGACAGTATTTTGGTAGCTTAGCATTTTATCCATCTTTTTTGATTAAGGATTAGATACTGTTAAATGATGGATAATAAGGGGACCATCAGATAAGTCAGTCATGTCTGAAATCCTAACCTGATCCATAAAACTGTAAACACTGTCTGCTGTTCTTCTGCTGAACAATATACATGGGTTCTCCTGCATATTTCCCTTCACAGTATAGCTAATCTTAACATAAGAGAAGTACAGACATGTACTACCAACTCATTAGCCTCAGCTAACCTAGCTTCAGAGAGAATTAAAAATGCAGATTACCACAAAAGATACTCTGTGCTCCCTAGCAAACTGATTGGAAATGTCCTATTGAGGTGACTATAACAAGTATTTTCCATGAAGATTTTTTTAAAAAAATAATCAATAATTAAATTCAATTCTTAAAACTACAAAAATAAAAATCTGTATGTATTTAGGATTTAGACATATATGTCCGCTATTTAATTTTTTGTTGCATCATTTTTTTACTTATCCTTTGTGACTATGTTTTTAAAAATTCTAGAAAAGTAATTTACAAATTGTGTAGCCAGGGCGCCTGGGTGGCTCAGTGGGTTAAAGCCTCTGCCTTCGGCTCAGGTCATGATCTCAGGGTCCTGGGATCGAGCCCCACATCGGGCTCTCTGCTCAGCAGGGAGCCTGCTTCCTCCTCTCTCTCTGCCTGCCTCTCTGCCTATTGTGATCTCTGTCTGTCAAATAAATAAAATGTTTAAAAAAAAAAAAAAAAAAAAAAAAAAAAAACAAATTGTGTAGCCAATAAATGTATTATGTTATAGCTCTTTTAAATTAATGAAATAGAATGGAATAAAATACAATCACCAACACATCAAATGGCTTCTTAGCAAGAAGTGTGTATACTGCAATAAATGGGTCATGATATAAAATGTATTTCTAACTGCACATAATAAAAATTTTGGTTTGTAAAGTTAAAAAATGCAAGATTTTATTTTAGAAATCTATGTTTATGTATTTAAATACTTCAAAAGGAACGTGATTTTTGCTGTCAGAGGTTTTCTTTCACCCTCTGACGGCAAACATGACATTAGGCCTCCTAAATCAGGACACATAGCACCTTTGCTTTTTTTTTTTTCTTTTCCCCTTTTCTTTCCTTCTTTCTTTAGAGTTTGTCACTCCATAATTAATTTGTTAATTTAAAATATGAGTAAATATACCTAAACTATGCTACAATCTTCCTTTAAAAAAGATTTATTTTTAAAGATCTTGAAGTTAACTGACTCCCTAAAAATCCAATTTAAGCACATGCCCTATTTTACAATTATCAGAAGGTATAAGAAATAGAAGTAGATATAAGAATTTATCTTTTTGAATTCCTAGTTTATCTTTTTTGTAGATGTTGAATGTAATTCCTTCTTTGATGGGATCTTGCCTCCCGCACTTATCCCTCCCCCATCTCAATCCTCACCATCAGAACTACTTCCAGAAATGTAAACAGATTGGTGGCAACTAATATAAATCTAGGCACTCAGTTGACATTCCATAAATATTTCTTGATGATTATAACTTTGTCTTGACCAGACTGCTCAGATAATTGCTTTAAATCTCCTGTGGCAATTTAGTTACACTGTGTGGAATCTGGCATGTCAATTAGAAATACCCTACCCAAATCTGGATGCAGGCAAATGATGTTTTCATCAAATTAATTTAGATCTTTTTGTAACAACCCATGACAATATTTTGACATTGGAAATAAAGCCAGTACTAAGGATAAAAATATTGAAATATATCATAACTAATTCAAACTATGCCACAAACCCTTATTATGTTATATCTACTACATCTGGAGTATTTTAGGCTTGAGAATATTAAATCAATAGATTCATGATTCCATCTGTCAAAAGTCTGTAAAGCCTAAAAATGCCACCAACTTTGTTATTAAAAGTAGACTTCCAAATCCTATCAATATTAATAAGGAGATAAATGAGTATGCAACGTAAAGTCACATATAATTCAATTTTCCTTAAGTGAATTTTTTCTTTCTTTAAACATAAATATCATATTTCTTAACCTTAAAATTCTCTCTGTACCTTTTGGAATTTGTGTAACATATAGTATCTGCAACATTAGGGTTTCTTTTCTCTCCCAGAAACATGCATTTACAATCTTTTTTTTTTTTTCTTTGAAAATCCAAAGAGTGTACTCAAATAAATGTAGCTGTACCATCCAGATGGCGAACAGACACATGAAAAAGTGCTCCATATCACTCGGCATCAGGGAAATACAAATCAAAACCATAATGAGATATCACCTCACACCAGTCAGAATGGCTAAAATCAAGAAGTCAGGAAATGACAGATGCTGGCGAGGATGCGGAGAAAGGGGATCCCTCCTACACTGTTGGTGGGAATGCAAGCTGGTGCAGCCACTCTGGAAAACAGCATGGAGGTTCCTCAAAATGTTGAAAATAGAACTGCCCTATGACCCAGCAATTGCACTATTGGGTATTTACCCTAAAGATACAAATGTAGTGATCCAAAGGGACACATGCACCCGAATGTTTATAGCAGCAATGTCCACAATAGCCAAACTATGGAAAGAACCTAGATGTCCATCAACAGATGAATGGATCAAGAAGATGTGGTATATATACACAATGGAATACTATGCAGCCTTCAAAAGAAATGAAATCTTGCCATTTGCGACAACATGGATGGAACTAGAGCGTATCATGCTTAGCGAAATAAGTCAAGCAGAGAAAGACAACTATCATATGATCTCCCTGATATGAGGAAGTGGTGATGCAACATGGAGGCTTAAGTGGGTAGAAGAAGAATAAATGAAACAAGAAGGGATTGGGAGGGAGACAAACCATAAGTGACTCTTAATCTCACAAAACAAACTGAGGGTTGCCTGGGGGAGGGGGTTTGGGAGAAGGGGGTGGGATTATGGACATTGGGGAGGGTATGTGATTTGGTGAGTGCTGTGAAGTGTGTAAACCTGGTGATTCACAGACCTGTACCCCTGGGGATAAAAATATATGTTTATAAAAAATAAAAAATTAAAAAAAAATTAAACAGAACAATATAACAGTAATGTGATGAGATGTACATTAAGTATGACTTTATCTAGACTTAATTTTACTTGCTCTTCTATTATTGTCAAACTTCCAAGTATGGGATAATTTTATAATCCCTTTTTAATGCATAAAGTTCTGTAGATACCATTAATTAAAACATTTTTTTTTAAAGAATCCTCCAGGTGTCCCAACTACCTTACTTGAAAAATTATAAGTAATTTCATGACTTTATTTTCCATCTCAATTGGTATTTTGTTGATAAATGACTGGAGGGAATATCACCTCTGTGAAATATTTTTCCCGACAGAACACACCTTCTCTAGAGGCTAAATTAATTCTGTTATCAAAGCAGCCCAGCCGCTGAGCAGGAATATCTGTACACTGAAACCTCAGAGATTCTGGGAGGGCCATCTCCGAAGTCTGGTCACACTAAATCATTCCTCATTCTGTCCTGAACACAAAGGAGTGCAGACCAGATCTGTATTACCGACTGGAGTGCACTCAGAGCCAAAGACAAGGCTCTGCTTCTGAAAGAACTCACATTGACTGTAGTACTGAACACACTGTATCTACTAAAACACCCTTTACCATATGAACTACAATACCGCTATAGGACTATGTATCAGTGTTGATAGATGGGTTGGGTCTATTTTCCCTCATTTTCATAAATATTTCGATCTGTTTTCCCTACATGAAAAATATGAAAATGTTTATCAGAAAATGGGGAAAATATTTTCTTCATCTGAGGTTACCTCGATTTGAAAATACTCTTTTCTAAACACATTTATTCCACACATTTTTCTTCATTTTTTTTTTTAAAGCAAAACTACTAATCTCTACAGAGTTATAATCATTTTTAGTTTTACTTAAAGAGTTAAAAACTAATTGACTTGGATATATTCAAATCTTATTTTATCTCATTAGATGTCATTATAAATATCATCAAACTATTTTGATCTCTTTGTATGTATGTGGATATATTCCAAATTTCTTGTTACATTTCCTCATAAAACTTTCAAAATCTTTTTTGTTTACTATGCATTTTTATAATAGATGCATGTTATATTAGATGTTGACTTAATTGACTTAATTTGTTGCACTGTCTTCTGGTTTACTTTTCAATTTTTCATCAACATAGGGGTAAAATCTAAGAACGGCATAGTTTTTATTTAAATTCAAGTTAGCTAACATACATTGAAGAATGACATAATTTTATTTCTTTTTTAAAAAAGAATTTATTTATTTATTTGTCAGAGAGAGAGAGAGAGAGGGAAAGAGAGAGAGAACAGTGGGGGAACTGCAGGCAGAGGGAGAAGCAGGCTCCCCGCTGAGCAAGGAGCATGTTGTAGGACTCAATCCCAGGACTCTGGGATCATGACATGAGCCAAAGTCAGATGCATAACCAACTGAGCCACCCAGGCATCCCATATAATTTTATTTCTTTCATAATGTAATAAGATAGGTACTGATCACATTTCTATGGTCACTCAAAAATAACTGTGAATTAAAATAAAGTGAAATGATAAAGAACCAGAATATACTTCTTGGTTCTTTCTGAAGAATGTCTTCACTCATCAAATATTTACTATTGGGAGTGCAAACTGGTGCAACCATTGTGGAAGAAGCATGGAATTTCTTCAGAAAGTTAAAAATCAAACTACCCTTAAAATATAATAATAACTACTGGCTATTTACCCAAAAAACATAAAAACACTAATTCAAAGGGATATGTAAACCTATTTATTTATGTTTGTTTGCTTGTTTATTGAGAGAAAGAGAGAAACAGAGAGCATAAGTGGGGGGAGGGGCAGAGGGAGAGGAAGAGAGAAAATCCCAAACTGACTCTACACCCAGCATGGAGCCTGATGCAGGGCTGGATCTGACGATCTGAGATTATGACCATAGCTGAAATAAAAAATCTGACACCTAACTGACTGAGCCACTCAGGCATCCCTGAACCTTGTATTTATTGCAGCATTATTTACAATATCCAAATTATGGAAGCAGCATATTATATATACATATATATGGATATATAATTCAACTATATATATGTATATATATATATACATATATATATATATATATTGCAACCATAAATAAGAATGGAATCTTGCCTTTGCAACAACATGGATGGAGCTACAGAGCATAATGCTAAGTGAAGTAAGTCAGTCAGAAAAAAACAAATATCAAATGATTTCACTCATATACAGAATTTAAGAAACAAAACAAATGAACAAAGGGAAAAATAGAGAGAGAGAAACAAACCAACAGACTTTTTACTATAGAGAACAAACTGATGGTTACCAGAGGGGAAATGGGTAGGAGGATGGGGAATACAGGGGATGGGGATTAAAGAGTACACTTATCATGATGAACACTGAGTAATGTACAGAATTGTTGAATTATTATACAGCACACCTAATATAACACTGTATGTTAACTACACTGAAATTAAAATAAAAAATTTAACAAAAATGTTTACTGCATGTCTAACATATATCACAGTTGAAAGTCGTGGGTCCTTATAAAGATGACTCCAAAAACCCATGAACAGGCTTCATTGGTACAATGAAAATGACTTAAGCCAATTTTTTTTTTTAATTTAATTTTTTATTTTTTATAAACATATATTTTTATCCCCAGGGGTACAGGTCTGGGAATCACCAGGTTTACACACTTCACAGCACTCACCAAAGCACATACCCTCCCCAATGTCCATAATCCCACCCCCTTCTCCCAAACCCCCTCCCCCCAGCAACCCTCAGTTTGTTTTGTGAGATTAAGAGTCACTTATGGAACTAGAGCGTATCATGCTTAGCGAAATAAGTCAAGCAGAGAAAAACAACTATCATATGATCTCCCTGATATGAGGAAGTGGTGATGCAACATGGGGGCTTAAGTGGGTACGAGAAGAATAAATGAAACAAGATGGGATTGGGAGGGAGACAAACCATAAGCCAATTTTGATGCCTCAGATCAACAAAGTCATTGCCACTAACTTGGATTTATGTTTCTGGATCTCAGTCTCTTCTCTAAAATGAAAGAGTTGACTTCAGCATAGATTCTAAAATTCCTGCGTTTTGAACAAATTAATGCTTTCTATTTCTATTACCAATATTGTCAACCCACAGTCTCTTTAATCTTGAGCTATATAACAATGATCAAACTCATCAAAATATTATTACATCAAGAATACCAATACACTGCTATAGTACATATGTTTTTATATTATGTATTTCTATAGTAAGGCACTTTTACTATGACCGACAGTAAAATGCTCTGTCACCAAATGCTGTCAATTCTTCCTCAAACGTGTCTCTCAAATTCAGTCTATCCTCTCCATCCACCTGTCACTACCCAGGTCTGGGTCCTCATCATTTCTCCCTAGGACAATTACAATAATAGCCTCATAACTCTGTTAACTGACACCCTATTTCTCCCTCATTCTAGTTCATTCTCTGTTTAGCTGTCAGAGTTATCTTTCTAAAAGTAAAATGGTTCGTGCCACCCAGCTGCTGAAGAACTTTATTATATATAATATAAAATCCAAATTCTATATCATGGCACATTCTGTCCTCAACCTATTTGCCCATTTTCATTTTATGTCAACACCTTTCAGACCCAACCTCCAACTTTATTGCTCCTACCACAGTTAATCATCTTTGACTATTCTACACATTCTAGCCCTTGGTGAAACTCACTGCTGCATGGGTGCCTGGCTACTTCTTATTGAAAACTCAATAATTATTTCTTATTGAAAACGAATAAATTTGCATGTTGTTACTTTTACTTGGTGTATACACCCTTTCATATCTTCTTCAATCCCAGTAATTTTTAAGTTTGGTTTTTAAGTTAAGTTTAAATATCACATCTCTATTCTTCAACTTCTCCAGAGAAAGTTGTTCTGTTTTCTGTTTCCATAGCATTTCAGCAATTTTTCTTCAATAGAACTATCTAAAATATTCTTACTTATCTGGAAAATTTCTATGGGAGGTATGGTATCTAAGCATGAATATATATGCATTCATATCTACCTTCAATACTTAGCATCCTCTCAGGAGTATAGTAAAAACTCAATAAATTTTATTGGATCAATAAAAGAGATAAAATGCTACAAAAAATTGAAAACATATCTTTATTAAGTTAAAACTGACATCTTCCCATTATCCATGAGAAAATACAATGAACGATTATTTCAAAATCTGACATTGAAATATTTAATTTAAGTATATAATTCCATAAAGACTAATCTTTATTATAAAGGACAAAATAGGATCAGTAACTATATAAAAAAACCAAATCCATCTAATCATCTGTAAATGGCTTATATTAAAACAGTACAAAACTGATGATTCTGATAACCATATTGGCAAATAGTTCCTGAATTTAAATTTTAAAATTATTTGAAGAAATTAAAAATATATTCTGGTGAAAAAAATGGTGAAAACTTTGTTATATTTAATTAAGTTTAAACTATACAGAATCATGACAGTGAAATATTATTTTACTTAAGTACTATAAGGTAAAATATATACCTACTTTTGGTAGATAAGATTTAAAATTAAAGTTATAGCAACATCTATAGGTTTATTAAAGTGGAAGTGTATAAAAATTATTTGAGCTCAGGGATTTTGATACCTTGTGTTTTAATAAAGCGTTTAGTAACAAAATCTAAAGAATGATTTTAATACTATGACCATTTAATAAATTTTGTGATGGTGTTTCAATATGTCACAAGTTCCTTTAAAATCTATGTTTAAATTATCCTTCAATAAGAAAAAAAAAGTATATTTTTTTAAGTGACAGTTTTTTCCAAATGGTGAAAAAAAATTTTTTTTCACCAGAGCTCTGTTTATATCTTAGTATTAATAGCTGCTTAGTTTATGCTATTTATAATCATAAAATTGTACAAGTGTCAGAAATCATTTTAAGTGATTTTTATACAGCTATGTTTCAATATAATAAAGACTTTATTTGTTTAAAAATGAACAAATATTAATATTTCACATTTTATATGATTTATAAATTAATTTCATGTCAAAGAGAAATATTTATTTGACTTTAAAGCCAAAATATTTACACATAGAAAACTGGAAAATTATAAAACTAGCAATACCTCTTTTCTTTCTGATTTTGTATGCATAGCTTTTTTTTTTTGTTTTTTGTATGTGTTATAACCAAATTTGATTAGCATTAATCAAAATCAAAAAGAAAAATTATGACTAATCATATTTTGCTCAATAAATTAAATTTTTCGTGAGGACTATTTTATATGCTATAAGGGTGACCCTCAAGTTGCTTCAACTATACCTCAAGTAAAGAAGGTGAGTAAGACAAGAACTGCAACAAGGAATGATCAAATTTTAGTAAGGATTCAAATGAGAGAGAGATAATATCTAATTGGAGAGAGAGGAAGAGATTCAGAATGAAGGGTAAAAGAAAGTCCTATAAGGAGAAATAAGATTTCTCACAATAGACTAGTAAAAAAGGGCTCATGCTAAGTATACATAGTAGGATTAATAATGCCTTTTTTAAGTGTCTAAAATGATGTGATTTGTCTATGTAGTGACCAATGAGATGAATGTGAAAATATCATTAAGATGGGGTATGTGAAAACAATGCATCTAAGTGTTTAATAAGATACATCAAAAAGAATATAGAACCTTCAGTTTCTTTCATTGCTCACACAACAGCGAACAACAGGTCCATTGGTACTAGTTTAGTTTGGCAACGAAGTCTTCAGATTTGGGATTTCAGTCGGTACCTGGATTTCTACCACTACGCATTCAGCAATAGTTAGGTTGGATGAAATCATATCATTTTTACCCCTCACCTCTCACCCTATTCGTTTTCTTTTAAAAGCTCATATTAGAGGGGAGACAAGATGGCGAGGAAGTAGGAGGAGGTGCCGTTTCAACCTGTACCCTAAAGCGAGTTGATTACCTACCAAAGAACTCCGTTCACCTACGAAATCAGCCTGAGATCAGAATTTTACACATCCGGATCTCTACAGGGGCAGAAGACACTAGTGGGCAGGGTAGCTGAGACAGAAGATAGAATTAGTGATCTGGAGAACAAACAGAGAGGAAGGATCAGGAGGAAGCCTGGAACAAACAGCTTAGAACCCATGAAAATAAAATCAGAGAAATAAATGATGCCATGAAACATTCCAACATCAGAATTATTGGAATCCCTGAAGGGGAGGAGAAAGAAAGAAGTCTAGAAGATATAGTGGAACAAGTTGTCCATGAAAATTTTCCCAATCTCACAAATGGAACCAGCATTCATGTACTAGAGGCAGAACGGTTTCCCCACAAGATTTTAGATACTCAAAAGTCCTCAATACACCTAATAGTAAGAATGAAGAATTATAATTGTAGGCAGACCCTCTTGAAAGCAGCTAGGACAAAGAAGCTCCTTATGTACAGAGGAAAGCCCATCAGAATAACATCAGACCTGTCCACAGAGACCTGGCAAGGCAGAAAGGGCTGGCAAGATATATTCAGGGCACTAAATGAGAAGAACATGCAGCCAAGAACACTTTATCCAGCAAGACTGACATTCAAAAGGGATGGAGAGATAAAGAGTTTCCAAGACCAGCAAGGCTTAAAAGAGTATGTGAACACCAAGCCGACACTACAGGAAATGTTAAGGTGGGTTCTATAAAAGAGAAAAAATCCTAAAAATATCATTGAACAGAAATATAGAGACAATCTACAGAAAGAAAGACTTCTAAGGTAACACGATGTCAATAAAAACGTATCTATCAATAATTATTCTCAATGTGAATGGCCTAAATGCACTCATTAAATGACACAGGGTTGCAGATTGGATAAAACAACAGGACCCATCCATATGTTGTCTACAAGAGACCCATTTTGAACCTAAAGATACACCCAGACTGAAGGTGAAGGGATGGAGAAGCATCTTTCATGACAATGGGCCTCAAAAGAAGGCCAGGATAGCGATTCTCATATCAGATAAATTAGATTTTAAACGAAAGACTGTAGTTAGAGATACAGAAGGACACTACATAATTCTTAAAGGGACTATTTACCAAGATGATCTAAAAATTGTAAATATCTATGCCCCCCATATGGGAGCAGCCAATTACATAAGAAAACTATCAATCAAGATAAAGAGTCAGATTGATATGAATACATTAATAGTAGGAGATCTTAACATGCCTCTCTCAGTAATAGACAGATCATCAAAGCAGAAAATCAATAAAGAAACAAGATCATTGAATGACGTTAGACCAGATGGACCTCATAGATATATACAGAATATTCCACCCTAAAACAACAGAATACTCATTCTTCTCAAGTGCACATGGAACCTTCTCCAGAATAGACCACATACTGGGTCACAAATCAGGACTCAACCGATACCAAAAGACTGACATTATTCCCTGCATATTCTCAGATCACAATGCTTTGAAACTGGAGCTCAATCACAAGGAGAAGTTTGGAAAGAACTCGAACACCTGGAAGCTAAAAACCACCTTGCTTAAGAAAGCTTGGATCAACCAGGAGATCAAAGAAGAACTTATACAATTCATGGAAACCAATGAGAATGAAGACACTTCAGTCCAAAATCTATGCGATACAGCAAAGGCGGTCCTAAGGGGGAAATACATAGCCATCCAAGCCTCCCTCAAAAAAAATCAGAAAAATCCAGAATACACCAGCTGTCTCTACATCTTAAAGAACTGGAGAATCAACAACAAATCAAACCAACTCCACACATAAGAAGGGAAATAATCAAGATTAGAGCAGAGATCAATGAGGTAGAAACCAGAGATACAGTAGAACATATCAATGGAAGTAGAAGCTGTTTTTTTTTTTAAAGAATCAATAAGATCGATAAACCATTGGCCACACTAATCCAAAAGAAAAGAGAGAAAGCCCAAATTCATAAAATTATAAATGAAAAGGGAGAGATCACAACTAACACCAAGGAAGTAGAAACAATCATCAGAAGTTATTATCTACAGTTATATGCCAATAAGCTAAGCAACCTAGATGAAATGGACGCATTCCTGGAAATCTATAAACTCCCAAAATTGAACCAGGAAGAAATTGACAACCTGAATAGACCTATATCTAATAACAAGATTGAAGAAGTGATCAAAAACCTCCCAAAAAACAAGAGCCCAGGACCTGAGGGATTCCTTGGGGAATTGTACCAAACTTTCAAAGAAAAAATAACACCTATTCTCTTAAAGCTGTATCAAAAAATTGAAGCAGAAGGAAAACTTCCTGACTTTTTATGAAGCCAGCATTACCGTGATCCCCAAACCAGGCAAAGACCCTACCAAAAAGGAGAATTTCAGACCAATATCACTGATGAATATGGATGCAAAAATTCTCAACAAGATCTTAGCAAACAGGATCCAACAGCACATTAAAAAGATTCACAGACCTGTACCCCTGGGGATAAAAATATATGTTTATAAAAAATAAAAAAAAAAAAAAAAAAAAAAAAGATTATCCGCCATGACCCAGTGGGATTCATTCCTGGGTTACAAGGATGGTTCAACATTCGCAAATCAATCAATGTGATAGAACAAATCAATAAGAGAAGAGAGAAGAACCACATGGTCCTCTCAAATGATGCAGAAAAAGCATTTGACAAAATCCAGCATCCATTTCTGATTAAAACACTTCAAAGTATAGGGATAGAGGGAACATTCCTGAACTTCATAAAATCTATCTATGAAAGACCCAGAGCAAATATAATCCTCAATGGGAAAAAGCTTTCAGCCTTCCCATTGAGATCAGGAACACGACAAGGATGCCCACTCTCACCACTCTTGTTCAACATAGTATTAGAAATCCTAGCAACAGCAATCAGACAACAAAGAGAAATAAAAGGTATCCAAATTGGCAATGAAGAATTCAAACTCTCTCTCTTCGCAGATGACATGATTCTTTATGTGGAAAAACCAAGACTCTACCCCCAATCTACTAGAACTCATAACAGCAATTCAGTAATGTGGCAGGATACAAAGTCAATGTACAGAAATCAGTGGCTTTCTTATACACTAACAATGAAAATACAGAAAGGGAAATTAGAGAATCGATTCCATTTACTATAGCACCAAGAACCATAAGATACCTGGGAATAAACCTAACTAAAGAGATAAAGGATCCGTACTTGAGGAACTACAGAACACTCATGAAAGAAATTGAAGAAAACACAAAAAGATGGAAGACCATTCCATGCTCTTGGATTGGAACAATAAACATTGTTAAAATGTCTATACTGCCTAGAGCAATCTATACTTTTAATGCCATTCCGATCAAAATTCCACGGGTATTTTTCAAAGAGCTGGAGCAAATAATCCTAAAATTTGTATGGAATCAGAAGAGACCCCGAATTGCTAAGGAAATGTTGAAAAACAAAAATAAAACTGGCAGCATCATGTTACCTGATTTCAAGCTTTACTACAAAGCTGTGGTCACCAAGACAGCATGGTACTGGCATAAAAACAGACACATAGACCAGTGGAACAGAGTAGAGAGCCCAGATATGGACCCTCAACTCTATGGTCAAACAATATTCAACAAAACAGGAAAAAATATACAGTGGGAAAAAGACAGTCCCTTCCATAAATGGTGCTGGGAAAACTGGACAGCTATATGTAGAAAAATGAAATTCAACCATTCTTTTACACTGTACACAAAGATAAACTCAAAATGGATAAAAGACCTCAATGTGAGACAGGAATCCATCAGAATCCTAGAGGAGAACATAGGCAGTAACCTCTTGATATCTGCCACAGCAACTTCTTTCAAGATATGTCTCGAAAGGCAAAGAAAACAAAAGCGAAAATGAACTTTTGGGACTTCATCAAAATCAAAAGCTTCTGCACAGCAAAGGAAACAGTCAACTAAACAAAGAGGCAACCCACGGAATGGGAGAAAATATTTGCAAATGACAGTACAGACAAAAGGCTGATATCCAGGATCTATAAAGAACTCCTCAAACTCAACACACACAAAATAGATAATCATACATACCAAAAAATGGGCAGAAGATATGAACAGATACTTCTCCAATGAAGACATACAAATGGCTATCAGACACATGAAAAAATGTTCATCATCACTGGCCATCAGGGAGATTCAAATTAAAACCACATTGAAATACCACCTTACACCAATTAGAATGGCCATAATTAGCAAGACAGGAAACAACATGTGTTGGAGAGGCTATGGAGAAAGGGGAACCCTCTTACACTGTTGGTAGGAATGCAAGTTGGTGCAGCCACTTTGGAGAACAGCGTGGGGATTCCTTAAGAAATTAAAAATAGAGCTTCCCTATGACCCTGCAATTGCACTACTGGGTATTTACCCCAAAGATACAGATGTAGTGAAAAGAAGGGCCATCTGTACCCCAATGTTTATAGCAGCACTGGCCATGGTCGCCAAACTGTGGAAAGAACCAAGATGCCCTTCTACGGACGAATGGATAAGGAAGGTGTGGTCCATATGCACTGTGGAGTATAATGCCTCCATCAGAAAGGATGAATACCCAACTTTTGTAGCAACATGGACGGGACTGGAAGAAACTATGCTGAGTGAAATAAGTCAAGCAGAGAGAGTCAGTTATCATATGGTTTCACTTATTTGCGGAGCATAACAAATAACAGAGAGGACCTGGGGAGAAGGAGAGGAGAAGGGAGCTGAGGGCAATTGGAAGGGGAGGTGAGCCATGAGAGACTATGAGCCCTGAAAAACAATCTGAGGGTTTTGAAGCAGGGGGGGGTGGGATGTTGGGAGAACCAGGTGGTGGGTATTAGGGAGGGCACGTACTACATGGAGCACTGGGTGTGGTGCAAAAAGAATGAATACTGTTACGCTGAAAAGAAATTAAAAAAAAAAAAAAGGTCAGAAAAAAAAAACAAAACAAAGCAAAAAAAAAAAAAAAAACCCTCATATTAGAGGTATTTTTAGTGATGTTGTCCACTCTAGTTTTAGGAGAGAGGAAAGAACTATTTCGTAAAGACGGTGAAGGGAGTAATGGTAACAAAGTGGGAAGGATGGTTAAATCATCTTAGTTTCTTTCCTATGTTTGCTTTGAATTAGCTGAATTAAAAAAAAAGTGATAAAGCAAGTAATAAGCAATAATAAAAACAAGCATCACTATTTTGTCATATGCCATCATCGCCCTCCCACCACTTTATTTTAAAAAGAGGAGGAAGAAATATCTAACAGACATAACTGCTGACTTTAGGAATGGATAGCTTTGAGAATTAGTGAATTTTCTGCCTGGAAATGTGTCAATAGAGGAATTCAAACTGGCCTGGTGTGTAAACAGGCCAGTTATAGAGAGACCCATGCTCTGAAGAGAACTATGATTAGTTTAATGTTCTTCAGTTACTGTCTTGAAATTCTTTTTTTTTTTTTTTTTAGATTTTATTTATTTATTTGTCAGAGAGAGAGAGCATAAGCAGAGGGAACAGCAGGCAGAGGAAGAAGCAGGCTACCTGCGAGCTAGGAGCCCGATGTGGGACTCGGTCCCTAGTCTCTGGGATCATGACATGAGCCAAAGGCAGATGCTCAACCAACTGAGCCACCCAGGTATTCCTGGTCTTGAATTCTTAATTTCGGGGGTGATAATGCTAACTTTTATTTAGCATTGACTTCTATAATTGTGTAGCCAGTGATGAATATCAGACCAAAAATACGAATAGTAGATTCCTAATTTAGACTCTTCTGATACTGAAATTCTTTGATTCTATGTGCTTACTTTGGGAAACCAGAGTGAGAAACAATCTTTGAAAAATAATATTGAGTGAGACCTCATGGGAATATGGAGGTTAGCAGCAAAAAACCCTGAAAAAAATTAAATCAACCTGTGATTGTCAAATTAATTATGACTCAACAAAAGAATATGTCTTGGACAAAATAAGGATAGTCCTAAATTCTTACATTAGAATTAAAGAAAAAAATGGAACAGTTGTGGAGGAAAATGGGCAGAATATCTAATTATTGCTATGACATCTGTGCAAATTGAAACAACCAAACAGGCAATTAATGATTCTACTAGTAATGGTAATGCAAGACATGATAGCATGGGCAAAGCAAGCAATTACTTGTACAAATGCCGGAGGCTAAATAGGCTATTAGCTAGATACATGGCCCACTTGAAACTGTTAATTGTAATAGATATGGTATTTTCTATCTTACTAAAATTGGGTTATTTTTCATTCCACTGCTATAATAAATCATTCAAAAGTCTCATTGACATGTAATAAGTTGACTTCAAAACTCAGTAAAATGAGTTACAATTTTCACATATTTTCCTCATATATCTTCAGAGCAAAATCTAAAGACACTTCTGAAAGGGAAAAACAAAATTGACACTAATCCTGTACGCTCCCTTATCTGTGGGGGATACATTCCAGGACCCCAGCAGATGTCTGAAACTATGCAGGACTGAACCCTGTATATCCTATGTGTTTTGCCTTTACATATACCCCTATGAATGAGTGTAATCTACAAATTAGGTACAGTAAGAGGTTAACAGCAAAACTAATATTGAAATAAAATAATTATAACAACATTATAAAAGTTACGTGAATGTGGTTTCTCTCTAAAAATACCTTACTGTACCATACTCACCCATCTTCCGGTGCTGATATGAGATGATAAAATGCCTACCTCATGAGATGAAGTAAGGTGAATGATGAAGGCACTTCTGACCATTGTCAGAAGGAAAATCATCTACTTCTGAAGCCAGGGTTCACTTCAGGTCACTGAAAACTGCAGAAAGTTTGAAATCATGGATAAGAGGGATCTCCTGTATTGTCTTGATCTTCCTCTTTTATGTCTCAAATACTCTCCACTGTGAGTCTGAACCCTCCTAAAATCCCCATTCGTAACACAGTGAGATCTGAAAAGCCCCTATGGCTCAATGCAATTTTCTCATAGAAAACTCCTGCTAATAACACTTTATCTTGAGTCCCTAGGTGAGATGCAAAGTTCCTTTGTCATCAGAGGTTAAGAAAAGTGAATCTCTTAATCTCACAAAACAAACTGAGGGTTGCCGGGGGGAGGGGGTTGGGGAGAAGGGGGTGGGATTATGGACATTGGGGAGGGTATGTGATTTGGTGAGTGCTGTGAAGTGTGTAAACCTGGTGATTCACAGACCTGGGGATAAAAATATATGTATATAAAAAATATATGTTTATAAAAAATAAAAAAAATAAAAAATAAAAAAAAAAAAAAAGGAAGCAAAGCCATTTAAGAACTAAGGAGGATTTTACATAAATACCTCAATTTTTAATCAAATCTAAACTTTCAGTTTAAATAAAGTTTAAGGTCAGTGAAGAGTAGTGGCTAATATATCAACTTGTCTGAGTAACAATTTCTAATGCAAATAAAAGCAATTTAATACTTACATGTGCATGATATGTTACTTACTAGAAATATGAAGATTGGGAAAGCCAACTTTAAAGAAAGTGTTAATAATGGTAAATCCATTGTTCAATGACTGTGAAATTTATAATATTCTCTGTTAGGACACCTCAATAAAACAGAATCAAATGATTATATAATATATAAAATATATGTATCTTATATGTACTATATCATATACATATACAACATATATATGATGTTAGTTTTTCATACTTGATTTTAAAAATATTTCTTGCTAGTAATTCCCATATCCTCATTAAATTTCATTCAACATTATTAGTCAAAGATTGTGTGTGTGTATATCTATTGAGAGAGAGAGAAGAGATTTTAAGGAATTGGATCATATGATTATGGAGGCTTGAGAAATCCAAATTTTCAGCATTGGCCAGTAGGCTAGAGACCCAGGATAGAGTTGTAGAGGCCCAAGACAGTCTGTTAACAGAATTCCTTCTTACTGTGAGAAGATCAGTCTTTGTTTTATTAAGGCCTTCAATTGATAGGATGAGGATCATCCACACATAGAGGGCTGCTTTACTCAAAATCTACCATATAAATGATAATCCCAACCAAAAACTTCCTGCATAGAAACATCCAGAATGATTTCTTCTTTTCTTTTCTTTTTTCTTTTTTTTTTTAAGATTTTATCCATTTATTTGACAGAGATCACAAGCAGGCAGAGAAGCAGGCAGAGAGGAGGAAGCAGGCTCCCTGCTTGATCCCAGGACCCTGAGATCATGACCTGAGCCGAAAGCAGAGGTGTTAACCCACCCAGCCACCCGGGCGCCCCTGAAGTTTTCTTTTATTAAAAGATTTTATTTATTTACTTGACAGACAGAGATCACAAGTAGGCAGAGAGGTAGGCAGAGAGAGAAGAGGAAGCAGGCTCCCTGCTGAGCCGAGAGCCAGATGATGAGCATAATCCCAGGATCCTGAGATCATGACCTGTGCTGAAGGCAGAGGCTTTAACCCACTGAGCCACCCAGGTGCCCCTCCAGAATGATTTTTAACCAAATATTTGGACACTGTTACTCAGACAAGTTGATATATTAGCCACTATTCTTCACTGAAGAGTCTGGGCCACTAGCATTTTTTAATGAAATAAAAAGTATATAAAATAATTCATAAATATGAATAACAACATGTATATAATATAGCCGTAGTGACATTTCTGAATAATAGATGGTCTTAAAAACTGTATGAAGAAAAAAAAAACAGTAATTTTTTTTTAAGATTTAATTTATTTATTTGAGAGAGAGAGAGAAAGCATGAGAAGAGAGAGGTCAGCAGGAGAAGCAGACTCCTGCTCAGCAGGGAGCCCTATGTGGGACTCTATTCTGGGACTCCAGGATCATGACCTGAGCCAAAGGCAGAAGCTTAACTGACTGACCCACCCAGGTACCTAAAATAGTAATTTCTTAACTCAAAAAAATCCATATAAAAATAGTGTCTCATAGCTTTTGAATCCCTTTCCTTTTATTTTCTCTGAAGAAAAATCTAAAATTGTTCATATGCTGCTTCCCTGAGCTTGAAAATACTGTCATAGCTAATGGTCATAAATATGCGTCATGCTAGATAGCCTAGGGAAAACACCAATGATTATCACTGAATTATTAGGGTCCACTGGCTTACAGACTAAGGTCTGGTTCTTAACTCTCAAAGAATAAATGCATGCAGAGTATCTCAATAAATTTAAATCTTAAAAGGGACATAGAAATATTGTCCCCAAACATCACCACTTTACTGGAAAAGATACAGAAAAGCACGAGTTCAATTTTGCTTCAAATACTAACTCATTTGATATATATATGTTCAATCTGAATATATTCTTCATATGGAAGAATTACCTAATCATAACTAAAAGATAAAAATTCTTAGAATAGTATTATGTGAGTGAGGTGAAGATGATTTAAATAATATTTTAGAAAGCCTGTGCTAAGTGTACTTAAAAATACTAAAGTCTCTAATTTGAAAGCTCTGTGTCTCTGGCCACAGAGTTCGGTCTGCCTGGAGAGATTAAATAAAAAAGGTTTCTTATTAGAAAAGAATATTTAAACAAATAATACAATAATAGCTTTCCTGACTCCGAGGAAATATTTCTAGATGCATCTCTATTTAAATTTCATGCAGCATAAACCATGTCCAATCGTTCTCATCTTTCATCTGAGAAGACGTGTTCCAGGTCAGAATGTTAACTCACATAAATGAATTAGTTCTAGATTTATGCTGAAGCTTGGATTTGCTCAGAGCATATCATATGAAAGGAAAAACCTGAAGCAAAAAGAATTACACAAGAAAATGCTTAAATGTTCAGAGTTTAAGATGTATGTTATTGGAATGTGCCGTTTAGCTCTATTTTACTCTTTAACTAGCTGTGAGCTGGTGCTTTACTTGACCACTCTGGAATAATGTCCACTTTCTTCTAAAATTAAGACTCTGATATCAATCATCTTTGATTTATACAGTTATTTAATTTACAAAACTAAGAAGAAAATACTGTGAAACCAAAAACTTCTAAACACATCTTGATTCTAGAGAAGGATGCTAAGAAATTAAAATCATTATGTTTACCCTAGAGTTTTATCCCAACAGATTCATGTCAAAATAAAGATTTATAAACACATGCATTCCAGTGTACTTTTACCAAAAGTACTGTAACATTATTTCATGTGTGAGACAGGATGATGAAACAATTTATTATTTTTATAGCTTTTTGCATTAAAACTAAATGATCAAAAATAGTCTACACATAGGTTAGAAATCTGATATGAAACTGTGAGGTACAAAGAGACAAATTCAACTCCCCCCACAAAAAAAGAGAGACAAAATCCATTATGCAATATACTTCTTAAATTTCTCTTTAGACATCAAACCCAGTATTTCTGTTTACTGAAAACAAATCCTAAAGTTCCTCAATTGAAGTAAAATACGTAAATCAAAAGTGCATGGTTTATCTTGAAGGGTCTCTGCTTAGATCTGGGCAACCATCCTGCTGCTTCTTTTATGAGGAGAGAATTGTATATTTTTTATTCTCCTTTTTAAACTGCAAGATTTTAACTCTAGGGGGCTTCCTCTTTGAAAATAACATATATCATGTACCATGTAGATTCCATATATATGTCATTCTGCAAAGATTTCATTTCTATTATTGCTGTATATGAAGTGGCGCCTGAAGAGAGAGAAATGAAGCAGAGAACAGGAGGCAGTTTATTATGAAACTGATGCTTAGTAGTTCAGTGATCCATGTTGTATTATGAGTGAGAACCACTGAATTACCCATCCATAATGTATTTATTGCCACACCTTCATGCTACTTACACTCAAATCAAAGGGTGAAAATGGTGATATTGCTCTAAATTAGAAGGCAATAATAAATTAGAAGACAAAAGAACTGTTAAATTGGGATTTAGAATTATTGGAGAACTATGCGTATATAGCATTGGAGAAAAAAGCACAAACCAAAGAAATCTTGACTACTGTTATATGAATTATGATTTTAGCTATTTTTTTCTAATTCATGAGCAATGAATATACAACAGTATTTTTACACACTATTTACAGGCCAGGGGAAATACTTTCTTTCATTAATTTATTCATTTTAGGTATAATTTACATAAAATGAATTCACAAATTTTAACTGTAATGTTTGAAAAATTTATTCTAGAACTTCCTGTAAGTATAAATCTAGGCATTGTGGGTGATGCATTATAAAAATGATTTCTGAGGATTTCTGGGGGGATCAGTCAGTTAAGGACCTGACACTTGATATCAGCCCTGGTTTTGAACTCAAAATCTTGAGTTCAAATCCCACATTAAGCTCCATGCTTTAAAAAAATTATTTCTGTTACATTCTTCATTTGAGTGTTGAGTGTTGAGTTTTATTTTTTTCATTTTATTTTATTTATTTTCAGTGTTCTAAAATTCATTGTTTATAAACTATATACATTTTTAGAAAGCATTTATGAGAATGAGAATTTGAGAGCAGCATTTGGGATTTTTTAGTGTTTGATTTTTTTTTTTTTTTTTTAGCCCTAGCAAATAGATCTTAGGCAAAAAAACTGGATAAACAACTATGCTTTGGGGTTCTCATAATACTATAAGAGTGTTACAGACAGTGCTTCCAAATATCCACTCTCCCCCTTTACTTATTATAAGAACCTTGGTATTTACAGAGCAGAAAAAAATCTAATTAAAATACTTAGTTTCCAAGGTCCTAGAAAGCTAGGTATTTAACATTTTAGGATAGTCATTCCCCTTATTCATTTACTAAAATTCTTCTACTCCAGACAAACATTCATGAGTTTCTTAAGTGTTTCTTCATTGATCATATTTTCCCCACGTCACATGTAGCTGAGACATATGGTCCTGGTGAATGAAATATGAGCAAAATTTTCTGAGTAGGACTTTGGGGCAAGCTCATTAAAAGAGGACAAGTCCAGCTGACTTCACTCTTTCCCTCCTACGCTCTGCTCTGCTCTTGATCATTTGCCCTTTAGCTGGCTACCTGCCTGGAGGACAGATGGGATGACCGGTAGGGGAGCAGCCAGATCACAACTGTAAGGGGAAACAATCTTATGCAAAGAATGGCAGAGAAGGATGGATATGCCAATCCTGAATTATTTTCCCTTGTACTTAGTGTAACACCAGGAAAATAAAGCCCTTATATCACAAATTAAGTTGTTGCCTATCTGTTACAATGCAGCCCAAAACCCATGTCCAACTTACTAATCAAGGTTCTAAATCTATTACTCTATCTTAAATCTTAAAAATAAATTGTTGAGATTAAAAATAAATAAATCTTGTGCTTTTCACCCTCCCTCTCCTCACATCCCTTTTCATTTCTCACCCTTTGAAGCAAGGAAAGTTTAATCACAGTAGGTAATTTCCATATAGGACAAAATTCTAGATTTCATATGAAATAGGAACTACAGTTAACATGTGGGGATGAATATAAATATGATACAAAGTATTTAGATAGAACATATATACAGTGATGATCTTTCTACACTAGAATGAATATAGGATTGTGACTGTTTGGTTACTGTAAAATCTTAGGCAAGTGTTTTAAAGTTTATAAACATTTGTGTCCTCATCTATAAAATGGCAATAATGTTTATTTTACATAGTTATTACAATGGTTAATGACCATAATTTCATAATGAATATTCAGTAACTGGTAAATGTTACTGAATGTTAAATGTTAATTAACATTTAATTATTTTTTCTTATATATTTTCAGGCATAAATATTCTTAAAGAGATAGTATTTGCCATAGAGCCTGACTTTGTCTTGGGTATGGAAGAGTCATTTGATTTTTAAAGAACTCCTTTTAGTAAGCTGACAATTCTTCAAGGAGGAAAAGAGTTATTATTTTTTCAACAGAAGATATTAAAATCTATTTTTATTGAGTGTGCTACTACAAAAGAGAGGTAACAAAAAACTAAAGTATATTTTACCTAACTCTAGAGTAATGCAGAGAAATTATCAAGGAGAAAAAGAGAGTTGGAGAAAATATCACTTATTTGAAACAAATACTTTGCATGTTACATATGGTCCATTGCTCTTTAACATCCATGCTTGACACCTCCTAGAGTCTACAGTCTTGAAAATGAATACTACATTTCTCAGGTATTCTTATAGACGAGGTTCTTAATATGTATTAGGAACCGCCATTTGCATGCACTCACATGATGCGTAAAATACACAAATAAAACAGAAGTCTTCTTTCATTTATTTTTGATTGGCTTCTGTTTGCTAGACTGTAATGATATGGCCATTTTCTACAGTATCACTGAACTGTCCAATTTCTAGCTTTAGAGGTGTTTAGAGGCAATTGTATTGACAGCTACAGTAATCCCATCTTTCATACTGATAAATCACAAATTCAGTTAATTTTTTAACTTGGAATTTTCCATTGCAGCTCTCTGATGCCTTCATAGTTGTGTTTCAGGTAGAAGCTCCTTCACTGGTCAGTTTTAAAGGATGTTGAGAGTCCTTCCAGGGAGATCAAGACTAAAAAACTCTCCCTGATAAATCCCAATGACTTTGTAAGCATCAGTGTTGAGTTAAATTTTTTTTTTTTTTTCTGTTTAACATGGTTTGCTTTCTTTAACTGAACCCTGATGGAGATAACCTATAAACCAGAAAGAACTTACAAATTCAATTATTATTATTTGTTTTTTTAGTTAAGGACTCTCTTTCTTCATCTCCTTCTTACACTGTTTCTGTTTTTTAACACTATCTAGCCACTATCTTATTAACACCATAGTTTTGTTTTTAAAACATTATTAAAGTGGTTGCTATATAGAATTGATTCTTTAAAAGTTTTATACCTCGGCTCCTATACTCCTTAGCCCAATGTGTTCATTTTATCTGTAACAACTGCTTTTTCTCTAATAGTCAAATGTATTTTGACTCTAAAGAGGTGTAGAACTACATTCCCTAGTAAATGAAAGTTGTCATGGATAGATCAAAGTTACATTAGAAATCCAGAGAGACTTTTATTCTAGATAAACGCTTCTGTGTTGAGAAGATACTACTTTATTAGGGAATAATAAACACTTTTCTCTGATATTTTCTTTCCAAAAGCTTTACTAATATCCCAAAGAAGAAAGTAGTTGTTGTATTTGTTTTTTTTTTAAACACATTTATGCATATATGTGCACTTCACTTTTGTTTGGTCATGACAGGTGTCAGTGGGAAGGAAGGATGATAGGAGGTAAAAGGAAATCTGTTGAGTAGAAAGATGAAAAAGAGTATTTGCAATTACAGAAATAGAAACATTGAACTTAACATAAGAATAGCAAAATTGGGTAGGAAGAGGCTATCTATAAATATACAACCAGCTCCCAAAATGCATCTCTCCATTCCCACTAGTATTTGCACCACTATGGTGCAGTCCTCTGCCAAATTATACCAGCATAGGTCTATGTGACCCATAGATTAGAAGGAAGCGAGATTATGCTACTCCTGAAGTCAGGTTATAGAGACTCAGAGGAGCTCTCTTTTGGCCTCTTGCTTGCTTGTGTTCTTATTCTCTCCTTCTTCACTTTGGGAAGGCCAGCATTCATGTCACATGAGCAGCACTATAGAGAAGCCCACAAAGCAAGGAAATGAAGCTTCTTGCGGTCAGCCCTCTACATGAGTTTAGAGTGATTGCCAGCCTCTTCTGGTCACTAAAGCCTTGACTGATAACTTGAAAGCAACTCATGGGAGACATTAAGCCAGAACCATCCAGCTACACCATACTCGGATTCCTGACCCTCATGAAATAATGAATATTTACTCCTAAATTCTGAGTAACTAGTTACACTCGAACAGTATCTAATATAGCATATAAATATAAAAATATGTATATTGATACATATGAATATGTGTGTGTATGTATATATATATGTATATATATATGCATATATATATGTGTGTGTAACTTTGGTGAATGTTGTTGATTAAAGTTAAATATAACAATTTTAAGTCAACTTTGATTTCAATGCAGTATTAGACTAGAGGGCCAAAAGCCTTTAAGCAACTTAAAATGTAAACTAATACTGCCATCTGTTGGTGATTTTAAAAACTCACAAGCTTATTTAGTAATATTTTATTTTCTTTAGGGTAAGGTATATTTGGAACATACACAAATGCATTTCAAGCTCTTAAATATAAGCTATTTCTTATATGAAAATGTTTTATTCCTATTACCTCCTTAGGTAAGGAAAATATATATTCATTATAATTTCAAATGTTTAAAAAGTCATTTTAGCAAAAAAAAATTTAAGTTCAAAATCTTCTCAAAGCATATTATTTGATTTGATTTTTAATTTTACAACAACCGCCTTATACATTATTAAAAAAAGAAAATTTACATTCAACATGATTTTAGTATAAAGTGCATTGAATTTTACCCCGAATTATATAGAAGTTTGATAAGCTGGAAATTGAATGTGTAATACAGAGATTGTGTATTAACTAAATTGTATTATTCCAAATAACAGTTAATAAATGGAATTTGTTTCTATTGAATAAATTAAACACATAATTTGGGGCCTGAGGTATTTACGAATTACTAATAAAGAATGCTTCAACATTGAAATTTAAAGTTCACACCAACAATTGGAACCATACCAAACATTTTTTTTTTTTTTTTTACAAAACTTTCTGCCAATAATGAAATGGAAAAACGTATTACAGCTCCCCGTTATAGTCCCTGCTTCAATTGTCTTAAATAATGGAAGGCAGTTAACAATTCTTACCGAATGTTTCATTCAGAACTCTTTTCTTTAAGAACTACTCTGCTGACACCTAATAAATGTTTATATTCAATTATATCAAATTACTGTCAGTTGCTGGATTTTTCCCATGCTTCATCTCCTATATTTCTTTTATTCTATACATTGCATATCACATTTTAAGCAGTTACTAAGTGTTAAATAATGATGAAATATGTGTCTCAGAAAGAACAAAGCAAGATATAATTGCACAATAAAAAATTAACAGATGGATGGATGGATGGATGGATAGATAGATATCCCATCTGCAAAAATTAGAATAAAGACAGCAAAAGCATTACTAAGTCCAACTCAGGTAGATCAAATTTATTCTTTTGTTATACTGGCTTCTCCTATCTATAAATCTTTCTGTCCCAGTGGGCTAGTCATTATAGATAATTGGTTACTGTGTTATTTCCATGCTGAGCAGAATAGTTATGTTACTAAAAGCATTTTTTATAGGCAGTATATTGACACTTGCATAATTTAAGAAAAAAATGAATCTCATAAAACACCTGGTATTCATTAGTACTTTTTATTCATGTATTTCCTGCTCAATATTTTGATCACTTACCCCCTTCTGTGCAGATGACAGAAAAAGGCTCTCTAATAAGTGAGAATTTATTTTTATAAGCCAAGCATACAGTAAAACACAACACATTTATTTTCCTACTGTTCCTCTTTAATGCTGAAGATGAGATAGAGCTAGTGAAGTATGTAAGAAAGTGTTGATTGAGAAGAAATTTATGAGAACCTAACTGGCATTATTTCGTTGTTGACTTACATTTCCTGTCATCTTATGGGAATTGTGGCTAAATCTGTCAAAAAGAAATTAGCAAAGACTTGGGGATAATTTCCTAATGTACAATTAATGAGCAATTTTCTTTGATGGTTCTTTTATAAGTGTTGGATAGTATAGGAAATTATCCACAAAGGAAACTCCATTTTCCTGTTTATAATTAATTTTGACTTTGTTAGCAAATATTTTCTTGCATCTATACTGACCTTATAAACTTGTATTTGAAAACCATGAAGAAAAATTTTAACAAGGGTTTATTTTGCACTCATCAAGGGTCAAATGACACAAGTATAATAATTTTTTACATGATAGACATCTTTTTAAAAATTTCTTATGTTATAATGAAATATGAAGATAATTCACCATAATGCATTTTTAAATTATAAAAATAAGTGCAAATTGATATAAATGAAGTCAGTAGTAATCATATCTGTATATTGTATCAGTCATTATATTTCATGACTGATTCACCAACTACTTTGGTACCTGTAATATATATTGGAAATGTTTCCAACTAGTCTTGTAGCTTATTTTAATTGTTATTATTGTGTTCTTTCAATTAAAGTATATTTAGAATGAAAAAACAAAGGAAACTGATGTTGATTATGAAAGCCAATTTAATTTTAAAGCTCCAATTTAATTTGTACTAATTACAAATATATCAGACATTGTGCCAATGTCAAAAACCTACACACTGTATTCATTAATACATTGAACATATATTCCAATAATTATTTAGTACTTGGTGATCCTGATGAATTTAATGTATTCCTTCAAAAAATGAAACACATATTCTATAGAAATGAACTAAATGACAAATATAGAATTAAGAGAAACTTTGGGGCTATATTAACACAAAGGGGTAAAAGAGACTTTCTGTGATCCTAAAATGGCAACAAAACAAAACAAAAAGCTATATGAGATGGAAGAAAAAAGAGGACTATTGTAAAACATTCATATTTAGAAAGTAGATATTAAAGAAAAATATTCCCAAAACATATTGATATATCCTATCTCATTCTGTAAATTGTATAAGGTAAAGATTTGTTCGGTGAGTAAAAAGACTTAAAGAACATCATTGGAATCCATTTATGGACTGAGTTTTTGGAGATGGACTAGTTTCTTGGTATCCACCTATCCAATTCAACTCTTCAACTCTTGAATTAATTGAATAATTATGATTTATCACTTTCCATATAGTAGACACTGTTCTAGCTATTGAATATTCCACAGCAAACAAAAACAGACAAACAATTCTCCTCACTGAGTTAGGATTTTGGTCTGATATTGCTTCATGCTGCAAGAGTTTCACTTCTCAGGTGTGATCAAAGGTTTGCTTTAAAAGGTAATGAAGATTTCCCCATGAGGGTGGGCTTAGGTATAGCACTATTACAACTATCCACTCCTGACTGGTAGCCTCCAAACTCAGTTAGTTAAATTGGTTACAATACTTTTTTTTGTATTTTGAGATTTCTGATAACAACCACCTTAATGGACTGCTTATCAATTTAGTCTGGAATTCTTTTTGTCATATGTCATCTTCAGGCAAACTGCTCCCAGATCAGTAAATCTGACATTTTTCCTTAATGAAGACCTCTGCTTATTGTTATTTGTCCTCATTTTTGTCCTGGTAATTGTTTTGATCTCAGAACAGAAGAACAATGGTACTCAATAAAGAAGAATGATTTTCCTCTATAATCTTGTGAAATTGCCCTGATAGACGATGTTATATAAAAACCTCATTTTGAAGTATAAGAATCTTCACATTGAGAAAATGGAGAGAGGTCTACGGCCATACCACCCTGAACGCGCCCGATCTCGTCTGATCTCGGAAGCTAAGCAGGGTCGGGCCTGGTTAGTACTTGGATGGGAGAAAATGGAGAGAGATAGAGATCCTATGTGCAATTTTTAAAAAAATGATTTTATTTTTATTTATTTGACAGACAGAGATCACAATTAGGTAGAGAAGCAGGCAGAGAGAGAAAGGTGGAAGCCAGCTCCCCACTGAGCAGAGAGCCCATTGTGGGGCTTGATCCTAGGCCCTGGGATCATGACCTGAGCTGAAGGCAGAGGCTCTAACCCACTGAGCTACCCAGGCGCCACTATGTACAAATATTTTTAAAGACCCAAGGGTATATAGATTCCTAGTTATATAAACAACTCACCCATGTCTCTATTTCCTGACTTAATAATGTGATAGATACTCCTACAAGTCTAAAAGTATAACTTGTAGAATCATCTGGATGAATGGCTCTTGGCCCTATTTCATAACCCAAAGTTTAGAAATACTGACAATATTGAACTTTAATACAGCTCTTTGATGCCCCCCAAAACAGGGGAAGTTAAAGAAATACACCCAGTTTTTTCGTGTTTCAACCCCCTCCAGTAGTACCATTTTGTGTTCTGGGGAATGGCTTACTGAAAAACCCAACCACTTCCACCATGTGACTTAGATTAAGACTCACTGTCTACTCTTTCCCATTGCTTCCCTAAGACCCACAATGACTCCTTTGTTTGCCTGTGACAAGGCAAACACAGACATGTTCCTTTCTGCCTGAACTTACTGAGAAGGTCAGACACAGATCGTCAAACTCTCTGTTCCTTATTTGATGAATGATTAGCTGAGATTAAAACTATTTGCCCCCTGAAACAAACTGGACACAGAGATAAACATTTCCCATACAGCTGACTAGAATTTCTTATTTTTACAAAGCAATCCCAACTCTAAACCTGTAACTTTTCTATTGTTCCCCACAAAGCCTAGGGTATATCCACCCTGCTGAGACACTATGATATCTAAATCTGGGGTGCCATTCCTGTAATAATGGTCTGACGGAAAAAAATCAATTTCTTTACTTCATTTTTGTCTTTGACAATATACTTGGACCAAACTCAATTAGCCTGTATCAACTGTGAATGTCAAAATAACTGTTCAGCGCTAAATGTATCATACACAAATAATTATATTTTCCCATGTGCGAATCCAAGAATGATGAGATATACATGATCTAATGAGATGACCTGTAGCTTGCATCTAGACAATACTATATGCTTATGGCGAGCTGTAATGACTACAGAAGGGCAAATACACTTCTTATATTTAAACATAATCAGCCACACCTCTGCTCCCTATTTATCTCCCTACTAGGTATCCTAATGGTGCTGATGTCCTTCTACCTCTCTCAAATAAACTTTCTTAAAGAACTCTCATCTGTGCCTGATATTTATTTCAACCTACGGCTAGCGCTGACATTGGTTAATGTAGTTGAATCCCATTCTTGGGTGGTATCTTGTGAGAAAGCTGACAACCAAAAGCTGTCTCCATTTTTGCGTATTCCATGAATTATTTATCTGATCTTCAGCAGCCTAAGATTAAATGCAAAAAAAATGCTTCAAGCAACAGAGATACAAAATTGCATAATTTTTCCTAATAGCACTGAGGCTGGTGACCTGGAACCAGAATTTCTCTGCCTCATAATGTATTATGACCAAGGCAAAAAGGAAATGAGCAACAAACTCTACCGTGTTTATCTTCAGTCATCATCATGTTTCCACAAAGCACCCTAACCATCTTTGTGTCAATTTATTCCAGGTTCTGAGAAATAATAGGAAAGGCATTATGTGCCCTATACCCACAAACTGGCTCCTATCCCACACACTGCCTCCACCACTAAGTCTACATTTTCTTTAAGGATCTGCTGTTTAGAGCTATTCTTCCTCCAGTGGTGGTTGTGAAAGTGACATGATAAAATACAAGTACATTCTATATAGGAATAGTGCCCGGCACATAGTACCTCCAAACCTAATGTTAGTTCCCTACATATATACATACATAGAAACATACATATACTCCTCCTCTTCCTCCTTCTGCTCCCCCACCCCCCACACCTTTTTTGGTTCCTGACCTCACATTTGAAAGCAAAATAGTATCTTTATTATTATTAGCCTTATCTATGCTCTGAAATGTTCCATGTAGCATCTGTTTTCCTCCACTTTAATGTTCCCAAAATATAAGGTCATTTAATATTAACAAATTATATCCACAGGGCAAAGGGAAAGACATTTACTTTGAGTTATTAGCTCATGTTTATCCAAGTCACATTCAGATGCAGTCTCTTCTAAAAGTCATTGACATTTCTAGGTAAATGAGATGACACATTTCAATGAATACAGGGAAAGTCAATTCACCAGAGGCTAGAGTAAAGGATTATGGGGAATTCATTTTCCTTGCCTGTTGCCCTTCATTAACAAAAATGAGGAACTGAGATCATTATATAGCTGGATGAGAATTAAAGAGGAATATAATAGTGTTACCACTAAAGCAAGTCTTGAAGAATAATAATGGGATAATAATGTAATACTCAATAGGCCTATTTCTGCTAATCCCCATTAAAGCACAAATCTTAGCACTGAGAATTCTAGCAAGATATTTGGCAGGACAACTACTGATTGATATTTTAGTTAACATGCTTTTTGAATTCAAACTTATACTTCCCTTATATTTTTAAAAACATGCTGGGAAAACATGGTAATTTTTTTTTTCAGGGAGTAAACTCAAGAGAAAGGGCATTTCAGAACTTTATTATACTATCACTCTATCTTAAATACCATAATCCCATAATGTCAACACATAGGGATCTGGAATTTGTGAATACAGTACGCTTTGTTTCTTTAGATCACAAGAGAATAACTTACCTTTTATCACTGGTTTGAGATCTCTCCTAGTAAATTGCAAATCCCTCACTCTGAAATACTCTCCTGAAGTCTACAAAAAAAGGATAAAAGAATTGAAAGCGTCAGTATTGTTCTGAACTGTAAAGCCTAATGAAGTCCTCCTAGGTAGCTCAGGTCACAATAATGGGATTTTAGTGACAGATTTTAGAGAGCTCTATAAATTAAATGAATGGACATATTTTAGCATACTTTTAATGCATGATAATTAATGACAAGACTTTATAAGATTGTTAATCAGTAAGTAATAGTCATATTCTGCACGTGTTGTATATATTCTATCCTTTGCGTTTATGACATAAAATGATGTTACTATTCAAATTCCCCACTATTAATAAATGTGTCTACAGAGTTTGGATGTTAAGGTAATCCTCAAAAAAGAAACAAGAAGCAGCACATAACTGATGAAATTAAATATTTTGGTAAATCACCCTAAGAATGCTTACAAGTGCATTATTGAGTAGTTCAACAAAAATTTTAATTAGAATGAATGAAAAAAGTATGAAAGACTAATTGAATTAGATTAAATGGAACTGTTTGAATGAGAAGTTCTATTTGATTAAAAAAAAATAAGTTACAAAAAAAAACATGCTACCTTTATGTAGTATACAGAAAACCTGACGTGCATGCATGCACTTAACATTTTCTACCACTGCCCAGGGAACACAAAGAGAAATGGGTAGCTTGGTACTTAGAAGTCCTTATAAATGCACTCGAAGGATTGAAAACTGGGCAGAATTATATTTTCATTTGCTACGTACTTTTAGTTGATTCCTGTCTTCCCAAGTCATCTTCTTTTTTTTTTTTTAAGATTTTAATTATTTATTTGAGCGAGGGAGAGAGAGAGCAAAAGAGCACAAGCAGGGGGAGCAGCAGAGGGAGAGAGAGAAGCAGTCTCCCATGGAGCAGGGAGCCCAATGAGGGACTTGATTCCAGAGCCCTGGGATCATGACCTGAGCCAAAGGCAGATGCTTAACCATCTGAGCTACCCAGGTGCCCTCAAGTCATTTTCTTATCAATACTTGAAATTCCCAAGTAACAGGATGCTACTTGTTCAAAGGCTATTTTCCTAAACATCTAGCCTACCATATATCAGGAAGCGATAAAACAAAAAATTAATCAGAATCTGAATTAATCTTTATAATTTTAGGGTTTAAAAGAATTTTATATATTTTTATATATTTTATATATTTTATATATATAAAATCTATCTATGCTTGTGTATTAATACTAAATAACTAAAGATGTACCAAGAATTTTCCAGAGTAGTGTATATGTCCACAGATTTTCTGCCTCCCACAGTGGTAGATAACCAGTATCTTCACTTTTTTCTTTTTTCTTTCACTTTTTTCTTTTTTTTATTTTTCTTAATTATTTGGAAGTCTTTTGAAATCCCAACTATTGAAAACACAAATATGTAATTTTAAAAATCAGAACTAAATTTTTGCATAATAGATATAGATACTGAGATTAGAGAAGTTCCTCTCAGTTTTGGTTGTTATATTGTGCCTCATAAATTGCTGAGCCTTATGGATTGGATTATGAGACAGAAAAAGTGGTTCATCAGATTAGAATATATATATATATATATACACACACATATATTATATTCTTCTAATCTGAGGATATATAATATATGTATATATTGTGTATATATTAATATATAATGTATATATAATATATGTATATGTGTATATATAATGTATATGTATATATAATATATATACTTGTACATGTATATATACATGTATATATGTGTATATACACATATATAACATATAATGTATATACATATATGTATATACATCACATATATAATATATATAATGTATATACATATATATGTATTATATATATATTATAAACCATTTGCATCGGTTTCTAAAGCAAACTCTAAAATATATAAATACCAAAAATATATATATTTAAAAATATAAATACCAATTTAAAAGTGTTTTCCATGTGAGACTAGACTGAAATACAGTTCCCAGAATTCTCTTTCCTGTTTGTTTCTGATTAGGATGGGCCACAAGAAGTTTCCTGTACAAAATTTGAATTTTGTAATTCACAGTGTCCTGTGAGATACAGAAGTCTAAACACTAGGCCTGATACACTATGAAACTGCCCCATGCACCTGCTGGTTGTTGTGTGCTGCCTGATGCTTACGCTTTAGAGGTAAGTAAATAAACATTTTGGGGAACTACTGTTTCTGGCGAGTCTTCTTAATTCCACAATTAGTCACAACTCCTTCAGTGATATCATACAACACAGATGGCAGGGGGTGGGGGCAATGGTGGATTGAGGAGATGCAAAATAATGCTATTGTAATTCACAATTTCTTCATTTTATTAGTCTGAATACTTCAGTGAAGAGAAACTTAACCATATCAACTATTTGGTTACCCAGTCTTACAGATTTTAGGAAAGACAGGATAAACCTGATTCCCTTTGTTTTCAAAAAAGACTGGATTCCTGTATAGCCCTGTAGGAAAAGATCAGTGTTTTGGTTAAGTATAATAATATAAATTCATTAAAATATTTGATGTATTTAGGTCCACTGCAACTGCTATCATTTATATATAAATTGTTGCACCTATCTTCAGGGAAAGGTTTCATGTTAATTTCTGAACCCTTTGCACCATGAATACTTTTTAATTTTATTTTATTGAGGTATAATTGACAAATAAAAAATGTATATATTTAAGGTATATAACCTGGCCTTTTTAGTATAATTGCCATAAACTAACAAACATATCCATTACCTCACTGTTCCCTTTTTTGTGTGTGTGATGAGATCACTTAAGATCTACCCTCTCAGCAAATTTCAGATATACAATACAGTATATTAACTATAGTCACATTGATATAAAGCTATACCTCCAGAATTTATCCATTTTGTGTAGCTGAAATTTTATACCCCTTAATCAGTACCTCGTTATTTCCATTCCTCTGCTCAGCCTCTGGCAACCACCAATCTACTCTCTGCTCCTCTGAGTTTGACTATTATAGATTCCAAATATACGTGAGATCATGAGTATTTGTCTTTCTGTGACTGGTTTATTTCACTTAACATACTGTTCTCCAGGTTCACTCAAGTCATTGCAAATAGCAGGATTTCCTTTTTTTTTTTTTTTTTTAAATAGTATAGTATTTCTGAATAGTATTTCTGTGTGTGTGTGTGTGGGTATGTGTGTCTGTATTTTCTTTACCCACTCACCTGTCAATGGACATTTAGGTTGTTTCCATATGTTGGCCATTGTGAATAGTGCTTCAATGAACATGAGGGTGCAGATAACTCTTTGAGATAGTGATTTTATTTACTTTAGATACCCAAAAGTGAGATTGCTAGATCATATGATAATTCACTATTTTTATTTTTTGAGGAATATCCATACTATTTTCCATAATGACTTTCCATAAAGACAGTTTACATTCATACCAATGGTGTATAAGGATTAAATGTAAATTATATATATACATATATATAATTATATTATCAGTGTATATAATATATAATATCTATTATATTATAATATCTATCTAAAATTATTATGATATCTAAAATTATCAGTGTAAATTATATTTGGAGATCTCAGCCTTAGCAAAGGAACTCTTTGCTGAAACTAAATTGGCCTTTTCAGGTGACACATCTAGTAATACATTTGAAGACAAAATATACCATGTGTTCATAATTACAATTAAATTCAGGACTCAAGAGGTTTTACTATCATTTTTTTAAAAGATTTTTTATTTCTTCATGTAACAGAGAGAGAGATCACAAGTAGGCAGAGAGGCAGGCAGAGAGAGAGGGAGAAGCAGATTCTCTGCTGTGCAGAGACACACCCCCCCAATGTGGGACTCGATCCCAGGACCCTGAGATCATGACCTGAGCCAAAGGCAGAGGCTTAACCCACTGAGCCACCCAGGCGCCCACCATAATTTTCTATAATGATCTGAATCTCATTTCCTCCATACCTAAACCTGACTCAAAGAGCAACTAAGAACATAGAACATCACACAATTATTAATTTGTTTTATTCTGTAGTATACACACAACAGTCTGAGAATGAAAATATTAACATTAAAACATAACACTGTGATTACTGTCAACTTTTTTTTCCACATATCTTTTCTTTCTTATTTGAGTACATTCAATTAGAGATATGAAATTAAATAATGTTTAAAATTACTTACAATTTTTACTATGTGACTGTACCAACACATTTTTGATTCATTTTTTAATTTTATGAGTTTTTCATAAGTTTTTCATAAATTTATTTTTTCTAAACTTGTGTGAAATACATACATGGCTCCACAGTCAAATTTGCAAAGCAAAGTATGTTCTAAGGATTCTGGCTTCTATCCCTAGATACTCTCTCACATTTCCTTCTATTCCTAATAGGTTAGGTAGTCACTTATGTCTGTTTTATGATTTATGTAGCAGAGTTTTGTTTTGTTGTTTGTTTTTTACTTTTTAAAACATAAACCTATGCACAGGTAAATTGTGTGTATGTGTGTGTGTGTAAATTTTTAACTTAAAATATGTACCTGGAGTTCTGTATCTGTTAGAGCAAAGAAGTTCATGGAAGACAGACTCTCCCTCACACAGAAAACATAAATGTTGACAAAATTTTTTTAAAAATCTAAAAGAAATAAAAAGTAAATAAATGAAGGCATGAGAGGGGAAATGGCATTTGTTAAGCAGAAATGACATGAGGAGCTTCTGTATGCTTTGTCTTTATTCTATGAATGGGCATAGCTTGCTCCTTGAACTGCGGAGAATAAGATTATCTCTGGCTTCAAGAACAGAGAACAGATTTAGGGGTAACCTCAGCAACTGGACAATGAGAAAGGAACTCTATAAAGGAGTGAACTAGGACAGATTCCCCAAATTCTGCTCATAAATTCTGTCAAAATTTCCCTTTGACCTAAGAATCACACTTAACAGCCCAGATAAAAATTAAAAAAAAAATGGTATTTGGCTATCGTGGACATTGCTGCTATAAGCATTGGGATGCAGGTGCACCTCCAGATGACTACATTTGTATTTTGGGGATAAATACCTAGTACTGCAATTTCTGGGTCATAGGGTAGCTCTATTTTTAATATCTTGAGGAATTCCATATTGTTTTCTAGAGTGGCTGTACCAGCTTGCATTCCCACCAACAGTATAAGAGGTTAGCCCTTTCTCCACATCCTCACCAACATTTGTTGTTTCCTGTCTTGTTAATTTTTGCCATTCTAACTGGTATTAGGTGGTATTTCATTGTGGTTTTGATTTATATTTCTCTGACGTCTAGACATACTATATGTTGGCTAACTGAACATAAAAAAGAACCCCAAAAGAAAATGAAATAATTTAAAGAATTGGTATTTGGGTGCCATCCCCCAAATGTCACCAATATTCACAATTTTCAGGATACAAACTGCCATTGTTTGACAAAGATACAGATGAACACAACAGATTCTTAAAAGAAGATAATTAAGAAAGAAGACATCAGAAATGAGGCAGATAGCAAACAAAGATTAAAGCAGCTATTACAGCAGTGCTTAATGAAGTAAAGAAAAATTTGCTAGTAATAAAATGAAAATACAGAAAATCTTAGCAGAGAAGCATAAAGAATGGAAGAAACCAATGGAAATTCCACTATTGGAGAAAAATATATATTAAGAATAATAGGGTTATTTGACAGCATAATTGTGATGGAAGAAAATCTTGGAGAGATGTATCAGTAGATATTATACAATATGAAGAACAGTAAAAAACACTTCAAAAGGAATTAACAGAACTTAGGGGCCTGTGTGACAATCTTAAAAGATCATAGTCTTCTACTATGTATCTAGAAGATACATAGATTTCTAACATTTGGAATGTTAGAAGAAAAGATGCATAAACTGGTCAGAAAATAATATTTGAATAAATAATGCCTGACCATTTTTCAGATTTATGGATGGGTATAAATGTACTGATTCAAGAAGCTGAATGAACACCAATAAGGATAAATATGGGAAAATCAAGCACATTAGTGTCAAACTATTGAAAACCGAGGTATAAAGAGGATCTTTTAAGAAACCACAGAAGCAGCACACTGTAGTATACAGACAAGAAGTAATCAAATGATCACTGAATTTTTGTCAGGAACTGTGAAATTGAAAAGAGAGCGCAGCAACATTTTTAAACGTTGGGGAAAAAAGGTAAACTAACAAAAAGTCAAACCAGAATTCTAAAGTAAGTAAAAATATACTTCAGAATTGGAGGAAAGCTAAAGACATTTTCAGATAATGAAATCTAAAATAATCTAGTACCAGAAATGCTAAAGGAAGTTTTGAGTTACACCTCTAGCTGGATTGCTAGGTTTTCATTTTATGCAGTTTTGCTTTTAGGAAAAAGTTTTTACTTATCTTTCGTTATTTCAAGATTTTTTTCTTGAGTACCAAATTCTTCCACTAGTGAAATTCTTAGCAATCTCTCAGCAACATCACCGCTATAGCATGCAACGAGTTTTATATACTACATCTAACACCAGCGGTGAGGTCTCCAGTAACCTTCAGCCAGTGAATGATAACTTAATAATCCTCTCCTTAGAGTTTGCTTTCGTGATCCACTCTTGGTAACAAAATACAGTTGGATTTCCTAGAAGCAGTATATTTATTCTGTGAGAGCTCTCACTAGAGTAAGGCTAGGGGAACACGCTAGGCAAAAAATGGTCACGGCTGGAGACTTTCTTTGGTCTGATCTCACTGCAAGACTCTGGGGCACAAAACACACCACAGCATTAGTCTCCTCTTGAGGCTAATACGCCATGCCAGTGATTCACTGACTGAGGGGATGTGGTGATGTGGGTCGGGTGGGGAGTTGCTGCCAGGGAAGAGTTGCTCCTGTTTTGCTAAAAGAAGTCTCCAGAGAAAAGGGTCAACTATGTATGAGGAAGCTGGTTCCTGTATAAAAACCCAGATGCGATATTTCAGGCCTGACTGTAGACAATTACAAAGGCTTTACGTGATAGGCTTCACGGGGAAGATTTTCACCCCAAACACTAGACTCAGTGACAGCCAGTACATTACACTCTCTGAAGAGAGTTGCAATAAAGGACTCAGGCCGTCTTGGCCTGCCTGGCCAGCCATGCTCTTATGTATAGGGGCACTCTTAATCCAGAACTCATCATTCGCACGTCCCTTGTCTGGGGCTCTCTGCCAAGGTTTTTAGAGTTCTCTGCCAAGGCCAGAGAAGAGGGAAACCTTGAAGACATGTTTCCTCATTTTGACTTGATACTAAATACAACCCATTCCTAGATCTCCCCCCTCACATTGCCCTAAGGCCCTGGATCCATAAAAAATGCAGGAGTCTTTCATTCTAGCTGCCTCACATGAGATGAGAGCACTCCACAGGGATGCCATTCCATGGGGCAAAACAGAATGAAGGGAGTCTGTGCTTTCTCCAGGTTTAGACCCTTGTTTATACCATCACAGTAGGTGATTAAAGACTTGACTGTTGCTTCCATTTGCTTCTGTTACCAGTTTAATTGCCTATTTTAATAGCTGGCAGCTCAAATGAGCTCCTAACAGTGGATAGGTCCCTCAGCAGCTAAAGGGGTGAGAGGGACTCCTAGAGCATCTACTCATTTTGGTTATGCTTATTTATTCTAGCTTACTCTTTTCTTTTTTTTATTCTTTTTTTCCTACTCATTTTCTCTAATTCCTGAGTTCTAACACCTCCAGTTTTACTTTTTATAATTCCAATTTATATTGTTCTTTTATATAGCTAGATATTTTCATAATTCCATATCATTCATTTAAAAATATGAGATTCTGGATTATCAGTTTTGGAGCATGAATTTGCAATGTATTCTTTCCTTTTGAGGATGTTTTTCTCCTTCGCTCAGTCTCTTAAAATAATCTTAATTAGAATTCAAGAGCAACTCTTTTTTATTATACTTTTACATGAAATAAGTTTATCTAAGGCAAGACTTCAGGAATAGCATTTTGAGCTTCATATCTATAAAGATTCCTCTTTTGTTATTTACAGGAGTGTTAAAAAATATAGCCACTATTACCTGAAATCCCCTGATTCTGTCTCCCTGCTCACAATTTCTACATAATCTTTTCTTTTCTGAACTCCTATTATCCTTGTACTGCTCAGCGTGAGTTCTATTTTACACTGTTTCTAATCAGTAGCAGCTATACTCAGGAAGAGAGTGTTGTTGATTTGTTATAAGAGGTCATGTGATGAAGGCTTCGCAAGACTCTTCTGTGAAGAGTCTTGAGAAGTCAAAATCTCATACTTACCTGAGAATTTACATGTGAAAAGTCTTCCAGGCTTCAGCTGCTACCAATAAATTGCCTTGCCACAAATTCCAATGAGTGCTTGATGACTGTTTTTTAGTTTTCTTACTTTTAGATTCCCTGTTCCTTACTTCAGCCTTCTTCCAAATGGATTCTCATATTATGAAGATCTTGTAGCTCTTAGGGGTTTGTCCTCACTTTTTAGGATTTTGGGGAAAGTTCATTACTTACCTCTATTGTCCATGGAGTTCTGGTTTCACTACCCTAATGATTCTGTCAGCTTTTATGGGGATTTCAGGGAGATTTAAAAACACTGCAACTTTCCAAAAAAAAATAAATAAATAGATAAAATAAAAAGAGACCACATTTTCCCCTAAATTTCCCTTTTTTTCTTTAGTAAGCTCTGAGATTTTAAAAAAATTGAGAGTGTTATGAGTCAATGTTGATAATTTAAGTATCTTAAATTAAAAGTTGAAATTTACCACTGGCATAGCCCTAGAACTATATGGATACATTAAGTATCTGTTCTCCCACACAAGAGATACATGTGGGTCTGATGCATCTGTACCTTGTTGAGTTTACTATATTCTGTGAGAAAACTGCAGGTATTCTGTAGCTCTAATCCCATTCTGTCCCTGTCCATGCAACCTATCTTTGAGAACCAATAAAGTACATATTGTTCGCCCAGTGTGCCCCAGTCTCTCCTACATTCAGGCCTTAGTTTATACTGCTCCCTCTGTCTGAAGCAGCCTATCCGAATTATCTCTTTTCTAAGGGTTCCAAATAAAACACAGAACACTCAGCTAAATTTAAATTTTATACAAATAAATATATTTTAGTATAACAATATTCCATATAATATTTTGGATTAATGTATTCTAAAATATTATTTTCACTTGTCCAAATTCTATTGTTATAGAATTGTTCTCTGCATATGATAACATTTTCTTTTTCTCTATCACTATTAATTGCTTTAAGGACTCAGTTTATAGGTCATCCATTCTAAAAGAAAACAACATTCTCTGAATTTCAAGGTTAAGTTACATAACTTATGTATAAACTGAAACTCTGAAAAATATACACAGTGGGTAGCCACTAAATCAATCTGAGTATGCTGATATAGGTGTAATTTAAAAAACAAGATTTTAAATATAAAACCATAGATTTAATAAAAGGATAATGCGGTGAGATCACATATAATGTTTTATAAACATGGACTTCAATTTTCAATGGAGTTTTTAAAATAACCATATTTTACACTTTTATTAAGTTAGAAGCACAACATTTTTTGTCCCAGAGCTGAACATAGTCAAATCTAAAGGCAATTTTCCTCAGTAAGAAAACTACCATTTTTCAGTAACTGACATGTTTTAATATATGTATTCCGGACATCTTACATGTTGTGTTTTCACAAGTATACATTCTCATTCATAAGCAGAAAATGGCCGTGAATTCTATAATGCATGATCTAAAAGTTAATGCAGTGAGCACAGAGCAGCACCACAAAGAAGGCAGGCAATGAATTCCTGTTCTATAAAATTTCTTTTAGAGTCATGACTGATATTAAACTTTGTTTTATTTTAATTTAATAATATTTTTCTATTACAGAAGAAATTTTTGGACACTCAACTATTTTTTGAAAAGCAAGACCTAGGCAATTTTTTCCTGAAGTTTGATTTTTCCATGAACGTATTTTCCTTTATGCACATTACACTCTCAATACATTTATACAGATGAAGACAAATGTAATCATTTACATTTTGTTAAAAAAAAAAAAAAAACTAAGAACAATCGAACTCCCTTAAATGTTGAGAAGGAAAATAATGGTTACTGTCAAGTCACTTTTTAATTCTGCTCTCCAAATACTTTTCTGAGTGAAAAAAAAGCCATGAGCTGAGTAGTGTTATGAAAAGTTATTAAATTACATTGTCTGTGTGATAAAGAATCTTGATTGTATCCAAGAGGCAATGGTAAGATTAGGGAAGAAACAACAGCAAAACAAATTCTTCTAAAATGTATTTGCTTTTGATTTCACCTAATCTTGATTTTGAGAGGGGGGAGATTGCTCTAATGTTGAAGAAACCCCATAAGAGGACATATAACTACCCATTCTGCCATGGGAAAAATTATACTGTCAAAGGGTGATAAAAGCACTACCAAGAGGACTATGCTCATCAGGTACAGTCTCTCTCAGAAAAGCAAGTTGTTAGATTTATGTAGGAATTTCTGGGAATGTGGAGGTCATAGATTGGTGGACTTTCAAAGGCTTCAGTAGTTGACCTTTGCTGTCAATATATCGTTACTCTGATAAAACTGTTGTCAACTGGTTGGCACTCAGAGGTGTGTTTATGGAAGTTAGTCCATTTCTACTTGTTTGACTCGCTGAAGTAAAAAGCTGTTACTGTTTGGTTTGCTGGAAAAAACTGTCATCAAATCCAATTCAAGTGACTATCTGATAAATAAGTACAGAATAATGAGTCTTTCCTTAGGACTGTGATGATATTTTATTAGCAGTTTCTCATTTCCCTTCTCACACAGCCAAAGCTGTACGAAAGACCATCAAGGATGGTCCACATCATCATGACTATTATTGAAGTGAGATTTCATTTGCCAATAAATATTTTTTGGTTTAAGCATTAATAAGCGTGATTTCATCCTGGTTTTGTCTTTTTTTTTTTTTTAAAAGATTTTATTTTATTTGTTTGACAGAGAGAAATCACAGGTAGGTAGAGAGACTGGCAGAGAAAGTGAGGGAAGCAGGCTCCCCGCCGAGCAGAGAGCCCGATGTGGGACTCGATCCCAGGACCCTGAGATCATGACTTGAGCCGAAGGCAGAGGCTTAACCCACTGAGCCACCCAGGCACCCCCTGGTTTTGTCTTTGAATCACTTTTTGAGTCACCTGTTGAAAAAATCCTATACAGAAGTATTTAAGACTCTGGATGACAAACATCAAAGAACTCTAAGGCAAATAAGCACAATTAGAGTTGTAAGAAGAGAATAAAAGAGATTTTAGAGCAATGACTCAAGATTTCCTTTGCCTGACAGAGAAAGAAAGTCCCCAAACCAGGTAGGTCTTCATTTCTCTAAGCGTACATATAGATTATTTCATATTTCCAGTTCACATGAATTGTTAGCAATGGTGACAGAAAGAAAATCCACGTCTAATCTTTTGTTCATAACTATTTTTCTTAAGCAATTTAAGTTGGTTGCCCTAAAACTTGGGCTGTATTATTCACTATGTCAGTCAAAGTGATGGACAAGTTCTAAATGACTGCTTTGAACCCTACAACTCTTTTTTTAAAATTTATTTTTTATTTTCAGCATAACAGTATTCATTATTTTTTCACCACACCCAGTGCTCCATGCAATCCATGCCCTCTATAGTACCCACCACCTGGTACCCCAATCTCCCACCCCCCACCCCTTCAAAAACCCTCAGATTGTTTTTCAGAGTCCATAGTTTCTCATGGTTCACCTCCCCTACAACTCTTAATAGTGGAATTAATATTCTTAGACGTTTGTCCCACTCAATATTAGTCATATCCTTAGACAGAGTGATATTCGTTCAGGTCCCTTTAATGAGACATCATCTACATGGAGTACTGGAAAGTCATTCATTTGGAATAGTCTATTAGCCACACAAAATAATTAACCACGGTTCTGGATTGTCATTAAAAAGCTTGATTTCTGGGGCGCCTGGGTGGCTCAGTGGGTTAAGCCGCTGCCTTCGGCTCAGGTCATGATCTCAGGGTCCTGGGATCGAGTCCCGCATCGGGCTCTCTGCTCAGCAGGGAGCCTGCTTCCTCCTCTCTCTCTCTCTGCCTGCGTCTCTGCCTACTTGTGATCGCTCTCTGTCAAATAAATAAATAAAATCTTAAAAAAAAAAAATTCTTTAAAAAAAAAAAAAAAAAGCTTGATTTCTGTATTAGGAAAAGCAACCACAGCAGAGGTAAAAGAGCGATGACTCCCTGTAGTGCAGTTACAAGTATTTTATTTCTGGGTATTGACATAACTATCATTGGTGTCTTTTTTTTTTTCCTTTTTTTTTAAAGAGTATATTTATTTATTTGACAGAGATCACAAGTAGGCAGAGAGGCAGGTAGAGAGAGAGGGAAGCAGGCTCCCCGCTGAGCAGAGAGCCCGGTGCGGGGTTTGCAGTACCCTGAGATCTTGACCTGAGCCACCCAAGTGCCCTTGGTGTCTCTTTTTCATTTATCTACCATAAACATCATTGTTGGTAATGTTAGTGTAACTTTCTGCCAACTTATAGGAACATATTAGGATTTTAAAATCCTAATGCTTAGATTGTTGGAGAAGATGTAATTACAGCCCACAGATGGTAATAAGCTTTCTGGGTTTCTAGGGCTAGACCTGGTTCAGCTACTGTAAAGCTGCTACAAGGAAACAACTCTCTGGGGTATAAGTGAGCAAAGTCTGGTGGGCAGGCAGACAGACTGTCTCAGAGCACTGCAGGAAGAGACCTGGGGTGCAAGATATCTGCATTGGAAGTGGTCACTGTAATTGGCAAGTGACTGTAACTGGCAAGATGGTCACTGTAACCGGGAAGTGATGTAACATCACCAAGAAACTGTCCACAGAATCCACTAATTATCCCACCCATGCACCATTCATGGACTTGCAGTAGGACAAGAAAAACCAAAACAAAGGAATTAAAACTAGCAGTCTTCTTTCACCTGTGATGAGCCTTCAGCACCTTCCACTGCCAAAGCGTAACATTAGGCTCACTGTAGAGAGGAAATCCTTGAGAGTCAAGTTCATTATCAAAGAAAACATAATAAAGGGAAAATTTGGAACTAAGAGACAAGGAATTAATACCTATTGAGAGCAGAAGAGATAAAATGCATAGAATTAAAGAGGTTTTAAGTTAATATAAAGTGAATTATATTAGAAATATTTTTATTATGAAACATATGCAATAACTGGTTAATCATAAAAAGTTATGGCAACAAGTTAAAAAATTAAAAATTGATTATAGGCATGAAAAATTCAGAGAAATTATTACAATTAAGAAGGAAGTACAGTGTTTTCTAGAGTTGAGATCAATGTACACAAATCTATTTTGTTTCTATATACCAGCAAAAAAGAGAATATGGAAATAGAATTCTTAAAATCAGCCAGAATTATGACATCTAAACATCCCTCTGACAGAGCTGTGATACAGTCTGTGGAAAAAAATCACAAACATTTAATGAATGTTACAAAAGAAATGCAATTAAATGGAAACCTATATCATAGTTAGGAATCAAAAACTCAGTATCACTGAAATATAAATACTATCTCCAAAATATTTCATAATTTAAATTAATTTCCAATAAACAATACCAAGTTTTTCATAGACCTAGATTATAAAATATATCTGAAAATAACTGCCTAGATAGCCAAGAGAACTGTAAAGAACAAGGTAGGAAGCTGCTGAATCAAATATCGAGACATGAAAATTATAATAACTTACACACTGTGGGGAATTCACAAGGCATTATTTGGATAAGGATAAAAAAAAAATAGATCAATGGAACACAGCCAATAGCCTAGATCACATCCCACATATATCTGCAACTTGCTATATGGCAAGTGTAGTATTATTTATCAATAGGAAAAGTAAATGTTATTTCTGCTTGAATGGCTGACTCACATGGGGGGGGCGATGAAAGTGAATTTAAACTTCTCTAGAAAAGAAAAAAATATATAGAGATAAATAGATTAAAGACCTACATCAAATCAAATAAATAGATCAAATCAATAAATAGATTAAAGACCTACATCAAATCCAAACTACAAAAATCTTTTTTGTATTTTAATTTTTTTTAAAAATTTTATTTATTTATTTGACAGAGAGAGATCACAAGTAGGCAGAGAGGCAGGCAGAGAGAGAGGAGGAAGCAGGCTCCCTGCTGAGCAGAGTGCCTGATGCGGGACTCGATCCCAGCACCCTGAGATCACGACCTGAGCCGAAGGCAGCGGCTTAACCCTCTGAGCCACCCAGGCACCCCAAACTACAAAAATCTTGAAAGAAAATACTGCAGAATACTTCTATCATAAGATAGAAACATTTTTCTTAAGACACAAAACACAAGCATACAGAAAACATTTGATGCATTTTATTATGTTACAACTAAAAATATCTCCTCATGAAAAAAATTAATAATCAAAAGGAATACCACAAACAGAAATATTCATGATAACTAAAACTATCATCAGATTAGAATACAAGAGCTTGGTAAAAATGGTAAACATATAATAGGAAAATAAATAAAAGACACATGTAAAGGCAAAATTCAGAATAAAATGTCTCAATAGCCATAATATGAAAACATGCTTAACCTCACAGGGATCAGAGAAATGCAAACGAGTTTCACCTCATATCGGCATTAAATCAATGAAATTAGAATATCTAGCAATACAATGTTTGATGAAGATGCTCTTACCACCAAAGACTAGACACTGGTGAACATAATCACAATGGAAAGCAATTTCTCCACTATCTTGTGAAGATAAGGATGCACCTTCCCTATGATTTAGCATTTCTCCTTCTATATGCATGCCTGCAAGAAATGCTCACACCATGTACAAGGACATAGATGAAATAGTGTTCACAGCATATTACTCACAACAAAATAAAATTCAAAACAACCTAAATATTTTAAGGAGGAGAATGGATTAAGAATATTGAGTATTTTAATTTAATGCAAGTAAGTTAATTTGCAGAGAAAATTACTAAACTAGAAATACCTTAAAAAAACCTGACTATAGCTACATTCACAAATATAATGTAATGAAAAGAGCAAGTTGAAGATTATGAAGTATAAGCCCACTTGTATGATACTTAAAAACAAAAGCAATAAGGATGCAAACATATATGGATATGCGAAAGACTTTAAGATATGTATTTATAAATTTTGAGAAAATGAGGGGCAAGGAAATCACTTAAGCGTTCTTTAGGGAAAGGTAAAGAAGAGCCCTCATATCAAAAGGATTATCCAATCAAAATTAAACTGAATTTCTTTTTTTTTTTTTTTAAGATTTTATTTACTTATTTGACAGAGAGACAGAGAGCACAAGCAGGGGGAGCAGCAGTAGGAGAAGGAGAAGCAGACTCCTCACTGAGCAGGGAGCTCCATCTGGGACTTGATCTCAGGACCCTGGGATCGTGACCTGAGCCAAAGGCAGACACATTAAGCAAATATTTATTTAGTGGCCATAATTTGCCAGACACACTTCTAGGACCACAGGATAATAAAATCTGACATAGCCTCTCTTTTCACGAGAGTTACCATCTAAATCTCTGAAAGATATCTGTTACTTCCAGTTTCAGTTTCTCAACTTCATCTTTGTCCTTTCTTTTGTTATTTTCAACTAAATTTCCAACTGAACATTGGATTTTCGTTCCTTTTTAAGATGAGATATAAACTAATTTCCTAGGTGTCAAGCAAATCCATTCCCCGCAGTATATCTCCCTCCTAAAAGCGAATACAGAAGCAGATCTCCAGGAACATGATCAGGGAATGTCAATTGGTGGGCCTAAATGTAAGGTATACAGCCGGGAAATCTGAAGTTAGGCTACACACATTCTGTGATGCCAAATATGGGGAGCTTTAGTTTTCGTCACCAAAACCCACACAAAGACGTATAGTTTCCCTTTAAATAAATGGTTCCAGTTTTTAGATGGAACATATGGGTGACATGACTACATATTACACTTCATTTTTTAGAGCAGAGGAGAAGATGCAGGCTAGTTTGTCTATGAATGACTCCGTAGCTACTCGTCCTCTTTCTGGCGCCACTATTCACTTCTGTCTCTATCCCATCGTTCTCTCGTGGTGGTCCAGGAAAGTTACCTCACACTCAGCCCTCCTCCAGGACACTCAGCAAATTTCCTTCCCTCCACAAGCTCGGAACCATTCTTGAATTTACCAAATGAATTTACCAAAATTCGTATACAACGCCCTTACATTGGCGGGCAACTGTCTTGATCTTCTTACTATTATAAGTTCATAGACTCTGGCTATTTTTTACGAGCAAGGTGATGAGATTTTGAAAGAGGAGAGAAATAAATGGGTGTGTTTATTGCTTATACTGACAAATAAGAAATGACATAGTTCTCTCTATATAGAGATAGTGATAACATATATATCAATATTTATATATTTATTATGTAGATAATATATGTAAATACATATATACATACTATATATTAGCATTATATATAATAGATATATAGATATAGATATTACATGTACATTTATATATCATAGAGAACACTACATTTTTATAGATAGTTATGTTATATATGTGTATATATATATTTGTGGGTATGTGCATATTTTAACAAAAAGGTTATCTGTGATTCACTATTATTCTATTGTGCTAAAATTATTTTTTTAGAATTGTGGCCTAATAATTAATTTTACTAAATTCTCCTTAATGATTAACCTAAAAAATAAGGAAGTAGATTTATAGTACTATTTCTTTATATAACCACATGGTGGCAGCAAAAGATAAGAGCACATGCATAGAGACACTGAGTATAAAGGACACTGAGTATAAAGGAAAAAATCTTCCAAACACAGTGCTATAAAACACGTACATGACTACAAAACAGTCCTATAGTTTGAAACTAATTTATTTTATATGTCTTTTATGAAACTATTGAAATTCAAAATTTTTGTTACTTTTAATTTAATTTAATTTTTTTAAAGAATTTTATTTATTTATTTGACACAAAGAGAGAGAGATCACAAGTAGGCAGAGAGGCAGGCAGAGTGAGAGGGGGAAGCATGACCCTACTTAGCAGAAATCCTGCTGCTGGGCTCGATACCAGGACCCTGAGACCATGGCCTGAGCAGAAGGCAGAGGCTTAACCCACTGAGCCACCCAGGCACCCCTGTTACTTTTAATTTTAATTAAAATAATGTAACCATTAGTGATTACTATGTTGTCTATAATTCATCTTCTTATCCTACAATTGGACTTGTACTTTAAAAGTACTTCCCACATCCTGAGCCATACATTCCACAATATTCAACGTTTCTCTCTATATAAGTTTAATTTCATCCACTTATTATTATAGTTGTGAAGAGTAGTAATGAGGGACTGATCACACAAACCAAGGCCACTCCATACACAATAACGAAACTGTGACCCACGACCTGCAGCAACATACCCAAGAGCCCAACTACAATAAACAGCCGAAGGAGTCAGCCTCCTAAAAGTCAGATTTGTAAGAAGTCAGATGGCCATATCTAGTTGTTCTGTATGGACAGATGCTGTGGTTTGTCCCACATAACCCATAACCTGCAGTTGCACACCCACAGGCAGGCTATAGAATGTTGTTTCTGAGACTCATGCTATGTGAATAAGCTGAAGCTCGGTTGTTTGAAATCTGGCTTCCGGGTCAGAACTGGCCCTTCTGTTCTGGACGCCAAGAGCTACAAATCTTATCTCACATCCTATCCTGCCCCAGGCAGGGCTGCTCCACCAACCCCCAAATGGAATCAAGAGGGGAGGCAAACACACATGGCCTAGGGTCCTTGAAAATATGAAAACATGATGACATAAGAATGTAGCTTGCTCCGGACTACACGTGGGCTAACAAATGTTTAATTCCAAACCCTATTATTTTCCCTATAAATATGGCCTTTATGGGGTTGGTCAGTTGTAAATTTCACCTGGGGGGAGGATGCTCAGTTACTGTAAATTCTACATATATTCAGCAGTTAACAGAATTACTAAGTAACTAATTCTGCAATGCATGTTTCCAATTACTGAATTTTTATTGCAATGTATATATTCCATTTTTTAAATATTAAGGCACAATGAAATTAGAACTCCAGTAATGTTTAAGATAAAACTGAAGATATATTAAATAAATAAATAAATAAATAAATAAATAAAAGGGAAGATGAGAACATTTATCTGAAACTGTATTTCAAAAACTGCTGTAGGGACTCCTGGGTGGCTCAGTTGGGTAAGCAGCTGCCTTCAGCTCAGGTCATGATCCCAGGGTCCTGGGATTGAGTCCTGCAACAGGCTCCTTGCTCAGCAGGGAGCATTCTTCTCCCTCTGCCTGCTCTGCCTGCTGTTCCCCCTGCTTGTGCTCTCTCTCTCTCTTTCTCTGACAAATAAATAAAGTCTTAAAAAAAAAAAAAAACCTACCGTAAGTGTCTTATATGAATTAACATTGTAATGCTTCACTTTGAACTATTTCAGGTTCAGCAATATTAGAAGTGCTAGGATACTCAAATAAACACCCAGTTCTTGCTCTTTCCTAGATTGTAGGAAGTTTTCCAAGTATCTTTATTTGTAATACTATAATAGTGAAACTATTTTCAACATGTTTCAGCATGTTATGAAAAAATATTATTAAAAACAATGCTATATTTTACCAATTATTATAGAGTCACAGAAACACATCTAGGATGAACTCCAGGTCTCATTCCATACCACTTGGTTGTAGACGCCAGATCAGTGGGCACTGAATTAGCAGGGAGAATCAGTCAAAATCTCTGGGAATTTTCCACTGGGCTGAGTAATTCACTCACAAAAGTCCCTTCACTGAATTGTCAAGAACATTTTCACTGCACTCTTGTTCTTCACAACCTACTTTTAGATAGTGACTTAGAGTGACCTGGTTGTGCTTTTGAAAACCATGTGATTTACTTGCTAAAAAAAAATTATTAAAAAAATGAATCTCTAAGACCTAGAGCAAGGTTTTCAGCATGATGTAGGAACAGTAAGATAGAGATGATGGTGATGATAAAGTTAGCACTTTCAGTTTAATGCAAAAGCATTCCTGACAATATTCGTGTAGTTCAGATCACAAAACGAATTCTGTATTATTATATAAAAAAATTGATCACTAAATTATCAGGATTTTATGAATATAATATTATTTAATTACTTTCTAAAGAAATAAGAATTACATCATAAGTGATTACACCTGCCTTTTATTGGGGGGATTCATAAATATACTGCATATAATAACATACATTTCATACTGGAATATTGAATTTTGCATAAAAAATACGATAATGGTAAGAATTAAAGAAAATGATGATAACAATATATATTCTCATGGAGATAGCCTAGAGAAAAACTGTCTCATAGAAGTATGAATAAAGGACTTTAATGTAAATAGGCACTTTCCAAGTTGTGTAATTATTACTTTATAAGAAACTTTTTGTATCAATTCTTGGGAAATTAATTTTTTTATTCATAGGAACAATACTAAATAGTCATCAGTTTCACCACATAGTCCATGAAACTCCCTGAACTATTAATAAACTAATGAAGTAAAGTTTATAGTGCACACTTCCATGAAAACTGGGAGATAATGCCATTGTTTAGAGAACTGAAGCTTGGTGCGCAGTATTATAACCATTCTAGGAGTATGTTGAGATTAAACTTATATAGAAACACTAATATAGAAACATATAGAAACACTTAGCCAAGTGCTGGGCTTGGCTATGAATTAGCTAGGCACCTAGTATTGAGGTGTTAACTACAGGGGTATGAGTTTGGGGACAAAACTCCAAACTAACCCAAAAGGATAATGTTAAACTAGTAAGTGCCAGTCAAAACCCCGACTTTTAAGTTTAAATCCTAACTAAGGTGAATATAAATCCTCAGGCTGAAGTCCTCTGTGAATTTAATTTCATACACGTGTCAATCTAATATAACATTTTGGACACATTAAAACTGCTCTAAACATCCATGTGCAGTTTTGGGAGAATATAAGTTTTCAGTTCACTTGGGTTAGTATTTAGGAACATGGTTGTTGGGTCATTGGGTAAGGCTATGTTTAGTATTATAAGAAGTGCCAAATTGGTTTCCACAGTAGCTGCTGACTTTCCATTCCCACCAGCAATTAATGAGAGTTTCTTATTCTGCACTTTTGCCAACATTTGGTAATGTCAGCTTTTTAAATTTGGATATTGTTAGTTTTTTGGATCTTAGCCATTCTAATAGGTGTGTAGGCATCTTGTTTCAATTTCCAGCTTCTAATAACATGACATAAATTCATAAATCAGCAGAGAAGGCAAAGTATATAGGCAAAGACACAGTATAATAGGGATGTTGTTTGTGGTCTATATGAATAAATTAAACATAAGTTCAAATGATTTTGCATTTAGTTTTAATGTCATTTCCCCTCAAAAAGTAAGAAAAAAATCTGAATAATATTTTACATTGATAATGCAATTAAACAACAGCATCTCTGCTTGCTTGGATGTGTGAGTTTGCAGACACAGTTTATTACTTAAACACTCAAAAATAAACCACCAATAAGGAAAGGTATTTACTCCCAGGTCTCAGTTCAACATACATGAAATCTAGATAAATCGATCTTAAAATATCCCTAAAAGAATATATGCATATGTCTTTGTATCCAAATATACATGCAGAGAAAAAGAACTGGCATTGACTAATAAAATTATGAAAAAATATTCACCTTTACAATAGTCAAGGAAATATAAATTTTAAAAGTGCAAAAAAATTAATCAATAAGCAAAATTTAATTGGCAGTTTGAGGAGTTATTAAGATGGGCATTCAAACCACTGGGTTTCTTTTTTTAAGAATTCAATATAGAAATCAGCATCAAAAGTGTGAGATACAATTTTAACTGAAGTAAAAGCATACAAATGTAGTATAAGGCATTATGACAAATTCATTAATAAGTGAGATGGAACCTCATCAAATTATAAACAATGAATATTTATAGATGATAGGTGAGTGACTATTTTTTGTTTTATTTCCCAAATTTCCAGATTTTATAAAATTAATATCATTTTATTGATTACAATAATGATTAATAAATATACAAAATTTTACTCATTATATTGGTAATATAATATTACAAATGAGGATCTGAATCCCTAATGATAGGAGAATGATCTATATATCACAATAATACATCACAATATGTACATAACAATAATACACCACAATAATACATCATAAAAGTGATTTGAAAATGGGAAATACTCAAAGTATGATTCTAAAAAATAAAAAGATACCTTACTGTATGATCATGATCACATTCATGATCACATTCATGTCTGTTTGTAGTAAAGAGAGAGAGACAGAGACAGAGAAATAGTGAAAGACTGATTAATGAAGATAGAAAGCTTTTCTATCTTCTACATTCTGTAGGCTCAATATCTAGGCCTATATCAATGTCTGGCACAAATTATATTCCCTCTAAATAGTTATTGAGAATAATGCATACAAGATTAATACATCAAGAATCAAAGAAATATACTAAAGTGCCATACATACTTGATTTTGTATAGGGGAATTATAGATGGTAGATGATCTTTAAAAAACTTTTTCATTTACATTTTTATATTGTCTAACATTTCTGTAATAAGTATACAATACATAACCTGTTTCTTATCCTACCTGAAGGCCCTTAAAGAAAACATCATATATATGTTAACGTGATCTTAAGTAGGTCAGAAAAAGGTGAAATGAACATAACATTTTCATTCTATTAAAATATTTTAATATTTTTGGAAATCATAATGAAATGGCTGTTCTCATTAAAATCAACTCAAAATATCTCTAGTTCTGCAGCAATTTCTTATACAATATAACTATGAAAATCTCGCTGATGGTTAATTACTGTCAGAATTGAAATTAGTATTCCAACTACCAACTCTTTAAAGAGGCCTTAGTGCAAGAGAAAAGAGGCACCAGATGTTCAGATGACTGCAATTTTGTCCTCAGCAAAGGTTATAATCAGGTTCATAATATAAGCCTCGATGAAGAAGCAGCGTACTATAGAAGAAAAGTACACTGGGCAAAAACTCATAAAAAATGAGTTCAAAATTAGTCTCCATCACTTAGTAATTATGAGTTTGATTCATCCTTAACTTTTGTAAGCCTCAATTGCTTCAACTATATAATAGAGATCATAATAACTGGCTTACTTGCTCATTTCAAGTAGAGTGTGGGGTATTTGTCAGATTTCAAAGAACTTCTCTTGTGCCTGTTTCTTGTTGTTTATGACTTTTTGGCTTTTCTTTTTTCTTTTTATTTGCAGGGTATCAATTTCTTGTTTTCCCTCTCCTACCCATCAAATAAAATGTCTTCCAAACCATTTTATTTCAATAGAAAAAAAAAAAAGCATTGACTATGTTTGGATGAGTGACCACCTGTCATGGACATAACCACTATGAGAAGATTATTTTGAGAAGTATGTTTATAGATCGCTTTACTTGAAATACAGGGTTTTTTTTAAAAAACATATATAATACCATCAAATAAAATGTGGTCTTCTTCACATTGTTTACTTAATTTTACTTTAAAGCTGGTGTGGCTAAAAATAGTGCAAGATAATAGATCTTGACATTTCCATGTGGCCAGAGTAGGAGGCTCCTGTAAACTATAGATTCTGAAGCTTCTGAGTCAGCCATCCCTTCAGCCAAAATTTCTCTGGATATTAGGTAATGTGCCCATATTTCTTAGAGAGACTTCTGAAGTATTTTATAGGTCTCATGTACCATACACTCTTATCTCTGCTAATCTTTCATCATACCATCACCCCAATAACATCTGAACTTTCTTGAACCTAGTTGCACCCTTCATCATCTCTCCTTCTCTTGGTCCTCTAGAACTTTGTCTTTATAATTAACAAACCCCTTAATATCCTCATCTTCACTGAAGGATTACCTCCCCCTCTTTACTCTAACTGAAGCCAGACTACTCACTGAGGATGCTAGTTTGCTGTCACCTCAATTACTGTTTGTTCTTTCTCTTGCTGGGAACATTAGAAAATATATAACACTTGTCCCTTCAAGCCTGATACTTCTCCACCTTCTTCCAAAAATGTGTTCTAATTTTTGAAAAGAAATCCCACCTCCTATGCCCATAATCTTTCCAGCTCTTAGTCCAATGTGTCTTTTATACACAAATTCTTCCAAAATATTTCCCACATAGTCTCTAACCTTTCCCTGTATCCTGCTCTCTATTCAATACTTTCCAGCGTGACTACTGCCAATATGATTCCATTAAAATACTACTTGACAAGGTTATCAAAAACTTAAAATATCTTCAAATTTAGTTGACATTTTAAATTCTACTTACTTGATGATTCAGAGGCATTCAACACCAATAGTTACACTCAACTTCCTGAATTTTTATCATGTCCCTGCAGTTCTCTGCTACATCTTTTATCTGCTGTTTCTCCTTGATAGCTTGTTTCTCTGCATTGACTATTATATGTTAAATTTATTCATGACTCAAGGCAAAGATTTCTTTTTTCATCTTTTATATACTCTCCCCTTAGGATTGAATTTCTGCCCATGACTCTAACTCTCTAACAAGACTCCCAAATGTGTATGCATTTTAACTCCTATAAAGAAGACAAAATTGGGCAATATATAAAAGAATGAGAGGTAGGGACAGGTCATTGAGGAATGCCTCTCTGAGAGGCTGCCATTGTAGTTGAAATTGGGATCATGAAAGGTTTTGGTCAAATGAAGATCTGTGAGAGGAGAACTCTCAACAGAAAGAGAAGCAACTGCAAAGTTAGTGTGGAGGGTGCTGAGATGAGAAGGACGAGCAGGCTGCATATTATAGGGTTTTCAAAAATACACAAAGAGTTTTGATTGTGTACATGTGACATAAAGACATTAGAGAAAGCAGGAGAAAGACAAAAATTGACATATGTGGAATAGGTGGTTATGTTCCAGAGGGAATGCAGTAAGGTCAGTTTATAGGATTATGAGGAATCCAGGAAAAATGGTGATGGTGGCATGAGTGAAACAAGGAACAGAGAACATGATGAGAAACAACCATTTTATAACATTTATAATATGTTATATGTAATACAGAATACTCAGTTTGCAGATTTTTTAAAGATTTTTATTTATTTACTTGAGATAGAGAGAAATTGAGAAAATGAGTGGGAGGAAGGGCAGAGGGAGAAGCAGATGCCCCCACTGAGCAGGGAGCCCAGTGCAGGACTCAATCTCAGGACCTTGGGATCATGACCTGAGTCGAAGGCAAGCGCTTAACTGAATGAGACACCCAGGTGCCCATAGAGAGTACACAGATGTTTTCTTGAAGGAGATATTGCCTGTGGATTGTCAGGAGAAGGGAATAAGAAATGGCTTCTACAGTTTTTTCTTTATCAAATAAAGAGACTTCAGTGCTATTTAATAAAATGGGGAAGTTTTGCAGAATAAAGTAAGAAAGTATCCATATTTATTTTTTTCTGTACTATATTGAGAGGAATAAATACACTGAAATGGATATATCATGCAGGCAACTGGACATCTAAGTCTGGAGCTTAGGGAAGATATCTGGATGGATATAAAATTAGATATTAATACTCAATAATAAACAATAAGGTGGCAATATTTCAATACAATAGCAAAAATGTGGTCGCTTTAGAGACTTGAGGTGGAAAGTAAGTAAAACCCTACATCTAATTTTAGAGTTCTTATAGAGCAGCAAAGAATGATAGATTAATGATTTACACATAAAACTAAATACACCAGAAGTCATGAAAGCAAAGAGAAGAAATTGTATTCAAGAAGGTTGTTGTAAACTGCACATAAATCTTTGAAGTTCATGAGACTAAGACAAATATTTTGCCATCAGCTTTGACATAACATACATCAATGCTAACTTGATTAGATTTCCTGGTGAGGATGAAAGCCAAATTGGAAGTTTTTGAAGAAAAGTCCAGAAGTAAGGAAAGAGAGCAGTGGACAACTTTTTCTAGGAATTTTAGTTTCATGAAAAGGAGAGAAATATAGGGTAGTAGGAATATGTAAGCTCAAAGGTGATTGTTTTAAAGGTATCTGTATTAAAGCATGTCTGTATATTAATTAGAATGATCAAACAGAAATGGAAAAAAATCTGATGCTGAAGATAAAATTCAAAATCAAAGACTTAGAAAAATTGATAGTGAGTAGAATCTAACTCACAAGTAAACTGGCCCTGGGGAAAAGCTACCCTCTATTGTTACGTCAATAGTGGAGAAAGAATATTTTGTACAGGTTGGAGGCAGGTTGGCATAGTTGGTGATAGAAAAATGAGATTTTTTAAAAAAACTGACTTTAGTTACTTTTTAGTGATGATAACTGTGAGAGTTAAGATTGAGGTGAAAGGTCATGTCAAGATCTAGAATATGACCACATTAGTACACACACAGGAGTAGTAGCTTTTCTTTTGTGGTGGTAGTGAGTAGAGCAGGAGAGGGGCAGTGCTGTCTCATCACAGCAAAAAAATTAAATATTGGCCTTAACTGCTCTTACTCTTTCCCTCTAAGATTAATTCTAGTTAATCACTACATGAAGAGTGGGGTGTTTAACAAGCAAACCCAAACATGCTCACACCCTCAGCTTTTAACTCTTCAATGTCTCATTGTTCTCAGATAAAGAGCCCTATTGTAAATAAGGCCTACAATTTCTGATATCACCTAGTTTCACTTACCTTGCCAGCCTCACCTCAACCCAGTGCCTCTTCCTGCCTTTGCTTCTGACCCTCTGGTTTTCTTTCTGTCCCTCCAATAGTCACTGTGTTCCTAGTATCCTCACATTAAGAATCAGCTGGCTTGCCTCCTTTCAGACGTCACCTCAATAAGCATGTCCTTGCAAAAGACTTCCTGACTTTCTGAGCTATCACAATCTCAATCTCTCCACCTCTAGAATTCAGCAATGCAAATTAAATAATAAAGTTCATGTTCCACATTTCAAAAAATTTTGAATTTCATAATGTCTCATTTTAGTGAGGATATGACAAAATATGCATCCTTAAGCATTGTTGACTAAGGCATATAAGAGCTCTAATTCAGGTTTGGTATCTCATTAAGTGAAAAGAAGCATAAAGAACACAAGTACACCATGAGGCAAATTTTGTGATAATAGTAATACTAATAAAAGCGTAAATCTAATATGTATTATTAGAATAAATGTATACACATACATATATATACATACACATACTTACACATACTACACACACATATATACATAAGTTCACTATTTTAATGGTGTGCTTAGTGGTAGCACAATGTATACTCAAAATACACTTTAAATATTATGCTATATTAAAGCAATTCAGTTCATTGTTAGAGTGGTTTCAAAATTCACCAGATGCTTAGAGTAAATACTTCTGTACCTGAGTTTTGAGTAAAAAACTTTATATTAGTTTCTGGAAAATGAATTATCTGTGTTGAGTAGAATTAGATCACAGACACTCACTAAAAGCCTAGACCTATTTTCTGGAAATTTCCGTTGACTGTAACTAATGCAGCCACTTACTCTAATGCTATGTTTAGTTGTTCTCTGCCACCATCCAGTTGTTTTTATCTGGCATATCATGTGTGCTTACCCTCTCAGAGCTGGACTATTCCAGGAAATTGCCTGTGAGACTTCTGAACATCTACTCTTCTGGGGGCAATCTGGCTTTTGTCTATATTAGGTGAATTGGCAAAGAGATTTTTGCCTTAAAGAAAAACTTAATGACATTTCATATAAAATATCAAACAGATTTTTTCTTTCCCAAAGTAAAAAAATAATGGGTCAGATCAAGCCCTGATTATAGGCATCAACAGGAAGAAAACACACAAAACTAGAATGAATGCACATTTTCTTTCTTAATTTTAACCCAGACAAAAGAATTTATGAAAATAATTTTTTAAAGGGAAAAAACTAAAATAAAGTCAGGAGAGAAAAATAACAGACATGACTTTTCTCCTTGTGTTCTAGTTTGGATCACAAGCACAAGTATTTATTTTTCTACACTTGGGTGTGCAGATGAAAGAGGAGGTATTATAATGTACAATAGAAAGAGGTGGGCTTTATCATTAATCACCTTAGGATCAGATACTTACCAACCATATATTCTCAGGTAGATCACTTTCTGTCTCTAAGTCTTTATTCCCCATAAATGTAAATGGAGATAAGTAAAACACCTGATGTGCTTCCCGGGGTAAAATGGGTAATAGTGGTACACATTATGACTAGGGTAAAATGTGTTAATGAACGCTGAAATTCCTTATAAACTGCCATACAAATGATTATCATGTTATCATTGTGTTAGTTCCAGGATTGAATGAGATCCTCCAATTCTCCACAGATACCGATGCCACAGAAATTTATGAACAATATTAAGCTATATCATTGTCTTGTGAAAGAGGAAATGGAGAGAACACAGGACACACTTTACTACTTAATATTTCATTAGAATTGTCCCTGATGGCAATTCTGATTGTAAAGCGCTATTTCTCCACTGTACCATGAATGAGAGTAAAGAAGCATACACAATGTAGACCTCACCTTTGAGAAGTATTCCATCTGGCTGCAACAAGACAGAAAAAGAATGAGGTTAAAAGTGAGTTTGCCAGGGGCGCCTGGGTGGCTTGGTGGTTTAAGCCTCTGCCTTCGGCTTGGGTCATGATCTCAGGGTCCTGGGATCGTGCCCCGCGTCGGGCTCTCTGCTCAGCGGGGAGCCTGCTTCCCCCTGCCTCTCTGCCTACTTGTGATCTCTCTCTGTCTATCAAATAGATAAATAAAAATCTTAAAAAAAAAAAAGTGAGTTTGCCAAAGAAAGGACATGCAAGATCTTTAATATTGTCTCTGGTGGGAAGTATTATGATTTTAGTTTGTACAAAGTACCATGTTTTCATTAAAACTCTCCATGTTAAAATTTGGAGAAAACTGGTTAATAACTATAGAAATGCAATTCCAAAGAAAATTGCAGAAAGTATTCAAAAATACATGATTGCTGAGGATTTATATTGAAGCTCATCAAAACAGAGTCTACTAGTCATCACCTTTACCTGTAGATCTAAGCCATAAAATACACATGGTTATCTGACATATCCAATGAAGGAGTTTTAAAATATTATCTATCCCTGAGATTGAAACCTACCAAACTTATGGATTAGCTCAAGAATAAAATTCTTTTGATTGATCAGAAGTATTTAAATTTAATAGTCTGAGATTCCTGTCCTTACTTATTAGAATAACAGGAAATAATAATCAGAACAAAGATAGTTAAAGACAATGGAGAAGAGAAATAACGATATATACAAGTGTATACTTGTCTTATAAGAAAAGGCCAAATTCAAATCATCTTCTGGAATTCTGTAGCACTCTTTTTCTATCCTGGACCCCCTAGGTATGAAATAAGCAGGGAGTTCTATTGTAAGTGGGAGAGTACACTTGTAGGAGCTCAGTGGGTTATAAATGAGCTCCATTTACATACTGTAAAATGTATTTTAGTCCCAAAGGATATAATTGCCTTGTACACAATACAGTTATAATAGCATAGGAAGGAAAACTTTCAAAATTCTTTCATTTCATGCTAACATGATGCAGCTAACTATGGCAACATTTCCTGACAGCCTAAATTAAATGGTAGATTCTGAAAAATAATCCAAATTGACTTCAGAAAGGAAATGGATTAATCAATGTCTACATAAATCTAATTTAAAGAGAATGTTTTATACAATAATGGAATGTCTGTCTACATTATAATACATTTTAATTTTGTGTTCAACCTTGGCAATGATTTATTTACTTTCAAATGTACTTATTCATGATGATGCTTAGGTAACAATCAAAAGCTTTCTATTGCTTTCCTGTTTACTAGAGTGCATGCAATGATGCTATGCCTATACGACAGAAAACTCAGTATATTAAAAATAAAAGCAATGTCCAAATTCACGACAGCTTTGAGATAAGAATTCTAAGTAACCCAAATAGCTAGCTACCAATACAGTGCCCAGTTCCCTATGTCCACAAAGAAATACACTATGGAGTTATGTGTTTCCACAGAGAACACATACACATTGTTATCTGTGAATATATTTTCTGCTTTGGCACCAAACTGGTATTCTTTACTCACCCTAATGAGTGAGACTCTTGAGTAGGCTCACTTAGGAATTATATCTGGATCAGACATGAGCAAGTTTCTCCAGGTTTTCTTAAATATGATCTCCTTACTTGTTCCTATTTGTCCTTCCAAGGTAGAGGCATGTTCTTAGGCTTCATTAATAAAAAAGAGCCCAACCAAAGAAAAGAGAATTTTCATAACCATATTTAATTTTAATCCGTTCAGAATGCCAACTACTGGTGACCCCACCCTATCAATTGATGAGTCTGTATCTATTGTGTCTTTGTAAATTATATCAGTGTTCTTTTGGGGGATAAGAGGAAGTGACAAGAAGCATCCTTGAATTTCTCTCGATGGTTATATTTCACTAAAAATATTGATGATATCAATATCATACCCTATGGACTAATATTTTAAGTGATATTTTAACTCCTTAAGTATATTAATAAACAAGGTACATTAAAAAAAAGTATGTTGATAAATGTGTCAAATAAATCTTTCCAAAGAATAGCATGGCTATTTGTTTAATGCAAGAAGGAACAAATGGATAAACTGTCTTTTGCTGGGTCCAATTAAGTTCTTCAGAATCTCTCAGGACTAGTCTAGATGGCTAATCAAGAGTGAAGTAAAAGAAATTCTGAAACGTTTCCTTCCTTATTTCATACACATTTGCCAAAATTTCTTTACAGTAATTAAGGAAACAAACCTAAACAAGTGTTCTTGATGATGCAACTACTTTCAGAGCTTAGTATAAATGGCCTTGCATAGAACAACTAGTCTGTTTGAGTGAAGTTGATTCATTTCCTTTCAGTGGAGTTCAGTTAACTTGCTTTAATCAATCCTATAATTTAGGGGCAGTTGAAAGCAGCTATCAAAAACACTGTGATTTCTTTCAAGTTTTCTCAAAATTTCAGTCTTCATTCAAATCTTCACAGCAATACTCTATAAATAAAACATCAAAAAATTTAAATATGCATATTTCACATAACTAGGCCTGTGCTACATCACAACACTATGTTCAAAGGCCTATTAGACAATTATATCATGATTTTACAAAATGACTTTTATTATTTTCTTTAATGTGTGACTTATTTATGTTTTGTATTAGTGAGATTTAAATATAAATACCATTCTTTAAAGCTTTTTCACTTATTCACACATTTTTTAAGGAAATTCTCAAGAGAATTCATTAAACATTGATTTTCCATGGAAACTGGTTGGTGTTTTGGCACCAAAAGTAAGATCATTCATCCTATTCTATAAAATGTGTTCTCTAGCACGTATTTAATTTGACTAAAAAAAATAGAACTGATCTATACTACATATTCTCTTGTGTCAAACACAAATTCTTAGAACTTAACTGTTTTAGTGGTACTTCTATTACCTATTCAAGTGCAAGTCCTTCAATTTTCTGAGAATAAAACATCCAAAATTTGAGCCATTTTGCAAATTTGTACTCAAAGTATAATTACAAGCCTTCTATTTTTATCAGTGTTGTGACATTTCTGATTCCTATCTCGCCATGTACAGCATACATAATAATATTTTTTTGTTGTTGTTTGGATTTTGGGTTTTTCCCCCACTCTGGTTAGGTTTCCAGTTAGATGGTTAGGCTGTGCTAACTACAAAAGTTAAGTAAGAGTATTAGCATTAAGTTTGTACTTAAATAATCATGTTATTCCAAGAATTAGGCCATTTGTTGATGATAGTCTAATGCTACTCAGTTGATCTAATATGACTTCAGCTCAAGTGTATGTGATCTAGATGAAGAACACTTGCCCAAGACTCAAACTGAACAGTAAAATATGCTACAAGAAAATGGTTAAATTTCAGCTTAAGTGATTCCTTTTGGCACTAGCAAAATAATCATCACTCCATAATGTTTCTGAATCTTTACCATCTATTCTTTTTTTTTTTTTAATTTTTTATTTTTTATAAACATATATTTTTTATAAACATATATTTTTATCCCCAGGTCTGTGAATCACCAGGTTTACACACTTCACAGCACTCACCAAATCACATACCCTCCCCAATGTCCATAATCCCACCCCCTTCTCCCCAACCCCCTCCCCCCGGCAACCCTCAGTTTGTTTTGTGAGATTAAGAGTCACTTATGGTTTGTCTCCCTCCCAATCCCATCTTGTTTCATTTATTCTTCTACCCACTTAAGCCTCCTAAAATTAAGAGACTCTAATGGGTCAAAGTATAGAGACTAGCTAAGAAATTATCTGTAATATTTGAACATAAAGTCCTTGTAACCTTAGTTTCAAATGTCATAAAACATAGGTTCTGTCTTAAGTTTACTTCTTCATAAAGATATGGCTTCTTCATAAAGATATTTAACCTTTGTTGAGGCAGTTTGCATGTCTTTCTTTTTTTTTTTTTTTAATTTTTTATTTTTTATAAACATATATTTTTATCCCCAGGGGTACAGGTCTGTGAATCACCAGGTTTACACACTTCACAGCACTCACCAAATCACATACCCTCCCCAATGTCCATAATCCCACCCCCTTCTCCCAAACCCCCTCCCCCCGGCAACCCTCAGTTTGTTTTGTGAGATTAAGAGTCACTTATGGTTTGTCTCCCTCCCAATCCCATCTTGTTTCATTTATTCTTCTTCTACCCACTTAAGCCTCCATGTTGTATCACCACTTCCTCATATCAGGGAGATCATATGATAATTGTCTTTCTCTGCTTGACTTATTTCGCTAAGCATGATACGCTCTAGTTCCATCCATGTTGTTGCAAATGGCAAGATTTCATTTCTTTTGATGGCTGCATAGTATTCCGTTGTGTATATATACCACATCTTCTTGATCCATTCATCTGTTGATGGACATCTAGGTTCTTTCCATAGTTTGGCTATTGTGGACATTGCTGCTATAAACATTCGGGTGCATGTGCCCCTTTGGATCACTACATTTGTATCTTTAGGGTAAATACCCAATAGTGCAATTGCTGGGTCATAGGGCAGTTCTATTTTCAACATTTTGAGGAACCTCCATGCTGTTTTCCAGAGTGGCTGCACCAGCTTGCATTCCCACCAACAGTGTAGGAGGGTTCCCCTTTCTCCGCATCCTCGCCAGCATCTGTCATTTCCTGACTTGATTTTAGCCATTCTGACTGCTGTGAGGTGATATCTCATTGTGGTTTTGATTTGTATTTCCCTGATGCCGAGTGATATGGAGCACTTTTTCATGTGTCTGTTCGCCATCTGGATGTCTTCTTTGCAGAAATGTCTGTTCATGTCCTCTGCCCATTTCTTGATTGGATTATTTGTTCTTTGGGTGTTGAGTTTGCTAAGTTCTTTATAGATTCTGGACACTAGTCCTTTATCTGATATGTTGTTTGCAAATATCTTCTCCCATTCTGTCAGTTGTCTTTTGATTTTGTTAACTGTTTCCTTTGCTGTGCAAAAGCTTTTGATCTTGATGAAATCCCAGTAGTTCATTTTTGCCCTTGCTTCCCTTGCCTTTGGCGTTGTTCCTAGGAAGATGTTGCTGCGGCAGAGGTCGAAGAGGTTGCTGCCCGTGTTCTCCTCAAGGATTTTGATGGATTCCTTTCGTACATTGAGGTCCTTCATCCATTTTGAGTCTATTTTTGTGTGTGGTGTAAGGGAATGGTCCAATTTCATTTTTCTGCATGTGGCTGTCCAATTTTCCCAGCACCATTTATTGAAAAGGCTGTCTTTTTTCCATTGGACATTCTTTCCTGCTTTGTCGAAGATTAGTTGACCATAGATTTGAGGGTCTATTTCTGGGCTCTCTATTCTGTTCCATTGATCTATGTGTCTGTTTTTGTGCCAGTACCATGCTGTCTTGATGATGACAGCTTTGTAATAGAGCCTGAAGTCCGGAATTGTGATGCCACCAACGTTGGCTTTCTTTTTCAATATCCCTTTGGCTATTCGAGGTCTTTTCTGGTTCCATATAAATTTTAGCATTATTTGTTCCATTTCTTTGAAAAAGATGGATGGTACTTTGATAGGAATTGCATTAAATGTGTAGATTGCTTTAGGTAGCATAGACATTTTCACAATATTTATTCTTCCAATCCAGGAGCATGGAACATTTTTCCATTTCTTTGTGTCTTCCTCAATTTCTTTCATGAGTACTTTATAGTTTTCTGAGTATAGATTCTGTGCCTCTTTGGTTAGGTTTATTCCTAGGTATCTTATGGTTTTGGATGCAATTGTAAATGGGATTGACTCCTTAATATCTCTTTCTTCTGTCTTGCTGTTGGTGTAGAGAAATGCAACTGATTTCTGTGCATTGATTTTATATCCTGACACTTTACTGAATTCCTGTATAAGTTCTAGCAGTTTTGGAGTGGAGTCTTTTGGGTTTTCCACATAGAGTATCATATCATCTGCGAAGAGTGATAATTTGACTTCTTCTTTGCCGATTTGGATGCCTTTAATTTCCTTTTGTTGTCTGATTGCTGAGGCTAGGACCTCTAGTACGATGTTGAATAGCAGTGGTGATAATGGACATCCCTGCCGTGTTCCTGACCTTAGCGGAAAAGCTTTCAGTTTTTCTCCATTGAGAATGATATTTGCGGTGGGTTTTTCATAGATGGCTTTGATGATATTGAGGTATGTGCCCTCTATCCCTACACTTTGAAGAGTTTTGATCAGGAAGGGATGTTGTACTTTGTCAAATGCTTTTTCAGCATCTATTGAGAGTATCATATGGTTCTTGTTCTTTCTTTTATTGATGTGTTGTATCACATTGACTGATTTGCGGATGTTGAACCAACCTTGCAGCCCTGGAATAAATCCCACTTGGTCGTGGTGAATAATACTTTTAATGTACTGTTGAATCCTATTGGCTAGTATTTTGTTGAGTATTTTCGCATCTGTGTTCATCAAGGATATTGGTCTATAGCTCTCTTTTTTGGTGGGATCCTTGTCTGGTTTTGGGATCAAGGTGATGCTGGCCTCATAAAATGAGTTTGGAAGTTTTCCTTCCATTTCTATTTTTTGGAACAGTTTCAGGAGAATAGGAATTAGTTCTTCTTTAAATGTTTGGTAGAATTCCCCCGGGAAGCCGTCTGGCCCTGGGCTTTTGTTTGTTTGGAGATTTTTAATGACTGTTTTAATCTCCTTACTGGTTATGGGTCTGTTCAGGCTTTCTATTTCTTCCTGGCTCAGTTGTGGTAGTTTATATGTTTCTAGGAATGCATCCATTTCTTCCAGATTGTCAAATTTATTGCCGTAGAGTTGCTCATAGTATGTTCTTATAATAGTTTGTATTTCTTTGGTGTTAGTTGTGATCTCTCCTCTTTCATTCATGATTTTATTTATTTGGGTCCTTTCTCTTTTCTTTTTGATAAGTCGGGCCAGGGGTTTATCAATTTTATTAATTCTTTCAAAGAACCAGCTCCTAGTTTCGTTGATTTGTTCTATTGTTTTTTTGGTTTCTATTTCATTGATTTCTGCTCTGATCTTTATGATTTCTCTTCTCCTGCTGGGCTTAGGGTTTCTTTCTTGTTCTTTCTCCAGCTCCTTTAGGTGTAGGGTTAGGTTGTGTACCTGAGACCTTTCTTGTTTCTTGAGAAAGGCTTGTACCGCTATATATTTTCCTCTCAGGACTGCCTTTGTTGTGTCCCACAGATTTTGAACCGTTGTATTTTCATTATCATTTGTTTCCATGATTTTTTTCAATTCTTCTTTAATTTCCCGGTTGACCCATTCATTCTTTAGAAGGATACTGTTTAGTCTCCATGTATTTGGGTTCTTTCCAAACTTCCTTTTGTGGTTGAGTTCTAGCTTTAGAGCATTGTGGTCTGAAAATATGCAGGGAATGATCCCAATCTTTTGATACCGGTTGAGTCCTGATTTAGGACCGAGGATGTGATCTATTCTGGAGAATGTTCCATGTGCACTAGAGAAGAATGTGTATTCTGTTGCTTTGGGATGAAATATTCTGAATATATCTGTGATGTCCATCTGGTCCAGTGTGTCGTTTAAGGCCTTTATTTCCTTGCTGATCTTTTGCTTGGATGACCTGTCCATTTCAGTGAGGGGAGTGTTAAAGTCCCCTACTATTATTGTATTATTGTTGATGTGTTTCTTTGATTTTGTTATTAATTGGTTTATATAGTTGGCTGCTCCCACATTGGGGGCATAGATATTTAAAATTGTTAAATCTTCTTGTTGGACAGACCCTTTGAGTATGATATAGTGTCCTTCCTCATCTCTTATTATAGTCTTTGGCTTAAAATCTAATTGATCTGATATAAGGATTGCCACTCCTGCTTTCTTCTGATGTCCATTAGCATGGTAAATTCTTTTCCACCCCCTCACTTTAAATCTGGAGGTGTCTTCGGGCTTAAAATGTGTTTCTTGGAGGCAACATATATGTTGCATGTCTTTCTTGACATACTCTAATCTCTGCATTCTGACTCAAGTTTGAAAGTCCCAAAGTATAAATGTGGGTTTATCTGGACTACCTAGTTATTTTCTTAATTGAAGTTTAGGTGACACACAATGTTACATTACTTTGAGGTTACAGCATATTGATTCAGCTTCTTGATACCTTCTTGCTCTACTCACGAGTGTAGCTACCGTCTATTACCACACCACACTGTTGTGATTCTACTGACTATATGACAAGAACCATTTTTAAATGCAAAAAGGGGGACGTGGTCCCTGAGAAATCAAAATTAATGATTTCTTGAGGTCAACCAGACCCCAACTAATCCCCATAGTGACTTTGAAAAAAATAGTAAAACTTGCCCTCTAAAAGTAGATGCAGGACATTGGGCCCAGAGCAGAACTAGTGCATCACAACTAGATTACAGGGGCCCTGAATTGGTACTTCTTGGTCATTATAACTTGAAAAATCCAGATTGTCATTTTAGGCGACTTGGAATTTGTAAAGGCCAACTTTCAGAATAAATCCCTCAACAGCTGAGGTAAATAAAGGCTTTTTTCCTCTGGGTTTTATTTAGGTGTAACTGATATATAGCACAGTGTAAGTTTTAGGGATCCGGTGGAACAACTTACTTATATTGTGAAATGATTACCACAGTAAGTTTATTTAATATCCATCATCTCATATAGACACAGAAAAGAAAAAAAAAAAGTGGTGTTTTTTTTTTTTCCCCTTGTGAAAAAAACTTGTATTTACCCTCTTGGCAACGTTCCAATGTACCATATGACAGTGTTAACTATAACCATCATGTTGTGCCCATGTACTTATTTCTTAAGACTAGAAGTTTGTACCTTTTGACAAAAGAGCTACTTTTTAATCTCCTCAGAAAATGCAGATGCTTGCCCTACAGTAAAAGACAATGTACACGGATGGGTGGGGAAAGAGATAGGCCAGGTGATGGTATATGGGATGGAAATGGGAATATTGAGGAAAATTAAGAAAGACCCAGATAAGCTTCTAAATTTGCTCCTTTCAGGAAAGTGCTAAAATCTTACTGAGATGAATTATCAGTAAGGGCAAAAGAAAACAAAAACAAAAATGAAATCCAAACTGGAATTTCTATGTGAAACATGAAAAATAAATGGAGAAGTAAGTGGGTTTTCATTATAGATATATCACCACCAGACACCAGAAAGGAAAGGGTGAAGTTTTCCCTGTGGTGAATAGAATGGACAGCAATAGATGCACGCTGATCTTTTTGGCAGCCAGAGCATACAGATCTATAAGGAGAAGAAGGTACAGATACCATTGCCACTTTCACTTGAAACCCAGAAAACCACATATAAATATAGTAGAAAATGGATACCAAAGGCTTCCATGCAAGTTCCAATACAGCTCTTGGGCAAGAATGGAAGAAAATACATTATTGCTTTTATAATCCTATAATGTTGGAAAATGAATCTCTGATGAATAACATTTGCACTCCAGTTTCAGTTGGTGATTATTTGTAATGCAGAGTACAGCTTTATTACAAATTAAGCAGTATAAAATGCATAAATTACTCTAATTGTCCATGATCATACTTTGTGTGTGTGTGTGTGTGTGTGTGTGTGTGTGTGTGTGAAGAGACAGACAGACACTAATGGTATTATTCAGCTCTGCTTAACTTTGGTATACATAACTATTAGAATTCATAAACCTTCTCCATAAAGAGGCAGGTATAAAATACATGTACACATGCTTGCTAGAAGTAAAAACTTTGTCTCTTTTCCTTATTCATAATCTCAACATGCTCAAGATCTTTAATTGCCAGAAGAATTAGTGTTATTCACTATACATCCTACTGGAAATCCCTAAGTAGAACCTATTCTTTTTCTTTTTCTTTTTTTAAGATTTTATTTATTTATTTGTGAGAAAGAGAGAGAAAGTGAGAACACGAGTGGGGTGAGGGCCAGAGGGAGAAGCAGACTTCCTGCTGAGCAGGGAGTCCAAAGTGGGGCTTCATCCTGGAACTCCAGGATCATGACCTCTGCTGAAGGGAGATGCTTAATCAACTGAGCTACTCAGGTGCCCCTGAATGGAACCTATTCTTAAGTGTGAATAGTAAGAGAACGTTCTAGACCTGCTTACTTTTTCCTTTTTGGTATAAAAAAATTTTACCTGCACACCAGACATACTCATAACTACCAATGACTTATTTTTTAGGTTTTTTAAATCTTTATTTATTGATTTATTATCAGTGGAGGACAAAACTACCTTGTAGGTATTTGTATGGTACCATCAGAAAGTATGTGTCCAGTTGTCTCCCTGGGAAGCAGGCAGCCATTTTTGAGCAATGCCTCTATAGTCCACCCTATCCATACCCCCCTCCCCCCAGCAACCTTCAGTTTGTTTTGTGAGATTAAGAGTCTCTTATGGTTTGTCTCCCCCTGGTCTCATCTTGTTTCATTTTTTTCCTTCCCTACTCCCCAAACCCCCCACTTTACCTCTCAAATTCCTCATATCAGGGAGATCATTTGATAACTGTCTTTCTCTGATTGACTTATTTTGCTTAGCCTAATACCCTCTAGTTCCATCCACATCATTGCAAATGGCAAGATTTCATTTCTTTTGATGGCTGCATAGTATTCCACTATCTATATATACCACATCTTCTTTACCATTCATCTGTTGATGGGAATCTAGGTTCTTTCCAACACCTAACAACACCTAAAGAATAAATAATCCAATCAAGAAGTGGGTGGAGGGTATGAACAGATTTTTCTGCAAAGAAGACATCCAGATAGCCAACAGACACATGAGAATAAGTGCTCCACATCACTTGGCATCAGAAAAATATAAATCAAAACCACAATGAGATGCCACCTCACACCAGTCAGAATGGCTAAAATTAACAAGTCAGGAAATGACAGATGCTGGCGAGGATGCGGAGAAAGGGGAACCCTCCTTCACTTCTGGTGGGAATGCAAGCTGGTGCAACCACTCTGGAAAACAGCACGGAGGTTCCTCAAAAAGTTGAAAATAGAGCTACCCTATGGCCCAGCAATCAGACTACTGGGTATTTACCCTAAAGATAACAAATGTGGTCCGAAAGGGCACATGCACCCGAATGTTTATAGCAGCAATGTCCACAATAGGCAATGACTTTTTTGAGACAGAACTCCTTTAAAGAAACTTTAGATAATCATCTCCATTCTAATAGGTAAAAATTAAAGCCCTTGACTTCTAAATTGTCAGCCTGGAAGTCTTTGAATTATCTTAACATTTTAACAGATTTTATGCTGAGTTCCAGTAGTTAATTATGCTTTAGTAAATATGATGTGTTCCAAGATGTGCACACAATCATCTGGCTTCAGGCCTGTGACATGTGTGATAACGTGGGTGAGTGGAGAGTGACTCATGGATATTAAAAGCACCCAAGACCTTGTCTCCAGATCTATTTCTGGTATACCCAACAGGATAGCTACTCGTACAGCGCAGAGAACTGGAAAAGGGCAGAAACCAGAGGCAATACCAAAAAGAAAGATCTTTTAGATTCTAAGAACTCAGAACTGTTCTATCTTTTGGTCAGTTTTAATTAGTCAGCAACTTTTATACTTGGTCTGTTCCTTGATAGAAGTAATATGAAATCCTTTATCCACCCCCCCACCCGATTCTGCCTGCATTGAAAGTCATAATAAAAATACCTGCACTGAAAGTCCTAACAAAATCTCCTTCAACTCTGGTGAGGGGTAGGGGGTAGTATCCGTAAGTGTTAGGATCCACTGGAATCCCTGGAATTTACTGCTTTGTATGAGAATTCTTCAGCCAGTGTGGATCTCTTGAAAAACCACAGCAACACCTCCATAACACCCATCACGAACGTGAGTTTGCTTCTTTCTCAGCAAAAGAAAACTCATTTCTCGGGTTGAGGCATTTTGTGCCTAGGATGGTTGCAGCATTGTTCCCCATTTAGTCTTCTTTCAGAAACCTCCACTGAGGTAGTAGTCAATCAGCCCAACACATCGCAGCTCCTCATGCTGCTGTGACTGAGATGCTGGGTCGAAGCTGGACCCTTCCTACTTCTGCAAGTGGGCAGTGATTCAAGAGCAGCAGCTGCAAGACTGTGACGTCATGGGTCTGGCACTGCTGCTGCTACAAGTACGGGGCGGGGGGGGGGGAATCTGACTTGGTTTTAAACACACTTTGTGTAAATATGCTTAAGAAGTTGGTCTCTGCCTAAATCTGTACGATGACTGTTTCCTGATTGATGTCCTACTGATTTCTTCTTTAAGTCTAGCCTTATGATTTTGGTCCTTTGTACAGAGTGTGAACTGATCTTGGCCGGTATCCTGGTTATAGAATATTTTTATCTATGTGAACTGTGCAAGGTTGTGTGTCTTCCTAGCCCAAGAGTTTTTTTTTTTCTTTTTCCCTAATCCACAATCACTTCACATTCAAAGCCCTTAGTGATCAGCTCTAGCATTAACTAGAACATTTTGAACACTTCTATCACTTGCTTACCAAACACAATTATATTATCCTAGGCCACTGCCAGACTGGTCAGACTAACTGGAGTGCATTTATTTGAATTAAAATTTCCTTCTCTAATGACCTCACAAATATCATTTTCTATTTTAATTAGGAGAAAAGAAAGTATTTTACTAATAGAATGTCAATGCCTTTATTTTGTACCTATTATTCCTTGCCTAAGAGGATTCTGTAATCCAGTTGCAGTCTCAAAAGTATTTATGCCTCAAATTTATTATTGAAATTCCTACTAAAGGGAATAAACATATTACATGTTTATAGTTCTGTTCATTATTCCTCTTTCCCTATTAAATATGTGTGTTAGTGTATAACATATGTTATTATGTATATAATTACAATTTACAATAAGTGATTTTTAAGAAATATAACTATAGAAATATAGTAGAGCAAACTATATTTTGCTTTAGCATCAATATTTAATTTTCTATTCTTCTCCTTTTTCTCTAAATTTCTCATGCATGCTCCCACTACAGTACTTGTTGTCTCTCTACTGATAATTCCTTTCCCCAAAAGTGTGCCTGGGTCACTCTTTCACTTACTTCAGACCTTTATATAAATAATACTCTTCAATGAGGCTTTTCCAGATGACTCTATTTAAAATCACAACTTCATTTCTGAACTCCCCTTTTTTGCTCCTATTTTAATTTTCTCCATGACAATTATGTGTCTTATTTGTTTTAATCTGTCATTTAAAATGGGAGCCCTCTAAAGAAATTTCATAATATAAATTCAAGCATATTTAAATATATAAATTCAAATACATTAAAAATAAATTCAAACTCAATAGCTAAAGCAATTCTGAAAAAGAAAAGCAAAGCCGGAGGCATCATGATTCCTGACCTCAAACTATATTACACAGCTGTAATCATTAAGACAGTATGGTTCTGGCACAAAAACAGTCACACATACCAGTGGAACAGGATAGAAAACCCAGAAATGGATTCATAGCTATATGGCCAATAATCTTCAACAAAGCAGGAAAGACTATTCAATGAGAAAAAGATAGTCTCTTCAACAAAGGGTGTTTGGAAAACTAGACAGCAACATGCAGAATAATGAAACTTGACCATTTTCTTACACTATACACAGAAAGTAAATTCAAAATAGATGAAAGAACTGAATGTAAGACAGAAACCACCAAAATCCTAAGAACATAGGCAGTAACTTCTTTGACCTCAGCCAGAGCAACTTCTTACTAAACACATCTCTGGAGGCAAGAAAAACAAAAGCAAAAATGAACTATTGGGACATCATGATAAAAAGCTTCTGCACAGCAAAGGAAACAATAAACAAAACCAAAAGGCAGCTTATCGAACAGGTAAAGATATTTGCAAATGACATAGTTGATAAAAGGTTGTATCCAAAATCTTTAAAGAACTTCTCCAACTCAACACTCAAAGCACAAATAATCCAGTTAAGAAATTGGCAGAAGACATGAAAGACTTTTTCCCAAAGAAGACATACAGATGGACAACAAACATGAAAAGATGCTCAATATCACACATCATCAGGGAAATATAAATCAAAACTACAATGAGATACCTGTCCAAATGGCTAAAATCAACAACACAAGAAACAATAGGTGTTGGTGAGGATGTGGAGAAAGGGGAACCCTCTTATGCTGTTGGTGGAAATGCAAGCTGGTACAGCCACTCTGGGAAGCAATATGGAGGTTCCAATAAAGGTTAAAAATGAAGCTACCCTATGACCCAGCAATTACACTTCTAGAAAGGATACAAAAATACAGAGTTGAAGAAGTACATGCACCCTGATGTTTATAGCAGCAGAATCAACAATAGCCAAACTATGGAGAAAACCCAAATGTCTATCAACCAATGAATAGATAAAAAAGAGGTGGTGTGTGTGTGGGGTGTGTGTGTGTGTGTGTGTGTGTGTGTGTGTGTGTATCTACATATATATAATAGAATATTACTCAACCATCAAAAATAATGAAATTTTTGCCATTCAAAATTATATGGATAGAGTTAGAGTGTTTCAGGCAATAAGGCAGTCAGAGAAAGACAAATGTCATATGATTTAACTTATATGTGGAATTTAGGAAACAAAACAGATGAACATATGGGAAGGATTAAAAAAAAAAGATGGAAACAAACCATAGAGACTCTTAGTTATAGAGAATAAACTAAGGATTGTTGGAAGGAGGTGGGAGATGGGCTAAATGGGTGGTGGGCATTAAGGAGGGCATTTGTTCTGATGAGCACTGGGTGTTACATGTCAGTGATGAATCACTAAATTCTACTCCTGGAACCAATATTCCATTAATGTTAACTAAAATTTAAAAAAATATTTGAAACAAGAAGATAAATAAATTCAAATTCAAATGTATTCAAAATATAAATAGTTTTCCAGGAGTTCTTGGGTGGGCTCTGCCTTCTTTGGCTTAGGTTCTGATCCCAGAGTCCTGGGATGGAGCACCAGGTTGGGCTCCCTGCTCAGTGGGGGGTCTGCTTTTTCCTTTCCCTCTCCCACTCCCCCTGCTCATGCTCAATCTCTCTCTCAAATCATTTTCCTTAGCAGCAGAATATCACTGTAGATATTCTCCTACCCCTCTACAAAACCTGTGAAGAAATTATTTCCAACAATCCTTGTGAATAGGGATGCTCATGTGATCAAGTCCTAACCAATGGAACATAATGGCCAGGTGGAACTCTCATAAAATCTCTTTAAAACAGGGAAGGATAAATGTGTTCTTTTATTTTTCATTGAATCTTGTCTATAATACATATTCAGTGCTGGAAATGGAACAACTGACTTGTATCCATTAGGTGATAAGCATAAGAGCAAAGTCATTCTCTAAAAATGGTTGGGCAGAAGGACAGATTGGTCCTAAATCACTGAGGACATTTGGCACTAAAGTCCCTCTTGTCTCATGTTATGTAAGAATAGCAGTCCCTCATCTGTCTAGGCTACTACTATTTGGGTTCTTTATTGTAGGTCATCCAACACAAATTCCAGCCAATACAGACCTAAAAGAAATCTCACAAAGCTCTACCTACTTTCTGAATTCCAGATGATGCTTTGCCTGAAAGCTGTACTCTAGAATTGTAAGCTGAGCTCTAGACACTTAAACAACAAGCTTACATATAAAATAAACATTGCAATACTATGGGATTTATTTTCTTTTTTTTTTAAGATTTTATTTATTTATTTGACAGAGAACACAAGTAGGCAGAGAGGCAGGCAGAGAGAGAGAGAGAGAAGCAGGCTCTGCACTGAGCAGAGAGCCCGATGCGGGGCTCGATCCCAGGACTCTGGGATCATGACCTGGGCTGAAGGCAGAGGCTTTAACCCGCTGAGCCACTCAGGTGCCCCTGGGATTTATTTTCTGATCAGTATTTTGACTATGGAGTTGTAGGAAAGTTGTAAACCACACTGGAAAGAGTGAGACATGAAGGTCAGAATCTGAAAATTTTATCTAAGATTTGCTCAGAAATAGTCTTAATGATAATAATACACCCACTCTGGATCTCAGTTTACTCAATGTTAAATTTTGAGATTGTGTTTAGAATCCTCTGAAGTCTCCTCTAGTTCTAATATTGTGTTAGTTTCTTAGTTGTCTGACACCTTGTGCTGCATATGATCAATAAAAAGAGTTCACATTAAGAATAAAGCAAGGGTCAAGTTAGGGTCAAGTTAGCCTTGATTATCCACCTCTAATTCAGGTGATTATGGCTATTCCTTCACCCCCACAAAACAGTGTGAAGCCTCTATGTCAGATATCTAGTACATTTTACTCCCAAGTTAGGAAGTTATTTTAACACTTGCTAATGACACCTGGTATTTTCTATAAGTGATTTACTAAATTACTCTAGCAGATTAGACTGTATTTGCTATATATTATTTCTAGCACATGGTCAGATTGACCTCCTGTAACATCTTTGTTGGTGAGAGTGAAAAGTTGATGGGCCAGTATTTGTCAGACTGAAGAAGACCAAGAAAATTTAATTTAAAAAATAACATAGAACAAATACCTTAAGTCACTTCTGGAAGCTGCTTCTCAGTATATTACTCAAGAAATATGCCATTGCCTCATTAAATGGCAATTATACTGCTGGAAAATGAACTCCAAAGGGCATCTATTTCCATCTCTTTTGTACACTGTTCCATCCAAAGGTCCAAGGACATTGTATGACACAGAGTAGACATTCAAGGAATAGCTGTTCAACTGAATTTAATAAAAATGGTTCAGTTCTTACTGTTTCTTTGGAAGAAAATTGCTGCATTTAGGACAGATAATTTCCAAATTTAAAAACCAACAATCCATTTTTATTAAAAACAGAAAATCAATCTTCCCATAAAACATAAAAAAACACATTTTGAGAATACATTAAATACATTTTTCTGATTTTTTGCTCAAGTTAGAGTAACTGGGAGTGAAGCTCGAAGTCATAACAAATTTCAAAATGTACAAATACTAAATAGGTAAATTGTACCTCTTCAGTCGCTAAGTATGCACACATGCTAGCATTAAGGACTCAGCTCAAATACGTGGCATGAATGGAAGAGTATGAGGAAGAGCTAGGTCTGGCTTACCAGTGTCCATCAGAGAAAGGATGATCTTGCCACCAGGGTGTTGATAATTAATCTGGAGGGAAGCAAACATGACAGGGATATACCACTGAAATGCAATACAACTGAACCACTTCCCTGAGTGAAAAGGGCAGAGAAATAAGAGTACTGACTGGGAAGATTTCTTTCAAATTAAGCATTGATTATAATGAATAATATTATAGTAAAAACAATGATGCGCTAAGTTGCAATTTAGTAAAATAAAGTAAACATCAAAGGGAGATATTATAGGCTGCATTTTCACATCATTCCAGGGGACATCACCTAGTTTGGTATATTATTAATTCTAGAGGACTAGACGTAAGTTATTTGTTCTATAGTGGAAGTACATTAAACATGCTAACCTTATGTACTTAAAAATCTCCATCTCTAGGAATGCTAAGTGTTCAAAACCTTTTAAAAATTGTTCATGTTTGACGCTTAAAAATAGTAACATGCTCACAAATTTAATTTACAGGACCCAAGTTTTACACTTTAAAGCTACTGTTAAGGGCAAAGGATGCAGACACCTTTTTTAGGGGATGGGGGAATTAGGGGGGCAATGGAACTGGCCAGAAGCAGAAATGTAGGCATCTAAACCCTTTTGAGGGAATTCTCCCCTTTGTTAGTACTATCACTTTAATACTAATACTCCCCTACTTACTGTACTGCCACAAAACTCTCTAACTCTCTTTCCCTCCAACAATGCTGGGTTTCTTGTAGCCCTTGAATGCGCCAAGCACACACTCTATGGTGTTTCCATTCTTTGCTCTCGACTAAGAGTCTTCAGCCATTTATCTTCATAGCTTACTCCCTCCCACCCTCATGTAATTCTAGTCTATCCCCAATATCACCATATTAGTGATGGCTTCATCTAATGCCATATGACAAGTAGCATAATTTCTCAGTTAGGATTTTCTCTTTTAACTTCACTATCCTTCAAAGCATATATCCATACTGCACATTATGTATCAATTTACGTCTGATTATTCTTGCCTCTAGAATATAAGCTCCATGAGAGTTACATTGTTCTCCCCACTATAGACCCAGGACACCTCAAATGGTGCCTGACATGTGGAGGCAGCTCATGAAATGTTACTTGGATAAATAAATAAGTGTACTCTTTAGATTCCTCCTACTCAAAACGTCTTTCACTTCCAAGATAAAGCCACATCCTCTGCTATGATACCCATGGTGCTACCTGACTCTCCAAGATCTTTCCAATGAAAATATTTCCACTTTAGGCAGTTCTCTAGCATTTAAATATCTTTTTGATCATCCTTTCCCCAAGTTTTGGCATTCAAGTCCAATTTAATGAAGAACTCAGATTAAAGGATAGTCTTACAAGCCATACCAAAGCCTACTTATGGGGTGCCCCAGTGACTCAGTTGATTATGGTTCTGCCTTCAGCTCAGTCCATGATCCCAGTGTCCTGGGATGGAGCCCTGTGTACGGCTCTCTGTCAGCAGGGAGCCCAACAGTTCTGCCTTCCTCTCCCTCTGCCTGCCACCCTGCCTGCTTGTGCTTGTGTCAAATAAATAAATAAAATCTTTAGAGAAAAATAAATAAAAGCTACTTAAGTAAGTGGAGGCTTTAGGCTGCAATAAAGAGAATATAATGTGATTTCTTTCTTTTCTAAATTTGTATCAAGCCTATTTTCAAAACCGTATCATTGTCAGCCTCTGCTGGTAGGTCACTCCCTTGCCAGCAGACCCTATCTACCTACTGCAGTTTCTTCTCAAATATTACATCTCCTGCTGTGCTGTCCAAGTATTTGCCAGAGCCTTTCACTGGAATGCCAGGTGTTTGGGAAAAGGGAAAGGGCTCTGTTCTGAATGAGTTCTGGCAATCTATAACACTAACCCTGCTGTTCCACCCAAGCTTGTCTGACTTTTTGTTTTCTGTTTTTGTTTTGTTTTGTTTTGTTTTCCCCTTGATAGGTAAGATAGCACAAAAACCGTTGATATTGATCTTAAAGTGCTTTATGGGTCTGTGTATCAAAGGATGAAGACATTTTTTGCTCATGCAAATATGAATGTGATTCCTGATTTCTCTACTTACTAGCTGAGAGAATTTTAAGAAAACCATTTAACTTCCCTGAAATGGCTTGCTTGAACTATTAAGTTATAGTCATAGTATTTCATAGGAATATGGTGATAATTACATGAAATAATGTATGTAAAGTGCGTGGAACATTGTTAATGCCCAATGAATGTTGCCTAATAAGTAACATATTAGTTTGACTAGTAAGATTATTAAGTGTTACAAAAATGCAGTGCTTTCGGACCTGTGCCCCGTTCTCAGAGCCCGATTAGAGATTTCTTAGTGAGAGTTTTTCTTTGGAAAACTTCTGTTTCAAGGCAGAAAAAGAATTATAAATTAACTACAAGATGTTCAGACTAATACTTCTGGTACATATCTATGTCTTATAGTGACATTTAATAAAACTGTCAAAATTAGAAGAAAGCTTGTTAAAATGCAATTAAATGTCATCCTTTTTGATAGCCCTCATTTTATCAAGACCAACAACAAAAGAAATTATCTGTTGGTGAGGAGTAGAAAATGGTTTAAAATCTCAAGGACAACATCAGATCCATCCACTTCATTATGTCAAACACGTTAGGGATCTATCAGGTACCATACAAATGGAAAAACAGAGTTTATTCTTAGCTTCTTTTCTTGTTCATCTGTAACTTCCCTCTCTGACAGTGAGAAACCTGGCTCCCATCTACTATCAATTCATTTACTGTTAAGCTCCCACATATGTGTAAAGCAGTTTCTGAGTTAATCCACACCATGATGAAAAACAAATTTTCCAACTTGAGTCCAGTGTTTATGTATAATTCCTTCTGTCTTTAGCCTTAAAATTTCAGGCAAAACATAATTTTCCAGTTATAGTTTTACTATGAATAAGGCTGATATTAACATCTGTCTATAGACTTTTGTTTGAACCTAAGTGTTCAAAGGAAATGAGGCATTTAAAAAATGCCAAATATTTAAACAAGAGGAATGAGAGATCTAGGAAAACTCGAGGTTACTAGTTTGAATTATGTTTGGTTGTAAGAAAGAGAATACCTCAAATAGTGCTGTAAATAGGATAGAATTTTATTTTTTTTCTCATTGGAAACTCTGGAGATGGTGGTTCAAGTGTTGGTAGGCTCTATGGAACCGAGTCTCTTCTTTCTTGGTGATAAGTCACTCATTTCTCTTTTGTCAAGTGACCTCATAAATCAAAAACCTGCTTCAGCTCCAACCCTCCAGTCATCATTCCAGCCAGAAGAACAAGGAAAGGAAATAAGAATGTGACTCTCTGCTGAGGAAAATTCCTAAAATTTGCACATACCACCCCCATGCCCATCTCACTGGCCAAAACCTAGCCATGTGTATACATCTAGCACCAAGGGATTCCTGGGAATATAATCTCTACTTTTGTCATCAACATAATTCAGCCTAAAATTTGAGGAATATAATACTACCGAAGTAGGAAGAATGACAACTGAGGAACATATCTCAGCTAGTTTTTGTCCATATGGCTATGTTCTATCCAATGAAATATATGAAGAAGTAATGAATGGAACATCTGTGGTAAAATTATATATAAATATATATAAACATATACAAGTATTTTTTTCCCATTTTCTCTTTTCTGGTGACTAGAATGTAAACAAGATGATTGAAGCTTGTATAAATAAATAAATCTGTCTATAGGGGAAATTTAGGAATAGAAGCTACATGATAACTTCTATGAGACACAAAAACAAAATTATGAGACACTAGAAGTCAGTCCATAATTGTCCACTTTCAGACTTGTTCATAAGAGAGAAATTAACTTCTGTCCCTTTTATGCTATTGTTATTTTAAGTTTTCTGTCAAAGGAGAACCTAATTCAAAAAAAAAATACATAGAAAAAAAAAAAATCACCTGTCTCTTTCACAGTAACTTCATCCAAATTGCTACCATAATAGTGAGACTTGTTTTGAAAGTTAGCAAGGATCAAATTAGGACTAACTGGTACATTTACTAGTAATTAAATATCACTTCATAAATGGTTAGTGAATTTCTAATCAGCATCAGAAACTGTGCTACACATCAAGGATACTGCATAAGCTAACCTAAAATGGCCCCGCTTTCCTAAAATTTTTTGTCTATTTAAGGGTAAATATTTTAATAAGACAATTTTACAAAAAAAGAATAAGGTAAATGTATGATTTGGGAAAATTCTATGAAAAAAAGGAAGAGAAAAAACTTTCAGGCAGTCAGAGTTGCCCATATGTGGAACTGACTACTTTTATCACTTCTTATTGTTGGTTTTCAGGCACAGACTGAATGACAGCTTGGGAATGTGTTGAATAAATGTGTGTGTAGAAAACACACTCCCTGAAATTGAAAGTCACACACAAACCATGCATAGATTCTATGATTTTAAATCTTACAGAAATTATTCTATAAATCTTAAGGTGGTTTAAGGAATAAATTCAAAATACTCTGTTTTATACATTACGTATCTCATTAAATGATTTTGTGTACTGGCTGATGAGTACCTTGATAGATTTCATGGTATTAAAAGGAGTATATTTAATTCCAGATTTATATTTCAGCCTCCTCAGGAGTTTGGATGCCTTTTATCTTTCTTCATGAGATTTGATGCAGGCAGTGCATATATTAACTGCTTAATGAATATGCAATGCTGAGTTAACTCATCTGGTCTCAAGCTGGTGCTCAATTAAACCTCCAGGAAGCCAGCTAACTCCAAAAAGACATTAGTTACAGGTTCATAATGTAAATGATTTGGGAAATTCAAAGAAAGCAGTATAAAAATCTGGTAATGTAACTGCCTTATTAATCCTGTAAGGTTTCTCATTCTGTTGAAACAAGCACAATGCCTCACCAACAGGTGATGCGAATGTATTTTTAAAGCATTCTGATGCAACATTAGGATAAAGATATATACTGATATGTTCTTATTAATTCTGAAGTTGGTGTGTTTATTTTCTTTAGGCAATCTAATTATTCCTCATTCTAAAGCTACTTGAAATTTAGGCTGGCAGTCAAAGGCAGCTTAAAAGTGATCTCTAGATTTACCTTTAAAAGCAATTGGGGGGAAGGGGATAGGGAGGGAGGGGTTATGGGTGGGGTTATGGACATTGGGGAGGGTATGTGCTTTGGTGAGTGCTGTGAAGTGTGTAAACCTGGCGATTCACAGACCTGTACCCCTGGGGATAAAAGTATATATTCATAAAAAATAAAAAATTTAAAAAAAAGCAATTTTCATCTTTAAGTCCTTTGCTAGTAGCATTTCATTTTCTCTCTCTAGTATTGGCTTTCTCCCAACTACCAACAGAGAATAATGTAACAATGTGACTTTGTTGACTTATAAAAAAAAGTTCTAATGTTTAAAATAAACTAAGTGCCAAAATTATATTAAAGGCTCAAGGGCACCTAACTATAGATTTTTCTAAAAGCCAAACATACTATCTAAATTAAAACTATACCAAATTTTCAAGGATGTCATCCAAGTGTTATTTTCATTTATAGCCCCTAACAGAGGAATGTGCTGATGAACATTATAGAAGTAATATTAATGGACAGAAACTCAAGACGAGGGTAATTCAATGAAGGGGATAGGTGACTGATCTCATAGTGTTTTCCAAAGATCACTATTTGGGATACTAGAACCCATATAAATACACACATAAGCACATGCTCACAAAAATGCTTTGTGAACACATCACTTTAGGGAGTTCTGGGTGATAGAGTATAAAATACAATTGCAAAATAGTTTTCTTTGTTTTTGCAAAGCATTTCATTTGAGTTATTTTGAATAAATCCTCCAAAATGGAGCAAGTTTTACTTCATTTAAGAATTTACTTAAACTTTATGAATTTTATTTATCTCATGGGTTAAAAATAAATTAATAATAATAATGCCTACCTGATATAGTTTATGTAATTTTAAGTTAGGAGAATAAACAATAAACAATAAACTTTGATAAATTACACATGAAAATGATCATAGCTATTATGTATTTTACTTTTATATTTATGACTCTTTAGATTAGCATATATCTCAACATATTTTTTTAAATTTTTTATTTTTTTTATAAACATATATTTTTTTATTATTTTTTTATTTTTTATAAACATATATTTTTATCCCCAGGGGTACAGGTCTGTGAATCACCAGGTTTACACACTTCACAGCACTCACCAAAGCACATACCCTCCCCAATGTCCATAATCCCACCCCCTTCTCCCAAACCCCCTCCCCCCAGCAACCCTCAGTTGGATGGATCAAGAAGATGTGGTATATATACACAATGGAATACTATGCAGCCATCAAAAGAAATGAAATCTTGTCATTTGCGACAACATGGATGGAACTAGAGCGTGTCATGCTTAGCAAAATGAGTCAAGCAGAGAAAGACAACTATCATATGATCTCCCTGATATGAGGAAGTGGTGATGCAACATGGGGGCTTAAGTGGGTAGGAGAAGAATCAATGAAACAAGATGGGATTGGGAGGGAGACAAACCATAAATGACTCTTAATCTCACAAATCAACATATTTTTAAAGTCTATTTTTTTATTTAAACATATAAAAAGATATTTCTGAAATAACATGTTTTTTTTCTCCCTCTTGTTATGCTTTATGGTAAATTTAACTGTCAAGACAAAGGCAATCCAATGATTGTCATGGAAATGCCAGAACACACATGTACCTGCACACAGAGACACTGCTTTTGTAGTTTCAACGATTATGTATAAACCACAGTGGAAACCTTCCGCTCTTGGAAGTACACCCTTTACCATGGTTCTCAATAATTTTATAGCCAAGTTTGATGAAAGATATAAAAACTTTCCCCAATATTTCCAGCCTCTGACCCTTTACAGAAGAGTATATATTTGAGTCACTATGTATGTGGTCAGGAGGCGGAATTAAGTGGTGATGATATGAGTATGATACAATTCTGGTAAGTTGTCCAAGTATATTAATAGGTTGAAGAATTATAAAGCCATGATTTGATAAATCCATTCTAAATCAATCATCACAGCCTTTTTAATACACTTGACTTGTTTTTCTGCAAAATACAATTAGATTTATACTGAATCACTAAGTAATAGGTTTTAAAGAAAAGTAACTATTTAAGCAAGTTTTTGAGTAAAAATAAGTTTCATATAGAGGTGATCTTGGCCAAAAAATGATTCATTGTATGGAAGTGTAAAGCACACGATTTTGAAAATTACTTTTCATGTTTAATTTAGAGAAAAAGAATGAAATTCTGGTCAATAAAGAGAAAAATCTAAAGGGAAGAAGAGCAGCCATTTAGACATATTGTGAAGGAAAAATACAATGGCTTAGAGCCATTTGGGGAAAAAATGAACTTAGCCCTTAAAAACCAAAAAGGACTCAGGAAATTGAGAGCTTAAAAGGAATTTTTTCATGAAATGACTATAACTGCTCATAATAACATTATTCTGATAACTGAATCAACTACAGATTCCCACAAATGGTTCTTAACAAGAATCAACTTACATTAATTCTATATTCTTAGTTTCGCTGAATTTTGCAATTTAAAAGTAGCAGGAATATGTTACTTAGAAAGCCTTTATTAAGGACATTAACTCATTGGGAAGCTAGTCAATAGAGAAGATTCATTTATGAGGAATTTAAACTCTAGCTATGAAATAAAATACCTACCTCTGAAAAAAGATAATTATAAGCATTTTGCCAAATGCTTATTGATGACTTCAAGACTTCAAGACACAGATCAAATGTATCTTCTCTATAAAACTTTCTTTTATTTTCAAAGTGGAATTATTTATCCCTTTTTAAATTTTTAGCAACCTTTAAAATATTAGAATCAGTCATTCAGTATTTATCAGCAGCTATGTGGCCCACATTATATTCTGTTGGAGCTATAAACAAACAACAGCAAAAACGCCAGCCTTTAAGAAACCCAAATTCTAGGGGCACCTGCCTTCACTTATACTGGATTGAGCCTGGCAGCAGGCTCTCTGTTTGGCAGAAAGCCTGCTTCTTCCTCTCTCATTACCCTGCCTATGTTCCTTTTCTTGCTTTGTCTCTCTCTCACATAAATAAATAAATAAAAATATTAAAAATAAAAAGAAAAAAGAAAAGAAAAGAAAAAAATGAAACCCAAATTCTAAGGGTGAGAAGAAAACAACATTTTTCTGGGTGAGGTATACAACATCTATAAGTCATTTTCTCTCTCCAAAAAGAAAAAAAAAAAAAAAGAAGAAGAAAAATGTGGACAGAGGCCCAATTCTATAGTGTGCTTTTTGGGATGGTGGTGAGAAGATGTGGCAAGTAAGGTTGCAAAGAGATTTTCAGAGAAGAGATGGTGTCTGAAACAAGCCGTGAAGAGAGAAAAGGAGTAGCTGGTGGGCAAAGTGAAAATGACCTATGTGCATTGGTCACATTATGTTAAAAATATTTCTTATTACATCTACTCCACAGACCCTTAATCTGAGAAGATGGATAGGTATCATAACATTTATTTATTTATTCTGCTAGCACTTAGAAAAATACCTGGTTTTTATACATCACTCAACAAATTATTACCAAGTAATAATTACCAGGTAAACAAGTTGTTTACCAAGTAAACACGTTGTTTACCAAGTGTAAACACAAAGAAAAGATAAAATAGTTACTCTGATGCTAAAGCTGATTTGGACTACAGGAACATTAAGGAACAAAAATGGGGGTACCTTTAACAAAAACTTCTTGGAAATAAGATTCAGGCAAGAAAGCAGCTGTCTAAATTGCCCAATAAAGTCGAACAAAACAACCAGAACAACCAAACCAGAAAACAAACAAACAAAAAAACTCACAGAAGATGTATACAACAATACTATGCAGAAAAATATTCTCACATAACCCAAAATAGGAGTGAAAGAAGATAAACCACCACCAACTACAAAACCTACCTGAATGTACCTGATGAAGTAACAGGAACTACTGGAATATCTGAGAGCTAAAATTTTCAGGATAACCATTAATTATTTACTTGAAACCTCAGGGAGTTGATAGGAAAACTACAAGGGGTTAACATACTCCAAAAGTGTGTGAGTGTAAAGGGCCATAAGGAGGTCTGAAGGTCATTAAGTTTTCGTCTCATGCATGCTCAAAGCCAACTAGCCATAGCATACTTCCAGGACAAAGCTCCATTCTGAAGAAAAACTACTCAAAATAGATTTCAAATGTGACACAACAGGGACAACAGAGACAAAAGAAAAAGAAGATCCAGAAAACAGAGCCAAGAAGTCTCAAAAATGTGTTTAAAACTTTACAGAAGAGGAAATTCTAGAGTTATGAAGTTAGAAAAAAAAAATGTTATGTCCCTCTGTTGGGGTTAATGAGCATGAAATCAGCCATAATACCTGGCTTGCTAAAATGTAATACAGAAGCTGTTGAGGGTGAGGGAAGGTTTCGGTGAAGGCCTAGGCCTTTGCAATGCTGAGGCCTGCAGGGCCACTTTGCCATTGCAATGCCTGGGAGAATGGCCTTCCCTGAAGCTTTCTCAGCCCAAAGGGCTGCTCTGTGATCTAAGAGATGTGTGTATTATCCCTGAGGCTATGTTTCACAATTGTAGAACACGCAGATTAACATGCCATTTCTTTCCATAAACAGACCCTCTTAGTTTCAGGAAGACCTCTTGTCAGACATCCTGTGCTTGAGAAACAGTGATAAAGGCTTGTGATTATCCTGAGGACCAATAAAGGCAAGAGCAAAGAAGAGCAAAGGGTCTTTGTCTCTGAGCCTTGATCCCCTTGCCTTCTCCTCTCTTTCACAGCAAACTTTGGAGTAATCTTTCATCTTTTGGTACAGGGATTGCTGGCCATTCTGGGCATTTCTCACTGAAACTTTAGAAAAAATCATTTTGCATACAGATGAACAGAAAGAAATGAAGTCAAATCCCATACATACATAGTAGATCTGGGACATAACAAAAATCTAAACTAGAGAGAACAAAAGAAGAAATACACATCGATTATGTATTAAAAGAGGTAAAAAAAAAAAAAAAAACACTGAATATACAACAAAGAAATGAAAATAATTATAAAAAATGAAAATTTCAAAGACAAGCAAAATATACCCAACTTTCATATATTAGGAATACCAGAGGGTGGAATAAAAAAAGCAAGTAATCACATTAGAAATAAAATTTTAGAAAAGTTCATAAAAATAAAATTAAAGAAGGTTTGAAACCCCATATTGAAAAAGTACAACATACTTGGAAAAAACTATAACCCATAACACTAAAAAATATCCTAGCAAATTATGGATGTTAAAGGAAAAGAAAAGAAAAAGAAAACCTTCATGAAAACAGGTAAACAGAGAAATGACTTGTAAATGTCAAAAACTTTTTAATGGAAGAATAAACTAAAATTATGAAAACTTTCATGATATAAAAAAGAAATTCATCCAAGGATTTTTTTTTTCCTACCTTATCTGCTTTTCAGGTACAAACACTGCAGGTAAATTGTCTTCAACATGCAAATTTTCAGGGAAGTTTATTTCCCAGATTTCTTTCAGACAATGAGCATTTGAAATTAAAATGATTGTAGAATTAATGATACAAAGTGGTTTATGTTAAATATATATTCATAAGTAGAACAGAATAAATTAGAAACAAAAAGAGAAATTATGCAATGGCTACATACAAAATAAAATAGTTTTTTAAAATATTTAATAAAAATATTAAAAAATTTTCAGCAAATGCGTGTTGTGTTACCTTTCTGAGAACGTTTTATGTACAATGTAAAAGAAAGTAAAATTAATTAATCATATTTTTATTATATCACCCTTTGAGTCATTGAGAACCATGATTCTTTGTGAGAAAAAGGAATAGATATGAGTTGAAAAGTTACATAAACACTATGTGGTCTAGAATTTAAATTGGGAGTAGCAGTTTGAACTCACAGTGTATTTTATCTTAGAAAGTAATGTATTTTATATTAAAAAACATTTCCTGTATCCGTCCACATAAAAGGGTTAGAAACTATGACACATCCAGGGTCAGTAACTGCCTCAATCAGAAAGATTAATATGCCATTTTCTACTAAAATAAAATAAGCCTCCTAGAAAAAAATGACTGATTCCAAGTCTGAACAGAAAATGGACCAAAGAAGCAAAGAAAACCTTATGGTTTTATAATGTATAGCTTTATGAATAATGTGTTGGGTTTTTTTTTTTTTCCTTTTTCACTCTTTACCCGGTTGGTCTAACAGTGAAACATCTTTTTTTTTTTTTTTCATTTTTTAGCTTATTTTTTAAATTAAACGGTCTTTTTTTCCCCCTTTTTGTTTTTCTTCTTCCTTTTTTTTTTTTTGTATATAGTCCTCCACAATCAAAATCTAGAAAACATCCATAATCCTTCCAAAAAACTCCTTCAAATTACTCCTTTATTATCATCCACCCTATCTGTAGCTATCAGTAACCAATGATTTAACTCTCCATCATTCTGTTTTGCTTTTTCAAGAATGTCATATAAACGAAGCTATATCATATGTAACCTGTTAAGATGGGCTTCCTTCATTTAGTGTCGGTCTCTGAAATTCTTCCAAGTTTTTGCAAGTGTCAATAGTGCATTTTTGTTTGTTTGTTTGTTAGTTTGTTTTATGTTGTTGTTTATTATTCCATTGAATAGATATATTACCACATAGTGTTTATTCACTCATCTTTTGAAGAATATTTGGTTGTTTCTAGTTTGGGGCTATTATTAATAAAGCTTCTATAAATGATCATATGCAGGTTGTTATATGAAGATAACTTTTCCTTTTTCTGGAGTAAATGTCCAGGAGTTGGACTGTGGGTTTATATAGTAAATTGGGAAGTGTTATCATCTCCTTATGGCAGACAGGATTTTAAGATGGTCTCAAGAGGGGAGGAGTCAAGATGGCAGAGGAGTAGTAGACAGAGATGACATCAAGTAGCAGGAGATCAGCTAAATAGTTTATCAAACCATTCCGAACACCTACAAATCCAACAGGAGATCAAAGAGAAGAAGAGCAGCAATTCTAGAAACAGAAAATTGACCACTTTCTGAAAGGTAAGACCTGCAGAGAAGTGAAGCCAAAGTGACAGGAAGATAGACTGCGGGGGAAGGGGCTGGTTCCCAGCAAGCAGTGGAGCAATGGAGCACAAAATCAGAATTTTTAAAAGTCTGCTCCACTGAGGGACATCACTCCAGAGGCTAATCAAGGGTGGAGCCCTTGCAGGGACAGCATAGTCTCAGGTCCCACAGGGTCACAGAAGGATCAGGGGTGTCTGAGTGTCACAGAGCTCACAGGTATTAAAGCAGGGAAGCAGCTACAGAGATGGAGCCAAGAAGTGAGCTCTCAACTCTGTGGCACAGTCATGTCACTGCTCTTTGAGCAGGGACCCCACAAGGGGGAGATGAGGGGACACCCCCCTGAAAGAGTGGCAGGGATCTGCTGGGTTTGGAAACTCCAGGCAAGGCTGTGTGCCAGAGACAGAGATGCTTGGTTACAGGCTAGGTGACCTTGGAGCATGACCAGAGGCCAAGGAGATGGGAGTGCTTGAAAACTTTTCTCTGAGGGAGCACTGAAGAGTGGGGCCCCGAGCTCTTGAGCTCTTGGCTCCTCAGGGCTGGAGATTTGGAGGCCACCATTTTTATTCCTTTCCTACAGAACTCTACAGAAAGCATTCAGGGAACAAAATCTCCTGAAAACGAACCCGAACAGAGTACTTAGACAGGCCCTGGCAAGGGCTGTGCAATTCCACCTCGGGCAAAGACACTTGAGAATCACCACAACAGACCCCTCCTGCAGAAGATCAACAAGAAATCCAGCCAAGATCAAGTTCACTTATCAAGGAGAACAGCAGAATTCCAGAGGAGAAAGCAAAGCATGGAATTCATGGCTTTCTCCCCATGATTCTTTAGTCATGCAAGGTTAATTTTTTTTTTCTTATTCTAATTTTTTTTAACTTTTACTCTTTCCTCTTTTAACATTTTTTAACTAGTTTATCTTAACAGTAACTTTCATTTAAAACAAATCTTTTTGGACGTTCATTATTATAGTCATATTTTATCCTTCATTGTATCTAACTTCATTTTGTATACACATAGAGTTTTTACTTCTAAAAAAATCTGGGTTACAACTTCTTCAAATAGATCAAAATATACCCTAAATCTAGCACAGAACTTTGTTCTACTCTCCAGCCTGAGCAAATTCTCTCCACATTCTTTTTTTTTTCTTTTCCCAACAAAGTTATTAACTCCTTTTTTAGATTTTTCTAAAAATTTTCATCTTCATAGTCACATTCCATCCCTTCATCATGTTTACCCATATATATATATATATATATATATATATATATATATATATATATATTGTGTGTGTGTGTGTGTATTTTTTTTATTTCTTTAAAATTTTGGGAGGTAGTTTTTCTAAGAGACCAAAAAACCCAAAATTCAGTGGGTGGCTCTGTCTATTCACCAGTCTAATATACATTTTTTCTTTCCTTTTTTTCTCTTTCTTTTTTTTATTATATTTTTTTTCTTCCTGAACTTCTTTTTGCCCCATTTCTTCCCCCCACAATTTGGGGTTCTCTTCTGATTTGGTTAATGCACTTTTTCCTGGGGTCTCTGCCACCCTTTTAATATTTTATTCTCTCCATCATGTATTCTTATCTGGATAAAATGACAAGGCAGTAAAACTCCCCCCCCCCAAAAAAAAAAAAAAGAACAAGAAGCAGTACCAAAGGCTAGGGACATAATCAATTTGGACATTGGTAATATGTCAGATCTAAAGATCAGAATGACAATTCTCAAGGTGCTAGCTGGGCTCTAAAAAGGCATGGAAGATATTAGAGAAACTCTGTCTGGAGAAATAAAAGCCCTTTCTGGAGAAATAAAAGAACTAAAATCTAACCAAGCTGAAATGATAAAAGCTATTAATGAGGTGCTATCAAATATGGAGCCTCTTACTACCAGGATAAATGAGGCAGAAGAGAGAATTAGTTATATAGAAAACCAAATGACAAAGAATAAAGAAGCTGAGCAAAAGAGAGACAAACAAGTACTGGACCATGAGGAGAGAATTTGAGAAATAAGTGATATCACAAGGCAAAACAACATTAGAATAATTGGGATTCCAGAAGAAGAAGAAAGAGAGAAGGGAGCAGGAGATATAATAGAATTATTGTAGAGAATTTCCCTAATATGGCAAAGGGGACAAGCATCAAAATCCGGGAGGCACAGAGAACCCCCCTCAAAATCAATAAGAATAGGTCCACACCCCATTATCTAATAGTAAAATTTAAAAGTCTTAGTGACAAAGAGAAAATCCTGAAAGCAGCTCAGGACAAGAAGTCTATAACATACAATGGTAAATTGGCAGAAGACTTATCCACAGAGACATGACAGGCCAGAAGGAACTGGCATGATATATTCAAAGCACTAAATGAGAAAAACATGCAGCCAAGAATACTATATCCAGCTAGGCTATCACTGACAATAGAAGGAAAGATAAAAAGCTTCCAGGACAAACAAAAACTAAAAGAACTTGTAAACACCAAACCATCTCTACAAGACATATTGAAAGGGGTCCTCTAAGCAAAGAGACAGCCTAAATTAGTAAACCAGAAAGGAGCAGAGACAATATACAATAATAGTCACCATACAGGCAATACAATAGCACTAAATTCATATCTCTCACTAAATTCATATCTCTTACCCTGAATGTAAATGGGCTAAATGCTGCAATCAAAAGACACAGGATATCAGAATGGATAAAAAAAACAAAACCCATCAATATCCTGTCTACAAGAAACTCAGACCCAAAGACACTTCCAGATTTGAAGTGTGTGGTGGAAAATAATTTACCATGCTAATGGGCATCAGAAGAAAGCTGGGATGGGAATCTTTATATCAAATCAATTAGCTTTTAAGCCAAAGACTATAATTAGAGTTGGGGAAGGACACTATATCATCCTCAAAGGGTCTGTCCAACAAGACTATCTAACAATTTTATATATCTATGCTCCTAATATGGGAGCAGTCAACTATATAAACCACTTAATAACAAAATCAAAGAAACACATCATCAATAATACAAAAATAGTAGGGGACTTTAACACTCTCCTCACTGAAATGGACAGTTCATCCAAGCAAAAGATCAACAAGGAAATAAAGGACTTAAATGACACACTGGACCAGATAAACATCACAGATACATTCAGAACATTTCATCCTAAAGCAACAGAATACACATTCTTCTCTAGTGCAAATGGAACATTCTCCAGAATAGATCACATCCTGGATCACAAATCAGGTCTGAACTGGTACGAAGAGACTGAGATCATTCCCTACATATTTTCAGACCACAACGCTTGGAAGCCCTAACTCAATGACAAGATTTTAAGAGGAAATATGGAAAGAACCCAAATACATGGAGGCTAAAGAGCATCCTTCTAAAGAATGAATGGGTCAACCAGGAAATTAAAGAAAAATTGAAAAAATTCATGGAAACAAATGATAATGAAACAACAGTTCAAAATCTGTGGGACTCAGCAAAGGCATGCTGGAGAGAAAAATATATAGCAGTACAAGCCTTTCTCAGGAAAAAAGAAAGGTCTCAAATATATAGTCTAACCCTACACCTAAAGGACCTGGAGAAATAATAACAAAGAAAGCTTAAATCAAGCAGGAGAAGAGAAATAATAAAGAGCAGAGCAGAAATCAATGAAATAGAAACCAAAAGAACAGTAGAACAAATCAATGAAATTAGGAGCTGGTTCTTTGAAAGAATTAGTAGATGGATAAACCCCTGGCCAGACTTATTAAAATTAAAGGAGAAAGAACCCAAATAAATAAAATCGTGAATGACTGAGGAGAGATCACAACCAACACCAAAGAAATACAAACAATTATAAGAAAATATTATGAGCAACTACACACCAGCAAATTTGACAATCTGGAAAAAATGGATGCATTCCTACAGACATATAAACTACCACAACTGAACCTAGAAGAAATAGAAAACCTGGACAGATCCATAACCAGTTAGGAGATAGAAGCAGTCATCAAAAATCTCCTAACAAACAAGACCCCAGCGTGAGATGGCTTCCCAGGGGAATTCTAACACTTAAAGAAGAATTAATTCCTATTCTCCTGAAACTGTTCCAAAAAATAGAAATGGCAGGAAAACTTCCAAACTCATTTTATGAGGCCAGCATTACCTTGATATCAAAACCAGACAAAGACCCCAACAAAAAGGAGAATTTCAGACCAATATCCTTGATGAACACAGATGCGAAAATTCTCACCAAAATACTAGTCAATAGGATCCAACAGTACATTACAAGGATTATACACCACGACCAAGTGGGATTTATTCCAGGACTGCAAGGTTGGTTCAAAATCCACAAATCAATCAATGTGATACAATACATTAATAAAAGAAAGAACAAGAACCATATGATACTTTCAATAGATGCTGAAAAAGCATTTGACAAAGTGCAGTATCCATTCTTGAGTAAAACTCTTCAAAGTGTAGAGATAGAGGGTACACACCTCAATATCAAAGAAAAACCCACAGTGAATATTATTCTCAATGGTGAAAAACTGAGAGCTTTTCCACTTAGGTCAGGAACACAGCAGGAATGATGTTCATTATCACCACTGATATCCAACAGTACTAGAAGTACTAGAAGTACTAGAAGTCCCTAGCCTCAGAAATCAGACAACAAAAAGAAATTAAAGGCATCCAAATCAGCAAAGAAGTCAAACTATCATTCTTTGAAGATGATATGATACTTTATATGGAAAATCCAAAAGACTCCACTCCAAATCTGCTAAAACTTGTACAGGAATTCAGTGAAGTGTCAGCATATAAAATCAATGCACAGAAATGAGTGGCATTTCTTTACAACAACAAGACAGAAGAAAGAGAAATTAAGGAGTCAATCCCATTTACAATTGCACCCCAAACCATAAGATACCTAGGAATAAACCTAACCAAAGAGGCAAAAAATCTGTACTCAGAAAACTATAAAGTACACATGAAAGAAATTGAGGAAGACACAAAGAAATGGAAAAATGTTTCATGCTTGTGGATTGGAAGAAAAAATATTGTGAAAACGTCTATGCTACCTAGAGCAATCTACATGTTTAATGCAATGCCTATCAAAATCTCATCCATTTTTTCAAAGAAATGGAATAAATAATCCCAAAATTTATAGGAACCAGAAAGTATCTCAAATAACCAGAGGAATATTGAAAAAGAAAGCCAAAGTTGGTGGCATCACAATTCCAGAATTCAAGCTCTATTACAAAGCTGTCATCATCAATATAGTATGGTACCGGCACAAAAACAGACACATAGATTAATAGAACAGAACAGAGAGCCCAGAAATAGACCCTCAGCTCTATGGTCACCTAATCTTTGACAAAGCTGGAAAGAATGCCCAATGGAAAAAAGACAGCTTCTTCAACAAATGGTGTTGGGAAACTTGGACAGCCACATGGAGAAAAATGAAACTGGACCATTTCCTTACACCACACATGAAAATAAACTCAAAATGGATGAAGGATCTCAATGTGAGAAAGGAATCCATCCAAATCCTTGAGGAGAACATAGGCAGCAACCTCTTCAACCTCAGCTGCAGCACCTTCTTCCTAGAAACATTGCCAAAGGGCAAAAATGAACTATTGGGACTTCATCAAGATCAAAAGCTTCTGCACAGCAAATGAAACAGTTATCAAAACCAAAAGACAACTGACAGAATGGGAGAAGGTATTTGCAAACGACATATCACATAAAGGGCTAGTATCCACAATCTATAAGGAACTTATCAAACTCAACACCCAAAGAACAAATAATCCAATCAAAAAATGGGCAGAAAACATGAACAGACATTTCCGCAAAGACGACATCCAGATGGCCAACAGACACATGAAAAAGTGATCCACATCACTAGGCATCAGGAAAATACAAATCAAAACCACAGTGAGATACCACCTCACACTACTCAGAATGACTAAAATTAACAAGTCAGGAAATGACAGATGTTGGCAAGGATACGGCGAAAGGGGAACCCTCCTACACTGTTGGTGGGAATGTAAGCTGGTGTAGCTACTCTGGAAAACAGCATGGAGGTTCCTCAATAAGTTGAAAATAGAGCTACCCTATGACCCAGCAATGCACTACTGGTTATTTACCCTAAAGATACAAACGTAGTGATCTGAAGGGGCACGTGCCCTGAATGTTTATAGCAGCAATGTCCACAATAGCCAAACTATGAAAAGAACCTAGATGTCCATCAACAGATGAATGGATAAAGAAGTGATGTATATATACAATGGAATACTATGCAGCCATCAAAAGAAATGAAATCTCCCATTTTCTAGCACATGGATGGAACTAGAGGTTATTATGCTTAGCGAAATAAGTCAATCAGAGAAAGACAATTATCATATGATCTCCCTGATATGAGGAAGTTGAGAGGAAACATGGGGGGTTTGGAAGTTAGGAAAAGAATAAATGAAACAAGACGGGATAGGGAGGGAGACAAACCATAAGAGACTCAATCTCACAAAACAACTGAGGATTGCTTGGGGAGAGGAGTAGGAAGAGGGTGGTTGAGTTATGGACATTGGGGAAGGTATGTGCTATGGTGAGTGCTGTGAAGTATGTAAACCTGGCGATTCACAGACCTGTACCGCTGGGGCTAATAATACATTATATGTTAATAAAAAAATTAAAAAAAAAGATGGGCTCAAGATTTCTACACTCTAGTGTGTACACTCTGTGTAATCCCTGTTTTTGAGTATGAGCAGGACTTGTGAATGAGATAGGGCCCATGTTATTTGACATGGCAGAAGGGATTTTCCCAAAGTGATTAAAATCCATAAGAAGTAGATTTTGAGTTAAAAATGGGAGATTATTCTGGGTAGGGCTGACCTAATCAGGTGAGATCTTTAACATGGTCAGAGAGATGAGGAGAGAGTAGGGGAGAAAGAAACAAACAGACTGGCAGACAAGCATTGACCTTCAGGCTTGAAGGCTGAAGAAACGAACTGCCTTGTTCTGGCATGATCACAAGACAGGGACCAGCAGGTGACCTTGAGACTTGAAGATTCCAATTCTACAACTTCTAAAAAGGACTTTGGTATTCAGATGATATAGCATTCGTAGGTGATACCTTGATTTCACCCTTGCAAGACTTTAACACTGAACCCAGATAGCAGTAACTGGACTTTCTACAGAAACTGTAAGATAATCAATGGTTGTTGTTTTGAGCCACTAGATTTCTGATGATTGTTACAGAATCATCAGAGCAGTAGGAAATGATTATACTCCTCTTCTATTTTCTGGAGATTTTGAACATTTATGGTATTTCTTTAAATGTTTTGCTTTTGCTAAGGTTGACAATAAAATGTTCTGACCCTGGAGATTTGTTTTTTGGAAAAATTTTTATTAGAAATTCAATTTCTTTAATAGCTAAAGGGCTATTCAGGCTACTTAACCTTCGGTGGCTTTTGTCAGATTGTTTTTCAGTGTAATTAGTTCATTTCATGTAAGTTTTTAAATTTGTGCTTCCTTTTGTAGTTTTTTTTCAATGTCTGTGGGGGCAGGGCACATACCCTCTTTTTTTCCCTGATATTGGCAATCTGTATCTTATAGATAGAATATACTCAGGATATCTTTGAATTGATATGACAATCTCTATATTTTTATTTGTATGTCTGTCTACATTTAATGTTATTAGTTATGTATTTGAATTTCGATCATTATTTGTTTTCCATTTTTCCCACTGTTTTTTGTTACTGTTCATTCTATCTCTTCCTTGAGCTCTTTGGCCATTTTTAGTATTCAATTTTAATTTATCTTCTGTGAGTTGGACTATATCTTTTTGGGAATGTGTGTGCATACATTTTTTCGTGGTTGCTTTTTTACTAAAAAATATATACTTAACCACCTTAGTTATACTGAAGAAACTTTATCACCACTTATGCCCCTTTACTCTTTTCTCTTTGCTGTAGTTGTCTAAGAGAACTGTGTACTTATCTATGAAATCCGCATTTACTGAAACTGCCATTTGACAATGCTATGTGTTTTAGCAATCTACTCTCAAACATGGTTTACATAACTCAAAAATAGAATAGCCTATTGTACTCACCCAGATATTTGCTATTTCTTATTACTCATACTGTTGCTTATTATTGTTGCTTGTTATTCATACTGACCTTCCAAAAGTTATCTTCTGGTATGGTTTCCCTTCATCTGAAGATTTTTCTTTAGCAATTATTTTTTGAGCAGGTCTGATAGCTTTAGATTCTCTTTGTTTTTATTCATCTGAGAGTGTCTTTATTTAACTTTCATTCTTGAAGGAAATATTACCTGATATAAGATTCTGGGTTGATAAAATTTTTCTTGTAACAATTAAAAAAACAAAGTTTGCCACCTCTGGTCTCCCTGGTCTCTATTAAGAAATCTTCAGTTATTCAAATCATTCTACCCTATAACCAACATTTTACTTTTCTGGATGCTTTCAAGATTTTTTTCTCTGATTTGAGTAATTTTGAACAATGTGTATGGGCACAGATTTCTTTGGGTGTGTCCTGTATAGGATTTGCTCAGCTTTTGAATCTGTCATTTTATATCTTTGGACAAACTTGGGAAGTTTTTATTTTGTCTTCAAATATTTAATGTCTTCAAATCTAAATTTCCACTTGATTTTTCCTTATTTTATCTACTTTTTGCTGATACTTTCTATTTTGATATTTGAATAAAAATGTTTCAATCATTTTAAGAAAACCTACAGTAAAACCTTCACATAATTCAAATGTTTATGTCATCTCATCTTTGGTATTTCTGATAATTTTCCACGTGTATTGAAATTTTCATGGTTCTTTGCATGTTGAGTAATTTTAGATTCTACTCTGGATATTTTTTTATTTTGCTGTTTAGACTTAGAGTCCTGTTTATCCCAAGGAGAATATAGATTATTTTTGTATTAGTGATATGTGGGTTGTGATTCCAATGTCAGTTCAAAATATCTTGCAGTATTATTTAGACTTGTTTAATATTTATGCCACCCAGGATAATTCACTCTAGTACTGGGCAGAATTCTACCCACTAGATCAATTCTCAAAGCTTCTTTGGAGTAGACCCATTCATGCACAATATAATGAGTTCAGAAATGTTTAAGAAACTTAATAGAGTCATTTTCTCACATTCTTCCTTCTCATCACCTACCTTTCCTATATATTCTAGTTCCACTGGTTCTCCTTTGGGATCCTCTAGGCAAATGTTGCCTATTTCTAAAGAACAAGGTAGGGGGAACACCTAAACAATGGATTTGGGCCTTATTCTCTTATACCCAAGAAGAGATAGGAATGTGCCTGACCTTAGACTTTTGAGTCTTATAGGCTCCCTTTACCTGGCTGGCACCACTTAGCTAGAGCATAAAACAGAGCATAAAGACAATAAAAGGGGGATTTCCCATTCTTTTGAGATTTAGAAGTTACCTTTCCACCCAATCAGCCAGAATTAGAAGATTTCTCCTGGACTTTTCTCCGTACCACAGTTTCCACACCTGGGTTTTTTATTATATTTAAGTAGAGTTCAAGCTTGGGGATGCTAGAGGGGAAGAAACAGTAACTCACCACTAGTTTGGTGATACTTCAAATTCTGGTCTTCTTTTACCAATCTGCCTACTAATACATACCTTCCCAAGTTTCCAAATACTATCCCATACGTTGTGCCTGTTTTATACTTGAGTTCAGTGGAAGATAAAGAAGTGTCTGTTTAAATCCATCTAATCCACAACTGAAATACCAAACTTATATTTTTAATGCTTTATTTTAACAATATAAAAGAAGACAAATTTTATCTTTGGAATTTAGATAAAAGACAACAGAATATACTAAAAAGCTCATAATAAAATAATTTACAAGCCTTAAATTCAACTCACATCTCCAGCCACTCAATACTAATTACTTTGGTACCTCATTCTCAAGGCTCTCATTTGCAGAATGGAAAGAAGTACATAGAAGTTTTACAGTCCATACATTTGGATTATATACAATCTACATTTTCAAACAGTAATATATTGTTCATGCCAAACCATCTTTTCTAATAATGTCATAATTTCATGTCTCAAATAATCTTTATCCAGTCCCACACAATTACATGAATTCTAATGTTTCTCATACTTTTCTGCATAGCAGGGACTATTTGACTATTTTATGATTCTTGCTCCTGCTATGGCACAGGGATGAGGGGAAAAACACTAAAATGAAAGTTTTCTACAAGTGTTAATGCTGTTTATTCAGTTAGAAATTATTATATAGGAAAACATAGTCCACATTTAGTGAAACACAGTAAGTAGTGATAAAAAAAAAAAAATCTGGAGATAATATTCACATAAAGTAATACCCAGTATCCAAATGTGAAGTGACATGGATGGGTCCATACAGCTCTTGATGCTGATACAAATTATCACTGGTTTCTTCATAAAGATAACCAAACATTTATTTAAACAAGTACCTTCCTTACTGAAGACATTATGACTACATAGTTATCTTAAATTCTCCTGAAACTCCTCTTGTGCTCCAACTACTATACCCAATTCCCTCTTTTTGTTTTCAAGATTTTATTTATTCATTTGATAGGTAGAGAGAACACAAGAAAGGAGAGCATCAGGCAGAGAGTGAGGGAGAAGCTGGCTTCCCACTGAGCAGGGAGCCAGATGAAGGACTTGATTCCAGCATCCTGAGATCACAACCTGAGCCGAAGGCAGAGGCATAACCAATTGAGCTACCCAAGTGCCCCTCAATTCCCTCTTCATAGTAGCAAAGTGCTGTTTATTAAATGACATTACAAGTTAGCTGAAAATTTTTATTAGCTCATTTCCTTAGATCCAGTATTCCTATTGCTCATGATGGAGTTTTCCGCCACAGAGAAAACATACAAGAAAAAGTAATTCCTCTGATCTTTCCCCCACAGAGAAAACATACAAGAAAAAGTAATTCCTCTGATCTTTACTGTGATACAGTAAATTCCAAAAATAAATATAGTGTTAGAAGAAAGTATATAGGGGCACCTGGGTGGCTTAGTGGGTTAAAGCCTCTGCCTTCAGCTCAGGTCATGATCTCAGGGTTCTGGGATCGATCCCCGCATCAGGCTCTCTGCTCGTCAGGGAGCCTGCTTCCTCCTCTCTCTGCCTGCCTCTCTGCCTACTTGTGATCTCTGTGTCAAATAAATAAATAAAATATTTATTTATTTATTTATTTATTTATTTATTTATTTATTTTTAAAGATTTTATTTATTTGTCAGAGAGAAGGAAAGAGAGCGAGCACAGGCAGACAGAATGGCAGGCAGAGGCAGAGGGAGAAGCAGGCTCCCTGCCAAGCAAGGAGCCCGATGTGGGACTTGATCCCAGGATGCTGGGATCATGACCTGAGCCGAAGGCAGCTGCTTAACCAACTGAGCCACCCAGGCGTCCCAATAAAATCTTTTTTTTTTTTTAAAGTATATAATTTTAAAGATAATATAGAAATCAATATCATTCGTCATTATTTGATATTAAGAAACATTTGTTTAAATGATCATTTATGACTTTATAATGATTTGAGTTAAACAAATTCTGTTTAATGATCTTGTATTCATTCTTATTCAAAATAGGTTCCACTTGTAGTATGTAAGTCTAATGTGTCACTTTTTAATATTCAATTTTCAAAACAATTTTCAGAAATGCATATCATGTATGAGCATGAGTGTTTGTCATTGTTCCTTTATAAGGTTTTCATTAGATCTAAATTAAACAATGTATTCAAATCTTGAAGTACAGGGCTGGCACATCCTATGTCTCAGTAAATCTCACTTCAATTCTTCCCTGGTCCTGGTAAGCTAACAATCACACTAGTGAAAGGGTAATTATAATACCTTTAACATTACCTATTTATTGAAATAGAGCTCCTCTCGTGCTTTCATAGTAATTAAGACACTTCAAGATAACAGATAATTTGTATTTTTATTTTCACTTCCAACACCTAAAGAGATCTGACTATAGTCACTTATTTAAAAAAATGTGTAAAGCTTTTCGCATTCTCTTCAGATAATAAAAAAGGTATTTTAAAAACTTAAAAGAATTATATAATTATAATGTGAGAACTAATTTTTTCTGTTCAAAAGCTACCCTAAAAGTACTCAGACACATCTAAACAGTAATAGTACTGAAGCTTTTGTAAGAAAGCATGAATACTGTCTGAAAAATAAGTCATCACTATTATTTTTCTTTTCCTGTTATTCATGCTTTAACCCTGCTAATATTATTCTTACATATTATGTTGAGATACTTTGAAAAGAGTAGGAAATTTAGAGGCTTTCAGTTTCATTATTAAATAGTAAATATATTTTTACTCCCTTTACTTTAGAGCTGTCAAAATCATATTAATCATAGTGTATGACATGCATGATGTGTAGATATATGTTGTACATATACACACATAGACTATGATGATATATAATACAATAATAAGTGAATAGAACAAGTTGCAGAGTAAATTTCCTATTAAAAACAGTAAGAGAAAAAAAAATGAAAATATAAATAAATTCTGCATGTAAAGATATCAATCTGGGGGCGTCTGGGTGGCTCAGTGGTTTAAACCTCTGCCTTCAGCTCAGGTCATGATCTCAGGGTCCTGGGATCGAGCCCCACATCAGGCTCTCTGCTCAGCGGGGAGCCTGCTTCCCCCTCTCTCTCTGCCTACTTGTGATCTCTCTCTGTCTATCAAATAAATAAATAAAAATCTTTAAAAAAAAGATATCAATCTGAATATATTCACATGAACACAGAAATAATTGTTCAAAAACACACAACTATCAGAGAGTTTAGTAATTCAGAGAAAAGAGGTATGTAGGGGAAAGACTGAGATTATTAAATTTTTCTGTACACAACCTGTGTTGCTTGAATAGTAAAAACAAGCATATATTAGTGTATTTAATGAAGAATTTATTACCAAGAGATGTCATAAAAAACTGACAATCATATTTTTAAAAGCCAGCCCTCTGGAGGCAAACCATAAAAATTCATAACTACCGAGAACAAAGTGAAGATTGCTGGAGGCTAGTTTGGAGGTGGGCATTAAGGAGGGCACTTGTGATGAGCACTGGGTGTTATATGTAAGTGATGAATCACTTCTCCTCCTGAAACCAGTATTACACTATATGTTAACTAACTAGAATTTAAATAAAAATGTGAACCGAGAAAGAAAGGAAGAAGGGGGAAAGGAGGGAGAAGAGAGGAGAGGAGAAAGAAAAAGAAAGAGATGGAGAGAGAAATAAAAGCCACCTCTCTGGAGCATTAAACACATTTAAATATATCTCTTTATAATGACTGTGTTTAACTAGTTAAAAAAAAAAAAAAAACCTTACATACTTTAAAGTTCTATTGATAATGTCTCAGCAAAAAGTAAATTTATAAGTCCCAGAGAAATCCATCATTGATATAGCACACACTTTCATAAATAATCATATTTCAAATAGTAAAAAATACTGTTGCTATTACTAAAGCTCTGTAGTAATCTGATGCCAGTTTTAGATTTTAATTAATATGAAAAGTCTTCTTATGAATATGGAAGGCAAATTTGTGTACGACTTTTGGTAACTGAATTATTTCCATTTAAATTAACAATACATTGTATTCCTAGTATTTATTCTACCTTCCAAAGAAATCACTGTATGGATCTGATGAATTATTTATTATTATTAGAGAAATAGATTTTATGACAAACTCATGAAAAGTATTTTATGGCTATAAATTATCAGTGGGCCAATAATCAGTTAAATAATATGGTCCTACAATTAGTTCCTGACTTAAACTTGCTTAATAAATACATCTTTAATGACAGAAAAATTCCAATGATTGTAGGTTTCTTAAAGGTATAAACACTACACTGCTTCAAGTTGTGTTTATCTCGTAAAATATCATTCTACCTAAAATTGCATGCATTGATAATACCGATGGTCTCCTAGTACTATGAATGAAAAGCCCCTTGCTCCCATCAAAAAAATTCACATTAGGAAATTTCCTCCTAACTAATTTCACTTTCCATTATCAGTTTCTTCCTTTATGCTGGATAGTCTCATCAGTATTCAAACAGTATGTCCCTACTGAAAAAAATAAATAAATAAAATAAAAAAAAACAAATGAAAAAGCAAAAATAACAAATTTCCTCATCATTCTGTATGTCCCTATATACTACCTCATCTTTTTCCTCTGCTTTCAGGTAAACTTTCAAGGCTTTTATAATTTCTGTCTCCACTCCTCATCTCATATTTCCTACTCTAAGCACTCTCCCTGGGCTTCCTGCATCATTCCACTAAGACTGCATTTTCATAAATGACTTTGAAGTGGTCAGTGATAATTGCTTCCTTTGGTTATTCTATCGCCTGTACTCTTGGCATCGCCGTATCCCCTTCCCTTTCCTCAACCTTCCTTTCTGCATACTTATTATCATTCCTTGTCTTCCACTCATCTGTCCCCTTAAACAGGAAGAACTACTTGTCTCTCCCCCTCTTTTGTAGGCCACCTCATCAAGTTCTATGACTTTAAACATCATGTTTGTGCCAATAATTCCAAAATCTATGAATTCACTTCTTTACCAGTTCCAAGAACTCTGGACTAATGTACTCATATCTGCTTCCTTTGCTTGTCCACTGGGATATACAACATGCAAACTTAGTGAGACTAAAACAAAACCTCTGATTCCCACAACAACCTTCCACCTACACTAAGATACCCTTCCCACATCATCACCTTCCACAGCTGTGGGGAAGTAAGCAGTATTATAATCAAGTAAATTACTATTCTGTCCCCTCCTCCTCCACATATCCATTCCACCAGCAAAGTCCTGATAGCTTTGCTGCAAAACAAATCTCAACTCCCACCTCATTTCTCCATCTCTGCTTCTCCTATCCCTAGCCAGGCCACTAGTACCCATCTCTTTCCTTCTTCTACTATTGCTCTCGTGTAACACATTCTCTTAGAGTAAACAAAGTGTTCTTTTAAAGATAGATGATGGGGGGTAGGGGGCCCTGGGTGGCTCAGTTGGTTGGGCAACTGCCTTTGGCTCAGGTCATGATCCTGGAATTCTAGGATCGAGTCCCACACTGGGTTCCCAGCTTCATGGGAAGTCTGCTTTTCCCTCTGATCTTGCTCCTCTCATGCTCTCTCTCTTTCTCTCTCTCAAATTAAAAAAAAAAAAAATCTTTTAAAGAGAAAAATAAATAAATAAATAAAAATAAAGATAGATCACGGAGACTACAGTTAATACCATATTGAATATTTAGCAGTTGCTAGAGAGTAGATCTTAAATATCCTCACCACCAAAAAAAAAAAAAAAAAAAAAAAAAAAAGCCACTATGTGAGAAGACAGATGTATTAGCTAATTTTATTGTGGTAAATATTTCTAAATATATATGTATATATCAAATATTTACATTGTATACCTTAAACTTATACAGTATTATATAATTCATACATAAGGCTGGTGGGAGGGGCTCCTGGGTGTCTCAGTGGGTTAAAGTCTCTGCCTTTAGCTCAGGTCATGATCTCAGAGTCCTGGGATTGAGACCCACATAGGTCTCCCTGCTCACTGGGGAGCCTGCTTCCCTTCCTCTCTCTCTGCCTGCCTCTCTGCCTACTTGTGATCTCTGTCAAATAAATAAATAAAATCTTAAAAAAAAAAAAAAAGCTAGGGGGAAAAAAGTCAAGATAGATCAAATTCAAAACACCCCAATCACTTTCTTGTCCACTTTAAATAAAAGACAACCTATTTTCTGTACTTATGGTCTGGCTTCTTAGATCTCATCTCTGACTACTGTCATCCAGCTACATCACCTCTTATTTTCCATGACCATGCCAAATGGGTCTCCATCTTAAGGTTTTTTTTTCAAAAATTAGCTTGCTGCCCGAAAGGCTAGGGCTCTTTTTAAAAAGATTTATTTATTTATTTTAGAGAGGGAGGGAGAGAGAGAGTGCAGAAGCAGAGAGAGGGGGAGAGGGGAGAGGTCAGAGGGAGAGAGAGAATCCTCAAGCAGACTCCGCTGAGCATGGAGCGCTGGGCTCGACCCCAGGACCCTGAGATCATGACCTGAATCAAAATCAAGAGTAGGCCACTCAACCAACTGAGCCACCCAGGCACCCCCAGAAAGCTACTGCTCTTAATCTCCTTCTTGGGATTCTGAATTTAGCTTTAATATTATCTCTTCAGTAAAGACTTTAATACGCTAACATACAAAATGTTCACTTCATCACTTTTTATCACACCAGTTTATATGCATTCTTCATGCACACTTATGGTAATGTGTCACTTTATTTTTCATATTTTTACATTTTTAATTAGTGTATTATTTTCCACATTAGATTATCCTTTTCAAGAGTAGAGACCTTATTAATCAGCCTTTTTTATTGTGTCTCTCATACCCAGGATACTGCCTGGCAATTAGTTAATAGTAAATAAATATTGGTTAAATAAATAAATCCACAAATAAATGATTTAAATGAGAGTGCACTTAGAAGTTAAACAAGAAAATGTATGACCTCTGATCTTAGCACCAAGCCATTTTGTAACCTTCTTTTCTCTGCCTTATTTTAACCATTCCTCGGATCAGTTATATAACTAAAATATCCATCTATCCCTTCCCCTTACCACTTCCTTCTTCCTCTTTTCTCTCCCTCAGCCTCTCTGTCCAAGAAGGTATATAATATCCGGCTAAACACAACTATATGGATTTATGCCACTTAATGATGTCCATCAATATGTCAGAATAAAAAAAAAAAAACAAGTCACACTATTTCATAGCCGGACTTTAAATCAGAATGCAAACTTCAAGACCTCAATGCCTGAGGTCTTCAGTTTGTTCAGTAGTGATTTGCAGCACCAATGACTTTTCAGAAGTCCTGTACTGGACAGACTGCCTCCTCAGCCACAAGGTAAGAAATCAAGCCGCTATTTTTTTTCAACTGATTTCTCTTTAAACAAGAGAAATTTACATCACAGGCGCTCATTCTCTTCTAATACCTTACTATCTCAGCACCTGACCCTCTCATATTGATCCTGAGCGGTGACAATAGACTGCAGGATGAAGTACTTGCCAGCTAAAGGAGAGGAGGGCCAATCTCAGGTGATATTGGAGGAAGAAAGGGAAATAACCACATGTGAAACCAGGTTCAGGCTGGGCCCTGCACATGCACATTCAGGACACACGACCACATGACAAGGTAGGGACTAAAGGTACTCTTTTTACACATGGAGAAACTTAAGTGTCTAATGAATAAGTAAGTTTCACAAGAACATTATAAAAAGCAAACAACAAAAATGTATATATCAAGCCCAAGCCTTTCAAACATGCATGTTCTTTCTGTAAGAATAAAATGGAATAGCAATACTTATGCATTTACTTCTGAATAAGTATTTTGGTCTTCAGTTTCAGAGCACATTGGAAGTGAAAGATGCATATCATATTACATATGTTATTACCTTAGGTATTTGTCTAAAATTTTAAAAAACCTGTTGCTCATTATCTTTTCCAGGGAAAAACACTTGTTTTTGTTTTTCTTATTGACCAATGATTTCATGTTTCTGCTTATCTTGATAATATTTTGCCCACACAAATCAACATTCTGAATAAGAAATTTGCATGCCTATGGATATCTACTTCTAAATTAAAAATTTAGATTCAAAAACCAATTCCCTCTCCCACCCTCCATCCCCAAATACTTCATGGATGAATAGCAAATGCTTACAGAAAATCAATTATGCTACAATAACTAAAAAGCAAGATCCTTAATTTTTCTGTTTAGTATAAAGGTGGGATACACAAGACACATACACTATTATCAAGGGACATTTCTGTATTTTGTATTTAGATGTTATTATGAATATATTTATATATCCCTGTGCTGCTTATTAAGGATCTTCTTTTGACTCCAAGCTTGGCAATTTCAGATAAATATTTATGCTTAAATTCATATAAGGATATAATTACTGTGTGTGAAAAATTATGCTAATTTTATCTAGACATAAATTAAGTATTTTAAATTATTTATGCCGATACAAATTGGTGATAGTTATTTCTGAATTCCTTTTCTTTTATTCCTTAGATTTTCTACATTTTCTAAAATGACAGGTCACCTGGATGGCTCAGTTGGTTAAGCCTCTGCCTTTGGCTCTGGTCACGATCCTAGGGTCCTGGGTTTGAGTCCCTTATCAGGCTCCCTGCTCAGTAGGCAGCCTGGTTCTCCTTCTCCCTCTGTCTACCACTCTCCCCTGCTTGTGCACTCTCTCTCTGTCAAATGAATAAATAAAATCTTTAAAAATAATTATAAATAAAATAAAATGACACTGCATTTTCTTCATTCATAAATTAGCATTACTATAAGTATATGATTGTAGTAGTATTTAATATACTCAGCTTATTACAACTACGTAAATGTTATTATATTAAATAAAAACTTCCAAAATTAATTTTTATAGAAACTTGAGTATTAGCTAAATGCCCATTATATGTAACTTATTTTGAAAAAAGTGTTCAAGGTAGAATAGATCAATCTTCTATTTAAAATGAATATGCATCTCAAATATAAATGTAGTAAATAAATGTGTTTATATTATATATATATAATTATTTAATGTATTATGGAATATAGCTAAAAGCCTTTAAAAATAAAGTAAAACAAAAGAAAGCTACTATTTAACCCCTGCCTTAAACCATTTCTTAATTTTAGAACCATTTGCTCTCTGGAGAGGTTTGGTCTAAGACAAAGTTTTATTTTTAAATTAAAAAACCCATGGAACTTCAACTATACTGTTCTTCCTTTAGCTTATTTCTATTCTCTCATACTTTACTATAGACAGCAAGGAAAAAAACAGATCATATCTTTAACTCTCTTCCTAGAAATATCCTTCACTAGTTCTTCAGTTAATTAGGTACATTTTCTCTCTCCACATTAGACAAAGATGTTGTCAAATTTCTTCCACTTTGTTAACAAGGGACACCTGCCTCTCCAACTTCCAATAGCATTTACCTATCTTTCACTTAAGACCTCAGCAACAGGCTTTTGAGGGCAATTAGGCTTTTTCTAACAGGCTCCTTAAAACCAATGGGCTTTCACTAACACTTTTCTCAAGGTCCCTCCAGCTTCTTTCTAACTGCAACCTAGTCAGTTCCAAAACCACCCGGTTTCATATTTAGATTCTGCACTGGTACCAACATCAGTTCAAATATAAGTTTGAACTGATGAACTTATATTGAACAAATATAAGTTTGCTAAAGTCCACCACCCACCTATGGATGGTGGACTTTAGCAAACTGTGTTTTCCAGTAAAGGGCACAATAGTTCCAATCCCACACGCCTTTCCAGAGACTTGCCTCTCCCCAGCAAAAGGCAGAAACATTTCCTCTTTTCTTGAAATTGGGTGGGTCTTTTTAACTGCCTCAATAAAATAGAATATACAGAAATAACATGGCATATATAAGACTAATTTAGAATACGAAATTTAATTTCTGCCAAGTTCTGTCCTTTGGGACACCTACTCTAGGAATCCATTTACTGTATTGTAATAAAAAGCCCCAAATCACTGAGAGACCACATGTACTTTAAGTATTATAGTTGAAGACCAAGCCAAAATTCCAGCTTATCAACCACAAGCAAGTTTCAACCACCATGATGTGAGTGAAAAGCTTCGGATGAGCTCAGACCTTCAAGCTTTTAGCTGAGGCCCCAAACATCACTGAACAGAAACAAATGCCCTGCCCTCTCAACCCCTGCTTAGGACTGTCTAAAATTTGGATTGCTCAAAAACTTCTGTGAGCATACAAAATAGTTGTTTTATATCACTAAATATTGGGATGTTTTTACAAAGCAATCAATAACCAGAACAGTAAGAACTGTCAAGAGCAGATGAAATATATGAAATTAACTGATAGCAGTCAATCTGGGATGAAATATCATTGGTTCAACCATGTAGTCAATTCTTTAAAGATGACCAAAGTGAGGCAGCTGAGTTGCAGCATGGGTTAAGGTTCCAACTCTTGGTTTTAGCTCAGGTGGTGATCTCAGCGTCCTGAGACTGAGCCTCACACTGGGCTCTGTGCTCAGCATGGAGTCTACTTTAAAGGTCCTCTCTTTCTCTCTCCCTCTGCCCCCTCCCACACGCTCTCTGTCTCTCAAATAAATAAAGTTATAAAATAAAATAAAATAAAATAAAATAAAATAAAATAAAATATGACCTATGCATTACTTGTTAAAAAATGTAAAATAAAAAAATGAATATTTTTTCAATTATAGTTATAAGAAAGGAAGAATTCAATTTTGGTCTCTCTTGAGATTAAAAATTCCTTGAAATTTGAGATCATTACTGAGATTTTTAAATAAATTCTCAATGTTATTATAACTAATGAATAAATAGAATGAGTGATGTGAACAATGACTGACTAATATAATGGCATTTCCTCTATACTGACCGGAATTAATATTGGGCATTTAGACCCCTAAAAGCCAGGAAATGATTGTAGGAATAGCTGCTTCTCCCTGCCAAACACATAGAATAGACACACAACATACACACACACATACACTTAACAGGATTTTAAAGACACTGGGCAAAATATATGAGGGTAAAGACATATCTAGGTCAAACTTCTCATTTATTTTAATGAATGACAATACGAAGTTATATAATACTGTAAATATTAGTGGTTTTAGGATTTTTTAAGTTGGTAATATTTCATGTTTTTTCTTTTCACCATATTTTCAACCCATAAAATGAGAACTCTATATTTCTCCATATAGATATCAAGCAAGGAAAAGAAAATATTAGCTTTTTAAAAATCTTTTTATTGAGATATAATTGACATACAGCATCCTATTATTTCAAATGTACCATAGTATACCATATTAGTTTTACATCTGTAGTATATATTAGGTTTTTTGTCCAGTAATAATTAATGTAGAGCTATTTAGTATCATATGTGTTCCTCTGTAAACATACTTTTCAAATTATTCAAAATCAAGCAATTTGACAGTACCCATCTCTATGTCATCTGAAAATACTGTGTCTAATTACTTCAAATAGTTAAATCAATCTCTTAAATTAAAGACATTTTTGTATATAAAACTATTGGTGTGGTGCATCTGACATCTGGACCAATTGTCAGCTATAGATAATTATGTCCCTTAATGTTCCATGCATCTATTTTCAATCCAGTTCAGCCCTTGTAATTAAAAACTCTTTAAATAGGATACAGCTTTTTTGGATAATGCAAAATCCTGATTGAATTCAAAAGAGAGATGTGATATCACAGAACCTTTGTCTGTAAAAAAGTCATTACATCTTAAAAGTTTTCAATCTTGTTGCTAAAGCAATGTAAGGTATTCTATACGTGTCTGCTAAGATCAGAGTTTAATAAGACTTGAGAATCTCTACTGAATATATAAATATCTCTGGCACATAAAACTTCCTACTTAAAATGCAATTAAGTATAGCTAAAATATTTGTGACTTTTTTTGATTGATAATAAAAACTTACTGTGTTGATTATGGATAGAAAGCAATAAAATTACTAAAATTTAGATGCTGGGCCATTGGTAAGGTTTCTTCATTGTCTACATAACTTCAGGCTCCAATCCATTTCATTCTCTGGGCACACAATAAATGGCAACATGTAAGAGACCATCAGATTCTTTCATAAATGCTGGAAAATCTAGAGTTTGAACATCTATCAATATAGATGGGTGCAGATTTTTTCATCACAGATTTCATTAAGAATTGAAAATACTGTGCATTCTGCATTATCATTTCAGGAAGTTCTTTCATAAACTAGCTCCCCTCCACAAGAATATCTATAGTAGAAATATATAATAAATATAATCTTATCATATGTCATCCAATTTCCCTACCACCCTTCCCCAACCTATGCACTGCTGATGCAAAAGTCAATCAAAGTATCTTTTTAGCCCCAGAAAAGTGGCAAGTTACCAAGTCTCAAATCTTGAACAGATGGCACAAAGAAAATCAGAAGAATTCATTTATTTCTTGCTACCATGTAGATCAGATGTCAACAAACTATGACAAGAGAATTAGTCTATTTTTATAAATAGTTTTACTGGAATATAACCGTGTTCATTTGGTTACATATTGGGTATGTATGGCTGACTTCACACTACAAAGGCAGAGGTGAGGAGTTGTAACAGTAATCAAATGGCCCAAAAACCCAAAATATTGACTATCTGGCTCTGTAAGAAAAAGTTTGCTGACCCTTGACCTAAATCATTAGAGCTGCTGTAATTTCTATCTCTCTCTCTATTATTTTTTTTTTGTCTTTTGAAATACCTAGATCCCTTTTTTCTCAGTTTGTTCAGACTAATTATGTTTTGCTTGTAATCAAAGAATATAACTGTTCACTAAATGGGTTCCAGAAGTTGAGGCAATCAAAAGATCCTCTAGGAAATATGTAGTATTTGGAAATATTTACTCACACAAATATGAGGAAACAGTAGAGAGGCTGCTGTTTAAAGACCAGGATGAGATGATAACTCCCCCATGATATGCAGTTGCACAACAGTGACTCTACCAAATGTGGCACCTGGATCTTGGAGATAACTAAGGGGAATTCTACCTACTATGCCTAATAATTTGAATATCATGAGGCATGTGGAACTGTGAAATAAGATGCTTACTTTTGTCAACACTAGATTTCATAAAGCTAAGAAAATTATTTTTCTGCATTAAGATGAAGTTGGTTTCTCCTACTTACAACCAAAGACATTTAAGTGATCCACCCTAACTCAGGGCTGGTTAATATGAAATCCTCCATAATCCAAGGCTGACATCATTGTTTCTGCTTCAAAGACCTAAAAGGTGTTTTTAGTACATGAAATGCAAAACATTATTGGGAGTCTCTTGAAACAATGGCATGAAAAGTTATTTTTTACCTACAACAAACTATAACAGCTATAAGGAGTCTTCTCTATATAATACAGATTAGTAAACATCTTAGATAATTTTCTGACATTATAAAGTAATAAAGACAGCCAAAGAGCCACTACACTTACCCATTTCAATAAAAATAATAAAAATGGTGCTTTCTTATCTCATCAAATATTAAAATAAAAATGTGTTGGGGTGCCTGGGTGGCTCAGTGGGTTAAAGCCTCTGCCTTCAGCTCCGGTCATGATCCCAGTGTCCTGGGAATTGAGCCCCATATGGGGCTCTCTGCTCAGTCGAGAGCCTGCTTCCTCCTCTCTCTCTGCCTGCCTCTCTGCCTACTTGTGATCTCTGTCTGTCAAATAAAAAATAAAATATTTTTTAAAAAATAAAAATGTGTTTTCTATGATCACTGCTGTATTTATTTTCTCTTACCCATCTCCAGAGTTGTCTAATGTATGGCTTTTCCTTGCTTTGGTAGCTTTTATATTACACAGTAAAAAGCAGCAGTTGTCAAGTATGCATAAGACAACTTTCCTGTTTGTGAAGGTCTAGATTAATTGAGGTAGACTTGTTAAATTATCTGAGCATATGGAGGATGGAGAAATGTGCTTAGAGTTTATAAGTCATCTTATGCTGAATGTTGTGATCTTGGATCCTTCAGGAACAGAGCTCATTCATGTGTTTGACATAGAAATCAAACAACTGCTCAACTTTACAGAATCATACTGGTTAACAAATTGAACATGTCTACAATGTCTGATATAAACTGAGAATGAGAGAGCCCTTTCTTAAGCACATTGGATTACTTCAAACATTTAAAACCATTAAAAAAAAAAAAAAACTGAGGGGTTGGTTCAAGCAGGCTTGGCAAAGAGGAGATTGAATATTTTACCAACATGGAATGATAAAGAATCAGAAAATGAAGATGTCTTAAGGACAAAAGAAAGGCAAAATTTCTTGCATTCTAGTGTCAGAGTAATATGCTACATGGCTGATATAATTTCTATAATACTATATAATCTTATAATTATTATCATTTATGCTTATAGATGAAGAACCAAATGTGAATCATGTTCTCTGACAGTTGTGAGAGTGGATAGAGGAACCAAAGTTTCTTAAACAGATAATATTTAATGATCATTGGATACAAAGTCAGAGGTAGCTATAAAATTTTAGAATGGTCCTTAGGTTTCTGGATACTGGTAATATTTTTTTAAAATAAAGTAAAAAAGAATATTGGTAGTGGCTGATTTCCAATTAAATTCATTCATGTTTAAGTTACACAAGCATTCATTTTCGGATAGAGTATATACATCAATCTGTTTCTATTCAGACAATAGACACCTACATTAATTTAAACAGGGGTGCTTAATATAAAATAATTATTAAACTCTAATATGAGAGCAATAACAAAGGAGTAAAGAAACTCAAAAGAGTACCACAGGAAAACAACAAGTAAGGAAAAAGATGAAAGGGGGCCCTCCTTAAGGCTGGATTTCAGCCTTTAATGGAGAATGCATACTTCTCGCCCACTGGGTAGTAAAGATATTTGTTTCATTTCCCAGGTTAGAGGTGGCCTACATGCAGCAAGAAATAACTTTCCAGGAAGCAGAAGAGTCTAAGCTGGTCGATGGACACACAGATGAGCTTGTCTGTGGACATGAGGTCTGGAATATGTGGCATCTGTATCTTGAGGGCCTCAGGAAGCTGTTACTGTGTCCAGGCCAGCACGACACCGTCATTGACAGATGATGGCCTGCTCTGGAACACAGCTGAGGCAGGGCACCACCAGGCTCCACAGGCTCATACCACCGATCAGTCATTCCACAGGAGCCATGAAAGGCATAGTAGTACTCTTCCTCCTTCAGTGTCTCTCTGTGACCTGTACTGACAAAGCTTAACATCCTGCTGTTCGTAAATGAGGAACACTTCAGAGTCCATTTCAGAGCAGGTGCTAAAGGATGAATTTGAAGTAGAAAAGCAACAAATTGATAAAGGGCGTGAGAGGAGATGAAGACAGAGAATTGAGTGTTGTCAATTAATTGGTGATTTTTAAAGCATAGTGTTTGCCAATAAACCTTATGAAAAGTGTGTAGTTAAGAAAAGCAAACTGATTCCTAGGTGACTTCAGTATTTAATAGATGGGAAAAGGGAAAAGAACAAGTAAAGGATATTGAGATGCAGAAGGTCAGAGAAAAGTCGAAAATCAAGAGGGCACGCAGAAGGTCAGAGAAAAGTCGAAAATCAAGAGGGCACAGTGTCCCAATAATAAGTTTCATGAGCTTTTTTCCTGCCCTTCAAGTTCCCATTCACATTATCGGCCTCACATTACAGCCATATCGGAGTTTTCTCAGTTTTCAAACAGGCACTGATTCTCTGGCTTCAATATATACATTCTTTTTTTTTTTAATCCCAGGAATTTTCTTCTTCCTCAGATCACACCATCACCCAGTCCATACCCATTTCCTTTGCTTGGTTACTAAGTTTTATTCATTTTTTCTGGTCTCAGCTTAAATGTCATGAGATTTAGGAAACTTCCCATTGTTATCTACCTGATACTGGCTGTGTCACTCCTAAAATGTGCTCTCAATTAAGGAAGAAAGTCTAACTCATATACAAAAGAGAGTAATGAGTTCATGGCACAGAATATACAAGTTGCATTAATTAGTAAATAAATAAAATAAAGGGAAGCAAAACTCAACTTCGGAAAATTAAGGCAATATAAATTAAGGTGTGATTATTCTTATTCATCAGCTTTATACAGTAGGGGATCATTGATAAATTTTGATGTCTTCTTCATTTCCTAACTTTATTTGTAAACAAACAATCAAAATGAAACAAAACAAAACAAAACAAAAACAAAATAAACCCTCTTAAAAAGAATTATCTGTACGAAGTATGCCATTGAATAATGTCAATTCCCTGAAAGGGTCCACATCCTAACCCCTAGAACCTGTACATAAGTTTCTTTATAAAGCAAACAAGACTTAATGCAAACATAATTAAGGATTTTGAGACACAAGTTATAGTGGATTATTGGATGGGCCCAGTGCATTCACTAAAGTCTTAGGAGAAAGGGGTAGAAAAGCTAGAGTCAGACAGAAGGCCATGTGACAAGAGAAGGGGAGAGAAAGAAAGACAGATTGAAAAATGCAGGCTACTGGTTTTGAAGATGCAAGACAGGGCCATTAGCCAAAAAAATCCAGGAGGCTTCTGGAGGGTAGAAAAGTCAAGAAGGTAAATTATTCTCTAGAGCCTCCACAAAGAACATAACCTTCTAAACCATTTTAGAACTTCTGTCCTCCAAAACTGTAAAAGAAGTAAATTGTAGAGTTGTTTTAAGCCATTAAATTTGTGATAATTTGTTATAGCAACAATAGGAAACTAATAAACCAATATTCTTTAACACTCTCATTCCAACTTTCTCTTAAAGCCACTATAAGCAGATGTTTGCCCCGATTACCCCAAATTCTTCTGTCAAAGACACTAATGATTTTGTTTTATTAAATCTAACGGTCAGTTCACAGTCTTTACTGTACTTAACCAATCAGTAGCAGAAACCATATTTAGTTACTATCATTACTAATGGAGAAACAGTATATTTTACAGACTATTTCACAGAAATTTAAAAAATCTTTATATAAAATCTTCTATAAAATCTTTAAATAATGGCAGTAAATAAAATATTAAATGAAATACATAACTTCTATCTACATAGATTACACATAATAATCTACAGCCAAAATATTATGGATTAATTTATGGATGCAATTTCAGTTATAAAAAAAAAAGTTTCACTTTTTTATGTAAGAAACAATCCATTACAGGGGTGCCTGGGTGGCTCAGTGGGTTAAAGCCTCTGGCTTCGGCTCAGGTCATGATCCCAGGGTCCTGGGATCAAGCTCCACATCAGGCTCTCTGCTCACCAGGGAGCCTTTTTCCTCCTCTCTCTCTCTCTCTGACTGCCTCTCTGCCTACTTGTGATCTCTGTCTGTTAAATAAATAAATAAAAATCTTTTTTTAAAAAATCCATTAGAAAAAGTAACTAAATACAGAATTTATGATACAGCAAAATGTACTAGGAATAAATCAAAATATGATATAAAATTCATTTTATAAAAACTAAAAAGTTTTCTTATAGGACATTTAAAAAGATACCAATGGGGTAAAGGCATACCATGCTCCCAAACTGAATAGAAAGATTTAACATCATGCCAACAAGAAAAATAAAGTTGAGCAGAAAGACCATTCCAAAGACTTAAAAATGTTCATCTTGGTACAAGAAAAGGTAAAGTGGTGTCACCAAATAGAAAACTGACATACACACAAACACGCTTATTGAAACTTCATATTTCAGAGGGACCACTGCAGATCAGTAAGAAAACTGCCAATTCAAAATTCAGCCCCAGGAAATTGGAACTGGAGGGTCCTCTAACTCTTAATCTCAGGGTTGTGATTTCAAGCTGCATATTGGGCTCCACACACATACAGACAGAGAGACAGACACACATACATACATATATATATATATAAATTGGGACTGGAAAGGTCACACCTGAAAAGCTAAACAGTAAGGTTTTAAATATACATGTGATAAATGTTGAAAAAATGCAAGTGACATGAAAAATAAAATTTGGGAGCAAGAGTAAAAAATGAACGATAAAGGAAGCAGACTGACTAAGGAGGAACCCACTATGGGCTTGCAAAACATATCAGAGACCCATTGTCTTCAGTTGGATGGTAAATAGGAATTTGTTTAAATAATACACAAATGCATAATAAAGGTGTTATGTGGGTTTTATATGTACAATGGCTTCCATTATAACAAATACAGAATAGACAATAAAATTTAAAAGATAGAACTAAATTAAAAGTAGAGATTTTAGATGGTAAATCCAGAGACAAATATGTGGTAGTAGAAATAAAGACCTCAAAAGAGTAAAAGATTGAATGAGAATTTTCCTAAACCAAGGAGATGGATTTTTAACTCTCTGTATGCTATATAGAAGTTTGAAAACACAAAACACAGTAGGTAAATTCAAGTTCCTTAAACTTGTAAGTACTGGTATACATAGAACATAACTCCCGAGTTCCAAAGGACAAAGATCTTCAACTATTCTCTTCATTCTGAAATCCCACTGGCTTAGAACAGTGCTGGTATATATAAGGTGCACAATTGATATCTGTGGGATAAATATGTTGAATAAATTAATGATGAGTACAAAATATACACAAGAACACATGGTTTTGGAGGGTCTGTTTTACTGATTGAGCTGTAGCTGGTGGCTATGGACTTTTTATCTCTGCTTACATTGTTCCTTCTATTTGGTGTGTGGGTGTTTACTTTTTTTTCATCATCTGTGGAGCTGTTACACCTTCTAATTTCTTATTAGCCTTTTTACTCTAAAGAGATAGGCAAGATGTTAGAGAACAGTACACAGAAGAAATAAAAGGCTAAATGCCAAGAAATCTGTTCTAGACTTAATGGAGTAGTAGCAATCTTAAGAGTTCTATTGGATTATCTAATTTGTTTCAATCAAAATGTGAATAAAGCAAATAATGACAAACATAGTCTACTTGCAACATAATTAGTTGCCTAATCATTTTATTTATAGCAACAAATGTTTACTCCCATTAACAATTTAGACATTATTTTGTATCAATCATAATTATCTAAGAAAGCCAGACAAGTAAAATATTTCTTTTATCAGGAGAAAACATCCTGATTTTAAGTACTAAAACATTCTTAAATTACTTTTTATTTTCAGAAGGAATAACTTTAAGATCTGAAAGGATGTTGATTTCAAATTCTTATTTTTGTTTTTTTTTTTTTTTCAGAAGATAAAAGTCCACCCTCATATAATTTAGAAGGGAAAACATATTGTATAAAAGGAAAAGCATATGTAGAATATAAGAAACAGTGCAGAGGATCACTGGGAAGGGGGAAAAACTGAATGGGAAGAAATCAGAGAGGGAGACAAACCATGAGAGAGTCTTAACTATAGAAAACAAACACAGGGTTGCTGGAGGTGAGGTGGGTGGGGTAACTGGGTGATGGAGGGCACATGATGCAATGAACATGCAACTAATAAATTATTGAACACTATATCAAAAACTAATGATGTACTGTATGTGGCCAACTGAATTTAAATTAAATAAAGGAAAAGCCTGGGCTCTCCACTCAGCATGGAACCTGCTCGAGATTCTCTCCTTTTCCCTCTCTCTCCCTCTCACTCTGCCCCTGCATGCTGTATCTCTCTAAGTAAGTAAATAAAAAAGTAAAATAAAAATAAAATAAAAAAGAGAAAACGAAACCAACAAGAGTTCCTAGTCATATTTACCCTAGAATGGAACACATTTTAAAATATATCATTAGCATGAATTTCCTTTTATTTTTAAAGAAAAAGGGTGCAAGGTCTTTTCCCCTTAGATTGGAGAGAAAAAGCCAGATAAATATTATTTATATGCTTCTTAATATGGGATATAAAGAGGTCTTTAATATAAAGCTACTATAATTTTAATTGTTTATATGTAATTTTTATTACTATTATACATAGGAAAAAGCACTTGGCTGGATAGTACTTCAAATATCTACCAGAATATATATACACATATGTATATGTATAATATACATATGTATAATATGTAATAATAGTATAATATGCATAATATTAATATAATATAATATATAATATTATAATTATGTATAATAGTAATAAAAATTAAATATATATACATATATGTATATATATACATATATAGAACATTATATGTGTGTGCATATATATGTCATATATGTTACTCTTTATATTACTATATATATATAAAACATTTACAGAGAGAGACAATATATAGTATATTTTGGCAGTGTTTAAAATTGTTGATAATTTTTTCCTCTTTAAAGCATTTACATATATAATGCTACCTACTCTTGGTAAAAATAATCATATTTCTTTAAGTTTTCCCTTATATTATTTTAAATAGCAGGGTCGGGCCTGGTTAGTACTTGGATGGAAGAAATATTTAGATTTTTTTAAGCTGGGAAGTCCAGCATAAAGATAAGACTATAAGAATGAAACCTATAATGAACGTTTATTTGATTACTATGGGCAGAAAATATCTAAGATTTTTTTTTTAAGATTTTATTAATTTATTTGACAGACAGAGATCACAAGTAGGCAGAGAAGCAGGCAGAGAGAGAGGAGGAACCAGGCTCCCTACTGAGCATATAGCCTGAGGCAGGGCTTGATCCCAGGACTCTGGGATCATGACCTGAGCCAAAGGCAGAGGCTTTAACCCACTGAGCCACCCTGGCGCCCCCAAAATATCTAAGTTATAAAGACAAAACACACATACAAATAAAATTACAAGATATCAGGACATATGTGGTATGTGGTACAGTATCAAAAACTTGAACAAGTTGCAAGAGATAAAAAGTGTCCAAAGACAGAAATCTTAAAAATGTAATTTTTTCCCTATAAACAAGAGACAAAAATAAGCCTTTGGTCATTTATGTAGTCTATAGTCACTGTAGTTTATACATTTCACTTTAAAAATCAGTAGCATAGCAGTAACAAAGGATAGTAAAACTATATTACTACTAGTGAGGGGAAACAAGAGAAACACACTAAAAGAGAAATACAAGTAAAAAAAAACCGCAGGCTCATGTAGGCTATCTGTAAATGTGCACTCACTCTTGTGAGTCATAGAAGTATTATACCATATACATAGATACACATGAGGATAAATTAAAAATACAATTTTTGCCTATTCTGATTCATAGAATTATATTCTCTTAAGGCAAACCCTATGATTTGACAATCTCACTGCACAGAATTAGAGATTTTCAAGGAGCCTTATAAAAATGAGAAGACGACTCCTGAAAAGCACAATCTGTCCTAGATAATACATGCACTACTGGGCAGAAATAGAATTTGAATTTTAATCTCTCCTCTCTAATCTAGTATTATTTAAATTATATAGGGGGAGGAGTCAAGATGGCGGAGAAGTAGCAGGCTGAGACTAATTCAGCTAGCCAGAGATCAGCTAGATAGCTTATCTAAAGATTGCAAACACCTGAAAATCCATCGGCAGATCGAAGAGAAGAAGAACAGCAATTCTGGAAACAGAAAAACAACCACTTTCTGAAAGGTAGGACCGGCGGAGAAGTGAATCCAAAGCGACGGGAAGATAGACCCCGGGGGGAGGGGCCGGCTCCCGGCAAGCGGCGGAGCAACCACGCACAAAATCAGGACTTTTAAAAGTCTGTTCCGCTGAGGGACATCGCTCCAGAGGCTACCCGGGGCAAAGCCCACACGGGGTCAGCGTGGCCTCAGGTCCCGCAGGGTCACAGAAGGATCGGGGGTGTCTGAGTGTCACAGAGCTTGCGGGTATTGGAACGGGAAAGCCGGCTACAGAGACAGAGCCGACAGTAAGCTCGCAGCTTGGGGTGACCTTGAACCAGTCGCAGGCTCGGTGAGCTCGGAGCGCGGCCAGAGGTCAGGCAGACGGGAGTAACTGGGCGCGGTTCTCTGAGCGCGCACTGAGGAGTGCGGCCCTGGGCTATCGGCTCCTCCGGGCCGGAGACCAGGAGGCCGCCATTTGTATTCCCGTCCTCCGGAACTCTACAGAAAGCGCTCAGGGAACAAAAGCTCCTGAAAGCAAACCCAAGCGGATTACTCACCCCGGCCCCTGATAAGGGCGGTGCAATTCCGCCTGGGGCAAAGACACTTGAGAATCACTACAACAGGCCCCTCCCCCAGAAGATCAACAAGAAATCCAGCCAAGACCAAGTTCACCTACCAAAGAGTGCGGTTTCAATACCAAGGAGAGCAGCAGAATTCTAGAGGAGGAGAAAGCAAAGCACGGAACTCATGGCTTTTTCCCTGTGATTTTTTTTAGTTTTGCGGTTAATTTAATTTTTTTCTTTTTCAGTTTTTGTTTTTTTTTTTTTTTTTTCTCGCCTTTGGGTAAAATTTTTTTTTCTAACTGTTACCTTTTTCTTTTTTAACGATTTTTTACTCGTTTAGCTAATATATATATTTTTTCTTTTTTATGTTTTTCTTAGGTGTTTTCTTTTTTTTTTTAATCTTTTTTTTTTTTCATGTTCTTTTTTTTTTTCTTTCTTCCTTTTTGAACCTCTTTTTATCCCCTTTCTCCCCCCTCACGATTTGGGATCTCTTCTAATTTGGTTAAAGCATAATTTCCTGGGGTTGTTGCCACCCTTTTAGTATTTTACTTGCCCCTTCATATACTCTTCTCTGGACAAAATGATAAGACGGAAAAATTCAACACAAAAAATAGAACAAGAGGCAGTACCGAAGGCTAGGGACCTAATCAATACAGACATTGGTAATATGTCAGATCTAGAGTTCAGAATGACAATTCTCAAGGTTCTAGCCGGGCTCGAAAAAGGCATGGAAGATATTAGAGAAACACTCTCAAGAGATATAAAAGCCCTTTCCGGAGAAATAAAAGAACTAAAATCTAACCAAGTTGAAATAAAAAAAGCTATTAATGAGGTGCAATCAAAAATGGAGGCTCTCACTGCTAGGATAAATGAGGCAGAAGAAAGAATTAGTGATATAGAAGACCAAATGACAGAGAATAAAGAAGCTGAGCAAAAGAGGGACAAACAGCTACTGGACCACAAGGGGAGAATTCGAGAGATAAGTGACACCATAAGACGAAACAACATCAGAATAATTGGGATTCCAGAAGAAGAAGAAAGAGAGAGGGGAGCAGAAGGTATACTGGAGAGAATTATTGGGGAGAATTTCCCCAATATGGCAAAGGGAATGAGCATCAAAATTCAGGAGGTTCAGAGAACGCCCCTCAAAATCAATAAGAATAGGCCCACACCCCGTCACCTAATAGTAAAATTTACAAGTCTCAGTGACAAAGAGAAAATCCTGAAAGCAGCCCGGGAAAAGAAGTCTGTAACATACAATGGTAAAAATATTAGATTGGCAGCTGACTTATCCACAGAGACCTGGCAGGCCAGAAAGAGCTGGCATGATATTTTCAGAGCACTAAATGAGAAAAACATGCAGCCCAGAATACTATATCCAGCTAGGCTATCATTGAAAATAGAAGGAGAGATTAAAAGCTTCCAGGACAAACAACAACTGAAAGAATTTGCAAACACCAAACCAGCTCTACAGGAAATCTTGAAAGGGGTCCTCTAAGCAAAGAGAGAGCCTACAAGTGGTAGATCAGTAAGGAACAGAGACCATATACAGTAACAGTCACCTTACAGGCAATACAATGGCACTAAATTCATATCTCTCAATAGTTACCCTGAATGTGAATGGGCTAAATGCCCCTGTCAAAAGACACAGGGTATCAGAATGGATAAAAAAACAAAACCCATCTATATGTTGCCTCCAAGAAACTCATTTTAAGCCCGAAGACACCTCCAGATTTAAAGTGAGGGGGTGGAAAAGAATTTACCATGCTAATGGACATCAGAAGAAAGCAGGAGTGGCAATCCTTATATCAGATCAATTAGATTTTAAGCCAAAGACTATAATAAGAGATGAGGAAGGACACTATATCATACTCAAAGGGTCTGTCCAACAAGAAGATTTAACAATTTTAAATATCTATGCCCCCAATGTGGGAGCAGCCAACTATATAAACCAATTAATAACAAAATAAAAGAAACACATCAACAATAATACAATAATAGTAGGGGACTTTAACACTCCCCTCACTGAAATGGACAGATCATCCAAGCAAAAGATCAGCAAGGAAATAAAGGCCTTAAATGACACACTGGACCAGATGGACATCACAGATATATTCAGAACATTTCATCCCAAAGCAACAGAATACACATTCTTCTCTAGTGCACATGGAACATTCTCCAGAATAGATCACATCCTCGGTCCAAAATCAGGACTCAACCGGTATCAAAAGATTGGGATCATTCTCTGCATATTTTCAGACCACAATGCTCTAAAGCTAGAACTCAACCACAAAAGGAAGTTGGAAAAGAACCAAAATACATGGAGACTAAACAGCATCCTTCTAAAGAATGAATGGGTCAACCAGGAAATTAAAGAAGAATTGAAAAAAATCATGGAAACAAATGATAATGAAAATACAACGGTTCAAAATCTGTGGGACACAACAAAGGCAGTCCTGAGAGGAAAATATATAGCGGTACAAGCCTTTCTCAAGAAACAAGAAAGGTCTCAGGTACACAATCTAACCCTACACCTAAAGGAGCTGGAGAAAGAACAAGAAAGAAACCCTAAGCCTAGCAGGAGAAGAGAAATCATAAAGATCAGAGCAGAAATCAATGAAATAGAAACCAAAAAAACAATAGAACAAATCAACGAAAGTAGGAGCTGGTTCTTTGAAAGAATTAATAAAATTGATAAACCCCTGGCCCGACTTATCAAAAAGAAAAGAGAAAGGACCCAAATAAATAAAATCATGAATGAAAGAGGAGAGATCACAACTAACACCAAAGAAATACAAACTATTATAAGAACATACTATGAGCAATGTACGGCAATAAATTTGACAATCTGGAAGAAATGGATGCATTCCTAGAAACATATAAACTACCACAACTGAACCAGGAAGAAATAGAAAGCCTGAACAGACTCATAACCTTTAAGGAGATTGAAACAGTCATTAAAAATCTCTAAACAAACAAAAGCCCAGGGCCAGATAGCTTCCCGGGGGAATTCTACCAAACATTTAAAGAAGAACTAATTCCTATTCTCCTAAAACTGTTCCAAAAAATAGAAATGGAAGGAAAACTTCCAAACTCATTTTATGAGGCCAGCATCACCTTGATCCCAAAACCAGACAAGGATCCCACCAAAAAAGCGAGCTATAGACCAATATCCTTGATGAACACAGATGCGAAAATACTCAACAAAATACTAGCCAATAGGATTCAACAGTACATTAAAAAGATTATTCACCACGACCAAGTGGGATTTATTCCAGGGCTGCAAGGTTGGTTCAACATCCGCAAATCAGTCAATGTGATACAACACATCAATAAAAGTAAGAACAAGAACCATATGATACTCTCAATAGATGCTGAAAAAGCATTTGACAAAGTACAGCATCCCTTCCTGATCAAAACTCTTCAAAGTGTAGGGATAGAGGGCACATACCTCAATATCATCAAAGCCATCTATGAAAAACCCACCGCAAATATCATTCTCAATGGAGAAAAACTGAAAGCTTTTCCGCTAAGGTCAGGAACACGGCAGGGATGTCCATTATCCCCACTGCTATTCAACATAGTACTAGAGGTCCTAGCCTCAGCAATCAGACAACAAAAGGAAATTAAAGGCATCCAAATCGGCAAAGAAGAAGTCAAATTATCACTCTTCGCAGATGATATGATACTATATGTGGAAAACCCGAAAGACTCCACTCCAAAACTGCTAGAACTTATACAGGAATTCAGTAAAGTGTCAGGATATAAAATCAATGCACAGAAATCAGTTGCATTTCTCTACACCAACAGCAAGACAGAAGAAAGGGAAATTAAGGAGTCCATCCCATTTACAATTGCACCCAAAACCATAAGATACCTAGGAATAAACCTAACCAAAGAGGCACAGAATCTATACTCAGAAAACTATAAAGTACTCATGAAAGAAATTGAGGAAGACACAAAGAAATGGAAAAATGTTCCATGCTCCTGGATTGGAAGAATAAATATTGTGAAAATGTCTATGCTACCTAAAGCAATCTACACATTTAATGCAATTCCTATCAAATTACCAACCATCTTTTTCAAAGAAATGGAACAAATAGTTCTAAAATTTATATGTAACCTGAAAAGACCTCGAATAGCTAAAGGGATATTGAAAAAGAAAGCCAACGTTGGTGGCATCACAATCCCGGACTTCAAGCTCTATTACAAAGCTGTCATCATCAAGACAGCATGGTACTGGCACAAAAACAGACCCATAGACCAATGGAACAGAATAGAGAGCCCAGAAATAGACTCTCAACTCTATGGTCAACTAATCTTCGACAAAGCAGGAAAGAATGTCCAATGGAAAAAAGACAGCCTCTTCAATAAATGGTGCTGGGAAAATTGGACAGCCACATGCAGAAAAATGAAATTGGACCATTTCCTTACACCACACACGAAAATAGACTCAAAATGGATGAAGGACCTCAATGTGCGAAAGGAATCCATCAAAATCCTTGAGGAGAACACAGGCAGCAACCTCTTCGACCTCAGCCGCAGCAACATCTTCCTAGGAGCAACGCAAAAGGCAAGGGAAGCAAGGGCAAAAATGAACTATTGGGGGGCGCCTGGGTGGCTCAGTGGGTTAGGCGCTGCCTTTGGCTCAGGTCATGATCTCAGGGTCCTGGGATTGAGTCCCGCATCGGGCTTTCTGCTCACCAGGGAGCCTGCTTCCCTCTCTCTCTCTCTCTGCCTACCTCTCCATCTACTTGTGATTTCTCTCTGTTAAATAAATACATAAAATCTTAAAAAAAAAAAAAAATGAACTATTGGGATTTCATCAAGATCAAAAGCTTTTGCACATCAAAGGAAACAGTTAACAAAATCAAAAGACAACTGACAGAATGGGAGAAGATATTTGCAAACGACATATCAGATAAAGGGCTAGTGTCCAGAATCTATAAAGAACTTAGCAAACTCAACACCCAAAGAACAAATAACCCAATCAAGAAATGGGCAGAGGACATGAACAGACATTTCTGCAAAGAAGACATCCAGATGGCCAACAGACACATGAAAAAGTGCTCCATATCACTCGGCATCAGGGAAATAAAAATCAAAACCACAATGCGATATCACCTCACACCAGTCAGAATGGCTAAAATCAACAAGTCAGGAAATGACAGATGCTGGCGAGGTTGCGGAGAAAGGGGAACCCTCCTACACTGTTGGTGGGAATGCAAGCTGGTGCAACCTCTCTGGAAAACAGCATGGAGGTTCCTCAAAATGTTGAAAATAGAACTTCCCTATGACCCAGCAATTGCACTATTGGGTATTTACCCTAAAGATACAAACGTAGTGATCCAAAGGGGCACGTGTACTCGAATGTTTATAGCAGCAATGTCCACAATAGCCAAACTATGGAAAGAACCTAGATGTCCATCAACAGATGAATGGATCAAGAAGATGTGGTATATATACACAATGGAATACTATGCAGCCATCAAAAGAAATGAAATCTTGCCATTTGCGACAACATGGATGGAACTAGAGCGTATCATGCTTAGCGAAATAAGTCAGGTGGAGAAAGACAACTATCATATGATCTCCCTGATATGAGGAAGTGGTGTTGCAACATGGGGGCTTAAGTGGGTACGAGAAGAATAAATGAAAGAAGATGGGATTGGGAGGGAGACAAACCATAAGTGACTCTTAATCTCACAAAAGAAACTGCGGGTTGCTGGGGGGAGGGGGTTTGGGAGAAGGGGGTGGTATTATGGACATTGGGGAGGGTATGTGCTTTGGTGAGTGCTGTGAAGTGTGTAAACCTGGTGATTCACAGACCTGTACCCCTGGGGATAAAAATATATGTTTATAAAAAATAAAAAATTATATTAAAAAAAATAAATAAATTATATCAAGAACAGCAGAAAGCTGATAACATATCTTTTTATTAGGAACTAAGGTTGTTTTACTATGTGACCATGAAACAGGCTTTGTGTTTCTGCATCATGACCTTTTCCCCCATCTTTTCCATTTACAGTCCTTCAACTTTCATGAATTATGTTCTTTCTCTCTTGTTTCATTAATCACATTTTAACTGTCCCTATTATGTGGCAACATTGTTCATCATATGAGATAATGGTGATAGACTACCCTTTAAATTAATCATAGTATTTAGTACTTAAATTAGACATAAAGATCTATTTAAGAGCATAGACTCTGGAATCAGAATACCTACTTTCAAATTTCAGGCTTGCCATATGCCAGATGTACAACCATGGAAAATTACTTAACCTCTCTGTACTTTAGTTTTCTCATCTTTAAAATGAAAATAATAAGGTGGGACACCTGGGTGGCTCAGTCAGTTAAGCATCTGCCTTCAGCTCAGATCATGATCCCAGGGTCCTGGGACCTAGCCAGATCAGGCTCCTTGCTCATCTGGGAGCCTGCTTCTCCCTCTTTCTCTGCTGCTTCCCCTGCTTGTGTACTCTCTCACTCCCTCTGTTTCTGTCAAAGAAATAAATAAAATATTTTTTAAAAAATAAAATAAAATGAAAGTAGTAAGAATTGCTCCTTTACAGTATTGGCATCAAGATTAAATGAGTTAATAGTTATACAGCACATAGTAAGTTCTACATAGATGCTAAACACAAATACATGAAAAGGTGACAACCTGCTGATCTTTATATTGTAACTTTTTTTATTTACACAGCCCTTATCTGATGTTTTGTTATCCCATTAATGGATGCTCAGGAATTTTTAGAAGTTGGAATTTTGAACATACTAGTATTCTTTTTTCTGTACAGATCTTTGATTTGACTTCTGAAATAATTACAATAGATTATAAATATAGATAATTTCATCGGGCAAAATTTACTTGTGGCATCCTTTCAGAATAGCATTATAATTATGAAAAACATTGTTTCACCTAATGTAAAGCCATTTAGGAATAATTTTCTCCTCAAATAAAGATGTTTTTCTTTCAAAATTTAATGCACATCACTTTGGCTAAAGCAATAGTGGAAGCTGATTACATGTCAGCTACATCAGACAGAGTGTCCTGCTTCCTAATTGCTATGCTGTACTGAAAATCCTAGAGTAAGACTTTGTGACAGCTGTTCCCTTGATTTGTCTATAAAATTGAGATATTTATTTTATAGAGCAATCTATGTGATCAGAGGTTATTTTTAACATGCAGCTAATAGATTTACTGAAACAGGGGACATAGAAAAAAATGATACAAAATGGTTAATTCTCATTGCTCTTGTCCTGGCATACATACAGAGTTACTTGGTAATAACTCTGTACAGATAGTATATGTTTTTTAAAGATTTTATTTATTTATTTGACGGACAGAGATCACAAGTAGGCAGAGAGGCAGGCAGAGAGAGAGGGGGAAGCAGGTTCCCTACGGTGCAGAGAGCCCGATGCGGGGGTTGATCCCAGGACTCTGGGATCATGACCTTAGCCGAAGGCAGAGGCTTTAACACACTGAGCTACACAGGCACCCCAACTCTATACAGAGAGTATATGTATACTTGTGTTTGCAGAAGCATTCTTAAGTAGCATACATAAATATGTAAATGCATATGTATGCAAATATGTAAATATACATATAAAATACATACATATTTTCTTCTGTGACATAGAAGATCAGAAAGATATGAAGAGGGTATAAGGAAAAAGGATAAAATAAGGAATAAAAATATATCACTACATGGACATTTTATCAGCCTTATATAAAACTCATAAAGTATATTTCTGTACAATGCAAAAATATACCATATTCTTTTAAAATCAGCAATTATATCATCAATGTAGAGATTTAACCTTAATTATAATTATGCAAAACAGTATTCACAGAATTCAACAGAATATTTTTTAAAAGTATATGGTAGCAATCTTCCACATGCTGAAGTCTTCTTTCTGCACTCTGTCTCTTTCTGTTAACATCCCCAAGCCTACCTTTTTGTATCATATGTAACAGGTATTATATTGGGTTACTTTAAGATTTTCATGTAGTTATTAAGACTCTTTTAATCTGTTGTCTGACAAATTAATTTCTTCTCTTATTAACCAAGTGTTTTAAAAGATAAAGTCATCTCTTTCTCCAACTTTCTATTTTTAGCATCTGAAAATTGTATATATAAACCTTCAGATCAAGAGACTCTTGGCTAAAGGTGCTATCATGTCATGTAGATGGCATTTAACTGGATAACGTCATCAAGAAAGGAAGAGATGAATCAGTGAGATGAATGGCAAGCATCATAGAAGACTGAAACCGCACTTACATAAAAAAAAAAAAAAAACAAAACTATAGGGTGATGTTCTTGAAGCTAAGTAAAAAAGGCACATTATAAGAAACCAGATGTAAATGTTGTTGAGAAATGAAATGAGATAAAGCTAGAAACAGTTTATTAGACTTAACGATGAAGAAATCATTAGTGTCACTTATAAGTGCAGACTGGGTAGAACTGTGAAGGTAAAAGCCTCTTGGTATATGTTTAAGAGAAAGTGGAGAGAGAGAAATTGAAGATGGAGTACATAGAAGAATTCTTTCCAGGCATTTTATTACAAAAGATAGCAGAGAAATGGGATAGGAATGGGCATCCATGTCAGGTCAAAAGACCTGCTTTTACATATTTGTATTGTGTATTACAAAGAACATATTTTACATACGTGTATTGCTTTTACATATGTGTGTGAGAGATAGTATATAGGTATATATACATATGTAAATATGCCATGTACATATATATCGTACACATATATGTAAAAAGTTGAGGCTGCTTGTATATTATATATTGTGAATTATGTGGTATAAAAGGAAAACTCAGTGAAATGGGAAAGAAAGCAGAACTGAGGTTTTCCTCAGGATATATTCAACATACACATAATAAAGACATCCTGGGCAACTGTTTTTACTGTTTAATCACTGAGTGCCCATGCCAAAGAAATAAAGCCTTTTTTTCAACCACTGATTATTTTGTGATCAGTGGGGTACACTAGAAAATAAATGTTGTAATCAACATTTGTTATGTGGGTGACAGTGATAATTTTTACAACACATGCATGCCTATGCACTATCTCATTCACTGAAAACACCTGGCGATCAGTGATAGGTCTCCTAATCTTGTGTTGAAGAAAAAAAAAGGCAAAATACAAAAGCAGTCACAACACTTCCAACTTCTTTTATATAGAAATCTTTGTATGATCCAGAAAAATGCTTTTCAGTTGTTTTCATCTTTTTACTTTAACATCTGTGAACCCACTATAGCTATACATAATTTTTATATCAGAAATTATAAATCTTCTACTTTCTCCTGAAGAATGTGCAGAGAATGCAAGTGCTTGAAAGTGACACAATTATTAGTATAACCTTGAATTTATTCCATGTAATAAAAATAATAAAGCAATCAAACTTTATATCACAGTGACACAAATTTGGGAAGTTGCCAGAGCCAGTTCAGTAAATATGTTGTAAGAATTTTATAGCAAATAGAACAGACCCAGAATTTTAAATGTAAAAGTCTTTTGATAGCACACTTTTGTCGAGTGAAATGTTATAAAACATGACATATAATGACTTTTCAAACTAAAAAAAAATTTTTTTTTAAAGACTTTATTTATTTATTTGCCAGAGACAGAGGGAGAGAGAGCTTGAGCACAGGCAGACAAAGAGGCAGGCAGAGGCAGAGGGAGAAGCAGGCTCCCTGCCGAGCAAGGAGCCCGATGTGGGACTCAATCCCAGGACCCTGGGATCATGACCTGAGCCGAAGGCAGCTGCTTAACCAACTGAGCCACCCAGGTGTCCCCAAACTAATAAATTTTGATGGACTTTTGCAGTTATATATACAAATTAGAAATGTGCTCAAAACACCAAAAAAATGGACATTGAAGGACATCTCTGTAAATACCTTAAAAATTAACTTCCAGTGCTTTTTCTTCTTTGAAAGATTATTGTTCTTATCTATTATAACCCACAAGTATTCTTGGAAGATCTTAGTGAATTCTGAGATTTTAAATAAAATAATAACATCGAATTTACTATTATTTGTCTAAAACAAGCTAAATTACCTAGGGCAAAGGATAGGGATATGAAACCAGAAAGAGCAACTAAATATTATATTTTATTAATCTGGTCACAATAATTTAAGCATAATAGAAAGATAAACATCAATTACTTTAAAAGAAAATTTCAGGGATTAAAATTTTTAAAAAATATCTGATTTTCCTATATTTTCAGTCTACAACATTTTATAAACATTGGTATGAAAATTCTGAAATTTTGATGTAGATAAAAAGTACTGGAAGCCTACTTAAAACGATGTGTCCCCAACTACCACCTCCATCTCTATACCAATTATACTGGGTATAAAAAAAAGAAAACTGAAAAAAAATATTTATTCTGAAAAACAAAACAGTACAAGTGACCACCCCATGGGGCTATATGAGTGTAAGCTCCTGTATGTGACATTAGTAAGGGTTCCTTAGAGAACCAGAGCAAATAGAAGACAGGAGATATACAAAATTTCATATACATACACACGGAATGGGAAAGGGAAAGGGCCTCAAGGAACTGGCTCACGCAATTATGAAGGATGACATATCTGAGATCTGCAAGGCAAGCTGAAGAATCAGGGAAGAACTGAGGTTGAAATTCAAGTCTGTAGACAATCTGAAGAAAGAGTTTCCTCTTCTTCAGGGACTTCTCTTTTTTCTAAGGCCTATGAAGAGGCCTACCCAAGTAGTGGGGGTAATCTGCTTTACTCAACAGTTTTAAACATTAATCACATCAACTGAATCCTTCTACAGCAAAATCTATACTAGTGTTTGGCCGAACAATTACATACTGTAACCTAGCCAAGTGGACACTTAAAATTAGCCACAGGGGCACCTGAGTGGCTCAGTGGATTAAAGCCTCTGTCTTTGGCTCAGGTCATGATCCCAGGGTCCTGGGATCGAGTCCCACATCGGGCTCTCTGCCTACTAGGGAGCCTGCTTCCCCTCCTCTCTCTGCCTGCCTCTCTGCCTTCTTGTGACCTCTGTCTGTCAAATAAATAAAATCTTTAAAAAAAATAAAATTAGCCACAAAACAAAACAAAACAAAACAAAGCCATCACACAGGGAAAGGCACTGAGTGAAGCAGGTACACCACAGAGGCTAGAATTTGAGCTAAACCTTTGCAACAAAATCCGCACACTGCCAGTATCACCATAGTTGGGTAGCATAAATACAAAAATATGATTTAATCCTGGTCAGAGAAACCTAGCAAAGCATATGGACATGAAACAAAACTAAAGCATTAGGAAACATAATCTAGAAGGTGAAAAATATACATACAAGCTAAGTCTACAAAATACAGTACAAAATATGTGATAAACTTAACAATAAGATGGCTAAATAAAAATTTGATGAATTAAATCTGTATAAATTTATTTATATAATGATAAAACAATCTTAAAAGAGCTATATAACAAACATATTTTTATGCTCAAAGCGATTAAGAAAGAATACCACTGATGAAAACAATTAGTTACAGAACTTTCAGGGAAGACGACAGAGTAGGAAGATCCTAAGCACACCTCATCCCAAAGATGTAACTAGATGACACCAAATCATTATAAATAAGCTAGAAAATTACTCAAAGACTGACAGAAGAGTTTCTGCACAAGTAAGTGTAGAGAAGAAACCACATCAAATAGCATAAGAAGGGTAGAGACAGAGTAGGGAATTAAATGGACCCATGGGACTGATGACTGGAGCCCAGAAAAGGGAGGGAACACACCCTCACAAGCAAGCACTGAAGACATGGGGAGCCCCCACAAAGAAGACAAATCTCTGTAACATTGGCTTTGAAAATTAGTTGGCTTTGAAACTTAGTAGTAAGTTTTTAACAATCACTGAGACTTAACAACTGGAACTTTAAAAATCAGCAAAATTGGCTCTGGGGGATCCAGAGGCAAGATGAAACTGAGTCCCCGTCCTTAAAGAGACAGCACAATGAACATCCCCACTGAGAAATAGCATAGAAGCAGCAGCTTGAAAAACATTTGCCATACACGATAGAAATTTATTTACCATTCTCAAAGTGTGTGGAGGAGAGGCAGAGATCTTTGGAAGACATCTCCAGAAACAACAAAGCTGGTGGACACCATTTCCCTCCCCTACCCCCCGCCTAGATGCAGGACGCCTGGGCCAACCAGCATAGTGACAACACTCTCTTCCTAACTTACTAATAGCACACCCTAACCTAGCCACTCTCCTGACACTTTGACCCATCTAGCGTTGAGACAGGAGGTTTTTAAAGCAGCTCCAGGTCCCTGCCCACAAAAGACCTGGGCAAACCTCATTAACATTGTGTACCCTGGTCCTGTATTTTCCTATAGACGGGCTCCCTCCAATATGCCCTTGGCCAGAGCTATCCAAAGCAGTTCCGTAAGCCTGACAGTGTGCAAGCAGCCCTGACAGGAGCTAGCACCAATCCAAAGTGACAGTGCCCTGGGGAGAGATAAAAATAACCACAGAGGACAGTTTGACTGCAGCCCCAATACTGAACTGGAGGCACATAACTGGTCTGAATGCAAGTCCTGCTCACCAATGAAAGCTTCTCAGAGGACAACACAGGAAAGCACGCTGTAGTTCAAAGCTACTACATCTCTGGAGAACACCAGTTTAACTCAACTTAAGGCCAGGGTGGCCCTACACAGGCCTATTAACAATATAGGGATCAAATCCTGCCCACAAAAGCAAGGAGAGCCATTGTAGATTAGACTAAGGGTGAATGTGACTCAACCATAAGACTAGGACCCACACAACATACATAGGAGCCTCCCTGAAGCCAAAGTTCATGTGAACAGACAACATTGCACTGTAGGGTACTACAGGACCTCATTTTCGTAAGATCAGTATTTTCAAGAGCAGGATATGTAACTGACCTTCCTAACACAGATAAACAGACACAGAATTAGATCAAATGAGGAGATAGAGAAGTATGTCCCAAATAAACAGCACAGAATCATAGTAAGAGAGAGGTAAATGAAAATGAAATAGAAATAAGTAATATCCTTGATGGAAAATTTAAAATAATGGTCATACTCACTGGACTTGAGAAAAGAGTGGAGGACCTAAGCAAGACCTTCAACAAAGAGCCTAAAAATATAAAAAAGGAGCAATCAGAGATAAAGAACTCAATAGCTGAAATTAAAAATACACCAGAATGAATAAAGAGACTAGAGGAAGCAGAAGAATGGATCAGTGAGGGGCACATGGGTGGCTCAGTTGGTCAAGCACCTGCCCTAGGCTCAGGTAATGATCCAGGGATCCTGGGTGGTTGGGCTCCCTGTTCAGTGGGAAGCATGTTTTTCCCTCTGCCCCTCTCCCTGCTTTTCTTTCTCTCTCTCTCTCCCCCTCCTTCCTTCAAATAAATAAATGAAATCTTAAAAAAAAAAAGGGGGGGCTCTCTGCTCAGCAGGGAGCCTACTTCCTCCTCTCTCTCTACCTGCCTCTCTGCCTGCTTGTAATCTCTCTCTGTCAAATAAATAAATAAAATCTTTAAAAAAAAAAAAAAAAAAGGGAGGGGATCAGTGACCTGGAACAGAGTAATATAAGGCAATTAAGCTGAATAAGAGAAGAAATCATATTAAAAAAAAAAAAGAATAGACTTAGGGAACTCAGTAACACCATCAAGTGTAACAACATTCACATTTATAGGGATCGCAGGAAGGAAAAGAGAGAAAAATGGTGCAGGAATGTATTTGAAGAAATAATAGGTGAAAGATTCCTGAATCTGGGGAAGGAAACAAAAATCTAGATCCAGGAGGCACAGAGAGCCCCTGACAAATCAACACAAGGTGGTTGGAACCAAGACACACAATAATTAAAATGCCAAAAAGGAGCAACAGAGAATTTTAAAATCAGTAAGAGAGAAAAAAAAAAAAAAAAACAAACAAACAAAAACCAGTTACACACAAGGGAAACCTCATAAGTCTTTAAGTTAATTATTCAGACCAGAAGGGAATGGCATGATATATTCAAAGTGCTGAAAGAAAAAAATCTACAACCAAGAATATTCTTTCCAACAAGGCTATCATTCAGATAGAAAGAGACAATAAGAGTTTCTTAGACAAATAAAAGTTAAAGGAATTCATGACCACAAAACCAGCCCCATAAGAAATGCTAAAGGGAACTCTGAGTGGAAAAGAAAGACCATAAGGAAGAGTAAAAAAAAAATACAAAGTACAAGAGTAGTAAATTTGAGTGTATCCATAAAAATTGGTCAAGAATACACAAAATAAAAGGATGCAAAGCATGACACCATTTATCTAAAATGTAGTGAGGGAAAAGGAATAAAAATTTAGTGTTTTTAGAATGGGTACAAACTTAAGCAACCATCAACTGAATATAAACTGCTTTATGCACAAGATGTTATATAAACCTGATGGTAACCATAAACCAGTAATAGGGGTGCCTGGATGGCTCAGTTGGTTGTGTCTGCCCTCAGCTCTCCATTATCTCGGGGTCTTGGGATCTAGTCCTGTGTCCAGGCTCTCTGCTCAGTGGGGAATCTACTTCTCCCCCTCCTTCTGCCCCTCCCACCCTTGCTCATGCTCACTCTCTCTCCCTCTCCCTGAAGTAAATAAATAAAATCTTTTTTAAAAAATCAGTAATAGATAAATAAAAAAGAATCTAAGCACATCATTGAACAGCAAACCATGAGAGAAGAGAGCAGGAGAGAAAAGGAAGAGGAAGAACTACAAAAACAGCCCATGAGAAAGGTAACAAAATGGCAATAAGTACACACCTATTAATAATTACTTTGAATGTAAATGAACTAAATGTTCCAATTAAAAGACATAGTGAAAGAATTGACAAAAAAGCAAAATCTATCTATAACGCTGCCTACAAGAGACTAATTTCAGACCTAATAACACATGCAGATCAAAAGTCAAGGGATGGAGAAGAATGTTTCTTTACCATGCAAACGAAAGTGAAAAGAAAGTCAAGGTAAAAATACTTATATTAGACAAAATAAATTTTATTTTTTAAAAAAGATTTTATTTATTTATTTGACAGACAGAGATCACAAATACGCAGAGAGGCAGGTGAGGGGTGGGGAGCAGGCTCCCTGCTGAGCAGAGAGCCCAATGTGGGGCTCAATCCCAGGACCCTGGGATCATGAGCTGAAGGCAGAGGCTTTAACCCACTGAGCCACCCAGGCAAGCCAAGGACAAAATAGATTTTAAAACAAAAACTGTTACAAGGCACAGAGAAGGACACTATACAATCATAGAGGAAAAAATCCAACAAGAAGATACAACAATCATACACATTTATGAACCCAACACAGGAGTACCTGAATACACAAAGCAGTTAATAACAAATCTAAAGGGAGTAATCACTAGTAATACAATGATAAAGGGACTTTAACACCCCACTTATATCAATGTGCAGATCATTCAAATGGAAAATCAACAAGAAAACAATGGTTTTGCATGACACATAAATACAAAGGATAAGAGAATACTGTGAAAAATTGTAATGCCAACAAATTGGACAACTTGGAAGAAATGGATAAATTCCTACAAACATACAACCTCCAAAAATGGAATCAGGAAGAAACAGAAAATCTTAACAGATTATCAATAATGAAAATGAATCAGTAATCAAAAATTTCCAAAAAACAAAAGTCCAGGACCAGAAGTCTTCATAGGTGAATTCTACTCAACATTTAAAGAATTAATACCTGGGTTTCTCAAACTATTTCAAAAAATAGAAGAGGAAGGAAACATTCCAAAATCATTCTATGAGGTCACCATTACCTGATACCAATGGTATCAGATAAAGACACTTCAAAATAAAAAAGAGAGAGAGAGAGAGAGAAATACAGATCAATATCTCTGATGAACACAGATGTAAAAATCCTCAACATATTAGCAAACCAAATCCAATCATACTTTTAAAATATCATTCATCAAGATCAAGTGGGATTTGTTCCTAGGATCAAGGGTGTTTCAACACTTGAAATTCAAACATGACACAGCACATCAATAAGAGAAAGGATAAAAACCATATGATCCTTTAACAAATACAGAAAAAATATTTGAAAAAGTACAACATCCATTCTTGATAAAACCCTCAACAAAGTAGGTTTATAAGAACATACCTCAACATAATAAAAGGTCATATGTGAAAAACCCATACTCGATATCACAGGTAATATCATACTCAATGGTGAAAAAATGAAAGCTCTTCCCCTGAGATCAAAAACAACACAAGGACATCCAATTTCACCATTTTATTCAACATATTACTAGAAGTCTTAGCCACAGCAATCAGACAACAAAAAGTAATAAAAGGCACCCCGAATGGTAAGAAAGAAGTAAAACTTTCACTATTTGCAGGTGACATAATACTCTATATAGAAAACGAAAGTCTCCATCAAAAAACTGCTAGAACTGATAAATGAGTTCAGTAAGGTTGCAGGATATAAAATCAATATTCTGAAATCTATTGCATTTCTACACACTAATACTGAAGTAGCAGAAAGAGATATTAAGAAAACAATCTCATTTACAATTGCATCAAAAAGAACAAAATACCTAAGAATAAACTTAACCAAGGAGGTGAAAGACCTATACTATAAAAACTATGAAACACCGGTGAAAGAAACTGGAGAGGACACAAACAAATGGAAAGACATTCCATGTTCATGGATCAGAAGAACAAATATTCTTAAAATGTCCATACCAACCTAAGCAAACTATTTAGGGATTTAATGCAATCGCTATCAAAATACCACCTGCATTTTTCACAGAACTAGAACAAAAAATATATACGGAGCCACAAAGGACCTGAATAGCCAAATCAATCTCAAAAAAAGAAAACACTGGAGGTCTCAAATCTCAGATACCAAGATATATGACAAAGCTGTAGTAAGCAAGACAGCATAGTACTGTCAGAAGTACTTTTTTTAATTAAAAAGAAAAACAACAAATTATGGGAAAAAAACATGCACTTCAAACAAAATAAGCAAATATCCATGAAAAGGAACAAATTAAAAATACTAGAAATACAATCATAGTATCAGTGTGGTATTGGTGAAAGAAGAGACAACTAGATCAACTACAGGATAGAGTCCAGAAAGACATTCACACAAATACATTTTACTGATAGACAAAGGAGCAAAACCAATACCACAAAATGTGCTAGATACCTTGATATTCACATGTAAAAGTACATAAATAAATAAATCTAGAAATAGACTTTTTAAGCTCTTCAGAAAGGTTAACTCAAAATGTATCCTAGAACTAAATGTGAAATGCAAAACTATAAACTACTGGAAGATAACATAGGAGAAATTTTAGATGACCTCAGATTTGCCATAGACTTCTTGACTATAATACCAAAAGTGCAAAAAAAAAATTATAAGAGGGACTCTATTAAAGTTAAAAACATAAACGGAAGAATTGAAAGGAAGAATTAACTTCTGCTCTACAAAAGACACTGTCAAAAGAATGGTAAAACAAACCACAGACTAGAAGGAAATATTTGCAAAGACACAGCTGATAAAGGACTCTTATGCAGAACAAACAAGGAACACTTAAAACTCAACAGTAAGAAAATATACAATTCAGTTAAAGAACACCCCCAACACTTTAACAGACACCTTACCCAAGAAGATATACAGATGACAAATATGCATATATAAAGACACTCCATCTCATACATCATTAGGAAAATTCTAATTGAAACAATGGTAAGATACTACTATACACCTATTATAATGGTCAAAATTCAAAACACTGACAACATTAAATGGTGAGGATGTGGAATAACAGGAACTCTCATTCTCTGCTGGTAGGAATGCAAAATGGTACAGTCACTTTGGAAGACAGTTTGGCCGTTTCTTACAAAACTCAACATTCTCTACCATATAATATTGCGATCATGTTTTGGGTATTTATCCAAATGAGTCGAAAATGTTGTTAACACAAAAACCTGCGCACAGATATTTATAGCAGCTGTATTCATAACTGCCCAAAAATGAAAGTAACAAAGATTCAGTAGGTGACTAGATAAATAAATGATGATACATCCATACCATAGAATATTATTCAATACTGAAAAGAATGAGCTATCAAGCCATGAAAAAACATAGAGGAAACTTAAATGTCTATTACTAAGTGAAAGAAGTCAACCTGAAAAGACTATATATTGTATGATTCCAACCACATGGCATAATGGAAAAGGAAAAACTATAGAGAAAATAAAAAGATTAGTGGTTTCCAGGGGATAGTCTGGATAGAGGCATTTTAGGGTAATGAAAGTACTCTGTACGATACTTTAATGGTGGCCACATGCCACCATGCATTTGTCCAAATCCATAGAATGTGCAACATCAAGAGTTGTACCCTAACATAAACTATGGACTCTAGATGACAATGATGCATTAATGTAGATTCAATGATTGTAATAAATGTACCACTGAGGTATGCTGATAATAGAGTAAGCTTTGCATATGTGTAGGAAGGAGGTATATAACTTCTTCTCAGTTTTGATTTAATCTTAAAGCTGCTCTAAAATTTAAAGATTACCTAAAAATACTGGTAGTAAAAAATACAGACACTAAGTTACACAACAGAATAAATTTTAAATCAGTGAAGAGAAAATTAATGACTTGAAATATGTTAATAAGAGGAGGTTGTACAAAACAGAACTCATATATAGATTCTAAATATATGAAAAATACTTTCAGGAGACATAGAAACTACCTCAAGTGGTTCCTACATATGCCTAAAAGAAATTCCAGAACAGAAAAATACTGGAGTTGAAATAATACTCTATGAGTTAAAATCTGATAGTTGATCAGAAACAGAAATGTAGATAGGTAAGATTATTCAGATTGACAGTGAACTCTGAGTCCTGAACAGACAAATCCAATTCATACACACATTTTAATATAAACACCCAAATCAAAGATGATGAAACGGTAAAGGACAATAAAGGACAAAAAAAAAAAAAAAGGCAAAGAACAGGATGATAAATAAAAATACACAATAAAGCAGTAGAAATAAGTCCACAATTTTTAATCTAACATTAATTCATCAGTAGTATAAAAAATGTAGATTGACAATACAACCTCAATCTCAAAAACTAATCGCAATAGCATAGGAATATATATAGGTGCATTCTCTTTCACTTTTACCTTTTACTTACTCCTCAACAATTACATTTAATTTTACACTTATAATTGTCTTGTTTTTTATATTTATATTTACACATGTATACTTAAATAATGTTCAATATTATATTAAGTACTCATATTGTTGCACTGAGTAACATTTAATTTTAGTGTTGTATAATATTACCTTGCACTATAATCTTACATTCCATTAATAGAAATCTTTGTATGCACTGTCAGTTCATCTCAGTCAATGTATAGTTGAGTCATTACCAGTTTTTCATTACTGCAAACATGATGCTATAAATTTTCATCTTTCAACTTTGATACCCACATGCAACTGAGTATCACCCTTGGGTATTAACCACTGCACAAATTGCTGAAGCATAGGGAAGTGTAAACTTTACAAGAAAATGGCAAACTGTCTTCCATAGTCAAAGTGGTTGCACCATAGAACACTCCTGCTTATATTAGTATAAGAACTTGATTCATATTGGCTTGAAAATCTTTCTTCATGTCTTGTCACCAAAAGGTAGCAGATAGAGTTCTTACAAGTGAATTTTACCTTACCTTCAAAATCAAATATTCATTATCCAATAAGAGCCATTTAATAGTAAATGAGAGAGGCCCAATTAATGTTATGAAAGTCATTGTTTGTAAAATTAAATAGGAGCAATCAAAGTTAGAAAACTACACACTCACACGGTTATGAAAACAAAGGAAAAATATTACAATCATCTTCATTCTAGTCCAGAAGTACAATGAAAAGAAATCAACAGGATCTATTAGAGTTTAGTATCTAAAATATGAGAATGTTTATCTTTAGAAATATTAATCAATATAACCAATCCCATTATCAAATAAAAGACTAAATAAAAAAGAAAATATATAGTAATTTAAATATATGAAAAAATACATCAAGAAAACCTTAATATTTCTTCTTAAAGTATATATTATAAAAACAAATACCAAATATAAATAGTGATAAATTTGTGTCCATATATTTCAGGAATAACAATATATGTGTTCTAAAGAAATAACATAGCTGACAAAAAATAAGATGTCTAAGACTAAGTCATATAAAAATTTGATCTTATGGAGTAATTTGTAAAATAAATATCACTAATGTACATGGAAACATCAATCAAGAACTAAAACTCATAATTTCTATATATTCCTTGACTTCATTTTTTAATATTCTCAATATAATCTTTTTTTTTTTAATTTTTTATTTTTTATAAACATATCAATATAATCTTTTAATATGACTTCTTTTCCCAACAAGTGAAGAGAACAAGTGCTAGATATTTAAGCTCTCAGTTCCTAAAGCATTAGTATCATGTATCTGTCTATTCAAAAATTTGATTGTTTGGACGCCTGGGTGGCTCAGTGGGTTAAAGCCTCGCCTTCGGCTCAGGTCATGATCCCAGAGTCCTGGGATCGAGCCCCGCATCGGGCTCTCTGCTCGGCAGGGAGCCTCCTTCCTCCTCTCTCTCTCTCTCTGCCTGTCTCTCTGCCTACTTGTAATCTCTGTCTGTCAAAGAAATAAATAAAATCTTTAAAAAAAATAAAAATAAAAAAATAAAAAAATTTGATTGTTTTCCCTATCATTAAAAATTATGAATGATAGTTCTAAAATAATAAATTTATGTTATTCAAAATTCTAAATATATCAGAGTCAGATCACCTTAGCAATTACTTTAAAATTATAGAAGAGGCATTACTAGAAATATCATTTTATGAAGACAATAGTTTCTATTCCACTCCTTGAATTAGAAAGTGGTACAAACACCTTTTGCCTCAACTGTCAATGACTTTCTACAAAATCATTAGAAAGTAAAACTATAGTCTCTGGTGACTTTGAGGATCATCATCCAGTATGTCTCCTTATATTATGAATGAAAAAATTAAATGGTTAGTGAATTTCCTAGTCACTAAGTCTTGGCATAACAGAGACTTGCACTAAAATGGCCAATTCAAATGCTTTATTTATTTTTTAGCACACACCTGTAGAGTGTTTACTGTATGTCAGGCCCTGCCCTCATCACTTTCTTGATAATAACTCATAGAGGAGCACCTGAGTGGCTTAGTCAGTTAAACGTTTAACTCTTGATTTAGAGTCAGGTCATGATGTCAGGATTGTAGATTGAGCCCTGTGTCAGGCTCCATGCTGCACGGGAAGCCTGCTTAAGATTCTCTCTCTTCCTCTCCTTCTGCCCCTTTCTCCAACTCTCTCTCTCTTTCTCTCACTCTCCTCTCTCACGGTCTCAGGAAAAAACAACAACAACAACTCATATAAACCCAGTGCCATTTTTAATATACCAGAATACAACAAAATTGAATATATGGATAAAAATTCTGAAGTACCTATCAACATTAGCTGATTCAATTGATTTCTAAGGTAAAATACATTTTTCTAGTTTCTTTGTCTCAATTGCCTATGCTGATATTCAATTACTTTATTCATTTTAGACCTATTTCTGATTAATTTTGCCTGAAATCAATGCAATCAGTGATTATCATAATGAGAATCGATATTTTATCATTGCTTTGATCTCAGATTGTGTTTTTGATGATGCTATTCTAGAACCCATAGTCAATTCTTTTTACTTCTCTGATGATTAAAGCAAACTCAGAACCTGTGAGATGCCAGCTTAGAAACTGCCTCTAGAAGGAAAGGATAACAAATTAACAATAACACTAGAGCAATTATAATTAAAATTATAGAAGAGGCATTACTAGAAATATCATTTTCTGAAGACAATAGTTTCTATTGTCTGTAAGTTTCTACTACTTGTTCTGACAAAACAAATGATGGTGTTATTTACTAACCTCGTATAGACCCAACTTTACCTGGAAAAAAAGAGAACAGAGTAGGAAACAACTTCCAGTCCTGTGTCTAAATCTATAGTCTTATGGTCAAGCCTCTATCTCCCAGTTTTCCCAACTATCTCAATACAACATACAGAAAGAGAATTTAAAAGAGTAGTATATGTAATCGAAAACATATGTTTTATAAGTATCTCCTAATAATTTTATAAAATGCTACATAATCAAAGCATCCTCAGAATAATCACAGCTATTATAATAAACAAGTTGGCTTAAGTAATCACAAGGAACAGAGCAATTTAAGGAAAAAAATTACAAAAGATTAGTTCTGTGCTCATTCCATGGTTTTCCCCTTTAAATTGAGCCACCATATTTAACCATTTGGATAATCCAGTTGTAGTAGAATTTGGAATAAAAAATGTCAGTAACACAAAATATTAGTAATAATTTTACTAATAACTTAAAGTTTTATTATTTGGTTAATATTCTTTTATTCTATTGATAACTATTATCCTGTAAATATTCTCTTACTATGTTGATAATTAAGTTACTAAAATTTGGATATTTCATAAGTGTGAATATAGTATTGTGATTACAATCACAAACACTGGTGTCAGACTACCTGAGTTTGAATCCCATTTTAATCATTTACACTCTGTATTAGTTAAGGTATATTATTAACCTTCCTGTTCTTCAGTGTCCTTTAAATTAATGGTACACATCTCGTAGAGATACTATTAGTGTTCAATGAGTTAACACATGCATAGTGCTTAGAACAGTGGCTGGCACATAATGAACTTTCTGCAGCACTGTTATTATCCATCATCAAGTTACCAACATTTCCTTAGAGGAAATGCTGCATCTTTTCTAACTTAACCTGTCATTAGCCAAACAGGAATGCACACATGCCAATAACACTCGTCTTTTTTTCCCACATATATTATTCATGTTGAAAGGACAGCCAAAACACTGAGATAGAAATTAAGCATGGAAAAAAGCTGTTTTTTTTTTTTTGTTGTTGTTGTTGCTGTTGTTGTTTTTCTATTTCACAATGTAAATAGGTAGAGGAGAGCTTACTCAGAAAAATCTCTGTAGGACTGGCTTCGTCATTCACCCATTTCTCTTCTCTTTTCAGTCAAAGAAAGCACCGTGATATTTAAGCATACATTCCTTTTAGAATGTTTTTAAAAAGTGAAGCACATGATATGTGTTTTTGTTGTCAAGAGAAGACTTTGGGGCTAACCAATTGTTCATCATTCAGAGGCACTGCACAGCTCTTCAAAGGGGTACTCTTCCATTGCACCACTTTTGCTTTTTAACTTTGTGACACTGATCTTGTCCTGATTTTTCCCCCTTAACTCAGATTTTCAGTTTCATGTTTTTTTTGTTTTAAGATTTTATTTATTTATCTGACAGAGCGAGAGACAGTACAAGCAGAGTGGCAGACAGAGTGGCAGGCAGAGAGAGAGAAGGGGGAGAAGCAGGTTCCCTGCCAGAGCCCAAGGCAGGGCTCCATCCCAACACCCTGGGATCATGACCTGAGATGAAGGCAGAGGCTTAAGGGGCTGAGCCACCCAGGCACCCCAAGTGTCACACTTTTCAACTCTTTATTGCTGATTACCCATTTTTATTAACCCACTTTTAGTGTCTGGAGCGAGGGCCTCATTATTTCAAAAGTGCTATGCAAATGTCATGATATTCTCAGCAAACCTCCTTAAGGAGTGACACCTGTTACACTGCTGAATAGATACGGGGAAAAGCTACTTGTTTTTAAGACCAGATTTTGTTAATGCTTTTATCACTAGATTCTTTAAGGAAAATATATAAATAACTGTTGAGGAAATTACCTGAAAATGTTATGCAAAAAGTGTGAAGGGGAACAGAACCGTAGATACTGCCCAGCAGCTCTGTCCCTGGCCATAGGAAAGTTATTCACCAATTCTGGCTCTTGGTTTCTTCAGCTGCAAAAATGTGTTTGATTAAATGAAGTTTTGTTTTGTTTTGTTTTGTTTTAAGATCATAAACAGAGTTGATGTAAATAACATAGTAGATACTTGGTTTTTTTTTTTTTTTCCTTTTTCCAGTATGAGTAAGTTTAATTTTCTAAGAAAAGTTGAGAAAATTAGGTACTGTGCAAAAGTAAGAAATTAACTGACTATGGCCTTTGCCTTTTCATTCCTACTAGTATTACTTTGATTCTGGCATCATTCTTTTCTGCTTGGACTATTACAATAACCTTCAAATTCCATTGTTCACAATGGTCTCCCAATAACATGTTTCTCCCATCTATAACCACACTCCCAAGGACTACTATTAAGGAAAATTATTCTTGAGACATAACTCTAAATACTACATTTTTCAATGATTCCTCTTGGCTTAAAGGATGTTAAATCTTTTGTCTCTGTTCTAACCTGACCACAACTCATGTTTTCATCTTCATTTAAGCTACTTTCTATGCTGCATTTAAGACTCACTCTCACATCTCTGTTTCCGTTCATCCATTATCTCTGCTGGAAGAAAGATTCTATCTCGCATTCTTCCGGGACTATCTAAAATAGTTGTCTACTGCAAAGTTTTCCCTACGAACACTATCTGATACAGCAATACATAAATAAATAAATAATAAAAAATTTAAAAAAAAAATACAATTCACTCCATACACCCATAACTCTCATGACCAGCAGGAACTTTTCATTTTGCACTAAACCTGGGTTTTATGAATGTATAAGCCTTCCATCAAGTTTCCCATGAATTTCCCACCCAAACTTAAGACTACCGGATTCTTAGAACAATATTATTTTACCTTCATGTCTGCCACATACAGTATATTGCCTGACAGGTGTGTTACAATGATGGATCAAACACTCTGCCTTTAAAAAGGGTGTGCTTTGCTCTCGGACTCTTTGTCTTAATGTATAGTTCAAATCCCTGTGCTTTAAATTAAGCTTTGTATAATACCCCATGGTGATGTATTTATATTTCATTCACTACTTTTAGCTATAATTTATATGAAAAAGCTCTTAAGAACAGTGTTGCAGCAGTGCCAGGGTGGCTCAGTCAGTTAAACATCCAGCTCTTGATTTCATGGCTCAGGTCATGATCTCAGTTCGTGAAATTGAGATCAGTATGTTGAGCTCCATACTCAGTGCGGGGTTTGTTTGAGATTCTCTCCCTCTTCCACTACCCCCCCCCCCTACTCTAAAATAAATAAATAAAATCCTTAAAAAAAAAAAAACTGTCTCAGCAGGTATTATTGAAAAAATGTGACAAGTTATCCTAAACTTCCTGACAAAGGGATGTACATTTCTGAGCACACGTGGTAGGTGTTAGAAGAACAAATACAGGTGGAAAATTTTTAAAGTGGCTGAATTGTTCACAGATCTTAAAATAAGCAACCAATATACAAATATATGTCCAATAGCATATACTATTGGTGCCTCTCTCTAGTAATGACAGTCCAAGAGTTATTATCCATTAATCTTCTACATTATCAAAAATCCACTGAGAAAATAAATGCTTTAACCTAAATAAATATATTTCCTGTAATCATGACTCTTGACAAAATTTGCTAACCAAATTTATAATTTAACATGTAGCATGAACATGTAACTAATTGTTATATAAACTGGATGCAGTATTTATTAAACTGGCCAAAAATAGGTTACATGAAAAATAATATATTCATTTAGAATGCATACCAGTAAAAGAAATATTAATACCATTAATACCATATTCCAGAATCTCAGAATTATGCACAATTTTAAAAATGAGTAACATTCTTAAAATGTAGTATGATTCCTGACAGTTATATTAGCATGAGCCCCCAACACAGACTTAATAAAAGAAAATATAACAAAAGTCCATTTGACGGAGTCTTTAAACTTCATACAATTTTTCTACTCCCTTTTTACCATAACCTCTGCAAATTAATTTATCTGAGGACGAGTGGTCATGACCTAAAATTATTCATTACAAAATTGCTCATTGCTCTTTGTTTCCTTGAAGAAACTGAAATTAGCATTAGCATTTAGTCATTAAACCATACTTGCTTAAGAATAATTAGTGAAAAATAAAGGCTGTTACAGTGCTCTGCTGTTAATCCTAAAGTGGCACTGGGTCACCTTCATCCCCAGCCATAGACCTGTTATTATATGCCTCAAGAAAATAAAATCAGAACGTCATTACATAAAAAAGTAATATATTTTGGGGTGCCTAGGTGGTGCAGTCGGTTAAGTGTCCAACTCGGTTTCAGCTCAGGTGATGATCTCAGGGTCGTGGGATCAAACTCTGCCTCAGTCTCTCCACTCAGTACGGAATTTATTTATGATTCCCTCTCCCTTTCTTTCTGCCCCTCCCCACCATGCAACTGGGTATGCATGCACACACACACACACACACACACACACACACATACACACACTGTCTTTCTCAAATAAATACATAAATAAATGATTTATAAAGAAATTAATACATATGTATAGTAAGACAAATAAATACACATGGGATTTTATGTAGGATGGTTAAAGTGAGATGGAATAATATATTAATTCCTACTGCTATTACTTTAGTTCAGTCATCATTTTTTTCCTGCAAGTATGTACCTATCTATATGTATATGGACAAATAGATATGCTGTTTAAAATGTGGTTAACTCTCAGCTAACATAAAATAATAGAGCCAGAAACAGCTTTGGGGAGGGTAAATTTTACTATTAACTCAGATACATGTTAATTATCCTTCTAATGAAAGTGACTGCATGTAACTCTTAATGACCTCTGGATGAAACTCCTTCTAAGTTAAATTTTCCTCTTTATGTTATTTTATACAAAGTTAAGCTCTATGGTTGAGTTTTCCTTAAAATTCAGTTTTTAATCATACTCATGATGCTCAATTAGTATAGCAAACCTGGATCTTATCAGTCATAACTTCTTTTACTTACAAACTGTATAACTAGTAAAGAATAACTTTCAGGAACATAGAAATAATGCTTTACTATGTTGAGGATAAGACAAAAATTGTATAGAACCTCTCAAAATTCTATATTCTTCACCCACCACTGAAAATTGTCCTTAAGAATTTTTGACAGCATATCAATCAACTAGATATAATTTTTAAAATATGTCCCAAAAATCTAGTTATATGAAGATTTTACATAATCTTTGACTTTGGTGATAAAAGCAAGACATCTAAGCAGGATTAGTAAGTTATCCAATTCATTCGTTTTATTTCTATAGTTGAACTTGCACCTTTAAATTCAGTATTCTCAGAATCTTGTTTATTAATTTAAGGTAAGGATTCAGCCTTTTTAATTTTCTTTTTTATTTTTTTAAGATTTTATTTATTTATTTGACAGGCAGAAACACAGCAAGAGAGGGAACACAAGCAGGGGTAGTGATAGAGGGAGAAGCAGGCTTCCCACTGAGCTGGGAGCCCAATGTGGGACTTGATCCCAGGACCCTGGATCATGCACCTCAGCCGAAAGCACACACCCAACAACTGAGCCACCCAGGTACCCTAATTCAGGCCTTTTTAAAACTAGCTTAGCAGGAAACTCCTGCTTCTCACTAAGAGTGGCATGTAGCCAGACAATTCTTTCATGGAAATTAACTAGAAAAGCTAGAAAATTACAAATTTAATTACTAGTTTGCTTACATTTTCTTATTTTTATCTTCTTATTTTCTTATTTATTTAAAGGCAGCAGAATGTTGCTGAGGTAATGACAAAAAACCTACCAGTCACAGAGGAGGGAAGGCCAAGAGGTGAGGGGATATTCTGTAGATACTTGTTTCAAGGTAAATGGAAAGAAGCTAAGGTTGCAGCCACAGGGCCTGGGAAGAGACTTCAGGTGAGAGAGAAATCAGCAAGTATTTTGGTATTGTTGTATGACTGGAGACATGACATTTAGAGATGGGAGTGAACAAGGTTCTGATAAAAAATGAGAATCACAGAAGAAAGCCATAAATATAGATGATTTGTCTTTCTGGATAGTTTTAAAATTATGAATTATGTAGGTAAGAAGTAAAGAAAGTGAACCAAAACTTTCTGAAAGGCAGAACAGCATTCTTCATAGTCTCACTGTACTGAAAAGACAAAGATTATAAGATTCAGAGCCCACTAGGGGACCAACCTCACTGACTATCTCAGGCTCTCATCCAGAATCACTAAAGGCCATGCCAGGAACAGAGTGTAAAACAGATATAGATATATTACTACTGCAACTCTAGCCCATCTCAAACTCAGCAAGTTCATAATTAGATTAAGTTCATCAATCCCCTGCTCTGTCATTCTAGCAGAGTAAGGGGTAAGCCCTCTTTGAAGGGAGCATAATTTAGAACTTCTGTTTTTCAAACAATAACAAGATATTCAATAAAATTACTAGGCTTGCCAAAAGGTAGGATGAAATAACCAAAATACAAAAATAAAATCAGACAGTAGAAGTAAATCCATTGGCAATCTAAATATTGTAATTATCAGACAAAAATTTTACAATGTTTATGTTTATTATTTTTTTAAAGATTTTATTTATTTATTTGACAGAGATCACAGGTAGGCAGAGAGGCAGATGGAGAGAGGAGGGAGGCAGGCTCCTTGCTGAGCAGAGAGCCCGATGTGGGGCTTAATCCCAGGACCTGAGTCATGACCTGAGTCAAAGGCAGAGGCTTTAACCCACTGAGCCACACAGGCACCCTGTTTATTATTTTTAAGTACAAGAAGAAATGGGAAAAAAAAATAAAGAGATAGAGAATAATGCCAGAGAACTGAAATCTGTAAAACTGGAAGTTATGCACAATGCTTTAGATAGTTTCTTTCAAAGTTTTAGGTTTTTAATAAATTAGTCCAAGCTGTATTATTGAATTTACAATATAGGTGCGTGACAGTTTTAAAATATAGTATTGTGAATTGTATCCCTCTTGAATTCAAGGACTAAGTGGGGAAATTTGAAATACATTTGAATGCTATTGGATTATGTCTTTACTAGGGAAATATGACTCAATAAATGTTTAAAATAAAACAAAGTCAAAATCCTGACTGGCAACAATCTTTCTATCAGCCTGGTGTTGTGAAAAAAAAATCAGTTAAGGTAAACACTTGACCTCTCTCTTCATCTCATATTAACTGCTTAAAGGAAAGAACTAATTTTGTGTTTGTTAAGTGAGTAAGGAGGAATGCTAAAATGACCTCAAAGATTCCCAACCCCAACTTTTAAGACAACACAGGATATAAACTCCTTTCCTTGTTTGTAGGAAGAAACTATGAATGTGACAGGATCCGCTTTCATAATAATGTTATATGGCAAAAGTGAAAGCATTTTTCAAATATAAATAAAGTTTTGAATCAGTTTGGCTTTGAGTTAATCAAAAGGAGGATTATTCTGGGTGGGCCTGACCATATCAGATGAGTTTTTTTTTTTATGATTTTATTTATTTATTTGACAGAGAGAAAGATCACAAGTAGGCAGAGAGGCAGGCAGAGAGGGGGGGAAGCAAGCTCTCTGCTGAGCAGAGAGCCCTATGTGGAACTTGATCCCAGGACCCTGAGATCATGACCTGAGCCGAAGGCAGAGGCTTAACCCACTGAGCCACCCAGGAGCCCCTATCAGATGAGTTTTTAAAATACTGTTTAGGCTTCTGCTGAGATCAGAGAGATTACCCATCAGGTCTTAAATAAGCAAGCTGCCATGTGTTCTATAGCAGCAAGAAGCTGAACTCTGCCAACAGGCAAATGAGTTTGGAAAAGGACCCTGAGCTTCAATCTTGCCCAAAATGTACATTGTAAAATGTGATATTTGGATCATAGGAGTCATTAGCCATTCATGAACTTGTGACCTACATGGGACTTAAAACTATGGTTTTAAGCTTCTAAGTCTGGGGCTATTTTTATGCAGCAACAGAAAGCTAATACAGCAATCTGAAGAAAAGTTAGTTAGAAAGCACTGCTCTGTCTTTTATTCCCTGGGACTGTCTGACCACAAGATGCATGGGACAATTCCTGCATGGAAATCCTGATTTTTCTGGTTGTCCTCCTAATTAGGTTGATTACTAGCTCAAACCAGGAATACATAGTAGCAAGTTCTCTTCCCACATATATAAAACATGTCCTTCACTCAGCTCTCTTTAATAATAAAGGTAAACTTTGGATCTTAATCTAAATTCTGAATTTCTCGTATATGGCTCTGAATTAATTTGGGCAAAAGAAATACACATTCTTAATTGGGTGTTTACAAACTAAAAAATCTACAATATTTTCACTTGTCCTACAATAATAACATATTACTAATTCTGTACATCATTACTGCTAACCAAGACAACTGAAAGTGAAGTGACTCAAGCAGGAAAATAAAGTGCATCATGGGGAAAATGGGATTTCTCTGTGGTCTCTAATTTCTTTCAATGTTACCACTGAAACAATCACCCCTGAATTTCATTATTTTATTCCTGGTGTTAAATGGGTTGAAAATATAACTTTTCTTTTTAAATGCAGAATTACAAAGATGGCCGTAGTAGAAGAAAACCTTTACAAACACAGTGTCCTTGAATGATGTCAGAGTTGTTGTTTGGAATGAATTTGCATAACTGGCAGCTTTGAGCTTCCTAAATCTCCTTGGCAGAAATAATGTCCCAATTGTTTTTTCCATAACCAAGATGACAATGTTCTTAAATAAAATTGTCACTAAATTTCCTTTTGAATTCTGACTGCGTCATTGAATAAATATTGTCTGCTGAAACTGGCTGTGAAGATAAGTATTTCATGACTGTTAATATATTTCATATGCAAATGTTTTGGCCTCTTTTGATATTGGAATCATGGAAGAAAAATTTTGTTATCTATTTAATTTAGAATGTACTATCAAATCAGATGCATAAGACCCTGAAATTAAATAGCTATTTTATTGTATTGTGTTATTAAAGTAGCACATTTTGTACTAAGGGAAATTCAGTGATAATATGCTGATTTTAGTGCACATGAAATACTACCAAAAGGAAATAGATCCTATTAAATGTGAATTATTCAAGTAAAATCTGCAGCCTTTACAAAGCTCATTATATACATATATATATAACTTGTGCTAGCACCAAATTCAGACTTGTGAATTGTGAAAATTGTAAAAAGCTTCCCAAATTTTCATTTAATTTCTCCCCATAATTAAATCATCATATATTTTATTATTAATATGCCTGGATTCCTTGAAACATTGAGAAAATATGTGTTGCTTCTCATCTACATAAAATAGCTCTGTTTAAATTATTTTAAATTATACCTGCTTTTCTGTATATATACTTTTGATTAACATCATCATAATTTATCACCTCAACCTAAAATTATATAAATAATTTCCTTGTTAAAAAGATTCATAAGATTTTTTCCCACATACTATGAGCTTTAAGATTTATAAATATTTTAAATTCAAAGTATGCTGGATGAGAAATATGTGAATTATATCTCATTCTCCAATGGTAGTTTCAAATTTGCCAATTCAGGAATATAATACCATGTTTTCCTGACAGAGGAATGGTGTTTTAATAACATTTGTACAAGTAATGAACAATTTCTTGTGTAAATTCTCATGCATCTTTAAATCTGTACTTGTTATTATCTCATTCATGGTGGACCTACTTTGAGTCCACCCCAGATTTTCCTCCAGTGCCAGCTGCTAGCTTCCTTCCTTATTAGTACTCTGTTGATATTCTGAAGTAAACCAATATATTCCCTCTTGTAAAATGCAATTGCTTTTTATATTTCTGGAACTAAAAACAGATAATTCTGAAAACACCAAAACAGAAAAATACTTAGAATTCTTAAAAACATTAAATCTTTGAGAGAAAGAATTACAGGAAGATAAAAAGCCGAGGATCAAGAGATAGGGAAAGACTTGCACCTAAGTAACAGAAAGGAGAACTAGGGAAAGTAAAAGAATAAGGTGGCAGGGGCCAAGGACAGGCAACCCAAAATGTATCACAATGGCATACTGATGATTTTGAATTGAAGTTACCTGGGAAGCAGCCAGTGCAAGGACACTCAGGCCCTCCTCTCTCCTCTGAAAACAGGAAATAAAATTTCCCATATAAAAGGCACACTCTCTGTACTGAGAAATAAAAAGATTATCCCTATTACCAGAGACAGGGTCTTTAAAACCTAGAAAGCTGTAGACTTTTTTTACTCATCTATTATCTCAGCCAAATTTCATTTAGAATTCCTTAGTAATTAAATCTCCCAACATCTGTTTCCTTTATCTTGTCATTTTCTCACATAGTATTGTCTCTTTGTCTAAAATGTATAAAAACTGCCTGCCTTGGTCATTTCCTTAGGTCTCAGCATCATTATTAAGCCTCCATATGAATGTAATAAAACTTTGGTTTTTTCCTCCTGTTAATCTGTCTAGTGTAAATTTAGTTCTTAGTCCAGTTGGAACAACTTAAGAGTAAAAGAAATTTTTTCCTTCCCTACAACAAGGTGTTAGATGCAAAAGAATATAATAAAACCTTGAGTCCTGTGATAAAAGCAAAAGGAGAGGAGGAACAATAAATCTTTGTGAATGAGAAGAAATGAAGCAAAGAAGGCATGAAAAGTGACAGTAACCATAACAGCCTAATTGTATTTGGAAAGAAAAAAGCATTTTCTGCAAAATTCAGACAAAAAAGTTAAGTTGAATGGAAAAAACTGAATGAATATTTAATCTATTATCCCAGTTTGTCTCTACTTACTCTTCTCAATTAAGTCCTTTTATGTAAAATAAATGTATTTTAATACTTATTTTTCTGTTCTGTCAACAACTAAAGGAAAAAGTTCTGTGATTCCCTAATGAATCACATACCTACTTCTGTATCACTGTATTCACAGAAAGTCACAACAAATATTAGATGGAAAGTTGAGAGATTAAAAGGAGAAATTTTTTGCCTATAGTTTTAAGTCCCATCAAAAAATCTAGTGATTTATCAGAGTAAAGATTCCTGCATCAGTCAATGTTCTCCAGATAAACGGAACCAATAATACGTATTTGTGTGTGTGTGTGTGAGAAGAGATTTATTTTGAGGAATTGATTCATGCATATTTGGGAGTTGGGACATTCTATATCTGTAGGCGAGGCTAGCAGACTGGAAATTCTGGCAAGAGTTGATATTGCAGTCTAGATTCTGAAATTTGTAAGGCAGCCTGGTAAGCCCTGGCAAATCCAGGGAGGACTTTCATGGCAAACTCCTTGTTTTGCTCTTTAGGCCTTTAATGCCTGGATGAGGTTTATATTCTTAAGGATAATCTCCTATATTTAAAGTCAACTGATTAATGTGTCAATCACATCCAAAAATATGTTCACAGCAACAATTTAGACTAATGTCTGACCAAACAACTGTGCACTGTACCTTAGGCAAATTTACATAAAATTAACCAGCACAAAACACACACACACAAAATTTTTAAAAAAAATATTTAAAAAAGAAGAAAGGAAAAAAGAATGGAAAGAATGGGATATTAAAAGGAGGGTGAAAAACAAAATTACAGAATATAATCTTTTAGATTTATGAAATAGAAAATAAGTTATAAAAATATAGTAGTTAATAAATAGAATTTTCGATCTTAGATATCTCTGTAGGATTATTTTTCTGGAGCACTTCATGTTCCTCTGAAGATGACAACTGGCTTTGGTGCTGGCTTCCTCTTCTCAACTAGTGCTTGGGAATAATGCTGAAAGCAGAAATAAGTTGACGTATCTATCACATTAAAATAAAAGCTAGGAAAAAAATCTGTAAAATGGTTTAAAGGTAGCAGATTGAAAGGGAAACATTAGCCTAAGGTGAAGTATGTCTGGGTAGGATATGAAAATGAGTATTTTTTTTTTAAAGATTTTATTTATTTATTTGACAGACAGAGATCACAAGTGGGCAGAGAGGCAGGCAGAAAGAGAAGGAAGCAGGCTCCATGCCAAGCAAAGAGCTCCATGCGGGGCTCGATCCCAGGACTCTGAGATCATGATTGACCTGAGCTGAAGGCAGAGGCTTAAACCACTGAGCCACCCAGACGCCCCTGAAAATAAGTATTTTTTTTTTAAATGTGTCATTTTCTCTCCTACCTACTACCCTACTACCTAAGTCAATTAGCTATCAAGGAAAAAGAAGGCAGAAAAGTAATGGTCAACCCAGCACTGCCAGGATCCAGAGATTAATGCAGAGACAGTATCCAAGACTAATCTGGATTAACCTTTCTAGTCCTTCAGATTATTGTCCTCCCCATTTGTCCACATCCTGAAAGCCAGGTAATCTTAACTAAGGAGAACAACAAAGGTACAGAGTGTAATCCTAAAGGGTCTATTCTAGGATACTGTTGATCCCTACCTCAAAATCATCACACAAGGCACAAGCTAGCAGATGGCTCTAGCTGCTCCTCTATGGTACACATCATCAGCCACTATGTACACAACTAAATATAACTCATGGGACAATAAGATAAAATATTCGATGTACTGCAGCTGAAAAAGAAAGAGAACCTAGATCAGATGAGGCAGAATAAACATACCCAATAAATAATAACTTAAACATAGTCAATATCCACAAAGAGTTAAGAAGTTACTGAAGCAGTAAGAAGGCACCTGAAGTCATAAAAACAACCACCACAACAACAACAGTATTGTAATGCAAAGCAATAGTTAATAGAGAACTCAACAGATGGGCTGAGTTCAAGAATAAAATGAAGATGAATTACAGACCTGCAGGATTAGGCAGAATCACTTACTCAGAAGGTGTTAGGAAGAGCCCAAGAAATTAAAAAAAAAAAAAAGCGTAAAAATATATGGAAGCTGAAAGTATAACTACATGTATCATAGATATACTAAAAAAAAAAAGTAATAAGGAAATTTTTTAGAAAAAAAATTACTAAGAAATTTCTCAAAATGAAAGAATAATATGAAATTTATGGGATCATAGAATGCCAGCACAATTTCACTCTAAACTTAAATTCACAAAATTTCAGATCATCAAAGAAAAACAGAAAGTGACAAAAGAAGAAGTCGATTAGCTAGCAAGGAAAAAAAAATTCATTTGACATTATAAATTACACTTGTTCCAAAAGGAGAACTAGTTTTGGGAGGGAGAAAAACAAGGCTTCAGGGAGGTCACCATATAAAAACCTAAATGTGAACTCCTGCAAGAAAGAAGTAACATCAAGAAGCATTATATATGACAGTGGAAGTTATGCTTAACAAATAAATTTAAAAACACTTAGTTATCTTAATAAGCATTAACAAAAAAAAAAAAAAAGGTCTAAAAGGCGAGAAGAGAGGAGGAGAGGAGAAAAAAGACATTTCTTTTGTTAATAGTCTAGAATAAAATTTTTGAAAATTACAACATGGTGAAGGGCAGGAGGTGGGATGGGGGAGATCACAAAAATGGTGCTTAGTGAGTTAGTTTTCTGACTTAAGGATACTAGAACCCTATAATATTGATAGGAAAATAAATACCCATTTGGGTAAACACCGGAATAGATTTCAAGGATGAGCTGTAAGAGAATAAAAGCAGTATAAATATATTTTGAAGCAGAAAAAAAATTTTTTGAACTAAATAGGAAAGGAGAAAAAAATGTTAGAAGTAGAGTTGATACAACACAAAGATTGTAAACAAGCCAATATAAATCAGTAATTACAGTAAATTTAAATGACAAAGAAAAATATTACAACAAAATTAAGAAATTTTGTTCAGAAATAATCTAAAATAAAGAAATGCCCATCATGCATAAAATTAAGAAAACACAAATTAAAAAACAGTATGTGTAGTATCAAAAATTAGAGAAAATTAATATCTTACAAATGCAAGAGACTTTTTAAACAGAACAAAACACAGGTTGACAAAAATCAGAAAACTTGATAGTACCAAATGCTAATGAATAATCAAATATAATAAATATTTCTGCATGGTTTGTACAAATCTTCACTCCTATCAATTTATCCCCTGCTGTTATAACTAATTTTAGGAGCTTTAATTTGTCATTTTTATCACTAAAATATAGTTGATATACAATGTTATATTAAGTTTCAGGTGTACAACATAGTAATTTGACAATTCTACACATTTTACAATGTTCACCACCATTAAGCAAAATTACTGTCACAATACAACCTTATTACTATAATATGGACCATATTCCCTGTACTGTATTTTTCATTTCATGACTTATTTATTTTATAATTGGAAGTTTGAAACTCTTTGTATTTTATGTTTTAAGAAAATTAGACTTTTTTTGCTTTACTTCGTAATATGGGCTACAGATAAGGATCGTTTTACCTCCTGTAACTAATTTAACAATCTTCAGTGTTTGGGTTTTTTAAAAAACTTTTTATGCAAGAAAGCCTTCATTATTATGATTTTTAAATGTCTTATTTTTTTTTCTACTTTCAAAAAAACATATAGTAATTTTTACTAGGTTTAGTGCTGGCTTCATTATTTGATTTTTGTTTTTCTGGCTATCTAAACAGGTTTGTTTTTGCACCTAAACTTCTGATGATCTTGTCTCATTTAATTTTGATATTAGACTCATTTTCAGATTTTTAGATTCATTATAGAATTTTCTGACACTTTGGTCTAAGAGTTTTCTGTTCTATAACCATTCTTTTAATTTATTATATCTAATATGATAACATTTTTCTTACCCACATATTTTAACAAGTATCTCTCTCCCAATATTAAATAACAGTGATAATAGTGGAGAATGTCACTGGTATTTAGAAGCCAATGCTAGTTTTAATTCTTATTTCATTATTTTTTCTTTTTTAATCTAGGAACAGATTTTAACTCCTATTTTTCTGAAGGCATAAACATCTTCTTGCTATTATATGTAATTATTTTTAAAGCATGGCTATTTAAGACTTGCTGATATTTTCTCTAAGGCTTTCACTAGCATTATTAAGTCATGTTGATCTATCATTTCTATTTTGTGTATGTTATCTTGGTTAGATTTTGTATCAATGTTATAAAGTCTACATAAAAAGAATTCAGAAGCTTTCTGAATTTTCTATGCTGTGGTACAATTTAAACAGTCTTAGCTTTATATGCTTCTTAAACTTTATAAGGAATTTTCCCGGAAACCTAGTTGAGACTAATGTTTTAGTGAAAACAGATACAGCTTTTTAAATTCTGTCTAATCTCTTTAGTGGTAACTAGTATTCTTTGATTTCTTTCTCTCTCTTTTTTAGTCTCAAACCTGACAATTTATGTCTTTAGGAAAATAACCAGTTTGTCTGAAAACTATAAGAATTTTCTACTCCAAATTGTATGCGATCCGTTTTCAACTATAGAATATTTTTAAAACCTTCTCCCTTCTTAGAATCCTGAGGTTAGATATTTTTTCGGATTTCATTCAAGACAAAATTTATACTCATCTTTTATTTCCCTTGATATTTTAAAATAATATCTGAGACGAGGAAAAGGGGATTTATAATTCTTCATTCCACCATATCAAATCAGAAATAAACAGAAAACTACTTTTCATTTTAATAACATAAAGAATATCCTGAAGGCTTGTAGAACCTACAAAGTCAAGCTGTATTTTTTCTTTGCCCTATAGTTATTTAATAGAAAGTTATTTACTTTCAATAAAATGCAGTTTTTAAAAAGCAAAAAATTGCTAAGAAAGATCATTAAAAACTTAAAAAGTAATGAATTTAATTATAATATTAGTAATATTTCTAAGGCATTTAAGTTAAATTTGATCTCAATATTACATGAGTAATACTTTTTAATAATAGAATATATCAAGAAAATCAAAAGTTGGCAGGGCTTGAATAATCTACCATCAACAAGAGTCCACTCTTTGAAAATTATTGGCCTTACCAATAGAACACCTTTGCTCGGCATTATTTACACTGTAGTTATAAACAGACAAACAAACAAACAAAAAGCCTGGCAAGAAACTTGAACTAATGAGCATTTTAGGGATGCTTGGGTGGCTCAGTGGGTTAAGTGTCTGCCTTTGGCTCAGGTCATGGCTCCAGGGTTCTGGGATCAAGCCATGTGTTGGGCTCCTTGCTCAGCGGGGAGCTGCTTCTCCCTCTGCCTCTCCCCCTGCTTGTGAGTCCTCTCTTTCTCTGACAAAGAATGAGTATTTTATATTAAAGTTTGGTGACTAACACCAGCACAGATCTTTTTCCCCTATAGTTTTCTCTCTAGAAAAATCCATCGTCCCCACCTTTAGAAGAAAAAGGAGGAAGGGGAGAAAGAAGAAAAAGAGGAAGAATAGTAGTAGGAGGAAAACAAGTAGGGGAGAGGAGAATAAGAAAGAGAAGGAGAAGAAAAAAAATATTATCTGTTGTTAAAAATTATTCACAAACTAAACTGAAAAGAATGATGTAAATGTCTTCTGCAAATGAATATCATAATTCCTGGACAGATTATTAACTCCTTAGCCTCAAAGTCCATGCATGACTTAATCGATTATAAACTCAGAAAGCCTAATATAATAATAATAATAACAACAATAATAGGATCACCTTTTTAGCAATTTCTGTATAATAGAAAAAATAAAAATCATTTGAATAAATCATATAGGACTTTATCAACTACCAACAAAATATAAGTAATTACTGTTGTGTTTAAAATTATTATTTACCATTTAATTCTCATAATGTCTTTTGACATTATGAAATTTATAGAAGTTTATTAATTTATTCAACATATCATAAAGTATAAACTGAAAAGGCAGATACTAGCTCAGTTCCGCAGTCTTCCTGCGACTAAACCAAATATACTGTGTATGACTTACTAATTGTATGTCAGCATATCTTCTTACTCAAATACATCTGAAGTTCTGAATCCAGAAGGATTTCTCTCTATAATGATAAAATACCTATCATTTTCTCTTCTCAGGCTCAGAAGCTCTTCTAGCACACAGCACTCTTTTTTAATGAATATGCAAAACTTCACACAGAAAAATTCAGAGTTTACTCTACAGAGTTACCTTAACCTACCCCACTCCCAAATTCACACCGACAGAAGAATGCACTGCCATGTACATAACTAAACTCAATAATGATAACTCTTCTCTAAAGTAGGATAAAACTCTCTAATATAAACTGTTTTATAGCCAGTCCATGATGTACTGAACTACCCAAATTGAACAGCTATGAACTGTACATTTCCAAGGGATCTTAAGTGAAACCTGACTTTCTCATGACATTACTTTCCCTACATCCATCTCAGGTGGTACCTGCATATTCTTTCATATCTAACATCCAACCAATCCTACAACAACATGTTCAGTTCACCCTTATTACTATCATCCATTTAGCTTCTACTTTTTCCAATCTTTTACTGGAGGTTTTGATATAGCTAGAGTGTTGCTCTTTATAAACTGTACTTTCATTTTGAGTGATTTCAGTGTCCATGGGGATAACCCACTAATATCCCGTATCTTCAGGTATTAGCCTCATCTCAAAAGTTTCTACTACAATTCAATGTCACCCACTCCTATGACTACGCTCATACCTTGTCATCAACTAGAGTGGACCATGTGAAAACATAAGTTTAAATGCATCATTTTTTTTTTTTTATTCCAGTTGCTTAGCCTTTTATCCTCTTCTTTCAACTATTCCTGTTACACAGGTTTTGGTTTTTGTTTCTAATAACTGAAACATCTAGCCCATTTATCACTCTAGATTGTTCATGTCCAAAAGCCCACTCCTGATTCATTTCCTGTTAATATTACTATCCCTGCCATATCACTTCAAATAATCTCAACTATATTCTTAACTTTTGTCCAATTATCCTTCTATATCGACCTAGAACACTACAATAAAATATGAAGTCCAAATATCTTATTCTCTCTTACCTACGCAGAGGCTATGGTTTGATCCTGAAAAAAAGAAAAACTACAGATTCCTCCAAAATTTTTAATCCTGTATCTGTCCATGTTTTCCTAGTCAAACTGTCATTCTCCACAATAAATATTTCAAGACTTTTCACTTTCTTTAAACCTCCAAACTGTCACCTCTCCCCTCACTGTCATTCAGTAAACTCAGTAAAGAATTTCTAGCAATTTCACAATGGACAAAGTCCAATTGATTCCAATTCGCTATGAATTCTATTACCTCTCACTTTAAGAAGGAACAAAGTTTTTTGGCCCAGAGAGATGCAGGAAAAACCTTTATGCATAAGAACACTCAGTGAAACAAGAGAGAGTTTGATAGCCAGGTGAAGAAGAGGGGGCACAAAAAACTAGCTTTCACTTTAGTCTTTGCACCAATAGGAAAAGGCAGGGCCTCTCACTAGTGAAGGGCAGAAATGTGGAGAAAGGCATTCCCTTGAGTTTCAGGTATATAGGGCCTGCCTAAGCCTTTGGCTAAATAGGAAAACGAACACACACTTCCTGCCTTGATCTTGAGCCCTTTACTGAGTAACTATCTAGAGTAGTCTAGGGGCACCTGGGTGGCTCAATCAGTTAAACATGTCTTCAGACCAGGTCATGATTCCGTGTCCTGGGATCAAGCCCCATCTCGGACTCCCTGCTCAGCAAGGAGCCTGTTTTCTCCTTCCCATTCTGCCTTTCCCTTATGCTTATTTTCCCTCTCAAATAAATAAATAAAATATTAAAAAATAAAAAGAACAGTCTACTACCAGAGAGCAATAAAAGGGGAGAGCCTCTCTCCTCTTCATGGTACAAGGCTACAAAACCTGCCAAAATATGAGAATGACCAAACACTGACAATCCACATACTAGACTTCATACTAGGCAAAGGTAGCTGTAGTTCAGGAATGTGAAGCCTGCCGTGCACTGAAGGTATTACAAGCAAAACCACAAATCAGGTCTTCTACCAACAAGATGATTCAATTCCAATGCTAACAGTCTGATTAAAAATAAGGTGTAAAAGGAAAAAAAAAAGTTTAAGTGTGACCATTTCCAAGCTGAATTGTAATACACATAACTCTCTACTCTTTTTTGTGTGTGCACAAAATTCAGTATTTAATTAAAAGTTACAGGATTTATAAAAACCTAAAATAAAAATTTTAAAAAAAGGATTCTTGAGATAAAAATAAATGTTTATAAAAAATAAAAAAAAAAAAAATAGCCTGTGGAACCAGATGCAGAGATGTATACATTGCTACAACTATAAGAATGATGACTTTAAAATAATTATATTTAATGTGCTAAATGTTATAGTGAAAAAGGTAGAGAGTAGGAATGAACATACGGAGAATGAATCCATAAAAAGAAGTCAAATAAAAATGTCTGACTTTTAAAATTCAGTATCAGAAATGAAGAATCCGTAGATGAGTTTATCAGCGCTTGAACACAGCATAAGAAATAATCATACAATTTGAAGACCGGTAAATACACATATTATCAAAAATAACTCTTAATCTCACAAAACAAACTGAGGGTTGCTGGGGGGAGGGGGGTTGGGAGAAGGGGGGTGGGGTTATGGACATTGCGGGGGGGGGGTGTGCTTTGGTGAGTGTTGTGGGGTGTGTGGACCTGGTGATTCACGGACCTGTACTCCTGGGGATAAAAATATATGTTTATTAAAAAAAATATTTTCTCTGAAAGTGAAGTATTTGGGGATGATAAAGAGAACTAAATTCTGTAAGAGTAGTGATCCACTCGACAAAGAGAATTAAAGTTATAAATGATTTCAAATAGAAAAAAATATATATGTTTATAAAAAATAAAAAAATTAAAAAAAAATGAAACAAACAAGCAAAAAAAAAAAAAAAAACCCAGCAAATAATGCAAACATAGAACAGAGCATTCAAGAGTTGTAAGAACATATCAGGCTTACCTTTGTATAAGTGAAGTTTAGGAAAGAGAACTGAAAGAACAGATCAGAAGAATTATTTGAGTAGAAAATAGCTAAGAATCTTCAAAATTAAAGAAAGGTCACAAACCACAAATTCAAAAACTACAATCAGGCAAAATGCAAAGAAATACTCATCTAATAAGCACATGATGCTAGCTGCTGAAAAAGAAAACTTAAGAGAAAATCCTGAAGCCAGCAGAGAAAAAGGAAATACTACCCACAGAGGAACAAAGAGAACCATAGGAAACTTCTTGTCAGAAACTATTATTAAGTAGGAAGAAAACATCAATATTTTTAAGATACTTTGGGGGAAAAGTCATCTTAGCATTCTTTAACCCTCCCCCCCCAAAAAAAACTTTCAAAACCTTCAGGGAAAATAAAGACTTTTGTAGAAGTTAAAGAGAGTTCCTTACCAGCATTCTTGTACTAGAAAAAACACTGAAGAAGTTATACTGGCAGAAAAAATATGGTACCAGATGAAAATCTGCATCAACAAAAAGGAATAAAGAGTAGTAGAAATTATAAAAATTTGGATAAGTGTATTTTTTTCATTTTATATTCTTTAAATGATAATTGATGAACCAGAAACAGTAAAAGTGTAGTTTGAGGTTTATGACAATTTATACAATATACAGAAATAAAATATATGAGAATAATATAGTACAAAGGACTTAAGGGAAATAATGAAAGTCTGCAGTAATTATTTTATAATATCTGAGAAGTGATATAACATTACCTGAAAATAGACTATCATAAAAGTTAAATTTGCAATATGTAAACTTTAAGCAACCTCTAAAAATAAAACAATAAGCTAATCAGCCAATAATGGAGATAAAATATGTAATTATAAGAAATACACAGTCTAAAAAACCAAAGTACCTAATCCAAACATAAGCAGAAAAAATAGAAGTATACTATACAATTGGTAGATTTTATTTCTCTCCAAGTTTATACATGAAGGGCTGTATATGATAAGGAAAAGCAATAATAGATGCCTGAACATTATTATTAAAATTAATCTACTAATAAGTTTATACAAGAGAGAAGACCACAGTACTTATAAGTGCAAACTTTAGTGTCAGGAAAACTTGGATTTGAGTCCAAACTTTGCCTCTTATAAGCTTTATGGTCTTTGCCATATTCTTAACTTCTTTTACCCTTGTTCTTCTTATATCAGGGGCCCTTTAATCTTCATCCAAAAACTTCTAAGACTTTTTTAAAATGTAGTTTAGCTGTAACTCCATATGTTTCATATAAATTCTATCTATTATTATTAAAGAGTGTCAGAAGATGACAATCCTCACTACCTATTCTTTAATTACACAATGGCTTCCCTTCAACATGCTTGCCTTGCCCATACGCCAAATTCATATACTTGGGTAAGAGCATTTTGGAATAAGTTTGGTTAACATTACCATATTGTAGTGTCTTTTGTCTAAAGTCTTCTTTTTGCTTATCCAAATATTAGGGTAAATATATGGTGGGAAATTATTTATAACTGTGCAAATATCATGTTATCTCATTTTTTATTACAGATTTGAAAGGAACTGTTTACTGGAGCTCATACAGGACCTCTCAAAATAAGGTAAAAGCAAAAACAAAAACCTAATATGGCAAAATAAAGAAAAAATCAGGGTCTTGATGTCAAAAAGCAAACACAGATGCTCTCCTTTCTTTAATTTTTATTTTCCCTGTAGACTTAACTAAAGCTACCAATGTGTTATAGAGATTTACTAATAACCTATGTGCAAATTCACATAACGGCGAGGAAAACTGTAGCTTCCAAAATACTTTTCTTTCAAACAGCATTCTCTCCATGTTCTAAATTTCCAACAGAATAATTTATGAGAAGAGAAGTTAAGGATGGTCTTTGATTTTACATAACCCCATTATTAGAACAAATACATTTAACATATCATGAGTGATGCTTAATTAGAGTATGGCAAAAAATGAAATATTTCTGCCTGCTGTGATAGGCTGAATAATGGCCCCTGAAGATACCTTCATCCAAATCCTTGGGATCTGTGAATGTTGCCTTCTGTGGATTATCTGTGTAGGGCCTGGACATAGTCAGAACTGTCTTTAAAAAAAGGCACTAGGGAGATTTGATGGAGAAGAAGGCAATGCGACAACCTCAGCAGACAGAGATTTAAAGGGGCTACACTGCTCACTCTGAATGTGAAGGGACAGACAGGAGCCAAAGAACGCAAAGGAGCCAGCTCTTAATATAAGACAAAGAAACCAATTCTTTCCTTAGATCTTATGGAGGGAGTATGGCCCACCTGACACCCTGATTTCAGCCTAGCAAAACTGATGTCAGAATTCTGATCACCAGAATTTTAAGAAAACAAATGTGTGCTTAAGATAATAAATAAATAAGTAGATAGTAAATGAATATTACCACAAAGCTTGAATAATTGGTTACAGCAGTCACAGGAAAATCATGCACTCCCCTGCCACCTCAAAATAAATTACAAGTGAAATTCTCATTCCTGCAAGAGTGTGTGTTCTTCCCCTTAGGACAAGGTTGCAAACATAGTCACCCAAATTTTAACTTGGGGGTTTTCTTTTCTAAAGTCTATGTTTGTTGCACATATTATTAACCAGACTTACTTTAAAACATTACAATAAAATTGTCATTTACAGAGAATGTATTCTCCATGCACTTGTCAGTTTACAACTTTCTTAAAGTTATGAGTTTGCCAGATGACTGAGTCTATCCAACTTGTGTACCAACTTGCTAATTTTATTTTTTTATTTTCAGGAAATCATTTCCTTTCAATGTGGCCCAAAATTTGAGAGACATGACAATTAATTACACTTCCTCATAAAATAGTTCTGTTTGTATTTTTATATTTTCCAAGTATTTCACAGTAAGGAAAATATTTTATGATATTTTCAACTGTGTAAGGTATTCATGAAAAGGAATATTATTATAACTAAAAACACAGCTCATTTATACAGAGGAAGCTTAAACCATTTAGTCATTCTGTTCATTAATGTGTTATATCTGTGTCAAGATCCAAATATCTGGCAATTAGTTACTTTACTTTTTTTAGTGACTATTATTCAGAGAGTTGGGCCTTCAAGGGGCTGCCATTTTGTTGTTATTGTTATTTGTTTTCTGTTTTAATCATGACCTGGGATTCCAAGGATGTTTCTTTCTTGTTAATTTCTACTAAAATTCAGTCTACTAGCTTGGACTACCACTTACATAGTTTTTTTTTTAAGTAGCATAATCCCAAAACCTCAACGAAGTTGGGAACTTGTTTAAAATCAAAATAAAGTTACTGTATAAGCCACACTTAAATAAAGCAAGATGTGCTCCAGCAGCATAGTGCACCGCAAACTTGAGTTCACACAACAAAATAAATGTTACAGAGTCAGCATGTGTCTGCCACGTGATGAAGTCTCAGAACAGAGCAAAGGACTTTTTTGCACAACTACAGTCAATATCCAAGGGGATGCACACCACAAGGAATCCCCCGCTCTCCTGTTTTAAGCTGCAGTTTGTCCCCTGGCCAGCTGAGTGACAGGAGTTTGGAACAGGTCTCAAATACATTGTCCCACCCCTTTCACAGGAAGCACATTAGTGACACACTAAATGTGCGTTCTAGCTGCAGGTAACGATAGTAACACCAGCAGAAGGCCACAAGCATGGCCAGTCTCCATAGTATCTTGGGAAAGCTGAGCACTCCAAACAAGACTCCACACTTCTCTGGGCTCTCTTATTTAGTTTCTTCCAAGTGGTGAATCACTTACTTCTGACTGTCATCCCCAAGAGAGTGGGTGTGTTCAAAGGCAAGATAGCTTTTTCTAGAACAATTCTTGGGCTGTATGGCATGACTGTGAGGATAAGCATGAGGTTTATTGTCTCAGGGGTGCTGGCTGTTTTCCAATTTGGGGCTGAGCATGGTTACAGTACTAGGCAGCAGGAAAAACCAGAGACCCTGACAGTTTTGGTCAGAGGAGGCTGCTTCAAGTAAAGAGACCACAAGAGGTCTAGCTTTCCTCTAGGCTAACCTTTCTGGAAGGTTCTGTTCAACACTCCCCATGTCCCACTTAAATGGACTGTCAGTGCACAAGTGTCCTGTGTAAATGAAGGATCTGAGTCCATTTTAGAGATTATTTTCTCCTGTCCCTGCCCCATGAGAATCCTTTCTGTTGGTGCACAGTGAACGTGGGGTCTGTGCTGGACAAGACCTGGGGTTCCTAACTCACTCTCAAGCTCTCAAAACCAGTCAGAAGGCTTGTGGATGACAATAATGAGGTGGTGTGACTTGACTTGGTCACAGGTCTAGCTGAAGGTCTGGCTTGTCCCAATGCTCTCTCCCTCATCCCTGGCCAAAAAGCTTCACTTTTGTCAAATGCTGATGGAAGTAGGTGGACCCTAACTGCAGACAACTGGCCTCTGCGAATGATGCAAAGAGGCCATCAAAGGTGAGCTCCCTGTGGTAGGAGAAGGAAAGGGCCATAGAAAACAGGAAAATCATCTCCTTCTTGTCCTGAGAAAGAAAACAGGATTCATATGCCCCAAAGGAAAGATGGTTCCTGGATGTCAGATACAGGCAGAGCAATAGGAAGTAGACAAATAGGGTACTTCAAAATCTGCCAAGTAGTTAATAGGGATCAAGAAGTGAACAAGGAGCAGATTCATGACTATGCCTGATTACACTTGAGTTTCAGACTTTTGTTAAAAAGGTTCTTATCCAGATTTTGATCCTTAGTTAACAAATCTGTAGGTGAGGCAGAAATTTATTTATATAAACAAAAATAGGCCATCAGCCAAGGATTGAGCTCTAATGGCCTATCCACAACCTTTCTTTTTTGGTCATGGTATCAATGTTAACCAGCATCTGGGCTTTAGCCATACATACACAGATAGCCACTGTGGTCATCAATATATCGTGAGTTCTGTTTCCTGGATTATCTTCAGTTTTGATTCTTAGGGTGACATTTTGAGCTGAAAGACTTGGCTGAGTGAATGGCTCTGCTTGAGGACAAGTATTACCCAGACAAAAAAGCCAAGAGAAAACCTAGTTAGAAGCCTCTCTGAAATTGCTGAATTCTGGAACAACCTCAAACTTAACTGAGGCAGAGACAAAAGCATGAAGGAAGAGGCTGGTTGGGATCCCAAGTGGGCCTGCAGGCACCCTGACTTTTACAGTGGCTCTGTAGCCTCCTTTTGCCAGGAAGACCTAATAGCCTCACAAGATCTGGCCAGGGTATTCTTGCTTGTCACTCAGGTGCTCCCAGGAAAGGCTGCTGGTGTCCTGAGTATTTAAATATTTGCCAGTGTCCCTTTGGGTATGAAGACAGTTTGGTCCCTAATCTAATCAATGGAAATGTGATTTGGGCTCTTGAAGGCACAGGAACTAAGAATGGCAGTGCATAGCACTAAGGATACTATGCATCAGAATAAAGCAGCTTTGAAGAGCAGTCAGAGGGCCTATGGCCCAGAGTTGCACAGATGACCACCAGCTTTAGAGCAGCTGCTTGCTTTTTTTTTTTTTTTTTTTTTTTTTTTGTACTTTTGAGGCTGTGGAAAATCCTTTGTACTGTAGATCACAGACCATTTCATACTTTTTAAAAATCTCCACTTAGGGGGGTTCCTGGGTGGCTCAGTGCATTAAGCCTCTGCCTTTGGCTCAAGTCATGATCTCAGGGTCCTGGGATTGAGCCCTGCATCGGACTCTCTGCTGAGCAGGGAGCCTGCTTCCCTCTTTCTCTCTCTGCCTGCCTCTCTGCCTACTTGTGATCTCGGTCTCTGTCAAATAAATAAATAAAATCTTTAAAAAAAAAAACTCCACTTAGATATAAAGAGAAGAGCATTAAAATGATGAACTGAAGGTTAAGTACACAATAAAACTAAAAATAAGTTTTGAAGTGAATTATCAAGAAATAAAATGTTGATAAAGTCAAGTGGTTGTGTTATCACAAGTGAAACTGACTGTGGTTTTGCATTTTGAACAACTGTCCTGACGATATTAACATCAACTCATATATAACTTTAGAAAGGGGGTCAGCAGGAATGAAAAAAATGTTTAGTTATGCATATTAAGTAACAATCTGGATATATGGTGAAAGTAGACCTTTTATTCACTAACAACAACATAATAATCACAAAATCTGGATTGGTCTAGTTACTTAATACTCTTGATAAAATTGCAATGATATTCACATTATAATCATAAAATTACACTGAATTAGAGCATAAGAAGTTATAGATGAAGGAGTGTTAGACAGCTGGTGATTACACAACAATATAAAAGCAATTTTCAGTATATATTCATGCTAAGCCTATCACTGTTATTAACGAGTTTTATCACAATAACTCATTTGATAACTCAGAGTAAAATTAGCATATGTCCACCTGCATTGTTACATTTAATCTTTAATATCCTCACATTGTAAACAGCCTCTTTATTTTCCCAAATATTTGACAAAGTTGAATTGGAAAGTCTGTTTCAAAATCCCATTTCTTTGCCTTTTAACAAATGTTTCTACCTTAATCTCCAACTTTATTTCTACTCTTTAGTCTTCGTGTATTTAAATAATAAAAACTGCCATTATCTCTAAAGTGGGAAATATGGGAAAAGTATAATGTTTAATTAAAAGCAGCTAACATTTACCAAGTTTCCAAAAAAAAAAAAAGGAGGTGGAGGAGAAGATGGAGGAGGAAAGGAAAAGAAAAAAAGAAAAAGTTCTTGTTCCCTCCTAGGATTCTTAATCTAGTTTGCCAGAAACGTGTGTATGTAAATTTGGGTTGTGAGAATGCTGGAAATAGGCACTACAGACAAAATCGAAATAATATTTATATTCATGTTAAATGTGCTATTTACTCACAAGAGAAAAAAATAAGTTACGAGGGGTTAAAAAGTATTTTTTATATTAGGCAATGTGGAATTTACCTGTTGTGTTACTTCCCACCATTCATTCTACCTTCTGCTAAGGATTCCCTGAACAAACACACCTCTAATCTCTCAGGGGAGGCACATGATTAATACTGAACAATACATTGTATTCCCCTGCCACAGTAATTTGCTTAGTGAAACATAGGTGATCTAATTAAATGTTGAGGCACTAAGTTGTCATGATATGTTTGAAGAAATGTTTGGAAAAAACACATTGTCTGCTTTTGTTAGACTTGACAAGGGACTATACTGCCCCTACTTTTTCCCCAATGTGGCACCTAAAAATGAAACTTAGAGAATACAGAGCAACAAGGAGCTGCAAAACAAAAAAACTCATAGAATAAAGTTTCTAGAGAACAATTAACCCAACTTTAGAATCAGATAATACAAACTAAAAAAAGTCCAGTAAATTGGTAAGTTCATTAAAATATATTATTAAAATACATGAAGTAGAGCAAATGAACATCTTCATATATGGGTAGGAACATGAATAGTAATTCAGGGAAATGAATGGTGTCTCAAAATGCAACTATATTACAGACATTAAAAACTTGCATGTGATTAGAGCTATCAAAATTATGTTATCTATAGTTATAGTTATGAAGAATAATTATAAAGAAAACATTGTAAGCACAATAAAATTTATTAATACACTGGCCCAGCAGTAAACAGAAAACAAGGACTCTGATGAAGAATGTCATGACAGATGTTCCCTGGTGACGGTCACCTTCCTTATCTAAGTCTTTAATGTGAAAGAAAATCTGGACATACTTCAACATGAAATTTCCTTTGGCACCAAATCCAGTGAACTATATAACAGATACATTTATTGTGGCAGTTCATTTATCCATCAATTTAAATTTCAAAGGGAAAAAGCATGGAAATTACACTACTCATGGTTCATTTCCATGAACACAAAGCATTGACATTTAAGAAGAAATATATTTGAAATAGGGAATTAGGAGCTTGAGGCATGGGCTTTACAGTAGGCCTCTTAAAATAACTTCTAATATAGCCAATATTGGCCTCTGGAGACATCAAATATAACTTTAACATTTCTACCACAGCAATGCTACCTCTACTACAATCGGAAAGGCATGGATGTTAGGAACACATGAACTTAATTTCAAATGGATTAGCAATTGAGAAGTAAACATGTGGTACATATAACACAACAGATAAATTTCAAAACATTATGAAAAATGAATAAAGCCAGGCACAAAGACTATATAATATTTGATAACATTTATATGAAATTCCTAAAAAATAAAACTGATATTGTGAAAAGCTAATCAGTGCTTGAATACACAGGGGATAAAGCTGACTCTAAAAAGGTACTGAGAATTCTATACAGTAAAGAAACATGTCTACCTCACAACTGTGGTGGTGGTGGTTACATAATATGTATTTGTCAATCTTCTTGAGTTGTATCCTTAAAATTGGCAAATTGTATTGTATTTCTACTATATCTCATTGGCAAAATGAATTCAAAAATACATTAAAAGGAACATATACCATTCTTAAGCAGGATTTATTTCAGGGATTCCAGGATGATTCAACAACCACATATTAATCAATGTGATATACCAATTTAACAAAATGGAAAATAAAAATCATATAATCATCCCAATACAGAAAAAGCATTGGAAAAATTCAACACCATTTATGATTTAAAAAAAAAACCTCAAAAAAGTGCATATAGATGGAACACACCTCAACTTAATAAGGGTCATTATGATAAGCCACAGCTAACATTATAGTATTTTTTTAAAGATTTTATGTATTTGACAGAGAGAGAGACAGCAAGACAGAGAACACAAGTGGGCATGCGGGGAGTGTGAGAGGGAGAAGGAGGCTTCCTACTAAGCAGGAAGCCCCATGTGGGGCTTGATTCCAGGACCCTGTTTTGTGACCTGAGCTGAAGGCAGATACTTAATGACTGAACCACCCAGGGGTTCCAATAGTATGGTTAAAAGCTGATAAATTTCCTCTAAGATCAGGAGCAAGACAATGAGGCCTAACTACTCTTACCACTTTTATTCAACATAATATTGGGCATTCTAGACAAAACAATTAGGCAAGAAAAAAAAAAAAGGGATCTAAACTGGTAAGGAAAAAGTATAACTGTCACTATTTGCAGATGACATCGCATAACAAATAGGAAATACTAAAAATTCCTCCCAAAAACTGTTAGAACTAATAAATGAATCCAGTAAAATTATAGGATGCAAAATCAGTATACAGAGATCTGTTGTGTTTTTATAAACTAATAATGAAATATAGTAAGAGAAATTAAGAAAGCAATTCTCTCTGTAATTGCACCAAAAAGAATAAAATACTTAGAAATAAATTTAACCAAGGAGATGAAAGACCTGTGCACCAAAATCTGTAAGACACTGATGAAAGAAATTGAAGACAAAACCAAAAATGAAGAAATATTTCAAGCTTATGGACTGGAAGAATTTATATTGATAAAATGTTCATTCTACCCAAAGTAATCTACAGATTCAATGTAAACCCTATCAAATTTCCAGTAGAATTGTATTCTAAAATGTGTACAGAATCATGAAATAACCAAAACAAAAAAGATAAAAGAATATTTTTTATCAGAACAGATGAGAAAAAAGTGTCATTTTAGGTCATAAAAACATAAAATAAAATTCTACCAATTAGACCTTAAATTTTAAAAAAAGACCTCATTACAATGAAAGACTTTATATAAGATTAAAACAAGAAAATCCTATTGAATTTATAAAAATAATTTAAAAATATAATAATACCATGTGTTGGCAAAGATATGGGAAATAAAAACACTATGTCACTGGTGGTAGAGAATCCATGGAAAACATTGCTAATGGATCATATACCAACAGCCAAAGAAATAAAATATATTGCTTTAAATATAGATATATATAATAAATACATAAGCACATTCCTGGGATGGATATAGAGAAATTTGTGTTGTCAGATGGGGATAATATTTTAAAAAAAAATGAAGAGGTAATTAGCTAAGTCTCTATATGCCACATTTTATTGCCTTTATATTCTTAAAATATATGGTAAAGTACTACTATTTTTAAAATATGGATGGAAATTGCACTGGTGCTTTTTCCATGTTAGATACTTTTTTGCATAAAAATATTTAATGATTAAATGTTATTTTCCAAATGTCTAATTCTTATACATTCATGGCGAGAAAATAAAGGAGAAAAAATTGTTCTTTATTTTTCTAGAGCACACAAATTTATATTTTGAAATTCATGGAAGAAAAGCAGAGTTGATTCATCAAGGATCAAGAAAAATGTTTTCTTAGCAGAAAGTAAAATTACAGTATTTTTTTTAACTAACATCTGTAATGTGAAAAATATTTTAAGATGAGGGCATGGTCATTATTTTTCTCTGTTCAGAATCAGACAAATTTTTAAGATATACAGAGAATAAAATTAATTTTATTATATTTAAAACGCTAAATAAAGCGTTTAAAACGCTAAATAAAATGTTTTAGGTAAACTAAGAGAAATTTGTGAAGACTTTCTTAAAAGCCAATGGATAATAAAAGTCACTGATAAACTACTGCCATTGGTTAAAAAATGCAATGACCTTGCCAAGGAAACCTCTGCAATTAGCAATGCATTCAAAGACAGAATGAGAAAATAATACTACAATTAGAACAAGTCTTTAAAATTTACTGGGACTGGGGTGCCTGGCTGGCTCAGTTAGAGGAACATGTGACTCTTTACCTCAGGGTTGTGGACTGGAGGCCCACCTTGAGTGTGGTGATTACTTAAAATTAACCTTTTTTTTTTTTTTTTTTGAGAGTGAGAGAAACAGAGTACTCACATGCATGAGTGCTTGGGAGAGAAGGGAGGGGCAGAAGGAAAGGGAGAGAGAGATCATCTTAAGGAGGCTCCACACCCAGTGAGGAGCCCAAAAGGGGCTCATTCTCACAACCCTGAGATCATAACCTGAGCTAAAATCAAGAGTCAGACGCTTAACAGACTGAGCCAGGCACCCTAAAAATTAAATCTTTTTTTTTTTTTTTTTAATTTACTTGGACTAGATACCACTGGAAAAATACTAATAGGGAATATCTTTCAGAAACTAAGTAAATTCATATGGATCTCCTTTCTAGAACTTAATCTTAAGTATTTCCAGAGATTCACATTAATTATTGATTGGTATCATTACTAATATACAATCCCAAACAAGGAAGGATTAATAATAAATTGTATACAACTTCAACTGAAGTTAGTATTTCAGTTTGTCCCTAACACATTTCTTCTGTGTTCTGTACATAAAGTTGTCCTATTTTAGCTGAGATGTATAGCCAGCTGCCATCTATTATTGTTTTTTAATCTCTGGTTTCTGCTGTAAGGCTGTACAACAGAGAACACTGTTGCAGTGTTCCTAGTATAGCTGTTTTCTGAATGCTTTCCCATTATAGCCTATAACCATAGTATTCAGGAAACAGGGCTTTTACTGAAGAATGAAAGACAAGAAATTTTCCTTGAACAAACTATTTAAGTTCTTGACCCTATTTCCTCAACTGTAAAGTAGCAATAGCATCAATGACACAGAGTTGTTCTGGGAACCAAATAAGATGGCGTATGTGGAGTACATGGCATGTACTGGGTGTATAATACCTATTAATACCAGATTATTACTGATCATATGTATATAGATATCTTCAATAAAAGCAAGAGAGCTTTCCTTAACTATAACATAGAGATTTAATTACACATACCACAGAGGGCTACCACAAAGGTCTTTATTACTTTGAACAAAAAATAGTTATTTACTCAAAGAAATAAAGTATTTAAATGACTCAGAATAGTGCTAACACAGTATAAAACACTCCATGAAAAGTAGCTTTATTCCATGAAACCAATTTCATAGCAAGTTTGGTTTGCAAAAATGTAACTTCATATATATATCATGATTACTTAAAAATGCAACATAAACTTAACATACAAACATCATAAATAACATATAGTATAAGAATGTTAAGAAATAAATAGCCATGAAACAGTCTATGAAAAAGAACATTACAAGAAATTTTTTAAGTTATCTATGTGTCCATTCCAGTTATTGCTCTACTCATCCTTCACCACCAGAAACCAATGCCCTGAAGCTTGTGTTAACTACTTCATTATTTTTCTTTAAAGATTTGCAACATAATTAGATATCTTGAAATGATACATTGGTTTGTTTAACATGTTTGTTAACCTTTACATAAGTAAGGGTCATACTGTTTTGTATTCTGCTGTGACTTACTTTTTTTTTTTTTTTTTTTTTTTCACTTGAGAGACAGAGAGAGCACAAGAAGGGGGAGGGGAAAAGAAGAGGGATAATAAGCAGGCTCCTCACCAAGCAGGGAGCACTGTGCAGGGCTCAATCCCAGGACCTGAGATCATGACCTAAACTGAAGGCAGACGCTTAACAACTGAGCCACCCAGTGCCCTTGTGACTTGCTTTTATCAGCCAGATTGTTCCTAAGTCATACATGTGGAGGCATATATAAAGATGCTCATTTTCTGTGCTTTGTTTTATATCACATTTAGAACAATAAGTTATGTATCCACCCTTTGGTTTTTACTAGTGCTGTTTATAGTTCTGTATTATTTCTAAAAATGCCACTATGAATATTCCAGTTCATATTTCATAGTGCATGCGTGTAGTAGTTTTTATAGGACAAGGTTGGCAAACTTCCTATAAAGTGCCAGACAGTAATTGCTTTAGGATTTGAGGGTATATGTTCTCTGCCACAACTACTCATTTCTGCAACAGCAGTACAAAACCCGCCCTAAATCATAGGCAAATGAATAAGCATGGCTTCCTAATAAAATTTTATTTACACAATGAGACAGATGGATTTGGCTGGAGGGACATAGTTTGCCAACCCCTGCTCTAGGGTAGGAGCAGTGGTTTGGAATTGTTGATCCAGAGTGTATGTGCATCTTTACTTTGTTGCTTCAGAACAATCTCTTTTCCAAATTATGTCCACCAATTTATATCCTCTCAAGCAATGTGAGAGAGACCTCCTTGTTTCACACTGTCACCAATATTTTTTATTTTTTAGTAAATAAAAATGCATTTTATTGTTTACTTTATTAAAATTAATTAAAATTTAATTTTTCCAATAGAGTGGGTTTGAATTGGTATACATTGTGGTTTTATTTGTATATTTATGATTATTAAATAGGTATATTTTCATATGTTGACTTGTTATTTATAATCCCTTCCTACAGAAAACCTATTCATATCATTTGACTGTTTTTTTTGCAGGAGTGTTTATCTTTTCTTATTGATGCACAGAATTATACATTCCAGATCTTACTTCCTTTTTAAGAATGTTTCAAATTTCTTCTTCATTTTCTGCCTTGTATTGCCATTCTGTATGAATTCCTCTCAGGAACACAATCATTTAATTTTAATGTGGGTAAATGCATCAGTCTTCCCTATTATGGTTTGCAGGTTTGCAAATGTGTGTGCCATGTTTAAGAGAACATCTCTGTTCAAGCTTATTAGCTATTTCTTCTATATTTTCTTCTAGTTTGATGGAAATTTTTGTGTATGGTTTAAAGAAGTTTAATTATTCATTATGCATAACCACTATCTAAGAAACACCTGATAATAAGTTGATCATTTTTCTTTTGATCTGCAATACAACATCAAATTTCTATATATGTGTTAGTCTTTTTATAAACTTTCTTCTGTGCTCAGTTAGTCTATTTATCTAGTCCACAAGGCTGGACCCTAATATCTTAATTACCACTCTTTTGTTATAAAACCTCAAAGTTCATTAAGGTAGTATTACTCATCCTTATTTCATTCTCCAAAATTGTGTATCTATTCATTGACTCTTACACTTCTATATTAGTTTTATGATCAGCTCTTCAAATTCTATGAAAAACCTGTGGGATTCAAGTGGAACTGCACAGAGTTTATGGACTAGTTTAAAGATGGCGCAAGTCTTCAAATACAGTCTTCTTATCCATAAATTATCAAGTTTTTATAGGTTTTAAAGGAATTAATCTGGCTTTTGGTATGGGGAATAAATAAAAGAATGGAGTCAAGTGGGCCACCTTGGAACTCCACAGTATTACAGAACAGACTGTGGTAGTAGAATAATATCCCTACCCCAAGAGGGTAATGTCCTAATCCCCAAACCCTGTATATATGCTACCCTATAGGACAAAGGGACTTTGCAAAGAGGTTAAGTCAAGCACCTCGACATGAATAGCATATATTGGATTATCCCATTGGGCTCAATATTAGTTATCAATATCCATACAAGAAGGAGGCAGAAATGTTGGAATGAAAAAAGATGTGACAGTGAAAGAAGAGGTCAGAGAGAAAAAGATGAAGAGTCCATGATGCTGACTCTGAAGACAGAAGGAGATTCTGTAAGCCAAAATATACAGGTAAACTCTTGAAACTGGAAAGGGTTCTCCCTTACAGACTCTAGAAGGAATGCAGCCCTTCTAGCACTTTGATTTTAGGACTTTTGAACCACAGGCTATAAGATAATAAAATTTTGTTGCTTCAAGCTGATAGGTTTATGGTATTTGTTATAGCAGCTATAGGAAACTAATTCAGAATGGATGGCAAATTGGATTAGGAAGTCAGTGGTGCAAGGGCAGAGAACTGGGTGAATTCATCTTAGAACCTGAAGTGAGAATCAAATATGACTTATTTATTGTCCAAGACAATTCTCAGGTTTAGGGCTTGAGCACCTCAACAAATAAACTACAATTTTTTTCTGGTATACAACTGATCTGGAAAGAAAGATTAGGGATGGGAAAATGAGTTTTAGTTACTTTAAATTTGAAGTGCCTATTTAGATATCCATCCATATAGAAAAATCAAATTGGCAGGTGAATACAGGAAAGAGGGCTAGAATGAAGACATACATTTGGACATTTTCAGTATCTAAAACCACTGATGATAAATTAGATCATGCTGAGAGGATAAAGGAGAGGATGGATCATGGAGTGGGTACTAGATAGTTTAAAAGTCAGGAATAGGAAAAGAAAACACTACAGAAAAATGATAATTTTAAACAGGAGGAAAACATACTTTGGTCCTGAATGTCAAATGAATAAAATGAAGGGAGTTATGATAGTAGCCTATGGTGTTGGTAAGTCAGGAATGATGAAAAAGGTAATGGCAACTGAGACAACAGTTGTTTAATGGAGTGATAGAAATGAAACCTGAAAAGCCTGGAATAAGAAAAAGTTGGAGAATAGGAAGTGATAGTAAATATTGGCAACTTTTTTGGTGAAGTTTCCTGAAAGATGAAACAAAGAAACAAAGAAGGTAGCTGAACAGGAAGAAAGATAGAGGTATTTCTAAATCGAAACTGACATTGGTCACATAATAACTTAATGCTAAGGAGAATTACGTTAGAAAAAGAGAATTATTTAATGAGCTTGGATAGAAGAAAGAGGGTAATTTTATTAGAATATGGAGAAGTTTGGCTTATGCAAGGAAAACAAAGGAAACAGGTGCTCAAATTCAGTGCTGAGAGCCTGTGGATGTTCTGTATGGGTTCATTTCTTTCCAGTTTTATTGAGATATAATTGAGATGTAACATATAAAATATACAATAGGGACCCCTGGGTGACTCAGCCAGTTAAACATCTGCTGTCAGTTCAGGTCATGATCCCAGGGTCCTGGAATCAAGCCCCACATTAGGCTTCCTCTCCCACTGCTGCTTCCCCTGCTTGTGGGTGCTCATGCTCTCTCTCTCTCTCTCTCTCTCTCTCTGGCTCTCTCTCTGTCAAGTAAATATTTTACTAAAATAAAATATATAACATAATGATTTGATGTGTGTGTGTGTGAATACATGTATATATATATATATATATATATATATATAATTCAATAATTATCACAAGAGTTTAAAATCCATCACCTCAAATAAATTTTTTCTTGTGATGAAAATATTTAAGATTCATTCCTTACCAACTTTCAAACATACAATAAAGTATTATTAACTATAGTCACCGTGCTATACATTACATCCCCAGAACTTATTTATCTTACAACTATAAATTTGTACCTTTTGACTACTTTTATCTAATTCCCTTAATCCCAACCCCCGCTTCTGGCAAAACAAAAACAAACCTCTCTTCTCTATTTCTGTGAGAGAGAGAGAGTGTGTGTGTTTAGTTTGATTCTCTCATTTTCATGAGTGAAACGGGCAAGAAAAATCACCAGCTGAATCGGAATCAACACTGGATGCCTGAGAGAAAAGAAGGAATATAATCATATAGGAAAATATTATTGTTACAAAATTGTGGTAAGATTGTTTGGCATGCATGCTGGGGAAATATGGATGAACACATGACTAGGATTCTGCCAGGTTACTATGACAAAGAGAGAATAAGTCATGAGTACTATGAGTTGATGTAAGGGTTCATGAAATAAAGTGATAACACATATGGCCAACAGCATCTTATCTCAATAATGAAAGAAACTAAGGACATGAGGAAGTGGAGATATAACAGAAGAATGGTAGAACCAATGAATTAGAGGATTAAGCTGGGTTTATAATTGTTGGGAGTTTGTTTAATAAAAGCTATGAGTTGGAGAAATAGGAGATTGCAGAGTAACTAATTCAAAGACTGCATTATGGAGGAAGTGTAGTTATTGGTAATGATATTTACAAGTAAAAACATAAGTAGCTGAGGTAGTAGAAGATACCACTGCAGGAGAGAAGCAGAAGAACCAATATATTAAATCACTCTCACGATATTAAGAGTTTCAAGAACTATGACAGCAAAGATCTAAGACCAAATCTTCAAAGACTGAGCTATTTTCAAGAGGAAGATTGGAAAAAAACTGGGGTTATCAAAGTGAAGCCAGAAGATACCTACCAAACTTCCAGGTCTAATGGTGTATGGGGTTGGCAGAGTTATGTGACTGACACTTCAAAGGCAATAGTGCCCTCCAAGGCACAACAGTTCTAACATGAAAGTGAGCAGAACTTTCAGAGAGGATGTGAGTGATAAAGGGAATGTGTTGATGAAGGGCTTGAGTTCCAAAGTACACAATGAAAGCATTAGTGAGAGGTGTAAAATGAGACTGGGCCCGAGGATGCATAAAGTTGCAAGCATGACATCCTGATGAAAACAGGGCCTGAATGTCTTAGGCTTGCTCTGGTGACCCATGAAAACAAGGGTAAAAGGCATAGTGGGAATCTCTTAAACAGTTTATGGTGATAATGCTCCCCTTAGGAGTTTTTTTTAAACTGATACTGTAATCATGAAAGAATTAAATTTTTATAGAAAAAGAAAATATGTCATTTTTTAGAGAAATTTTAATTGCACTGAAATTACAAATTATGGCCAAAGGTTCATCAATAACTAATGCCATTAATTAATTCTAATTTCAAAAACAATGTATTCAAGTTTTATTAAAAAATTACAACCACCTAAAGGTTTCCGGCTAAGTATTAAACTTTACTACATCTAATTTTATTTAAATATCTAAATTAGAAGGCCAATAACCTTAATAAATCTTTAATATACAATTATTACACTCATTTAAAACTAGATTATATTAAATATAAGTAACATACTATTAGCAACTTAATAAACTCAATTGAATTATTCATTAACTGATATACTATTTTGAGCTGTGACGATCATTTTTATTTATTTTTGGAATCAAGGATTTTTAATGTTTGAGCTCATTATATTCAGTTACAATAATGCCCTGATAGTTAATGAATGTTTGAGATTCTAGTCTAGACTAAGAAGAGAGCTCATAATGCGAACTGAGTCACCTCATACAAAAGACAAGTTAGCAATATAACTATAAAATGCTAATATCTCAAAGAATGTGGGATCCTCTCTGAAACTTAATACATAAGGGATGCACTCTAATTGTTATCAGATGATAGAAATATGATTCTGACAAAAAGAAACTGCTTGTTTCTTCATGTCATCGTTATACTGAGTGCTGACAATGAGCCTCTGCTTGCTCGCTTAGCACTAGTTTGCTTTCTAGTGGATTTCTAAACACCATGTGAAAATGCTACCCTAATAGGTTCTAAAATTCTGAGAAATTCTCTATTTTGTCATTTTGTTTCAAAATATTTTGTGGAAGAAGTGTTGACAATTCCAAGGGAAAAATATCTCAGGGAATACTGTTAAAAATTCAAAAGTGGTTTCTAAAAGGCATATATATTCTTAATATGATGATGGAGGCAACCTCTTACCAAGAACGTATTTGAAGAGGAAAAGTCAAGCTATTAGAGCTCCCTTTTACCTTTCAGTATCGCTCTGTAAAACCTGCCAACATTTCCAAAATGGATACCACTACTTCCCAGTATCTCATCTCTCTATGCTGTAGCATTCCAATATAGTCATGCTTTCAAATAGCTGCTCATCAAAGCAAGTGAACTTAAATTAATAGCAGATTCATTACTTAACCTACCCAGGCATTATGTTTACCTTCAGAGGGAAATCAAAGATAAAACAAAATACCTTACTTAGCACCATCCCCATCTTCCCAGTAATAAAAATACCAATTTCCACATAACCAAAATATACAGGAATTAACTACTAGATATGGAATTTTCAAAACTGTGATAAGGACTACCTAATATGCCATTTATAGTACTATGGAAGACATGTCTTGATTTGTTGAATCTTTGCCTTTTTCAATCTGCTGAATTTATTTAAAACACACACTTTCACTTATATATCACTTGAGTGATAATGGCTTTGTCTTTTAATTCTAAGAAATTGAATCTTGTAAATAAAACTGTTTAACCATGCTAATTTAGTTCAGGGAATTTTCTCACTTAAAACTCTCACTAGATGACACTGTTTTACCACCTAGAAGGACTTCCAATTATATGTACAACAGATTGCCAGTGCTTTTCCTTTCTTTCTAATAAAGGAACTGCATTTTTAAGGCTTTCATCTTTGTAGATTTCAGATTATACAAACTTTAAATGAAAATTGTTAATCTTTTACAACTTGAGAGAAAGATTTTTTTTGGATTGTTGAAGTCCAATATATTTCTTCACTCCCGAGATATGAAAAGTTTCGTGTTTGTTTTCATGTTTTTAAATATTCTAAGCAGTAACCAGTAACAACAGCTGACACATGGACACTTATTATGCACCAGGTACTGTCCTAAGTGTTTTACATATATTAAATAACACTTGCAAGAAAAAAAATTTTTAAAAGCAATCAAACATTATATGTCTATTAAGTGACAAAGCAGTCTAACTGAGGTGCTGGACCAGGAGTGTGGGCTACTTGCCATAATGAATAAGTAATTATAGACCAAAATACCTCATACTGAACTGATTTTCTCCCAACACAGGAATCACAGTTCAATAATCCATTTCTCTCATTCTTTGTTTTTAGCATAGGAAAAAAATTTAAAATCAGGATCCACATTAATGACATGTATGTGTTAAGGGAAGAATCAGACTATCCAGGTTCAATCCCAGCTCTGTCACTTACTGGGTATGTAACCTTGGATAAATTATTTAACCTCCTAAAGCCTTAAAAATGAGGATTTTCACAGTACTTAATCAAGCATTACTCAGCTATTGTCCTATCATGTCATGAAACACAATTCATGAACTGTGACTGTTATTTGAAATACAGCTCAAACAGAAAGGAATTCTTTCTGGGTTCCCTCAAAGAGCAACTACAAAGGATGTACTTTTTTATAGAGTACAGAAAAAGCCACTGTGATGATAAAGGTATGTTAATCAAAAGCCATCTAAATGTTTGTAGACCTCTATCTGCAAAGACATATGTAGCTTTAGAGAAACTGATTTGTAGTATGCTCTTACAGCTTAAGTGAACAGATTTATCAAGGTATCTTGTAAGATATATTAAATAATTTTGTCAAAGCATATAATCACCAAATAAACAGGCTCCTAATCCTCCTCCAAGACAGAATAAGGACAACAATGTATTAATATTCTATATTCTATAGATGTTCGCTTTTTCTTTTAACACAGTCTCAAAACCTTCCCCAACAATCTCTTTCCAATGTGCTCACTAATATTTCTACTTCATTATGAGTTCGTTCTTTAAAAACTTATAAACTCTTCTTTAGATATGGTCTAGTATCCTGGCCTTAACTAGACTAAAATGACCACTTTTTCTGCACGCTTTCAAAGCCAACTTTTTCTCTTGTCTTATGAACTTTAGAACGAGGCCATAGGACAAAAATCTTCCTGATCAGACCACTTCTCCCTTCCATTCATATTTAAAAGTAAAATCAGCTTTTTTTGAAACTCTTCCTTAACTGTTTATGAAAAAAATACAGACTTCCATGTACCAAATTTATAAAGATAAACATATCTGGCTTTCAGCATTCAATTCCATAATATTTATTTCCATCCCAGATTATTTCAATAGCTTTCCAATATCTTGGCTTCTCTTTACTTTGCCCTAAGCTCCATTGTCCTTTGCCCTCTGCCCACCTCAACGTTTACCTCTCCATATCACATCTTAAGACTAACCAGAGATTGTCCCAACAACCCAGTCACTAAATCAGAAATCCTAATCCTCACCAACCTTTTGTGATAACTTACCTTTTTAGCACTTCCATTGTTTTACAGAATTATCCTTCTGTGACCTTTCAATCCACTGATTCCTCTTTCTCCTACCTTTCAACATTTTCCTATATTCTCCTCATTACTTAAACAATTTAGATTTTTGTGGTTAATCATTATAATCGGTACATATTCTCTTCTATTTCTCATCTACTACTACAGAGAAAGTGTCTTTTCTCTTATATAAGACAAAAATTTCCTCTCTGTTACTCAGGACATCTCTCTCCATCAGCTATATATTCTCTATCTATAGATGATATGAATTATTCATATAGATAAGAATTTGTTATCTCCTATGATAAGAATGAGAGGATCCACCAGAACTCCAGGCTTAAAAAACTAAGTTCAAGAAAGAGAAGAATAAACTAGACAAGGCAAAATCATCAATGACATAATTAAAAATATAAACTCCAAGACTGATGGGATGCCTTGGTGGCTCCATTGATTAAGCATCTGATTCTTGGGTCACCTGGGTAGCTCAGTTGTTAAGCAGGGTCCTGGGATCAAGCCCCACATCTGGCTGCCTGCTCAGTGCCTGCTTCTCCCTCTTCTACGCTCCCTGCTCGTGCTCTCTCTCTGTCAATCAAATAAATAAAATCTTAAAAAAAAAAAAAAGAAAGAAAGAAAGAAAAAAGAAGCATCTGATTCTTGATTTCAGCTCAGGTCATGATCTCTGGGTAGTGATATCAAGCCCCACATCGGGCTCCATGCTCAGAAGGAGTTTGTTTCAAATTGTCTCTCTCTCTCTCAAATAAATAAATAAAATCTTTTTAAAAAGTAGGGGGTACCTGGCTAAGCATCTGGACTCTTGTTTCAGGTTCAGGTCATAATCTTGGGCTATAGGATCAAGCCCTGCATCAGGCTACGAGTTTAGTGGGGAGTTTGCTTGAGATTCTCTCTCTCCCCCTCTGCCCTTCCCCAACTCATGTGCTGTCTCTCTCTCTCTCTCTCTCTCTCTCTCTCTCTCTGGAATAAACAAAACAAAAACAAAAACAAAAAAAAAACTGCAAGACTGAAATCTATGAATTTCCAAATTGAAATGTCCTCTTAATTACCTAATACAGTAGATAAAATTGCACATACAGTGATAGGTATCATCGTGAAATTTCAGAACTCTGAATGAAGAGAAGATCTTATGAACTTATGAAGAGAGAACCTGTAAAAAGTAATTTATAAGGATAAAACTTATAAAATGATTAGGAAGAAAAATTCATGGAATCATAATTATTATCAATTTCTTTACAGAAAAACTTGAAGCTAGAATGTGTTAAAACTTATAAAGGAAACGTCTCCAAATTAGAATTCTAAACCAAGCAAAAACACTAATTACACTAAATGATAGAATTAATAAATTTCTAGATGACCAAGATCATAAAACAAATAAATGAAATAAACCACCCATATACTTTTCAACAGAACACAACTGGAAGATAGTTATTAAACCAAGGAAGTAAATGAAGGAATGGGTGTACGTGGCACCTAAAAAAAAAAGAAGTTCCAGCACAGGAGGGAAATAGAACAGTTTTCTAAAGCAATAGTGAAGAGGATCATAGTTCTGACTAGTAGAGACCAGGCTTGGAGGGGATGGGGCAGATGGACAATAATAAAGACTGGACCAGGCTAAACAGTTGTGATACAGAACAGGGCATGGCTCTTTATCTTTTGCCGCTTAAGGCTCTAATTTTCCATCATCACTTTTATGAATGAAATCCACATCATGATGATATACAGTTGAGTCTGAATGATGAGAAATGAATACAATTGCATTGAAGGCTAAGCCTCTTTTTGAAGCAGTATCTTGTCCACATTCTTCTGATCCAGAAAGCTTTTTAAAAGGAGAGAAAACATAAATCTGTCCAAATGAGAGTTTACATTTTTTCTTATGTGCAGAGAATATAAGGATGATATTCCACAAGCTGATAAAGTCATTGAAGAGTAGATCTGTGGAACTGGGATAAAACTGTTGTGACGGAGACTTTATTTCAAATGCTCACTCTCCAATTCCTTTAGAATTTAGTAATTTATGAAGATACCACCTATCAAAACTGAAGACATATTTTGACAAAACATATTTTGATAAAAGCAGAATCTATCTTCATCATCGTCTCAGTCCTGAGATTCTGTTTTTGTTCCCTTGTCTGTGACTCATCATCCAAAGTTAGTTTTTCCTTGAATATCAGTAACTTATCCACAGTGAAACACCAGAATCATTTTAGACATTTGCATTTACCTACGAATGTAAACCATCAACATCAACATAACTTCTCATATGATCTCTAATGAGTTCGAGTTTATGTTTAAACTGAGATAAAGTGCTTTTACAAAAATATAGTTGGAGAAAAACAAGTCAGTAATATGAAGTGCAAAAGAAGCTCTCCAATTTTGTCTTGATTTCAACTTAAATTTATGTCTTGAAAGCACTGTTTCTTTCCTCCTCACTGATTAACTGACTTGTTTTTCATTCTGAAATAATCCTCAGCTTCTTATGCATAGTCCCTTGTTTCTGGATGCTTTTTTTTTTTTTTTTTTTTATCTTCAACTCATATATGTTTTGTTATCGGAAACCTCCTCGCAATTTTGCTAGTTTTTGGCTGGGCTACTTCAATCCTGGTATCTCTGAATCCCACCACCCCTCCTTCTTTTAAAAGAGTTTATTTATTCATTTATTTAAAAGAGAGAGGGAGAGAAGGAACAATCAGAGATGAGGGGCAGAGGTAGAGGGAGAAGCAGACTCCCCACTGAGTAGGGAGCCTGATGTAGCACTCGATCCCAGGACCCTGGGATCATGACCCAAGCCAAAGGCAGATGCTTAACCGACTGAGCCACCCAGGCATCCCTCACCTTTCTTGCCTGAAAAGAAATCACAACTAATATCTAATTTATTGTTCATATTACATTATAGGCGAAAGTACTATTGCAGCACCTTTCAATCTAGAATTTTATCTACTTTCTTTATGTTCTTTTTTCCTCAGTAAAAATGTTTAATGTCTAACTATAAGTAAAATATGCTAAATTGAATCTTCATTTATATATGTTAATGGACACTTATGAGACTGACTATTGTCTGGTTCACTCCACTCTAGTATAGTAATATAATATGATACTTTGTAAAGAAGTAAAACATTGATGGTCCCAAAAAATAAAAACCTACTTGACCCTATTTGTAGCTTGGGCTGAAACAAATTAAGGCATTAAAACCATATTAATAATTTGTGAAGAAGAAAGAACACTGAATTTGCCATGCATCATTTCACAAGAAGAAAAATTTGAGCTTATAGAGTACTCCATTAATTTCTTTTTGCAAAGTTAAAATGGAAAGTTACAAAATCATAAAAATATGTTCACTACCCAGTGCTTTGTGTTCACACTGTATTTCATCCTGTCATGGTACTACTATCCTACTATCCTTTTAACATTTTCTACCATGATAATAATTAAAAGGTACTTGCAGAATAAATGTTTACTTAATTCATGACGTAATACACTGTGTTAATACTGCATACAAGTTATCAGTAAATTTTTGTACTCACTTGAAAAAAAAGGAATTATCTGAATAGAAATTAGAAAGAAATCACCTATTAGAAATTAGAAAGAAATTTGGTTATGAGGATCTGTAGAAATTTTTTTACTAATTTTGTTTCCGTTCTTTATATTTGCTTATTTGTTTTATTGGAAAACCATATAAGCTAATGAAACCAACAGACTATTCATGGTCATCAATCAATACATAATAAATATAAGATTTACTCTACAAAGTCATAATCGATATGAAATATGGTGACATTAAATGTGGATATAAAATGGTACCTGGCGGATGAGTAGTGAGATTGAAATTTGTAAGGCAGTATCATTAAAGAAGAGATATTAGCTAGTTTATTTGTATGTTTCAGGATTATTTAAGAAGCAAGGCAACAGGATCTTAAAAGATGAGTCAATACTGAATAGAAGCCAGCTCTAGAAAGTAGTAGAAAGGGGTGGAAAGCTCAAAAGTGACCCCGCAAGAAAGAGATCAACTTCCTACAGGGCTTGGTAGGGGGAAAATGATGCATAGATTTGGTGGCCTCATCTTTTAAAGCAAAGATAGGGGATTAGTTCTCACAAGTCTCAGTTTACTAATGTATATGACAGGTTCATAACATTTAAAATAATGTCCCCAACTAAAACAATATGTCTGGAGAAATTTAGGTAGTACACACATCAATTCAATTACTATTATTTTCTTAATGTTTTCCCATTAAGAAATGCATATCCCTCATTAGAGTTGTTGTATTCATTTTCCTTCTTTTATGCTTCTCTTCATTAAGATATAAGACTAATGAGAAGAGATGTATTTTGCTGTTGATATGGGATTAATTAACTTTTTATTTCCCACACATAGCATTTAATTATGGAACCACCATTAACTCAGTTTTGAAGATGGGAAATGAAAGATTATTTGGAGTAAGAGATTTGCCAAGGATCACTGGTTAAAAACAAGAGGAATCAATACCACTGACTTCAGAGATTACATTCTCAACTACCACACTACACTACAATTGTGTGAGTTTCATTCATACTAACACTCACATTCACTAGTGTTCTTCGGAACACAATGAAAAACAAAGGATGAAACTGGTGATTATAGCTATAAATTATTCATATACAAACCATTTGACCTGCCATAAGCTAGGTTCTATGGACACAAAGATGAATAAGACTTGATCCTTCTCTAAAGAAGTACAGAGGAAAAACATCTGTAACCATGACAAATACATCTTGTAGACCTCCAACTAAAGAAAGCATGACAGAGGACTCCAGCTGCTATGCTCTAAAATCCATGCTATGCTCTCCACAATTCATCCAATCAACAAGCAGTGTATTCAAAATACTAATATAGGCTCCTCCCAATTTTGGCTTAAAGATTCCTCAGAGACTTTGGGAATCTTCCTAAAGCCATTTGGAATGATTTTACCCAACTTTCTCTTCCTCTCTCTTCCACTTGGGGTCAGTTTTGCACCTCAGTCTGATTGCTTTCCCAGACTTGATTAGTTCCCACTCTAGTTCCTAGTTTCTCATAAGAACATTTCACCAAATATAATCTTTGTATGTTTAACTGGATCTGGATATCTGTCTCTCAGAGAATTTGGACTAACCTAGGATTCAACTGAAGAAAGACTGGTAGAGGTGGGCTTTTATGAGGGTGTGCCTGTATTTATTAATGTCAAAACTAAATATAAATTAGTTTCATGAAAGTCTTTTTAGGCTAGGTAGAGCTAATGCAACTAACAGGACTGGTCTTTGCTTAGGCTTTACCTACGATTCAGAAATCAAAGGTTAACATTGAGCGGAGTTTTTTGATTTATAAGAATTGTCTGTTAAAGTTCAAATGCTATGAGATTTTTCTTTCTTTTTAAATATTGCAATTTTAATGTATTTTATTATTGTTGTTGCTGATGGTTTTGAGGGAAAGAAAATGACTGGAGCTTAAAATCAAGGTGTAAAAAGAGACTGCTAAGGTGAGTAAAGTGTCAGAGCAAGGTATCAGGTTAAGGAGAGAGGAAGTTCCACGAAGTAGAGATTTCCTCCCCAAAAATGGGTACTGTTATAACAATTCTTAGGTATTGATATTAACCAGTTTGTTAATATTTCAAATCTCCTAGTGAAACACATTTTAATGAATTAGGTATGTGCCTGATTCCCAGATTTCTATAGATTAATCAGCTTTTGTATACCCATTTCTCAATTTAAAACTTGATCTATAATGGGTAACAGCTATTTGTTTTAACATTCTTTCATTCATTCATGCACAAAACAAATATGGTAAAATTTTCTTATAAAAGCCAGGGACTATAGAATTTGAGGTTTCAGCAGTGCATTAAAAAACAAAAATAAAACAAAAACAAACAAACAAACAAACAAACAAAACCCTGACCTACTGAAGCTCACATTCCAATAAGAGGAAATAGTTAAATGAATAACTGAACATGAAATATATTATACTGTGAATGCTATGAAGAAAATTAAAGTAGATTAAGGGCTCAAGAATAAGTGGGAGTGAGGAGAGGTGCTAATCAAAGAGGATTGTAAGGAAAGGCAGAATGAAAATGATGCCATTTGAGTAGAGACCCAAATAAAACCAAAGAAAGAGCCATGCATATATTTGGAGGAAGAGGGTTCCAAGCTGTAGCAAGAGTGATTTTAAAGACACTGTGACAGAAGTAGACTTAGAATGCTTGACTAATAGTAAGGGTGCCAGTGTGGCTGGAGCAGAGTGGAAGTGTGATGAGAAGCAGGAAATAAGATGATACCTATGGCCAGATGCCCAACCAGATGGGGCCTTGCATGCAATCATATTGAAAATAAAAAACACTATTACAAAATGTATTCTGGCAATTATTTGCCAGAAATTTAAGTTAATGTTAGTAAGCTCTTTACCTCTTTAATAAAATGTATCTCTTTCCCAAATTACCATTTTTAAATGAAACATTTCACAAGCTTCCTCTGAGACCTGTCACATTGTTAATAAAGAAGTCTAATCTTTACAACCTGGCACATTCAGCTGGACTGATGTAGTATCTAACAATCTGGTATGATTTAGTCAACAGCAGTGCTCTCCAATAATATGTTACCCTTGGGACAGTCTGATATTTGAACGGTTCCAAATTTAGCTATATCTAGTGAATAATTTTAATGTGTTCAATGAGAGTGAGTTGGTTATCAAAACAAACGGTTTCAATTTTTAGGAACAATGTTATTTAGAAAAAGTGCGTTTGTATAAAGCATTTTAACTTAAAGGTTACTGGCGTCTCATCTAGTAGTTTAGATAATTGCTGATATATTGATATACAAGTAAGAAAGCCTATAAAAATAATTTTAAAATCTCTCTGATTAAAATAGATTTAATTAATTAATATTTTCTAGACTATATCCAGGAGTAATATTAAAAAAATCCTTTTTAGTGTTACATTATTCCAAAGAGTTCCATGACCTTAATCCTTGATTTTATCAAAAATATTTAATAGTTCTTTAATAGCATACATGTACAAAGTATCTCCAAAGAAAGCACACTTTAGACAATATTAATTACTTGCCACAATGGAATATGTTATCTGACTGAAAATCACATAGGCCTTTGTCTCTATTTAGCATGAATAAAAATATTTTTCAAGTTACTTCTCTAAACAGCTTCTAAATGGTTAACACAATATGTACAACATTGGTATTTCTATCTTATGCAACAATTTTTTTACGAAAATATCAAGTTGTTTAGAGTAATATCCGAAGTCAGACTATTTCACACTTTAAGAGAAGGCTAAGACATCTTGACTGATACTAAGGAAGTTTGTAACCAGGAAAAAATTAGGTTAAGAACCTAGTTACTTGATTTTGCCAGTTTTATAAAACTGTTGATCAAGAAAAGACTATGAAGCAACCAAAGCATTTATTTGGGGTCTTAGGTATTACAATATTCTGGAGACAAAAAATTGACCAAAATTGCAAGTGTGCTCCCAATTGCTGACAAGGAGTTCAGGATTATAGGGACAAAGTCACAAGGTTACATAACTTATTTTAAAAGATTTATGAATGGTGCTGGAGGAGTTTGAACTGGCTATACAATACACAATTGGATTTTTACCTAACTGATATTACCTTATCTCTAATTCAATCCAAAACAGAAGGATATACTCCAGGAGGTGTCATGGTTGCAACTGACAAGTTATAATCGACAAAAGTCCAAAGCTCATGGGCCCTGCTTTCTCAGTGTCCTTCCAACTCCATTTTGAATGGTACTTTAGAAATGCTAACTTCATGTTGAATCTTCTTTCACAAAAAATACCTATACCTCCTTAACACCAATCTTAAACCAAACTCTGATGGTTAGACTTCAGCACATGATTGGAGGAAAAGAATTTTCACCAAAGTTTTTTATTTCATATTTATCTTTTCCTTTTACCTTGAGGGCTTTTTTTTTTTTTTTAAACTTTGTAAGGCACTTTTAGAATACAATTAAGTTTACCAATTTATCTCACATTGCCATAATCTTCTGGTTAATTAGACAGCTTTGGTTTAAAGTAGATGCGTTTACTTCTTTGATAAAGCATGTAAAACTCTGCCACAAAGCCTCATCAGTATATAATAAAGATTCTAAAAGCTGGCTTTGATAACAGAGAGAAAGAATATGAGTATGCAGCAGGATATGACCATAGGTTTAAATAAAATAAATGAAAGAAAGAGTATGAAGAATGGTAGATGTTTTGACTGATTTAATTTTATAGCTTGACTTCTGCTGAATATTTTGAGAAATATCAATGACTAACTATCTAGTTAGCTAGTCAACCAAATATTTCTTTATGTACTTACATATTTTGGTGTTAAAAGGTATTTTTCAGGGATGCCTGGGTGGCTCAGTTGGTTAAGCAGCTGCCTTCGGCTCAGGTCATGATCCCAGCGTCCTGGGATCGAGTCCCACATCGGGCTCCTTGCTCCGCAGGGAGCCTGCTTCTCCCTCTGACTCTGCCTTCCACTCTGTCTGCCTGTGCTCGCTCTCACTCTCTCTCTCTTACAAATAAATAAATAAAATCTTTAAAAAAAAAAAAAAGGTATTTTTCAGTATGGTAAAGAATACTTTCAAAAGAGGAAGATTAGCGGGGCATTTGGGTGGCTCAGTGGGTTCCATCTCTGCCTTTGGCTCAGGTCATGATCTTCAGGTCCTGGAATCGAGCCCTACATCAGGCTCTCTGCTCAGTGTGGAGCCTGCTTCCCCGCCCCCCTGCCTGCCACTCTGCTTGCTTGTAATCTCTGTTGGTCAAATAAAAAAATAAAATCTTTAAAAAAAAAAAAAGAGGAAATTAGTAATGTTCTAATGCAATCCCTCACCTTGTATTTTTTCTCATTGTGAATCAGGATACTATAGTGTCTTTGGAGTAAACTGGAAGCGTTTGTGTGTGTGTGTGCGTATTATCAGTGGATAAAGCTAAAAAAACTATTTACCTTCCATAAAGATAATACTTAAATAAAATATCAATTTAGTATTCCTCAGACCTAGAAATCTTGTAAAATGTAGGTTTTTCTGTTCCTATTATAGTAAGTAATAAGGACTAAAGAACAGTGATTTGAAATAATAGCCCAAGAATTTCTGCTTTGGTCCAAAATAGAGTAACAGGGGTCATATTTACTCTCTTACCTGAGCTCTAACGATATCAGACATCAGACAGTAGAAGGCAGCAACCCCCAAAAATGAGAAAACAAATAAGTTAATCCTTATGGTGGTCACAGTTTTTTGCCTGAAGAAAGTTTGAATCTGCAGCACAAGAAATAGAAACCAAGGTAGAGCCAGATGGTCTCCCTGTGTTAAGGAGATTGTTCTGGAGGTCCAAGGAAGCCAAGTATGCTACAGTTTGCAGGTATGGTATTGGAGAAGAGAGAGCAGCATATAGAGACAACATCAGAGATAAACAGAAGGTCCTACTTGAGTATTCAGTTGAGGATTTATCAGCATATATGTGTGAGAAAACTCCTTAAAGTCTGGGGGAAGAGCCACATCACAAAACTGAAGAAAAGAATAGCTGTAGTTCACATAGGCCAGACTGGAAAATCTCATAATTGAAAGACATTAGTTAGACCACTAGGAGGGTATTGCCTCACCAGTGCAGAAAATTAATCTTAGACTAAAGGCTGCTCAGATTCTACTTAACTGAAAATAAAAACGAGACCAAAAAGGACCAAAATTTTCCCAAATAACTTAACTACCTCCCAGAACAAAGCCCAGGAATATTTTTAAAGCTACAAAAATATCCAGCACCCAACAAGGTAAATTTTACAAAATTGGGAACCCAGTCAAAAATTATCAAGTCTCTAAAAAAAGCAGAAAAATACCACCCATGATGAAAACAATTAGTTGAATAAAATTTTACCCATAAATGACATAATCAGTAGACAAAAAATTAAAACTTTATTAATTTTTAAGAAGGCAAGTTAAGGATACTAAAGATAGACATGGAAGATAACTAAACATCTAAATAGAACTTCTAGATATGAAAAATTATAGTATCTGAGATAAAAAGTACAATGGATAGAATAAGTAGATTAGACTCTGCAGAAAAAAAAGTTAGTGAGCTTTAAGACAGCAATTGATACCACCCAAAATGAAATACAGAGAGAAAAAACACATACAAAAATAAGCAGACCATCTGTAAACTGTTTAGCCAAATATATGTTAATTCAAGTGGCTTAAAAACAGTGATAGAGTGAATAACTTAAAAGCAGCCAAGGGAAAAATATGAATCAAAGGAAAAAAAATTAAGATGAAAACAAATCCTGGTGGAGCAATATCTTATAAAGTACTGAAAGGAAAAAGTAAATGAAACTGTCAAATTGTCAACCTAGAATTCACTGCCCAGAGAAAATCTTTCAAAAATGAAGGTTAAAGGTTTTTTCAGACGTGCAGAAGTTGAAAGGATTCGTCAAGAGCAGGCCTGCATGACAAGAAATGTTAAGAAAAATCCTCTAGCCAGAATAAAAATGATACCAGATGGAAATAAAGATCTACACAAAGGAATGAAAATCATGGGAATCATAATGATATTGGTATCTATAAAATGTATTTTCTTGTTAAATTTCTTTAAAACAATATCATTATGACTTAAAGCTTTTTGATAAAACACAGAAACTAATGTTTCTAGAAGTAGAAATAAGCTGGTCTTAAAACAGTCAAGAAAGAGTAGCTATCTCTCAAAATCTTTCTCAAGATCCCAACCTCTTTCATCAAACCACCTAAAATTAGAGAGTGGCAAAGTAGAAGGGATGGTATAAATTAAAATGTTATTTCTAGAATCTAAAAATCTCAAGATATAAAAATAGTAGAACATCTTCTCCAACATCTAATACCTCTTTTTCCACTATGGAAATTAAGAAAATTTTATACTACTTTGGCGTTCTCTTTTAACCACAGTTTATGCCAATCTTCTCCACTCTGGAGTCTTGAGACTTTCTGAAGAAATACTGTCCCCACATGTTTGTCTTACTCATTACCTAATATTATGGTTCCTACATTTTTAAGAAGTTGATCTACACTTGCAATGATCCCAAAATAGAGTCTAAGGCTGAAAACATAATTACATTTACTATGATGAATGCCAGAAGCACAACCAAATACCAAAATCCAGTTTATTCAAAACTCAATGGAAAATAGGTCATATTTAATTAATGTGTATGATTTTCCAAAATCAATTAAGACACAGGCAAGATGATGCATAACAATATGCATATTCTAAGCTGCCATTTCTCTGCCTCATTCCTAGGGACTCCAGCCAGTCCCAATTCCAGTTGTCTCTATGTATTAATATTAGAGTTATTTACAAAAACAATCCATTGAATGAAAGAAAACATTACGTTAATGGACTATTAGTACAAATATGGTTGTTGGATATAAATCATTATTTTGCCAGACCTTGGCCTAAAGCACCATCTCCTGACATTTTATTTATGTTTCATCATCCAATTGAGAAACAAAGACTCTATGAGAAATTTAATGGAATCATGTTAAAGCTGTTATCTAAGGCAGCAGTTCCCAAACTTGAAAATGCACACAAATCACCAGAGGATCCTGTTAAAGTACAGATTCAGATTCAGTGGATATGAGGTGGAACCTGAGGTTCTACATTTCCAACTAGCTCCCAAGTGCTATAGTTGTAGCCAGACCTGAGATGACACTTAAGAGTAGCATGAATCTGGAAGTAAAGTCCCTGAATTTGTTGTTGAGATCTTGAAAGTAGTTTGGTTGATGTAGGAAACCAAACTAGAGTTATCCAATTCTTCGTGGTATGAAATGTCTCAGTACAAAGAAACACACGCAAAGGCGTGTGCGCGCATGCGCGCGTACACACACACACACACACACACACACACACACACACATACACCTTAACTGCTTCAGTGTCTTAAGCTAAACAGCTATAGAGTAATGTGCTTAAGAGCACAGAGATTATTCATACAACTTTTTAAAAAATACTTTTTTATCATTTTAAGTTTACAGCAAAACTGAAAGAGAAATTTTAATATACCACCTGCCCCCACACATGCACAGCCTCCCGCATTACCAATATCCTCTACCAGAGTCATGTGTTTGTTACAATTTGTAAACCTACATCAACATTATATTCACCCCAAAGCCATAGTTTAGATTCACTCCTACTGTTGTACATTCTACGTTTGGATAAATGTACAATGATATATATCCACCACTATAGTAACATGCAGAACATACCACTGCCCTAAAAATCCTCTGTGCACCATCTATTCATCCCCTTCCAACCCAACCCCTGATAACCACTTATTTTTTTTTTTTTGGAATCACTTATCTTTTTAATGTCTCCATAATTTTGCTTTCTCCAGGATGCTATACAATTGGAATCTTATAATATTGTAGCCCTGTCAGATTAGCTTCTTCCACTTAGTAACATGCATTTATGACTTTTAACTTTTACTTCCACATCCTGAAAAATGCTGATTACATGATAAAATCAACTTTTATTAATTCACTATAGATTAGAAACATATAAAAAGGAGATTTCAGAGATGTTGTATGAATTGGCAAGAATCATTTCCCAGCAATCAACTGTACCTGTTAAATTTTAATAGTACTTAGTATTGTCTCTAACTGGCAGAATCTATATTCTTGGCAAAGATAAATAGCCCTGAACTTTATTGCTTTAATGTATGACAGATATTCCTTCAAATTTTAACTATCAAAAGTAATATGAAATAAATATATGATCCTCAAATTTAGAGAACTGATATACCATATGTGGCATTTTCTAAGATATTGTCTCTTATGTTAGTGCTCTCTGTTTGCATTGTAAATATATAGCCTAGAAACTCCATTCCTAGGGCAATTGTAAAGGATAGTAGTCAAAAGAGTCCAAAGAGCAACATCTCCAGTCTGACCATCTTACATAAAACAGATACTATATCTAGAAAACAATAAATTGACACATGTATAAAAATATACTCAGGATTTATTTTAATTATATATGGTAAGTGACAAACATAGAGACAACTGCCTTTGAAAGAAGAGTTTATATTTACAGTCCTCAAGAGAAAAGGGCATGTCACACAAGTCAGTGCTATAAAGGGAAATACCAGGGCCTGTCAAGAAGCAAAAGGAATAAAGGAGAAAGTACAGTCCAGAGCCTTTATTGTGGTTTCTGCAGGAAAGAATGGGTTAGGTGGGTAGGCATGTCTGAACAAGTTTAGAACTGGGTACATTGAATGCTTTCAGGAGAAGAGAGCAACAGGAGTGGTCTCAAGTTTTCCAATATCTTGCCCTGGAGTAATTTAGGGCATGGGAAATACTGGTTTAGTATGAGAGTTATATAAAGGAGGTGGTTGGTTATATGAACTACATATTTGTAAGTAATACTAACAGGCAAATTACTTACTATCTGTAGGAATTAGCTAACCATGGGAACCATAGTCTCTTAGGCTAGCCAGCAAGGACCCTAAGAAATCAAAGCATCATGAATTACAGGGGAAAAACAAACAAACAAACAAAAAAACTTGCCTAAGCTCAGCCAGCTTTCCTTGAATACCAATAAAACTTATTATGACCTCAGAAATTATCTTTAGCCACAGATGGATTTTGCAGCTGTCAATGCCAAAACAAACCTTCCCTGAATTAAGTTTTATTACTTTATATCCTTGGCAAATAATCATTTTCACTGATAAAATAAAATCAGAATCCCTACTTTATTCCCATGCCTTTTCCTCATGTCTCTAAGGAAAAACAGTAAATCACACTTTTCAGTCATGTGACTCTTAGAATAAACTTAATTTCAAAGACAGAAAAGAGAAAGAAAAAATCAAACTTTTTGTTCCATCCTAAGAAGAAAATGTTTTCATATAAAACAAGACTTTTTGAGCACATATATTTATAATTATCCTATTCTTTGTAGTACTTTGTATATAATATGATATTCAAGAATAAAAGAATAGGAATCAATTAATTAGGAGAAAATATTTATTTTAATTTACAACAAAACATGAGGGGGGGGAGGCTGAATGGATGTTATCAAAATGAATCAATTTTACTTTTTTTAAAGATTTTATTTATTTGACAGAGACAGAGAGAAAAAGCACAAGCAGGGGGAGCAGTAGGCAGAGGGGAGGGAAAAGCAGGTTCCCCACAGAACAGGGAGCCCGACATTGGGCTTGATCCCAGGACCCTGGGGATCATGACCTGAGTTGAAGGCAAATACTTAACTGACTGAACTACCCAGATGACTATGAATCAATTTTAATTACCTGGAATGAAATGGGCATTTTATGACAAAATCTTGTTTTACGTAAATGTTTATGCTTATAATTATATATGATGATCATGGTTATATTATCTGGAAATGTTGTTTTATTCATTTCACAAAACTTGCTTCTCAGTGTAATGTCATTTTAGTATCGTGGGAGGAGATACATTAGTAATTTTATTTGTCCAACATCATTACTCTACTTATCTTGCCATAGGGAAAAACAATAATATAATAGAGTATATGTCCACCATTAATTTTTATGACTTTAAAAACTACCTCCAGAGAAGACTACCAATAGGTAGTATTATGAAGATGAAAACTGTCTGGAAAAAATGAGGAAAAATGGACTATAACATCTAGTGGCCATGTTTATAAACTATTAAAACCACCCAAACACTAGTCATTATTAGCAGAATCAGATCTTAAAGATGAATGGAAGATCTACACATTTTCACTACTAAAAAAATAGGAGAAGAATCAATGAAACAAGATGGGATTGGGAGGGAGACAAACTATAAATGACTCTTAATCTCACAAAACAAAGTGAGGGTTGCTGGGGGGAGGAGGAGTCAGGAGAAGGGGGGTGGGGTTATGGACATTGGGGAGGGTATGTGCTTTGGTGAGTGCTGTGAAGTGTGTAAACCTGGCGATTCACAGACCTGTACCCCTGGGGATAAAAATATATGTTTATAAAAAATTTAAAAAAATTAGGGGCGCCTGGGGGGCTCAGTGGGTTAAAGCCTCTGCCTTCAGCTTAGGTCATGATCCCAGTGTCCTGGGATCGAGCCCCGCGTTGGGCTCTCTGCTCAGCCGGGAGCCTGCTTCCCTTCCTCTCTCTGCCTGCCTCTCTTGTCTACTTGCAATCTCTGTCTGTCAAATAAATAAATAAATAAATAAATAATTTAAAAAATTTAAATATATATATATGTAGAGAGGCCTGAGTGACTCAGTGTTTTAAGTGTCCAACTCCTGATTTCAGCTCAGGTCATTATCATGTTAGGCTCCCCACAGGGGAGTCTGCTTGACTTTGTCACCTCCTGCCCTTCCCCCTGCTTCCTCTGTCTCTTTCTTTCAAATAAATAAATCTTAAAAAAAAAAAAAAAAAAAAAAAAAAAAAAAACTATGTAAACTGGAGTACCTGGCTGGCTCAGTCAGTAGAGCCTGTGACTCTTCACCTTGCGGTTATGAGTTCAAGCCTCACTTTGGGTGTAGAGATTACTTATAAATAAAAATCTTTTTCAAATCTACATAATAGCATGACTGGTACATTTATTCAATAACAAATATATCAGTTAAGTTACATGTATTCAACGAAGTCTTTTTAAAACTTAATTAGTAGCAAATCTTACCAAATCCTCTTCTACATCATTTGAGGTATATTTTCCATAATTCCTCAGGACTACGGAAGACTAACCTCTAAGGATGAAGAAACTCCATTCTGTTTCCTCACAGATATTCTTTAAAAATTACACTACTTTCATCCATATTATTGTGAGAGTCTTGTAAGAAATTGTTCATAGTTCCCAAGCAGATTTTAAATTCATTATTAAAAATGCTGTGTTTCTGGTGTACATGTATCACACACTGGGATGCGTACTCTTCTTGCTGGAGGGTATGTATGCATATAAATGCATACATATGACTGTCTGGAGAAGGCAATATTTTATAGGAGTCTCAACAAACTGAAAAGTACAGTGAAAAGCACAATTAATTTTCTTGATCATTAACAAGTAAAACTTTGATATTTTTTCATAGCATTATCTTAAATTAATTCAATTCTATGTAACATGCTTTCATTGTAGCCTTCATGTTGCTCTTCCTCATGCTGACACTGACCTGATCCTTGAGTGGTCACTAATACCATTCTTCCAGGAATGAGACTTTATTCCATTTTCAACTCTTCACCAGTATACTCCTCATACTGAGACCTCAAGAGGTGGCCTGTATTATAAGACATGTTTTTAGACTTGCACGTCTGACAGTCCTTACCCTTACAGTTTCTTCCCCACTGGTGAAATAAAGGCAAGTTTATCCAAGAGTTGAATTAGTGTTACCTAAAAGGAAATTTCAATATTGAAATGAAAGTTTGTAATTTACATAGGTTACTGAATAAAGCATTTATTGGTTCCAAATTACTGTACCTGTTTACCCATGTAAACTGAAACATATCTACCTATTTATATGTATTTTCTCAGATGTATGTGTTAGCAAACAGTGTGAGATGATGAGTGGAGGGATCAATTCAGTGGCAACCTGTTGATCTTATTTTAGAATTCTTCCTAGAGATAAGAAAAAATCCATTATTAGGTGATCTTGGGTCTCAAAATTATACCATCATTCGCCACTGTTTTCTCAAGTTATTACGAATTCACTGTCCTTTCTTTTCACACATCTTAAAAATGTTTCACATAATATCCAAAATCATATTATAAATCTGGTAATGAGTCTCCAAGATCTGTCATTGTTGGCATGTTGTATATGTTAAGAATATTCTGATAGTGATTAATTCACCACATAGATATGTCAATAGTTCTCCATGACAAAATGAAATTGATTAGAAATTCCTTTTTTTTTTCCACTGTTACAATGGGAAACTTCAACTGTCTAAAACAAGACATTATATATTGTTAACACTTCCAACATCTTTTTAGAGGAACTTTATTAAAGACAAGGTAGTAGAAAGTAAAAAAGTTTTATGGTGTCCAGGACACCGTAGTGAAATACTGAAAAGCTTTTTTTTTTTTTTCCAGTTCAATATTAGAAGCAACAACAATGTATAAAATGTGACTCAGAATGAAATTATTAGGTAACCTAGATAAAAGCATTCTTGTACTATTTGGTAGATGGTTCTAGGCCACTTTACATAGTGCCACAAATAACCACACCAGCAGGCAAATATATCCTGGTTAGGACAAATCCAGATTACCAGAGGGAATAAGAGAGAGAGAGAGGGAAAGAGAGAGAGAGTTGGCCAGATCTTGCTAAAACAGATTTCCCATACAGAATAAATATGGAAAGGGCTGTTTCACTATAGATGATTCAGGCATGTAACCGTTTTTGAAATTTCAAGAATTTAAGACAGTACTATGGTTATCTGTACTGGTGCATTATAGGGGAATTTTAGAAACCTGTGAATTTTATTCTGGGACATCAAAATTTTTCCTAATGGGTGGCTGTGCTCTTAAGGTTCTTCTATATCAACATCATTCTATGTGAAGTCCATAGAGCACTGTCTGTCTACAAACTGGTCCTAATCTATAATGATTTAAATACAAAAATGAAGGTAAGCATTTGTAACAGGTGTCTACAAACTAAAGCCCATAGATCAGCTGCCTGTTTCAGTAAATAAAATGCTACTGGAATGCGGCTAGACTCACTCATTTACATGTTGCCTATGTTTACTCTGGAGCAACAATGGCAGAGGCAGAGTTAGTTGTGACAGAGACGGTAAGGCCCAAAAGCCTAAAATATTTATTATCCAGCCCTTTATAGAGTTTTTCAAATCACCATCCTACTCCATGTTTAGAAATATTAATAGCAAGTTGGCATGGTCTTGACATCAAAGCATACCATCATTTTTCTAGGGTTGTTTTTTTTTTTTTGTTATGTTTTTTGGGCTTTTTGTTTGTTTACAGATATACTGGTCCACAATAGGTTGTCAAAGGAAAAGAGAAAAAGGCTTTTAACACAGTTTAAGAAATGCTGTCCTGGATCAGATCCATATCATGTCAAGGTAAATCTGTTCATGAAAATCACTTTATTTGAACCCAATATATGGAATATCAATGGGCTGGCATTTAATGACATTCAAGGGAGAAGTCAAGATTGTTCTCTGACTAGACTTGGACTTTTCAATTCTTCTTCTGTCTTAAGAAGTTTGTTATCACTTGCTATTGTAAAAACTGGTATTTTTCACATCAAAATAATGCTGTTTTAGTGGATTTTCTAAGTTATATATTGGGTTTGATTAAGACTCTGGACCTTACAAGGTGTCATTACATTACAAATTTTACAGAAGCTACATATAAATGTTACTCATGAATTTAAACCTCCTAAACATGAATGAGATCACCAAAGATCAAATGGAAATTCCTTTAGCCTAACATCAGTTTAGTTTATTGCTTATTATTAATAATTTATCTACAAACCTGCTTATCTATAAAATAAAATCTGGATAAATTTTCAGCAGAAAGTTGATGATTTCCTCTAACTTTAAGGAGACATAATACTAGCAAATATTCGTAAGACAACATAAAACATTCTGCTTTATCACCTGACTGGCAAACTGTAGGGAATTTAGTTATCTTGATAATCTGGTACCAGAATCATGGCTTGGCAAATTAACAATACTTAAGGCTACCCAGAGGACAAAGATTTTCTAATTTGTAATTCCAAGATTGATAATGAGACTCAGCTCACCCACCATAGATTGTTGGGAGACTTGGAATTGACTTGGGGAGTGGTCTAGGCTCCTGATTTAGCTCTCAAATTCCTCTGAAGACATGCATGCAAATTCAAATCACTGACTACCTAATCAGTGGTCTATCCAAAAGATGATGAGTATCCCAGGTCCTTGCTGAGAACGAATCACTATTAACCTACTTGCAAATAATCAAGAATATTAATTTAGATGTAATTATGATTTGGGGAAATGTGACCTAATGACATTCTCCTACACATTACAAATTACCTTCTTTATTGGGTCAACTTCCTTTCCAGTGAAATAATATAAATAGTTCAATTAGAAGAAATTTAATTTAGAAAGTATTATCAGTTTTAAGTATCATTTTAAACAAGTCAGACAAGCTAAGGCCAAAATGATCTGCTCTGTGAAAGAAATAAAGATAGATCTTTAAGAAACAGGAAATCTTACTAATGAGAATTTAAAAATCTTTAAAATTCCACATAATTAATTGAATAAGCTACTATTAAGAATGATACTAGTTGAAACATGTAGCTATTTATAGTGATATTTAAATATAATCATAGCTCTACAAAGATGATTCTAACCAACCGACAATTATGTCACCATGAAGTAGATAATGGACCTTCCTACCAAACTTGAAAAAATACATTTCCAACAAATGGGGCAAATATTTCTGCCAGTAGTGCTATAGATGGAAAACAAAAGGATAGATCAGTTATAATTTTGAAGATCTATTTTTAAAAGTTTATGTAGAAGTAGAGCTATATCAAACTAATTTAAGTCACTTATATTTAGAAATGAAGCAATCTCAATGCACTACTGGCATTTGACATAAGATTTTTACAATTTGTCTTCTTACCAGAATTAAGGCACATGATCAAAATAACTAGAAATAAAAAAATCTAAAATGGTTGATTTCTGTGAATGGACTTGTGATTTCAGGAATACATATTTGTAAAACAAACACTCATAATTTAACTTTCAAAAACCTAAGAAGGTGGCAAAAATATGATTTAGTTTTGAGGATGTTGCCAATTTATAAACTTATGAGTTGAGACATTTAGACCTCTAGAGAATGCAAACTTTTAAAAAACATGTTAGCAACAACAAATACTACTTTTCTCTATCAGCAAATCACAAACATTTTCCATATCAAAGATTTCACTGAAATTTAAGAAAGGAGAGGAGCCTTTTTACAGATAAAATGAACACACATATATCCATGTACATATAGTTTTGCATTGAATTTTAGAGCATGCCTGGACCATATAAGAACTATAATTTAAGGACACCTCTTCCTCAATAGGTGACAATTTTTCTCTTAAAAATGACTTGCAAATGTAAAATGATTGACTGGGATGAACACTGGTACCTGAACAAGGCAAGATAAATTATTGCCCCCCTCCCAGAGTATTTCAAATTCATGATATAAGCCAGTGGTATGCAGCCTTACTACATAATACTACATTTCATCTATATTTTATAAATCACATTCTTTTTGATAGACATGTTTATTCAATACAAATTTTGTGATTATTTGTTAATTTATTAAGAGCCTACTATTTATTAGGTACTATTCTAGACTCTAGCAATAGAGAAGATTTTTAAAACAAGGAGAAGTAGGACTCATCCACAATGGGCAGAGCATTGTTGTCAGTGGGAATTACAGGTGTGAAGACCCTAGGTGTAAACAAATTAAATGCTCGTGGAACAGAAAGAAAGTCAGAGCTGTATGGCTGAAAATGGAATGATCAATGTGTGAAAGATACAGGCAAAAGTAAGTGAACAAGACAGGCCCAGTTTGCATAGGACCTTATCATCCAAGAAAAGAAAACTGAATTATAACAAGATATAATGAAAACAAAAACAACAACAAAAACCCTGTAAGATTTTAGAGCAGAGGAATGGATGTCATCTCTTTTATGATTTAAAATAGAACACCTCCTCTATGAATAATGAGCTGCAAATGAGAAGCAGAGGAAGTAAGAGCCTAAACTCTTAATCCAGATGAACAAAACTGCTGTTGTGGGTTAAGTGTGGTAGCAGTGGAAATGCAGAACTGGACAGATAAAGGATATAATTTGGAGATGGAATCAGGGTTACCAACTACCCTGATCTGCCCAAGACTGAGGAGTTTGCTGCGATGAAGGATGTTCAGTATTAAAACTAGGAGAGACATGGACAAAGCAACAGAAGTTGATCAATCCACAAAGCACGGAAGAGTCTTGCTAATGCATTATATGAGGAGATGAATGGTAAAGAGGAGTAAAAATGGATCCAGACACCATGGTATTAGTTTATACGACTGTTGCCACTACCTAAAGCAGTAAGGAATGAAGAAACAGGAATGGAGATTAAGGGGGATCAGATTTCAACAGGAGCCAAATTGAATTTAAGATTCTTATTAGACAACTAAATAAAGAAGTACATGAAGCATTTAGACTCATGACTATGAAACACAGTAAAGAAATCTGGGCTGCAGATGCAAATCATTGTCCTATGGATAAAACCACAGGATATGAGTATTCTAAGAATGATATTATCAAGATAACACTGAAAAATTAATTAAAGACTAAAATAACATAAATAATGGAGATTACAGATACAACTAGTCTGTTAGGAATTTTGCTCTGAAGAAAAAAAAACAATAAAAATTTAAAAGAGGGAAGAATCTAGAAAAAATATGGGGACGAGGGAGGGCTCTTATTAGTAAGAATTATATTAAGAGCATGTTATGATAATGGAATCCAGTAAGTAGAAAAAAACAATGAAACACAGAAAGGGAAGTTAACTATGGCATCAAAGTATTGGGCAGAAGTAGATTTCTGAGGAGAGGAAAGATTATGGATGAATTTGGGCAGTGGCAGAGTGAATTAATCATGGAATAGAACCAAACTAACTGAAAGTGCTGAATGTACATTGATGTTTGTAAATATAAATTTAAAATGGCACCCCCACCCATCATCATGGTTTTACATTTTCCTCCAGTAGCAGCTTTCTGAAATTTAGGTATGGGAATACATGAATTGGTTGGCATGGAAGTCACTGAATGATAGGATGAGTGACTAAAAATTTATACTGTTACCTAGATCACCTATATGTAGTCTATAATCACCAAGTATGATTACAGGAATCCTGGTAGAGGGAGAGAAGTAATCCAGATTATCCAATATTTTTTTTTAAATAAGGAGAATTAGTAGATATATGTAATGAGAAGGGATAGGAGATAGGGGGTGGAAATATTCTGGTGGAAATATTCAAAAAATATGTATTTGTATGTTTGTCTATTTGTAGAAGAGATAATGGCCTAGACTTGGCAGTAAGGAACACAAAGAGCTATCTTGTGCTACCTTTGCTCTCACTGATTTGAGGAACATGAGAAGAAAACAATCTCTACCAAATACAGTAGTATGCTCAGGAAAAGCTTGATTTCGAGTGAAACTAAGATAATGAGTTCCAGAAGACAAGAATGTGAAGTACTATGAAGGGCAAGAATTTATCCAATTAGAAATTATGCAAAGCCATAGGGAAATGAATAAATGTGAGCATGTACTTCAGAGGCTTGGATTTACGTGATAACCATAACAAGGATAATGATACGGTTATTTAAAAAGAGCCAGAAAAATAATTCTAGTTATAGCCTCAATCTTGAGACTGGTTCAATACTCAGTGGAAGCTGCTTTAGGACTTCCCTGGATGATGCCAGGTCCAAGAACAATCAGAACACTCCCACTCCCACCTCAGCCCTGGCTTGAATTGTGCCAATGTCCAAAACACAGAGATATATTGGACACGACTTCAATTTTGCTTTCTCAACCCTAGATTTAATTAAGGTGTCTTAATTTTTTATAATGTATTTTATTCCATACTATTTTTATTAATTTTCAGTTTTATTATATTTTAATTGATAACCAGTTTATTTACTACTTAGCTGAACTATCTAGAACTGGTTGAGATATTTTTGAGAATGTTTCCTGGCATTTAAGAATAAGATATTCTCACTGTGTCCTGGGTATTAATTTGAATATAATTCATATAATAGCATTATTAAGGTTATTTACTTTATCAGTATATGTTTTTTGTCCTCTTGATTTTCCATGCACTGAGTGAATTAAAGGCTCTTGCCAATAATGTTTCTGTCTCTATCTCCATGTATCCTCTATAGTGCTAAGACTTATAAATGCTCACATTATATTATTTACTACATAGATATTCATAGCCTAGATATTCACTGTGAATTAATCATTCTGCCTTGTGTTCCTTTTTGTTTCATTTACTTGTTTGATGAATTCATCTTTGACAAATATTAAGGTTTGCATCCCTATTTTTATTTTCATTTACTGAATAGACTTGTCCATACATTCAAGTATCAAGTCACTAAATTTTAACCAATACTTGTTAAATAGGTCATCAAAATGACAAGAAATAACAAGTGTTTGCAAAGATATAAAGAAAGGGGAATCCTTGTGCACTGTTGGTGGGACTGTAAATTGGTAAGGCCACTTTGAAAAACAGTAAGGAGGGAATCTGAAAAAAAAAAAATTAGAACTACTATACAATCCAGAAATCCCACTTCTGGATATATATCCAAAGGAAATGAAAATAGGATCTCCAAAATATATCTATACCCATATGCTCATTATGGAAATATTGACAGCATCATTCACAATAGCCAAAATATGGAAACAACATAAATATCTGTCAATACATAAAATGGATAAAGATGCAGTACTTGTACACAATAAAATATTTTATAGCCATAAAAAAGAAAGAAATTCTTCCATTTGTGACAACATGGACAGAATTTGTGGGCATTGTGCTAAGTGAAATATATTAAAAAGAGAAAGATAGATACTGCAAGATGTTACCTATATATGGAATCTTAAAATGCTGGATTCATAAAAACAGAGTAGAATGGCGGGTACCAAGGGCTAGGGGGTGCGGGTAATGGGGAAATACTGTCAAAGGTTACAAACTTCCAGTTATGAGATAAATTAAATTCTGGGAATCTAATGTACAACACAATAATTATAGTTAACGATACTGTATTATATACCTATTGTTACTTAGAGAGTAGATCTTGAATTTCTCACCACAAAAAAGATGTGGTAATTATGTAACATGATGGAGCAGTTAGTTAATGTTGTGTTGATCATCATTTTACAATATACAAATGTATCAAATCAACATTTTATACACTGTAAACTTACACAATGTTAAAGATTGATTATATCTCAATAAAGCTAGAAAAAACTAAATTACTCTATATATTTCCTCTTGCCATACTATACTTTGTGGGAGGAAGTCACTATGTATAATCCATAAAGAGTTTTCATTTATGTTCCATCTTTTTAAGGGTGGAATTTGGAATTCTTCTGCATAGAAGATCTATATTTTCTCATTTACTCGGGTATTTATTTATAGCACTACTGACTCACAGATATTTAGTATGTGGGTTTTAAAAATGATACAATCTTATTTTCTCTTTTTGTTCATATTTTCCACCATCGGTCACCAAGAGCTATTTCTATTGGCTTGTGTAACACTTTGACATATGGCAATAATGTTTGTGTGTGGTGTGTGTGTGTGTGTGTGTGTGTGTGTGTAGTACACTGTTTCTTTCTGGCATTCAATCATCTGTTTCCTGCCCCAATACTAGAATAATTCATTTCTATCAAGATCAGTGGTTTTATTAAAAGTAATAACAAAAATAAAGTAGGGTAATTAGGTGTGCTCAATGCAGCCAGGATGTTGCTTCTAGTTCTCACAGTTAACAGAGCAAAGAAACACATGTGTGTATATAACTGATGTATATATACATCTTTATAGATATCTCTATGTAATCACCTGTACTATATTATGCTAAACATGAGTTCACACTGATGTCACCAATTCAAAACCATTATCACATGGTCCATTTTAGATTTCTCTCTTTGCTTATCTATAAACTCCCACCCAGATGTGAGAATCCTGTATGCCACCATCCAATTTTTAATTATTTCATTCCTATATACATTTATGGCAATATCAGAATTGTTAACTCTTAACTCTGTGAGAAGAAACTTTATGAGCTAGAGTACAGTGCTTTATGTACAGTACCCTTTGACTTTTTTATTATAGACTCAACTCCTTTCCAAAGCTGTGGAGGTCAGCAGCTTATTCCCCAACACTTTAGTTAGGTTTTTCATACATTTGTGATACAATTAAATTATTTTGTCACCCATAGCATTCCATCCTGGGACTTTTCAACTCCTGAAAAAGGTTTTAAAATTTTTCAAACAGTAAGTTTTACTCTTTGTGTTATAAATTTCTATGATTTGGTCAAATTCATTATATCCTATATTCACCATTATAGTATCATACAAAATAGTTTCACCAACCTAAAAATTCTATATGTTACCAATTCAACCACTCTCACCAAACCACTGACAACAACTAATCTTTTTACTGTTCTTATAGTTTATACTGTCCTTATAGCCTTTTCCAGAATGTCATATTAATAATATTATATAATATGTAGCTTTTCTAAACTGACTTGACTTAGTACAATTTAAGACTTAGTAAAATCATGGCTTGATAACTTATTTCTTTTTATCACTGCTATGGTTTGAATTTAATGTTCCCCAAAATTTATATGTTAAAATATTAACCCTTAAAGTCCCGCTATTAAGTGGTGAGGCTTTGGAAGATGACTATGTGATGAGGGTTGAGTTCTCATGAAAAGAATTAGTGCCCTTATAATAAAGATCCAAGAAAGTTCATCTGTCCCTTCTACCATCTGAGGTTACAGTGAGAAGATGGCTTCAGTGAAGAAGTAGGCTCTCACCAGAAAATTAATCTTTTGGCCCCATGTTCTTGGGACTTCTGGGTTCCACAGCTGTGAGAAATTTCTCTTGTTTATAGGCTACCCAGTCTATGGTATTTTGTTATAGCACTTCAATAGTATTGAGACAGAGAACTGATACTGGGAAGGGAGGCTGCTACTGTAATAAATACCTAAAAATGTGGAATTAGCTTTGAGACTGGGTAATTAGTAAAGACTAGAAGGGTGAGTGCTGGAAAAAGCCTACATTATTGTGAATGAACCAGTAAAGGAAATTCTGGTAATCACCTAGAAAGAAAAGAGAATTACAGAGAAAGCATCAATTTTATTAGAGAATACCTAAGTGGTCATGAACAGAATATTGGTAGAAATATGGACAATAAAGGCGATAATGATGAGATAGATGGAAATGAGAAACATACTACCGGACAATGAAGTAAAGGCCAACCTTGTTATAAAATGGCAAAGAGCTTGGCTGAATTGTGCCATGCCTTAATGTTTTGTAAAAAATAAGGCTTGCTAACAATAAAATTAGAAGTTTGGCTAAGGAAGTATCTATGCAAAGTGTTGAAGGAACTGCCTGGCTTCTCTTGAATGCATGTTAAAAGCAAGAAGAGAGAATAACTTAAAGATAAAATTATTAATAAAAAAAGCAAATTTAAAAATATGTTTTATTTTCAGTCTATCATAAGATAATTTATTCTAAAGATAATTTATTCTGGACAGAATATAAAGCCATGTGGCAAAATTTGAAAAATTATATTAGTATGAATTAGCCAACACAACAGAAACCAGGAGCTAGTCATCAAGACAACAGGGAGATGAGTCAGCTGTCTAACCAGAAGCCGGATAACAGAAGAATGACCCTGAAGGAAGTTCAGAAATCGTAAAGAACGATTAAAGGAGGAGCCACAGGTGCCTACTAGACCTCAGTATACCTTGCCTGGCCCTCTCATATCTACATTCTGGCACTGAGATCCACAGTAGCCCTAAGTGTAGCTCCTGCAGTAATAGGTGTAGTACCAGCAGAAGTGATCCCATTTAAGATGGCACAATCATTTGGCAGCATCTGCATGATGACATCTGTTAGAGCCAAGAGTGTACAAACCATGAGGGCATGGCTACCTTGACCTAGATTTCAAAGGATGCCCCCGGAGACCACAGGACCCAGGAAGAAAACTGCTATGGCTGCAGGGTCTCCTCCAAGGCAATGGCCATTGGAGCCGCCCACCACCATCCCAGCCTGGGAGTGCTATAAGAACAAGATTCAAATTCACGATAGCTGCAGTATAAACTGGGCCCAGGAAAACTATGGAGGTGAGGCTTCCCAAAGCTGTGAAGGGCCATATGGAGACTTGGGGGTTCAACTCCAAGTGTATAGGAAGAAAAGACCATTGCCCTAGTAGCTATGGAAGATGGGGCACTGAGCCAGAGGATTGTTCTCAAGTCTTGGGATTTAAGGTGCTTGCCCCATTGGGTTTTAGACTTACCTTGGACTTGTTACTATTTTTTTTTTTCTTTCCTGTTTCTTCCTTTTGGAATCGGCGTATCTATCTTATTCTTACCCCAAAACTGTGTTTTGAAAGCATATGACTTGTTTGATTTCAAAGGTTCACAAGTGGAGAATAACTTGTCTCAGAAAGAATTTTACCTGAGTCTCACCAATACCTGATATAGATAAAATTTAGATAAAACTTTCAACTTTAGACTTTTTATTTTTTTAAAGATTTTATTTATTTATTTGACAGAGAGAGATGACAAGCAGGCAGAGAGGAAGGCAGAGAGAGGAGGAAGCAGGCTCCCCGCTGAGCAGAGAGCCCGATGCGGGGCTCGATCCCAGGACCCTGAAATCATGACCTGAGCCAACGGCAGCGGCTTAACCCACTGAGCCACCCAGGCGCACCCCACTTTAGACTTTTTTTTTTTTTTTTTAAAAGATTTTATTTATTTATTTGACAGAGAGAGCACAAGTAGGCAGAGCTTCAGGCAAAGGGAGAGTTACAAGCAGGCTCTCTGCTGAGCCACTTTAGACTTTTAAATAGACTCTGGAATAACTTAAGACTTCCAAGCCTGTTGGGATGAACTTAATGTATTTCACATGTGAGAAAGCACATAAATTTTGGGTGTCAGGAGGAAACACTATGGTCTGTATGATCATATCTCCCCCAAAATTCATATCCTGAAATCCTAACCTCAAAGTTATGGTATTAGGAAGTGGAGTCTTTGGAAGCTGATTGGGTCATGAGCATGGAGCTCTCAATGGTTCCCTTACAGAAGAGATCCCCAAAGAGTTCCTCTGCCATCTTTGCCGTGTAAGGTTACAGTAAAAAGGTAACAACTATAAATAAGAAACCCAGTCTTTACCAAACACTGAATCTTCTGGCACCATGATCTTGGACTTCCCAGCCTCCAGAACTATGAGATATGAAAGTTTGTTGTTTATAAGCCACCTGTTTATGGTATTTTAACAACCCAAATTGATAAGGATAACAATCATGTCTTATGCGAACAAAGACAATTTAAGGTCTTTTTTTTTTTTCTTCCAAGTGTATACCTTTATCCCTCTTTCCCTTCTTTTTGCACTAGCTAGGACTTCCAATACAATGTCACCTAGGAGTGGTGAGGGAGGACATACGTATCTTGTTTCCAATCCTAGGGGAAGGCATCCAGTTTCTCAACATCAAGTATGATGCTAGCTAAAGGCTTTTTGTAGATGTTCTTCATAAAATTAAAAAGAATTACTTTCTATTCCTATTTTATTAAGAGTTTCAAAAATAAATTTTGAATTGTGTCAATGTTTTGTCTGTTTCAATTGATATGCTCATGAGTTTGTCTTTAGACTTTCTGTGTGATAGGTTATACTAACTGATTTTTCAATGCTAAACCAACCTAGAATAGCTGGACTACACCCTACTTGGTCAAGGTACATAATCATTTTCATAAATTTTGCATTAGATTTGTTAATTCTTATTAAAATATTTGCATATGTGTTCTTAAGAAAAATTGATACTCTTTCTTGTAATAGCTTTTTTTCTGATTTTATTATTATGACAATGCTAGTTTCATGAGATGAGTTAGGAAATATTCTGTTTCTATTTTCTGAAAAACATTTTGGAGAACTGGTATCATTTCTTCTTAAATCTGTGACAGAATTCACTATTAAAATCATCTGGTCCTTAGAATTTCTTTTTTTGGAAGGTTATTAATTACTGATTCAAATCCTTTAATTCATATTGGGTTATTTCTTCTTGTGTGAGTTTCATAGTGTGTGTCTTCTAAGCAATATTTCCATTTCATCTAAGTTATCAAATTTGTGCCTATTAAAATGTCTGTAATCTTGTTATCCTCTTAGTGTCCATGAAATCAGTGATAACTCCTCTTGTACTTATGAAATTAATAATTCATGCCTTCTCCACTTTTCATGGTAAACCTGGCTAAGGTTTTGTCAAATTTAATGATTTTTTTAAAGGTTTTATTTATTTCTTTGAAAAACGGAGAAAGTATGTGAGAGAGAGAGCAACCTCAACCAGGGGGAAGAGGCAGAGGGAGAAACAGACTCCCCATTGAGCAGGGAGCCTGATGCTGGGCTCAAATCCCAGGACTCTGGGACCATGACCTGAGACAAAGGCAGACACTTAACCAACTGAGCCAACCAGGTGCCCCTAATCCTTTCAATAAACTTTTGGTTTCTGTTTTTCTGGTTTTGATTTATAAATTTATTTGTTTTTTAAATTTTTAATTTTTTATTTTTTATAAAAATATATTTTTATCCCCAGGGGTACAGGTCTGTGAATCACCAGGTTTACACACTTCACAGCACTCACCAAAGCACATACCCTCCCCAATGTCAATAATCCCACCCCCTTCTCCCAAACCCCCTCCCCCCCAGAAACCTTCAGTTTGTTTTGTGAGATTAAGAGTCACTTAGGGTTTGTCTCCCTCCCAATCCCATCTTGTTTCATTGATTCTTCTCATACCCACATAAGCCCCCATGTTGCATCACGACTTCCTCATATCAGGGAGATCATATGATAGTTGTCTTTCTCTGCTTGACTTATTTCGCTAAGCATGATACGCTCTAGTTCCATCCACGTTGTCGAAAATGGCAAGATTTCATTTCTTTTGATGGCTGCATAGTATTCCATTGTGTATATATATACCACTTCTTCTTGATCCATTCATCTGTTGATGGACATCTAGGTTCTTTCCATAGTTTGGCTATTGTGGACATTGCTGCTATAAACATTCGGGTGTACGTGCCCCTTTGGATCACTACGTTTGTATCTTTAGGGTAAATACCCAATAGTGCAATTGCTGGGTCATAGGGCAGTTCTATTTTCAACATTTTGAGGAACCTCCAGGCTGTTTTCCAGAGTGGCTGCACCAGCTTGCATTCCCACCAACAGTGTAGGAGGGTTCCCCTTTCTCCGCATCCGTGCCAGCATCTGTCATTTCCTGACTTGTTGATTTTAGCCATTCTGACTGGTGTGAGGTGATATCGCATTGTGGTTTTGATTTGTATTTCCCTGATGCCGAGTGATATGGAGCACTTTTTCATGTGTCTGTTGGCCATCTGGATGTCTTCTTTGCAGAAATGTCTGTTCATGTCCTCTGCCCATTTCTTGATTGGATTCTTTGTTCTTTGGGTGTTGAGTTTGCTAAGTTCTTTATAGATTCTGGACACTAGTCCTTTATCTGATATGTCGCTTGCAAATATCTTCTCCCATTCTGTCAGTTGTCTTTTGATTTTGTTAACTGTTTCCTTTGCTGTGAAAAAGCTTTTGATCTTGATGAAATCCCAATAGTTCATTTTTGCCCTTGCTTCCCTTGCATTTGTCGTTGTTCCTAGGAAGATGTTGCTGTGGTTGAGGTCGAAGAGGTTGCTGCCTGTGTTCTCCTCAAGGATTTTGATGGATTCCTTTCGCACATTGAGGTCCTTCATCCATTTTGAGTCTATTTTTGTGTGTGGTGTAAGGAAATGGTCCAATTTTATTTTTCTGCAAGTGGCTGTCCAATTTTCCCAGCACCATTTATTGAAGAGGCTGTCTTTTTTCCATTGGACATTCTTTCCTGCTTTGTCGAAGATTAGTTGACTGTAGAGTTGAGGGTCTATTTCTGGGCTCTCTATTCTGCTCCATTGATCTATGTGTCTCTTTTTGTGCCAGTACCATACTCTCTTGATGATGACAGCTTTGTAATATAGCTTGAAGTCCGGAATTGTGATACCACCAACATTGGCTTTCTTTTTCAATATCCCTTTGGCTATTCGAGGTTTTTTCTGGTTCCATATAAATTTTAGAATTATTTGTTCCATTTCTTTGAAAAAGATGGATGGTACTTTGATAGGAATTGCATTAAATGTGTAGATTGCTTTAGGTAGCATAGACATTTTCACAATATTTATCCTTCCAATCAAGGAGCATGGAATATTTTTCCATTTCTTTGTGTCTTCCTCAATTTCTTTCATGAGTACTTTATAGTTTTCTGAGTATAGATTCTGTGCCTCTTTGGTTAGGTTTATTCCTAGGTATCTTATGGTTTTGGGTGCAATTGTAAATGGGATTGACTACTTAATTTCTCTTTCTTCTGTCTTGCTGTTGGTGTAGAGAAATGCAACTGATTTCTGTGCATTGATTTTATATCCTGACACTTTACTGAATTCCTGTATAAGTTCTAGCAGTTTTGGAGTGGAGTCTTTTGGGTTTTCCACATATAGTATCATATCATCTGCGAAGAGTGATAATTTGACTTCTTCTTTGCCGATTTGGATGCCTTTAAAAACAAAACCCATCTATATGTTGCCTCCAAGAAACTCATTTTAAGCCCGAAGACACCTCCAGATTTAAAGTGAGGGGGTGGAAAAGAATTTACCATGCTAATGGACATCAGAAGAAAGCAGGAGTGGCAATCCTTATATCAGATCAATTAGATTTTAAGCCAAAGACTATAATAAGAGATGAGGAAGGACACTATATCATACTCAAAGGGTCTGTCCAACAAGATTTAACAGTTTTAAATATCTATGCCCCTAACGTGGGAGCAGCCAACTATATAAACCAATTAATAACAAAATCAAAGAAACACATCAACAATAATACAATAATAGTAGGGGACTTTAACACTCCCCTCACTGAAATGGACAGATCATCCAAGCAAAAGATCAGCAAGGAAATAAAGGCCTTAAACGACACACTGGACCAGATGGACATCACAGATATATTCAGAACATTTCATCCCAAAGCAACAGAATACACATTCTTCTCTAGTGCACATGGAACATTCTCCAGAATAGATCACATCCTCGGTCCTAAATCAGGACTCAACCGGTATCAAAAGATTGGGATCATTTCCTGCATATTTTCAGACCACAATGCTCTAAAGCTGGAACTCAACCACAAAAGGAAGTTTGAAAAGAACCCAAATACATGGAGACTAAACAGCATCCTTCTAAAGAATGAATGGGTCAACCGTGAAATTAAAGAAGAATTGAAAAAAATCATGGAAACAAATGATAATGAAAATACAACGGTTCAAAATCTGTGGGACACAACAAAGGCAGTCCTGAGAGGAAAATATATAGCAGTACAAGCCTTTCTCAAGAAACAAGAAAGGTCTCAGGTACACAACCTAACCCTACACGTAAAGGAGCTGGAGCAAGAACAAGAAAGAAACCCTAAGCCCAGCAGGAGAAAAGAAATCATAAAGATCAGAGCAGAAATCAATGAAATAGAAACCAAAAAAACAATAGAACAAATCAACGAAAGTAGGAGCTGGTTCTTTGAAAGAATTAATAAAATTGATAAACCCCTGGCCTGACTTATCAAAAAGAAAAGAGAAAGGACCCAAATAAATAAAATCATGAATGAAAGAGGAGAGATCACAACTAACACCAAAGAAATACAAACTATTATAAGAACATACTATGAGCAACTCTACGTCAATAAATTTGACAATCTGGAAGAAATGGATGCATTCCTAGAAACATATAAACTACCACAACTGAACCAGGAAGAAATAGAAAGCCTGAACAGACCCATAACCAATAAGGAGATTGAAACAGTCATTAAAAATCTCCAAACAAACAAAAGCCCAGGGCCAGATGGCTTCCCGGGGGAATTCTACCAAACATTTAAAGAAGAACTAATTCCTATTCTCCTGAAACTGTTCCAAAAAAATAGAAATGGAAGGAAAACTTCCAAACTCATTTTATGAGGCCAGCATCACCTTGATCCCAAAACCAGACAAGGATCCCACCAAAAAAGAGAGCTATAGACCAATATCCTTGATGAACACAGATGCGAAAATACTCAACAAAATACTAGCCAATAGGATTCAACAGTACATTAAAAAGATTATTCACCACGACCAAGTGGGATTTATTCCAGGGCTGCAAGGTTGGTTCAAAATCCGCAAATCAGTCAATGTGATACAACACATCAATAAAAGAAAGAACAAGAACCATATGATACTCTCAATAGATGCTGAAAAAGCATTTGACAAAGTACAGCATCCTTTCCTGATCAAAACTCTTCAAAGTGTAGGGATAGAGGGCACATACCTCAATATCATCAAAGCCATCTATGAAAAACCCACCGCAAATATCATTCTCAATGGAGAAAAACTGAAAGCTTTTCCGCTAAGGTCAGGAACACGGCAGGGATGTCCATTATCACCACTGCTATTCAACATAGTACTAGAGGTCTTAGCCTCAGCAATCAGACAACAAAAGGAAATTAAAGGCATCCAAATTGATTTATAAATTTCTATTCTAATTTTTATCATTTATTTTCTTGTGCTTGATTTCTGATTACTTTTTTGTCTAGTTTTCTAAGTTAGAAGTTTATATTATTGGTCTAACATCTTTCTTTTCTTCTAATATGTAAATTTAATGCTACAGTACCTCTCAAAGCACAGCTTTCCCTGCATTCTACAACTTTTGATAAGTTGTATTTTCATTTAGTTCATTTTTTAAAATCCTTCAGAATTGTTCATTGATCTATTATTTAGAAGCCTGTTTTTAAATTTCCAAGTATGTGGGATTTTTTTTCATCTATATATTATTTATCTCTAACTTTATTCCATTGTGGTCTAAGAATATACTTAAATAATTTATATTAGTTTAAATTTGTTAGTGTGTACTTTGTGGTACTTTGTACTCTCGTGTAGATATGGTCTATCTTGGTGAATATTCCATGCAACCTTGAGAACAATGTATTTTGCTACTGTTGAATAAAGAAATCTATAAATTACAATTAGATCAAGTTAATTAATAGCACAATTCAGAGTAACTATAGCCTTATTGATTTTCTGCCCATTGATCTATCAATTACTGGGAGGAAGAGTGTTGAAGTCTCCAACTCTAAAAATGATCCATGCATTCTTTCTTTCAGTTCCATCAGTTTTTGCTTCATATATTTGATGCTCTGATATTAAATACATACATATACCAATCTGATATGTGTCTTTGGAATGTTGATCACTTCATCATTATGTATTGTCCCATGTATATCTGAGAATTTTCCTTCTTCTTAAGTCTGTTTCATCTAAAACACAGGTACTCCACCTTTCTTTCAATTAGTGTTAGCATGGTTCAACTATCTTTATCTCTTTACTTTTAACATATACAGTTCTTAAGGTGCATGGCTGGCTCAGTTGGTAGAGCAAACTCTTCATCTTAGGGTCATGAGTTCAAGCCCCATATTTGGTGTGGAATCTACCTAAAATTTAAAAACAAATTTTTAAAATACATATACAATTCTTCCTATTCAGATATTCAAACTGGGATTCTTGTAAACAATACAGAGTTGGGTCTTATTTATTCACTCTGAAAACCTCTTTATTTTAACTGGTGCATTTATATAAGTCATTTTCAAACTGTTAAAATATTTACATTAATATCAACCATACTTGAAACTGTTTTCTATTTATTTCCAGAGGCTTCTTTTTCTGCCATCTCTGGTTTTAACTGAACATTTTACATCATTCCATTTTATCTTATCATGTAAATTATACTTCCTTTAAAATTGAGGGGTTTAATAAATTTTGCAATATGCATTTTTAATTAATGTAATTCCACTTTCAAATAATATTATTCCCTTGATGTGTAGTGTTAGTACCTTATAATAAATTATTGCCAATACTTCCTTCTTGTCCCTTTGAATATTACTGTCATTCACTTTACATATCCGTATGCTATAATCATTCAACCCACTCTTAGCATTATTACTTAATGTAAAAGTTACCCTTGAGATTAAGATAAAAAATATTTTACCCATTTATTTTTTCTCTGATGTTCTTCATTTGTACAGATTCAAGATTCTGATCTATATCATTTTCCAACTGTCTAAAGAACCCCTAATATTTCTTGTAAGGGAGGCCTGCTGGTGATGAATTCCCTCAATTTTTGTTTATCTAAAAAAGTATTTATTTCTTCATTTATAAATGGTAATTTTATTTGACATAGAATTCAACTTTATGTATGGATTTTTCCAATATTTTAAGTAGTTCTACACTCTCTTTTGTTTGCATGTATTCTCATTATTATGGCTGCTGTAAATTATTATTCTGATCTAGGTAAAATGTATTATTTTAACTCTAGCTTCTTTCAAGATTTTTCCTTTGTATTTGATTTTCCGCAGGTGGGGTATCATATGTTTAGGCAAAGGGCTTAAACACACACACACATAAATATACATGATCTCTTTACATAATCTGTGGTTTTATGTCTGTCATTAATTTTAGTAAGTTCTCAGTTTTTACTCCTTTAATCATGTCATCTGTCTTCTCTTTCACCTTCTTTGATGTATTAGTATTGCTTATATTATATTTCTTAAAAGTTTTCCCACTATTCTTAAATATCCTCCTCAGTTTTGTTCTATTTTTTTGTTTTTGTTTTGTTTTGTTTTGTTTTCATTTCAACTAGGGAAATTTCTTTTACTTATCTGCAAGCTCACTGATTCTTTCCTCACCATATCCAGTAGATGTATAAGCTTATCAAAGGCCTTCCTCATTTGTTTCAGTGTTTTTGATACAGCATTTCTTTTTTTTTTTAATTTTTTATTTTTTATAAACATATATTTTTATCCCCAGGGGTACAGGTCTGTGAATCACCAGGTTTACACACTTCACAGCACTCACCAAAGCACATACCCTCCCCAATGTCCATAATCCCACCCCCTTCTCCCAAACCCCCTCCCACCAGCAACCCTCAGTTTGTTTTGTGAGATTAAGAGTCACTTATGGTTTGTCTCCCTCCCAGTCCCATCTTGTTTCATTGATTCTTCTCCTACCCACTTAAGCCCCCATGTTGCATCACCACTTCCTCATATCAGGGAGATCATATGATAGTTGTCTTTCTCTGCTTGACTTATTTCACTAAGCATGATACGCTCTAGTTCCATCCATGTTGTCGCAAATGGCTATGCAGCCATCAAAAGAAATGAAATCTTTTCAGCCCTTAGAATTTCCATCTCTCTGCTATACTACCCATCTGTTTTAATGGTATCTAATTTTTCCATTGAAGTCCTTAATATAGTAATCATAATTATTTTTAATTCCCCATCTATTCTTTCTAGTATCTGTTTCATATTTGAATCTGGTTATGATGCTTGTTTTGTGTCTTAATACTACAGCATTATTTTTTTACGCTTTTGACAATCCTTGCACATTTTTATTGAAAGCTGGACTTGATGTATCAGAAACTGAGGTTAATAAGGTCAGTGTGAGGATTTATATTAGCCTGGTTAGGAGTTGTTCTCTGTTTAATGTTTGTTATAGTTATAGGTACCAGGGGCTAATGTCCTTGTTTTTTTCTCCCATGGTGATTTTGGTTTCCTTAAGTACTCCTACTAAGAGATAATATATATCTTGAAGCTTTTTCAGCCATAGCCCATTATTATTTTACTGGATTTCTGTTGGTGTGACAGTTAGATGTGGGTAGTAGGAATATTATGTTCTCATTTTTTTTTAATTTATTTGAAAGAGAAAGAAAGAGACAGACAGACAGAAAGAGCACAAGCAAGGACAGAGACCAAGGGAGAAGCAGGCTCCCTGCCAAGCAAGGCCCCTGACATGGTACTCAATCCCTGGGCCAGATCATGACTTGAGCCAAAGGCAGATGCCCAACCAACTGAGCCACCCATGTGCCTGGAATATTATATTCCTATTAAAACAACCTTAATTCATGGAGTACTGGGTGTGATGCATAAACAATGAATCTTGGAACATTGAAAAAAAATAAAATTAAATTTTTAAAAAATAAATAAATAAAACAGCCTTAACTAGTGGCCCTGTGTCTCTGTCCATGAAGTACTTACTCACTTTAGGTAAGACAGGAAGGACAGAGGGATTGCAATGAGAAGAATATCCTTTGCCCAAGGCTCTACAACTAGATACTGATGAAGTTTTTCCTCCTGGATTGTAGGCCTCTATTGTCTAAAAGGTCCTGAATTTATTTCAGATTATCTTGTCAGGATGGGTTTTCCCATCTGGTTTCCCCACCTTTTTACAAGTCAGAACCAAAGCTGAAAGTCTAATCCTATATTTTTAATTTGACCTTCGAAGCCAAAATGCTTGGATTCAAGTCTTGACTCCTATGTCAGAATTATAATTTCCTTTCTTATCATCTATCTTGTCTGTAAATCCATTCAATCTTTTCTTCTAACCAGATTGCTTAATGATTTATCTTTCACAGAATCTGAAATATTTGCCAAACCTTCTAAGTAGGTGATCTGATTTTCCTAGCTTATCATTGTCATACCAAATGACGAAACTTACAGAATGCTGGTACATTCTTTTTTTAGGCATCTTTTCAGCTCTACATTTATCCAGAGAACAAAAATCTAAGGACCTATAGATGAGAGCTGACTTTTACATGAGATACCTTGGATTTAGCAGTGATTATAAAGAAATAATTGTTTTAAAAATGTATGTTTATATTCGGGTTCTCTAGAGAATCAGAACCAATAGGAATGTGGTGTGGGGAGAGAGAGAGCTAATTGGGACTCACAGGATTTGGAGGCTGACAAGTCCAAAATCTGGGCAGGCAGGCTGAACACCCAGGAGAGCCAATGTTCCAGTTTGAGTTTGAAGGCTGTCTGCTATAGGACCAGGAAGAGTCAATGTTGAAAATGAAGTCTGAAGGCAGTATACCTGAGAATTTGCTCTTGCTTAGGAGAAACCAGTCTTTTTGTTCTATTCAGGCTCTGAACTGATAAGGTAAGACCCACCCACACTGAGAAAGGCAGACTGCTTTTCTCAAAATTCAGAAACTTCAATTTTAATCTTGTCTAAAACAGCTTCACAAAAACATTCAGAATAACATTTATCCAAATATCTGGATACCTTACCACCCAGCCAAGCTGACATATAAAATTAATCATCAGAGTATTTAAATAGGTACCTTAACATGGGTATACTATATTATCTAGAATATTTTTATAAATAGATATTAGTATTCTCTATTTTATAGATGAATAAGAGTCATATAGAATAAATGACAACTTAATGGCCAAATAGTACATGTTAGAACAAGAATTCAAATTCAGGTCTGACTTCAAAATCCATGCATATTGGGGCGCCTGGGTGGCTCAGTGGGTTAAGCCTCTGCCTTTGGCTCAGGTCATGGTCCCAGGGTCCTGGGATCGAGCCCCATATCGGGCTCTCTGCTGAGCAGGGAGCCTGCTTCCCCACCCCCTCTCTGCCTGCCTCTCCGCCTACTTGTGATCTCTGTTAAATAAATTTAAAAAAAAAATTAAAAAAAAAATCCATGCATATCCTGTGTCCCATAATTACCCGAATGTCATTTGCCTCTTATTTTGACATGTTTCATACTTCATATAATTCTATTACCCATACCCATACCATGTTGCTGCTAAGTGCTAGTATTATACAATCAAGAATTTGTGTCGTCTTTTTCTCAGATTCCTTGGTCAGAGCTTCTAAACCACTGGAATTTTCTCAGTAATAAGAGTCTATTTGTTATTTATGGTGGCCCATTCTTAGTTTAAGCTAATGAATTGACTCATGTTAAGCCCCTTAGACAGTTTCAGGATGAGTGCTAGCCATGCCAGAAAGACCAACCATGAGATTAGAATGTTGAGACTTTGAGGTAGGTGACACCAGCATGAGCTCCAAGGAGGAGAGGAAAACCTGGACACGAAATTTGATCACACAGCTAATGATTCGATCAATTATGCCGATATAATAAAATTCTGATAAAAACTCTATGCCGAGGCTCAAGTGAGCTTCCTAGTTGGTGAATACATCAATGTGCTAGGAGGGGGATGTATCCTGATTCCACAGAGAGAACACAGAAGCTCTATATTAAGGACCCTCCCTCATCTTGTCCTAGTAGTCATTTCTTTTGGCTGGTCCTCACTGCAATCTTTTGTAATAAAACTATAATCATAAGTATAGTGCTTCCCTGAGTTCTGTAAGTAAAACCAGTGAATTATAAAATCTGAGAGGGTGGTGAAACATAAAATTTGGAGTCAGTTGGTTTAAAGTGTAGGTGATCTGGGAACCCTACAACTTGCAGCTGCTGTCTAAGGTGAGGACAATCTGTGTACTTAATTTGTAAAGTCTACAGCAACTCTAGGGAGTCAGTGTCACAACTAGATTGTGGTATTATAGCTAGTCTACACAAATAAACTTGCTGCATCTTGAAGTGTTACTACTGTAGAGAAGGGAGGGAAAATACAGAGTGATTCTATCTTTTTCACTAATTATTGTCATTGTTTCATAGCAAGGAAATCAGACTTATTCCTAGACAAGGTCTTAAAGTCTTAGAGTCCTCCTCCAAGCATAAGTGACATTACCCCTTGGTTCAAATTAGAAGTTGTTCATACAAATTAATTTCACTTGCCTCTATACAAGCCAGGCAATATAAGTCACTCTAAGACTGAACCACACTAGTAAGTTATGTGTTGAACCTTATCTCAAGTAAAGCACAATAAAACCCAAGAATAGAGCAAGAGAGAGAAAGAGAAAGAGAGTGAGTGTGTGTGTACACACACTGAAAATCACTGGTCAAAAACACTGTTTCTCAAACTAATTTTCCCAGTGGTACAACTAGGATCTAACGATCTATGGAGTAGGAAAGATGAAGAAGCCAGCTAAGGGTCTAAATTTTATTTTGTGTTATCACGTCAATAATAATGCAAATAATACTTCATCAATTACAAAATTTTGTAAAATTGTTGAGCATTGCATAATAAAGTACACACAGGTACAGCTTAAACAAATAAGTAGTTTTCTAAGTCCTAATAGTCAAAAGCTAAATCTAAGGATATTAAGAGGATATCTGTCAGAAGGACAATCTATCTATAGAGTGGTATTAGAGAAGGAGACACAACATAAGCAGTCTTCCTCATACTAAAGATGTATTATAGTTCTAGATACTCATACATAAAATGTTCATAATTCTGAAAGTGGTAGTTACTACTGGCATTTAAGATAACAACATACATAGATATATATTCAGCACATTTACAGCTATGAGTGATGGCAAGCATATCCAGATGAAAGTCTGTTATTGCTGAATCATCAATAATACACATAAATTTTTATTTTACAGTAACAATTCATAATTAAGAGGCATTTTTCATTAAATAAGACTACTTCTCAAGTTCCTGCCTCTCAAACTCCTTCCATTTTTTAAAAAGAGATCATTACTCAACTCTAAAATACAGGTCCACAGTATTAAGAGAAATGAAAAATCAAGAGCCACACAAATGAAGTGAAAAGAGAAACTATCTTCTTTGTGAACATATTATGCTCCATTTGTTTTGCTAGGCACTTTCCCCTCTGCTATCACCTTCATCCATCAAAACAACCTTCAAATATAGATATCATGATCTTCCTTTAAACTGAACAATGAGAGTTTCAAATGATAGGCAATTTGGCAAATGTTAGATAACTAGTAAGAAATAAAGCAGGATTAAAACGATAGAAAGAATGCAAGCAAGCAAGCAGGATCTTAACCTAACATTTTTTCTCTATACAAATTTGGGCTTTCCCCTAGAGTATGTTTATATAGAATAAATGAATCATTGTTCCAAACTATCTAAAATAGTATAAATTCTTTGTTTTTTTCTTTGATTGAAAGTATTGATTTATAAAGAAGAAATGAGAAGAAAATAGAATATCTTCATGAAATTTTGAGCACCTAAAAGAAAATATATCCATAAATAAATCTAACCAAGGCACATTACCGTGAAATACCCAGCACCAAAATAAGAACTAACATGAGATATCTCAAAGCGCATCCTGAAAAAAAGAAAATGAAATACCCAATTCTATCTTTTAAGAGCATTTCTTTTAAAAGTGTCTTTTTCCCCCTTCATTCCTTTATCTATCATCAGTTACTTTTATTGCCTTATTTTCTCACTCTAGCCTAGACCACAAACTTAATGATGCTAATTCTTATAATTTAAGCTTGGGGATGCCAAGCATGGCTCAGTCAGTTAAGCGACCAACTCCTGGTTTTAGCTCAGGTTGTGATCTCAGGGTCAGGAGATTAAGCCACACGTTGGCCTCTAATCTTAGCACAGGATCTGCCTGGGACTGTCTCTCCCTCTACCTCTGCTCCTCCCTCCTGTACATGTGCTCTCTCTCTCTCTCACAAAAATAAATAAATCTTTTTAAAAATTTTATGCTTATAGCGAAAGAATATTCACTTCAAATCTCTGTTTTCCAGACCCACATTTTCTGTACTAATAAGATTGTCAATGTCTAGAAGATGACACTTTGATATATCAGTATTCACTAGTTGGGACTTATTTTAACCAATATTCCATTCCAAACAGTATAGTTGGGAGAATAAATAAAGTAGTTATACTTCTTTTAGTATCTCACATTTTCCCAAAGACGTTCTCTTCATGGAGACAGATTTTTTTCAACTCATTATATTAATTCTACCAATTACATGAAAGCTTTTGTCACTAACTAGCTATGCTTTTTGCATTTTTAAATACTTAATAACACTTGATGAATGTTTAACAGATAATGAGTAATTCTCCAGGGAGCAATATATTATTTCATGTCATTGTTCAGTCTTTTGTGTCAGAGAACAAAAAGTAATAAAAGAACTTGAAAGGAAAATAAATTCACAAAATAAAGGATTTTTTAGAGCTAACTTTATGTTTGTCAAGTGACATGTCTCTAAGACATTTGCCTAAGAAGACAATACCTTTAGGACAAAGGGTCAAAAATGTGTTTTAAATTAACATGAATAATGAATTCTAGAGAGTCTCTTTTTTAAAATGCTTATTAAAGTAAGCAATTAGTCTTCATTTCATGAACTTTAATTTTTTAAAGTGTTCTAGAAGCTAAAAAATACTTGACATGTGTTTGACTGTTCAGAATAAGCCATGCTGACTTGGTAACAGAGAGCATTTACTTAAGACTATGATGATTTCCTTAACTGAAGAATGATTTCTTCAGGTATGTTTCAGAAAATTAAAAACAAAACTGTTTTCACTTTTCTGTTTTTGAAATTTCTCTAAAATAAAGAACAATAAAAGGAAAGAGAGAAAGGAAGAGCATGGATGTCATAAGATTTCATGATAAGAGGTGCCCATGGGTAACTATCATCCAAGGGATGATAAAACATTAAAAACAAGGAGATCAAGAGTTAAAAGACTTATGACCACCACTGGTTTAGTATTCCTCCATAACTATCTGAAAATGGTTTATCCTGTTTTCCACATGATTTCTTAAATGAAGCCATCTGAAATCTTATCATAGGACTTTTAAAATTGCTGTGATATAGAACATAGAGGGACTAGTACATGTATAGTTATTTAAGAAGAAATATAACCTAAAAGAATAAAGAAAAGAGAGTAGCAGATAAGAAAAAAGTAGAGAAAGGTAGTACAAAAAGAAAGAAGAATGGGAACACAAAAAAATAAAAGCAAAGTGAATGACTTTTTACAGTGGATAATTTGGACAAGTTAGATAATTAGATTAACTCTCCATTCTCTTCTCATTCTTCTAATTCTATTCAAAGCAAGATATTCTTGTCACTTTACCTTCTCTGTCTTCCCCTGTACCTACAACAAACACTATAGCTATAGCTGTCAACAGATACAATATTAATACTTTTTGTACCATGACTTCACTGCCTTGGATTTTTGGCAGATATTAAAAATCAAATCATTCAACACCATTTTGACGCCTGAGAATAAACTTTACACAAAGTTTACCGCATGCTAAAGTCTGGAGAATCAAATATTACATACCCAAACAACCTAACAGATATAGTTTGATAACTGACAAAACTTCCAACCAACAAATACACCCACATGAGATTCTGAAAGGCAGAAGTAAACCCCTTGAAGTTGAAACTCCCATTTCAGGTGACAAGTATAGAAATGGACATGTTTTTCCCCATGGCAGCTGAAGCAGAAAGCCCAGTCAGTATCTGATTATTAGTGTTATGTCAAGAGGTAAATGTAGGTCATGAATCATACTGGTGAGTTTTGTTTTGAAGCAATTTTGTTTCGAACACAAAAGTTGTCTATGGATTCCTCATGTCCAGGTCATAATAGAGACAGATTTCAAGAACTCAGGTACTGAAGGATAAAAATCTGGTACAATGTTTTGCAGAGATAAAAATATTAATCCAGATATCATTTGAAGTATATATGGTAGGAGAACATAAAAATCAGTGGTATAGTGATTGGGAAAATAGTAGGGAGGGGGAACTATATTATGGCATTTTTCCTTTTGTTATTTCTGTCTTTTTTTTACTGTTTTTAGCAAAATTCTAGGTCAGAAATACAGAGGCAGACACAAGGTCTTTTAGCTAGCCTAAACGAATAACTTACTCCCGTAAGAAAACAGGTAATTTGTACAATTCCTGCCAAGTGGTATCTGATTATAGCTACAAATAAATCATTGATGATTTTTTTATCTTCATTTTTCTTTTTTTAAAGATTTTATTTATTTATTTACAGAGATCACAAGTAGGTAGAGAGGCAGGCAGAGAGAGGTGGAGAAGCAGGCTCCCCACTGAGCAGAAAGCCCAATGCGGGGCTCCATCCCAGGATCCTCGAATCATGGCCTGAGCTGAAGGCAGAGGCTTTAACCCACTGAGCCACCCAGGTGACCCTATCTTCATTTTCAATTTATTTATTATGTTTTTACATTTTTGCACTATAATGAGCCATATCTGAGCTGGGCAGAGAGGATAGTGTAGCACACAGAAATAACTTTAACAATGGGCTGGATAAAGTAATTGAACTGAATTATGAGGTTGGATGTCACCATAAGTCACTCCTAACTTAGTCCTCACAAGAATAAAAAAAAAAAAAAAAAAAAAAGAGTTATGAGGTTGATATAAGAACAGAATTTGGAGTTTCCCTTGGGGAGTAAGAAATATGTTGAATATAAGAAAATATTGTAACTGCCTTTTTCTGCCATAACCATTCTTTTCTGGCTGCTCAGTAATGGGACTCGGATCATTAGCAGGGTATATGACCACTGTGAGCAAATGTTTTCCCAACTGATTTGCAGCTACTTTGGCCAAGGATATAGAAGGAAAAGAATTATATCCAACATGTTGGAAATATCCTTAGAGTTAGGCACTGCCCTTCTCTGCCCCTTCTCTCTTCATGATGGCTGCAGTAAGATGCCATGCCTCTGTGACATCAGCAAAAATTATGTAGTAAGAACCTCTGAAAATTAGCTTCTCCATAAAAGCGTGGGGGGGGGGACTTGCAAAAATTGCAAGAAATTTTTATTTTTCCAGAACTCAGGAAACTAGCTGAAGGTTCACAGCAAACTGGAAAGAATTTATGCAAAAACAATGGCAGAATATCAGTAAGAAAGTGACTTCCGTGGCATTTTGATTCACTGTAAATGCATGCCCTCTTCTTAACTCAGTGCTGGTACTGAATAGAACATCACAGATTCCTTTTTTTTTTTTTTTTTTTTTTTTTTTTTTTTTTTTAATTTTTTATTTTTTATAAACATATATTTTTTATATACATATATTTTTATCCCCAGGTCTGTGAATCACCAGGTTTATACACTTCACAGCACTCACCAAATCACATACCCTCCCCAATGTCCATAATCCCACCCCCTTCTCCCCATTACTGAAGAAAGAATTGGTGTAATTCACAAAGACACTCTACATGTCTCATAGTTTATTGGCAAAGCTGCTCAAAAGAATTATTTTTTGTTGTTGTTTTTTCTAAAGATCTTTTATTTATTTGACAGAGAGAGACAGCAAAAGAGGGGAACACAAGCAAGGGGAGTATGAGAGGGAGAAGCAGGCTTCCCACTGAGCAGGGAGCCTGATGCGAGGTTCGATCCCAGTACTTTGGGATCCTGACCTGAGCTGAAGGCAGACGCTTAACCAACTGAGCCACATAGATGCCCCCAAAAGCTTGTTTTTATGAAATCTGATCAGAGCTTTCCCAGTACTAAAAGCTGCTCCTAAACTAACATTTGAGGAAAATATTTACTGGCAACTGTTTTAATGGCATGACTGCCTGAGGTAATGGATAGTAGCTGGGAGAAACAGTAGTCTATGCCAAAAGCTTAACAGCAAAAGCTAAGGGCCACGATGTTTACAAGAACTCTGAAAAACTCTCAACATATTCATGGGATTCTACAAAGCTCTGCAAATGCAGAGATGTACACATGTCCAGGAAAGATCTAAGAAGGCCCTAAGATTTCACTTCTAGGTGCTAGAAGCTCTGTGTAAGTAGCATGTGAAGTTTAAGCAAAGTTTTAAGCTACCTAGATGAATGTTAAGTAAAAGCCCCAAATATATACAGAGTCCTTGGAAAAGGTTGGGAGATTTATTGATTCCAGGCATTTAAGGAAACCTCTGTTTTATCATTTGCTGACTAGTTAATTGAGTACAGAATTCAGCGGCCACACATGACAAAAAAATTTAAACTATACAGAATTCATTCAGAAAACTCATAAACAAACTACAACACCTGTAATAAACAGCAGCAACAAAAAACCTTGGGAGACAGTAGAAACTGATTTCCAGAGTTACCTCATTCTAGCATTTAAAATGTAGTTTCCAACAATGACAGCAATCATGAGGCATCCAAATTGTGGCCCATACACAGGGAAAAAATATCAGTAGAACTTTTCCTGAGAAAACAGACACTAGACTTAGTAGACAAAGACTTTTAATCAACTATTTTAAATATGCTCTAAAGCTTTGAAGAAAATAAGTTGAAGGAAATAAATATGAGAAAATATCTCATCATACAGAGAATATAAATAGAGGGACACCTATGTGTCTCAGTTGTTAGGTATCTGCCTTCAGTTCAGGTCATGGTCCCAGGGTCCCGGAATCAAGTCACACATCAAGCTCCCTACTCAGCAGGAAGCCTGCTTCTCCCTCTTCCACTCCCCCTCCTTGTGTTCCCTCTCTTGCTGTGTCTCTCTCTGTCAAATAAATAAATAAAATATTTTTTAAGAAGAGAGAGAATATAAGTAGAAATAATAAAAAAGAAACAAAATATAAATTTTGGTATTAAAATTACAATTGCTGGAATTAAAAAAAAAAGTTGTTACAGGAAATTAATTAGAGATTAGAGTAGGAAGAAGAATCAGTGAACCAAAAGAGATTACCAAGTATGAGGAAAAGAAAGTAACAAAGAAATAAGAGAAATATATGAAATTTCAGAGACCTCTGGGATCCCATAAAACATACCAAGTTATGCCTAATGAGAATCTCAGAAGAAGAGAATAAATAGAAAGGGACAGAAAGAATATCTTAAGAAATAATAGTAAAAAAAAAAAAATCCCTTAATTGATGAACTCCTTTAATCTACACATTCAGGAAGCTCAAGGAACTACATGTGAGCTAAACACAAAGACACATCACAGTCAAACTACTAAAGGCCACACACAAAGAATCTTCAAAGCAGCAAGAGAAAAGTGATTCATCTTGAACAGGGATCTTCAATAAGATTAACAAATAATTTATCATCAAGACTATAAAAGCTTAAGGCAGTAGGATGACATATTCAAAGTCCTAAAATTAAAAAAGAAAATTAATGTGTGTGTGTGTGTGTGTGTGTGTCTGTGTGTGTCTGTGTGTGTGCGTTGTAGAGAGGAAAGTGGAATCTCTCATGTCAAAGAGAGGCATGTGTCAAGCCATGACACAAGTAGTCAAGGTACTGCAGCTATGAGATATCACCAGGATCAGCACCAGCTAACACCCTAGAATGGATAACAATCAGAATCAGAGGAGGTCTGCAGGAGCCCAAAACCAATTAACTCCCATTAAAAAGGGGAAGATTTTGGCAGCAAAGTGTCACTCTTCAGACATGACCTCTCTATGTCTAACCACTTAAAAAAAATCCAACTGCCACGATAAGCTCCGCCCAATTGATCTCTGAATAGAACCAAGATCCTTCACTGCTTGCACATCAGAAGCAGTGAGTGCTGAGAGCTGACCCAGACAAGACTGAGGCCTTAACTCAATTGTATGCCCACAGACTGACTTCCCATTTGGTTCCTTAACTTCCTACACCCTCTGTTATCTTGTTTGTTGTGTGGTTTGTCTTATGTCCTGCTATGTACTGTTCCTTTAAGAAGCCAAGTTTAATCACATGGTGAAATGTCACTGAGTTTTGAATCCTGAACCTGCTTTAAAATTGTGGCTAATTTTGCTTTATGACTGAATAAAGCTGCCATTCGGAAAAAGAGTCAGTAGTAAACTCACCCTACAAAAATATGCAAGTGAGATCTTCAAGCCAAAAGAAGACACTAAATAGCAACTCAAAGTCACATGAAGAAATACAAAGTGATCTAGGAAAGATGTTAGGATTCAAAGCTAACAGCCAAGAAAGAATTCTCCGGATGTCTTTGGTACAAAAAGGTGGTTTTATTAAAGCACAACAATAGGACTCATGGGCAGAAAGAGCTGCACCGGGGTCTTGAGGAGTGGTCCATTATATGTTTTCAATTGGGAGGAGGCTAGGCATAGGGTAAGTCTCTAAGGAATTCGCAAGCAAGGTTTCCAGGATGTTGAGGGAGCTAACTATTGTTGGGAAAGCATTATTTATTACTATCTCATAAAACCTGAGTCATGAGACCCTCTGGAGGTGTATCAGTGGGTCATATGCTTGGGGGATGGTTGTCCACATGTATCTTGGAGAATAAAGATAAAGGAAGTTTCCAAAAGAATTTTTATATGTGAAGCAGACTTACAGGATCCCAGAGGTTGGGCAAAGATTGCCTTTTGCCCTTAACAAACTAGTAACATTGACGCAGTTGAGTCCCTAAGAGAATGTCACTCTGCCTGTTTTAAGGACATGTCAATGGGCTGAAGATAGTAAGGAAATCTAATATTTCTTCTGCCCTTGTTTTGCATATCACAAAGCACCAATAAAGGCAGCTGCATGAGTTAAGTATAAAAGACAGCGTAAGTATATTTTCCATTTGCGGGTTTTTTTTTTTTTCTATCTAATTTAGAAGAAAACTGTATAAAGCAGTAATATAAATCTATGTTTAAAAGGAAAATGTATAGACATAATTTGTGATCATAACAACATACAGGGAGTTAGAGGAGGTGAAACAGGTTTTGTACACTATTAAAGTTAAGTTGGTATTAATCGAAAGATGTCATGGCTGCATGACATGAGAGGATAATGCAAAGATGATGTGCCGCTTCCAGTCGGTGAACGGGAAAAGAATTAGGCACAAACAAGTCAGCTGTAAGACTGGGAGCAGGGGACAACAGTCGAAAAGACTGCTGTCACGAACAACTCCACAGTCTCACTTTTATTGGATAAAAACAACAGCCAACAGAAGAACCGATGAAGGTCAAACATTAGTCACATGTCTTGTGGACAAGCAAGAAGGAGGATGAAGTTTATAGTTAAACAAGCACATTCAAAGGAGTCACCTACCGAACAACGGGAGCTCCTGGGAAGAGAAAGGATCAATAACGGAAAAGGGAAGCTGGCAGTATTTCGTTCCACACTGAGCTGACCCAGCGTTCCCAGGTTCTTGGCTTCCTGGAAGCACCCAGCGTTCTGCATCCCCAGCTGCCCAGCTTCACAGTCGTATATCGTCCTTCTCCCCAAAGACCTGTTGCCCGTATATGTTTTCTTAAGGCCATATCTAAAGGTGCTCGGTAACTAGTAAAATCCCCCAGGGGTTATAGTTTAATTAACAAATTGTTCCGAGGGGCAGTAGCAACGATAGAGCAATACAATAGAGCAATTTGTGTCAAAAACGCAATATGTATCCATATATAGCAACCTCTATTTCTTGCTTTGGAGTTCTTGACATAAGAAACTTTTTTTTTTTTTTTTTTTTTTTTTTATAAACATATATTTTTATGTAAATCCACTTTTATTTTCAGTTTTCTGTTTCTCATTGTAAAAGTTAACATTAAAGGTCCCCATCAATTTTCCCATAGAAGTCAGTTATCTGGTTAGTATTCCAGGTATTAAATGTGTTAACAAAATATGTCCAAAGCATATTATCAGAACCAACTCCTAAGCCAACTCACAGCATTTCCCAGAGTAAGCCCACCCCTTTCTTTTTTTCTTTCATTGGAGGCCAAACTTCTTCATTCTCCATATCCCTCAAGATTAAATGAAAAGCAGAGATTTATTTTCCCTAATTTTATTTCCCTTTGAAGCCCCTCACAAAAACAATGACAGATTTGTGTTTTCTTGTTTAGGAAAACAGTGTTTAGAAAATGGACCTAAGAATGAAAACACATTTGTGCCCACTTCAAACTGAGTGATAGAAAGTCACTACTCTAGGTTTCCACTGCAGTACATGGGAGGTTTACACACATGATGATATCATTTTTTTCCACATTCCCATGCATTTGAAGAGTAGAATCAGTCATCAAAGTTTAATAAATTCCTTAAAAAAGAAATAGTTCTGTCCATAGACATTACGAGTACTTCTTTCCTATAAAGAAGGGAAAAGTATGGGGCGCCTGAGTGGCTCAGTGGGTTAAAGCCTCTGCCTTCAGCTCAGGTCATGATCCCAGGGTCCTGGGATCGAGCCCTGCATTGGGCTCTCTGCTCAGCAGGGAGCCTGCTTCCTCCTTCTCTCTCTCTCTCTGCCTGCCTCTCAGCCTACTTGTAATCTCTGCCTGTCAAATAAACAAATAAAATCTTAAAAAAAAAGGGGGGGGGAGTACAATTACTTGCCCTTTTTTTCTTCAAGATTGTTTCCTTTGTTGATACTTAATTGATTAATGGTATTATTTCTGTCAAGATCATCATGAAAAAAGAGGCATTTAAGTTGGAAGGGGAGAGGAATGTGCTAATGCTGCAAAATGCATTTTCTTCTGGGAGGAAGAGTTTGTAGGACAACTCTCAATTATTTGGTAAAATAACCCTTCAACATTTCCAACTCATTTGGGTTCATCTCTTTTGGAATAGGTGAGCATTTACAATTATTTAAGTCAGGTTTCATTTATATTAAGAATTTTAGAAGAGACTTGATAGTTTCTCTTATCAAAAGATACTAACTAGGTTAAATATACTTCAACTTCTTTTGGGTTCTTAGAAATGTATAACTCTTGGGTTTATGCTTCTTTACAGGCTTAATTCAAGAGCAGTTAAGGGCACTGTGCCTAATTTAAACCAAGTGAAATTCATATTATAAAATAATACATAATTTAGCAGGCAAAGATAAATCAAACTTTCTTAAAACCATGAAAAAGTTTGAAATTGTATCCAATCTTAATACACCCACATGGCATATCTGAGAACGCCTACACTTAATGAACTTTGCCAACTTGACTTTAGAAGAAAGAAGATTGAACAACTTACTTTTTAGAATAACTAGGGATGGAAAACTGCAATTTTCATCTGCAAAAAATCAAATAATTTAAATATAAGAATTAGTAAGTGATTTATTTTAAAGAACCTATTTGGACAGTTGTGATACTTTCCCAATTTATTTATTTTTAAAATGGTGATCAAGCATTTATGCCATTTACAGTACTTCTTGAAACCTTAAAAAAAAGTCTATAACTACTACAGACCTCTTGCAAAAAGGTGCTTGGCATTTCATTAAAATCATAACATAAACAGACTGAAAAAAATGTATATCTTTTAAAAATAAAGTGTAAAGTTTCTTTTTAAGTCTGATGCATCATTTATTATGTCCTCTCAAAATAAAAGATAAAACAGAAAACATAAAAACAAAAAACCATAATCAATCATTTAAAGACTAGCTTTAAAAAATGTCTTTGCCTCTTGAGTATAACATAAATTGTATGTATTTTGCTCTTTACCACCTAATATAAAAATCATCAGGGACATTATATGTAATACATCTAAAGCCAATCAGTAATGTAGATTATTTTAGAGAATAAAGATTATTTACTGTTTCCAAAGTTATCATTCTACAGCACAAACTTAAATTAGAACATTAATTTTACATGCATACACATACATACACACACACACACACACACACAGACACATTGAGTTATCCTACAGAGCTTTAAAATAACACTAGTGACCATTTTTGAACCAATACTACATATTTATGAAGATTATTTAACATTCTTAAAGTAAATTTGCAAATGAGGTATGACTGCCTTTTTACAGATGACAGTATTAACACTCAAAACAGAGTATACTAGTTCCATTTCACAGCTTTTATTTTATTTTTTTAAAGATTTTTTGTATTGATTTATTTGACAGACAAAGATCACAAGTAGGTAGAGAGGCAGGCAGAGACAGAGAGAGGGGGAAGCAGGCTCCCTGCTGAGCAGAGAGCCCGACACGGGGCTTGATCCCAGGACCCTGAAATCATGACCTGAGCTGAAGGCAGAGGCTTAACCAACTGAGCCACCCAGGTGCCTCCATTACACAGCTTTTAATTAATAGATTCCAGTTTCAAACTTAGGTTTGTATGATTTCAAAGTCTATATGCTAGACACACCGCAATGCCATCACCCATTATATATGATGCAATTCATTAGAGACTGAAAAATTTATACTTCACTGTGACCAATACAAGTGCAAAGTAGATCTATAAAATTTATTATATACCTGGGATGGACAAGTAGATAAAAAATGATTATATATACAAGTATATAGCATATATATATATATATATATATATATGTGTGTATATACACATATAGTATTTATATACACATATATATAAAAGATGTTTATATATGTGATCCTTATATACAATCAATAGCACATATCTACATGTCACATATATATGCATTATATGTTACTGATTTATATATTGATGCATATAGTGTGTATACACATACATAATATGAAAGATGTTTATATAGGAGTTTGTTTATATATGTGATCTTTATATATGATCAATAACACACACCAAATGTGTATGGATATTGCTAAATGACCATGGCATTCTTTCTAGAAAGTCATGAATCAGCTTCAAAACTCTCAACACAGTTCTTTGAGAGATATCATCAATCAGACATTTCTTTCAGTGTTTATTGTCAAATCATTCATTTTCTGTTTATATTATTTGCACATACCTACCTTTCTGCCTGTCCCTGTACCCTCATCTCTAATCACTCTCTCTTTTAGCACTTATACACCAGCTAAGATGGCCTTATTTCTAACCTCTGAATTCAAAATTACATCAACTTGGTTCCATCTCTGGGCTTTACCAGTTGTTCTTCTCTTTACTTGGATATTCTTTCTTCAGATCTTGGCTATCTCCTTCAGTTACAGTTCAAATATCAACCCCTCAGAGAAGTCTTCTCTAAGAAAACTGGCTATAGGAGCTATTCCCTGTATCTTAGTAATGTTCTAGCACATTGACCTGTTGTTTTTGTAGGTCTTACTGCAATGCGAGACTATTTTAGTAATTTATTACTTTTCTATGACATTTACCACTAGAATATAAACTTACTAAGGATAAGCCCTTGACTTCTCTTATGCATTTACACATTCTGAATGTCTGTAATAATTCTTAGAACACCTGAAACAAATATTTGATAAATTAACAAATTACTAGAAAACATGTACTTATTATATAGGTTGAAACATGTATTCTTGGAATTTCTAGACAGTATGTATATTAGTTTTGCTCTCCTATTATTTAATTTAATGAGCTAGTAAATAGATGATAAGCATAAATTGCTTTCAGTCTGGTATCTTGGAAAACAAAGTATATTTTAATTTTTTGAAATTCCTTGAGATGAGGAACTTACCAAACCAGTGCAGTTTTCTTTGCTATAGTTAATGGAACAATTTGAGGAGTTTTGATGACTTTAAGTAGATGGCTTCTATCTTCACCCTCACATAATTGCAAAATTAATTGGATAAAGTTCTTTATCTTCCAAAAGTTATAAAAAATAAAGCCCTCACAAAACATTTTTTCAACCTAACCATAGATATATACTTCAAATTCTCTCAGGTTTCAGAGTAGTTCATTTCTGTAATACTTTCCATTACAACTGTCATGTCCCTAATTCTTTATACATACCTCACCTCTAAAATCCTTCTTTTTTATGTTAAAAGATAACTGGTATAAACCCTATTTAGAATTCCCATGTTCAAAGATTTTCTTATATAAACTTGGATTCATATATTTCTCTCTTTTGCTTTCAAAGTTCATACTGAGTCATCCCTTCAACCTCAATCTAGACTATTTCTTCGAACCAATAATTTTTTAATATTATTACTATTCACTTTTCTTCCTAGATGGTAGTGACTCATTTATTTATTCCTAGAATAAAGTGTAGTTGATAAAACATTGGCTTCTAGACATGAAGAAGCAAATGTAACCAGACTTACTCCTGACATAAATAATTGGAAGCAGGACAAAATATATGAAACAACTGTTTTCTGACACTGGACAACATGAAGATTAATGCTGAACTCCTTCAGGGAAAATAAACAAGTAAGATGAGCATTATAATTACTTTGGTTCTCTAGTCTGAACTAGAAAGCACAGATGGGATTCCAAGCACAACATGAGGGTTCACACTGAGTTAAGGAGACAGAGCTTGGAGTTTAAAAAGATTCAGGAGGGTGAAATTTTTATGGCAGAAATCTGAACCTAGAGGAAATCTGAAGAGAAGGCCCATGAAAATTTCCTAAATACTTAGTTGCATTATGCATACCATAAAAATCCATGATGCTGAGAAAGAACAGAGGATGCTATAAAACACATAATTATTAGAACGAAAACAGGCTTGAATCTTTCAATTTCTACAGAGCTGAATGAAGAGTCTTTCTTAAATAGCTGCAACATCCACTGTAAGTCATAAAAAGGTCATCTCTTATTAGGACTAAGTTATATTTAGAATAAATATTAATCTAAACCAAAACTAAAATGTTTGTTTTAAAAGGCTTTAAAAATTATATCAACTGTAAGAAATAATGTAATTGCCTTTAGAACAACATCCAGCATTGTTTAAGAGAACACAACAAAATCCAACCCACAATATCATAAGAATTACAGTATCAACATCTAAACAGAATTAGCTGCAAAGGTGGTAACATAGAAGGCTACAAGACTCCTCTTCTCCCACAAATGTACCAAATATAAAGTTACATATGGACTCTCCCATTGAAAGAAATCCAGCGTATGCGGCATTATCTTCTGGGAGATCCTAAATGCAATCACCTTATAAAAGAAGAATTAACATCAATTTTCTCAATCATTCATAATAAAAGGAAGAGGAAAAGAAGTATTTCCTAACTAGAATAAGGTCAATATTATTCTGGCACCAAATGCAGAAAGAGATGTCACAAGAAACTACAGACCAATGCACAAACCCTCAAAATTACTAGCAAATTAAACCCAGGAGCATACAAGGATTATATGCCATTATCAAGTGGGATTTATTCCAGGAATGCAACACTACTTTAACATATAGTAATAAAATAATACACCATTACTAATAGACTAAAGGAAAAAAGACACATGATCATCTCAATAGATGTAGAAAAACATTTGACAAAATCTTACCACAATTCATAATAAAAATAAATAACAAACTACAAAGACATGATAGCTTCCTCAACCTGATAAAGGACATGTATAGAAAACCCACAGCTAATACGTTACTTAATGGTGAAAAGAATGAATGATTTTCCACTAAAACATGAACAGGACAAGAATGTCTATTCTGACATTTCTTTTTTTTTATATAATTTTTTTATTTTTTATAAACATATATTTTTATCCCCAGGGGTACAGGTCTGTGAATCACCAGGTTTACACATTTCGCAGCACTCACCAAAGCACATACCCTCGCCAATGTCCATAATCCCACCTGCTTCTCCCAAACCCCCTCCCACCAGCAACCCTCAGTTTGTTTTGTGAGATTAAGAGTCACTTATGGTTTGTCTCCCTCCCAATCCCATCTTGTTTGATTCTTCTCGTACCCACTTAAGCCCCCATGTTGCATCACCACGTCCTCATATCAGGGAGATCATATGATAGTTGTCTTTCTCTGCTTGACTTATTTCGCTAATCATGATATGCTCTAGTTCCACCCATGTTGTCGCAAATGGCAAGATTTCATTTCTTTTGATAGCTGCATAGTATTCCATTGTGTATATATACCACATCTTCTTGATCCATTCATCTGTTGATGGACATCTAGGTTCTTTCCATAGTTTGGCTATTGTGGACATTGCTGCTATAAACATTCGGGTGCACGTGCCCCTTTGGATCACTACGTTTGTATCTTTAGGGTAAATACCCAATAGTGCAATTGCTGGGTCATAGGGCAGTTCTATTTTCAACATTTTGAGGAACCTCCAGGCTGTTTTCCAGAGTGGCTGCACCAGCTTGCATTCCCACTAACAGTGTAGGAGGGTTCCCCTTTCTCCGCATCCGCGCCAGCATCTGTCATTTCCTGACTTGTTGATTTTAGCCATTCTGACTGGTGTGAGGTGATATCGCATTGTGGTTTTGATTTGTATTTCCCTGATGCCGAGTGATATGGAGCACTTTTTCATGTGTCTGTTGGCCATCTGGATGTCTTCTTTGCAGAAATGTCTGTTCATGTCCTCTGCCCATTTCTTGATTGGATTCTTTGTTCTTTGGGTGTTGAGTTTGCTAAGTTCTTTATAGATTCTGGACACTAGTCCTTTATCTGATATGTCGCTTGCAAATATCTTCTCCCATTCTGTCAGTTGTCTTTTGATTTTGTTAACTGTTTCCTTTGCTGTGAAAAAGCTTTTGATCTTGATGAAATCCCAATAGTTCATTTTTGCCCTTGCTTCCCTTGCATTTGGCATTGTTCCTAGGAAGATGTTGCTGTGGCTGAGGTCGAAGAGGTTGCTGCCTGTGTTCTCCTCAAGGATTTTGATGGATTCCTTTCGCACATTGAGGTCCTTCATCCATTTTGAGTCTATTTTTGTGTGTGGTGTAAGGAAATGGTCCAATTTTATTTTTCTGCAAGTGGCTGTCCAATTTTCCCAGCACCATTTATTGAAGAGGCTGTCTTTTTTCCATTGGACATTCTTTCCTGCTTTGTCGAAGATTAGTTGACTGTAGAGTTTAGGGTCTATTTCTGGGCTCTCTATTCTGCTCCATTGATCTATGTGTCTCTTTTTGTGCCAGTACCATGCTGTCTTGATGATGACAGCTATGTAATAGAGCTCGAAGTCCGAAATTGTGATGCCACCAACGTTGGCTTTCTTTTTCAATATCCCTTTGGCTATTCGAGGTTTTTTGTTTCCATATAAATTTTAGAATTATTTGTTCCATTTCTTTGAAAAAGATGGATGGTACTTTGATAGGAATTACATTAAATGTGTAGATTGCTTTAGGTAGCATAGACATTTTCACAATATTTATTCTTCCAATCAAGGAGCATGGAATATTTTTCCATTTCTTTCTGTCTTCCTCAATTTCTTTCATGAGTACTTTATAGTTTTCTGAGTATAGATTCTGTGTCTCTTTGGTTAGGTTTATTCCTAGGTATCTTAGGTTTTAGGTGCAATTGTAAATGGGATTGACTCCTTAATTTCCCTTTCTTCTGTCTTGCTGTTGGTGTAGAGAAATGCAACTGATTTCTGTGCATTGATTTTATATCCTGACACATTACTAAATTCCTGTATAAGTTCTAGCAGTTTTGGAGTGGAGTCTTTTGGGTTTTTCACATATAGTATCATATCATCTGGGAAGAGTGATAATTTGACTTCTTCTTTGTCGATTTGGATGCCTTTAATTTCCTTTTGTTGACTGATTGCTGAGGTAGGACCTCCAGAACTATGTTGAATAGCAGTGGTGATAATGGACATCCCTGCCGTGTTCCTGACCTTAGCGGAAAAGCTTTCAGTTTTTCTCCATTGAGAATGATATTTGCGGTGGGTTTTTCATAGATGGCTTTGATGATATTGAGGTATGTGCCCTCTATCCCTACACTTTGAAGAGTTTTGATCAGGAAGGGATGCTGTACTTTGTCAAATGCTTTTTCAGCATCTATTGAGAGTATCATATGGTTATGGTTCTTGTTCTTTCTTTTATTGATGTGTTGTATCACATTGACTGATTTGCGGATGTTGAACCAACCTTGCAGCCCTGGAATAAATCCCACTTGGTCGTGGTGAATAATTCTTTAAATGTACTATTGAATCCTATTGGCTAGTATTATGTTGAGTATATTCACATCTGTGTTCATCAAGGATATTGGTCTATAGCTCTTTTTTTTGATGGGATCCTTGTCTGGTTTGGGGATCAAGGTGATGCTGGCCTCATAAAATGAGTTTGGAAGTTGTCCTTCCATTTCTATTTTTTGGAACAGTTTCAGGAGAATAAGAGTTAGTTCTTCTTTAAATGTTTGGTAGAATTCCCCCGGGAAGCCGTCTGGCCCTGGGCTTTTGTTTGTTTGGAGATTTTTAATGACTGTTTCAATCTCCTTACTGGTTATGGGTCTGTTCAGGCTTTCTATTTCTTCCTGGTTCAGTTGTGGTAGTTTATATGTTTCTAGGAATGCATCCATTTCTTCCAGATTGTCAAATTTATTGGCGTAGAGTTGCTCATACTATGTTCTTATAATAGTTTGTATTTCTTTGGTGTTAGTTATGATCTCTCCTCTTTCATTCATGATTTTATTTATTTGGGTCCTTTCTCTTTTCTTTTTGATAAGTCGGGCCAGGGGTTTATCAATTTTATTAATTCCTTCAAAGAACCAGCTCCTAGTTTCGTTGATTTGTTCTATTGTTTTTTTGATTTCTATTTCATTGATTTCTGCTCTGATCATTATGATTTCTCTTCTCCTGCTGGGCTTAAGGTTTCTTTCTTGTTCTTTCTCCAGCTCCTTTAGGTGTAGGGTTAGGTTGTGTACCTAAGACCTTTCTTGTTTCTTGAGAAAGGCTTGTACTGCTATATATTTTCCTCTCAGGACTGCCTTTGTTGTGTCTCACAGATTTTGAACCGTTGTATTTTCATTATCATTTGTTCCCATGATTTTTTTTAATTCTTCTTTAATTTCACGGTTGACCCATTCATTCTTTAGAAGGATGCTGTTTAGTCTCCATGTATTTGGGTTCTTTTCAAACTTCCTTTTGTGGTTGAGTTCTAGCTTTAGAGCATTGTGGTCTGAAAATATGCAGGGAATGATCCCAATCTTTTGATACCGGTTGAGTCCTGATTTAGGACCGAGGATGTGATCTATTCTGGAGAATGTTCCATGTGCACTAGAGAAGAATGTGTATTCTGTTGCTTTGGGATGAAATGTTCTGAATATATCTGTAATGTCCATCTGGTCCAGTGTGTTGTTTAAGGCCTTTAATTCCTTGCTGATCTTTAGCTTGGGTGATCTGTCCATTTCAGTGAGGCGTATGTTAAAATCCCCCACTATTATTGTATTATTGTTTATGTGTTTCTTTGATTTTGTTATTAATTGGTTTATATAGTTGGCTGCTCCCACGTTTGGGGCATAGATATTTAAAATTGTTAAATTTTCTTGTTGGACAGATCCTTTGAGTATGATATAGTGTCCTTCCTCAACTCTTATTATAGTCTTTGGCTTAAAATCTAATTGATGTGATATAAGGATTGCTATTCCTGCTTTCTTCTGATGTCCATTATCATGGTAAATTCTTTTCCACCCCCTCACTTTAAATCTGGAGGTGTCTTCAGGCTTAAAAGGAGTTTCTTGGAGGCAACATATAGATGGGTTTTGTTTTTTTATCCATTCTGATACCCTGTGTCTTTTGATTGGGGGCATTTAGCCCATTAACATTCAGGGTAACTATTGAGAGATATGAATTTAGTGCCATTGTATTGCCTGTAAGGTGACTGTTACTGTATATTGTCTCTGTTCCTTTCTGATCTACCACTTGTAGGCTCTCTCTTTGCTTAGAGGACCCCTTTCAATATTTCCTGTAGAGCTGGTTTGGTGTTTGCAAATTCTTTCAGTTTTTGTTTGTCCTGGAAGATTTTAATCTCTCCTTCTATTTTCAATGATAGCCTAGCTGGATATAGTATTCTTGGCTGCATGTTTTCCTCGTTTAGTGCTCTGAAAATATCATGCCAGCTCTTTCTGGCCTGCCAGGTCTCTGTGGATAAGTCAGCTGCCAATCTAATATTTTTACCATTGTATGTTACAGACTTCTTTTCCCGGGCTGCTTTCAGGATTTTCTCTTTGTCACTGAGCCTTGTAAATTTTACTATTAGGTGACGGGGTGTGGTCCTATTCTTATTGATTTTGAGGGGCATTCCCTGAACCTCCTGAATTTTGATGCTCATTCCCTTTGCCATATTGGGGAAATTCTCCCCAATATTTCTCCCCAGTATACCTTCTGCTCCCCTCTCTCTTTCTTCTTCTTCTGGAATCCCGATTATTCTAATGTTGTTCCGTCTTATGGTCTCACTTATCTCTCGAATTCTCCCCTCGTGGTCCAGTAGCTGTTTGTCCCTCTTTTGCTCAGCTTCTTTATTCTCTGTCATTTGGTCTTCTATATCACTAATTCTTTCTTCTGCCTCATTTATCCTAGCAGTGAGAGCCTCCATTTTTGATTGCACCTCATTAATAGCTTTTTTTATTTCAACTTGGTTAGATTTTAGTTCTTTTATTTCTCCAAAAAGGGCTTTTATATCTCTCGAGAGGGTTTCTCTAATATCTTCCATGCCTTTTTCGAGCCCAGCTAGAACCTTGAGAATTGTCATTCTGAACTCTAGATCTGACATATTACCAATGTCTGTATTGATTAGGTCCCTAGCCCTCGGTACTGCCTATTGTTCTTTTTTGTGTTTTGAATTTTTCCGTCTTGTCATTTTGTCCAGATAAGAGTATATGAAGGAGCAAGGAAAATACTAAAAGGGTGGCAACAACCCCATGAAAATATGCTTTAACCAAATTAGAAGAGATCCCAAATCGTGAGGGGGGGAGAAAGGGGATAAAAAGAGGTTCAAAAGGAAGAAAAAAGAAAAAAAAAAGAAAAGAAAAGAATTTTAAAAAAAGAAAACAAATAAGAAAAATATAAAAAAGAAAAAAATATATATATTAGATAAACTAGTTAAAAAACGTTAAAGAAGAAAAAGGTAAAAGTTAAAAAAAAATTTAACCAGAAGGTGAGAAAAAAAAACAAAAAATGAAAAAGAAAAAAATTAAATTAACTGCAAGACTAAAAAAAATCACAGGGAAAAAGCCATGAGTTCCGTGCTTGCTTTCTCCTCCTCTGGAATTCTGCTGCTCTCCTTGGTATTGAAACCACAGTCCTTGGTAGGTGAACTTGGTCTCGGCTGGATTTCTTGTTGATCTTCTGGGGGAGGGGCCTATTGTAGTGATTCTGAAGTGTCTTTGCCCCAGGCGGAATTGCACCGCCCTTATCCGGGGCCGGGGTGAGTAATCCGCTCGGGTTTGCTTTCAGGAGCTTTTGTTCCCTGAGCGCTTTCCGTAGAGTTCTGGAGGACGTGGAATACAAATGGCGGCCTCCTGTTCTCCGGCCTGGAGGAGCCGAGAGCCCAGGGCCCCACTCCTCAGTGCGCCCTCAGAGAACAGTGCCCAGTTACTCCCGTCTGCCTGACCTCCAGCTGCGCTCCGAGCTCACCGAGCCTGCGACCGGTTCAAGGTAACACCGAGCTGTGTGCTTACTCTCGGCTCTGTCTCTGTAGCCAGCTTTCCCGTTCCAATACCCGCAAGCTCTGCGCCCCTCAGACACCCCCCGATCCTTCTGTGACCCTGCGGGACCTGAGGCCATGCTGACCCCGCGTGGGCTTCACCCCGGTTTAGCCTCTGGAGCGATGTCCCTCAGCGGAACAGACTTTTAAAAGTCCTGATTTTGTGCGCCGTTGCTCCGCCGCTTGCCGGGAGGCGGCCCCTCCCCCCGGGGTCTATCTTCTCGTCGCTTTGGATTCACTTCTCCGCTGGTCCTACCTTTCAGAAAGTGGTTCTTTTTCTGTTTCCAGAATTGCTGTTCTTCTTCTCTTCGATCTGCCGATGTATTTTCAGGTGTTTGCAATCTTTAGATAAGCTATCTAGCTGATCTCCGGCTAGCTGAAGTAGTCTCAGCCTGCTACTTCTCCGCCATCTTGACTCCTCCCCTATTCTGACATTTCTAATCAAAACTTTCTGGAGGAGATACCTCAGTTCGTTAAGTGTCTGGCTTCAGGTCAGGTCATGGTCTTAGAGTCCTGGGATTGAGCCTGACATAGTGCTCCCTGCTCAATGCAGGGCAGGGTTGAGGTGGGGGGTATTTCTCCTTCTCTGCTCCTCCCTCTGTCCCTCCCCTTGCTCAAGTGAGCTAAGGAGCACAAACACTCTCTCTCTCTCTCTCTTACTCTCAAATAAATAAAATCTTAAAAACAAACAAACAAACAAACAAAAAACCTTCTGGACATTCTAGTCAGGGCTATTAGAAAAGAGAAATAAATAACAAGTACACATGTGCAGGGCTGAGAGCTGGCTGCCCCGAATTGTGCCACTCTGGCATACAGATTAGTTTAAATAAAGGTTACCTAGGAGTCAGCCTATACAAGAAGGATGCTCAGACTCTCCTCCTGCCCCCCAGAAAGCAGCAAATAAAGTTCTCCCTAAACTAGGAAGTAAAGAGACACCCTTATCACCAGAGATGGGAAATTTAGAACCAGGAAGGCTGTACAAACAGTTCTTGTTACTTTTTACTAATTTACTCTCATAGCCCAAAATCTGTTTAGAATTTCTAACTGAAGCTCTCAAATTTAAGTTTTCTATGTCCTGTCAATTCCTCATAGATTTACTGTCTGTCTAAAAGGTATAAAAACTGCCTGCCTTGGTCATTTTTATAGGTCTCAACTTCAGAACAGGGCCTCCATTCACATATGATAAAACTTTGGATTTTTTTTCTCCTGTTAATGTCTCATGTATTTTTAATTCTTAGTCCACCTGGAAGACCTTAAGAATGGAGAAGAATTTTCCCTTCACATATTAGAAAGGAAGAAGTAAAATGATCTCTATTTGTAGAAGAATATAATGTTATACATAGAAAATCATATTCACAAAAATTATTAGAGCTAATAAATGGGTTCAGCAAAGTTACAGGATGAAAAAAATCAATACACAAATATCAATTAAAATTCTATGCATTGGCAAGGAACAATCTGAAAATAAAATTAATAAAATTCCATTTTCAGTAATACCAAAACAAAAGAATGTCAAAAATGACATAAGTAGAGCCATTTTAAAAACAGAGCTGGAATAGCCATATTAAAGGAAGTGCCTTGCAAGTCTTATTTTCTAAATTTTGAATTGAGCCAAACCACCAGTATTCCAAAGTGTTGGCAAGAATAAAAAAGATCCTCTATGAAAAGATTTATAAAAGAAAACTTTTGCCTAATGGTCACTTCACCTAATTAATGAATAAGGTACAACTCCAGCCCTGATTGTCATCCCCGATGAATTCTTCTTAAAAACTTACCTAATCTTTTTTTTTTTTCCATAAAAAACTTTAGTTCACACCTACAATTAGGACACTATTTGGATATCTATCTAAACCTGTGTATCCTCAATTATAATTTTTTTATGCCAAATAAATGTTTTGCTGTTTTTAGGTTAACAGGAATTACGAATACATTTGAGCATAGAAATGAAAGATACAAATGGAACATTCTTCAATAGAGACAATGTGGCAGGTATAAAACTTCACATTGATTGGTTAGGCAAAGCCTTCTTAGATATTAACACAAAACCTACCAGTAACCAAAGGAAAAATAAACAAATTGAGCTTATAAAAATTAAAAACTTGTATGTCAAAGGACACTGTAAAGATACTGAAAAAACAACCCACAGAATGGCAGAAAATCCTCTCAAATCACGTATCTGATAAAGGATTGCATCCAGAGTAAAATAAAGGACCTTGATAACAAGAGCAAGAAAAGACAATTAAAAAGTTGATAAATGATCCAAAGAACATTTATCCAAAGAAGATATAAAAATCACAGTAAGAACATGAAAATAAACCAGGCATCATTAATTAAGAGGGAAATACAACTCAAAAACCACAGTGAGGGACACCTGGTGGCTCAGTGGTTTAGGCCTCTCTGCCTTTGGCTCAGGTCATGATCTCAGATCCCCGTATCTGGCTCTCTGCTCAGCAGGGAGCCTGCTTCCCCCTCTCTCTCTGCCTCCTTCTCTGCCTGCTTGTGATCTCTTTCTCTCTCTCTCTCTTCTCTGTTGAATAAATAATTAAAATTAAAAAAAAAAAAAACAGTGAGATAGCGCTTCTCACTATCCACTAGGATACCTACTAGGATGCCTATAACAAAAATGACAGATAATTTTAAGCTCTAGCAAAGATGGGAAACTCCATGCAACTTATCCATCCACTGGAGGAATTTAATATGACTCAGTCACTCTGGAGCACAGTTTGACAATTCCCTAAATGTTAAACATACAAGATCCATAAAGCCAAGCACTTTCGGGGTGCTTGGATATTTAGGTCAGTTAAGTGTCTGACTCCAGATCTCAGCTGAGGTGTTGATCTCAGGTCCCTTAGTTCAAGCCCTAGTAGGCATGAAGCCTACAATAAATAAATAAATAAATAAATAAATAAATCCCAGATATATATATCCAAAAGAATGGAAATACACTTTCACAAAAAGATTGTACACAAATCTTCTTAACAGTATTTCAAAATAGTCAAAAAGTGGACACACGGCAAATGTCCACAAACTGCTGGATAAACAAAGTGATATATCCACAGACTGGGTTATTATTTGGCATTAAAAATGAAGTGTTGATACATGCTACAACAGGGATCATCTTTATAAAAATTACTAAAAGGAAAGAATCCGGTCACATAAAATATATGCATGATCCTATTTATATGAAAGCCCCAAAATAAGCATATTTGTAGAGACAGAAATTATTTTAATGGTAGCATAGTCCTAGGACATGCAGGATTGTGTGGGGTAGGAAAATGAAGAGTGGCTGCTAATGTAATATACAGTTTCCTTATGGGGAGATGAAAATGTAAAATTGTGATAATAATTGCACAACTCTGAATATACTGAAGACCAATTAATTGTGCACTTGTATGTGAAATAAATCTTATTAGATCTGTTAAAAAATCAATCTGACTTGACACATTATCAAAAATAAAAGAAGAAAAATAAAATGCCCAAATCTAGGGATCCAAGAAAGATTAGGTAAAATTCAGTTAGCACTCATTTAGGAAAAACAAAAAAACAAAAACAAAACAAAACAAAACAAAAAACAACTTAGTGAACTAAAAACGGAAATGACTACAAAAAGGAAGGGCACCTGGTCAGTTAAGTGTCTGTCTTTAGTTCAGGTCATGAGCCCAGAGTCCTAGGATTGAGCCCTGAGCTGGAATCCCTGCTCAGCAGGGAGTCTGCTTCTCCCTCTCCCTCCACTGTGCCTCCTGCTTGTGCACTCATATTCTCAATATCTCTCTCTCTCTGTCAAATAAATCAATAAATAAAACCTTTAAAAAAAGCCTAAAGTAAACATCACACCTAATTGTGAAATAAAAAATTTTCCTTTGATTTTGAGAATGAGATAAGGGTATCCTCTTAATCAATAAGATAAAACATTGTACTGGAGTTTTTAATATTTCAATGAAGTGAGAAATGGAAATAGCATAAAACTGAAAAAGGAGTAATAAAATTGTTATTGTTTGCATATGATATTGTATTGTTAAGAAACCTAAGGAATCCTTGGGAAAACTATTATACTCCCTAAGTAAAATTAAGCAAAATCTCTGGATTACAAAGTTAGTATAGAAGGTAAATACGTTAAAAAAAAAAATTCCTAAGCTCCAGCAGCAAATGAATACAACATGAAATTCATAAAACTACCATTTCAGTAGCACCAAGAACATCTAATACACAAAAATAAAACTAATACAAATACCCAAGACTTTTACACTGAAAACTGCAAAGCACTGTTGAAAAATTTTAAATAATCTGTAGAGGGATTGTACAATGTTCATGAAATAAAAGATTCAATGTTATAGACAACTCTTCCCAAATTTTGCTATGGATTAAATGCGAAATATATAAAGAACTCATATGAATCAATAGAAAAAAACAAAAAATCCATTACAAATATGAGCAATAGATTTGCACAGGATTTTTATAATAATGTATATCCAAATGGACAATGAATAATGAAATACTGTTCACTTTCATTAGATTTCAGAGAAAAAAACATAAAACTACAGTGAAATATTATACGTAAGGCCCCCTCAAAGAAAAAAAAAACTAAACTTAAAAAAAAATGTAATATACCTAAATTCTATAAAAGACGAGAGCTATTTAAACTCTTATGTAACACTAGTGAGAATACAACTATTTTGTAACTTGTTTGGCAATATCTATTAGAGTAACAGATATACTTTATTACCCAATAATTCCATTTCTAGGTTTAGAGCCAACCGAAATGCTTATACAATTCAGCAGATACATAGTGATAAATTAGAATTTTTATAGCAGAAGTACACATAATAGTGCCAAAATTTAAACTTCTAAAATGTCCAACAAGTGAGAATGGATATGTAAAGGGTGGTACATTCACATATTGGAATGTGACATAGCAAGAAAAAATTTAAAACTATGAATTTCTGCATCAATATGGATGAATCTCATAACTGAAATGTTGAAATAACAAATAACAGGCACCAAAAATACCATAATGCATATATATAAAGTTCAAAAAAATACCTGAAACTACTCTATGATTTTAGAAGTTGCCATAGTGGTGACTCTTTGGGGAGAAAAGAAGCTGAAGAGAATACTTCTGCAGAGATGAGAACTTTGTCTATTGTTCCAGTTGTGCTTACCCTGACTAAGAGGAATTTTAAAAATTGATCGTTAGGAGGAGGAGTCAAGATGGCGGAGAAGTAGCAGGCTGAAACTGCATCAGGTAGCAGGAGACCAGCTAGATAGATTATCAAACCATTGCAAACACATACAAATCCAATGGGAGATTGAAGACAAGAACAGCAATTCTAGAAACAGAAAATCGACCACTTTCTGAAAGGTAGGACCAGTGGAGAAGTGAATCCAAAGCAACAGGAAGATAGACAGAAGGGGGAGGGGCTGGCTCCCAGCAAGTGGTGGAACAATGGAGCACAAAATCAGGACTTTTAAAAGTTGGCTCCACTTGTCAAATAAATAAATAAAGTCTTTAAAAAAAAAAAAAAAAGAAGTCTTCTCCACTGAGGGACATCGCTCCAGAGGCTAAACTGGGGTGAAGCCCATGCGGGGTCAGCATGGCCCCAGATCCTGTGGGGTCACAGAAGGATGGGGGCATCTGAGTGTTGCAGAGCTTGCAGGTATTAGAACAGGGAAGCCAGCTACAGAGACAAAGCCGAGGAGTGAGCAATCAGCTTGGGGTTACCTTGAACCAGTCACAGGCTGGGTGAGCTTGGAGCACGGCCAGAGGCAAGGGAGACAGGAATGATTGGGCTCTTTGCTCTAAGGGCACACTGAGGAGTGGGGCCCCGAGCTCTCAGCACCTCTGGACCGGAGACTGGGAGGCCACCATTATCATTCCCGTCCTCCGGACTCTACAGAAAGCATTCAGGGGACAAATGCTCCTGAAAGACAACCTGAGCGGATTACTTAGCCTGAAGCCTGGGAAGGGCGGTGCAATTCCGCCTGGAGCAAAAACACTTGAGAATTACTACAACAGGCCCCTCCCCCAAAAGATCAACAAGAAATCCAGCCAAGACCAAGTTCACCGACCAAGGAGAGCAGCAGAATTCCAGAGGAGGAGAAAGCAAAGCACGGAACCCATGGCTTTCTCCCCAGGATTCTTTAGTCTTGCAGTTAATTTATTTTTTTTATTTTATTTTTTTTCTGATAATTTTTTTTAACTTTTACCTTTTCTTTTTTAACGTGTTTTAACTAGTTTATCTAATATATATATTTTTTCTTTATTTGTTTTCTTTTATTTTTTTATTTTTAATTTTTTTCTGAACTTATTTTTATCCCCTTTGTCCCCACCATGATTTGGGGTCTCTTCTGATTTGGTTAAAGCACATTTTCCTGGGGTCTTTGCCAACCTTTTAGTATTTTATTTGCTCCTACATATACTGTTATCTGGATAAAATGACAAGGCGGAAAAACTCACCACAAAAAAAAAACAAAAACAAAAACAAAAACAAAAACAAGAGGCAGTACCGAAGTCTAGGGACCTAATCAATACAGACATTGGTAATATGTCAGATCTAGAGTTCAGAATGACAATTCTCAAGGTTCTAGCTGGGCTCGAAAAAGGCATGGAAGATATTAGAGAAACCCTCTCTGGAGAGATAAAAGCCCTTTCTGGAGAAATAAAAGAACTAAAATCTAACCAAGTTGAAATAAAAAAAAAGCTATTAATGAGGTACAATTTAAATGGAGGCTCTTACTGCTAGGATAAATGAGGCAGAAGAATTAGCGATATAGAAGACCAAATGACAGAGAATAAAGAAGCTGGGCAAAAGAGGGACAAACAGCTACTGGACCATGAGGGGATAATTCAAGAGATAAGTGACACCATAAGACGAAACAACATTAGAATAAGTGGGATTCCAGAAGAAGAAGAAAGAGAGAGGGGAGCAGAAGGTATATTGGAGAGAATTATTGGAGAGAATTTCGCTGGTATGGCAAAAGGAACAAGCATCAAAACCCAAGAGGTGCAAAGAACCCCCCTCAAAATCAACAAGAATAGGTCCACACCCCGTCACTTAATGGTAAAATTTACAAGACTTAGTGACAAAGAGAAAATCCTGAAAGCAGCCTGGGAAAAGAATTCTGTAACATACAATGGTAAAAATATTAGATTGGCAGTGGACTTATCCACAGAGACCTGGCAGGCCAGAAAGAATGGCATGATATATTCAGAGCACTAAATGAGAAAAACATGCAGCCAAGAATACTATATCCAGCTAGGCTATCATTGAAAATAGAAGGAGAGATTAAAATCTTCCAGGACAAACAAAAACTGAAAGAATTTGCAAACACCAAACCAGCTCTACAGGAAATATTGAAAGGGGTCCTCTAAGCAAAGAGAGAGCCTACAAGTGGTAGATCAGAAAGGAACAGAGACAATATACAGTAACAGTCACCTTACAGGCAATACAATGGCACTAAATTCATATCTCTCAATAGTTACCCTGAATGTTAATGGGCTAAATGCCCCCAATCAAAAGACACAGGGTATCAGAATGGATAAAAAAACAAAACCCATCAATATGTTGCCTACAAGAAACTCATTTTAGACCCGAAGACACCTCCAGATTTAAAGTGAGGGGGTGGAAAACAATTTACCATGCTAATGGATATCAGAAGAAAGCTTGGGTGGCAATCTTTATATCAGATCATTAGATTTTAAGCCAAAAAGTATAATAAAAGATGAGGAAGGACACTATATCATACTCAAAAGGTCTGTCCAACAAGAAGATCTAACAATTTTAAATATCTATGCCACTAACGTGGGGGCAGCGAACTATATAAACTGATTAATAACAAAATCAAAGAAACACATCAACAATAATACAATAATAGTAGTGGACTTTAACACTCCTGCAAATCAATCAATGTGATACAACACATTAATAAAAGAAAGAACAAGAACCATATGATATTCTCAATAGATGCTGAAAAAAGCATTTGACAAAGTACAGCATCCTTCAAACTGTAGGGATAGAGGGCACATACCTCAATATTATCAAAGCCATCTATGAAAAATCCTCTGCAAATATCACTCCCAATGGAGAAAAACTGAAAGCTTTTCTGCTAAGGTCAGGAACACAGCAGGGATGTCCATTATCACCACTGCTATGCAACATAGTACTAGAAGTTCTAGCCTCAGCAATCAGCAACAAAAAGAAATTAAAGGCATCCACATTGGCAACGAAGAAGTCAAACTATCACTCTTCGCAGAAGATATGATACTGTATGTGGAAAACTCAAAAGACTCCACTCCAAAACTGCTAGAACTTGTACAGGAATTCAGTAAAGTGTCAGGATATAAAATCAATGCACAAAAATCAGGTGCATTTCTCTACACCAACAGCAAGACAGAAGAAAGAGAAATTAAGGAGTCACTCATTTACAATTGCACCCAAAACGATAAGATACATAGGAATAAACCTAACCAAAAAGGCTAAGAATTTATATTCAGAAAACTATAAAGTATTCATGAAAGAAATTGAGGAAGACACAAAGAAATGGAAAAATGTTCCATGCTCCTGGATTGGAAGAACAAATATTGTGAAAATGTCTATGCTACCTAAAGCAATCTACACATTTAATGCAATCCCTATCAAAATCCCATCCATTTTTTTCAAAGAAATGGAACAAATAATACTAAAATTTATATGAAAACGGAAAAGACCTTGAATAGCCAAAGGAATATTGAAAAAGAAAGCCAACGTTGGTGGCATCACAATTCTGGACTTCAAGCTCTATTATAAAGCTGTCATAATCAAGACAGCATGAAACTGGCACAAAAACAGACACATAGATCAATGGAACAGAATAGAGAGCCCAGAAATAGACCCTCAACTCTATGGTCAACTAATCTTTGAAAAAGCAGGAAAGAATGTCAAATGGGAAAAAGACAGCCTCTTCAATAAATGGTGCTGGGAAAATTGGACGGCCACATGCAGAAAAATGAAATTGGACCATTTCCTTATACTACACATAAAAATAGACTCAAAATGAATGTGAGAAAGGAATCCATCAAAATCCTTGAGGAGAACACAGGCAGCAACCTCTTCGACCTCAGCCACAGCAACTTCTTCCTAAGAACACCGCCAAAGTCAAGGGAAGCAAGGCCAAAAATGAACTATTGGGATTTCATCAAAATCAAAAGCTTTTGCACAGCAAAGGAAACAGTTAACAAAACCAAAAGACAATTGACATAATGGGAGAAGATATTTGCAAATGATATATCAGATAAAGGGCTAGTGTCCAAAATATATAAAGAACTTAGCAAACTCAACACCCAATGAACAAGTATTCCAATCAAGAAATGGGCAGAAGACATGAACAGACATTTCTGCATAGAAGACATCCAGATGGCCAACAGACACATGAAAAAGTACTCCACATCATTTGGCATCAGGGAAATACAAATCAAAACCACAATGCGATATCACCTCACACCAGTCAGAATGGCTAAAATCAACAAGTCAGGAAATGACAGAGGCTGGTTAGGATGCGGAGAAAGGGGAACCCTCCTACACTGTTGGTGGGAATGCAAGCTGGTGCAGCCACTCTGGAAAACAGCATGGGGGTTCCTCAAAAAGTTGAAAATAGAACTACCTTATGACCCAGCAATTACATTACTGGGTATTTACCCTAAAGATACAAACATAGTGATCCGAAGGGGCACGTGCACCCGAATGTTTATAGCAGCAATGTCTATAATAGCCAAACTATGGAAAGAATCTAGATGTCCATCAACAGATGAATGGATAAAGAAGAGTGGTATATATACACAATGGAATACTGTGCAGCCAGCAAAAGAAATGAAATCTTGCCATTTATGACAACATGGATGGAACTAGAGGGTATCATGCTTAGTGAAATAAGTCAATCAGAAAAAGACAACTATCACATGATCTCCCTGATATGAGGAAGTAGAGATGCAACATTGTGGGTTAGGGGCTTAGGAGAAGAATAAATGAAACAAGATGGGATCAGGAGGGAGACAAACCATAAGTGACTCTTAATCTCACAAAACAAACTGAGGGTTGCTGGGGGGAGGGGGATTGGGAGAGGGAGATGGGGTTATGGACATTGGGGACGGTATGTGCTATGGGGAGTGCTGTGAAGTGTGTAAACCTGGCGATTCCGGACCTGTACCCCTGGGGATAAAAATACATTATATGTTTATTAAAAACATAATAATTAAAAATTGACAAAAAATTGATCATTAGATAATTTATTTGTATCTTATATGCAAGTTATTTCTAAATAAGTACCTTACAGGGGCACCTAAGTGGCTCAGTTGGTTAAGCATCTGCCTTGGCCTCAGCTCATGACCCCAGGGTTCTGGGATCCGAGCCCAGTGTCTGGTTCCCTGCTCAGTGGAAAGCCTATGTCTCCCTTTCTCTGTGCCTGCTGTTCCCTCGCTTCTGTTCTCTCTCTCTTTCTCTCTCTCTCTGTCAAATAAATACAATCTTAAAACAACAACAGCAACAACTAAGTACCTTACAGAACGAGCATGACAATGTGAGTGGATGTGTATTTCGTTTTAAGAAACAAAAATATTGTTGTATGCCTGGAATATAGGAAAAATATTCTGAAGATAATACATAAACAGAACACACTGCATAATTCAAACTAGAAGAATCTTATAATAAAAGAAAAGGAAAGAGTTTACAGCAAGTTCACTTCTCTATAACTTTAGAAAACCCAATTCATAATGTTATTTAAAAATTAATATAATGGAATCCTCTATATTTTAGAACTTCTTTTCTTTTTCGTAATTTCTCAAGGATGTTCAACAGTGACTGAGCAATATCTGTAAATTATTCCAGTACTTTGTAATATAAATTGAACAAGCCTCAAAAGTAAATTAATATTTAAAGCTATTGTGCTCTTCCCTAATGGCTCTTCACCTTTTAGAAAGCAGTTTGCTCTTTGAATTCTTTGTAATATATTTCCAGATTTGGAGATAAATTCTCTTATTTTTAGAAGATGAAAATGAAATAGAAGTGGACCTTTTTATCTTCAGCCTAATTTCAAATCAGTAGATCAGTATGCTCCTAGTTGTCCATTTTAACATTAACTATACGATAAAACCCTTTTTTTTTTTTAATCGAGGAAAGTATTATTTCTTGAGCTTCAGTTCATTTTTTCATTTAAAGATACTATTGTGACAGGATCTCTAGGTTTATACTGCTCTTTCATTCTCCATTATTTAATGATCTTTTAATGCCTTTAATATAAAATGACAGCTTATTGGATAAAAAAAATTAAATATTCTTTTGAAAAAATACCAGTTGATAGTGGTTAGAATATAATAAAAAGAGTTTCTGAAATTTAGGAATAAAAGTAATTGCAAAGAGCACATCAATAAATCCTCCTGATAGAAGAAACAGTCTCTTTGTTGGAAATAAAAGTAAAGCGACAGAATTTGATGACTGAAATCAGATGACTTACCAAACATTAAGAAGTTTCTATGCATTAGCTCAGGCTATCTGTGAATATCTATTCTTCTGGGTGTATACAAAGAAAACATTGTCTTTAAATTCCTATACCTAAGATTATTCCTGATACAAAGATTACAGAAACAAATGCTCTGAGGATCATTGTTTACCTTGTAATATCAAGATACTCAGATGCTAGCCTTCTTGTGTCAAGTATTTCAAGCTATTCTGTTCTCTTGTCTCTTTCTTGAACTTTAGTAGAAGGATCAGTAACCTTTGACCACTACATCAGTAACATAATACCTGATAAGCAAAGCAGATGTATTCTGAAATGCAGTTATTTGTCATCCAACTAAACTCATCAGCCCATAGTGTCAAGACTACTTTAAGAATACATACTGATCTCACTAAAATAACTTCAAACGATATATCAGAGAAACTTATATTCTGAATTTGTTTCTTTAAAGTCAATATTCTATTCTAAAGTCAGTTCCTTTAAAATAAGTATCTATTCCTTGAAATGAATACATTATTGACTGTGCTTTGTCTTCTCTCTTAATAAATGAGTACATTTTATCTTAACCACTCTATTTAGCATCTGTTATTATATCAAGTATACTGTAATTATTTCCCATTTTTTTTTACATTTCTTCCTCACATTTTTTCTACATTGGAACAGTCCCCAACGGTTCAGTTTGACACAGATGTCTATTCTTTACACAACAGTATTCTCATATCTGTCACTTTTTCTATTAATTCATTAATTTAATTTAATTTATTTATTTGAAAGAGAATGAGTGCATGAGCAGGGGATAAGGTAGAGGGAGAGGGAAAAGCAGGGAGCTAGATACAGGACTCATCCCAGGACCCTGGGACCATGACCTTAGCTGAAGGCAGACATTAACCAACTGAGCGACCTGGGCATGCCCTATCGATTAATTTCTTATTTCCAGGAATAAATGCCATTTTTTGTCCGTAAATGGTAACCCTGCTACCAATAGTAGGTGTATTTCTTCTTCTTTTTTTTTTTTTTTTCCTGTTTACTTGTAGCAAGAGGATTTTTTTTTAATATTTTATTTATTTATTTGACAGAGATCACAAGTAGGCAGAGAGGCAGACAGAGAGAGCGGGGGAAACAGGCTCTCCGCTGAGCAGAGAGCCCGATGCGGGGCTCAATCCCAGGACTCTGAGATCATGACCTGAGCCCAAGGCAGAGGCTTTAACCCACTGAGCCACCCAGGTGTCCCTTGTAGCACAAGGTTTGAATACATCTAGCTGCAGTTTTACAGGGTTCTTGTTTTGACAAACATGTATGTGGAAATCAGAATTAGCTAAATCTTGGATTGTGAATTAAACCAATACAACTAACATTTATTGACAGCTTACTTTGTGTTTCGCCCACATTGTTATATCCTTCTCATGACAAACAACCAGTAACTATTACAAGAAGCTTAATATTTTACAGTCAGTCTTTCCTCCTCCACTCTCATTTCACAAATTAACATTGTTTCCTATGTGTCTAAAATTGTAGGGTAAGATACAAACTGAAGCCAAAAGGGCATTACATACTCCTGTAGTACAATAAATTATCTCCTCTTATTCTAAAAAGTAAATGTACCTTCAAACCACTTAATTTAAAGATAAGTTTACTAATAAAACAGTCTTTGAAACTTACTTGATTTTTCTAATGGTACTGCCATGTATTTTCCCTAAAGGCATCAATGACACATGTGGATTCCAAGATCAATATACATATATTTCTTTTAATTAGCTCAGCAAGTTCATAAGTTCATAACATAAATGAATGGAACACTCTACATAAAGTGAATCAATGTAAATTTAGGGGCAAATAGTCATTGAGAAGTTTCTTGCTCTCAATTTTTCAAGTCATATATATATATATATATATATATATATATATATATGGCTTCAGCTTCAGCCTTTTAGAAACATATATACATATATATTCATATATATCACATAGTCATATGTATACACATACATTTATGTATATATCCATACTAAAATCACAAATTTCATAGGAAAGATAGTTGGAGAAATTTCCCAACTTATCGAGACATGCATATTTATATTTCTTTTTACCCTACAAATTCAGTTAGTCAATTATACTAAGAAATAAAAAAATCAGAAACTTAAAAGCACTGCCATCAAAGATAAAAATCTGTAAGGTCCTCTATTTCTCTCAGTTTCATGTTTTTTGTTTGTTTGTTGCAGTGCACCAATTCCTCCTCCAATATTAAAAACACCTATTTAATAGGCTGGCAAAATACACCTTTGGCTCTGATTAATTTGTAGCTGTTTCCTTGAAGGAGACGATTTCATTAACAGAGCTATGCAAACATTTCCAGTAGCTTCACAACATATTTCACTTAAAGGGAGAAAAAAAAAACATGTCTTCCCACTTAAATTCCCTCTTGCCCAATGTATTTAATTCTTCCTAAGACCATTAAAAAGTTTCATGCATGGAAGAATTAGACATATCTCAGACTATATCCTAAAGAACCATTTTGTCAGAATGAATGGTTCTCACCTTACCTAATAGATATTTAGCTCTAGAAAAGCAGTATTAGTCTACAACATCTTGAGTGATATTTTCACCCCATTCAAAGCAACTTTTTTGTGATACGTAACTTATTTCAGAGAACAGAGATATTGACTATTCAAGACCTGTGTACACCCAAACTCCTATAATTTCTTATAACTGAAACATATATTTTTAGTTCAGGTATATCTGTGATTTTAAAATTGTCAGGTGTTTTCACACAATATGAGATTTACATGTTAGCTGAAACATTCATGTAGACATTTCTCTAGCATATAAGGTATCACAAAATCCAATTAAAATTAAGCATCCTCATTCAAATCCAATGCTTTGAAATGAAATACACATATCTGCATATATACTAGTGAATTTCATAATGTTACTCTAATAACTCCCTATCAACTGTGCATATTGAAAACAGAGTAATGTAACTAAATCCCATCAGGAATCAGAATGATCACCTGCTCTAACAGCAATTAGCTGGTTTTCTTTTCTCCTGTAGTTAAAGCCATCCAACTTTAGGCTTTCTTAAAATAAAATGTTTAAAGTAGGTCACTATTGTCTGATACTTCCTGGTGCTAATGTTATAATTCATACTAGAATATTGTTTACAGGCCATTTAAATAAACATTTGGAGCATTTTGCTTGAATATAATAATCTTTACAAAACTTATGATTTAAAGCCATTGTTTATCCAAAGTTGTGATGGTGATGTCATGTGTTTCTTTGTCCTAGGGAAGCAAAATCTATCATGGGTTCAAGACTATTCTCTTTGGAGGACTTCACAAGGTTAAGGATGCCCCTATGTCCTCATGTACATTTTGGATATATACATATTTATTTATTTATTTATTTATTTGATACAGAGAGAGAGAGAGATCACAAATAGGCAAAGAGGCAGGCAGAAAGAGAGGGGGAAGCAGGTTCCCCACCAAGCAGAGATCCCGATGCAAGGCTCTACCCTAGGATCCTGAGACCAGGACCTGAGCTGAAAACAGAGGCTTAAGCCATGAGCCACCCAGGCGCCCCACTCATGTACATTTTGAAGTAAATAAAATTAAGTATGTTTCCTGATAGAAAATAAAGCTTTACTTGTTTTATCAATGAAATAGATAAATAAGATGGTAAGGTATAATCTAAAATTTAATAGTGTTAATGGTTTCATTTATGCAGTATGTTTCTTAACTTACTTGATTATAAGAAGAATTTGGAGCTCTCATTTGAAATGCATCTTCCAAACCCCTCCATCCTTCAGAGTCTAGAAAATGGTCTAGAAATATGTATCTTTAATAAATAACCCTAGTCATCAGGGGTTTGGGTAAATGCTTCAAACTAAGTTGAAGTCCTAGTACAACTCTGATAAATTAAGCAATTGCACCTGAAATCTTTGAAGCACAATATGAAGATAAGTGCTACAAGCCAAGAATCTTGGGCAGAAGCCCTGAGGTTAGAGGAGAGGTAATGAAATTGTTTACTTCCAACTTTTTTCTCAAAGCAGATCTCAATTAAACTGCATGACAGAATCAATTGAGAGCTTTTAAAATCCTGATGCTCGGAGTATAGAACAGAACAATTAAACCAGAATTTTGGGAGGTGAAACCTAGGCACCAGAAATCTTGAGAACTCCCAAGTGATTCTAACATGCAGTCAATGTTGACAACTCCTCTTTTAAAGATAAGATGCTGAGAGCTGCATTCAGTGTCAGTGAAGTTCAGCTTCAGTGTCTGACCTCATACAAACTGAAAAAAGCTAGAAAACTTCACTCTGATCTCTGAATCACTACACAAACTTGTAAACCCCAGTTAGAAACAAATAAATTTCAGTAGACACATTTCTTCCACATCTTTCTACAATCTATTATTAGTTTAAATATTTCTTCTGTACACAATTTTGGGTTTTCTTTGTATCTAAGCATATTATCTGTGAATAAGGAAAGAATAGCTTCTTTCTTTCAAATACTTATTATTTTGATTTATTTTTCTACATTATTGACATAGCTATGCCCCTCAATATTCAATATTCAATATTGTCTTGAAAGAGTAATAAATATGCTCACCTAGTTCCTGATTTTATTTTTTTTAAGATTTTATTTATTTATTTGAGAGAGATAGAGAGAGAGAGCATGAGCAGGGGGAAGGGGAGAGGGAGAAGCAGACTCCCTATTGAGCAAGGAGCCCGATGAGGGGCTGGATCCCAGGACCCTGGGATCATGACCTGAGCCTAAGGCAGATGCTTAACTGACTGAGCCACCCAGGTGCCAGTAGTTCCTGATTTTAAAGGGACAACTTACAATGTTTTCACATTAAGATTAATATTTTGCTGTGGGTTTTTGGTAGATTCATTTTATAAAATTAAAGAAATGCCCTTTTATTCCTAATTTACCAAGAAACTGTAACCATCTACTGAGAACTTGTATCTACATACTCTTGATATCCACTGCGCCATTGTTTTCCATTTCCTTATTTTGTGTATTTATTCTATTTTCCACATCATTTGTGCTTATTCTTTTTTAAAAAAGATTTTATTTACTTATTTGACACAAAGAGAGAGATCACAAGTAGGCAGAGAGTCAGACAGAGAGAGAGGAGGAAGCAGGCTCCCTGCTAGCAGAGAGCCTGATGCAGGGCTCGATCCCAGGACCCTGGGATCATGACCTGAGGCAAAGGCAGAGGCTTAGCCCACTGAGCCACCCTGGCGCCCCTGTGTTTATTCTTTTATTGGAATTTTAGTTCATTAAATTTTAGTCTTTCACTTAGCTATTGTAAATACACAGCTATCACATTGCCTTAATATAACAAAATCCTGTATGTTTTTACATTAATATTTTTCTTTTCATTTAGATAGAAATATTCAACCCATGGATTATTTAAAAGTAGACTTGGGGGCACCTGAGTGGCTCAATTGGTTAAGCATCCAACTCTTGATTTCAGCTCAGGTCATGAGATCCAGCCCCGCTTGTTGGGCTCCTCTGTTAGCAGGAAGTCTGCTTGGGATTCTCTCTTTCCCTCTCCCTTTGCCCCTCCTCTTGCTCATGTGAGCTCTCTCTCTCTCTCAAATAAATAACTTTTTAAAAATAATAAAAAAATAAAAGTGGACTTAAACAATTCAAACAGATTTATTTTTAGTTTTTCTTTTTTGAGTTTTAATTTTCAATAAGGAAAATTTTAAATCTACAAGAAGGAAAGAAGTAAACTGGTATCATCCATTACTACACTTAAACAATTAATTCTAAACAATTTTATTCTACATATACCCAACCATTCCATCCCCACATATTGATTTAAAGCACAAAGATACATCATACCTCCTAATCTGTATATATCTGTACATACAGTACATATCTATAAAATATAAAAATACTTTTCTTTAAACATAAACATAACACATTATCACAACTAAAATAAAACTTACCACTAATCACTAAAATTCTCAAACATTTGGTCACTATTCAAATTTCCCTGATTTTATATTTTTATAATTGATTTGTTCAATTCATAATCAAGACAAGGCCCATTTTTTCCATGTGATTAACATGCTTATTAATTTTAATCTATAGGCTCTACCTCTCTTTAAAAAACTTTGGGAAACAAAAACCACTTTGTTAAATAAGCAGGATAATTTGTTTTGGAGAATTTCCCATATTTTAGATTATGCAAATGGAAAAAATCCTGAGGTACCTGTTTCCCATGGTTTGTATTTCTTTACTTTTACACAGATAAAATTAAGGTTCAGTTTTTGGAAAGAATTCATGTGTTGTCAGCCTCTTTCTTCCAATAAATTTTTCTGGCAGTCTTCAACATAAAGGTATTAGCAGCCACTGAAAATTATTGCCTAGGTTTACTATTTTGTCAGAGGTTACAAACTGCTGACATTCTAATTTTACTAGTCTCTCTGTATTTATTTCTAAACAACTGAAAAAGAGGATTTTATTTTTATGAAATAAGGAAGAAATGAATATTACTCAGCTAACACTATAAAAAATACCATGTTATGCACCTGTGAACCTAACACAAAATAACTTTATTTCATTTTATTTTTTAAAAATCTTTTAAATAATGGTTACTTAATTCTTTTAATAACCCTATAGAGCAGAAAGACAATCTTCTTCCTCTACTTTCTGTTTAAGATACACATTACAAACCTCAGGCTAAGAAATTCTATGAGATGCCTAAGATAATACTATTTTTATGAGACTGATGCGCTACCTACTGCACTAACAAGGCACCTGATAATACTATTTTTAAAAGCAGAATTACATAATCTTTCTCTAGGGATAGAGATAAAGAGCAATGAATTAGATTTCATAAAAGCTGAGATTCTTCTGATTTCTCCTTGTAATAATTCTATGACTTTATGCCTCTCTGAGCCTCAATGCTTGTAGCTAAAAATAAGCACTATAATTCTTGAAGTTATGAATTGCAAATGAGAAAAATGCAAGAAAAATGCTGTGACAACTAGAGAGTACTGGAAAACATTATATGATAGGATGATAAGATACATCAATCTGTTGTATGTTATTAAAATAATTAGTGTATGTGAAATATTGTACACATATGGCCTAGAATGTTATTGGCTATTGATAAGTATTTATTTAAAAGTGAAAAATGTATTTGTGATAAGTATGGCATTTTGCTTTTATTAATCACTTTTCTTTCTGCATTTTCATGGCGTGAACTGGCTAGCCTCAGTTATCCATTTGCCCCTGGATTGTGGGAAGGTGCTGTTAAACTAATTAAACAAGGAAGTCATTAGATTGAGGTGGCTTTAATACCCTGGGAGCCTACATAAGCAAAGCAAAACCTAAGCCAGGGTCAATTCTCATAAGTGCCTCAAGGTTAAGAAATCAAAACTTAACAACAAGCAATCACAAACAGCCAACCAGGCTTTCCCAAATAGGACAATCACTTAAGCTACAGCCAATCAAATAATTCCCTACCTTTGTTTCAATGTCTGCTTTACAAAAACCTTTCCTCCAGAACATTGAAAAAGAAAACCGAAACTGGTGGCATCACAATTCTGGACTTCAGCCTCTATTACAAAGCTATAATCATCAAGTCTGTATGGTACTGGCACAAAAACAAATACATAGAACAATGGAACAGAACAAAAAACCCAGAAATGGATACTCAACTCTACGGTCAATTAATTTTCAACAAAGCAAGAAAGAACATCCTATGGAAAAGCAGTTTCTTCAGCAAATGGTGTTGGAAAAATTGGACAGCCACATGCAGAAGAATGAAACTGGACCATTTCCTTACACCATACACAAAAATAGACTCAAAATGGATGAAAGACCTCAATGTGAGAAAGGAATCCATCAAAATCCTTGAGAAGAACATAGGCATAAACCTCTTCAACCTTGGCCACAGCAACTTTTTGCTAGACCCATCTCCAAAGGCAAGGTAAACAAAGGCAAAAATGAACTATTGGGACTTCATCAAGATCAAAAGCTTTTACACAGCAAAGAAAACAGGACAAAAGAAAAAGACAACCAACAGAATGGGAGAAGATATTTGCAAATGACAGAGCAGATAAAGGGCTAGTATCCAAAATCTATAAAGAACTTATCAAATTCAACACCCAAAGAACAGATAATCTAATCAAGAAATGGGTAGAAGAAGACACGAACAGACATTTCTCCAAAGAAGACATACAAATGGCCAACAGACACATGACAAATGCTCAGCATCACTCGCATCTGGGAAATACAAATCAAAACTGCAATGAAATACCACCTCACACTAGTCAGAATGGCTAAACTTAACAAGTCAAAAAATGACAGATATTGGAGAGGACGCAGAGAAAGGGGAGTCCTCCTACACTGTTGGTAGGAATGCAAGCTGGTGCAACCACTCTGGAAAACAGTATAGAGGTTCCCAAAAAGTTGAGAATAGAGCTACCTTACAACCCAGCAAGTGCACTACTGGGTATTTACCCCAAAAGTACAAATGCAGTGATCTGAAGGGGCACGTGCACCCTGATATTTATAGCAGTGATGTCCACAATAGCCAAACTATTGAAAAGAGCAGATGTCCATAGGCAGATGAATGATGAAGATGTGGTATACATATACAATGGAATATTACACATCCACGAAAAATTGAAATCTTGCCATTTGCAATGACTTGGATAGAATTAGAGGGTATTATACTAAGTGAAATAAGTCAAGTCAGAGAAAGACAATCATCATATGATCCCACTCACGTGGAATTTAAGAAACAAAACAGGATCATAGTGGAAGAGAGGAAAAAATAAAACAAAATGAAACCAGAGAGGGGGAGACAAACTGTAAGAGAATCTTAATCATAGGAAACAATCTGAGGGTTGTTGCAGGGGGTTGGGAAGGGTGGAGGGATGGGAAAATGGGGGGGAAAAAAAGTCTTTCCTTTATATCCTGCTGGTGGAGAGTTCCCAACCATTTTCAACTTGGTGTTACCAGATTCAAATTAATGTTTATTCAAATAAACCTTTCAAAATTTCAATGTACTTCAGTTTATCTTTCGATAGTATGGAAATTATTTTCGTTAAGATAGAGGAAAGCAAAGAAAAAGAAAGCTTCTGTACTAAAAATAATAATAAATTGAAGTGCCAGGATTTCTCTAGAAGAAAGAATTCTATAAATTTCTTTATATCCCATTTTACATATTGACAGCCAGTCTAAGCCACTAGTCCATAGTGTTTCTCCCATAGAATGGTTAGGCTATCACTTCCTCTGAGAACTGTTAGCCAATGAAGCTTATTATGTTAAGATGAAAGGTGTCTTATGAAGAGAAAGTAGAAAACTTAAAACCTGGACCTTCCATCTGAGAGGACAAATGGGGAAATGTGTCCAGATGTATGTCCAGATCTTTTCAGACCAATATCCAAAGTGACAAACTGTGCTAGTTAAGTCTACAGCAATGATTTGCAAGATATACTCACTGCATTAACAGTGTTTTATTGTTTGCAACTTATAAGAATAAAAAACCAACATTCTGGGGCACCTGGGTGGCTCAGTGGGTTAAAGCCACTGCCTTCAGCTCGGGTCATGATCCCAGGGTCTTGGGATCGAGCCCTGCATCGGGCTCTCTGCTCAGTGGGGAGCTTGCTTCCTCCTCTCTCTCTGCCTGCCTCTCTGCCTACTTGTGATCTCTGTCTGTCAAATAAATAAATAAAATCTTTAAAAAAAAAAAAAACATCCTGAATTTCTAATGAAGAGGGGCATGAATATCAGCTGAAATCTACTTGAGAAGTATGTCAAAAGTGGTTATTTGCACACGGAAAACTGCCCTGAGCCTGAGGGCTACAAGGTAAGTTGCCTATACCAGGTCTGAAAACCAGAATCTGATTTCAGGGATTCAAACAAGGCTAGCAAAAATCACACTGAGGTCTTGTAGGGGGCTGAATAGTGTCCTCCAAAAATGTATATCCACTCTGAATGTTAGAATGTTACCTTACTTGGAAGTTGGATGTTTGCACATGTAATTAGCTAAGATAAGTAGATTAGGGTGGACCCTAAATCCAATAACTAGTGTCTTTATAAGAAGCCATGTGAAGAGATAGACATATAGAGGAGAAAGCCATGTAACATACGGGCATACTAGAGTGATGTATCTGTAAAACCAAGGAATGCCAAGGATTACTGGCAACCGCCAGAAGCTAGGAAAGAAAGTCAAGGGTCAGTTTTGCCTCAGAGCTCTAAAAACACTCAAACCAGCCAGTATTGCTTTTTTCTCACCTTAGAGAAATTTTGCCAATTCTGCAACTTCATATAAATAGAATCATATATAATCTACATTTGTATAAAATGCTTTAACTCTTTAATCTATAATCTGTTTTTTTTTTTATTGCTAAGTAGAATTCCATTATATACATTTATCTCAATTTATTTATTCTCCTACTAAGGGACACCTAGACTGTTTTCCAGTTTAAAGCTACTATAAGTAAAGATGCATAAATATGCTGTAAAAATCTTAAGGGTTTTCAGGTGTGTGTTGTGCACGTATATGCACACACACACACACACACTAACAGGACTGACATGACATTTGATCTTACTTTAATGTGTATATTTTTTCTTTTTTTGCATTTTTATTTTTCAAAAATAAAAGAGAGAATTAAAAGAGATAGCTAAGCCATGATGATGGGTGTTTGTGACACAGATATAAGGAAGTGCTCACACTTAAAAAAGGGGGGTGGGCTTTCAGCCTTGTGGGCTTACTAGAATTCCTTTGGAAACTTTCTGTGTAGTCATGATTAATAATCTGAGAATATTCCATTACCTACAGGTGAATGTACTTAAAAAAATTATTTTCAAGATTTTATTTATTTATTTGACAGAGAGACAGAAAGCACAAGCAGGGGAGAGGGGCAGAGGCAGAGGGAAAAGCAGGCTCCCCACTGAACAGGGAGCCCAATGAAGGGCTTAATCTCAGGACCATGGAATCATAACCTGGCCTGAAAGCAGATGCCTAAATAAATGAGCCACCCCGGGGGCACCTGTGTGGCTCAGTGGGTTAAAGCCTCTGCCTTCAGCTCGGGTCGTGATCTCAAGGTTCTGGGATGGAACCCTGCACTGGACTCTCCGCTCAGCGGGAAGCCTGATTCCCCCTCTCTCTCTACCTGCCCCTCTGCCTACTTGTGATCTCTCTCTGTCAAATAAATAAATAAAATCTTAAAAAAAAAAAAAATGAGCCACCCGGGCACCCCAAGTGAATATACTTTAAAAGACTCTGATAAGTCTATATTTTCAAGATAGATAAAAACAAATACCCCAGCATTTCCTATCAAAAGCAGTCATGTCCCACAAAACTAAATATCAAATATTGTGTATAAGCTACATTATCATATCACAGAAGCACCAAATGGTCAAAGTAAAGGGTATGACATCCTACCTACTTTAGAGGTTTTGAAACCATTCTGCCAGTCCTAGTACAAAGCAATATCCAGTTATTTTTGAAGTATTATGCACAGTACTTCTGAATAACATCTGCTTTTATCTTGAGGTCCTGTGCTCTTCCAGTGGCTTCCCTCTCTAAAGACGTGTATGTTAAACATAAATTATGAAACTTGGAACATATGGACTTATACCATACGGACAATTTATTTTCCCCCTTTTTTGCCTTCTTCATACTTTACATGAATGTCTTATTCTAGAAAAGATTTTATTGCTTCTCCTTTTGGAACTTATTTTTGGGAGGTTGAACACCTATTCACACCCACTTTTACATACCATAGTCATTAAGAACCTGATTACATAAACCTGTCAAACCAAAACTAAACACACACACACAAACACACATAGCAAACACCGATTATTGAGTCTGACATCAAATAGACAAAGGAAAGGGAAAACAAATTAGTGCCATATGAGGAAAAAAATTTCTAATTTTTATTTATTTCCAAACAGAATTATCCTCAGATGTGTTCACTGTAGCAAGAGTCGATACAACAATTAAAAATTAGCATAACGAGACACAGATATTTTAGAAAATTTCAAAGATAATATGTCTTATGTTTTTCTATCATAGTAAATACTGCCTTGGTATTCTTGGCATTAGATTCTAATTAAATACCTGTGAGAGAGAGGTCTCTGAATTTTCTTTTCTCCCAGCACTCCGGAGTAAGGCCATTTTAGGATAGACTTTTGCCAATATAAAATTTTTTTTATACTTTTAAAAACAATCATTGGCCAATGAATATAATATGTGTGTACTACTTGTACAAATCTGCCCCAACAGAAGTTAATGTTACTAAATACAGTGGTTTCATGAGAAGAAAAGTGATGTGTGTAAGTATGTATATATTTATCATCAATAAAGCATGACGCAGGGCTAGCTGTATTAAAATCTGACTTTTGTTTTCCCAAGATGACTTAAGACTTCATACATTTTATCACCTTTCCAGTTTTATATCACTTTCAGGTAGCTAATATGGACTACTAGTCACTGAGTTTCATGACCTCAATGTAAGATATTGTAATGCAATAAACCAAAATATAAAAATAATAAAAACAATTACTTTAAAAGACCACTTTACTTTTACCAGTTTTCATCATATTTTATAATATTTCATTATCTTGGCCCAAAAGCTCTTGAAGAAGCTTAATGTGTTTCAGAAGGAAATTTTTTTTTGCCATTGAAAAAAATATTTTTTATGAGTCTATCAGAAGGTATATCTCAAGCCCCAAAAAATATATACATTTTTTTTCATCTAAAGGGCAATGTCAATCTGAAAATTTTGTCCAAGTTGCACAGCCTTAATGAAGTAGCCTACTAGGAATTCAGTTCATACACACAAATAAATGAACCTGTCCAGACTAATTCCAAGGAACAAGATATTTGGCACATATGCTAATTCTCTAAAAAGACACTGTAATAGAGATGGCTTTGGGGATTTGCAAGGCTCTCTTCCAGTTTCTTCCCCCATTCTATCGAAAATTCTGCATCATTATACTATATCTGACATAAAAAGATGTAAGCTGTGTTAGGTGATGACTAAGAATAATATTAGAAGGAAGAAAGGAAGGAAGGAGGAGAGAAGAGAAGAAAGAAAACTATTAACTAAAATACTATGTAGGATTTAGAAGCCAAGACAATGGCCAGGGAATAGTTTATCTGTCTAAGCAGCGGCCCAGAATACATAAAAGATGATAGAGAATAAGCCAAAACTATTTATGAGAGTTAGACTGCTGCCTAGGGTGAGAACAGCACAGATGGAATTAATGAACAAGGTGCATATTTACCAGATCAAAACATAAGGCTTATTCTAATTTGAGAAAAAAACCTCAAGCAAACCAAAGCAAAAGAGAATAAATTCACATCCAACTTCTACCTATAATCCCACAGGGGGAACCTCCTGTTGACTAACTGCTCAGGAGAGGTATAGGCTCAGACTTCTCCTTATCAAGCAAAACTCCTCTTTTCGACCTGTATCCATTTAACTTTACAACTGTAACATAGAGAGCTAAGTATGGTAGGGTGAAAAGACAAATTAAATGTTCCTTCAAGAACACTGCCTCTTTCTTTCCCCTTATTTTCTGCATAATCTTTGGTATAAAACCATTTACCACAGAGTAAATTACTAAGTACATTAACTGTAGTTGAAATCGAAGCCAAGCACAGAAATGATAAATAAAACAGAAGCTATGCTGTTTTCACACTCAGGCTTTCAGAGAACATATAGGACTCCACACACCATACTTATTCAGTAATTTCCTTAAAAAGCACTAGCATGCTTTGCATTTTTAAAGCCCCACTTCCAGGCTATGGCCTTCTACAGCACAGTAAGTGTTGACTTAATTTTTTCAAAGAAACATCAATGAGGTAGCCAGCTTTCAAAAGCCATATCCTCCACTCCAATAGGAAAGTCCTACATGTTTGTGACAATAATTTATGCTAGCCTATGTCAAAGGACAAACACAAGAGAAAAAAAGAAAAGAAGAAGAAGAAGAAGAAGAAGAGGAGGAGGAGGAGGAGGAGGAGGAGGAAGGAGAGAAAGAAAAAGAAAGAAAGAAAGAAAGAAAGAAAGAACGAAAAGAAAAGAAAAGAAAAGAAAAGAAAAGAAAAGAAGGAAGGAAAGAAAGAAAGAAAGAAAGAAAGAAAGAAAGAAAGAAAGAAAGTTCGTTCCACTCACTTTGGTCAGTAGATCTAGGTGAAGGTACTCCAAACAGCTGGGTACTTGGTGGCAGAAACCAACAGAGCAGCTACAACATCTTTAAATTTCCTGGGAGTGGGAACTAACACAACAGTGCCGTAAACTGGACTGATGCTATAAAGTGTGAAGGTGGCTCCCAGTCTCTCTCCTCCCTCTGCTGTAATATTTGAAGCTGGGACTTGGGCAAGCAAACCAAAATGCCTCAAGGTTAGGGAACTAACACATAAGAACAAACGATCAGCTTCAACTAGGCTTTAGCCAATCAGTAATTTCCATCCTTGGCTTCCGCCTTTTCTATACAAAAGCCTCTAGTGGACACCTGTGAGTGGATCTCTTCAAATGGTTCACAGTCTGGTGCTGTTTGACTGGAATCCATTTTTGCTTGAATAAGCCATTAAAATATTTAATGTGCCTTAGTTTATCTTTAAACAGATGTAAGCAGAATTTTAAAGAAAAATGTATGTTTTTAGTAAACAAAAATGACTTTTACGGTTGTTTTGGTGTTAAAGATTCTTTTGTATCTTTATTTTATTGTATTGAAATGTGTCAGTGCTTCCGTGGCCAAGCTTGCCTGTTTAGGCGCTCTCATAATTCATGTAGCTTACCCCAATGGTCTTGTGGGACTCTTGCTGTCTCCAAGTGCAGGGGTCTGCCCAGCATGTGTTTTGTGATGTTCCAGTTAATTCTTCTGCTTTCTATTTTTGTAGGTGGAATTTGGATAACCAAATATCTTGGCTTCAGATAGGTTAGTTTCTCTTTCTTCCTAAACTACCACTCTAATTCACCTGTTGAGTTTATAAAATCACTGTTTCGAATTTCTGATTGTATCCTAAGGAAGCATATAAAACCATATATATAAACCAAGGAAAACAGCAAATGTTGTGAAATGGTTATTATGGAAGAGTAAATCCATCTGCCTTCTATGATATATTCAGTAATAGATAATTTCTTTCCCACCTAAATTACTGTTTGCAATTTATTGATTACTTTTCCATTTCTACTTTGTATTACATATATTTGCACACTAAATTTTAGTCTTTTTAAGATCAGGAACAGATACTTAATGATTTTTATCTTCTCTTATTAGTTCTAATACAATACTTCAAATGAATGAGAAGTATATGTACTTTGAGACAAAATTCTGTGGCTTTACAAAATGAATTTTAACAAAGTAATACTTTTTTTTTAAGAGTTTATTTGACAGACAGAGATCACAAGTAGGCAGAGAGGCAGGAAAAGAGAGAGAAGGAAACAGGCTCCTCACTGAGCAGAGAGCCCGATGCGGGACTCGATCCCAGGACCCTGGGATCATGACCTGAGCTGAAGGCAGTTTAACCCACTGAGCCACCCAGGCACCCCAACAAAGTAATACTTTAATAGGATTTAAAAATAAAACCAAAGTACCCGCAAACAAAAACAGGACACTATAAAACACTAACCCTAGTACCTATAAAACTGGTTTTATAAAGAAAGTCAATAGCCTCCTGGCTTATGTTTCCTCAAGGCTAGCCTTCCTCTCCAGAGTCAGTTATGTGTCTTTCATTTAACTATGTATGTTTTTAATTCTTTTGGTTTATTTCATATCCAGAAATAATTTTCTTATACTGTATCTTGACATATCAGTTTTATGCTTTTTAAAATTGATCTACTGTCAATGGTCAAAATTGACTTCTTAATAGTTACTTGACTTGACATAATAACATATGCTGATTTATATTATAACAATTCTCTCATTCCTTCCTATCTCAATATAGTTAAATAAGTTTTTAAATTATCTGCCATCTTTTAATTTATATAATATTCTATTTTATTTTATTTTATTTTATTTTTATTTTATTTTAGAGAGAGAGCATGAATGAAGAGCATAAAGGGAGAGAGAGGGAGGGGGAAAGAATCTCAAGCAGACTTCATGCCCATCACAGAGCCCCATGAAGGGCTTGATTTCATGATGCTGAGATCATGATCTGAGCTGAAACCAAGAGTCAGATACCCAACTAACTGAGCCACCTAGAGGCCCCTAAGTAATATACTTTAAAGCAAATGAATATCATTATCTTAAAAGTGAAGCACTGTAGCAAAACTTTATTGATGGTGCCTAGCTGCAAAAGAATCATCCCTTCGGCCTTAAATACAACTCCTCTATTAGGGTCATTATGATTCCAGAAAAAAACCCTGAATTTTCTAGAATTCCTTGCAAGAGGGGTGGCTAAGACAATATGAATAAAAACAGTTTGGTGAGGTTTCCAGAAAACATCTTTAAGAGAGCTACCTCAACTGATGGGTATTTTGCCCTCCCTTTCTTCGTTTTCAACTTGGACGTGATGATGACAGCTTATGTGATGGATAGCCTACACTAATGAGTCCATGCAGGGAGATGCAGAACATATGATAAGCAGGGATGGTACAACCAAAAGAGAAAGAGATTGGGATCTCGGTGGTCTGTGGAACTGCCATACTATACCATGGCTACCTATTTCTGGACATCTTTTGAAAAAGGGAAAAATAATTCATTATGTTATTTATGACAATATTATTCAAGTTTTCAGTCATACCACCCATCTTATATTATTCAACTTGTATGTTGTCATATAGTATATATTAAATAGAAATAGGGAGGGGAATGGACAGAATACTGGGCAGAGAAATTTTGAGAGTGAACCTACCAAGGTAACTAAACATTTCCCTGTGATTTGATTATGTCTTTTTTGTAGCAACCTATTCTAATTTTTTATACAAAATTCCTATAGCAGTAGTATTAAGTGAGAAAACTTAAGAAACAGAAGCACTAGGGTGCACAGAGCATCATTCTATTGCAGTGCACAGAGATATGGCAAGCAGGACTAAATATCAGCCTCTGGACATGAAATGCCTTTCACCTAGCTCTTGGGCTTTCAAAACCCAATAGGAAACACTGACTCTTTCCCTGGTGAAATTGAGTACAGGGCACTAAACAGTATGAGATGGGGGCAAGGTCTGATTTAGCCCTTTTGTGCCATCTCAGGTTTCATGTTTGGTGTGAAGAACAGCCTCAGCATCAAGCCTATCAGAACCCATTATCTGAGGTTTACAGTTGCTGTTGAGAGGCATGGTGCAGAAATAAGAATATTTTCTAATTTGTGCTTGAGTTTGGGGAAACACCAGACTCCATCCTGGTAGCACAGATGTTGGATCCAAATATTACTTTTAACCAGGACTGACTTTCTAAGCCAACTACAGAGACACAGCTGAAGAGTGAGATCTCAGCTTGGGGTTATCTTAAACCATCATCCACGGCATGGTCAGACCACTGCTCTTTGAGCAGGGACTCCACAAGTGGTAAATCCAGGGAGATTCACCTTCCTCCTCTGGAGGCAGAAATCTGCTAGGTTTGGAAACTCCAAAAGGGGCTGTGCACCACAGATGGAAATGTTTGGTCACAGGTCAGGTGAGCCCAGAGCACGTCCAGAGACCAGGGAGACAGGAGTGATTGACACCTTTTCTCTGACAGTGCACTGAGGAGTGGGGCCTGAGTTCTCAGCTACTCTGGGCTGAAGATTAGGAGGCTGCCATTTTAATTCCTGTCCTCTAGAGCTCTACGGAAAGCTCACAGGAAACAAAAACTCCTGAGATTGAACTCAAGCAGGTTTCTTAGCCTGGCCCCTGGCAAGGGCAGTGCAATTCTGCATCAGGCAAAGACATTTGAAAATCACTACAGCAGGCCCCTCCCCCAGAAGATCAGCAAGAACATCCCAACAAGACCAAGCTCACAGATAAAGGAGACCAGCAGAACTCCAGAGCTAGGGGAAAGCAATGCATGGAATTCATGGCTTTCTCCCCATGATCCTTTATTATGGCAAAGTTGAATTAATTTTTTTTAATTTTATTTTTTTCTTATTCTAATTTTTTAAATTTTCCTCTTTTCTTGTTTAACATTTTTTAACTAGCTTATCTTATCAATACTTTCCTAACAAAAATATATTTTTAAGCCTTCATTATTATAGTCATATTTAAACCTTCATTGTATTTAACCTTATTTTTTATACACATATAGGGTTTCTTTTTTTCTAAAAAATTTTGGAAAAAAAAAATTGGGGATACAATTTCTTATAATAGGTCAAAATATACCCTAAATCTAGCACACGGCTTTGTTCTAGTCTCCAGTCTCTCCACATCCTTGCTTTTTTTTTTTTTTTTTTTTTGTCCTCTTTCTTTTTCCAACCAACTGATTAATCCCTTTTTTAGAATTTTTTTTTAACTTTCATCTTTACAGTTATATTCCGTCTCTTCAATGGGTTTACCCTTATTTTTATATATATTCATATTTGTAAAATATGCACCCAGGAATACTATATAATTTTTTCTTTCTTTAAAATTTTGGGGGATTCGGGCGCCTGGGTGGCTCAGTGGTTAAAGCCGCTGCCTTCGGCTCAGGTCATGATCTCAGGGTCCTGGGATCGAGTCCCACATCGGGTTCTCTGCTCAGCAGGGAGCCTGCTTCCTCCTCTCTCTCTCTCTGCCTGCCTCTCTACCTACTTGTGATTTCTCTCTGTCAAATAAATAAAGTCTTTAAAAAAAAAAATAAAAAAAAAAAATAAAATTTTGGGGGATTCTTCTAAGAGATGAAAATATGCTCAAAATCAATTGGGTGGCTCTTTTCTATTCACCAGTCTAATATATACATATATATAGATATACATATATATATATTATTTTATTTCTTATTACCCCTTTCTTCCTTTCTTCTCCTCCCAGTTTGGGGTCTCCTCTGATTAGGTTTGTGTACATTTTTCTGGGGTCTTTGCTACCCTTTTAGTATTTTATTCTCTCGTTCATATATTCTTATCTGGATAAAATGACAAGGCAGAAAAACTTACCACAAAAAAAAAAAAAAAAAAAAGAAAGAAAGAAAAAGAAAAAGAGGCAGTACTGACAGCAAGGGACCTAATCAATACAGACATTTGTAATGTGTCAGATTTAGAGTTCAGAATGATGATTCTCAAGGTACTAGCTGGGTTTGAAAAAGGCATGGAAGATATTAGAGAAATCCTGTCTGGAGAAACAAAATCCCTTTTTGGAGAAATAAAAGAACAAAATCTAACCAAGCTGAAGGTATTAAAAGGTATTAATGAGGTGCAATCAAGAATGGAGACTCTTACTGCTAGGATAAATGAGGCAGAAGAGAGAAATAGTGATATAGAAGACCAAATGATGGAGAATAAAGCTGAGCAAAAGAGAGACAAACAACTACTGGATCACGAGGGGAGAATTCGAGAGATAAGTGATACATAAGGCAAAACAATATTAGAATAATTGGGATTCCAGAAAAAGAAGAAAGAGAGAGAGGAGGAGAAGGTATATTGGAAGAAAATTATAATAGAGAATTTCCCTAGTATGGCAAAGGGAACAAGCATCAAAATCCAGGAGGCACAGAGAACCACCCCCCCACTCAAATTCAATAAAAATAGGTCAACACCCCATCATCTAATAGTAAAACTTACTAGTCTTAGTGACAAAGACAAAATCCAGAAGGTAGCTCAGGACAAGAAGTCTGTAACATAAAATGGTAGAAATGTTAGATTGACAGCAGACTTATTCACAGAAACCTGGCAGGCCAGAAAGGACTTGCATGATATATTCAGAGCACTAAATGAGAAAAATATGCAGCCAAGAATACTATATCCAGCTAGGCTGTCATAGTAAATAGAAGGAGAGATAAAAAGCTTCCAGGACAAGCAAAAATTAAAAGGATTTTCAAACACCAAACTAGGCCTATAGGAAATATTGAAAGCGGTTCTCTAAGCAAAGAGAGAGCCTAAAAGTAGCAGACCAGAAGGGAACAGAGACAATATACAGTAACAGTCACCTCACAGACAATACAATGACACTAAATTCATATCTTTCAATAGTTATTCTAAATGTAAATGAGCTAAATGCATCAAAAGATACATGGTATCAGAATATATGCTGTCTATAAGAAATTTATTTTAGACTGACAGTTTTCTCCAGATTTAAAGTGAGGGGTGAAAAACAATTCACTATGCTAATTAACATCAAAAGAAAGCTGGGGTGGCAATCTTTATAACAAATAAATTGGATTGTAAGCCAAAGATTATAATAAGAGATGAGGAAGGACACTATATCATACTAATAGTGTTTGTCCAATAAGAAGATCTAACAATTTTAAATATCTATGCCCCTAACATGGGAGCAGCCAACTATATAAACCAATTAATAACAAAATAAAAGAAACGTATCAACAATAATACAAAAATAGTAGGGGACTTTAACATCCCTCTCACTGAAATGGACAGTTCATCTAAGCAAAAGGTCAACAAGGAAATAAAGGCCTTAAATGACACACTGGACCAGATGGACATCACAGATATACTCAGAATATTCCATCTCAAAGCACCAGAATACACATTCTTCTCTAGTGGACATGGAATATTCTCTAGAATAGATCACATCCTGGTTCACAAATCATGTCTCAACCGATACCAACAGTTTCTCCTGAAACTGTTCCAAAAAAATAGAAATGGAAGGAAAACTTCCAAACTCATTTTATGAGGCCAGCATTATCTTGATCACAAAATCAAAGACCCCACTGAAAAAGAGAATTACAGACTAATATCCTTGATGAACACAGATGCAAAAATTCTTACCAAAATACTAGCCAATAGGAACAATAGTACATTAAAAGGATTATTCACCATGACCAAGTGGGATTTTTTTCTGGGCTGCAAGGTTGGTACAACATCCAGAAATCAATCAATATGATACAATATATTAATTTAAAAAAAAAACCAAGAACCGTATGATATTCTCAATAGATGCTGAAAAAGCATTTGACAAAATACAGCATCCTTTCTTAATCAAAACTCTTCGAAGTGTAGGGATAGAAGGTACATTCCTCAATATCATTAAAGCCATTTGTGAAAAATCCACAGTGAATATCATTTTCAATGAGGAAAAACTGAGATCTTTTCTGCTAAGATCAAGAACATAGCAGGGATGTCCACTATCACCACTGCTATTCAACATAGTTCTAGAAGTCCTAGCCTCAGCAATCAGACAATAAAAAGAAGTTAAAGACATCCAAATTGGTAAAGAAGAAGTCAAACTCACTCTTTGCAGATGATATGATATTCTATGTGGAAAACTGAAAAGACTCCACTTCAAAACTGCTAAAACTCATACAGAAATTCAGTAAAGTGTCAGAACATAAAGTCAATGCACAGAAATCAGCTGCATTTCTATACACTAATAACAAGACAGAAGAAAGAGAAATTAAGGAGTTGATCCCATTTACAATTGCACCAAAAACCATAAGATACCAAGGAATAAACCTAACCAAAGAGTTAAGGAATCTGTACTCAGAAAACTATAAAGTACTCATGATTGAAATTGAGGAAGACACAAAGAAATGGAAAAACTTTCTATGCTCATGGATTGGAAAAACAAATACTGTGAAAATGTCTATTCTACCTGTAGCAATCTACACATTAAATGCAACCCCTATCAAAATACCATCCATTTTTTGGGACGCCTGGGTGGCTCAGTTGGTTAAGCAGCTGCCTTCGGCTCAGGTCATGATCCCAGCGTCCTGGGATCGAGTCCCACATCGGGCTCCTTGCTCCACAGGGAGCCTGCTTCTCCCTCTGACTCTTCCTTCCACTCTGTCTGCCTGTGCTCGCTTTCACTCACTCTCTCTCTGACAAATAAATAAAATAAAATAAAAAAATAAATAAATAAATACCATCCATTTTTTTTAAAGAAATGAAACAAATAATCCTAAAATATATATGGAACCAGAAAAGACCCTAAATAGCTATAGGAATGTTGAAAAAGAAAGCCAAAGTTGGTGGTATCACAATTCCAGACTTCAAGCTCTATTACAAAGCTGTCATCATCAAGACAGTACGGTACTGGCACAAAAACAGACACATAGATCAATGGAAAAGAATAGAGAGCCCAGAAACGGACCCTCAACTCTATGGCCAGCTAATCTTCGGCAAAGCAGAGAAGAATGTCCCATGGAAAAAAGCTTCTTCAACAAATGGTTTTGGGAAAATTGGACAGCCACATGCAGAAAAATGAAATTGGGGGCACCTGGGTGGCTCAGTGGGTTAAGCCACTGCCTTTGGCTCAGGTCATGATCTCAGGGTCCTGGGATCGAGTCCCGCATCAGGCTCTCTGCTCAGCAGGGAGCCTGCTTCCCTCTCTCTCTCTCTCTCTGCCTGCCTCTCTGTCTACTTATGATTTCTCTCTGTCAAATAAATAAATAAAATCTTAAAAAAAAAGAAAAAGAAAAATGAAATTGGACCATTTCCTTACACCACTCACAAAAATAGACTCCAAATGGATGAAGGACCTCAATGTGAGAAATGAATCCATCAAAATCCTTGAGAACACAGGCAGCAACTTCTTTGACCTCAGCTGCAGCAACTTCTTCCTAGGAATATTGCCAAAGGCAAGGGAAGCAAAGGCAAAAATGAACTATTGGGACTTCATCAAGATCAAAATCTTTTGCACAGTAAAGGAAACAGTTAACAAAACCAAAAGACAACTGACAGAATGGGAGAAGATATTTGCAAATGACATATCAGTTAAAGGGCTAGTATCCAAAATCTATAAAGAACTTAATCAAACTCAACTCCCAAAGAACAAATAATCCAACCAAGAAATGGGCAGAGCACATGAACAGACATTTCTGTAAAGAAGACATCCAGATGACCAACAGACACTTGAAAAAATTCTCCACATCCTTCAGCATCAGGGAAATGCAAATCAAAACCACAGTGAGATATCACCTTGTACCAGTCAGAATGACCAAAATTAACAAGTCAGGAAATGACAGATGTTGGAGAGGTTGCAGAGAAAGAGGACCCTTTCTACACTCCTGGTGGGAATGTAAGCTGGTGCAGCCACTCTGGAAAACAGCATGGAGGTTCCTCAAAAAGTTGAAAATAGAGCTACTGTGTGACCCAGCCATCACACTACAGGGTATTTACCCTAAAGATACAAATGTAGTGATCTGAAGGGGTACGTGCACCTGAATGTTTATAGCAGCAATGTCTACAATAGCCAAACTATGAAAAGAACATAGATGTTCATCAACAGATGAATGGATAAAGAAGAAGTGCTATATAAATTCACATTGAAATACTATGCAGTCATCAAAAGAAATGAAATCTTGACATTTGCAATGGCATGGATGGAACTAGAATGTATTATGCTGAGCAAAATAAGTCAATCAGAGAAAGACAATTATCATTATCTCCCTGATACGAGGAATTTGAGAGGCAGAGTGGGAGGCTTGGGGTATAGGGAAGGAAAAAATGAAACAAGATGGAATCAGGAAGGAGACAAATCATAAGAGATTCTTTGTTTTTTTTTTAATTTATTTATTTATTTGACACAGAGAGAGAGAGATCACAAGTAGGCAGAGAGGCAGGCTGAGAGAGAGAGAGAGAGAGAGAGAAGCAGGCTCCCTGCTGAGCAGAGAGCCTGATGCGGGGCTCTATCCCAGGACCCTGGGATCATGACCTGAGACAAAGACAGAGGCTTTAACCTAGTAAGCCATCCAGGCACCCTGATAAGAGACTCTTAATCTCACAAAACAAACTGAGGGTTGCTGGGGGTGGGTATGGAGAGGGTTGGTTGGGTTATGGTCATCGGGGAGAGTATGTGATATGGTGAGTGCTGTGAACTGTGTAAGCCTGATGATTCACAGACCTGTCCCCCTGGGGAAATCATACATTATATGTTAATAAATTAATAAAAAATAAAATAAAATAAAAATCAGTATAAACTTTTTAAAAAGAATTATAAGTAAGAATACATGTTGCTGCTATTTTATTTCCTCCCTCAGATAGAGTTACTGAGGTTTATATTTTTATATTCTTTAAAAAGTCAGATTCTAAATTTTAAAAAAAGTCAAGTTCTCTACTGTTTTTAAAATTTTTATATTTATTTATTTTCCTGTTTTACTTCATTGCATAATTTTTTCCTAAATTTTTAATTTATGCATTGATTTTTCATTCTGAGAGATTTTAAATGAAAAAAACCATTATTTTTATACTTAATAGTTAAAGATCAATATATTTTATAACTTATCTGACCCTATTTATTACTCTATATCATTTTAGGCTACAGTTTGTCTTTGAAGTAGTTACTATGAATGACATACTGTGTTAGTCCTAATGTCTGAAATTACTTAATTTCATAGTCAACCTTGATAACTTTTGCTTTATTTTAGGAGTAGAATACTAGGTTGACAGTAATGGAGTCTTAGAAGGTTGAAAATATTACTTCATGGTCTTCTGGTATACGTTGCTACTGATGAAAATTTTGCTTTTCCTCTGTAGAAAATCTTCACTCTTGGAAGCTTTTAATTTTTCACTTTCTCACTGATGCAACAAATTCAGCATAATCTATTTAGGTGTGTATTTATTTTGCTTATTCTGCTCTACATGTAATGTAACAATTTTATTCATTTCTGAAACAAATTCAGTCATTTTTTAAAAAATATTTTTATGCCAATTCTGAATTTAAGATAAATAAATCAATAGATATATACATATATAAAATATGCATATGTATTATATGCATTTTTATGCTGATAGAGATAGGTCAGTCTCTATCATTTATCTATCATTTATTTATTTTATTTTTCTAAAAATTTATTAGATTATTTTAGAGAGAGAGAACAGGGGAAGAGGCAAAGGGAGGGAGAGAGAATCCTCAAGCAGACACCCCACTGAGCATGGAGCACAACACAGGGCTTAATCCCAGAATTCCAAGATCATGACCTGAGCCAGAATCAGGAGTCAGACACTCAACCAACTGAACCACCTAGGTGCCCCTTTATCATCTATTTATATCTATAACAAGCAGAACTCTCCATTCAAGTCATTTAGCTTTCTTCTTCCAGGAAATCTATTCATTAGATCTGTCAACTATCCTCCATAGCTATCAGTGTCTCCCCAGTTTTATCTTTGTCTCATTTTCCTCTTCTCTAAAATTAGATTTTATTTTTGAACCTTGACTATGCAGCTGATTTTGTTTTCCGTAGAGGTGATACGACTCTTACTGTAAATTCTATGTTTGAATGTTCTCATTTTTTTTCTTACTTCTTTCTTTTACCTTGTCTCCTCAGTTGACTTGTGTTTTTATTATTGCTATTATGTGTGTGTGCATGTGCCTTGTTTTGGAATGCAAAGTAATTGTTTACCACTTTTTTTATTACTTTGTGAAATGACTTCTTAAAATATGTTCATTTTTAATTATTTTTATATGCTATATTTACATGCTTCTGTTATTGCAAAATGTTTCAGAGGTAATTTTTTTGTCCTATTAGGTAATTATGAATCACAATAACTCTAATCTGGTCTTCCATTTTTGCCCAAATAATGTGAGGGAAGTATAGATGAGTCTGCTCCGTGTTTATTTGGACAACAGTTTGCTTAAGCCCCTATAATATAATTATGATGGCCAGAGAATATCATTTTTTAAGAGAGGGAGGAGAAGAGGGAGTGGAAGAGAGACACTTCTTAGCAGGCTCCATGCCCAGGGCAAAGCGCAAGGAGGGGCTCAATCTCACAACCCAGAGACCATGACCTGAGCCAAAATTAAGAGTTGGACACTTAACCAAGTGACCCCAGCACCTCCAGAAAATATAACCTTAGATTTAGTCTCAGTTGCCTGATGGAAGTAGTAAAACCTTAAACCATGTTCATTTCTTTTGTGACTTTCTACATAATAATCTGTCACCACAGAACTGCCATGTATAATATACCACTCTAGCAAGTTTTGAAAACACCCTTTCTCTTCACAGCGAGATTCCAATCTGATTTCTAGATTACTTCCCTGATTGAGAAATAAGTGGCTACTTGAGTGCAAAGGCATATAAGCTAAATGTTGTATTTTGTTTTGAATTTAGTGAGTCTTCATGTATTTTTTACTATAAGACAAGTATGGAGGTGTCTTCAGGAATATTGTCTCTACCATCTTTTGACAGACTTCTGCATGGAAGCTCCTCAAATGTCTGATGATACTAGAATTTTTCCTACATCTTTTTAATTTGGGCCTCATATTTTTATCATTTGTGTTTTGTTTGTTTTGTTTTGTTTTTTTAAAGATTTTATTTATTTATTTGTCAGAGAGAGAGCGAGAGCGAGCATAGGCAGACAGAGTGGCAGGCAGAGTCAGAGGGAGAAGCAGGCTCCCTGCGGAGCAAGGAGCCCGATGTGGGACTCGATCCCAGGATGCTGGGATCATGACCTGAGCCGAAGGCAGCTGCTTAACCAACTGAGCCACCCAGGCGTCCCTACCATTTGTGTTTTATAAGGTGACTTCCAACATCCAATTGAATGTTGGATCCAATGTCATTTAGGTTCTACCCACAATTCCAGCACTCATGTCTTCCAGTTGGGTGAGGTGTATATGATTTGCCAGTTTTCTTCTTAATTCTCAAAATACTCACCATTATCACTGGAAAGGCATTTGTGTGTTGACTCCTGATGCTCAAGTTAAATTTGTTCTGGATTTTACATACACTGCACAAATTACTTGCAATTTCTACTAAAAGACTGGAATTATACTTTAATACTAAAACTGATTTTTTTTTTTTTACTTGAGGTAAGTAACACTCAAGACATCCCCATTTTGTGATGACGAATGAATTGAAGTTGCATTAAAATCTGGAATTATCCTCTATCATTTTGCTAAAATAGATGACTTTATGTTCCAAGTTTTTCTCTCCACATTACATTGAGGTTACTTAAGGAGGGTACAGCTATTTATTTAATGAACTTTATCCTAACCCAGTACCTATTGATTAATTGAGAACTGAAACTCATTTTCTGTCATATAGTCTATATTACTATTTGCTTTAAATTGATTAGTGTTTTCATTTTTACTCGGTACTCTACTCAAGCCAGTAAGTTTTTTGCAACAGGTTAATTACTAACCAAGACATGCCTCGCTCATTGACGCTATATATTTACTTGCACTTTCTCAAATGTTAAGAGTATATTTGTATTTTGTAACTACACAGATTTTATTTATTGCTTTCATTTAACCTTTAGAAAGTATAATTCCTATGCCATTATTTTATACATACTGAGCTCTTTAAGCAAGCTCCATAATTAATGGCTTGGTCCCTGAGACACTGTCTGTCTCTCTCTCTCTTAAACACACACACACACACACACTCATGACACACATTATTAATCTCAGTTGCTTTAATCATTTTGATTAAAAATTCTAGAGACCTGCTGCTAATATAACTTTTACTGTTACAACCTCCAGCATTCTAGATCTAGAAATCCATCCCTGTAGTGGGGTTTTTGCTAGATGTAAGGTACTCAGTTGGACCTCATGTTAAAGATCTGCTGGTTTCATGAGGAAGAGATGTTTCCGTGACATGAGTTTCCTTCTTCTGTGTTATGTGTAAACATTTGAGTCCCATAATGGGCAAAACTGCCTGGCCCAAAGTGTTACAGCTTTCTGGTGGGATCAACCCATATACAGGCTGTCATTTTACTCCAAACCTTTTCCATAGCATTGAGTTGGTGGGTTGGGATGAATTCTGAGGTCAGTACTTCCCTCTAGTCTTGATGAGAAGAAAATATGTTGGATCAGATTCATTTCATCGTAATGGTAAGTTCCTTCTCAGATTCATCTTTATCCATTCCTGTAAAAAATCTTATTAAAGCTGTCTTGTGAGATAAGAACTATTACCAATTTTGTTAACTCAAGAAATTAACATGATTCTAGGAGTGCTATTGATCTTTTTCTGTATTTGCTTTCTCAAGCCTCCTCCCTAATAACTTAATAGCAGAAATCACATCTTTTCACTAAGCTTTACAATCCCTGCTCTCAGTACAGTGCTTGGAACATAGGGAGTACCCAAGAGCACTGTCTGTAAAACTAGTTGTCTAACTGATGGGTGCATAGTGAGGCTTCAGTATGTCAGCCCTTCCACCCCATACTCCATTATTAATGCAAAAAGATATATGAGAAACAGAATGATGAGTGGGGAGATAAAAATAAACACCTTTAAATAGTCTCAGCGTGAGACTTCCGGTCCAGTAAAATACTATAACATTTGTCTCTTTTGGTTATTTCAGCCAGTTTCAGAAAGGCATCAAGGGAGAAATCTGTGGGAGTTTTTAGCCCATTATTATACTGCTATCTTTTCAGGTAACACCTATTTCCCCCCAATCTAGCTTTGTCTACTTGGTTTCTACAATTCTAGATATTCTAGGTTTTATTTTAGATCTTTTTCTTCTCAAGATTATATCTTTTTTTTTTTTTTCCCATGGCTCCATCCTCCATCGTCCTTACTTCTCCTTGGACAAAATTTCTCTGGGTAACCCACCTGCTGAATACATAACTGGACATCCCTCAGGCACCTCAAGCATAGCTCCATTATATCTTTTCCAAATACTTTTCCTTTCCCATAAATAACACTTTGAATTTTCAGATTCCTAAGCAAGAAACCTCCCTATTCACCACCAATCTATTCTTTAGACCTAGGGATAAATAGCCCATTTATTTAATGCCCACTATATTACAAGATCTGTGCTAGGCTCCAAAAATATAAAGCCAAATAAAATATGATGCCTGAACTTATTTAAATAAAAAAGTAATCAAACAGCTAAGGTACTGTTGTTGAATTCTGTGATATATCTGTGCATATAAGAATATAGGACCATAAAGGTGCCATCTAAATCTGATTAGACATTAAGAAAAGACTTTTAAATGACAAGAGGTTTTGAAAGAAATGTAGAAATTAGCTGCATGAGAAAAGGGGAGTGCTATATTTAGTCAAAGGAAAAATAACATTAAAATAGATAAATATGAGCTATGATATGTTAAAGGAATGAAAAGAAGTGGGCATGGAAAACATATGGGTAAAAAGCACAAGGAGAGTAAGACTAGGAGCATAGACAGTCCTGATCAACGAAGACTTAAACCTGGCGATTCACAGACCTGTACCCCTGGGGATAAAAATATATGTTTATAAAAAAAATAAAAAAAATTATTAAAAAGAAAAAAAACTGCAGGAAAAGTGTGTGTGTGTGTGTGTGTATGCATGTTTTATAGAACTAGTAACTAATAGGTGAAAAAAAAAAGAGTTTTCTGAAATATTAGCAGTCAAAATAAGAAATCAGTTGTTCTAAGAATGAACCAAAAGTAAGAACATGGAAGAATTGAATCAGCACTAACTTTTCTAGCAGATTAATTTGCAATGGAGGAAAAAAAAAAGGGACAAAACATAGAGGGACATCCATAGTGAAAAATGTAAAGATTAGAAGGATTTAATCATATTTACATGCTGAAGAGAAAAATGGTGGTGATGAAGAAGCAGCAGAAGACACCAGAAAGAATAAGGAATTTATGTCTAGTACCCCAAGGAATTAGGAGGAACCATATTTTTGAACATTAATGTTCCCATCCAGATAGAAGGAAATGGAAATTATTTTAGGTTTTCCTTATGCATTGGTCTCAAATAACACTAAGCAGGTTCTTCTCAGACTTCTTTCATTCACTATGTCTGCTCTAAATCCTTCACTGAACAATTTAAAGATACCAACTCCATTCTCTGGATTGCATGATGTATCATGGAAATCAGTCACTCAAAATCTTTCATTGCATCCCAGTTTGGTAAATGATCCCTAAGTTGTTAGCTTACTTATAAAAGTTAAGAAGCATTAAGTTAGATGTGGCTTCAAAGCAATTACCTAAAGGAAATAGAGTTATCTTTCCACGCCAGATGGCTAAATGTCTTTGGACTAGCTACAGCCTTGTGCTTTCACTGGAGTGTTAAAAACACCCTGAACTGTAAAGTAATTCTTTCTGAAACTGTAACTTTTCAGGAGTCAAAAGAGGACAATGAATATCTTATAGCAAATTTAAAAAATGATCAGGAAATTTGAAATAAGTGGTAGCTGTTAAAATTTGCATTTAGTTCTACATTTCACTCTTGTCTGAACACTTGATCCCAAATGATTTATAATACTACCTGACAAGATTATTAAGTATCAGGCACACTAAATGTATTATCATGAAGATTGATGGCTTCATGTGATTAATGGTGACTTTTATTATTCAATATTATTTATTTCATTTTATAAGTTCTAATCAATCTTATCAAATTTGTCTTTCTTTTTTTAAAGATTTATTTATTTATTTGAAAGGTTGAGAGAGGGAGGGAAGTGGGCAAGGGCAGACAGAGGGAGAGAAAATCCTGAAGCAGACTCCCTACAGAGAACAGAGCCAGACCTGGGGCTCCATCTCAGGACCCTGAGGTCATGACCTCACTGAAACCAAGAGTCAGATGCTCAACCGACTGCACCACCCAAGCACCCCTCATCTCTTTTCCAGTGAAACTCACACCTCATGGTTGTGCCCTATACAGAAGGTCTAGAGAATACAGATGGAAAACTTAATGTAATCATTTCAGTGATAAATTGTTATTCAAATGAGCTTTGCTAAATTTGGAGAAATACAGCAAAATAACCTCTTTCTAGTCTATCGTTCTAAATAGTATATATTTCCTCAATTGCCATTTATAAATATTATGAGTTGGATGAGTTTAAAGTAAGGTACTGAACATGTCAAAATCAAGACAATTAATTGCTGTATTAAGCAATCAATGCCACTTGGTAGTACAAGGTAGTATTTAGGAGACCAAACAGATCATTTTATTTCATTTTCATAATTAGAAGCATGTGCAATTACATTTTCTCTTAATTCTATAATGTAATAAATATCTCATAGTGCATACAGTACCCAACTTATGATGATGTGACTTACAATTTTTTGACTTTATGATGGTGTGAAAATGTTACAAATTCAGTAGGAACTATACTTGAAATTTGAACTTGGATCTTTTCCCAGGCAAGCACCATGCATACAATAAATACTCTCTCATGAGGCTGGGCAGTAGCAACAAGCTTCAGCTCCAAGTAATCCACACAATCAGAAGGTAAACAGCCCACACACTTACAACCATTCTGTACCCGTACAACTATTCTGTTTTTCATTGTCAGTACAGTATTTAATGAATTACATGAGATATTCGACACTTTACTATCTAGTGGGCTTTGTGTGAGATGATTTTCCTAATCATAAGGCTAATGTTACTGTTCTAAACAAATTTGTCAGATAAGACCAAGCTATGATGTTCAATAGGTTAAGTGTACTAAATGCATTTTCAGCTTAATGATATTTTCAATTTGCAATAGGAATATTGGGACATAAACTCAGCTAAGTGTAGGAAGACATATGTTAGAGAATTCTTAACAATTTTAAATCACTTTGTGTTTTTCTTCCAGTTATAACTTAAAGATAAAAAACTTAAATTCTATAAAGTCACATGTTTAAAAACACAGTCCTTAAAAAATTGAAAGAAAATATAATTAAAGAGTTGGTCATACATAGAAATTCTATACAATCTAATATAAACACTCTACTGCATGTGACCATGTTTATATTTTTAATATTTTTACTAAATTCTTCAGATGCAGTCTAAAGCATAATTTTTTAAAAGATTACAAAATGTATATTTCAATTTAAATTAAATGTCCAGAAAAGGCAGATTTACAGAGACAAAAAGCAAGTCATTGTTTGCCTAGGCCTGGGGGCAAGAGTGACAGGCTTGAGGAAATGGCTCACAACTATATAAATACAGGAAAACCTCTTATACTTTCACAATGGATGAATTTTATGAAATGTGAACTGTACTTTAATAAAGTTATTGTTAAAAAAGGACTTTTTATTTTCTAGCCATTTTGAAGCACAAATTCTTTTGAAGCCAATCCCGAGAAATCAAAAGTAGAATAAATGACTTAATATTGGTAATTTTTTATAACTTAATTGTTATTATTTTTGTTTTTATGTGTTTGTAAATACCATTCAACAACCAGGAGGTATATAAAATAATTTCATAAAAGTACAGATTGTGTGCTGTTGATGCACATTTGTATGTGTAACTGTAAAAATCCCCTTTTCTCAAAATGAAGTATATATTAATATAAGCCAAATGTGTAAAGTTTTCATTTGCTGCTACTTTAAGTACAGGTACTCTTTTAGAAGGTACTCTTTTTTTAGAAGGTACTCTTTATGATTATTTTCTCTTGCATGTACAGATCTTTTTTTTTTCTTGCATATACAGATCTCTTAAAATTACTAGACCATGACAATAAATAGAAATTTCACAAGAATAAGTTCACAGGAAGTGTCATATTGTAGAACAAATATTTTTTTATAATGCTTTAATGTGAAAATTCCTTATCATAAAAAACACATCGGGGCGCCTGGGTGGCTCAGTGGTTAGGGCTGCTGCCTTTGGCTCGGGTCATGATCTCAGGGTCCTGGGATCGAGCCCTGCATCGGGCTCCCTGCTCCGCAGGAAGCCTGCTTCCCTCTCTCTCTCTCTCTCTCTGCCTGCCCCTCTGCCTACTTGTGATCTCTGTCTGTCAAATGAATAAATAAAATCTAAAAAAAAAAAAAAAAAAAAAACACATCTCAGGCTATAGTCAAGCATTTGACCAGTGTACTTCATTAAACTTTCAATCTCATTTTTTCTCCATGCAAGGAAGACAGAAGAGACTGCTATTGATTCTATGCTATGACTTCTCCCAGAAAATTGCTTCCAATTCCCTACAGAATCAGTCTAGTTCCAGAAAAAAAAAAAATACATTATGTGAGTCTTTATTGTTCAAATTGCTGATATATTAGCCACTCTATAAACATAAAATATAAGTTCTTTAAAAATCTACATTAATTACATAGACTTTTACATGACTATTCTACTCAATACCATTTTGTGACCAATTTAGCACTTTACATTTCTCCTGAAGCCCAAAACATTATTTGGGCATAAATTACACTAAAAAAAAAGTCATTTGACCAAATATGTTAGTTGATTACTTGTGTTTATAGACTTCCCTATCCTTTTTGTTTTTGGAGTATTCATAGTACAGTCAATGTTTTGGAGATTATTTAAAAGTAATGGAAGAACCAAATACAGTATGGATGCATGTAGAGGAGCTTTAAAAAAAAGGAAAAAGACATAGTATTAGATTAGTCTATAAAAATCTGAGGAAAATCCCGATTGTGTGATATTCAGATATGTTTAAATAATTTATTATACAAGAATAATCAGCTTTCATAACTTTGTATGCTTTGTTTTTAATATTGAATATGGCATTACCTATTTATACATCATGTTCCTTTCCTACCTCAATGAGTTATCTTTATCTGCCTCCAGAATTCCTCTGCAACCTCACTTCTTCTTTCCTTTAGATAGAGTTACCAAGAGCCACCCTGGGTTCTTGATTTGGACACAATGTACGCAACCCTTCATTCCAGTCCATTTAGTTTCCTTGCCTAGAAAGTACCATCACCTTCAACAAGTCAGTGGGATAAACTTATTTTATTCTTCTAAATATACTGTATTATCTCTTAGTGATTCTTTCCTTTATCTCTGACTCTACCTGATGAAAAAGTTGATTCCTTACCCTCTATAGTCTAAGTGCTTTCCGTAACTACACTGTATGTATCCCACTGTCTTGCATTTATTTGTTACACATTTGTCTTTCTTACCCTAATATAACAGTAACTGGCTTTATTTAATTTTTTATTTAATTTGTATCTATATGGCAATATAGCATATATGCCATTGTCTGGCATATTTGGTTTTATTTAATTTTTTAATTTAAAATTAAAAATAATTTAAAATTAATTATTTAATTTTTAATTTAATTTGTATCTATATGGCAAAATAGCATATATGCCATTGTCTGACATAAATGATGCTGAAATAAAAGTGTTAGAATAAAATATCTAGGTATTTACTGGTGGGGAGGAAATAATCTTTAAATTACCAAGAGATAGGTAGTGCCACACTACCGCTCCTTAAGCCTGTCCTCCTTTCTGAGTAGTCCCTGCTTCTCCCTCCCAACCCCAAGGCTTTCAGGAAGGGAAAGGAAAACAGATGATAGAGGGCCTTGCTCCCTAGTCTTTCATTTAGTTTTATATCATTTTAATAATTTTCTCTCTCAGATGCATGATCTCTCATAAATCTTCATCATCTGAGTTTAACAGAATTACTCCCCACTCTGTCAATCAGATCACTTGTGAAAGTCATAAAAATGACTCATCTAGGAATGGTATTATAGGGTCGCACTTGACTTGCAGTTGACATTGTAGAGCCAAATTATCCATTGCTCAAGTTGCAGTCAATCTGCCATTCTAGCCAATAACATACTATAGTCCCCTGGCTTCCTTTGAAAATGCCATGTTGGTCTTCATCAGTTTACATTCTAAATAAGCTAGTGCTAGGTTGCTTTTTTGTTTGTTTGTTTTTTGTTTTTTATTTTTGTTTTGTTTTTTGTTTTGTTTTGTGTGTAGACTATACTGACTTCTACAGAATTTTGAAAAAAGCTTTGGAAGTGATCTTGGGAAGTTAATTTGTTAATTCTTCTTTGCCTTTTATTTTTAAGGTATGTATTGTCTCATTTATCATTAAGATAATCTCTTATTTTATAGTTGTGAACAATTGTCAGTGTTTCCTAATCCCTTTAAATTTCAGGAAAAGCCATCATGCTTCAGTTATGATCTTAATTATCATTCACCATACACTTACAGAGTCATTAATCAACACCAGAGCAAAAAGAAACCGGGATATAACAGATGACTGAGTGTGATTCACATACTGCAGTGGTGTGATTATTTATTATTTCTGCCTTCTGCACAGTCAGAAGGGCACACAAACATTTCTTGTAGTTATTCATTCCAGGTCTTTCACCTTAGATCTTTGACTGAGTTCATTTTGGCTAAGCTTAATGGGAGCAAATTGTCAATGGTGATGATAATAATGATAATAAGGAAGCAAAGGGAAAAAGTCACGATGAAGAATTAACCTAACACTTTGCCTTTTGCAAAGTGATTTCACATACAGTTTTCACTTACTCTTATGACCACTAGAGAGGTAGGTATTATTCTCACTTCCTAACTAAGGCAGTTGTTTCAGAAACTTTGTGACAACCTTCTGAGCACAAAGTGCTAGATATGGAATTTGAACCAAAGTGGGTTTAATTGTTACTTGTGAGGGGTTTTTTCTCTGAACTCTATGGTTCTTATTACTTCAGAGTTAAACAATAATGACTGGATCATGCCTTCTCAAAGGTGCTTACTAATAGTCCTCATGACACTTCACCACTAAATATTTTAGTATGCATCTCTAAAGAAGTAAGGTGTTCTACATAACAAAATTATATGCATCACTTCAGAAAATTTAACACTAATATAATGCCAATGCTTAATATTCACACAATCTCAAAATTTCTCTAATTGCTCAAGTAATTTTCTTAATAGTTTTTTTAAAGATTTTATTTATTTATTTGACAGAAAGAATGAGAGAGAGAACGAGATCACAAGTAGACAGAGAAGGGGAAGTAGGCTCCCTGCTGAGCAGAGAGCCTGATGTGGGGCTCGATCCCAGACCATGACCTAAGCCGAAGGCAGAGGCTTGACCCACTGAGCCAGGCGCCCCTCTTTATAGTTTTATTTTCTAAAATCTAGTATTCAACAAGAAGCACAGATTGCCTGAAGTTGTTATGTCTCTTTATTCTCCATTAATGCAATACAGTTTTTCAGCTGTTTGATTTTCCCGACATTGTCATTTTTTAAGAGAGCCATCCAGCAGCTCTATTATATAATTCTTAATTTAAGATTTCCTTCTTTTCTCTGATATTAAATATAATTTTTAAGTAGCAACAGGAGAGTAAAGGTGGATCTCAGGTTCTTCCTCTTCCACCCAAGGGGAAAAAAAAGTGTGTGTGTGTGTAGAAGCAGGTGACAGTGAAAGAAGTATAATCTTACACAATAACCTTTGCAAATAGCAGTTAAGGATATGATTCTAGTTAGCAAGATATATCCCCAATAGCTACTCTGAAGAAAAAAAGAAAAAAGAAAAAGTAAAAGTCAAAATAACCTACGAATTTTTAATAAAATTCTCAATTTTGTGGATTATCTAAATAGCTTACAAGAAATATAATTCTAAAGCAATTTTCCTTTTTTTTTTAGATGTTTGAACAAAACCAGCAAAAGAAATAAAATAAAATCAGTTAGATTTTTGGCGGAAAAGATATAGTCAGGAATTGTTGATTTTCATCTTCAGCCCTCTATATAAGTTTCTTTGTCTCTGAACATATTTTCATTATATTTCATAATATTTTCATTAGGACCTCCACACATAATTTTCCTGAAACCCGTCTGTCGGAAATATCTTCTCTGATCAAATCTCTTTTTCTCTTTTATCTGTGCTATAAACTGACTTGAACTTTCCTTATTGCTGGATGCTCGAATATTTAATTTTCCTTTCTCACATGTTTAAATGTCTTCTGCCAATACTGAACCTAGAACTTCTACTGTAACCATCCCTCAGAACAATGTACTGCTTGAAATGTAACCCATGAGAAATTATACTAGTCAACAAACATGCTTAAATATAGCTTTAAGAAAAACACGTACTAGCACCAGGCCTCTGGGGGAGAGGATGATACAGGTCCTTGAAGCCGAGCAGCCCGCTCAGGGTGGAACACTGCCTGCTTCTGTTTTCTGTTATCTCCCCTTCCCAGAGAGCACCTGTAATCAATTAGATGATCCTTTTAAATGTGTTTAGCAACCACAAATTCTTTACTGCTTGATCAGGCATTTCTTGTTTTTCTTCTTACTTATCTATAACTCACATTCCTTCTTGCTTATCTACAAGGCATCTGGTTAATCTTCTTCAACTCCTTTGTTGATTGTTATCTCATACCTAATAAGTAAGAGACTGAGGAGTGGTTTGGGGTGACAGTCCTTTCAGCTGTGGAGCCCTGCTCCCTTTCTCTTGCAGCGATTTGTTTGTGTCTCATTCTTCTCCGGTGTGCTGTTGGGAAGTGGCATTCTACTAAACAAGGATGTCAGAATGGCAATCAGATTAACCTGGAAGCATGCTGATAATGGACATAAGGGGAAGCTGAATCTACTACCTTTCCCCTATTTCCAGGCTACCACCATCCTCCAAAATACCACTGGGAACTGCTTTTGCTCCTCTGTATCACAAAAGACTCAGAACTAATCTTGCTGAAATAGGTAATTTGGGAGATGACAATCTCTAAACACATTATGTTCATAATTTCCCTACTTAACACTAGTACTAAACTAACATACACTCTTAAACAGAAGTTCAGAGTGCTCTAAGAATCTAGTTGGCGGATATAAGATAGAAAGGCAGAGGGGAAAGCAAAGCTAATCTGTAGGTAGTTCTCTTTAAGCTGAAATTTAATGGACGTGCAAGAGCTAGCTGGAAATAAAGACAATAAAAATTCACTCCAGGAAAATAAATCAGAAAATGATGAACTTGGCTGGGCTGTGGTGGGAATAGAACTTGGTAGGAATAAGGGGTATAGTATGAGATGGCGCTAGAGACATGGGGAGCCATCAGATCCTAAAGAGACTTGTAACACTAGATTAAGGAATTTGATCTCTGTTCTGAAGCCAGTGGAAACTTTTGCATCTGCTTTATAGTAAAATCAGTGAACAATATAGTTTTGATCTGTTGACCTTGGCTGCTGCCTCCATTGAACATATTTATACAATTGTCAAGGAAGCATCATAAAATTTACATGTGGATTTATGTAAAGTTACCTAGCATGAGATTATAGATGTACAAATATCCCCCACCCTGCCCTGCCAGCTGCATGCATTGCAATGAAATAGAAAAGTATAGCATATTGGGTTGTTATTATTTTTGGAAAAACCTCCTTCTATCTTGCCAATTTTCTCCCAAAGTATACCAATATGTTTGTTTGAAATATATGTTCCTAGATGAATGCTGAAAATAAACACCCCAAACTGCAGAGAAACTAAGGAGCAAGCCAAGTCCATTTCTGACATAAACTCTTCTCTCTCCTAACAAATCCTTCCTCACAATTATGGCTACTCCATATGTATATTTTTTGCATATATTTTCTTATTTTGAAATTTTCAGTAATGGTATCTTGAGGTGACAATTGAAGAATACTATACTTTTCTGGGGAAAGTTTTGGTCTTGCCTTCACTGAAAGGTCCCTAGATATGAAACCAGAACATGGGTAGTGGGTATTAATACATTTAGAATTCTCTAGAAAAATGTGCCTAAGAATGGATTGGAATGTTAATTCTTTATCTGGGAACTACAAGACCAAGGCAGTGAAGATAAGAGGAAAAGGAAATGAGGCCAGGAAAAGTACAAAGAGAAGTGATGTGTTTCTGTACTGGTTACTGCTTTACAAGCTTCTTTATCAATATATCATGTGTGGATTACAACTTTCCAAGCTGCATTATCACTATACCATAGGTGACTCAGCACTTGCATGCATTTCAGTCCAAGGGACTTTGTTGGAAGGGCTGCAAAAAGATTCATACCTTGAAAGGAGAAAAAAAAAAAAAAAAAAGAGCACTTACTTTTTACTCTTATGTGTCACATTTCTCTTTGGTCAAGACTTAACTCCATAAATTTCAATCACTTCATCTTGCTAACCATTCCAGAAGCCCGATTCTACAACTTCGGATTTGACATTTTAAACAAGCCTAGGTGGCTCAGTCAGTTAAGTGTTGCCTTCAGCTAGGGTCATGATCTTGGAGTCCTGGGATCTAGTGTCACATTGGGATCCCTGCTCAGTTGGGAGCCTGCTTCTCCTTTTCCCTCTATACCTCCCACTGCTTATGCTCTCTCTCTCTCTCAAATAAATAAATAAAATCTTAAAAAAAAAAAAAAAAGCAACTGGCATTGGAAGTGTACAGTTTCTACAAGATTCTACAAGGGACTAGTGTCAAAGAGAAAGAACAAGGAAGGTAGGGGAAGAATCTGAAGGATGTTTGAGAATTTTGTCCAATAGAGATGTGCTCTTCCACCCAGAAGGGATCTAAGGAGGAAGATATACAGGTGTATGATTTTGTCCCCCAAAAAATATGTGTAAGCCATACTTATGTGGCCAGATCATATCTTTGAATATAATTTTTATGCATTTTTTTCCTTTTTTTTTTTTTTTTCCCTCACAGATACCCTGATGGGTGTGTTCTACCCTGGCACTCCTCAAAGCAAAAAACACTCTGATTTTCAGAGAAAAACTCAGAAGGAAAATTTCATCCAAATGCCAGGAAAAGAATCTTGCGTGTATGCAGAACGTTTTTCTTTTTCTTTTCTCTTTTGGTAGAAACTACCAAATCAGGAACTGTGCAATCTAACAAGTTATCTGCCATAGTTTCACAGATCCTGGCAGAAGATGCAAAACCACTGATAGCCTAGCAGGTGGTATCAACTTCATGTTCACGGCAATTGTCCTTCCTCTCGCATCCCTGAGTCCCATGCAAGTGGGACAGAGCAACCCAAGCAGTTGCTGCTCACATGATGGGTTTCTGTTACAGTCAAGGAAGGCTCCAAACTGTTAAGGGAGTTCTAGCATATCTGACCAACCTTTGCCCCACAGGGGCAAATGTTATATTAATGTTATATTAGCCAGGAAACAAAGCTTCCCTCTAATCAGAAGTGAGACATCTATCTATCTCTCTCTCTCTCTCTCTCTCTATCTATCTATCTTTGTTATTCTAACTTCTATGAGGTAGTTACTTTTGGTATTCACATTTTCAAGATGTGATTAACCTATGAGGAAACAAAGGCACAGAGAGATTAAATAATTTGTTGAAGATTCTTTCTATATCTAGATAATGGCTGAGTTTCAATTTGAACCCACTTTCTTCAGCATTTGTATACTCAGCAACTACACTATGTTAACCCTGGAAAGGCAAGAGGAATAAAAAGGAAAGTAAGTTTTCTGGCTTCTCCAGAAATCATACCACAAAAGCACCACATAATTTGGCTACTTCTAAAGCCAGACCAGCCTTGTAGGAATACCTGTTTCGGTATCTTCACATCCCTTTGCATATATATATATATATATATATACACACACACATACATATATATGTATGTATGTATATATATCCTATATATTTTTCCATTAAATATTTATTATAAATTATAAATAATTATGAATTGTTTATATAAATAATATATATATTATTCCATTAAATATTTATTGAGGATCTATTTTATCCCAGGTTGTGGTAGGTACCAGGAAGACAGCAGGCAGGATCCAGGTCAGGGAGGATCTGGGAAACAGAAAACTCCTACGGCTCTTGTTTAATGGTTCCTGTGAGCCCATCCGTCACCATCCATTGCTTATACTAACAATTACCCAGGAGAACTGACAAGGACCAAGGTTTCTTTATACAGTCCTGCAATAAAATTTCCCTACCATATTAATGAATACTAAATTTAACTGGAGAATAAGTGGATACCATCATAAATTATGGAAAGCATTTACAGAGTGAAAGCCATTATAAAGTAAACCTCTCTAGGTTTGTTTTCCTACTTTCTCCAAGATTTCCCTCATTATTTAGCTGCACTTGGTACAGAATGGAAGTTTTCCTAAAAATCAACAGGTGAAAAGCCCCAGAAAGAATACATAATAACATTGTAAATAAATATGTTAGTCATATCATTTCTAGCACATTTATTTTCTAAAAATCACACAATACATATTTCTGAAATAAAATATGCACTGAGTGGGAAGGTCTTAGAATGTGCCAATATTGTGGAATTTTTAGGAAAAATACTAAAATAATTTTACTGAGTATAAAGAATGTAAGCTATATTTAAAATTTGACACTTGAAACTGACATAATCTTTCACTGCTCCTGAAATAGAAGTACAGGCCCTAGAAAAGTAATTATTATGTAAATTCAGAAAAAGCTAATTGTGTAACTACACACCAAATCTCCAGTACTTTTGTCCACAGAGATAATCAGGTCTGGAGAGTATTAGCTCCTTCACTAAAACAACTGAGGGGTTTATATGATGATAATTATTCATAATAACAAACTGGCATATCTCTCTTCTTTATATTCCTTTGAAAATATTGCTAGCATGAATATATTATATGGTCTAATTGAATGTGTAAGTATTAAATCAAGGACCACAACTCTGGCTGGTAATTAAGACTTTTTTCAAAATGTTTTAAAATACAGAATCTTAAGATCTATTTCATTCATACTGAATCAGAACTCTAGCATTAGGTCAAGAAAATTAGAATATATGAGAAATCTCTGTAGATCCCTGACAATCAGCAGTTGGAAGTCTCTCTGTAATTAATCTTAATCTTAAACACTTGAAAGGAATTCTGTTAGATATTTAATCCATTCATGTTGGTATTTCAATTATAAGAAATACATTTATTGCTTCATTTTTGTTCACTAAAAAGACATTCACTCTTTCTCCTATTAAACATATGACAAATACTACATTATTAAATAAGGAAGACTTGAAATCCACTCACTTTTATTAATTTTAATAACATCATATCTAATTGATAGGCAGACTTAAGGAGATGCCAGTTTATTGACATTGATTGCTATGAAATTATACAGGTAAATCAAACCTTATAATGGCAGGACTTCAATATCTTCAGAATATTTGCCCATATCTAGACTTAAGCTTTTACATGCACAAGATTAAAAAAAAAAAAAAAAGTTACTATCTTTCTTTGCAGGAACATATTATCATAGAAATTTGAACTTAAAATAAAAATGTGGCAGGCCATGGAAGCAGAAATCACTAAAACCAGTTAACAGAACATCTTATATTCAATGAGATTAGCCCCACAATGGAAATCATCTTTTATGGTTTATTAGACACACTGCCATAGATAGACATATCATGAGATATAAAATAATCAATGGAAAATGCAAGTGAAATTTGATGAGGGATATAAAACTATCTTATTATAGATGCTATTTATATAGATGGCCACCTACTATGACTATATAAGACTGCATCTTATTAAGAACCACATTTAACAATCTTACCTTTTACAGTCTCATTCATTTGTATTTGTATTCATCACTCACAAATAATGGATATAAAATGCTACTTTGTCATTCATCCATTCTATCACTTAAAAAATTCCCTCTAAACTATACTGAATACTGATATGTACCAAGAACTGTGCTAATTGCAGCACATACAACAAGCACGGTGCCAACTTTCCACCTATTAAGAAAGGTTAATGTGTAACCAATAATTGCAAAGCAATTACAAGTGTGACAAGTGCTACAAAGAAACAGAATAGTTGCTATGAAGGTGTCAATAGGGGGTAGAAAGAGCTATAAGGAAGTCCAAGAACTCCTACCTGGGAAATGGCATTCAGATGAATAACAGTATAGAAGTACAGGAGTTAGACAATACAGAATGGAAGGGGAAAAAGCACTGCACAGAAAGGAAGCAAATTGTATGAAAATTGAGTTGTAGGAAGAGTGAAATGGAGACTGGAACCAATTATGCTAGCCTATGATTGGATCAGCACAGCGATGGCCAAATCAATTACACATCTTCCTAATGACTTTTCTTGTTTCTCTTCTCTTGCCTCCTTCATTTCAGTTCCCTTTGATCCTTTCCCATAGAAACCTTTGTCTCAAACTCTCCTTTTTGGGGAACCCAGGTTTTAGAGTTGTATTATCAAAGTCTCAGATAAAAATTTGAAAAGTATTTAAAGGCACAAGCACTTTGCATGGAGCAGGTCAGAGCACTCATATTAGAAAAGCATCGTGACTGTTTCCTCTCATCTTTTGAATGAATTTTTGAGGCATGTCAGTCAGTAGCAACAAAAAAAAAGCCAGAATAATACAGAAAAAAATACATGGAGATTTAAAATTATATTGATATTGAGACATACCTTGAGTAACTATAAGAGATTAAGATATTACTCTAACCACGTGTGCTATCAAGAAGTAATTCAGACAGAAGCGCCTAGGTCGCTGGGTTGTTAAGTGTCTGCCTTCTGCTCAGATCATGATCCCAAGGTGCTGGGATGGAGCCCCACATCCGGCTCCCTGCTTGGCAGGAGGCCTGCTTCTCCTTCCTCCACTCCCTATGCTTGTGTTCTCTCTCGCTGTCTCTCTCTCTCTGTCAAATAAATAAACAAACAAACAAATAAATAAATAAAATCTTTAAAAAAAAGGAATTCAGACAATGTTACAATATGTATACAACTCAAATAGAAGCAGAACCAGCATTTTGAGTGGAAAAAAAAAATCCAAATCAGGCCAACACTTAAACTTTCCTGATGTTCTGGCCAATATTGGTTAGTTTGAGAGCAGCTTACTGTATAATGCTCTAATATTTTTTAAAATATTTTACTCATTTATTGGACACAAAGAGATATAGAGCATAAGCAGGGGGTGTGGCAGGCAAAGGGAGAGAGAGAAAGGAGCTCCCTGAAGAGCACTGAGCCTGATGTGGAGCTTGATTCCAGGACCCTGGGATCATGACCTGAACTGAAGGCAGCCACTTAACAAACTAAGCCACCCAGAAGCTCCTATAATGCTCTAGTATTATAAAATTTATATTTATATATCCTTTTAGTAATGCCCTTTACTCTTTCAAGTCAAATAGAAATAGTCCATTACTAGATTACATGATTAAGGATATTCATGCACTAGAGATGATAGTGTAAAAATTGCTTTTTGTTTATTTCCCCTTGATACCTCTCAGTCTCTCTTAAATGGTGTTAGGGAACCCACTTTCTAGCACCACCTTCTCTGTCTCTTCTCTGTTTCCCTGGGTTTTATATCCCACCGTTTTACAACACTAAGACTATCTCTTTGTTTTGCTGTCAGCCACTGGTGAGGGTTTCAACCCAAAGATTGCATCAGTTTTCTCCCGGATGAAGATTAGTGCAGTGAGGGCATTAGGCCTTTCAAGACCTTGTATGTAGAAGAAATAAATGAGGAAAAAAGCTTGCTTCATTCTGTTCTGAAGAGACAAATGTGAAAGTCAAAGATAAATTGCTTGCTAATATTATGTCTTATAACAAAACTTCTTTTATCATTATAGCTTGCAGCTATTGTTGTCATGGAGTTTAAGTGCATAACTACCCATCTCTTAGAAAAGAAAAAGGGAAAATAAAATCTCATCCTAATAAAATTTCCCCCAAGTGGAATCTTTGGATGATTGCAAAAAGTATTATTTCCAGAGCATCTCTGGAAATTACATCTGATTTATCTGAACTGTCTTTATAGGGATCACCTGCTGATTATAGATCAGTGAAATATTAGTTGGTCTCCTGATGCCCTCAATTTGGAACTGCCACTTATTCCCTCATTTTATTATCCAAAACTTATCGTCATCCTCCGTAATAAACTTTACTTCATTTTCCATAGTGTAATTTTATAATATTACCTGATGCTTAAATGTCAAACACTGAAACCTCAAATTCTTTTTTTTTTTAAGATTTTATTTATTTATTTGAGAGGGAGAAAAAGAGTGAAGGAGCAGGGGGAGTGGCAGAGGGAAGGGGAGAAGCAGACTCCCCACTGAGCCGGGAACCTGATGTTGGACTCCACCCCAGTACTCCAGGATTAGGATCTGAGCTGAAGACAGATACTTAACCTACTAAGCCACCCCGATGGCCCTCAAAATTAAATCCTGAAGAAGGAGACTCACCTGTGTAGAAGTAGAGCCTATTTCACACTACCTAAGGTTTGAGAAGCTAGGTTCCTGCCCCCAAATAATTCCCCCACTTTCTTATTTACTGTTCATAGTCCACATGTTCACTTCTTGAAGGGAAGATGAGCTCTCTTACGTTCTTGCTTGAGCACAATGGGCACATGAGCAATGTCCTTGCTTGGTGCTTGAGGGATGACATGTACCATTAACCACTCCCTAGAGCTCTATAATTCTTTGTTAAGTCAAATATCTTTGGCTGTCTTTTTGACATTACATTTTATTGCAGTAACTGCTTCCACAGTTAAATGTTATTACCAGGCCTCTTTTGGGGGAGGACACTATCTTCCTCCTTGCTATTTGGAAGCCCAGACTTTCAAGGAATTGTCTTTTTGTCTCCCCCGACCTAGAGAGCAGTGCTACCAACAGAACTTAGTCATGCTGGTGACCTTCTCAGTGCTAACTCCTCATTGCTTTGCAAAGTGATGTCTCCTCCAGGATGAATAGTGAAATGTAGCCTTCGGGCATTTTCCCACCTTATATAACATATGCATTCTTAATACATTCATTCCAACATGCTCACCTCTGCTTGCCTTTAATCCCAAGTCTAGTGTCACACCAAAACTGGCATTATTATCTTACTTAAATACAGATCATGATTTTTCCATGCTTCTATAGGATATGTTGGCAGTGTGTTTGCATAGTTTCCCAGGATAATTACTGGGATATTAAATCCTACATCTGAAGAGGGTCCTCATATCAATAACTTGCCTTTTTTACTCAGAATTAAGTTAAATCTCTCTTCGTCCTGTGCCATCAAAAGTCAGTCCTGTGCTTACTCACACAGCCCTTGACAGTAATACTATCTACATCCTGTGGTTCCTTAGGGCTATGGTCCCTTTCCTCCAGCAGAGGCAGCACATCCCCAGCTGGATTACACTGTGACCTCACCTGAGGGTTGTTCACACGTGTGCAGATCTTGATGGCATGCATGTTATTTTGTAGGTGAGAGACATCTGTATCATTTTCAAGCGATGGCAGAGCTCCAGCCTTTAGTACAGAGGAGTGGGCTGCTTCCACAGGCTCACAGAGCTCAGAAAAAAACTAGATTCAAGAATTTCAACTCACCAACACATGTATCAACATCCCATTTTTTTCATAAACAGGTGCTGTCCTTCTCATGGCAGATCTACCTTAGTTGAGAGTTCAGCCTTCTTTGGAGATTTCTCTACTCTTTGTGGCAGGAGGTGAATGCCCCCGTATAAGCTACCAAGGAGGCCTTTAAATTTTATACTTGCTTTTTAATTGACCATCATTCTCTGCCTTTATTTGATTTTTTGTAAGAGCATCAGCTGAACAGAGTAATAACCATCCAATTCCATTATTTCCCCCATATTTCTAAATCTCTGATAGAAAGAGTATATCGTATGCACTGTCCCGGGGTCCTACAATGGAAAGCTTTTCCAGAATACCTGCTCAGCCATAATGCTGAGACATTGTACACATAGAGACAGCATTTTCCTTTTTACCTGGCTCCCCCCTACTTTATTTTTCATCTCTCACCATAAATGCTGATGGTCCAAGGACGTGTGTTAGGTGCCATTCAGTTCTTCTTCCATGGGACTGTATATACCCTTTACCATAGTACCTGACATGTTACATTGGAGTTGCCTATTTACTCGTCTTTATCCCACACTCTGCTATAAGCACCTAGAGAGGCCCCCTACTCATCTTTAGTTATAACTCTAGTTCATCACGCAGTGCCAGATACTTAAAGGTTTGTTTAAAGAGTAAGTTATAAGAATAAATAAGTTAATAAAGTTTGATACTATGGCTTTCTATTATCTATATGTCCCTTGACTCAGTATGCTAAACTAATCAGAGAAAAAGAAAAAAAGAGTGAGTTAACTATCAATAAAAGTAGTAATTAGATTTAGTGATAAATGTCTGTGTGCAACTATAGTGTGATTAGACAGCATCCTCTAGCACTACTTTTTAAACCTAGCTATGTATATCAGGTAAACCTCACCTGTCATCATATTTTATTGGATTGCAGACTTTTAAATTCAGGATCTGTCAGCTTTGTCACCATTGTTTAAACCTACACCAGTCTTTGAATTACCTAAAACGGTACAATGATGAACTGGCTGTCTTACTCATCTTCTCCAACTGTCCAATGAGTCATGTCCTATTTCCTGTCAAAATCTTCTGTCTAATTTTCACTAACTAAATGCTTAAATGACTGACAATATTTATGGAAGCACGCTGAAAGTGAGTTCAAGGTGTAAACCTAGTGAATTTTATATGGTACAAGAATTTAGGATGACATCTCCACAGTACTATGCCAAAGAATTATTTTATCTTATTTAATATAGTTATTCTCTCTCTCCCTCTCTGTATATATACATACACATACACACACCTACATGCATGTTATATATATTCAGACACACACGACTGTAATCACATATTTAAAATAAAAATATTTTCTTTTTAATACCTACCATGAAAGTCCTATAAGCTGCTTTATTTTCTGCCCCTTTGTAACCATTGAATCAGTCTTTCAGTTGGTAGAGAGAGTATCTATTCTGGTGTTGCTCTTTGCAACTATCGATTGTAAATCTTGATGTCCACCTTTCTTTCACTGATATATCAATTCACCCTATGATAGGGGGCTTCTGGAATTTGCTTTCTTTTGTTTTCTGTGTATGTCCTGTAAAGAATTTTAAAGTTTATCGTGTTTGAGGTATAATCATTTCCAGGACTTCATAATTATACATACAGCTAACCCCTTACAATTACATATGGATTATGGGACACCACAGCTGTGCAGTCAGTCGGGCATCCATTTCTTGGTTTCTGTTCAGGTCATAATCTTGGGGGTCCTGGGATTGGGATCCACATTCAGCACAGAGTTGGCTTGGGAAATTCTCTCCCTTGCTCTCTGCCCTCCCTCCCCGCCAAAAAAGACTTGCATATGGATAATGGTTTAAATGTTGTGGTAATGAAACTATTCAGTAAACAGGAACTGTGTATAATGTAGAAAGCAGATCTAAATTTATTAAATACGTACAGAGCAAATCCTAATTTGCCCTGTAGACCATTGATCACTTCCAGGAATGGAAACCATGTCACCATGCTTTGCTATTATCTCAAAGGGTATGCTGATCTAGATGATTTGATCTTCTCTTCTGTCAGTTAACACTTTTTTGACCAATATTTAAGGAAAACCTTAATTAGGACTGAAAATACATGTTTTGTAATTTTTTTCTCCGTGAAATCTAATTAAACAATCTAGCTTAATTTAGTTTAATTTCATTTACTTATTCTTCAGCATGTCAATAATCCATTTCTAACCACCTCCCTCATGCCCCTCCCATCCCCCAACCTGCTCCCAAATACAGGTTCCCCCCAGCTATACAAAAGTATAGCATTCTTATGGAAATTTTCATAAGCTGAAATGGTATAAAGCAAAGAAGCAATTACCAATAATTTATATGGGAAAAAAAAGTGCATTCCTGGACCCAAAAAATAACCTCTCTTAGGCTTGATACCTTAGGACCCAGATAATGGATACACAAAATAAATGGAGATAAATCACAGAGACTCACAGACACAGTTCAAAGTTGTGGCATATTGTTGAGTGTTGTAATACTGAGTCAAAAATACTGAGTGTTGTTCCCTGGGAAGGAGTTTCAGGGAGCCATTCCAGCCACCTAGCGGGTGAGCTGCTTCCAAAGGGACTTGCTGCAAAACAAACTGAAGGCCCCTTTTCCTTCTTGCCTTTCCTTGTAAAATCCTCTTTGGCTTTCTTTCAGTTAGTGAAAACAAGGAATAATGCGGTTCTGCCATCAAAGTGAAGTGGCATAATGTGAGCCTTCAAAATGCAAAATGAAGTGGCAAAATGTGAGCCTACCTATGATCTGTTTTTAAACTCTTCCCTGTGAAATTTGACTGTGTTGTCACAAGGGCAGGGGGGCTTATCTAATAGAGTTGTGAGGATGAAGCTTTGCTATGTCATTTGAAATTGTTCCCAAGTTCAAGAATAGTATTTTTGACTAAGCGTCTAAGTCTCTCCCTTGTAAAAGCATTAACAAATGCATAATTTAAATAAATAATGCATTTATAAAGTGGACATACCATATACGTCATTAACAAAATGTAGTGATGTCTTATATTTTGCGTTTATTTTTTACTATTTCTGACTTTGCCACGGTGCCCCCTTTGGAGACTTCTTAGGACGAGGGCAGTCAAAATGAGCAATGGAACTCTCGGAAGGTAAAGTCAAAGAGTGACTTACCTTATGTAAAAAAAAAAAACATTTTTTAAGAGGATATATTAAGGTCAAGTTATCAGTGAGGTTATACACTTGGTGATATGTAAAGTAACAAAGGTCTCCTCTTCTTACTTACATTGACCCATACATTACTAAAGTTTACCATACTAAACAGACTTATTTATGATAAATAAATTTTCTGATTTACAATCTCTAATTTGAAATGATTCCCACATTGAGGGAGGTAAAGCTGGAAGTGGAGCAATTCTTTTATTGCAAGGCATGAGTTTTGGTTTTGGTTTCCCGTAGACATGAATTCCTGGTATAATGTGTGCAAACCACACAGAACAATTGGAAGTCTTTCTATGTGCAAAGCATCCAAGATCAAGCACCATGTTATGCAAGAATTCTTAGGTACTATATCTATGTTTGTTGGGCTTCCTTTGTGGCCGCTATTTTTGAGCTAGATTTAGTTTCCTTGGAGTACCTTATCTAACATTCTTACCAAACTCTAGAGGTCATGAAATCATCAAAAGTAAAAAGAGCTTATCTCATCCCTGTTAACCAATGGGTGAGATAGTCAAATAACTCAATGTTGACCCACAGCATCTTAAAAAGTAACGTAATTGTTAAGATTACAGTGATTAGACAAAATAACATGAAATATTCATAAGTTCCAAAATTCCCTCCCCTGTGCCCCACAGATCACTCCGTAATATCTGCATAACAGTAGCTGAGTGCTTCCTAAATGGCCAAAGTCCAGTTCCTCTGTCAGTCATTGCTAGAAAGCACTGATCTTGGAACTTCTTTGTCCTTCATGGTCCACGCCCCCCACTCCCGGCAAAGGACCATCTAGGTTTATATAATCCATGACCCCTTAATATGCATCGTTGGAGTTTAGCCAGAGATTTTGGCATGCTTTTTCCCACCCAATATACTATCATCTGGCACAAACAAGACACTCTAAGGCATAGGTAAAACGTATTTATGTTTATTTTTATTTCACTGACAGCAGCATAGAAAACACCTTACATGGTCCAGTTAACAAATTTTCATACAAGAGAAGCCATTATTTGGAAGATAATCCCCCAAACAGTTTATATTATGAGTATCTTTCCACAGTTTACCTGCCTATTATATACTATTGGCTTTCATCTAATGCTGAGTGAAACTAAAGGTAAACTAAATAAGAGTTTAACTTTTTCTTTAGATTTTTTTCTAACTTTTTCTTTAGATTTAGCTGCACATAAGGCAAGATAGTTTATATTTAAGTTTATATTTATATCAAAGTAAATAAATCAATACTTCATATTTTGGAATTTTAATACAAATCCTTTAAACATGTCAGCAGTATATCCAAATCTATGAGCTTTAATTCCCTAAAGTCAATTACCTTAGCATATATTTATCTTAAAAATTTAATCTTAGAAACAGCACTTTGAAATTATGATAGGTAATGGATACTCTGTGAACCTGACAATTAATAAATAAAGTGTTATATTTTAATATCCCTGAAGCTTGCATTTAAAATCTAATAATTCTCTAAAGCAATTTGAGTTAAGGAATCCTTACAAAAATTAAGCATTTGCTATAAACATTCGGAAGAAGAATCAATGAAACAAGATGGGATTGGGAGGGAGACAAACCATAAGTGACTCTTAATCTCACAAAACAAACTGAGGATTGCTGGGGGGAGGGGGTTTGGGAGAAGGGGATGGGATTATGGACATTGGGGAGGGTATGTGATTTGGTGAGTGCTGTGAAGTGTGTAAACCTGGTGATTCACAGACCTGTACCCCTGGGGATAAAAATATATGTTTATAAAAAATAAAAAATTAAAAAAAAATTAAGCATTTGCATTTCAAAAGGAGCTTATATACCTTAGGGCTGTGACAGCCCATCTGAAATAAAACTTGACAGGATGGCACAGTATGATGTTTACTTGATGTTTTCAGAGAAAAACAACCAAATAATATCTCTATAGTCTAGTAAAGGCAATTGCATATAGCTTTTTTCAACTTGATTTCTATTCAGACATTAGAGGGGTAAAAAAGACTTTGAAGTCTTTCATGATAATAACTTTAGAGACAAGGGCTAACATTCTTATAACTTTGGCTCAGAAAAAAGCAAAAAGATCAAAGAGATTTACTGACTAGAAATTTTTTAGTACATGTCAAATTGGATTTTAAATCATCATATCAAAATGCATAGCCAGATTCCTGTTCCAGAACAACCATCAAAATGAAAACACAAGCTCATTCAACTAACATTTCTATCAAATCTAGAGATACAGAGTTTTATAATTTACATAAATATGGATGTAAAATTTCATGCATTTAAATAACTTTAACATTTCAAATAGATTTCACTTCCAGTTTTTCAAAATAAAGTGAGACAAACTAAGAATTTATATTCAAATTAAATATCCCCTGCCATTGAAAGGGATGGAAAAAATAGTTGCCCATGAAATAAAAAATATCTTTTTAGAAGCTGAAAGCTGCAAACATAAAAGTGTGACCAATAATTCATGACCTTCAATTTTAGCAAAAATTCAGTGCCTAGAGGTATCTATAAATCCTTAGTGTGTTCTCCAACTCTCCCAGTAGTTCTTGAAAATTTTCATCAATACAGCTTGTATGATCTCCATCTCTCAGCATATCACCATTTTTCTGATTTCCCTGAGAAAAATATACTCCAGCAGATATGAAGTCCCACATCTTTCTCTTAAAATCATTCTAATTGGACTTCATCATTTTCTCTTTCCCTCTGATTTTTTCTCCCGTCAGGGTCAATCATGCATGTACACTTGAATTCATTACCTCCTGCCTATGCAGTAACTTCCTTCATAAATTACTTCTCTTCCCAGTATATTATCCTCACCATCTTCCTCTAGATTTCTTTCTCAAACTCTGTATATAAATATACTCAGATTGTAATATGAGTATTAAAAAATAAACTTGTCTTAGGGCGCCTGGGTGTCTCAGTTGGTTAAGTGTCTGACTCTTGATTTCAGCTCAGGTCATGATTTCAGGGTCTTGAGATAGAGCCCCACATTGGCTCCCTACTCAGGGCAGAGGCTGCTTGAAAATCTCTCTCTCCATCTCCCTTTGTCCCTCCCCCCAAAATTAATAAATAAATCTTAAAAAAATAAACTTGTCTTATACCCACATTTCCCTACGTTTAGTCCCATATATCTACCAATCCACCCAGTTATAGTCATGTTTCTGTATGCAATAGTTTTAGTTTATACTCTATGGTCACACTTCCCTACCTCACCCTTTTATGCCACTAAGTTTTCACTTAGTCTTTCACTTAAACTTCCTTTGCCAGAGTTAAGAAGGACTAACTTCCAAATGCAAAAATTGTATAGTCCTTCTTTATGTTACCATCCTGCATTTAACAATCCACTATTTTATTCTTGAAATTCCACTTTCCTTTAGCTTTGGTGATTATAATTTCATCGGTTTTCCAGATAGTCATTCAAAAACACTCTCTTAATTTCCTCTTTCTCTGACTACCTCTTAAGCATTAGTGTTTAATTCTGTATATCTTCTACAAGTGACCATATTCATACCTATCACTCTAAATAAGGTTAATAACTATGCTAAACTAAACATTTAGTACTCAAAGAGTACTAAAATTACTCCAATTAATGTGCAGAATGCATGATTGCTCTGTCACTCCAATCTTCTAGACGACCAGTAAAAAGTGAGTATAATTTATACATATGTGTGTGTGCATAAAAGTTAGGTAAAATAAGTGTGATCTGTGTTGAACAAACTTGGGTTGAAATGATGGGTCTGCTACAGAGTAGTTGAGTAGCTCGGGCAAATGACGTAACCCTCATCCCATTTAAATTCTCTTATTTGTAAAATGGGTCTAAGTAATAATACCTACTCTACTGTGTTGTCGTAGAGATTATATAGGATAAGTACTTAATGAAGTCCCTGATGTTTAATAACCCTTCAAAAACATTAAAAAGACAAACTGTTAACATTTTCATCCACAATTTTATCAAGCAAATTTGGCACTTGACATAATTACAGTAGATATCCCCTGAAAATAACAAAGCTGTACTTAGATGGCACATTGAAAATGAAGAGAAGAGGATCAGAGGAAACCTTCATTTTACCAACAGGCTCCAGATGTGGACATACCTTTGTCAAACAAAAAATGAATTCAGATCTGTCTTCGAAAATATTATTGGAATAGGGGAAGATTGACTATACAATAGGGAAAATGCTCTAATTTTGAGACCTATAAAGGCTTCAAAGATCAGACAGAAAAGGATTTTCTTTTATAGTGAAGAGCAGACAAGGATAGAATAGAGCAGGTATGGAGGAGTAGGATGAACAGGTGGTGTGATCAGGAAATGTCTTTCTTTGTTGTCGATCAATTCTCAAGAAGGCTCTTTGAGAGTGAGGAAGGTTATTTCCTATGCCAACATCTGCTTAAGTGGCCCATGCCTGCCTACACACTAGTTTGGGTCCCTGGGAAGAGAGAAACCTGTCTAAAATTTGTGGTAAAGTCAAGTTAGTGGGAATTTTGTCTATATTGGTGAGCAGATATAAACAGTTCAGCTATTCGTTGGTGAGAAACAGTAATAGAATTTGTAGCATATGTGTCCAGCCTTGTCCTAGGTAAACAAGAGGGACATCCCCAAGTGTTCTCTCTGTCACATGGGAGAAGTGTGATTCTTTGCATAAGCCATTTCCTGGAAAACACAAGGAGTAGGTTTTGTTTGTTGATTTGTTTGTTTGTTTGTTTGTTGAGAGAGACAGAAAGAGAGTGAAGGAGAGTTGTGGGAACAGTGGTAGAGGGAACAGGAGAGAGAGAATCTCAAGTAGGTACAGCTCCCAGCATGGTCAGGCTCCATCTCGCAAACCCAAGATCATACCTTGAGCCAAAATCAAGAGTCTGGTGCTTAGCCAACTGATCCACCCATGTGCCCTGAGTAGGAGGATTTCTTTCTGATGTTTTCTGGAAATATAAGGCTTAGGTAAGGCTCAATATTGTCACTCTTTTCTTGACTTTGGAGCTTTGGTACAACTCATGTGATCTCATGATTAGTGGCTGACCCAGGCAGGGTGGGTATCTTGTTTTCCACAGTCACTAGACAAGTGTTGATAGATATAATACATGAATTTTCAAACTTAAGCAGTTATTATTTTAAAAGTTTTCACCTTCTAAATTTTAGATCTTCTTTGGGGGATGGAAACTCTTAATTATATGCCTTCAGGTTCTACTGTTGCAGTGGTTACCTTATTTTGTATCTTATTTTTGTACTCTCCTCATTACTAGAATTGGCACCAGCACCAAGTAAATTGGGAAAGAGAACTATCTGTAGACATGCCCCACTTTGATGTTAGGAATAGACTTTATTAGAATAGACTTCTCATTGAGAAAATTTTGTTTTCATACAAATCTTTATAGAGAAATAATGATGAGTTGATTTAAAACCACATTGAGATACCACCTTACACCAGTTAGAATGGCCAAAATTAGCAAGACAGGAAACAACATGTGTTGGAGAGGATGTGGAGAAAGAGGAACCCTTTTACACTGTTGGTGGGAATGCAAGTTGGTGCAGTCACTTTGGAAAACATTGTGGAGATTCCTCAAGAAATTAAAAATAGAGCTTCCCTATGGTTCTGCAATTGCACTACTGGGTATTTACCCCAAAGATACAGATGTAGTGAAAAGAAGGGCCATCTGTACCCCAGTGTTTATAGAAGCAATGGCCACGGTTGCCAAACTATGGAAAGAACCAAGATGCCCTTCAATGGATGAATGGATAAGGAAGATGTGGTCCATATACACTATGGAGTATTATGCGTCCATCAGAAAGGATGAATACCCAACTTTTGTAGCAACATGGATGGGACTGCAAGAGATTATGCTGAGTGAAATAAGTCAAGCAGAGAGAGTCAATTATCATATGGTTTTACTTATTTGTGGAGCATAACAAATAGCATGGAGGACAAGGGAAGTTAGAGAAGAGAAGGGAGTTGAGGGAAATTGGAAGGGGAGGTAAACCATGAGAGACTGTGGACTGTGAAAAACAATCTGAGGGTTTTGAAGGGGTAGGGGGTGGGAGGTTGGGGGAACCAGGTGGTGGGTATTGGAGAGGGCACAGATTGCATGCAGCACTGGGTGTGGTGCAAAAACAATGGATACTGTTATGCTGAAAATAAATTTTAAAAATTAAAAAAAAACCAAACTTAAAAAAAAATTATGTATAGTTTATTAAAAATGTGGTTGGCTCTTCAACCTTCTTACCGTCAATGTTAGGTTTCTGCTTTATTAACATTTATGTTGTCATTTTTTCTATTTTTTGAAAATGGGTTTAATCTTTATATCCCTCCTCCCCAAAAAGGAAACTCTCATGGAATTAATTAATACATATTAGAAATAACTACTATGTTTTGGTGATTCCATTGGTAATTTCATCAGTATTCCTATAGAAATGCGATCATCCATACTCCAGAAACAAAAATCAAACATCAAATATTTCACTTACATACACAACAGCTGTGCGTTTTTTCATGATCTCCTTCCTTAAGGCCTTGACCCTACCGTTCTAATCTAGACTGTCCCTCTTTCCTGCTACACTACTGTCATCCTGCCAATCCTCTCCATACTTCCCTTGTGTGGGATACACTATTCCTTAAGTATTCATAGTTTTTCTTTTTGAATTTACTTATTTTTACAGAACACATTTTCTAATGGCTTCTTCTTTAGTCTCTCCGTTGATAACTATTTTATTCACCTATTAGTAGAGGGAGAGAGAAAGGACACACACATGATGAGTCCTATTTTTAACTCTTTCCTCTCATAAATAACATTAAAAATTTTTAAATAGATTTTATTTATTTATTTGACAAAGAGAGAGAACAAACAGGGGATCAGCAGGCAGAGAGAGAAGCAGGTTTTCCATTAAGCAAGGAGCCCAATGTGGGACTTAATCTGTAGGATCCTGGTTTCATGACCTGAGCCAAAGGCAGATGCTTAACCAACTGAGATGAGACACCCAGGCATCCCTCATAAATAACATTTTTAAAAAGAATAGGGAAACCAGGTCAAAGTGATAAAACTGATGCTATGCCTTAAGATGTTTGCCTTCATCATCAGCTTAAAAATACAGAAAATGCTATAAATTCAAAACTAATTGTTTTTATTAAGCATTATATTTTCAACCAAAGAATAATATTTGCATACTCTTATTAATCTAAAAAAATTATTTCAGGTGCCAGTATTATATACATAACAAACAGTACATAAAAAAAAAAAAAGGAACAGAATTCGGGGGTTTCTACAAGAAGAGCAAATAACATAAATTGTTGCTCAACTGCAAAGGAATAGACCCTTTAATTCCAACTATTATAAGCCTGGCTCCTAATCACACAGTAAGATCAGAACTATGAAGAAATATAAGCTTTAGTAACCTAAAAATGTTATTTTATTTTGAATCTCAGTTTTAATCTTCTCATGCTTAACTTTCCTACTTTGCTAAATGGTGATCTTTTTCTTTTCTCCTCTTCCGCCTTTCATCCATACACCAAATCAATGCAAAATAGTTCCTCATGACCAAATAGGGATCAGAAAAATGGGTCTTTAAATGATTGTCAAAATGGGCATTTAAATTCGTTCTTAGTTGATTCATTGAATAACCAAGAGTAAATAAAATAACAAGAACAATCCTATTCATAAGCAGTTCATGCTGTCATGAATAGAAGTAGCTAAAAAATGAAATCTTGTCGGTTTGTCTCATTGTACATCGTCAGAATTTATCTGAGTGCCTGGCACATAGAAATAAGTCAATAAGTGTTTGTGGCTGGATGAATACTCCTTTTATTAGCTTTCAAAATCATTGCAGTCATCTGAGGAGTCTACATAATTAAGTTAATTTTTGGTCAAATCCCCTTTCTTGTTTCATTGTATCTCGGGAATCAGTTTTTACCTCCCTAACCTGAGAATTGTGGCTTTGTCCAAAACTAGGTGTTATGTAAATTACATAAATACTGCTGCTGCTTTTGTATACTATTGTATACCATTCTTACTGAGACTCTTACAGCTGCTGGTGTTATTATTTTTACTGTGTGTTACTGTGTGTTACTGTGTTAACAAAGGCTGCTGCTGCTGGGGCTTAAGATGAGGATTGTGAAGATGACACAGCAGCACCACATCCTTCTTAAACCGGATTTACCTTGCACCCCTATAGTGTACTTTTATACAGGGTTTGTTGCACTTCCAATAAAAGCAAAGCTACTCACCATCTACTTTTTTTCTTCCATGGAGACATATGCAAATCATCTCAGTTTCTTCATTGTTTCCTATTCAAAACCTTTTGTCTCTACCAGTTTCTTGCTCTTCAGTTCCCGATAGGAAAAAGAGCACATGTTCTTTTTGTTTGTTTTTTGTTTAGTTTAGTTTAGTTTTTAGTTTTTAGTATTTTGGGGGTTTTTTGTTTTTTTGTTTTGTTTTGTTTACATCTTTGGGTTGGGGGAGAGCTACTGGCTTTACTTTTATTCAGTTAGGGTCCCAACATAAAAGAGATAGTACACGAAAACTGGGGTCTTTTGGACAGTGTATACTTAACAAAGAGACTAATACCTTAACAGATGTGAAGAAAGCACAAAAAATGGAGAAGGCGACAGAGACTTACAGTAGTGGAGCTGTCACCATCCAAGGCACTAAGAGCAAGGGGAGGAGAAGGGAACAGGGCTTGGTAGAGTCACACCACCCAACCAAGGTAAACTCTGAGGAAACAAAGCCCAGAAATAAACTTCCTCACCTCATCTCCTTCCTGATCCCAGTCAGTGCTTTCCTTTTGTTTAATTCAAACAAAAGCCAGACTGCATGGGGACTTGTTGATGTGATCCACACAGGCCCGGCTCCTGGAGGACAGCACTGGTGGAAGGAAAGCTATCTGGCCGAGTCCGTGGCCTCTGCTTCTCAGCATCCATGCTCGGCTTCCATCCTGCTTGGTTATAAAACCTGAGGAGCAGAGCAGCTTGTATTCCAGATTGAAATGGTTTCAAGTATCTTTCTTGCTTTGAGATCCACTCAAAACCATGGCCTTGAGGGCACCTCATAAAAAGACTGAACTAGCATGTCCAAGTGCAATATATTGCTCCTGAAACCCAACAGTTTACCCAATTACCCTGCCACTTTCCTTCACGATGGGGCATTGAAGTGCAACTTCTCATCTCTCACTTTAGAAGAGAGAATCTGACAAGCACCAGGTTCCGGAGCTGGCAGTTCCTAATCAGTTCCTGAGCTGACAGATCAAGTTTTTGAATTTTACCAGAGTTTATTTTCAACCATAAGGCATAGAAGATACTTGCCACTTCCTGACCACTAGATCTTAACAGCATAAAGCCACCAATGTAGTGGATCTGTATGACATTTTTTGGAATACCCAGTTGATCAAGGTCCCTCTTAACTGTATCACAGAAGAGAGCCAAGGAATGGGGAGAGGGAAAAGGCAGGAATATGAAATATGAATACTGTCAGTGCTATGTACATGTTGATTATTTTTGATTTTGCTGACTTGTGATACAGTAGAGCACACTTGACAATTAAATAGCTAAATATCAGGAATAAGGAAGTGTGTTAAATTGTTCCACTAAAAATAACACTTCCATATATGTTTGTAAAAAATAAAAAATTAAAAAAAAATAAAAATAACACTTCCATAGCTGCGGCTGTAAGTTGAATCGTTACTTGGTTTAGCTCACGACAACCTAATGAAATTCTCTGTGATACATATGGGGTTTTGTTTTTGTTTTTTGCTGGCCAAACAGCTATGTTAAGTGTATGTTAGGAATCACCATTCTTTTTTTTTTTTTTAAGATTTTATTTATTTATTTGACAGACAGAGATCACAAGTAGGCAGAGAGGCAGGCAGGGCGAGAGAGGAGGAAGCAGGCTCCCCACTGAGCGGAGAGCCCGATGCGGGACTTGATCCCAGGACCCTGAGATCATGACCTGAGCCGAAGGCAGCGGCTTAACCCACTGAGCCACCCAGGCACCCCAGGAATCACCATTCTTGCATCTATAGTTTCTGATAGTGTCCTTAATTTCTGTGGTTATTTCGAGAATGTGTTATTACTTTTGGTACATCCACTCTGGTAGTGAGGGTCTGGAAGCTTTAATTTGTACTGTAATAGCTTTTACTTTTTTTAAAAAATTTTTTATTTTTTATAAACATGTATTTTTATCCCCAGGGGTACAGGTATGTGAATCAGCACTCACCAAAGCATATACCCTCCCCAATGTCCATAACCCCACCCCCCCTTCTTTTACTTTTTTAAAAATTTTTTAAGATTTTATTTCTTTATTTGAGAGAGAGCACAAGAAATGGGAGCAACAGGCAGAAGGAGAAGCAGGCTCCCCACTGAGCAAGGAGCTCGCTGCAGGGCTCAATCCCAGGACCCTGGGATCATGACCTAAGCCAAAGACAGATTCTTAACTGACTGAGCCACCCAGGCCTCTAGCCTTTACTTTGTTAATCAGATAATTTTAACATTCTATCAGTGATTAATATCCAGCTATATGTATCCAGCTATACATTCTGGGATCGTGGAAATAATAACATGATTGATCTAAAGTCCAACACTCATCAATTATATCCATTCCACTATTCCTAATTTCCTGAATTTTCTGTTTCCTTCCAATACAGTATGTTAGCATGCTGATTGCATTAAGTATAGGCCATTATTGAGTTGACCCTACTATTCTGGCATATTTTTATTATCACTCTCAGGTACTCACATCAATACATTAAATTCTGAATCTTGATTGGGTTCACTGTTGTCAGTAAGTTTGAACTATCTGAGATTTTCATAACTTGTCCCTTTGTCTGGTATCATACAGTCTTCAGGCATACATGCTTCTTGGGATCCTGCAGACAAAGATTGGGGAAGTCTAGTGATGTGTAGGTTACCTTCTCCTGGACCCTGTCTTATATCCCTGATTACTTTAGACAGTGTCAGGATGGAACTCAAAGATAGCCTGTAGAAAAAGAAAGAAAAGTGGGTCCTGTGAGAATTAGTATCAGCTTGGGAAGGCAGTGATCCAGGAAAGATTTAATGCAGAGATGGATGAAGACCCTGGCACCTAGAGCATGAAACTCTTTTTTTTTTTTTTTTAAAGATTTTATTTATTTATTTGACAGAGAGAGATCACAGGTAGGCAGAGAGGCTGGCAGAGAGAGAGAGAGAGAGAGAGAGAGAGAGAGAAGCAGGCTCCCTGCTGAGCAGAGAGCCCGATGTGGGACTCGATCCCAGGACCCTGAGATCATGACCTGAGCCGAAGGCAGCGGCTTAACCCACTGAGCCACCCAGGCACCCCTAGAGCATGAAACTCTTAAAGGAAATTTGGATACTGATGTTTCTCAGCTTTAACACTATTTATTCAAAGGTCTCTAGCCCATGCTTTAGAACCCCATCTTTTTCCCATCAGTGCCATTACTTTGTGTAAGAAACCTGTTGGGATAGTGTATAACTCACACTGCTGCTTTCAGACCCTTGCAATTCTGAACTTGATTCTTGGCTGTATCTACCCTGTGACTATTAGAAATATAAAATCTCAAAATTGCTTTGAAGAACTTTGGAGACCTTTTGTTCTTAACTTTACAGTCATAGTTTCCAATTTGTCTTTCTTTTTCTATATATGTCCCCTAGGGTGTTAAGAAGTAACCAGGTGATTTCAAAATAATTATAAGTTTTTTTGTTACTGCATGTATTGGGGTGCCCCCAAACCACCCCCTAGTTCAGGGGTTTACCAGAAGGATGATAAGAATTTCATATACTTCAAAAAAAGAATACAAAGCAAAATCAGAAATAAGAAAAGCACATTTAGTGGAGTGGGAGAAGACACAAACACCAGCTCTCGAGCCCTTCGCCAGGGAGTCACACAGAACTTGCTTCATTTCTCTAGCAACCGGTTATGATAAATCTACCAGGGTTGCTCAGTAGACACTCAGTTCCTAAGGGTCTTATTGAGGGCTAGTCAGGTAGGCCCTCATTGTGTAGCACATACCAAAATTCTAGACTCCCAAATGAAAGCCAGTGTTCACTGTAAAACACATTATTTGGTATATCAAAATATCAAATTGCCCTCACCTTAAACACATACAATTTTTATTTGTCAATTATACTGCAATAAAGCTATGGGGTGGGGGAAACATATTGCTCGAATAGTTTACTCTTTGCAGCTCTGGAAACAGAACACTCCTTAAGTCTAATTTCCCAGATGCCAGGCAAGAGCCAATCTTGCAAGTAGACCTTATTAAGGAAAGCAGTCTCTGGCCTGTTATGATAACTGTTTTCTGCTCTGTGTAGTAACTAAGTGTCACAGCCCCTTGTTCTCCTAAGACCTTGTTCTCTGCATGTACTTTATCTCATGTCCCTCTGGTGATAACTCAAATACTTATGATTTTTTTTTTCAAAAACTGTGAATTACTTTGCCACATTCTTACCTGCAAAGGGAGTTATCATGTACTCCTTAAATATATGACAAATGAAAATTCCAGAATCACGTTTTAAAGACCTTTATCTTGGGGCCACTTCCTGGAGCAACTGCTGTTCAATCAGGGACCCAATAGGAAACAAATGGAATAATAAAAATTGAAATCTGTCAAAGGGGAGATATTTACAAGGAACATAATTACAAAGGCTAGAGTAGAGAGACAAGAAAAAGATTGTGCGGAAATGCAGCACTACTGCCATCAGGGATGGCAATGTCATAGGCATGAGGGAGCAACAGGAGAGTTGTCTGAACCCAGAAAAAGAAAAGGTGATGTTGGAGAGCAGCCCTCAGAGGAGCTGTCTGCTGAAAGATGCAACCAGTCAAGGACAACTAGAAAAATAAACAGCCCGAGCCCATCCTCCCCTTTCCTTTGGGTCTCCGGCATGTTAGCCCAATTAGAAGCCAGAAGCCAGAGATTCTGGGATCTCACCGGTGTAATGAATATAAGTCAGTCTTTCAGGGCACAGAACAATTTGGGAAAGTTTAGAGAATTTGATCTGGAAGGGCAAATGGAACATATTTGGCAAAATTTATAATTCATTTCTTATTTGCCAAGAATTCTGCATCTTTTCATTAAAATATTTTCTGACATCTCGGCTCCTCAAAGATTAATTCCAAAAATGAATTATATGTAATGAATTTCCTTTCTACTTCCTGGTTAAATAGTCAAGTCTTATCAGTATCACATCACTCATCAGCTTTCTCAAAATATACCTTAAAATGTCCTTCTGTAATTCTTTCTTTTTTTTTTTAGTTTTACAGTGTTTTCTCACTACTGCATTTCCCATTTTTTTAGTTGTTTGGTGTCTTAAGGACCTTAATAACTATTCACATTGTATTGTATAAAACAAATTATTTTAAGAAAAGCTTTTTTTTTAAAAAGATTTTATTTATTTTTTTTTGACAGAGAGAAATCACAAGTAGGCAGAGAGGCAAGCAGAGAGAGAGAGAGAGAGAGAGAAGAGGAAGCAGGCTCCCTGCCGAGCAGAGAGCCAGATGCAGAACTCGATCCCAGGACCCTGAGATCATGACCTGAGCTGAAGGCAGAGGCTTTAACCCACTGAGCCACCCAGACGCCTCAAGAAAAGCTTTTTTTTTTTTTTTTTTTTTTTTTTTTTTGAGGGGGTTGGGGAGAAGGGGGTGGGATTATGGACATTGGGGAGGGTATGTGATTTGGTGAGTGCTGTGAAGTGTGTAAACCTGGTGATTCACAGACCTGGGGATAAAAATATATGTATATAAAAAATATATGTTTATAAAAAATAAAAAATTTAAAAAAAAAAAAAAAGAAAAGCTTTTAATTAGAAAATGCTCTATGCATTTTGCTAAATTAAATATATAGCTCAGTAGTCTGTGTACATGAATATGGCATTAATGCTTTTATCTTTCCTTGCTAAAATCTAGCCCAATAAAATGTCTAGTAGGGAAAAAAAAGCACAGTTGATAAGTCTATAGTGATTCTAATCAAACCTACTCTTTGCCAGAAACGCATCTTGATCAAGGAAACTCTCTCAATTTCAGCATCCTCACTTGCAACGTGGATAGTATGGCTGTGAAGACCTCAAGGACTTCTTCCAGATTTAAGAATTTGTTTACTGATTTCAGTCCAAATTGTATTAGCCACTTTCCCCATCTCTTCCCCCAGCTGAGTATGCAGAGTACCTTTCAAGAATATATAAAATATCCTTGCCAGTTATTCTACAGATTTGAAGTGTTCTTCCGAGAGTAACGTGTCCAACACTGACTCTGAGATACAGTGTTCCTGTTTAAGTGTTAGAATTATAAAACAAATGTGCTCCAGGTCTGACATTTTCTCATGATTCCATTACAATGATTTAGTGGATTACATCTTAATGGTAAACATATTCTCTTGTTGAAACCATGCCCCATAGGATTAAGAAAGTTGAGACTAACAGGAAATTTTAAAATTTTTTTTAAATTTTATTTTTATTTATTTGACAGAGATCACAAGTAGTCAGAGAGGCAGGCAGAGAGAGAGAGAGGAGGAAGCAGGTTCCCTGCTGGGCAGAAAGTCCCACGTGGGGTTCAATCCCAGGACCCTGGGATCACAACGTGAGCCGAAGGCGGAGGCTTTAACCCACTGAGACCCCAGGTGCCCCAACTAACAGGAAATTTAAAGGTTGATTTTCAGAGATGTTTCTTTGTAGTCAGCTCTTTTTTTTTTTTTTCTTTTCTGCCCCACTAATAAATCGACTAGCTATCTCCACAGAAGCCTCTACTGACACAGATGGTCACTGACATGTTTCTAGACCATCAACAAGGCCTTCATTCCTTACCCAAGATAATGATCCCAAGACCCCATCCAGTTAATACAGACTCTCAGAGCATGTGCATAGCTCCTCTCTTTGCCTACAGGTGACCTCAGGATGTCAAGAGCCAGATTTTTTCCTCATTTTAATGTTAAGTCGCCACCCCAAAGTAAACACAGGATGCATGTTATATGTATGTTTGCTCAGTGCAAATCCTCCATCTGTCCTCATGAAGAGCAGTATGTTTTCCTGTCTTTTCCTTCAATATATATGCAATCCCACCCCCTATGATGATAAAAACTTGTACTAACCTCGGTCAGGGGAGACAGATTGGAGCTCACTTTTTTCCCTTGCTTGGATGTTTTGCAATGAATCTTTCCCCCTACAAAACACAAGTGCTACTGTGTGTGTCTTTGGGTTTCAGGAGGCAAATGAGCTCTTTTCAGTTTGGTAACATTGTGCAGAACATACTATGCCAATTCAATTTCCATCCCAGTGTAAAAAAACCTCAAGGGTCCAAAATGGTCTCTCTTTGATGGAGTTCCCAAAGTGGTGCTTAATACATAATCTAACTGCAGTTTCAACTCCCCTCAAAGCTCTAGTCAGGAATTTCTCAAGTCAGCCAATGAATTCACCACCTGGGTCCTCCCCTACCCCATCCCAAAAGAAAGACAAAGTAATCTGCAAGATAAGACACCTTTCCTTTTCCCCTCAGAAAGTGTCCTAGCTTGGAAAAAACTTTTGCTTTTGCTAATAACTTTCTAGACCCCACCCTCCTTCAATAGAAACTTTCCACTTGGAACAACTTTTTTTGTCCCCCCCCAACACCTTGTTTTATTTATTTATTTTAAAATTTATTAACATATAATGTATTATTTACCCCAGGGGTACAGGTCTGTGAATTGTCAGGCTTACGTATTTCACAGAATTCACCATAGCACATACCCTCCCAACTGTCCATAACCCAGCCATCCTATCCCCACGCCCCAGCAACCCTCAGTTTGTTTCCTGAGATTAGGAGCCTCTTAAGGTTTGTTGCCTTCCAGGTCCCATCAACTTTTTGAAGGGCCTCCTACTAGTTAATGGGGGGCTAACCCATTCATGAATAGTTTGGTAAAGCCAATTAGGTCTTCAAATTTAGTTTAATTTGGTTATTTAATAATATATATACATACATACTTTTATTGCATCTAAGATATACATTAAACCTTCAAATTTCAAAGTCTGTAATTTGCCGTTTTCAGCTCTATACAACTAGCTGCTATTTCCAACTGAAATGTAAGTAGTCACTATTTTTTGTCTATTTATATACATTTTTAAAAGTTTTATCACCTGAAAAATGGGTTAAGCCACATAACACATCATAGCCTAGAAATGGTTACTGTGAGGAAGAAAATGAAAGACTAGAATTTATCAAGACTCAAACTGAAAAAGTGAAAAAAAAAAAAAAAGTGAAAACTACCATGGAAGAAATCACTTCTCATCCTGCTCATTACTCTTTAGAAGTATAAACATTAGAAATGTAGAATCTTTTTTCTTTTATTTTTTTAATATACATATAATGTATTATTAGCCCCAGGGGTACAGGTCTGTGAAGAATCTTTATTTTTAATATATAAGAAATACCACTCTTTTTCCCAATCATGAAAAATTAAAGTAATTGGTTTTCCTGCTTTTCCCATTCCTCACAAGACAGCAGACTCTCTCTCACACACACACTCACTCACACACACAGACACGCACACACACACACGTATGTGCATATACCAAATAAAGACTGTGTAATACTTAATAAGAATTTCAAAGTATAAGACAATCTGGGTTATCAGCTATCATTAAATTCAAGTAGCCTAGATATATCATCCAAGTAACTATTAATATCTAAAGCAATATTCCTATAAAGAAGTTATTAATCACCTAGCAAAACAATAATTATTTGGCAGTTGCTCACTTTATGTCATATACTGTGCTAAGTGCTGGAGACATGGTCAATAACAAATCATGGTTATCACAAAGTTTATCATCTATTTAGTAAAAAATGCACTTTTTAAATATCCATTATCTAAGCTAACCATTAAGAAATGTGTTATATAAATATATCAGGAAGGACCCAACAAAGTCTGAGAGTCAAAAGAAAAATATCCAGAGAAGAGAAATTAAAGCTAGACATAAAAACAAGTAACATTAGCTGGATAGAGAAAGAAGGAAAACTCGCAGGCTGAGGAAAGAGCCGCTGTAAAGAACTTGAAGGTCAAAGGAGTAGGGATGGAGAACAGAGATGAACAAGAATGTAGCTCTCGGTGAAGCTTGAGAGATGGGCCTTTTGGGCTACAGTAAGGATTTTGGCTTTACGCTGATAAGAATAGGGTCTATTAAAGAATGTAACAGGCAATATCATGACTATACTTCCACTTTAAAACATCATTCTGGCATGTCTAAAAAAAGAAATCAGAAGAAACCTGAGTTAGAGATTTTGAAACCTCAATTAGGCGGCTGCTGCGACAATTCTAGTGAAACATGGAGGCAACCTGGCTTGGCTTGGGGATGTGGCAGTAGGAATGGAATCAATGGGATGCTCTAGGTAAATACAGAGAACTTAAAATTGTCAGGTCTTGCTGATTTACTGGGAAGTGGGTAGTGAAAGACAGGTAAATGATGGGAATAACTCTTAGGATTTTAACTTGAGCTTTTAGGTAAATGATAGTTGTATCTATAGTACAAAGAGTAGAGAATAGGTTGAATACCTATTGAATAGGTATGGGTGGAGACAGTTAATTAAGGTTTGGATGTTTCTTTTGTGCGTGTATGTGTTTCTTTGAGACAGTCATGTGATATTCAAAACAGCTAAAAGATAATGAAGTCTGGCATCAAACTGACGAGTCCTGACTAGATTTGAATTTGATCCTAACATACATCAGCAGAAGTATCTTGAGTACATTTATTATCTCCTCTGTCTTGGTATTCTCATTTTAGAAATGGGAATAATGATGGTGGATGCTTTTTGGAGGTATTGAGAGTATTTCATTATTCAAAATATATTAAGTTCACAGAGTAGTGCCTGGCAAAAACTAAATGCTCAGTAAATAGTGAATCATCATCACCATCATCATCAATCTCCTAGAGAGAGCATCGACTGAAAAGAGGTTCAGGACAGAGTTATGAGAAGCTTCAACATTTAATAACCACTTAGCCCCCATGTTGCACCACCACTTAGAAAACAAAAAAACGAAGATTGAAAACAGAACCCAGAAAGCATTAAGCCAGAAGAGAACTGAAAAGATGTCCACTAGACATAATAGCATGAAAATATTTTTTTACCTCAAGGTCCTTTAAGCAAAAATCCAATGGTTGTATTTGAGTAGTTAATGGGAGATAACCCAGTGGAGAGCACAGAGAATATATGAAACTCTTTCAAGAGGTCACCTGTGAAAGGCGAGTAGCTGGAATGGAAGTGGCATAGGCAATAAGTTTAAATATGTACAGAAATATTCTAGTAATAGTTAAGTGATTGAAGAGAGGGAAAATAAGTAGGAGTCATGGAAGGATCACCAATAATCTAAGTTTCTGGGATAGAAACTAAGACTGCTCAAGTACTATTATTATAAGGAAGAATTTAGCTGTGATAGAATAAAGAAGAATAAAGAATAAAGACTATTTATATTTTGTTGTGGAAAAAAATGAGGTAATTTCTCTTTAAAATTGTCTTTCTCACTGAAAATAGGAGGCAAAGATATTTCTGGGGCTTGAATTGAAAATATTGGGGAAAACTTGTTATAGTAAATACAAAATATTGAACTGAATATCAATTACATTTATGAGTTGACTATGAAACAATATTAAGTACAATCCTGAAATTAATGACCATCAATTTTGGAGCAATAGTGTGCCCTAATGTATAAGATTCTCCAGTGTGGCTTAGCTCTGCATGTATACGTAGATAAAGTGGACAATTTTATTCATCCACAGTTGAGATTTTTCTGGTAAGAGAGCTTAGGAAATTTAGGTATCAGCATTAATTTATGTAATCTAATTTATATAAGAAAGGAAGTGATTCAAAGAAGGTTCTGATAGGTAGGGAGAAATAAGAAGTGTATTGATAAGCTGGCATTCTCCATGAGCTCAGTTGATGAAGATAAAAGATTTAATAAGTGTATAATCAGGAAGCATAGTATGTTGCTTGAGGACAGTGGGAATTCAAGGCTATTGGTTTGAGAAGACTACTAGATTTGAGTGACAGAAAGATACTGGGTAGTAGAGTCATGGGGCCAGAGCCCCGCTAGCAGAGCAGGATTTCTTTATAACTTCAGCTCATGTTAATTTCAGGCCTTGATCACCCTCTTGGTGTTTTTGTGCAGTTCACACACTGCACAGCCTTACATAGAAGTCATTCTTGGTGTATGGCCAGTAGAGTTTAAGGGAAGATTATTGTAGTTGAGAAGAACTGAGAAGCCAATGTAATGAATTGGTCATATGTGAATTTTATAGTCCAGAATGAAGGCAGGACTTGAAAGTAAAAGACTTTAATGCAGATACCAAAGTATCAATGAATAAAAATGAGTGGCTAGGTGCTCATCTCTAAGGCAGAGATGAAGAGGAGTAGAAGTGGCTTTCTCAGCTAATATGAGATCTGGTTTTACTGAGACAAACACTAACCTGTCCTCTCCACACAGAAGTAGATAGGCTGTTATTTGAATTTTGTTTAGTAAATGAACTTTTACATAACACTGTATGTCACAAACTGTTTTAAGCTCCTTAGAAATATTAACATAATTACTCCTCATGAAAACCTTACAAAGATTACTGAGATACTCATTTAACAGATGAGGACATGTAAGCCCAGAGAGTTAAGTATTGTCTTGTCATACAACAAGTAAGTAGTGGAACTGAGATTCAACCCAGTTGGTGAGAGAGAGAAAGTTGGTGGTGGGGAGTAGGGAGAGAGAGAGAGAGTAGCCACTTCTTAATTAGGCTACAGGAGTTATGGAAGTTAAAGGAAAATCCACTTGTATTTACAACTAATATAAATATGGAATGATTTGAAATATGGTAAAAGAAATAGACCCAAAGATTATGGGTGAAAAATCAGAAATGGAAGGTTGCATTTAGAGACGTAATCTTATACTGGGTATCAGTGAAAGGAAGAAAAGTAACAGAAGCGTCACCTAGAAAAATGGAAGATAAACACTGTAAATTGTGTTTGTACAATCTTTTGATAGAAAGAGTGCTTAAAATTTCTTTGTGCCATGACCAGAAACAATGTCAGAGATACTGTATTTGGTTGGGGATTTTTTCCTCTCGAGCCACAAGAGGATGATAGAAATGATTCCTATTCCCCGACAAGAATGACAGCTGTGGTCTAGCACAGCGAGTATGAAGTGGGTTCTGGACACTAACTGGCCATTAGTTAACCATGTCATTAACCATCCTTTTATCTCATAGTCCTATTTACCACACTTCATCATATTGTTTTCTATTTCTCAAATTTCTGTATATTTGATGGAAAGGACGGACAGGCGGTTGTTGAGTAAAGTTGTTAAGAACTTTAATAAGAGCTAAGCCTCTAGCTATCTTGATGATTAATTAAGTACAAGAGATTAGTGGCACTACTGAAGGGACAAGCCAGTACTTAGCGACAATATTAATTTTTCATGAAGGAGGATCCAGACTTCCCATTACTAATCTCTCATCCAAAATTTTTTAATAAAGCAATGAAAATCACTAGATGAAAATGAAACACCAAGAGAGAATGAATTTCAGAAGAATTACAATAAAACTTAAAATGCACAGTAAAGAACCCTGGAAGTTATCTAGTCAGAAAAATGCATGGCAGTCATACAATGTCCTCTCTTTTCCATAGCCATGGCAGACATCAAGGAGTAATCCTAGTGTTCTTTTCTACTGAACACAAATCTTAGGTCCAAAAAAACCTAAAAATAGTGCTGTGGATTGCTTTGGAAAATTAATGTATTAGCTGGTATCTATTATGATACTAATTTGTAGTCCTCAGTGATGCATTATCTCTTCATGTAAGAGGAAAAGAAACAGAAAATGAAAAGAGACTAAGCGACCAGTACAAGTCCAAATTACTGAGGGAGAAAGTCCCAGCAAGAACACAGACTCACCAACTGCTCAGTCAGGAAAGTTCTCATGGAGTCATGGTTGTCTTTGAAGACTGTCTTGGAATATCTTTGTTCTTTTTTTCCTATTTTAATTCTCTCTCAATCACTGCTGAGCATTGTTTATTGTCACTCATGTACCTAGAGCAATCTTTGGTTTTTTAAGTCTGGTCTCTGATATATGTATACATTTCATCTTTAATTTGTGCAAGTCTATAGAACACTTATGGTCGTCAATTGTATTTGAATTTAAAAACTGATCAAACTTCAATGTTTGTTATTAAATCTGGATGAATGAAAAAAAGGACAAGTCCCATTTCATTCCATGCAATAGCTGATCTATTGTTTTTATAAGAGAAGACAGTGTGTGTTTGGTATATATGATTTCCTAGTGAAAGACACAAATAAAGTCTTCCTTAAAGATGGAGTCATTAATCTTTTCTGCTAGTTCATTGATTATGCTAGACCCATCTACTGGGATGTTGAGCCAGGATGACTGATGTCCTCATGTTACAGATGAGGTGGGATGCTCAGTAGTGACAGTCTAGTACTCTCCTTCAAACACTGCCTCTAATGATTAAAGGTAGCCCTTTTGCTTTAAGGAGCTTTAGATAGAACTATATATATATTTTTTTTAGCTTTACTGAGGTATAATTGACAGGTAAAACTGTAATATACTTAAAGTGTACAATGAGATGATTTGGTATGTGTATACATTGTAAAGGATTCCCACCACCTGAGTGAATTAACACATTTTTGACTATAGTTAATAATACTATAATGTATAATAGAAATTCTCTAAGAGTTTATAACTGAAGTGTTCTCAGACACACTCAAAAGGAAGTAAATACACGTGAAGCAATATTTTAAACTTCACAGATTAATATTTAAAAGGAAGAGTTAAAAATTTAAATTTAAATTAAATTAATTAATTTAAATTAAATTATTCAAATTAAATAAATTAAATTAAATTAAGAGTTAAAATTTAAGAGTTAAAAGCATGCTTCCTCCTCCACCTAACCCCCACCCCCGGCACCAAAGAGGGAATGTATATTTCCTGGTAAGAAGAAAAAAGAATTAAAATGGAAATTTTAAAATATGGTATTTTGGCATTTTGTTTCTCTGCCATGCTCAGACCCTTCCGTCACTAATATCCTTATATTTATTCTTCTGAGCACATTAATAGTACTAAAATACCATTTGGGATTGAGATTGAGAATATCCCAATTAAAATGACATTCATTTCATTTCAGAATATCATGATATTGGGACTGTAGGAATTACAGTGATTTAGTATTACTTTATTTTAGAACAATGTGGAACTTAAACCACAGTCTTCTTTCTTGGGTGTCAGTCCTGTAGAGAGCTTCAGTTTTTCCCCTTTTCTCACTATTACTCTGAAACTGAATTTAAGTGCACTATAAGAACAGGATTCTGGTTTTTGCCAATTTTTCTTTGGCTACTCTCCATTTTCTAGCATGTAATTTGTTCCAGATAATGCAAAATGTTCCCTTGTACCTTGGGAATTACCTAGAGGTAATAAATTATTCAACACCTGTAACTGGATCTTCTCAGACTTTCTTCTAAGTTACTTTTCTTATATTTCTGTTTTCATTTTAGTATTCCGTTATGTGTATAATGCTTGCAAGGTATCTCAAACCCTTTGGGAATTTGAGGGTAAAGGGAATAAATGCTGCCATCCTTCCTAAACATTCTTATCAGCCTTAGGCTATCTCTGAATTATGAATACTTAAAAATAATTGGAATGTCTGTGGATACCTAATTGACAGAAAAATCTTTTTGATTACCTATTTTCCTTTATAAGTTTTGAAATATAAAAAACAATTATTGAGTGTATAATAAGGAGCTTAATAAATAGGCTAATATAATGACCAGTGAGATGTGAGCTTGAATAGAGATGGTGGAAACTGTTCATTGGTGTGATTTATGGTCAACATTCTCCTTATAAACAGCTTATATGTCTGATACACTCTCATTTTCAAATGCTAGTAAGCATCCTGGTGTTTTCTCTCAACATGCAAGTAAGAACTTAATTTTGTACCTAAGATTTGGAATAAGAAGGGTATGTTCGTAGAATGCCACAGAGTAGATTGACCTTTGAGATCTTGCCTTTAAAATTCATTTCCCTTCTCTAATTGTGAGGAAAATTACCCTTGCCTTATTTAAGTTTCAATTCTCTTCAAAACTCTACTCTCCCACCACAAATATTCCATTAATTTAGCCAATAACTTTTTGGTCTTTATTCAACAAGAATTTCATAGGGCTACTACATCTCTTAAATTTTGTGCAAAGTAGTGTCAGTTCACGGATAAGCCAGCCACTGCACCAAGGGATGTATCTCAGAGTCCCATGTAGGAAAACCTAAAAGGTAGAATGTAGACAGTAGAATGTTTATGTCAGAATTTTTTTAAATATTTTATTTATTTATTTGACAGAGAGATCCCAAGTAGGCAGAGAGGCAGGCAGAGAGAAAGGGGGAAGCAGGCTCCCTGCTGAGCAGAGAGCCCTATGTGGGGCTCAATCCCAGGACCCTGAGATCATGACCTGAGCTGAAGGCAGAGGCTTAACCTACTGAGCTACCCAGGTGCCCCCAGAATTTTTAATAATAGCCAGAAGCTGTGAGTAATCTCAAAAATGGTCACTGTGGAGTGGGCAAGTACAGTGTGACACATTTACATAAGAGAAAACCATACAGCAATGAAAATGAAGGAATCACAACTACACATAGCAACATGGATGAACCTTAGAAACATAATGTTAAATAAATAAAGCTACAGGAAAAAATATATACTATATTATTCCACTTTACATATGTTTAAAATGACACAAGAAAAAACCTATAAATTCTAGGTGGGTTAACCTAAATGGCTAAAGGATAAAGAAAGGTGAGGAAATTATTAAAAATAAATGTTAGGGTATACCTGTTAAAGCCATCTGATATATTCAGAACATGCCATCCTAAAAACAAACAAGCAAACAAACAAACAAACAAAAAAAAAAACAGAATACACATTCTTTTCAAATACACATAGAACATCCTCTAGAATAGGACACATCCTAGCACACAAAACAAATCTCAACAAATTCAAGAAGATCAAAGTTATACCATGCATATTTTAACCACAACACTTTGAAACTGGAAGGCAACCACAAGAAAATACCTGAAAGATCACAAATATATAGAGGTTAAATAATATGCTACTAAACAATGAATGTGTTAACCAGGCAATCAAAGAAGAAATTAAAAAAAAAAAATACATGGAAACAAATGAAAATAAAAACTCAATGGTCCAAAACCTTTGTGATGTGGCAAAAGCAGTCCTGGGAGGGAAGTATATAGCAATATAAGCCTACCTCAGGAAGCAAGAAAAATCTCAAATAAATGACCTAAACTTGCACCTAAAGAGCTACATAAAGAACAACAAACAAAACCTAAAACTGGCAGAAGGGAGGAAATAATAAAGATGAGAGCAGAAATAACTGATATAGAAACTAAACAAACAAACAAACAAACAAAACAATAGAACAGATCAATGAAACCAAGAGCTAGTTCTTTGGAAAAAAATCGGTAATATTGATAAACCTCTAGACAGACTTATCAAAAAAAAAGAGAAAGTACTCAAATAAACAAAATCACAAGTGAAAGAGGAGAAATAAGAACAAATACCAACAGAAATAGAAACAATTATAACAGAATAATATAAAAAAAACTATATGCCAAAAGATTGGACTAGAAGAAATGGGTAAGTTCATAGAAACACAAACTACCAAAATGAGACAGAAGGAAATAGAAAACTTGAATAGATTTAGTAACCAGCGAAGAAATTGAGTCGACAATCAAAAAACTCCCAATAACAAAATTCCGGGACCAGCTGGCTTTATAGGTAGATTATACCAAATATTTAAAGAAGAGTTAATACTTATTCTTCAAAAATACTCCAAAATATAGAACAAGAAGGAGAACTTCCAAATTCATTCTATAAAACCTAGCATCATCCTGATATGAAAACCAGATAAAGACAACACTAAAAAAAGAAAAATACAGGCCAATATCCCTGATGAACATAGATGCAAAAGTTCTTAATAAAATACTAGCAAATTAAATTCAATAACACATTTAAGAAACCATTCACCATGAAAAAGTAGGATTTATTCCAGAGTTGCAACGATAGTTCAACATCTACAAACCAATCAGTGTGATACATCATATCAATAAGAGAAGGGATAAGAACTAAGTGATCATGTCAATCATGCCACAGAATCAAAGATGCAGAAAAAGCAGTTGACAAAATGCAACATCCATTCATGACAAAAATAAGTCTATAGGAAACACAGCTCAACATTACGAAGGCCATATTTGAGAAAGTCACAGCTAACACCCTCGGTGGGGAAAAACTGAGATCTTCCCCCTAAGTTCAGAAAAAAGGCGTTTGTCCACTCTCACCATTTTATTCAACATAGTATTGAAAGTCCTAGTCACAGCAATCAGACGACAAAAAGAAATAAAATAATCTAAATCAGTGAGGAAGAAGTAAAACACGCACTATTTGTAGATGACACGATACCCTATATAGAAAACTCTAAAAACTCCACAAAAACCTGCTAGAACTGATAAACAAATTCAGCAAAGTAGCAGGATACAAAACCAAGGTATAGAACTCTCATGCATTTCTATAACTGATAATGAAGTAGCAGAAAGAGAAATTAAGAAAATAATCCCGCATATAATTGCACCCAAAATAAAAAGATACCTAGGCATAAACCTAACCAAAGAGCTGAAAAACCTGTTCTCTTGAAATAAAACACTGATGAGTGAAACTTAATATAAAACAAAGAAATAGAAAGATATTCCATTGGAAGAATAAATATTGTTCTCATGGATTGGAAGAACAAATATTGTTAAAATGCATATACCACCCAAAGCAACCTACACATTCAATGCAATTCTATCAAAATACAAGCAACGTTTTTCACAGAACCAGAACAAATAATCCTGAAACTTGTATTGAACCACAAAAGACCCTGAATAGACCAAAAAAAAAAAAAAAAAAAAAAAAAAAAAAAAAAAACCTTGAAGAAGAAAAGCAAAGCTGGAGGCATCACAATTTGGGACTTCAAGCTATATTAAAAAGCTGTAATGATCAAGACAATAATGGTAATGGCATGAAAATAGACACGTAGGTCAGTAGAACATAATAGAAAACACAGAAATAAACCTATAGCTGTAATATGCTCAATTAATCTTTGACAAAACAGGCAAGAATATCAATGTAAAAACAGACTCTTCAACAAATGCTGTTGGGAAAACTAGACAGCAACAGGCAAAAGAATGAAATTGGACCATTTTCTTAAATCATACACAAAAATACATTAAAAATGTATTAAAAACCTAAATGTGAGACTTGAAGTCATCAAAATCCAAGAGGAGAACCCAAGCAGTAGCCTTTCGGACATAGGCCATAGCAACTTCTTTCTAGATATGTCTCCTGAGGCAAGGGTAACAAAAGCAAATAAAAATTATTAGGACTCCATCAAAATGAAAAACTTTTGCACAGGGAAGGAAACAATCAATAAAATCAAAAGGCAACCTATGGAATGGGAGAAGATAATTGCAAATGAAATATCTGATAAAGGTTTAATAACAAAAATCTCCAAAAATAAAAAAACTTATCAACTCATAAAAAAAAAAAATCTTATTAAAAATAGGCAGGAGACATGAACAGATATTTCTCCGAAGAAGAGATGCAGATGTTCAATAGACACATGAAAAGATGTTCATCATCACTGATCATCAGGAAAATGCAAACCAAAACTACAATGAGATATCACCTCACACCTGTCAGAATGGCTAAAATCAACAACACAAGAAACAGTAAGTGTTGGCAAGGATGTAGAGCAAAAAGAACACTCATGGAGGGGCGCCTGGGTGGCTCAGTGGGTTAAAGCCTCTGCCTTCAGCTCAGGTCCTGATCCTAGGGTCCTGGGATCGAGCCCCATGTCGGGCTTTCTGCTCACCAGAGAGTCTGCTTCCCTTCCTCTCTCTCTGCCTGCCTCTCTGCCTGCTTGTGATCTCTGTCTGTCAAATAAATAAATAAATAAATAATCTTAAAAAAAAAAAATAACCACTTCCCATGACATTATCGAGCCCCACTGTCTTCTTGCCTGCAGCGTAGTTTCAATTCCATTTCTCCCTGGATGCTCCTTCTTTAAAAAAAAAAAAAAAAAGAACACTCATGGACTGTCGGAGGGAATGCAGACTGGTGAACCCAGTTTGGAAAACAGTATGGAATTTCCTCAAAAAGTTAAAAATAGATTACTATAGTTATAATCCATGCAATTGCTCTACTGGGTATTTACCTAAAGAATGCAAGACACAAATTCAAAGGGATATATGTGCCTCTATTTATACCAGCATTGTTTACAATAGCCAAGTTACAGAAGCAGACCAATGTCCCCTCTGGTAATCACCAGATTATTCTCTATAATTAAGAGTTTCTCTCTCATTCTCTCTCTCTCATTCTTTATTTTTTCTTTATTTTTTCCCTTTGCTTGTTTGTTTTGTTTCTTAATGTCCACATATAAGTGAAATCATATGGTATTTGTTTCTCCAACTAGTTTATTTTGCTTAGCATTATACTCTCCAGCTCCATCCATTTCATGCAGCTGGCAATGTTTCATCCTTTTTTATGGCTGGAAAGTATTCCATTTTGTGTCTGTGTGTGTGTCACACAGACATACACACACACACACGGTATATGTATACATATGCAAATACCATATGTGTGTATGTATGTGTGTGTATGTATATATACGTTTTCTTTTTTTTTTTTTTAAGATTTTGTTTATTTGACAGTGAGAGACACAGAGAGAGAGGGAACACAAGCAAAGGGAGTGGGAGAGGGAGAAGCAGGCTTCCCATCGAGCAGGGAGCCTGAGGCAGGGCTTGAGCAGGGGATCCTGGGACCATGGGATCAGGTCATGGTATCATGACCTGAGCTGAAGGCAGACACTCAAAGACTGAGCCACCCAGGTGTCCCTGGTATATATTCTCTATACTAGAGGCTATTATAGTCCATGACAGTGAAAACTGCTTTGCTCAACACTGCATTCTTTTTTTAAAGATTTTATTATTTATTTGACAGAGAGATCACAGGTAGGCAGAGAGGCAGGCAGAGAAAGGGGGAAGCAGGCTCCCTGCTGATCAGAGAGCCTGATGCGGGGCTCGATCCCAGCACCCTGGGATCATGACCTGAGCCAAAGGCAGAGGCTTAACTCACTGAGCCAACCAGGTGTCCCAACACTACATTCTTTTTTAAAAAATTTTATTTATTTGTCAGGGATACAGAGAGAAAGTGTGAGAGACAGCACAAGCAGGGGCAATGGCAGGCAGAGGGAGAAGCTCCTTGCCCAATGTGGAACTTGATCCCAGGATCCTAGGATCATAACCTGAGCCAAAGGCAGAATGCTTAACTGACTGAGCCACGTAGGCATCCCTCAGCACTGCATACTTAATGCCTAACACTTAGCATGTGCTCAGTGTTGTTAAATAAACAAACAGATGGAAGTATGAGCAAGTAATAAAAATTGTGTGTACTCCCAAAACTTTCAGTATACATTTTGTTTATTATGGGTAAAATTTGTATAAGATTGGGAAAAAAAAAAAAAAACTAAAAATCAGAGTCATTGGGGCACTGGGTGGCTCAGCTGGTTAAGTGTCTGTCTGATTCTGGATTTCTGCTCAGGTAATGATCTCAGGGGTCATGAGACTGAGCCCAAGGTCAGTCTCTGAACTCAGTGAGGAGTCTACTTGAGGATTTTCTCTCTCTCCTTGTGCCTCTGCCCCTCCTCCCATAATAAATAAATAAATCTTAAAAAAAAATAAAATCAAAGTCATTTTCTAATTAACCTACTATTTAAATTGAAGTGACTGAAGAAAGAAAAAGGTGGCAATCACCTTGTTGAGAGACATTCCTCCATGGGTCTCTTCTATTTCTGCATGACGTAAAAGCAGAGGCATTGACAACCTTTATTCCCGACTATCTTCTAAATTACCTTTGTCACCTTCCCAAGGGGTTTGCTTACTGTCCATTATAAAAGACTTGAGGTTCCTAAATTCTGTAATGCAACCTAGGTATGCCTATGGCACCTGATCATCTTCTTATTACCCTATGGGCATTGGAATTTGAGTAACTGATAGAAATGCTGGTATTCTCTTTGCTAAGAGTAATGAACAAAAGCTGTTCATTACTGTGTTTTTGTTGTTTTCTGAAGCAAGAGTCTTGTGTCCTCTATAGCATCTACAGATTTGTGGCAGACTAACTCGTAGTTGTCATGTAGAGTAAAACGTTAGACCCATCTCAGCTCTTGACACACAGATATTTTCTTAAGAAACTCCAAGAGGGGCACCTGGGTGGCTCAGTTGTCAAGTGTTTGCCTTCAGGTCAGGTCATGATCCCAGGGTCCTGGGATTAAGCCCCTCCTCGGGCTCCCTGCTCCGTGGGAAGCCTGTTCTCCCTCTCCTACTCCCCCTGCTTGTGTTCCCTCTCTTGCTGTGTTTCTCTCTCTGTCAAAAAAAATATATATAAATAAAATTTAAAAGAAAAAAATAAAAAAGGAAACTCCTAGACCCCCAGAAATCCGGGTGGAACAAATCTACACCTATAGCTTCTCTGTAAAATGCACATTTATTATGAAATCACTAGAAGTTCTGGCAGTTTATTTTAACAATTAATAATGCATATGATTTCTAAGGAAGTGTCATGAGTTGTCACATTCAAACTGAGCTTTACTTTACCCAAAACAAGTGTTTTAAAGGAAATGCTAAAAGTAAAAAAGAACAATGATGTATTTCTTCATAATTTCCCTATTTATGTAGGTACAATGAGTGTTAGATTTTCCCTCACATATTAGATATATTTAACTAGCTATTGAAATTGGATTTGAGAATTTGATTTCTTAAATGAAATCTTGAAAAAAAATTTCTCTATGCACAATATGCTAAAACGGCTTATAGCTAATGCTTCACAAATATGTCAAAGCTAAATGTGTAATAGGACATTACACAGCAGGTATTTTGGTCATGAAAATGTCAGAACAACAGGAAACCAAAATGCAAAGGCCTTTCTTTACTTTCTGAAAAGAAAAATGACCGGCAAATGAATACAAATCCTATTTAGAACTACCCAAAACCATCAAAATAACTTTTATGAAAATTATTGCCATTAAATACTCAGTATCTAATTAACTCTAGCTATTGCCAATGGAATTTTCCCTTAATTTTGTTTGAGCCCTGTTAGTCTCATGCCCTAATACCTTAATATTGGAAAAGTCATGGAAAATAATGAGAATTCTCCCCATGTGCCAAGCTTTAAAGTGCTTTGTGTTTTATGCCAGCTCTAAGTCTACCTAATACTATTAGGTACAATGAGGTAGATATTAACAGATAATCACATCCTTAAATTACATATTTTCAAAATACACTTTTCTATAATGTCCATAGCTCATTGTGACTGTTGGATAGAGAGCTTTACTAGTCATTCCAAGCTCTTGAAACTGTCTTCATGTGGCTCAGGTAGATTTGCTATGCTCCACGGTAGGTCATTGCTCTCAAATGTGTGCAACTTTTTATGGAAGTTAGCAGAAGAGAGGATGACTGCAGGGCTATTATTGGGGAAAGCTATTTAGTCATGCCTTAACACTTTGAGGTGATAATTTCACATGTATGCCTGAGTCACAGCCTTATTTTTTTTTAATATTCCATAACAGGGAATCCTTTTCAATAAGGTTTGCCTTTCATTTACAGATGTATTATAAATTATTAAATTATTTCCCCACTTTATTTCCCAGTTCATGGCTTTATCATCACATCACCACAATTGTTATTTATTAAAACAGATGATGTGATAAATTGTATGTAAGGAGCTTCCAGATGCTATCTCACTTAATACAATCAGCCTTTGAGATAAGCATTAATGTCTCTTTTTATTATAGACTATAGAACAAAAACTTAGAACGATCATCAGAACTGCTTCCTTTTTAGCATGTTTCATTGTGGAACCAATATTTCTATATGTTTATTTATCAGATATTGATAGGATAGGTACTACATGTCAAACTATGATCTAGGAACTGGTTTTTCCGTAGTGAGCAATCCAAGGTCTCTGCCTTCCAGGTGTTTATATGTGGGGACAAATACAGATAAGTAAAAGGACAATTTTGGTTACCATTTAGTGGTATACTTCAGTTATAAATTGCTGTATAAAGAACCACTATAAAACTCAAAGCACTTAAAGTGACATTTTTTTGGCCATGATTCTCTGAATCAACTGGAAAGACCTGCTGATCTTACCTGGGCTCACTGATGGGGCTGGCCCCCTCACTCACGTATCTGGGTCTTGCTACTGGCTCTTGGCTGGTCTATCTTGGATGCAGCTTCCTATTACTCAGTAGTCTAAGGTAGGCATCATTAGGTAATGGATGGAGCAAGGAAGGAAAAGCACATCCCTGTGACTCTGGTGAGCAGCTCCTCAGGTGTTGCCCTCAGTCTTCCTATTGAAAGACCATGGAAACACTGAAAAGAATCTTTAAAACATTCATACCACAAGTATGGATTGATAGGCAGATAATACTAGAATCTTGGAGGAATACAAGAATGATGACATTTGGCCAAAATCATAAGCAATAGCCCACTCTGCTAGATAAAGGCAAGGATTTGTGGAAGCATCTTCCCAAAAATTGATTTAAAAATATGCTTCTCCCTGCTCTTCCCCACTCTCCTACAGTTTGCTTCATTTTAAAGAACACAAAGTTTAGTGCCTTTCCAATGTAAGAATGCTGATTTTTTTAAAGATTTTTAAATTTTATTTTATTTATTTATTTGACAGAGAAAGAGAGAGATCACAAGTCAGCAGAGAGGCAGGGGAAAACAGGCTCCTCACTGAGCAGGGAGCTCGCTGCAGAGCTCCATCCCAGGACCCTGGGATCATGACCTGAGCCAAAGGCAGAGGCTTAACTCACTGAGCCACCCAGGCACCCTAAGAATGCTGATTTTTAAAGCAACCAGCTTTTTTTTTTTTCCCTGAAACTCTCTTACCTTTTTCATCTTTCTAAGTCCATTTAAAAACTACAACTCCACAAAAGCTAGTGGATAGGAATCAAGGCAGGAAATGACCCCACAGGGACGTGCAGTGGCATCCAGAGAAATGAGGTCCCCCCACAAAGTCTTATGGATGGGGTTTAAGTCAGGGAGTGAGACAAGGGGATTGCAGACCCACAGGCACTGGAGACACTCACAGGGTTTGTGGGCCAAGCAGGGCAGCCAGAAAAAAATGCTAGTAACGACTGTGTAGACAAGCTTCTGAGGCACATTCTTTGCAATACCCATCTTTTGTCAGTTATCCAGGTTGCACACAGATATCTTGTTGTAAATCTTTATGACTTATGGAAAGACACTGTATTGTTGAGTTTCTGGCAAAGAGTAATGCTACAGTTTTTGATATTAAATGCTGGAAGAAAAATTTTGCAAAAAAAGAAAAAGGAAATGTCTTGGGAAGTTGATTAGTTGATTTATGTTTAAAACTTCTCCTGTGTTGGTGAAATAATAAAAAATTAATTTCATCACTGAATAGGACCTGATTGACATAGAGTTCTAGAGAGTTCATATATATTGTTTCTTTCTTTGATATTTGAGAAAACCTGCTAAAGGAACTCTACTCACATCCTCCATCCAACGCACACTGCTAAATAAAACAGGGAAGGGTTTTTCTTTCAATTTTAGTTTGAAATTGCTATTGGATCTTGCAGTTCCCTAGGCAACTAAGGAGCTAACTTTTGCATGATTTTGAATGAACAGTCTTTTTGACAAAAAGGATGAGGGATTTTAGAGACCATCATCATTTAATTAGTAAGTGTACAGGCAAAGTTGAGAATATTAATTGGAAGTATAATATACTTGTCATTTTAGGGGTTAAGTTGCTTTTGAATTCAGTTTTGTTGCAGATAAATTTTTATTAGGAAATTGATTATTATTTAGAATATTTTTAGAATTAAGTAAATATTTTTTATTATTCTATGTGTTAAACGTGTATACCATCACAGAATACAAGAGAGTGGGGTAGGCATTAGATTTTCCATTTCTGCAAGCTATTTAGAAGACTTGAAACCTGTTTGAAATGGAATTTACTTAGAAATGTTTAAGAATTGCCATTGTGTTATTTGCTGTGTTTTCTAAATTGGTAGAAAGTTATAAAAAAAGATTTTGGAATTGTTACCAAATGTAGCAGAAAAATATTTCTGATGTTACTAGTTAACACTAACATTTTGGGTTAACACTAAAGTGAATATAAAGTTGAATTTAAGATGTAATTCAGAAAGTTATGGGGATCAGCAAAAATAAGATTTCAACTTTCCTGATAAAAAATTTATCTTGCTTCAAGTTTAAAATAAGCTGCTCAGTGATAGCAAATAGAATTTATTTGCTTGAGGCCTGGTTTATGTTACTGAAAGCTCCAAGATCTTTTCTCTTGCATCTAAATGTCTATGGAGCAAACTTTGGGATGGGCACTTGTACTCTAAATCGAGACTTTCCTACCTTCAGTATGTCAGCATTTCAGGCTTTCTCAATTTGTCAGTCATCTTGAAGCCTTCTACCGGTGGAAGATTAAGTTCAGAATACCTAGTGCTGTTTCTGTTTTTGTTTGTTTGTTTGTAGCTGGAGAATAGTCTAGTGGACAGCAAATAAAAGTGTGTGGGTTTCCTAAATACGTCATAACTTCCTTTAGTGTTACTACCAGCCATTTCTATGAATTTTTCTGGGTTCTGGTAATGGAAACTCAGAAACGTGCACTAATTATCCCACTTTTCCTCATGTCATGTCACCAGGCCATAGCTTTTGCTGACAATGAGAGCTCTTCCTCACTGAGCATGGTTGCCCTGTCCCTATGATGACTACTATTGCCACTGTGTTTCAGGGGAGGAGACACTGTTTTGCAACACTTGGAAGTGGAACGGTTCCTTATTGTCTGTCTTATCCTGTGGTATAAGACTGAGGGCTCTGTGGGTCAACAGAAATAGGATTAAATGGATTTAGCATATCTCCTAAACTATATTAACATTTCTTGTTGTATAACAACAGCCCAGGTCCAGTGGAAATGTACCAAGATCAAACCAGTTTCTTTCTGATCCCTCATTGTCAAAGTCTGAAGTCCAGTCTTAACTACAACTTCCTCTTGTTGAGGAGATCTGGGGAAAAATGTAGTAGAATAATACAATGGCTTCATAAATTACTGAAAATTATTGAAAGCCATACACATCAACATGGGTGAATCTCAAGAACATGATATTGAGCCAAAGAAGGTAGACTCAGAAGTATACATAGCACAATTTCTATTACATAAGTTTCATCAACTAAACAATATATTGAACAAGAACAAAAGAAGTATGTAGATAGTATTCAAATGAACATATGTTTATGCAAACTAAACAATATATTGTCTAAAATAAATACATAGATATAAAACTATGAGAAATGATTAGCACATGATTCAGGATTGTGGTCTCTCTTCAGAAATGGAAGAAGATGTATGCAGAAAGGGGCATTCAGAGTATTCTATGCTACAAGTCACGTGCTTATTCTCTATCCTAGCATTGGGGAAGTCATTTTTCGTTATTAACTTTTCAGCTATATATGTGTATTCATACATTATTTTATCTGTACCATATTTCACAGTTCTAAAAATGGGTAAAAATTATAGAAAATAAATCTTAAACATAATACAAAGTATGAGCGGTAAAACTAACACAGAATATTATTTTTAAAAAGCAAAAAAGGAAAGGGAGAAAGAAAGAAAAGAAAGAGATGAGAGAGGTGAGATCTTAAAAGAGGTTGAGTTTATAAAACAGGTTTTAGCCCATGAGGGAAAGAACTCAGGTAGAATTTTTGCAACAACTGCAAGTCATTCTTTGTTATTTTAACCATTATTGTCAAAATCGTTATTTAGTTTGTATATGCTATGGATTGTGCTATGTCCTGGGCTATAGATTACTTTGGACCTTTGAGGAAAGCCACTGTTTATTCTGTTTTCCAACTAGCTGTATCTTAGGTTTGCTTAATGCTGTCAGTGGGGAATTTTGGTTTATAAGACCAGCCTGGAGCCAACCCCAAGATGATTATCCCAAAGGTCAAAGAGAATCAGTACAGAAGAGCTGAGCTTCCTGGGTTTTTTGATATGCTCAATGGACTTTTTATGTTCTGTGTTTTGTCTTGTTATGTTCTTATTTTTAATTCTCATTTATTTGAAAGAATAAATAGCGAATAACCTAAGTGTGCTGGCAGAATGTCTACTGTGGTGTAACTTAGCATGAGCTTTATACAAAGCACCTAGCCACATGGGAGAAAGACAAGAGACTTGTGACACACAACAAAGTGTATGGGTTTATTACAACTGGAAAAAAAGAGTACCCTGAAATTCGTTCCCTAAGGGTGATATAAGGGACTTGACAGATATTTCAGCAGGACTACCTTGGGAAAATTAGTCAAACACACCAGTACCTTGAGATTTTAGCCCCTAACTTACAGAACTGAGAGACTAAGACCAGAAAAGGATACTGTGTTTTTGTTTTTGTTTTCATACTCTAGTCTGAAATCTCTGTAGTAGTAGCTATGCTTAATAATATCTTATGACTAAACCAGCCCTTAGTCACACAGATTTATTTCCTTTAGTTAAGCTGAGCTGAATATGTCAACAAAATATTTGCATATCTTGTTAGAAGTATTTGAGTTATTGTCAGAAGTATGTCAGTTATTGTGGTGGTGTCCTATCCCTCTCCAGCAAGGCCACTTCAGACGCATGCAATCTGTTCTAGAGGTGTCACTGTCATAGTAATGTAAAGAGAATGGTATTTACTGGATTTGTGCAGTGTGATAGTCCTGGGGCCCTGAGCTCTATCTCATTAAACATAGTGAGTGAGAAATATCCAATAAGCCTGAATTTATTGAAACTGTGTAGCCCACAAAGTGTGAAAGGAACTGCTATGGACTGAATTGTGTGCCCCAATCCAAATCTATCTGTTAAAGCCCAACCCCCATGTGACTACGTTGGAGATAGTGCCTTTAACAAGGTGATTAGGTTAAGTGAGATCATAAGGATGGGCCCTAATCCAATAGAACTGGTTTCCTTATAAAAGATCAAGAAATTCCAGAGAGCTCTCTCTCTTCCCATGCATGCTCAAGGAGGTCATGGGATACACAGTGAGAAGGCTGTTAGCAGCAAGTTTGGAGTAAAAAAACTTAACAAGAGTGAAACGGACCTTGCTGGCACCTTGATCATGGACTTCCCAGCCTTCAGAATTCTGAGAAATAAACTTCTGTTGTTTAAGCCTCTCAGTCTGTGATATTTTGTTATGGCAGCCGGAGCATACTAATACAGGAACATGCGTTCCTGACTCCAAAATTTTGCTAGTGCTTTGATTTATACTTAGAACACTAACCTTCTTATTCCTCTCCATTTACTTGCAACTTCATAATATGTATATTTTGCATTCTTAAATTCATCTTAGGTGACCTCTCTTCCACAATGCCTTTTCTGACCTTACCTTGAATGTCTTCATGTTGGCAACTGAAGCTGTCGTATGTTTTCACCATTCATATTTCGTGTTCTATTGGTCTATGTATATGATTATGAACATTATCATTACTACTATTATTCTCTCAGTATATGGCAATTTCTCAGACATTTCTTTCCCTCATACCTCACATCTAGTTTATTGGTAAGTCTTGTTAGCTCTATGTCAACATATTGCTTAAGGCTGACTATGTCATTAAGATCTATTTCCATCTATTGAATCCCAGCTACCATCACCATTCACTTGGACAACTGCAGTAGCTTCTTAACCATCCATCTGCTCTATTCTAGTTTCCTTCAGTCTAATCTTTTCAGAGTAGCTAGAGTGATCTTTTTATTTTTTTAATTTTTGAGATTTTTAAAATTTCTTTATCATAGAGAGAGAGAGCACAAGCAGGGGGAACATCTAGGGGATGATCCAGAGGGAACATCAGAGGGACGAGCAGGCTCCCTGCTGGACAAGGAGCTTGATGTGGGGACTCGATCCCAGGACCCTGGGGTTATGACCTGAGCCAAAGGCAGACACTTAACCAACTGAGTCACCCAGGCATCCGCAAGTGATCTGTTTAAAAAATAAGTCCCACAAAAAAAAAAAAAAAAAAAAAAGTCTCACAGTGTTACTCACCTGCTTGCCCACAATGCTGCCTTCTTGCTGCAAATCAGTATACTTGTCTCAGTAAACAATAAAAAATGGTAAAAACTGGGATCATTCAATATATCTAGTTTATTCATTTCACAAAGAACAACTGAGAATCTCAAAGTGGACCAGAGGCTTCCTGAGCCACACTCAATGTATTAACTTGCAAAACTGGCAACTAGGCCCACTCCAAGACCATTTTTTCCCCATAACATCTAGGGTACAATTTTTCCTTTTGGTCGGAATAAAGGAAAGGAAATCTTTGAGAAGACAGAAATTAATAGAGGGAACTGCCTATTTGAAGTATAACAATAGATTTATAGTGAATAGTGTCTTTTATTCGGCTTTCCAGAATCTATCTGAAGAGCATGAATTTCCATTAGGTGTTTGCCTTTCATTATAAATTAATTCATATACCTTATACAACTTATGGGCACGATTAATAAAGTTACATGAAATTCATTTGTTCATTCATTCCTCTAATATTATTGTGTATGTTCCATGTCCCAGACATTATTCCAGATGTTAGGAAAAAGCAGTTAAAAAAATACACAACTAGGTATAAGTTCAGGTAATTAAGTAAAACTATAAAAATCCATTGGTTTGGAATTTTTATCTGAAAGTCTTCTATTAAAAAATAGAATATTTGTATTTCCCTGATGCCGAGTGATATGGAGCACTTTTTCATGTGTCTGTTGGCCAACTGGATGTCTTCTTTGCAGAAATGTCTGTTCATGTCCTCTGCCCATTTCTTGATTGGATTATTTGTTCTTTGGGTGTTGAGTTTGCTAAGTTCTTTATAGATTTTGGACACTAGTCCTTTATCTGATTTGCAAATATCTGGGGGGAGGGGGGTTGGAAGAAGGGGGGTGGGGTTATGGACATTGGGGAGGGTATGTGCTTTGGTGAGTGCTGTGAAGTGTGTAAACCTGGTGATTCACAGACCTGTACCCCTGGGGATAAAAATATATGTTTATAAAAAATAAAAAATTAAAATTAAAAAAAAATAGAATATTGATTAATACCTCCATAATGGACCAAAGATAGACAGACAGTGACCAAAAAATTCAATAAAGTATATAGTATGTTATAGATTATATTAAGTGCTGAAAAGTAAAATTGAATAGGGAAAAGCTAGGAATAATTTTAGAATGGGAAGAGGGGTATAAATTTAGGTAGAGTATCCAATGACAGTTTTTCAGTGACAAGCTGTCCCTTTACCAAAAACTTGAAGGAAATGAAAGGGTGAGATTTGTGAGCTCTGTGGATATCTGAGGAAAAACATTCCTAGCAGACTACAGCCAGAACAAAGGTCTTAAGGCAGGAGCTTGTGTCCACACATGAGGACAAGTAGGTGAGTGAAGCTAGAGAAGACTGAACAATGGTGAGACGATGCTAGAGAGGTGAAAAGAAATAAATCTTGTCAAATGTCATGGGTTAGTTTAAGGACTATGGCTTTCGTTGCTGAGTGAGACAGAAACCACTGAAGGGTCTTGAGATAGCCGAGTGGCATGATCTGACTTTCACTTTAACAGGCGCATACTGGCTGCTGAGTGGATGAGACTAAGGCTTCACCAGAGGAGATAAGGGGGAAGCCAGCTTGAAGTCTACGCAATTATCCAGGCATAGAGTATAGACTTTTCTGAATCATCTCCACATACAGATCCCATCTAATACCATAGACTATTGCACCAAAAACTTCCTAACCTACTCTCTCCTATGTAACTGTGGAGATTAATAGCTACTTCCTATTCCCTTCGGAAAACCTCCCGTCTGAAAGAGAGTAGCTGATAGGCTCTCCTCAGTTCTCTTAGGCTCACTACCTGACAAGTAGTATTGATTATTTATTTATTATTATTTATTAATTATTTATTTATTTATTATTTATTAAATAATTCAAATAAATAGTACACAAGTAAGTTAAATGTGTGTACAAAAAGTGAGTTATTATTTCTATGGAAACCAAGTGAAATTCTTTAGAAAAAACTGATAAAAAGTAATTTGGTTTTAAAATATTATTGAATTATGTGAGGAAGATGATTTTATTTACTTACTTATTTATTTTCCACATTTTTATTCCAAGTCCAGTTAGTTACCATATAATGTAATATTGGATTCAGGAGTAGAATTCAGTGATCCATCACTTACCTATAACACCCAGCTCATCACAAGTGCCCTCCTTAATCGACAGACATAATCCCTTTAGCTCATCCCTCACCCACATCCCCTCCATCCCCTCCGGCAACCCTCAGTTCCTTTTCCATAGAGTCTCTTATGGTTTACCTCCCTCTCTACGAGGAAGATGATTTTAAAAGACTAGCAGAGGGCAAAAAAAGTAAAATCTAGAAAAATGCTTTACTTCTACACACCCTCTGCTCTCTTTTTCTCCCTATTTCAAATGAATAAATAAAATCTTAAAAAAAAAATAAGTAAACCAAACTAGTTGCACTTGAGGTGTGGGTAGGGCAGAAAAGATCAGACAATATCCAGTTGAAATATTCATATTCAAATAAAAGGCCTCAGGCCAAAATCAAAATACTGGTAGATATATACAGTTATTCATTTAAATTAGAATAAAATATCTAAATCTTAGACATCTTTAAATGATTCTCTGCTTTAAATATTATGTGTTTTCAATTACTCATTTATAGCCTCTACCCTGATTGCATCAAGTAATAAAAAGGTTTCTACTTATGTTTAATATCAGGTAAGTAAGTAAAACTATAAAAACTGGATTTTTTTAACCATTCTTTTTTTTTAATTAACATATCATGTATCATTTGCTTCAGGGGTGCAAGTCTGTGAATCATCAGTCTTACACAATTCACAGCACTCACCATAGCACATACCCTCCCCGATATCTATTTGACAGAGAGACAGCAGAAGAGCACAAGCAGAGGCAATGGCAGAGGGAGAGGGAGAAGCAGGCTCCCTACTGAGCAGGGATCCCAATATGGGACTCGATCCCAGAACGAGGGGATCGTAACCTGAGCCAAGGCAGTTGCTTAATGAACTGAGTTACCAGATGCCCCAAAACTGTTTGGAATTTTTATCTAAAAACTGTCATAACTGAAAAGTTAATGATTTATTTGTCTACATAACATAGGACAATAGAAGCAATCTTTTGCTGTAGACCATTAGGCTCTATTCAAATATGCCTTAGCTAACTAGAAATTGAAGTTTAAATCAGAATTTCTGTGATTTGTTCTTTTCCTATAGAAGTGTATAATTAACACAAAAAGTGTGTAAAGCAAAACCTACCAAATAAAAAATAAATCACATTGTTCCTTACAAATTTCCACAGGTATCTTATGTCAAAATTGAGAATATTCAAATTAAATACTTAAAAGCATGTGAAAGCTTTTAAAATATGGAAAGTAGAATTCAATGGCTAGTACTGAAAGCTTTTGTATTTTATGTGTGTACTTTATTTTATCACAATACTTAAGAAATATGGTCTCCCACAGATAATCTTCCTAATTGAGGAGTAATTATGAAAATTGTACAAAAGTGATCCAAATGCAATATAATATTATACTCCTGGCATGATCACCCTCTCTCAATTTTCTAACAAACAGATAAATGGTTTGGGCTGAATCATATCCACACTTTAGCTTTGATGTTTTCCTAACTCTTCCATGTTCAAGGTGCTGACAAATCAGGTTTGCCCAGTACGGTTGATGAATTCATTGTCTTTCTTGGGACATTTTTATATCTAGCAGAGTTATATGAGGTAAAAAATATAAGGAGCTTATACAGTATAGACATACCTCACCTTGTTGTGCTTCACAAATACTGTGTTTGTTACTAAGCGAAGGTTTTTGGCAACCCCAAAATGAGCAAGTCTATCGGTGCCATTTGCCCAACAGCATTTACTCACTTTACGTCTCAATTCTTGGTAATTCTTGCAAGATTTCAAACTTTTTCATTTGCTATGGGATTTGTGGTAAGTGATCTTTCTTATAACTCTTGTAATTGTTTTGGTGTGCCACGAACCACACCCATTTAACATGGCAAACTTAATCGGCAAATGTGTATTCTGACTGCTCCACTCACTAACCAGCTGTTTCCCCATCTCTCTCCCTCCCTTTGTGCCTACCTATTCCCTGAGACAGCACTATTGAAATTAGACCAATTAGGAATTCAACAAGGATCTCTGAGTGTTCAAGTTAAAGGAAGAGTCTCATATTTCTCACTCTAAATCAAAACCTAGAAATGTTAAGCTTAGTGAGAAATGCATGTTGAAAGCTGAAATGGGCTCAGAGCTACATCTTTTGCATGAGTTAGAAAGTTGTGAGTGCAAAGGAAAAGTTCTTGAAGAAAATTAAAAGCGCTACTCCACTGAACACATGAATGATAAGAAAGTGAAATGTCCACATTGCTGATATGGAGAAAGTTTTAGTGGTGTGGACAGAATAAAAAAATTGGCCACAGTATTCCTTTAAGCCAAAGCCTAACCCAGGATTTAACTGTCTTCAAGTCTATGAGGGCTGAGAGAGGTGAAGAAACTGCATAAGAGAAATTTAAAGCTGGCAGGAGTTGGTGTATGGGATTTAAAGAAAGAAGCCATTTCCATAACAGGTGCAAGGTGAAGTAGCAGGTGCTAATGTAGAAGTTGTAATAACTTATCCAGAAGATCTAGCTAAGATAATTAATGAAGGTGGCTACACAAAACCATACATTTTCAAGGAAGACAAAACAGTCTTCTGTTGGAAGAAGGATGCCATCATAGCTACAGAGAAGTCAATGTCTGGCTTCAAAGCTTCAAAGGACAGCCTGACTCTCTAGTTAGAGGTTAATGTAGCTGGTGATTTGAAGTTGAAACCAATGCTTATTGACCAGACCAAAATTCCTAGAGCTTTGAAGAATTATGCTAAATCTATTCTACTTGCACTCTATAAATGGAACAATAAAGTCTAGATTACCTGACAATGTAAGTATATCTGTTTACAACATGGTTTACTGAATTTTTTAAGCCTACTTTGAGAACTATGGCTCAGAAGAAAAGGTTCTTTTTAAACTATAACTGCTCATTAATAATACACCCAATCACCCAAGACCTCTGATGGAGATATACAAGGAGATTAATGTTGTTTTCATGCTGCTAATACAAAATCCATCCTGTAGCCCATGGATCAAGGGTGATTTTGACATTCAAGTCTTATTTAATAAACACATTTTGTAAGGCCATTTTTGCAATATATAGTGATTCTTCTAATAGACCTGGGCAAAGTCAGTTGAAAATATTAGCCATTCTAGATGCCAATTAAAAAATTCATGATTCAGGGATGCCTTCATGGCTCAGGCAATTAAGAAATCTGACCCTTTATCTCAGCTCAGGTCTTGATCTCAGGGTCATGAGAGCCCCACTTTGGGCTCCATGCTAGCCATGGAGTCTACCTAAAACAAAAGAAACAAACAGACAGACCAAAAAAAAAAAAAATCCATGATTCATAGGAAGAGGTCAAAAGATCAACATTAACAGGAGTTTGGAAGAAGTTGATTTCAGCCCTCGTGAATAACTTCCAGAGTTCAAAACTCAAGACTCCAGTGGAGGAAGTAACTAAGATATGGTGAAAATAATAAGAGAACTAGAATTAGAAGTGGAGCCTAAAGATGTCACTGAATTGCTACAATGACATGATGAAACTTGAGTGGATAAAGAATTCCTTTAAATGGCTGAGTGAGGAAAATGGTTTCTTGAGATGAAACTTACTCCTGGTGAAGATACTGTGAAGATTACTGAGGTAATCAAAGCATTTAGAATATTACAAAAACTTGATAAAGTAGTGGCAGGGTTTGGAAAGGTTGACACCAACTTTAAAAGAGGTTCTACTGTGGCTAAAATGCCAAAATTCTAAAGAGAAATTGTTGGTGAAATGAATAGTTACTCAATGCATGAACTTTATTGCTATCTTATTTTAAGAAATTGTCTCATAAATACAGACATCCTCTCTGATGTTTGGCAGAGAGGACTGGGTTTGGGGGTGAGCAAAATAGGTGAAGAGGAGTGGAAGAGACAGGCTTCTAGTTATGGAATGAGTAGGTCACAGGAATAAAAAGCAGAGCATAAGGAATACAATGATATTGTAATAGTGATGTAATGGGACAGGTGGTAGCTACACTGTGATGAACATAGCATAGTATGTAAACCTGTCAAATCACCAAATTGTACACCTGAAACTAATATAACATGTGTCAACTATACTCAAATTTGAAAACAAAAACAAAAACAAAACAAAACAAAAAAACAAAGAAAAGAAAAAAAAATTGCCACAGCCACCCCAACCTTCAATAACCACCATCCTGATTAGTCAGTAGCCATCAACATCAAGACAAGGCCCTCCACCAGCAAAAAGATTATGACTTGTTGAAAGCTCAGATGATGGTTAGCATTTTTTATCAATAAAGTGTTCTGGTTTTTGTTTTTTTGTCGTTTGTTTTTTACATAGAAAAGGAGAGAGTAGGGGGGAGGAGAGTTGGGAGAGAAAGAGGAAGAGAGAGAATCTCAAGCAGGCTCTACACTGACCCAGGAGTAGAGTCCATGACCCTGAGATCATGACCCAAGCTGAAATCAAGAGTTGGATGCCCAAATGACTGAGCCACCAGGGTGCTCCAGCAATAGTATTTTTAAATTAACGCATGTACATTTTTTAGGGAAAATGCTACTGCATACTTAATAGACCACAGTGTTGTGTAAACAAATTTTATATAGACTAGGAAACAAAAAAATTGCCTGCTTTATTGTGATATTCACCTTACTGATGTTGTCTTGACCTGAATCCACAATATCTCTGAGGTATGTCCATATGTAGCAAATAAGAAACATTTGATTAATAACAGCTATGAATGTAAAATTTTCTGTAATTTATTTTAAATTATATTGAGGGACATTAAGAGAGGTCTTGATAAGTTGTCCAAAATCAAAGCAGGTAATGTAGAAATTAGAGTAAGTTAGTGTATCTGGTATAGGTCTCTACATTTTCTTTCTTTCTTTCTTTCTTTCTTTTTTTTTTTTTTTTTAAATCTCTACATCCAACATGGGGCTCAAACTCACAACCCTGAGATCAAGAGTCACTTGCTTCACTGAGTCTGCCAGGTACCCCAGGCTGGACTCCTGAACCACAATTTATTAGCTGAACATTTTAAAGGAAATTGTTTAATCTCTTCACGCTTCAGTAAATGTTTTGTATGTGTTCTCTAGAGGCCAAATGATATAAAGGAAAAGAAAAAAAAATCAAAACAGGATCTAGACTAAATAAGCACAAAACAAATGATAGGTATCATTATCAGTGTCAACATTTTTTGGAATATGCTTTTAATGACCCTGACAACATAAGAGAAACATTACTAAGAAAGAAATGCAGTATTTCACATAAAAGATATAAGTGAATATGTTCCTAAATTGGCACACAGTTTTATAATCAAACGATATTTTCAAAATATAAAGACAAGATCTTTATTATGAGTGTTTTAATCTTTTATGTATGACCTCCAAACCCTATTAAAATGAAACAAAATCTAAAATATGTATTTTATCCATCTCTCCAATCTTTACCTATCTTTCAGCATTGCATGGTTTCTACACATTTACAATATTTAGATAATAGTTCCCCGACACCTGTGTGTACCCCATGCAGTGGGCCAACTATCTCTTTGAAAATATTTAGAGAGGAAAATAAACTTTCTATTGCCTCTGTTTACAATGAAATCATATATGCACATACTCTTAATAAATGCCTTATGCTATTATGTTTTTGTACACAATAAAATAATCGCTTTCTTTCTTATTTTTCTTAAAAGATTTTTTTTTATTTGAGAGAGAGAATGAGTGAGAGGGGAGGGTCAAAGGGAGAAGTAGACCCCTCTGCTCATGGGGGAGCCCAATGCAGGACTTGATTCTGGAACTCCAGGATCATGACCTGAGCCTGAGGCAGTCGCTTAACCAACTGAACCACCCAGGCGCCCCAAGAATCATTTTCTTAACCCAGAAGTTTGACCGTTTCAGCACTCACAATTTTAGGTAAATAATGTACTATATGATATTTAAATACTCTATCCTGTGGTTTTAATATTCATTTTTAGTCTCTATCTTATCTACTTGTATTTTTCTATCTAAGAGAGAGTCATGAGGCACCTGGGTGGCTCAGTTGGCTAAGTGTCCGATTTCAGCTCAGGACATGATCTCAGAGTCCTGGGATAAAGCCCCATGTCAGGCTCTGCACTCAGCAGGGAGTCTGCTTGTCCCTCTCCCTCTCCTTCTGCCCCTCCTCCTGCTCTGCTCTCTGTCTCATTCTCTCAAATAAATAAAACCTTAAAAAAATGATAAGAGTCATAATTTCCACACATAACCCTCTTATACTTCTGAGGCATTGCAAATTGAATTTCCCCTTCTGAAATAAATTGTGGTTGGTACTGACATCAATCTTCCTTCCTTCAAAATTCTCCATTATATGTTTCTCCCATGATGGCCTGCAAATATGACAGACAGCCTTACACACTAGCAGCTCCTGTACCTCTCAGTACCTTTCTCTGTACACGTCATATCTTCTTTTTTTTCCTATCAACTTATATCTAAAATAAAAGAGTTGATCTACCCCATGCCTAAAAATATGTATATTAACCATTTTTCGATAAACAAACATCTGTGACTACCAAACACCTGAAACAGGGGTGTCTGGGTGGCTCAGTGGGTTAAGCCTCTGCCTTCAGCTCAGGTCATGATCTCGGGGTCCTAAAATTGAACCCTGAATCAGGCTTCCTGCTCAGTGGGGAGTCTGCTTCTCCCCACCCCCTGCCTCTCTGCCTACCTGTGATCTCTTTAAAATAAATAAATAAAATCTTAAAAAACAAACAAACACCTGAAACATGCTCAGCTGAGTTGCCACCAATGAGAATTAGCCCAGTTGTCACTCAACAACCACAACTGAAAGTCATCAGTAAATTTTAAAGGACCATATTCAAAATTACTCGTTGTATTCCCTTTCTTGGGCATCAAATACATATGCCATGTTTCTGTTAATTCGACAGTTAAATGGGACTGTTATTGTTACTTATTTTCAAGCTATTTGGAAGACATTTAAAGTAAACTTAAACAAAAACCAATTTTATATACATTACACTGTGTCAGTCTATCCCAAATAAATTTTCTAAGTTTGATGGCAATCATCTCAGATTTAACTGCTCTGGGGGATGAATTCTATCTGGACGTAAATATTCTTACCTATTAGTATTATTCTGTTTGGTCTAGCTTGGATAATCGTCATCTCCACATCCCACCATGCTATCTTAATATTACCTGATGTTAACTGGCTTCCACAAAGTGTGTTTCATGTACATCCTGTAGCCTGTATTTTAGTCAGTTCATCTTATACATGCCCTTCAAATTGGGCAAATATTCATTTTAAGTGATACAATGTTAGAAAACAGTGCTTCATTTGGTGTATAATATAAACTATTGGCCATTGAATAAATCAAATATAACTGAATAAAAATACAGTTGTTTTCAGTTTCATTATTTATTTTCATTGGTGAAATGTATTTTGTTTGGGGCACAAATATAATACTAGCTCTTTTACTGCTCTATCATTTTTTTTTCTAACATGCTTTTCTAGTAATTCCCTTGGTTTCTCCCTCAGTTGCTCTTGTCTTTAACCTTAATATCTTTTCATTTTATCTCTAATTTTAATGTGTACTTATTTTCGTGGGTTTTTATGCTGATGTTTAAAAATCTAATTATTTGGGGGCGCCTGGGTGGCTCAGTGGGTTAAAGCCTCTGCCTTCGGCTCAGGTCATGATTCCAGGGTCCTGGGATCAAGACCCGCATCGGGCTCTTTGCTCAGCAGGGAGCCTGCTTCCTCCTCTCTTTCTCTCTGCCTGCCTCTCTGCCTACTTGTGATCAAGGTCTGACAAATAAATAAATAAAATATTTTAAAAAATAAAAACTAAAAACTAAATTAAAAATAGAAAATAAAAATCTAAATATTTTGCTTTTTCTACTTACTGTTTATATTCTTTACAAACTTAATTTCAAACTGACCTAAGATTTTATATTAATGAAAACTGCTATAAACTCTATGAAATATGTTAGACACACAGACATATATATTTGACTAACTAAAGAATTACAACTTTATCTAACCCAAAAGTATATTGTGATAGTTAGTTGAATAGAGAAAACATAACATTTTGGAAACAGAATCAAACATCTGCATGATACCAAAGCAAGAGTTATTATTACCAATTTATTTGGACTCTAATATTATTGAAGTAGTGCTGATGTTTTAAAAGCAGGGATAGAGTTACTGATGATTTAAAAAGAGAAGCTAATGGGGCACCTGGGTGGCTCAGTGGTTTAAGCCTCTGCCTTCAGCTCAGGTCATGATCCCAGGGTCCTGGGATCAAGCCCTACATCTGGCTCTCTGCTCAGCAGGGAGCCTGCTCCCCCGCCTCTGTCTGCCTGCTTCCTCCTCTCCGCCTGCTTCTCTGCCTACTTGTGATCTCTCCCTCTGTAAAATAAATAATTAAAATATAAAAAAAAAAAGAAGCTAACACTACAGTGTAGAACCGAAGTAGCAAAACCCCCATAAAAATGTATGCTGTTGAGGGGCTCCTGGGTGGCTCAGCTGGTTAAAAATGTATGCTGTTGAAAAACCCTTATAACTCAATTTGGAAATACATGGTGGTGATGTTGTGAAATGAATTGTCAAAAAGCAATACATCGTTCTAGGAAAAATCCATTTAGCTCACATAATATATGACTTCCACTATTGCCAGGTCTCTTCACCAAGGCAGAAGGCAAAGGAAAACTGTCCTGCTATTCAGATCCATTAATTTGTATGTGTGTCCCTTCTTAAAATATTAAATATCATAAAGAATTTATAAATATTAATATTCCAATATAATAAAGGAATTTTATTAGCCTACTGAATATAAACAATTTCCAAATATTTTGAAGTGACTATGCATATCACTTGCTGTACTAATTCAAACTCATACTATTAAAATAAGAATCACCAAGAAGTTCTGCCTACCAGTGGTTGTTTTATTTTTTTTAATATTTTATTTATCTATTTGACACAGAGAGAGAGAGTGTATAAGTAGGGGGACCTGCAGGCAGAAGGAGAGGGAGAAGCAGGCTTCCTACTGAGCAGGGAGGCTGATGTGGCCTTGATCCCAGAACCTCAAAATCATGACCTGAGCCAAAGGCAGATGCTTAACCAACTGAACCACTCAGGCGCCCCTGCTTGCCAATGTTTTTAAGAGTTAAGAAATATTATAGATACAATGGCAGTCTTGTTAATTTAGATTATTTCCTTCTCAATATTTAACTAATATCAGAATATTTTCCACACTGAACAAATTCTATCCAAGGACCTTATCCCTGATAATTCTTTAAATGTAAAGTATCAAGATGCTTTATTCTTAAAGTGAAAGGGTGAGCATATTACATTTATTAGCTCACCTTTTTCTTCAAAGGCATATGATTTCCCGGTTGTATGCTTAACTAGCACAAAATGCAAATTATCACAGAAAGATATTATTTGAAAATTGCAAATAGTCATGAGACCTAATGTTTCATTTGTGTGGTTCTTCTACTTAACACCTTATGTTTTCAATGAATAAAATCTCATGGAAATCAGTGTCAGGAAGAAAAGTGAAACTGTAGCGTATAGCAGATGCTTGCAGTGCCCCCTTCTTACCTTTTCAGTCCATTGGATCTTAGCATAGCTGTCACGGTCTGTGGCACGCACATGCCAGCTTATTACTTCTGGGTCACAAGGAGTCTGCTTTATTGCCCAAGCTCTTTCTCCATCATTAAGTCAGGTCAACCACCCAGAGGACAAAGGCATAACCCAGAAGTTCAGGGGATTGGGCCCCTAAGGAAATCCTTACCCTAAAGGAAAAATGACTTACTGGATAATTTGAGAAAAAACTAGAAAGTATATACTGTATGATTTCTCAGAAGGTCCCCAGAAGAAGTCAATGCCATTTGCTCACAGTGGTACCCAGTTCACAACTCACCCTTATCAGCCTTTTCCCTTCCTGGTCTCACTCTTTTCTTTACTTCTGCTTCCTGGAATCGCTTTCAAATAAACTACCTGTGCCATGTTTCAGGCTATGCCTCCAATAGAATCCAAAAAACAAAGAGGCACAGAACTCTCAGGCAAAAATTTCAGCAGGTTCTTATTGGCTTTGAAAGAGCATCAGGAATGTATAATTTCTCAAAAATGATGGTCTCTTTCTTTCTCCTCTCCATGCTCTCTTTTTCCAAAGTTGAGAAGTTTAATGTTCTTTTTGGTTTACCTCCTGTAAATCCACACAATCAAGGTCTCGTCTTCCTTTCATTAGGGTAATTGCTTAACTTTGGTAAATCTCAGTATCTTCATTTTAAAACCAAAGAATAATATTATCTACTTCAGAAAAAAGATTAACTCACATAATGTATTTCAAAGTGCATAGAATTCTGGTAAAGTTCTTACGATATAACTGAACCCATTTAAAGTTCATCGCATTACATCCGCATTAGGAATGGATAATCCAGGGAAAGGCTGTGATAGCACCGGTAATTGCCAAATTTGTAAAACTCACGTTAAAAAAGAGAGAGAGAGAGAGAGAGAGAGAAGTAAAATTAATGAATTTCTGAGGCACTAGTAAGAGTTTATTGTGCACACACCAAAAAGACACTTTACAGGCCAGGAGCACTCAAACCAAAACTTGGGATGAGCCTCTGAGGTGATTATTATAAAACAGGGTACATAGCATGGAGGTGGTCACTGCTGATTGGTTACAAATATTAAGTTTTTCTTTTTTTTTTTTAATGAAAGAGAACTGGTTAAAGTGTACCTCATATCAATTTTGGAGAAAAATTTAAGTTTTGCTTATGATTTTCCGACGCATAAGCAAGAAGTGACTCAGGTTAAGTTTGCACCGGCTGTTTTACAGAAAAAAATAAATTAAGCTATTGTCTGCTCAAGGAATTTTCAAATCTGGTTTCTGTTTGTGTTTGATTTTAACACAGTCATATGATCAAGCATATATTTGCCATCTGCTGTGGACGAAGAATTGCACTAAAAATTATAATAGAAACATAGAAAAACAAATGACTTATTTAGTAAACAATTTATTTTCTAAGGTTAATCTCTGCTGCATGCAAATGTTTGTGTTCCTGTTCAAATATTTCCTTTAGACAACTTGCATTGTGAAGAAGTTTCTTGAATTATTTCTTATTGTACAATTAAGCTTTCCTCATGTTTGTAATAGTTTATAATAGAGTTTGTAATAGACTTAATATATAGAAATTGCTTTTATTTCAATTTTCAACTTCAGAAACACTTTTCAAGTGATAGGAGATATATTCAGTTGCTTCTTAGGACAATATGATGTTTTTCATGTTGGGACATAGTAAATTGATTTTCTTCTATGCCATTATATAAACTTAATTTTCCTATGTTTGTACTCTTTAGAAGACTATCACCAATTTTTCTTCATTTTCCCTCCCCTAAATGCTGCATATTGTTTCTGATACCATCTTTCTGTACAGATCAGGAAGATGTTAACAAATTTTTATCTTGGATATTTTAAAATATTTAGAATTTTGATCCATGAATTTTAAGAAAAGATTGTTTTATATTGTTTATTAATGATCAATCATGGCTCCGTCTTCCAAAGATACAACATAGAGAGATATCTAGGCATTTAAAAACCAGCAGGCCTAATATGGGGTTTAAAAGTCAGCTACCCAGTAGTTCATTTTTTCCCTTGCTTCCCTTGCCTTTTGCGTTGTTCCTAGGAAGATGTTGCTGCGGCAGAGGTCGAAGAGGTTGCTGCCCGTGTTCTCCTCAAGGATTTTGATGGATTCCTTTCGTACATTGAGGTCCTTCATCCATTTTGAGTCTATTTTTGTGTGTGGTGTAAGGAAATGGTCCAATTTCATTTTTCTGCATGTGGCTGTCCAATTTTCCCAGCACCATTTATTGAAAAGGCTGTCTTTTTTCCATTGGACATTCTTTCCTGCTTTGTCGAAGATTAGTTGACCATAGAGTTGAGGGTCTATTTCTGGGCTCTCTATTCTGTTCCATTGATCTATGTGTCTGTTTTTGTGCCAGTACCATGCTGTCTTGATGATGACAGCTTTGTAATAGAGCTTGAAGTCCGGAATTGTGATGCCACCAACGTTGGCTTTCTTTTTCAATATCCCTTTGGCTATTCGAGGTCTTTTCTGGTTCCATATAAATTTTAGAATTATTTGTTCCATTTCTTTGAAAAAGATGGATGGTACTTTGATAGGAATTGCATTAAATGTGTAGATTGCTTTAGGTAGCATAGACATTTTCACAATATTTATTCTTCCAATCCAGGAGCATGGAACATTTTTCCATTTCTTTGTGTCTTCCTTAATTTCTTTCATGAGTACTTTATAGTTTTCTGAGTATAGATTCTGTGTCTCTTTGGTTAGGTTTATTCCTAGGTATCTTATGGTTTTGGATGCAATTGTAAATGGGATTGACTCCTTAATATCTCTTTCTTCTGTCTTGCTGTTGGTGTAGAGAAATGCAACTGATTTCTGTGCATTGATTTTATATCCTGACACTTTACTGAATTCCTGTATAAGTTCTAGCAGTTTTGGAGTGGAGTCTTTTGGGTTTTCCACATATAGTATCATATCATCTGCGAAGAGTGATAATTTGACTTCTTCTTTGCCGATTTGGATGCCTTTAATTTCCTTTTGTTGTCTGATTGCTGAGGCTAGGACCTCTAGTACGATGTTGAATAGCAGTGGTGATAATGGACATCCCTGCCGTGTTCCTGACCTTAGCGGAAAAGCTTTCAGTTTTTCTCCATTGAGAATGATATTTGCGGTGGGTTTTTCATAGATGGCTTTGATGATATTGAGGTATGTGCCCTCTATCCCTACACTTTGAAGAGTTTTGATCAGGAAGGGATGTTGTACTTTGTCAAATGCTTTTTCAGCATCTATTGAGAGTATCATATGGTTCTTGTTCTTACTTTTATTGATGTGTTGTATCACATTGACTGATTTGCGGATGTTGAACCAACCTTGCAGCCCTGGAATAAATCCCACTTGGTCGTGGTGAATAATCTTTTTAATGTACTGTTGAATCCGATTGGCTAGTATTTTGTTGAGTATTTTCGCATCTGTGTTCATCAAGGATATCGGTCTATAGCTCTCTTTTTTGGTGGGATCCTTGTCTGGTTTTGGGATCAAGGTGATGCTGGCCTCATAAAATGAGTTTGGAAGTTTTCCTTCCATTTCTATTTTTTTGGAACAGTTTCAGGAGAATAGGAATTAGTTCTTCTTTAAATGTTTGGTAGAATTCCCCCGGGATCAAGATCAAAAGCTTTTGCACAGCAAAGGAAACAGTTAACAAAATCAAAAGACAACTGACAGAATGGGAGAAGATATTTGCAAACGACATATCAGATAAAGGACTAGTGTCCAGAATCTATAAAGAACTTAGCAAACTCAACACCCAAAGAACAAATAATCCAATCAAGAAATGGGCAGAAGACATGAACAGACATTTCTACAAAGAAGACATCCAGATGGCCAACAGACACATGAAAAAGTGCTCCATATCACTTGGCATCAGGGAAATACAAATCAAAACCACAATGAGATATCACCTCACACCAGTCAGAATGGCTAAAATCAACAAGTCAGGAAATGACAGATGCTGGCGAGGATGCGGAGAAAGGGGAACCCTCCTACACTGTTGGTGGGAATGCAAGCTGGTGCAGCCACTCTGGAAAACAGCATGGAGGTTCCTCAAAATGTTGAAAATAGAACTGCCCTATGACCCAGCAATTGCACTATTGGGTATTTACCCTAAAGATACAAATGTAGTGATCCAAAGGGACACATGCACCCGAATGTTTATAGCAGCAATGTCCACAATAGCCAAACTATGGAAAGAACCTAGATGTCCATCAACAGATGAATGGATCAAGAAGATGTGGTATATATACACAATGGAATACTATGCAGCCATCAAAAGAAATGAAATCTTGCCATTTGCAACAACATGGATGGAACTAGAGCGTATCATGCTTAGCGAAATAAGTCAAGCAGAGAAAGACAACTATCATATGATCTCCCTGATATGAGGAAGTGGTGATGCAACATGGAGGCTTAAGTGGGTAGAAGAATAAATGAAACAAGATGGGATTGGGAGGGAGACAAACCATAAGTGACTCTTAATCTCACAAAACAAACTGAGGGTTGCCGGGGGGAGGGGGTTGGGGAGAAGGGGGTGGGATTATGGACATTGGGGAGGGTATGTGATTTGGTGAGTGCTGTGAAGTGTGTAAACCTGGTGATTCACAGACCTGGGGATAAAAATATATGTATATAAAAAATATATGTTTATAAAAAATAAAAAATAAAAAAATAAAAAAAAAAAAATAAAAAAATAAAAAAAAAAAAAAAAAAAAAATAAAAGTCAGCTACCAACCATATGTTCTATTAACATAATGATTTAGTGTGTCATCTTCCATCTGACTTCCGGCCCTTGGATGCTCAATCTAAAGTCACTGCCCCTTCATGAGTCTTAATACTTTTAGTGGAACACAAAACTCTCTGATTTTCAGGGCTTCCCAAACATGGCTAGAGGTCTATATTTTTGGCGCTGGCCAAATCCCTCCCTCTTGGCTGAGCCACTACCCTTTCTAGAAGAGAGGTGCCAAGAAATTTACTACTCCTAGCTCACTGCTGCCACCTTCTGGTCTTGAGTGTTGTTTCTGACTCCCCCACTACACCCCCATCCATCCAACATGGGCTTTAGCCCTTAAAATCTGTTGTTAAACTTGGAAAAAGAAAAGATAATAATAATTATTTGATTTTAAAATTAAAGTTTGATTTTACAACTGATCCACATGCCCTGAATTATCTTGACATTTCATTGTATCTAAGGATTATTTTTAAAATTTTCCAAACTGGCATAATGTAGTCATAAAAATACAGCTTTCTTCTTTGTCTCATCTTGACAGGCAACTACTCTGATGTAAATACTGCTGATTTCATTTTGTAATTATTGTATTATTGTTCTAGTTTAAATTTAAATTCTGTAGCAAAGACATAATCAGCTGAATAGCATCAACATGTCAGTGGGAGGTTATAACAAGGCATGTTGATGTGGCCAAGCATTTCATGAACTAAGAGTAAAAGCATTGGTATAATGTGCCTCAAATTGGCTCACAGGCTCAAGGCCAAGGACAGATGTGACGTGGGTGGACAGCTAGTGAAGCTAGTCCAGGCTCCATCCCAAGCTTCCCACTCACTCTATGGACACAGCAGAACGACAATGATAGAACCATGGCTGTTACTACATCTAAAGTGTGGGAAAAAAACAGAGGAAGATAAGACAAAAAAGCATGTCAGAAGGATTCTTAACATTTTCATTCAATAGTTAAACAGTGATTCTGGGCCAGAGGGAGTATTTCTTCTTTGTGAGAAAAGTACTTATCTCTTGAAAAATGATGAAAATCCAAAAATACTGTCATTATGACTGTTGGCTTCTTCACTAAAAGTGCAGATCCAAGTGTGTCCAGTCTAAAATCAATGCAGAGCCTAAGTTCTATTTTTTTAGAGGGTTGGGGGGAGAGGCAGAAGGAGAAGGAAAGAGAGAATCTTAAGCAGGATCCGTGCCTAGTGCAGAGTCCCATACAAGGCTCCATCAAATGACCCTGAGATCATGACCTGAGCAGAAATCTGGAGTCACTCGCTTAAGTGACTAAGTCACCCAGGGGCCCCCAGAGCCTAAGTTCTATCACTGGAAGGTAGAGGCCTCATTTCATTCTCTAACACGAAGTCATGTTTTGGCCCAATCCTAAGTATATAGGTCAGGGTAAAAGCCACCACTAGTTGTAGGACCAGTGATTGCTTTTCAAAGTGAAGAGAAAAGAGGATAAAGCAGAGTTCGTAAACTCAGATGTCTAGAAGGACTAGGTTGGTAAGTTAAATTAGAGAAGAGATTTCTACTATGCAGTTTAGCTATAAGAAAAAAGCCTAAGTGTGAGAAAAATGCTAACTGACCTTAAGCCTCAGTGTTTAAGGGACAGTAAAGAGTGATGGGTTCTGTCACCAAGCAAAAAAAAAAAAAAACAAAAAACAAAAAACAAAAAAAAACAGTTTTACCAGACTGTGTAACCATAAATTTTGCCATCTAAACATGTAAACCAAGTACACAAGAGATTTTTTTTTTTAATTATTAAATTGGTTACTTGGGTGTATTCTTCTGAATAAATACAGAAAAATACACATTTTTCTGTTTTGTTTTTTTAAAGCAGGCTCCACACCCAGACGGGAGCCTAGCGTGGGTCTTGAACTCACAACCCTGAGATCAAGACCTGAGCTGAATCAAGTGTCAGATACTTACCTGCCTGAACCACCCAGGCACTCCACATTCTCCTGATTTTTAGGAGCTGAAAAGTCATGTGATTTTTAAAAACCAGTGTGAGAACCAGGGGGATGCTCAATCCCAAGGAGCAGCCTGAAAATTGGTAACACTTGGAATAAAGTCTGTGTGTTCATAAGCATCATCATCTCAGGGCTCTCTTCATTTAGTTCATTCTGTGAGTACTCTTGGATTCCTTCCGCTTCCAAGGGCCTTGCTCTGAAGGTCTGGTGTGATAAAACAGGACTTGGCTTGGCACCAATTTAGAATGGAGCACTGGTCTTAGGAAGATTGGATAGGGTTAAAGTAAAGAGACAGCATCTGAAATTAACACAATTGTCACTGTATTGGGATTTGTGTCCAAAGTCTGACAGTTACAGACATCATAATTTCCCCCAGGATGCTTCCTGGGCATTTCTTCCTCCCTTAACTGAGATAGAAGTAGTCAGCTAGTAATAAATCATTCATTTCTTCTCAACTGCTAAGGTTTTTTTTTTTTTTTTTAAGTTTTCTCTTTCATTTTGCATCTATAAAGTATAATATTTAAATGCTATAAGAGCAAAAACAAATTATTATAGAAAATTGTTTTTCATACCTTGTGTTGATAATAATGTCTACCAATGTCGGGTTTATGAGAGGGATTATGACCTGTGACACACACCCATGTTCAAATACATGCCACTGTTGGATTTACACATCTATGATTCCACAGGCCGTGGAAGCTGGGACACAGATCTCTTGCATTTCTGCATGTCATATTAGTGAGGTGGTAACTGTCCTTTGTTGTGAATGGTTTTTTCATAGACATTTGTCTGGCCAATGGCTAGAGACAGAGTACCACCCTCTGAAGCAAAGGCTGAGCATGCTTCTGCCCAAAATAAGAGGTCTGTGTTTCCCAAGTTCAACACCACTACAGTGTATACATCCACTGGACCCATTCATATCACCACATGAGACTTGAGGTCAAAGGACACTGACACAAATATGCTGATACTCACGTTGCTGGCTGGATCGTGACTACCGAAGTCCTTTGTTCCTGACCCAGAAGTCTTGTGTCTTCTGCCAGCATCCAGAAAGTTCTTGCTCCCTACTTTGTAGCTTCTAAATGAGATGAAATCTCAGGTGCTTCACATTCTCGACAATGCCATGCCTGTTGCAGAACGCGGGCCACTTACCTGCAACTTGCCCTAGGATATATGCATCCCATTCTCCTGCCTGCTCCTGTTGCCCTGTGAGCTCAGATCTCAGACTTGATTCATTCTGTCTGGTTACTCGATTCTGCTGCTATTCCTGTTTGCTCTTCCCTTCTCTCTGACCTGGAATCCTGCTGTTGTTTTACAAGCAAAACTTCGATGTCCTCTGCCCATTTGCCATACTCTAAGACTCTAATCAATTTTGTTCCCTACTTTTGCTAACTCTGCATGGCAGCGACAGATGGCGCGGCCTGTGGGTCACTACAGATGCCGAGACAGCACTTACTTTTTCAATCTTCCAACAAACTGTAGAATAATTTAGTGCCCCAAAATATATATTTATGATGGCTATCATTTGTTTTTAATCCAAATGTTGAGTATGTTCTTCTTGCTTCTAATGACTTGGCTGAGGTTGCCTCAGCAAACTTTCTTTTCTTTTTCTTTTTTTTTTTTTTTTGCATAAAACCCAAACAGTGTTCTTCCAAAACTTTATCTAAGTCCCCAAAGGTCTTGAGCTCTCGAGTCCTTCTCTGGCTCTAATTTCTTGGCTCTGCTAATGTTATTTTCTGTTCTGAGTCTTGCAGTTTTGTTTTGTTTTGTTTTGTTTTAAATCTCTGCCCTGGCATTAACTCAACCATGAAATGGTTGCCCCTTATCTTGATTTTCACTGAAGGGGGAAAAATACCATAAAAGACCAATGTACATGTGTGAAATTTATTAAAAATTTGAAGACCAATTTTCACTGCAACAAAGATAGAAGAGTTAGTAGATTTTCCATCCTTCCTGTTATAGAATGGATATTTAACACATGCTAGTAAATGTGATGCCTATTCTCAATGCATGTCACCCATAGGGTGTATTTCTCTTGGGTATGCTGGGCCCTAGGACATCATCAACTGCATCGTTCAGGTTATTTTGTCTGCAACTCCCTGTTGCCTTCAGCCAATGGAAGAAACAAGACAGAAATTAGAGCACCATAGGAGGGCACAGGGTAGACTAGTTATTCCCCTGCTTCCTGTCTACCTCACCGTGGTCTAGCAGAAGCTGTGTTACTCTACCAAAGCCCACAGGTTCTGTCCAGGGGCCTTCTCACACAGTCTCTGGCCCTTTTAGGCTTATTGCTGCTGCTATGCCTGGTGCTTCACCATTCCCTATTGATTCCCTGGCCCAAAGTTCTAGAAATTGTCCCTTCATTAAACCACCTTCAACCTTGTGAGCATATCATCCCTTTCTTTCTGGTAACCTGCCTCATATATCCAATTACTGACAGTGTCTTATTTCTAATCTCAATTTTCTAGCGAAGAAGCGGAAGTTCGGCGACAGCAAGTGACTTGCCTAAAATCACTCAACCCCTAATGGGAAGATCCAGGATATAACAACTAATGAATTGTTCTCAAAGTCTTCACTGTTTTTCATGTCAGGCTGCTTCTCAGACAGTGTTTTATAATTCAGTCAATGACTTTCACTAATGGACACACCATAAGAGCAAGCATGCATTAAAATATTTTTCCAAGCATTGTTCTATTGTTTGTGCAAACTTCTGGATGTTTCAAAGTTGAAAAACAGTAAGAGATCTATATAAAGTTCTTGCAGTCATGAAAGTTCTATATGGCTTATACTGAAGAAAGAAAGTCAAACAAGAAAAAGTTTTTAAAATGTTGTCCAGATATTCAATTATTGTTTTGTATTTTCCCATAAGGCATTTATTTCTTAGTCTGAAGGAGGCAGAATCTAAAGGCAGGATTCTGTAAAGCTTTCTCAGTTAATTAACAAGGAAAAACAAAAGCCCGTTACTCATAATTATCTCTATCTGTCCATCACATTACCAAGAAAAGTTTAGAGACAAGTCTTAAAAATTTAAAGTAAGAACAACAAGCACTAGAGTGTCAGTTAAAGATATTCTTGAGGTTGATTTTAAATTTGTTTTTGTTAGAAACTGCCATGGAAGTCTTGGATTAACCCCCCCCCCCAAAGAAAATCAAGGTTGATTTCAGTGGGGTGAAATGAAACTTGGTCTCATTAGTAGTTCAGGAATGCAGACTAGATATCTATTCTCTGCACAACTACTAGATAGATAAATATCTTTTCTGACAGTCTGACAGATACTACAGACATCTAATGGAAATGTGTAAAATTAAAATCAGTTCCAGTTTTCTCAATCACATGCAGTGTATCCCTCACTATATTAATGTTCTTGCTTTTCTCTAATTCCTATGACTATTTACTTAAAATGATTTTTTAAAAGAGATTTAGTTAATAATTTGGTCACTTTCATAAGAAATTTTATTGTATCCCTTTTTTGTCCCTTTGCATATATTGCATGAAAATAATGTTTCCTAACATACTTAATGGCAAAAACAACTCCCTCTTTTTGGGTGGTAGTGCCAATTACCAGCATATATATATATTCTAATACATACGTATACCTGTGAAAAATTTACCTCGCTAAAATGATTCTAAGAGCAGCCCTGGTTAATCAGTTTTTTTATGAATGAGAGTGATTTTTATCTATTTTTTGGAAGGGTTTTATTTACAGCCCTTGACTTTCAGATATTTATTTTTAATAAATGTATTTTAAGACATTTTGGGAAAACAAATTTAAGGCTTAATAATTGCATTTTGTCTAAACTTTTTGCCACATCTGATGAGGTGCGTGTAAACCAAAATGTTCAACAGTAACAATAATGAAAACATTTTCAATAATAAATGGCCAAAAGACATGACAAATACAGAGAGCACAAGAAGGTCATTTTAAGTACCATTAAAGAACTATAAAGTATCTGTGCCAGGATACAAGGACCCCAAACAAAGAAACTGCCCAGCTCTTTAAGCACAATCCCTGGGACTAGAGTGAGTCATACCCAGATCTATACTGAAGCCCCACTTACCTGTCCAGCACACATTATCCTGACTTCAAGCGGCTAAACTTCCTAGTGGGACTCAGCAAGACTAAGGCACTATCAGGTCAATGTGACAGGAAGCAAAAAACACTCATTTTCAAAAAGGACAACTCAACTCCCTCTTTTCTAGCTTTGATGTTCCTCATAGAACTAAAGGTTGGGCTGTTCCAAACAAGTACCTGTATACTGCACCTCTGAATCATGTCTCCGGCTATAGTCATCACTGCTGCTTTCGGCTTACAGCATGATATTGTCCTTCCTGTTCCTTCCACACTGTGAATAGATAGCATCTATGTGCCCTTGCATAGAATAATGTGTGCGAGAGTGACTACCAATGTGCATATGTGTATAGAGATCTTCCTATGGTATGCACGTGTATGTATCTGTGTGTGTGCATGTGTGTGTGTGTGTGAGTGTGTATATAGATAGATACATAGGAAAACCTTTAGAAAATTTGAAAAATATGAGTACATTTTAACAAGTTTTCAGAATTACAGTATGCTTTAGCTTCGGCTTTTTTTTTTTTTAATTGGGTTCTGTTAGTCACCATGCAGTACATCATTACTTTTGACGTTCTGTCCCATGATTCATTGTTTACATATAACAGCCAGTGCTCCATGCAGTCCGTGCCCTCCTTAATACCCATCACCAGGCTCACCCATCCTCCCAATGCCTCCCTTCTAAAACCCTCAGTTTGCTTCCTGGAGTCCACAGTCTTAGCTTAGCTTAGCTTAGCTTTGAATTCTGTACAATTTTTTTCCCTCCTAATTAAGATGTATAAGCCCTATGAAACCAATCCTTCATTTTTATTTCATTGTTCATGTCAAATTCATTTTCTACCTCCTTCATTCTACCTCTCAGTTCATTTCTCCCTAGTGAGGAGATGCATCTTGGAATTCTATTTTTTTCCTCAGGAAATTAAATTCTTTCATATATTTCAAAGTATAAAAATAATCACTGCTATAAAATTAGGAAATCAAATAAGAGAACAGAACACAGAACATAGGGCGCCTGGGTGGCTCAGTGGGTTAAGCCGCTGCCCTCGGCTCAGGTCATGATCTCAGGGTCCTGGGATCGAGTCCCGCATCGGGCTCTCTGCTCAGCAGGGGGCCTGCTTCCCTTCTTCTCTCTCTGCCTGCCTCTCTGCCTACTTGTGATCTCTGTCTGTCAAATGAATAAATAAAATCTTAAAAAAAAAAAAAAGAACACAGAACATAAACAACTTTCCTCCTAAAATGACATTATTGATTAAACTATGAAGTAGAATTTGTTAAATAATTGCTTTAGAGCTCACTGTCACTATGAAAAGAGGTTTAACACATATTTTACTTGAGAAAAATGTTTCTTGGGATTCCAAAACAATGTTTAATAAAGTCTGTAGAGGTCTTTTATAGAAAGTCAATATCAAAAAATCATCTGTTGTACTATGGAAAAAGTCTAGATATCCATCAATGGGTGGATGGATAAAAAAGATGTGGTATACATATACAATGGAGTATTATGCAGCCATCAAAAATGAAATTTTGCCATTTGCAATGACATGGATGGAACTAGATGGTATTATGCTAAACAAAATAAGTCAATCAGAGAAAGATAATTATCATATGACTTCATTGACATGAGGAATTTGAGAAATAAGACAGCAGACTATAGGGGAAGGGAGGGATGTTAATACATGTTAATTTAAAAAAATCATCTTTCATATTTCATTGCAAGTATAGAAGAAATAAAAAATATATACACATGTGACTGAAGTTAGAGCTTTTTATATAAAAGGTAAAAGCACACTTACACATTTTAAACAAATGTACTTAATTATTTGAATTCCATCCTGAACAAGAAGATTCTCTGAGATTCACTGACACTCTTCCACTTTAAAAGTTGAAAATGTTTCTTAAAATTTCAGAAAGAGATACTTGAGATCAGCAAGTCTCTTAGTTTCTTAGGTTCTGAAATTTTGCTCAGTTGAAATCTTACCAAGAACCATAAACAAATGAAAATATATCTGTTCTATCTGAAGTGGGAATTGGGTACTTACAATACTGTCAAATGCACTCTAATCTCCTGAAGTTTCAAAAAATAAAACAAAGACAAGCAAACCCCTCAGATTTAAAAGTTCTTTTGAAATCCATGGATCCAGACCAGCTTCCTGATATGATCTCAGAGAAGATACTAGCTCCAGAGAATATAAGTCTAAAGCCATAGCTAATTAATATAAAAGTCAGGACTACAGGCTCATTTTTTAAAATTCCCTTTCCAACATTTTCTGTTCTTATTTAATTAACTTTATTTTCCTATTTACATTTCAATTCTCTATTAATACATACTGTATGGGTGCTCATTTGTTTAAAAATATAGGTAACAATATTGTCCATGAATAAGTGTGATTTTGCTATACTATAACACAACTTTACATAGAAGATAAGTGCATTAAGGAGTTCAAAGACAAATCCAGCAGCAAAATGAATCACAATCTTGATACCTACCTTTCGTCTCCATCTTTTCCCCTCTCTGACCTTGATAATAAATTTTCTGGAATATTTTACAGCCCCTGGGGCAGCTTTAGGATTTCTAACTAATAGTCATCAGGTTGGCAATTTATTGGGAAGTCATGGTATGAGTGGCTTAGAAGATGTTCTATCAGGGCACCTGGGTGGCTCAGCTGGTTAGGCATCTTCCTTTGGCTCAATCTTTGGCTCAGGTCATCATCCTGGATTCCCAGGATCAAACCCTGCATTGCACTGCATCGCATCGGGCTCCCAGCTCAACTAGGAGTCTACTTCTCCCTCTCCCTTTGCTCCTCCCTGGCTTGTGCTTGCTCTCTCTCACTCATTGTCTCTCAGATAAATAAGCAAAATCCTTAAAAATATTTTATTAGTTTAGATTTTAGTTGTATTAGGGAAGGCTTGAAGGGAAGATTGATGAAGACCATGGGGGTGCCGATCATTAGTGATTCGACCATCGAACCCTCTAACCTCCTTCAATCATGCAATCCTCAATTGTTAGTCTTCATAGAAATTTTTCTCTTGGACTTAAAACACACACACACACACACACACACACACACAAACTGTATTCCCAATTCTATACTGTTTACCTTAACCCTTGACAAGTTGTCCCCCCAATATGTCTTTCTTTGAAACCTTTACACAATGGGATCAGGCACCCTTCTCCTACCAAAGCAAGATGATTATTATCAATTGCTGACATACTAATTTATTCACCTGTGCAACCTTCCTCAAACTTCTTTTCACTGACATCTCTTCCTTTCAAAACTCTCCAAAACAGAACAACCATTCTGTATCTTTCAATAACAAAGAAAATAATCCAGAACACATTTTTTAATGATGATATATTTTTTTAAAAAATGCATGTGTACTTTAAATGATTATTTTAAAGAAAACAACCACCCCTTAACTCAAGACATAAAACATTGCCAGAAGGTCTCCATATATCCCTCCTGATGCACAGCCTCACACTGAGAGGTAGCCATGGAAACTCATTAATGTTCTTAAGCCACTTCAAAGTGCATTTATGGCTTCAGAATTTTTGAGCCATATAATTTAAGCTGCAGATTCAAGAGAGAGTTGTGGTTACATTTCGGTCCTTTTTTCCTTTTTTACCTTGTAGTCACATGCAGGTGAACTCAGTGCTCATTTTATCACTCTGTCACTCTAAGGAGGTTTTTGATGCTTTTTTCCCCCTCATGTCTTATCCACATGTTTTTCCAATTTCTTTTTATGGAAGAACTGATTTGAACAACTTAGCCAACTGTATTCCAAAAAGAATAAACCATTATCTATCTCTCAATTATTCTTCCTTGATGACATCTACTCCTGACGCTGACATTCTGTCAAATTTTTTAATTAGGGTCTTCATGGAAGTTGGGGTCATCTATAATTCTAACAAGGATTGAAAATATTGACAGTCACTGTAAAGAATTTGATACCGACCAAGTGAAAAGATTGCTGGTCTGTGTAAGGAAAATTGAGTCACCATTTCAATTTGTTTTGAAACCAAACAGTAAGGCTTTCCTCCAGCAAAGCTGACAACTCAGAAATGGAAGGCTGAAGTTCAAAGGCATATTTTACCCAGGGCAGATTGACAAGTATGTTGTACTAGAAAAACAAAGTATTAAGCAATAAGAATTTTATTAATATGCAGGTCTGTGTTAGTAAGGTTGGAAGGTGAAATTCAAAAGGAACTGACAGTCTGTGAATAGGAGGGATTCAAAAGCCAAATATCAAAGAGAAAATTTAATAATGACATGTGTATGAAAAATATTGGAGAAAAAAGGAATTTTTTTTTTTAAAGCTCAGAATGTAGATCCATTTTTAACAAGGTACAAAAGGTGAGTTGTTCCTGGTGTGACTGAATGAAGAAGTACGTAAAGAAGGTTGAAATTCTATGAAGGCATTTGGATGGTTTTTTAAATGCTAAGTTTTTTCCTAAGAAAATCATAATCAGTAATTATTATTTTTAAGTCTTCAACTGTCTCCTTGTCATGGTTACTTTTATGTTCAACGGGCCCCAAACTGACCCCAGATTAAACATTATTTCTGGGGTGTCTATTAGAGTATTTCTGGATGGAACAGGTATTTGAATCAGTGCACTCTCCAATGTAGGTAGGCAACAGCCGTCTGTTGAGGCCCTGCACTGAAAAAGGCAGGAGGAGGAATTGGCCCCTTTTTTCCTTTTTTTCCCCCTATCTCACTGCTTAGGCTGAGATACCTCATCTCCCCTTCTCCAGCCTTTGAACTGGGATTTATGCCATCAACTTCTCTGGTTCTCAGGCCTCAGACCTGGACTGAGTAACACCACCAGCTTTTCTGGGTCTCCAGTTTTCAGACCATAGGTGATGGGACTTCTTAGTGTCCACAATGACACAAGCCAATTGTTCATAATAAATAAATACATATATTCTTCAACTTCTCTAGTGAACCCTGATTAAAATACTTTTTGTATACCATAAGTTCAATTTTTAAAAGAACTCTTTTGCCTCAACAGAATATTGTTTTTTACTACTCAACCTTTTTGACATTTACTCAAAATTTATTTTTTCATCTCTACCTTAGGCTGTGTAGTATATAAAACCACCATGCAGGTATCTCAGTTATATGAATTTTTCCAATGTCTCCTCAAAGTTTATTCAATTGAATTCTGTCAGTGTTTTATAAAATGAGACAAACATATATGAAATACATGCCTTGTGTGTGGAAAGCTTGGTCATTTCCACTGGCATGTGGATAGACTTTGTAAAAAATTTAATTTTTGTTTATTTAAGGTATATTAGCAAAAGAATAACTTATACATCACCTCAAATCCAATATTTTATTGCTTAGGTATTTATGAATTTAAATACAAATAATGAGTCTATTTAAATACAAATATTAACTAAACAATATTATGGTTCAAATGTAGTTAAGCTAAAATTACGAAAGCAGTAAATGACTGAGTTAAGTGTGATATTGAATTGTGTCATAGTGCCTCCTAAAAAGTCATTCTTGCTCAAACCTGTGTCTGTTCCAAACTTAGAACATTTTATAATATATGAAAGACAGAGAATACATGTGATTCCCATGAAAAACGCACATCCTGTAAGGATTATTACAAAGAAGATGAGAAAAGTTCATACACTTTTCTTGTTTATTCTCTTCCTGCATCTAAAGTTTCGAAATGCCAGAAATAAAAGTTTAAGAGTTACCATAGGAAGAGAAGTAGAAAATTACATATGGGGTAACTACGTGTGTATGACGTACTTATATAGCCACATATCCAATTTTGAATAAAGACGGTTAACAGACAAAATAAATTAACTTGTTTTATTTCTTATTTCTCAGAGCGGAAAAAAAAAAAAGAATCCTTCTACTTGTTATTATACGTTACTACACATGTAGGATAGTGCTTTTTCCTTTTCAAACTATTCTATCATATAGTATCATATAGTGAAGACAGTATAGTAGAAGGATAACAGACATGGACTTTGAAGCCTGACAGCTACATTCTTAGAGTAAATTTGTGAGGTCAAACTGCTTAGCTTGTTTCCTCATTAACTCCACAAAAGAACTAATAATAATATCTTCTTTTAGCATTATTGAGAGAATGAAATATGACAATATATAAGATGTCATGTGCATTTTGTTCATTTTTTGTATGTTCCTTTATCCCTTTACTGTTTCCCTCAATGTAGATTTATTCTGCACCTACAACGTGCTGGGTACTCTCCTAGTCTTTGGGAATGCATAGTGAGCAATAAAGAAAATAAACACTAATTATTATCTTGTGAAGACTTAATTCTCCTGTGGGGAGAGAGATCATTTTAAAAAAATAAAATAACTAGATTTCATGTCTTGTCTTATGAGTTTAAGTCCTATGTCGGGCTCCATGCTGGGTGTGGATCCTACTTAAACAAAACAAACAAACAAATAAACAAACAGAAAAACCTAGATAATCATATTGTGGGATAGAAGGTGATAGATATCAAAAAGAAAATAAATCAGATAAGGGAATAAGGAGTATAGGGCATAGAGAGCTGCGCTGTTTAATAGGGTACTTAGAAGTGGCCTCACAAGAAGAGGAGAACTGAGCAGAGACTTCAAAAAGGTGAAAACCATGGGGAATTCTATGAGAAGAACATCTCAGGCAAAGGAGAGGCAGGTGAAAAGGCCCGAGGTTGGAGAATGGCTCGGCTGCTGAAGATGATAGAGAGAGGGTGTGGAAGGAAATAAAGGCCCAAGGACCAACAGAAGACCAGCACAAGACAGGTTTTTGTTGCTAGGCCATTGTAAGGATTGGCTTTTACTTTGAATGAGGTGGGAAACTGCTGGAGGGTGAGCATAAGAATGACATGATTTGATTCATATATTTAAAGGATTATTTTGAAAGGGGGTGTAGGTAAGGGTGTAAGAAGGGAAACCAGTGAAAGTCCTAATGCAAGAACACATGAGGTAAGGGTGCTTGTATCAGAATAACAGCAATAAAGGTGGCAAAAAAAAAAAGTCAGAATATATTTTAATAGTATGCAACATAATTTGTGACCAATTTTATGCAAACTATGATACAAAACAAGAAAGAGAAGCATGAAGAATGATTGCCCCACATTCTCTGAGGCTAGTATAATAATATTATTTTTTAATTGATTGATTTGACCAAGAAAGAGAGTGCATGTGCATACATGAATGAGGGAGAGGCAGAGGGAGAGACTCAAGCAGATCCCCCGCTGAGCACAGAGCATGACACCTGGGGGTCGATTGATCCTACAAGCCTAAGGTCATGATTTTAGCTGAAATCAAGAGTCGGATGTTTTACTGAATGAGTCACCCAGGCGGCCCTCACATAATAATATTAGTAACCTACAATCTCTACTTATAAGTGAAGAAATAGTCTCTAAGTAGATTAGAGACTTGATCAAGTAAATACAATTATTTTGTGGTACAACTAGAATCCAGGCATCTAGACTCAGAATCTCCATTTCATATCTCTATCCTCACATTGTTTCTCAGGAAAATGTTTATGCTATTTAACCTTAAATCACAAGCATTTTGCCTAATACAATCATAGGAAGTCAGAATTTCTGGAATTCAGCGGAGTAACAGCTGCCTTGTGGAGTTTATTGTTTTTGCATGAGAGAGTGTAGGACTATCAAAGAGTTCAAATATCTGATTAGATGCAAGTTCATAACTTACAATGCATTTGCTCAGATGCTAAGGCTGAGCAGTGACTGTTATGATAACGTGTGAATAAAACTAATCCTTTCTTGAATGAAAAGAACAATTCTGAGTGCAAACGCATTCATTTTTCTCTTCACTTTTTATAAGCTCTGTGACCATGTGAAACAAATGAAAAGGGCTGTGGAAACTCTGAGACAAACAACTCTATTAACGTAGCTGTGTGAACCTTCCTAATAATGGCTCCGTACCCAGCTTCTTCTCTCTTAGTGGGTAAAATTTCTCATTTAATACAAGAAAGCAATTTGTCCTAAGAGTCCTTGAATTAAATCTTCAGAATAAGGGGAAGTTCATGCACTATTTGAAGAGCCTTCAAAGCAGTGCAAGCTGGCTATCGGTCTACAATAGTTGATGTGGCAATACATTCCCAAGGGTTCTCTCCTCTGGTGACCTTTGATTGTTGGAGGCAATCAGACTTTGAGGATAACATACTAGAGTCATAAGCATCCTAGAAGGATATGGAGGCAAGTTTTTTGACAGCAAACTGCTTCCACCTGGTCTGGTTAATGATCAATTGGCTGTACCCACTTCAGGCTTTCCATACTTGAGTTTGGCAAGAAGAATGGTACATTGAAGTGAGTTCCAGGAAAACAGTGAGGTCCAAAATAAAAAGGATCATTTGGACTTATGTCTTTCAAGTTAACCAATAGTGTTTCCTAACCTGGATTTTTCCACATACAACCATTTAGATAATAAAGTCCCAATCAAACACTTTGATTCTGACCATGGAAAACATATCAAGAAGGAGAAGGAAGAACTCTTTGCTGGTGAGAATGAGAAAATAGCAGAGAAGTATGAGATTGGTTTTCATACAGGGTTTATGAAGATCTATCACAATTTATGGTTGTGCTTGGCCCACACCTGTTTTGAAGACAATTTAGATGGCTGCAAAGTGAACTAGGATTGCCAGGAATAGACACAATGAATATAAAACTTAAAGCTTCTTACAAAACACTGGTGATCAAACTTAGATTGCCAGAAGAAATACAGGATGCTCAGTTCAATCTGAATTTCAGGCAGACAAGAAATCATTTTCAGTGCAAATGTGTTGTAAAGATTGGAATGTTCAATTCGTTTAGTATTGTATATGATAGTATTATTTAGTATTGCATAGCATTTACAATTCTTTTTATCACATACTTTTATATTCAGTATGTCCTAAATATCGTAGGGAGCATACTCAAACTAAAAATTTATTTGATGATGTCTATATGAAATTCAAATTTAGTTGAGTACTTTGTCTTTTTATTTGATAAATTTGGCAAACCTGGATGGAAAGAGGGCATTCAGGATAAGCCAACAAGGTTTTTAAGAGAATACATTTTCCAAAAGGTTGAGAATCTTGATTCTAGTCTCAATATTGCCTCAAATCAGGTGTGTGATGCTAAGCATGCCATTTAACCACTGTGAATGTCAGTTATCTTAGCTATCAGATCCTTTGAAGTCCTATTACTTTCAGTTTTATGATTATATATATTCAAAAGCTAAAATATTCTGATATGATATATGTCTGGATTATCAAACTAAACATCACTAACTAGCACTAACTGCTAGTTAGCACTTATAGGAACCGAACAGAGCATTGTGTTTATAACCACTTAACTCCTACCTAAGCTAATAGCATAACATCAGTGGAATTATCCCCCATTTTGCAGATGAAAAAACTCTACCTCAAAATTTAAATAACTTGGATTGAGAACATAAAGCTACTAAGTGGCACATCCAGGATATAAACCAAGATCTTTACAACACGAAAGCTAATGTTCTGCAACACTATATGACATTCTTTCTAGTAATACTTAAATTAGACCAGTTGACTATTTCAGTCTTCCATGTTGTAAATGTACAGTCAACCAATATTGGAGGTATTATTTTTGTGAAAAAGAAAAACAAAGACAAGGTAGTGATTTTTACCATGTGTATAAACAGAAGATATAGATCAGCCGCCATGTTTGCCAGTTTGCCTCACAAAGTTACAGCAGCCTTCTTTCCCTTGGTAGATGCATTTCTTGAGAATCCTCACTTAAAAAAAAAAGGCAGCCAGTTGACAGAGCAAAAACTAGTCTGGCAAAGCATCTTTTGAAAGAATACAGAGGGGCACCTAGGTGGCTCGGTGGGTTAAGCATCTGCCTTTGGCTCGGGTCATGAACCTAGGGTGCTGGGATGGAGCCCCGCATCCAGCTCCCTGCTCAGCAGGGAACCTGCTTCTCCCTCTATCTCTGCCTGCTGCTTGTGTTCCCTCTCTCACTGTGTCTCTCTCTGTCAAATAAATAAAATCTTTTTAAAAAAATGAAATTCATAATTTGAATCAATAAAAATACAGTATGCACTGTGGTGCCTGCTGATTCGCAATGTAGCTGGAGGATGGGAAATGTGAAATGGATATTAGGAAATGTACTCAGTTTTGTTTGGTGATAAACCCATTAATGGTAACATAAGTCACAGGATGCCAAGTCATTGCAAATTAAAATCAATTTTTCTCAATCTTCTAAGCATCATGAATAATTATTGTTTGATTAATTGCTACATCTATAAGATGACAAACTAAGAAAATATTCCAAAAACAGCATGATATCTTAGATTATAATATAAATTAGTTTATGATGTCACTAAAATGTCAACACAACTTGCTGAGTCTATAACATTAAATGTAAAAAGATGTAAAACCTTACAAACGTGCTATGCCTCTTTCTAGTATGAGAAGAATATAATCAGACATGTAGCAAACGAGAAAGAAAATCATAACATTTGAGGTGAGTCTGATCCAATTCTGCTTTAAGTGAATGGAGGCACAGGGAATGAGGGGTGAGTTTCCAGCAAGAGGAGGACTAACAAGGAAACTGCTGCTGCTTGTTGAGGGAGGAAACAAGGTTTGCATTCATCCTCTGCCACTGTGTGCTGTCAGGAACCAAGGAAAAGAATTGACAAACTGACCAACGCCATCTATCTTGTCATCTGATTAAGGAAGTTTAACTTCATGAGAAGGATTTATAATGTGCCAAGAATATAAGGAAATGAAGGGGGTACAAATACATCAAAACTGGTTCCTCACAAATATGGCTGCTGTGAAGGAAACAGCATTCTTTGTGGCTCACCTACTACCACCTGCTCTAACACATTTCTAATCTATTTTAAGAGCTTCTCTGTGTTTTCAAGCAACTCCACAGCTCATGCTCCTTTGTGACCAGGAGGAAGTTAAATCAATCCATTGCACTGGGCATAAGGAAGGTGTAAGTGAGCTATTTACTTGAACAGACTGTCCATACACAAAACCAGGAAGCTTCATTACCTCATTGTCCCATTACTTTGAGTTTTATGATGTATATATACTCATTGCATATTCTGTCATCCAAAGCATTTACTAGTCCACTCTCAAGATTAATAATTCAGGTTATTCCGTGTTGTTTAGCTGCGTAGGGCTACTGTAACAAATTGCCACAGACTTAGTGGCTTAAAATAACAGACACTTCTCCCACAGTTCTGGAAGCCCTAAGTCTGGCAGCAGCCCGGCCATGTTCCTTCCAAAGATTTGAGAGGGCATTCTGTTCTTACCTCTTCCAGCTTCTGGCAATGCTAGGCACTCTTTAGCAAGGAGGAGAGAGAGGAAGAAGGAGAGAGAATCTCAAGCAGATTCCACACAGAGCACATAGCTCTATGTGGGACTCAACCCCATGACTGTAAGATCATGACCTGAACCAATATCAAGAGTCTGACACTTAACTGACTGGGTGACCCAGATGACCCTCAAAATCCTTAACTTAATTACATCTGCAAAGATCATCTCATCACCTGTCCCAACATGTAACCGTTATGGTATCAACACAAACTTCCGAGATATATCTATAATAAATGTCTTGTTTGTGCAGGAAGGTTGGTCTGTGTACCTAGTCCCCATTTTCCAACTTCAAACATTCACACACTAATTTAGAAATTATTATAAGGATTACTAAGGCAGTAATTAAAATGATGTATTTGTAGATATATTTTACCTACACAAGGTATGAGATACAAGCATGTAGAACAACAAAATGCTGGTTTTAAGTTCCTATTTCTGCAAGAGTGTATGTAAATGATTGGCTGTAACAATGAGCAAATTTTTCATTATGTAAATAATTATAACCATTTTAAATAAATAAAAATAGATGAGCATATTTACATTTGGGAAGACATAAATCATGAAGAAACATTTAGATTGCAAATTAGAAACTGTCAACTAAGCCATGTTTTAATTTGTCTTAAAACCAGTCCGGATTTATCTTAATTTTCATTACCCACTAAAACTCTAAATTATGATTACTCAGTCTTTGCAGTAGGCAGTCTTTTTCTCAGTCAGCATTGCTTTTACTAGTTAGTCAACTTATGCAAATCTATTTTAAATTGAAGGGAAAATACACATCAAATTGAAAGGGAGCAAATAAAGGACAGCTTGTTTCTTGCAAATGATTGAGATATTATAAAACTTCTCTAAGCACTTTATTATTCATTTAAAAGTTTGGGCAAGTGTGGAAATGAACATACTCCTCATTGTATTGTATCATTTCATTTTAACTATGTAATTCTAAACTGATGTTTCCACTTTTTCCTCCAAAAGCATCCCAAGGGAGACAATCCCTCTTGACTTCTCAGCGAACGAGGAGTAGATCACTTTGATCAAATATAAACAGAGATTGCTTCAAAGATAACTCTGGCATATTCTGAAAAATCTTTAGCTCTCAGTTCCCTCATCGTAAAAAGTAGATGAGACTAAATGACACCAAAGATGACTTAAAATCTAAGCTTCTATGATATAATTTTTAAGAACCACATAAGAGCCTTAGAGGAATGAAGATTACTACTAATAAGAGATATGTTTGCTATTCTTAAGTGAGTTATTTATAATAAGTTATCTAAAACATCATTTCAGTATAATATGTTTGGCATGTGGAAATAATAATGACTGAAAATCATTGAATTACCATTATATCCGAGACAAAGAATTAACATTTTGCATCCACTGTCTCATATAATCCTCATCAAATTATTACCAGGTCAAAATGTAATACTCATATGTGTATAAAAACTTTACATATGTCAGTGTGTGTAGAGAGAGTGGGGAGGAGGAAAACACCAAAAAAGAGAAAGAGGAAGGAGAAAGAGTAAGAATGAAAAATCTGAAAACATAAATAATTTGAGCCACTTATGTTTAATTATACAAATAAATCCTTTAGTTACGGGAAAAACACAAAACATGATCAGCTATAATATCATTGACTGCTATTAGGTGCTATACCTGGAAAATAAGAACATTTCCCTAAGGTTACCCAACTATTTAGTTGTGAGGCAGAAAATCAAATGTCAATTTGTTTGACAGAGAAATCCTGTCACTTCATGACTATGCTATGCAGCTTTTTACTCAATTTCAAGATGGTAGATAGCTGACATATATATTTGTGACTGTGTGTAACTTCTTTAAAAAAAAAAACACATGAAAAATCTAGCTAAAAATAAGGTAAAAATTGACAGTAGTATAATTATAAAGTTTAATTTAGTTTCAAGCCAATACTACAAATATAGGTTAAATCAATAATAAACTTAATCCTTACTTCAAGTAAGAAATTAGCCCAACAGCTTGTGTTCAAGCTGGTATAATAACCCAATCTATTCCAGGAATATCAGATACCTTCTATAAGCAAGCTAGCCTATTTTGTGGGCTTTGTGATTATTTGTGCTATATCTACACTGGATCTAAAAAGACATGATTTTATTCTATAAGAGCTCTGCATCACGGCTGGAAAATAAATAAATCCCCATAATGCATCCCTCTGCTCTTGCTTCAATAATGCTCTTAACAGAGGCTGATAAATCATCTTAGCACTAATGACACTTTGGTGGTTTAATTCATATTTTATAGCTCTTTATAAACAGGAAGGAATTGCTATCATTTGTTCTGGGATACAGGGGCCAGAAATTTTAGGGTCAAAATGCTTTTTCCAGATATGTAGATGGAAAATTAGCATTTAACAAATCATCTATCCTGAACCAAGAAGAGAAAAAATGTACCTCAAGTCAGAAAATAAATTGAAAAGTATCATCATGCAGAGAAAACATATTATTAGGCCAAAATATGTCATGAAGCAGACACAAATGTGATACACTTCAAATGCTGGAAACATTACATTTTGGAAATATATTTCCCACATAAAGATATCAAAAATTATCTTTAGTAACATCTCAAGGGAGTGTGTTGCGATTATACAGTTGCTGTCGCTCTCCTCAACACCCATCGTCATTTTGCCTCATTCCATTTGTTTACAGGTGAAATCAAGCTCAAATGAACATCAAGGGTACAGCTGTACCCTTGGCTGTACCAAGGGGATAGGAAGAGGATTTCTGTAAACGAGCCTGAGGGCTATAAAGAAGAACAAATGTTCCCATTTGGCCCTAGAGCAGTGTTTCTTCAACATCAGCACTACTGATATTTTGGTCTGGATACTGCTTAGTTACAGTGCTCTGTCCTGGTCATTGTAAGATGCTTAATATCATCCCAGCTTCTGCCCACTGGATGTTGGTAGCACTCCCCTACTCCTAGCTGTGACAACCAAGAATGTCATAGTCATTGCCGAATATCCCCTGATTGTGAACATTGCCTTGGAGGTAAGGAATTCCTGGCTGATTTCAATGGAAATGAGCAGTATATCTAGGTTCGTTATTGAATACTGACTAATGAAACGGAACTGGAAAATCCAACATCTTAAAGAGGTCCTTTGACTCTTGGTCCTTTCTACTTTTGTCCCCATCAGACATCTCCTCCATGTCTGATGAAGCCACTGAAGCTTATTCCTGACTTGTGAAAACTAATCTCTATTTATCATATTGATTTAAAATACCAGTTTTTGTGTGTACATATATCTTAAACACTCTTTCCAAACTTAGGTTACTGTATGTCTTTTTGTTGTTTTCTTTGAATTTTTTCCTTGACAAAATGTCTAATAAATACTTTGATGGACCTTTCCAGATAAGAGATTTAAAAATAATGACAAATGTTAGGAGGAATTAAAATTTTTATAAAACCATGTATTGGGTTTAATTTATTTCAGCATTTCCAACAAGCAGACCAGAGACTTCATTAAAGTCATAAAGAAAGCAGGTAAAATTAAGAAACACTGGTAATTTTAGTATTTATAAGAGTAACTACTTTAATTTGTATTACAATTTTAATTATTTTGGAGAGATATTATTTATTATTTTATATGCATGATCAATATATTAGGAAAGAAATAAAATTTCTGAGAAATTGAATTAGGTAGATTTTTTTCCCAATGAGAGTAGCTTGACTATTTTCCAAGTCAATAAAGTTACACTGGAGGAATAATTTACAAAATTGTTATTTGTGATAACACTAAGAATGTCAATTTAAAGATACCGAACGCGCACGTCATGATTAATTTAGTACTAGTCTTTGAAAAAAAAAAAAAAAAACTTTTATACTGACTGTAAGTTGTGTTATAATTGAATTGTAAAATATTATAAAATATGTACTATGAGCATATTCTAGAATTCTAGAATTCACAGATTGACTCTCACTTATATTCAAGAAGAATAAAATGTAGAATGATCATGTCTTCCCTAGAAACTCAGACTGAGTATGTCATGAACTGTTTTTTTCAGTATGTTGTAGAACAAATTAACAAAATTGGACCCTGCAAAGGCCTCCAAAGAGTCAAACAATTTCTCAAACATACCTCCCTCTTACTGTGAATGAAATTTGGTGCTTATCTAACCTCTGAAAGTTTCCCTAGGCACCTGAGAATTAGATCCAGGATTACTCACAGTTAGAACCAACCCTAGAGGGTGAAAACACTAGCAGTTCTCAACAAGGTACCATTTTAATTTTCTGCCTCAGTTGGGTATGTTGGTAGAGTTTTTATAAATGCAATTTTATTTAAGTGAGCAATGATATTTTAAAAAATTTTTTTGAAAAGATTTTAGAAGATGAAAATAGATATTTATTATTTATTTTATGTATACTTTCCTTCAAAATATGCCTTTCCTCCTCTTTGATGTGTGTTTCCCAGCAGAGTACCTTGTCACTTCATAATGAAATTGAAGCTATTAGGCTCAATCATTGAACTCCCTCCCATTCATCTTTTAATATACAAATAAGTCATCATTACCACATTTTTTTTTCTTTTCAGAAAAGGTATAATTTATCTGTCTTATAGATTCATTTTTTTATACAGGTTTCATACATTTCTTCCTCATTCACACAGTGAGCACTAAGGTAAACTATTTATTTTGGTTAACAATAATGAAATCAATATTGGCTCATCGATGGTAACATACCATACAAATACAAAATATTAATAAAAGGGAAAACTGGGGGTGGGTGGGTAGATGTGAACTCTTTGTACTTTATACTCAATTTTTCTGTAAACCTACAATTTCCTTTAAAATACATCTATCTTTTTAAATTAAATTATTGTGAAGAAAAAAAGATGGGGAAAATTATCTTGAGGATTCATTAAAAAAACATACTGCTGAAAAAAAGTTTAATAGAAGAGGCAAGGGACACTTTTGGAAAATAAATGCAAAATATAAAATCCAAGGAAGGAGATCAGAAAACTTAAAGGAACGTGAGGGTTCTACAAAAAAGATGTGATTAAAGCCAGTAAAGGACAAATTAAAATGCAGTGATGGAAATGAAAAAGCTGAGTTGGGGAAAAACACTCAACCATCAGAATAATATATGAGATTTCAAGAGAAAAATAAAAGAAATGAGGGAGAGTTTCTTTAAATTTCAGCCCTAATGAAGTAACAATAACAAGATTTACCAGTTCATGTTATAAATGTCAAGTGGCAAAATATATGGAAATATGTTTTAAGACATTTGCAAATAGGCTGCATCAATTCAATTTTCAATGCCTAGTCTGTTGACCTAGACACTGTAAATATTTTCTTTTACCATGTGGCAAAATATTTAAGGTTTGAAGAAAGAGGCTTCTTGGGGCATCTGGGTAGCCTCTGCCTTCAACTCGGGTCATGATCCCAGGGTCCTGGGATCAAGGCCCGCATCAGGCTCTCTGCTCAGCAGGGAACCTGCGTCCCCCACCCCCACCCCCCACCTGCCTCTCTGCCTACTTGTGATCTCTGCCTAATTAAAATCTTTAATTAAAAGAAAAAAAGAAAGAGGCTTCTTGTCCTGGGTTGGGTGCTCCTTTAGCAAAGTTCCTGCAGCAGCACATAAAGCTTTTCTAGACTTAAATCTTATAGTACATTTGCCTTCTGTAGTGTCCAACACTAGCATGGTTCAGTGACCATTACCATCCATTAATGGATTCCCTGGCACCCACCTGAGTGTCGTTGGCTCAGCATCTCCCATGAATGCTTCCGTACCATCCCCTTGGACAATTTTGTAGTAAAGTGCTACTGGTTTGGTATCACCCATGAATGGCTTTACCCAGTACCCCTCTAATGACTTCACAGTGGAGTGTCAATAGTCTACACATCATCTTCTAATAGACTCCCCCAGGAATCCCTTATATAACTCTATAGTCTCTGTGAATTTCATCATCCTGTGAGTGTCATCTAGATACTTTCCAATGAAGTCTAGATTTCAACTCTGAGCTAGTGATGAAGTGCAGGAGGGACTCTGAGATTCACTTCTTCCTTGGGACTCTATCCAGCCCTAGAATTAGTGGTTGAGTATTACTATTTTTTTTTTTAGAATTTTATTTACTCCTTACCAGCCAATCCTTCACTGTTATAACATTTTATTAGAGTTAGAAATTATTTATATTAAACTTTCCCTGTTCAAATCTTTGGGTGGCTTTGACCCTGACTGACCTTTCAGTGATAAACCCTGTAACTGCCTGGTGAAGCCTACAGAACTCATCTCATAGTAATGTTTCAAAATGCATTAAATAAAGTATATAAAATATAAAAACTATATTAAATACAAAAATAATATAAAATATATACTTTTAAAAAACATTTATTAGAGAGCACACAGGAGTTGGGGGAGGGAGAAGGAGAGAGAGAAGGAGAATCTCAAGCAGACCCCATGCTGAAGTGGAGCCCAGTGCAGGGCTCAATCCCACGACCCTGAGATTATGACCTGAGCCAAAACCAAGAGTCAATGCTTAACTAACTGAGCCAAGAAGGCATCCCTAAAATATTTTTATAATGTGGTATAGTATTATATGAAATTCTTGATACTACATTAAAGACATACCATAATTTCAAAGTAGTGATGAATATAAATAACATTTTAAGAAATCTTTATCAACTCTAACATGATAAGAAAATAGCTTTCATTTTTATTGTGATGATTTGGAAAGACACACTATATTTTTCCTTGACTCTCAAGCTACTACACTCACAGCACTTCTGGCACCAGAGAGGTGGGGCTTTTTCCCACACCAAGCAACTCTTCTGTGACACTTGCTGGGTGTCCTACAACTCAATTCAATTCTGACACTAACTGGATTGAATGCAGACACAACAGGTTAAAAACTCAATCTGTTCTGAGCTCCCTCCCACTTCAATTGTCATTTGCAAGTAGTAGGTCTCCAGGTTGTGCACGACTTCTATCTAACTTGGCTACAGATTGAAGGTTCCCATGCCCACCCTCTTGGATTTATTTGCTAGAATAGTTCACAGACATCAGTGGAACACATACTTATCAGTTTATTGTATGATAAAAGATATGATAAAAAATACAGATGAATAGCCAGATAAAGAGATACATAGGTGTGAGGTACTGAGAGGAACTTGAATTCAGAAGATTCTGTCCCCATAGAGTTAGGGTGTGCCACCCTCCCAGCATGGGAATATGTTCACTAACCTGGAAGATCTCTGAACCCCTATACTATTGAGATTTTTATGGAGGCTTATCACATGGGCATGGTAAATCATTAACTCCATTTCCAGCCCCTTCTTCTCCCCCTAGAGAAAGCAGGTGGGGCTGAGAGTTCCAAGCTTCTAATTATAGCTTGGAGTTTCTGGTGATCAGCTCCCATTCAAAAGGCATCCAGGAGGGGCGCCTGGGTGGCTCAGTGGGTTAGAGCCTCCGCTTCGGCTCAGGTCATGATCCCAGCCCCGCATCGGGCTCTCTGCTCTTCAGGGAGCCTGCTTCCTCCTCTTTCTCTGCCTGCCTCTCTGTCTACTTGTGATCTCTGTCTGTCAAATAAATAAAATCTTAAAAAAAAAAAAAAAAAAGGCATCCAGGAGTCCACTAAGAGTTGCCTCATGGGGAAAAAAAAAAAAATGCATTCCTATCACCCAGGAAATTTCAAGGGATTTATGGAGCCAGGGTCAGGAACCAGGGTCAAAGACCAAATATTAGAACAAGATGTTCTTGGAGCTCTTATCACTTAGAACATTACAAGGGTATTATAAGGTTTTTGCTAGAATACGAGAAAATGTTCTAGCACAGTTTAGTTAGTCTCAAAATGAGAGGAGATAACAAATGGACCTAAAGCACTCTTTCAAGATTGAATAGCTAAAAAATATCCAAAAGTGATAAAAAATAAATTAGGCTACATATTCAAGTTTATTGATCCATATAGGATCAATAAAAACAGAACATACAAAATACTTTGGACACCCACATATACTCACACCCACACATGCACACATTAGCACTCCCTTAATAACATTATATATTTTGTCTTAATTACATCATTTATTGAAACCCAAAGACAGAAAAATCTGAAAAGTAATTTAAGGAAAAGAAACATACACTAATTACCTCTGAAGAAGCAGAAGAAATCAGCAAGAGAATGGAATATCTTCAATATATTGAAAGATATTAACCTGCCAAATTAGCATTCTATATGCGGTAAAAGTATTCTTCATAGAAGATAAAATATAAGGATTTGAGGCAAAGTAAAAAGAATACCAAAAGAACTGGAAATAATAACATATATATACAGACATATAGATATATAAAAACATATACATACATATAAACATATATGTCAGTTTTGCTTGTTTTTAAACTTCACATAAATGGAGTCAAACAAAATGTGCAGCTGGCTTTTCCCACTCCACATTATTTCTGTCACATTAGTAGATGGTAATGCTTGTAGCTGTCATTTTTTTCTTCTCATCACTATATACTCTAAGAATGTACTGCAATTTATCTATCCCATTCTATTATCTATTATTATCTATTCTATTCTATTATCTATTCTATTATCTATTCTATTCTATTATCTATTCTATTTTAAATGAGATTTTGAATTTTCCTTCCAGTTTTAGGCTCTTGAGAGCATTCTTTTTACTGCCTTTTTGATGTTCATATGGGTGTATTACCATGGAATAATGAGCTGGAAAATAATGCTTTTCCTCTCCTAATCTAATGTCTGAAAGTGTTTGAGTAAAATTGATATTACTTCTCCCTAACTGTTTTATAGAATTTATGGATGAAACCATCTGGTTCTAGAGCTTTCTTCATGGCAAGATTTTTAATTACAGATTAAATCTACATAATACTTTTCTCACATTTTTCCTAAAGTGTGGCACATGTAGACAAAAGTGCACATTTCCTAAGCATGCAATGGTAAAATTAATAAGGACATGTAAGGAGTTTGATTTCATTCTAAATAGAATAGAATTAAGTGGAAAGATCCTGAATAAGTCCAATAATCTCTTGGGCTTTCTTATTCATACGAATAAGGTAGTTACTTGTATACAGGTCTGTGTAGGATTAGATTATGTACCAATGATCATAGATCTACCTACTAAATGATAGTATTACTAATGTTCCCTGGTTTGGCATAAGGGCGACTAGTGGATATCATCTTTGTTTAGAATGAAAATATTTTTTTTTCTGAAGTCATAATATCAGTACTTAATCTTTTACATGTTAGAATGACATATTTTTAGTGCCAATAATACAGCTTGACATTCTGCTTCATTTACTTCTTTTCACCTCACCTGTGAGCCAGGTAAAGAACACTTTCATAAGGACAGATTACTATTCTGTGCTCTTAAAGGAGTAATTTCTTGAATGGAGGAAGGTACAGCCTGAACAGAAACTGTGAATATTCTAAGAATAAACATTTTGACATTAAATATTCTTGTAATTTCTAAAAATTTCATGACCTATTTAAAATAGAAGACATATCTTGGTGTATGATAAAAATTAGTAAGAGAAGAGTTGGAAGAAGCATATGCATTAAGGTTATAGTATGTGTGGAATTAGGTAGTTAGAATTGAGACTATAGATAAGGAAATTTGCAAAACACATACATACACAGGCAGACATGCACATTTTTGGAAAAGGAGAGGAGATTAAATGGTGTGAACACAGAAATCAACAGCAAGAGACACCACTATCATGTAGCTTGAGAAATCCAAGCTGAGCTTTAATATAAGGAAGAAAATTAGTTGATAGTGACATATGAAAGGTAAGTAGCAGAAGTAGCAACTCGACAGAAGAAGAGTTTAGTCATAGATCCTTGAAGCTTTTAATACAAATAAGTGTATATGCAATACACAAAATTTAGAAAGTGCTAATGTATTCATCCTGATAGCTAAATGAAGCATCCAGCAGCATATTAGAATCTTATGGTTTCTCCTAAGTGATTGAAACCTCAAAATTATTTAATCATAATTTTATTCATATGAGTTAATTTATCCTTACCATTCTGACTTCAAGAGATACAAGATAAGGAACATTACCCAGTGAAAGTAAAAAGTTCTATTTTTAGAAAACTGCATCTATACTCCAATAGGTGGAAGAAATACAACACACTATATAATACTATTAATTTGATTTCTTTCTGAGAGACAAATTCTCCCAAAATATAGACTCAGATTAAGTTGAAAACGATTCAATTCTCACTAGTTTGGATTTGAATCTCTTGAATCCTGAATGTCTTATCCATTTGGTAGGCCAATTACTACTTTTGATCTCTGTTCTCTTCATAATATCAGAAAATAAAAAATCCTTACTCATCTAGTAAAAATATAAGAGCATATATGTGACATTATAAATTTTAATTAGAGTTTGTGGTGATAACCCCATCTTGGCTTATCCTTAAAATGAAATTTTTGAAGTTTTTTTTTTTTTTTAAGATTTTATTTATTTATTTGACAGAGAAAGAGACAACCAGAGAGGGAACACAAGCAGGGGGAGGAGCAGAGGGAGAAACAGGCTTTCTGCTGAGCAAGGAACCTGATGTGGGGCTCGATCCCAGGAATCCAGGACCATGACCTGAACCGAAGGCAGATGGTTAACTTCTGAGCCACCCTGGCACCCCAAATATCTTCTTTTAAAAAAAAAAATTATTGTGTCTTTACTCTGACAGTTTCCCTTTTGTACCATGTAATTGCACTTCATCTCATCTCAGCCCCACCTTTATTTCTATCATACTTGTGATGATCAGCTCACACAAACTTCCTCTTACTTCAAGCAAATACAACTTGATTTATCTGGATTTGGCCCTATTTCAGTTTTGCAGCTTCCCGCCCTCAGGATTTCTCTAACCATGTGGACACCCTCTCTGTACTCACATATATGGGGGAGTTACAGTCCTGGAGAACCCTGAGTGATGGAGGACAGGGGATAATGGATAAAGCTTCCTCTTTTTTTTTTTTCTTCCTACGGGAAGAAAATCCACACATACATTTCACAAGTCTCCGTAGAAGGGTAAACAACCTGATGGTGCATTTCTATATGATTTCTTTCTCTCTCCCTGTTTACTTCCCTATTCCTCAAAGCTACGCTCATTTGAATGTGTAATTTATTGCTAAATGAACTACTAGAAAACAGCCTTTGATTCAGACTCTTGTATCTGTGGAACTCAGACATGCCAATACCCAGCAGTACAAAACAGCTCATTTTAGGTGGCCATCCTCTATGACAGCTTGCAGGCTGTTTGAGTAAATTTATTTTACCAGTTTCTTAATCACTTTACTAAACATTCTCAAGCTTGTCCACCTTTCATGCTTGGTTTGCGGCTCCGTCAATGTTTCTGCTTACATTTGTTTCCTGTATTCTTTACCTTGGTCCCATTTAAAACAAACAAACAAACAGACAAACAAAAAGACAAGTCCCTTTCTTTTTCATTTAAGGTTTCCCAGTAAAGGCACTGGCTTCTTTTCCTGGTATTAAGTTTGCTAATCAAGTGGATGAACCAACCAACTGATCCAACTGGCTTCTCACACACCACCCAAGAGCATGGTTCAGCCACCCCTTCTAATTCAAACTTCGTCATACTTATGAGACTGTTCTGCCCCCCAAAGGATACCCCATGCTGAGAACAAACCATGACCTATCTTTGTTCAAAAGGATAGCAAGAATAAGATTGGATTATTCTGTTTTCTTTTTTTTCTTCTTCTACTCACAATTTTGAGATATCACATAAAAATGTGGTTAATATAACTACATTTAATTTGAGTATCTTAGCCTCCGCATCCTCTACTCTCAAGTCACATCTACAACTTAAAATCTGAGGATCCAAGATTTTAGGAGGCAAAAATGAAATATCTAATACATATGTAGTAATTGTGACTTGCAAAACTCATTTGAATGTGTAATTTTATTTGATTCTCCCAATGTTATAACCCTAAGAAAGATGGTATAAACAATAAAATCTCTACTTCACAAATGAAGACATTGAAATTCAGAGAACAGAATTGCATGCGCTCACAGTCATCAGGCTGGTAAATATGGAAGCCAGGATATGAACTCATGTTAACTTCCTGGTCAAATGCTCCTTCCACATACAGAACAGATGAGTGTTCAACCAGTGTCATCTAATGCCATAGTGTGGTACACAATCAAAACTCACTTCTTCCTGCAAGAAAACATGCCAAGAAAAATTTATTCATCAGACACTTTCCTCCTGAAGGAAAGGGAGCATGAGACAGAAATAGGTTTAATTTTGTGAACAAAGCTGTCATCTTTATTGGTGGTTAAAGGCAGTATTTTAGAATAATCAGAAGCCTATACTCTTTCCAAGAGCTTTGTTTATTGGAGAGATTCTATGCTATCCTGGAAGTAACAACAGATGCCTGGTGTGTCTGTAATGAAGTTTGCATACATTAGTATGCTTTGCAATTAGAATTGCCTGCAGGTCCTCACAGATGACTTCTGTTCCTTCTCTTTTTCTTGATATGTTTCACTTTCTTGATGAAATCTTTAATAGTGGGCATCCTTACCTGAAGCAGGGTTATCAGCACTCAGCATTTGGCAAGATAGGACAATTGAACCAAAATCAGCATAGTAGTTAGAGAGAACCCTAACCCCCTTGCCTAGGAGGATGGGAAAAGAATTCAAAGACTGCCAAACAATCTAATTTGCCCGAATGTTTGTAAATAAATTAATTAGTTTCTATGGCATTGTTGAATCATGTACCTTTGAAGATGAATGAAAACAATTTTTTTGGTAATCAAGAGTTTAGCTTGCATAATAATTCTTCAGATACAGGAATAGTCCAAAATGAAATTTCCAAAGTCACCATGAAAAAACCCAAGGCATATGCTTTTGGTTTCCAAAATCTCTATGTACTTTTAATCCTTTTTGGCTTCTGGTCCATTTGATTTTATAGGTTGCAAACTAAAAGTCATCTTTATATACTTCAGTTCTCCATATCTCAATAGTTTAAGACCTATTATTTATTCTCCAAAATGCCTCAAGCCTTTTCTTTTCTTGCCACCTTCACAGACTGCATTCTAATTTACTCCCAACAACTGGCTAGAATAATGCCATGGAGAAGATAAACATATAAGAAAGACTGAACTAACCTCAGAGGTTATATTAGGGGGGAAATGTAGTAAAAAAAAAAAAAAAAAAAAAAAAACCTGCCAATTGAAAGAATAAAATCTTAAGAGATTATATGGTTTTAGGAGATTGGGGGTTTTAAATGACATTAAATACAATTACAAAACACAGGAAGTGAAATTCTAGAAGACATTGGTTTCTAAAACAAGCCATATTTATCAGTGTCATCATCCTGCTTTCATAGATATCTTTCATGTATAGATTGCCTCCTATAATTCTTCAGTTCATTTGCTTCTAAGTGATATGGAATATGCTAGGATCTTTGGATCCTCTGGGCATGTACACTTTTGTGCATTTCCTTTTGCCAATAAGTCTTCTAATTTGAGTCCTTTAATTTGAGTTCTTTTGCCAATAAGTCCTTTAATTTGATATTTATGAGCTTTCATGTCAATAAATCAAGTGTTCTTAAGTTCTTGGATGTCCATACAATGAAAAACCTTAGTGTCCCACCAAAAGTGCTTCTGATGCATCAGTGAGATAGGTTTTGGTTGGTCTCAGGAGCTGTTTCAACACAATCATAAGTCACATTGGGTTTTTCCATAAAATTTCCACACATAGCAAACAGGAAAAAACAAATACCAAGATCAGCCTAGAAGGGAAAGCAAAATTGCAATAGGGTAACTGCCCTAAGGGGAAGAATGGTCAGTCCCACCTTTTAAAACAAACAAATAAACAAACATAGGATTGATTATTATTTATAAACAAAAGAGCTTCAGGTCTTCTCTATTTCCTACCCCTTATCACGAGGCAGGAGGGGATATTATCCTCTAGAACTTTATCCTAGTTTTTGCTTAATTTAATCAGCTGACCTTGTTATTAAAAAGATATGAGAGTCAGCTAAACAAAATGTATTCATGCTTTGCACTTAAGATACACAAAATCATGTCAGAAGTTTCCTGGAATATCCCAAGCTGAAGAAATACCACCATTCAGATACCTGGATCCTAGAAATGACATATCAATTTTTGTGTGTACATTTGTGTTGGGCAGTGTGAATGTGCAGAAAAACATATTTAAATGTTCTAGTTCCTGCTTTCACACCACAGGTTCATTTCTAGGATCCAGATCTTTAGGTAATAATTCTTGCTTGGCAATATTATGGAGATATCACATGCCCTAATAAGATTGGCTTTGCTGATTTTTATTACTGCTGCTAAAGAACTGCTTGTTTCTGGTTATAGTCAGTTCATTTCCCCCTCAGATTTTTCAGGTTGCATTTGTGATGTGGGGCTTAATTATATAGACAAAGTAAAGCTTATCATTTAAAAAACCTTGTATAAATAACTTAGCTTCAGGTGTATGTCACAACAGTATGTGAAATTTTTGTGTGATTTAATAATAATATTTTTAGTAGATGAATTTTTAGTAGGTGAATTAAATTCATTTACATTTATACTAATGGCAGAAATTTTGGTCTTAGTTCTGCAATATTATGTTGTTATGTTATCTATGATTATAGTTCTTTATTTCTCTATTCATATCACAGGTTCTTCTCCAGGTACATTTTATCCCATAATTTAAATATGTATCTTTCTCCCTCCAAGTTCAAGTTCTACTTCACTGCTCATTTGCTTTCTGCTTTCATAGGGCAGTTCTATTTTCAACATTTTGAGGAACCTCCATGCTGTTTTCCAGAGTGGCTGCACCAGCTTGCATTCCCACCAACAGTGTAGGAGGGTTCCCCTTTCTCCGCATCCTCGCCAGCATCTGTCATTTCCTGACTTGTTGATTTTAGCCATTCTGATTGGTGTGAGGTGATATCTCATTGTGGTTTTGATTTGTATTTCCCTGATGCCGAGTGATATGGAGCACTTTTTTCATGTGTCTGTTGGCCATCTGGATGTCTTCTTTGCAGAAATGTCTGTTCATGTCCTCTGCCCATTTCTTGATTGGATTATTTGTTCTTTGGGTGTTGAGTTTGCTAAGTTCTTTATAGATTCTGGACACTAGTCCTTTATCTGATATGTCGTTTGCAAATATCTTCTCTCATTCTGTCAGTTGTCTTTTGATTTTGTTAACTGTTTCCTTTGCTGTGCAAAAGCTTTTGATCTTATTCACCACGACCAAGTAGGATTTATTCCAGGGCTGCAAGGTTGGTTCAACATCCGCAAATCAGTCAATGTGATACAACACATCAATAAAAGAAAGAACAAGAACCATATGATGCTCTCAATAGATGCTGAAAAAGCATTTGACAAAGTACAACATCCCTTCCTGATCAAAACTCTTCAAAGTGTAGGGATAGAGGGCACATACCTCAATATCATCAAAGCCATCTATGAAAAACCCACCGCAAATATCATTCTCAATGGAGAAAAACTGAAAGCTTTTCTGCTAAGGTCAGGAACACGGCAGGGATGTCCATTATCACCACTGCTATTCAACATCGTACTAGAGGTCCTAGCCTCAGCAATCAGACAACAAAAGGAAATTAAAGGCATCCAAATCGGCAAAGAAGAAGTCAAATTATCACTCTTCGCAGATGATATGATACTATATGTGGAAAACCCAAAAGACTCCACTCCAAAACTGCTAGAACTTATACAGGAATTCAGTAAAGTGTCAGGATATAAAATCAATGCACAGAAATCAGTTGCATTTCTCTACACCAACAGCAAGACAGAAGAAAGAGATATTAAGGAGTCAATCCCATTTACAATTGCATCCAAAACCATAAGATACCTAGGAATAAACCTAACCAAAGAGGCACAGAATCTATACTCAGAAAACTATAAAGTACTCATGAAAGAAATTGAGGAAGACACAAAGAAATGGAAAAATGTTCCATGCTCCTGGATTGGAAGAATAAATATTGTGAAAATGTCTATGCTACCTAAAGCAATCTACACATTTAATGCAATTCCTATCAAAGTACCATCCATCTTTTTCAAAGAAATGGAACAAATAATGCTAAAATTTATATGGAACCAGAAAAGACCTCGAATAGCCAAAGGGATATTGAAAAAGAAAGCCAACGTTGGTGGCATCACAATTCCGGACTTCAAGCTCTATTACAAAGCTGTCATCATCAAGACAGCATGGTACTGGCACAAAAACAGACACATAGATCAATGGAACATAATAGAGAGCCCAGAAATAGACCCTCAAATCTATGGTCAACTAATCTTCGACAAAGCAGGAAAGAATGTCCACTGGAAAAAAGACAGCCTCTTCAATAAATGGTGCTGGGAAAATTGGACAGCCACATGCAGAAAAATGAAATTGGACCATTTCCTTACACCACACACAAAAATAGACTCAAAATGGATGAAGGACCTCAATGTGCGAAAGGAATCCATCAAAATCCTTGAGGAGAACACGGGCAGCAACCTCTTCGACCTCTGCCGCAGCAACATCTTCCTAGGAACAACGCAAAAGGCAAGGGAAGCAAGGGAAAAAATGAACTACTGGGATTTCATCAAGATCAAAAGCTTTTGCACAGCAAAGGAAACAGTTAACAAAATCAAAAGACAACTGACAGAATGGGAGAAGATATTTGCAAACGACATATCAGATAAAGGACTAGTGTCCAGAATCTATAAAGAACTTAGCAAACTCAACACCCAAAGAACAAATAATCCATTCAAGAAATGGGCAGAGGACATGAACAGACATTTCTGCAAAGAAGACATCCAGATGGCCAACAGACACATGAAAAAGTGCTCCATATCACTCGGCATCAGGGAAATACAAATCAAAACCACAATGAGATATCACCTCACACCAATCAGAATGGCTAAAATCAACAAGTCAGGAAATGACAGATGCTGGCGAGGATGCAGAGAAAGGGGAACCCTCCTACACTGTTGGTGGGAATGCAAGCTGGTGCAGCCACTCTGGAAAACAGCATGGAGGTTCCTCAAAATGTTGAAAATAGAACTGCCCTATGACCCAGCAATTGCACTATTGGGTATTTACCCTAAAGATACAAATGTAGTGATCCAAAGGGACACATGCACCCGAATGTTTATAGCAGCAATGTCCACAATAGCCAAACTATGGAAAGAACCTAGATGTCCATCAACAGATGAATGGATCAAGAAGATGTGGTATATATACACAATGGAATACTATGCAGCCATCAAAAGAAATGAAATCTTGCCATTTGCAACAACGTGGATGGAACTAGAGCGTATCATGCTTAGCGAAATAAGTCAAGCAGAGAAAGACAACTATCATATGATCTCCCTGATATGAGGAAGTGGTGATGCAACATGGAGGCTTAAGTGGGTAGAAGAATAAATGAAACAAGATGGGATTGGGAGGGAGACAAACCATAAGTGACTCTTAATCTCACAAAACAAACTGAGGGTTGCCGGGGGGAGGGGGTTGGGGAGAAGGGGGTGGGATTATGGACATTGGGGAGGGTATGTGATTTGGTGAGTGCTGTGAAGTGTGTAAACCTGGTGATTCACAGACCTGTACCCCTGGGGATAAAAATATATGTTTATAAAAAATAAAAAAATTAAAAAAAAAAATTCCATCAAAGCTAATCTCAATCCTTCAATCTCTAATTCAGTTTAAAGCTCTCTCTCTCTCCCAAGTTCTGACCTGATTGAGTCTCTGAAACTTGCAAAGAGGAAAAGACTCTTGGATTGGTTTTATTCTTTAATGATTTTCCAACTCACTGTCCTATTCCATTCCCATATCCATGTTTCCATTGACTTCTTTTGGGATAAAGCTGGGGGAGGAATATGGATAGGAAGGCATGTGGAGATAATAGAGGAGAGAAAAGTTCTTCCTTGACTGGTAAAGTTGTTGAAGGCTGGTACCGAGGCCACGAGCACATCTTATGTTCAAATATTGACTCTGCCTCAAGCGTAGGGGATGCTTTCATGGAGGCCTTCCCTGCTAAACAATACCCTTCCCCACTGCCTGTCCACTTTCAGTTTTTTCCAGAGTCAGTGGCTTGAACTGATCCACTCATCTGTTCCACGCACTGAAACTATCCACTATGTCATCTGAATCCTCAGGGCAAGGTTGTCTTCACTGTTCATATTATGGGTAGATGTTATCTAAAGAAAATAGGTAACAATCCAAAGATATTTTATGTAAATAAAATAATAAATACACATACCAGGAAAATACGCAATTTATAATCCAGTTGTAAATATTAGATACACATACTCAAAATAAGCAAAAACACAAAGAAGTAGGACTGTAGTTAAGACTTTAAAAAGAACTATAGCAGACTGTTTACTAATATAAATTAAAGAAATGATAATGTTCATCTTACAGAGATGTTCTGTAAGATTAAATGAGAAACAGCCTGAAAATAACAGAAAGTGAACAGTTCCTTCCTGTACATGTGGTCCTACTCTGGACCAGGCCCTCCTGAACTTACTGGAGATAAGATAGAGAGTACTAGGTCAAGTTGTTCTCTTTTTTGGAAGACATAAAAATGAATATAAAAAAAAAGATGTTGAATATCCAGTAAATATTAGTTCCCTTATTTATTTACTTTACCTATTATTCATGTGATCCCACAAAGCCCAGAAACCAAGAAAATTATATAACAATGAGATGGATTGATGTAATGTATCAGATATTTTCTAAAAATATACAATTTTGTAAAGGGGAGACATCTCCTAAGAAACCGTTTTGAAAATTATGATTCAAAGAGCTTCAAGTATTAATCCATTTTTATTTTAAACAAATTTAGCTCAGTTTTGTCATGTTTTTCATGGCCCAAAAGTTATTCTAAAGAGTTCTGTTTGCTGAGAAAGTGAAGTTATAACATGAAGAGCTCAGTCATTTGGGAAGCATGTGAGGGACTGAGCTAAAGATACTCTCTGATTCTGACATTAGGTGTCACTGCAATCAAGAGAAAGCAGAAAGCAAATGAGCAGTGAAGTAGAACTTGAACTTGGAGGGAGAAAGATACATATTTAAATTATGGGATAAAAAGTACCTGGAGAAGAACCTGTGATATGAATAGAGAAATAAAGAACTATAATCATAGATAACATAACAACATAATATTGCAGAACTAAGACCAAAATTTCTGCCATTAGTATAAATGTAAATGAATTTAATTCACCTACTAAAAATTCATCTACTAAAAATATTATTATTAAATCACACAAAAATTTCACGTACTGTTGTGACATACACCTGAAGCTAAGTTATTTATACAAGGTTTTTTAAATGATAAGCAACCATAACATAGGTACATACCAGTAAAAAATAAGCAGAAGTCATAATTATAATATGATATGATGTGTATTTGTTTAAAAATGATACACAAACCAGAAGGTTAACTAACAATATTGACAGAAACAATTCCTAATGAAGATATAACAGCAGCAGTTTATGAAACTGTAATTAACAAATAAGAAAACATACCCTAGACATAGAAGAATTAGTTCAAATTTCCCAGTCCTTGAAATATGAAGTGAACAAAATTTATATAATTATATAGAAAACCTAAATAAGTAACTAAGTAACTAAGAAGAAAGTCATTATATATGGATACATATACATATATATATGTATACATACTACAAACATATACTCATATATGGGAAATTTGTCCTAAAACTATCTCTTTTTTTTTTTTTTAAGTTTCTGCTAGTTATCAACCCAACACTTGAGGAGATAGACAATTTAATATCAACACAGTATACCTCAGATTCATTATTTGGAAAACACATGAACTTTAACTCCTTTTTATGTGCAATAATACAGACAGTCATTGCATAGGTGATTTTTTTATGTCTCTTTTGCCCTTTATGATCCTGCCGTCCCTTCAGTACAAAATGGTGCCATCTTTCATATTTGTTATGTCTTCCATATGGAAGGAATTAAATTATCAAGGTACATTAGTGATATGATTCTTACAAGTTTTGTGTACACAAAAAGTTATTTACCTTTTTTCTCAAATAGGCAGTTCATGTAAAGAGTCTTTAGAAACAACAAATGTTTCTGTGCCTAACTAGTTAGCAAAGGTTAATTATGTAAATCAAAAGTTTAAACTAGCTTACTTGCATTGGTAGGTAAGAAAAGAAGAATTTGCCTATCGTACTTGTCTAAAGTACAAGTCTAATTCTTGTCTGAAAACAAGAATTGCTATGAGAGCACTTCGTTGCTCTTCCAGCCAGTTCAGGGGCTCTTATAAACAATTAAATAATAAACAGGAGAAATTTTTTGAGACAAAATTGGACTATTTTCTTCCACCTGTATTATATATAACAAATGATCTTAGTAATGACATGTATTTAAAACTGTTATAAGGGTAGATTCTAAAAATTTATAGCAGAGCCTGGTTTCAAGATGGCAGCATAAGAAAACCCTGAACCCACCTTCTTGGACATGGAAAATTTACATGACAACATCTAAAAAATGGAAGAACAGGAAACGATAATCAGAACAAAAAGGCAAGCTAGTGAGTGGAAGAAGATATTTGCAAATAATATATCTGATAAGAGGTTCATATCCAAAGTATATAAAGAACTCACACAACTTAGCAGTAAAAAACAACTTGATTTTAAAATGGGAAGAGGATCTGAATAGACTTTTTCTAAAGAAAACATACAGATGGCCAACACGCACATGAAAAGATGTTCAGTCTCACTAGTTATTGGAGAAACGCAAACCAAACCACAAAGAGAAATCATGTCACATCTGTTGAAATAGCTATTTTCCAAAAGACAAGAAATAACAAGTGTTGTAGAGGATATGAAGAAAAGGGAACCCTTGTATATTGTTGGTCAGAATGCAAATTGGTACAGCCACTATAGAAAACAGTATGGAGATTCCTCAAAAAATTAAGAGACCATCTACCATATGATCCAGCTGTTCTACTTTTGGGTATTTCTCTAAATCATCCAAAATTAATGAATTTGAAAATATATATATTCATCCTTATGTTCATCACAGCCTTATTTACAATAACCAGATTTAAAAACAACCTAAGTGTCCATTAATGAATGAACAGATAAAGAAGATGTGGTAAACATATATAATGGGATACTACTCAGCCATAAAGAAGAATGAAATCTTACCATTGGTGAAAACATGAATGGATCCTCAGGGTATTATGCTAAGTAAAATAAGTCAGACAGAGAAATACAAATATTGCATAATTTCACTTATACTTCTATGCGGAATCTGAAAAACTAAAAGCAAATGAACAAATAGCACAATACAAAAACAAACTTGTAGACACAACAGATTAGTGGTTACTGAGGAATTGGGGGGTGGGCAAAATATGTGAAGGGGTCAATTTTATGATGATGGATGGTATTTATACTTTTGTTGGTAATCACTGTGTAGTATATAAAGATGTGTTAGAATGTTGTACACCTGAACTTGTATAGTGTTATATACTAATTTTACCTCAAAAAACTCATTCAAAATTTAAAAAATTGAAATACAAGCAAAGATCAGTAGAAAAAGTATGAAATGCAACCATTTTTTATTATTTGAAGGACATACCCATGTATGATGGTTCATTAATTTTAAAAATTCTAAGAAGAATATGAAAGAAACATGTTTGCTTCTAAGGAATGAAAGTGAGGAGAGACCAAGATAGGACAGGGACTTGTAATTTTACTTCATATATTTTTTGTAGATTGTAATTTTGCATTTTTCACTTCTAATAAAATAACTGATAAGATAATAAAATAATAAAATAATATTTAATAAAATAAAATACTTGATTTTAATAAAATAATAGATAATGTAAATAAAGTACTTCGCATTTGTTGCCAAAAAGAAGTTTATAGTCATGTTAGGTAAGATTCCACAGACTAAACTCAATGCAGGCAGATCATTTGAAAACTTCCGAGCAGAAATTCTGCCAAGAACAGCGAGTCATTTAGATGAAGAAGAAAAGCATGGAAATAACATGCTCTTACCAGGAAAAATTCAGAAATAAAGGGTCATAAGTAGCAGATGGAAAAAAAGGGAACTGAAGCAAAGATGATGACATAAAGAAGCATAGCTGAGAATAAAATATGGCATGGAAAGAAAACATTAGAAACCATTTTACTTATATTTAAAATAAGAACAACAATCATCAAGGGATAGGGAAGTTCTATTTTACCCATGTTATATACTCAAATTTCATTATGCTCCCATTCTTCTTTGTCAGTAAAATCCTTGACAGGCTTACAAATGGCATGCCAACAGTGCAAATAGGAAAGCGAGGTTTCAGATAGATTGATCTTCTAAGTTGATCACCTGGAGTAGTATGTACAATATCTAGCATAAGACAGACATTAAATAAATGAAGATCGGTGAGGAAAAGTAATAAAAAAATGTTTCAACAAAAAACAAAACAAAAACCACAACACATAAAAACAAAAAAAAACAAATTCTCTGATAATTATATTGGCTTATAAGTAAAACAGCCTGCATCCACTGGGGATTTCCTCCAAAGTAAAAATGATTAAGTCGAAGCTGAGTGATTTCTTGTTGATGATTCTCCAAAAGGGAATGATGTGCGTACTCTGAGACTCTGTAATTCTGTCCGTCTATGTGATAGAAAACTGATTCTAGATATTCTGGGGTTAAATCAAGAGCTTCAAGCCTGTGAATATTTTAGATGAATCAAGGTCTTATTTTTTTCTTTCTTGAGTAATTAAGTTTATGAAGCTAACATATAGGCCAATAAAGACATTTATCATGGTATATTTGTTTTCCTAATGTATTTGTTCATTTGTTCATCTAATAAATCATAAAGTTAAATTATCTAGGAAATTAACAAATGTTAAATTATCTCTACTGTATGAAGTGTATAATACCAGGCATTGAAAGACTAAAATTAATTTTGTAGTAAAAAGAAGGCACATACACAAGCAATATGCAATTTTACAAGATACAGAGAAGAGTGCACATTGGGCTGGCAGAAAATATATACTTGGGGAAAATAGAATCAAAGCTAGCTCTTGAGGATTTGTAGTGTACCTTCAAGTAGAGTTAGGAGTAAAGCATTTAGAAAGGAACAGCAAAGCAAAGGCAAGAAAATAATACTTGATTTTACTAAGAATGAAGCAAATTTTGGAAATAAGGATAAAATGTAATTTCTATCCAAAGAAGAAATTCATTTTACTTCTGGGCAAATACATTCTGACTTTATTCCACAGTCAATGTGGTTTTCATTCAGGAGAGTGCCTTGATCAGAAGGTACTTTTTGAAGATTAGCATAACAAGGGTTTACAAATTGAACATAATTATTTTGCACACATCATTCCATTTTGTTTCAAAAACACTACAAGTTTAATACTATCCCCATTTTAGAGAAAAGAGAACTAAAGTTCCGAAATGCCAGATAATTTCCTAGTGACACACTGTCAGCATTTGACTGAGCCTGGATTTGAATTCATCTCTAACCCAAAGTCCGCTTTCTTAAACACTACATCAGACTGTCAAAAGTAGTGACAACATTGATTGATTTGCGAATGTTGAACCATTTGTAGCCCAGGAATGAATCCCATCTGGTCATGGTGGATAATCTTTTTAATGTGCTATTGGATCCTGTTTGCTAGGATCTTGTTGAGAATCTTAGCATCCATATTCATCAGTGTTATTGGTTTGATTCTCCTTTTTAGTAGGGTCTTTGCCTGGTTTGGGGATCAAGGTAATGCTGGCTTCACAGAAAGAGTCTGGAAATTTTCCTTCTGCTTCATTTTTTTGAAACAGCTTCAGGAGAATAGGTGTTATTTCTTCTTTGAAAGTTTGGTAGAATTCCCCAGGGATTCCGTCAGGTCCTGGGCTCTTGTTTTTTGGGAGGTTTTTGATCACTGCTTCAATCTCATTACTAGATATCGGTCTATTCAGGTTGTCGATTTCTTCCTGGTTCAGTTTTGGGAGTTTGTAGTTTTCCAGGAATGCATCCATTTCATCTAGGTTGCTAAGCTTATTGGCATATAACTGTTGATAATAACTTCTGATGATTGTTTCTACTTCCTTGGTGTTAGTTGTGATCTCTCCCTTTTCATTCATAATTTTATTAATTTGGGCTTTCTCTCTTTTCTTTTGGATTAGTGTGGCCAATGGTTTATCGATCTTATTGATTCTTTCAAAAAAGAATCTAGTTTCATTGATACGTTCTACTGTATCTCTGGTTTCTACCTCATTGATTTCAGCTCTAATCTTGATTATTTCCCTTCTTATGTGTGGAGTTGGTTTGATTTGTTGTTGATTCTCCAGTTCTTTAAGTTGTAGAGAGAGCTGGTGTGTTCTGGATTTTTCAATTTTTTTGAGGGAGGCTTGGATGGCTATGAACTTTTGGGACTTCATCAAGATCAAAAGCTTCTGCACAGCAAAGGAAACAGTCAACAAAACAAAGAGGCAACCCACGGAATGGGAGAAGATATTTGCAAATGACAGTACAGAGAAAAGGTTGATATCCAGGATCTATAAAGAACTCCTCAAATTCAACACACACAAAACAGACTATTATATCAAAAAATGGGCAGAAGATATGAACAGACACTTCTCCAATGAAGACATACAAATGACTATCAGACACATGAAAAAATGTTCATCATCACTAGCCCTCAGGGAGATTCAAATTAAAACCACATTGAGATACCACCTTACACCAGTTAGAATGGCCAAAATTAGCAAGACAGGAAACAACATGTGTTGGAGGGGATGTGGAGAAAGGGGAACCCTCTTCCACTATTGGCAGGAATGCAAGTTGGTGCAGCCACTTTGGAGAACAGTATGGAGATTCCTCAAGAAATTAAAAATAGAGCTTCCCTATGACCCTGCAATTGCACTACGGGGTATTTACCCCAAAGATACAGATGTAATGAAAAGAAGGGCCATCTGTACCCCAAAGTATATAGCAGCAATGGCCACGGTCGCCAAACTGTGGAAAGAACCAAGATGCCCTTCAACAGATGAATGGATAAGGAAGATGTGGTCCATATGCACTGTGGAGTATTATGCCTCCATCAGAAAGAATGAATACCCAACTTTTATAGCAACATGGATGGGACTGGAAGAGATTATGCTGAGTGAAATAAGTCAAGCAGAGAGAGACAATTATCATATGGTTTCACTTATTTGTGGAGCATAACAAATAGCATGAAGGACAAGGAGAGTTAGAGAGGAGAAGGAAGTTGAGGGAAATTGGAAGGGGAGGTGAACCATGAGAGACTATGGACTCTGAAAAACAATCTGAGGGTTTTGAAGGGGTGGGGGGTAGGAGGTTGGGGGAACCAGTTGGTGGGCATTGAAGAGGGCACGTATTGCATGGAGCACTGGTGTGGTGCAAAAACAATGAATACTGTTACGCTGAAAATAAATTAAAAAAATTTTTTTTAAAAAGTAGTGACAACAAGAATGAAAAGGAAGGTGAATATAAGCAAAACAGTTCTGAGGAAAATATCCAGAAAACACCTATGAAGAGTAAGAGGAGGGATTGAGGGAAAGGCACACAAAAATTGGACAGTTGCTATACTACTTGATTAAAACCTTTCAAAGACAAGACCAATTTTTTAAATAGAAAATTCTAAATTATTGTTAAATAGTATGTATATAACTTTGAGTTTTGCTTTTCTATAACCATATAAAAATTTCCCTAGAGAGATTGAGTTTAGCTTAATTAGTATACACTTCTTATTTCTATTCATGTGAATCAAGAAACCATCTGTGATAAAATTCAGTTCCTGAAGGGATGTTCTTATTCGATACTTCAGTTAGTCCTTTGAATAGCCAATCTCTCATCAACTCTGAACTTTAGAAATTAAACTAAATAAGAAGAATTCAACCTTGCTGCCTTCATCAAAAATTTTCCAGGGACTGGGCTTATTATCCAGAGACTCATAGCCAATGGACCAGCGGGTCCCAGATTTTCTAGTTATCCATCGGAAGAGTTCAGGGGTAAAAAGATTAAGTAGGAATTTGCAAGCTGTTTTTTGTTTTGTTTTGTTTTGTTTTTGTTTTTGTTTTTGTTTTTTCCCTTCCTAGGGTACAAAAGATTAAGAAGACATAACGGTAAAAATACATATATAGAAAGAACCTATATCAAACATTCCATCATTAGGCTTTCATTCTCAACATTGTCTCCCTAAACCAGATCAACACTGCATTTTACTTAAGAACATAAATAATAAAAGGAAGAAGACATCGTGTCAAAATTCTTTCTAATGATACCTCCATCTGTTCAAGTTTTCCATATAGACACACACATGCTCTCTCACTCACTTATGTACAGATTATTGGCAGTATAGTCTCTTCTACTGGCTCATCAATAAATCTGAAATCCATAAGATCTTATAATAAAATTAAAACTGTTGCTTCAAAACCTGTTGTGGCCTCATTAAAGGGCAATAGAATAATATTAGATAAGTTTTCTATTTAGTAAATATAAATATAAAAATAATACAAGCTTATTTTTTTAGAATTAGTTTTTCTTTAATGTGTAGGAAGAAATATCACATGGCCTATTATGTATAAATATTACACTTTTAGTTGTTATAGAACGTTAAGATATGTTCTTGAGATTTACTATTCTAATAATAAGTTTCATTTTTTTCAAAAATTTAATATTCACATTATGATATATAAATTAATTTGACTGTCAGACTGTTTAAGCTGGATTTTTAAACCACTTTCTGCATTAATTGAGAGGACCGTGTGGTTCTTTTATCTTTTCTTACTGATTTGTTCTATCACATTGATTTTGATTTGCCAATGTTGAACCATCCTTGTAACCAGGAATAAATCACACCTGGTCATGGTGGAATGTCTTTTTAATGTGCTGTTGGGTCCTATTAGCTAGGATTTTGTTGAGAATCTTAGCATCCATATTTATCAGGGATATTGGTCTGAAATTTTTATAAAATGCATGGGATGCAAGTATCAGCAAAAGTCCTGGTATGTGAGAACTTCACTGTTAATAATTTTGGGTGCTTGTTTTTTCTTGTATTTCCAAATATAAGGACCACTACTCACTGGAAAGCTGTCAGAGTTTTTCTGAGCCATGCATATCTTGCCTACTAAGTATTAAGGATGAATTAGTACCAATTCCATTAATTTTACTTTTGCTTATGACAAAGAGCTCCTTGCTATTAATATAGTATGTGAATTACTAAGAATTACTAAAAGTAAGTAGTAAGAGTTAACATTTACAGGCATTGTGCATTTGTTAATTCAATTTTCCTCACAACACCACCTGATAGGTACTGTCCCTACTAGCCTCCAGGAGCACAGGAGGTTATGGCTCTCTGCATCGGCCGCACAGATGTAAACAGTGGAGCCAGGATGCAAACCCATAAATTCTAACTCCAGAGCCTTCAGTGTTGCCTCTCAGTGACAGTGAAACCCTTTGCAGACAAACATACAAAATAATTATATGTGGAAGAAGAGATGGATGGATATTGGAAGGCAAGTTGTGGCAGAGTTTGTTTAGCAATTCAACTAATATATCTCTTCTTTGCCACACAGAGCAAGACCACATTTTCCAGCATTCTTCAAAATTGGGTGTGGGCATGTAAAAACATCTCTCATAGAATATAAATGGAAGAGGAGTGTGTCACATCAGTGGCTCAGATACTTAAGGAAGAGTTGTGCTTTTTCCACTGCCTTTTTTTTTTTTTTTTTTAAGATTTCATTTATTTCCCACAGAGACTGCCAGAGAGGGAACACAAGCAGGGGGAAGGGCAAAGGGAGAAGCAGGCTTCCTGTAGAACAGGAAGCCTGACAGGGGGCTCCATCCCAGGGCCCTGGGATCATGACCTGAGCCCAAGGCAGACACTTAATGACTGAACCACTCAGGGACCCCTTCTCTGCTGTCTTTAACCCATTCCCCCAACTTGACGTAGTAAGTGCAGAAACCTTGAAAGGACAGTTTGAACATATCGAGGCATAAAATGAAAGGACACTGAGCCTTGAATCACTACTTGGAAGAGCTGCCTACAGTTTAGCAGCATTTGTTACAGACTTGATATGAGCAAGATATAAACATTTATTGTGTTTAAACTGTTATATATATTTTTTGTTTGTTGCTATTGTTGCCTTAGTTACAACGCCTCATTTAAAAATTTTTTTATTATAGACCTGTTAAATATAAACCATAAGAAACAATAATCAAGAACAAGGGCTTACGTTCCTTCGTTTGTAAAGAGAGAGATATTATAGTAGCCCATACCATGAAAACTTTTGTGAAAATTAAGTTAACATTATAAATTATTTGGAATGGTTCCTGCTGTATTACAAGCAAAAAATAGTGTTAGTTACATTCTACCTCATTATAAGATTATAGTGATAAGAAACTTTTTAAAAACCTCAATTCAAATAAGCAATTTATTCATTTCATAGCCTCCTTCTCTAATCTAATTATGTAAGCTTTAGCTTTTCTGCATTACTTACATTTCTAAGGAAAAACAAAACAGAACAAGATGATCCCTTGGTTTTTGATTAAAGACTGGTGGATTGAAGGTTCACAGTAGCTTTTACTTCCTCCCAATAGCCACAAAATTATTGAAAATTGATTTTTAAAAGGAATCATAAACTCACAAATTCACAAATTGAATAGAAAAGGAGACAGCAACAATAACATATTGGTGGCAGGAAAACAAAATACAATTTTGATGCATGGGTGGTAACTATCTTGTAAACCAGTAGGGTGGAAGAGCTAAATTAACCTGTTGGTACCACAGAACTCTCAAGGGATTTAATACCAGCTACCAGGTACTCAGAAATCAGACAACTGAGAACAGGAGAACTGGTTAGAGACTTTAGGGACATTTCAATTCTTAAATATTTTTCCTACTCTGTGTGTCTGAATAAATTCTTCCACCCCATACTGAGGAAGAAGGCTGAGCAGTTATCTTTTAGCAAGATTAAAATAGAGTATCCCAGCACCACAAGCTATCAGCCATTGTAGAGCACAAAAATACAGAAAGGTTACCAAGGGAACATAGGGCGCTTCCAGGCTTATTATCACACTAGATACCCAGAACTCTGACAACCAAGCTTGTTCCAGCTCTCATAGCAAATCAGAGATAAGAATCTGACCAGACCAGGATAGCAGCATTTAAAGATAATGACATTGGAGGATAGTCAATGAATATCCAGCCTAATTACCTTTTGACAAAAACACATTATACACACAGTGCTTCCAATCAGCTTTTAATATTCCCACTCTTAAATATAAACAAAAAATTAAATATTGCCAGATACTTGAAGAAAACCTATCACATGAAATATAGGGAACAAGATGAAAATAAGCAATTGGAAAAAATAGGAATTAAAGAGGAAGAGAAAAATTTCAAATGTATATTATAGGAATATGAATTATCTTCAAGGAGATAAGAAAAGTTATTTTAACCACTAAAGAAGAAAGAGATGTGATTTTAACCCCCCAAAATAAAATAAATAAAATAAAATAAAATAAGCACTCAGAGAATAAGAAAATAGTGCTAGATATTAAAAATTTGGTAGCCAAGGGGCACCTGGGTGGCTCAGTGGGTTAAAGCCTCTGCCTTTGGCTCAGGTCATGATCCCAGAGTCCTGGGATCGAGTCCCGCATCAGGCTCTCTGCTCCGCAGGGAGCCTGCTTCCTCCTCTCTCTCTGCTTGCCTCTCTGCCTAGCTGTGATTTCTCTCTGTCAAATAAATAAAATATTTTTTAAAAATTTGGTAGCCAAAAAGAAAATATTAAAAATTCAACAAAAACCTTGGAAAAGAAAATTGAGGAAGTCACTCAGAAATGTATTTTAAAAAGACAAGAAAATAATGAGAGTGCTTTTTCAGAATAGAAGGTGGTACCAAAAATATATCACAACAGGTTCAAAATAAGGTAACAGCAAAAATAGAGAAGAAGTCAATAATGAAATAATGCAAGAAACAATTTCAGAATTACTTCAATTTGATCCATTAATGGTCCAGCAAATGGATGAAATGAGAACCAAACCAATAGGCATCATAGTGAATATCTTCAAAAAGGAAAATTTAGGTTTTAGAACAAAATTAAAACTAATAGTAGCATTAGACTTGTTAAGAACAGAAACAAAAGCTAGAAGACAATTGAAAGATATCTTCAAAATCTAAGGAAAAATTTCCAAATTAGAACTCTGTACTATTTAGAACTAAAATTATTTCCTAATTAGAATTCTATACTACAGAGTTATAATAATTTTACAATAAGCAATATTATTAATTTGTTTTTTGTATCAAATTATTAATTTAAAATAATAAAGAACAAGGACATTTTCAAACATGAAAAATCTCAGCAACAGCAAAAACTGTTATTCAGGCTTTCTCAGAAAGTTCAAGAGGAAATGTAGTAAAATAAGAAAAAATGACTAAAATCCAGAAAACAAAGGAACCAAGATAGGATAAAGCTACAGGGATTCCCTAACATTGCATTCAAGGAAGCCTAAAATGATACCTGAGTAGTTGTTTTATATCAGCTACTGCAGATTAACATGATCAGGGGTGATAATGCAATTAAATTAAATTAAGTTAAATTTTGTGTAAAGGCTAAGGTGCCTAGAGCAAATTTATATTCCAAATGTTAAAGAAAGATAAGCGATACCTGCTCCCCAATGTTTATAGCAACAATGTCAACAACAGCCAAAATATGGAAATCACCCAGATGTCCATAGACAGATGAATGGATAAAGAATGGAATATTATTCAACCATCAAAAAAAGAATAAAATCTTGGCCATTTGTAACAATGTGGATGGAACTAGAGGGTATTCTGCTGAGCAGAATAAGTCAGTCAGAGAATAAGAAATACCCATGTGATTTCACCTGTATATGGAATTTAAAAAATGAATGAAATAGGGGAAGGGGAGGAAAAATAAAGTAAGATGAAAATGGAGAGAAAGACCAACCATAAGAGACTCTAAACTCTAGGAAACAAACTGAGGGTTGCTGGAGGGGAGGTGGATGGGGGATGGGGTAATTGGGTCTTGGGCATTAAGAAGGACACCTGAAGAAATGAGCACTGGGTGTTGTATGCAACGGATGAATCACTAAATTCTGCCCTTAAAACTACTAATACACTGTATGTTAATTTAATTTAAATTTAATTTAATTTTAATTTAAAATTAATTTAAACTAAATTTAATTTAATTTAAAAATTTAAGAAGAAAGGTAAGTAAACATGGTTTTAATATTTGTGACTTTTTTTTCTATTTTATTCCAAATGTCAAAACTGTCTGAATGAAGTTCTACTGAAAGGTATTCTCTTTAATTTTCATAAAACCTTGAAAATAAAAAAAAAACTGACAATAGAACTTTCATTTCCAAATCAAAATAATACTTAAGTAACAAAAATTCATCCAAGTGAATTTTAAAGGTCTAATTGGCTTTATTAATCAACTTATAAATTAGAGTATTCCATGTGGCAAAGGAAGGGAAGCTCCAAAAGGCTACTGAAAAGGAAGTGTTGGGTGCCTGGGTGGCTCAGTGGGTTAAGCCGCTGCCTTCGGCTCAGGTCATGATCTCAGGGTCCTGGGATCGAGTCCCGCATCGGGCTCTCTGCTCGGCAGGGAGTCTGCTTCCTCCTCTCTCTCTCTCTGCCTGCCTCTCTGCCTACTTGTGATCTTTCTCTGTCAAATAAATAAATAAAATCTTTAAAAAAAAAAAAAAAAGAAAGAAAAGGAAGTGTTTTTAAAGGCAGGGCTAGGAAGTCCTAAACAGAGAATAAGGATTATTTTGGGTGAGGTCACCTTTCTTTGTGCATCAAAGAGTGTCATTAGGTGGTTTACTTCATCTTCCTTTAGAAGGTGGAGGGGGCTTTGTGATGAACTGCCTCATTGGTGCTGACCAGAAAATGCTTGAGAGAACAGTTAAGACTTCCTTTCTGGGGGAGGTTGAAAGTACAGTTAGGTTAGGCATTAAGCGCGGGTTTGGTGGCATGGCCTGGCCTAAGTGACTCCCTTTTGGGCCTGTGGTTTTCTTTCTACCATACTAAATCATCCAGCCTTTCTCAAAACTAAATTTTTGCTGATGCCAAAATCTTTTTTTTTTCCTTAGCCATCCCATTTCATTAACAAGCAATTCCAGTAATTAAGGTTGGTTTTTTTTTTTTTAAATAATGCAGTTAAAACTGCTTTCCTGTAACTTCAAATACCCAGTCCTTTTTCTGTAATCTAGAATGTGTTCTGTCTTTTATATGATGGATGGCTTTTTAAAAAAATGGCTGACATCAAATACATGACGGATCCCTATCTTATTTTCTTAGTGAATATATTACCATTAGCATCTTATATAAAATCATCTATCTCAGGTTAATATTATTATATGAAAACTTTTCTCCAATATACCTCTATCTGCACCTTTAGACTTTGTACTATTATATTCTCATAGACTATAAGCCACTAACATAGTTTTATAATTATTACTTTATGAATTATCTTTTAAATCACAGAGAAGAATTACAAGCAAAAATACATTGATACTGTCTTTTGTATTTATCTGTATAGTTATCTTTACCACTGACTTTCATTCCTTCATGTGGATTCAAGTTATCATTTAATGTGCCTTTATTTCAGCCCAAAGGACTCCCTTTGGTATTTATTATAGGGTAGGTGTTCTAGCAAAGAGTTTTCTCAGTTTTTATTTATCTTGGAATGTCTTAATTTCTCCTTATTTTTGAAAGAGAGTTTTGCTTAATATAGAGTTCTTGGTTAGTATGTTTTTTCATTTTACTACTTTAAAGTTGTCATCCCTCTACCTTACGGCCTCCATGAGAAGTCACCTGTTGATCTCACTGTGGATTCTTCATATGTGATATATCACTTTTCTTTTGAAGTTTTCAAGATTTTCTTTTTCTTGACTTTTGCCACTTTGATAATGACATGGATAAGTGTAGATCTCTTTGAGTTTACTTGAAATTTGTTCAGTTTCTTGAATATGCTGGTTAATGTCTTTCATTCCATTTGAGAAGTTTGGGGACCATTATTTCTTCAAATAATTTCCATGACTCTTTTACTCCTCTCTTTCTGGAACTCCACATCATGTGTATGTTGGTATATTTGTTGGTATTCCATAATCTCTAATGTTCTTTTTATTTTTCCTAATTTTTTTCTGTTCCTCAGACTGAAAAATCTCTATGGACATATTTTAAGTCCAATAATTATTTTCTGCCTGATCAGATCTGCTATTAATGTCCTCTAGTGAATTTTAAATTTTAATTATTGTACTCTCACCTCTAGAGTTTGTATTTTATTCTTTTTGTATTATTTCTATCTCTTTGTTAATATTGTCATTTGATTAGACAATTGTTATACTTTTCTTTAACTCTTTAGTCATGGTGTCCTTTAGTTCCTTGAACATATTTAAAACAGCTGCTTTTAAGTCCTTGTCTATTGAATACAACATCGGGGTCTCCTCAGTAATACTTTCTGTAGGCTACCTTTTTTCCTATGTATGTAACATGTTTTTTTATCTTATAATTTTTGATTGAAAACTGGTCATTGTAGATATTACACTGTAACAACTATGATAACAGATTCCTTCCTCACCCCCCAAGTTTTGTTTGTGTTGTGTTTCTGCTGTTATTGTTTTTCTTGTTGTTTCTAATTTTTTCAAAGGATTTTTCCAGGATAATTCTGTAGTTTCTCTTTTCCTTGAAGTGTGTGGCCACTGAGTTCCCAACTCTCATTTATTAAGTTCTTATTTTTATTTTTAAGCTTGCATCCTAGGGGTCAGCCCATGATCAGTATAATTTAGTGTCAACCAATGATAAGCTAAAATTCCTTAAATGCTTGCTTAGATGTCTACTTCTCTTTGCCAAGGAAATTTGTGTGAAAAGGCATGCTTTCAAATTTTAAGCAGTTTATAATTTCACTTCCTACTTACACAGAGCCTTGAGTATAGAGAGGTGAGTGACTGGGACACTTTCCTCTCCCAGGTCTTTTCTAGGCATACAGAAAGTCCTGTATGAGAGTAGCTTTCTTGATCCCAGGAATATGTTGAAGCTTTTCAAAGTTCCTAATGGTCATTTAGTTCTCTAGGACTTGCCTTTAAAGTTGTAACCAAGTTCTTGTTTTCCCACCAAAATAAAGCTGCCTTAGGCAGCTTTTATGTTGGCAATTAGACTACTATTACTTTCAGACGGCTATGCTCTAGGGACAGAACTTTTTGCACTATGCTGAGCTGAGTCAAATCTAATAGCCACAACACCTCAGGAATGGATATTTTTCAAGAAGCTGCCTGTACAGACAAAATATTGACTGTGTCTTGGGGATGGGGTTTTTAACATAACTCTAAAAGAGATCAGTCCTTATCTTTGGATGCAAGACTACTGGCTTCTCATAAGATTCCACACCACTGAACTAGGGATGGGTGGGTGATGGGAATAACTAAAAGTCAAAACACTGTAAGTCCTGCTGTCTTCCAAAAGTTCAGTAGTTTCTCATGGATAAATGATTTGGAGTTTGTTCTATAGATTGGTTAATTGTCAGACTTATGAAATGGTTAATTTTAGTTGTTTTGTCATTTTTCCATTTTTTTAAATTGTTTCCATGAAAAGCAAGTTCACTAAGGCCCTCAGAGTACCAGTCTAGAAGTTTTCTCTTTCTTATGTACCCATCTCACCTCCAGTTGTCTGTAAAATTTAGTATTATAAGAATAAAAGTAAAATAATTCTTACTTATAACTGTATCATCAGCAACCAGAAATCTTTTCACATAGGAAGTACTCAAGGAAAGAGATTAAATTGGGAGAGTAGGTAAAAGTATAGATTAGTGGTGGCTGGGGATGGGGGGGAAGATATGTGTTTATATGTATGAGCACTCCATTCATTAATAATTGCTCTAAGAACACAGAAAATTAAGCACTGATTAGTTATGGAAAATGGAAAGCTAATGGAGAAAAATACATTTGCTTTTATTTTTTGTGCTTTTTTAATACTTGAAATTTTAGAGCAGCATGGATTAAACCTATATTTAATATAGATAGAGTGATAGATGGATAGAATTAAATTATCCTCAAAAAAATTATTCTCTGTACAGATTATTCTTTGTCAGTGGTTCTTCAAAAATATGGCTTTTACAATTCAGTAAAAAGCAAAGTATGAAAAGTGAAATGAGACTACCACACCAAGTACAGTAAGAATAATTTAAATTACCTAAGATTAAATAGTTCTTTCAATTTTTTTTAAAAATATGGAATGCTTCACGAATTTGCATGTCATCCTTGTGCAGGGGCTATGCTAATATTCTCTGTATCTTTCCAATTTTAGTATATGTGCTGCCGAGGTGAACACTCTGTCAATGCTTTTTACAGTAACATTTGCTTTTGTGGAAGTTATTTCTCATGTAGAGACAAAATGGTGGAATCAGAAAGTTAATCCTTTAAAGGAAAATCAAGAGTATTTAGTCCAAACACTTCATTTTACAATTTCACAACGTGGAAGTCCCCACATTTAAAATATTTTCTTAATCACATATGGCAGAACAATTGTCCACTTCAGGTTCTCTTAATCATGAGATCCTTTGGGAATTTTATTAACTAAACATCTGTAAAGGGACCCAAGAGATCTGTTCTATAGAAAGAGTTACACATTATGGTGCCAGTGAAATGTATAGAGAGTACAGAAAAGATGGAGATAACTTTTACCTCAACCTTCTTATTGTAGATAGATAAAAGATGTTAAGACTCAATATGTGCTTCTCCAGAACAGCAGGACTCAAAGTGCAGTCCCAGGAGTCCCCAAGACCTTTTGGGGGATATTTAAAGTCAAAGCAGTTGTTTGTTTGGTTAGTTGGTTGGTTGTTTTTTTTCTAAAGATTTTATTTATTTATTTGGCAGAGAGAGAGAAACCACAAGCAGGGGGGGCAGAGGGAGAGGGAGAATCAGGTTTCCCACTGAGGAGGGAGACCAATATGAGGCTCATCCCAGGACTCTGGGATCATAACCTGAGCTGAAGGTAGACGCTTCACTGACTGAGCCACCCAGGCACCCCAAAACAGTTTTTATAATAATGTTAATATGTTATTTGCCATTTTCACCCTCATACCTTTTTTAAAATTTTTATTTATTTTTTAAATTTCTTTTCAGCGTTCTAGAATTCATTGTTTATGTACCACACCCAGTGCTCCATGCAATATGTGCCCTCCATAATACCCACCACCAGGCTCACCCAGCCTTCCACCCCCAGTCTCTCCAAAACCTTAAGATTGTTTTTCAGAGTCCATAGTCTCTCGTGGTTCAAATTTCCCCAACTCCCTTCTCCTCACCATCTCCCCATGTCCTCCATGTTATTTCCTATGCTCCACAAATAAGTGAAACTATATAATTAACTCTATGCTTGACTTATTTCACTCAGCATAATCTCTTTCAGTCCCATCCATGTTGATAGAAAAGTTGGGTATTCATCCTTTCTAATGGAGGCATAATACTCCACAGTGTATATGGACCACATCTTCCTTATCCATTCATCCGTTGAAAGGCATCTTGGTTCTTTCTACAGTTTGGCGACTCACTTTCATATCTTTTATAAAAGTACAGTGAAGTTCTCCAGTGACTAGATGTCACAACAGTTTAAATACAGAAGCAGATCTGAAAATCCAGCTGTCTTTTATTAAGCCAGGAATTAAAGAGATTTGCAAACCTGTGAAGTAATACCATTCCTCAATAAAATTTTGGTTTGGACATTATAATTATTTTTTATAAAAATTTTACCTGTTAACCTATAATGGGCTTATTGTTATTTTTAGGAAATAAATAAATATATGTTTCTGTTTTAATTTATATTATGGATAATATGGATAGACATAACCATCATAAAGAAAAGTTCATGGAGGTCCTCAAAAATGTTTGAGTATAAAGTGGTCTTGAAGCCAAAAAATTTGAGACTTGCAGCATTGGATCAGTCAATCAAAAGACAATAGACATGTATTACAATAAATATATTACAATTTACAGGTAAAATTTATTTACTGAAATTTTTTATCAAATACAAAATTTAAGAGAGAAAGAAATTACACTGATTGAAACACAATCTTAATATGGTGAAATAGTACAAACTCAGGCAATCAATGGAAAAAGAACTAATTTACCTTAGTAAACAAAGAAACTAAAAACCAAGAATACTCTGAAATAATTAACATCTTGTATCCTTCTGTCAGTTGTGACCAGAAATAGTAAAGCATTACATCCAATAAGTACTTGGATGAAAAAGAGTCAACAGTACTAAGAAGGAAAATTTCAAAATTAGTTTTGACAAAACTTAGGCATTTATTTCTTTTCTTTTGTTTTAATATTTTATTTATTTATTTGATAGAGAGAGAGAGAATAGGGAGAGGAGCAGAGGGATAGAATCTTCAAGCAGACTCCCCACTGAGCATGGAGCCAAACATGGGGCTCGATCTCATGACCTCCTGAGATCATGACCTGAGCTGAAATCAAGAGACAGATGCTTTACCGACTGAGCTTCCCAAGCACCTCTCAGATAAAGCTAAGAGCAAACCCTGTGAATAACCTGAGGAAGCCAATCCACAGGAGCAAAAGAAGCAGCAAATGACCAAGGGAACTGGAACAGCCTTGAAAGAGAATGGCAATGTGAATGGCTATATAGAGGAGAATAAGAGCATTCACCAGGACTGACATCTTTCCAACTCTAGCTTTCAGAAGTACATACCTTAGAGATACTGTGGAGTTCAGTTACAGACCACCACAATAAAGCAAATATCACCATAAAACAAGTCAGAATGAATTTCTGGGTTTCCCAATGCATGCAAAATTGATGTTTACACTATCTTACAGTCTTTTAAGTGTGTAATGGCATTATGTATGTCTAAAAATTGTATACACTTTAATTTTAAAATATTTTATTGCTAAAAATGTTAATAGCCATTTGAATTTCAACAAGTTGTAATCTTTTCTATGTTTACTCACATAGAACTTCTTTCAAAATTGGAGTTGATCCTCTCAAACCCCACTGTGCCTTATCAGCTAAGTTTATGTAATATTTTAAATCCTTTGTTGTCATTTTAACAACTTTCACAGCATCTTCACCAGCGGTAGACTCCATCTCAAGACACCACTTTCTTTGCTCAACCATAAGAAGCAACTCCTCAACCACTCAAGTATGATCATAAGATTGTAGAAATTCAGTCCCATTTTCAGGCTCCACTTCTAACTCTAGTTCTCTTGTTATTTTCCCCACAGCTGCAGTTACTTCCTCCACTCAAATCTTGAACTTTCTATTTGTAAAAAACACACTATAAATCCAATAAAGTGAAACAATAAAATGAGCTATGCCTGTAAACTGCACGTATATTCTGTTTCTATTTTTTTAAAGATTTTGTTTATTTATTTAAAAGATCGATCACAATCTGGGAGCAGACAGGGAGGAAGCAGAGAGAGGCATTCAGTAGGGAGGCTGATGTAGGGTTTGACCCCAGGACCCTGGGATCATGACCTAAGCTGAAGGCAGGCGCTTAACTGAGAGTGAACCACACAGTTACACCCATTCTGTTTCTTATAATCCAAATAGTCTACCTAAAGCTTTCTGCAAATCTCATCCAATTATCCATTTCTAGAAACTGAAATGTGACAAACCCTTATTTTCACAGGCATGAGGATGAGGATGAGGAGACACAATACTATTTCTGGTCACAAATGACAGAAGGATACAAGATGTTAACTAACCCTATGTGTTTAAGTGTACTTAAGTTATAAATGTTATCTATAATCTTTTATTTACAACATAGAATTAGTTCAGAATTTCTATGTGTCTTTCTGGAAGAAATGTAAAGTTCTATGTTGTGCAGGTACTACTCTATACCTGCAAGGGGTTTAGCTCATTATTTGAGCCAAAAACCAAAGAAGTAATTTTAAAAAAAAGTGGGGGGAGGGGTTTCCAGACAGAGCAGCAGTATTTTTGGCTTTTAGAATAAAGTCAGGAAATACCATTAATCCTATCATATTCTGAGAAAACAAGCAACCTCTCCTCAATGTGGAGAGCCTGCTGCTTTCAAGTCCCTTTACATCGTAAAGTGCCCTAGGAAATTGTGGTCTCCTTCAGGGAGTTCTGAAAACATCTCTGAGAGGGCACTCGCTTGATATTAAAAATCAAAACAATTTTGACTTGACTAAATCAGCAATCTGGGACTATCTCACAGAAGGAAAAAGCTATTATCAGAGGAGAGATTTTAGGAGACTAATTCTAAGTCTACTAATTGTAGAATATATTTTCATGACAGGAAATCTTTCCGTGAGAACATAGGAGAATTTTGATTAAAGTAAAACGTCAACATGGGGCGCCTGGGTGGCTCAGTGGGTTAAGCCGCTGCCTTCGGCTCAGGTCATGATCTCAGAGTCCTGGGATCGAGTCCCGCATCGGGCTCTCTGCTCAGCGGGGAGCCTGCTTCCCTCTCTCTCTCTCTCTGTCTGCCTCTCCATCTACTTGTGATTTCTCTGTCAAATAAATAAATAAAATCTTAAAAAAAAAAAAAATTAAAACGTCAACAGAACATAAATATTTTTGCTCTGATGGGTTTAAATATTAAAAACAAGTATATAAAATCAGTGTTTAAATCCTACTCGAAAGTAGGTGAGGTACATAGCTAAATAAATAAACCATAATGTAAGTATCCAATAAATATCCAAAATATACAAATTGTAAGCACATTTTCCAGTGACTGCCCTTAGTCACAACACATTTGAAACCTAATTTTATTTCCTTTGAGCAGTTTTCAAGCCATCTAAAGAAATCTAGCTTGTGTTTAGCCATATCTTATATTTTTTTACCCCAAATGGTATTACCTAAGCTTGACAATTTTATCAGCCTTTGGCAAATATCAATTTTTTGGGAAAACATAAAATAATACTGACTTTTTACCTTTTCCCTCAAATCGGTTCTAGTCTAAAAAAGAAAAATGATGATTAAGGCTTTTAAAAAATGGATACAAATTAAAAAGCTTTAATTCCAAAAATAGTTCCAAAATATTTTGCATATTAATACAGTTAATTTTGTGTATTTTGCATATTAATTGTTAATTTTGTGTTAATTTCTTCTTAATTTTGTCTGTTAATTTTGTGTATTAATACAGACTGTTAATACAGTCTCCCTAGATGATCACTGTAGAATGGAGAACTCACAGAGAAACATTAACCCCATTGTACTTAATTACTAAGCCACACTAAAGAGAGAACTAAAAACAATAGAAAAATGTTCATTTATTGCATTGTTATCATTATTTTTGTTTCTGCTACTCTTCTGTGTTGACATAGTCCAATATCTGTTCACACATTCACACACACACACACACACACACACACACACACTTACTCTGTGGTAAGCAGAACTCTAAGCTGGTCTTATTTCCCATCTGAATCCTCTAATTAAATCTGAATATGCTTTACTTGATAAATTTATTGTGTAAGTATAATAAGATTTCTTAATTTGCTGAACATCTATTACACATCAGAAGTTATTTCCTAACATGTAGGAATCTTAATGTGGATTCTGTCTATGGGCAAGTAAGAAAAAGTGAAATATGTCCAAAAATGTCTATGATAGAAAGTACAAAAATATAGCTGCTACAGGAGAGGTACCAAAAAAGAGCAGGGGATTAAAATTACTTTATTATTTCAAATGGGATTATCACCCTATAGTGAGAAGTAATTAAAATATCCTTTCAGATGAGTTCATTAACATTTACTGCGGTAGTTAATTTTATGCATCACCTTGGCTGGTGATATCATGGAATATACAGATACCTAGTTAAACATTTTGGCTGCATTTGTGTAGGTGTTTTGAGAAGAGGTTAGCATTTGAATTGGTAGACTGAGCAAAGCAGGTTATCTACCCCAATGTGGATGGCTATCATCCAATCTGTTCAGAGTCTGAATAGAATGCAAAAGAGGAGAAAAGGAAAATTCTTTTCCCACTGGACAGCATGAGATTAAACATTAGTATTCTGCTCTGGACTGGGACTTATACCATCAGTTTTAGTCCCAGCTTACTGAACCTAGATTAGAATTCTAGGACTGGTTTTCTTGGGTCTCCAGTTTGTAGACAGCAAACTAAAGACCTCTCAATCTCCATATCACTTGCCCACATTTTATATATATATATATATATATATATATATATATATATATATAGTTTTGTTCTCTCTATAAAGAATCCTGACATTGACTTTGGTACTGAAAGTGGTTTAGAGGAACAAAATTTTAAGGATGAGTTTCCTCAATCAGTTCTATGGTTTCAAGAATTGGCCTTCCATTCTGATTATATTTGAAGATGACATTGCCTATATTCCTAACAATAAAGAGAGCACGGGTATCTGGCATGATCTGGTAATGGAGATATGCAAAATATCTCTGTTGGATATTCTTAATGAACCACTTATAAGAGGCAAGAAGCTGGGGAGATATACATATGACACTTTCAAACAAACTTTGGAAAAGTAATAAATAAATTAAGATTGATACCACTGGATGAAGTGATGAAAGAAAAGGATAAGCTCAGGAATTGCATTATCAGCCCAAGTGCTGCATAAATGACATAAAAGCTTCTCTGTGTACCCTGAAGAAGACGCAGTAGCTGCAGGGCTGACATTGCTGAAAAAGCAAACACTGAATCTGATCTTGCAACTGGCTGAGTTATAAAACAGGATAAACCCTTGGGCTCACAGGGTGTCCACTGTTAAAGTGAGGGTATTGACTGGGAAAAAATGGGATCTTGTAAATTGGGATGGGAATTGTGGAAGATCCTAATGAAGTGGGGTCTTTGAGCACCTAAATACTGATGAGTCTTCTTGGTCAGTGGAGGATGCCTTTCTATACCCAGTGATCACCTGTCCACCCCCATTTGAGTAAATTAACCCTGCACTGCCCAAAGAAATGCAAATGGCCTGCCCTGAGCCATTTGCCAGGGAGAAAACAATGCTGATTCTCCTCAGGACTCACCAGCACCTCCTCTTTTTGCTTCTGCACACGTGATTAGACTCAAGTCCCCTTGGGTTCTTCAAGGTAGGGACAAAGTGTGACCCATAAGTTGGTATGCTATACTCCAAAGAAACTACTTGAATTTTTTTTAATTTATAGAGACAGAAATCTAGGAAATATGTGTGGGAATGGATACTAAGAGTGTAGGATAATGGTGAAAATAACATACGGTTGGATCAGGCCAAATTTATTGATAATAAGCTCACAAAACAGAGATTCTGCATTTAATGCTACAATCTGAGGAGTTAAAAAAAAAAAAAAGAGAGAGAGAGAAGGTGTGTCTAACAGTTTGCTTGGTTAGTTGGCTAAACCATGAAGCAAAAGGTGTTCCACAGTAAGTGAATTAGAAATGGTGGACTTGCCTTTGTTTAATATAGAGGAAGGTATTCAAAGGTAGGTAGGCAATGTTACTCAACTGAACAGGAGAGTCAAAGCAGCAATTAGAATAGTTTGACTTTGAACTGACTTATGGCACTGGCTAATTGATAATTGTGATTCTGGAAATGAAATAGAAGGTATACAAAAGTCTTACTTGATTTTATTTCATGGGTCAAGTGAATAGTCTAACTTGAATCATAAATACAGTTAGTCATGGTCCCTCAATCAATTCCCAGATGTTAGCTAGTTTACAAACCAAAATCCCTTGAGTGAAGGGAGGGCAGTTCTCCTTGAAGAAGGACCCCAGTACACTACTAAATTTATTCTGTTAATCTTTATCCCAGCCTTCTCCAAAGGGACCTATAGTCTTTTATGAGGGTAATTGTGCATTGGGGAAAAGGAAATAGACACTTTGAGAAATACTGAGCACTGATTCTGAATGATACTAACTACAAGATACCCCAAATGTCACTGAGGCTCAATAGTTATAATAGGGGCTTATGGAGGTCAGCTGATCAATGGAATTTTTAGTCAGGTCCATCTTATAGTGGGCCTAGTTGGTCCTCAAACCCATCTGTGGTTATTTCTGGAATGCATAATTTGGTTTCCTAAACTGTGGATTAACTATTACACAGAAGACCAAGTGGAAGCCATTGGTTCAGTCACTATCTAAGAAAATGGTAGACTAAATGAAATACCACATCTTTGGAGGGATTGTGAAAATGAATGATTACCATCATGAACTTGAAGGATGCAGAGATGGTGAATCCCACCACATCCCCATCCAGCTCACCTGCTGCCTCTGCAGAAGTCAGATGGATCTTGGAGAATGATAATAGATTGCCACAAGCTTAACCAGGTATTGATTTCATTGCAGCTGCTGTAGCAGATGTGATTTCATTTCTTGAGCAAATTAGCACATCTCCTCATACCTGGTACATAGTTATTGATCTGGCAAATGCTCTCTCCTCCATATAAGTTAATAAAGACCATGAGAAGCAGTTTTCTTTCAGCTAGCAAGGCCAGCAATATACTTTCACTGTGCTGTCTTAGTCAACTCTCCAGCTTTATATCATAATTTACTCTGTAGGGATCTTGATGTTTTTCCCCTCCCACGAGTTTTCACACTTGTCCATTACATTGATGACATTAGGTTGACTGCTAAAATGCTTATTATAAAAAAATTACAAGATATGGACACCTGGGTGGTTCAGTGGGTTAAGCCTTTGCCTTCAGCTTCATGATCTCACGGCTCTGGGATCAAGACCCACATCAGGCTCTCTGCTCAGCAGGGAGCCTGCTTCCTGCCCCCCCCACCGCCCACCTGCTGCTCTGCCTACTTGTCATTTCTGTCAAATCAATCAATCAATAAATAAATAAGATCTTAAAAAAAAATACAAGATATGACAAATGCTGGTGAGGAGGCAGAGAAGAGGGAACCCTCATGATCTATTGGTGGGAATGTAAGTTGGTGTAGCCACCATGTAAAATAGTAGAGAAAAATTTAAAATTTTTAAATTAAAAATAGAACCATAGAAAAATGCTCTCAGCAATCGCACTTTTGGGTATATGTCTGAAGGAAATGAAACCACTATCTTAAAGAGACATCTATACCCCTAGCATTATTTATAATAGCCAGACATGGAAACAACCTAAATGTCCATTTATGGATGAATAGATAAAGAAGATGTGGTATATGTATACAAAAGAATATTCTGCCATTGGTGACAATACGGGTAAATGCTGAAAGCATTATATTAAGTGAAATAAAACAGACAAAGATGAATATTGTATCATCTCATTCATATGTAGAATCTTAAAAAAAAAGAATTCACGGGGGTGCCTGGATGGCTTAGCAGGTTAAGCCTCTGCCTTCAGCTCAGGTCATGATCTCAGAGTCCTGGGATTGAACCATCAGGCTCTCTGCTCAGCAGGAAGCCTGCTTACCCCTCTTCCTCTGCCTGCCTCTCTGTCTACTTGTGCTCTCTCTCTCAAACAAATAAATAAAATCTTAAAAAAAAAAAAAAAGAACTCATAGAACTATGGGTAGATTTGTGGTTGCTAGGTATGCAGTGGGAGGAGAAAAGAAATGGGTAAATGTGGTCAAAGGGTAAAAACCTCAGGGCACAGGCATCCCCTGCTTTTCAAAAGTTCACCTTATACCACTCTGCTTTTACAAAAGACCTGTATTAGTACCTGTTTTTGCTGACTCGAAATCCAAAGAGGTTTTTGCTTTTACCAAAAAAATAAAAATAAATAAAGTGCAAAGTGCAAATAGAGTTCAGCATTTGTTTGGCAGCAAACTGTTACAGAGGCAACATGCATGCTAAGCAGTGACAGTGACACCACAAACTCCTTTCCTAGGAACTATACTCAGCATCTCAGCATTAAGTGTCCATAGTTTTAAACCATGTCTGTAGGTTTCTGTCCTTTATCTCAATTTATTTTGTGTATCCATTAGCAAGATATAGATTCCATCCTAAGGTATCAGAAAAGCCTAAGAGAGGTTTGTTGTCCCCCCCTCCTTTGGGGTGTGTGTGTCTCAAAATACTCAAAAATTTTTCCATATAAATTATAATAATTTCTTCTTCACTTTATGCCATTTGGGCTTATAAAAGCAACATTCTATTTTTGGATAGTGGAGGAAATCTGTATAAGATGAATAAGTTCCAGGAATTTAATGCACAGCATGGTAACTATAGTTAACAATACTATATTGTATACTTGAAAATTGCTAAAAGAAAAAAAATTGTTAAAAGAATAAATCTTAAAAGTAGTCATCACAAAAATATGTGTATACATGCATAGACACATAGAAGTAATTATGTGAGGTGATGGGTGTGTTAACTAACCTTGTTGTAGTAATCATTTTGCAATAATACATGTATCAAGTCATCAATGTATAGCTTAAACTTAAACCATGTTTTATGTCAGTTATATCTCAATAAAGCTGGGGAAAAACTGCCACCCATGGATTTATAGAATGCCTTTTTTATTGTCATGGTATTCCACACAGCATTGCTTCACAACAAAAAAATTGCAGCAATATGTGCCCATACTCGTGGAATTCATTTGTCTTACTATGTTCCCCACCATTCTGAAGCAGCTAACTTCATAAAATGGTAGAAGGGCCCTTTGAAGGCTCAGTTACAGTGCCAAGTAGGTGGTAATACCCCATAGAGCTGGGCATAGGTTCCCCTCATGCCTCTGAATTACCTGACGAAGAAGTGATCTGTTCTACTGGCTGGAGCAACTGATGCTGACTGTCAAGGGGAACTTTGAATACATGTCTACAATGGATGTAAGGAAGACTATGCCTGGAATACAGATGATCCTTCAAGATGTCTCCTGGTATTGTCAAGCCCTGTGAATAAGGTTGGTGGAAAACTATGACTTAATCCAGGCAGGACTATTAGTAGTCCAGATCCTTCAGGAATGAACGCTTGGGTAGCCCCACCAGGTAAAGAATCACAACCATTGATAAGCTTGCTAAATGAAATGGGTAGTAGAAGAAGGTAGTTATAAACACCATCTATGACTACATGACCATTTATAGAAATGAGGACTGTGATTTTTATGAGCCTTTCCTCTTTATTTTGTTATCAAGGTATTTCTGTATGTGTGCATAAATTATGTGTTTTATTTCTTTTCTTAGTCATTACATGTAACATCAGATGTACTGACTTTATATTATAGTATGTAAGTTTTATCAGTTTACATCATAGCATTTAATTTTCAGGCTATCAACAAGCGTAAACATGACTCAAGGGCTGTACTTCCTCTTCTGGGGAAGATTAGTGCATTTTCAGTTGATAACAGTACTGTGTTAGGTGAAATTATGACTTTGCTATAATCTTTATTGGAAATTAAGTGTTGTTTAAGAAGATGCATATGGGTGACAGTTGACAAGGGCTCCCTCTATACATATAGGTTCTGTTCCTCTGAGGAAACCTGAATACATTTATCTTTGATGTAGATTAATATTTAAACAGTATTTGAACAAAGTTCGGTTATTATTTGGTCTATTTAAAACCAGAAAAGCATGTGACAAGTTTAAAAAAAAGTATACAGGATATTTCGGGAAAACATTGAAGGGCACGGGATTATGTCTTGTTGTAGAGAAAGAATGCAAATATAAGAAAAAAATCATTCTTGCCATATTTATCAGACATTTTAATTACAAACTAACCTAGTTTCATATAAAGGATTTACTGGCAGACGTAACCAACTTTTGTCAAGGGCAGGGTTATAGGGGGGATATGGGGTGACTAGATCAAAGGACTTGAAAACTGCCAGGATCCACTCCCTCTGCTTCTTGCCTTTGCTTCTCTGCATGCCTCCACTTGATTCAATCCATCTTGTTTCTTCCACTGCCTTAGAAGCAAGGATACCAAAGACCTTCTTAGGATTTCTTTTCTTTTTTAAATTTAATTTAATTTTTTTTCAGTGTTCCAAGATTCATTGTTTATGTAGCACCCCCAGTGCTTCAAGCAATACATGCCTTCCTTCACTTCTGAAAAAGAACCGATAATGCTTGTTGGCTAATGTTAATTCTAAAGATCCATAGGAAGTGTTGTTATTGGCACAAATAGGATGCATTATCAATCTTCGAGCAAATAATGGTAGTCAGGGAGTGGAATATCATAACGGAGTCAACCTGTGTCAGGTACTGCATTCTAGACCAATCACTATAGCCACAGTATCCTCTGCCAGAATCATATGATTGAAACAACAAGAGTAACAGATTTAAGAACTAAGGGGTTGCAAAGTAGACAGAAAATCATTAGATGTCCACTACACTGCCCTCAGAAGTTAAAATAATTGAGTTGACACAGGACAGAACATACTATTGACGTTTAGATTGAAGATCTTGAGCTGTCAATTAGTTTTCCAATACAAAATTGGTTTTGAGCACGTATAACAGCATAAAATGTAGGAATAGGAATAAAGTGAGTCATGTCCAGGTACAGGGACCAATTGCTTGTGTTCAGTGAAATAATTGTCATTTTCTTAAGACACCCAATTTGACAGTTCACAAAGCTCTACTGCCCCTGCTGTTTATGATCCTAATTATGAGTGTACAGCAGAAGCCATCACCACCCAACACCACCTCAGAAGACCTCGAATAACAGACTAACAAAATGAAAAGTTTTCATATAATAAAAAAAAATGAAGTGCTTATAAAAAAAAACAAAGTTGTGACATCTAAAATGGCACAAGAATTTCCTCTGAATTACATTCCCGAAAATAAGTAACAGTTAAAAAGAAACATGGCATTGCCTGCAGAGCTTGAAATTGCTGCCTCCAAAAGTATTACTTCCTATTGCTATCAATTTGCCTCAGGGGCAAGATATTTAACTGGCAGTCTGTCCCTGACTGAGTGCCAACATTGTCTGCTGATGATCAGCATTCTCTGCAAATGATCTGATTTGGGATCAAGGCTTTGTTCCATAGCCTAGGGACTGCGTCCTGCTCGCAGGAAATGACCCAGTCACTAAAAGAACAAATGTACCACATTATGTCCTTATAGCTAAGTTCACAATGTTTGTGCTGCTTCCAACTGTTTCAGAATTCTTCACAGGTTGTTGAATATTTAAAGTAGAATCACCAGTGTCTAGAAGTTACAATCTGTGATCACAGGTGCAGTGTTCCTTATACAGCAGCTTTTGGTCTTAGCTGCATTCACTGACACTCAGAAAAGAAAAAAAAAAAATCAGAAGTATCCTTGCCTCCTGTCTTGTGGATGCTCTAACCATCCCCATACCATCTATTAGATGCCAATCTCCCAGAGGATAGTGACTGTGAATTATTCATCTTTTCATTCCCTAGTATAGATCCTACTTAATTGTAAGCACTTGATAAAGTTTGTTGGTTCAATGAATAAATCAATGTCACTTCCAACTAGGAAGAAATAACTCCACAAAAGGTGCAGAGGACAGGCTTTCACAATATCATAGCAACTGTATCCACCTTTAGACTTAGATGTTATATATAAAAACATAGTAGGGGCACCTGGGAGGCTCAGTCATTAAGCGTCTGCCTTCAGCTGTGGTAGTGATCTTGGGGTCCTGGGATCAAGCCCGACATTGGGCTCCCTCCTCTGCGGGGAGCTGCTTCTCCCCTCCCACTCCCTCTGTTGTGTTCCCTCTCTTACTGTGTCTCTCTCTGTCAAATGAATAAATAAAATATTTTAAAAAAAACATAGAAATGATAGATGCAACTTGTTATTCATTTTTTTTTATTGCCTTGACCATTAAACAGAGAAAATAAGCAGCGAGCTATTTCAGGAGTCCTGTAAGAGATAACGGTTTTGATAGCATCTGAAGTGGTGAGAAGTGGGTGAATTCTGAATATACATTGAAAGTACAAACAACAAGATGTAATGAAAGGCTAGACATGTGATGTGAGAGAAAGCAGAGGAACACACACACACACACACGCACACACACAGGAATAGACAGAGAGAAGACAGATAAATAGAAACAGAGAGAAAGGTCAGGAAATGAGACAGCCCTATGGAAGCAGTCAGCACATTAATTCTCCTAACGTCACAGGACCACAAGGGTAGATAGAGAAAAAAAAAAAAAAATCTGAGGACCAGATACAGCATTCAGAAAGGTGACTGAAAGGAGCTGCCAGTGATATAGGACAAAAACCAAGTAAACAAGTATTTTCATAGAAGAAAAGAATATATTTAGTTAATTATGACTTGTTAGTTCAGTAAAATGAGGGCTAAAAATTGGTCATTGTTTTTGTTAAATAAAAGTCATTGGTAACCTCAGCATGATCTCAGAAGAGAAATGGAGATGAAATCTTCATTCAAATGTCTGTTAAAGAGAATGGGAGGAAAAAAGAAGAAACAGTATTTTAAGCAATACTTCTGATCAGTTTCACTGTAAGAGATTGTAGAACAAAGACTAGAAAAGGATGTGGATATAAGAGGAAAGATGAAGTCCCCATGAAAACCCATTTTTTGCTCCTTTTCCTGCTTCTATGCTTGCTAGGACCTGCACCCCTACTTACCACATGCCTCAGAATGCAAATAGTGTTTGTGCTACTTGTAAGGGACAGGGAGTTAATGATTTCTTTAGAATAGATAACAGATAGGGAAGGACCAGGCGATACATGTATTCCAGACCACCAGCATAAGACATGTCAACACTAAGACCCCTTGGATCAAAGGAATAACACCTGGGCCTTCGTCTCTCTTCTAACAGGTTCCTGGATGCCTGAAAGAACCACAATCCTCAAGAAAAACTCCAGACCCCCCCCAAAAAAAAAAGATGAGACTTCCTCCTTTTCTTTCTGAGTCTCCCAGACACTTGTACCTGTACTCTTTCTATGCCTTCAATAAACTCTGTTTTCACCTCCCGATGGCTGACATTTGTTTTCCAGTCTGCATGTGGTTAGGGACCTCTTGGATGGTCCTGCGGAGCCCCTCTGGGTCCTGGGAGCCAGCCTGCCAATGTCTGATGTAAATGTAGGGGCTAAAGGTGGGAAGATTTACAGGGTGTTTAAGTAATAATAATAGTGAGGAGAAATGGACAAAAGATAAAGGAGTTAATGGTTGTAATTGCAGGAGCAAGTTTGCAGTGAGCATTCACAACATTTTAGGGACAATGTAAGTGATTTTTCTTGTGTTATCTCATTTTTAAAACACCCTGCAGCAAATATCAGTTTTTCAGGTGAGTAATGGATTAGGAGGTTTAATAACTTAACTGAAAGTCACACAGCTGAGAGCTAAAGAGCCAAGAATTAAACCTAAGAATTTCAAATTCCACAATTTTGACCTAATCATTAGCTTTAGGTAATGAACTTTGTCAGGCTACTAAAGTACAACCATTAATTTTATCTGTACTCAAGACCTTGAAATTCTTTATACAGCCTCCAGTGTACCCAAGAATTATCTTTGACGCTAAGAGAAGGCCTGCAAATAACATTTTTACAAATCTTAGCTAGGTAATTCTCCACAGTCAAGCAACAGAAAATATGTATAGATGCAAATATAGTTATACCAACCTAGATATACTCTTTACATATTAATTTCCTATTCAATTTTTCAACAATAATGCCTTGCTACAAAAAGGATATTGTAGAGTACTAGAGAAATGTAGATATTTATTTCCCAGGATTCTACATTATGACAATCACCTCCAAGGCCAAGAGTAGCTGAATCATTTTCTCATGATTGAGATGAAATTAGAACAAGATAAAAGAGGGACAATTCATGGAGAAATTATTTAAAATACATTTTTCTTTTCTCTCTTTTCTTTTTTCTCTTAAAATATACAACAAATAAGTTTGAAATCACATCCTACACCAAATAAGGAAGATAAAAAGTTAAAGAATTAAAACTTTGAAAGCTGTGAATTAGAAAAATTAGTTTTGGGTGTTGTAGATGAAAAATCTTATGGGTTTTTCTTAAAGGATTTTCATTAAAGCATTCATCTTTCACTTCTGAGGTAGTATATGAGTGATCAAGTGCAATCTCTTGCGCTGAACAAACCTAGGTTTAAATCCTCAGGGAATGACTTTGGAGATTTTTCCATCCCTAAGATTCAATTTCCTCATTTAGATTAACAAGAGCACCTACCTCAAAGACCTGTGAAGAGTACATGAGATCATTTTGGTGGAGCATACTACCTCGCCCATACTAAACTACACTACTGCCTTTTATGTTTTGAGTATAGGGGTTTCTCTGAAAGTTTTTCTTGAAAACTGCTGCAATTTAATATGGATTTTTGTCTTAATTTGCTTTTAAATTAAAGGGTTATAAATTAATAACTGAATAACGATTCAGAAAGATCAAAAGACTGAGAGAATTGGAGAAAAAAAAAACCTAAATCCACATGTTCTTAGAAATATGCTTAACAAAGTCATGCAACTTATCTTTTTTTTTTAAATAATGCCAATACTTTATTCAGATTCTTTTAGCTTTTTTTTCAGCTTTCATTGTTTTATTGCTTTAATTGCAGAATGTAAATGTGACTTTTTTTAATTAATTAATTTTTTTTAATTTTTTTATTTTTATTTATTTTTTTTATAAACATGTAGTTTTATCCCCAGGGGTACAGGTCTGTGAATCGCCAGGTTTACACACTTCACAGCACTCACCAAAGCACATACCCTTTATGAGATTCACAGTTATTTCGACAACTCTACAGTGGTTTAAAAAAAAATGCACATTGAAATAACTGCCCAATCTCAATGTACTGTCACCACAAAGCTGCTTTCTCTGTTTATATAAATATATTTAAAGATATATTTGAAAAATATATATATTAAAAGTATCTTCTTTATATATCATTGTGTACATATGGTACATATGGTATAATATATAAAGTAGATAAATATACAAAGAACCTCCTTTATGCCAGGTACTGTACTTTAATAATTAAACTGCAGTCACCTATTAAATTTTAAAAACCTGTCTAGTCAAAAAATGTTCATATGAGGAGCATTCTCTTTTATATTTAAAAATTTTAAAGTTAATTTACTTATTTAAGTAGTCTCTACACCCAGTGGGGGTATCAAACTCATGACCTGGAGATCAAGAGTCACAAGTTCTTCTGACTGACCCAGTCAGGTCCTCAGGACCATTTTTTTTTATTATTATTTTTGTAAGGTTTTTTATTTATTTATTTGACAGACAGGGATCACAAGTAGGCAGAGAAGCAGGCAGAGAGGGAAGTGGAAGCAGGCTCCCTGCTGAACAGAAAGCCCAATGTGGAGTGATCCCAGCACCCTGGGATCATGACCTGAGCTGAAGACAGAGGCTTTAACCCACTGAGCCACCAAGGCACCCCGCCTCAAGACTATTTTTAATACTACTTTTCCCATATTTTGAGACCAGAAAGAATACCTTCCATGGCCAAATACAGAAATGAGAGTTTTAAATTCCCAAGAAGAAAGCATTCTACAATGCCATCATTAGAAATAGTAGAGTGTGTTTACTTTTGTGTTTCATTTAAAGAGGAAATTAAAAATTTCCCTTTCATGTCCTACTAAAATTTCTCAGGATATGGTAGTTCAGAGTGATATGTTATTGTCACATGGACTAAACTGTTAGCATTTCAAAAATTTTTCATCACTGTAATTGTAACTAAGTACATCTTATCTCCAAATCATTAACAATATTTAAAACAGTCAATAACTAAAACCTAGAAATAAAGCTAAACTGCTGGATTATCGTAAAAAGAAGAAAAAACTAAGAAAATCAGAACTGAACGAAGTCAATTTTAATACAACTAAACTTTCTTGTTTTTTCCTGGTTTGAAAAGTTTTTCTGCTCTACCTCTATCACCTGGTTCTGTTGATCAAAAAATTGTTTGTCTTCTAAAGAATTTTGTTTGACATTAACTCACTGTATCTGTTGAAATTAATTTCTCACATATTTCCATGAAAACTGTGTGTTCCCAGTAGAGCTTGTCACACAATCCAAAGATCTCTAATCCAGCTCAAGGAACTCAATTTTCACACCACTTCTCATTCTACTAATATAACATTTGGCTCATAAACGTCTCATCACTCTAATAAGTCTCTGGTTAATGTGGTGAACAGCTGTGTTTGTTCATGTTTCTGGATCTGTATATGAACAAAAACTCAAGGATAAACAGGAAAAAAATACTTTCCACTCTATGTTAATAACCCCATAGCAGAAAATTCAATTTTAATTTCGTTCTGAAAATCTGCTCAGATAACCTCCTCTTCTGCCATCTGTTTTAACAAAATCAATATACTATCTGGCTTTATACAGTTATTTCATGACCTTAATATCAAGAAGAAAAATATCCCTTTGCTATATCAAAATTTAGTTTAACGTATTGGAAATGGCAATATAAATTTTTCAGTGCTTTTCATTTCAGTAGTCTTTGGAGACAAAACAAAACTTCAATGTTATAGATTATTTAGGGAGGTTTATTAATAATACATTTTATTGATAGCCTCATCTCATCCTTACCATTTTATGTCTTATTTTAAATCTCAACCTCTAACTCCTCTTCCAAAGGAATTTAGACTTTGTTCTGTTACTGAGTAGAGCAGGGTTATGCTAGGAAGAGAAGGATTTAAGTAATCCCCTTGCCTGATGCCCAATTTATAGCTGTGTATGAAAAAGCAAACAAGCAAAACACTTACTTCTCAGGTTTACTTTCCACAGATGTGTTTTGTAGTCAACCATTTATTTGTAGACCAGTGATTTGCTAATCACTATGCAAACAGAAGAATATTGAGCTACAAACACTAGATACCCTGATTTATCTAGCGTTTTATTAATTGATTCCTACTCCTTTCAGCTTGTATTCATTGAAAGGCTATAAGGTCTGGCTTTCCTGAGATAGTAAGAGGAATGGAAATGTCTGAAACATGACCAGAATTTTTGAAAATTGGGCCAAAGAAGAGCAGTATCACCATAAAGTGATGAAAGTAAAAGCTGTAGGTACAGATAGAGATAAAAAATAAATAAATAAAACAGGAGATGAAGCTACTGTGGGAGATTAGTACAAGGTACAATGAAGGGACAGGGGATTGGAGGAAGATGGTCAAAAGGTACTAACTTGCAGGTATAAGAGAAATAAGTACTAGGGATGTCATGTCCAACATGATGACTAGAGCTAAGACTGCCGTGTGATATATGGGCAAGTTGTTAAAAGAGTAAATACTAAGCGTACCTATCACAAGGAAAAAAATCTCTCTTCCTTTTCTCTTTTCTTTTTAAAAAATTATATCTATATGAGAAGATGGATGTTAGCGGAATCTACTGTGGTAATCATGTTACAATACATATAAATCAAACCATCATGCTGCATGCTTTAAACATATTTGATGTATGTCCATTATTCCTCAGTAAAACTGGGAGGAAAAAGATAAATGTTAGCAAGGATATGGAGAAAAAGGAATCCTTATACACTCTCGGTGAGAATATAGAATTGTGTAGCTACTATGGAAAACAATAGGGAAGTTTTTCAAGAGATTAGAAGCAGGACTACCATAAAATCCAGTAATCCCATTTCTGGCTATTCATCCAAAAGAGCTGAAATTAGAATCTTGAAGAGATATTTGTACTTCTATACTGAAGTTCTTAATTTGTGTGGCAAAATTTCCCCCTATAAACTAGTAAATCATATTCACACATTTCTTAATGATAAACTAGACATAATTGGTATACAATTAATATATTCTGTTATTTTAGATTTTTTCCACAGATAATAAAATACAAAGATTAAAGAGAAGTGCTTACTGAATTTAATTATTGAACTATTGTGGAAACATCTATTTGAAGTTTTTTTCCCCTTCTATACCCTATACTAAGGTATAAAAAATTTAGTAGTATAATTACTATCATATGAATAAAAATTTAAATTGTACATCCCAACTTGTATCTTTGAAAATAGAAAATACATAGGCAATCCTATATAATCTAAACGAACCACTGATGACACTCTCTTGCTTACAGTTACAAAACCAAATAGGTATTCATAAAGTAGCCTTTGAGGTAGTGATAAAATATGTAGAGAATAATTTTAAGATCATCAAGCTTATGATCCTTATTTAATAGGTGCAGAAATAGACCTAGAGAGGTTAAATTATTTACTGAGATTACAAAGCTAGTTCTAGTACTAATCATATATTATATATGTAATTGTTGAATGTTTCCATACCTTCTAAGTTATCCTCACAGGTGAGGTATAGGAGCCTGTAGAAATGAACTGACACACACACACGGCTTTGGGAAACCAGAAAGAGAATTCAAACTCAGATCCTTGGCTGCATACTTAGAACTTTTACTAATCTATCCCCACTGCCTCAGGAGCAGATGTGAGGTTCTCAGCTGGGTTGCTGAAATGCCAAGAAGATTCATTCCTGGACTGGGTCAAAGCACAGGAAACTAGGGGACAGCTAGTGTGGAGGAAGTCGGGAATAGACTCTAGTGAGTAGACACCTTTGTTAACACCTTAATTAAATCTTTCTATGAAGTAAAAAACAGCCCAATCCTTATTGGAGGTTTTAGTCAATAACCAGATGTTTATGAATTACATACTATTATTGGATAGATTTATTTATTTATTTATTTTTAAATATTTTGTTTATTTATTTGGCAGAGAGGGAGAGAGAAGAGCACAAGCAGGGGGAGAGGCAGAGGGAGTGGCAGAGGAAGAAGCAGAAGCAGACTCCCTGCTGAGCAGGGACCTTGATTCCAGGACCCCATGATCATGACCTGAGCAGAAGGCGGATGCTTAAATGACTGAACCTCCCAGGTGCCCCTAGCAGCTTTATTTATTATCTGATTTAGTTCTTACAACCCCGGAGGGGTAGATGTTATCTTCCCCATTTTCATGACCAAGGAAGTGAGCAGGCTCAGACGATTAGGATATTTGCATAAGTTCCTGTAACTGGAATTAACAGAACTGACCCATCTACAGCTTGGCTCTCTCCTCTGTAGTCTTCTAAGTTCATGGAAGGCGGCACAATGTCCATGCCCTTTCCTTAAAAAGATGTAGGATTAAAAAAAGAAAGTGTTTTCTGTTGTTGTTGTTTTTTTGCATGAGGTCCATTTTCAGGATAAAGCCAGAGGTCAGAAGTCTAAGAAATGATTCAGCTAAATTATCAGAGTGAGACTCAGAATCTATATAGTAGAGAAGTTTGCTGTCAGGTAAACAAAAATCTAAGAGCCTGTCTGCAATCATTGTCATTTGACTATTTGGTTGCTCCAGGTAAGATTAATATGGTACTCTGAAGAGACACGTGCTTGCCTTCTGCAGGAACAAGGAGGGAGGGCTTTGGGGATACTGAGTTGCGTATTAAAGTGAACTGAGGGATAGGAGAGGAAAGCAATTGCCCTAAATAGAGGAGAATGGTGAGATACCTCTTGAGATGTGAGGCAAGGAAAATAATAATGAAAAGCTTAGGAAATGCCTACTTAAAATGTATTTACAGTTCTATATCATGAAGGAAAAGCATATAAACACCCCCTGATAACTTCTAACAGCTGATTTTTTTTTAAATAAAGATTTTGGTACATAAAAAATAGAAGTTCAGTATATGTTTCACTTCCCTTCATCATTTGCTTCTTCCAAGTTGACAACAAAATTTAATGATTGTATTTGTAAATGGAACCACAGTTACATTTTTATGTTAGAATAATGTATGATGATTTTTTAAGCTGTATTGTAGCAGGATGTGAAATGGGACTTTTCACTGCGTAATTTTAGCTAAGCCATACAAATCGAAGACCATGGTGGTAGAACGGGCTAAGGACATTCTGAAGAGAGATGCTGGACATGTCTATGCAGGTCTGGGCAACAGGCAGCCAAAATGGTTCCTGCACTAATGATCCCCACGTGAAATCTCCGACTCATGTAAGAAAAGGTTAGAGATTCATTCTGGGGAGTCTCTGAAGGGAATTTATTTGAGTAGAAACACTATGGTATTGATTCCTTCCCTTTCTTATGAAGAAGAAGAAAGCACTTCACCTTTACCACTTCAAGTCACATCAGGTGTGGGCAGCAGTAAGAGAGTCACTTGTAGAGATAAGTGTTCTGTGTAATGAAGGGCTGCCGAAGGTCTCACTCTTCAGGTGAGGCTTGATGAGCAGCAGAGACAAGGAGGCCTGCCTGGTGCTGCTATTTAGGTACTGCATGAGGGTTCTTGGTAGAAAGAACCTGGAATATTTTCCCAGAGATTGGAGGCACAGGCAAGGAGAAAGCCCAATGTCAGCATCTCACCTGGTGGGTTCTGAAGATGGTTGTTAGCTGGGGGTGTCCATGAGGAAAGGGGGGATGACAACAGAGAGAGAAGAGGAGCCCACATAGTCCCAGATGGGGGGGTCTAGGATATGTGAGTTTGCCTGATTTAAGTGATACTACACAGAATGGCAAGGACCAGGTCCTGTTGAAAGAACCCTGTCCAAGAGGAATGCTGTTCAGAGAGACATGAGAGAAGTTAACGGAAGTCAGACCGAAAGCACATCATCAATGTCCATGACAAGGGAGGTGGGAGGCTCCCAGGGCAGGTTCTGAGTTTCTCTGAAGAGCCCAGCAGTGCTACTCCTCATAGCACCAGGAAAGAGGGCCTCAACTATGGGATATCATAGAAAGGACAATGCAACATTTGTCCTTCTTTCATCTCCCCCCTTTACGGGCCCCAACGCAAGATGGATCAGAATAATCGAAGTTAAGCAGAGGTGGAGGCAAGGAAACTCAAGTGGAAGAGGAGTAAAGGAAAGAACATGCCTGTTTCTCTCCCTGCTGCCCTGCCACCTGACACTGGAGAAAGACGTGATGGAGAAAAAGAATATTTGAGCAAAATATTTTGGAGGAACTGAGATTTTATTTTCAGTGCTTTAAAATGAAGATGTTCTTAGTGATAAAGTGACCACACGTCATCACACTTTACCAGGGTAAATTCTTGGTCAATTTGCAAAAAGGGAATATCTGACTGTGTTAGTGGGCTAGGGCTTTCCTAACAAAATACCACAAATGGGGCGATTTAGACTACATAAATTAGTTTTTTCTCATAGTTCTGGAAGCTGGAAGACCAAGATCAAGGTACTGGCCAGTTTAGTTTCTCCTGAGATCTCTTTCCTTAGCTTGTAGATTGCCACCTTCTCTCTGTCCTCACATAGCCCTTTTCTCTATGTGCACAAATTATTGGTGTTTTTTCCCCTTATGGGGACACTAGTCCTGCTGGATTAGGGCCCCAGCCTTATGAGCTCACTTAACATTAATTGCTTTTTAAATGCCCTGTGTCAAAACACAGTCACCTTGGGAATCAAAACTGCAACATAGTGGTGTCTGGGTGTCTTAGTTGGTTAAATGTCTGCCTTCAGCTTAGATCATGATCCCAGCGTCCTGGGCTGGAGCCCAGCATCCAGCTCCCTACTCAGCCAGAAGCCTGCTTCTTCTTTTCCCCTGCTGCTCCCCCTGCTTGTGCTCTTCTGCTCTTTCTCTCTCCCTGCCAAATAAATAAAGAAATCTTTTAAAAAATCCAAAACGATGGCAGAAGAATAAAACTCATTTAAGAAACCATTCACAGTGTGTTTTCTTTGGGAATAATTCTCTTATGGGATTTATCATATCTTATTTAACTACATCCCTAACACCTGGCCAAGGGCTGGACCCCTAGTGGGAACCTAGTAAATATTGTTGAAGCAGAATAAATGAATCATCAGTCAATTTAGGATTCTATGGAAACTACTTAATTTATATATAAGATATATAGGTGCTTTATCATGACTGCAGGAAGAAGAAAAAGTTAACTGCAGTCATTTGAGAAATGCTTTTGTCATTACAAGATCAATTTAAAAGAAAAAAACAATCAAAGCTAACCTGAAATGGCTGAAATAGTTATCTTAAATTTGTCTCATATAAACTCTAGGAGATTTGCAACAGTAGTACATTCAATATTGTCACACAAAAATACAATAGATTACAAATAACCAGGAATTATGATTTCCCAGAACAGTAATCACACCCTTGCTACTTTTGAGTAATTTTTTAAATTTACTACAAGTGAAATATATCCCCTTGAGGGATCAAAATCCCCACCAGAGGCAAATTGTATTTGTTGAGTGACTGATCTTTAAAATAAGAACTTGAGTTCAAGAGGATAAAAAATGAGATTTTTCCATCATCTGACACTAACATGGTCAAATTTTTTCCATAAACAGAGCTTTGTTTTATTTTTTGTTTTCTAGTTAGGCTACAAATTAAATTTTAAATTTTGTCCAAGAAAGAGAAACTCAAATTCTGACAGTTGGCTTTCATTAAATGACAATTTCAGACTTTTGCATATAAGATGACTATTTTAAAAAGGAAGTTTTACTGGAATATCACTAGAAATATGAAAAAGAGATATTAGAAATAGAAACCATATTATAAGCCTCCATAGTAGTGGTGAGTATGGAGAAAACAGCACTGGGTAGAGAGAGAAGTCCAGTGGTGCAGATACAACAAAGCCTCAGCTAACCCTACAGTGGATTCTGAAGTATGTATTACTTGTAAGGAACTGATATCTTAGAATAAGGGAAATGGCCAGGCCTTTATAATTCCTTCATTATCAGTCACTGGGCATGGGCCACCCCAGGAATATCATACTCTTTCTGGATTACACAGCTCTCTGAGGCTTAGGCAAACTCAGAAGGGTTAACACACCCATGTATTGGGGCAGTAAGTCTTTCTTTTAAGTGGGTTCTGGGTTCTGGGTATATCTCCATGTTCACCTCAGTCTGTCCCTTGAGCTGATTGTCTTGGCTTCCTCAAACATGTTTAAGAGAGAAGTTAGTCCAGGATTCCAGGAGTGGGAGCTCTATTTTTAAGGGAAGCACAGAAGAGGGTGGTAAGCAGTATAAACTGTAGTGCACTATTGCACTAGGTCTTGAGCCCCATCTGATACCCATCATCTTCTTCCTCAACTGTCCGGCATGGATTCCCCTCACCCTCAGACCACCATTGATGGTCTTGATGGGTGGCTTGGTGGTATGATCTGGACAATACCTGAAGACCCTGAACCCTTGGTTACCATAACTTTTTCACATGGCTGTGGACCTTTTAAATTTATCATTACAACTGGACCAGTGAGTAGCAGTACACACTGAAGTGGACCACCAGGTGCCACACATATTCTTCTCTGATCCCACTGTGTGACAGAAACCTTACCACCTCTTGGTGATTACTGTCAGTTATTCTTGTGAAGATTATGATTCCTCCTTTCCTGAAGTCTCTGGGCACAAAGAGCCTGAGCGCACAGGTGTCATCATAGCTTGTAGCTCAATAGGATTCCCATTGTTTTCCCTTGGCAAGACTTTGCATCCTTTGAGGATTAGGACTTCTAGTCACGTAGAGCATAGAGCTGTGTGAATGGGAGACATAAAATCCCTAATGGGTGATGAAGAATGGTAATTAGCGGAGTTTCCCCTGTCTCTACTCCTTGGTTCTCAGATATAAGTATTCTTCCTACATGATACTGTATAAAGTTTTGATGCAATATATACACTGCACCTTGAAGATTGAAGTCCGCTCTTCGTAGAATAGAGTTTTAGGCTAGTTGACTGTACTTTCTAATGTTCTTTCAGGCCAAAAGCTTCAGTGAGTGCCTGTGTGATATAACCATTGGGTCACATAGTCATGAACTCACTCCCACACTTCCTTTGCTATAAAGAAGGTCTTCTGGTTCTGACCAGTGCTATGTGGGATCCCATATTAGAGAATTAAACACTACATCCAGTCTTAGATAGTTGTACTGGTGAGGTCTTATGAACAGGAATGAAAAATCTCCCCTATGATACATCTTTATTTTTATTAAATCAAGTCTCTGTTCTTTCCAGGTTGAAAGGAACCAACCTGATTTATTCAACTCACCATCAAATGTCCAGTTGTCCTCCTTGATAAATAGTTCCACCTACGGTGCAAACAATGGTCTCTCTTGATGCCAGTTTGGACATTCATTTGCAGCAGCAACTAAGTGAGCCTTGGTAAGTGGAATCTTATCCTGTTGGACCCACGCTTAGCCTTCATCACTTCTGCTGTGACCACTGAATTGATCGAATTCATGTGCTCATCATACCCATGCTGATGTGACCTATCACACAGACCGGCTGAAATTGACTGATCTAGTCTTACTACTTGATACTTTCCTGTGAGAACCGCTATGTGAAACAAAGTCATTCCCACTTCATACCTTTACTCCCAAATCTCCATCCCCATGCCTGTACAGCAAACCATCTTATACAAACTTTTCCAGTCTTATTCCTTTTGAGCCCCTGTAAGCAAGACATTCAACATTACCTAGAGCACTGTTCATCCCAAACTCTGGGTACACAAAGTGGATGGCCACGTGGATTACCTGAAGCTCTGTCCATTCTGAGGATTTTGTTTTCCACTTCCCACTGTTTTCAAGGACTTCCTGAGTGAGGCTGACATTTTTAGCTTTCATCCACATATCAATTCAACCCATTTGTAAACTAGAGGTAGGTTTTTATCTTCCCAGCTAGTAATAATGCAGCTGGTGGACTCACCTGTCTTTACAACTTAGTGGGTTTGGCAAAGCTGCAGAGACACGATATCCATTGCCAGGTATTTTATCTCTACTGAGGTCCAGTATCATGCCAGGAACTGTTTCTCAAATGTATGTAGTTCTCCACTGCATCTGGCACAGACTTGCTCCAGAAGCCCATATGTCTGTGTTGTGATTCTTCCACTGGAGAGTGCTATATGACATTCACACAGCTTAAGTAGGAAGATTGCCTTCATTGAAGCCTAGATCTGCTACAGTCTTTCCATCCCCAGGACCCACTCAATGGTGGCAGCTTTTCATGTCACCCAGGTGTGGGACATGCTCTTAAACCCAAAGAGTTCTACCAGGTATTGCACTTCCATCTTTGTGTTAGGAGACATAAAATGTAATAATGTTTCCTCTGAGTTAGAGAGCATGTCCTTGCAGTCCCTGGGGACTGGACTACTAGTGATTATACTGATATGTTGGGCCACTCCCCGGAACCTTTGTGGGGTTGGTTTATCTCTCATTCTCTGGAATGTACATACTCACCAATGATCCCAGTTGCTAGCCTCTTCTTGTTCAACAGCTTAATTATCATACAGTTATCAATGTAGTAAATCAGTGTGATGTTCTGTGGGCTGAACAGGTGGTCCAGATATCTGAGGACTATATTCTGACAGAGGGGAAGTAAGTTAACAGAACCCTGAAGAAGAACTGTAAATGCCTAATTTTGTACATTTCATGTGCATGCAAATTGTTTCTGATCTGTTTTATCTGATCTGAGTACAAAATAACATATTGCCAAATCAACATAACAGGAGCCGAGGCCAGATTAATCTAGTCCAGAACAGCACCATGTCTGAGATAGCAGCCGCAATCAGGCTGCTATTCATTGGAGTCCGTGCTAGCCTGCAGTCATCCTTCAAGATTCATCTGGAGACTTTTTTTAGGGGCCATATTGGTGACTTAAGTGAAGACAGGATGTGGAGCACTCCTCCTATATCCTTCAGCTCCTTAACGCGCTTAGGGATGGCACTAATGTTTCAGTGGTTTGTGCTCAACCTTCCTCACTACAATGTCCCTTTCCAAACTGGAGCAAATATTCCATGTGAGGGTGGCACAGTTATACATTGAAGGACATTAGAAATGATCACCAAGTGGGTATACAGAACATACAGACCCAGGTAAGCCAAACTTTGGCTCCGTATCCATTTATTATCTGCTGCAATACAGCCTCATTCCATCAGAGGGTGAGATGGGCTGGGACATTGTTGGCAGGATGCTCTGGTCTCTGGATATTCAAGCAACTCAGAACCTGTTTTCCATTGGTGCTATATTTCTTTTCAAATATAGATGACTCTAGAGTAAAGAAATTCGGACCCTCTGTTCACTATTTACTAAATCCAAACCTCCAGAAAAGATAAATAATAAAGTTGAGCCATCATCACTGATCATGTAGGGACATAAACAGTAAGATCAGTTCAACTGATATGCTTCATCCTTCCTAGTCTGGTTGTGTGATGGACGGAAATGACAATAGCACATACCAAACCAAAGCTGTGCAGTGTGGCGAAGCAGAGCAGGCAGCCACACATGGAGATAACAGAATAAAACAACAAAGGAAATGCTTTAAGAGTAGCACCATCGCCAGCAAAGCATCAGCTTAGAAGTGACAGCTAGCAGCATCCCAAATAGGATGATGGCTTTCAGGGAGATTCCAACTCACCAAGGCAACTCAGACAAAGGTGCACCATTGCACAGAGGGGATGTGAGATCTACATGATCAGGGGCTGCTGCTGACGGCCAAAGGACTGTGAGGAAGGGACTGTTGTACACACTAGCTTTTCAGAAAAAAAATCCAAGAAAAAAATGAGATAATCATATGGTTGGTAAACAATTCTAGAATTGAAACATTCTACCTATGTCATTGTCATTTGTCACTGACATTGTATCATGTCAGTCCTAGGAGTTTATTTCCACTTTTGCAAGATGAGAGGAGTGAAATAAGTGACAGAAAGGTCCCGTCCTGTGCTAACGTTCTCTGGTTCTAATCTCTAAAGACAGAGGCAACAGTATAATGGACAGAAGAAATATTAAATTCACCCTTAGCTGGGTGATGCCGACTAGATGATTTGAGGGGGAAAAACAAGGGAGACCCATTTCAAAGACAGAGATCATTTGGTTTCAATGAACAGAACATTGAAAGAGGTTCTAGGCAAGGGGGAGTACTGGTTATCAGGATACAGAAAAATTTCATGAAATCCATCATAAAAAATGCAACGAAGTGCATCCCAGGAATTGCAAAAATCAGTGTACAAGTTTCTCTTTTTCTCTGTCTTTTTTTTCTCACTAGGTCATAATGTACTTTTTTCTGTCTGTTCTATTTTAAAATTTGTAGGTTAGCACTTTTTTGAAAAAGCTCCTTTCTGATTTCATATAAGTTTGATTGTCATGTGGCTGTGGCTTGCTCCAGTGCCCATTTCGGACTCAGCTCCAGATAAACTTATCTCTCTAATCTAAAACGCATTCAAGTTTTGTGTCTTATAGCTCACATTTTTGAAATGGGAAAAATATGGTTGGCTAAACAAAAAAATATATATATAAAGTATCCATTTCAAATGCACTGTATAACCTTGAGACTTGTTCAAATTTTGCTACTCCTCCCTGAAATGGACCCCAAATCTATAATCAAAGAAATTAGCTGTGTTGTAAGGTGCATGATTGACAGGTGGCCTACATTTTTTGAACCTCTTATCTCTATTTTGCCATAAAATAACACCTAAAAATTGGCCTGGAGAAAGTTTGGGAAGCATTGAATCTGACACAAAGAAAAATATATTCCCAGTTTCATGCTGAGAACATTAGTGAACGTGGATTCAAAAAGCCCTCATCAGAAGTCATGCTGTGATACAATGTAAAGGCTAATAATGGAGGAACTAGTGTTAGCACCTGTCTTAGTACTTAGAAAATTCATGGAAGGAGACCATCTGTTTCTCTGAAAGGGTCTGCAAATTATAAGTCACAGATACCAGTACAGAGCCAACTTTCCAACCCAAGGATATTGGAAAGGCTTTGATAAAAACCACTTATCTACAGGTAAAAAAGGGATGACAATCTGAGACTGAGATTCATTGTGAAGAGATATATTTAGCTGATACTGACGATACTGATGAAGCCATTCTTTTTAAAAATTTTTCCTCTGTTTTATTGAGAAATAATTTACATACATCATTATATATGTTTAAGGGGTAGCATGGGATAGTTTGATTTACATATATTATAAAATTATTACCATGTATTATGACTAATGATCACCAGTAATTTTAGGTTCATCTAATATCTGTCTTCTCATACAAATAAAATAAAAAGAAAAGAAATAAAAAATAATAAAAAAATTATCCTCTTAGTGAGAATTCACAGGATTTACCTATGAACATGGAGGTGTTACTGTCTTTTTGAGTTAGTAACACTTGTTATCTTTTCTTTTTTTTTGTAATAGCCATCCTAACAGGTATGAGGTGATGTCTCATTGTGGTTTTGAACTGCATGTTCATTGCCATGTCATTCACACTAGCCATGATATGGAAACAACCCAAATGTTCATCTGCAATAAATGGATAAAGAAAATGTATATATACAGACAATATTATTTAGTCTTAAAAAAGAAGGAAATCCAGGGGTACCTGGGTGGCTCAGTAGGCTGAGTGTCTGCCTTTGGCTCAGGTCATGATCCCAGGACTCTGGGATTGAGTCCCAAGTAGGGCTCCCTACTCAGCAGGGAGTCTGTTTCTCCCTCTCCCTCTGACCCCCCCCTTGCTTGTTCTCTCTCTCTTTCTCTCTCTGTCAAATAAATAAATAAAATATTTTTAAAAAGAAGAAAATCTTGCCATTTGCAACAACATGGATGGACCTACAAGACATTATGCTGAGTGAAATAAGTTAGTCATGAAAGACAAATACTGCATGATTCCAGTTATATGTGGTATCTAAAGTAGTCAAAATCAGAGTCAAAGAATGGAATGGTGATTGCCTGTCACAGCAGGAGGGAGAAATAGGGACTTGTTCAATGGGTATACAGTTTCAGTTATGCAAGATGAATAAATTCTAAAGATCTGCTGTACAACACAGTGCCTCTAGTTAAAAAGAGCAGATTGTATGCATAAAAATATGTTATGAACATAGATCTCATGTTTAGTGTTTTTACCACAAACACACACATGCCCACACACATACATGTATGCACACATAACTCAGGGAAATTTTTGGAAGTGATAGTCATGTTCAGTGTCTTGATTGTGATGGTGGTATCGTGAGTGTATGCATGTGCCCAAATTCATCATGATGCATACATTAAGAGTGTGTAATTTTTTGTGTATCAATTATACTTTAATAAAACTTTAAAAAAATAGAAGGATACATGTATGGCAAATTTAACCTCCTGAGAGTTAAGTGTCAACACTTTGTTTTTTAGATTTGTTTTTAGTAAATTTATTTATTTATTTATTTATTAGTTTATTTGAGAGAGACAGTGTGTGTGCAGAGGGAGAGGGGGAGAATCTCAAGCAGACTCCCCATTGAGTGGAAAGTCGACATGGGGCTCAATCCCAAGACCCTGAGATCATAACCTACACCAAAATCAACGGTCAGACACTTAAAGGACTGAGCTATCTAGGTGCTCCCAAAGTAATTTATTTTTAAGTAATAAAGCTGCTTTTAATAAAGCTACTTTTTTCTTTAAGTACCTACAAGGCTTTCTAAGGACTAGAGATGACTCTCCATATTAGTTTCCAGTATTTCTGATTACAACTAGAAAGGATATGACTAATTATAACTAGAAAGAAAATTGCCATGGTATTTCTATATCAAACAGTATCAAGATTAGCCTGCCTGCCTGGCTCAGTCAGTAGAGTGTGGGACTCTTGATCTCAGGGTTGTGAAATTTGAACCTCACATTGGGTGTGGAGATTACTTAAAAACAAAATATTTTTTAAAAAGTATCAGGGTCAAGGGGTGTCTGGGTAGCTCAGTCATTAAGTGTCTACCTTCAGCTCTGGTTGCAATCCTGGGGTCCTGGGGTTGAGCCCCACATCAGGCTCCCTCCTCCACAGGGCGCCTGCTTCTCCCTCTCCCACTCCCTCTGCTCTGTTCCCTCTCTCTCTGTGTTTCTCTCTGTCAAATAAATAAGTAAATAAAATCTTTTGAAAAAAGTACCAAGATCAAGAAATTAATAAATAATTGTTCTCAGGGCTTTTTAAAAAAATATATAAAACAAACAATATAAAAAAAAAAACATATTGAAAGTTGAAAGTAAAGTGCCAGTACAGACATTCTATCAAGATCAACCACAATTTTTTGTTTGCTGGTCTATTATCTTTTTTAAAATTAAAAAAAAAAATTTAAAGATTTCATTTATTTATTTGAGAAAAAGAGAGCATTTGAGAGCATGAACACTGGGAGGGGCAGAGGGAAAAAAAGAAAAAGACTCCACGCTGAGCAGGGAGCCCAAGGCAAAGTTTGATCCAGGGATCCCAGCATCATGACTGGAGTCAAAAAGATCTGCTTAACTTACTGAGCCACACATGCTCCCCTCCTATTTCCTTATCTTAATTGCAAATCATTATAGTATTATTTTCTAGTAAAATAAAAATTAAAATTCATAGTTCCACTTAGTCTACAAGAAGGACACATATATTCACTATCTAGCCTAAGAAATGCATACGTACATATATGTCTCATATATATATATATATATATATAATCTCACCATGACTTCTCCAGTCTCTTGTTAAGTTCCTGCCCAGTTCCATTTCCTGTCTCTTTCCAGAGATAACTATTTTAAGTTTGTTTTTGTAATTTTCTTGATTTTTCAATATAGTTTTATTCTTTTATTATCTACCTATACAACCTCAATATAATGTATTGATTAATGGTCTCTTCCTAAGCTTTATTGAAATTGACTTAACTGTGTGTATTTTTCTTGCTGCTTTCACTCACCAGTCAATTAACAAGATTCATATGTTGACCCTATAGATCCAGTTATCTCATTTTCTTCTTACTCCATACTATATGGACATTAAAAATGATTGATGTATTCTAGTATTGAAAAAAATATTGGCCTTTTCCATTTTTTGCTTCAATGAATAATGTTGCCATGATCAATCTTGTGCATCAGGAATTTTGCTGAATCATAGGGAATGTGTCATCAGCCTCGGTAGGTAATGTTAAATTTTTCAAAACTGAACCCATTTGAACTCCCATGAGCAACAGGTGAGGGGTATCATTGTTCCACATCCTCAAGAACACTCTGTACTATCAGACTTTCACTTTGCCAGTCTGGTCAACAGGAGACAGCAAGTCCTTTAAGGCTTTAGTTTGCACTTCACTCCTTAATGCTCTGGAATCTTTTCACATGTTTATGGGTCATTTGTGCTTTCTCATCTCTGAACTACTTATTCATAACTAAGGTTATTCTTGCGTTGTTGTCTTTATCCCATTAATATCTATACTTTAAAAAATATATTTTGGACTCCAATCATATCAGTTGTGCATAAAGCAAATAGCATCTACTTTGAAGCTTGTCGTTTCACTTTTTTATGGTGTCTTTTGTTATACAGAAGCTTTTAGGTTTGATAAGCTCATTTATGAGCTTAGCCTTCATGGTTTATACTTCGTGCACTTGGAGTAATGGATTTTTCTTTGTTGTTGAGTGCATAACAGTTACTGTCATTATCCTTTTCTGCTGCTCAGATGGTCAAATTTATCAAGAGGGGTCCCTTGCATGTGGGTCTTGTGTCTTTTTTTTTTTTTTTAACCTTTTTTCTGGCACAAGATACCTTAGTCTCACTGTGTGCTTTCCTGTCTAGGGCCAGAAATCATCCATTTCTCTAAAAGTCCTGTTTCTTTTCATGAGAAATTTTACATTAGAAAACAATGTCCAGGTAACCAGTGTGCTAATTGCCACTAAGATATTCTTTTAGACCTTCTTTGTGAAGAAAAAATAATTATTATGAAATATATGTTTTAGCAAGGTTAAGATCCATTCATATTTCCAATTCAAAATCAAAATCAGAAAAGGTTTTCTCTCTTATGTTCCTTTAAATTCATATATTCTTCTCCATACATTGAAAAATTCTAATAATATCAATACATCAGTTGATTTGCTGTATTTTAGAATACATACAGAAGAATCTCAAAATTGCATTACCAACATTTATATAATTAAAAATCCCTAAGGACCCCAAAAGTAATATTTAAGATACTTTTTGTAGCGTAAGAATGTGTAGTCAGAGCAGTTTCTTCCATATATTGCCCAAAATAATGCTTTTCTCCACATGGTTATGCTATCACTGTGAGATACATATGCATTTGTTTCTTTGTATTACATTTTAAGAGCACTTTTCAACATTTTTGATACAATTTTATATATTAATATGTAACATTCAACAATGAAAATTGCATAATGCTTGTTTTGAGGAACACTAATTTGTTCCGGCACTATTTACATATTTGAGTATAATGCAAATTTTGTCTTTGCTTATGCACAATATCATCACCATAAAACCTCACCCATTTGACACAGATTGAATAAGAATGAACAAATGCATATGCACACACTGAAAACTACCAGCTCCCTCTTCTCACTGCATGTTATGAACCACACGCAGCGACATCAGGGGTTACAACTTTCCTCAAAGAAGAGTTGTGTTGCTCACTTCTACCAGCAAATTTTAGGTCTGTTTTACGTACGGTCCCACGTTTATTATAATATTTAGTTATTGCTTAACCATTTCACATGTGTGTAACTGTGCTACCACTTTAATTGGATTCTGCCTTTTTAAATTTGTCACTGATGAAGGTTTTTTTTTTAATAATTTTTTACTTTTTATAAACATATATTTTTATCCCCAGGGGTACATGTCTGTGAGTCACCAGGTTTACACACTTCACAGCACTCACCAAAGCACATACCCTCCCCAATGTCCATAATCCCATCCCCTTCTCCCAAACCCCCTCCCCCCAGCAACCCTCAGTTTGTTTTGTGAGATTAAGAGTCATTTATGGTTTGTCTCCCTCCCAATCCCATCTTGTTTCATTGATTCTTCTCCTACCCACTTAAGCCCCCATGTTGCATCACCACTTCCTCATATCAGGGAGATCATATGATAGTTGTCTTTCTCCGCTTGACTTATTTCGCTAAGCATGATACGCTCTAGTTCCATCCATGTTGTCGCAAATGGCAAGATTTCATTTCTTTTGATGGCTGCATAGTATTCCATTGTGTATATATACCACATCTTCTTGATCCATTCATCTGTTGATGGACATCTAGGTTCTTTCCATAGTTTGGCTATTGTGGACATTGCTGCTATAAACATTCGAGTACACGTGCCCCTTTGGATCACTACGTTTGTATCTTTAGGGTAAATACCCAATAGTGCAATTGCTGGGTCATAGGGCAGTTCTATTTTCAACATTTTGAGGAACCTCCATGCTGTTTTCCAGAGAGGTTGCACCAGCTTGCATTCCCACCAACAGTGTAGGAGGGTTCCCCTTTCTCCGCATCCTCGCCAGCATCTGTCATTTCCTGACTTGTTGATTTTAGCCATTCTGACTGGTGTGAGGTGATACCTCATTGTGGTTTTGATTTGTATTTCCCTGATGCCGAGTGATATGGAGCACTTTTTTCATGTGTCTGTTGGCCATCTGGATGTCTTCTTTGCAGAAATGTCTGTTCATGTCCTCTGCCCATTTCTTGATTGGATTATTTGTTCTTTGGGTGTTGAGTTTGCTAAGTTCTTTATAGATTCTGGACACTAGTCCTTTATCTGATATGTCGTTTGCAAATATCTTCTCTCATTCTGTCAGTTGTCTTTTGATTTTGTTAACTGTTTCCTTTGCTGTGCAAAAGCTTTTGATCTTATTCACCACGACCAAGTAGGATTTATTCCAGGGCTGCAAGGTTGGTTCAACATCCGCAAATCAGTCAATGTGATACAATACATCAATAAAAGAAAGAACAAGAATCATATGATACTCTCAATAGATGCTGAAAAAGCATTTGACAAAGTACAGCATCCCTTCCTGATCAAAACTCTTCAAAGTGTAGGGATAGAGGGCACATACCTCAATATCATCAAAGCCATCTATGAAAAACCCACCGCAAATATCATTCTCAATGGAGAAAAACTGAAAGCTTTTCCGCTAAGGTCAGGAACACGGCAGGGATGTCCATTATCACCACTGCTATTCAACATAGTACTAGAGGTCCTAGCCTCAGCAATCAGACAACAAAAGGAAATTAAAGGCATCCAAATCGGCAAAGAAGAAGTCAAATTATCACTCTTCGTAGATGATATGATACTCTATGTGGAAAACCCAAAAGACTCCACTCCAAAACTGCTAGAACTTATATAGGAATTCAGTAAAGTGTCAGGATATAAAATCAATGCACAGAAATCAGTTGCATTTCTCTACACCAACAGCAAGACAGAAGAAAGGGAAATTAAGGAGTCAATCCCATTTACAATTGCACCCAAAACCATAAGATACCTAGGAATAAACCTAACCAAAGAGACACAGAATCTATACTCAGAAAACTATAAAGTACTCATGAAAGAAATTGAGGAAGACACAAAGAAATGGAAAAATGTTCCATGCTCCTGGATTGGAAGAATAAATATTGTGAAAATGTCTATGCTACCTAAAGCAATCTACACATTTAATGCAATTCCTATCAAAGTACCATCCATCTTTTTCAAAGAAATGGAACAAATAATTCTAAAATTTATATGGAACCAGAAAAGACCTCGAATAGCCAAAGGGATATTGAAAAAGAATGCCAAAGTTGGTGGCATCACAATTCCGGACTTCAAGCTCTATTACAAAGCTGTCATCAAGACAGCATGGTACTGGCACAAAAACAGACCCATAGATCAATGGAACAGAATAGAGAGCCCAGAAATAGACCCTCAACTCTATGGTCAACTAATCTTCGACAAAGCAAGAAAGAATGTCCAATGGAAAAAAGACAGCCTCTTCAATAAATGGTGCTGGGAAAATTGGACAGCCACATGCAGAAAAATGAAATTGGACCATTTCCTTACACCACACACGAAAATAGACTCAAAATGGATGAAGGACCTCAATGTACGAAAGGAATCCATCAAAATCCTTGAGGAGAACACAGGCAGCAACCTCTTCGACCTCAGCCGCAGCAACATCTTCCTAGGAACAACGCCAAAGGCAAGGGAAGCAAGGGCAAAAATGAACTATTGGGATTTCATCAAGATCAAAAGCTTTTGATGAAGGTTTTTTTTTAAGATTTTATTTATTTATTTGACAGACAGAGATCACAAGTAGGCAGAGAAGCAGGCAGAGAGAGAGGAGGAGGCTCCCTGCTGAGCAGAGAGCCCAGTGCAGGGTTCGATCCCAGGACCCTGGGATCATGACCTGAGCTGAGGGCAGAGGCTTTAACCCACTGAGCCACCCAGGTGCCCCTGTCACTGATGAAGTTTTTTAGTGTTATGCCTCTAACCCCATATTTCCCACAAGCCCTGTGGATAACAGTCATATTTTGGAGTGCTTATTATAGCAGATCTAAAGAGAATTCAGGCTCTCATTCTCATCCTCTCCACTCATTCTTATCAACATTTTTAAGGTAACATTTTCCAGTTGGTCCTGATTTAGATTCTGGTTTTTCCTTCCTGTGCTTCATTTTGAGAAATGAGCAATTATAAATTAAATAAATGATAGATAGATAGATAGATAGATAGATATTCTTCCCCTTCTTTTTTCTTTCTTTTTTTTTTTTTTTACCAAAATCAGTTGCATAAATTATACACTCTACTCCTTGCATCTTTTTCACTTGACAAGATGACATGAAAATCTATATATAAGGTTTTAGGGTTTTTTCTTTTTTTTTTCACAGCTGCACAGAATTCTTTTGTGAAATTATACCATAGTCCATTGAACCAATCTCCCACTGATGGATCTTTGTGATATTAATAATTTTTTACTACAATTAAAACTGCAATAAGTAACTTTGTTCTTATGCTATTTTGTATTTTTGGAAGTGTACCTTCCCAATAGATGCAGAGAAGTGTGATTTTTGTGGGCAAAAAAGTAAATAAAGAGAGGAGGTAAGATGGCATAGTAATAGGAGGATTCTGTGCTTCCCTCATCCCTTGAACACAGCTAGATGAAAATCAAATTACTCTGAATACACATGAAATCCATCTGAGTACTGACAGAACAAACTGCACAACTAGGGGAAGAGAAGAAGCCACATCATGGAAGGTAGGAATTGCAGAGGTATGGTTTAGAAAAGAAATGGATTGCTGGTGCTGTGGAGAGGAGGGAGCCGTGGTTGTGGAGAGAGATGAGAGAGAGCATAGTGCACAGAGAATCATTAAACACACACACACATACACATACACCCCACCGCCACCACCACTACCACCACCACAAAAAAAAAAACAAAAAAACAAAAAACAAAAACAAACAAACAAAAAAAAAAGCCACACAAACAAACAAAACCTTCCCCAAAGCCATTGACTGTGAAAATGAGAATGGCTGATTTTTGTTAGTATTTGTAACCCTCTAAGCTCAGAAAACTGAAGTTTTAGAGGGCTCTGGCATGGCAGGTACAAAACCCTGAGGGCTCTGCAGTGCTCCTGTAAAGAAAGCAAGCAAGTAACGTGGTGGGGGGGGTGGAAATGGCCCAATCTGTGGATCACCAGAGACATACTGACAGAGATGGTTCCCCCTTCTTGGAGTACATCTGAAAGAAATGGCATTACCTCTCTGGGGGAAAAGGAGCCAATGGATGCCATTTCTCTCCTCTACCCCTCAGCATAGGTGCAGAGACACCTGCTAAGGGCAGCTAACCTGGACATTGGCTCTTTGTAGTGCCTTACTCCAAACTCCGTGCCCCTGCACTCTGGTACAATCTCCCTTCTGGTTCAAACTTGCATCAATCACAGCACAGTAAGACCACACCCCAGAAAACCAGTGTAGGTCCCTGCCACACCAGGTCCCTAAAGTTTGGAGTTTTAAAACTCAGCCAACATAGCTGGGATAGAGCCCAAAGTGCTCTACACTACTCCAAGCAGACAAGCAACGGGCAGTGTGAAAACACTGTGATCTGAGAAATGCCTATAATGCACAGGGGAAATTATTTGCTCTTCTGGGAGGGCTTCTCTGACATCAGTGAGCTAGAACTCCCCTCTCCAGGGATCAGGTTGGGGACTGATGCCATTTTTCTCCCCTGCTCCTCAGAATAAAGTCATTTCAGTCAAGAGCACAGTGCCAACAGTGGTGGTCTAAACCACTTACACCAAGCCCCAACCGGCTGTGCTTTGCTGGTGTTGCTTTTCTTTGGCAAGTGTGCCTGAAAACCAGCACAGTGGGCCCCTTCCCCAGAAGACCAGAACAAACCTTTGCATGCACCATGTCTACTGACCATAGAATTCTGCAAATCTTTAACTATACTGGAAATAACATCAGATCTTTTTTAACAAGCAGACTGGAGCTTACCTAGTTAAAATTCATCACACTCTGGTCAAGCTCCAAATATTTCCCACTGTAGTCAAGGAGAAATCCTGCAAAAGACCAACCTGAGGGATAGAGCAGCCGTAACACAGAGGATGAGTGCATGAAGCATACACCAGAGACACTTCCTGATGCACTAGGCCCAGGACATTATGACCTCTTCTTCATAATTACATAATTACATTAATTACATCATTACTTTTGGGAGCAGGAAACATAATAGGCTTTCCTAATACAGAGAAGAAGAGAGAAACCTAGACAAAATGCCAGGAAGGAGCAATTCATCCCAAAATAAAGAACAAGTAAAGATCATGGCCATGGATCTAATTGAAAAGATATAAGTAATATGCCTGATCCAGAATTTAAAGCAACATTCATAAGGATACTAGCTGGTCTTGCTTGAGAAAAGCATTGAAGACACCAAGGAATCTCTTACTCCAGAGATAAAAGACCTAAAAACCAGTCAGGCAGCAATGAAAAATTCAATAGCCAAGATTTGAAACCAGTTGAACGTAATGATCACAAAGATGGGAGAAGGAGAGGAACAAATAAATAATATAGAAGATAAAATTATGGACAATAATGAAGTTGAAGAGAATAGGGAAAGTAAAACATTAGATCACAAATGTAGACTTAGGGAACTTGGTGACTCCATAAAGCACAGTAATATTCATATTATAGGAATCCCAGAGAAAGAAGAGAAAGGAAAGGGCAGAAGTTTTTTTTGTTTTGTTTTTGTTTTTTTTTAATTTTTTATTTTTTATAAACATATATTTTTATCCCCAGGGGTACAGGTCTGTGAATCACCAGGTTTACAAACTTCACAGCACTCACCAAGGCACATACCTTCCCCAATGTCCATAATCCCACCCCCTTCTCCCTAACCCCCTCCCCCCAGCAACCCTCAGTTTGTTTTGTGAGATTAAGAGTCACTTATGGTTTGTCTCCCTCCCAATCCCATCTTGTTTCATTGATTCTTCTCCTACCCACTTAAGCCCCCATGTTGCATCACCACTTCCTCATATCAGGGAGATCATATGATAGTTGTCTTTCTCTGCTTGACTTATTTCGCTAAGCATGATACGCTCTAGTTCCATCCATGTTGTCGCAAATGGCAAGATTTCATTTCTTTTGATGGCTGCATAGTATTCCATTGTGTATATATACCACATCTTCTTGATCCATTCATCTGTTGATGGACATCTAGGTTCTTTCCATAGTTTGGCTATTGTAGACATTGCTGCTATAAACATTCGGGTGCACGTGCCCCTTTGGATCACTACATTTGTATCTTTAGGGTAAATACCCAATAGTGCAATTGCTGGGTCATAGGGCAGTTCTATTTTCAACATTTTGAGGAACCTCCATGCTGTTTTCCAGAGTGGCTGCACCAGCTTGCATTCCCACCAACAGTGTAGGAGGGTTCCCCTTTCTCCGCATCCTCGCCAGCATCTGTCATTTCCTGACTTGTTGATTTTAGCCATTCTGACTGGTGTGAGGTGATATCTCATTGTGGTTTTGATTTGTATTTCCCTGATGCCGAGTGATATGGAGCACTTTTTTCATGTGTCTGTTGGCCATCTGGATGTCTTCTTTGCAGAAATGTCTGTTCATGTCCTCTGCCCATTTCTTGATTGGATTATTTGTTCTTTGGGTGTTGAGTTTGCTAAGTTCTTTATAGATTCTGGACACTAGTCCTTTATCTGATATGTCGTTTGCAAATATCTTCTCCCATTCTGTCAGTTGTCTTTTGATTTTGTTAACTGTTTCCTTTGCTGTGCAAAAGCTTTTGATCTTGATGAAATCCCAATAGTTCATTTTTTCCTTTGCTTCCCTTGCCTTTTGCGTTGTTCCTAGGAAGATGTTGCTGCGGCAGAGGTCGAAGAGGTTGCTGCCCATGTTCTCCTCAAGGATTTTGATGGATTCCTTTCGCACATTGAGGTCCTTCATCCATTTTGAGTCTATTTTTGTGTGTGGTGTAAGGAAATGGTCCAATTTCATTTTTCTGCATGTGGCTGTCCAATTTTCCCAGCACCATTTATTGAAGAGGCTGTCTTTTTTCCATTGGACATACTTTCCTGCTTTGTCGAAGATTAGTTGACCATAGATTTGAGGGTCTATTTCTGGGCTCTCTATTCTGTTCCATTGATCTATGTGTCTGTTTTTGTGCCAGTACCATGCTGTCTTGAACGACACACTGGACCAGATGGACATCACGGATATATTCAGAATATTTCATCCCAAAGCAACAGAATACACATTCTTCTCTAGTGCACATGGAACATTCTCCAGAATAGATCACATCCTCGGTCCTAAATCAGGACTCAACCGGTATCAAAAGATTGGGATCATTTCCTGCATATTTTCAGACCACAATGCTCTAAAGCTAGAACTCAACCACAAAAGGAAGTTTGGAAAGAACGCAAATACATGGAGACTAAATAGTATCCTTCTAAAGAATGAATGGGTCAACCGGGAAATTAAAGAAGAATTGAAAAAAATCATGGAAACAAATGATAATGAAAATACAACGGTTCAAAATCTGTGGGATACAACAAAGGCAGTCCTGAGAGGAAAATATATAGCGGTACAAGCCTTTCTCAAGAAACAAGAAAGGTCTCAGGTACACAACCTAACCCTACACCTAAAGGAGCTGGAGAAAGAACAAGAAAGAAACCCTAAGCCCAGCAGGAGAAGAGAAATCATAAAGATCAGAGCAGAAATCAATGAAATAGAAACCAAAAAAACAATAGAACAAATCAACGAAAGTAGGAGCTGGTTCTTTGAAAGAATTAATAAAATTGATAAACCCCTGGCCCGACTTATCAAAAAGAAAAGAGAAAGGACCCAAATAAATAAAATCATGAATGAAAGAGGAGAGATCACAACTAACACCAAAGAAATACAAACTATTATAAGAACATACTATGAGCAACTCTACGGCAATAAATTTGACAATCTGGAAGAAATGGATGCATTCCTAGAAACATATAAACTACCACAACTGAACCAGGAAGAAATAGAAAGCCTGAACAGACCCATAACCAGTAAGGAGATTGAAACAGTCATTAAAAATCTCCAAACAAACAAAAGCCCAGGGCCAGACGGCTTCCCGGGGGAATTCTACCAAACATTTAAAGAAGAACTAATTCCTATTCTCCTGAAACTGTTCCAAAAAATAGAAATGGAAGGAAAACTTCCAAACTCATTTTATGAGGCCAGCATCACCTTGATCCCAAAACCAGACAAGGATCCCACCAAAAAAGAGAGCTATAGACCGATATCCTTGATGAACACAGATGCGAAAATACTCAACAAAATACTAGCCAATAGGATTCAACAGTACATTAAAAAGATCATTCACCACGACCAAGTGGGATTTATTCCAGGGCTGCAAGGTTGATTCAACATCCGCAAATCAGTCAATGTGATACAACACATCAATAAAAGAAAGAACAAGAACCATATGATACTCTCAATAGATGCTGAAAAAGCATTTGACAAAGTACAGCATCCCTTCCTGATCAAAACTCTTCAAAGTGTAGGGATAGAGGGCACATACCTCAATATCATCAAAGCCATCTATGAAAAACCCACCGCAAATATCATTCTCAATGGAGAAAAACTGAAAGCTTTTCCGCTAAGGTCAGGAACACGGCAGGGATGTCCATTATCACCACTGCTATTCAACATTGTACTAGAGGTCCTAGCCTCAGCAATCAGACAACAAAAGGAAATTAAAGGCATCCAAATCGGCAAAGAAGAAGTCAAATTATCACTCTTTGCAGATGATATGATACTATATGTGGAAAACCCAAAAGACTCCACTCCAAAATTGCTAGAACTTATACAGGAATTCAGTAAAGTGTCAGGATATAAAATCAATGCACAGAAATCAGTTGCATTTCTCTACACCAACAGCAAGACAGAAGAAAGAGATATTAAGGAGTCAATCCCATTTACAATTGCATCCAAAACCATAAGATACCTAGGAATAAACCTAACCAAAGAGACACAGAATCTATACTCAGAAAACTATAAAGTACTCATGAAAGAAATTGAGGAAGACACAAAGAAATGGAAAAATGTTCCATGTTCCTGGATTGGAAGAATAAATATTGTGAAAATGTCTATGCTACCTAAAGCAATCTACACATTTAATGCAATTCCTATCAAAGTACCATCCATCTTTTTCAAAGAAATGGAACAAATAATGCTAAAATTTATATGGAACCAGAAAAGACCTCGAATAGCTAAAGGGATATTGAAAAAGAAAGCCAACGTTGGTGGCATCACAATTCCGGATTTCAAGCTCTATTACAGGGCAGAAGTTTTATTTGAGGAAATTATAACTGAAAATTTCCCTAATCTGGAGAAAGAAACAGATATCCAAATCCAGAAGGCAGAGAGAACTCCCATCAAAATCAACAAAAGAAGGTCAACATCAAAACATATTATAGTTAAATTTTTAAAATATAGACATAAGGAAAAAAATCCTAAAAACATCAAGACAATAGAAGCCCCTAACAAGGCAAGACAAATAATGTTAGCAGCATATATCTCCAAAGAAACACGGTAGGCAAGAAGAAAGTGGTATGATATAGTCCATGTGGTGAATGGGAAAAATCTGCAGCCAAGAATACTCTATCCAGCAAGGCTATCCTTTAGAATAGAAGGAGAGATAGTTTCCCAGGCACACAAAAACAAAAGGAGTTAGTGACCACTAAACCAGCCTTGCAAGAAATATTTAAGGGACTCCTCAAGTGGGAAAGAAAGACCAAAAGTGACAAAGACTGGAAAGGAACAGAGGAAATCTCCCCAAACAGTGATAAGATAAGTAATAAAATGGCATTAATCAGTATCTATCAACAGTTACTCTGACTTTAAATGGACTAAGTGTTCCAATCAAAGACATAGGGTGTTCGAATGGATTTATTTATTTATTTATTTATTTGTCTGCATGGACTTAAACACACACACACACACACAAGAACAAGACCCATCTATATACTGCCTATAAGAAAATCATTTTAGACCTAAAGATACCTCCAGATTGAAAGTGAGGGGACAGAGAAATATTTTTCATGTCAATGGAAATCAAAAGAAAGCAATAATTATATCAGACAAACTAGATTTTAAACTAAAGACTATAACAAGAGATGAAGAAGTTCATTATATCATAAAAAGGGGGGGTCTATTGACATCAGCCACAATAACTTCTTTTAAGACACAACTCCAAAAGCAAGTGAAACAAAAATAAAAATGAACTCTCAGGACTTCATCAAGATAAAAACTTCTGCACAACAAAGAAAACAGTCAACAAAACTAAGAGACAGCCTACAAAATGGGAGAAGATATTTGCAAATGATATTACAGATAAAGGACTAGTATCCAAGATATTTAAAGAACTCCTCAAACTTAATACTCAAAAAACTAATAACCCAGCCAAAAAATGGGCAGAAGACATGAGCAGATACTTCTCCAAAGAAGACATACAAATGGCTAACAGATACATGAAAAAATGCTCAACCTCACTAGCCATCAGAGAAATACAAATCAAAACCCCAATGAGATACCACTTTATACAAGTTAGAATGGCCAAAATAAACAAAACAGGAAACAAGTGTTGGCAAGGATGTGGAGAAAGGGGACCCCTCTTACACTGTTGGTGGGAATGCAAGCTAGTACAGCCACTCTGGAAAGCAGTATGGAGGTTCCTCAAGATATTTAGAAGATAGCTACCCTACGACCCAGCAACTGCACTACTAAGTATTTACGCCAAAAATACAGATGTAGTGAAAAGAAGGGGGACATGCATCCCACTACTCAGAGCAGCAATGTCTACAATAGCCAAACTGTGGAAAGGGCCAAGATGCCCTTCAACAGATGAGTGGATAGAGAAGATGTGGTACATAAATACAATGGAAAATAATTCAGCCATCAGAAAAAAATGAATACATACCATTTGCATCAACATGGATGGAACTGGAGGGGAATATGTTAAGTCAAGCAGAGAAAGACAATTTTCTATTGTTTCACTCATATGTGGAACATATGAGTGGAACACATATGTGGAACACATATGTTCCACATATGTGGAACATAGCATGGAGGACTGTAGGAAGGGAGGGAAATCCAAAGGGGGAGAAATCAAAGAGAAAGATGAACCATGAGAGACTATGGACCATGGAAACAATTTGAGGGATTAAGAAGGGAGGAGTGTTGGGGGAGGGGGTAACAGCGTGATGGGTATTGAGGAGGGCATGTGCTATGATGAGCACTGGGTGTTATATTTACCTAATGAATCATCGAACACTACATCAAAACCTAATTAGGTATTATACAGTGGCTAAATGAACATAATAAAAAAAGAAGGAAAAAAAAGAGGTCTATCCAACAGGATATAACAATTTTAAATATTTATGCCCAAACTTGGGAATGCCCAAATATATAAAACAATAACAACCATAAAGAAACTCATTGATAATAGCACAATAATAGTAGGGGATTTAAACCCCCTACTTACATTAATGGACAGTTCATCTAAGCAGATAATCAATATGAAATAATTGCTTTGAATGGCACAATGAGCCAGATAGACTTAACAGGTATATTCAGAACAGTTCATGCTAAGCAACAGAATACACATTCTTGAGTGCACATGGAACATTCTCCAGAATAGATCACATGCTGGGTCACAAATCAAGAAGTATAAAAAGATTGAGATCTAACGTGCATATAATCAAACCACAATGCTATGAAATTTGACGTCAGCCACAAGAAAAGTTCAGAAAGACCACAAATATTAGGAGGTTAAAGAACATCTTACTAAAGAATGAATGGATCAGCTAGGAAGTTAAGGAAGAAATTAAAAAACACATGGAAGCAAATGAAAATAAAACCCAAAAGCTGAAACTTTGGGGATGCAACAAAAGCAGGCATAAGAGAGCAGAATATAGCTATGAAATATGAAGTCAACCATAGGAAGGAATTTCAAAGGACCACAAATAACATGGTGCTTAAAGGATATCTTATTAAAGAATGAATGGGTCAACCAGGAAATTAAAGAAGAATTTAAAAAAAAAAAAGTAGTACATAAAAGCAAATGAAAATGAAACACTGTTCAAACCCTTTGGGATGAGCCAAAGACAGTCCTAAGAGGGAAGTATATAGCAATACAAGCCTTCCTCAAGAAGCAAGAAAAGTCTCAAATACACCTTACACCTAAAGGAATTGTAAAACAAACAGCAAATAAAGCCTACATCCAGCAGAAGAGAAATAATAAAGCAGAAATAAATGATATAGAAACCAAAACAAAACAAAACAGTAGAAAAGATCAATGAAACCAGGAGCTGCTTCTTTGAATGAATAAGATTCATAAACCTCTAGTCAGACTTACCAAAACGAAAAAGGACTCAAATAAATAAAACCATGAATGAAAGAGGAAAGATAAGAACCAAGACCAAAGAAATACAAACAGTTATAAGAACACATTATGAGAAATTGTATGCCAACAAATTAGGCATTCTGGAAGAAACAGATGCACTCCTAGAGATGTATAAACTACCAAAACTGGAATAAGGAGAAATAGAAAACCTGACTAGACCCATGACCAGCAAGGAAATTGAAGCAGTAATCAAACATCTCTCAACAAACAAGAGCCCAGGTCCCAGTGGCTTCCCAGGTGAGTTCTACTAAACACTTAAAGAACAACTAATACCTATTCTTCTGGAGCTAGTTCAAAAAATAGAAATGGAAGGAAAACTTCCAAACTTGTTCTGTGAGGCCAGCTTTACCTTGATCCCCAAACCAAAGACTCTATCATAAAGGAGAATTATAGACCACTATCCTTGAACATGGATGCAAAAATTCTCACCAAGATACTAGCCAATAGGATCTAACAGTACATTAGAAATATTACCATGACCAAGTGGGATTTATTCCTGGGCTGCAAGGTGGTTCAACATTCACAAATTAATCAATGTGATACATCACACTAATAAAAGAAAAGAAAAGAAAAGAACCATATGATCCTCTCAATCGATGCAGAAAAAGCATTTGACAAAGTACAGCATCCTTTCTTGATTAAAACTCTCCACAGTATAGGGATAGAGGGAAGACACCTTAATATAATAAGCCATATACAAAAAACCCACAGCAAATATCATTCTCAATGGGAAAAAGCTTAGAGATTTACCCCTAAGGTCAGGAACCTGACAGGGATGTCCACTCTCACCACTGTTACTTAACATATTATTGAGGTTCTAACCTCAATAATCAGACAACAAAGAAGAAATAAAAGTGATCCAAATTGGCAAGGAAGAAGTCAAACTTTTACTATTTCCAGATGACCTCACACTCTATGTAGAAAACCTGAAATACTCCATCAAAAAATTGCTAAAACTGATACATGAATTCAGTAAAGTTGCCGATAGAAACTCAACATACAGAAATCTGCTGCACTTCTATACATCAATATAAAGCAGCAGAAAGAGAAATCAGGGAATAGGTCCCATATACAATTGCACCAAAAACCATCAGATACCTAGGAATAAACCTAACTAAAGAGGAAAAGATTGGTACTCTATAACTATAGAACACTTATGAAAGAAATTGAAGATGACACAAAGAAATGGAAAAAAAATTCCATGCTCATGGACTAAAAGAACAAATATTGTTAAAATGTCTATACTAACCAAAGCAATCTATACATTCAATACAATGCCCTCAAAATATAACCAGCATTTTTTTGCAGAGCTAGAATAAACAACCCCCAAATCTGTTTGGAACCACAAAAGACCCTGAATAGCCAAAGCAATCTAAAAAGAAAAGCATAGCTAGAAGCATCACAATTCCAGACTTCAATCTGGAAGTGACCGTTGCAGTGATTGAAAAAGTATGGTACTGGCACAAAACAGACACATAGATTAATGGTGCAGAATAGAAAATCTAGAAATGGACTCACAACTATATGGTTGATTAATCTTTAACAAAGCAGGAAAGTATATCCAATGGAGAAAAAGACAGTCTCTTCAACAGATGGTGCTGAGAAAACTGGACAACAACATGCAGAAGAATGAAACTGGACCATTTTCTTACAACATACACAAAAACAAATTCAAAATGGATGAAAGACCTAAATGTGAGATAGGAATCAAAATTGTAGAGGCAACAACCTTTTTGACCTGGTTGTAGCAGCTGCTTACTAAGCATGTCTGTGGAGGCAAGGGAAACAAAGGTAAAAATAAACTACTGGGACTTCATCAAGGTAAAAATCTTCACAGCAAAGGAAACAATTAACAAAACTAAAAAGCAACCTTTGGAATGAGAAAATATATTTGTAAATGACATATATGATAAAGAGTTAGTATCCAAAATTTATAAAGAATTTATCAAACTCAACACCCAAAAAACAAATAATCTAGGAAATGGGCAGAAGACATAAACAGACATTTTTCCAAAGAAGACAACAGATGGCCAACAGACACTTGAAAATGTGCTCAACATCACAGATACATGAAAAAGGAACAGAACAAGGGGGAAACATTTTATGTTGGTGGTGGGAATGCAAACTGGTGCAGTTAGTCTGGAAAATAGTATGGAGTTTCTTCAAGAAGTCAAAACTAGAACTACCCTACAATCCAGCAATTGCAATACTAGGTATTTATGCAAAGGATACAGAAATATTGAATCAAAGAGGCACATGAACCCCAGTGTTTATAACAGCATTGTCCACAATAACCAAATTAAGGAAAGAGTCCAGATGTCCACTGACTGACGAGTGAATAAAGAAGAGGTGCCATATATATACAGTGGAATATTACTTAGCCCTCAGAAAGAATGAAATCCTGCCATTTGCAACAACATGAATGGAACTAGACTGTATTATGGTAAGCAAAACAAGTCAGTCAGAGAGAGAACAAACTGAGGGTTGCTGGAGAGGAGGTGGAAGAGGGATGGGTTAAATAGGTAATAGGGATTAAGGAAGGCAATTGTTATGAGCACTAGGTGTTGTATGTAAGTGATGAATCATTAAATTCTACTCATGAAACTAATACTACACTCTATGTTAACTAACTAGAATTTAAATAAAGGCTTGAAACTACCAAAAAAAAAAAAAGTAGGTAAATGTATGCAAAGTGTTGTACACACACCTATTCTTAGATGCCTAAAGAATGTATTTTTTATATACTTAAAGTTCAAAAGGCTTACTACTTTACATCTCAAACTTGATCTTCCAGGTCAGTTTTTGCAGGTACATGATAGACCTTAATAGCATGTAGATTTAGGTCTTGTTTTATTTCTAAAAACTGTTCCCAAGTTATAGCTTACAACATCAGTTTTGTTTGCTTCCTGAGGGACTCCCAATTGTAGATACATTTTCATTTCATTGAAAATCTTTTACATATATCACTTTATCATTAAGTAGTTTTTATCTTTTCCTTCATTTTGGTTTTGTTCTTAGCTATCTTAATTCTGTTTTCAAGGACTCTTATGGTACTTAACATCAAATAAATTTTACTTTTGTCACCTTGTACTTTGGTATTTGCTTCTGAAATTATTTAATCTCTTCATTTTTTCAGCTGTGTTTACTCTTGTTTTTTTTTTTATTTTTTAAAAATGGTGAGTAAGTTTTATACAAATATTTTTGCTGTCACAACCACCACTTACCTTCTTTTTTTATTAACATACAATGTATTATGTGTCCCAGGGGTACAGGTATGTGAATCATTGGACTTACACATTTCATAGCACTCACCATAGCTCATACCCTCCCCAATGTCCATAAGCCAGCCACCCTCTCCCTACCCTCCCACCCCTCAGCAACTCTCAGTTTATTTCGTGAGATTAAGAGTCTCGTGGTTTTTCTGCCTCCCAATCCCATCTTGTTTCATTTTTCCTTCCCTACCCGCCACAACTCCCCACCCTGCCTCTCAAGTTCCTCATATCAGAGAGATCATATAGTAATTGTCTTTCTCTGATTGACTTATTTTGCTCAGCATAATACCTTCTAATTTCATCCACATCATTGCAAATGACAAGACTTAATTGCTTTTGCTATAAACACTCAGGTTCACGTGCCCCTTCAGATCACTACATTTTTATCTTTAGGGTAAATACCCAGTAGTGTGATTGCTGGGTCATAGGGTAGCTCTATTCTCAACTTTTTGAGGAACCTCCTTGCTGTTTTCCAGAGTGGCTGCACCAGCTTGCATTCCTACCAAGTGTAGGAGGGATCCCCTTTCTCTGCATCCTCATCAATATCTGTCATTTCCTGTCTTGTCAATTTTAGCCATTCTGACTGGTGTGAGGTCGTATCATCTCATTGTGGTTTTGATTTGTATTTCCCTGATACCAAGGGATGTGGAGCACTTTTTCATGTGTCTGTTGGCCATCTGGATGTTTTCTTTGCAGAAATGTCTGTTCATGTCTTCTGCCCATTTATTGATTGGATTATTTGTTCTTTGGGAATTGAGTTTGAGAAGTTCTTTATAGATTTAGGATATTAGCCCTTTATGTCATTTGCAAATTTCTTCTCCCAATTCTGTCAGTTGTTTATTGGGCTTGTGGACTGTTTCCTTTGCTGTGAAAAAGCTTTTGATCTTGATGAGGTCCCAGTAGTTCATTTTTGCCCTTGCTTCCCTTGCCTTTGGTGATGTTTCTAGGAAGAAATTGCTGTGGTTAAGGTCAAAGAGTTTGCTGCCTATGTTTTCCTCAAGGATTTTGATGGATCCCTGTTTCACATTGAGGTCTTTCATTCATTTTGAGTTTATTTTTGTACGTGGTGCAAGGAAATGGTCCAGTTTCAGTCTTCTACATGTGGCTGTCCAATTTTCCCAACACCATTTGTTGAAGAGATTGTCTTTTTTCCATTGGACATTCTTTCCTGCTTTGTCAAAGATTAGTTAACCAAGAGTTGGGGGTCCATTTCCAGGTTCTGTATTCTGTTCCATTGATTTATGTGTCTGGTTGGGTTTGTTGTTGTTGTTGTTGTTGTTGTTGTTGTTTGCCAGTACCATACTGTCTTGTTAATGACAGCTTTGTAAAAGAGTGTGAAGTCTGGAATTGTGATATTGCCAACTTTGGCTTTCTTTTTCAACATTCCTCTGGCTTTTGGGGGCCTATTCTGGTTCCATATAAATTTTAGGATTATTTTTTCCATTTCTTTGAAAAAAATGGATGGTATTTTGCTACTGATTGCATTAAATGTGTAGATTGCTCTAGGTAACATAGACGTTTTCACAATATTTGTTCTTCCAATCCATGAGCATAGAACGTTTTTCCATTTCTTTGTGTCTTCCTCAATTTCATTCATAAGTACTTTATAGTGTTCTGAGTACAGATTCTTTGCCTTACCACATAAAGTGGTAAGATAAAAAGTTCATTGGAAAAAGAGGAGAGAATGTGCTCAGGCTGGAGACTAGAACAAAGCCATGCACTAGATTTAGTGTATATTTTGATCTATTAGATGACTTGTATCTCAAAATTTAAAGAAAAAAAACTACATGTATACAAAAAATAAGGTTAAATACAATGGAGGTACAAAATATGACTGTAACAATGAAAATTTTAAAAGACTTTTTTAAAAAGGTATTGATAAGATAAAAATAGTTTAAAAAACATTAAAATAGGAAAGAGGAAAAGTTAAAAAATTAGAAAATAAGAAAAAATAAAATTAAAAAAAATTAACTTTGAGAAACTAAAGGATCATGGGAAAAAAGCCATGAATTCCAATGTGTTGCTTTCCCCTAGCTCTGGAGTTCCACAGTTCTCATTGATTAGGGAACTTGGTCTTGGCTGGATGTCTCATTGCTCTTCTGGGTGAGGGGCTTCTTGCAGTGATTCTCAAATGTCTTTGCCTGAGATGGAATTGCACCAGCCTTGCCAAAGGCCAGGCTAAGTGATATGCTCGGGTTCACTCTTGGTATCTTTTGGTCCCTGAACACTTTCCATACATCTTTGGAGGACAGGAATGAAAATGGCAGACTCCCAAACTCTAGCCTGGAGGAGCCAAGAGCTTGCGGCCCCACTCTTCAGTGCGCCCTCAAAGAAAAGAAGTCAATCTGTCCTCTCTCACTGGTGTCCGACTGCACTCTGTGCTCACCAGTCTGTGACTGAGCTTTTCTATCTCTAGTGCATGGCCCCATTTGGAGTCTCCAAACCTAGCTGATTCCTTCAGTGTATTCCTGCACTGTTCCTCCCAAAGGGAGAAGGTTGGTCTCCCTAGATCTGCCACTTATGCGGTCCCTGCTTGAAGAGCAGTGGTCTGATTGTGACTCAGATCATGGTTTAAGGTGACCCTGAGCTTTGAGCTCACTCCTCAGCTCCAGTTCTGTGTCTGTAGCTAGCTTTCCCACTCCAATACCTGCCAGTTCTGCCACACTCAGACACCCCCAGTCTTTCTGTGACCCCATGGATCCTGAGACCACACTGTCCCCACAAGGGCTTCACCCCCTGCTTAGCCTCTAAAGTGACATCCCTCAGTGGGGCTGACTTCTAAAAGTTCTAATTTTGTGCTCTGCCACTCTACCACTTGCCAGGAGCCAGCCCCTCCCCTCACTGTCTATTGTTCCATTGTTTTGGATTCATGTCTCCAGCATGGCCTACCTTCTGGAAGGTGGTTAATTTTCTGTTCCTAGAATTGCTACTCTTCTTCTCTTCTATCTCCTGTTGAGTTTGGAGGTGTTCAGAATGGTTTGATAACTATCTAGCTGAAGTCCAGGGACCTGATGATATTTCAGTCTCCTACTCTTCTGCCATCTTCACTTTTTTCATTTTTATTCTAAGTTTTTCAATATCTGCAATTGTATGCTTTAAAGATATTTAATTCAAGTTGGAATAGTGTGTTACATGTTTCATCTCTTTTAGCTGGTTTTGTGGGTAATATTTTTATCAGCTAAAAATATTGTTTTTAATATGAAACAATTTTAAATAAATATCTATATTGATACTTTCATAATACCTTAAAACTTACATAAAAAATTTATTTCTAGGGCACCTGGGTGGCTCAGTTGGTTGGACGACTGCCTTCAGCTCAGGTCATGATCCCGGAGTCCCGGGATCGAGTCCCACATTGGGCTCCCAGCTCCATGGGGAGTCCGCTTCTCCCTCTGACCTTCTCCTCGCTCATGCTCTCTCTCACTGTCTCTCTCTCAAATAAATAAATAAAACCTTTGGGAAAAAAATTTATTTCTAACATATTAAGGTTATTTTAGTTGTATTTAGAACTAATCAAAATTTACCTAAAAATAGAGTTCTTTTTCCCTCCTTACTTATTTTGTCATTAAAAAAATAGCTAAGAGTAATATAAATTACATCCTATCTGCGGTTTATTTGTAAATATAAAATAAGATTGTTTTATTTCTTAGTGAGCAGCCTTTCCTTGGATTTCTTTAGGTTCTTACATTACGTTAATTACACATAATTTAAAAATAATAGAGACATCTAAAACACATTTTCATTTATATTGTTAAGTTTGTTTATATATTTATTTATTCATTTATTTATTTTTTCTCTTATACCATTCAGATTTGGCTATTTGTTTAAGTTGGTAACCATCTCTATATTCCATTGGGCTTCTATACCTATTCAATCTAAATGAAAGCTGAATAGTTTTCATCTCCAAACAGCTCTATCTCATCCTAAAGAACTTTCTGAAGTCATTAGGCTTAGAATACAATTACTTTTAAGTGATTAAGATTCCCATAGTCAACTATAATCCCAAGTCTTGATACAACCATGCTAAAGAAACTTCCAGCCCTTTTCAAAAACAAAATTTGATTTTTTTCTTTTTTAATTACTGCCATTTATGACTAAAGTTCTAGCAAAATGTAAAAGAAAGATTTATTTTAAAAGGAAGTCAAAATAATACATTCTTTCATTAAACTAAGCTTTGAGGCAAAATAAAGCTATTCCCTTGTAATTGCCAAAGAAACAGTAGACAAATAATAAATTTGGGGATTAGTAAGTTTTTTGAAACATTTTATTAATTAAGATTCTTGTAAACAGACTGAAAAAATGTATGCATGAAACTTATACATCATTAGTAGGTAAGGAGGAACTATTTGGAAAAATATATTTTTTAGGAATATATATTTATATAAAACAGTCTGAACAGGGATGCCTGGGTGGCTCAGTCAGCTAAGCATTTGCCTTTGGCTCAGGTCATGATCCCAGTGTCCTGGGATTGAGTCCCACATTGAGCTCCCTTGCTCAGCTGGAAGTCGGCTTCTCTCTCTCCAGCTTGCCCTGCTTGTGCTCTCTCTCTGATAGATATATAAATAAAATCTTAAAGCAAAACAAAACAAACAAAAACAGTCTGAACAAAGACCAGTACAGAGAACATCTTATTTCAGGAGATTAGTATGAGATTAGTGCTATAAACTCATTAATGTGAATACCACCCTAATAAGATTTTTTTAAAAAGTCTTGAGTCCTACTTTATTCTGTATTATTATTAGCATCCAGAGAGTTAAACATTAATAGGGAATATCATGCCAATAAGCTAGTTGACTTGTTTAAACTTATGATCACAAATTATAAATGACAAATCATATTTACCCTGTAATCCTACTACATTTCCTTAGTGAGCTCAATTTTCATTCTCAAAAATTGTGTGTTTCACATGGCATCCTCTCTTCTCATACTTCCAATATCTTCTCATCTACTCATATCTTCTGAAACTCAATTGATCATCACTTCCTTAAGAAAATAAAAATTGTCAGACAGAAATTTAATTATGTCCATACACTAAATCTATAAGCTTTTTGTATCATTATTCATCTCTTACACTGTCAAATAAAAAACAAATCTGACAGGTAAAGAGAGACTTTATTCAAAAGAGCTATTGAAATAAAGGCAGTGGGATCTATTGTAATAGGAAAAATACTCAGACCATGAAAACTGCAAGTCTCTAAGATGTCAGACAGAAAAGAAATTTCTTTCATAAAGGCTAGAGATAAGGTGTGAAAGAACTGAGTGTGAGCAAAAGGATGATATAATTGTAATGAGACAGTTGATCAGAAAATGTCTTCTCTTTTGGTCAGCTGATCCTCAGGAGGGGCCATTAAGGAGAAATTGTATGCTAGGATAGGTTGAAGATAAGTCAAAGATCAGGGACCTGGAGAAAGTAGATAGAGAAGCAAATTTGATCATGTCAATTGAAAAGAATTTTTCTTTTTTCAGCTGATCAGAAAATTGAACAAACAATTCAGCTAAGCCTTTGTGAGGCAAAGAATGGGAATTTAAAATGTTTTTGTCTGACCTTATTATAGGTAAACAAGGGGGACATTATTAGTAATTAAGTCATATGTAGAAAGTGGTTTCCTGTAGTAAACCTCAACTTTTGAAACAAGAAGAGTAGGGGGAATGTTTAACCATCATTGTTTTTTAGGAGCATAGAACTCATAAAGTCTAACATTGTCAATATATATTTGCATCTGTTAAAATGGAAGTATCTCAAATTCATGATCTTATGCTCTTATCTCTGTTCCCTTCCTATCTACTAAACATTTCTTTTCCTTTCCTCACCTTTACCTATTCTCTTCTCCCTTTCTACTAAATTATTTCCATCAATTCACAATCATGTTTATCCAATCTGAAAACAAACCAAGACAAACAAGCAAACAAAATTTTCATCTCTCTTTGTCTATACCCATATTTTTCCTCTCCCCTGACCATACAGGCTTTGGTCCTTCACTTCATATTCATTTTCCAATAGACTATAATCTGGAGCTTGTCCTTTTCCTTATCATGAATTCAATAATGACCTCCTTTTATTATTTTCATGGATATTTTATTTTATCAGCTTTCTGTACCTCTGCAGCACTAGATAAATGTGACCATTCCCTCCTTCTTGAAATATTCCCTATGCTATCTACTAATACAATACATTTATCTAACCTCACTGAAAGCTCTTTTAAAATTCTTCACTTTGGGGGGCTGGGGTGACTCAGTTTGTTGAGTGTCTAACTCTTGACTTTGCCTCAAGTCATGATCTCAGGGTCATGAGATCAAGTCCCATATCAGGCTCCCTGCTCAGCAGGGAGTCTGCTTCAGTTTCTCTCCCTCTCCTTCTGCTCCCCTATGTGCACTCTATATATATATCTCTCTCTCCAATAAATAAACAAGTCTTAAAAAAATAAAAATAAAAGAAATAAAATTCTTCCTATTGACTCTTCTCCTACACAATTTCCAAATATTAGAATGTGCAGAAATTGCTCTACTCCCTCTTCTGTCTAATTCAGTCTAATTGTTCCCTCAGTAACTTTATCAATTTAGAGGCTATCTACAGCCCACTGATTCAAAATTTTTACTTTCAGCTAAGATGTCATCTGAGAGCTCTAGACTCATAAACACAATTTCCAAGTTGACACCTCCGTTTGGATCTCGGATGTTAAGAGAAATTCCTAAACTATGTGACTCGGTTTGCTGTTAGCACCACAGATATTGCCACTGTTGCTAGGAACTTTCAGATGCCCTGACAACCAATGTGGCCCATAACCTTAAAAGACTAAAAGATGGCTTTCAAAATGATTCTAATGTTCAATTTATAGAAATATTACAGATTACAATAAATGGAAGATCATGGAAATATTACAGATACAATAAATGGTTTTACTATCTTAACTCTCACTTGAGAGCAGCATGCTACATACTCTGCTTGAGATGCCTGGTTGAATTGACTGAGCTCCTACCATCATGAATCCAGTAAAAATGAATTCTATGACCTAATTTTCAAATGTATAAAAATATTTTTCCCAGGAAGTTCATCCAACTTGTTGAAATTAAGGGGAAGTGAAGATGCATTTAGCTGACAAAGTGTGCATAGAGTTGCAAGCAAAATTTCAAAAAAAGATAACTAAGTAATAAAGAAATACCTAAAGCTAGCAATTTAACTCTTTCTGAAAGTCTTGAATAAGCCAACATGATCTTTTTGAAGACAGAAGATGATCAAGTCATATTTATACTTTAGAAGCTTAAGTTAAAACCAAGAATTCACACATTTGGAGAATCATCCAAAGTTTCTCTATCCTTCAGTGTTGTTGAAAGTTATATCACTTGACCTATTTTTGGCTATTGGGTTCATTCATACATATTGCTGTTCTTTCATTTTTCTTTTGGTTTATAAATCTAATTTGGTCTGGTCCTCCCATTCCTCCCCAATGTTGTGTAAATCCCTCCCCTTCTAGGTTTTACTTAAAGAGCTTATAAACTTTACCCCATTTTTATACAGTAAGGAATAGTTGCTAAAAATTGATAAAGTTAAACAGCACAGCTCCTTTGAAGTCTAGTATCTAATTAGAGTTATTTCAGAGATTGTGTATTAGATTCCTCAAGGTTTGACAAAGACAATGCCTTGAAGGCCTTCCTTCTATTGATTAAGCAGCTGGATCCTGTCATTATCTGTTCTCCTTCCTTTTTTGAAAATAGTCCCCAGAGAATATGACTGAGAAACACAGAACAGTAAGTAGAAGTGATTGGTCTCATTACTGGGACCAGGAAAAAATGTGAAACTTCTAAGCAAAAAGCTAAAGCTTGAATTGCCTAAGAAATCCTGACCTAACTGGCCTTAGACATTTTTACTCTATGGTTATTTTTTACAAGTTTGCATTGCTTAAAGACTGAAATTCATGTCTATTAAAACAGAGTACAGAAAGCTCTCGATATTCTAGTCTTGTCCTGCACTATTCTTTTACACACACCATTATTCCTATAGACTGTTGAAACTCTCCCTCCCTTTCTCTTTTTTAATTAGCACCTGCTGTTCAGTGGTGCTCAATATCCCTTGAAAAGTAACATGTTATTAGTGATTGATTACTCCAAGTTGTCCTTTTCATTGTTGCCTCTGGAGTACAAATTAGACATGCCCTTTTCTCTTGTATGCCAAACCATAACATCAGAATAATCATCCACTAATTGGATAATACCTAAGAAAATGGGAGTATTGTTTCTTCTTCAGTTTCTGATTAGCCACAAATATAGACCATGCTCTCTGAATTCTATAAATTAATGTCTTCCATACATCATTCCCAAGAGGTCTTTATTTTCCTTTCATAGTGCTTGTACCCATTGAAGGGAAGTATCTGTGTCCCCAGCAACAGCAAGGTACTTAACAACATGAGAACTCCATAAATGTCTGTGGAACAATAAATCAAATAGTGAATGTTGGTATTCACTGTTGCAGGTAACTAATAGAAAAAGAAAGATTTCCCAGAAGGGTTCAAAGTTCCAAGTACTTTACAGAGTGTAAGGAAGGGGATGAAACAGGGCTTTAGCATAGAACTGAAACTGGGACTGCTCAGGAAGTCTTTATTATACTTAATTTCAACCTCTTTCTACTGATATGCTTCATTTTTCTTTGCTTCCAAGCAGCTCTCCCTTTCTTTTTCTTCTGCCTCTCCCTCTGTTTCAGCTTCTTTTGTTTATGCAATCAATGTGACATGATCCCATATCCCTCTGACTGCTTTTTGCAATCCATATTTACAAATATAGAAACCAATTTGCTCCTCTTAAGCCAAATGTCTTTCCCCAAAATAGCTATGGCCAAAGGTTCAGATGCACAACAAATATAGTTGCTATCATACAGCTGAAAGAGGAAAAAGATAAATTCTAGAAGTGGGTAGTAGGCACATAGGTACCTAATGGGAGTCTACTACATAGCAAATGACATAAAGTGGCTATTAGGTGAAAAAAAATAGAATAATATTTACTTAGACCTTGTGTTATGGATTCCTAGACAATTGCTTAGGATGTGTCAAGAAATTACAGACCTTTCGTCTTTCAGGTACGCTTGAATATTCTAATGGTGCCAATCAAATATTGTCTATTTCTACTTAATCCCCTCAATCTGTCCTTGCAATTGCAGGGAACATAAAGTTCATGATATCATCACTTTGCCTCTGCATCATTTTCAGGATCAAACTTAAAGGCTCTTTCCAGCCCAACTACATAATTAAAATTTGTAATTTGTTTCCCTATGGTTCCAGACTTAAAATGTAATGATTTGATACCGCTATTACTATTCTGACTGTTTTACCCCTACTTCCTTGCTTCCATCCCTATAATCTCTGATGATGTATTCTTTTATTTCCTAACCTTGAAGATAAACCATGAGGAAAAAAATGAATTGATTTAAAGTTCCAACTGTTTTGACCAGCTCTTTGTAATACCTGTCTTTACCATGCAAGTCATTTATTTTTCTAGCTCATCAGAACCATTCATATTCAGGCCATTCTAGTTGTTTTATATTAACAGGAAAGTCTTACTGGTGTTTCAGTCCTTCTTTCCCCAACACTTTTTCTTCCTTTGTCTTCTATGTTATACTTTCTTCCTCCAGTTTCAGCAGCTGCTCATCATCTCATGGAATTTTTGAAATAGAGTAGCCTTCTGTTTTCTGCTGTTTTTCTTAGACTTTATAAGTGAACTACTAATATATAAACCAAGCAACATTTTAATATATTTAATAATTCTCTAACTTTTCATACTTAAATGTGACCTGAATTTTAGGAAAAGAAAAATTTATGGAACAAAAGCTAAAGGTAACTGGACACCTACTATGTGCCCATTACTTTTCTATGCACTTTATGGATAGCATTTCCATTCTTTCCAATGTCAACATCATATAATTAGAACTCTTCCTACTTCAAGGTGAGGAAACTGTGGCTCAAATGACTTCCCTAAGGTCACATGGCTGGTATGTGAAGAAAGTTATCTTCAAACGTAGATTTGGGTCATTCCAGAGCCTATTCAGTTTGCAGAGCAATACATTATCAATGAACTATTACTGATTTACATATTTATGTAGACCCTGTTCTCTAACTTTCTAAGTCATTCTGATTTTTTAGTAAAGTAAGACCATAAGTACATACAGATACAAAATTTGGAGTGTATTAATAGGCCATAGTTGCTACTGTAAAATACACCACAAGTTTAGAATCAAAAAAAATTAAAATTTATTATCTTATAATTCTAGAGGTCAGAAATCAAAAAAATGGGTTTCACTGACTAAAATAAAAATGTCAGCAGGGCTGTGCTCCTCCTGTGTTCCAGCTTATAGAGTCTGCCTACATTGCTTGGCCTGTGGTACTGCACCACTCTGACAATGCTTCCATCACCACATCTCCTTCTATGACTCTGAACTTCCTGCCTCCCTCTTTCACTAATAGGACCCTGTGACTACACTGAGCCCAACTGGATAACCTGGGATAGTCTCTTTATCTCAATATTCTTGACTTAAGCTTGTCTGCAAAATCCCCTTTGTTATATAAAGTAACATATTCATAAGGTCTAGGAATTAGAGCATCTTTCCTGAGATGATTATTCTGCCTAACAAAACATATGAGAGCTTTCCTTAATTAATACAACAAGTTGTGATATGACCTATTACTTAACAGTATGACTGTTAATGATGATGAAAATATATTTATGGTTGCTTGACATTGGGGAAAAAAGTAGAAAAATGGTGTTTAAGCAACACATTATACTTCTGTATTTACAATGAACAACAATTATAAAAAACTTTTTTTCTCTCCTTTGTTCACCTGTTTCCAATTTTTTTCTATTTTTACTGAAAAATATTGAAGATTGAATGTGTCCTTTTATCTCGTCTCTTTCTTCTGTAAGATTGAATAAAGATCAAAGTATGAGTTTGTTATCAAAGAAACTGGATTAGAGGGACAGGGCTAAGGTCTATTTATTAACTCTTTCCCAAGATAAACTTGTTCAAACATTCCTAGATGGCATAGCTGGACAACTGGAAATTTCTAGTAGAAGTACACTTGCTCTAATTGACTTAGCACACTGTAGAAGCAAAAATAGTGAAGAGCAAATGTGATAGCAGGTAGGGGAACCAATGAGTCTGGGCCATGCATGCACCTGTTCCACCAACTAAGAAGAGAAAATAATCCAAGAGTCTTTCCATAAAGCTGGTGAGAAAGAGTGAACTTACATATAGTCTCTAAATAGACTTACATGATAAAATTTGAAAAAAAACAAGACAAAAAGAAAATAAGCAATAAATAAGAGCAGGATTAGCAGGAGTTCATTTCTAAACATTTCTAAAAGGATGAGAATGACAATTTGGGGAAAAATTCAGAAATACAGAGAGAGAAGAAAATATTACCCTATTATCCTGAATAATATTTCCTCTATAGTCTTCCACCTACATGTGCTTCTACTTTGAAATCGTGATTAAAAAAAAAAAAAAAACCAGAAAGGCAAAAATTGACAGAAAGTAAATAATAAATATAAGTATAAATAGTAAATATCTTACTTCAGTTTGAAAGAATTTGTTGTACAGTAACCATGGGACACACTTTTCTAGGCACTGTGAAAAGCGCAGAACTACTGGTAAAGAATAGATTGCATATGGTGAAAAGAGAATTAAATGGCACTATCATAGAGCCGAATATTCAGGATATTCAGCACTCTATCTGGGAAGAACCCACAGGAATGTTAAGCAAAAATAGAAAGGGGGGGGGGGAGTGAGGAGCATGAATGACCTTGTGTCAAGGACACAGAGAATCTGAAGCAGGGTATAGGGACATAAAAAGAAAAAATACATTTAAATAAACAAATGAGTGTGAATTGCGTGAATAAAGAAATTATTCAAAGATTAGTTCCTTAAGCATATTTAAAATAGCTGATCTAATTTTTTTTTTTTCTAGTAAGTCCAATGTCTCAGCTTCCTTAGGGACAAGAGACTGATTTCTACTGATTGCTATGAACTGTTTTCTTTCTGTATATAAGCCACACTTTCTTGTTTCTTTGCAAGTCTTTTCATTTTGGTTAAAAACTGCATAATGTGATAGCATAGTTATTAATAGTTAAAAATAGCATAATGTAAACTCTGGAAGTCAGAGCCCATCTCTCTCCCCACCCATTTGTTATTGTTATTGTTACCTACTTAATGACTTTTAAGACCTAATTTCATAAAACTTGTATGTTTTTTGGGGTGTAGTCACTGGCCACTGGTTAGTTGTCACCTAATAATTGGACAGATATTTCTTCAAGTAACTGAGATCAGTAAGATTCCTAACCTTTGCCAGGGGACTCTGTATTGCAACACATCTCAAATACTAAGCCAAGTACTATGTTAGCTTTTGCTTTCTACTTGCACGGAGCCTCTAGGCCAGCAAAAGTTGAGTTCCTGTGGCCTTCCCAGGTCTTTCCTGAGTATCTGCATAGCCCTGCTTACATATCCAACTCTATACACACCCAACACCCTCACACAACCAACAGGTGTGTGGCCTTCTAGGTACCCAGGAATATGTCAAAGATTTTCCTTTATTATGGACATTGTCTTCCTTAATTTTTGCTTTTAAGATTTTGGTGAACCTACTTTTTTGCCCTGTTATCTATCTCCTCAGCTTACTATAAAATTAAGCCTTTGTCTCTATCAATTTAACAAATGTCCTGTTGGAAGAGAATTTTCACACTGGTTGAACTCCATGTCAGAGCCAATAAAAACAATTCTGAAAGTGGGTTTTTTCATAAAACTACCTGACAGATCAAATGATGATAATTCTCTGAGAATAAGATTTTGAAGGAGTTGCAAACCTGTTCTTGTCTTCCAGTTGTGTCCAGGTTCCTGGTTTTCATTGTGATTATGGGTTATTAGTTTTCAAAGCTACCAGAATGCTTGGGAGAAGTGATTGGGTATATGGCAACCTAAGATACCACAAATCTCACTACTCTTACTGAGATTCAGCCATTTTATTTATTTGTTTGTTTGTTTGTTTGACAGAAAGAGAAGGTGCAACTAAGAGGAGCAACAGGCAGAAGGAAAGAGAGAAGCAGAGCAGGGAGCCTGATGTGGGGCTTGATCCCAGGACCCTGGATCTTGACCTGGGCTGAAGGCAGACACTTAACCGACTGAACCATCCAAGTGCCCTGAGATTCAGCCATTTTTATTTAGTAAACACTCCTTGTTTGCTGCCAGCTTTTGGTTAATTTCCAGAATTTTGAGGTTAATTCTGACAATTTTGATCAGTTTCCTCATTGCTTTAATGCAAGAAGAAATTTTAGGGGATTCTTCTCTGTCAGTTTCACTGATATGCCAATGTAAAGATTAAAAGATCAGGTTTGGGGGGCAACCCCACAATTTAGCACATAATTGCCTTGTCTGTGTGAGAAATGATGGCAACTTGAAATAAGATATTGGTAGTAGAACTCATCAGAAGTAAACAAATTTGAAAGATATTTAGAATAAAATATTATCAAGTCTCATGTTGAAAGTTAGAATATTGTAGGCAAAATTACCTCTTCATGCTACTCCAGTGGTTACATTATTTTACATAGCAAAAGCAATTTTGCAGATGTAATTAAGATTTTTAATCAGCTGCCCTTAAAATAGTGAGAATATCTAAGATTATCCAGGGCTACCCAATGTAATTATATGGGCTCTTAAAAGAAGAACAAGACAAAAATGAAGATGTGACAGAAGAGGAAGTCAGAGAGAGTCAACCCATAAGAAGGGCTTGCTGTGGGTCACTGCTGGCTTGAAGGAGAGGACCATAGAGAAGGTATGTAAACCTATAAGGGGACTTTGAGAACCAGGTGAGGACCAAAGAACTGGCCAATACCTTGCTTTTAGCTCAATGAGACTCTGAGGAGGGACTCTAGCCACACTGTGCCAGACTTCTTTCCTACAAAACTCTGAGGTAATAAAATGTTTGGTAATGTGTTATGTTAGCAATAGAAAAATAATACCAAGAGTGAAGGAGAGAGATAAAGCAAGGTTTCAAACTTATTTGTGGCATACAAGTGAATGGAAATGGAAATTGGCATAATTTTTTTGAAATTGGAACAGATTAGAGAATGAGCAAGTGAACTCCAAGTGAGAAGCAAGAATCATGAGTTCAATTTTGGACAAGTTCAGGATTCAGTACCACAGAAAGTTCAAGTAAAAAAAAATGTTAATAGTCTACAGCTGATATAGATCTGGAGCTCAGAGAGCAAATCAGGGCTAAACATATGAATTTGTTTGCCTATAGCAGTTAATCGACACCAAATATATGGATAAAATTGCCTACAGAGAGAGTACAAAATGAGAAAAGACAAATGATTATCTGAAGCTGTGTTACCCCCAATTTCTTAGGTATAGCCTAAAACAAGTTTCCCTTAGTTAAATCTATATCTTTGCTCTGTGTTCCTCAATCCACTTTCAGATGGGTATTTAGAGTTTGAAGTAAAGTGTGTCTTTCTCAAAACACATCAGGGGGCAAGAATAGCCAACATATTCCAATATGCTAACATATTCTTAGAATGATTCCTGAAAGCCCAAATAATTTAAATAACAGCTTCACTATCAAATATCAAGGATTGCCCATTTTTAGCAGACTGACATGATGAAACTCCCCATCTCCCTGTTTCCCTTACGTCAGACAACTCTGCATTTGATGACTGAGCTTTTAAATATCACACTTCTAAGTATGCAATGTCTGCATTTTCCAGAACCCCTTCATTTGAAAAATAAAGAAAACCTCAACTAGCTCAGGCAAAAAATAGAAATTTATTGAGTATACACATTCAACAAGTAAATATTTATTTTTTATTAATTATATAACATATCATACACTGTGCTAAGTGCCAAATATTCAGAAATAAAGAGTAACACCCTGATATCCTGCACTCCAAGGAAAGAATCTAGTCGGGATATGCAGATAGTCAGTAAAATACGCAACAGAAGGATGGTTGAAAAGCTAAGTTAAAGCCAATGCAAAGATGGAGCTGAGCTTTAGAGACCACTGAGATAAGAAATCACAGGAAGAATAACAACTACTGAGGGCCTCCATTGTATTAGACCCTTTTCTATTCATTATCTTAGATAATTCTCACAAGTATATAATTTGAGTAGTATTAGCTACATATTGCAGATGAGGAAACTAAGGCTTAAAAAGATGAACAAACCATCTAAAATAATGTGAGTGGTAGAATAGAGAGCTAATATTTGGACCCAAGCTCAAAACTTCAACATTCATGCTCTTTTCACTACATCATTTTACTCCTACCCTAAAATCCAGGACAATGAGGCAATGATAGTTATATCCAATTTTCTTTTCTTTTCTTTTCTTTTTTATATTTTATATTTTATTTATTTACTTGAGAGAGAGAGAATGAGCAGGGGAAGGGGCAGAGACAGGGAATCTCAAGAGACCCTTCACTGGTGTTGGGCCACCTACAGAGTGCTCCACTTCACAACCCATGAGATCATGCCTGAGTCAAAACCAAGAGTCTGATGCCCAACTGACAGAGCCACCTAGGCACCCCTGTCCAATTTTCTTTAAAAATATAAAACATGTGACAACTCTCTCATTCATTCATGTCAATGGCCTAGTTCTATGACTTCCACTTCCCTGTTTGAGACTGTTTCTCTCCACAACTGACTCCATAGCTTTGAGTACATCCTACATTTGTGTAATGAATCCATTAGCATGGAAATGATATAGAAATATAGCTATATTATATATAGATATGATATATAGGGATACATTAAGGCTGAAATAATCAGTGTTGCTTCATTAATGCAAATTAGGAGAAGCTAGCTGCATATTTACATCTGAAAACAATAAGAAAATGAAAGGGATGTTAATAGATTTTTTTAAAGGTAAGTTAAAATTAAGGTATTATATGTAAGCTTGTTACAATACTGATACAGTTTAAATATATTAGGCAAGAATACATTAAAAGAAACCCAACCTGACAGATTTTGTATTGTTTATATACCCCATTTACATGCCATATCTGAAAACAAAGCCATTCAAGATGGCTGAGCAGTAGAAGTATAAACCACAATCTGTGAATGCCAGTATCAAATATGTCCATAAAGGGAATAGTGTCCCCAAAGAATATTACTTTTAAGGAAAGCTCATTTTAGAGACATAGCTCAGTAATACAATTTTTTAAAAATGAAAAAAGATCAACTAATGTAAAAAAAAAGTCAAAAAAAAAAAAAAAGTCAATGCCTATTTTAATCTATGTATTTCATTTTCTTCTGACAGCAGTGCCAAGCACTGAAATCCCCAAATTAACCATGAATAATGCATAAACAACACACGGGTTCATCTAGCCATATTAAAAATCCCTGGCTTCAGGTTGACATTCCATCCATTAGGTGAGAGAGAGAAGAGCCTGTATTTTCTAATTCTGTGGGATAATTCAACGACTTCTTTGGTGAAGTGCATGCATCCACACTGGTATAGGTGCCTGTGCACTTAGCTGCACACATACAGGAACAGCAAACACAATTATTTCAACCTATAAAATTCAAATCCCAATTTATGAACTGTTAGTAATAATGTTTGGTGATTCACTAGATGTAAGATAAGGTTTGTGTAACTCCAAGAAGAGCAAAATCATTACCCAAAGTAAAGGTGATATCATTTTAAATATATTGTATTTATTTAAGTATATTCTCCTGACAATAATTTGCATTGTGTTTGCTCATCTATGCTTAACAAATAACTCTATATCAAAAGTGAGATCTGGGCACCACAGCCTGATTCTGTATACCATGGGCATTAAAGGGAAAGTGTTACCCAGTGGCCCCAAGCCCTCTAAATTTGGATTCTTTCCTTTCTTAGAATAGTTCAATTCTCCCTCATCCCAAATACTCTGGCAGTGATCACTGTCCCAATAATTTCTGAAGTTCTTGGAAGGAGCTGCTATATTTCTCTTTGTCATCTCTTAAATTCTTTGTCCAGACTTAAATTCCAGTTATTCCTGAATGGTTTGATCCCTGCTGGCCATCTCAATTCTTATAGCTTCCTTCTTTTCTTCCTATCCCATAGTTCTGTAAGTGTATCTCATCCCTTGTTTCTTCTTTTGAACCTCCATTGGAATTCTTTTTGGTGTAAACCAACTTCAACTCAGGGCTTTGGCAGAATAAGGGGACACTAGCAGAGTACATGAAAGTACATAAAAGAAAACAATCTTTATCACTGGATATCAGTGCCTTAATGGTATTGAACCATAACCACAATAAAAATCTTCCCACCAGTTACCTTATTCTAAGGCTGTTTGTTTGCTTATTTTTTAATTTTTGTGTTTTTTCTTCCACAACTTGCACTCATCATGTCTCCCTCACCTTGTCTAGCAACGTCTTGAGACTCAAAATTCAAAATATCTGCTATTTTATTAAGCAATTAAGCAGAGGATGTTAGTTTTCCTGACCTACTTGTCTTTCATACCAAAAGGATCACTGAAATGTTTCACTAAACAAAAGATATTATCTGTGATCTCCATCTTAAGACATATACACCAACAGAAAACTGAAACTGAAGTTTTTCTTTCATATAAAATGAAATCCATTGGCCACAAACTGTCCCACTGATAGTCTGTGAAAGCATAAAGGAATTTTGAGAAACTGATTCTCCTCACATTTACTGAGAAAATCTGAATCATGGTTGGTTGGCTGAATACTTCTTACTATCTTACACAAAATTAAATTAGAAATATTAACCCTCTTGATTTCAAACAGGGGCTCACAAACACTCCAAAATATTGCAAAACTATTGCAAAAATATTACAAAATACTTTGGAGTAGATTTAAAACAAAAACACAAAGAGGACGTTGGGTTTGTTTAGAGACACGACATCTGCCCACTTTCCTTCCAGTTCCCTCAAATGCTCACATCTCACATACACATTCTCTGTTTTGAGGCTTGTCTCAGAGAGGCTGGCAAGGTGGTGTGCAAAACCAGTATGGGATTAGTTTCTCCCCAAATCAGTCAGGGTATGGTAGGGTCCCTCCAGCTGTATTAGCAAGTTCAGGTACAGCAGCCCTTTCTCAGGGAGTCTCAAGATCACCTAAAACATAACCTTTTAAAAATTTTTTCAAGAAAATGCCTATTTTTCTTTGCCAATAGGAAAAAACCCAAATTTGTATTTCCTCATTCCATAAGATATAAAGCAGTGCTAGAGAAATTGGAGGACATGAGAAGAAAGAGTCTTTTTCTGTCTTTTCTAACACTTCTTATTAAGGGGTACACAGTAAAGACAACACTTCATTCTGTTGAAGCATTAGTATTCCAGGGTCGGGACAAAAATATCTGTGTATCAGATTCTACCTTGCAGCCTCATTTATATGAAGTTATACTCCAGGAAAGGGTCTAACACACAGTTCCTTTTGTAAGTTGAATTGCAGACACCAAATACACAACTCTTTGTCACTGTTTTTTTAGCAAATGTTATTTGGGCCTTTTATATATTTACCATTGGATTTCCTCCTTAGTTTCTTTGATGAGTTATCTTTATTTGTCTATTTCTTTATTGCCTTTCCACCAATTTATATTTTCTTTACCTCTTTTCTCTTAAGTATCTGATATGGAAAACAAAATATGTAGGACTTAATTCATTGAAACTTTTTAAATTTTCAAAAGTTATTTTGGTACTATTATATTTGGAAAGACATGAACTTTTAATATAGACCATGTTCTAGTCAAACACCTCATCTTATAGAATAGGAAGTTGAAACCTAAAGAGATTAGATAAGACTTTGCTGAGAATTTCTCAGATTTTATTAAAACAGGGATCCTGGCCTCTTGTTTCCCAGTACATGGCATTCTATTATATGTCCTGCTGTCCTCAATCTCTATGGTGCATTTAGTTTGTCATACTCAATGATAGCTAATATTCTGTGTTGCATTACTTACTACTGTTTTATATTTATTACTATTACCTAAACTACTGAATTATAACTTTTTTGAAAATAAAGGTAATGTCTGATTCTATAGTATCCTTGGAAGCTAGTACACTACAATGGTGGGCACATTTTTTGAGACTTGCTTAACATTTGCTGGGTAATATTAACATATCCTTTTTTCTTTTTACAAATATCTTTGCTCATCTTCTTTCTTCTTGAATTGACTGAATGATGTTAAAACCAAGATCAGGGACACCTGGGTGGCTCAGCTGGTTAAGTGGCTGCCTTTGGCTCAGGTCATGATCCCAGCATCCTGGTTTCGAGTATTGCATTGGGCTCCTTGCTCCACAGGGAGCCTGCTTCTCCCCTTGTCTCTGCCAGCCACTCTGCCTGCCTGTGCTCTCTCTCTCTCTCTCTGACAAATAAATTTTAAAAAATTTTTTAAAAAACCCTAAGATCATATTAATTTCAGGAGTAAGTAATAAGTCATTTTATATCTCCCCATTAATTGTAGTGTGAGAAAATGTTGCTAGAATAAATGAAACCTTTAAGAAGCAACTCTAATCCTCCCTGTACTGATGTTTCCATATGGAAGGAGCTCCACTACAATAACACTCCAGCCTCTTTGTTCTAGTCCTCATTCTTTGCCTGAAATCTCATGCTTTCCCAAAGGAGGTTAAGAGAATGTTTTACTGAGGATGGGAGTTCTGTTTTCGCAACTCCGTGGAAATACCATTTATACTATATTCTATTTGGTGGCCCTGAATCTGGCCTTCGTTAAGGAGCCTAATTGTCTTCAGAGAGGTTAGTTTGTTATTTGCTCTCAGCCATGTGTAAGCTCAATCCTATAGTTTGAGGGGATAAATTAATGTGTTGGAGCAACAGTAGCAAAACACTTGTCTGTACTCTGGGCTATATTGCCCACACAACTTCCCAGTAACGAAGCTAGTATTCTGGTATTTTTGACCCCTATGTCATTTGCTTCCAAATTCAGGTGCTAGGAAAAAGGGACTGTCATTTATTTAGTGAGCCACCTCAAATATCAAGAGCAACTACCTCTTTTTGTAAATTGCTTCAAAAGCCCTAGAAGAAGACAGCAGATACATTTTAGCTATAGACTGTCTAAATGTTTCAGAAGATAAATATGGATGTCCACCAATTGCAGGAAGGAAAATGGGGTGTTAACTCTCTCCTATATAGCAGAATGTGATAAATTTATCTTCCTATTTCTATTACTTCTGTATTCCTGGCATTACAAAGACCATTCTACAAAACAATATACTGATTCATTTTACCCAAATTAATATTCTAACAGGATCTTTTACCCAAGTTAATATTTTAACTGGAGGCTACAATTTTTCACATACAAGCTCCTTACACAGAAAGTCATAAAATTTTTTTTTTCTGGTGTATTGCTGAATTAATATGATACAGAGTCTCCATCTTACAAAGTTTGTCACTTGCTAAAATAATGTTTTAGAAAGTCATGGATTGGGACACCTTTGGTGGCTCAGTTGGTTAAATATCAGACTCTTGGTTTTGGCTAAGATCACAATCTTACAGTTGGAGGATGGAACCCCATGTCCAGCTCTGAGTTCAGTGTGGAGTTTGCTTCAGTCCCACAGGACTATATATATTTATGTATATAAAAACTGTTGCTTGAGTAACTGGTTTCCAATCACCCTGAAGCTAGGTATTAACATCACTCCCTTAGAAACACTGTCAGGCCTCTGTACTACCTCAACAATTGGGAATTGTCAAGAATAAAGAAGTCTACTTGGACAATCACAAAGTCAATCAAGAGCTAGGGCAAGGTTGAAAAATAAGTTTCTTCACCTACACAAGCCTACTCCTTCAAGACTGGTAGAGGGATCTGTTTCACATAATACTCAGAAATAAACACAGAGAGTCCAGCAAAATGAGGAAACAGAAGACTATGTTCCAAAAGAAAGAATAAAACAAAACTTCAGAAAAAGACCTCAATGAAATAGATAAGTAATCTATCTGCTAAAGAGTTCAAAGTAATGGTTATAAAAATGCCCACTAAACTTGGAAGAAGGATGGATAAATATACTGAGAACTTCAACATACACCAAACTGTGTGTGTGTATACCAGACAAAACTGAAGATTACGATAACTGAACTGAAAAATAAACTAGGAGTGTTCAACCGTAGACTAGATAAAGCAGAAGGATGGATCAGTGACATGGATGATAGGACAGTGAAATCTATCCAAACAGAGGAGCAAATGGAAAAAAAAAAATTAAAACATGCAGATAGCTAATGAGACCTATAGGACAATGTTATCAAGAGGAATAACATTCACATTATAGGGCTACCAGAAGGAAAAGAGAGAGAAAGAGGCACAAAACTTATTTGAAGAAAAAAATGACTGAAAACTTCCCTAACCTGTGGAAAGACACATAAAACCAGGTCCAGGAATCCCAGAGAGTGTCCAAGTAAGATGAACCAAATGAGATCCACATCAAAATACACTGTAATTAAAATGTCAAAATTAAAGTAAAAGAGATTCTTAAAAGCAGCAAGAGAAAAATGACTTTTTATGTATCCTCATAAGGGAACCCACATAAGAGTATCAATCAATCTTTCAGCAAAAATGTCATAGGCCAGAAGGGAATGGCATGATATGCTTGAAGTGCTGAAAGGAAAGAAACTTTCAAGAATGAAGTACCCAGCAAGGCTATCATTCAGAATCGAAAAACAGATAAAAGCTGCGGATAAGCAAAAACTAAAGGGGTTCATCACCACTAATTCAACCTTACAAGAAATATTAGAGGGACTTCTTTAAGCAGAAAAGAAAAAAAAAGAGAGTTATTAGTAATAAGAAAGATATGAAAATAAAAATCTCACTGCCACAGGCAAATATATAGTAAACGTAGTGGATTAATTACTTATACATCTAGTGTAAAGTTTCAAAGACAAAGCAGGAAATTAATTATAACTACAATAATTATTTAAGGGATATGAAAAATAAAAATGATGTAAAATACAAAAAGTAAAAATTTAGAGGTTTTAGAATGCATTCAAATTTAAGTTGCTATCAATTTAAAATAGACTGTTATATAGAGAGGTTATTATATATGAACCTCATGGTAATCACAAAGCAAAATCCTGTAGTAGCTACACAAAAGATAAGGAGAATGGAATATAAACATAACACTAAAATAATGTTTTAGAAAGTCATGGATTGGGGCACCTTTGGTGGCTCAGTTGGTTAAATATCAGACTCTTGGTTTTGGCTAAGATCACAATCTTACAGTTGGAGGATGGAACCCCATGTCCAGCTCTGAGTTCAGTGTGGAGTTTGTGATCATCAGATCACAAGGGAATAGAGCAAGAGAAGGGGAAAAAACAGAGAAGAATTGCAAAAACAGGTATAAAACAATGGACGAAAAGACAATACGCAGATACCTATCAATAATTACTTTAAATGTAAATTAAATGTAAATTAAAATGGATTAAATTCTCCAATCAAAAGCCGTAGAATAGCTGAATAGATAAAAACACAAGATTTATCTATATGTTGTCTCAAGAGATTAATTTCAGATATGAGAATATGAACAGACTGAGAGTTAAAGTATAGATAAAGATACTCTATGCAAATGGAAATGAAGAGAAAGTTGATACAGCTACCAGATAAAATAGGATTTTAAAAGACAGACTATAATAAGAAAAATAAAGGCATTATATAATAATAAAGGGGTCAATCTAATGAGATAATATAACATTTATAAACATCTATGCACCCAAAATGGGATCACCTAAATCATAAAGCAAATATTCACAGACAGAAAGGGAGAAACTGACAGCAATAAAATAATACAGCCCTACAATAATATTGCAGACCTTTAATACCTCACTTCCATCAATGGACAGATCATCCAGACAGAAAATCAACAAAGAAACATCAGTTTTTCAGTTTTCTGTGACACATTAGACCTGATGAAAATATAAATAAATAAATAAATAAATAAATATATATATATATATATATAATCTCCAAAATATTCCATCCAAAACAATAACAGCAAAATACACATTCTTCTTAGGTGTACATGAAATATTCTCTAGTATAGATCACATGTTAGGCCTCAATATAAGACAATTTAAAGAAGATTGAAATCATATCAAACATCTTTTCTGACCACAGTAATATGAAAATAGAAATTATTTCCAAAGAGAACTGGGCAAATCACAAATGTGTGGAGATTAAACGACTTAAGACTGAAAAACCTCTGAGCCAACTAAGAAATCAAAGGGGAAATTTTAAAAAATACCTTGAAACAAATGAAAATGGAAATACAGTAATCCAAAATCTTCGGGATGCAGTAAAAGTAGCTCTAATTGGTAGGTTTGTACGAATACAGGCCTACTTCAAGAAACAAAAAAAATCAAATAAATATTCTAACTTTATACCAAAAGAAACTAGAAAAAGGAGAACAAATGTTTCCCCAAGTTAATAGAAGAAAGGGAATAATTAAAACCAGAGTGAAAATAAATAAAATAGAGACTAAAAACAATAGAAAAGATTAATGAAGCTAAAAGCTGGTTCTTGAATGGATAAACAAAATTGACAAACCTAAAGGCTCATGAAGAAAAAGAGAGAAATCTCATAGAAATAAAATTAGAAATAAAAGTTACAACTGACAACACAAAAATACAAAGGATCGTAAGGCAATACTATAAATAATTATATACCAAGAAACTGAACAACATAGAAGGAAAGGATACATTTCTAGAAATACACCATCTTCCAAGACTGGATTCATAAAAAAATTTCAAAAGGAACCAATAAAAGCCAGCATCAATATTCATATATGTATGAATATTCATGTATTCATATGAATATTCAATATTCATATATATGTATGTGTGTGTGTATATATATATATATATATATATATATATATATATATGAATGATACATTTCTAGAAATACACAATCTTCCAAGACTGGATTCATAAAAACCAACATATATATATATATATATGTATGTGTGTGTGTGTGTGTGTGTGCGCTTTAGTTTATAGTTTTAGATAGCTAGCTCTGTCATTGCAAGACAGAGAACAAAAGTCCAGGAAAATAAGACTCACATTAAGTGAACTGCAATGCTAGGAAGATAAAATCCCCAGAATAATTTTTAAAAAGAATATATTAACCCAGAGTGTTTCAGCAAACTTTCTCTGTAAATATCAGATAGTAAATATTTTAGACTTTGCAGGCTGTTTGGTCTCTACTGCAACTTACTCATTTCTGACTGTGCAGAAGCAGCCAGAGATAAAAAATAAGTGAATGGGTATGTCTGTGTTCCTATAAAATTTCATTTACAAAAACAGAAAGTGGAAAGAAATGGCCAATAGACCATAGTTTATCAACTGCTGGCCTAGAGGTCCAAAATGGGTGGATTCCTGTCATCCATATCCCAGAATGATGAAGTAGGATCTCAGGAAATTGGGAAAATACTGAACATAAACAAATCCTAACGTTTCCTAATGTTGCCAAGGGCTGGTTCTGCCATAACACTCTACATGGAATATTAAATCTTACTTGATTCTTCTTTTTTCTTCAATCACAACTCAGTTTAGCAAAAAAGACCTATCACTTTACAAAAGATGCTTAGGATCAGTTCCCTTTCCTCGTGAAAGGACATACTCATTGGCAGCAGTATAATAGAGTAGTGGCTAAGAGTGGTGTGAGTTCTGAAGTCAGATTTCCAACATTTGAATCCTGCTTTGGCACCCATGTCCCCCTCACATATGTGACCTTGGGCTTAACCTCTATTTCTTAACCTCTAAACCTCTTAACCTCTAAACTTAACCTCTATTTCTTCATTATTAATCTGAGGATGTTGATGGAGGCTGCTTCTCAGGGTTTTTATTAAGAATACATCAAAGATGGGCAAGGCTCTTAGAATAAAGTCTGAAAAATATTAATTGCTATATGAGGATTAGTATTGTTTTTATTCCTTCTAAGTTGAGAAAAAGAAATGGTTTTCTCTCAATCTATTCCTGTGTTTCAAATATAAATAGATGATAGATAGATAGATAGATAGATAGATGATAGATAGAATAGTTAGCTGCTCACTGTGTTGCTTCAGACATGGCTGAGTGTGGGGAGAAGATTTCTGAGCACAGTGACATGAATAGTGCTCTTTTCTCTCCATCTCAGCTCTAACCTGCTTGCTTCTTCTAGGCTAGATGCTAGTGACTACAGGAAGCTAGGTGTGAATGCAGGTTCGGATTTTGTAGAGAGGGTGACAAAGACAAGTGGGCAGAGGTTTTTCACTCCTGGCCTAGGCCAGTTTCTAGACCAGGATCAGGGTCTCCTGAGTAAGAAATAGAAAGCAGGAAGTGACAGATCCTGAGAAAAGTTTTGCCTATAGAAAGCCAATGGGAAAAAAAAAAAAAAAAAGAAAAAGAAATCCAATGGATCCCTTGGAGCATCAGAATGACTGATTTTTTTTTTTTTAAGATTTTATTTATTTATTTGAGAGAGACAGCATGAGAGAGAGAGCGAGAGCACAAGCAGGGAGAGAGAGAGGCAGAGAGAGAGAGAGAAGCAGTCAAGGGAGGCAAACAAGGGAGTTCCATTCCAGGAGCTTGGTATCATGACCTGAGCCAAAAGCATATGCTTAATTCACTGAGCCACCCAGGCGCCATAGATATTTTTGATTAAAAAAAAAAAAAAAAAAAAGAAACCAAATAAATTGCCCAAGCCCTCCCTACCCCTGAGTGAGGGAGACAAGGATGGAATCAGGCTTCCTCAAGATGAAAACCTTCTACATTTTCAGGCCAAAGATAAGATACTATGTCATTATGTAAAACTGCTGTCACTCAGGGTTCTCCTTCAGATTTGACAACAATGAGCCAACAGAAAAACATAATAGCCTGTTTAAAGGGACCCAGAAGCCAACCAGAGCATTATCAAACAAAAGAAAAAGAATCTGAGCCAAGAAACTAGAGCCGCTAGAAAGAGATAATAACTTGACAAAAATAGTAAGAGCACTTACGGAGATTCAGCCCAAAAGAGACATTTTGGAAATATAAAATATAGCACAATTTTCCAACCAAACAATTTAGTAGACAATTTGAAGATTCTGGTCACTCTTGAGACCAGAATAAATAATTCAGACCACAAAATTCAAGTCTTCCTTCAAAGCATTGTGGAAAAATATAAAGAGATAAAAATCATGATGGAAAAGGTAAGTGATTAGGATGTAAGATCCAGAAAGCATAACATAAAAAGTTCCAGGAAAATGAAAAGGAATCAACAGAGGAGAAAAAAGTAACTAAACTTTTTTTTTCCCTTGAAATGAAGAAAGAAAACAGATTGTAGTTCTCACTCAATTTCATTCAGAACTGGTAGGAAAAGATGCATATTTCTGCATAGATGATTAAATGCCTGAGCATTTAGAAGGGTTTAGAAGGAATTGCAAAGTTGCAGGCCAAAAAAATGAAATTACTATAAATTAAAAAAACAATTCCTACTTTCTCATCTCTAGCACTGGACACTAGAAGTTAGTAAAAATAAGATCTACCAATTAATTTCTTTCTTTCTTTCTTTCTTTCTTTCTTTCTTTCTTTCTTTCTTTCTTTCTCTCTTTCCTTCTTTTTTTAAAATGGGCTCCACATGGTACATGGGTTTCAAACCCACAACCCTGAGAACAAGAGTTGCATATTCTACCAACTGAGCCAACTGGGCGCCCCATGTCTACCAATTTGTGAACGAAGATTAGAATCAAGAGCTGTATTTGGGTTATGGACGTTGGAGAAGGTATGTGCTATGGTGAGTGCTGTGAATTGTGTAAGACTGATGAATCACAGACCTGTACACCTGAAACAAATAATACATTATATGTTAATTTTAAAAAGATATGTATTAACTTGAGATGCATTTACTCATTAAGGCAAAAGAAATACATTTAGGACAAACAATATTTCCAGTGGTAATATTTATGAAATTAAGTATAAGTGGATAAAATTGTTTGAAGAATGTGACAATAAATACAAATAGCTCCTTCTAAAGAGGAGAGACATTCTTCAAAGGGAATTAATAATCTAAAACAAAAAGACAGGATAAGTAATGGATTAGTGGTGCATCTTTTTGGATGAAAATCATGTTATCTTGTTGCCAAATAATAGTATTTAAAATATATTTTTGATTATAATAGGAAAAAGAATTATAAGCATTTATAGAATGGAACCATACAATTAAGTTTCCAAATTAACAAGGAAAGAAAATGAAATAAATAGAAACTTGCTCACATTTGGAAAACAAGAAAAGGGAAAAAGAAAAAATATACATAAAATTAAAACTAACCACAAATAAGTTGGAAGAAAAAGAAGTATATTCACCATCATGGTAAACATAATGAGTCTGAACAAAAATATGCTGTTTACAGGGATGACTAAAAATAAACCCCAGCTACATGCTGTGTTCAAAAAACTCTAAAGACAAACTGTTAGAGAGAGGTTGAAAATAAAGTGATGGGCCAAAAGAATCAGACAAATGAACATGCAAAAAGGAACTAGGGGGTGTCAATCTGAGGTCGAGTAAAATTTAAGCTATAAAAGAAAAATACTAAAAGAAAAAAAAACAGAATTAGCCACAAAAGACACAATGTATGAAATTACAGTAGTCAGAAACTTACACACACTAAAACTTACCTGCTAAATACATAAGGCAAAATGATTATGAATACAAGGAGAAACTTATGAAAGCACAACAAAAGGAGCCTTGTTTGATTTAGTGTAAAAAAAAAAAAAACTGAGGATAGACAAATACAAATAGATAATCCCATGAATTGACTTGATTGAGTAGACATATAAGTTTATTCAATATGTACACAATTTTATTAAGTACCTGAACACATAGATGCATAAAGAGATGATAGATGGATAGATAGGTAGATGATAGATAAACATATTATTAGTTCAGGATCCTTAAGGATTAGAAATAAATACTTTTAAAATTATGGCATAACTACTAAGAACCTCATAAATATGTTGCTAAGATTACCCTTAGACCAGGAAAGAAGTCAAAGTATAGTTTACAAATTATGTAAGGAGAAGTGAAAAGGAAAGTACAACTATTGAGACAGAACAATCTACACCTAGTAAAAATGTGCAACCTGTGATGTCTTTGATAATGAGATCAAGAGAGAAAAAAATATATTTATGTATCTTAAATAGTAATTTAAAAAAAATTCAACCTAAATCAGAGAGGTAAGTGTTTATGAATGTCTATCAAACTGAATTTAATTAAATAGGAAAATAAATAGGTAATAAGTAAAATAGTAAAATCTCATTAATATGATAAGTTTATTACACAAAAGTTGAGACAGAATGAAATAATACAAGTTTAGGAGTGTAACTAGCAAAAATTTTTAAATTTAGAGGAAATGGTTGATTTCCTAATAAACAATATGATAAGAATCAATACAAAAAATAATTGGGAAACTAGAATTCATCTAGTATCAAGTATCCATTGTAATGGTCACAATGATCAGGTGAGTAAATAGTCAAGATTAAGCTAAACTTTAAGGAATGGATGATTTCAGGGACGCCTGAGTGGTTCAGTCAGGGTCTGAAGTGTCTTGAAGTGTCTGCTTCAGCTCATGTCATGACCTCAGGGTCCTGCCTGCCACTCTACCTGCTTGTGCTCTCTCTCTCTGTCAAACAAATAAATAAAATCTTAAAAAAAAATAAATGAATGGATGATTTCAGTACAGCTCCAGGAGGTGATTTCAGCATCATGGGAGTGTGAGACATTCCTTATTTTTTTCTTCCCTCAGCAAAAAATATTTGGCATCCATCCATGGACAAAAGTGGCTTTGTGGGAGGGAAGGGATGCAGTACCACATGCCAGGGGGTCCAGGAGGACAGGTGCATAGGGTTTTAGGCCAATAGATCTCAGTTCCAGCTAGGGACCCTGCAGTGGCCTGTGAACTGACTCCAGTCCCTGGAAAACACTGTTTTAGAAAATTGCCTGCAGACAAGAGATACATTTCTAAAAATGCACAATTTACCAAGATTGAACCATGAAAAAATTAGAAAATCTGAACAGACCAAAAACAAATAAGGAGACTGAATCAGTAAACAAAAATCTTCCAACAAAGAAAAGTCCAGGACAAGATAATTTCACTGGTAAATTCAACCATACATTTAAAGAAGTATTCGGAATGCCTGGGTGGCTCAGTCAGTTAAGTGTCTGTGTGCTGCTCAAGTCACGCTCCCAGGTTCTTGGAATCAAGTCCTGTTTGGGGGCTTCTCACTCAGCAGGGAGCCTGCTTTTTCCTTTGCCTGTCACTACCCCCACTTATGTGCTCTCTCTCTCTCACTTTCTCTAACAAATAAATAAAATCTTTTAAAAAATAAAAAATAAGCAAGTATTAACACCAATCCTTCTCAAGCTTTCCTAATTCTTTTGTAAATTACATTTTAATGTAATTAAAAAGTAAGAGTACAGTAAAAATAAAGCATACTTCGTCTTCATATTAATTATATAAAAATATTCTTAACTCTAACAACAACAAAAAATATCTGTCTTCTTTTTGTTTCTGGAACATTCATAGCCACACTCCTAAGATACCATGAGCTCAGGCCTCTGTATTATAAAACAAATAGTGTAAAACCAATTGCAAAAGGAAACTGACACTCAGACAAACTATAGAAAACTGGGAAATACAAGCACTGTGCAAAACAGGTAGCCTCTATTCTAATCCAGAAAACTGTTCTTCCATAAGAATGTTAGCATATTGTCCTCAGACCTAATTTTTTAATAGAAGAAAAAAATACATATTTTTTAATTACAAATGTCCAATTTAAAATAAAGAATAAACCAATAAGATATCACTGTGGCTGGAATTGTACCCATGGCCCAACATTCCACTTTTGATTTGGTCATGAGATTTCTGTAATATACTTTGGAAATAGGAAGATATTTTCTCAGGTATACTACAGCTAGTTAATATCCTTTTTGAAATCTTCAAGGGCACTGACCTTGCATATGCATAAACTTGAGTAGTAGATTACATTTAAGTAAATGACTTGCCACACATACAATATTCTAATTTGGGTCTTTGGTCTCAAATGGAGGCTTATACTATCTTAAAAGAGTCTATCAAAAGCTACAGATAGTCTAGAACTAGAATAAAGGAAGCCAAATTCAGAAATGGAGGATTTTTTTATGGTCTCTCTCCTGTCCTTATTTCTTTAGTTCATATTATCTCAAGGTAATTTAATACATTCAAATTCTCTTTCTATGTCTCATCATGCAAAATATTTCATAGGGTAATCTAAGCAAGTTATCATTAGATCATATGGATGCTTGGGTCCAATTCACCCAGTAGGTAGGAGGAAGACACATATATAACCATGTGCCTAGATAGTATAAATTCTAAGGGGGGCAGATTTATTTTATAGAAGTGATATCTGAGTACATATATCAATACAAAGTAACTACTTAGATTTATAGGGGTCATGTTACTAGGAATTTAATAGTTTTGATGGATTTGGGAAAAGGCAATTAGTATATATTTAAGTATGGATTATTAATTGAGTCCTTTTCTAGGTGTCCATTTTTCTTGCAAGGGATGCAGTATGATAATTAGTGAGACCCCGGGGGATTCTGCAAGTTCAGTCTCAGAGGAATAACTACAGCAGACTGTAGATGACAAAAGGGTTCTGGTTAATGAAGAGCTTAGCAACATCCAACAGCCTTCTTCAAGGCTGTACTTGGAATTATGAGATCTCTAAGTGTGTGATAGTCTTCAAAAGTGCTTTGGTAAAGTGCTTTCAAATAACTTGTATTAGTTTCTTAGGGCTTTCATAACAAAGTGCCCAAATTGGGTAGCTTAAAACAATAGAAAACAACTGTTTTTTTCACAGTTCTGGAGGCTAGACATCCACCCAGAGACCTCCCTCCAAAGGTACTAAGACAAGATCCTTCCTTGCCTCACTCACTTTTCCAGAGCCCCAGGCATTGCCTGGCTTGTGACAGTATAACTCCAGTACCTGCTTCTGCCTTCACATGGCAATCACCTTTCTGCCTTTCTGCGCCTCTTCTCTTACAGACACCAGTCATGCTGGATTACCCACCATCGTAGTCTCATCCTAACTTGGTTACATGTGCAAAGACTCTAGTTCCAAATAAGGTCACCTTCATAGGTACCAGGAGTTGGGACTTCAACATATCTTTGTGGAGGACACAATTGAACCCATAACATAAGATAGATAGTAATTTCCTATCAATTTCAATCTGTTCAGTTGGGTTTTGAAGACACTCCTTTCCATAAAGCAATGGCATGCAACCTTGGTTGATTATTACAATCACCTGGGAGCTCTTAAACATCCCAATTCTCTAGCCTGCACTGCGAAGCAATTACATCAGCATCTCCAGAGGTGACCCAGGCCTCAGTATACTTGAAAGTTCTTAGGTGATTCCTATGTGTATATAAGTTTGGAGACTGCTGCAATAGACACGATGGATAACTAAGTGTAAAACGCCTGCTTTGTTATTGAAGAACATAGTTCCATCCCTGAAGTCAAAATAATTTTCTGTGACTTGAACAGAACTTCGCAGGCATGGTCACAACAGTCAGACAGTTGCAGGCTCCTCCCTGCAGGGTCAGAGCTTGGCCTTGCTGACTTCTAACATTTGGCCTGACAGTGGTCAGATCCTGTGAGTGAAAGAAAAAATGCTAGGTCAGCGTACACAGGATTTTCACAGTCCCATAAACTAGATCAAGCCCCTCTGGAGAGCAGTGAGAGGTAGAAAAAGTAATGGAAAGTTATGAATATTTCCAAGGTCAGAGAACCTTTCCTTTCTTTTCTCTAAAAGAAGTAATATGATTTCCAGTTCCAGTTACAAAAGTATGATTAATTGATTGTTTTCATTCCCCACAAAATATTGTCAACCTAAAATTGAGTTTCTCCTCAATTTACCAATTTAACTTTTAATGGCTTCCCCTTTTCCTATCCAATGGAATCATCCTCTGATAATAGTTCCTATACAACATGGAACATGCTATTTATTTTCACATTTTGAATATGACTATCGATCCAAAGCAGATATATATTGATTGATTTCTTTATTCATTATACATACAGCCCATATTTCCCAAGCACTGTCTGTTCTCTGAGCCATCAGACATCTTTCTAGTCCCCATCTTGGACTTTAGAGTCTATTAGAAAAGACAGAGAATAACATGCAAATAAATAAATATTTCAGGTAGTGATAAGGGCTCTGGAGAAAAATAAAGCAAGGCAAGAAGAGAGTGTGACAGGGCCCAGGGAAGCATGTGCCAAATAGAGTCTCTTGGTACTCTGCCTCCAGTCCTGTCCATTCTATGTCCTCTAGTTATGCTAGATTTGAAGAATTAGGAATGCATTTCCCGGACTCCCTTTTAGCTAGCTCGCTAAGTGCGGTTTAAGTTTTACCAGAGGGGTGCCCTTGCATAAGATATGGAAGGTTCAGGGATGGAGAGGCCATTTTCCTGCACTGGTAGCAACTGATTGCAGACGTCAGCAGATGTGAACGTGTGCACTACTGGCCATCAGAGTCCACTACCTAATATCTGCTTAGGTGTGAGGTCGATGTGGCAGCAGCTGTGAAAGTAATGTTGGCATCAACCATTTCCTGAACCTGCAGAGGCATGACCCAAAGCCAGGGGTGGAGTCTTCATTTTCTTTCCTTTTAATGATTTAGTAAGCTCTTAATTTTCAGGTTAAACTCCTTTCTGACTGAAATACCTACAGTTATTTCTGTTTACTAAACTGAATCAGGACAGTTACTTTCAAAAATAGTGGCCAGGGGGCACCTAGTTGGCTCAGTCATTGGGGATCTGCCTTCGGCTCAGGTCATGATCCCAGGGTCCTGGAATTGAGCCCCTCATCAGGCTCCCTGCTCAGCGGGAAGCCTGCTTCTCCCTCTCCCACTCCCCCTGCTTGTGTTCCCTCTCTCACTGTCTCTCTCTCTCTTACAAATAAATAAATAAAATCTTTTTTTAAAAAAGAAAAATAGTGGCCAGGAAAGTCTCTCAAAGAGTTGATTTTTGAGTGGAGAAGTACCTGAATGAAAACAAGGCTGTATTTCAGCAAAGAGCTCGGGAGAGTGCTCTAGTCAGAGAGGATTAAAACTGCAAACGTGAGAGTTGAATTCAATGTGTTCACAAGAGAGCAAGAGTTCTACTAAAGCTGGGGGGGGGGGGGATGGGTAAGAGGAGGGTTAACACATAGTATGAAAAGAAAAGCAGAAACAAGATCACCTCTGGCCTTTTCTTTTAGGGCCTGATAAGATGGTAAGATTTATTCTCAGATAAGATGCTACTGGAATGTTGTAGCAAGGAAGTGATGTAAGTTTGGTTCTGTATGGAGAATAGACTATAATGGAGCAATTATGAAAGCAGGAAGACTAGATTGAAGGCTGTTTCTAGGATACAACTAAGAGAGAATAATACACGGACTATGATGGAGTATTGGAAATGGGGAGAAGTGAACAGGTATTGGATATATTTTGAAGGTAGTGCCAATAGGACTTTTGATGTGTCATATGGAATATCCCATAGAACTGGAATTGAGTGAACATATAATTTTTTACCCAAGTCAGAACACCTTGAAAATGAAGACTCCTATAATTTTTGTTGGAGACACAAATGTAAACTGGGACTGTCCGTAGATTGTGAGCCCCATAAGTATGAGGAAAAGAAAGATTTCAAGAATGACACAAAAAGGGGCACCTGGGTGGCTCAGCGGGTTAAGCCTCTGCCTTCGGTTCAGGTCATGATCTCAGGGTCCTGGGAACAAGCCCTGCATTGGGCTCTCTGCTCAGCAGGGAGCCTGCTTCCCCCTCTCCCTCTGCCTGCCTCTCTGCCTCCTTGTGATCTCTCTCTGTGTCAAATAAATAAATAAAAATCTTTAAAAAAAAAAAAAAAAAGAATGACACAAAAGTCTTTAGTTTAAACTGTTGGATGGGTAAGTTTGCCATTTGGTGAAGTGAAGGACTGGAGGAGAAGCAGGTAGAGGTTGTTTAAATCAAGAATGCTTCCCGGGCTGGTTTCATGGGCATGTGAACTATGCTCAGAAGGGTATCTCTAAATGTACTTGGGGGCTATTAAACCAAGATTAAGCCACAGGAAATTAGGGGAGAAGCCAAAGATGGGCACAAGATATAGAAAATGAAATAAACTCACCACTATAATTACCTGACAATCATCATATAACTAGTGACCAGAGTAATTTGACTATGAGTCTCAGTGTTGGGTCCGTTATCAAAGGAACGAGACTGAGACAAAGTTACGCAAAGCCTTATTCTATGCCAAGCATTAGAAGTTAGGCTGACCGGCCAGGGAAATGAGGCTGAGACAAAGTGAAAGTTATGTAAAGCTTTATTCTATGCCAAGCATTAGAAGTCAGACTGACCAGCCAGGGCCGCTTCCGAAGAGAGCGACGCCCCTTGGTCTTACAGGCTAGTTTTTTATAGGGCACAATCGCAGACATCTGCATATGTGGCTTTGGCTGATTGGATGTCTCCTATCTGTGTGTTTTAATAACGGTTACCAATGGCCTTGTTTTAGGTATGTGTTTTAGTAATAGTTACCTAGAATTGGCCTTGTTTTAGGTGTGTGTTTTAGTAACAGTTACCTTGTTTTAGGTGTTGTGTTTTAGTAACAGTTACCTGGAACCTAGAGCAGTAACTTTTCTAGACAACAAAATGTCTACCTAGGCAACATGGAGTCACTATGGCTAAGTGGGCCCAGGGGGTTAACGTGTTTTAACATGGAATCGACCCCAACATCAGGAGGTTGAACAAGAAATTCTCTTCTTATCTAAATCCAGGACTGATCTTAGATATTGGGAGGGAGCCAAGCCTACAAATGATACTCAGTTGTCTTTATTAGTGTGATTAGGTGAGAGGTATAACTGGGGAATGGGCAGAGTTTAACACAAGCAAAAAAAAAAAAAAATGGATATTGATATTGAAGCGTTCTCTACCAACAGACACACAAACACACATGTACACACATAGGTATGCACGCATGTGTATACACACAAACACATGGTAGAGAGGACAGGCAAAGACGATGGGTTGAGAACACCAAATATATGCTAAGTGCTACAGGTCACTAAAGATTTCCTACTTAATTTCATTTGGGTAAATGTAGGAAGAAAGTTTAAACTGTGATTGAAGAATTGCTTTTTAAGAATTACCTAAATTAAATTTAAAAAAAAAAGAATTACCTAAATTTATCATAATATATATTTCTATCTTTCCATCTTTTTTATTTTTTGTATTTACTATTTCTTGTTTCCCTTCACTCTTACTTTTATTCTTTTTCAATCTTATATCTCTTCTCTTTGAAGGATCACATGGTATTCAGATTTAAGAGTTAATATCAGAAGACATACAAATGGCAAAGAGACACATGAAAAAAATGTTCATCATCATTAGCCATCAGGGAAATTCAAATCAAAACCACATCGAGATACCACCTTACACCAGTTAGAATGGCCAAAATTATCAAGACAGGAAACATGTGTTGGAGAGGATGTGGAGAAAGGGGAACCCTCTTACATTGTTGGTGGGATGCAAGTTGGTGCAGGCCCTTCGGAAAACAGTGTGGAGATTCCTTAAGAAATTAAAAATAGAGCTTCCCTATGACCCTGCAATTGCACTACTGGGTATTTACCCCAAAGATACAGATGTAGTGAAAAGAAGGGCCATCTGTACCCCAATGGTCATAGCAGCAATGGCCACAGTCGCCAAACTGTGGAAAGAACAAAGATGCCCTTCAACAGATGAATGGATAAAGAAGATATGATCTATATAATACATTGAAGTATTATGCCTCCATCAGAAAGGATGAATACCCAACTTTTGTATCAACATGGACGGGACTGGAAGAGATTATGCTGAGTGAAATAAGTCAAGTAGAGAGAGTCAGTTATCATATGGTTTCATTTATTTGTGGAGCATAGAGAATAACACGGAGGACATGGGGAGATGGAGAGGAGAAGGGAGTTGGAGGAAATTGGAGGGGGAGATGAACCATGAGAGACTGTGTACTCTGAGAAACAAACTGAGGGTTTTGGAGGGCAGGGGGATGGGAGGTTGGGTGAGCCTGGTGATGGTTATTAAGGAGGACATGTATTCATGAAGCACTGGGTGTGGTGGATAAATGATGAATTCTGGAACACTGAAAATAAATTTTAAAAATAATTAAAATTTTAAAAAGAGTTAATATCAGCATTATTATTTTAAAAGAATATGCAAACCATAATTTCTACTTAATTATTTATTAGTTATTTTATAGAAGGCTATTTTTAAGTGAAATGTCGGCATCTGGATATGAAAATAAGCAGAAGAAAACTGGTCACTTCTCTTTTTCAATATGTCTTTGTTTCTGCAACCATGATTTCAAGATTAAATTTAAAGAAAAAAATATAAATTGTCTGTTTAATCCTCTCCTGCAGCATGTAAATTAACAGGAAAATTCTTTAATCCTGCCAAAATGCTACTTATCTAGATATTCCTTTCATCAATTCAATAATTTTGTTACAATTAATACATATTAGCAATGAATTGACAACCACCACTATGCTCAGAAATGGGACACATCACATTTAAAAAAACGTTTTCTAAATCAATTTTAATGAGTTCAATCCCTTTACTGCTAAATTCGTAAGAAATTGGTGTTCCGTCTTTATTGAGGTAAGCTTTTTCTGATGACTTACAAAGGGAATATCATTGGGATTCATCAGTCTACACTGGGAAAACTCCAGGGCCCTAGAGAGTGGGAAACTGTGATGCTTCCCTACCACCCTTGAGCACAAAAGTGCAAGTGTATGTTGAGATTATAAGTGTTAACACCTGGGAAGCAGCCTTCTCTTTGTGCCCTACTGTGTGCACAACTCTGGACCCTGACACTTGGACTACCACAGGAGCCCCTCCGGCTACATGGCTAGTAAATGAACCAACTCAGTTTGATATAAAGTCACTTTGAACAATACCAGAACTCCCTGTAAAATGTTACTCCTGCCCAAATTTTCATTTTGTTCTAAGACTGCAGCTGGATTTAAAACGAATGCAACAGAGTAGTTACATTCCTCAAAATTCAGGTCCCTTGGGCTGGTCTCTGGTTTTCTGAGTTCTGACTCACTCGGGATACTAGCTCTACCAAATAGTGTGACTGCCTCTCCTGGGAAGAAGATTCCACAGTCTCTCAGGTGCTGCTCCATCTTCTAAACATGAAGTGTCCCATTAAAACTGTTCAAATGATTCATAATATTAGAGCCCCCAGCCATTTATAAAGCTAAGATAAAAAAGAAGAAAAAAAGCCAGAAATAGTGTCTGAAAAAACATTTTCCCAAGTTATATAACTATAGTGCCCATGAATAAACCAGATGTATAAAGACTCCCTTTACTATTGATTTTTACAGTTTAAGACACCACAGACAAGACAACTTATAGTAGGAACAGCTTTTCTTTTTCATGAAAAGAGATAATTTGAGGGTTTAACTGAATACACGTTAAGTTATAACCAACTCTGAAAATTTGATAATCTATGAGGGCTGTTTTTGAATATTGTAATGTGCTGAAAAAGCTTCTGTAGTTTTAATGCCATAAAAAAAGTCATAAAAGGACATAAAGTGAACTAAATGCCATAAAAATGAAAAAAGAGAGATGGGAACAATATTTAGAAATGTCTTTTCTATTGGGCAGAATTTCCTGTTTATAACTATGACTCCTAATTGCCTCAATATGACACTTTATGTCCCTCAGAATGAAAATGTGTCCTGTCTTTAAATCTATGTCTATGGTTTTCCTCAGCTTTCCTCACTTTGCCCAGATGTTGGCAGATCAGAGAGACAAGAGAAGGGGCAATGTCAAACTGATTTTTTTTAATGATTTTCTAGACTATAAGCTCTACTGAGATTTTATTCTGTCTTCCTCGCTACTATACCCATGACCCACCACAAGCTGACAAATAGTAGACATTGTAAATATTTGTTGAATAGGGAAATTCATTAATTACTTAACTGAAGGGGATCAGGGAAAATTTTGGACATAAGAGTCTCTGATTTTTTTGGTAGCATTTGGAAGTTTTAGCTTTCCTCTATTTTTCTGCTAGCATGTTCGTCTGCATCTTGCAGCAGGCTAAATAGGGACCTCCATTCAAATCCCTTCAACTCCAAACATTTAGCCCCATTCTAGAGACTGCTTTGCTTCCAGCTTAATGCGGCTGATCTCTCTGATGGCTACTGAAGCCTACAGCACAACCTTCTTGCAGTCTCCTGATGAAGATGATTTTCTAAATTTTCCCTAGAAGCCACCATTAGATGTATCTTAAACTTGGACATTCTATATCCATCATGCTTATGTTGATGACATTTAATCCCAATCTCTTTAATGAATGAAAACCTCATTAGAATATAAAGCAAATTGTATTCAATCTTTTCTGTGATGTTCAGCTATAACCTGAACTCAAGGGAATAAATGTGGCAAAAACTTAGCTCCATTTTCCTGTGATTTTTTTTTCCTCTTGTGTTCAACTTAGGAAAACTGCACCTAATATGAAAGTATCATCAATTTTCAGCACTTCAGGCATGTGATATCATAGGCAGTGGTTTTCTGTGAATTATTTAGTTTCTTGGACCCTTGAGTACTCATGGTAGTTTCCTTGACCTCTACTCCTCCTTTCTTTGCAAAGATTGTATGAATCTCCAATTCCTTACATTAATTCCTCCCCATTGAAAATACCTTGAATGGTTGCTCTTTTACTAACACTGAATGATTCTATTTGTTAGTAATTTGGTCAAAGTCTGAGGCCATCTTGTGGTCAGGGTCATTTAACTTGCAAATATACTTCTTTACAGTCTAGTAAAAATTTATTATATTTTCATACAGTCTGATGTATAAGAAACTGTCATGCAACCTGAGATAGTTCTCAGTTCACCCCACCCTTTGGTTTTAAGGATTATAGCTATGGTAATGTAAGTTAGTTTGTTTGTTTGTTTTAAAGATTTTATTTATTATTTATTTGACAGAGAGAGAGAGATCACAAGGAGGCAGAGAGGCAGGCAGAGAGAGAGGGGGAAGCCTGCTCCCTACTGAGCAGAGAGCCTGAGGCGGGGCTCGATCCCAAGACCCTGAGATCAGGACCTGAGCTAAAGGCAGAGGTATAACCCACTGAGCCATCCAGTTGCCCCAGTTTTGTATTTTTGTTGTTGTTGTTGTTGTTAAGATTTATTTATTTGTTTTAGAGAGAAAGCATGCACAGTCACATGTGCCACGAAGGGGTGGGGTCAGTGTGGAGGGACACGTGGAGGAGGAAGAGAGACAAGACTCTGCAATAAACAATAAGCAGAGAGGCCCTTGTGGGCCTCCCCATGAGTTCATGACAGAGCTGAAACCAACAGTTGGACCCTTAACTGACTGCACCACCCAAGCACCCTTGGGCACATTAAGTTTTAACCCAATTGCTACATAATCATTCTGAGTTATATAATTTATTTCAGTAATTAACATCTGTAGTTTATCAGAAAATCATAAAATCTCAAACCAATACTAGAATTGTTCAGTACCTCCCCACAGTCAGAGGTCGGTCCAATGTGATACAGTCCCATGGAGCAAAACCAGGTATTTTTTTCAAAATCTTCTCTGAGTATACTCCAAGTTTCTTTAATTAGACTTGAAAATAAACTCAGTGTGGATGGGCAATAATCTGAACAGTGCTAGTAAGTGCAATATTCCCAAATAAAATACAAACATTGAAAAACAAAATCAGATCAGTCCATAGCCAGGTTTCTTTGAAAAACCACCTCTTTGTGAGATACCAGGACATTTTTAATAGGAAATAAATGGTGTCCCCAAATTCCAGTTCTAAAGCATACAGGTGATGTAAAGTGCTATGTCAGTCTTTGAGCCATAATAGCCATTATCTGAAGAAAGGTAGAGAGGGGAGAAAAGATTTTAAAAAGAAAAAAAGAAAGAAAGAAAATAAGGGAGAACTGAAAGGGAATAGTGTGAGAGCAGGAAAGAATGAAGAAAATACCGAAAGAAAGTATTCTCATTTACTTTGACCACAATTATGAAATCTTTAGATGTGTCTAACTGTAATTAAACAGGTGTTTACTGAGACATCAACTTCCTGCCTGGGGCTCTTCCATTTTGGAGGGCTTTTTATCTGAAACTTGCTTTAAACAAGGTATGAACTATGGCTCCATTTCTATTAAAAAGAAAACAGGCACAGGGTCTCTTAAGTAGTACTAGAAGTTTATTTTCATTTTTCTATCTGTTTGTTAGATGCTAACAAAAAATTAAGAATGCTTATTTGCAACCAAAAAGAATTATGAGATCTCACATAAATAAAGGCAATTGTTTGATGTTTTAATTTTTGTTTTGGACAAAAATCCAAGGTCTTGTGCTTTTATCAAAAGGATATAAAAGATAACTGTTTAAAAAAAATAATCATTTTACTGACAAAATGGTGTACAGCTCATTTTTTAACAGATGGCGCGAGAAGTGACCACAGAACAAAGTACTTATCTTGAACACTATTTTTTTCTTTTTTTCAGCTTTAGAGGTATAATTGATGAATAAAATTGTAAGATATTTAATGTGTAAAATGGATAATTTGATATATGTACACATTGTGAAAAGACTCCCCTTCTTCCAACCATTGAGTTAATTAACACAGCCATTGCCTTACATAGTTATGTCTTGTTTATTTATTTATTTTTGGTGAGAACATTTTAGTTCTACTCTCTTAGCAAATTTCAGTTATACAACGTGGTGTTATCAACTGATAACATGTTATATGTTAGATTCTCAGACCTTATTTATCTTACAACTAAAATTTTGTACCCTTTTACCAACTTTTTCTATTTTCCCTATCCCATATCTCTTAGTAACGATTTTTCTACTCTGTTTCTTTGAGTTTGAATTTTAAATTTTTCTTTTTTTTTTTTTTCAATTCCACATGTAAGTTATACTAGGCAGTATTTCTCTTTCTCTGTCTGGCTTATTTCACTTAGCATAATTTCTTCCAATAGGACAGATCTTAGTGAGACACAGAGTCAGGACATACACTAAACTGTCTAGTAAGGATGGCTACAAAATGAGATAAAACTCCATTAAATGATATTAGACCACTATTAACTACTTGCACCACTGTTCAATGAAGAATTTACTGCTAGAATTCCAAGTAACCAAAAAGAGTTAAATTAAAAATAAGTTAATTTACAACCAAATAATAATTTAGCTATGATATAGGAAAATTGGACTCTATTACTCATACTTTTTACTTTCAGTTTGAAATGGGGTAAATGAGCTAGATTTGTAGAGGCAATCAAAACCTTCCTCATTCTCTCTTTTGTATTTTTTCTGATAACGGAGTTCTGACTAGGTCTTTGGGAGAATTAGAACTCACTACACGTTTGTCACGTATTTCTGAGGTTTGGAATGCAGACATTCTCCACATTTACTTAAGAATATTTTATTTTTTTTACCTCTCCCATTTTTTCCCCAAGTCCCTTTTTCCTGGAAATAATTGCTTATAACAACAGATCTGAACCACCAAGTCTTCTGTTTCATGCTAATTGTTTTGATCATTGGCAACTATTTTTTTTAGAAGAAAAGAATTGTATTTTGGAAATGTGTGTGTAGTGTGTGTATGTGAATGAGTGCCCGTGTGTGAGTGTATGAGTTAAATATGAATTAATGTCCTAGATTTACCAGAGAAGAGACAATATCCTGAGAGTTCCAACCCATCTTATAACAGACGTAAAGTTAATTTGACATGTCAAAAATACTATAATATTCTAGCCAAGATTTTCTGGAATAGTCTATCACCATTGTTTCTCTCAAGTTAAATAAGGAAGTAAATAGCATGGCTTCTATCGGTCCATTCTAGCCTACTTGCAGGAAAATGTGTACCTGTACTTGAAAGACCATTTGGATGACATTTGAATCAAAATACCTGTAGTTCACCCTAGGAAAGAAAAATTTATGATTCTTTTTTACCAACTTGGGAAAAAAATGTTCCTGATGTCTTTTCTGGGTTCACCAGAAACTCTGCAGAGCACCATTCTTGCTATTGTTAGCGAGGGGATCTTTATGGATTTTGATACATATCAAATGCAAACATAGGGATTCCATCAGAGAGTAAATTATCGTCAATACTATTAGATTGTACAAGGAAGGATGGACATATCAAGTAGGCAGTGCAGTCTGAAGAAAGTTGAAGAGGAATAAATCCCCTTTATTTCTCCAGAACTCTTAACTTGTATTTTATTTTAGTCAGCAAACTGTCCTCCACTCTTCTCTTCTAGTCATTTCCTTTTCCCTCCTTCCCTTCCCCTTTTTGTAGACAGTGGGTTAATGTTAGCATTTTCTCATCTCAGAAGAAAATGATTCTTTCTTATTGTTCTTCAAAATATACAGTACTAAACTTGAGATGATCCCCTGATAATAAACATATACTGATAACATTAAGTCCTTGACGTGCCCTCTAGAGACCCAGAACTAATTTAAGAATCTTTTCAACTCTAACATACAACTTGGTGACTTCAGTTTCCCAGAGTCTGAGAACTACAAACGGCTAAGGAAAGAAAGGAAACATTCTGCCTTTGTTCTGCTCTGCTCTGCAAGGATGCTTCTGGAACTCTCCTGGGGTTACTTCCAGCAGACTGAGGGCTGACAAGAGCAGTACTTTCTGAGTTGTTAGAAATTGGAAATAACAGACATGTTACATAAATTATTTAGGCTTACGTTAGCAATTTTTGTTGTGGGGACTGTAAATACCGTCTCCTTTTAAAAAGATTTAGCAATTGCAAGAGTCAAGATGTGAGTAATATTGATGGAAATTACCAGCACATCTAATTTATTAAATCTTCCTTTCCAGAGAGGTCTAACTTTGTTTTCATTGCACAGAAGAGTCCCAATCTGTGGGTAATTTTAATGCTATATCTAGGCAAGGAAAAGACATCCGAAGCAAGAATAGTGAAGGCATATTACATTTTCAAACTGAGGAAACCTCAGGTTGGAAATTGACTTAGATGACCTCCATCCTTAATTATAACTGACCAATTTCAACAAAGGCTAGACACCATCAGCCAAGCTTTGCTGGAACAGTATGTGGTCAAGCATGTGATTCTCACACTATCCCTCAAGGAGTCTGGTCTTTGCAAATGTTGTTCGAGTGAAAAAGGAGAAAAGTAATAATACCTTTTTACATTTTGTTGGTTTGAAATATCCTTAAAAGAAATTAAAAGGTTTATTCTAAGTGTTTTCTCTGAAGGGAAATGGCAATTAATAATTAATATAGTTCTAGCTATACCTGACAGACCTTTTTGCTACAATCACAGTGCATGAGATTCATGCATCTTGTCATTTACTTAAAGTAGAGGGTACCTTCTTTTTCTTACTCATATATTTTTTTTAAAAATCACATTTTTAAAAAATCATATTTTTAAAAAATCATATTTTCCTTAATAAAAGTAACTTGGCAGACAGTCTATCCTAGAAGCCATTTTTATAATCAATTTACAGCTGGCATTACTACACTAAAAAAGAGGCTAACTGCCTGTCCTGAAAGAATACCAAATTAGTTACAGTGTCAGAAATAGAAACCAACACCCATGATTCTTGATTCAGTATTCTAGTTCACAATGAAATTATGAATTATTAAAAATAGTTCTAGGGAAGAAGCCCTCTTCTTTGAGAATATACAGTTGAAAAAGAACAATTGCCCCTCTGCTAGTCTATGGTTGAACAAGAACTGCATTCTCTTCCAAGTTAAACTATAATTAAAAAAAGTAAAGATAAGCATTTTCCTATAGAAGGTTATTATGGAGTTATTTAAACATTAGTTTCAGGAGGATACATAAAGTTTTTAAAAGAATCAAAACAGTTATCCTACCCAAAGCAACTGTGTAATATCCACCATAATTCTATGCCACTCTAGTGTGTTGAAACTTACAAAATGCATTATCTATAATACGAGGTTACCGACACTCTAAGATTAAATGAATTCCCTAAAGTCAGGCTGGTTACTTGTGACTTGAATATGTTCTTTTAATATTGTCTAGTGTTCTTCTTAAGTAGAATATCCATTCAGTTCCTGGATTTATGATTAGGATGATAAAATCAATATGAGACTTACTTATAAATGATATATAAATCATTATGACAATTCATATGTAGAGGTAATGTTTTTGCCAACATTTGTTTAATTTATAACAGGGTGCAAAAAAAAGAGAAAAACCTCATTCATAAAACAATGTAAGACTTAGAAAAAAAGTTACAGAAACAGTCATATTTCCAAAGGAAAATAAATTATGAGTGGAATCACTGCCCACTGGGATGTGCAAAGACATTTATCTCAACCAACATTTATTAAGCGCTACTTTATGCCAAGTCATAGCTTCACATGGGCCTCCATTTCCAACTGCTTTATCTTCAGAGACACAATCCTCATCAGGGCTTAAGTCTGTTTTAGCTGACCTGAGGTAGGGATACACATGGGCATGGTCATTTTAGCACAAATTATCACTAGGGAAACTGACACAGATGAAGAATCGAGTCGCAAAGGGACAAAGGATGACTAAGTCAGGAATCTAAGATGAACTTTGTCAGTGTACCAAAAGTCTTCAGCAGATCTGGGCAACATCATAAAAGCCTTCTATCCCAATGAGATAGAAACGTGAAGTGGACTGATTAATCAAAACTTACTTAAAACAGGTAGTCTCAAAAAAGAGATGTACATAGTCAATTGTTTTAACTTAACATCTATAGATTTGTTTTTATCAGCAATCTTTAGATTGGCAGGTCAAAGACTTTTGGGAGGGGGTAAACATCTGTGATCAGACACTTAAACTGTCCTTCTTGCACAAACCATAATTGTTTTCTTTAAGTTTTTTTTTTTTTTTTAACTTTCTTTATTTGACTGAGAGAGAGAGCACAGAAGCTGGGGGGATGACAGAGGAGAGGGAGAAGCAGGCTCCCACTGAGCAAGGAGACTGACACAGGGTTTGATCCCAGGACCCTGGGATCATAACCTGAGCCAAAGGCAGATGTTTAACCCATTGAGCCATCCAGGAGTCCTGCACAGACCATAATTGTAATACATTATCAAGGATTTCTTGTTAGTGGTTCCTAAGAGTAAAACAAAAACATTAAGACCTTTATAAGCAAAATGAGTGCAAACCTCTTGGATTTTGGATTTTTCATGATCTTCCTCTTACTACCATAGAGTTGTTTGGGACACACCTAATTTGTATGTATTCATTAGGTGTTGCAAATATTAAACTTAATGGTTACCAAAACTTTTCCAGCTCATATTGTATTATGTAATACAAAAGTTACATAGTTACAACAGCAATTTAACTGGCATTGCTAAGCCAGTCAATTTGTGGCAAGGCTGATAAAAGTGCACTGGTATGCTCATAAGTTGCATCCTAGTGATAAACATTTGATATCTATGGGAATCAGTTAGTACTATACAAAGGGAAAGAAAGAAATTAGTCCCAATGAAGGATTCAATTTATGATGCCCAGTGAAAGATATCTACAAAGCAATTATTTCAATAGGGAAACTCAGTAGTCTACAGCCTTCTCTCCATGTCAATTCAGAACTACTTCATCCTTCCTGAGTTGAAGGAGTTAGAGTCAGGTAAATTAGCTCTGATTTCCCTGAAAGGGAAATGGTTCTCACAATTTAGGCTGAAACCTTCAGCCTACCATCATAACCTCCTACGTGCCTCGGGAATATGTTTGGGGAGTTTTTGTAGCTATCTCTTATGTTTCTCAAAAAACTGTTCATTTCATAATTATTGAGTTCATAAAAGATAACACTATTGTCACCTATATTTAAAGATATTTAGTGTATTTTGGAATACCAGAATAGTAATATAATTTGAAATATTTGTAGAGATATTGTTGATAATATCTTTCAGGAACGTAAAAGCTATTCTTGTGTTTTCCAGTTCAGTACATTAAATACACACAATCTTTTCTACTATGCATCCTGAAAGCTTTTCTACATTGGCAAAAATTCCACATTGCAGAAGCTTTTAGGTAGCAAATTATTAAACAAAATATTGAGTATCTTATTATCCAGGGAGTTCTCTAAGGAAACTGGCAGCCATTCTGAAAGTTTCCTAATGAAAATACATTTCTTCTATGGAAAGGGTCATAAAAGCTTGTGGATCTCTATCTCTGAAAAGGCAATCAGTCAAGTACACTACACAAACAGTATCCCAGCTCTTCCTTAGTGTTCCGAATGAGATGATGTGTCATTGTTTTTAAATACAATAAATTGAAAAGAATACATATATCATTTTAACTCTGTCAATCAGATTTGTTGGTGTTTTTAAATGCCTTCTTGAATATTTGCCCACATGGGTGAAATCTACCAATGTAGAGCCATTTTCAAACTGAAGTAAAAGCCAAAAAAAAATTTTCTCCTTTAAGCATTAAATTTTCCTAAAAATTTATCGAGTTCAATTTCTACCATGTCATTTTAATAAATCATTGTTTTATATAAAACAGTGATTTTTAAGGCAACAATAGTATTTTAGAGTAACATAATATAGAAACGTAACTGTATAAAATGCAGAATAAATTCCAGAATAGTTTTTGTTTGATACCCCAACCTGTGTGTAAGTAGAACAAAAGCATTCACTCAACAAGCTTAACTGAAAAAAAATTAATGAACTGTACAGACTACATTAAATCTCTGGAAATCGTATTAATAAATGATTCTTATTAATAATGACTCTTAGCAATGTCTTCTAATTGCTGTATTCAAAAGATTATTTTCGACAGTGCTTAACCTGAGCATCTTGTAATGTTTGATATTGCTCATAACAACCTCCCTGAAGTACGGCCATCCTCTTGTTTTTATTTATTTTTGTTTTTAGGAGATTTATTTTATTTATTTACTTTAGAGAGAGAGAGAACGCGGGGCAGGACAGAGGCCTTGGGTGAGAGAGAGTACCAAACAGACTCCTTGCTGAGTGCAGAGCCTGATGTGGGGCTCAACCTCACGACGCTGAGATCATGACTGGAGCAGAAATCAAGAGTCAGACACTGAATGAGCCAGCCAGGTGCCTTCCTTCATTTTTATTATATTACCTTTTCTTTGTGCTTTTCATAGACTTCTGACTACTCATTTCATTTTCCACTCTGTATCCTCTTCCCACACTTTAGACTGGACTCTTAGGGTTCCTTCCATCCTTAGACTTCTCCTCTTTGGTTTACCAGATGGTGCTATCCATCTTAATGACCTCAATCACCGCAATTCCAATATCTAAATGTCTAGTTTGTTCTTCTCCAGAATACTATTCCCAACTTCCTATTATATACTTCAAGTATCTCACCAAATTGGCCCATTTTTTTTTTCTGTGATAACACTGCATAATTCATGTCGCTTAACAAGCACAAACATTTACTTCTTGTTTATGGGATCTATGAGTCAGTTATGGTGGCTCTGCTCCAGATTGTGCTGAGGCATGAACCATTAAGGGATGGCTGAAGAAATGAATCCTGGGTTATGATGCCCTCGTGGTACAGAGCATGAGAGCAGAAAGAGTTGTGGGGAGTGGAAATATGAAATATCTCTTCAGGCTTCTGCTTGGACCTGGCAAATGAAGCTCCTACTCTCATTACATTGGTCTGAGAAAATCATATGGCCAAGTCCCAAGTTAATGGGACAAGGAAGTATACTATACCCCAATTAAGGCATGGCAAAGGATAGAAAAGAATAAAAATTTTCAAAAAGGGGTGCCTGGCTGGCTCAGTTGGTATCTCATGGGACTCTTGATCTGGGGGTAGTAAATTCAAGCCCTACATTGGGTATACAGATTACTTAAAAATAAAATCTTTAAAAAAGAAAATTGTACACAAACTAATCTTCCAGACAATTAGACCTAAAAGCAGTAGGTTCAAATTGATACTAATTATCTCTTCAAAATATCTTACCATCCTATGAATCCTATATTACCATTACTACTTTTACTATTATTATCTTCCCAGTTTCCCAAGCTAAGAAGCTGAAATTCTCTCTTCCTCCATTTACTTCACCCTTAATCAGTCATATCACTTGCTACTTCTATCAGTCTACATTTCTACTGTAAAAGTCCATTTCTTTCTATCCCCACTTTACTATTTCAGGATCTTGTCATTCCTTATCAAACTATAGTGATAATCTCTGTTTCATTGAAAGAAACTGCTGTAACTGGTTAACCTCAAAAACCTCAGTAGCTTAACCCAAAAAATTTATTTCTTACTCACAAAATATCAAAATAGGTGGGGTGACTATGTAGCTCAGTTGATTAAGCATCCAACTCTTGATTTGGGCTCAGGTCATGATCTTAGGGTTGCAGCCCCACATTGGGCTGTTCACTGGGCATGGGGCCTACTTGGGATTATCTCTTCCTTGCCCCCTGCCCTTACCCCCCCTAAAAAAATCCAAAATAGGTATTTTAATTTCAAGGGCAGCACTTCTTCAAAGAGTGACCCAGATACTCAGACAACCTGTCCCTAGTGTCACCACCTTCTTCCTACATCACCTCCTAAGAGTAAACAATATGCAGGATTATGTGTTGAAGGGTCTTGGGTTCCAGGCCTCCTAGTGACACACATCACTTCTATCCACTTTCCTTCAGTCAGAACTTGCCATATGGTCTACCTACTTTTAAGAGAGGCTGGAATATTCACTCAAGATAGTTTTGTTTTCAGAAAGAAAAGAAAATGGGCTTTTGAACACCTAACCAGTCTTTGCTACAATCTTCTGACTGATCTCTTTGCCAATGGGAATGGCCACCATGGTCAGAATAATCTTTCTAAAGCACAAACTTGATCATTTTATTTTTCTGCTTAAAATCTTCCCACAACTCTACAATAACAGGCAATAAAGGCCCAACTGAGTGAGCTATTCAAGGCACTTTGTGTGAAGACAATCTACTCCTCAGTCATATCATATTACTTCCAGTTCTGTGAATGTAACATCCCAAACCCTCACTCCACAGTGCTCCACCATGGCCAACGCCCTGCATTGTTGTCCACTCAATGAACACTTAATCATTCTTAAAGTTTAATTCAAGCAGCAGCTTCCCTATGAAGCCCTTCATCACTTTTGGCAGTCATTTAGAAGTGGCCACTCTTTTTATTTCATTTATCCCACATGTTCTTTTGCCATGTCAACTACCACACTTTATCTTCCTCTCCTTCCCTGTCACTTCCCTATTACTAGGAACAAACACTAGGTGCAAGTACTCCTTGGTATGAATACTTAAGATTATTATTTGTAAGTCCATCAACAATGAACAAAACCAGGCAGATACAATAATATTCTAGTGTCAAGGGGCGGCTGGGTGGCTCAGTGGGTTAAAGCCTCTGCCTTCGGCTCGGGTCATGATCCCAGGGTTCTGGGATCGAGCCCCGCATCAGGCTCTCTGCTCCGTGAGGAGCCTGCTTCCTCCTCTCTCTGCCTGCCTCTCTGCTTACCTGTGATTTCTCTCTGTCAAATAAATAAATAAAATCTTTAAAAAATATATTCTAGTGTCAAAATTTAACTCACCTTCTCAATGGAACCAAGTGACAGGAACCTCCATAAAAACTACATGCTATCCATAATTTTCCTTGGCTGTTCAATGAAGTGTAGGCTTCTTTACTGTAGATTCTTATTCCCTATTCATGAAAGAATGGGAGTGGCTGTACCATAATTCTAACCATTTCCACTTAGACTGAGAACTTTTCATTTCATCAGTGAAAATAACTGTAAATATTTCCTGTGCTAATTAACAGACATGTTACCCAAAGGTTACCAAATCACTTCTAGAATGTTTCTATTAAAGGACTTTAGATTATTCAAATTTTTTTTTAAATATTTTATTTATTTATTTAACAGAGAGAGACACAGCAGGAGAGGGAACACATGCAGGGAGAGTGGGAGAGGGAGAAGCAGGTTTCCCGCTAATGTTGGACTCCACCCCAGGACCCCAGGACCATGACCTAAGCCAAAGATAGACGCTCAATGACTGAGCTACCTAGGCACCCCTAGATAATTCAAATATTAATTAACTTCCTCAAAAGTCAGGACCAATATACATAAGACTTTTCTTCCAAAGTGTGAACTAAAAGTTTACTTACAAGAAATTGTCTTGGTAAAATTTGTTCTGTTAAATAACCAAGTGGCAATGAGGGTACTATAAGGATTCAAAAAGGAGTCACAGATTTTGTTATGCTAATTCATAATGAGAAAACATTCACCTAACTATCACCTCCTTAAAAGCATTGATGAAGACTCACATGCCTGTATTAGAAAACATGGGACAAATTTTAGACTATGGTCAATTCCTGATGATTCTCTAATGTTTTGGAAAATAGCAATGGGTTTACAAGTCATTTTTGCAACTTAGTTCAAGTAAGGAAAAGCAAGATTTGATTGAACCTCAATATTCTTACAGTGAGGTTTCAACTGTGATTCACTATTTCTTTCTCATCAACAGGAAATACATTAAAGGATAGAAAACCACTTCTGCTTCCAGTTGGATGAATAAAGACAAGATACAAGAGGAATCTGGAAAAACTAAAAATCATACTTTTCTATGCATCTAGTGAAAATAGTGGGCACAGGAAACACTTAGAGAATGGAATTGTTAAAAGAATGGAGTCTTTTATAGATGAGCAGAGAACCATGGTACCTCTGTATGTCAGGGCAGCTGGAATATAGATGGAGGAACAGGGAAACCAAAGGTGGAGATTTTAATGGAACAAAAAAGAAGATAGAGCAGTTTGGAGAAGCAGACTAAAATCTTAAAGACCCCCAAATGAGAAACCTAATTGACCTAACAATTATAAACTCCAACTCCCTATTTTGCTCTGAAAACAACAGTGGAGGAAGGGCTGGCAGTAGAATAATGCACATTCTTACAAGACTGGATTTGAGGGCTCTGTCAGAGGTAAAAAAAGAATTAAGAGCATAATATCAACAGTCTAGCCCTCCTATCTCAAATCCTGCCAAGATCAGGAATACAGTAGATTAGATATCTGTGGGTTGGGCTGAACACTAAACACTGGTGAACTCCATTCAGTTAAATGAAGAGTGGAGCTTTAGAACTAAAGTCCCAAACTTTTCCTGGGAGCTATTATTTGTTGAGTCATCAGATGAAGTACCATTGGATATTCGGGACTTAGGATCACTCACTGTGTAAGTTCTCAGAGGAGCATAAGCCTTTAACAGAAGACAATACCATATCTTAGATAATACGCTCTAATTGTTAAAAATACTACTGCAGGACCAACAGGGAGACAGATTTGAATTCATGAAGAGGGGGGAGATCATTCTTTAGAATGCCCTTGAAATCCCATTACCCAGGTTCTTACAGAATGCTGAACAAGAAACAACATTGGGAAAACACAGGTGAATTGTTTTCAACTTGCTATAAAGAAGAGCTTTCTTGGGGTGCCTGGGTGGCTCAGTGGGTTAAGCTTCTGCCTTCGGCTTAGGTCATGGTCTCAGGGTCCTGGGATCAAGCCTGCTCCGCAGGGAGCCTCCTTCCCCCTCCCCCTCTGTCTGCTTCTCTACCTACTTGTGATCTCTCTTTCTCTGTGTCAAATAAATAAATAAAATCTTAAAAAAAAAAAAAGAGCTTTCTCACAACACCAACAACAAAAATAATAAGATATGTCATTTACTGTGTGGTTCTATATGCCAGTTACATTCTGTATATTATTTCGTTGAGTCCACAAAACAGCCCTTTGTGACCTGCTGGAGAGGAAAGGAAAACTGACACAAGAAATTAAATAAATTGCCTCACATCGTATCTGAAACCCACACATACAGAGTCTGATCCTGAAACCAAGGTTTTAGTAATCATGTCATACTGTCGGTACCTGAAATAATTAGATATAGTCAACAATGGACTCAGGGGCTTCATGAAACTGTGTTATTAAATTTCACTCAAATTAATAAATCATTTCTTTACACTCACCATGAACAAAAGATATAGTTCTTTTCAACTGACCAGAGTTATTATCCTTAAAAAGCAAATGGATTTAAAGGCATTTGTTCTGTGACAAATTTTACTAAAAATGAAGAGAAGAAAAAGCTTTTTATCATCCTTAGGATGAAAAAGAGTAGACATGATATTATGCAATCTATTTTTCACCATGGAAATAGACTATATTTTGAGAGACAAAACAATAGGGACTGAGAATTGGTTACACTTTTGCTATTTTCTTATAAAATCAGAACTGTTAATGTTATATCTAGAATTATACATTAACACCAATTTTGGGGGTGAATCAGTCAGTTAAGCACCTGACTTTGGCTCAGGTCATGATCTCAGGGTCCTGGGATCAAGCACTAAGATGGCTCCTTGCTCAGCCGGCAGTCTGCTTGTCCCTCTGCCTCTCCCCCTGCTTGTGAGCACTCTCTCTCTCCTCTCTCTCTCATAAATAAATAAAATCATTAAAAAAAATTTGTTGCCTTCCCAAGAAATTAGAATGAGCTGGAAATCAGAATGCATCATATAGCATTCACTATACTCTATCACATAATTAAGAATGGAAATCAGCATTGCTTTACTGGATCATCAATGAACATGAGATCAAGAGAAATCAATGGAAACAAAACTAGAATTATAGAAAAAAGCTCCCAGACATTAGGAACCAACAGTAAAATATGTAGCTACTAACTGATCATGGGTTCATGATCAATGTTCACAACCCCTCAAGGGTGGTGAACAGCCCCAAGGAAATCTTGGAGAAACCAAAAAGCACTGTGACTCAAATAGAAAAAAGTCATTGGGGATGGAACATTAACAAAAATGCTGCTTTTAAAACCAAACATCTTAGTGTATGGGTTTTCATATTATTTCTTGATGTTTTGAAATGTAGTTTTGGCTTAGATGATCTAAAATACATTCTTTTAAAAGTCATCTGCATTTTGCTAAGCTAATAACTGACTTAGTCATTGTAAGCAGACACCCCAAGTAGACAAGAAATTTTAGGATTTTTATCCATTCTCCATAACATAAATGCACTGTATAATACATTCTGTTATTTAGAGAGACATAGCACCCTTTACTGGCTTTTTTTCTTCCCAAAAAGTTATATAAGAAAAACCTGTGTGTGTAAGCAGTGTTATGTAATTATATGGGCAGCATTTGGTGCATTAGCAGTACTTTCCAAATAAATGATAGAATTCAGTTCTGAGAGCAATTCTGCTCCAGTGCTGTCACTGGTAGTTGGTAGTGCTAAGCACTACCAAGATTCAAGAATAACCTCATAATACCCGTCTCTGGACTAACCACAGAATTTAACCTGCCAGGATCCTGATGTGCCTCAATGGAAAATCGTGAGTTAAAAGAAGGATGTCCCAAATTCCGAGTCTTAAAACCAAAGGCAGACAAAAGCCCCAAGAGACTATGTTCATATGTGTAAAAAGCTAAAGAAAACATCCTTTTCTAACTGCATCCCGTCTTATCTTTTCTAGATTGAAAGGTATAATATACACTGTATGAATTTAAGAAAAATTATAGCATTTAATCCTGTTATTTATTTATGGGTAAATGGCATACATTATATATTATTTGCAATTGTACACGTATTAGAAATCTTATATCAAATGTACATTTTATTTTTTTTTAAGATTTTATTTATTTGAGAGAGAGAGAGAGAGAGAGCACAAGTGTGAGAGCAGGGAGCCCATGTTGGGCTAGATCCCAGGATCCTGGGATCATGACCTGAGCCGAAGGCAGATGCTTAACCAACTGAGCCACCCAGGCATCCCAAATGTATATTTTAGAAGATTTCAATAAAAGTAATTATGCTTTTCAATTTTAATTATTAGCTGTACAAAGCATTTTGTACTGAGATTCATTTTGTTATCACTAGGCTCAATGATGTCAATGTGAATATATAGTCTTCCTTAGCTTTTTAATATTGTTTTAATATTTTGTGATACAGGGATGTGCAAGTCAGTTTCTAAGTTTAGTTTAGTTAGATATTGGGTTTTAATGGTTTTCATAGCTAAAAATGTATATGTATCTTGAACTATTCACTTATTCATAAATGGAAGTGATACATCACTGGGTATATTTTCTACATTGTAATTTTAAAAATATTTAATCACAAGTTTTCATTTAAAAGTATTACTAATAAAGATTTTATTATTAAGTGTTTTATTTTTATGAAAACACAACATTTAAAAATTGTTTTTCTCTCATAATTTTAATTTTTTGTGTTTTCATGTATACAGTTTATTAATAAAGTATGCATGTAGTTTATAAATTACAATCAATATATAAATATTTAGAACTCACACTGAAAAAATTCAATGTTTGGTATCTTAGTTATGTATTACTGTATAATAAATTACCAAAACCTCAGTGGCTTAATATAACACACTCTTATTATCTCACAATTTCTGAGGATCAGGATTTTGGACACGGCTTATCTGAGGTCCTCTGCTCAGGACTTCATAGTGCCACAGTCAAGATGTCTGTCAAGTTCTGTTCTTATCTGAGGCTCAACTGGAAAAGAATGTATTTTCAGGTTTACCTAGGGTGCTGGCAGAATTTGCTTTCTCAAGGAAAAAGATACAGCCATAGCAATAAAAAATAAAAATCATAGATAAATGAGACCCCATCTTTCTGTCAGCTATTGACTGCAGGCTGTTCTAAACGCTACGTTCATCTTCTTGCCACATGGGCCAACCAATGTGGACATGAACTTCTTCAAAGCCAGTTAGGGAGAAAGAGTCTCTAGGAAGAAGGATTCTGTAATCTTTTTTGCAGTACCTTACTGCTTAGAACAAAGTCACACACCCCATCCACACTCAGGGAGAGTGTATTACAAGGAGGGGCAGAGGTCCTCAGCAGGAGGCAGGAATCTTTGTGGGTCACCTTAGACTTGTACTTTGCAGTTGGGTTGTTTTAAGAAAAAAAAAAAATTAAGATCTAGAGATCACTACTTTAGACCAACATGGGATGGTTTGGTTACAACTATTAAAAGTACACAAGAAAATGATACTGAATAATTCAATTAACTTCTCTTTCCATATTTTAATTGATTTTTTCAAGTTGCTAAATATTCAAGTTCATTGGTTTTAGAATTCTTCTGTGCCCTAAACAAGAGCTTCATTCTTCCCTATACATTTTTTTAGCTTGCAAAATTGTTAGTTAATCCAATGTGATTCCATTAAGAGCGTGATTCATATAAAATTTTTTTAAAGATTTATTTATTTATTTATTTATTTATTTGACAGATCACAAGTAGACAGAGAGGCAGGCAGAGACACACACAGAGAGAGAGAGAGAGAGAGAAGCAGGCTCTCTGCTGAGCAGAGAGCCCGATGCGGGACTCGATCCCAGGACCCTGAGATCATGACCTGAGCTGAAGGCAGCGGCTTAACCCACTGAGCCACCCAGGCACCCCCATATAAAAATTTTTAAACACTTTTATTTCTTTGCCAGTTATCTGTTGTTACATAACAGGTCCCCCCAGACTTACAATATAAAACAATAGCCATATTCTTCATCGTTGTGTAGATGGTCTGAGCCTGTCTGAAGGGATTTTCTGCTATTTGACTGTGGCTATATGGGAGGTGGAAAGTCTGAAATGTCCTTTTTCATACATCTAACACCTCAGCTAGTGATACTATTTAAAATTATAGTTTTATTTTGTTATTTTTGTTTTTTATTTTGTTTATACATTTCCCTGTAAAAATGTTGTTTTTATTTCATTGAGGATATATTTTATAAAAATAATACAGCCATAGCAATAAAAATTAAAAAAACAGGATTTTTGGAAAATAAAAATTTATTTTGAATGCCCCAAAATAAGAAATTGGTTAAAATACACAATATTTGTATGCACTTATACAGAAGCCAGTGTGTCATGAGTGACAAGAGCTAAATCCTTTCTTAATCAATAGGCATAAGAGAAAAGCAAAGCAGTGTTTTTCCCTGCTTGCTCAAAAAGCACAGAAATCTCATGGGTTAGGGGAAAAGAAAGAGAAACTTAGAGGGAAAGAAAATTCTACACACTAATGAAGAACTCTAGGAAATACCGTATGCTCTCTCTGCTCGCCATCATAGAAACTTAAGCTCCAAAGAGGAGAGATGAAGAACTTCTTATTTGATTCTTGGATTTCCTAAGGTGGAGGAGATCTATACCTGATTTTTTGTCTGGAACACTGGTAATGAGAAGCCCCACAGGAGCTCTCCACATTAGCATGGTCTAGTGGAAAAACAGGTGAATCTTCCTGTGTTCCTGGAGCTTCCAGAATTTAGTGAGAAGTTAGATACAAAACTAATACGTTTTCTCCACAAGGAGGGACTTGAGAAGCAGAAATTGGCATGGATCACACAGCCAGATACAGCTACAAATAAGAATGCCTTAGAAATTGACTGTACAGAGTAATTTTGTCTCAGACACTGAGGGTATTGTCTGTTTTAGCAGAGGGCAGAATGGACAGTTACTCATCGAAGACCAATCACTTCACCTAAATGCTAACATACCACTTAAATCGCCTGTTACTAGAACTCAAGTTGTGTTCCAAAGAAAAGCCTAAATGACACACCTTGAATTAAACATGTTCAAACTTGAAAAGATACTGTTTCCTGGAAGCTGACTTCAGGTAAAATAGGAACCCAAAAGTAAAGTTAAATTAGAAAAATAGAGAGCATTATATTTTTCATGTATCTTAGTTTGTGGCCTGTGAAGGTCAAATTCACAGATCTGATTTTCCACAAAATTAAAATTCAAAGCTGGGAATTCTCTGAGACAATTTATTGCTTATTTGTTCAACTCTGAAAAAGTGCTGATTTATGTGTCATGTTTAAATTTGAATGCTCAAATTCAGAGGATAATCCCAAGAGTATAACGGTAAAATAAATAATTTCAGTGATTGATTCTATAACTTTAGGGCAAATAAGTGCCACATGCAGAAGTTGTGGGGGGGAAAATGCCCACACACCTGATCTGCACTCCGAAGACTTTGATTTAGTGGCTCTGGACTATAATGAGGCCATCTGCATTTTTACTACCTTAATACTTCAATCAAAGAGGACAAATATTTGAAAGGAGAAAAGGGAACCAGTGTACACTGTTGGTGGGAATATAAATTGGTATAGCCATCATAAAAGGCAGTATGAAGGTTCTTCAAAATTAAAAATAGAACTACCGTATGATCCAATAATCCCATATCGGAGTATATATCCGAAGGAAATAAAGTCACTATCTTGAAGAAATATCTGTACCCCCATGTTCATTGCAGCATTATTCACAATAGCCAAGGTGTGGAAACAGCCAAAGTATTCATTGATGGACAAATAAAGAAAATGTGGTAGATATATTCAATGGAATATTACTCAACCTTTAAAAAGAAGAAAATCTTGTCATTTGAGACAACATGGATAAAGCTGGAAGACATTACGTTAGGTGGTATAAACCGACACAGAAATATAAATATTGGATGATCTCATTCATTTGTCAAACAGATAGAAGTTGAAAGCAAAAAGTCACCAGGGGCTAGGGAGTTGGAGAAACAGAGAGATGTTGGTTAAAGGTTACGAAGTTTTAGTTGTGCAGGATGAATAAATTCTAGAGATCTCATGGACAGCATGGTGACTATAGCTAATAATACTGTCTTATGTATTTGAAATTTGCTGAGAGTAAGTATTAGTTGTTCTCACGCACACCAAAAAACATATGTAAAGTGATGGATATGTTAATTAACATAATTGTAGTAATCATTTCACAATGAGTACACATATCAAAACGTGATGTTGTATACCTTAAATATATATAATTTTTATTTGTCAATTACATCTCAATGAAACTGGAAAAACAAAAGGCCAACTTAACTTATCCCCCCACAAAAAGGCCAACAGAGTCAAAAAAAAAGAGAGTAGAATTTAATGTTTTTGGCATATTCATATGGCTGTGTAACCATCAGCAATATCTAATTCCAGAATATACATTTTTTAATCTTGTAAATAGATTACTGTAAACACACATGTGAAAATTTTAAGAAATGATGCCAAGCTCAGAAGTGCCCACTCAGAAATGAACCTTTATCCTCTAACCATTCCCAGGATAATTCTAGATGCCAAAGGCAGCACATGAAAAACATCTTCTGGGATCTTTTTATGGGGGGGAATTTCTCTAGATTTGCCTTCCTTCTATGTCTTTAACAAACACTTTTTCCTTTAGTTCCCAAGCTCTGTGGCCTCACATTTGGCTCCTGCTTAAAATACTGCCTCATTTAGATCATGAATGTTTGTTAGATCAGGAATGTTGGCCTTGGTTCTGACCTAGCAATCCATATGACGCTATATATACTTGTTCCCAAGCTCCACATTCTGCAAAGTCCCAAATGCTGACTTCACTCCTTTACTTTCTCACCATTCCAGGGAGATCAGACCTGATACTTGCCTCTGTTTCTGAAGGGTTTTGTGATTACTATACATCATTTACTCTCCATCCACTTTATTTCTATTCCATTCTATTCAATACTGCATCCATAAGCTTAATGGAAAATTAACTCTTATTCTGGTGTATTTGATCCAAAGCAATATGCACCTCCTTAGTTTTTACCCTGAGAGTTGTTTGGGGGCTTTTTCGATTCCCTATAATCCACTGCATAATTCCTCTTTTAGGTTTTACTCTTAGAACTGACAGACATAATCATCACTGTATTTCTTTTCTCTTGTTGTAAGTAAGGAGTCATCTATTTTGCTAAGAAAAGACATTTTATTTGGAATAAAACCCCATATCTACTTATTAGGCCCTTTTAGCCATAAAGAATAGCTTACTGCTAACTCCCAAGCTGAGATATGGCACAGATATTTTGCATTGTTTCTTCAAACTTAAAAAAAATAAAATGGGAACAACCCACTTTTACCTTTTCAGTATATGCAAATGAAATCCTAGGGGCCTGTATTGAACAGACTTTATATGAAGATGTAATTCATTTAACCAGGAGCTTATAGGGAAAGTCAATTCTAGAAATCACAAGACCGAAATGATTGATTGGTTGCTAAAAGTTTTGCTACTTTCACTAGAAAGTGCTTAAGTTTTATTTCTGATAGTCCAGATACAAAAACGTGACTCAGATAGAATTGACACTGAATAATAAACCAAAGAAAAGAGAAATGTCTGACAGTTTGATTGATGTGTGAGTTTGCACCCAATGAACCAGGAAAGAGAGATAAGTAGCTTGCATTACTTTCTGAATGAAAAACCAATCACTAGATTTTACTGCTGTCTAAAAGGAATAGAAAGGACAAAGTCACCAACAGGAATTCCTCCTTCAGTGTAAAGTAGATCATAGGAACATTTTCTCTTAAATGTTAGTGGGAGACATCTGATCATAGGGAGAAAGAGTAAAATTGACTTGGCTACAAGGAGCAAGGCTGATGTAACTATACTCACTCCTAAAGTCACTTCTTTTCATGTTTAGATTGGGAGCCTAGTGAAAAATCTATAGAAGCATGAAATCAAGACAAAATGATAGTATTACAAATGTAGATATTTGATTCCATGAATTGTAACATATCACTGGAAGCTCTTCTTAAATCAAATCAGATTTTACAAACCATTTAGGCCAATCACCGCATTTTGTAGGGGGAAAAAATAGACAAGCTAAAGCTCAGAAGATAATGTCTTGAATTTGAGACCTAAAAGCTACATAATATAAACTTTGGAACCAGATGTCAGCTCTCTATTCTTTACCTTCAGTGATTTTTCACATGTTCTATACTGGAGTAAACTGACAAATCACAGACTAAATAATATATATTAGTGATATTTTGTTTAGCTAATATTTTGTTTAGCTAGTAATTATGATGTAAACCAGAATCATTAAAGGATGGCTTTATTTAGCTTAACACTTATCCAAAAATAAATATTAGTTACTTATTGTAATGAAAAAGTATTATAAGTATTTCCTACGAATTCAGCCAAATGTTGGGCCGAACTACAACTACATTCTCTCAAAATATTAGGAAACTCTAAAATTCTTAAAATTCAAAAATATTTAAAATATTTAAGGTACCTTACAAAGCAAATAATTAAATATCCATAAATAAGAATATATTAAAAATAAGAATATATTAAAAATATAAGATAAAACAAGTAAAAATATTTTTAAATGTCACTGCTGGGTGTCTGGGTGGCTCAGTGGGTTAAGCCTCTGCCTTAACTCAGGTCATGATCCGAGGGTCCTGGGATCGAGCACCGCATCAGACTCTCTGCTCGGCAGGGATCATGCTTCCCCTTCCCCTCTCTGCCTGCCTCTCTGCCTACTTGTTATCTCTCTCTGTGTCAAATAAACAAATAAAATATTAAATAAATAAATAAATAAATGTCCCTGCTAATAAAATTTTATTTATATTATAATGAGGTATTTGCTACATACAAAGTTATTCTTTGCCAATATTGTAAAAGTTACTAAAATTTAAACTGTAGAAGATAATACAGAGTCACATGTTTACTTAAATGAAATATGGGCAGAGAAGAGTGTCCAGAAATGCAGATAGTTGTTTTTAAGCATAGCAATAGGGTGTTATTATATATAAAAGAATTAACATAAGATAAAATGTTAAAAGATCTGTAAGAGCAAAATAACTACCTAAAGAATATGAAAAAGTTAGTAAGTTATCCTACCCTCTCCTCTCCTATGAGTTCTAATTCATCCATTTGTGAACTACTTCAGGGTTTCTAAAGCCTTTCATTTTAATACGTAGTTCCTCTTCTTTTTTTTTTTTTCCTTTTAAAGATTTTTATTTATTTATTTGACAGACAGAGATCACAAGCAGGCAGAGAGGCAGGCAGAGAGAGAGGAGGAAGCAGGCTCCCTGCTGAGCAGAGAGCCCGATGTGGGGCTGGATCCCAGGACTCTGAGATCATGACCTGAGCCGAAGGCAGCGGCTTAACCCACTGAACCACCCAGGCGCCCCGTAGTTCCTCTTCTTAAAAGGAATTCCTTTCTTAATTCCCTACTTCCCACAGGGCAAAATCCATATTCTTTATTCTAACATGTAAAATCCTACACAATCTTAACTTCTACTCCCAGTACCTTCCAGTGTTTCAGTGATTATAAACTGTTTTATTTCCGTTTCCCACCCAATCTACTCCACGGTATTGGTCTTGTGAGTGCATCGCAGTGAATCTTGTCTCCCTGCCTTTTCTATGGTTATGCCGCTCACTACTTCATCAGGACCAATCTCCTCTTGAGTTAATTCCCCATGGTATCTTTCTGTGAATACTCTGCTTCCTGGAATCCCCTCTACATTATTAATTATTTTAATGATGTTATCAATAGTTTGCTTCTTTTAGCCATCATACGTAGCGCCTGTGGTGGATATCACACCAGTTTGGGGCAAGAACTGTTGATATTCTACTCAGCATCTCTAAAGATGTTTTGTGTAGCCCTGTGAATGTAATAGTCATTCCATAAATAGTAAATATGGAAATAATATGTTTTAGAAAGGAACATATCGTCAGGTGACAAAAGAAATAAAGTAATCTTCTCAGTTGTCAATTTTATGATTGAAGCTCAGAATTATCCTCTGAGCTGCAAACTCTTAAATTCTCATCTCTCCGTGTGGAGGACTGTAACATAGGCATTGAAACACTGAATAGGCCAAGAACAAGAGATGGTCTGTAATCTGTTGACTGTACCTAAATCTAAAACTACGATGTTGGAGGAAAAAATCTTCTATGTCTTTAATCAAATTTAAAGAAGACAGGTAGTGTGAAACAATGGAGATTATTTGCACAAGAAACAGGGTAAGAGTTCTCAAACATACAGACCACCCTTTGGCTTTTTCACATTTCTACAAATAATTCTTAACAGAAGTAATTAGACTGCCTGCTGCTCTACAGATATCAAATGATTTTTAAAGTTTTGCATATAAAATTTAATTCATTGTTAAAATTTATGTATTTGAAGAGAAAGAGAGAGAGAGTAGGGGTAGGACAGAGGGAAAGAATTTCAAGCAGACTCCTCACTGAGCAGGAAGCCTGATGAAGGGGTTGCATCTTGCAATCCTGAGATCATGACCTGAGCCAAAATCAAAAGTCAGATGCCTAACAAACTGAACCACCCAGATGCCCCATTAATTCAGTTTTTAAAATCAAAGCAATGTAAGAATAGTACAAAGGGAGAGTCACCTTTCTCACCTTTTCCCACCTCTCCACTCCCATTCTGCACCCATGTGCACTCATCCACTTCTGTTTCCATTTTTCTAGTGACCATCTCTAACATTCTAAGCTTCTCCTTTATTTCTTTATTCATCCTGATATGATAAATGAGTTTTGTCCCCTTGTAAGGATACCCACCTCCATCCTCATTCTCCTCTGAATGTGAGAATATTGCAATGTTCAGTTCTTAATTGATTACTACTAAAAATTTTTAAAATCTATTCAATTTTACATTTCTTGTTCTATTAGCCATAGACATTTTTGTATTGACCCCCTACTTTGTTAGCTGAAGACTAGCTTCAGCTTGTTTCTAAGTGTGCTTGAAAAAAGAAACTGACACAGATAATGTGGAAAGTTGCCTTCAGATAAATTGAGAATAGAAAACTAAGCTGAAGATGTCTTAATGCTCTTTCATGATTATATGTTTTTCATTCTGATTTCAAGAAAATGGGCTTTGAAAGTTGGCAACAAAGAAAATGTTTCTTTGCTTAATATGCTAACATCTACAAAAATGTAATTTTTATAGCTGTGAAAGTATGAGACAAAAAATGGTAAAATAACTCATTATTACCTTTAATGGGAAGAAACTATCTCTTTGCTTTTCTCATTAAGTATTCTACAGCGAGTTCACATATAACACATACTAAATATAATGCTTTTTAATATCTTATATTTTTTCAAACATAGCTGTTCTGAAACTCAACAGAAGAAATATATATATAAATTATTAGAAAAACATATTTAAGCCTATCAGTTTGCGGAGGATAGATTTGTGTTGTGGCAGGGAGTGTGAGTCTGGATCAACAAGTGGTCAATCACATGATGAATATTAGATGAGGATCTAATTTTTATTTCATTGGTCAATAATAACAACTTGTTACAAAACTTGAATGAAAGGTTACTATCTAAGCAATTTCCAAGCTTCTAAAAGTGGAAGATGCAAATCATCACCTGATTTCACAGTTTAATGTGCAAAAGTGAACTTCACCAGTTTTCTAGGAGACTGTGCTAAAGCTATCTTTGGAAGAGCATCACATGATAGCAGTATGACTTTATTGGATATTTGGTCTCTTTTAAAGCCTTAATGGGGGTGGGGAAAGAAATAAAAATAGATGGTGTGCAATGTTATGCCAATTAAAACATGTAAAGGCAAACAGAGTGATGGAGAAATAATATACAGTTTGCCTCAGATGGGTTTCTGAGAAGCAACCTTTGAGATGCCGTGGTGTCCAAGAAGTGTATTACCATTTATAATGCAATCTTAGGGTCAGCTCTTGTGATGAAAAGAAAGTAGTATTGCAAAGGGAGAAGTTTTGCTGAGGTATGGTCATAATCAGGGATGCCCTGAAGCTGAAAGCAGGGATAGCCTTCAGAGGTTTCCTCAACTGAAATGAAGACATGGAGTTTTTCTAACCTACTCCCATTTCCCACCTCCACATCAACCCCTGGTTGGAGGCTTGCTGCCCCAAGGAAGGTTTTGACTGTGGCAAACTGTCAGGAGAGGGCAGAAACCCGAGGATGCTAGTGGGTGTCATTCCAAGCAGCTGGGGGATATTCTCTTCACTTCTGAAATGGGAATTGGGTGGGGTACCACAGCATTCCAACACCGTTTATCCTTCCACCACAATAGGCATCCACAGCATTCCAACAATGTTTATCCTTCCACCACAACAGGCATAGCAGCCGAAATTAGGGCTACCACTGACTTGCAGAAGTTTAAGTTTAGTGTCATCTTCCAGGATCCCTCCCGTTTTTTCAGGGCCAGAAAAATGAATTAATTGAAGATATGATGGGGATACTAGCCCTACATCTTTGGGGTTTTTGTGGCACTTACTTCTGCCATTGCCCTATAAATGTGATATTTGTGATATCATTCTCAATATACTAACTTAACCGTGTGTGTGTGTGTGTGTGTGTGTGTGTGTGTGTGAGGTGGGGGGAGAGAGGGAGGGAAGGAAGTGGTATTTTTTTTTAATTTCAATGAAATATTATATTACCAATCAAGGAGACTGAAGAAATGACAAGTGGATGCATAGATCCAATGACAGTAGATCATAGGACTTCACAATATGAGGGAGCCTAAAATGACTCAGGTGTCTGGGTATCAGTGGCAATTCAGACTTCAGACCAATAACACTAAAAATGTAAAGGCTTTCTTTTTTTTTTTTTTTCCCAGTATAAAACTTTAAGAGTAAATAGATATCATCCCTTTGGGAAAGATGAGAAAAATTATTACTTATATATTTACTATGGTGTGTGGGCCCTTCCTTTCAAGAACTTACTAAAGGGGGTGCCTGGGTGGCTCAGTGGGTAAAAGCCTCTGCCTTCGGCTCAGGTCATGATCCCAGGGTCCTGGGATCAAGGCCCGCATCGGGCTCTCTGCTCAGCTGGGAGCCTACTTCCTCCTCTCTCTCTGCCTGCTTCTCTGCCTACTTGTGATCTCTGTCTGTTAAGTAAATAAATAAAAATCTTTAAAAAAAAAAAAAAAAAAAAGAACTTACTAAAGGATCTGGTATGAATACCAACTTGGGTATAATTAAGTAACGAATCATGATTTCTTAACTGGTATGCTTATACTCAATCTCATAATCACCTATCATTGACTTTTTCTGGTTAAATAGATGAAGAAATACCCTTGTTGGCTGACGGACAATCTACATAGGCCCTGGATATACCATGTTCCTTCAGAACTCTCTGGGGGTCAAGCCTCCCTGGCTCTCACCAAGACCTCAGCACTCATTATGATAATTGCATCTGCCTGGTTTCTATCTGCCTCTATTATGTCAGAATCCTATCATTGCCTTTGCTATCAATGAACTTACTTCAGTGATAGCATCTCTCACCCTCAGCCCTGGCTTATGATGGCTACAACTGAGCTTCTTGGTGCTACCAATGCTTCCTCATCATCCCATTCCTTTTGATATGGTAAGCAGAATGTCCTCTGGGTCCTCCCCTAGAAACTTGCAGAGTACCTCCAGCCTTGTAGAATATAACCATTTTGGCGTGTGCATGATTCTAATCCTTTTGACCTTCTTTCTACTGTCTTCCATGCCCAGTCTCACATTTTTACTCTATTTAGCATGGACTAACACTTTCTTTAAGCAACTAAGATTCATTCTAGAAGCATGTTAGCATCATCTCTTATCCAGTCCTATATCCCAGAAAAAAATTTTCCCATATTCATAAATTTCTCCTTTTATAACTTTATATTCCACTCGCCTTGATCCAAGACTCCAGAGTCCAGTCCAGAGGTCCTCTCCCATTTCCTGCTAATATATGATCATAGGTCCTGCATCTCCTCTGTATTCCCTTTCCTCTCTAACCAAACCCAGCATTTTGCCAGTCAGGTGACACTGTGACTCAACTTTAGTTTTTGCCATGGTGATCAGAAGAAGACATGGGTAAGATCTGGAGAATGACACAAAATAACTTTGGGGCACTGTTAATGGTCTCATCTTTAAGGAATGTGGAGGAAGAAGTTGTCCTTCACAGTGAGGAGGGGGCTATGTTTTCATAGGCTCAAAGTTTCAGAAGAAGTAGGGATTGAAGATTTTTATGTTTCATCACTCAGATAGCCTCATTTCACACCCCAAAATCCCATTCTTTCTGAACCAAGATCCTGCCTCATTCAGGAATTTAATTTTCTATATAGATATGATATATTTTATTAAGTTCTGTGTCTAGTCTTCAACTTTCTTTGTCCTCTGACTCCTCTTTCTATGCTGCCAGGAAGGTCTTTTGACTTCCATTGTCAACTTTTAATTGATAGTTAATTTAATTACAGTGAAAAACTCTCCTCAGCTTTTTACTCTTTCCAGAGCATCAGTTGCCCCTAGCAAATATCTAGTTTCATTTTCCTTATATCTGCTCTTTCTTCCATATTTCTAATGTGTCTCATACATTGCTCCCACTAATTCACTTCCTTCTACTGATATGTCATCCCAACCTGCCACCTGTGACAGTTTCAATAATTCCACCACCACCTAGTACCAAGAGCTCTGCATAGTCCACACATCCTGTACTCATCAATGTGACAGAGTCCTCACTGACAGTGAGACAAGGAGTGTCCCAGCTTCCCAATCTTATCACGGCATCCACTTCCTCAGACCTCTCCAACACCAGCGGTCACAGACCTGTGAGCAGACCCTGATACAGGGACTCGGGGATTCCTGGGCAGGAAGTATACCAGGGAGCCCTCTTGGGACTAACAGCTTTGGTGAAGGGATATGGCATAGCATGTGGCTGTGGCAGGAGTGGGAGAGTAGCAGGCTCACAATCAGACCTCGGCCACCTTTGTAGGAAAGGCTGGAGCCAGGATGACTTCTCAGAAAAGTGCCTGCTGTGGGGAGCAGGCAGAGTATTTATACCCCACACCAACTTCCTTCTGGAAGTTTTTGCGAACCTGGTCACAGTGGTTTTCTTCAACAGAGTGTAATACCCAGCAAACACTGGCAGATGGAAGTGGCTGACATTTGGCAGTATGCTCTGGAGTTAAGGGTAAGGTCCTTCAGCCTTGAAGGGGAATCTGGGCTGTACATCGCAGCATCCACTTCTGCCAGCACAAAGTATACAATGTAGGGAAAGGAACTATGGACCAAGTCCTGCTGTTTCTTGTCACTGGAGATGATTTGGGATAAAACATTAAATAATTTTTTTAAAGATTTTATTTATTTACTTGACAGAGAGTGTGAGCACAAGCCAAGAAAGCAGCAGGCAGAGGGAGAAGCAGGTTCCCCATGGGCAGGGAGCCTGATGTAAGGGTTGATCCCAGGACCACTTAACTGTCTGAGCCACCCAGGCACTCCAAATAATTAAATTTAATACCTGCATATTTCTCTTCTATTCGCCTTTGTTCTTCTCTTCCGCCATCTTTGCCATGGCTTCATCATTTTATTTTCCCAACTATGCACTAATACCAGATTCACGTTACTCACTGTTATATTTAAGTTCTCTTCCTCCAATGGCGGCTGGGTGGTTCAGTGGGTTAAGCCTCTGCCTTCCGCTCAGGTCATGATCCCAGAGTCCTGGGATTGAGCCCTGCATCAGGCTTCCTGCTCATCAGGGAGTCTGCTTCCTCCTCTCTCTCTGCCTGCCTCTCTGCCTACTTGTGATCTCTGTCAGTCAAATAAATAAATAAAATCTTAAAAAAAAAAAAAAAAAAAGTTATCCTCCTCCATCAGGAAGGTCTCCCTTTCTCCTAAATAATAAAACCCAATCAGGATGTCTGGGTGGCTCAGTCAGTTAAGTGTCTGCCTTCGGGTCAGGTCATGACCCTGGTGTCCTGTGATCTTGGCTCTCCTGGGCTCCCTGCTCAGCAAACAGTCTGCTTCTCCCTCTCCCTTTGTCCCTCCCACCACTTCTCATGCTCCCTCTCCCTCAAATAAATAAATAAAATATTTAAAATAAAAATACTCAAAAAAGAAAAACAAACCACAGTCTTTAAACCTTACCTAACTGAATTCCAGCTAACCTATCAACTCTATATACAAAACATCCACTCAAACCAAACCAGCCTATATATGTCCCCCCACACTCTCCTAAGCACCCAATTGAATTGTCTCTTTCATGTTTTGCTCCTACCATTGTACCCTTTTGAAAAGTCCTTCTTTCTTTTATTCATCCTTCAACATGATCTAGACCAAAATTCACATGGCAATTTAAGAGCACACAGTGTACTCTCTCTACTCTGGATTTTATCACTTGCTATGTAGAACACCCTATTAGAAATTCCTTCCCTATAACCTCCCATCAGCTCTCATATTACTGTTCTGCTTTTTAATTTAGTTTTTCACAAAATTAAGTCATATCTCCTTGTCTTCTGTGTAAAGAATTTTACAGCAAGTAGTACTTGGATGCTATATGCCTCTCTGCCTGGTCTCAATAAACCTTAGAAGAATGAATGTGGAAAAGCACCTGCCCCAAGGGAAACATCTGTGCCACTTCCTCATTAAGAAAGAAGCCCTCCCAAATTTGGTGTCTCTTAAATTTAGGATTTGTTCCTGTCCTAGAAATGATAGCCTTAACAGGATGCCAAATTATGTTTCATAAGCACCAGGCTTATCTGTACCAACAGGGGGTGTTGGTGCATTTATTATGTGAAAAGGATAATCATTCTTACATCTTGGAATCCATGCGGGCCCTTCTTTGTGTGAGAAATAAAGTAGGAACTAACATGGTACAATATAATAGCTATGAAAGCCTTTTGTAGCACATTCCAGTTAGAGGCACCAGGTAAAACACGCCAGGCAATCAGTAATTATCCAATGAATAAAAGACGAACACCAAGCACTTAAGGCAGCATGCTAATGGATTTTATGATTATAGCTATTATTCACGTTGAGTACCAAAGTGCCTCAGGATTAAGTAATTCATATGGAAGAATTTTTTCCCTTTCTTGAGTGCCAATAAAGTTGTGAATTTTAATACATTTTTTAAACTTTCTTTTCTAAATTTTTCAAGGATCGGAGCAATTAGGTTGATTAAAATGCTCATTTCACCATTTAACAGCATTCTTTAGTGCTCCTAAGATTTCAGATCACATCATCCTAAAGAAGAATGTCAGAAGACCAGAATCCAGAGCAGGGATTATCACCTGGGGGTAGTTTTGTTCCCAGAGCACATTGGGCAATGTCTGGGATTTTTACAGCTGGTTCTTTCTTGAGTAGAAGCTGAGACGCTGCTGAATATCCTGCACAGAACAGTCCCTACAGCAAGAAATGACTCAGACTAATATCATAGTGCTGAGACAGAGAAGCCCTGATCTACACCAAAGTGCTTTTTTTCAGGATATTTTAGCCATACACCAAACAAAAGGAAGTGCGTTTTCCTCTGGGAATAAGAGTTCATACTATAGCATAAGCTGAAAACCAGTTTATCATATATCCATGAAAGAAAAAACAGATTTAAAAGTAATGATAACAAAGCTTCACCGAAGATTTTTTTCTAGAAATGTTTTATTGTAAGGAAGGTAAATCATGCCACGGAACAACGTGGAATTAAAATCACAGTAAATTTTGCTTTCGTTTCTGTTATTCTCAGGACTTCAATAACTTTTTTCATAACAACTTTTTGTTATTGTGGTTGAAACTACCTCACATATTCTAAAGTCCCAGGGACTTTATAACATATAAACATTTATACACTTTATATATACTGTATATATATATACTATAACATATAAACATTTATATACTATATAACATTTATATACTTTCCCAGGACTGGCTATTGTGCAAGACATTGTTACCATTACCATTTGGGTCCTTTAAATGTATTCCAGCCAAATGGTCTCCACAACCTGCTGGCTGTCATTCTTCCTGTGGCTCTAGCCTTTTCATCTTTACTTGCATCTTCCATTCACCAACAAGTGCTCTTAGTCTGGCTTTATGCTTTCAGTGTGTTTAAAGTACACAAATGTAGCAGAATATCTGCTCCATTCCTCAACCAAAGCATCCTCTGATGAAGTGACAGCTCAGAGAGTGACTTGCATTACTTAGCTTCCTAACAGGCATTCACGAGGGTCCTTTCAATAAACAGAGTTACATATTGTTCTCACAATAAGGAGTGATATTTCTTCCGATAGCTGAACAGAAAAGATAAGTAGAGTCATCTGTTTCCATTATATGTTTCATTACTAGAAAATTTCCTCAACGTTTATAGCAGTAAGATTTTTAAAGAGGAAAACAAAAAAATATATGACTCGCCATACATATAATGCCCAATATTATTAATACTAACTAATGAATTTTTGGCAGGAGGCAATAAAACATTTCATAAAATGGGGGGAAATTTTTACTTTTTTTATATAAGAAAGTTTTATAGAATAGAAAAATAAATGAGTTCCATTTTTTCTCTGGTGAAAACAATAAAAAATAATAGTCAAACTAGTAACATATTAATTTGCACACAAGTTCTTCATGCACTCTTATTTCATGCCAAATATGGTGACATGGTGTAATAATGTATTCGATTTATTCATGAAGAATCTGTGCCTGGTGTATATATTATATGAATTTGATAAGGAAAATGCGACCAGGAAGAAGCTAAGAAGCAATTTTCTTTCAACATACAAAATAACAAAATAACTAGATTTTTTTTTTTTTTTGATGGAGAAAGAGCTAATTTTCCCCCAAATCAATATATAATACCAGCTTCTGGTTTTACAGCTTGATGAATACCTGGATGCTGAGGACAGCTAAAATGGATAATGGGATATTTTGGGAGACCAGTACCTGAGCTTGGTTGCAGGAGTGACCACGAATATGAGTAAGATTTTTTTTATTGCTGCTTACTTCTATCATAATGGTTCAAGTTGCTAACAGAACTGCAGCAAAATCAGGGACCTTGGATTTCCTACAAGAAGGCCTCCTAGGGTCTTGATTATACTGTAGGTTTCAGGAGATCATGTGAAACACCTTAAAATGTCACCTCTAATGGAAAAGGATTACCTTTAAATCAATAGACAAATTTATAATCCTTAATCCATGACATAGTAGATAAATTACCTTGAAGAACTCACATGATCGTTCTGGTTCCTATTTCTTCTTACATAAAATTCCACACTATTTAACAAATATTTATGGACTTCCTCCTAAGCAGAAAACATTAGCAAGGCAAGAGAGAAGAAAATACATTGTCTTTCCACTCTCAAATTATAAGAAAAATCTATTTTTTAAATATTGCAACATGAGGTAGTTGATTAGAAAATCATCCTTAAAGTATTAAGAGGAAAAGACAAAGAACTGAAACAAAGAGAAGAGTGCCCTGATATCAGAATGGGAACCACTTCTGTAATTGCTTATCAACTGAAACATAGACATTCCTATTGGTTTATTATTGACCAGGTCCTAAACATCCCACCATATAGGCTCTAAATTACCACACGTGATGTATGTCTCCTTTAGTATATAATAGAGCAAAGGAAATAAGAGTGGGATGAACACTGACTCTCTGTCTAATATGAACTAATTTTCACAGTTAAAGGGATCAAGGACAAAAAAGGCAGGAGGTGGGGGAAACAAGCAATTTCTGGCTTCTCTCTCTCTCTCACGTCAATCCACTGCGGCTTTATCTAACATATATGAATCACTCCTTGATCATTACATGGATATGAATTGATTGCCATCTAATTTGTCAAAGGCTGGCTTGGGACATTGGATAACTGAAAGAGAAAATCTAAACGGTCTTTCAATTATGCATTCTTTCAGATTCTGTAAGTATACAGATCATTAGAAAGTATATATTAAATTATATTGTCTTCACTCTTTACAAGAGTTCAGTTTATGAGTTAAAATAAAATATACTCTCAACATATATACATAGTAGGTATTAATATAATAAAGTTCATTTGGAAGCTTTTTTTCTCTATTTTCTGCAATCATCAGGACTGATCTTCTCTCGCTAACCCCTAAACCTCAGATTCTTGTTAACCTGGAATATTTAAATATATTTCAGGGAATCCATGAACTCCCCAAAATTTAATGCAAAAAAAGCATTTTCTACTGGGCTAGATTGGGGACAGATCAAGTGCTTTTATTATCTCCCTTTAAAAGTCTGTAATCTTTAAAAGCATTGTGAACCACTCACTCACTGCTTTACTTGGAAGTCCTAGATTTAGAAGAGGGGATATTATATTCTAAGTACAATTCGTCCCTAAATAATCTTCCTCATGATTCAGAGTCATAAGTATCACCCTACATTACTTTCCACAGTGAGGGTAATAGTTTCCATGTCATGAGTATGGGTCTGTGGAGCGTGGAAGTAAGACAGGATTAGGATAGAAAGAAGCCTTACTACTGACATTCAAGTTACCATGTAATTACAAGATTTCTTGGATACTTGGTTTGGATACATAAGCCAAAGGTTGGGAAAGACACAGCTGGAATTCTGATTTAATATGCCTTCTTTTGGAGGAAGCCGTACATAATTTTATCCCAACTGATGATGATGAGTCAAGCTTCCGAAGCTATGCAGGCAGGCTGCCATTATCACATTTGCGTGCTTTTTCAGTCTCAGAAAGATAAGTTAAGGCAGCCGTTATTCCCTTTGGATCTACAAGACCTCATACCAGAGGTCCCTTAAGTTTTTTGCCTCGGTACTCCAACTTACTCCCAGAACCTTTAACTAAGAAAGTTTTCTAACTCCACAAAGTGTCCCTCACAATGTAGTAGACTCTCCAGAGAAGTTCAGGATTTGCTAAGGTCAATAGTGGCTTCCAGAAAAATGAAGTAGGGCTACATTTTTACTTCATTCTTTTTTTACTTTATATTTTGATATCCTTTTAGTTATGGGTTGGATTTATGCCCTACTTCCTTTTTCTGGAGTGAACAGAAAGCTAAACATGATTTTATTGTCATAAAATAGGATTGCCATTTGCCTAGCTGTGCTATATAATTAATTACCAGCATAAGAAATGGCTATAGGTAAACTATTCCAAATCTTAAATCATTTTTTCCAGCAGCCCACCTCCATCATTTTATTAGCTTAAACCTCACAAAATAGAGCATCTCCTGCTCTTCTAAATAATCTTGGTACATGCCATAACTTGAATGAAATATACCTGAAAATATTTTGACTCATAGAAGATATTACTAACAGATCATGGCACTAGCTTTTATCCACAGGTTAGGTCCCATTTATATCTACACCCAGTATACAATAACTTTAAAAGTCCTTCTTCTCAAATTCCTGGCATAATAATAAATTTTCCAGGTTTCCTTCCAAACACTTATAAGGATTTCCCAAGGGGCTTACACAAGTTCATGAATCAATTGATAACACCTACCAAGGTAATGGGGGGACAAAGGCTCTCTCACTGCTATTTGAGACCCCAAGAATTCATCCTCCCTGGTGGATTTGATGGCTTTTACCCTCATCACCAGGTGTTTGGTAGTGAGACACCCCTGTCACCGCAGCTGATGCTGCCAGTCTACCAAGGAAGACAGCATGGCAATTTCATGTAATACTCAACTGGGGGATCTTAGGGCCAAATTCCTTAGTCTAAAATGTTATCATTCTTTGAATTCATGCACATGCTGCTATAATTGTTATGTATCTTAGACGCATACATTTTTGTCTTAGCTGCATTGGATTAGCTCAAACACTAGAATGTAGGGGGTTTTTTGTTGTGGTGGTGGTTTATTGTGTTTTGTTTTGTTTTAAGTAGGCTCCATGCCTACCATGGAGCCCAACATAGGGTTTGAACTCACAACCCTGAGATCAATACCTAGAGATAGAGTTGGATGCTTAACCGACTGAGCCACCCAGGCACCCCAGAATGTAGATTAAATCACAGAATATTGATGACATGCAAATAAAGCATCCATGTTGTCATTTACAAAAATACCCTTTTTACTTGTAGACACTTCCCTCACTCTCTACAGCTATTCCAGTATGTCCTTCCTTAAACTCTGTTTAAGAATTCTTTACTCAGGGAACCTGGGTGGCTCAGGGGTTTAAGCCTCTGCCTTTGGCTCAGGTCATGATCTCAGAGTCCTGGGATCAAGCCCTGCATCGGGCTCTCTGCTCAGCAGGGATCCTGCCCCCCCCACCCCGCCTCTCTGCCTCCTTGTGATCTCTGTCAAATAAATAAAATCTTTAATTAAAAAAAAAATTCTATACTCACCAACTGAGTTTCACAGTTTGTTTTCTTTCTCTTCACCAAACTTTCTCCCTCTGTGTTTCCTAATGTAGATTGACTGTTTCTTTCCCAGCAAGAAGGGCTTATTTCTCTATTAGAAGAAGAAGAAAAAGAGGTGCTTATCAATGGTGACATTCAAATTCTCTTTGGTGGCTGCAGAAGAAGAAAAATTTAATTTTTGTACCATAATCACAGGCATGTTCCTGAATGCAAACCATAGCATTAGTGTGAATGCTATGAAGGTATGAAGCTACTTCAGAATATGATCACACAAGACATATGTTTCCCTCTTATAATACCTGCATTCGCTGTAAGTGCAAGTCAAATGACTAGACTCAATTTTTTAATTCAATAAATTCCCATTTAGAAGCCCACACTGTCTTTCCTACAGCATACCATTGATTGGGATTATTTCAGCTTGAAAGATATGTTAAGTCTTTTAATTTTATGGCAGGAGGAATTCAGTTTCCAAACTCTTTTTTATTCTTAGTAAAAATTGTATCTTCAAATTAATACATGTGGTGGGGGGAAATCCAAAATATTTCTCTTGGGAAAAAGAAAGATTGAAATGAAAATGGATATATCAACTAAAGGATGACAATGCCACCCATCAACAATTCTATCTGCAAGTACTTGCCCAGCTAAAGCATCTGGCTATATCTGGAACAAAATTTTTTTATCTGTCTACAACCCCAGGCATGCTAGAAATGAAGCATTATTCATTTTATTGTATTATTCAAGTTACTTTCTCTTAATACCTCGTTGTTGTTTTTTTTTTTTTTTAAGATTTTGTTTATTTATTAGACAGACAGAGATCACAAGCAGGCAGAGAGGCAGGCAGAGAGAGAGAGGAGGAAGCAGGCTCCTTGCAGAGCAGAGAGCCCAATGTGAGGCTGGATCCCAGGACCCTGGGATCATGACCTCAGCCCAAGGCAGAGGCTTTACCCCACTGAGCCACCCAGGTGCCCCAATACCTCATTCTTCTAAAATGACTGGAAACAATTTCATTCCGTTTGTAGTCTTCTTCAGGATTTTATCTAAGTTCTGAAGGGCTTACAAAGTACCAGGGAATCAAAGTGTATACATTCATATTTCAGTGTCTTCTGTGCAAGTAGGCATTTGCCAAGACCTTCATCTTCATGTCTGATCCACAAGGACTGTTAAGTCAGAGGATTTCTATATTACTTCTGCCTTATTAAGGGCCTCAGAACCAAATTATTTTTCAAGCTATTCCAGTGCAAAAGAAACTGTGCAAGGTGATCGAATCACTCTCCCACAGGCAACCCTCTCTCCAGTGCCTTGCTGTACTCCTGAGATTCTGATCACAGTTCAAACCTTTTTCCAAGAAAGTTCACTAAAACTCCCAAGCATCTTGCCAGTCCAAGGACCCTGTGGCCCTTTGATATCTATCCACCCTCCTCAATACAGCATTATAAATGGAGAGAAAAAGGAAAAGGAGACATCCTTTCTTTTGTTTTCCCCAGATGCTCTCAGTATTCTGTATATCCTTTGCATGCTGAGAGTTCAATAAGGGACCAGAATCCCAGAAACCTTAGATACATTTTCTTTTCACAAGAACTTATTCACAAAAAGAAATTACTATGAATAATATAGAACTTCATCAAAGACAGAGTAGAGTCTAGAGGAAACCCTTAACTGGTGCCATTTGCCTACTCTCCTGATGGAAGCCGTTGTATTGCTTCTTCCTCTTTATCTAACATTCACAAAATATATAAGAAAAATTAAAAATTTTCTTTCTATTGAGCTCAAAAGTGGATGGGCCAGCTCTGTGTGAGGATGTCTTTTCTTATATTTTCTGTAGAATTTTTTTTAATATTAATATTGTGAAAATGTTTCAGGAAGCATTGAAATTTTCTATAGATTTCTTTTTTATAAAAGGTTAAGCTAGATAGTGAAGTATTAAAGATGTCTCCTGCTTCCCTTTTGAAACTGCATTGCAAGATAATAAGGCGAACATAAAATAGCAAAGATACTCCATCTTTGATGGAACGAAGATATACCTGTAGCCAAAACCCATACCAATTGGGTTATGGGGGGCACTGACCACACTGAGAGAATATGTGGAGAAGATTCCAGCAGCTAAAATACCAGACAGAGCACACGGTTTTCCAGAGTCAAGGCACACCCAGAAGAACACGGTTAGTGACCCATTACTTAGATCTACAAGAATGGGATATATGGACTGTCTACAGATGCCATCCTAGATCCCTTCACATATTCCTTCTCACATCACGATGTGGCAGAAGCAACAGCTAAATTTGGAAATATAAGAAAACATCATATCTGCAAATGTGCTGAATGCAGAGATGTGTGAATGATCAGAAACTCGGAAGCTTCCTACTTCCCTCAGCTAAGCAGCTGGAGGGCTTCACAGTGAGCCAGGGAAGGTTTCTATGAGCCCAGACAACAGCCCTGGCTCTCTCCCAACCACCCTCTAATAAATTACTGGTCTGGGAAGAAATCACCTGTTTGAACATAGTCTTTGTAATTGTGTAAGATTTATAAAATACATATTAAAAAAGCAAAAGGAAAAAAATTGAGGGGGGAAATAAACAGGAAAGTGGTGTTCTTAAAAATGAAAATATTGAACAAAAACATTTTTAATAACTCAAAAACAGTAGTAAAACTATTTTACTTAAAAATCAAGAGATCTAGAAACATACAGAATTTGATTAAGGATTGAGAAGCAACCAAAGCAAAGGAAAAATGATAAGAAAAGTCTATGAAGGAAGTAGAAGAGAACATAAAATATAGGGGTGTCTGGGTGACTCAGTTGGTTAAGTGACCAACTCTTGTTTTTAGCTCAGGTCATGATCTCAGGATCCTGAGATCCACCCCCCCTCCGTGGGCTCCCCACTGGGTGTGGAGCTCGCTTGAGGTTTTGAGATTGTCTATTTCCCTCTCCCTCTGCTCCTACCCAGGGCTTGCTTGCTGTCTCTCTCTCTCTCTCTCTAAAAATAAAAAAGGAAAAGAAAAGAAAAGAAAATATATCATGACAGAAATGAAGGCTACAAAATTTAAATTAGAAAATCCTTTCTTGAAATAAAAAAAATGCAGTTAAAATTATAGATTATTAAAAAAAAAGTTATAGATAAAAAGGGCATACCGTGGATCAGAAAATATAGAAACAAAATTTTCAACTGCAATACTTGTCCTGGAAAAATTACTGATTTTCCAAGAAAAGAAAGAACTTTTTAAAGTCCAGAAAAAAAGACACTACTTCCCTTCCAAAAATTAGAGTGTCCTCTCCTTTCTCACAGTAGTAGTCATTTCTGGGAAAGAGTAGAACAATACATACAACCTCCTCACGAGAAAAAAATCATTCCACAAGAAAAACTTACCTGACCAAGCTGTCTTACAAGTTTAAAAACCACAGCCATATATATATATATATATATATATATATATATATATATATATAAATTTTTTTCTCAGAAAATGTAATTCACATGATCTATTTTTGAAAATTGTATTGGAAAATGAACTTAAAATGAAAAAGAAATCAATGAGACAATCTGGTAAAAAAAAAAAAAACGCTGACATTGAACATTGAGTTCATTTAAATAGAAGACATAGGTTAAAACCCATTACAGAAGCTATATTTACAGAGAATTTTAACGTTATAAACTGTGGCCTAGTAGAAATAGTAATGTAGCTAGTAAAATTTGGGATGGCAAAGTACAGAAAACACATAACTTGAGATCAGAAGATATAGCTGCTTAATCAAGTGATAAAGATATACTCAACAGTATGAAGATTAATTACAAAAAGAAATAATACTAATAATATAAAACCAGCAAAATAAAAATAAAAATCAGACAGTGGAGTTATGAGTGTATCAAATTATGTTAATTATGTTATCATTCATAGTAGTCAGTAAATCATTTACTGATGAAATAAGAATTAAAATCATTAAATAAATTAATAGCAATCAAGGTAACTACTTGAGGAACTAAAAGCAGACTGCACAAAATTGTAGAGTATCAAAAGAATAAATATATGAAGCCAAATATTTTCTAATTGTGGAATGATAAGTAATCAACAATAAGATGAGGGGAATGGGAAATAGGAAATGTTGGCAAGATTAGATATGGATCAATAAAAATAATTTAATAAAAAATTGTGTCAATATAAAAATAAACTAATAAATCATTTTTAATGATAAAATTTAAAATTCAGAAGGGATGAAGAAAGTCTGTGGTAGCTCTGTACAGTGTCATTTAGCTATCTGGAACCAGATGCCCTTCCCTGTGTAGTTCTAGGCAGAGACTGGACAAAAGAACAGTTTCCAGGAGACTGGGAAGGTGGAAATGAAGGAGCAGTTACTACGCTCCAGAGACTGACCTCAGCTCCCAGCACAGCTGCAGGTCATCTGTCCTCAAGGCTCTCCTGGCTTGCCTTTTTTTTTTTTTCTTTCTTTTTTAAAGTGGCGTGATTCATTTCCTTTTTTTTGTTTTTTAAAGATTTTATTTATTTTTTTATTTGACAGAGAGAGAGATCACAAGTAGGCAGAGGCAGGTTGGGGGGAGGGGGAAGCAGGCTAAGCATAGAGCCTGATGTGGGGCTCGATCCCAGGACCCTGAAATCATGACCTGAGCTGAAGGCAGAGGCTCAACCCTCTGAGCCACCCAGGTGCCCCCTGGCTTGCTTTTGATGATGGGTTTGCTGCGGAGTCTGTGGCTCTTACAGTCTCCACAGGAGTTTCTCTTTCAGCTTCTCCAAGTCCTGAACCAGGTGCGTGTGCCACTCTGGTGCCAAAAACTGCCAGCTCCTCCTGCGGCTCCTTCTGCTTTGATTTTGAGATTGGAAATGGTAAGAGGCAGACGTGGTTGGTCTCCAGCTTGTCCTCATGAATTCCAATGTTTCCTTGCTCTCTCCCTCTTCATAGCTGTGTTGTCTTCCTGATCGTTAGCCCTGCTCATTCACAGTAACTTCTGGCCCCCCAGTGGACCTCCTCATTGGATCTCACAATTACATAAGGTCTAATGCCTACAACAAATCCTTTATTCAGTGTCACGCGCAGTCGTTCTGCTTCTCCATATGAATCTTAACGGATATGAAAACAATGATAACAGAAGGGAAACAGAGCCTTTAAGATAGGTTCTCTGAAGTGGTCCTGGGGTTTCTGGAATTGGTTCTCTGGTCTGATCAAAGGTCGTTAAAGGCCTTAATGATCCTTTTGCCAGGGATAAGGGAATTAAAACCAGCCCATGGCACGCAGTGGAAAATAATTACTTAAATTAACACCTTCAGAAACCTCTATTATTAGTATCTAAAAATGGCAAGGCTTAGGATGACTGATATTCACTATCATTGCACAGTTTAGAAAGAGTAAGGAATTCATTGAAGTTGGTTGGTTGCTTGAAAGGGTACTGGAAAAGGAAGGGGGGGGAGGTCATGGATCTTAAAACTTGAGTCTTTAAATTCCAAGCTGAAGGTCTGACTGACCAGTACTTTCTGTGATTACCCTCAAACAAATGAACCCCTCTTATTTCCTGTTGCTGAAGCACTGAAATTTCTGAAAAACAAGTCCTAAAATCTAAACTTCACATGGTCGAATTACAGCACAAATTGAATCCCCAGGGATGAAAGGTCTCTGATGTTACAATTAAGGCACTGCTTGGGAAGGACTTGGACCCAAAATATCAGGGTAGGTTCTTAGAATGTTATGAAGTGAGGAACTTGAAATCCTAAATCCTTCTGCCTATGCCCAAAGAAGAGGTTTCCATTCCTGTCTGAGAAGATCAGTTTTCTGTTGCCTGAAGACACTGTTGCAGGATCCCCTGAGGCAGCTATCTTACAAAGAATTACTAACTCTTGACCTATAGTCTATCTTACATCATACAACCAGACAAATCTTGGAAGGTACCAGAGGGTAAAGTAAAAGAGTGGCCACTGAGGAGCTATAAAATGTATCAGGAATTTTAGGATTTTGCCATTTTATGTCAATAGAAATCTGGGGGAGCATATAGAAGGGATCCTAAGGATGATGCTGCTGGGGAAAAAAATGTAGCATTGGTCCAAGCTCAGATGATCAGTATGGGCTCACAAAGCAGAGATTCCAGACTGAATGTGTCAATGAGAAGTGGAAGTAGCTCTAATGTTTTATTGGGTTGATTGACTGAAGCCTGGACCCAGTGGTGACTACATGAGATGAAGTTAAAATGCTAGAGCTTTCCTGGTATTTCATAGAGCAATAGTTTTCAAAGTATAATTCACAGATGCCTATTCCCCATAAACTTTATACAATGTGTCATCAACTAATGCATTATTTACTTTTTTCACTTCCTTGACATTTACACTGATGATAGAAATTATGAGTAGAAGTGTTGACATCTTACCATGAATCACAGCAATGGCCTTAAACTGTGCTGACAGTCATTGTATTCTTTACTCCAGTGAGTTTTTCAATTCCATTGTTGTGTTCTTAAGCTCCATGGTTTCTGTTTTGCATATTTTTAGTATTATCTATTTCTTTGCTGAAATTCTGTTTATGCATTGTCCTGTTTATCATGTTAGCCATTTTCATAAGAGTTCTTTTTAATTCTGTTAGATAAATCACATAATTCCATTTCATTGGAATTGGTTTCTAGAAATGTACCTCGTTCCTTTGTTTGAAACCCCTTTGCCTGATTCTTCATTTTCCTTGACTCTCTGTGTTAGTGTCTGTACATTAGACAGAGCAAGCACCTATTTCAGTTTTCATGAACTAGCTGTGTGAAGAAGACCCTCCTCAATCATCCCAGCCAGAAAGTTCTGGGAGCCTCTACCAACCCTTTCCCTCTCCAGGGAAAAGCAGGCAGATGTGATTTTTGTCTGCTCACTTTGTACTGAGACACAGTGGGAGGCTATGGCATCTACCAACTCAAGAGGCTGCTTCCTTTTTCCCTGTTAGTGGCTTGATTGTTCTGGATTCATCAAAGCTTCAAGACTTTTAAGACAGATGCTCATTCTTTGGTAGCCTTGGAGAAGTTGAGATACTAATTGTAGAGATCAACACTTTCTCTCCCCCAGAGGGAAGCTGAGCCTTGGGCATTCTTCATCCGCTTGCTTTATATTGAGTTAGGAGAGGATCAGTAGCATCTACCAGCCCAAGGCACCACCTCTGTTCTTGCCCAGGCAGCTAGACTGTACCAGACTCATCAGAGCTCAAAGTCTAGCAAGACATAAGTCAGTCCTCTAAGGAGTTCCTCCAAAAAGTTGGAGACACTGGACATGCAAACCAACTTCTCTTCCCAGGGTGAAACTGGAAGCTAAGTGGTCTCTTCCTGATCACATGGCACTAAGTTGGGTGCAAGGTCTCTGACAAGACGATGTCTGGGATCTCCTGCTAACTATGGAGAGCACATTCTCCTAGAATGCTGCAGCCCTTCCACTAGTATCTGATTTATCTGTACACAGTCAATAATTATTACTGAATAAGTATATTTGTGGGGATAAGAAGGGTCCAGAGCCAACTTCCTTTCAACTTATGTCACTGAAATCTACATATTATGGGTAAATTTAAAGCAGTAAAACAATGGCTTTTAAAATTAGGAATAAGACAAGGATACTTGTTGTTATAGACTGTTTTGTGTCCCCACAAAATTCATATGTTGAAGTCCTAACCCCTAGTCCCCCAGAAGGGGACTATATTTGAAGATAAGGTCTTTGAAGAGATAATTAAGTTAGAATGAGATTATTGGATGCACCTTAATCTACTATGACTTGTCTTTATATAAGGGGAGGAGATTAGGACATGGATACACACAGAGCGGAAACCATGCAAAGATACTAGAAGAAGGTAGTCATCCACATCCAATCCTGCCAACATCTTCTTCTCAGACTTCTAGCCTTTATAATTGTGAGAAAATAAATGTCTATTGTTTAAGCCACCTAGTCTGTGGTATTTTGTTATGGTAGTCCTAACAGACTGCTTACCTATTATCACGACATCTATTCTACATGGCATTGAAGGTCTTAAACAAGGCAATGATGATTGGTATATAATAGATAAATGATAGGTAGATAGATAGATAATAAAATATAAGGATAGGAAAGTAAGAAGTAAAATTGTCACATCTTGAAAAAGAAGTAAAATTGTCACTATCCCATGGAAGAAAAACTAAAAGAGAAGAATTTGAGCACTTTTTTACCACATACACAGCAAGAAGAGACAATGGAAAAAGCACAGACCTTCATTTTAAGAGTACTGTTATGTCCCCATGATGCTCCTACTAGTTACATTTCTGAAACTTAAAAAATAAATCTAGGTTTTCCTTCTTATGCTGTATTTTTGTCACAACACTGGAGAAAACTCAAAGATAAAGCAAATACACACTTATGTATATTCACCTACAGAAAAAAATGGAATTAAAAGAATTGGAATTTAAAAACAAGAATTTGGGGAACTAGCAGTAATTAACACTTGAAATTTTATACATTGCAATAGGCAGAATTCTAAGATGACCTCCAATGACCTTTTCCCTTGTAGGGCCCCTCCCTTTTAAGTGTGGGTGGAATCTATGAATATAGTGAGACATCAGTCCTATGATTATGTTACCAATTACATAATAAAGCAGGTCATTCTTGAAAAATACACCAAGAAAAGCACTCAGGTAAAATTGGTACTCTCATTACTTGTTCACAGATATCCACTCATCCCAATCCTAATTTTTCAGAGATTTCATTAATGTTAATTTGCAACTCAAAAGCCTGGTACATGCATGAGTGAGTGAGTGTGTGTGTGTGCCTGTGCACGCAGATATACGTGTGCTTCCGGAGCTTCAGAAAAGCCTGAAGTTAAGATCCTATTTTGGCGCCTGGCTGGCTCAGTGAGTTAAAGCCTCTGCTCTTGCCTCAGGTCATCATGATCCCAGGGATCAAGCCCTGCATCATGCTCTCTGCTCAGCAGGGAGCCTGCTCTTCCCCCCTCCCTCTGCCTGCTTGTGATCTCTGTCTGTTAAATAAATAAACAAAATCTTTAAAGAAAAAAAAAAGACCCTGTTTTTGCCTTTGTCAGGTTGGTTTTTTTGTTTGTTTGTTTGTTTGTTTGTTTAACAAAACAAAATTAGGGCACCTTGGTGGCTCAGTCAGTTAAGCATCTACCTTCGGCTCAGGTCAGGATCCCAGGTCCTGGGTTGGAGCTCCACACTGGAGGTGGGGGGGGGGGGGTTCTTGCTCAGTGGGGAGCCTGCTTCTCCCTCTCCTGCCTGTTCCCCCTGCTAGTGCTCACTCTCTCTCTCTCTCTGATTAAAATAAATAAAATAGGGTGAGCCTGGTGGTGGGTATTATGGAGGGCGCACAATGCATGGAGCACTGGGTGTGGTACATAAACAATGAATTTTGGAACACTGAAAAAAAGATAAAATTTATAAATAAATAAATAAATACAGGACAAAATCAAATTTAATAACATATGTGTGGGGAATGCACACAGACATGGTAGTTCGGCACAATGGGGTACAAATGCCTTCCTGAATTAAGAGAAGAGGGTAGGGGGTTGGGCCGTCAAAAAGAAGGAAAGAAATTCACAGGACAATGGAAACAATTAAATGTTTGGTAGACAAATGTTTCCTCTGCCAGGTAGATGAGGTACTCAGGTAAAATTTAAGTTTAAACTTCTCCGAAGTTTCACACATTAAAATTGTGCTCATAGGATTTTTTTGTCCCATTGGACCTGTCTATTTGTCTTGACAGTAGGTCAGTTTAGGCAAACTCAGTTCAGAGGGCAGCGATGTCAGTTCCTACCCAGGGTGTGGTGAATGGGGGTTAGTCTTCTGATGCCCAACTTCACAGTCCGCAGCTGAAGGATTCCCTACAGGCTTCAATCTTCCTTTCTTCCAGAAGAATGAAAGAGGAAAAAGAAACCAAGCGCTTTTATGTTCAGAGGACAGAATTTCCTCTTATTTCATTTTCACTAATTCTCAGATTATCAAGTTTCCACTTTATCCTGAAGGACTCAGTGACTTTAAAATTCCAAACCTGTAGTTCTATCAGTTTATTCAATAAACATGTCTTTCCATCAACTTTTAGTGATAAATGAACTACACATAATCTGATATTATGTAAGGTATAAATATCTTTGAAAACCACTTAAAAGTCTCAAACTTTAAAATTTGAAAGCTCTCTCAGCAAGAATTCCCATAAATTTTTTCTCCGAGATCATCACAGAATAGCTTGAAGAGTGAATGAATGAATGAAGGCAGCCAGCGGGGAGAGACTGAGGGATGTCACAGGACAACTGTACACAACCACAAAGGAAATAGCTCAGCAGCTTCTTTAGTAAATTGCCTGGTGACACGAATATTTATGTCCTTCCTCTTCCAACCTCAGTGCCTGTAGGTTAGCTACACAAACCCAAGGTCCCTCAGGGGCCCCAGTCATCTCCTCTTCAGCCTGTGCAATGCGTATGGAGTTGTACCACTCATGGGTCTGACTTGCAAGACAAAAGCACTTTTTCCCCCAGTTTCTAGGAGGGTTGAACTGTCAAGTCCCAGCTCCTCAGTTAAAGACAACTGCCTTGCCCAAAGTTACACTCCCTTCCCCGTGAAGCCCTCAGATTGGCCTATGGGTACTAGAAGGAGCTAGAAGACACAGCCCTTTCTAGGTCTGCCTAGAATTCAGGATCACTTTGAAAAGTTTGCTTACCCTCAGAGCTTCTTGAAGAATTGACTAGTGCTTCCATGATGATTCCCTCAGTCCAATTCTGCTTCCTTCTCTTCCCATCCCACATCTCCTTTCTTGGCACAAGCCAGTCATTGTTGCCCAGTTGGCTTCCCAGGGAGCCTTACCTGTGACTGCAGCAGTTTCTTAGCAGGGAGATGATACAGAGTCCTAAAGCCTGCTTGTCTTGGGTTTCCTGGTTGTATTAAGCCCATCCAAAAGGTAACAGAGAAGGAAATTACTAAGCTTATTAAGGCAAATAGTCAAAACCAGTTATAGAGAAATGCATTTTGTTTGTATTCTAATCAGTTCTAAGGCATTGATATATTCCACAGTTGTTTTAAAAGACAGGTTAGCAGTTATTTCTACCATCCTTTCTGCATAATCTGGGAGAGGGCTGAGGGCAGAGAAGGGAGAACCTCTCCGTAGCTAATTTCCCTATGAGAGAGGCACAAGCCTCCAAGTAAAATTTCCGCCTGAAATCTTTTTTCACTGTCCATTTCTACCTATCAAGACATATTAATAAAACTTTGTTCGTACTTTTTAAATCCTTTATGCCTCAAAGAAGACAGTGCTAGCAGGAGAGATAATAAGATCCATTTAGGAAGCTTTTTGATATTTCAAGCATACTTTAAACATATTCATTTGTCTTTGATGGCTCCCACAAATTATAAGGCAAAAAAAAAAATAGACTGATGTTTTAAATTCAGAGAGGCAGGTATGTTATGAAAAAGAAAGAATTTTGTCCGGTCCTCATCTGTGCTAAACCCTCCCAGCAGTTCTGAGCACATAATAAGGGCTTAATAGTACTTGTTAAATAAGCAACCAAAGGACTCAGCATATTTACCATCATTTAGAGTATCTTTTCTTCATTTCTAAAAAATTTAAGATTATTTCCCCCCCTTATTTTTCCCCTCACTTTCTCCTCACTTAGGTGATAATGCCATATTCCATCTGAAAAGCACATTTTCTGCCCTTTGTATTAGAAGCAGAAATCAACCTGGAATGAGAGACCATGGCTGTCAGCCTCCAAACAAAATTTAAAGCAGTTTCTGGAGGCAATTAATTTACTTGGCACTAATGTCTGTCACAATTCTCCCACCCTCCATTCTTTCATCATATTATGAGCTAGTAACACAGATGAAAAGAGGGAAAGGATGTTCTTACATTCTTCCATTGTTTAAAAAAAAATTTACATGTACTTCTTTTTTATTTATAAACATTTAAAATGTTTTTATTAGATATTGAGTATATACAAAATTATATTTATAAAATATGTATGAGATACAAAATAAAAATGCAGTGAGTACTCAAGTATCCAACATCTATTTTACTTCTATTGTAAATCGGATACTGTATGAAAGATAACAAAATGAATGAAACAAGGTTCAAAAACTAGGAAAGAAAACATATGCGACCCCCAAATTTAATAATGACAGGAATGCAAGTAGGGTAGAGTGTCCCTGAGCACAGAAGTGGGAGAGGTCAAGACTGGCAGAGGAAGGAAAGACTTCCTGGGGGAGGGGGCTCTATGATGGAGTCTTGAAGGATGAGTCAGGATTCATTGGATTTGAGCTAAAGAAGCTATTCTAGACAGAGTTTCTGAAAACAGTGGTAGTGGGAATTGGCCAAAAGAAGCAGACAACAAGATATTTCAGCATATGAGATCAATGGAACCAGGGTTACAACCGAGAGAGCGTGAGCTGAGGAGAATCCCTGGAAGAAGACAATAATTACGAGAGAGAAAAGGGAATGATGGCTCTGGGAAAGGTAAAGGACGAGGGTCAGCAGACTGCTGTGGGTCAAATCCACCCAAGGCTTGGGACTGATAGATGCCACCCTCTCTCTTCATGGTGGGTTCCCTGCTAACCAGCTCCATCCTTAGGGAATTTCTAAAAGTGACCTCATTAACATAAACCCAGTTCTGGCAGAAAGGAGCTTGCAAAGAATAACAAGATGCCTATGTCACCTTTATGGCTCTGAGGTGATTTCAGGACCTGAAGCCAAGAAAGCAAATATTCTGACAAGAGATGTTTTCTTCACCTAGGAAATTGCAAGGCTTTCGGAGCTCCGTGCCAGGGGTTGAAGACCAAATATTTATTTCTTATTAGGAATCACAATGTCGCATTCCCCATAAGCTGCTTGCAGGACTTCGCAGCCCTTCTGTGCTTCATCTTTCTTTTCCTCTCAGACCTCTTTCTCTGCCGTTCCACCTGCCCCCTTCCAACCATTCACCATTCCCTTCAAAATTTAGCTTGGTGATAGGGCTTCTGCCTCCCTAGAAGATATTTCTACGTAAAATGGACGTGATTAAGAGTTAGTGCAATTCTTTCCTCTTTGGAAAAGGAACGGTGTCGGTATTGTCTTCCAGCCTCTGGGGGTGATCCTAATTGGAAGCCAAGATTGAGAAGTACTGTTTTAAAGGAATAACCTGTTTTAAAGGGAAGGACATTCTGAAAGGAATCAACAAAATCAGCCAAGGAAGAAGCAAAATGGAGGCACTGAATTGAGCTAGAATTCTAAGACAGAAGAAAATGTGAGCCATGATTGTGGTGGAATGGAGAAAGGGAATGTTGATGGATTTTAGAGCTATTTAGGACAGTCAGGAGAGCTTGCTAATTGGAAGGATGTGCTAGGTAAAGAGAAAGTATTCAAGGATGATGCCAAAGTTTCTTTCTAGATCAACTAGATCTATGGTTGTAGGAAAAAATTAGCATCCCTGTTCCTGTTAATAAAGGAAAATTTGAATCGTTAAGATTTGTGGTCCCTGCTCCTGGGCTCCCAAGGCAGCTATACTTTAACATTTATCAAGATCAGATTGACACCACAAAACCTCAAAACACGGGCTCTATTTCTGCCCTGAGAATACTTCATACATCTGCTTTGTTTAAAAAATAATAATAATAACCAAAAAGGAGCATTCCAAATATAAATGAGATTAAAAAAAAAAAAACAAACACCTCCCCGGTTCCCATAAGATTAAAGTCAGACAACCCCCCCACCTACTAAAAACATAAGATAAAGTCTGTAACTTCCTGGAATGTCCTCTGTCATGATGATTTGTAGCTTTTTTCTTTATGTAAAATACATACATAACTCTGCACCCAACTGTCCTTCGCTGGAGCAATCTCAGCCAGATAAAGACTGCGTATTCCAGGCAGCTGTACCGACTTGGCCTCAGATAAAACTCTTTTCCTTTTTTCTTTAACATTTTTTTTTAAAAGTTTGATCAATTTTGCATCAAAACTGCTGCCAAGTTGCTGGCCATGGTATTCTGCTGAGCAGGAAGAATGGTACAACATCAAACAAGTTCGTTCTGTGACCATGACAGTGCAAGGCAAAATAAAGAAACTTTGTAATCCTGACTGTACACAAAGACAATAAAAACACCATGCTGATAAATTTAATTCATAAATCAGAACCAGCAGAATGGAGCCACCCCAGGGGCCCAGCCATGTCACAAATCTAAGTCAGCCTGCACTTATGCAAAACCCCTGCCCAGGAATCCTATCATGCCATTCATAGTCTTTCAACTCAGCTTGGGCTAACTCAGTTTACCCTAGAATACAGGGCCTGCTAGCCTTGGGAGGAAAGCCCTGACCTCCTAACCAACCACTCCCTGTTTCTGTTTTGCCTCTTCTAATGCCCTATAAAACTCGCTCTTGTACAAAATCCATCAGGTAGAATGGTCCACGCTTGTAAGGTACGGTACTCTCCCAATCCGTGGATGATTTTCCTTCAAATAAAGGACACTGAATTCATTACTAAATTGTTTTAGTTTTGTCACTGGACAATGCAATCCACAAAACTTACCAAATGTAAGTGACTGCTTCTTCTCTACCAGCCACAGAATCTGCCCTGCTCCATTCCTCCTGCCCTCCTGCTGGATAGTTAAAAAGAGTTAAGATACCAATTATAGAATTGCCCCTGATGAACACACCCACTCCAGAGCCAATTCCATTTCCCATATACCTCCTTCAAAATCACCTAGCACAAGTCCATCTTCTATATCAATCCCCCTCTAACACACTGTTCCTGAGATCCCCCCTGTTCCTTGTGTGAGCAGTCTTCCTTGCTGTAGTAAATAAGCCTGGTTTTGTTTAACTACAGTGTCTCCTGCTGGCTTTTGACAGTGACATTTCCTAAGAAGAGAAATATTGAAGGAGTGAAGGACTGTTTGAAGGTAAGACGATAGTTTTGTTTTGTGCATGTTGCGTGTGAGGTACAAATTTGTAGAGGTAATTAGATTTATTGATCTGGGATTTGGAAAAGGAGATCATGCTGAGAAATAGATTTGAGAGTCATCAGCATTGAAACAGTAAAGGAAACCAGAGTGGGGCAGATCAGTTTATTTGAAGAAAATCATTGCAGTGAGAGAATAGGTCCAGTACAAATTTTTAGAAGAGGGTGGAAGAGAAGGCAATATTCAAGAGGAATCAGGAATGACCAGGGACAGAAGAAAAATGTGTCGTGTAGGAGAGATGCCAGTGAAGACAAGTTAAAAGTGCTTCAGACGGGCGCCTGGATGGCTCAGTTGGTTAAATGTCTGCCTTTGACTCAGGGCCTGACCCCAGAGCCCTGTCAGGCTTCCTGCTCAGTGGGAGTCTGCTTCTTCCTCTCCCTCTGCCCTTCCTACCACTCCCTCCCTCTCTCTCACCCTCTCTCTCAAATAAATAAAATCTTAAAAAAAAAAAAAAACTTGCTTCAAGGAAAAGTAGTTAACCAAATCTGTACAATGTTATATCTTGTGCCTTTATTATTATTTGCATCAGACCTTACTTACCTCTTAAAACTATTTTATCATAAAAGTTTTGTGTACACATATATTTTTTTTAAATAACACACAAATGCGCTTCATCTATTCCTCAAAAGTGTGTATTTCGGAGAAGCCTTTTTTCCTGGAACTTTTGCCAAAACACATACTTTGGTCTCTACACAGGATTATACTATAAATAGTGTTTTGTACCTTGTTTAATAGAAAAATTAATTTCTGCATAATAAATATGACCATTTAAATATCTTTTTTTTCAGTGTAAGTTTGCTATCTTATTGTACAATGTACCATAAATCATTGCAGCACTTTAAAGCAGTTCTTCGGTTATTTTGGTCATCTGGGTTGTTTCCAGTTTTACAAACAGGGCTGCAAGGAAGATCTTTCTATGTGTGTATCTGCTTCTGCAAGAAAGTACATCTGAAGGATAAATTTCAGACTGGAATTTCTGAGTTAATGGTTTTTAATAGTTAACTATTCACTTAGAGGATTACGTGAAGTAACAACAATAAATGAGTTCTTCTTTCCTAAAACTTCAGCAAATACCAGATATATTTTTCCTCGCCTCCAAATGAATTTCTTCTCTTGCTCACCTCAAGCACAGCCCAGCAGGAGCTGACCCAACATCGCTCCAACCTCTCTATCTGCAGTTTTGGTTCCCAGATGCTCAGTGCCGCTGAGACTGTGCAGAAAAGTTAGGAAATGAGAGCATATTTTTTATAGTATTTGGTGGTATTATATCCAAAAATAGGAAAATGCCCCAAACCTGTCCATCATTCCTCCCGTTCTTTTTCCCAAGTCACCCAAGGTAGTTCTATAAAAGGAAATGTAGCTCATGGAAAATCAAGAACCACTTTAGTAACCGTGGAATCACTGACCAATGACAACAAAGGCAGATTTCTGGCAAAGGTTCTGTGGCTTTGGCCAAGCATGACCTTTTCCCACACTGCCCCCAGGCCCCACTCAAATCTGTATCTTGGGAGGACCTGGTTATCACATGAGGCTATTAGGTGAAAAGAAAAAAAGAAAAAACTAAACAAAAAGAAAAAAAAACTGGGGAAGGGAGCAGTTAAGTTTATGGTGAATTCTCTAACCCAGTCACATAAAATACAGAAAAGAGAGAGGCGAATATTTCGGGACTCACATGTATTTCTCACTTAAAGCCATCTCACTCCCGGTGAAGGAAGGGGGATGTCTCGGATTGACGGATCAGAACAGCTGCTCCACTTCTTTAAATAAGGGTAGAAGGCAAGTGGGAAGAACAGAGCAGAAATGTCCTCCTCCTACAGCAATCACACTGTGACCTGAAGGAACAGCCCCAACTATCTCAGACTAGAATACTTTCCCTGGAGACCGTCTCCCTGGGCAGATTCAAGTACACGTCAAATAAAGGCCTTCCTATATGTGCCACGGCTCCCTGAGGCAGCACTGTCACTTAAATGTGATTTGCCTTTGTTTTTACAGAAGCAGAAGGAAAATGCAGTATAAAATATTTGGATGAAACCACTTCAATCTGAATTTAAGAATGAACTTGGCACCCAAAGTGTAAGGCCGTTCACTGTATGAAAACATAGAAATATCCCCCTGGTTCCAGTTGTTAAAAGATTAATTGGCAAAGATTGGTCAAAGATATAAAGATGCACTATCATGATTTTGCCTGGAGTCGAGCAGAATATAACTAAAATAAAGATGTGATCTTACAGTCATGCTTTTTCACTGCTCTCTGTCTTAGCCCATGTTTCTCTTGTGCTCTTCCCTCTCTTTGCTAGCCTGGAAAACTCCTACTCATCCTTCAGGACAAAGCCCAGTACAGCCTTCCCTGTGGTGCCTTCTTCCTGCTCTCTCCTGTAGTATCTCACTCTAATTATGCTCCCGCAATTTTTCCTTCTTCTCTCTGTCATCCCCACTAGATAGGGAGCTTCCAAGAGTATGCTTTGTGGTTTGGTCATTGTGTGTTTTCAGAACTTAAAGCAATGCCTGAAACACGGATACTCGATAAATATCTATGGAATAAACAAACGAAAATGTAAGTCTTCTGCTTCTGCTTCTTGTCCATTAATGAGAACAAGAAATGATAAAAACACTTCTCTTAAGGAATATCTCCTCCCATGAAGGGTCACCTGGGAGAAGAGTAACTAGAAAGTCCCATAGCAGAGAGAGTTCAAAAACTGTGAGTGTTGGTGCCTGAGGAAAAATTTCAGAAATATGAGTGACTTCGGGATGCTAGTGAGTACCTAGGAGGAAACGAATGATTCTCATCTTCTGGCTTCTTCTCAGTACTAGTGTTCTAGGGCTTTTTAGTGAGTTTCAACAATTTGTTAACAAGGTGTGTAAGTGTACTTACATCTTTTCTTTTAATCATCTTTAAGCATTACTGGCAATTGAAGTCAATAATCTAAGAAGAAAATTAGCACTTCTGCCTAAGAGTTTTCCAGTAGCTCATTCAACTTGTTCTTTTTTGGCTTAACTGCTCCCTGCATCAGTGTGTGCTGATTAAGTACCCTCACTTATCTAGTAATAGGGAGGTCAAGAACCTAAATGAAAAACATTTCATGTTACAGCAAAATAGAATTATTTGAATTCTAAATTCTACTTTATGCTCTATACATATAAAATGTTTTATTTCTTCTTGTAATTATTTTTTTAGTTACACATATAAAACGAATCATACAAACATATTATATACCACCTGAGATGGCTTACATTTATTATTCCAAAATAGGATTATGCAGCAAGACAATAGTCACACTGACAGACCTGAGAGAAAATTTTTAAAATTAATTTTGTTCCTCTCACTAGCATATCAACCACCAATTTTGAAGAACTTAGTTCTCAGACATGTTTCCAGGATACAAAAGGAACTGTTATCTGTCATTAAAGTTTAGCCAGATTCAGAAAGAAGAAGAGGAGAGAAAGTGGGAAGAAATGATGTAGAGAAATCCTTTAACCAGGGATTGTGGAGAGAAAGAGGGAGAGGAGAAGAATTTGACATGTGTCAAATTTTAGGTTCTCTAAACTGGGGTTTGAGGGGGGGGGTTGGTGAGATATGTTCATGAGATAAGACCAAGGAGAGAGAGGGCTCTGAGAAAAGGCAGCATCACCAGCTGCCCAGACATACTTGGGCGCTGCCACATCAAAATAAACTTGGCAGCACAAGGTCATCAGGTAGATGAAGGATGTTATGGACTTAACTGTGTTCCCCCCAAATTCATAGGGCAAAGCCCTAAACCCCAGTGCAACAGTATTTGGAAACAGGATCTTAAGCAGGTTAAGATGAAATGAGGTCATCAGGGTGGGGCCTTAATTCAATAGGGTGGGTGTCCTTATAAGATGAGGAAGAGACACCAGCAACACACACAACCAGAGAAAAAGGCCATGTGAGGACCCAGCAAAGAGGTCACTGTCTGCAAGCCAGGAAGAGAGGTTACAGAAAAAAAAAAAAAAAAAAAAAATTTCCTAGCACTCTGATCTTGGCTTTCCAGACTCCAGAACAATGAGAAAACAAATGTTTTTCTGTTAGCCACTCAGTTTTGTATTTGGTTATGGCATTCTGCACAAATTACCACAGGGGGGCTGAAGTTTAGCTTTCTTGAGTCATGCAGTACTAGGTTTCAAGACATTTTGCTCAAGAAGAAATATAATTTGGGGAACTTTGGCACAATCAGGTGTGCTACCCGTCAGCTGACAATGGTACATTGGTCCCAGCCCCAAGAGAAGTGCAAAGCCTATTCATGTTACCATAATGGTTGGTCTCAGCACAAGTGAAGCAGGCCTTTCGCATTTTTTCAAAAGCAAGCCTTTACTAAATCAAATCAGCTTAAACATATCATCTTATAGAAAAAACCTTTAAATTAACTCAAAACCTAAGTAAAACTTGTTGCCATTGTCATTAGACTTCTCTGTTCTCATTATTTACCAGTTCTCTTTCTAGTTCAGAGAGATGCTCCTGACTTCTTTTGCAGGCTTCAGTTCTGAGACATTAAGACATTAACAGTACTGATCTTTGAGATTTATTTCAAAGGAAACTCCTCCAAGCTTTCTTTCCTGCAGCAGGATGTGACTTCAAACTCTGTGTTTTCCTCTTTAATCTCTCAGAGGACAAACTATGAAAGGGGGGAAAAAATAACCCCTCTTCTTTCTGATTGGTTCTTTCTATGTTTTTACTTTCCACATATGAGGCAGAAAGAAGGGTGAAATGTCAATTACACCTAAGTAAGTAAGTAAGCAAACAAAAAACAAACAAATTCACTCACAGGCTCCCAAGAAGTTCACTTTTTTCCATTTTATGCCAGTTCACTTGAGTCTTTGCTGAGTATTCTATTATTAAAACAAAGGCAGCAGTGTTGTTTGATTTTAGCTGAGCCAGACAAATTACAATTATGAACATTTGAGTTGTTAATGCATTGACTTGGAATTCTTCTTGGACTGTTTCTTAGATGTTTGTTTAGAGTTAGATTGTATGCTTGTTGCAGATAAGGATATCCTCTACTTGCTTGGTCAAATTACCAGGCGTACAACAATGCAGGGTATTCACCGGGTGTTTTCAATAACTTACAAGTGTGGAAATAAATACGTGAAAGCTGTACTTTCTATTAATACTATATTTGGCACACTGAACTTTCATAAAAGTGGGGTTATAATAAAATTGAACCTATCTACTTAGTGCAGAAAGAAGATGCTATCGTAGAAATTTCCATAAAAACATAATGTTAGAGTGTTGCATTCACAGAGGTGGCAGCAGCTCCTAGAGGGTGTTAGGGTGGTTGTATCCTCAGAAGCTCACCTGAATCGGGAGTAGGGTGAAGAAGAAAAAGTGGGGAGGGTGGGGTATAAACCACTTTTTTCATTCAAAAGAGAAAGCATTTGGGGAACGGGGTTCTAGCATATCTCTCCAAAAGCCAGTCTCTCTTGGCATTCTCCTGTATGGGCTTTTTCTTCTGTTCTCTTCACAGAGGTCCTGAGCTGATAAGAATATGGGCACCTGCCCCATTCTGTTTAGGGGACTTTTTCGACCTATCTTAAGTCTGAAAAACCTTTCTTCATTGAGTTACTTCTCTCAATGAAGAAGCCTTAAAACTCATGGTAGTTAAAGCAAAGTTACATCTCTTCCTTGAGAAAGTTGTCTTTTTCTCCCAGGAATGACTTTTTTCTGTGAATGGGTTGTTCCAGTAACTAATGACTTTATTGGTGGGGTGAGGGTGGAGAAGGTTAGCTCTGCTAAACTCCAGCTGTAAACTCAGGTAATGTGAAAAGCTTGTCCACCTGAGGCCCTGAACTGGAGTGTATGGATCTAAGAAATCTCAAGTTTCTGGGGTGTGGGGGGCAACAACTTCTCCTCAACCAAAAAATAAAAACAAAAATAAAAAAAAATAATGTTACACTGTTTTCTGATATATTTTATAGATATGATTTCTTTTTATTCCTAGTTTTATAGGCTATAACTAAGTATGGATACATGAAAATGTTAATTTTGTTTTTTAAAGTTATCTCTATGCCCAATGTAGGGGCTCAGACTCATGACTCCGAGATCAAGAGTCACATGCTCTACCAACTGAGCCAGCCATGTGCCCCAAGATGTTGCTACTTTTATTTCTGAAATTACTCAACTGTATTAAGGTGGCAAGAATGGGAATTTATACTGAAGGAGCTATACACACCCCAATCTCTAAGCTCATTAATTTATTAACTGGAGTAAAAATGTATGATCACTAAGAAACAATTTATAACGCAATGAAAATAATAAGCTTCACTTTCTGAATAATACCAGAGCAAATGGTTCCATGAGAATACTGGTTGAATGGTCTTCCCAACCTCAGGAGTGATCACATAGGTCTTGTGCAATTCCTGGTGGTTTAATATAAGTGACTAGGATATTACTTACACATAAGATAAATTCAGCTTAATAACCACAAGTTAGTAATTAGTTCAGTGCCTTTTCATGTATTAGGGTATTTTAAGTCTCAAAAAAGCAGAGAAGGAAGGAAGGAAGATGGGCAAAGAAGGAATAAAGGAAAGGGAAGGGAAGAGAAGGGAGCAGAAAAAGAAAACCAGTACTAGAAATTGTAATTATTAAACTCAACACAAATCTTTCTTCATCCTTGGTATTACTAAAAGGTATTTCCTCACAGTGTTACACCAAAACATCATCAGACCCCTCCTTTATAATTGCTAGTTTGCAGAGTCCCTACTGTTGCTTCCAGAACATGCTGTGATATATATATTGGAAATTCCTAAGAGGTAGTTCATTCAGAGGTTAAGATGTAAGCCCTGGGCTCTGATCTGGGGCAGGGCCTGATGCAAATCTTGGCTCTGGAATTGCTGTCTGCAGCAGCCTCAGTAAGCTAATCACGGTGAGGGGCAGTTCAAGCCAGGATACAATCCAGATAATAACAGCTCTTCTATGACAGTACTGTTAGAAGCATTAAGTGAGATAATATCTATAAAATTAGGACTTACAGTGCTTGGCATATAATTTTAGATGCTTAATAAATGTTACCTATAATTAGATCACAATAAAAATTGGAGGAAAGCAACAAGAATAATCACAAGATGAAACTTATACTTTTGAATCTGTTATCTATGATTCTTAAAAAATATGTTAGCTATTTAATATTTGACCAACAAATGTAAATATTCTTGCCCATACTATATCTAAACTAGAAGATAGTCTTTTATAATTGCTGTAAAATTCCATTGGAAATGATAATTTCTTAAGACAATAAACATGCTGGATGGCATTTTCATCTTATTATAAGTGAAGTTTCATCCCTAAAAAATAAAATACCTAAAAATATACTTGCTTTTAGAGATAACAAGTGTTAGCGAGGGTGTGGAGAAGAGGGAACATTTGTTCACTGTTGGTGGGAATATAAATTGATGTATCCACTATGAAACACAGTATGGAGGTCCCTCAAAAAATTAAAAATAGAACTACTGTATAATACAGCAATCTCCCTTCTGGATATATATTCAAAGGAATTGAAATCAAGATCTAGTGGAGAAATATCTACACTTTCATGTTCACTGCAGCATTATTTACAATAGCCATGATATGAAAACAACTTAAGTGTCTGTCAGTGAGTAAGTGCATAAAGAAGATGTGTATTTACAGTGGACTATTATTCAGCCATGAGAAAGATGGATATCCTGCCATGAGGTAATTTGGATAAATCTTGAAGGCATCATGCTCAGTGAAATAAATTAGACAGAGAAAGATAAATACTATATAATACCACATATGTGAAATTGAAAAAAAAAACAGACCCACAGAAATAGTTGAGTAGTGGTTACTGAAGGCTGGAAGTTGCAAGAAATGGGGAGATATTGATCTAGGATACAAACTGTCAGTTATAGAATTAATAAGACCTGGGGTCTAATGTACAGCATAGTGATTATATCTAATAATATTATATTACAGATACAAACATCGCTAAGAGTAGATCTTAATTGTTCTTATAGCAAGAAAGAAATAGTAGTTATATGACAGGCTGGAGATGTTAGCTTATGATATGGTAGTAATAATTCTGTAATATATAAGTGTCTCAAATCAACATGTGGTATGCCTTAAATTTATACAACATTTTATGTCAATTTGATCTCAATAAAACTGGAAGAAAAATAAAAACTAAAAATATGCTTGCTTTGACCAAGCAAGTTTATTTTATTTTATTTTATAAACAAAATGGGTACAAGTCAGATTTTTATTTCTCTTAAATCTTTAAGTAGATGTGGAAAACATGTGTTCAAAAACTGGCTGCTAGCTTTGTCACTGAATGCAAGCTTTGATTCAGATCCTGTCAAGAATTAAGTAATAACTAATAATAAGGAAAATCATAATAAACAAATTGCCAGATTATACCTTGAAATGTTTATTTGTTAACATTTTGTTCTAAATTGTATATTTCATTCAAATATGATGGCAATACTAATATCCCTTAAATATAACTTTAACCATTTGTAGGATTTCAGTTTTTCATTTTAAAAAATGCACAATCAATGCATTTTCATTACCTACACCTGTGGGAAGCCTATTTGGATGGTGAACCAGGGTCCTGCTACTGACAGTTAACCCACCAGAAGACATGGTAATAGCCTGAGAGCCTAAATCTATGTAATGGGGAAAATTCACAATGATTCGTCAGTATTCTTATAGTATTTCAAACTAGGTGCTCTGATTGTGTAAATTAAACATAAAAACACCCTCATAGTCTAGGGGTTGCATTGATCAATATGCTGGGCACTGCTCCCAAGCAGGTATACAAATTTAAATTAATTGAAATTAAATAAAATTGAAATGCAATTTCTCAGTCCCACCAGGCACATTGCAAGTGCTGGATATCCCCATGTCGCTAGCAGCTACCATGTTAGAAAGTGCCGGTTACATCATTTCCATCCGGCAGGAAGTTTTATTGGGCAGCACTAGTCTAAAATTTCCATTTCCTATAGTAATGAAACCTATTCATTTTTCTTATTTTCATCCCTTGGTTTAATTTTTTTCCTCTTCTTTCTTCTACCTATTCACTCCTCATCTCAATAGAGTATCAACTAATATGATTTTAGTTTCAAAATGAAATAAAATAATTTATTTTAATTAAAAATTAATTCTGAAAAACAATTTGAAGGAAATCTTATCTTTCCTGAGAAATTTAGAGAACAATATAGAAAATGATGTTTCATTTTATTGTTTTATTATTTTGATTGAGTTATAATTGACCTACAATATTATCTTCACTTCAGGTGTACAACACAGTGATTTTACATATGTATACATTGCACGATGGTTGCCGTAATAATTTGAGTTACCATCTGTCACTTTACAGAGACAAAACATTACTGACTATAGGCCCCATGCTATATATTACATCCTCATGACATTTCTTTTATACCTGCAAGTTTGTACTTCTTAATCAACTTCACCCATTTCACTCCTCCTGCAACTCCTCTACCCTCTGGCACCCTGTTCTCTGTTTCTATGACTCTGAGTTCTGTTTCGTTTTTTAGATTCTATGTGTAAGTAGAATCCTGCAGTATTTGTCTTATTTTACTTAGTGTAATACTAAGTTTATTCATGTTGCCATAAGTAGCAAGATTTTTATATTTGTGGCTGAGTAGTACTCCACTGTGTGTGTGTGGAGTGTGTGTGTGTGTGTGTGTGTGTGTGTGTGTGTACACCATTATCTTCTTTGTCTATTCATCCATCAATGGACGCTTAGCTTGTTTCCAACTACCACCACACTTATTCATTCACCAATGAATAGAGGAGTACATATATCTAGAAAAGGATATTTGAAACACCCTGCAGAGATGAGTATTTATTTACAAATATAATTCCAACACAAAGATCTATTCATCAATAGTAAATTAGGCAAAATTAATAGACAAAATTCATTCTGATTCTTAGTACTATACCCTAGAGAGAATTCTCCATCCTTTCCTCATATTTTCAAAAAGAAAGGTATATTTCAGAATTATTTCTCCAAACCTACTTTTTTAGGAAAAGTGACTAATCCTATACTCTTTAGGCCATTCGCTGGCAGTGGGGACCACCGGGCCTCCAGAGCAGAATCCTCTGCTTCCACTCGCTAATGGCCAAGTGCTAAGGTACAACAGGCTCCTTTGCCTGCCCCTGCAAGGACAGTTCAGACACACAGCACTCTCCCTGCACTATCTTCTCCAGAACAAGCCTTTTCTTTTTCTTTTCTTCTCCTACTTCTTCTTCTTTTTTTTTCTTTCTCTTTCAAGTTGAGACCATCTTGCAAGAATGAGTTGACTTCAATTCTGACAAAAATGACTGACTTCTGCCAGCTCCAGATCTAGGAACATTTTACAAATAAGCTTTAACCTGGAAGTCCTGTTTTGGTTCAACTATTTAAAAAACTGGTTTCCATGGGGCTCTTAGTTCTTTACCAGTTATTCCATTAACCAGAACCTGGGAGAGGAGAAAAAAATCTTTAGAAAACTAAAAGCACAGGGACGCCTGACTGGCTCAGTCGTTAAGTGTCTGCCTTCGGTTCAGGTCATGATCCCAGGGTCCTGGGATCAAGCCCCACATCTAGGGTCCCTGCTCAGCAAGACGCCTGCTTCTCCCTCTCCCACTCCACCTGCTTGTGTCCTCTCTTTCGCTGTGTCTTCTCTCTGTCAAATAAATACATTAAATCTTTAAAAAAAATTTTTTTTAAAGAAAACTAAAAGCACAATATAGTGTTTCTTAACCTTTTTTTTCTTATTATTGACCCCTTAAGACATTTTTTCCTAAAGTCCATCATGAAATTTTAATACCTCAGATTTCCTACAATTCCTGTCTTTATACTTGTGCTTTGTACATAAAAAGAGTAAGAATTTGTCACTTTCCAAGAATCAAATCATATCTCCTTAGCAACAATTTTGCCCCTTTTGATAATGCCTGATAAAAAGGAATCAAAATATAAGAAATAGATACTATTTTTAAGATCCTTTACTTCTGTTGCAGTGTTCTGTCATGAATATTTCAAAGTTGTAGTTCGCTTGAGTATGGAGATTAGGAAATACTTTTTTCCTTCTGCATACATCATAATTTATATGAATTAGTAGTTTAGTAAGGGGATAACCTCGCTGGGCTTTCTGAGAAATCACAGTATTTGAAATCACGGGATCCTTTGAGAACTTATATCTTTCTACTCTAGCATTTTCAATGTCACTGTTTACAGGGGCGAAGAGGGAGGGGGTAGGATTCAGAGGGAAATGTGAGAGGATAAGAAAAAGAACACAGAAGGAGGGGAGGAGAGGAGGAAGATACCTACATAATAGCATATAGCTTTTTTTTTTTCCCCAATAGTCAGTCATTCAAACTCTTCACACATCTCTTGTTTACCCACATCTCTTGCAACGTCTAACATGAGAGATTAACATTTGGAAAGCATTTTATTCCCCACCCTCAATTTTTTTAAATATTTATTTATTTATTTGAGTAATAAATATTTATTTATTTGAGTGTGCAAGTCGGGGAGGGACAGAGGGAGAGAATCTCAGGCAGACTCCCAGCTGAGTGTGGAGACAGATGCCAACTGGATCTCCCAATCTTAACACTCTGAGAGCAGGACAGAGCCGAAACCAAGAGTCTGATGCTCAACCTACTGAGCCACCCAGGGATGACTGCCAACCCTCGATTATTAAGATCACTTCCTAAAAAATAATATTCAAACATCGAGCACTGAGTTCAATATGAGAAAGTCTATCTGAATGACAAAGATTTGCACTAATCTCTATTTCATTTAGTCAAACCTTTCCTTCCGTATTATTTGAGAAATCAATAATTTTTTGACAAAACTTGTCAACTCTTACAATTAAGACAGTAGAACCTTTCATGGACATTTTCCTTCATTATGGCTTGCCCAGTAATAAAAAGAAGAAATATGGGGATTTAAAAGTGTAATGAAATATTGTTCTTAAGGTGTATTCAATTAAGGTAGCAGGCCAAAATGTACTCTTTGGATTTATGCTATCATTCATTCGTTTGTTCGTTCAGGAAATAGTCACCGTGGGCATCATGCGCCTGGTACCGCACCAGAGGAAACCTGGGGTTCGGTGATCATTCTTGCCCATCTGCAGAGCTCCAGGTTAGATCCTCACTGGAAAAGGACTTTATGTCTTTCCCCTTTGGTTGTATTTCCTTAACAAAATTAGGCTCCGGAAGATACGGTTCCTTCTTTTCTCTCCCCAAATCTGTGTCATAAATTGACAAATTATTTAGAATTCTCCATTTGAACCTATCATATCCAGGACATTTCTGTTTGGGAAGAAATAAGCTCTTAAATAAGAAATAAGAAGTAAAACACTCCAGTTATACATGGTTTAATGCTTTCCTTTCCCCTTCTTTTCACCCATGGAGAAACCTAATCTTGCAAGGCAGAAAAGCCTATAACTAGAAAAATTACTCTTTTCATATACAATTCAAGAATACTTCTTTCTCCTCCCTCCACGACCTCCTAGCTTTATATTTTCTATCAAGATATAAAATTTATAGTTTATATGTTACCTCAAAATGAAGTGCTTCAAATTATTTCATAGCTAAAAAGCTAATATTATCTGACTAGACCATACTGAAATATTGGCCTATGATTGTTGTTTATACATACTGGGGAAAGAGAAAAATAAATTGTAAATATTTACTTTGAATTCATTAAAACTCTTTTGCTTTCTAGTGTCCAGAACATTTTAAGTTGTCTAGGAAGAAAAAAAACCCTCTTATTATGAGGTGATTTGTTCAAAGTATTTTTCTATGAATTAGTACACAGAGAAAGTTAACATTTAGGGACATATAGAAAGAACACAGATGGTAACAGAGAATGATGACATAACCCTACCTCACTGAGACAGAAAAGCATGTCCCAACTTGTTCTGTGACATCTGCCATTGGGAAGGAGAGTGTTCTTTCACAGGGAGCTAAAACACAACATCAGTCTACTTAGAAAGGTGTTTGTCAGGACACCTCACAACTCCTGCATTCGTCCCCAGGTGGCTGTCATTCTCAGTGAGAGTGAGTGGCCCATAACTAGGACCAGGGGAGGTAGGAATGGCCAGTGATACATGTCTGATCTTGTGATCTGAGGTGAAATGAAAATATAATTTCTTAATACAGACTGTGCTATTAAAATGTAGAGATGGAATCTTTTCTTTGTCGTGTCCTCATTTTGTCTTTCTTCACTGCAAATGACATGTGAGGTGGCATCCTGCCTATCGGGTATGCAGATCTGCAGATCATTAAATAAGAAAGAAGACAGCTTTTCATTATTTATTTAGCCAGAACATACAGTACGTGAAATCTGTGGGTTGCAGACAAGGTTTCCATGGAAACTATTCTATATGAAAGAATGCCTGACCAGGCTGGAAGATTTGCTATTACCATCACTGGCCATGGCGACATTTGCAAATCCCACCACCATTTTGACTTTAAAAGTAATCTGCATGGTAAACAGACTCCGTCTATTTTCTCACTGTTCTGGAAATCTTAGGTCAAGCAAAAGTGATGCTTATGTGTTTAGTGCATTTCTACAGATTAATGTGACTTTTATTTTCGCTTTTGGTTTTTCTATCCATAAGAGTTACAGAGCTGCCTGAGTTTGTTTTTCCTTTCTACAATGACTAGTAATTGCACTGATTTTCACATTTTGTAAATTAAACCAAGAAATTACTTTTCAAAGGCTCCTCAGGGAATTACTTAAGTGGATCCTGCAAAAAAAAAAAAAAAATCTTATGTATGGAATAGCCAGATATGGCTCCATCTCTTGCATACATACCCGTTGTAGGTTTTTACAAAGTGGCAAGTGTTGAATATATTCTAGATAGAAAGCTGAAAGATTGACTTGATGTTAAAAAATTGATGGCTATCAGAATCAAGGGAGGAAGGAATGAGGTCCAACAGAAAGGGAGGAAGCAGAGGACACATTACTTTGGTCATTCTCTACCCATTTAAATATTTAAATTCAGGGACACCTGGGTGGCTCAGTGGGTTAAGCTGCTGCCATAGATTCGGGTCATGATCTTGGGGTCCTCAGACTGAGTCCCACATTGGGCACCTTGCTCAGCAGGGAGCCTGTTTCTCTCTCTTTGCCTCCACCTGCTTGTGCATGCTGGCGCTCTCTCTCTCACTCTCTCTCTCTCTCTGATAAATAAATAAATAAATAAATAAATAAATAAAATGTTTAAATTTTTTTTTAAATTCAGAGAGCTACCCTGAGAAAACTTCCAGTAGGTTAATTCTCTACTTTGATCACTACTATTTATTCCCTTATCATCTCTGAGCATAAGGTAAAAGCAGTAGGCAATCCTATTGTTTTTCTATTTTGTTTTGTTTTGAAGACAGTGTCAGAGGCTTGAGTAACTGGAAGGAAGGAGTAGTCTTCAACTCCACTCCCAGTAGAGCAAGATGGGATGAAAGTTTAGAACTCCGTTTCAGACATGTTCAGATATTTGTTAGTCGGGTAGGTAAAGACGTCAGGTGTCCTGTGGATTTCTGAATCTGAGCAAAGTCTGGAAAAGAGATGAGTGTAATTAGAAAATAGAAATGCACCAGGTACAGAGCCCTGTGGCCCTCGCACTGTAAGAGAGGAAGAGAATAAACCAGAACAAAAGACCGAGAAGCAGAGCCACCTCACTGCCTCACCCCGAAGAGATCATTTGTATTTTTGTCCGGGTGAATGGCATCTCTTGGAGTTGTGCAATTGATGGCCCATCTGAGAAACATGACCAGTGAGGCAGTATAAACAAGAGAGTCTGATATTCTAGAACCCAAGTGGAAAAAACTTCAAAGAGCAGAAGTTGAAAAGACCCCCAATAATGGGTCCGTGATTAAAGGAGTGAGACTGATACAAAGCGAAGGTCAAGCAAAGCTTTATTTCACGCCAAGCATCAAGAATCAAACCAAACGTTCAGGGCTGCACCTCTTACAGAGAGGACAACCCCTCTCTGCTTCACAGACTAGCTTTTAAGGGCAAAGGCCATGTGGTTGGTCCTGGCTACACACCGGTGGCCAATGGAATTGTAACACACAGAGAAAGCTGCACAGCCATGCTAGGTCACACATAAGTGACCAACTGAATTACAATTTACCCTATAGTAGACATTTGAACTAGCCTATCACCTTGGTCAGAATTGGCGCCCAAAAGGCTCCCAAAGGGTGGGGCCCATACTCCTTGGTAGCTAGGGCAACATTTGCGCCCCCACTGATTGGATGTATCCACCTGGCCTGACCCACCCTTGTATTTGGGCTTTGTTACCTGGGACTAGTTTCTGGGACTTGTTTTTAAGTAAGTCCCCTGGGGTGAAGAGGGGCAGGGACAGTTTAAGTTTTACTGCATAAACAACAGAATGACTGTTTAATCCAAGATGGAATCGCTCTGGCTAAATAGGCCCTTACAAAGTTAAGTGTGATGAAGGCAGAGATTCGACCATTGTAGCTTGCTTTGCAGAGGTCATTGATACCTTTGACAAGAGCAGTTGCCTCTGATCAGTGGGGGACAAAAGCCTAATCAGAACACACTAAGGAGAAAACAGAAGAAGAATTAGAGACTGGGATTATAGATCATTTTTAAATAGATTTTTTTTTTCCCAAAAGAGAGCAGAGAAATAGGGCTGCAGCAGGTAAATTGGGCCAAAAAAGAATGATCTCTTTTAAATTATAGGATGGAAGAAATAATAGAAATAATCTACTGTTATTCCAGTAAGAGATATTATTATTATATATTACATGTAATATTTTATATTATTTCCAGGGAGAAAAGATTGGTGATGTAGGAGCAAGGAGGGGAACTGTTGGAGCGATGTCTTTAGTAATCAAATACGATGCAAAAAGACATGATATCCTTCAAATACAAGCAGCCTCTCAAGAAGACAATCACAGGGGACTGGAACAGATGCAGGGTGATAGATGAACATGGTGATGGGAATCTGAATGTTTTGTGAGGTGTCACAGATTGGGTTCTCTGGTGGCAAAACTGAGAAGTTCGGAAGAGTGAATGTGCATTAGGGATCAAGACCTGCAGAAGGGAGAGGGAGGATACAGGATTGGGTTGGAAGAAAAATTCAAAGTACAGTGCACTCTGAACAAAGCCTTAACCAACTCCCAGAGAGAGCTCTGAATTTGTCCCTCGGTGCCTTTATGTCACCCCCATTCCACTGTCCCTAAAGAGGCATTGGATCTGGGGTCCCTCTGGAAGTGTGCACTCTTGGGCTCTTGTTAGGTGGACCCCGCAGTGCCTGCTTGCAGAGAAGCATCGCCTCTCCCAGTTCTCCCAGCTGGGCTAATGGCTTGCTTCTTGAAGGGAAGGTGTAGAAAATAATCTCAATGTCCTTTGCATAGAATCCTTTTTTTTTTTTTTTTTTTTTTTTTTTCCCCCAGAACAAAAAAGCAAAAAAAAAAAAAATGGATACTTGGAAGTGAACAAGGACAGCAAAATTGGGGGTGGGGGAAGTGGAGGGCTTAGCGCTAGAGACAAGTTGTGAGTGACCCTATTGCCCAGGTGAATGACCGGTGAATGGGTTAGGAATGTATTATGCATTTCCAGGCAGTTTTAAGAGCCCGTTTTATGTTTCGGAGTCATGGTGCTTTAGTTTTCTCTAATCATGTTCAACTCTGTATGTGAAAAGAGTGAGAGAGTGGAAGAGAGGAAGAGTAGAGAAATCACACAGTTTATAGGGGGCCCGGTCACTGAGGGACTTGCAGGCCATTTAAGGCCCGTGTCCACTCTGAATGAGATAAGAAGCCATTTCAGAGTTGTTTTCATCCTTTTTATTTTGAAAAATAATACACATATAGGAAATTGAATAGAATATAAATGGACAGCTCGTTAAATCATCATGAGGGGACCACCCATATAACCCTATCCAGGTCAGAAAACAGCATGGCCAACCCTGTGCAAGGTCGACTCTTGCCCTCTACCAATTATCATTTCCTTCCCTGCTGTTAGTGGTATTGACTCTCTTGACATTTATGGTATTACTTTCTTGCGTTTTCTTTTAATGGTTGTGCTATCAAACCTTGTATCTGTAGACACTAAAGATTAGGTTAGCCAGTTTCTACTTTTCTTTTTTCATCTTCTCATAAATGGCATCCAACAATGTATTCTTTCTGTGTCTGGCATTTCTAGTCAACACTATGTTCATTCATGCTGTTGCATTTGTAAGTTCAGCCAACCATGGGATCAGACTTGGGTTCGGTTCTCAGAAATTTTCTAAACCTGCAGCTACAGAAGATAGTTTTGTGGAGGGAATTGTTTTTGCTTTATCTCAGGACAACATAGAAGTAGTCTGAGTCCATACCCAGATGGTGAAATTAGAATGAACGTATTTATTTATTTTTAAAGATTTTATTTATTTATTTGAGAGAGACAGAGGGCAAGGGCTAGAGAGAGCATAAGCAGGGGGGAAGGGCAGACGAAGAGGGAGAAAAAGACTCCCCGCTGAGCAGGGAGCCCAATTCAGGGACCCCATCCCATGGTCCGGGGATCAAGACTTGAGCCCAAGGCAGATGCCTGTGGTTCCCCCTTGAGATCAGAAGTTAAAACCCAGAGCTCAATTCTTCCTCTCTCCAAACCCTCAGGTGCAGTTAGAAGCAAATTGACTGCAGGAAAAGACTTTATTCTTCATTCCAGGGACAGTGTTTTATGGCAGCAACTACTTGATCACTTAAAACGTCTCTAAACAGGAGCTAACTAATTGCTATATGCCAAGGGCTACTCTTGTTTTATTGGCCATGACAATAGGTGGGTCAATGTTACCTTTAAATTTTGTTAGAAAAGCAACTCCAGATTTTTATCCTTAAAATTCGATTGCTTCTACTCAAATTCAATCCCATTCAAGGTTCAGTCAGGAAAATAGAACCATTAAAAGTATTATAAAAATAATAATAGCAAGTCACTAACAGGACAGAGGCAAGGATTGTAGGAGCAGGCAGGAAAACTCAAGTTGTATATGTCTAGCCACAGAAGTGGAACCACAGTGGGGGAATCTGTGGATTCATGGGGAGCTACCTCCTCTGAGGAAACTGTAATAAAGCACTTGGTGGCAGCTGGGCCAGGAGCTGGATAGAGCTAGAAGCTGGGACCTATCTCTGTGTCTTTCAACTATGTGTGGGGCCAGGGGGCTAACAGCATTTACCATCTTTCACTTCCCCTCGTCCTGTCCTGCATGACTGCCACTTCGTTCAACTAAAATCCAGAACCTTGCAGAAAGGAGATCCTGGAAAATGTATTTCCCAGGCTTAACTAGGAGTAATAGTGCTAAGTGGACAAGTTCAGCATATTCTGTTTATAGGATGAGCACTGATTTTGCATATAAAATCAACCTTACATTCCTGGAATAAACACTGCTTGGCAGTGTTGTTGTATCTATTTCTTTGTATTTGCTGAATTCATGTTGCCAAATACTTTGTAAGTAGTAGTATTTTTAGATCTGTCTTTAAAAATGAGACCTACCTATATTTTTCCTTTTTTGTAATGTCCTTGTCAGATTTTGGCATCGAGTTTATGTTAGTCTCATAAAATCAGAAATTCTCACATGGCTTCTTCTTTTTCTATTTTCTGGTAAAATTGCATATTTTTCCCTATAATATTTAGTAGGAAAAAACAATATCATTAACCCAGGATGAAACTATGGGGTGAGATCTCCCCGGGAAGGCCCCCAGAGCTCTCAGTCATCTGGCCTTCAGTTCCTTTCCAGCTTTTGGGATTGTTTTCCTCCATTCCAGCCATACCCTTCACATCCATCTTACCTATCTGCCTGCTGGCTTCTAAACATGTTGACCTGTTTCACACTTCCGTAGTTTTTCTCAAGTTTATTCCTTATATTGTAAGAATCAGCTCCAGAATCATGTCCTCTGTAAATTATTCCCTATTTTCTCCCTTTCCCCATTCCTACCCAAGGTAGAATTAAGCTCTTTCTCCTCTATGTTCCCACCATACTCTGTACAAATATACACTTGTATGATACAGCACCTGGTACCCTTATTTGTGTATTTCCTACTATTGCTCTAATGGTTGTATCCCCAGCATCAAATGGATGACCAATAATAAGTGCAAGGCAAATGTTTATTAAATAAATAAACAGTTGAAAGCTCAGTGTCTGGGGACACCTGGGTGGCTCAGTCAGTTAAGCATCTGCCTCCAGCTCAGGTCATGATCCCAGGGTCCTGGGATCAAGTCCCACATCAGGCTTCTTGCTCAGCGGGAAGCCTGCTTCTCCCTCTCCCACTCCCCCTGCTTGTGTTCCCTCTCTTGCTATCTCTTCTCTCTATCAAATAAATAACTAAAGTCTTAAAAAAACAAACAAAAATGTTAAAAATCTTTAAAAAAAAAAAAAAAAGAAAACAAAAGAAAGAAAGAAAACTCCATGGCTCTATAACCCCAAACTCCACAAGGGTGGTTAACCTAAAGAAATATTAACAGCAAATTATATGTACTTCTTTATCAGTTGTTACAAGAGATTCACAAGATTTGTGCTTTTGTTTTGTTTTGTTTTTTCACATTTACAAATGAATCTAGTGCATGATCTCAAGCGGCTTTCTCATCCTGAAGCCATTTTACAAAATAGAGAAAATTTGGTGGGGAAAGCAAATCTCTCCGAAAATACTAAGCCTTCTCTTCTTAATCTTGAATTTTAAATTCTCTGGAAACCTTATTATAGATATGCACATCATCCATTATTCTTTGCTATCTATAAGATTAGCTCTCTAAAAAGTATATTTATGGATAGAGCAGCATATATACAATCTTACTGGATGACCAATATAGAGATCAGTCAAAAAAAACCCACAGTAAATATATCATTCTTAATAATTTGATAACCATATTTTTATATCATCTAAAATATGAATTTTAAGCATATTTATTGTCTTGAGAAAAGAAATCATTAATTTTGCTGCCAAAATGCTCTCATTTCCACATTAGTGTTGATAGAGTATTATCAAAACCAGTTCTAAAAACAAGTGAATCCATTTTCTACTGATCTCTCTGGGCCATTTTTGAGGTACATCTGACTTGAAACTCTTTGCCAAAATAGATTTCTGATATCCTGAGAAATAGTTTGAAGTCATTAAATAAAAGAATTATCACTAATACTGTGGCATTCATCTGGAATGAACACATACAAACCACTGTATTCTAGAAACACAAAAGAGAAACCCACAGGTTATGAATCAGCAAGAAGCATCTGGCAACAAGGTTGAAACTACTCTCTCTTGAATACCTTTTGTGTGCTCAGAATACAGACAGATGTGATCAAACAGTGCTGGTCCTCAAGGAAATTATACTTCGATATGGGAGATCAATATAATCGGTTACAATGAAATGTCATGTGTATTATGACAATGTAAGTGGAGTACTCTATGAGAATTAAGCCTATTATTATACATCATGCTGCGTTCACAAAAACGAAACTTTTAAAATGAACATTTTGAAAGAGATAATGCTGCTGGACCACACTGGGAATGGTCTTTAAGTGCCCTTAGGGTCCAGGGCACTCAGTTCAGACAGCTGTATGTAAATGTATCTAGATATATTATTTGACTAAAAATATATGAAAATAAAGAAGTATATCAGCAAGCATGACTAAATTCACATTTTAATGAGCAAGCTATACATTTTCCTTAACAAAAATGAATTATACAAATAAAACAGACGGTGATATATAATCTTCCACATCCTCTGTCCTGAGGAAATGGAGAAATGCCATTGCTGATTATGCCTGGACGGTCTCATCTTGGCTTAATCTCCATTTCTCCTTCCAGAAATTTTTCTGGATCATTTTCTGTGTTCCATTCAGGTCCTTCCCTTTTCAATTGTTCCCATGTATGGACATTACAGTATTTGTAGAAATGTCCTTAGACTTTGTTAATTTGGTCAAATTTTACCTCTCATCACAATATGCTTAGAATGGGGCCATAGACAACTAAATTTGTTAAACTAAAGATACTGTGCCTTTCTTGTAGTGTAAGAGTGATTTCCTATCTAGAGTCTAAATCATAAAGAAATTTCCCACTGGGTAGAAACATACATGCTAGACATTTTCTAGACAATTGTTAAATGTTTCCTCTACTCCTGACCATAATCATTTGTAAGTTTTTCCTATACGGTCATTTGAAACCCAAAATTGTCTAAGGCAACTGTTTGAGGTCCATAGATAACATTCTTGCAGGTATAAACATTCTATAAGAAATTGAAGGGAGATTTGCATAGAAAGAAATTTAGTTTCATAACTCAATGTTTCCCGAACCGTGGTCTTGGGGATCTACAACATTTTTCTTTTTTTTCTTTTTTTAAGGTTTTATTTATTTATCTGACAAAGAGAGAGAGCACAAGCAGGGGGAGCAGCAGGTAGAGGGAAAGGGAGAAACAGGTTCCCCACTGAGCAGGGAGCCTGATGCCGGACTTGATTCCAGGACCCTGGGATCATGACCAAGCAGAAGGCAGATGCCCAACTGACTGAGTCATCAAGGCACCCCTCCTCAACAGGATTTGTGCATTATCAAATTTGAGAAGCATTTATATTGTTATATATGTTCTAAAAGGAGAAAACCTTTTGAAAGACTCTCTCTTCATCCTCTTTCTTTTTATATATTACTTTAGAAACAAGATGAAAGTCAAGGACCCTCTCTCCTAGAAAAATGTACATCTCACAGGTTTTTAGTGGGTTCTAGAACACTGGGGAAACAAACCTCAGGTTAAGAACCACGAAGTCTACACTAAAGAAAGTATTTTTCTAACCTAATACAAAATATTTTAATAGTTTTCTGGACCCCATGGTCTTTTCACAGATTGTCCTTTTAGCAAAACTAGAGATATCTCTGAGAAACATTGACTAACATGAATTTCTGCCAGCTGTCATCCATGACAAATACTTCCCAATGTGTTCTGGTAAGTAATGGTACAGAGATATGGTCTATGAAGAAAAATAAATATGAGAAGCAATTTTATATTTTGTATATTTATATATTTTATAGTCTATATAGACTATATTTTATAGTCCATATATTACATTGAACCCTGCAAAAGGCCTACTGCATAGGGAATTTCATATGGTTCAAACTAACTGTATTTGAATATGTTAATAAAGTTAATGCCATGTTACTATCTTTGTCCCGTAAGTCTTTTTCTGTTCATAATCTTGCCAAACAGAATTCATTTGAGCCTATGTTGTTGCCAATAAATATATTAGCATACAGTATACTCGGTCAAAAAGCAAACTGACACTAAGGAAAAATAATTATTTGCTTTGCATAAATCAGCTACAAACATAGCTTACATAAATAAGCCTCATAGTCCTAAATCCTGTTTAAGATGAAACACTGCATGACGCCTAGTCAAACAGATGAGATGGGAGAGAGAGCAAATGTTTTCCCAGCACTCCTGTGTGTCATGGGAGCACACGATAAATAGTTTTAAAAGCTGCAATAACAGGTTCTGCACAGTGTAGTGGCTTTTGATGCTAAGAGAACATTTGAGAAGTTCATCTCTATCAACCAAACATCACAGACCACCATCATCTATTTATCACATTTTAATAGGGATTCTATTCCAATAGATTCTCTTCTTTTGTATTTGTTATATTTTTTTACTATTTGGGTCATATGTCTTGCTAGAAACAATATTTAGCTCATATATCCTCGGTATAAATAAGAGGCTTTTACCATATAAGGTTAGTTTGCTCTGTTCGGGGTGGTGGGGGAGGGTAGGTGTCATGCAGCTAGCTACAAAATAAACCATTTATTCCCTTGTTATCAACGTTTTATGTAGAAACAAAAGGTACTAAAACACACATAATAATCAGGCTTTTTTGTACTAGCCTTCAAAAAAAATACATGAACATATACACATGTAAGTACAATATGCATTTTTTATTGAATGTGCAGAAGAAAAGTTTTATATTTTTCTTCATTGGCTACTTTTCATTATTTTAGTGTTTGATAAACAAATTTGCCCTTTGTCTCCAGGGCACTAAGTGACTATACATGTCTAATACACCAATGATAACAATTTAGGTCCAGAGCACACACAGAGTCAAAAATGAGATGCAATTTCACTCTTGCAAGCAGCTCAAAACAAGTACTTTGGTCTGATAGAATATATTAAGAAGATATTTCTCAACTTTAATTTCAGGCACACTGTAGTAATTGTTTCCTTGGTTTTCTGGAACATGATTGCTACATAAGTCTGGGATCAGTCTAGGTCTCAGAGAAGTAAAGAAAGGCTTTTGGAATTCTGGTAATTTATCTGCAGAAAAAAAATATATATATATATATTTAACTACATTAAATTATAATGTAAAATGTATTAAATCATAAATAGTGTGGCTGCAACATTACCTGGCAATTAATTTTCATAAATAACTCTATTTTATCCAGTCTACATTCTATTAAAATTGTCTTTTTATAGTTATACTGCCAAGCTTCTGCAGTATCAGAAAAGATTTTGTGAATGTATAATGTGAACACACAAATTCATTCTACAAAAATAATTGTTTTAAATTTGTAAATTTTTTTTTAAGGATCTACTATTTAATAATATACTAACTTATTTTTCTAGTACTTAATTGAAGGAGACCATAACTATTTTCAAAAATTCTAAATACCCTAACCACATGAAGATAGCATCCTAAGCAAAAAATTTTCTCAAGCCGTGGTGAAAGAGACTGGGAATGGATAAGAAATAGACAGATAAGGAATTATTGCTCTTCCTGTGGTTGAATTCCTTGACTTGTGTCACCCAGAGGAGAGGCAGGATTGCCTTTTTCTACAACAAAAAAGATCTCGGTAATGGTACACGTTATAAACAAACTAGCAGAAAGCACTGAAAACGGTTATGATTTTTTACATAAATTTTATAGAATTAAATGCAAACATTAACATTATTGTCCAAAAGGACATATAAGTATGATGCATTATGGGGGCACCTGGGTGGCTCCATCCATTAAGTGACAGATTCTTGAGTTTAGGCTTGGGTCTTGATCTCAGGGTTGCCAGATGGAGGCTGGGCTCTGCACTCAGCAGGGAGTCTGCTTGAGATTCTTTGTCTCCCTCTGCACCACCCCTCCACAGTGCTCACTAGTGCTCTCTCTCAAACAAATCCTTTAGAAAAAAATTCTCTATTTGCCCCTCCCCGCTCTGATGTTCTCTTTCTCAAAAAAAAAAAAAAAAAAAAAAGCATTATGTCTGAGATTGTCTCTCCCTAAGTCATTATAATTGTTATCTTAAGAAACCTTGTCCTTCAAAGATACACGAAGAATTTTAGCAGCTGGGGATTTAAAATACCACTTCTATTTATTAGTTTAAAATTATAGTAGACTAGAACTTGGATTCTACTCATGTCTTACTCATCAAATGTTCTGAATTTTTTAATGTACTTAGTGTATACCAACTCGAAGCAAGCAACAACAACAAAAAAAATGTAGCACATAAATCAGTGGAGGTGGAGGGCAGGGAAGAATAAATTAGAATGTGGGTGGGAAGAGGGAGCAAGAAGGGAAAGCATTCTATACTCCTCACTGACCCAAAACAATGGAGACCTTGGCACACAGGCACCCTGCTTATTCCTTTTATCTCCCCTATGTCCAATTAGTATTGACAATTAGGTCTACTAATATTTAGCTGCACAAGATACATTTTAGTATTTAAGCTTAACAATTAAGTACATGACTGAGACGTTCTTTGGTAGGTTCTGAACTACACATTCTATTGTGTAGAACCCAGTTCTTTCAATAGCTATTTCCATTAAATAGACAAGTCATCCAGTTATCATGAACTTCACTATCCTTTCTGGGAAAAAAAAGCGGGGGAGGAGAGATTCATCTTGGTAAAACAAATATATTAGTTTAGGCAATAATTTTTATTTTACCACTTGCAACAACATGGATGGATCTAGAAAGTATAATGCTAAGTGAAATAATTCAGAGCAAGACAAATACCATAGGATTTCATTCATATGTGGAATTTAAGAAACAAAACAAAGGTTAAATACCAAGAAACACTCTTAACTACAGAGAACAAACTGATGGTTACCAGAAGAGGTGGGTGGGGGAATAGAGTTAATAGGGGAGGGGAATTAGAGTACACTTATCATGATGAGCACTAAGTAATGTATTGTTGAATCACCGTATTATATATCTGAAACTAATATAAGATTGCTATCTTAACTATCCTAGAAATGAAATTAAAAATAAAATTTAAAGAAAAAAAAATTGGGAAAGTAGAAGACAAAAAAAAAAAAAAAATCCTAGGTCTTATCTTACATCTACTGAACTGGAATCTGGGAATAAATTTCAAAAATGTGCATTTTTAGTAAGCTTTCCAAACCTTAGGTGATTACTGTGAGTGATTTCTGGGCACCCTGAAGTTTCAAAATCCCTCAAGTATAAGGAGGAAGCACATTGACTATAAGTATTTAAGATAGCAACTTAACTGAAGGTGGATACCAAATGGTATCATTCAGTTCTGTTTCTTCAGATAATACGTATCTACAGTCAGACACCAGTACTTGAGGCACAGAGGTTCCAAGATTTTTTTAAATGCTATGGCAATTACAATGGCTTGCTGATATACTATAATTGAATGTTACCATCTCACTCTTTTCGCTCTTGTAGAAAAATTATTTTTTCTAGTACTTCTAGATATAATCTCAAAATTCTAAAAATATTCTATCAACCAGGAAAAAAAAAAGAAGACTGCCATAGACTATGAAAGTTAACTCCTCAAGAGAAACTACTACAAAAACATTTCAAGAAACAATAATAAAGTACAACATATGACGAAATCAACGTATACCAAAGCAAGAACTTCTCAGTTGAGTCCCAGGTACCTTACAGAGTCTCCCCCAGCCTCAGGGATGTGAAGGGCCTGGGTGCAACCAGAGTCCATGGGGTTGTGATGAATGATCTCCAGATTACCCCAATGATGTGCATACAAGTATTATTTTCTAAGAGCGTCAAGGAATTAAAGATTAGGAAGCAACAATTTAGTAGGAGGTACTGATGTGAGAATCAAGAAAACCAGGTTCAACTCCTTGTCATCCCACTGAATAATCTTAAATTACTTAACTTGGAACCCTTAATTAGGTTCCTCATTACTTGTTAAATGAGGAATAGTTTAAACTACTTCTAAGGCCTTTTCTAAGACTCCATAATCTCCCTTGTATTTACACTTCGTGATGTAAAATAACACTCCATGGTAATTTAATTAAATTCAGCTCTAAATTCAGTCAGTAATTCAAAAATACTTATTAAGCACCTAATCTGTGCCAGGCAATGTGAGAATCTGGAAAACAGATATAGGATACAGTGTGCTAATATGGAGTTACATATACTTTATTGGGAATAAATAACATATTTTATTATGAATAATCACTGTGTCCCTTTAAATAAATAGTAAAAGTCTACTGAAGAATGCTAAGTTCTAGAAACCTACATAGATAATAAAGCTTGCCTATGCATAATCAATGTGAACTTTAATTAGAGTCAGAACATCTACCAATATTGAAGGCTTTTCTTCTCTGTACCCTTCACTTATTTAAAAAAAAAAAAAAAAAAAAAAAAAAGGGTCTGAGCACCTGGGTGGCACAGTGGGTTGATGTCCAACTCTTGGTTTCAACTTGGGTTGTGACCTGAAGTCGCGGAATCAAGCCCCGTTTCAGGCTGTGTACTCAGTACAGAGTCTGCTTGGGAATACCTCTCCCTCTACCCCTCCACCTCACACTCACCCTCTCTCACTTTCCCTCTTTAAAATAAATAAATCTTTTTAAAAAAATAAGACACGTAAGTTTATGTTTTTGCATTAACAATCAAAATCACTTTTCAAAGTATACACTTGTAAAAATAGTTTATTTTAAAGACTCTCAGTAGGACTTCAACATCTTATTTTCAGATATACTAAGACAATCAGTGTGTTCAATAATTTTAACCCATGATGACAGTTGCTCCAGATCTATTAGACCTATATACATTGTTTAATTGAGCAGGGATAAGGAAAACAGGGATTCAGTTTTAATTAAATATTACACAATTGGATTTTCTCCTCCACAAAAGTATAACTTTCATATGGATACAATTTCACAAAGGTTACAAATATATATCAACTTACAACTGAAGGAAATATTTAGTATTTTACAAAAAATCTAGCTCCATAATTGCTTCCTTTTAAAAAAATCCTTCTTATACAATATAAAAAGTCCAGATTTCTCCAGAAACATCCAGTTAGTCATCTAGTAGTAGGATCCAAAATGGGAAGAATTACTATCCCCAGAAGAGGGGGGTGGAGGCAATGGTGGAGGGGGTGGGGGTATAGAGTATGGTAAGGGAATTAATGGATGAGGTGCCATGTTAGGTGCAGCCCACCCCAGGTTTACAGATGCAGGTGGTGGTGGTGGAGGGAGTGGCGGTAGAGGAGGAGGGAGTGAAAAGCCGTGCATGTCAAACACTGGAGGAGGAAAGGGATACTGTGGCATGATAGGATTATCGTGTCTCTGAGGTGGAAATCCTGAAGTGTCCTGAAACACCATATGCTCTGAGTTATGAAACTGTGGCGACTGAGGCCTGCCGTGGCAAGGTCGAGGATATCTACCCCGGGAAAATCCTCGTGTGAATTCTCTGTTACGATATCCTTTTGAATGCTCTGAAGCGGAGCTATGAACATTCCAGTTCTGATGTACTTCTGAAAAATTTTCACCTTTGAGTGAGAAAAAAAGCATAAAAACAAAATTAAAATTAATTTTAGTATATCAAAAAACACTGTGGAAAATTTCAATAATGTCTTTTCTTTAACCTCCAGTTTTGTCTTATGGTAACTAAAAAAGCAAAAGCCTTAAAATTATCAATTAAAAATTAATCCCTCTCATCAGAAACCAGAGAGAACAGAAGAAAGTGGTACAACATTTTCAAGTGCTGAAAGAAAACTCAATCTAGAATTCTAAATGTAATGAAAATATCCTCAGGAAAAAAAGGGAAACTAAAGACATCTACAATGAAGAAAAACTATAATTTATCTCCAGCAGACCTACACTGATATAATGACTAAAGCAAGTTCTCTAAATAGAAACAATAAAGAAACCCGAAACACCAGGAAGAGAGAACACAGCAAAAATTTGAGTAAATACAATAAAATGTCCTTCTCTGAGTTTTCTAAATTGTGTTTGGTGGTTAAAACAAATATTATAGTAAGTAATATGATTCTAATTCTATATATGAACTATTTAAGCCAATTTATGTTATAAACAAAAGAAAACAAGGGACATAAAGAGGTAAAGCTTCTAAGAGGTAAAGTTTCTACACTGCACACAAACTGGCAAAACAATGACACCAGTAGATTGCAATAAGTAATATATATACAATTTAATACCTAGGACAACCACTAAAAAAATTATGCAGAGATACATTCAAATGCACTACAAATAAATCAAAATGGAATTCTAAAGAATGTTATAGTACTGACAGGCAGGCGGATATAAGAAAACAGAGAAACGAAATACAGAGAGAATGAACAGAAAAGGGCAGACTTAAGCCTTAACATCAATAATTACATTAAATACAAATAGTCTAAATACATCAATTAAGAAACAGAGAATGACTGGTAGAGTAGATTAAAAAACAAAATACTCATTTCAAAGGATATAGTCAGGTTGAAAGTAAAAGGAGAGCAAAAGACACGACATGCAAACATTAATCAAAAGAAAGGAGTAGCAGGGTGCCTGGGTGGTTTCTACCTTCAGCTCAGGTCATGATCCCAGAGTCCTGGGATTAAGCCCCCTGTTGGGCTCCCAGCTCAGCTGCTCAGCAGGGAGTCTGCTTCTCCCTCTCTCTCTACCCCTCCCCCTGCTCTTCTCCCTCTCCTAGCAAATAAATTTTGGGGAAAAAAGAAAAAAAAAGATCAGCTACATTAATATCAGATTAAATAGATTTCAGAAGAAAGAAAATCATCAGGGAAAGACAGAGACAAGAGAATTCAACAACATACATATGAAGAATTCTACACTATGCCCACATCTGGTCTATTCCAGGGATGCAAAGACTGGTTCAATATTCCAAAACCAGTGTAATCTCCTCATTAACAGGCTAATGACAAAAAATGTCATCTTATCAAAGTACTGTCAAAATTTAATACTTATAAATTTTTTTAAAAAGCTCCAAAAAAATAGGAATACATGGAAACTTTCTTTACTTGACTACATCTACAAAACCCTGATACCTAAATTATACTTAACTATGAAAGACAATGTTTCCTCCTCTAATCAAGAACAAAGCACATTTATTCAACATAGTGCAAGAGACTAGACCTAGTAAAAGAGAGACTAAAAAAAAATATATATATATATGTATATATGTATATATATATATGATTTGAACAACAAAGAATACCGTTTCTATTTGCAACTGACACAGTTGGCTAAGCAGAAAATGTCAAAGAAAAAAACTCCTAGAACTAGTGAGTTCAGGAAGGTCACAAGACAGAAGCTAACCAAACATTAATTTATTTCTGTACTCTAGCAACAAACACATGGACATTGAAATTAAAATATAAAACCAGTTACAATGATTTGAAAAATGAAATACTTAGGTGTATAATAACAAAAAAAATACAGATTAGTATTCTAAAAATGCAAAATGCTACTGAAAAGAACCAAAGATCTAAATTAATAGAGATGTACAGCATTATTGTGTAATAGAAGACTCAATACAGTTAATTATCAATTCTCTCCAAACCAATACACAGGTTTAATATAATTCCTACCAAAAGCCCAGCAAGTTAAAAAAAAAAAAAAATCCCAGAAAGACTTTTGCCAATATAGAGAAGATTATTACACAATGCATATGGAAAAGCAAGGGAACTAGAACAGCTAAAATAACTTTGAAAACTTTTAGGGAAAAAAAAAAAAACTAGGAAAAAAAATTACAGAATGTAGGTCTAGACAAGAAATTCTCAGACTCCACAAAAGGAAAACAATAAACTGGGCTTAACAAATTTAAAATCTTTTGTCCTACAAATGGCCTTCTTTGAGAGGATAAAAATACAAGTTACAGGCTGGAACAAATTATCTCATAACTCAAGAACAAAAAAGCAGAAATATAGTTAGAAAACGGGCAAGAGACATGAACAAATATATCACTGAAGAAGATACAGAGATAGCAAATCAGGACATGGAAATATGTTCAAAATCCTTAGCCATTAAGAAAATGCAAGTTAAAATCACAATTATCACTACACACCTATCAAAATGACTAAAATCAGAATAACTAAAATAAAAAATAGTGACAAAACCAAATGTTGGTGAGAATGCAAAGAAACTGAGTACATTGGTGATGGGAATCCAACTACTGTATAATCCAGCAATTATTCTTAGATACTGATTCCAGAGAAATGAAAAGTTGTGTTCACACAAAAACCTGTACAACAATACATATGACTTAACAATCCAGATGTTAATGCCTGACTGGTAAACAACCTGTAGTATATTCATACCATGGAATACTATACCCATAAATGAAAAGAAATAAACATGACAAATAAAACAATCTGGATGAATTATCTAGGAAATTATGCTCAGTGACAAAAGCTAATCCCTAAAGGTAACATACTGGATGGCTCTATTTATGTAATCATTTTTGACATGACAAAATGTATTATAGAAATGGAGAACAGATAAGTAATTGCCAAGAGTTAAGGAGGTGGGAGGGAGGGAAGTGGGAGTGACTACAAAAAGGCAATATGAGTGATCCTTTCCTGTGGTGGAAATATTCTGTATCTTGACTGCCTCAGAGTCAATATCCTGGTTGTGATACTGTACTGTATAGTTTTACAAGATGTTACCATTTCAGGAAAGTGGGTAATGGACATGCAAGAAAATCTCAATTATTTCTTACAACTGCACAGGAATCTATAAAAAGTTTAATTTTTAAAAAAATAGGAAAGGTATAATAAACTGAAATGCATGTTAAGAAATAAAATACTCTAAAAATACTTTAATAAATTTATTGATTGATTTTAGTCTATTTATAAATTTATAAAAATACTTTAATAAATAAAATACTTTGAGTTGGGTATTAAGTATTATAGCATTTAATTCTAAACACGGAAGCAAAGAGGTTTCTTAAAAAAAAGTGCCCATATGCACAAATGACTAACGAGACTTAGTTTTACCTCTAGATGCCATTTTTACATCTTAAACTTAAAAAACTAACGTTGAATATTCCTCGTGACTTTCTTCTTACCACATCTTGTACTTTGTAATGCCTCCTATGTTAGATGGATGCCAGGAGGTAAGAGATCCCACATGTCTCCTTCAATTTTATTAGTTATCAGCTTATATAAATGTTAAGTGAAGATAAAAAATTACTATATATTGCATTTACTCACTTGATTCATTAGATTCAGACTTGAATTTTTTCCGGCCTTGAATCTGAGATTTTTTTCTCTGTTTGGCTTCTTTTTCCTTTTCATCATCACTGAAATCTAAGGCCTCAAGAGGAAAAACATACAGATTATGTCAAATGGATTTACCAATTCATTGTTACATACTTGGATGTGAGAAGAACAGATCTATTATTTAACAATGACCCTGAAAGAATATTACTTTTTGATGTGTAATATTTTCTAGTAAATATCTGAATTAACTATATATGACTCTTAATTAACACAGGCCAGAGTACTCAACGCTTTTTAAATTTTTCCTTAGGAAGTTTCAGATAGGGAATTGTCTATACACAGATGGTAACTTTAAAATACCAATCTTTAACAACCTTCAGATATGGGTATTCCATAGCCAGAAGACTGCCTTACACTTAAGAATCAAGATTCATCATAGCAGCAGCTACCAAACAATGATAAAGGGAAGGGACAGTGAGGAATATGCAAATAACATAAATGATCAGATCTAATATAAAAATGGAAGAAACTATTACATTCACTCAAAAATTTATACATGCCCATTATATGCCAGGCAGTGTTCTAAACACTTTACAGTTACTAATTCTTTTAATAATATAATGTCAAGTAGAGTAAGGGCTATAAATAAATAATGAAGCAAAGTAAGGGAAGATAAAATCACTGTGGATATGATTTAGACTGGACTGCAGGGAAAGGCTTAGATATCTTCATCATTGTATCTTTAGAAGACAAAAATTCAGATAAATCCCTAAAGATGAATTAGCAAGGCACCAAGGGAAGAAAAATTTCAAGGAGTGGGAATATGTGCAAAGGAATGGTATATTTGAGACATAAAACTGGTTCTATAAAGCAAAGCAAAAGCTTCCTATATAGTGAAATCAGAGATGATGAAATTGGAAAATAAAGAACTCTATGGCCCAGTCACTGGGCATGTCCTAAGAGTAGGAGGAAGGCATTAAAGGATTTTAGATGGCTTTTTTTATTTTAGAGAGATTGCTTTGGCAATATTTTGCTATCACTCCCTTAAGTCAGAAAAAACTTTACATGCTTCTTGTATACATAATAAATCTGCACTCAAATATACTTATTCAATTGCAAATTACATATTCATATATTTGAAATGAATACCAAAATGAAGAAGACTCATGCCTTATACATAATCTATGATTAACATCAGGCAATAATTCTGTACTACAAAATTTCATAATAAAATAAACTTTAAAATTTTCAAAAGTTTTCCCCTATTACAGAATTAAGAGACATTCAGTCAACTACTCAAAAAAAAAAAAAAAATAAAAACAAAACAAAACCATGAAGTATGCTGGGATTTAATTTTAAAATTAACCTAATCACACCAATTTTATAAACAATTAACATTATTATAATCAGCAACTTCAAAGCTTAGGTCTAAAACAACAGGGATGTATTAGAATATTTTCATTTCCCAAGAAATAAGTTTTAAGACCTTTGTGAATTTTCCCAAATACTTTAAAAACACGTAACTTCAATAATAAGATGACCTAAACATAACTAAATATTAAGTGAATCTTCACAGCCTTAACAGAAATCATGTGTATACATAATATAAATTAGAAAACATAATCCCCTGACAATGTAGATACTAAACTAGGATCAGTCACTGGTTAAGTGACCCTCTCAATTAGTGTTACCTGATTCACAACTCAGCAAAACTAGAAAATAACATGAATCTTTAGCACTGCTTGAGAACATCTAAAATGAACAAAGTTAAATCTACAAACCCAAGAATTTATATATTGTGAAACTTCACCAGAATTCCTGAGTATCTTTAAAAACTCTCACTTATAATAATTATATTTTCCCCTACAGTGTATAAATTCATACTATTTTAAGAAATGTATATACTCATTGCTACAATTTTTATATTTTAATTAAAAAAAGAGAAAATCTCCATGGAACGTTAAATAATTCCCAACTATTATTCCTGATTATTCCTGGCTATCCCACATCTCTAGAAAAATTGAGCATCAAGCTACTTTAAACATAAAATTAATCTTGTTGACATGGATTCAAGAAAGAAAATCCTCTTCTTAGGAATGTAATTATATTATAAAAAATGGAGAGGCACGTAGATTCTAATGATTTTGTACCTCCAAGAGAAAGCAGCTTATTATAAGCACCACTGAATGTATTCATGTCCCATATGGTTAATATACTAAATTTTAAAACAAATTATTTTTAAATAATGACAATTCTGTTTTTATCAGCTGTCAACAAAATTGATTTAAAAAAAATAGGAAGTTACAAGGAAAATGATAAACTGGTAATTATTAAGATACAACAGAAAATATTTTTTTCCTAAAATGATCAATTAAAAACTCTTATTGAGGGGTATAAAAGAGACATCTTGGTGAGGAGGGGAAAGTACATGCTCCCACAGATGGCAGTATGACTTCCAAGCAGCATTAAGGATCTCCCTAAGGTCAAGACGAATTTATAAAATTAAGTTGTGAGGTGCCTGGGTGCCTGTGAGTTTCACGTATGCCTTCAGCTCAGGTCATGTCTCAGGGTCCTGGATCGAGCCCCCCTTCCTCTGTCCCCAACCCCTCTTCCATGTGTGCACACTCTCCTCAAATAAATAAATAAATAATCTTAAAAAAAAAAATTAAATCCTGCTTCTCTTCCTAAAAGATTATGTAAAGAGACTTATACTTACTTCTGGTGGGGGTTCCTGATCATTCTTCCATGACGCATCTGATCCCCTATCCCTAGAAAGAGAAAAAAGTCAAAAGAAAACATGAAGTACTTAAAAAGTACTTAAGATTCTGTGTTTATAACTTAACAGTATAGAAAATAATGAAGTAAAAGACATGAGCTCAATCCTTAATTTTATAATATACATGAGAAGAGCAAAAAATAAAGGACTATGTATATGTTCTTCACCTTGTTTCAGAAGATATAGAAAGCTCGTAAGAAAAACACAAGATATGGATACATACAAATATTAGGACTGGGGTAATCAAAATGAGAAGCCAAGGCTATATGGTATGCAGAGGAAAGTGGTTTTGCGTTCATAACCATCTCCAGATGCTATGACTTTGGTTGATACTTTCATGATACCTGAGCTTGGTTCATAAAACTCAGGTCAACAAATGCATATTCTGCACCAACTATAGGTCAGACACTGTTTCAGGTGCTAGGGATACAAAAATGACCATGAAGCATTCCCTAAAATTTTGCAAGTTTAATGGTAGAGATAACAACATGAAATTCTTCTTCCTCTATTTAGCTGAGGAGTATCAACAATATTCCATGAGGAACCAAAGCTTATTCCAACAGTATTTCTCAAAGCTGAGAGGGAGGAATAAAAGCTATCTCATTTGGTAAGGAGAAAGAATTCTGAAGAGTCTGAAGGACAGTATAATCACAAGCACTAACTTATTTTAGTGGAAAGTTTTTAACCAACAAAAATACACATATTATTAAGTATGACTATGATTTCTGAAAGTTCATCTTTGTCTTGTTACTCAATTACATTAAAATACTTCAAAAAATACTAGGAGTAAATGTGGTCCTCATTGCTTTAAAATAGATCCCCTAAATAAATGAGATTCTCAGGAATTCATTCATTAAAATCATTACTATATTAAACCATAATCTATGAAAATGAATGTACAAATGTCAGGGGACTAACAGAATAAGAAAATCATTAAGTCTGCTCTAAAATTTTGATTCAGAACTTTGACACTGTATATGGGGCATTATCAATGATTTTTTCTATCATTTAAAAAAAAAGCTTTTACTTACTAATGATAAGCTTACACCTATGCATTTAACATAGCTCCAATACTCTTTCTTGCATATATGCCATCTCATGGCCTATGCTGCCCTTGCCATGGGGTTTAAAGACATAAACAGGGAAAGTTCCCCCATTAGTGCATTTACTACAGAAAATCAAAATCTACTAAAGAAAAGATCTAGCAACATTTCAAAACACACTTTCAACAAGAGTAAGCTCATGGGAGGCTAAAATTAAAACAGCCTTACAAGCCTTACAGAGGATAAACTAGAGAGGAGATGACCTTCTCTACCTCAAAGGCAAAGTACTCCACTGAGTGCCCATGTAGACACCATACTGCAGTCTAGAATAAAATAACCTTTCTCAGGTGGGGCTTCTGCCACGTGGGCCTAATTTCCCAATTCATTATTGTCTCTTTCCAGGAAAAAATTCTTATTCTTGCAAATCAAAAACAAAGACTTCGCTTGTTTAAAATCTATTTAATAAATGTCTTTAGAGAAGTTTTAAATTTATCTGTTATTAGTTAAAATATTTTGTTAAAAATAAACAAACAAACAAAAAAAAAGGCATATCCGCAGCAACATCCTAGTAAAGCAGAATGAAATGCTACCTATTTAAGGCATGATTTTAAAACAGGACTTTTCTATTAAATTTACCTTTCTTTCAGTGGTTGTTTAGAAAAATAAACCTTACCGACCTGAGAATAACTTAGGCAAAATGTTCCTCAGATAATTAGATGGATTCTTAAACACGAGTTTAATGAATTATGGTAAATGAAATTCAGAGACTTGATTTAATGTGTAAGCACTTTAGCGATTTTACACCATGCAATGGGGACTAGTATTTTTGAGGTAGCACTAAGGTTACTCACTGACTGAAGTTCCCCTCTATGTTCTAAAAAAACCACATTCCTAACACTTCAACTACACTTCAAGTTTCCCATCAAAAGAGAGCTAGACCTAAAAGAGACCTGTGTGTCAAACTGAGTGCAAAGTCTTTTTTGGAAACCCATCCCTCCCCCAATCTTTTGAAGGGTTTCTTCCACTCTTACTAAATTTTACAATATTTTTAGTGGCTCATATTCATTACATCTTTCCAAAGCATTCAACTTTCTTTTTTTCTGAAAAAAACTATTCTACTGGAACCATATATCACTGATTTACTATAAACAAATTATATAATTATAATAACAAGTTCAACTGATATAAGCAGCTCTACAGATAACACTTAGTAACACAGATAATACATGGAAAATGCACAATAAATAAGTAGCATAAACATGCAGAAATATTACTATCCGTATGCCACAGGCATCATTTAGCATCTACAAAAGGGAAAGCAGTAGTTTGTTGGTTAAATCAACCCTGTTTGGGGCACACGGGTGGCTCAGTCCGTTAAGCGCCTGCCTTTGGCTTAGGTCATGATCCCAGGGTCCTGGGACGGAGCCATGCACTGGGCTCCCTGCTCTGCAGGAACTCAGCTTCTCCCTCGGCCCCTTCCCTCTCCCCCGCTTGTGCGCATGCTCTCCCCCTACTCTCAAATGAAATAAAACTTAAACAATAAATAAATAAACGCTGTTTATCAACTTGATACACAACTTCTTAGGGACACATTTTTGTTGTCCTGTCTATAAATTTGTTATCTATAAGCAATGTAAAATTTACTCATTTTTCCCCCTTGAGAATTACCAAGTTTTACTAAATAGTTAAGCCTACAATGTAACCCAAGGAATAATTCTATTTAAAATGGAAAAGCGTGGTTACTAATGCTGAAGCAGCAGGTTTATAAAAAAAAGTATGCCATGGAAAAAAATATGAATTCAGAAACTTTCTATGGCCCAAATGTAGTCCTACTACTTGATTATGTAATTTTGAGTAAAAGATACAAATCATCTCAACCTGTACAATCTGGTAAGAAATTATAGCTTTCAGAGATGTTATTAGGAAAATAAATCAATGCTCTGGAACACAGATATTTAACAAGAAACTACCTTCACTGAAAATTATTCATAAAATATAAACATTAGATAAGCAAACAATAACTAATGTTGTCAGTGACATACTTACTGTTTAAGTTTTTCTGTAAATATGTACTGGGTGAAGTCTTTCATTGATGGAGCAAAATACATAGTGTCCTTTATTTTAATACCTTTACTCTCAATGTGCTCTGAAGAATTAAACCGTAACACATAAAATGGATGTGCAACAGGTCCAAATATCTCAAATATCTATAAAATAGAAGAAATATAAATACCTTTAATATGTGAACTAACTCAGAAAGTCAGTCATATTTTTTTTAAAAACTGGTAACTGTTAAAATAAGGTAAATCTGTCATGTCAGAACAATAAAATTATACTTATATTGAAGTCATTTTTGCATACTCAAAGTCTTCATATTTTGATTATAAATGCATCAACTCATTCCAGATTTCCTTTATGAATCTGAAACAAGTGTAACAAATTTGTTGCTTGATAAATTCAAATCATCTTGGTGGTGTACTAACTAGATACAAATTATGAAGTTTTTTTTTTAATCATTAATCATTTAACTTGTAAAGGATAAAGAAAAGAATTATAATGTGTAACTTTTGAGAAATAAAATGCAGTCACCTGGAATCTTGTAACACAAAACTTGACAAGCTTCTGCTTTAGTGGGTATTCAATCATTTCTGTTGTTTCTATACAGTAGTTAACATTTTTCATAAAGTTATACCACAACTGTTTCTAATTCAAAACTCAGAAGAGATTTGAACTTGAAGTTATTTATTTCTCAAAAACCAGAGAAGCTTATACAGCCTTGAACTTTTATGTAAAGGAACTGTTTTTAGTACAGTCATATTTTATTTCTGAAAATGTTCTATGAACGATTACAAGGAAGCCTTTTATTTTCAAACTCTTCTCAGAAGAAATACCTAAATTTAAAAAAAATGTTTCTAATAATAAATATATGTATGTTATAGAAATTAGACAATGATCACTATCAGTGTCAACCTTTCTAGGCTTTTAACAATTTTTTTCTTCTGAGATCACACTGTAGCTTTGTATACTGTTCCCTTTTAAAACCTAAAGTTGCATTAAGTTTTTCCATCTTATACATATTCTCTGTAAGTATAATTTCAGTGACTGTATCACAATCTCTTATAGATCTGGCACTATTTGACTTGCCTAATAGGACATTTACGGAGCTTCAATTTGTGCAATATGTAATAAATGATGCCCTGATAAACATCCTTTTATGTATATTTCTACACTTAAGGTTTCCCAAAAATTTATTTGTAAGGGGCAGAATTATTGGAGCCAAGAGTATGATTATCACCAAAACTCTGGATATAAATTACTAAGTAACGTTCCAAATAGCCTGGACCACTTTAAACCCAGTGCACTGAAAGTGCCTGTTTTAGCACACTGTCAGTTCTTCATTTTGATGGTAAATATTCTCATTTTGTTCTCTTAAAGTACACCATTTGGGATTTTATTAATTTTCAGTGAGGCATAAAATAGCTCACCCACCATGCTACCAATATTCTGAAAATTTGAGTGACCCAAAAAGAACTCGTAACACTCAATAAAATTAAAATGCCAAAGTATTCTGAAACAGCACTAATAGCATAAAAAAAATTCTTTTTTAATTCTAAAAGGAAATAGCAAATTTGTTTTGAAAGGATTTAGAAACAAAGAGTAGTCCTCTTCCAGAATTGCAAAGGACAGAGGGATATACTGCAACACAATTCTTACTGGTTCACATTACATAAAGTAATGGATTATCTCACCTGTCACTTTTTAAAAAGTCATGTTAATGGCAAAAGCTAGAAAAATATGTATGTTTAACAAAGAATTGGTAAATATAAACATAATATAATAAATCAATATGAATTTATATAATTTATTATATATAATTTATATAGATATAATTTATGATACATAATATATTATAAATTATATATTATAGAAATTTATATTATATAAATATATAATAAATTATATGATTTATCATTAATTTATATAATATAAATTTATAAATTAATAAATATAAATAAACAAATAGTATATTTGTGCAGTGGAAGACAGTAGAATTTTTAAAATGAATAAACTAGACATATGTATACATTTGGGTAAACCTCAAAATTATACTACTGAGTTAAAGAATTTCATAAAAAGTTATGAATGGAATTATAAAGTGAATTTTAAAAATACGTTAATAGGTAACTTGTTCTATAGTAATTTTTTTGCATATATATACTTATGTACTGGAAATATAAAAATCTAGATAAAGAGAATACACAGTATCTTCAGAATACTGGCTAAATGTGGGGATGAAGCGAAGTGAATGGATTAGGAAGAAAGGAAAACAGAGCTTCCAGTTCATGTACTGTATTTTATTTCTTACAGAGAAGTCAGAAGAATACATAGCATGATAAAAACAATTGTTACATTTTATAAATTGTTAAATATGGTGTTTGAAATATTCTCTGGGCGTGCCTGGGTGGCTCAGATGTTAAGCACCTGCTTTTGGCTCAGGTCATGATATCCCAGGGTCCTGGGGTCGAGACCCACAACAGGCTCCCTCTTTAGTGGGAAGCCTGCTTCTCTCTCTCCCACTCCCCCTGCTTGTGTTCCCTCTCTCATTCTCTTTCTCTCTGTCAAATAGATAAATAAAATATTTTAAATAAATAAATATTATTATTTGTACTTTATAGTCAACATGACAGTTAAAACATGGTGTCATGCTTATATTTATCTAATGATGATGTAGTAAGTTTTGTCACAGACTTACATGACATTTGCCTTTTTGTTAAATTGCCTGTTTGCATCCGATGCCTCTATTTGTGCGTGCCTATTACTGGCTGAAAATTCTGTTTGTGAATAACAGAAACCTGGAAACAGCAACTGAAGCAAATTGGAACTTTTATTTATTCTCAGTCCAAGAGACAGAAATCTAAGTTGGGTACAGTGGCTCCATGATGCCAGGGGCAAGATGGACTCCCTGTGTCTTTCTACCAGCCATCCTCAGCACATTCTTGTTTACCCCTAGCATCACAGGATAGCTGCTTTGCTTCTAGGTAGGAAGTGATGGAAATACCACCTGTGTTCCAGGCAGGAAGAAGAGGAAGAAGGAAGAACAAAATGTATATACCAACATGTCCCCCCACAACCTCCCACTCGCCCCATACATTCATATTATTTTAAGCCTTCTTGAAAGTCTCAACCAAAAACATCCTCTTTTTTCTCAGTGGCCAGAACTAGGTTAGATGATGACCTCTACTGAGGAACTCATCAGTCTTTGTCTAACCCTTCCCCCAGACTGGCGTACCCTAGCAGATACTGAGAAGAAGCTGGTAAGCCAGCTGACAAACAGGGATGTTGACAATTATAACACATGGCATTTACTGATCAAGTGTTTATATGCCAGGTGTGTGAGCTCTGTACACTTCATCTTGCTTAATCTTCACTGCAATCTTAAGAATTAAGTACCTATATTAATACCCATTCAAAGATAAAGAGAGACTCATGGTGGTAGAGTAACATGATGAAGGTCATATAGTGGTGGAAAAGGAAACTTGAGGCTGGGTCTGTCTGACTCCTGGGTTGTCTGCTTTTAGCACTGCAAGTTTAATATCTGAGCACCCATGTTAATCCTGGAATAGTGGGGTCACCCACTGAAGCTCAAACAGTATTAAGGCAGGAGTTTAATTAAAGTTTGTTGAATGGTTTATTTAAAAAATTGTTTTTAATTTAAAAAGTCTTAAAAACAATTCTTTTTTCAATTCCTTTGATAAATATCAATAAATCTTGTTCTTCAAGTTTGGATAGGGATAAAAATTTGTTTAAAAAAAACTCATGTATAATAATCACTGTTTGTAACCTGGTACATAAAGCTGTTTCCCAAAGATTGGTTTCCTGGACAAAACAATTCTGTTTCCTAACTGAGAAATGACTTCACGAAAGAAATGCCTGAAGAGCTCCAGGCTTATGCAGAAACTGGTTTGAACTAAAATATAAGCCGGCATTCAAAACACGTAGTTAAAATCAAAGTATACCTGGTTGACTGTTCTTAAGAGCTCAAGTGTTAATGAGCCATACCTATGATAAAATCATTATAAGGTTTTAAGTAAAATAACTACACATATAACAGGTAACAGGAAGCTACTTTAGAAAATCCATGCATGGCTTATACCAAAACTGAGAAGTATTTATGCTCCTACCTCAAATAGCCATGAAACACTTGACAGAGTTGACATAGCGATTTAGCTAATCCAGAGTTACAGGGAAAAAAAGGGTTTAACAATATTTTAAACTACTATCAGCTAAAAGTATAGATTTTAGATTGGCTAATACCTGAGAGCTAACTCTGAAGAACAACCTCAGACAAAGCAGAGGTCAGGCCAGCCCACCACATCTCATAGTTTCATTAAACCTTGTATCCTGGCTCACTCCTCAGACCTGCTTTGAGGATTTTGCAAGTTCCAAACCACCTGACTACAGATAAAAGGAAAAGGAAGGAATGGCTGAGACAACAGCGTGAAAAAGGAAACTCAGGATAATAATGTCTAAGATACTTACTTTAAGGTAGGCAAGAAGCTTTCCTTATACTTTAAATAATAGTATATATTCCATAGAAACATTCAAAAATTTAATCTAACTAATGTTTTATACTTGCCCTGTCCTTAAAAGGTAGTTTTCAGGGTCTACAAACTTGGCTCTAGTTTACAGAACTTACCATCTCTTATTCAAAAGCAGTATCTGCTAAAGGACCTTAAAGGATTCTCGTCACACACAGAGAGATCACAAACATACACCACTACCACCTTATACAGATACAGTTTAAGGTCTGTTGGGAAAAAAATGACAAGCACACAAGTAAATTCATCCCCCCAAATTCTCATTCCACAGCATAGTCTAGGCTTAGGTATTCTGTATGCTCCATGGCAAAAGTTCTAGTGGTTGGGGGTAAGCCTGAGTCAGCTGGCTAGACATGCAGAGAGAGCACTCCAAGAGAGAGAATAAGCTGCACACTGCCCTCTCCACACATATGTTATATACTTACTGGTTAGCCTCAGAGGGACTAGGTAATCCTAGTTCCTATAGGTAACAATAAACAGATCAAAGAATCTTCAGGCCCAGGAGTAACGCTGGAACACTGTGCAAATGGAACCAAGATCTGCATACTTCTGCTCTGAGAACAGCCTTCAAAGAATGCCACTGACAAAGGCCTCATGGTTGTTGTCCCAGCTTAGCCTCTTTTTGGCTAATGTACCAAAAGGGCAAAATGGAAAATGAACCCCTCACAGCAATTCAGAATTATCTCTTATCAATCACTTTACACTAATCACTATGTGTTACTATTATTTCACAAAGTGCTGAGGGAAGAGAAAATAAACCATTGTATCAAAATAATATAGAGACTTTCAGAAAATCAACACATCCTACCAACCAAAACTGTAATATATTCTTTTGAAAGAAGATCAGTAAAAATCCCAGCCCAACTCTAACAAACACTGAAAATTAAATGCAAAACAATAAGTAATTCATGGAATACAGGGATAATAAACTGTATAGGCTGGTCAATTTTTAAATGCTAAACATTAAAAATAAAATTTCATTCATCACTTGTCATGAGTAACTCTTCATCATCAGGATTGAAAGGCAAAGGGTAGAACACAAATTCAAGGTCACCTCCCTTAATTCAGTGGGTAAGGGGGAGGAAGGTGGAAGGGAAATGCGTCAGACAGACTAACTAGGTTATAAACTCAATTTTGTTCCTTTTTCAAAGCTTTGTGATTTTTGAGTAAATGGGGATAATTCCACTTGCTTGGAGTTCCAATGAATTTAAACATATATACAAAATATGTATCACTGTGGCTCATTACTACTGTTCAGAGTAGAGGGAAAAGAAAGGATGTACAAAGGCTCGAGACTGAAGGTAAACTAATTTAGTACATAGGTAAGATCTAAAACAGATTCAATGTCACTTTCTGGTCATTCATTTGTTTAACTGATAGTTCCAACCCTCCCTATCCCTGCACCATTATTTTGGGAAATCATGTCAAGGAACTTAGATGTCTAATCAAATATATTTTAAAGGCCTGTCACTTCTTGTATTTACAAAGCTCCCATGTAAAATTTAGAAATAGATTTGATTTTTCCCTCTAGACTTATGTCACATAACTAAAGTTAGAGGCATAAATGTAACATTTTCATCTAACTCCTTTCAAAGTCAAGTGACAAAAGAGCTGAATATTAACATTATTAGTCACAATTAAAAAACTAAAAATTCAAATGTACTGAGGGATAGAAGAAATCTGACTTTAGAGGTTTTTAATTAGCAAAGTGTTGGGTATTTTGAAATCAAAATTGTCTCAGCTAGCTACTTAAAAAGACAACTGTCATGAAAATCATAAATAAAGGAATCATGGAAATAATCAGTTTCAAATGAGTTAGAAAACCAAGAAATAAGTTTCCATTCCCTCTTCATCCCCTCCCATCTTCTACTACTTCCTGGAGGAGAGCAAATAATGCTTTGCCTTTCTTTGTACCAGAGCAGAATACTGGTATTTCCTAAAGAATACATACCAGTCAGTGGGCATGGAGAGCTACATTCATGGCACAGCCACTGACTCATTTCCCATCCCTCTTCTCTCTAAACCTTCTCTGAGATTAAGCCCCCCAGTGAATCTCTAACCACTTAGAAAGACACCAGCAGACCTCATCCTTGAAACAGAAAGACTGAACTTAGGTATCTGTAAGGGAAAAATGTATGATGCCATGCTTTAGGCATTAAAGTCTTTCTTCCCCTCACCAACTTTCTCAAGAATTGCCAAAATATATTAGCTCTAGACTCCAATTAATTCTCTTACTGATTGCTTTGCAATCCTAAGTCACTCATTTCTCTTTGGTAAATTAGCCTGTCAATCTAAACAAAAACAGAAACAAAACCAAAAAAGTATGTAGGCAGTACAAGGTAGGTAGGACCCTGATAAAAATCTGACCTCTTTCTAATCTGTATTAGAATAGGACAGTAGGAAATACCATGTAAAAGGGAAAATTGTATGAATGACCCAATAATATAATTAAAAAGATATGCTTTTTTTTCCTGACTAGATGTAAATGAACTATCTCTTTAGAACAAAAAGCAAAGCAACTGTTAGTTATCTGGGAAAAAGTAGAACCCAAAAAGTGACTTCCCCAAAGATAGCAGCTGGTTTATTATTTTTATTGTTTTCAACACAGTACATATTTACTTAGCACTTATAATTTACAAAGCATTATTCTTTACGGAGTGGAGAATGTAAGGTGAATTAGAACTACCCCTAATGCCGAAAAAGAAATACTTAGTTGGTATTTACAGTCTTGATCTTATGAGGTTTTAGATCCTCTGCTGATGGCTCAAAATTGCATATTTACTGGGTAAATTGTGTAGTCTTCCCTATTAAAGATGGACATGCAGAATTATTAATAACAACTGAAGGATGTTATTAGGGACAGGACTTTTTGGTGAGTACTGAAGTATACATATTCCTAATTCCCCAGAATGTGCTTACAGTGACACTTCAGCTATTACAGAAACCTTTTTCCCCCTTTTACTTTTTTCCACTCTACAGATTCTATCTGAGGAAACCAAAGCCTAAAATGTATTGAGAGGCCCCACTAAAAGGAACTCACAAACCTAAAAAAGACTAAGAACTACTACATCGTAGTACGTGTGCTACACTCAACTTTGAGGACCTGGAGGTATCCAATATGTAGACCCACTACTTCACAAGGTACCTGACAAAAAGGAAAAAACTGCATACCAACAGATATGAAGTACTGAAAAAATCAAGAATAAACTAAAACCAGAGCTCTAGACTGCTCATCTACTAAAATTAATATATTTTTTTAGGATAGGGAAAATCAGAAAAACCAATCAACAAAGAAACAGAATAACTGTAAGATTTGCTTTTTTTTTTTTTTTTACAAACCTTTCCTGCTGCCTGTCGATCACTTTTAAACAGCACAGTCTCCTCATTAACCGGAGGGAGGTTAGTCATAGATTCAATTATTACTGAAAAATGAAACAAAGGAGATTACTTCAAGATTTAATCAGAAGATCATATAAAATTTGAGAGGGAATTTTTAACATAATTTAAAATGAAATTTAAGATGAGATAATACACCTCAGTAACTATTCCTCTTAAAACAACAGTCTATTTATTATCAAGTGGCACAAGGAAATAGATTCTACATATCTTTAATAGAAAAAGCTACAACTCTAAGAAACAGAAACTAAAGTAAAAATTTTCATAGGAAGTTGGTATCACTCACTAAAAAGCCAAAATTTAAGTCATGTACATTTTCCCAAGCAATTTTCACCCAATAAAGTAAAATCACATTTAGTCACAAACCCTTGTTTTAGGAAAAATTAGTCTTCTTTCTCACTCTAGAAATTGTTTTCTACAAAGCAGAGTACTTACTGATCTATGAAAAAGCTAAAGACTTCCCAAAAGCATCTTCCTCTGAAGAGATGAAGAATGATAGAACTCATGGTAATTTGCCCCAAAATGCAACAGAAGCATCCCACTAGTCTATTATAACCGCCAATTCCTATAAAGGCCACATATGCGAAAACAACCAAGCTACCATAGCAATAGAGAAGACAAACAAACAATAGGCTTAGAAAATTAGAGCAACAAAAGCAAGAATACTTGCTACATTACACAGATAAAGCCATGTCCACTTGAGAAATAAAATGTTAGTTTAGGTTATTAAAATTCATTTTAAAAATTTCAACTATATCCAATTAATTACAATAGTTAGTGCTTCTAAATTCTGAACATACATGTGGAATAACAGATCACAGGTCAACATCTTTTGAGTAAGATATGTTTCTGGGATAAACATGATGAGTAAGGATTGATAATGATAGTGAGCACTAACAAAGCATTCATTTTCAATCATTTCTTCTCCATAATCCCATTCCCAAGGATCAGATTACATGAAAATAAAAGATCACCTAATCCAATTCCCTCATTTTATAGAAAGATGAGAAAACAGGGCTTAACACAGTAACCTTATCACATGGCCAATTACAAACCAAGTCATCATCAGAACCTAGAATAACCTAGATCCCTAGTTCCAATGCTCTGCCTTTAACAACACAACTACTGACTGTGTGTCCATAGTCTTAAAAAACCATTTTTATTAAATTATTCTAGGCGGCACCTGCATACACATCAACCTAAAGTCTGTACCATACATTGATAAAAATTTCCAAGGCTATCAACAGTCAAAGTATCTAGTAGTACAAGATCCTTAACTTCATGAAATCTCTCTACTTCTACCTAAGTGGATAATACTTAACTAGCCTCTTATATTTTCCAAATTAAATAAGAGAGAGAGAAAAAAAAAAAGCCAACAGAACTTGGAGAACAACTACAGAGTACAAAGCCAAATCCTCTCTTATTCTCCTACGGTTCTTACTTGAACTCACATATTTTTTGCTTTGTATATTAATACTATATTTTCTCTTCTGTAATTTGGTCCAAATCATACTATTTTAGAGTCTCAAAACAGGGTAGCATGTGCTGATTTTCAGTCAATCTTTATTCCCAGAAGCTTGAGAATTTTGTTAGCCTAACAGGGTATGCTAGTCAAAACTATTTTTAAAAAGCATTATCCTATGCATACTGTATGGTTCACATTTTTTTCTTGATAAACATGAGATTTTTGTTACATACATGAAGTCTAATAAATGCTCAACTCACACTATCTAATCAAATGATTACTTATTTATGCAGATTATTAAATGCGATAAGAGAACTCAAATATCAGTAAATACCAATAAATGTAATGACGCAAGAATCACATGAAAAGTTAAATAATAATAAATAATAGAAATACATAATAAATAAATCACATAAAGACTTTATGTTAATGTTTAACATAAGAGTTTATGTTAATAAACATAAAAATAAAACTTAATAAACATAAAAAACATAAAGAGTTTATGTTAATAAAAGAACCACATGAAGAGTTTAAATAATAATAAATAATAATAGAAATAAATAATAAATAACAGAAAGAAATAATAATGATTTCTGTTTTAAAAAAAAAGTTTCAGGGGCACCTGGGTGGCTCAGTGTGTTGAAGCCTCTGCCTTCGGCTCAGGTCATGATCCCAGGGTCCTGGGATCTAGCCCTGCATCGGGCTCTCTGCTTCGCAGGGAGCCTGCTTCCCTTCCTCTCTCTCTGCCTGCCTCTCTGCCTACTTGTGATCTCTTTCAAATAAATTAATTAATTAATTTTTTTAAAAAAGTTTCACTTTAATCAGCATTTTTATTAATAAATGGCAAAAGCACAAAATTATATAAGTATAAACTTTGTAAAATATTGCTATGGACACTGTGAGAAAAAGGTCAAAATCCAATTTCTACCACTGATCAGAATGGCAAGTGAGTCAGGTTTTTCTGTGTCCTTTAAATCCTGTAAACTAAGGGGGCTGATGGATAATCTAGGTTTTTTATCCAATTCAAATATCCTTTGACTTTGTCAACTCTGAGTTCTACTTTCAGATGGATCTTACTACGAGAGCTAATGATAGCTACATGAACTTCAAGGCCTTCAGTATACCTACTTCAAAACCTGGGGCTAAAGAACCTATAGTATCTAGTTCTCTTATAACCAACAGCTTTATATTTCATGACATTAAATCACAGAACTTTCTAATTTACATGTCTCTAAAATAAAATCAAAGGCAGTAGGCAGAACAATGTTCCCCCCACCAAAAGACACCCACCCCCTAACCCTGAAACTATGTTACCTTACATTAAAAAAAAAAAAAAAAAAAAGGAATTCTGCAGATGTTAATAAGGTTAAGGACCTTGAGTTGCGGGAGATTATCCTGGATTATGCATGCAGGCCCAAATTAAGGAGTCCTTAAAAGCAGATAATCTTTCCAGGCTTTGGTCAGGGAGAGATGTGATAAAGGGAGAAGGGTCACAGAGAAGGTATATTACTGGCTTTGAAGATGAAGGAAGGGGGCCACAAGTCAAGGAATACAAGTATCTTCTAGAAGGTTAAAGGGACAAGAAAATGAATTCTCCCCTAGAGGCTTCAGAAAGGAACTCAGCACTGATTTTAGCTCAGTGATACCCACATCAGATTTCTGGCCTACAGAACTATAAAACAATAAATTTATGTTGTTTAAAGCCACTAAGTAGCAACTTAGTAACACTAACGAATATACCAAATCAAAGAGAACTCTGGAGAAATGTCAGTAAAAGTAGACTTTGAATTTTAAAAAAGACACTGCATTTATGAGTTACATATATAAGTAAAAAATAACTCCATCTATTCAAACTGAATGACTATTTACATATGTCACAGAAAATTTTTGTCATAAAATCTTTGATTTAATGAATGCATATCTGGATAGAAGTAATTTTATTCATAAAATTAATTACATACCTAATTGCTCAATAATACTTGAAACCATCCCAAGGGGCTTTAATTCAATATCTTCAGGCAGAATAATAGTGAGTTCTTCAACAGAAGGTAGCTCCTATAATATAAAAAAAGCATTGATCTTCCTCTCAAGCTTCAACAACTAAAAAAAAATAGGACATCATTTCCATTTAAAGACTAAACATTTCTGAAGATGTAACATTAAGCACTTATACCATCTCTTTGATGTTATCCCTTTTAGTGTCTGACAGTATTTCTTCCACCTCCAGTATCTCCCCACGTGAGTGATGCAACAGCATCTATACTTTAATCCAGCTAAACTAAGAACATGGACAAAAGTACCTAGATTTTTCCAATTATACTTGAAAGAGACAAAAAAAAAAAAAAAAAAGTTATTATTGTTAAGGAATCCTAAGTAAACAAACAAAAAAAGACATTTCACTAAGTGATTCTCAGAGAAATAGTTCTATTGGTCACTATAATTTCTCTCTCTTAGAGAGAGTTCTCTCTCTTAGCTATCTTAATTTGGTTAATTCACTAGATAGGGATTAAGTAGTTGAAAAGAGAAAGAGCAATCTTTTCTGGGGCTGTGTGAAAAAGAGTAAATGTCTGGTTTCTTTAGGAAAAAAATCTAGAGTTCCTGGGAAACAAAACACAGGCTCCACCTGGAAAAGCTGTGAAGTGTCACCTAGTATCTTCTTTCTGTTAAAAACTAAATTCCTTTACATTTAAAAATTCCTCTTTTCTGACCCAACTACTAACTATACCTCAGTTCCCATAGAAACTAGATGTTAAGTAGAGATTAAGTTGAAGAGGTATCTAAGAATAAAACTGACCTTAGGCTTTAAGCTAAACAAATGGAACTTTCTATTTTTGACCTTTGCCAAAAGACCACAATTAACTTTTAGAAGAAGTTCTTCCTTAAGAAGGCTTGAAAGTGTGAAGATCCTATTACTGGCATGTTGGGAGTTGGTCTGGGAAGAGAAAGACAACTTTTGAAGGAATGTTGAAAAAGATGGGTAAAGCTGAAACAATACAGTTTATTACAGATGAATGGATCATGGGTAATCATTTTCCTCTTCAGGGACTCAAACAAGGTTTTTAACAACCCATATACCCAGAGTTAAAGTAGAACTTGCTTTTGGGAGATGCTACTTTCTAATCAAGAATTACCTACAAACAACCATACTAATAGTCTCAACCAACTCCACGGAGAAGACTTTAACTTTTGCACGGTTAGTTTGGATGGTGTTAGAGGAAATGATTGTATTTTATATGTCAGAATTTTTCTGAGTTCTTTTAGAGGGAGAGGACAACCATTTGTCATTTTTGCATATTAAACATGGATAATTCTTTCTTGGTAAGACCATGGTTTGAAAGTGGCCCATGTGTGTATTAGCACAGACAAGAGAGTACAGTTGTTAGAACTGGTAAAGAACACGTGACATGGAACAGCCTTGTTAAGAAGTTCTTAGCAAAAGAAACTGAGGCGGACAGAGACCCCTGGGCCTCAGCCCCTTCCTGTCCACTGCTCTCCATTGCTCCTGCTGAGGTGGAAGAAAAAACCAAATGGTCGACCTGCTTGGTTAAGAAAAGAAAACAAGTTCCCAGGGATGACTTAGATCTCTCCTCTGACGTTTCCATATAGATTATACTTCTGCATAAAGGGGGCCAATGGCCCTGAGAAACCCCGAAAAAAGTACTGTTACCATCCTCCATCACCCGTAACCATAAAAACTCACCTCTAACCTGCCGGGTGCTCAGTCTTTGGGGAACGATCCCACTGAGCCCACCAGTGAAAATAAAACTGTGTTCTCCCAGATTTCCCTGTGCCACTTGAGTATCCCCAACAAAACCCCACTTACAGTTAAATACATGAATAGAGAACTCTAATGTTGGGAGACTGCAGACAGGACAGCTTTCATGACACTTTAGAGGACAAATCACACTGCCTTCTGCTTCTGGAAGAGGTAGCTCTCTGAAGTAGTGAATGGCATTTTCTAACGCAAAAGTCTAGTAATAAAATCTGAAATCTCCCCCAATGACCAACCAAATCACGGTTAAATCCAGAGCAAAAACTTCTTGTACTTTTGGACTATGATTAAGCTCACTAGTTAAATAGTCAGAATCATGTACGTAGAACAAAGGAAAAGGAAGTCTACAAAGATAAAATGTCATTAGATCTTTTGGGAAACCTCTAAACTGAAAAGGAGGGTAAAGCAAATACCATTAACATGTAGAACACAAAATCAATGTTACTCTCAAATAAATAAAAGCTACTTGGCCACAGAATGAAAAGCTCCTGTTCTATATTTTCTATCAAGAGGAATGGAGGTCCATGCAATATAATTATGTTTTGGTATAGATCTAAACCCTGATACTGTTTGGGTTTTTTTTTAAGATTTTATTTATTTATTTTGACAGAGAGAGAAATCACAAGTAGGCAGAGAGGCAGGCAAAGAGGTGGGGGGAAGCAGGCTCCCTGCTGAGCAGAGAGCCGGATGCAGGGCTCAATCCCAGGATCCTGAGATCATGACCTGAGCCAAAGGTAGAGGCTTAACCCACTGAGCCACCCAGGCACCCCAACCCTGACACTGTTTTAACATTAAAATATAAAATACATGCTCCTGATTTTTAAAAAGGGAAAAAAATTAGTAATACAGAAGGACCCAAAAAAAAAAAAAAAAAGGATAGCAAAAATGCCCCTATCTTATTACTTTCAACCTCCCAACAATTCCAGGGGAATGTTGAACAAGAAAACCAAAGCTGGGGTTATCACACTGACTTTAAACTATATTAGAAAAAGATGTGGAAATGGAAAAGATGGTGGAGGACTATTTCAACCAGTCCCCTTAATTTAGATAGATATCTACCAAACCATTCTGAATACCCACGAAACAATACCTCTCCACAGAGGTATTTCAAATATATTTACCATGCAGATATAAACTTTACATTTTTTTTTTTTAAGATTTTATTTATTTGAGAGAGAGAGACCTAACAAGAGAGGGAACACAAGCAGGGGGAGCTGCAGAGGGAGAGGGAGAGAGAAGCAGGCTCCCTGTTGAACAGGGAGCCCAACACAGGGCTTAATTCCAGGACCCTAGGATCATGACTGAGCCAAAGGCAGACGCTAAATGACTGAGCCAGCCAGGCACCCCTAAACTTTACATTTCTAATGGTAAAATGTTTTATTTATATTCACATTATAATGCAAGCTACCCTTTTTCACTTATATTTTGTACATCTTTTTACATTAAAACATAAACATCTAATTTTTTAAACTTTCTTACAGTATACCACTGTATAGACTGTTAGTACCAGTCACCTGATAAAACATCTGCCTCTTTTTAATTTTTATCATTACACACAATGATAAAAGAACTATCCTTTACATACATCTTCATGTAACTTCTGTGATAAATCCCTGTAAGTGGAACTACTAGGTCCAAAGATAAAAACATTCTTAACTTTGACAGATACTGACAAGTTTCTTTTCAAAAATGTTGTCAATTAATAATGCCACAAATGAGGGCGCCTGGGTGGCTCAGTGGGTTAAGCCGCTGCCTTCGGCTCAGGTCATGATCTCAGGGTCCTGGGATCAAGTCCCGCATCAAGCTTTCTGCTCAGCAGGGAGCCTGCTTCCCCCTCTCTCTCTCTGCCTGCCTCTCTGCCTACTTGTGATTTCTGTCAAATAAATAAATAAAATCTTAAAAAAAAAAAAAAATAATGCCACAAATGAGAGATTTTCTCACTTCTCGCCATCACTGAGAAACAAACTGTAAACCTTTGCCAGTGTGACAGGTCTATGATACAAAACAGCATCTTGCTTTTATTTTAATTTCTTTATTAATCATGAAGACTATGCAGCCTTGCATGTTTCCTGGCTATCCAAATATGTTTATAAATTGTTTGTATATTATATATATTTTTCTTTAAGAGGGCTTATCCTTCTATTAATATTTTATAAGGAACTTTGGGTTAAAAACATTTGACCTTTATCAAATATGAAGGAAATATCCACTCCCTTTCCTCCCAGAATGGTTTTTAGTATTTAAGTTGCTTAAAGAACTTCAGCATTTTTTTATATAGCATATTTTTATATAGTCAAATATATCAAGCTTTTTTTTTTTGGCTTTTGAGACTTATGACACAGAGAGAAAGACCTTCACTATTCCAAAATCGCTTTTTGAATTCACTCTATTTTCACTGCTTCTCCAATTTCATTTTTAATATTTGCATATTTGGACCATTCATAATTTTATTCTTGTATAAAAGCAAGACACAGATGGGCTTTATCTTTATCCATATTACTGGCCAATTATTCCCACATTGCAGAATAATCCATCTTTTCCCCTACTGATAAGAAAAATAAACTTTAACACATACTAGATGTACTTATATATTTAGGTTTTTTACTGAAATCTCCTTTCATTTCTACTAATCTATTTCAGTGTCAGTACTAAACTCTTTCAACAACTGTGCCTTTCGTTACATGTTTAATATTTGGGAATAAGGGTAGTTCCTCTATGCATTCCGTCCATATTTTTCCCCATGGAATTTTTCTAACTATTCTCATGTTTACTTTACTAGACAAGCTTTAAAATCATTTTGTCATATCATATTAGTCTTGTTAGTATTGATTAAAATTACACTTAATTAGATTGCCTTAGGTCCTAAATAATCCTTAGGTTTATTTAAAGCCATCTCATACCTTATTTGCTATAATTTTGTAATTATTTAATATTTTTTATTGCTATTATAAATGCATCCTTTATACGGTATCATTTGAACACAAGAAAGCATCATGCTGAAACTTGTATCTAATGATCTTCTTGTGTAATTCCAAAAAAAATAAGTTCTCCTCTTTTTTTTCAATATTATATTTTTGACTTTTCAAATTGTATTGACTGGTATGTCCACAATATCAAGTGTCAAGAAACTGTAATGATAGTGGGCATGATGTATGACTACTTATTAGAAAAGTTTCAAATGTTAAGCATAACAATGTTTCTTAATTGAAATTTCTTTTTTTAAAAGGTTTAAAAAGTGACCTTCTATTCCTACTTGTGTTCCTGTTTCTGTTTTTTTTTTTTTTTTTTTAAATCAGACTGTTGAATTTCATCTAATACCTTTTCACCATCTTTTGAGATCAATATTACATAATTTACCACAAGCAAAACAGGTCAGCTGCAGGGTCTGATGAAATCCTGACGTTCTCCTCCCCTAAGGATGTCTATGAGACACATCTAGCAATGAGGAAGATAGGGGAAGATATACAAAGCCAAAATATTTGTAGTGACATAGGGACCCACTTTTGTGGTCAAAAGCAGAGTCTGTCAGGATTCCTTAAATCCTGTTATCCTGTTTCCAACCTATGTATTAACAGGACAAAACTGCCTACAAATGGAGAAGACCTCTGTTTCATACACAGCTAAACTTAGAGAAAAAACAGAGAGATACATCTGTGATCACCACCATACCTCCAATCCTAGTTCAGTGATCCCAGTACCCTATAACACTGGAATGTATATACAGTTTTCTAAGCATTCCTAAAAAAAGAACAATGAAGGCATTAAACGGCCTCTTGATAGAAAAAGACCTACCCTGTAAGAGTGGTGTGCATGAAATCTCCATCCCAAATACTTTGCAGAATATAAAAGGTACACAAAGAACTAAATATTGTACATAAAACTTACAAAAAATAAATGAAATCAGCCTAGTACAATTCCAGATCAAAAGCCTATCATGGAATTTACCTCTGAAAGTGCAGTTATGTCAAGCAGTGTATTTGCTTTGAAAATGGCAGACATTTGGGGGCTGGATCAGAAGAGATATATTTGTCCCATTTAAGCAAGCATGCTTTCCATAAAGATTTTTGTCAGGCTTGAAAAGGCAGAATTTAAGAAGGTTTAAAAGGAAAAGTTCCTGGGACTACCATGTCAGTATATGATCTTGTGCTAGTATTTGGATGTCAAGATTACTTTCTCTTCCCTAACTGTGAAATCTGAAGTACTATACCTCCACCAAGCCTAGTTACTCTTTATTAAATTATCCTGCTAACTTTCTTTTTTGTAAACACATCACTGTCTAACATCCCATGTGTTTTCTTGCCTAAAGTCCACTTCCCTAACTAGACAATAAATTCAACAATAAACAGGACTTGGTCAGACTTGCTCATTAGCACAGCACCCACAACAATGACTAGCGCATCCTAGTTGTTTAACATATATTTATTAAATGAAATGACTTATTAGTCTGAGTTAAACAAAATTCTCAGAAGCAATCACAGTCTTTTTCAATTGGAACAAAATCAGATAATGAATTTATAATTCCCAGAATTGAAGAGAATCCTCAAGGAATTTAAGTTAAAAAGGCAGACTTCTAAGGAAGCTTCATTGCCCAGGACTAATGCACAGATACCTCAGGTTTGCAGCGGCGAACATTATTAGAATTATTAGATTAACACCTGGCTCCCTGATAACATGGCAGCTGTTTGACAGCTGTTCCAGTAAGGTAATGAATAAATCTGCTCAGTCGCATACTCTCTTTCAAGAAATAAAAATCTAACACTTTACTTTTCCATGAGTAAGGAAAGGATCACAGCAAAGAGGAAAAACATACAAACTCCAATAAAAAAAAAAAAAAAGGAATACCCAGAAAACATATTGAAGGACATTACCACTCTTGACAGGACACACAGGATATAAAGAATTAGAAGTAAAAGCCACTCTGACAAACTAAAAAACTGAAGGCAGAGGTGGTAAGGGAAACCTGGGATATAAAGACCTTCTCTATCATATAAGCAAGATCCCAACTGTCCTGAAAATAAAAGATAAGAAGGCTATTTACTGCAGGTAAGGAAGATTAAAGTATGAGCCTGGATTACCCTACAACCCTCATGGAAAGATGGATGGTGGGTAAGAAAGGCCCCTTTTATTGTGCTTATCCAATACCAGACACTAACTACATTTGATTACTTAAATTTCATTAACTAAAATTTAAAAGGCAGTGTTTGGTTAGATTAGCCACTTTTCAAATGCTCAGCTGCTGCAGTATTAACACAGTGTGGATATAAAACATTTCCACCATTGCAGGAAACTCTACTGAACAGCGCTGCTTTACATTCTCATGCATCCAAAAAGCCCTCCACTACAAAACATACACCCAGGTATTAATAGACCACTCTATTTTCAGCCATTAATACAAATATAATTCTAAGGCCACATCATACACCATAGTCCTACAAAATCTTAATGATAACCTGAAAACTTAACCTGGGAAATGAAAATTTGTGATGAATCTCTATTTTTACCACTGTTACTTCCCCCAAATTAAAAAGAAACTAAAACCTATCTTGGGTGTGGAGTATATACAACTAAGATATAAACATCCATGCTATCATTTAAATAAAGTTAATACTACGCTTACTGACTAAAAACAAATGTTGTATGTAGTAACAAAGAACAGGCAAGGAAAGGAAGAAAAATACTTCATTCTCTTCTTTAGCAAAAGAAAAGACCACATGGAAATAAAAATCCCCAGATACATAATACCATTTGGCAATAAATTACTAAAATTCACCATACTAAGGAAATTTAATCACGTATTTTCTACAACCTACAGTTCTAAGTCAAAGGCTCTATTAAAAGACAATATGGTCCAAACATGCAATTTAAGAAATCTTACATTATGATACAATCATCTATCACCATGACAAAATACACTACATTATTCAGAAACCAAATAATCAAAGAAGTTCAAATGATCAAATTCAAATTCTAATGCTGCTAGGTACACATGTCTATGCAAGTACTAAAAATACAGCAGACTGCAATCTGCTCGCCCCTACTCAAATACTACCTCGGGCAAATCACTTTCTTTCTGGAAGTCAGTTTTCTTATCTCTAAACAGGGAGAAAACTGAGCAAAAGTTCTGAATATTTCATGCAAATGTCTAATACAATTTTAAAAATATTTCACTGCATGTAATGAAAAAGATAGCACATTAGGATAGAAAATTATGTACCAGCCTCAAACACAATTACGATAATTCTGGATAACAGATAACTCCTAACTATGGCATTAAAGAAATGCACAGTCCTACCTATACTTCTGAGATATCCATGAAAGACCAATTATTGTATTACAAGAATATTACATTCTGATTCCTGAACATCTGAACATCTGGCCTACAAGGTTGTTCAGTTAGGCAAAACATCCATATGAGTACCACATATTAAAAATCTTCCCTATTAAAAAATTAAACTGTAGACAGACTAGTTAAAAAATGGATGCCTAAGACTTCCAGTGCAAAAATGGAAGGAGCTAATGGGTCAAAACGAACCTCTGAAAAGATAACATTTGTACATTACAATTACCTTGCATTTCCTAGCTCTTTGAAGACTTATTACTGGGCAAGGAAAAAAAATCAGTAATTTATGATTTTCTGAGGCAAAATTATCTAAAGAACTTTGATTTAGGTTTTCACTCACAAATCTACAAAAGGGGGGTGGGGCGCCTGGGTGGCTCAGTGGGTTGGGCCTCTGCCTTAAGCTCAGGCCATGATCCTGGGGTCCTGGGATCAAGCCCCACATCAGGCTCTTGGCTCGGCAGGGAGCCTGCCTCTCTGCCTACTTGTGATCTCTGTCAAATAAATAAATAAAATATCAAAAAAATCTACGAAAAGGACAACAGGGGGTAATGGGAAAGTAATCAAATACTGCAAATGGCAACTAACACTTTCTGGTGCTAGACTGGGAAAATTTTTTAAAAGTGAGGAAAGTGGAATAAAATTACGTGGCCACTTTCCTTGCATTACCCAAGAATAGAGGACATGCATGTGGCAGCCAATTACCTGATCCTATTAGGTGAGCCTTCACTTTTCAGATATGGTTGGAAAGAAGGATCCAATCCCTGGAGTATTAAGAGCCATGATTGGGAACTTTTTTTTTTCCCCTATAGCTGGTAAAACATATTGGAAAAAAGAATGGATTAGATCTGTACACTGTGTGGTAACTAAGACCACATATAACACTTAGTCTACTTCATCAACTGAACAATCCAAAAGTACTTTTATAATGTCCCATGGACCTCAATACACTTTAATTGCCCTTATTAATTATACTAAGGTGTATGACACTAAACTTAAGATTGAGATTAGCCCATTAAATATTTTCACCTAAAAAATAAAAATGAATACTTCTTGGCAGTGTCTTTGTATTTTTTTTTTAATAAATATTACGTTCTTACCCTGTTTTTCTCTAAAGCTACTGTCAGAAACAAAGTTTACAAGATTATCTTTAGAAGGTGACTCACAGAAAAATTATAATCCATCTCAATAAGAAAAAAACAATGATATAATACTAAGCATTATCTTTTACGTTAACTGAGGAGTCCATATTTCATCAAATCCAAGACCGTGACTTTATTACAAAGATAAAAGCACTGCCAAATAACTGTAAAATGTTAACAATTACTAGTTCCGAATTTTAGAAGGGACAGCATCAGGTGTATGGATGATGTATGAACAAAGAAACCCTCCCTGAGCCCCTACTATGTAACCAACACTACAAATACAACCGTCATGCAACAGACTCTAGCTAATCAGTGGGAAAGTTCATATTCTCTTCACTTGTCACCTTTCCATACCTATCCTATCCATCTTGCAATCTAGGATAACTTCCTTGACCCTGCACTGCAAATTATCTCTTCTTCCACTCAATCCCACAATTTTTTATGTCCAGTACCATTCATCTTGCAGTCAATCATTAACTTTCTGGTGTTACTTTGCTATTAGCAAAGGTGTGTATGCTTACTCTCTAGCCAGATTTCCTTTTAACAGACATTTGTCTTTAACCTCTAAAGCAAACAGAACTTATTAAAATCTACTGAGGAATGGAGGACTCTAATAAATGGAATGCTTATGTATAATATATGTATGACATACACACACACACACACACACACACAGAACATACATGCTTACTTGACTAATAAAACAGCCAGGGAGCCTGGCTGCCTCAGAAGCCTCTGCCTTCAGCTCAGGTCATGATCCTAGGATCCTGGGATTGAGTCCTGCACCAGGCTCTCTGCTTAGCAGGGAGCCTGCTTCCCCCTGTCTCTCTCTGCCTGCCTCTCTGCCTACTTGTGATCTCTGTCAAATAAATAAATAAGTAAAATATTTTTTAATAAATAAATAAAACACTATCTGAAGTTTAAGGGATCATTTCTGTTTGCTATAAGCTTTACTAAAATAATTTTGTTTAATGAAGCACAAAATTCTAATTTTTAAAAAAATATGAGCACTATTTTTAAAGATCACCAACTATTAATTTAAAAATATCTCCTCTCAAGTACATAAGCCATAATGTCTTAAATATGACATTTTGAAAAGAATGTTAAAAAGCGTCACCAGTATTCTATGATACAATGCAGTAATTTCAAATACACTTAGAGTCATAAAATGCTGAAGATGAAAGAGGCCTGCACTTAGGGCAAAACTTGTACTAGGCCTTGGAAACAACATATTTAGTCAGCAATTATTAAGTGAAGAGACCATGGTACGTTGTAATTTCATGGACAGTGGGAGATAAAAAAGTATGAAAGAATCCGCTCTAACTTCTGACCACTTCAGGTGGTCCAGGTATTTCCATATACTCAAGTTAGATGTTTTATGATATGGGTCTGCATTGCCAAAATTAGGAACAAAATATAGTGTAGTCAACCTAAGTATAATTACAAAATGCATTTCTTTTATAATATAATATAGGCAGTCTCCAAATTACAAAGGTACCTACCAAGAACTGCCTACAAGCCTTCTATTTTTTCTTAGTGATGCTATATTATGTGTATAAATACACATTAATATGCCTACTGCAGTATTATCCATTTTTTATCCCCATAAGCACTGTAGCCATAACTTTTAAATGTTACGAAAAACCCTTGAGGTTTTCAGAATAGAAAATAATAGGCATTAATTTATAAAATTCATTTCTGATAAAGGTTCTGAAATGTCACAATCCCATTAATGTTTTTATGATTCTAGATTTTTAATTACACCTGATTTATTTCAATAAACAGTTCAGGGCATAAATTGCTGAGAAAATTTCTCAAAAAGGACCTGATTTTCCAATTCACTGAAACACTGAATAAACCCTGTGTGGTTTAATGTAGTTTCAAAGCTGTAATACATATGCTACTTTACATTTACTGTGTAGGTTATATATAAATCTTCTCAGCATTAAAGAGGAGTTTATGATCAAAAGAATAATTCCACTTGGTTAAATTTAACAGCATGTATTATATAACTGTGACATTATAAAAAGAGCCAACTAAGACTAATCTCCTTTTCTATGCCTCTATAGCAAACCATTCCCTTTTTTTTTTTCCTGTTCTCCTCACCCCTTTTTCTAAATCAAGATATAACATATCTTGTCATCCCAAGGGACCACTGCAACTCTCTAAGGTTTAATTCTAAAAGAACAATCTTGAGATTACTTCACTGAGGCTCCCATATACTTACCGTTAAAGACCTGCAATAGTTAGTGGTTAGATCACCAGAATCTAACTTTCCAACAATTGTGAAAGATTAAAAAACTAGATCTAGGGTGTGTGTGTGTGAGGGGGGTATTCTTGCTTGACAAACAGACTAATTGGAGGTAAAAATTAAGCTCAGCATGCCTGAACAGCAATAGGAAACAGTACAGAATATAAGACACTTTTTTAATAAAGACCTGGGACATAAAACTGGGTTAAACTGGACATGCCTATGTTCCAGACATCTCTAAAGAACCAGCACAAACTCTGAAATTGATAGAACTGCTTGGCCCATTTTAATTTATGCATAACTTTTTGCAAAGACAACATGGATACAATGTTTTACTAATTTTCCTCAGCATTTCATTATAAAATTAAAAAAAAATATATAGATCAAACAGCTCCAAGCACAATCCCTGCTAGGAGGATATACCAGTATGACCTACACAAAATGGTACATTTGACACTGGCTAGAGCTGATTTTAACAGGAGGGGACAATTCCCAAGAAAAGTGGATTGTCATTTTCAAATAACAGTGAAACAAAACAAAAACAAAAAACAAACACACAAAAAACCTAATCTACTAAGTAAAAGGATTGTCCCAAAAGTCAGCAAAGAAATATAGCACTAACTGGCTGGCTTAAAGGGAAGATCAAAGTAGAAGACACTCTATTTAGAGCCAGGGTCACAGCACTCTACATGCAAGCTAGAATTTAAAAGATTAATCTAGAGTTAAACAGAAGAATCTAGAGTTAAACAGAAGAAGTCAGCGAGTAAAGAAAGAATAAAATGACACTCAGAAAATCATGACCCTATCTAAGAGGCATGTAAAAGAAACAGCCTGACTGTCCTCACTAGCTACCCTAATTCCCCATGGTTTCTTATCCAAGTAAGTTTACAATGTATCCTCTTTCTCTTGAGGTAAGTGGAGAGTCTTCATTGCTCGCAACCACAGGAGTCCAATATAAGACACATGTGATAACCCCTCCCAAGTATTTCCCTTTTACACTCTACACAGGATTACTATTATTACTGACTAAACAGATCCCTTTCTGAAATGGACAGAAGACTTCCTGTGACAGAGAAGCCATTCCTTGTGGTTTGCATGGGGTTGGTATCACCCACCCAACCCTCGTGCTCCTCAAAATACACACACATTCACACTCCCTTTCTGTCAACTGGCTTTTACATGTTCCCGCCCTCACACTTGCCTATGTGCTTTCTCTAAAGTACTCACTTTCCTACATACTCTCCCACACAAACAAGTGACTATGTGACTCATGCCCAAGCAATCCAAAGACACATTCCACTAGCCTCAATGATGTGTTCAGGACTGGGTACCAGGCCCCAGGTAAACCAGCACAAGTCCTCCCTGTGACTTTCATACAAGAGTATCAATGGCCAAACTGCCAGCCCCATGGAGAAAAACCTACTAAGCAAGAAAGCAGCAGAGTCCTAAAGATACTGAATACATGTAGCCTTATCATCCTGGTCTTCAGGGCCAAATTATTCTCTTTCCTTAAATCCTGAAGAAGTCCTAACACACTCTTTTATAGCCCCAAGTCCCCCAAGTCAAAGATTTATGGCAATCCAGGAAACTCATTCCTCTACCTAACTCTAGCAGCACTGGTCTAAAGGACTAGGAACTTCTAGTAACTGACTTCCTAATTATGTAAATGTAAAACAAAGTGAACAGCTACTCAAGAATTGGGACACCTGGGTGGCTCAGTGGGTTAAGCCTCTGCCTTGGGCTCAGGTCACAGTCTCAGGGTCCTGGGATCAAGCCCCACATCAGGCTCTCTGCTCGGCAGGGAGCCTGCTTCCCCGCCCCCCCGCCCGCCTGCCTCTCTGCCTACTTGTGATCTCTGTCAAATAAATAAATAAAATCTTTAAAAAAAAAAAAAATCCAAAGTTGAAAAACAGAGACTATAATTGCTTCTTCCATCCTTCCCAAAGATCCAAAGATCCCTAGGAAGTGGCACAAAAATGAACAGATTGGCCCACTGTTCAAGTTTCAAAAGCTAACATACCTTTGCAGCAAAAATGTAATTTTCTGATATAAGCCCAAGATACACTCTCAAAATTCAAAAGCACTTCCAAAATTATATCTGTCTTTAGTTTATTTACTGTCTGCCTCTCTGCACTGGGTACTACGAGAGTAAAAACTTGAGGGTCTTGTTTACAGCACCTAGTATATGGCCAGTGTGCTATAACAGTTTAAGAATAAAGGAACGTAAGATGCCTGTTGTTCTCTCACTCCTGTGATCATATATCACTGCTGACTGACAACTTATTATCTGTCAAGCATTCTACTGGACACTAGAGAACTACAAAGATCAGATATAAACTCAGCCCTCCAGAATGTGGTTCCTGGCCTCTGCATGAACAATGACCCTTTTAGTTTTCTGAGGAAAATATGATCACTCTACCAAGAAAAATACTTAAACATATAGACTAAGATTTTGCATTAAGTTTCAAGAGATTCAAAAGGTATGAATTCTAAGTCAAGTAAGATAAATAAGAAAATGATACATATAAAAAGTACTGTGGTCCTCTCTGAAAAACAGAGTGGAGGTTCCTCAAAAAGCTGAAAATAGAGCTACCGTATGACCCAGTGATTGCACTACTGGGTATATTCCCTAAAGATATAAACACGGTGCTCCAAAGGGGCACGTGCACCCAAATGTTTATAGCAGCAATGTCCACAACAGCCAAACTATGGAAAGAACCTAGATGTCCATCAACAGATGAATGGATAAAGAAGATGTGGTATTTATATACAATGGAATACTATGCAGCCATCAAAAGAAATGAAATCTTGCCATTTGCGATGATGTGGATGGAACTAGAGGGTATTATGCTTAGCAAAATAAGTCAATCGGAAAAAGACAACTATCATATGATCTCCCTGATATGAGGAAGTGGCGATGCAACATGGGGATTTGGAGGGTAGGAAAAGAAAAAAAATGAAAGAAGATGGGATCAGGAGGGAGACAAACCATAAAAGACTCAATCTCACAAAACACGCTGAGGGTTGGTGGGGGGAGGGGGGTCGGGAGAGGGTGGTGGGGTTATGGACATTGGGGAGGGTATGTGCTATGGTAAGTGCTGTGAAATGTGTAAACCTGGAGATTCACAGACTTGTACTCCTGGGATAAAAATACATTATATGTTTATAAAAAAATTTAAAAATTAATTTAAAAAAAAGAATTCTGATAAACCATCATACATCTTGGGCATTTTAAATGTGGGGGAAAAAAAAAGTACTGTGGTCCTGTATTTGTTGATTTTTATAGTCTGAGAAAACTTAAGTAGAAAGATGACCAAGATACATGAGAAAGACCAAAGAAGTCTCCCAATAATTTAAAAGTTGGGAAAGCCTTTGTATAAAAAGACTAGAGAGGGACAGCAATGTCTGTAGTATGAAAACAAGAACCACTGATGAAGCTGCATAAAATTCAAAGGGTTTTCAATACATAAAGTGTGAGTGAGATAGGGAAATTCTCATTACAAGTAAAGAAGAAGAAATAATTTTGGTAGAATCCAGGCACGAAAAGGAGCCCGATTTGCTCAACATTTTTAAAATATTTTCAAACCTTGCATTAAACTGTTTCATTGATTTAAACATTACATAATAGATGTAATTAGTGATCATTAAATTTTTAAAAAGCATTAGTAGTAACTAAAGTACATGTGGGTGTAGGGAGAATAAACATGTGGCAATACAGTCTATATTCTGAAATCCTGAGGAGATGTGTCTCTTGGATCATGAGGTTTCAACCAAACTACCATCATTGTTCTAGGATAAGAGGAGGAAATTACCATGTAAGAGTCAACTTTACAAACCAACCCTATCAAGTGCCAATAAATACTATTCTATAATGAAAGAGTTTTCTCCATCTGCAACAAAAATCCTTCGAAAACTTCAAGTTAATAAGAGTCCTAAGAAACTCAACCTATCTAATTTTACTTCCTATTTCCCTTAAACACAATCAATTTAAAAAGATTTCAATTACTACTGAGCAAAATTTTCTGACTTGTGGACCAAAAAACTCCAAAAAACAAACAAAAAAAAAACCAAGGTTGTAAATCTACATGAGAAATCTTTGTAGCAAAGATAAAAACCGAAAAATAGCAAGCTAAAGTTGATGTCCATCAAGAACAATTATCAAATATTAGAGTTAGAAGCAACCTTAGAAACCTTAGCAACCAGATCAATCTTCTCTTTTATTTAAAATAAAAAAAAAAAAAAAAAAAAGCATAGAAAAAGTATGCCCAATAAGAGGCTGAGCTAAGGAATCTTCAAATTTACAGAACCAGATACAGGCCAAATTACATCAATATTAGTATCATAACATATATTTTATAATGTTCAAATCCTAAGTACTTACATTAAGGAGTAACTCATCTTTTGTTTTAAGAGGAAAATTCTTATTTTCCTTCTCAGTTTGTAAATCATCTTCTCCATCTGACAGCAATGGAGGAAGTGATATACAAGAGGAAGATGATGACGAAGATGATGAGGATGAGGAGGAGCTTGAACTTTCTGAATCTGTTTCACTGTAGGGAAGAAAAAGTCAAAAACTTAGTAATATTATTACTGAAGTATTAAATTATAATTTTTCAACTAGGAAGTATCTATATGTAGTTATTGTTGCTGATATAATTCAAAAGCTAGCATTTCGAAGTTTACTATAGTATTTGAAAGTAGTCTTTAATCCATTGATAATATTTTCAAAATGCCTGCTATAACCCAAATTCTATTATTTTAAGTCTCATACATCACACAGTTGTCTTAATATAGTTAAGCACATGACAAATCACTGACAAAAGAGAGATCTGCCAAGACACCGTTCTTATTAGTCATCAATGAACCAGATCACTTAATTGCCAATAAAATGTTCTGTCTTCATACAACTTGGAAACTCCTGAAAGTTACCAACCATGTTGACCACTCAACTCTAAAAATTCCCTTAGCCCTTGGCTTCACAGCAATTGTTATCAGTAATCCTCTTAGTTTAAATTTTGTTTGCTGGCTTTCTCCCTTAGCCCATTTTATGTGCTGTTTTTAAAAGTCCCACCCTCATTTTCTCTTCTCTCTATCCTCTTCCCATGGATAACATCATTCACTCAAATCATTTCGATCATCAACCATATTGATAACTCTAGGCTCCACCCTAATCTCCAGATGCACACTGACTGCCTCTGTATGAATAACCTACACTTACCTAATTCTAAGAGCAAGTTTAAAAAAAGAAAATATTCTCCTTACTGAACCCGCTTCTGTCCTGCCTCTATTTTATTTCATTGCTTAGTCTTCAATCCTGTCACTATAAGTGAAAAACCTGAATCATTTTGAGCCAATGCTGTCTCAGTCAATGATAAAATCCTACCTTCAAATGGCAAACATCACTCCAGTTCCATTTCTCAATCCCATTTCCACTGTTATTATGACCGTATTTAGGGAGGAATCCTATTTCTCCCCTATTTTTCAGTAATAATTGTATAACAGAAGTCAATACTCGTAGTCTCTTCCCACAACAATCAACGCTTCCTCTTACTGCTGCTACCTTCCTTCACCCTCTCATGACCTTCCATCCTAATCAGTTTACACACTTGCTTTAAAAAAAAAAAAAAATCCATGACTGGACATTAGATATGAAGGAATTATCAATTTTGTTATGTGTGATAACTATGATTACGTAAAAAAATGTCCTCTTAGAGAATGCATGCTGAAACATTTAGGGAGAAAGTGTCATCATATCTATAAATGACTTTAAAAGGGCTCAATAACATACATATGTGAAACTAAGTTCTAAAATGTTATTAAGTGTTAACTCAAGGAGATGGCTATATGTTCACACCATTCTTTCCATTTTTTATTAAGAAAACATTAAACACAGAGAAAAGCTTTAAAAATTTCTACATAAAGCTATACTGGGTACCAGATAAAGGCTAACTCATAGCCCTTTGCAATCAGGTTCCTGGTAACCTTCACAATCGCATCTTCTGCCACATCTAGCACAGAAGCATATAAAATATCCCAAATTCTGTTTAATTTCACTATTTCATGCTGCTACTTGTGCTATTTCCTCTGAATGGAATGTCCCTAGGGCAGAAAATTCCATTCCTCTTTATAAGCTCAACTCAAATATTATCTCCTCTGAAGTCATCCCCTATCCACTGAAAGTAGATTTACTTCTTTCTGCATCTCCCAGAGCATTTTTTTCAAACTGCCTACTACAGCCTGTCTTGTACTATCCATAATTCAGTGGAAAACATGTCTTTTCAGATGGATTATGAAGTGCTTGAAACAAAGGCACTAGTTTTGGCAAGTATGATGTTTTTCTACTACAGGGGTAAATGGGCATCCCATTCACAGTCGGACTCCTTACTATTATTACTTTATTATGAGTCTTTTCCTCTTTCCCATATCATTCCTACTGGCAAATTCTACAGTACCTCTGCTGAATTCCTCCAGCAATGGTCTCGTTTCTCTCCTTCAAGTTTCTTGACAGAGTTGTTAACATATGCTATCTCTGCTCCTTTATTTCCCATTCAATCTTTACCCCAAAACTGGCTTCCATCACCACCACCACTCATTTACAAGGTCACTAACAATATCCATGTTATCAAGTCCAGTGGACATCTTTCTGTCATCTTAACTTTTCAACAACATCTGACATGATTCCCCCTTCCTTCCCCAAAAAACTTCCCTATTTTGGAATCCACTATGCTACCGTGGTATTCTACCCTCACGTATCTTCTGTTCCCCTCGTTTTAAATATGACCTTCACTGAAAAGAGACTAAATCAAAGTAACATCCAAATGCACTGTTTGAGAATCTTATTTGAATGCCAATTCGAACAAACCAACTGTTAAAAGACAGCCAGAGAAACGTGAATGCTGACTATTAGGTGGTATTAAGAAATTAGGGTTAATTTTACTACGTTTGATCAATAACATGGTGGCTACGTAATAAGTACTTTATCGGTTAGAAATGTAAAGAACATATAGAGAAGGTGACATACATTTGAGATTTGCACTAAAAATCTCAGGTTAAAAAAATGTCCGAGGGACGCCTGGGTGGCTCAGTGGATTAACCCTCTACCTTTGACTCAGGTCATGATCTCAGGGTCCTGGGATTGAGCCCTGCATCAGGCTTTCTGCTTAGCAGGGAGTCTGCTTCCTCCCCTCACTCCCCTCCACCTCCCTCTCTATTTGTGATCTCTATCAAATAAATAAATAGATAAAATCTTTAAAAAACAATGTTAGAAATACTAGATAAAACGAGATTAGAAAATACTGTAAACCATTTAAGTGTGGTGATGAGTACACTTATTTTATTATTCATTGTTATAAGTATATTATATTACTCTCTACTTTTAACGAATTTGAAAAAGTACATAGTAAGAAGTTAAAGCAAATCCTATCTGTAATCTGTACAAATTTATATCTCCAGTCTAGAATTGTCCTCTCAACTTTAAACTCATTATCCTATTATTTCCAATTAGCTGTCAAAGAAATCTCAAATTAACTGCCCAAATTAAACTCTCCTGTTAGTCTCCAGCCCTCATCCCAGATAGGTTACTCCCCATTTCCTTAAACAGTACTGTCATCCACCCAGTTGATGCCTCCCTATCAAACCCACTACCCCATCTATTATGGTGACTTCAAAATACTTAACCCTGACAACCATGGTCACCTGATGGACTCATGCAGCATCTCTCCAACTCTCTCCACACTAAGCCTTGTTACACTCGTGCTTCTCTGCTTTCACTCTTGAACCCAGTTCAATTCCTTCTCTACAGAACAAAGCTTATTAGAATATTAACCTGAGCATGCCATTTCTCTGCTTGAAATTCAGTAGCTTCCCTAACACTCAGAATTAAAACTGTAACATGGCTACACTGTCTTACACGGCTGGGCTCTCCTATTACTTTCTCCATGCCTTGTCTGTTCCTTCATTGTAATTTTCACCACCTCTAATCTATGCATTGATGTATTTAGTTTTATTTTTCATCCTTCTCACTAGTATCTAGGGCAGGGATATTTTGTTCATCTATTCAGTATCCCACGTAAAACACTCAAATATTTGTAGACAACGTTCAGTGTGATTTAGTAACATCCTACGATTTTAAGTCCTCTCTCTCCATAGGATTCATATTCAAAAGACACGACGGCGTGGGGCTGCCGTCTATAAAACTTACCCCGATGATACAGCTATGCGAAATAACAATGTTTCCCTAATTTGGTGAACACATGCTCCCTGCAAGGATTCTACAAAAATTATTAGGAGCCAAACTAGAAACGTATGAAATCCTTTAACTGATCCTTAATTCATCTGGTTTAAAAAACAAGGCCACACTCTAAACCTGCCTTTAAAAAAAAAAAAAAAAAATCTGACACAAAATTCAAAGTTATAACCACACCAAGACACGTCAAATTGAGTAGTTATCGAAATAATCCAATATCCTCAGGGTTTGTTTTTGTTTTTGCGATCTATACGTAAGACTTTTCAGACTACCAAACTGAGGAAAGAGGAGGAATCTGATTATCTCGGATTCGCAACGCGATTTGCAGAGTGAAGGCGAGGAAGGGGCGGTCCAAGCTACTAGTCAGCACGTGCGCAGCGAGCTCCAGCTACCTCTCCTCTCTCCCAGGCCCACGCGGGCACGCTCTCAGTCCCCGATCCCGGTCCCCCCCCCCCCAATAGCTCCAGGACACCCCAGGCACCCGACCTGTCCGAGTCTGAATCCGAGTCCGAAGTCTCTATAGAATCTGGGGTCCCCGCCTGCTCTGCTGCGCCCGGGGCGGTGACGCAGTTCCCGCCGGGAGGAGGTTCTGGCCTTGACTGCGGCGCGGATTCACGCGGCTGCTCCTCCGCGGGCTGAGCCTCCGCGGCCTGTCCGGTGTCCGGGGACGCCGCATCCGACTGCAGTGACGGCCGTGGCTCTGGAACAGGTACAGAGCCCGGGGACTGCACCGCCTGACCTTGGCCATCCCCCAAACCGGTGCCATTAAATTTAAGAGTTTCCAGCTGAGCGGCGGCGGCCTCCACTACTTCCATGGCGTCGCTCCACAGACCCAGTCAGGCTCACGGTCAGGGCCCTCAGACAGGCTCGGGGCTCGCTAGGGAATAGAACAAACACGCGGGTTGTAACCACACCTGGGCCCCACTTCCCGCGTTTCTCCGGTAACTGCACGCTGAGCTGCCTGGAGACACGCCCCCGCCGCTGACACAGCGGCACTTCCGGGGGAGCGTACTGCGTGACGTAACGCGCTTGCGCTCACTGGGAGTGGGGGGGCAGGACTTTTGGAAACAAGATCTCGCGCGGTCCTAAACCCGCCGATTTCATTACCTCTTAGAGCTGCGGCAGGCGTCGTGGGGTCAAGTGGCTAGGCGTTCCTCTTGCTGAATGTATACTATGTATACATGTATAATGTATATAATGGGCCAATTATACTCGAAGCGGAGATTTGAAGGAGGGCTAGTAGACCGGGGAGAGTCTCTTTGTAAGAAATTTGAGCCAGGAAATCTTCCAACAGACACTTCTAGTAAACTTCATTAAAGTTAAATGAAGTTAAATCGGTAGATAGCAAGCACATTAACTTTTCATTTCAGAAAAACTACAACTATTCCTTGTGTTTTTCCAAAGCATTCTCAAAAAGAGCAGTAAGAGCGGACGTAATGCTGCCGTTCGTTGATATTATGGCAATGTCTATATGCTAGTTGACGCCACTTCATAGAAAGGGTGGTGGGATGGAAGTAAAACGATTACTCTAGTTCATAAGGTTGGTAAGCAAAAATTTCTTGGGAATGAGGCAGAGATCAGAATTTTACCGTTCCCTTTTAAATCTTCAGTTCGATGCATCAGCCCCTCCAGCAGTAATAAATAATAATTCTCGTTACATTTATTGAGCATGCATATGTGCCAGGGACAGTACTAAAGATTTTATCAGTTATTCACTGAGAATGTATTCTGTTCACATCACAGTAGCAGACTTTCATAGAGACTTAAGAGTAAGGCATAGTCTTTTATTTTAAGGAGCTTCTTCTCTGAAGTAAAAAGGTCCAAAGCCGGGGAGATAACTAGATATTTGAAATGTAGAATACGGGATGCAAGTGCAGCCGTCATAGGAAGTTAAGTAAAACTGGCAGGAAATTGAACTCGAGATACCAGTCATTAATGCAGTTATTAACTAAAGCTCAGTGTTCCCAGTTAAACAGGCCTATGTTCAAATTTCAGCCCTACTATTTCCTAGTTGGTGTAATTGTAACTTTGAGCAGGTAAACTAACATACCTAATGCTCATTTTCCTTATCTATAAAATGAAGATAAAAATACTGTGTTGTGGGCACCTGGGTGGCTCAGTGGGTTAAGTGGCTGCCTTTAGCTCAGATTATGATCCCAGGGTCTGGGGACAGTGCCCCACATGGGGTTCCCTGCTTAAGGGAGAGCCTGTTTCTCTCTCTACCTGCTGCTCTGCCTGCTTCTGCTCTCTCTCTGTCAAATAATTTAAAATTTTAAAAAAAGGAATGTAAAAAAAAAAATACTATCTTGTTTAGTTCATGCGAGCACTAATTAAGGTTTTATAGAAGAAAATGGCACCTAACATACACAAATTAGTGTGAGAAATGGTTGATAAATAGAAAAATGAATGACCTTATCAATAAAATGATAGTTCAGCAACAATGATCTTGCAAAGATATGCCGTATGAATGTGAAGAAAAAAGAAATTTAAGTCAGAATATCTTTCCCTCTAGGTAAAAGTCTGTTGCATGTTTCCAGGAATTAAGTGTAGAAAGTCTGAACGAGAGTTAGAGTCAATGTAATAGAGTAAAGGAAATCCCCAACATCAGAAGAATCAAAGTACTCTAAAATTTCTAACCAAGAAAACCAGAAAGAAGTTGGTATTACCAATAAATACAGAGAAGTTGGAATGAGATGATGAATTTGTGGTGTTGAGTTTGAAGAAAAATTGGATAGTTAATTGAAAATGCCAGGAAGCATTTGAAAATATGAGACTAGAATACAGTAGAAAGATTACATTCAGAAGCATAAATTTGGGAGCAATTAAAATATCCATTTGTTCATTCAGAAATGTATTATAGTAAAAACATGTACTATAGTAGGGAATGTATAAATGGGAATATGAAAGAGAGAAATCACATGTAATTTTCTGTTTACATCACTAAATATTTGCAGTCACTCAGAATAAAATCCAGCCAGACTCCTTACCCTGCTTGATCTGGCTGCTGCTTCTCTCTCCTATTTCCATCTCCTACTGCTTTTCCCTCCCTTATGCCACTCATCTCACTAGTCTTAATCTCCTTTCCACACACCAAGCTGATACTTTATATATGGTATTTTCACTCTGCTCTAATTATTTCTCTTCATATTAATATGGTTTATTACCTCATTTTCGTCATTTCTCTACTAAGATATTACACCATAGATAGGGTTTTCCTGACCACCCAGTCTAAAAATACCACCTATTACTAATCACTCTACTTGGTTGCTCTTTTTTTTTAATAGTACATATTAAAAACTATCACATTTACTTATTTCTTCGTTGTCTGTTTTCCTATAAAACTAAGTCTGATGAACTCAAGGTATTTATCTAACTCACAGCTGTCAGTGTCCAGAAGCATAACAAATCCTAAAAAGATTTTTTAGATGGAAGAATGAAAGAGAAAACAAATAATGAAGTTTTATGAAACAATCACAGTAAAAAGAGAAATGGCTTACAGTTACCTAAGTTATTCATTCAACTTAAATGAATCTAATGATATCTAAGAAAGGCTAGTGGTAACGAATAAAAATCTCTTTTTTGTTTTCCAGTTGGGCTGCTCTCCATATTTTGGGATAAGAATAGCCGTACCAGGGCACCTGGGTGGCTCAGTGGGTTAAAGCCTTTGCCTTCAGCTCAGGTCATGATCCCAGGGTCCTGGGATGGAGCCCCGAATTGAGCTCCACATCGAGCCCTGCATCAAGGGCCAATCAAGCCCCACATCCACCTCTCTGCTCAGCAGGGAACCTGCTTCCCCCTCTCTCTGCCTGCCTCTCTGCCTACTTGTGATCTCTGTCTGTCAAATAAATAAATTAAATTTAAAAAAATAGCCACACCTCTGCTTAGATTCAGATATGTTATTATTTTGTGATTGATATTTTTTTAAGCTCTTGAATGTTTCAAAATACCTTGAATTTTATCTACTTCCAGAGCCTGCCCCTCTTACTGCCAACAGCTGCTAAGCAGCCTGAAATCTTTAGCCTGAAGCTAAAAGCTTAAAAAAAAAAAAAAAAAAAAGTCCTAGAAAGAATAAGTAGTTTATGGACTATTCAAATTAAGAAAGTTTGAATTATGAATTAAAAGCTGTATTATATTTCAAAGCGAACTTGTGAAATACCTAAACATATTCTTTGAAGTACAAAACAAAGTTTATGAGAAGAAATTCATTTGACTCAAAATTTTGCAAGCTCACCCGTCTCCACTTATAATGAAGATTGTAAAATTTTACAAAAACAAAAAATAAACTGATAACCAGCTCTTAGTGCCATTTTCACTGATTTGCAGTGTCTTGCTTCTCAAAATGTAAATAAGCAGCTTTGGCATCCTGTGGAAATTTGTTAAAGATGGCCAACGCTCAGGCTCCGCCTTCTGAGTTAGAATCTGCATTTTAACAAGATTCCTCCTGTGATTTGCAGGCGCAATAAAGTTTAGGAAACTGCTCTGGTGGCTACATAAGTGTGGGAAACCTTCCTGGACAAACATAGTACTTAAAAGTAAAATGAATGAAAGCCTTTTGCAAGAAGAATTGAAGTGCTAGACCATTGAGTCTAAGTTAAAAAAATGATCAGGGGCACCTGAGTGGCTCAGTCCATTAAGTATCTGATTCTTGATTTCAGCTCAGGTCATGATCTCAGAATCCTGAGATCAAGGTCCATGTAGGGCTCTGCACTGGGTGTGGAGCCTGCTTTGGATTCTCTCTCCTTTCCCTCTGCTCATCCTCCTCTAATAAATAAACAAGCAGACTGAGCAGTTTGTTGTCATTATGTCTACTTGGATGCCCCAAAGGTACCTCAATCTCTAATATCCAAGATTGATCACAGCATCCTTTTCCCTATATTTCTTCTCCTTTATCTCCTATTCTGGTAATGCCACCGATATCTACCCAGCCACTCATTATATACTAAGTCTGACCCTCATCAATTTGCTGTGTGACTTAATCCAAGTCACCTAATTTTTCTCTGTCTAATATTTACTCATTCATTCACTAAATATCCACCAGACACCATGTTTGTGGCAGGTGCTGCACTAAGTATTGGGAATAAAGTGATAAAACAGGAAAGGGCCTAGAGCTCATGGAACTCACAATATAAAATTTCAGTTTTAAGTGATGAGTGATCACAAGAACATAGCTCAACAGACCTTTCAGAGTGTATCAGGAACCAAAGTGAGAGTTAGGGAATCAGAAGTGAACATTCCAGATTGCTTACATGTTTTGGGTTTCAAGTATGATTTCATTTGAAGAAAAGATTTAATGGTAAAAGAAAAAAAAAAACCAATAATTGAAACTTAAGACCTTTTCTAGAAATGTGATTTTATATAGTCATTGGTTTTTATTTTAAAATTTATTTATTTATTTATTTATTTTATTTATTTTGAATTCAAGAATTTTTATAGAATATCCTGACACAGTGATTGATCTGTTTATTTTTTTGTTTAAAAAGACATGAATATACATATGCATAGTTAGAAGTGTACAATGCCCTTGTTAAATGGATATAGATTTCCTAATATTTGCAATATAATGGTTAGAAGCACTGTTTATCACTCCCTCCACTTGTGGCATTTGTGATATCATTCTTATATTTCTCCCCTTTCTGTGTTATTTTCGTTTTCTTAGTTTTACTTTTGGTTTTTTCTCCATTCTCTCTTAACTGTTGATGTATTGGTTAGTCTCACCTGTCTATAACCTATCCTCTACTCTTGCCAGAATAAGATATCTGACAGGCAGATATGATCATATAATTTTTCTGGTTTAAATCTTTCAATAATTCACCATTGTATTAAGATAAATGAAAACTCTTAAATATGGCTTTAAAACATAAAATTGTAAATCAGTCACCCCAAGAAGTGATGATGAAAATGAAGAAGATGTTGTCAGAAACTATTTTGAGCAAAGTGTGGAAACAGGGAAATAGAAGTTGGGCTGGTTTCCCTTCTCTTGAACTGGAAATTTTGTGATTTCTACATTCAATATACTGTTCTCAGATATGATAAAATATACAGAATGTGATTTTCAAATACTTGAGTGCCCTTGAGATTTGGAACCATAGACTTTATCGTAGACCACCTTCGGAACTCACATATTTTTTTGTTTGTTTGTTTCAGGGGTAAAATTTAGTGATTCATCACTTACATATAACACACAGTGCTCATCACAAGTGTACTCTTTTTTTTTTTTTTTTAAAGATTTTATTTATTTATTTGACAGAGAGAAATTACAAGTACACTGAGAGGTAGGCAGAGAGAGAGAGAGAAGGAAGCAGGCTCCCCGCTGAGCAGAGAACAAGTGTACTCTTAATACCCATCACCCATTTAGCCCATGCCCCCACTACCTCCCCTTCAGCAACCCTGTTTGTTCCCTTAACTAAACAGTTCCTTATGGTTTGCCTCCCTCTCTGTTTTTATCTTATTCTTGACACTTGAAAATAATCCCCTGATGATTGCGTTAGATCATCCTCTCACCCGTTTTCATGGCTGTTATTTTTAAGCCCTCCAAACCACACTGCATTTAAAAATTCCAGTTGATGTCAGTCTTTTCAGGGACTCCTCAAAGCTCTCTTAAGACAAATAGACACTCCCACTGCCCACTGCTACTAGAAAAACTAGATGGACTATATAACAGGTCCTTGAAAAATGTCTCCAGGGAAACAAATCCTTTAGACATGATTATAGGATTACCTCTTTCCCTGGAGACAGAATTCATGTATACCTGTTGCTGTAGACTAAATGTTTGTGTGCCCCCAAAACTCATAGTTGAAACCTAATCCTTGATGTGATGGAATTAGGAAGTGGAGCCCTTGGGAGATGATTAAATCATGAGGGCTTGGATTAAAGACCGGAGAGTACACCTCTGCTTTTCTAGCCACCTGAGATTTTAAAAAAGCAGTGAGCATTCTGCAAATAGGAAGGGAGCTCTTGGGGCGCCTGTGTGGCTCAGTGGGTTAAGCCTTTGCCTTTGGCTTAGGTCATGATCTCAGGGTCTCCATTCAGCAGGGAGCCTGCTTCCCCCTGTTTCCCTACCTGCCTCTCTGCCAACTTGTGATCTCTGTCTCTGTCAAATAAACTTTAAAAACCTTAAAAAAAAAAAAAAAAAAAAAGGAAGGGAGGTCTCATTGGAACCAGAGCATGTTGGCACCCTGATCTCGTACTTCCAGCCTCCGAACTATGAGAAATAATTTTTTTTGTTTTTAATAAGCCCACAATAGTTCATTCTAGCAGCCCAAACTAAGATACCAATACTCCATGGCATACTTCTAACAGGATATTAAATTGGAATTTTTGGATGAAGCAGCAGAATATAGGTGGCGCTGCATTCAAGAAAGTGCTAGACTCCCTTGAAGGCGGGATTTCAAAGGAAACAGCCAACATTCATTTACAAAAACCTTAAATTCTCCTTACTCACATCAGAAATATGAAAAAGTAGAAAGATGGACAGGGGATTTTAGGAAGTGGTTTTGATGGAGAAAGTTGATGGATGGAAAGTTGGGGATTGTGATTCCCACCCCACCCTCAATCTGCCTTCCTTCTTCTCTCTGCTTTTTCCCAGCAACACAGGAAAGACCAGAGAAACTAGAGTGATAGCAAGCTGGAAAAGGAGGAGAAATAGTAGGGCAGAATAAAAGAGAAAAGGAATACCATGTCCCCCTTCCTACTGTCAGTAATCAGCTCAAAGTCTTCATCTTCAGGGAAGTGTGAAGATTTGATGTTGAAATCAAATTTAGAGGTTTGGTTTTTATGTAGGAGACATTGTTATTTCTGTTTGCCACATTAAAAGATCAGATACACCTGGGTGGCTCAGTCAGGTAAGCGACTGCCTTCGGCTCAGGTCATGATCCCAGAGTCCTGGGATGGAGTTCCACATCAGGCTCCTTGCTCAGTGGGAAGCCTGCTTCTCCCTCTGCCTGCTGCTCCCCTTGTGCTCTCTCTCTCTCTGACAAATAAATAATATTAAAAAAAATCGTAGGACTTTCTTTTATAGCAGTTACCAGGAAAGTCAGAAGAATTGAGTATTCACACAAACAGAAGGATTGCTCCCATTGGGCAGATTTAATGGGACAATGGAAGAAGTAAGATTTGTTTTCTGGATTATACTGCTTGAGTCCATTGTGTTCAAATTAACAGTTATATAGCCTGAGCCTAGACTCTCCCAGCCACTTGCCCTTCCAAACCTAAAAGAGCTCCCCTACTGTACCGCACTCTTTTATAGCTAAGGCCAAACACCCCCAAAACCTCCCAGAAAGACATGCTCTGCTGAGAGCTGAAGGTAAGTCAAAGAAAGCCACAAACTGCTGCAAAGTGAGTGACCAGGTTCTTGGTCCATAACAGAGAACAAGTGTTATTAATCTCATCATTTTCTTGCTTAAAATCCCTCACTTTGTCTATCAATTTCATTTTTCTTCATTCTTTACATTTCTTCATTCCTTACATTTCCATATGGTCTTATTCCTCTGTCTCAAACTAGTCCTGACATTCAGCTTTGGTCACCCGGTAGATTATGGACCTGAGGGGGCATAACTAGGGCCCAAGCCCCCAAAAGCACCATCCAACCTAGGCAATTCTGTGTTTATAGCAAATAAGGGAAGGGATAGGAGTGAGAGATTATACCACTCCTGGCAAGGCAATTTCCACAACAAGCTCATGGCTTTAGGTTAGAAGAGTCTCAGAAGGTTAACATTTTACTATATATTCTCAGTTTCACCTCATGTGTCTACATATACATTTGTGTCTGTGCATGTGTCTTATGATCACAGCCCATTTGAAAGTTAGCAGCAGACATGATGCCTCTATACTCTTAAATATTTCAATGCATAGTTCCTATAAAGAGAACATTTTATGTGTGAGCAAAATTATCAACTGTACACATTAATCAATTATTTAGAGAAGGGGGCAGTTATTTTGAAGATTGTCCCTTAACTAGGGTTTCTCTGATGTTTTCTCATTATTTGGTTCATGTAATATATTTATTTTGCAAGGATATCACAAAGGCAATGCTATGTTTCTATCAGCGAATTACATCAGAAGACACACAAGTTTGCATTTTGCCATTATGGTGATATTAATTTTACGTGAGCTGGATAAACAGTCAATGGGAGATCTTCATACTATTCTTAAAGCTACTCTGAAATTGTTCCAAAAAAATACAAAATCTAACTATATATCAGTATAATTTTAAAAACAAAAATTAGAAATAAAGGCTTAAAGAAATTTTCCAAAAAAGGGAGTGGTGTCTGAAACATGTTGAATGGCTCAACACAAACCATACTCAAACCCAAACTATACTATAAATCTCTTGTTTAACCCTTTATTCTGCTGGTGAGCTAGATATAATTTTTTTTGTAGTCCGGGCTCATCAGACTTAGCTTTCGTTATTATATACCTATTTACACTTTCGAACCTTTTAAATGTCGTCTCTTTATTCCATCAACACAGCTCAAAGCCACCTGGGCTAATATTGCTTCAGAATCTCTACTTAACCTCAAATGACCTCTAACTCAGGGACACATTCATTGAGCAGTGCTGCCACCAATTTGGTTCATCTGTGCATCAAGTTGTTAAGAAGAAATGATAGGCCCCAAATGGAGTCACTTATGCTAAGCCCATGTCACCAAACCAATGCTTAATATCTAACCTAATTTTACTTTCAACCTTCTCCTGGGAATTTAGTGTTAACCAGTCAGTCCAGAATTTTCTGGTCAGCAGTGATGAGGTAATCTGCCACATAAAACCTTTCCATTCCCCAAAAGAAGGTAAATGAAACTTCTCTTTCCTAATCCCTTCCCCCTCTGCCTATAACAGCTTTCCATCTTGTACAGCTCCTCAGAGTTCCTTTGGCTTGCTTGATGTGATGACTCATGATTCATGAATCATTGAATAAAGCCAGTTAGATCTTCAGATTTACTTGGTTGAACTTGGTTGAATGGATTTGCTGATGTCAGCTGGATCTAAAATGAACTTCTGATGGCATTCAGGGACAATGAAAAACAAGCATGGTACTCTGTGAACCCTTTCGGGTTCACAGTATTTCTTGCTATACTTGAAGGCTATGGGCAAGCCCACTTGGTTCTGAGCTCCATTGTTTATACATTGAGCTCCTGACTTCATTGGTTTTTCCGGTTTAGGGCTTAGGAGACAGTTTGAGCTGTCAGATGATTCCATCTGGGATCTGCATCCCTAACCCTTGGTTCCATCGAAAATTCCCCAGTTGTTTGGAATCTCTTTTTTCCAGTTCTGGTCCATAATCTCCATTTACTGAAGTCTGCTAGTTTAATCTATGCTGGAATTTGCTATTGGTATACATAGGCTATTTATTCTCTTGGACAGGAAATGATAACATCTCTCAGTTACTGCTTGTCTAATTGGGATTTACATGTTTGTTTGCCCTATTTTGTGTTGATAAAGGCTAGTTGCTAATGGGAATCTTGGGAAGGAAAAAGCCACAAAAATTAGCAGGCAAAAGCTGAACACTTAAAGGCAGTCTTAGAGTGCTTCCCAGCTAACTCCAAGACTCCCATGTAGGGATTAGTTGGTCACAGAATGGGTTAGATTGACACTAGGCCACCCACCAACCTGAGGATAATTTGTGTCAAATGAGGTACATTGTGAAACACCACATAACCCCAACTGGGTGACACATCCTCTTACGTATTAGTTTGGCTTGAGAGACCCAAAGGCTTAGCTAAAATGACAACAACAACAATAATAGTATTCACAAAATTCAACAAGTTATGCCCACCATCTTCTAGCATACCTGCTTAGTTTAGGTCTAAGAACTGTGTTCCTGGAAGCTATTAATATCCACAAAAATGGCAAAATTTTACTAACGACAATCTAAAATTGAATGGCCATTATGGGGAATATTCCTATTAGATAGGATTGTTTACTTAAGAAGTACACTAAAAAGTAAGAGCTCCCATATCAAACAAACAGAATGAGATTCCTGTTTTAATTGGTATATATATGCTTCCAAAGGCTTCAATATTCTAAAATACCTTAATTTAAAAAATTCATTTGCAAAGAAAAAAGAAATTCATTGCAAAAGGCTAATGGAAATTTAAAGACATAAAATCATAAACAAAAGTCTGCCAAACTATTAGTTTTACAGCTACAACAGCTTCAAGGCCAGACACCTAAAATAAAATAACACCTGCCTCTCCAACCCCCACATACCAGTCTCCTAGGGATCCATCCTTAAATGTTGGCCCAGGAATCCATGTCTCAGTTGTAATCAGTTGGAAAAAAGATTGTGCTCAAAAAGCTTACGCAAATTTTTCAATATCAATTCAAATGACTTCAGATACATTCTTAAAGCTGGGCCCTTTATATGGGTCCCTCCCAAAGCTGACCTGACTCAGAGGGATTTTCTGATAAACTGCTGTGTTATTCTCTTAGAAGGGAAAACTAAAATTAAAAGTGATGAAAAACCTTGCCAAACTCTGGTAAATACTGGGACAGATGGGATCCTAGCAAAATTGGCAGAAGCAGGTTAAGGATGAGAATTCTTACCAGAGTCAGCTCTCCTGGATCTCTGCTATAGTACCCAGTAGAAAGAGAAAAATAAAATATCTTTTTCACCCTCTTTGAGAACACCTTTTCAGTCCAAGGGGTTGTTCAATACTGTCAGAAAGGATTTTCATTTGTTCTGGCTAAAAACTACAATGTAACTCTGTGGTCAGAAAATTGGTCTATTACAGAGCCTGATAGGAAATTTCTTTTTTAGGCCTTCTCCCCAAGGTAAAATAAAACTATAAACTGAGAGGGAAGGAAAAACTTTCTAAAGCCGTTGTTAAAAGATTTATGAGTGGATCAACTTAGGAGATCATTTAAGTTGCAACCCCATTCCTTGAGGAATTGAGAGGAACAGTCTTTATATTACAAATATTTACAAAACCAGAAATGCAACTCTAGAGGCAGTTCAGAATTTATCTATTGTTATTTTACCAAGGGCAAATCTTCCCCTATTTATCTTAAAAGGCTGGTAACTTTCATTCTTCCTGACGTCTCTGAGATGTAAACGTTAAAATACAAACTCCAGGGAACTAATTCTTGGCTGGTGGGGACGTCATTTGGAATTCAGGCTAATGGGAAATCTTAAGTGTATGGAAGTTGTAAGGTCTCTGTGTATGTCTCTAAATATCTATTATCTATCTATCCCTCTATCTATCATGTGTGCATGTGTTGTAGGTGTGTGGTATTTTCTACCTCTGAATGGTATTGTCAAAATTAATTTGTAAAAGCATTCTATTTCATTATACATATATATAAAACTATACATACAATACATATATTGAATATTGATATTGATATCTATCTATTTATAGATAGAGATTCAAGATTTATTTATTTATTTATTCGAGAGAGCTAGAGAAAGAGCGTGAGGGGGGACGGGCAGAGGGAGAGATTCTCCAGGAGACTCGGGGCTGAGAGACTGACATGGGACTCTATCTCACAATCCACAGATCATAACCTGAACTAGAACAAACAGTCGTGGCTCAGCCAACTGAGCCAGCCAGGCGCCCCTCTATTTAGTTAGTTTAAAAAAATCAGAACCTTACTTATATAAATTAAGTACTCAAAAAAACCTTCAAAAATGATAAAAACTAACTCAACTATTTTTCATGTTCACACAATCTGGGATAATCTTTGGCAAATAAAAGATAGCTTAAGCTTGATTTAATTAAAATAGGCATGTCTTCAGAGTCACCACCATTAACTATAATGAGGACATACAATGTCTACCTAGGTTTGCCAGTCAAATAAGTTCATGTTATCTCATAAATTTTCTCAGAAAAAGGAAAAAAAAAAAAAAGAATAGCTTGGGATGATGGTTGGCTTTGTCTAAAGTCTCATAAATACCTTGTAGGTGCAGAGAGCAAAATGCAGAATCTCCTGTCAAGCAGGGGTGGGTGCTTGACATGGGTGAGTCGAGGGTGGGTGGGTGCAGGCGGTGACGCAAACAGTTAAGGTATGGCAGCTGCGAGATACCGCCAGGACCAGCGTCAGCTGACACCTCAGAACAGATAACAGAGAGGACCAGAGGAGGACTGTGGGGACCCGAAAACAATCACATCAAAAGAGGAGGATCTGGGGAGCAAACTGTCAGACTCTTCAGACATGACCCCTCTGTCTGACTACTTAAAAAGGGCAACTGCCACCTGAGGCTCTGCCTGGTTGATCGCCCAATAGAACCGAGATCCCTCCGTGCTTGAACATCAGAAACAGCAAGCGCTGAGAGCTGACCCAGACCAAATGGAGGTTTTATCTCAACTGCACGCCCACAGACTGACTTCCAATTTGGTTCGTTAACTTCCTACACCCTTCCGTTATCATTTTGTGTGGCTCGTTTTCTGTCCTGCTCTGTGTGCTGTGTAAGAGAAGCCAGGCTTAATCACATGGTGAATTGTCATTGAGTCTGGAATCCTGAACCTGCTTTATAACTGTGACTTAACTTTACTTTATGATTGAATAAAGCTGTCATTGTGGAAAGACAAAACTTTTGTGTTTGTCTTCATAGTGTGCCCCTGACAGTAGGTGATCTAAGCACAATTGTTAAGAAGCTGTGTACTAAATACATGTAAGTAGGCTAAAACGGTTTAAGTGAGCTTCCCAAATATTTTTGATAACCTGAAACCTTTAGGTTTTGCTAAATTTAATGATGGATGATCTTTAAACATCTAGATCATTTCAAAACAAGATAAAATATTAGAACATTAATTATTAAACATAAGCTTCCTTTTACAGAGAAATTAAAGATATTTGGGCTTATTAATTAACAGTCCTGTGCCATAGCAAAAGTTTTTACAGAAAAAAATGTCTCTAGAAGTTATAAAAAGTATTTATAAATCTGCCAAGCTACAGAATGCTAATATAAAAAGCAGTTCATAATTGTTTTCTTCTTTATTGTCACTAGAAATAAAGGATTTTAGGTTAAAAATTCTAATATACAATTAAAACTACTAAAAAGTAAGAAGAGAAACATCTTCATATGTGAGAAAAATAGGGTGCACATTTTTGGTAAAAAAGGCATGAGAAATGGAAATGCAATATATGTTGAGAGAAAAAAAAATGTAGTAGGTTTATGGAATTGGAATCTTCAAAAGGGATTTTATGAGTGGTCAGGGCTTGCTAAGATTGGGATGAATTTAATTAAGTTATAAATTTTATATCAAAGGTAAGCTGGTGCAAATTAGAATTTGGCTTTCCCTCTGTTAAAAGGACAACATTTGGGGTGCCTGGGTGGCTCAGTGGGTTAAGGCCTCTGCCTTCGGCTCAAGTCATGATCCCAGGGTCCTGGGATCGAGCCCCGCATCGAGCTATCTGCTTACCAGGGAGCCTGCTTCCTCCTCTCTCTCTCTGCCTGCCTCTCTGCCTACTTGTGATCTCTGTCTGTCTAATAAATAAATAAAATCTTTAAAAAAAAAAAAAGGACAAAGGACAACGTTTTCTTGAACTAGTGGTCTGCTCTTCACAAGAGACTGTAAATAGGTTTTATCTTTTAAGTAATCTGCCTAACAAAGAAAGATTCTGTGTCTTGTCCAAATAATTTCTGCTATCTTTATCAAATTTTTGAATACTGAACCAAGCTGAGTCTTCTCTATTAAAGGAGCCAAGTATTTAATGTTGGCTCCTTTATGTTTTTAAAGAATTTATTTACTTGAGAGAGAAAATGAGCACAAGAGGGGTAGGAGGAGAGGCAGAAGGAGAAGCAGACTCCTGCTGAGCAGGGAGCCAGATATGGGGCTCTGTGGGGGGGTGTGTGGGGGGCTTGACGTGGGGCTCAGTCTCAGGACCCTGAGATCATTACCAAAGTCAAACGCAGATGCTTAACTGACTGAATCACCCATATGCCTCTGCATGTGAAATGTCACTATGGGTAAATGGATAATAAGCATTGTCTTACAATGACCTATAATTCTATTTGACTAAGTGTTTTAAGACATATTGATGTTTTCTACAAACTTCCCCCAAATCAACTTCTAAAGTCTTTTGACCTCAAACTTAGGGACTTTCCAAAGGGTCCTTGGAACACCTCAAAAGATCTGTTTTCTATCCTTATAAAAAAAAAAAAAAGGCATTAAACTAATCAGGTTTATTTGGTATCTTAAATTACATGAGAAGCATTGTAAAATAGGTGGTTAAAATAGTTGTAAAATAGGCTAAATTTTCTTATATTTGTGTGAATACATGTTATTAATAGAAATATTGCAGAAATTGTATGAAACTGACATGTCCTGGTATGTCATCGCTTGTAATTCTAGTGATCATCTTGAAATGTCATGTTTCAAAGAAATAACCAAATTTCTTTGCCAGTTGCATTACAATGAATTCTCATTAGATTCTTAAGCATAACTATTTTTAAGTCTTTGTCATTTACAGAAAGTTATTTTACCCTGATGCTTTATAGAAGTGTTCCTACCAATTGCTTCATCTTCAAGGAGACTCATGGAAAGGACTCGATAACTATTCTAGAATACAGGTCTCTAATACCTTTGAGATTATAAAACTGAACTGGATGAGAATTTCCATAACTAATGGAAAAAATTGGATTCAAGAAGAATAAATATTAATGGAACTACATGAACTGAGGAGGATGATTATAACGTTTTATGACTTTTTGCTTAAAATATTGCTGGTTCTTTAATATTTTATTTTTCTAGACTTAAGAAAACCTCTGTTAAGCTTTAGATGACATGTAAGAATTCAATGAAAGCATACCTTTGTAAGTGAATATGAACCATTTACTTTTTCTCCCTATCCGATTCCTCCAGAATTCAGAAACTCGAGTATTCTTTTCATAGCAAAACAGTTATTTATATAAGTTCAATAAGAATCAGTTTTCCCTATAAGAGGACACAATTAGACACATTGGTTATATTACTAAGGCTTTGACTGCAATGTCTTATTTAAGAGAGGCGAGCATAATAGATTCAAATATGACCAGACAGTTTTAAGAAGCTAAGGTTGATTTATTTTTTTAAAGATTTATTTTTTTAAAGATTTATTTATTTATTTATTTATATGAGACAGAGTGTGTGAGAGAGCCTATGAGTTGGGGGAGAGGCAGAGGGTGGAAATCTCAAGTAGATTCTCCACTAAGCACAGAGCCTATCTTGGGGCTCCATCCCAGGACCCATGAGATCATGACATGAGCTGAAACTAATAGTCAGATGCTCAATGGACTGAGCCACCTAGATGCCCCTAAGGCTGATTATATATGAAACCAATAAAGTCCCACAGAAAAATTGACCTGGTACCATGCTTAAAAGGTTCCAGCAAAGCAGTCTTTAAAAATGCCTATATAGTTAATCACTATTCTTGCTGCATTTAAATAAATAATTTGGCCAAGTTGCATGCAAACAAATTAGTTTTACCATGATTATCTTTGGTAAAAAATGGAGATAATTATAGATAGAAAAATTAGGTTTGAACCTTTGTAGATAATCAAATTCTAGTCCTATTAATTGTCTTTGAGGATTTGTTATATATTTGTAAATTGGGCTGGATCTTAAATTCTTCTAGTTTCCTCAAATATTTGCTTATGACTCTCCAAACTAACATTTCCAATTTTCTCCCACACTTCTGATTTGAAATCACTAAGTACAAGACTGACCTTGCTTCTCCTTGGAAGGGACTATACCAAGTTCTCCTCACTACCCAGATGACAGCTGAACATTAGGAACTCAAGCTTTAGGTACAGATTTTACAGCCCAAATTAACAAGGAAGAGACGTAGTCAACATGATTGTAGACTACTTTCTCCCAGGACATCAGATCAAGACTTGAAAATTCAGCTAAATACGAAACCCTTTCTTTTTCTCTTTCTTTCCTTTACATGGTCTAGAAAGATAGTCATCATCCACACATCCCAGGCTATTGTTAAGGGAATAACTTTTCAGACTGCTGGATTGTCATCGAAAAACTGATTTGTCCATGGTGCCAGAGACATCCCTGGTCTATGTCCATGCTTCTAGTTAATCACTCCAAAGCTAGGGAACTTTGCTTCCAGGCTCAATGCAAAGAAAGGGCACAAGGCAAGGGTAAGCAGAATGAAACTGCTTGTGTGGTTTACAGTCTTTTAAATTTTACTGACCTGCATAACTGTCACTTCCAGTCTTGAGACAAATTCAGACAAGAATTACCAACAGAGGCATTCATGATTCAGGATTCACTTCCTTTGGCACGGTTCTACGTCCCTGGTTAGGAATAACTATAAATGACCCATGATTAGAAATCTCTCCTTAACTCTTGAAAGTATTGCAGAATCCACTGCTAAGGTGATAGCTGCCCAACAAATAGATTCTCTGGCCAAAGTTTGTTTGTTTGTTTTAATTTTTTTGTTAAAGATTTTATTTATTTATTTGACAGAGAGAGATGACAAGCATGCAGAGAGACAGGAGGAAGCAGGCTCACTGCTGAGCAGAGAGCCGATGCGTGGATGCAGGACTCGATCCCAGGACCCTGAGATCATGACCTGAGCCTAAGGCAGAGGCTTAACCCACTGAGCCACCCAGGCGCCCCTGTTTGTTTGTTTTTTAAAGCAAATGTTAACATTTTATTTTATCTTATTTCTATTTGAGTATGGTTGACACACAATGTTATATCAGTTTTACCTCTAAATTATAATTGAACAACTCTATATGATATGCTATGATCATCACAAATGTAGCTATCATCTGTTACCAAATAAAATTATTATGATATCATTGAATATATTCCCTATACTCTACCTTTTATTCCCATAACTTTTCATTCCATAACTGGAAGCCTATACTCTCATTCCATTTCCCCCCATGTTGCTTATTACCCTGAAGCCTTACCTCTGGCAATTATCAGTTTGCTCTCTGTATTTATAGGTCTGATTTTGCTTCCAATGTTGTTCTTATCAAAAGAACAGCCCTTGGGATAAAAATATATGTTTATAAAAAATAAAAAATTTAAAAAAAAAAAGAACCATTCTAGTGAGGGATGTTGATAATAGCAGAGAGGCAGGTGTGTGGACAGGGGCAATAGAAGAAAACTCTGTAACTTGCTCTTAATTTTGTTGTGAACATAAAACTTCTCTAAAAATATATATGAAAAATATTCTGAAAAAAAAAAAAAGAATTCCAAAATAAAGTTACATTGCTATAATATTAAAAAAAAAAAAAAAGAATACAAAGAATACAAAAGGACAACCAGTTGGGTATTTTCTCTGTTACATGATGCTATAAAAGGATGTGCTCAAGAAGACCAAAAAATTTTTAACAATATTTAAGCACAGAGACATATTTGGAATTTTTTTTTTTTGTATTTTACTATGAGTCTACCATGAACCTTTTTTTTTTGTAAACCTGTTCAGTGTTAAGGAACTACATCCTTAGTATGTTTAATATCATTATCTCATATTTGTTTTTAAACGTGTATATTTATAAATATATTTATATTTATATTTAGTCTTTATAAACTAGGAAAATATATTTCAAGGTGTCAAATTAATAAAACCTTTCACGGAGTGAGTGTTCATCAGTGCCATGCATTTTATAGACATTTTATTCTACTTTAGCAGCACATAAGTCAGATGTTATACAAACCTACTGTACAGATGAGAAAAATAAACTTGAAGAAGGTAAAAAAAAAAAAAAAAAAGAACAGCCCTTGAATATCTTTTAGCTGAGCAAAGCAGTGTCTGTGCTGTGGCCAAAACCACCTGCTATACCTGGATTCACACTTCTGGGAAAGTTGAAGCTCAGTAACATACAATCACTGAGCAAGCCACCCAGCTTAAAAAAATAACTTTTTTAGCAGGTCTTTGACTTACTTAATTTTGATTGGTTTGTGTCTTGGAGACTATGGCTCTGAACTGCATTTCAAACACTGGGAATTACCCCATTTATAATAATCATAATCATAATAATATCTCTAATGTGTTGTATCCTCTCAAAACCTTTTCATGCATGTTTGTAGCCACTAACCAGCAAGCAAATGATCTCCTTAAGACTGGAATATCAGAAAAGGAACAAAGAGAATGATCAGCTTAAACATTGTGAGCCTGCTATGACCTATGAACATTACAGGGATTAAACAAAAGCATCATGACCTATGGATTGTGCACAAAGAACCAAAAAAAGCTTCAAGCAGTAGCTGAAAGTGATGCCAATGCCTCAAAATTTGATCGCATCCCTAGGTTAAGTTGAGAATCTGATCACAAGGGGAGAATTGTTAAAAAGGAAAAAGTGGCCAAAAATGGAGACACCTGTGCTAAGCTCACATCACCAATCAAGACTTAATACATAACCTAATCGCAATTTCAGCCTTCTCCAGGAATATAGTCTTAACTGGTCAGTCTGGAATATTCTGGTCAGCACTAATGCCATATAGATTCTTTCTATCTCCAAAAGGAAGACAAGCAATCAGTTCTTTCCTTCCTCCTTCCCCCTTCTGCCTGTAACAGTCTTCGATCTTATACAGCTTTTCAGAGCTCCTTTCTAATTGCTAGATGGGATGACGCTTGATTCTTGAATCATTGAATAAAGCCAATTAGATGTTCAAATTTATTCAGTTGAATTTTTGTTGTTTATCAAAGGGCAGGATCTGAATCAAGTCAGGGGAAGAGCAGGCACAGGGGTATAAGAGAAGAAGATGACATCAATAAACTCTGAGTCAATTTTATATGTCAATTAGACCTAAATAAAGCTGAAATTTAAAAAAAAATAAGAAAAGAAAACTGTATTTTTGGAACAGCTGTAACCCAAGGTGGATGTGAAGGTGATACACTTGAAAAATTCCTTTCGTTTAATTTTTGTGTATTTTTAGTTCTGTCTGAAGCCAGGGCTTACATTCCTCTTTTTCTAAATTTCAGTTTACAGTCCAATGTTAAGTATTTTCTTTGTTGCCTATAATGCAATCTTGAAGTTACTAAAATTGATTTTACTCTTCCAAGAAAAAATATTTTCTTTTTCATAAAGCAATGTGAAAGTTAAACTGAGGTCAGCCAATAGTTGAACAGTTTCACGCACCAACCAGTTAGAATGTTACAGATATCATCATTTCCAGTTTGGGAAAGAAGCAGTAAAAACAGATGTTTTGTGGTTTGTCTGTGAGAGCAGAGAAAATTGTCTTCACACACCTTGTTGATATTTACTAATGATTGACAAAAGTTCTTACAGGAAATATTTTATTTTCCTCTAGATTCCAAATTTAAAAATATGTTGAAGTCATTCTTGCTCAATTCTCTGAATTAAATGACAAAGGCAATCACTAGACTATTTACTGCATTGGGAAAAGTGAATTTGAATGGCGGAGTGAAGAAAGGGTGCTTTTGCCTAAAAGGTCCTGAAGTGTTTTTGCCAAAGCCACTCTGGTGTGCTGAGGGAGGTAGGCAAGAACATTTCAGTGTTTCTAAGGGAGTGATTAATTCACTTTTTAGCACTTCTGCATCATACCCCAAGGTGAAGGCAGTGACCCTACTACCTCTATCTAATCTTCCCTGACATTTGAAGTACCAATTTAGATTCTTTGTTTATCACAAACAGCATAAACCAACAATGTAGTCAGCTTCTTTGGGGGGTGACGAGTTTAAAATCATACTGTAATATTTCAAAGTCTTACATTGTGCTTGAATGTGATGACTTCTAGGGTAGTGATCTTCAAACTTTTTTTCTGTATGTGCACCAGTTTTGAATTTTTTTGAGATGGTCAGACAGGTGCACTATAGAAAGACACAGAGGACAGGCTGAGGAAACAGCAAAGTTTATTATACTCACAGGCTCTGCTGACAGGAGGTGCAGCATGTCACACAGACCACGTGGGAAAGCCACCACTGGGGTGGTCAGGAGGGAGGAGCAGGAGTGACGGGAAGGTTTGGGCCACAGTCTTTATTGGGGTTTCCAGGGGGAAGACAAGGAGGACATTGTGTGCGCAGATCATATTTGGTTAATTTGAATAATTTTGGCAGATTTGGGCCTACAGGAGGGATGTCTAGTTGCCTGGCACCTGGCCATGGAATTATTAAGCTAGAAAAACATATAGCCTCCAAGGGTATAATGAACCAGATAGAGAAGATCTGGTTTTGGATTGGTTGGTTTGCGTATCGAAGACATGTTTCTGACTAGGCCCTCTGCTACTTCTAAGAATTGACTAGCTCCTGGAAGGGCACTCTCTCCCCAGGCAGACAAGTTTGGCTTTTTTTGTTTTTAAGATGTTAAAACATCATAATATACAGAAAATTGTAAATATTTATAATACAGCACATCATTAGAAAATGATTTGGGGGGGCACCTGGGTGGCTCAGTGGGTTAGGCCTCTGCCTTTGGCTCAGGTCATGATCTCAGGATCCTGGGATCGAGCCCCGCATCGGGCTCTCTGTTCAGCGGGGAGCCTGCTTCCCCCTCTTTGTCTGCTTGCCTCTCTGCCTACTTGTGATTTCTCTCTCTGTCAAATAAATAAATAAAATATTAAAAAAAAAAAAGAAAATGATTTGGGAGTATATGCCCCAAATTACATATATTCATTTACTTGCAAACCAAACCATATGCTTATACTACATTAAATATTAAGTTCATTAGAATAGAAATTAGAAAATGATGAATTTTAAATAAAACTTTAGATAAAAGCATACTATTAAATAATTCAAATTTTAAAACAATGTAAACTTTTAAATTAATGGCACAATGTTTTACTTTTATCAAATACATATCAGTTTTAATAATAACTTAGTGAGTACAATGCTCTTAAATATGCTTTATTATTTGAAAGTATTGTGCCGTTATTATGTGATACAACAAATTAAAGATGAAGTTCTAAATTAACTGTTTTTTTACCTTTTAAATAAGGAAATTTTTAATACAAAAAGTAGCATGAATACTAACATAAACTCCTCTATATTCTTCATTCATTTCTGTCATCATCAGTTCATAGGAATCTTGGTCTATGTATATACACCCTGACCACTACCTTAGATTATTTTTGAAAAAAATTCCAGATAGCAAACAATTCATCTGTAAGTATTTCAATATGTATTTCTTGAAGATCTTTTTAAATAAAATGCAACAGTATTAACAAAGAAAAACCAACAAAAAGAACTTAATAGTATCATATATCCAGTCACCATTCACATTTTTTCACTATTTTTACAGCCAATTACAATTATAGTAACACTTGATTTTAATTACTGTGCTACCTGAAAAAGAGACTTTGCAAAACCATAATATAAGTACTATACATTATACATTTAAGATAAATTAAATAATGAATAATAGCAGATGTGAAAGCATATTTCAAAGAGTGTCCTTGATAGTTTTTAACAGTTTTGCACACCTTCATAAGATTTAATTAGACCGTCATGGTTTTCATCTTGCAATACATTTGGCAAAAGCCGAAAAGGAACTCCACTATGTTTAATGTCTCTGTAGTTGTATGTACTGGATGCTTCCAGTTCTCAAATGTCCTCTTTTTTTCTGCCCTGTGCACTTTAGACTTCCCTAAGTACCCCTCCTTAGAAAGAGTTTGTACCTTACTGACCTTTCAGCAGTGACCCACTGCTCTTATACTGGAGCACTGTTGGCATGTGGTAAGGTGTGGGGGAGGGGAAGCATTCTATAATCTTATGATTAAATCTGTCATTTAGTGGACCTAAGACCTTGGACTACCACCTGCCCAGTGTTTTCTCTTTTATATGAGACAGAAAAGTTAGAGGCAACAAGTGAAATTCTCTTCTACCACTTGATATAAGGCTCTGTTAAAGATTTTCCTTTAGGGGTGCTCATTGGCTCAGTTGGTTAAGGGTCTGCCCTGGCCTCGGGTCATGATCTCAGAGTCTTGGAATCAAGTCCTCCATAAAGGTCCCTGCTTAGCAGGAAGTCTGCTTCTCCTTGTCCCTCCACACCCCCCCCCCCCATGCTCTCTCTCTCTCAAAAAAATAAAGTCTTAAAAAAAATAATTTCCCTTAGAGAGTAGCTCTTGGTATGGAGAATGCTCTGGGTGTTTCTCACGATGAATAGTCTTTCCTTCTGCTTTCAGAGCCACAAAGAGATTTTTCTCAGCTTTTCATTGTGAGAACAAGTTTTGGAAAAAATTATAGGTGTTATTTCTTCAAATATTGCTGTTGTCCCATTGTCTATTTCCTCTCTGTCTGGATCTCAAATTTTATCAGTGATAGACCATTTTGCTATGTCCCATGTTTCTTATACTTTTTTAAAATGTATTTTCCATCTTTTTGTCTTCCATACTTGAGTTTGGATATTTTTTTTCCTTTTATTTTCTTTTCATTCTGTTATGTCTGGAGATTTTTCTTTTAATGTCAGACATTATTTACAAAAAATTACATATACTCCAATCTCTAGATGATATTTTCCAATAGAGAAAATTTACTTTTTAAATCTAAGGTGCTAGAAATTTCAGATCACCTTAATCTAATAAGAAATTGAAATATCTAATTTGAGCCTTATTGTTGGTTCATTCTCAATTCCTAGGATGGAGACTTCAAGGGCCCTAGCCTAAAACCTATACTATTTTTACTAGTCTACCTCTTCTTTCCTCATAGTCCTTCAAACACAGGTTTTTGTTTTTTCTTACTGGAACTTAATGAGTCTGTCAAAACCTCTGATTAGGTTTTTTGTTTTTTGTTTTTTTTTTTTTTGTTTTTTTTTTTTTTTTTTTTGCAGCCTCAGCAGTTACTTGGGAAGATCTTGGATGTACACTGACAGATCTTGGACTCAATTCTCTGAACCTCCATTCTCTGTGGGATCTTGCTTTCACAAATCTTTGCTATTTGGCAGCTTTCCTATGCCTTCAAATAGATTTTATTTTGCTTTATTTTATTTTTGTCTAGAACTCCTAGTTCTTAGGTTGAGAAAAACTGAAAATACTTTTTTTTTTTCCTCAATAGGACCATAGAGAATTAAAACATTTATTTTGTCTCTATATCTTGGTGATCTGAAATTTCAGTTCCATAACAAAGTTTTAAATAAGGTCTGGTCCAGAAATGGCATACATGTTTATTTCTTTGGAAGAATACTGGGATATAATTCAGCTAGCTTTTATAATATATTCTATAAAGTTTCACCAGAATTACCCGGTCAGTGTAGTGTGCATGAAACGTCTTTTTGTAGTTTTTCTTGTTAAAGACCAGTTCTGGTGGGGTGACTGGGGGCTCAGTTGATTAAGTGTCTGCTTTCAGCTCGGGTAGTGATCCCAGGGCTCTGGGATCCAGACCCACATCAAGATCCTTGCTCAGAGGAGAGCCTGCTTCTCCCTCTCCTTCTGCTGCTCCCCATGCTTCTGCTCTTTCTTTCTGCCTCTCTGTCAAATAAATTAAAATAATTTTAATTTTAAAAATTTAAAAAAAAAAAAAAGAAAAAGACCAATTCTGGCTAAGGCAACAAAATTTATGGCATGTAGGAACTCCAAACTAGCCTATGGTATTAAATACAGCTCTCCATGTATTCTGTGATTAAGCAAGTTCTGTAGGTGACAATTTTCTCTTGAAAACTCTATAACTAGTTTGTTCCATTTCATGATTATGAAGACTTTGATAATGGCCTTAATGATTTTACATATTTTAGAAGTCATCTAATGGGGAGAATCAAGCTTCCCAATGTTGTCTTAGTAGATTTTAAACCTTAGAAAGGATGTTTCCCCACCTTCTCTAATGTCTTTTATGATTCCTGGACAGTGAAAGTGGTAAATAAGTATTTGCTATATGTAGGAGTGAATGAATAAGTGAAAACAGAAGGCATCCTCTGGATTTTCTTTATTCTCTTGAAAATAAGAAACCTTGAACTGAGTGCAATATTCTGTGTTCTCACCAACATCAACTAGGGCAAATAAATTACTTCTGAAATTCTGGAAAATTTTTAATTGGAGGAAAATAGTAAAGACAATAATGTTAAGAATATGAGTAATATAGTAACTGGTTATGAAAGAACAAGATTAACTATGGTTCATGTAATTATTTGCTTTAGGAGGCTTTAAAATAGTTTCCAAAGATTTGTATACCTTACATATATGCTAAATTAAGGATATAATATTTTCATTATAATTTATTCTCTCTCTGAAATCATGACAAGTTACTACATTTATTACCTTGCCAAACTATAAATATAGGAAAATGCAAGGATGCACTAAATATGCCTACATTGGAAAAAATAAGAATTTGGGAAGCATTTAATGATTTCTAACCATCTTTCTTCAATATGGTAAAGACATTCATTAATCAACATGGTATTATTTCTATACCAATGTGTTTTATTTATTGCATTCTATCTGCTTTTCAAACTTTCTTAAAAGTAATAAAAATAATAATGGATAAATGAATAATGTGCACCTTTGCTAATGACATTTAGAATATCTGATGTTTTCTGTTCATTTAAATTCAGTAGAGTTTATTTTAAAGCAGTTTTTTCTTGTTTTATTATATTCAGTAGCAATACTATGAACTGTTGAACTAGACCAGAGAAATAGAAAGTATTATAAATAGTTTTCTTTTTATTATAACAGATGGTTGTTCTATCCCCAAAAAAGAATCATCTAATCAGATATTCCCTGAACACACAGTGTTCAATATAAACAGTTATAGTTTTGCTTATAAAGTATCATTAAAGCAGTACATTTGGCATTGTTGATGTGAGTTCTATTGGTGTCCTTTCCTATAGTTTTATATGCAGAAAAGAAATTTCAGAAGTTTACCTTGTGTGTGATCAATCTATTAAATTTACAATTTAAAAACCCCAATACTTTCTTAAACATTTAATTTCATGTCAGAATCTTGTTATTTACTTGTAAGACTAGTAAATTTTAGTAACCACTTTTAAAAAAAAGATTATTTATTTGAGAGAAAGAGAGAGTACATGCACATGAGCAGGAGAAGGGACAAAGAGAGAGGAAGAGAATCTTCGGGACGCTCCTTGCTGATCACAGAACCCCACACGGGGCTTGATCCCAGGATCATGAGATCGTGACCTGGGCTGAAATCAAGAGTTGGTGGCTCAATGGACTGAGCCACCCAGAAGCCCCTAAATAACCACTTTTAAGAGATCTTTGAATAATATTTAGAATTGCTTAAACATCTTCAACATTTCAAGTTACATTTGTAATTTTAATGTATTATATTTCCTCTTACGTACTTTAATTGTCTTCAAATAGATCCTGCCTGATTACTTAAATAACTCTTATAAATGTAGTAAATTAAATAGCTAAACAATGTAAACCTAACATTCTCTCAGATGGCTTAACATTGTCTATACAATTAGTCATATTTCAAGTTGCAAACTATCTGTCTAAATACATGATCATATTTCACATAGTCATATATTTCACGTAACTGAAATAATAAGACTTTCATTCTAATGATCTAAATTCTTGTTAAAATTACTAATATATAAAGCTTTAATATTTACTTTCCTTCCAAACATAAAAATATTAATTATAAGACTCCATTTCTCCTAAATCTTTAAATTCTTAATCCACCATATTCCTGTGGTTAATACATAACATACCTATTAAAAATAAAATCTAAGCTAATTCATTCATTCATTCATTCATTCATTCAACAGTTATTTCTTTCATACCTGCTATGTACCAGGCACTGCTCTAGGTACTGGGTAAATCTTAATAAAAGAGCAAGAAAAAGCAAGTCTACATTCATGAAGCTTAAATTCTTTTTTTTTTTTTTTAAAGATTTTATTTATTTATTTGACAGAGAGAAATCACAAGTAGATGGAGAGGCAGGCAGAGAGAGAGAGAGGGAAGCAGGCTCCCTGACGAGCAGAGAGCCCGACGCGGGACTCGATCCCAGGACGCTGAGATCATGACCCGAGCCGAAGGCAGCGGCTCAACCCACTGAGCCACCCAGGCGCCCCGAAGCTTAAATTCTTAAGGGAGAGGAAAAGAATTAATATTATAAACTTAGCTTACAATTTATAGCATGGTAAGAGTGATTCAGCACTCATTATAATGGTTGCCATTAAAAAAAACAAACAGAAAATAACAAGTATTATTGAAAATGTGAAGAAATTGAAACCTTTGTGTTCTCTTGGTGGGAATGTAAAATGGTATAGCCTCTGTGAAAAATAGCATGATGGTTTTTCAAAAGATAGAAATAAAATTGCCATATGACGCAGCAATTCTACTTCTAGGTATGTACTCAAAGGAATTGAAAGCCACGCCCTAAGGAGATCATTGCACAGCCATGTTACTCGCAGCCTTATTCACAAGAGCCAAGATATGGAAGCAACTCAAGTGTCCAATGACGGATGAATAGATAAGCAGGATGTACTATATACCCACAGTGAAATACTACTCAGTCTAAAAAAAAAGAAGGAAATTTGGACATATATTACAACATGGATGAACCTTGAGGACAGTATGCTAAATGAAATAGCCCAATCACAAAAAAAAAAAAAAAAATTGTATGATTCCACTTACATGAGGTACTTAATCAAAATCACAGAGACAGAAAGTAGAATGGTGGTTGCCAGAGTATGGGAGGAGGGGGAAATGTGGAGTTATTGTTTAGTGGGTATAGTTTCAGTTTGGCAAGAGAAAAAGAGCTTTGGAGACAGATGGCAATGATGGTCGCACAATATCAATGTACTTAATGACACTGAACTCCACAGTCAAAAATGGTTAAGATAGCAAATTTATGCTTTGTGTATTTCAGCATAATAAAAAAATCGGGGGGTGGGAGAAGGTGACACATGGGGCCTAAAGCAATTTTAAATAGGATCTCCAGAGAACTGAATTACTTAAGCTCAGAGATGTGAGTAGGGCAGCAGATTTGGGTCTGCAGACATTTGAAAACTTTGGTCTCATTGTATCTCAGCCTCTATTTTTGATCACTAGGTCACTGGCTGCAAAATTCATATGGAGATTGGTCACAGCTTCCCAGTCCTGTTTTCCCTTCTACTCACAGAAGTATTTAAATCTTCTCCAGGCTAAAGCTTCAGAGAATTTTGCATCTGTTTAACTTTTAAGATATGTAAAGTTTTCCCTTGTGGGCGTGAAGAATTCTATCCCCATTTTTCAAGACCTCTAAACACTTTTGGATATTTAAAATGTTATCTGATAGACTTTCAGATATTTGCAGGTTTTGTTTGATTTGTGATTACATTTATGAGATCATTCTCCCTTCAGAAACACATGATTGATTTTCTCTCTGAATGCATGAAATACAGAAGATGCCTGCCATTGTATTAATAGAGGTTTTTCCTGAGAAAATCTATTTATGGAGTTTATACTCTCAATGACAATATTGCTTAGAAAATGGTACTTGAAATATATTTAAAATATTAATACTTCTGAAAAGTAATTACATTTGATTCATATAAAGAAAAGATTGAGAAATTTCACTATTTTATATTGAAGCAAAATCACAATAACAGATTTTAACTTGATCTGGCCAATTTCATTGGAGTGAGCACTACCTGCTTCCACCAATGGAACTTGATTTGAAAAACTGCCAGGCACAAATTAACTTTAATAACGAGAGTAAGCTTTCGATATTTTTAGGTGCATTTTTAAAGTCTGACAACTGATTCCCTATGTGACTTTAAGGAAAATACCAGACATACTTGATTAAAATGTGCTGACCACATTTTTTAAATGATATGATATAGAAAGTAAATTGACAAAAATCTAGAGTTCACATTAAATTACTCTGTGTGCCTACGAGTCATGTCATAAGCTGATTAAACCTCAAAGTTTTAAATGGAGACATGTATTTGTACAGTAGGCAGAACAAGACATAAATTGCTCAAAGTTGCCAGAAGAAGGAAGTTGCCGGGGCTGGAAAAGCTTTTCCTAAGACTGGAGAGAGGACTAGAAAATGTGTGTTTGGGGAATAATTCAAACAGGGAAGTGACAAGGCCTTCTGAGGGAATAACTACTTGGTGCTCTGCCCCATCGGCTCTGCCAGTCTTTCTGGAATGTGTCAGCCATGCTCCAATCTAAAGAACTCTGCCCTTGCCCCATCTGGAAAGGACTTTCTTTTGTTTTTTAAATGTCATGTCAATTTTTTTGTTCTAATGTAATGTTTTCAGTGAAACCTTCTGTGGCAGACTGTATTTTTTCCAAAATGACACAGCAATATTTCCAGTCCCACAAGTTTTCCAGAACTTTGCCTCTCTCCAGTGAAGAGGCGGAATCTATCTCCCACTTTCCTGAAACTGGGCATGCCTTAGTAACTATCTCAATAAATAGAACAAAGCAAAATTGGCACTGTGTGACTTTGAGACTATGCTACCAAGGATTTCTACTTGGCTCTTTTTCTCTTTGGGGACTCAGGTCCTTGGAATGCAGCTACTATTTTGTGAGGCAGCCCAAGCCATGAGGAGAGGCCTTATCATGTGTAAATTTCAGCATTAACTGCCAATATTTGAATGAGCAAGACTTTAGGTGATTCTAGCTCTTAGCCTGCAAGTATTCCAACTGAGACATTGTGGAACAGCTATTCCTGCCACACCCTATTCAAATTCTTGATTCACAAATCCTTAAGATAATAAGTAGTAGTTTCATACCACAGGTTTTGGGGTAATTTGTTACGTAGAGATAACTGTCAGATATCAATAGGTCACATACGGTCTGAGGTAACTATTTATTATGGAGTTTCTGTCTATGTGAATCATTCGATTAAAAAATATGATAGAAAGTCATGAGCCCATGCGAAGTACAGAGATTTATCAAGGAAGAGTTTGCTTGCTGTCCAATCAGTGTGCATTTAAAATTTCTTAGTTCAATGTCTGACCCATGTTAAAGTCACATTAAGTTAGCAGGTCAGGGGGCGCCTGGGTGGCTCAGTGGGTTAAGCCGCTGCCTTCGGCTCAGGTCATGATCTCAGAGTCCTGGGATCGAGTCCCGCATCAGGCTCTCTGCTCAGCAGGGAGCCTGCTTTCCTCTCTCTCTCTGCCTGCCTCTCCATCTACTTGTGATTTCTCTCTGTCAAATAAATAAATAAAATCTTTAAAAAAAAAAAAAAAAAAAAAAGTTAGCAGGTCAGCACTAGCCTGGTATTCCAATCTCTCAGAATCCCAAGAAAGAAATGCCGCACCAGACAATAGAAGTGATCTACTACTTATTAGGCCATTCTCTTGCAACTGGGATCTATCACTGGGACTCTGAAATGATCTCAGAGGCATGAGTCCCAAAGACATTTGAAACATATTTTGACTTCAAGTATATGGTAGGAAGTCAGAGAATAGCTTAAGAGGAGAAAGTGGAGCCAAGCTCAAGCCCCTTGATGGTATGCACCTGGCAATCCCAAGCACTAGAATGGGACTTTGAAGGTTTCAAGGAGATTCAGGCACTGGAACTGGTATAGGGGCTCTGCTGGTCACCTTCTAAGTGCCACACAGAGAGTTAGAACACCTTCTGTAGACTCCTTATTTAAAATTTCTCCCTAGACTCCTAGCCCTCCTTATCTTTCCTCTGCTTCATTTTTCTATGTAGAACCTAAAACCATTTGACACACAAGATATTCATCTTTTCAGAAAAAAAAAATAATGTCTGTTCGCTCCTTCTAAAATGTGAGTTCCAAGAAGTTAGTCATTTTGTCTGTTTGTTCACACTTGTATCCCAGTCATGTCTGGAACATGGCACATATGCAGTAATAGCAGGTAGTGATATCTGTAAGAAGAAAATAAGAAAAAGTAAGAGCAGAGAGAAAAATTGGGGTAGAGTGCTACTTTATATAGGGTAGTCAGGAAAGTAATCTCTGATGATAGGACTTTTGAGAAGAAGGATGAATGAAAGGAAGCAGAGACCAAAGATGTTGGGGTGAAGAGCATTCCAGGCAGAGGGACTAAAACTATAAAGACCCTGAAGTGCCCAGTGTGCTTGGTGTGTTTGAGGAATAGATGAAGGTGACTGTGATTAAAGAAATGGAGGACAGTGAAAGGAAATGAAGTCGTGAGATCATCATGATCCAGAAAATAAAGAGCTTTCAAAACCAATCTAAGAAATTTGTATTTTGCAGTGATTCAGTTCCATTGGAGGACCGTGAGCAAGAGGTAGAATGATCAATGGAAAGTGAGTGAGCAGGTAATGAGAAGACTGGCACAACTAGAAAGAAGAGGACTTTTTAGGGAGGATATAATGGAAACACAAATGCAGGCAAAGCAGTTATTTTTAGGAATAGCTGGGACGCCTGAGTGGCTCAGTCAGTTAAGCATCTGCCTTAGGTTCAGGTCATGACCTGGGATTGAGCTCCACATTGGGTTCCTTGTTCAGCGAGGAGCATGCCTCTCCCTCTGCCTGCCACTCCCCTCCCCCTGCTTGAAAGCTCTCTCTCTCTCTGACAAATAAGTAAAATCTTTTTTAAAAATAATAAAATTAATTAATTAATTAAGGAATGTTTGGGAAAGAAAATCTTTCAATGAGCATTTATCAATTACAGTGTGTTTACTTATAGTATGCTGGGTATTAGAGATATAGAAGATAATAAAACACGATCAGAAAACTCACATTCAGTGGAAGAAAAAAACCCAAATTAAATAATGATAAGACCTTGTGCTCCTATAACTGTCATCACACATGATTGTAATTTCACTGATTATTTTTCTCACTGGAGTAAGAGGAACCCTAGGTAAAGGTCCTAGCTTACTTCATTTTTCTTTCTTGTCTGTCTTTTTTGTTATCTCCAGCTCTGAATACAATGACTATGACATAATGGACACTATATATGTACTTTATATATGAATAAATATCAAATATCAAAGCAATGATGAAGATTTATATGGGTAGTATGAGAACCCGAGGGGAAGGGACACCAAATAAGATTTACCAGAGATGTGTTGAGCTGGTAGGAAGTAGATTTGGCATTCCAGGAAAATAGGGCTCTGAGAATATTCTGAGAACAATTGGTTTGAGATTCTAGAGTATGAATGGAGATGTGGCAACATAAATAAATAGGCATGTGTCATATCAAGGTTGCACTTGTGAGCCCCCATAAGATCTATTTGACAGATGATGAAGTAACAGTCTCAGAAAAGGACTGGCATGTCCAGGCTGATGTGGTATAGCACTGATTTGGAGGATAGATGTGACTTGGATCGTGCCATCTTTAAGAAAGTCAATCACTGGTTGCTTTGACAGAGAAGTGATAAAATGTTTTGTTGTCTGTTCATTTGGAGTTTTGGAGTGGAGGCAGACCGGAAGGCTGACATAGTGACCTCCCTTATTACCTACTCCCCCTCTACTTTTTATACTTATATTGGAGCCATTTGACTCCCTCCTGCAGTCTTGCCCTTGCTCAGGGACTTGGGATTAAATCTGTCTATAGTCAGAGGTTATTAGGAAGAGAGATCTGAAAGCCCAAGAGACTAAAATCCAGGTCAGTCCTGTTGCTCCTCTCATTCTGGTTTCACACCTTAAATTTAGTCATCTGGCTTTTGCATTGTTTTTAAAATCAAGATTAAAGCTCTCCCATATGTCCGCCAGGACTTGGGCCATGTCTTATTATTACTAATTGCCTTGATTGCAGAGCTACCCATGGTCTGTATAATATTTCTATGTGAATTAGGAAAAGATATCTTCTCTGGGATGAAACAGCCAGAACTTAAGACTTACAGGATTGGAAGTTAGTCTTACTGACTGCCTTGTGGGATACTTCTGTGCTGTTCACAAATTGTGCAACTGTACATGCTGGTCCAGCCTGAATCCTGTGTTTTGCCACTGAACCTCAGCCTCACAACCTTCATCTTGTTACCAAGCCTCTACTACTGCATTGGCCACTTGCCTGGATCTTTACCCGTCATCTTCTCCCTGAAACCCAGCTGAGTAACTTCTGTCTGCTAAGACAGTTTAGGATTTGAGGGGTACAAAATGGTTTTAATGATTATTTTCATTTTGGAAGAATATTTTTAGTTTTTTCAATTAGGCTTAGAAAATATATGTTGAGAGTTCAAATTACCTATCTTTCTTTTGTAAATTATTTACTCATGTTATTAGAAAATTAATATTTGGTTTTATTATATAGTTAATTTTCTTATCTATGATTGGATAAAATGTCTACTATTATAGTTTTTAGTGCTGTCTATACTATAAATCAGTATTCTTATATTGCATAGGTCTATGTTCTGTCCCATTGTCTATGTATGTACTGTTACACCAATGCAACATTATGTTAATTACTTTAGCTTTAAAATATATATTTATATATATGTGTGTGTATATAATATCCTTTATTTTTTTAATTTTTTAAAGATTTTACTTATTTATTCAAAGGAGAGAAAGAGAGAGAGAGACTGAGAGAGCAGGAGTGGGGAGGAGAAGGAGAAGCAGGCTCCCTGCTGAGCAGGAACCCCAAAGTGGGTCTCCATCCCAGGACCTAGGATCAGAACACAAGCCAGAGGCAGATGCTTAACTGACTGAGCCACCCAGGTGCCCCTATATTATTCTTTATTTGTGCTATTTTTTGTTGGTTTGAAAATCTACTAGTTTTGTCTACGGCCATACCACCCTGAACGCGCCCGATCTCGTCTGATCTCGGAAGCTAAGCAGGGTCGGGCCTGGTTAGTACTTGGATGGGAAACTCTACTAGTTTGATTTTTTTTACGGCTACAAAATATTTCTTTTATGTAATGTTTATATGTTACATCTTTTTCAATCCTCCTTTCCTTTTTTTTTATATCCTTATATTTTATGTAAATCTCTTATAAGTAGCATATAGTTAGCTTTGTTATTGACCAATATAATAATCTTCATCTTTTAATTGGAGAAATTATTTTACTTTTATTTACATTAATAATTGATATGGTTTGGCTTGAAGTCTATCACTCTGCTACTTGTTAAGTATTTATCTGTTTGCTTTGCATTCCCTTTCTCTCATTTTGGTCACTCAGTTGATTTATGTTATCTCAGCAAGATCCCTTCAGTAAGAAACAAATACCCTCAGAAATAGAGAACTTCTAACAAATATAAATCCATACCGTAAATGAAGCCAGATGTAAAAGGAACAGTCAGAGGTCTAAGGAGGTCAGAACTGGACAAACAATGGGTAAGCAGCTTTTAAGAAGACACAGTAAGTCTACTGAATCCCTGTGTTAGAAGGGCCTACATGATAGCTACAGAAGTGTCCAAGGATCAAGAGTGTGGTGAGTTGTTTTTGATTAATTCCTACAGTCATCAGGTATCTGTATTAGTCACTCTTATTTGCACATAAAACAACCTCATGATATATCATATACCAAGAACTATTTTTTCTCAGCCTTGAGACCATGTGGATCAGCCTCTATAGGCTTGGTTTCAGGGGTGATCCACTCAACTGATGTTCATTTTGAGGAGTAGTGGCTACTTTGAGAGAGGTCAAAAGCACTCACTGAATATGTGTAAATAGACAAGGTCATTTCAGATCCCAATTTGAACTTGTACATGCTCACTTCCACCCATATTCCATTGACTAAAATGAGTCACATGAAGAAGGTCAACATCAAAAGTACAGGGAAGTGTCCTCCTTCTAAGGAGGTAAGAGGTTAAGAAAAAAATCTTTGCCAAACAAAAGTTTAATCCATCTCAGGGCCTACCTAGAAAATTTAAAAGTACCCCTCATTTTTTTCTGTACTTTTTGCTCATGTAGCAAAAAATGTCATCCTTGACCTTCTGTGCCTTTTATTTTGGTCTCCATTAACCTTTAAATGAAATCTGGAAAGCAGCTGAGTCCTTTTTTTTTTTTTCCCTTTAATAAAGTCAGTTTGCAATAGCCTACTATATATTTTAGAACTTGAAAAAAATTCATATAAAATATTTGGCTCCTCTTCTCCCCCTACAACAGGGATTTCTGTAGTGCTCTTCAGATGCAATAAAAATCTATTTTAGTAGGCAATTTCAGCTCAGTTCCATCAAATGAAATAGTCTGTTCCGGGGCTTTAGCATATTTGTAATTACAGTCTGAAATACTGTTTTGATATTGGTTCATATAGTGGGCATTAGAATAGTAGACATTCATAACATAGAGAATAATGCTTTAATCATTTTATTATTTTTAATATCAGATAAAAATAACAAATCCCCAATGTATTAGAAATATTATATAGAGAATAAGATGAAGGTACTTGCAAGAATGCACTCACATAAATCATACTGCTTGCCAGATATAAATCACATAAATACGAGTTCTTCACACACAAGAGAAACACAAATTAAAGTTAAGTAAGAGCAAGATACATTTCCAAAAAAAGCCTAAATAGAGCAAATACCTGCAATCTACTGAATGTATGGAGCCAAACCAAAAATATCGGGGAAGGTGGCAGAATATGGGAGCAGCTCTTATCGGTGATGGGAGTGTCATCATTACCTAATATTCTCATATTGAAAAGATATTCAGATCAAGGGAATTCATCATAGGCACTTCAAGAGGAATAAAAGAACTGCAAAAAGCAATTTATGGTAATACTAAAAATGGTATATTTTTAAAAACTCTGTGAAAAGGCTAAACAGTCTCAATGAGAGTTTTAATAGGTTTGCTTGACATAGAATGACAAAGCACCAGTGATGCTGGAAAGTCAGGCAGCAAAGATAGAGCACGACTGAACCACTGGCAGAAGATAAAGTAAAAAAGAAATGAGAGACTTGGGGAAAAAAAAAAAAAGAAGGAAAGAAAGACAAAGGAGAGGTTGGGAAGAAGGAAAGAAAGAAGGAAAGGCAGACAGGCAGGCAAGAAGGAGGGAGGGAGAGATGAAGAAAGGAAGGAAGAGAAAATAATCCAGGGCAATTGCCAGTTTTAACTCTCAAGTGTTCCTACAGGTGTATGCTTTGTTATTGTTTTCATTCTATAATAATTTTTCTTTTTTGCTCTAAAAAAATGCCCTAAAGATATATCCAAAATTTTTATGTGCTGCACTGGAAGTTTTCTTTGAACATTTAAACTCTTTATTGCCAGAAATAAAAGTCTATTTTTATGAAAATCTTTACCAAGTCTTCAGCAGAAATGAGGCTCTTACATTACCATACAGTTTCCCAAATCGTTTTGTGGCTGCTGTTTTGAGATGCTCAGTTTCTGTAAAACAAAGTCTTTTATTTCAAGATAATTTACATACATAAATTTGTAAAATATAATGTATTACAAAAAATTCTAGAAATTGCTTTTTTGTTCACCATTTCTATAGCAGCATCCATTTTTTGAATAAGGATGATGCAATCCATGAGCAGCCTAGACTGTGGGGATGATCTATAGGGAACAACACAAGAGATTTGGGGCAGAATATTATTTGGTTGATATTCAAATTTTTTACCTCCTGTTTACTTTTGAATACCAAATTTATGAAAGACAAACACTAAAGGTGCAAAGCATAGCTCATCCTCACTGGTGCCTTAATATCAGAATATAGGGGTCAGTGAACTTTCTTCTTACCATCTTTTTTCAAAAACCATACTTCTTTGAAGGTTATCCATTTTGATTTACCACCTACTAACTTTCTTCATTTCTGTCATAAACCATTTCTGGGTCATTCTCCAATTATAGAAGCCTTGAAATCTTAAACTTTTATACAGATCATCCTCAGAGTAAATGAATTGACCTCTCCGTTCTTTGCTCTCAACCTTGATTTTCTTCCTCTGCCCTCATCTTTGTCACCCATTCCCATCATTCTGCCCTACCTTGAGACTCTTATGACAAGGAGCTGCACCATCACAGAAATTTCTGTTCCAAATAGCCCACACTCTGACCTGTTCACCTAGCTTTGGTAGCTTTTACCAGTTCAATTACTTCAAAAATCAAATCTGCTCCAATTCTTTCCTCTCAGCCAATGTACATTTTCAATATCACTATTCCCTCCTTTTTTCAATTTCTTCTTTACTTATTGACCGTGGTCATCATATCACTTCAATGCAAACACTCCCAAATCATTTGTGTTCTCTCTGTTACAAACACTAGGAAAAAATCCCATCATTTGTTGAATTCAGCTATCTACCTTTGCTCATTATAGAAGAAAAGAATATTTACTCACATAACTTGTGATTGAATATTCTCTAAAAATAGTGAAGGAAGCCTTCAAACAGGTATTCAAAAGTGCCCAGCGATCTTACTATGGTTGGCTAGAAAGGTTCACTTTCACTCTTTCTACAATGACTAGTTTATACCTTCTCTCTTCAAATTCCTGATACCCCTTTCTTACACACTTGAGCTATACCCTCATGTTTTATTTTATTGTAAAAATACTCAAAACCAAACATAATCAGTGCATTAATAAAGTTGCATCCATCCATATTCATATTGTCTATATCTTCCTTCTTGCCACAAGAGAGTGAGTGTTTTTATTTCCCCAGACATGTCAACCCTACCATGATGCTCTGTTGTCCTGTCTCCACTTCCTTTCCTTCTTTCTCCAAGAGCAATTTTTCCTAATGACTGGACCCTTTGTATTTTCTCTAGTACATTTCTTTTACCTTAGCATTAATTACCTTTCCTGGCTCCACATTCTTTTCTGCCTTCCATCCTGTCTGTTTGCCCCTTAACTTTGTATATATATATATACATATATATATATATATATTTTTTTAAATATTTTATTTATTTAACAGAGAGAGAGAGGGGGAGAGAGCGAGCACAGGCAGACAGAATGGCAGGCAGAGGCAGAGGGAGAAGCAGGCTCCCTGCTGAGCAAGGAGCCCAATGTGGGACTCGATCCCAGGATGCTGGGATCATGACCTGAGCCGAAGGCAGCTGCTTAACCAACTGAGCCACCCAGGCATCCCAACTTTCTATATTTTTATTTCCTTCTTTCCCGATTATTCATGAAGCTACTCAAATCAAGATTCTATTCCCAACAAATTTATTGATATTGTTTTTGTAAAAGTCTCAAATAGTTTTCCAGTTACTAAATTCAATAGACTATTCATTAAACATCTTGCTTGGGCTCTCAGCAGTATTGGAAATCATTGACCACTCTTTGCTCCTTGAAATAATTTATTTTCTGCATCTAGGACAAAGCTGTCTTTTGTTTTCCACTTCACAGGCAGACTCAAGATCCTTTACAGATTTCAACTTCTCTAACAAAGCTCTAATATTGGAGTTCTCAAAACTGAAACTTGATCCTAGTTCTCATCTCTAAACACCCTCTTTCTTTAAGTGATATCTAGTTGCATAGCTTTAAAAACATATTAACATGTAATATTAACTTCTACATTTAGATATCTTCTCCCAACCTGTCCTCTGAACTCTAGACTCCTATCTAACTGCCCACCTGGGATCTCCACTATGTAATGTATTAGTTGTTATAACACTAGTTATTATATATATATATATATATATCTTATATATATATATATATATCTTATATATTATATATATATATAAAACAACATTAGTTGTTACAACTCATGAACACATACATAGTTTTCAAATTTTAGTGGCTTAATATAATAACACAAAATTTACTTCTCACCCATTCACATAAACAGTGCAGTTTGCAGGGTTCCTAAAGCATCCTTCCTTCTGGTAATGAGGTAGGACCCAGACTCCTTCTTTATTATGTTTTTACCCTCGTCCTTAGATGCAGAAAGGCTGAAGGCATTCTGCATGCAGTTGAAAGCGTATGCAGATGAACTAAGATGATATTTTCTGTCCGGAATGACACACAAGCCATTCTACTGGGAAGAACTAATCACATGGACTCTTGTGGATGCAATGTGAGCTGGGAAATAATATCTCTAGTTGAAAAGCTGCTCACCATCAATGATAACAGTGAGCTAAGGGGAGTATGAATCTTTGATATACAGTTAACTATCTCTACCACAATCTGTTTTTTTTTTTGACACCAAATAAGCAACCAAACCTTTTTTCTCCTACCAAAATAATAATAATAATAATAATAATAATAATAATAATACAGTGGACCTTTGAACAACAGGGGTTTAAACTGCATAGGTTGACTTATTTGTGGATTGTTTTTGATAAATACTGTACAGCTGTGTAAATGTGTTTTCTCTTCCTAATGGTTTTCCTGACATTCTCTTTTCTCTAGCTTACTTTATTCTGAGAATACATATATAATACATATCACATATAAAATACGTGTTAATCGACTGCTAATGTTAGCAGTAAAGCTTTTGTCAACAGTAGACTCTTAGTAGCTAATTTTTTGGTGTGTTAAAAGTTATATGTGGATTTTCAACTACAGGATATCAACACCCCCACCCCTGTGTTGCCCAAGGGTCAACTGTATAAGCGTCTTATCTTTGAGGGATGAAACCAAAAGTTTCAACCAGCTGCCACATCCAGCTAAGAATTTGGCCTGAGTGATGAATGATTCTTGCCAGCAGGGGTGGATATGGTTCCTTCCACTCTGGCAACACATGAACTAAAAAAGGAAGACTCTGTCTATTTAATCCTCCACCCCGACAACATCCAAAACATAGTGCTGCAGCAGGGACCAAACCAAACCAAACCAAACATAAAACCCCCCCAAACAAACAAACAAACAAACAAAAAGCAATAAAACCACACATTCTGAAAACATAAGTATCTGGGAAAGCTTCTTTACACAAACCAAGGGAGAACTGTTTTCCTCTACTGTGCACATAACGTTACTCCTGGTCACCAAATATGTGGAGTTTTTTTTCCCCTGTACTGACCAATTTTCTGACACCAGCTCGGGGTCCACCATTTAATTCAGTTCTGACACTATCACTCTGGAGGTCCCACAGATGAAGGACTCAGTCCCACAAGAGTGCCCCCAACTTTAGATGCCAATTGAGAGTTCTAGATTGTTTGTTACAGCTATAAATTAGGGTTCTAATGACCATCTCCTCCAGTTCAATAACTTGTTAGGATGACTCAAAAATTCAGATAAATACTTACTTGTATTTGCCAGTTTATTTGTATTAAAGGATATGGTAAATGATACACATGAATAGCCAGATGAAGAGATACATAGGATGAGGTCCAGAAATTCAGGATCTTCTATCCTTAGCATTGAGGGTACACCCATCTCCAGGCTCATGGATGTGTTCACCAACCTACAATCTCTCCAAACCCTGTTCTTTAGGAATTTTTTTTTTAAGATTTTATTTATTTATTTGACAGAGAGAGAGATCACAAGTAGGCAGAGAGACAGGGGAACCAGGCTCCCTGCTGGGCAGAGAGCCCGATGCAGGGCTGCATCCCAGGACCCTGGGATCATGACCTGAGCCGAAGGCAGAGGCCCACCCAGGCGCCCCTCTTTAGGAATTTTTATGGAGTCTTCACCACATAGGCACGATTGATAACTTAATCTCTAGCTCTTCTACCCTCCCTAGAGGATAGGAGAGGGAGCTGAAAGTTATAACCTTCTAATTAACCTTGATCTTTCTGATGATCAGCCCCTCATCCAGAGACCCATCAAGTGTCATTTCACTAAAACAAAAGACAATCCTATCACCAATGAAATTTCAAAGGATTTAGGAGCTCTGTCTAAGATGTTCCTGTTATCTCCCAACTCTCAGGAAATTACAAAGATTTTAGGAGCTCTGGCCAGGACCTGGGGATGAAAAATATAATATAAATTTCTTATTATATCACCATGCCACAGTAAGCATCACAGACATAACGGTTACTTGTCCTCAGAACTGATGGAAACCTGAAGGCAGGCACTGTGAATTCCTTTACCCTGGTAGGGAGAAGTTTCTCATTTAGGCTCTGATTCTGCTTTCCAGATGGAGCTTTTTTGTTCATTGTTCTCAATGGTCCCTGTTACCGTGGCCCAGACTTATTTTTTGGAGTATTCTGTTTTGTTCATTATCTTTTTTTTTTTTTTTTTAAGGATTTTATTTATTTACTTGACAGAAAGAGATCACAAGTAGACAGAGAGACAGGCAGAGAGAGGAGGAAGCAGGCTCTCTGCTCAGTAGCCTCCCCTGTTTCGTTCATTATCTTGATGGTCTTATTTGAAGTGGATTTTGGAATATATGCCTTTCTTGGTGGTGAACTTTTTGCAACTGTACTCATATTAATGCAAGTTTGGAAGCCCAGTGGTTGTTTAAAGTGCAATGAGTCAAAAGTAGGCTGCTGGTTTCTTTGGCAGTGTATTTTCAAAATATTGTAAGCTTCTGATCTTTTCGTCTCCACTTCCATGTAACATAATAATATAAAATTTTCTTTCTTAGATATTAGTTCTTAGGCCAGCTTTTTTTTTTTTTTTTCTGTTGAATGCTTCTCTCTTTTGATTGTGATTATGTTGAGACCATCTGGATATTCCTGTATGGCAAATTCATATTTTGAATGAACTGCCATTGTTCAAGCTTTTTTAGTTGTAAGACTAGTGTCTGTTGCAGTAATTTTTCTCCAGCCGTAAAAGGTCTAAATGCCGGGGAGTCTGGGTGGCTCAGTCATTAAGCCTCTGCCTTTGGCTCAGGTCATGGTCCCAGGGTCCTGGATCCAGCCCCACATCGGGCTCCCTGCTTGGCCGGGAGCCTGCTTCTCCCTCTCCCACTCCCCTTGCTTGTGTTCCCTCTCCTGCTGTGTCTCTCTCTGCCAAATAAATAAATAAAATCTTTTAAAAAAAAAGTCTAAATGTCTAGACTGTTCACTTTAAATTTTGCTTGCAAACTGGACCATTCTCATTTGAACTAATACCTTTCTTTTAATGCCATACAAACACAGCCAATAACAACCAACCCACATTACTAACATGCCATCCTAATTATTTTCTGCTAGAGCAGAGATTCTTAGTCTTTTTTTTTTTTTTTTTTAGAGATTCTTAGTCTTTTTGCCATGGTTGCCTTTGGCAATCTATGGAATCCTTTTGACTCCTTCTCAGAATTTTAAATATATAAAGGAAAATACTGAAGATCAAAAAGAAAATAAACAATATAGAAATACAGCTATTAAAATATGGAAAAATTATGGTAATATGTGTTACTTTAATAACACATCTAATAAGACAATACATTTAAAGTAAAGACAAAGTAAAGCTAATTTTTAAAAAGTATCAGTGTGAGCTGTCATTAGATGGCTAACATAAAAGCATTAAACAGCAGGCTGGTGTCTGATTCCTCTTCTTCTACATGTAGGAAACAATTTGTGTTTCACTGGAGACTAACCACTGCCTATATACAAAATATCCTTCCAGGTTATCTGATTCTAGCTTTTCATTTTCTTTTAGTTATTTGATAATTCTTAAATTGTAGTAAATGATAACCATGCACATTCTGTCTTGTCTGGTAGAGATTTAATTGGCTATTTCAACATCTCTCTTCTCCTTATAAAAATGGTCCTGGCTCTACAATGTACTTCAGCATTTCTTTTACTTCATGTGCTTTTTTTGTGTGTGTATGTGTATGTGCTTTTCCTTCGAGCTGGTTGTAACCTCTGAGGGAATGTTTCTCTTATTCAATGAATAGAATAAAATCTTTAACAAGTTCTCATTCTTGTGTCTGTAGGAACATCATGATTTTAGCTTTTTCTGACAATTATCTTTTAACACATATAATGATCAACAAATGATTTTAGATAGGATATGTATGTCCTGTCATGAATGTCTGTGTCACAAATAATTACATCCAACTTACAAGATAAAGAGTTGCCTGGTGGTCACATGGGGGGGGGTCCATGGAAAGAGAGACACTGGCTCCTTGTCCAGGAAGTGACACATGTCATCATATCTCACCTTCTGTTGCTCAGAACTAGTGACATGGCCTCACCTAAATGAACAGGAGCGAGGAAATTAATCCCTGACTGGGTAGCTATTTACCCCAAACAACTCACATTATAGAATGAGAGCAAGAATGTTTCATGGACAATTAATATCTTACACAGAATTATAGAGTGGATAATAGTACTTATTGTCATGCGGCATTAGTAGACCTCTCACACGTAAACATTCCATATGAGAATTCATGATATCTGCATGAAAACAAATGTTTCAAGGTTGGCAAGTATCTTTTTCATACAGGGACTGCTCATTTTTTATCTTTTTAAAAAAGTAATTTTGTCCTGCTTCACTCACTATTGAAGCATTAAAAACTTTCTATTATGTTTCAGTGTAAAGAGATTAGACAGAAAAAGGTATGTCAAATTCTTAATAAATTTAATTATAGAGTAAACTTATGACAACAAAACCAACTGTGAAATACACATAATCTTTGCAGCTTTATTTTTAAAGAAATCTTCCAAAGCATGAAAGAGAGTGAATGCAGGTTGCATATCATCATTCCGAACAATAATTGAGAATTATGTAAGGAAAGTTTTCCTATCCTGATTTTTCCCCAATATTTTAGGTAGTTCTGTTTTCCTTTTTGCATATGCTTGTAGAGAATGTACTATTTTCATTAAAGTTGCACTAAATGCTAGTCCCTACTTAGAAAGTTGAGTTTAAATAAACTTATATGTAATTGTTGTTATATTTGAATTCGAAGTTTGGAATTTTACTTTGAAAGTTATTTATCATAAACTGGAATATAAAAGAATACATTTGTGTATTTGTATACCTAGCAAAAGATATCACAGTTTACAATCCTTTCCACAAATTCTCTTAAAAGGACTACATTATGAATTTTTCTTTCTAACAATGTATGTTAAAATTGAAACAATGGGTCCAAAATGTAGTCATTTGTGCTAAACCCCACATCAGTAAATAATACCTAACTTAATTGGATTTCAGCCTATCCCAGGAATGTGACCTTTAGCCACTGAGTTAGGAATTACCTGGTCAGCACTAATGAGGTAATTGGCTTGATAGATCCCATCCACCCCACAAATGAAAGTGACTTTGCCTAAAACAATCCACTAATTTTTAGAAATTTCCTTTATCTGTCACTTCTGCCTATAAAACCCTTCCCTTTCATATAGCTCCTCAGAGCTCCTTTCTATCTGCTAAGATGGGCTGCTACTTCATTTACGAATCATTAGTAAAGCCAATTACATTTTCAAATTCACTCAGTTGAATTTTGTTTTCTAACATATATAGTTTGGAGACTACCTAAAATCAGGGCTTCCCAAGTGTTTTTAATGGACACTAGTTTTTCAAAGTGATCATAGGTAAAATGTTTAAAAAGAAAGTTATTGTAGTAAATTTGCACGTCAATGACTTATAGTCAAGTATGTTTCTTTGCTAAAAAACTTCTTAGAGCTTTAATGTATTACCATTTATTGGGAAGCATCAATAGTCTTTCCAAATAGTCTTTCCAAATTTATTTAATTGTAGTTCCTTTATTTGTCATGACACTATTAGCATTATTCGTGATCTGGGAAGGATTTAGCATTTAGGGAAATGCTTTGAGTTGGGGGTCTTATTCTTGGATTCCTCATGAACACCATTCACATATGTTTAGAGGATATCATAAGGAAACTAAACTAATCCAAGAACATCTGGATTCCATAGAGTATGGCTGCAAGAAGGGTCCTGTGCTTATGCTTTACTAATCAGATTGATAAATTGCAACAGAATGTTAATTTATTTCCCTTCTCCTATCATGTGGAAAATGTTGCTAATGAAACAACCAGTTATCAGGGTTTATTGCAATATTTTCACATTTATTTCCTCTAAAACAAAGGACCTGTATTGACCAGCCACTTAAGGCTATCATGGACAACTCCAACAATTCTGAATATTTATTGTTTTTTTAGATGATAGGGACTTTTTAAAACACAAATTTCTTTTGAAATTCGATCACAAAAGTATTTTTTAAAAAATAGCTAGTATTACTCTGAACTAATCTCAATTTAAATATATACATTACTTTCAATATTTTAATTTAATTCTTACAACTACCTTACTTATATATTCATGTTATAAATGACAAAGATAAGGCACAGAAAGATTTTTAAACTTTTTCTTGAGTCATGCCACACTAGAGTAAGTGATAGAATTTGAACCCAGGATCCAGATAATTTTTAATCAGTGTTGAATAATGCTTACATGGAGAAATGACTTCTGAGATTCATTTATACCCTGTCCAAAATAACCATATCTAGAAAGATCTTGCTACTTGGTTGAAACTTTAGAAATTATCATTATTAATATATAAAAATATTTGAAGAGTGACAATTTTACATGTTTGACCTCATGGCAAAGAAAAGTAGTGAGATGCCAATGTAGTTAAGTATTTATTGAGTACACATAATATATTAGAAGTACACATAAAATTACCAGAAGTTGCAGATACACAGGTGAGCCAAAAAGACTCAGACCTTAATTTAAAAGTAAACTAAATTATCCCAAAGACTGAATACATAATTAAAAAATGACTTAAATGCTAAGAAAGAAGAAAATGTGGTTCTGAGAGGATGCAACAAAGGGATCTGACTGGTTCTGGGGGTGGAACTGGGAAGACTTGCCTGAGGGAATTGAAATCTAAAGGTTGAATAGGAATGAATAACGCTCTGGGTGTGGTGCGGAGGATGGAAAGAAGAAGAAGAAAAGGGAAGGAATCAGAAAGGAGGGAAGACGGGAAGAAATAAAAGGGTGGAGTATAAGGCTGGAGAAAAGCTTTCTGGGCAAAACCAATAGCATGGGTGCAGATTTGGAGTTCAGGAATATACATGCTGTGTTTGAGAGACTGAAGACCAGTATTTCTAGAGTGTGGAAAACTTCCAGAAGAGGAAGTATGGGACCAGTTAGGGATGTGGGATTTTACCAGAAGAGCCATGGGAAATTAATAAAATGATTTAGTAATATGATGAAATGTACATTGTTACCAAATTATAGATGGATCCTATAAATACACTCTGCAGACTATTGGAAAAGTAACAAAAGGTCCACTTCATTCCAGATGAAAAACTCAAAATAAATTTTAAAAATGTATCTTGAAGTTGGAATACATATAAATCTTTGCATCCACATAGAGTAAATTTGTTCTAGGTTCTATAAATAGACATTTGTGTGATACACAGTAATCAAATCAAAGTGTTATTAAATTACATTTAAGAATAGATTTTTAAAAATTTGCTTGGCTCAATAAAAGAAATTTGCATGGCTCTCATGCAAATATAAAATGAACACAGGTCAAAGATATTTAACTAAACTGCTAATGAAATCAGTAAAGTGTTACAATCAATTCCAAAAGAAAATTTAAAGAACGATACATTGATGTGGAATTTAAGAAAAAAAATAAAGATGCAAATGGATAAAAAGAAAGAGGAAGGCAAACCAAGAAAGAGACTCTTAACTATAGAGAACAAACTGATGAGCGGGGGAGGGGAATGGTGAACTAGGTGATGGGGATTTAGGCGTGTACTGGTTGTGATGAGCACCAGGTGATGTATGGAAGTGTGACTCAGTGTATTGTACACTTGAAATGAATATCACACTGCATGTTAATTGGAATTTAAATAAAAGCTTTTAAAAAGTAAAGAACCATATATACATAGGCAAGTAATACTGAAATAATTTTACAAATAGATGAACAACAGGTCTATCCTCAAGTAATAATTCCACACCTAACACAACAAGTTTGTACTTCCATGGGGAAGAGTTTTTGCATTGTTGTAACTTACCAGTTGCAAGGTTGTAAAAATAGTGTAAAGAAAATGAAGGAGTGAAAAAACCTGAAAGGGTATGCTAGAAGAATACATTTTTGGTCAATTTCAAAGTCTTTCAGAATTTTTCCTGCATATATATAAATATACATTTTGTGGCCTATAAAAAGGCTGCTCTAATATTGGTCTAAAAAATGCTACTATACCCTATAATAGATTTGACCTAAAATCAATGCCATTATTTCTGGCAATGCTCTGTGGGTTCCTGGAGCACTTCTTTATTCTTGATGTAGGTCAGCTTCAGAACCTATGAATCCAGATGGATTTCAGTCACATGAGACCCTGAACAGAGAGAATCCAGCCACATGACGTGGGACTCTTAACCCAGGGAAACTGTGAGATAATAAATTTGTGTTGTTTAAGCCAGTAAATTTGTGGTAAATTTTTACACAGAATACAAAACTACATAAATATATATTGTACAATTCAATTCAAATGGAGTTCAAAATGAGGTAAAACCAAACCATGGTGTTCCAGATTAACATCAGACTACCTCGGGGTACCTGGGTGGCTCAGATGCTGAAATGTCTGCCTTCAGGTCATGTCATGATCTCCAGGTCCTGGGATTGAGCCCCATGTGGGGCTCCCAGCTCAGCCAGGAGCATGCCTCTCCCTCTGCCTCTGCCTGGTTTGTGTTCTCTCTCTCTCTCTCAATGAATAAATAAAATCTTAAAAAAAAAAAAAAAAAAAGAAAGAAAGAAAAGACTGGAGCTACCTCTGGGAAGTGAGAGGCAGGTAGCAATTGGGGTGGGGGTATGAAAGGGCTTCTGGATTCTAACAGTGCTCTAGTTCTTGATCTCAGCAGGTGTGCTCATTTTGTGGAAATTCATTAAGCTGTACACTTGGGATTTCTGTACTTTTCTGCATGTATAGTTCGGTTAAATACTCTAGAAGAAAAATGTGATTTAGCCTTCCTTTGGGTTTATATTTCTGATTCTATTGCAAAAAAAAAAAAAAACTGATAATATTAACATATATTGAACAATGCGCTGTGCATATTTCTAAGAACTTCATATGAATTAACATGTTTTTTAATCTTAGTGTTGGTTTTCACACACTTTTTAAGATAGAAATTTGTTAACTTCAGAGAGTCAAATGCTAAGTACTTGCCCTTTGGAGTGTACTTGAATCTTGTTTAAAAGTCTTTCCCTGCCTTGTAAAGCTTTCAGAGTTAAAGCAGAATCAATTAAACTGCTTTGAACAAATGTTTTCCACATAATTAATTTAACATATTCTATTTGTTTTAAAGATAAGTATGAAGTCTAGTGTGTATGAAAGTTTCCTACCCCACACAGACACCTGTATTAATGAACATTTCATTAATTATATTGAACCTAATTTATTTACTGTGACAAGCAACATCACTTCTCAGTCCTAACATATCAGGAACCTATAATAAGACTATCCTTCGTCACAAGAAAGAGATAATTTTTTTTTAAAGATTTTTATTTGTTTATTTGACCAAGAGAGCGAGAGACAACAAGCAGGCAGAGCAATAGACGGAGAAGGAGAAGAAGGCTCCCCAGTGAGGAGGGAGCCCTATGCTGGGCTCAATCTCAGGACCCTGGGATCATGACCTGAGCTGAAGACAGTCGCTTAACCAACTGAGCCACTCATGCACCCCGAGGCAATATTTCTTTATTGGGATTTTTCTTCTAGATCAAACAGAATGATGTCATTTACATTTCTCCAACAGGCCTCAAGTATGAAGTTATGGTAGCTTGTACCCATCATTTTTGTGTGGCTTACAGTTTTTACTCTTCTTAAACAAAAACAAAAGCTGACTTCTCTTTCAAAAATCATTAAGTATATAGTCCTGAAATGATCTTTAAACAACCACTTGTAGGTGCACAATCCATATCAGAGAGAACATAAAATGGTTATTTCTGAGTGGACTCTGATACCAATCTCTATAATGACTTATTTCTTATTCATAGATAGCATAAAAATCATGTCATTTATAATTATATGATGCAGAAGGAATGTAGATGCTTCAGGAAAAAATTCTTACACATGCCTTTGTCAACATTCACTAGTTAAATATGATGTTCACTTAAATATAATAATAAATTATTTAAGAATAATATAATAAAGATGAGATATATGACATTATCAAAGATGCTCATTCTATGAAAATATGCAGACTATTTCTACTGTGGAACCAAGAGGAAAAAATAAAACCTATAAACATAAAAGGAAGACTTTTTTTTGTCTTGCTTATTACATTAGTTAGAAGTATGTTAACAGTTCTAATTTTTTCCTAAGAGACTATTGTCTAAAATCATTGTGTGTTTTTTGCATAAATGATGAAATAATTTTTCTTAGTGATCATTATCATTTTTTCATTACAGACTGGGTTTAAATGCTCTCCCCAGTTTGGCATTTCAAACAATTTTAATTACATTTATTAAGATTTTGAATAAATAGTATATTCTTTTGATTTAAAATTAAAAAAATACAGAAGTGAACACAGAGAATAATCACCCTCCTACTTTTGTCTCCAAGACCCCAATTCTCTACCCTCTAAGCAATATAGGCATCATTTTCTTTTAAGCCTTGGAAGAAATATTTTATGCATACACAAAGCAAATATGTACAAATTATATATGTGTGTATATTTTTTTCCTTGTTACTCAGAAGAGATCAAGCTGTTTTTAACACTTAGAGACAATAAACTCTTTAAGATGAGAAGTTTGTATGTGACTCATCTGTGTGATCTCTCCAGCACGTGGGTATATATATAATTCCCCCTCCCTTTCTTTTATGCACATGGTGGCACATATGCCCGTTCTGCACTACTTTTTTTTTTTTAAGATAACAATATGTTTTTCCAGTTTTATTGAGAAATACCTGATAGATGTCACTACATAAGTGAAGGTGCCCTGTAGCTTGATGGTTTGATTTATGCATATTGTGAAATGATTACCAAAATAGGTTCAACTAACATCTACCTTCTCATGTAGATATAATTTTAAAAAATGAAAGAAAGAAGAAGAAAGGAAAAAAATTTCTCCTTGTGATGAGAACTCTTAAAATTTACTCTTTTAACAACTATATATCATAGAGCAATGTTAGCTATAGCCCTCATGCTGGACATGACATTCCTAGTATTTATGTATCTTATAACTAGAAGTCTGTTCTTTTTGACCACTTTTTCTAGTTCCCCCTCCCCCTCCCACCTCTGATAGCCACAAGTTTAATCTCTTTTTTATGACTTTAGTTTTTTCAGTTTTTTTTTTTAGATTCCACATATAAATGAAATCATATGGTATTTGTCTTTTACTGCCCGATTTCTTTCACTTGTATAATGCCTTCAAGTTCTATCCATGTTGCAAATAGCAGGATTTTCTCATTTTTTATGGATTAATATTCCATTATGTATGTACATCACAACTTCTTTCTCCAACCATACAACGATGGATGCTTAGGGTTTTTTCCACATCTCAGCTATTGTAAATAATGCTTCTATGACCATGGGATTGCAGTTATTTTTTTCAAGTTAGTGTTTTTGTTACCTTTGGATATATTCCTAGAAGAGGCATTGATGGATCATATGGTAGTTCTCTTTTTCATGTTTTGAACATCTTCTATACTGTTTTCCATAGTGGAAAAGCATTTCTTGTAGTGAGTTCCATATCAGTACCTAAAGTACTTCCTTATCCCTTTTCATCGTGATATAATGTTCCACTGCATGTAACATTTCACGTATATATAAATTTTTTCACCTGATCTCCTCTACATTCATATGAGGGTTTTGCCTGATAGTTTCTCATTAAAATGTGTATGTGGTCATCAAAAATGACTAACTTCAACTGAGCACTTAGAATGGTTTGGGCACCATATAAAATGCTTTACATTAAATTCTCAAGCTAACTCTGTGAGAGCAGTACTTTTTTTATTCCTACTTCACAGATGAAGAAAACAGGAGGTTGACTAATTTGTCTAAAGTGAGAAAATGAGTAAGTGAAAGATTCAGAATCTGACTGCTGCTCTGTGTATCTTCAAAACTCTATAACAGAAAATAATTACATAGATATTTACTAACAATCTCTATGTATTCAGTGTGCTGAGGGAGATCACACAGATACATCAGACACAGACTCTTAACTTGAGGAGCTTATTGTTGGTAAGTGTTACAAACAGACTGAGTGGCTCAGTTGGTTAAATGTCTGCTTTCTGCTCGGGTCATGATCCCCAGGTCCTAGGATCAAGCCCTAGGTTGGATTTCCTGCTCAGTGGGTATCCTGCTACTCCCTCTCCTTTTGTCTCTCTCTTGTGCTTGTAGACTCTCTCTCTCTCCCTCTCAAAACAAATAAATAGAACTTAAGAAAAAAAAGGTTGATCATTTCTGAAAAATGTTAAGTCAGTCAATTATAGCAGATTTCAGTAAAGTGACATGTCAGTAACAAAAATGTTTTGTACACACAAATTACAGTTTAAAATCACATTCTCTATTTTAAGTTCCATAATTCAACTAAAGAGTACCAAATCTAGAAAGAATTAATTACAATATCTAATAAAATTCTAAATCTGCTTTTGATGCAATCATAGTAGTGTATAAACTTAATACCTAAATTTCAAAGATTAACACTTTTTAAGGTGAACCAGAAAACATCTCAAAATCATTAATTATATAGCTAGAAAAAGATATTCCAACAAAGGAAAATTTGAAACAAATATTAAGAAAACGAATGGCTTGAGAAGAATCCTTAAAATGGCTTGCCTGTTTCTAGGATAGAAGTTAAACTTAATTTGATTATTGGATTTTGGAAATTTCTGTTTTATTTTTTTCACTGCTAGTTTTTTCAGGACAAAGATTAGAAGTGTCAAAAATGACACATAACAGACATACCTTCCAAATGTTGGGGTTTATGTAGGAATGGAAAATGATATGAAGAAACTGGCTTCCAAATCTGTAACCCAGTTTTGAAAGTTAAAAAAGAAAGAGAAAAAGAAAAACAGTTGTAGTAAGAACAGAAAATATTGCTTATAGAGAGACACTTGCATCCAAAATGTACTCTTTGCAATTAAATGACTCTTTTCACTCTAGTTCCTCAGCTGCCCTTGAATTTACACTCCATTTACCCATCACAGTCCTTCTCGAATGTCTCTTATAATTTGCTTATTGAAGGGGCACCTGGGTGGCTCAGTCGGTTAACTATCTGCCTTTGGCTCAGGTCATGGTCCAAGAGTTCTGGTTTCCAGTCCCAGCTGGGCTCTCTGTTCAACAGTTGGAGCCTGGTTCTCCCTCTCTCTCTGTCTGACGCTCTCAGTGCTTGCGCTCTTCCTCAATCTCTGTCAAACAAATAAATAGAATCTGGAAAAATAATAATGTTTCAGTATAGGTTAAAGAATAATATATTTCTAAATGTATACATTTCTATTTCAAAAAAACAAGGAAGGAAACAAAAAATTATTTGTACATTTATGGCAGCGTTACTTTTTAAAATAATAATCATGATTTTTAAGATAATTTAAAAAAATTGTGATTCTTAGTAGCTATTACTTGTTACTTTTTCACATTTAAATGAAGAAAACATTTTTTTCCATTGATTAAGATGAACAAGTTTCATGGTATAAAACATTGCCTATTTCTTGATAAAATTGAGTTTCACCAAGTCTCTGAAAATCTTTTTTTGTTGTTGAAGGATGTTTGCCTTGGGGATTATAGTATCTCTTCCTTTTTATTTTAGAAAAGAAGCATGACTTGGTCTGACGTGTGTGACAATATGATCACAACCCTTGGGAAATTAGATGATTTTCTGGAAACATCACTAAAGAATACTGACTGAAACTATTACTGTCTGACATATGAGTTACTCTATACACCAAGGCTAAAAACTGTCAGAACGAACAAAGACCAAGATGAGTATCTTTAGCTAGTTATTCAAACTAGTCCAGTCACTGATGACTCAGACACATCTGCCAAAATGCCTAAGCTTATTACCATTTTGGAGCTTCAACAGTCTCATGAAAAGTGAAACACACACACACACACACACACACACACACACACCAAGATCAGATAATGAAGGCATCATCCAGGATTAGGATTCTGTGACGTATCTGTTATCAACATGACAGGAAAATATGGATGCTTCAGCCAACATCAAGATTGAGAAGAAAAACAGAAAGGAAAAATCCAAAACTATGAAGAAACGAAAGAAAATCGTAAAGCCGAAGTGCTGTATGATGCCCTCACTGAAGAAAGAGAGGGTAAAGGAAAATGGCAGCAACACGTTTAGTTAACGGACGGAATGGCCAGAATGGCCTAGTAGCGAAAACACGAGGTCTTCAGATCCAGCTGTCTCCATTAGAATCACAACTTTGCCTTTCTAGCTATGTGGTCTTGGAAAAGTGACTTAGCCTATCTTTCAGTTTCATTATCTATAAATAGCGGCAGACTGTGCCTGCCACAAAGGAACACTCTAATATTAATTTTATCAATATTATTAAATGGGTCATACAGTTAATATCCAAAGTTACCTATGAATAGGATCTGACATACAGGCACTTGACAAACGATTCTTAATTTAATTAGTGAGAGACTGAACTACGGTTTTTAATTTAAAGTATCAAGTTCTCCTAAGCTTTGTTCTAGGTGTTAGTCTCCTACAAAATTAAAAATAAATAAACAAATCTGTGGGGGTGCCTGGGTGGCTCAGTAGGTTAAGCATCTAGTTAACTGTAGCTCAGTTCATGATCCCAGGGTCTTGGGATGGAACCCAGCATTGGGATCCCTGCTCTGTGGGGAACCTCCCTCTCCCTCTGCCACTTCCACTGCTTGTGTGCTCTCTCTCTGTCAAATAAATAAATGCAATCTTTAAAAATACATTAAAAGAAAATAAATTACAGTTAATTTTTAATATACCTTGAATAGGAAGAAAAATAAGATATTTCCCATACTCATCTGCTTTATTCTTACTCAGAATCAAATTATGTATATATTCCAAGATAAATACTGTCAATGTTATTCTACGATTGTATAAATAAAGTGTAAAAGATATCAAAGACATTTTAAAAATTCTGACAGGGTAATTGACTTCATTATTCCATTTAGTTTAGCTTTTTAAGGCAAAACTCAATTCAAAGTTCTCCGGGTAGGAAAAGGACATTTAAAAAGTAGCTAATTAAATTAATCAATGTGAGTTATGTAGACTTGTGATTAACCAGACAGGTTTCTTTAAAAAGTAAATGAGACTATATTACAAGTCCTACATTATAATTTTACAGCTGAAATATTTCATCAATCTGACTCATTAGGGGAACTCTTAGGAGAACCCTGGGAGAGGACGGGTGCAACCACTTTGCACACGTGGCTCAATTATATTGATATTATGTGCAGTTTAGAAAAGAACAAGGAAGGGGTGCCTGGGTGGCTCAGTCATTAAGCGTCTGCCTTCAGCTCAGGTCATGATCCCAGCGTCCTGGGATCCAGCCCAGCATCGGGCTCCCTGCTCAGCAGGAAGCCGGTTTCTTCCTCTCCCACTCTCCCGGCTGGGATTCCCTCTCTCACTGTCTCTCTGTCAAATAAATAAATACAAAACTTAAAAAAAAAAAAAAAAGGAAAACTAGAGCTTGCTGCCCTTTGTTACACATTTTTCCTATACTGGCCATGGTTTTGTGAACACTGCAGTAACCCTACTCTTACATGTCATAGTATCATTTAATGACTCTGGGTTGAATTCATCCATATTAAGGGATGAGACTGACAGGATTTCAAAACACCATCTATTTGGCATTAAGAGAATCCCAAAGGAACATTGGCATGACACCTGCTACTCCTTTCCAAGGACATAATCAAAAGATACTTGGACAACCCACACCACCCACAGTTCCCAGGTGGCTAACAAATAAATGGATTATTACTGGATAATAGGCTAGCAGAGTTGGATAGGCTAGCAGAGTTGCACAATATTTGAAACAAACTGTCCATGACTATTTTTCAAGTTTAGAAACATCTAGGAGCTCATTCTTTGGCATTTTAAGAAAAGACTAGCTATTTTCAAAGGAAGAAAGTAACCCAACTTGAGGTGGGGGTAAAATAATTTCTATTGTTTTTCTTACTCTTGGTTTATTCTGAAATTTAGAATGATTGTATTCTACTTTATATAAGTTACATAATTTGGTTAATATACTTTTAAGTTTAACAGAATTGTAGTGCCAGTAATTAATAGGAATCTGTTGCACTTTTTGTTAAAGTCAATATATTTCAATGCTTACCCATGTATTTGGTGATGGTTTGACAACTTTGACAGGCACGACTAGTTTTGAGACAACTGAATTAAAAGAATGAATTAAACTAATTATTTTAAAATACTTGGACAAACAGGGGCTGGAATAATCTGCAATGGGTAAATGTAGCAGTTTGCAAGTTAAAAAGCATAGAGAGTTAAAGCAAAAAAAGAAATGTTAACACTGATATAAAAGCTTCCCTTTCTCTCTAGGTCTATTCTACATTCTACAGTTGAACTATCTTTTAAATTACAGCTTTATCGTACAATGTATCATATCAGCACTCCATTTCTTTTTATTGCCCAGTGAATATGATATATCCATATGATATATCAAAATATGATATATCCATATGATATATCAAAATATGATATATCCATACATAATATTCCATGTATGGATATATCATATTTTGTCTATCCATTCTTCAGCTGATGGACATTGGGGTTGTTTCCAGCATACAGCATATGGCTATTATGAATAAAGCTACTATGAACATTGTGTGTAAGTTTTTGTGTGGGCCTATGTTCCCATTTTCTTGGCATATACCTAGCAGTGGACCTTGTTGGATCTTACGGTAACTCTATGTTTAATGTTTTGAGAAGCCTTTATTTTTCGAAGTGGCCATGCTCTTTTACAGTTTTTTTTTTTTTTTTTAAAGATTTATTTATTTATTTTAAAGAAAGGAAACACAATGGGGAGGGGCAGAAGGAGAAGAAAGAAACTCAAGCTGACTCCACATTAAGCACAATGGCCGATGAGGGGCTCTATCTCACGACCTGAGATTAAGACCGGAGACAAAACCGAGTCAGACCGTTCACTCACTGAGCCATCCTTATGCCCCTTTTACATTTCTACTAGCAATATGTGAGAGTTCCAATTTTCCACATTCCTGATAATACTTGTTATTGTTTGTCTTTTTTATTTTAGCCATGCTAGGGATGTGGAATTGTATCTCCTCATGGTTTTGATTTGCATTTCTCTAATGGTTAATAGTGGTGAGCATAGTTTCGTGTGCTTACTGAGCATGCGTATATCTTGTTTTTGTAAAAATGCCTATTTAATTGCTTTGCCAGCATTTAATTGATTTGTCTTTCTTTTAATTGATTTTTTTTTTAAAGGGCAGTTTTAGATTCAGCAAAATTGAGGGGAAGATACAGAGATCTCTCACACACTCCTTGCCTCCCACACATGCATCGATTCCCACATTATCAACACTTCCTACCAGAATGGAACGTTTGTTAAATTTAATGAACCTACATTGGCACATCATAGTCACCCAAAGTCCATAGTGTAAAATAGGGCTACTTCTGATACTGTATTTTCTATGAGTTTGGATAAATGTGTACTAATACATGTCCATTATTTTCACTGCACTAAAAATCCTCTGTGCTCCACCTACTCAACCATCCTCCCCCCTAACCCATGGCAACCATCTATCTCTTCTATGTCTCCACAGTTTTGCCTTTTCTAGAATGTCATATACTTGGAATCACACAGCATATAGCCTTTTACATTGGCTTCTTTCATTTAGTAACATGCATTTAAGATTCTCCTGTATCTTTTCATGGCTTGGTTGTTTCTTTCTTTTCAGCATTGAATTATATTCCATTATCTGGATGTGCTACAGTTTATTTATACATTCACCTACTGAAGGATATCCCAGTTGTTTCCAAATTTTGAGTTATGAATAAAGCTTCTATAAACATCTGTGTGCAGGCTTTTATATAGACATAAGGTATCCACTATTCATCTTTTTAGAGTTGTAAGTGTACTTTATGTATTTCAGATGTAAGTTCCTTATCAGATACATTTTTTGAAATTTTTTTTTCTAATACCAGGAATATCTTTTCACTTTCTTGCTGGTCTCCTTTAAAAAGTTTTTGAACTTGATAAAGTCCAATCTGTCTATGTTTTCTTTTGTTGTTTGTGTTTTTGATGTTATACCTAAGAAACCATCGTCTAATCCAAGTTCACAAAAATTTACTCCTATGTTCTCTTCTAAGAGTATCATTGTTTTAGCCATTATATTCAGATCTATGATGCACTCTGAATTGATTTACATATATGCAATATGGTTAGGGTCCAACTTCTTTATTTGGCATGTTTATACCGAATTATCCCAGCATTATTTATTAAAAATACTCTTCTTTCTCCATTGAATTATCTTGATAGCTTTGTAAAAAATTAATTGACCATAAACTTAAGGGTTTATTTCAACATCATCACTTCTATTCCACTGATCTACATCTAGCCATATACTTGTACTACACTGTCATGTTTACTAATGCTTTGCATTCAACATTGAAATCTGGAACAATGAATCCTCCACCTTTGTTTCCTTTCAAAAATTTTTTGGTTATTCTGGGTCCCTTGATTGGTTTCCATATGTGTTTTAGGAACAGTTTTCCAATTCTGCAAAAACACAGCAGGAATTTTGATAGAGATGGTGTTTAATAGGTTTATCAGTTTAGGAAGTATTGACATCTTTACAATATTAAGTCTTCTGTTCCCTGATCATGAGATGTCTTTCCCTTTGTGTAGGCTTTCTTTTAATTTTTTTAAAAAGATTTTATTTATTTATTTATTTATTTAAATTTCTTTTCAGCGTAACAGTATTCATTGTTTTTGCACCACACCCAGTGCTCCATGCAATACGTTCCCTCCCTAATACCCACCACCTTGTTCCCCCAATCTCCCACCCGCCCCGGCCCCTTCAAGACCCTCAGGTTGTTTTTCAGAGTCCATAGTGTCTCATGGTTCACCTCCCCTTCCAATTTCCCTCAACTTCCTTCTCCTCTCCATCTCCTCTTGTTCTCCATGTTATTTGTTATGCTCCACAAATAAAGGAAACCATATAATAATTGACTCTCTCTGCTTGACTTATTTCACTCAGCGTAATCTCTTCCAGTCCCGTCCATGTTGCTACAAAAGTTGGGTATTCATCCTTTCTGATGGAGGCATAATACTCCATAGTGTATATGGACCACATCTTCCTTATCAATTTGTCCCTTGAAGGGCATCTTGGTTCTTTCCACAGTTTGGCGACCGTGGCCATTGCTGCTATAAACATTGAGGTACAGATGGCCCTTCTTTTCACTACATCTGTATCTTTGGGGTAAATACCCAGTAGTGCCATTGCAGGGTCATAGAGAAGCTCTATTTTTAATTTCTTGAGAAATCTCTACACTGTTCTCCAAAGTGGCTACACCAACTTGCATTCCCACCAACAGTTTAAGAGGGTTCCCCTTTCTCCACATCCTCTCCAACACATGTTGTTTTCTGGAACACAAGCAAGGAGAGTGAGAAGGATAAGTAGGCTTCCTGCCAAACAGGGAGCCCGATGCGGGGCTTGATCCCAGGACCCTGGGATCATGTCCTCAGCCAAAGGCAGATGGTTAATGACGGTTAATAACTGAGCGACCCAGGAACCCCCTTTTAATTTATTTCAACAATGGTTAATAGTTTAGTGTTTGAAAAAAAAAATAGTTTAGTGTTTGGACTTAATTTGTACTTATTTTGTTAATTTTTTTTCTAAGTATTTTATTCTTTGTTGCTATTGTAAGTGAAATTGTTTCCTTGATTTCATTTTTGGATTGTCCATTGCTAATATATAGAAATTTAGTTGATTTCTTTACACTGGTTTTATATACAAACTTGCTGAACCCATTTTTAGCTTTAACAGTTTTTTTAGTGGACACCTTAGGATTTTCTATGTAAAGGTAATGTCATCTGCAAATAGACATGGTTTTATTTTTTCCTTTCTAATCCAGATAAATTTTATTACATTTTCTTGCCTAATATATCTCCAATTCAATCTTGAATATAACTGAGAACAGAGATCCTTGTCTTTTTCTCAAATTTAGGATGAATGAGTTGAGACTTTCACTCTAGAGTACGATTTTAGCTGTGAGTTTTTCATAGATGCTCTTTATAAAGTTGAGGGTATTCCTCTCTACTCCTGTTTACAATGAAAAATCGTTGGATTTTGTCAGGGACTTTTTCTACATCTAGAGGTAATCATGTGGTAATTATCTATTACTATGATGGATTACACTGATTGATTTTTGCATACTAAAAACTTGCATTGCTGGGATAAATCTCACTTAATCATGGTGTTAATTCTTCTTATATGTTGATGGACTTGATATACTCTTATTTTGTTAAGTATGTTTACATCTGTGTTCATAAGGAATATTGGTATATATTTACATTTATATTTATATTATGTTCAGTTAGTCATCATATAGTACATCATTAGTTTTTAATGTAGTGTTCAATCATTCGTTAGTTGCATATAACACCCTGAGCTCATCACATTTCTATCTTTGATATCAAGATAATTCTGATTTCATGGAATGAAATGTAAAGTGATCCCTCTTCTTTCTTTCTTTCTTTCTTTCTTTCTTTCAAGTTTGGAAAGTTTTGTGAAGCCATCTGATCCTGGGCTTTTCTTTGTGGAAAATTTTTGATTACTAATTTATTATTATTATTATAAGTCTACATAAAGGACTAGACTAAATTTTTAATCTTTAAATTTCAATAGCAGTATTATAATAGATATCACAGATATGAAGAATATGTGACCATGTGGAGAAATTTATATTCAAAATTAATAAGGTTAAATGGATATTTGGTCATTGGCAGTCAACCTCTGTCGTATTTAAGAGAAATTCTAGAGGTGGGAGTCACAGTCTTACTTCCAGTGTAAGAAAAACTGAAGTGTCAGGAAACCATAGACTTGCTTTGTCAACTAAGTGCTTCTGCCAGGGGCTCTGAATCTGGAGGTATTAGGGCAAATGCATGGAAGCAAACATGTGACTACCTTAGCAGTGGTTAGATATGGAGGAAGTGAAGAGAGAGGTTACATGATGCTTCTAGACAGTTGGGATAAGGACACACAGGTGTCATTAGGAAGGGTTAACTCTGTGTGTGTCACAGTTGGGGATTTTTGTCCAAATTATGCCTGTTTATAAGCTTTTCATGAAATATAATAGTTTTCTCATGAGAGGAATGAGAGTTCAAGTCTTTCTATGTGTAAAGGAGTTTGAATTATTCAATATCCCATAAGAACTTTGTAAGAAAGTAATTTAGCAAATAGATATGATTTGGAATAAAATGTCAATCTTAACAGACTAGTTTTAGGAAATTTTCTCTTTTCCTATGACAATTATTAGGCTAATTCCTTATATCTTATTCAACTTATATTGTTCCCATGATTCTTTCTAACATTTTCTTTGATTGATCTCATCAATAGCGAAGTTTTAGACCAAAATCTAATTTTTGGTTCAATCCGATGAGTCTTCATTAACTCTAACCATTGTACGGATACAATCATCAGCAACAGAATCCCTAGCATCAAATAGTTTATTATCTTGTGGGTAGAGACATGCTTGATTATAAACATAATATTAGGCAGAAAATTACCACTTCTGTAAAGGAAGTAGAGTTGTTATAGTGGAGAAGAATCAGATTTACAGCTATGGATACTTAGAAATAAATCTTGGAAAAGGTATTATTTGAGTAGGTCTTGATGGATAATAAGATGTTTCTAAATTGGATCTGAGGAAAGAGGCAAACATGATGATGGTAACTGAATGATCAAAGAAAGGAGGCTGTGAGTATGGCCCAAATTTGGGTTGATATAAGTTTATGACACATGAGTAAGAAAACAAAAATTAATTTTTATTAGTTAATTTTATTTATTTATTTGAGAGAGAGAGGGAGAGGGAGGTAGAGAAAGCACAAACAGGGTGGAGGGGCAGAGGGAGAAGGAGAAGCAAGCTCCCCACCGAACAGGAAGTCCAACACAGGGCTCAATGCCAGGACCCTGGGATCATGACCTGAGTCAAAAGCAGACACTTAACTAACTGAGCCACCCAGGTGCCCCAAATGATTAATCTTTTATTGAGGATATACTATGGTACCAAACACAGTTATATTACTTAAACATATATTAGCTTGTCAGCTTCTTTAATCTTCATAAATGTATGAGGTAGGTACTATTATTATCTTCACTAGTCCTTCCAACCTACTTTATATATTGGGAAAAAACAGATACACAAATAACTTAAGTGACTTATTTTGGTAGACAGACTCTTAGATGGCTTCCTGTTATCCCCACCTCCTGCTACAAGTGGGTAGGAACTGTGATTTCCTTCTTACCAACAGAGAATGGGAAAAGTGTTGAGGTATAACTTCTTTGGTTAGGTTACATAAGATTCTAACTTTTATCCTGCTATCATTCTCTCTACTGATTTTTGCACTGGCTTTGATGACGTAAGCTGCCATATGGAGAGGACCATGTGACCAAGCACTGAGAGTGGCTTGCAGCTAATAGCTAGCAAGAAGCTGATGTCCTCAGTCCATTAACCTCTGAGGAAGAGAATCTTACTAACAATGAAGTAAGCTTTGAAGTGCATTTTTTCCCAGGCTAGTGTCACGTGAGACCCAGCCCTGGCTGAGACCTGAGTTTCAGGCTTGTGAAACACCCTGAAGCAGAGAGCCCAGTTAAATCATGTTCAAAGTTCTTACCCTAGAAATACTATGAGATTATATACATGTGTGTTGGTTTAAGTTGCTAATTTTGTGGTTATTTGTTACACAGCAAGAGATAACTAACTAACACACTTGCCCAAGGTCATACAAGTAGTAAGCTGATGAGTGAGGATATGACACTGGGTAGTCTGGCTCTGATTTGGAAAATTTATGCTGACAGGTGCAATTGTAGAAGCATTTTACATGAGAATGCTTTTCTTTTTTACATCAGTGGTCATTCCTCTAATACAAGTTACAATTATAAAATTTCTCATCATAAAAGCCAAAGTTCATAACTGAGATCTGGGAGTCAAGTACTCCTATCTAATGGAGTTATTGGATATCTATTTGCAGCCATTGATAAATAGATATTTTCAAGATTGTCCTGGGGGGACCAAGACTTGGACTTTGCCTGTTACTAGTATTTAGACAAATAGAAGTTTAATAGAAGGCCCTTGCAGCAGTCATTGTATATGGGAGATTATGGAGTTTCTGATACTGAATTTGCTCTAAAAGAGAATATTATTGAGCACAATCATCCACAGTTTAAACATGGCTCCAGAATCGAAGTAAACTGATAGCTCAGAGTACGCTTCAGAGGCGGGTACTGGTTCTAATGGGATCTGCATGCTTTGCACAGAAGGGGACTGTGTGGGAATTGAGCCATTCCCCTTGATGGCATTTATGCAAATTGTATATTACCCCACAAACTGTAAGACAGAAGATAGGATTTTTCTCCCTTGGCATGTGTGATGAGAGAGTTCCAGCTCCTCAGAGAGGAGACACTCCTGGGAGAGTGTCTGTGAATATGTCTGTGCCTGGGGCAGGAAGCCCAGTCCACTAAGCTGTGGCAAGAACCAGCAAGCAGTACCCATAAATACTTGGGTGAAGTTGGGGATGGGAGACTTTGTGGTCAAGCAGATGACAGGCTGTTAAAACAAAACAAAACTAGAGTGCTAAATGGAAATCACTTACGCTAGGCAAAACCACCAAACTGGGGCTTCATATCTAATCTAATTGCAGGTTTGAACTCCCCCAGGAATGCAGTCTTAACCAATCCATCAGGAATTTTCTGGTCCGCACCAATAAGGTAATCTGTCACATGGCCCTTTCCATGCCCCAAAGGAAGAAGAGGTAATCTACTTAATAAGACCCTTTTGTACCCAAAGGAAAGTGACTTCACCCAAATCAATTCTTTTTTTTTTTTTTCCTGTTTATGACTTCCTTGTCTTGTCTTTGAAAACATTTTCCTTTATGTGGCCCTCTATTTGCTAGGTGGGATGGTGGGTTGCTCCCTGATTCACGATCCATTTAATAAATCCAAGTAAATCCTTAAAATTTGTTCAGTTGAATTGTTGTTATTTAATAGAGTTTAGGGATTGGAGTGTTCATGTAGGTGTAAGGACATTTTCCATGTAGGCTGATAAAGCTGGGACATTTAGTTTATACAAAGATTAAAGAAAATCAATAAGCTATGAAATGCTGCAGCACACTAACTCACTTGTCTGTGCCCAAAATCTCCTGTGAGATTGGTGATCACTTTCTGAAGTGGGTGATCACTTTCTGAAGAAACTTGTTCCTAAATAGTTTATTCTGCCATGGAGTTATCTGAAAATACTGAATAAAACCACACAAATTATTTTTGAAAATGAATGTGTTTGTTATATCAATCTACAGTCATTACTGATTAAGGGTCTTTTTGGACAATAAAGAGAGAGAGAGAGACTATTAAAGGCTGGGTAGATACGGAAATATCTCTATGAAGAAGTTTTAAACCCACTGAACCGAACTGAAACTGATGATTTGTTCATATTTGTCAAATTAATGTCTAAAGATTATAGTCTGTGAAAGAGAGTGCAGTTATGCAAATTTATGCATAAAAATAAAAATCCCATATATGGCTAGAGGGAGAGGTTTCCAGACAAAATGCTAATGATATGAGATAACAGTATTTAGCATTCCTACAGATTTTAATTCAAAAAACTCCAAATGTCTTACAAATTTATTATCTGTTAAGTCAAAGCTGGCAGTATTTCCTTGTAAATTCCAAAAGTGACATTTTAATTGAACAAAAATATATACGTAATAATAAATTATTTGAAAAGGAAAACACTGGGAAACACCTAATGTGAACTTTATATGATTTGCAAACACAGACCCGGGTGCATTTAATACTTTAAAACTGCATGCAAATTTGAACATTATAAGCATTTTTTTAATTATTCTATTCCGCAGCATTTATATTTTTACTATATAAGCTAATAGTAAAAATGATTTAGACAGCGTGGATTCTAGGCTATGTGAACAAAATACAGTTGCTGCCTTAAGGAGCTTACAAACTAATGGGGAAAATAAAACTAGTGAATGGCTCTAACATTAACCAGATGTTATGTAGGGAAGAGTTCTAAAGCAGGCACATTGAACAAACAGAAGACATAATCATCTGTGACTGGCACTGGAAAGGTCAACAAAACCAAATTCTGAAGCATGTGTAGGATTTCCCAAGTCTATATTAGTTGAAGTTTCAGGGGTAATAAAATAAAGTTAATGAACTGCCAGAATGTGAAGTGTAATAAGCAAAATAGTAGGAGCTAGACTGAAAAGATTGGTTAAAGTCAGACTAAGGCAGGGTTTTCTCCAGGTGATGATGTCAGACTAAGGCAAAATTATTTTCTTCAAGTCAAGGTCAGAGTAAAGTGTGATTGTTTTCATCAGGTAATAAGAAATAATAAAGCACTTTGAACATGACAGTGACAAAATTATGTCTAATTTTTAAATCCATTTTCACAAGACCAATGTTATAAATCTGAAATAGGAAAGACAGGAATAGAAGCAGATTGTAGGGGAAGATGATAATTTTTGTTTTGGACTGGAATAAAAAGCTGTTCGTATGAAGTCTTAGCAGTGATTTCTTTCACCCACACCCTTAACTCTCCCAACCGGTTTTCTTTCTTTCTTTACTTATTTACTTATTTATTTATTTTAAGATTTATTTATCTGAGGGAGACTTGCACATATGAGAGTGGGGGGAGGGACAGAGGAAGAAAGAGGGAGAATCTCAAGTAGACTCCCTACTAAGTACACAGCTCCAGATCATGACCTCTGCCAAAATCAAGAGTCTGATGCTTAACTGACTGAAACAGCCAGTCACCCCCTCCTTTTTTCTTAACTGCAGCCATTGAGAACCCCAGAGATAACCTACTTGTCATTTGTATGTCCAAATCCATGCAATGAATCGGTGGTATTTTGAGGATCTGATGGGATATTCCAGTGGAGGCTTCCAGAAGGAAACTGGCAATGTGAACATAGACCTCACACAGGAGATGAGACTTAAACTTAAAGATTTGGAACTCCTTCTCATAGAATTTAAAAGAACACTCATGGGGGGACGGGAAGATAGGCAAGAATAAGGGATAAGAATAAAAGATAAAGTCCTCGTGAAATGTAGCCACACAAGGTAAGAAGGCATGATTTTCATCAGTTTCAAACTACTTGGGCACAGAAGCCCAGAGGCTAGATTTGGAGAGTCTGTATTTGAACCCAGATACTTTGTTCTTCCTGTAGTTTACCACCTAAGATCTTTGAGACAAAGGACTCCTTACTGAGTGTTTTTTGAAGATTATGTGTATTTTCTTATTTTATTCTCACAAAGATTCTATGAGCTATGTGTTTTATTTTTCTCACATTGTAGATGAGAGGATTGGGGGATAGGCATTTTGGGAAGCTTGCCTAAAATCACACAGTGAAATAGCTGAGATTGCGGCCCATTCATTCTGATCTCTGGAACTCATTCTTTTAAGCCCCAGGTTCCCCTTCTGGTATGTGCTTCTGTTCTTTCATTTTCTCCTTATAGTCATTCTGTTTATGCTTATATCAAGAGATAGGAGCTTTATGCATATGAAAGTTATGAAAGGAAAAAAATCAATATCACCTACTAAAGTTTATTTTGTATCCCTTCTATTTTTATGCTGAAAAAGATTATTAATATATTTTATGGGCAGAAAAATAAACAAGAATAAAATGATGAAGAATGAGGGAAGCAAAAGTGAAAGAGAAACAAAAAGAATTAGAAAACAATTGAGAGAAAAGAAAACATACATAAGGGGAAATTTGTGAACTAAATTTATGAAACTTCTATCATATGACTAGCACACTGAATATTGTGACAGTATCTATTGGTTTCCCAATCAGCCAGTTTGCATTCTCCCTGCTGTCACAGCTCACCCCCTACAATAGAGACTAAGATCACCAGATACTAACTTTTCCAAGTACCCTGACAGCTGTGGCATGGGTATGTGACCTGCTCTTGTCTAGAGGGCTCAGATATAAAGAGGTATATGCAGAGAACCCAACCTTCCTACTCATCTGTGATTGTATGGGAGATAATGCCTGGTATTTTGGCAGCCATCTTGCAACCACGAAGGTTCATATCGAAGGATGACAACCAAGAGAAATAAGGAAGGCCTCAGTTCTTCATGACATCATGGAGCCATTAAAGTAATAACCCCCATGTTCCTTGTCTAATAGGATAATGCATACATCCATTGCTTTAGCCCCATTTAATTAAATATTCCATTCTTTGCAACTGAAAGTATCCTAATCTTACTAATATTCACTGAATTCACAGTCACTGAATATGAAAACACATGTCCATAGCAAATCTACAAAAATTCCACCCAGTGCTGAGAACATTGATCTTCTGAGCTGCACTTAGGCATCTTGATCTGACTCCATAAGAAAGGCAGGGAGAAGTATGGTTGGTACTGAGGTCACTCACATATGATGTCCCTCTTCTCAGTGTTTTGCTCAGTTTTGATGGAAAGAGCAGAAGCTACTGGATGGGTAAATACCCCTCAGGAATGAGAATCTATGTCACAATGGGTGAGGGAATCTTTAATAAATTGTACAGAAGGGAGACAATTAATATTGTCCTGGAGCAGCAGGCACTATGGCTGGTTCACTGACCTTCTTATTACGAATTTATTTGGGAAAAAGACCATTAGAATTTCCATTAATAAGTGGATATGAGTGGTGCAAGGGATGGACTGCAGTGAGTACTTTGGTGTGCTGCCCAAATCCCTCTTCAGATCTCAAGGGCTTATTTCCCTGGGTTGTTGCAATTGCTGCTGAGACACAGTCCCCAGTTCTCAACCTTCTCAGCAAATTGCCTCCACAAAAGACAAGCACCAGACCCATGGTCATACCCCTCCCCAGCCCAGCCTGCAGGCCCTGTATCTTGGAGGTAAAAATGTCTTGGTCCCTCTCTCCATAGGACAACTCAGAGGGATCATCCCAGCTTTAGCTGGATCAATTGGGGCCTTTCTTGAAACAACATGAAGCCTGATGTTTCCTTCTGCCCAACCCTGTTTCTTTTCACAGACGTTTGTCCCAGGAGTACTTTATAGTAAACCATTTGCACGCTAATTGAAGCCCCAGTGTCTTCTCCCCGGGGAACCCAGGCTCAACATCTGGCCTGAAATCAGAGAAGGCTTTTCTGAGGAAGTGATTTTAAGTTTTGCAGAGTCAATAAGAATAAACAGAAAGAGGGGCCAGGACATGTAAGTCAAAGGCAATGATTCTCAATAGTAGTGATTTCCATACCAACCTGTGCCCCAAAGGGGCATTTGGCAGTATCTGGAGACTTTTCTGGTTGTTAAAACTGGGAGTTGCTACTGACATGTATTCAGTAGAGGTCAGGAATGTTATTGTATGTCTTACATTATACAGAAAGGCTCTCTACCACAGGGAACTATCCAGTCCAAAATGTTGTGATAAGGACACAAGAGGAGGGAAGCTGCTAAGTGGACAGTATAAAGAAAGTTGCTGTTTAAAAAATATTCATGGAAAGCCATCAAAAGTTTTTATGCTAATGATTAAAATGATCAGATTTATGTTTTTAAGAAATCATGCAATCTGGTCATAGGCAATGACCTGGGGGAAAAAGAAGTTGTCTAAAGATCATGTGGAGCATGAAGGTGGGGTACCAGCTAAGGGAAGTCCATCCCAAGCTCTTTATCTCCAACTCAACTGCGTGCTTTACCAGGAAGAGAACTATTAACAGAGATTCCTCTTTACCCAGGAAACTTACCTGCATAATAAGACAAACTTTGTTTTCTAAACATTCCTTTTCACCTTTGTACTAAAAGTCTTTCTCCCCTTTATATCCTCAGACATTTATGCCTCTCCTTAGCTCGTACAAGCTTCATGTTGCCTGTCTTTGGAATTCCCACGTCAGTGTGGATTCCCCATATGTAAGCTATTCAATCTGATTTTTCTCCTGTTAATCTGTCTCATGTCAGTTTGTTTCTAAGCCCAGCTAGAGGGACCTTGAAGTGCATAGAAAATTCTTCCTCCCCAACAGTGGTCTCAATTAGCATGATTACAGGGAGAAGGAGAAAATATTTGAGAAGTATCTAGGAGGAGGATGTAATTAAATCTAATCATGGTTAGAGACGTAACATGATGTCATGTTTATGTACGCAGACTCTGGAGCCAGAGGACATGGGTTCAAATTCCAACCTTGTCATTTACTAGTTTGGCAATCTTGAACAGTTTCTATTTAATGTCTCTATGTTTTGGTTTTTGGTTAACTCACTGTTATGACTATGAAGTGAGTTAATTTTTGCTTAGGAGTGCCTGGCACACGATAAATGCTTATAAATCTTAAATAAATCAAACAAATACAAAGATACAGTATATCTCCAAGGGTCCTGGCTTTTCTGATTTGTGTAGCTGTAGACAATTAAGCCATTCTCTGAACTAAAGAACTAGAGTGAGAGTCTTCTTGTTTTGCTTTGTTTTGTTTTCTCAAGGAGTTAAAGGGCTGGAGAGTGATCACTGGAGAGTGATCAAAACTGTTGAGAAGTCAAAACTCTATTTCTAAGAAGAAATAGATGGCTGTTTTAAGAAGTGCATTCTGAATATTTTCTGGAAAAAAAAAAAAAACGAGGTCCATACTAAACAAATCACTTTGCTGTAAACCAGAAATATCAAGTAAATATTGCCTTCCCAACCCTGCATTGCAAAAAATAAGACATTCTAGGCTCAATTCTCCTTCTTCCAAAGAAGTAATTAAGCAGTGAGCTAATATTGATTCAATTATGGTTTTCTTTTCTTTTTCTACTTTGTAACATTAACTATTACTAACTTATCAAACAATAAAGAATTTCTACCTACAATATATCAAGAATGCCATAAACTCCAAAGATATTTTTAAGTCTCTGAGTTAATAATTATCTTATTCTTATTAAAAAGCAACTGTTTTCTCTTTCCTTTAGATGTATACCCACTTTCTACTATGCAGGTCCAGGATTACAGCAGAACTCATTTAAAAAATAATATTTATGGATATTATTTTATCCAAGTGCTTGGAAGCAAATCTAAATTTGTAAAGGCATCTGTCCATGTGGAGACATCAAAGAAAGATATATTTGAAGTGCAATAATTCAACATCATAATGCTAAAAACTATATAAATCAGTCTGAAATTTTTTTGCACAAAAATGCTGAGAATCTTCATTTTCTCCAGTTGTTTATTTAGAGCAGGTTTCAAAACAAGGAGAAAGACTTGCAGTTTCATGTCTGCAACATTTCTATTTCTTTACTTCTACAAACTAATTTGGTTAATTGCATGGAATATTAATATGAATTTTTTAAAAAAGAAATTAATAAAGGGCTTAGGGCATTTTTTTTATGTACTGCTATTCTAAAATAGAAAAAAAAAAAAAGAAGAAGAAAGAAAGAAAGCCAGTGATCAATTTGAGGTGTTAATTGCATAGAAATTGTTTTACTCGTATAGTCTAATTCTAGAATGTTGTGAATTTATACAAGGTGAGGGAAGATAATTTGCTTCCTAGTTTCCTTTAAGTATAAAGTGGATCATCATTACATAGGCCACTTTCTTATATCCTTATATTTTGCATGGATTTTGAAGCTTAATAAGTGTTTTTATGACTGTTATCTTACTTAATACTCAAAAGAACACAATGATGCTTGTATAGTAAAGTATGATTGCTATTTTACTTACATGGTAACCAAGAAATAGACATGAAGGCCACACAGTAAGCATTAGATATAACATACATCTGAACTTAAGTCTTCTAACTCTTAGACCAGAGCTATTTATTTCACTCTACTGCGATTTCCATTATGCATGTTTTCTTCATTTGATTCCAGAAACTTGGACCTTCTAAAAGAAGTCAAAGGACATGATGAAATCACCAACAACAGCTGTTCTTATATTTTTGGAAATATCTCAGAACTAAATGTAGTATAGTGGTGTAGTGGTCCAAGGCCAGTTCAAGTCAAAGTCTTCATCCCATTTTCTGATAATCTTTATTTTTAAAGTAGCAAAGATTTTATTTACATTTTAATTCATCTTCCAGAGAAAGATACCTACACTGTACATGGATACATTAAGCCTGTCATGCCATTCATGATAGAAAACATTGTCTTACTAACTATAGGAATTGAAACACCTGTGCCTCAGGCATAGGAAGGTTACAGACCTGTCATTTGTTGCCTAAAGTCCCAGAGGTCAAACAGTGATTTTGCAGGACTGAAGTCATTTTTATTTTTAGAGTCATTTGAAAACCTGTCTATTGAGGGTAGGGGTTCTCCTCGTTCAACATTGCATATCCAAACTGAGTGCAGTGTCTGGAATATAATATGTACTTAGTAAATAGTTGTTGAACAAATGAATGAGTAGTTTTAATCATTCTCAGCAGGGCTTCAACACGCATTAAAGACTACATGCCCTTTAACTTATAATTCTGCAATTATCTGTTCAGTTGGTCCAAAGATACTGAGTACTTTTTACATGGCAGGTGCTGGGGACACATAAGGGAAAAAGTTTATTGGATTTATATTCTAGTGGCAAGAAGTCTCCAAGTAAATAACAGAAATAAACAAATACAGAAATAAAACAAAAATTAAAATGGTAGATGGTGATAAGAGTCTAGGAAAAAATAAGTCAAAAACCTAGAGGTAAGGTACATTTGATTGTTTCTCATAACACAGACAAAGTAGTCAAGAACCATTTCAATTGAAGAAACCATTGTTATCTCCATTTCATGTTTTCAGCCACCAAACTGGGTATCTTGACATTCACAGCTGTTTTTATTTTGCAGACTTGTAATCGAGTGCTGGTTTTTTTACTAGATACTATATATAAATATCAGTGTCATAGAATTTGTCATCTAAGAACTTTAATTTTAAATGTTGCCCCCTAATAATAGTGAAGGTTTTATAGGGTGTACCTGGGACACATTAGATGGGTTCCTGGTGTGGGGCTGGTGTTCTGATTCCAGCTTTTGAAGCTCATAGTTCCAACAGACAAACCGGACCAACCGACTTTCCCTCCCTCCCTTCCTCCCTTCCTTCCTTCCTTCCTTTTCCAGTGGGGTTTACCTAGTGTTATGGGTCTTCAGAGCAAAGTTAAGCGTCCAGAGCCTCAGGAACAGATCTTGGCCTTAAGAAGAAGCTCTTTCAGTAAAGATATATGACTGACTGTCAGCTGAACTCTCCAAATTTAGATGACGTTATTACCTAAGAACACATTTGACAAAATTAGTCATTTTCCTCTTCTTTACCAATGTGTCTAGAAAAAGATCTGGTATAATATTATGACATTTAAATGTATGTTGTCAACTATTGTTTGTTAAGTGTTATGTGACTATTAGTGATGCAGTTTGATTTTAAAGAAAATCTTCTCTTAAAATTTTGTTATTTCTAAGAAAAAATTATTTTTTCCGATTTTACTTCTCTTAGATTAAATGCCTTTGTAGGGTATTTGTAAAATAATAAAATGAGCATTTTGAATGTTTTTAATCCCTAGTAAATAGTACTTTAAAAGTTCCTTTTCTATTTCATTGTTATTCTTGGTCTGGTTTACTGATTTGCAAATATTGCATTTCATTGTTACTTTTTTTTCCTTCCAAGACTTTCAAATACTATTTGTGCTTCCTCTAAAAAAACAACAGCATCATCAACAACAACTCTAAAATACTGTTCAATTTTGCACTAGGGAAAATTTTTCATTTCTTAACTCATGGCTCCAAAAACCAGGTTTATTTCATTGAAGTCCTGTGACATGAGCTTTTGTATTTAGCAGATTTTCTTTATACCTTGTCATCATATCTTGCAAACTATTTTGATAATACCTGACCTTTTACAAATTGTCTAATTTTTCCATTTACTCATACTTTAAAAATTATGTATTATAAAGCAAGGCGGTAGTAAGAGATATGAAATATATCACTTGGTATTAAATAATTCAATTAACTAAAATCCATCTTAAAATATTACCTGCCAATAGGGGCAGAGAGTTGAAATAGATAAAAGGAATCAAGGGCACACTTACCTTGATGAGCACTAAATATTATTTAATATTGTTGAATTACTATAGTGCTTACCTGAAACTATTATAATACTATATGTTAATTATATTTCAATCTAAAAATAACCAACAACAAAAAATACATTGCCTGCCAAATGTATATTTCATGAGGACAGGGATCTATACTTTGTTTAGTACATAAGAGGTGTTCAATAAATACTGGTTGGGTAAATTGTATGCTTTCCTTTCAAAAGTACTATATTCAAAGATCATTTTCTTGTTGCTATGGACTGAATTGTGTTCTCACAAAATTCAAATGTTAAAGCCCTTGTCCTCAGTATCATTGCATTTGGAAGTGGGTTTTTTAGGATATAATTAAGGCTATATGAGGTTCATAAGAGTACATTCCCAAACCAATAGGATCAGTGGCCTTATGAGAATGGAAGAGTTATCCCTTACCCTGAAAGACCCCTCCCCTAGAAAGACCCCTCCCGTAGTAGACAGATAGGATAACTAACCGCTTGTTTGCTTTTCTGTAAACCGCTGGCTTTTAGGTATAAGATTAGGTTATTAATTGTGTGATTAATTGCTCTTTTGCCTTTCTGTAACCGCTTGGCTTATAGAAATAATGAAGACGCCATGATGGCGTTCCTCCCTTCCCCCTTCTTGTTCCCCTTTCCCGCCTCTCCTTTCGCGCGCGCGCGCGGGCCCACATAACCAATCAGCTTGTTCCCCCTTCCCGCCGCTCTCTTCGCGCGCGCGGGTCCCCAGGGCCAATCAGCAAACTCCAAGTATGCCTTTTTCAAAGTTCAAACTGTCCACCAATCAGATGCGCCCCACCCAAAACTTGTTTGTACCTTCCTATAAAAGACCCTGCTTCTCTCCGGTCGGTGTGCTCGGTTAGCTGGAGCTGCCGAACACCCGCCGGTACCTGTGTGACAATAAACCTCTTGCTGTTTGCATCCAGTGGCAGTGTTGGATTCTTGGGTAAGGGGATCCGCGGGTCTTTCAACCCCTTCATCCTTAGTTCAGGATGGCATATCCTTAGCTTAGCTGCCTGGTGGAGAGACTCATGTCCTTGAAGTTCCTGTACTTACCAATTAATTTTTTTCTTTTGTTAATCTGTCTTATGTCAACTTAATTATTACAGCAGCAAAAAACCTAGAAGGAAGAAGGGAAAAGGTTTCCTCCTCTACACTTTTATGCTTACAAAGAACTCCTCTAGGTTCTCAGTTCTAAAGCTAATAGAGCTGAACCACAAAGACTAGAAATACTTGGGTGATTGATGGAATTTAATGACACCAATGGTGCAAAAAGACAACCAGAAACAATAGTAGCTGATGGCTGGTAGGAAGAGCTATTGAGAGCACACAGCAATCTGGGACATGCTGATTTAACAGTGTGAGAAACAGCAAGCACCCTATGCAGGAAAAAGGGACACAGATGCAGAGAGCCATACCACTCTAGAAAGATGGTTTCCGAGTCTGTGCTCTGAGGAGGGAAGTTGCTGGCCATCCAAGAGGTCCTTGTTCCCACACAGCAGAAATTTCAATCAGCAGGGTTATTTCTAGATTTTAAAAAAAAAATGGCCTTGGAATGCGTAAATGGCATACATGTTTATTTGTACTCGGTGCCTAGTGAATGTTAGTGAATGATAGTTTTTTTCTGAGACAATAAAAGTTGAGGTTTTTGTCTATTTTTCTGTTTGTTGGTTTGTTTGTTTTTAAATAAAGCGGAGAAAGTGAGCAGTGTGTAATTAGGTAGATTGCTGAATGGAACTACAATCTTCTACCCTGATCACTGGTAGACTCAATTTTATGATATTTATCAACTTAACCACATAATAACCTCTGCTGCTCTGTATAAAGTTATAAATAGAGCAGACAACTGGCTTTGCAAATGTTGCAGGCCACTCTAAGGCAATTTATCCCACAAACTGAACTCTAGCCTTTAACAAAATAGAACAATACTGGCAAAACATAACTACCAAAATAAAATTCTTAAACTTTGCTCTTCCTCTTCTCTGTTCTTCCATATTTTTATACTCCTACTTAAAAAAAAACTGAAATGGGGGGATGAGTCAAGATGGCGGAGAAGTAGCAAGCTGAGACTGCTTCAGCTAGCCGGAGATCAGCTAGATAGCTTATCTAAAGATTGCAAACACCTGAAAATCCATCGGCAGATCGAAGAGAAGAAGAACAGCAATTCTGGAAACAGAAAAACAACCACTTTCTGAAAGGTAGGACCGGCGGAGAAGTGAATCCAAAGCGACGGGAAGATAGACCCCGGGGGGAGGGGCCGGCTCCCGGCAAGCGGCGGAGCAACCGCGCACAAAATCAGGACTTTTAAAAGTCTGTTCCGCTGAGGGACATCGCTCCAGAGGCTAAACCGGGGCGAAGCCCACGCGGGGTCAGCGTGGCCTCAGGTCCCGCAGGGTCACAGAAGGATCGGGGGTGTCTGAGTGTCACAGAGCTTGCGGGTATTGGAACGGGAAAGCCGGCTACAGAGACAGAGCCGACAGTAAGCTCGCAGCTCCGTGTTACCTTGAACCGGTCGCAGGCTCGGTGAGCTCGGAGCGCGGCCGGAGGTCAGGCAGACGGGAGTAACTGGGCGCGGTTCTCTGAGGGCACACTGAGGAGTGGGGCCCTGGGCTCTCGGCTCCTCCGGGCCGGAGACCAGGAGGCCGCCATTTGTATTCCCGTCCTCTGGAACTCTACGGAAAGCGCTCAGGGAACAAAAGCTCCTGAAAGCAAACCCGAGCGGATTACTCACCCCGGCCCCGGGTAAGGGCGGTGTAATTCCGCCTGGGGCAAAGACACTTGAGAATCACTACAACAGGCCCCTCCCCCAGAAGATCAACAAGAAATCCAGCCGAGACCAAGTTCACCTACCAAGGAGTGCGGTTTCAATACCAAGGAGAGCAGCAGAATTCCAGAGGAGGAGAAAGCCAAACACGGAACTCATGGCTTTTTTCCTGTGATTTTTTTTAGTCTTGCAGTTAATTTAATTTTTTCTTTTTCATTTTTTTTTTTCTCGCCTTCGGGTAAAATTTTTTTTTAACTGTTACCTTTTTCTTTTTTAACGATTTTTTACTAGTTTATCTAATATATATATTTTTTCTTTTTTACATTTTTCTTAGGTGTTTTCTTTTTTTAAAAATTCTTTTATTTTCTTTTCTTTTTTTTTTCTTTTCTTTTTGTTTTTTTTTTCTTTCTTCCTTTTTGAACCTCTTTTTATCCCCTTTCTCCCCACTCACGATTTTGGATCTCTTCTAATTTGGTTAAAGCATACTTTCCTGGGGTTGTTGCCACCCTTTTAGTATTTTACTTGCCCCTTCATTTACTCTTATCTGGACAAAATGACAAGACATAAAAATTCAACACAAAAAAAAGAACAAGAGGCAGTACCGAAGGCTAGGGACCTAATCAATACAGACATCGGTAATATGTCAGATCTAGAGTTCAGAATGACAATTCTCAAGGTTCTAGCCGGGCTCGAAAAAGGCATGGAAGATATGAGAGAAACCCTCTCGAGAGATATAAAAGCCCTTTCTGGAGAAATAAAAGAACTAAAATCTAACCAAGGTGAAATCAAAAAAGCTATTAATGAGGTGCAATCAAAAATGGAGGCTCTAACTGCTAAGATAAATGAGGCAGAAGAAAGAATTAGTGATATAGAAGACCAAATGACAGAGAATAAAGAAGCTGAGCAAAAGAGGGACAAACAGCTACTGGACCACGAGGGGAGAATTCGAGAGATAAGTGACACCATAAGACGAAACAACATTAGAATAATTGGGATTCCAGAAGAAGAAAGAGAGAGGGGAGCAGAAGGTATACTGGAGAGAATTATTGGGGAGAATTTCCCCAATATGGCAAAGGGAACAAGCATCAAAATTCAGGAGGTTCAGAGAACGCCCCTCAAAATCAATAAGAATAGGCCCACACCCCGTCACCTAATAGTAAAATTTACAAGTCTCAATGACAAAGAGAAAATCCTGAAAGCAGCCCGGGAAAAGAAGTCTGTAACATACAATGGTAAAAATATTAGATTGGCAGCTGACTTATCCACAGAGACCTGGCAGGCCAGAAAGAGCTGGCATGATATTTTCAGAGCACTAAACGAGAAAAACATGCAGCCAAGAATACTATATCCAGCTAGGCTATCATTGAAAATAGAAGGAGAGATTAAAAGCTTCCAGGACAAACAACAACTGAAAGAATTTGCAAATACCAAACCAGCTCTACAGGAAATATTGAAAGGGGTCCTCTAAGCAAAGAGAGAGCCTACAAGTGGTAGATCAGAAAGGAACAGAGACCATATACAGTAACAGTCACCTTACAGGCAATACAATGGCACTAAATTCATATCTCTCAATAGTTACCCTGAATGTGAATGGGCTAAATGCCCCTGTCAAAAGACACAGGGTATCAGAATGGATAAAAAAAAACAAAACCCATCTATATGTTGCCTCCAAGAAACACATTTTAAGCCCGAAGACACCTCCAGATTTAAAGTGAGGGGGTGGAAAAGAATTTACCATGCTAATGGACATCAGAAGAAAGCAGGAGTGGCAATCCTTATATCAGATCAATTAGATTTTAAGCCAAAGACTATAATAAGAGATGAGGAAGGACACTATATCATACTCAAAGGGTCTGTCCAACAAGAAGATTTAACAATTTTAAATATCTATGCCCCCAATGTGGGAGCAGCCAACTATATAAACCAATTAATAACAAAATCAAAGAAACACATCAACAATAATACAATAATAGTAGGGGACTTTAACACTCCCCTCACTGAAATGGACAGGTCATCCAAGCAAAAGATCAGCAAGGAAATAAAGGCCTTAAACGACACACTGGACCAGATGGACATCACAGATATATTCAGAACATTTCATCCCAAAGCAACAGAATACACATTATCTTTAGTGCACATGGAACAATCTCCAGAATAGATCACATCCTCGGTCCTAAATCAGGACTCAACCGGTATCAAAAGATTGGGATCATTCCCTGCATATTTTCAGACCACAATGCTCTAAAGCTAGAACTCAACCACAAAAGGAAGTTTGGAAAGAACCCAAATACATGGAGACTAAATAGTATCCTTCTAAAGAATGAATGGGTCAACCGGGAAATTAAAGAAGAATTGAAAAAAATCATGGAAACAAATGATAATGAAAATACAACGGTTCAAAATCTGTGGGACACAACAAAGGCAGTCCTGAGAGGAAAATATATAGCGGTACAAGCCTTTCTCAAGAAACAAGAAAGGTCTCAGGTACACAACCTAACCCTACACCTAAAGGAGCTGGAGAAAGAACAAGAAAGAAACCCTAAGCCCAGCAGGAGAAGAGAAATCATAAAGATCAGAGCAGAAATCAATGAAATAGAAACCAAAAAAACAATAGAACAAATCAACGAAAGTAGGAGCTGGTTCTTTGAAAGAATTAATAAAATTGATAAACTCCTGGCCCGACTTATCAAAAAGAAAAGAGAAAGGACCCAAATAAATAAAATCATGAATGAAAGAGGAGAGATCACAACTAACACCAAAGAAATACAAACTATTATAAGAACATACTATGAGCAACTCTATGGCAATAAATTTGACAATCTGGAAGAAATGGATGCATTCCTAGAAACATATAAACTACCACAACTGAACCAGGAAGAAATAGAAAGCCTGAACAGACCCATAACCAGTAAGGAGATTGAAACAGTCATTAAAAATCTCCAAGCAAGGGACGCCTGGGTGGCTCATTGGTTGGGCAGCTGCCTTCGGCTCAGGTCATGATCCTAGCACCCTGGGATCGAGTCCCACATCGGGCTCCTTGCTCAGCAGGGAGCCTGCTTCTCCCTCTGCCTCTGCCTGCCTCTCTGTCTGCCTGTGCTCAATCGCTCTCTCTCCCTCTATCTCTGACAAGTAAATAAATAAAATCTTAAAAAAAAAAAAAAATAAAAGCTCTACTCAAAAAAAAAAAAAAAAAAAAAAAAAATCTCCAAGCAAACAAAAGCCCAGGGCCAGACGGCTTCCCGGGGGAATTCTACCAAACATTTAAAGAAGAACTAATTCCTATTCTCCTGAAACTGTTCCAAAAAATAGAAATGGAAGGAAAACTTCCAAACTCATTTTATGAAGCCAGCATCACCTTGATCCCAAAACCAGACAAGGATCCCACCAAAAAAGAGAGCTATAGACCGATATCCTTGATGAACACAGATGCGAAAATACTCAACAAAATACTAGCCAATAGGATTCAACAGTACATTAAAAAGATTATTCACCACGACCAAGTGGGATTTATTCCAGGGCTGCAAGGTTGGTTCAACATCCGCAAATCAGTCAATGTGATACAACACATCAATAAAAGAAAGAACAAGAACCATATGATACTCTCAATAGATGCTGAAAAAGCATTTGACAAAGTACAACATCCCTTCCTGATCAAAACTCTTCAAAGTGTAGGGATAGAGGGCACATACCTCAATATCATCAAAGCCATCTATGAAAAACCCACCGCAAATATCATTCTCAATGGAGAAAAACTGAAAGCTTTTCCGCTAAGGTCAGGAACACGGCAGGGATGTCCATTATCACCACTGCTATTCAACATCGTACTAGAGGTCCTAGCCTCAGCAATCAGACAACAAAAGGAAATTAAAGGCATCCAAATCGGCAAAGAAGAAGTCAAATTATCACTCTTCGCAGATGATATGATACTATATGTGGAAAACCCAAAAGACTCCACTCCAAAACTGCTAGAACGTATACAGGAATTCAGTAAAGTGTCAGGATATAAAATCAATGCACAGAAATCAGTTGCATTTCTCTACACCAACAGCAAGACAGAAGAAAGAGATATTAAGGAGTCAATCCCATTTACAATTGCATCCAAAACCATAAGATACCTAGGAATAAACCTAACCAAAGAGACACAGAATCTATACTCAGAAAACTATAAAGTACTCATGAAAGAAATTGAGGAAGACACAAACAAATGGAAAAATGTTCCATGCTCCTGGATTGGAAGAATAAATATTGTGAAAATGTCTATGCTACCTAAAGCAATCTACACATTTAATGCAATTCCTATCAAAGTACCATCCATCTTTTTCAAAGAAATGGAACAAATAATGCTAAAATTTATATGGAACCAGAAAAGACCTCGAATAGCCAAAGGGATATTGAAAAAGAAAGCCAACGTTGGTGGCATCACAATTCCGGACTTCAAGCTCTATTACAAAGCTGTCATCATCAAGACAGCATGGTACTGGCACAAAAACAGACACATAGATCAATGGAACAGAATAGAGAGCCCAGAAATAGACCCTCAAATCTATGGTCAACTAATCTTCGACAAAGCAGGAAAGAATGTCCAATGGAAAAAAGATAGCCTTTTCAATAAATGGTGCTGGGAAAATTGGACAGCCACATGCAGAAAAATGAAATTGGACCATTTCCTTACACCACACACAAAAATAGACTCAAAATGGATGAAGGGAATGTATGAAAGGAATCCATCAAAATCCTTGAGGAGAACACGGGCAGCAACCTCTTCGACCTCTGCCACAGCAACATCTTCCTAGGAACAACGCAAAAGGCAAGGGAAGCAAGGGAAAAAATGAACTACTGGGATTTCATCAAGATCAAAAGCTTTTGCACAGCAAAGGAAACAGTTAACAAAATCAAAAGACAACTGACAGAATGGGAGAAGATATTTGCAAACGACATATCAGATAAAGGACTAGTGTCCAGAATCTATAAAGAACTTAGCAAACTCAACACCCAAAGAACAAATAATCCAATCAAGAAATGGGCAGAGGACATGAACAGACATTTCTGCAAAGAAGACCTCCAGATGGCGAACAGACACATGAAAAAGTGCTCCATATCACTCGGCATCAGGGAAATACAAATCAAAACCACAATGAGATATCACCTCACACCAGTCAGAATGGCTAAAATCAACAAGTCAGGAAATGACAGATGCTGGCGAGGATGCAGAGAAAGGGGAACCCTCCTACACTGTTGGTGGGAATGCAAGCTGGTGCAGCCACTCTAGAAAACAGCATGGAGGTTCCTCAAAATGTTGAAAATAGAACTGCCCTATGACCCAGCAATTGCACTATTGGGTATTTACCCTAAAGATACAAATGTAGTGATCCAAAGGGGCACATGCACCCGAATGTTTATAGCAGCAATGTCCACAATAGCCAAACAATGGAAAGAACCTAGATGTCCATCAACAGATGAATGGATCAAGAAGATGTGGTATATATACACAATGGAATACTATGCAGCCATCAAAAGAAATGAAATCTTGCCATTTGCAACAACATGGATGGAACTAGAGCGTATCATGCTTAGCGAAATAAGTCAAGCAGAGAAAGACAACTATCATATGATCTCCCTGATATGAGGAAGTGGTGATGCAACATGGAGGCTTAAGTGGGTAGAAGAAGAATAAATGAAACAAGATGGGATTGGGAGGGAGACAAACCATAAGTGACTCTTAATCTCACAAAACAAACTGAGGGTTGCCGGGGGGAGGGGGTTTGGGAGAAGGGGTTGGGATTATGGACATTGGGGAGGGCATGTGATTTGGTGAGTGCTGTGAAGTGTGTAAACCTGGTGATTCACAGACCTGTACCCCTGGGGATAAAAATATATGTTTATAAAAAATAAAAAAATTATTAAAAAAAAAAAACTGAAATGGTTCATACTCCCTGTAGTCTTCCTTAATTTCCCAAATCAGCATTATTCCTCTCCCCTCAGTGTTCCTATGACACTTAGTTTACATTCCTATTATGACATTTAATTCTGTCTGAACTCTACCATATTATAAAATATATCCTCTTACAAGAGTAACCATTGAGTTACCTGTGATAATTAATACCCAAGGCCATCTTCAAGCTTCTAACTCAAGGATATTTTCTCAGGACTTGACTGTATTTATCAATTTGCTTGATATTTTTATTGCAATTTTCTTCGCTCTCCATCTAATTTATCTGATTACAGTAACCGCCAAATGAGTATTTGTAATAAATGCTTCTGGGGACCATTACCTAGGCCTATATATCACATTCAAAATTCAAAATTAGGACTCATGAGTTGTAAAATTGCCCCTGGCTAAAAGAGGAATATACAAAATAAAGCACCCAATGTCTACTGGAATTTCATAGACAGTCTTTTAAAAGTGCAGCAAGTATAAATCAACATCAGATTCCCCAGGAACTAAATTGTAAACAAATAGTACTGATCAGCAAACTGTTATCTGGTCTGTAAGAGCAAAAGCAAGAAAGAAAAATAAAGGCTTTGAAAGAAGTCAGCACTTCCAAATATTTTCATCTGTGAATAATGTTAGTGAAACCATAGAAGCCGTTTTTGGTATTATAAACAACAGTCTCCAACCCTAAGGGACACTTGACCCAGAAAGACGAAAAAAAGAAAGAAAGAAGATCTAGAACATTATTCCAATTGGCATAAATATTGCCTAAAGGGAATTTTGAAATACGTTTTTGTTCTATCTAGCACCATTGAATAGGATAGGTAACGGTTTATATTTGGATCCCAATGGTATCATCTGAAATGTTGGCACTTCATAGTTGAATAATCTGTATATGATTGATTACAACTCAAACAGTTTGCAGAAGAGTACGGTGACAGCTAAAATAACACTGTGCACTTTGTTATTCTTTCATCAAACATTTATGGTTTTTATTGGGAGGAGTAGGGGATTTTCCTCTGTCCCTCAAAGGTTCTTCTGGCTGGTCTAATAATTAAATTGATATAAAACAGATCAATGGGAGAAAATCAAGTTTAATTTTGTACATATATGAGACTTCAAAGACAAAAAGGTCAAGTGAGATGTATGTGCCATCCTGAGCTAAGCAATGAGATAGGAGCCGGGGGCTTCGAAGAGGAGGAGGGCAATTCACAGGGCAGATGTTTAGAAAAAGAGCCTATGTTTGGTGAGTCGATGTTTGCCCTGCTTTATAGATGGGTCATTCAGATAAAATTTATCTCTGATAATAGCTCAAATTCTGAGAAAGATTTTAGATTTAGATTCTTCTAGGTAGATAAGGAAGGAACAAAAGTTTCTCTTGAGCCTGCAGAATCTCAATTGTCTCCAGTCATCCACATGTCAAAATAGCACATTCTGGGGAGATTTGTTCTGAGCACTTTCATTTCCTTTATATCTAGGAGCTAAGGGCACCACCAGTCTGCACAAGATGCAAACCAACAGGTAAATACCCATGCTCCTAGAAGGAGTAACAGAAGTGATTGATTTTGACTCTAGGTATAAAGGACCTTTCCTTTATACCTAGGAGAAAAGAGCAGCCTGACCTAGTTTCAGAAGTGATTAGTTTGCTAAATAGGTGGAGACGGGGTGGGTAAAGGGAGGGTTTCCAGACAGGAAATAGGTACAAAGGCCCAGAGGTATGAATGGATCGGTGTGGTCAGAGAGATGAAGTAGAAAGATTTTGCTGAATCACAAAGTTCAGAATTGCAATTAAAAGTTTGAAGATGTAGGCAGGAGGGCCTTGTTTTGAAACTGGACTTTATCCTAATGGCTAGTGGCTCTCTTTAGTGTATATAAGAATCATCTTGGGAGCTTGTTAAACTGTCCCACTCCTGAAACAGCAAGTCTAGGGTCAAATCTTGAAAAATGTTTTTAGCAAAAATCCTCAGTGACATTTTTGAAGGTAGTTTTTGTTCATCCCTTGAGGAAAGAGCGGTAATAATTGGAAGAGGTTTAGGCATTCTAGTCAGGAGCACAGCATTCTTCAGAATAACTCAGGGTGGGAAAAGAAGGAAATTGGATGTCATTGATTTGATCTGATCAGTAAAACCCTCAATCTGGGATTCAGGAGACTTGGAATCTGAGTTCAGCTCCCTTATTAACTAGCTGTGTTTCTTCAGAGTAGTTAATCTAATTTATCTGATTCTCATGTGCATTTTTTGTTAAAAAGTATTATGGTGAAACTTCCTTGTAAGTAGATAAAAAAAATAAAAATAAAATGCTTTAAAAATGTTTATGCTTTATGCGACTTTAATGGAAGTTTCATGGTTATGAACTACGCAAATGCCACATACTGATTAGATCAAAGATATGACCCAAATTAGTAGTATTAATGGATACCAGCTAACACTTAATTTTATGTTTTTTAAAACATTCTGTCTTTCCTTTTACTCTTAAATATAATGCACACTTTAAGAAGTGCATAATTCCTTGTTCTAATTAAAAATCAAGGCATGCTTTCTTCCTCATTAATTTTATTATCTGTGTTACATTTATAACTGTAAAAGATACTCCTTTTAATTATATGTGATATTTTAAAAATAACTCCATAGTTCTAGTGCAGCGGCTTTTAATGATTTACCAATAATGTGTTGGTGTATCTCAACACTATTATTAATACTGCTTACCTTTTCTGAATTTTTGGTTCATCTTATAGATTGCCTAGTAGTTTGCAGAACGGCTTTTAATTTCCAGCCTTGTGAATACATATGAAAATCTTAAGGGACTGCTTCTTTCATGACTAAATAAAAAGCTGAAAATTCAGACTTTTCATTTAACATTCCTATTAATACACTAATACAGCAAGATTAACAACTGGGCTTGTTTATTTATTTGTTTGTTTAACTTAAAATAAGTGATTTAACTCCCAGGGCCTCAATTTCTTTTTTCACTTATTTTCAATTAAGTAAATGCCTAGAATTTTTTTAAAACCTGTCAACTTAGTTGTTTGAACATCACATTAATGGGATTGAACACAGATTCTTAAATCACATGAAAGACATTTTTGTCTTTTGTCTTTCTCTTTGCTTCAGGGCCACAAACTACAACTGGCTAGCCATGTTGCAAATACATTTATTGTATATCAGAAGAATTAAAAACAAACAAACAAAAAAAAGAAACACGGGAAGATGAATGAAAACACTTTGCCATTTATTTTGGAACAGTTACTGAGAGTATCCTTCATAATAAGGCTAATTGCTTAGGATTTAAATAGAGGTTCTCAGACCAAAAGAAGAAAGGCGTGGTCAGAACTTACCGTTGGTATCCTCCTAATAACTTTCCTACCACTACAAATTCAAATAGCTAAGAGATATTTATGTGCTGTTTGCTAGGAACTGTTATAAGCATTTTGAATAAATGACCTCATTTAATTATCTCAAGGCCACAATATGAATATATCTTAATTTTTTAGTGGGGGCCACTGATGCACAGAGGCGTCAGCATCTTTCCTAAGGTAGCACTGGTAGTCAGAAAGTAGAGCTGGCATTCAGACTGAGGGAGTCCGACGCCAGAGCCAGCCCTCGTCACAACCTCTCCCTGAACTGGATGAGCCTCTCTTAATTTGGAGACACTCAAATAGAGTTTGTCATCGATCACAGGCAATCACTTGGGTTTTTGCTGACATGGGATGTTCTCAGTTTCAGTGATCTCTGCCAAGTAATAATAGTGGACTGTAAATTACATAAAATGAAAATATCATCTCTTTATTTTTTGCACAGAAAACAGAAGCTTCTTCAAGTCTATATTCCTACATGTTGGAACAGTTCATTCAGAAATTCATTTTAAAAGTGGGCATTAGGGACGCCTGTGTGGCTCAGTGGGTTAAGCCACTGCCTTCCACTCAGGTCACGATCCCAGAGTCCTGGATCGAGTCCCGCATGGGCTCCTTGCTCGGCAGGGAGCCTGCTTCTCTCTCCGCCTCTGCCTGCCTCTCTGCCTGCTTGTGTGCTCTCTCTCTCTCTCTCCTTCTCTCTGACAAATAAATAAATAAAATATTTAAAAAAAATAAATAAAAGTGGGCATTAACATGGATTCATGTGCAATAAAGGCAAGACCGCTGTTCTCACACAAGTGACTGGAGTTACCACAGAAAAAGTCAGGAAACCTGATTTCTTGGCCCAGGGCTGCTAGTAAACACCTGTGTGCTCCCTTTTTTTCCTTGTTTCTCCTCACCCCATCATCGCATCGCAGGACTGAACTAGGAAGCCTCCAATATCTCTTTCAGCTCCAAAATTTTATGATTCTATAATTAGGAATAAAAAATATGACCCACCCCTTCAGTTAAACATGGAAAATAGATCATCCCAGATTTCTGAAAAATATACCTTTAATCTCATGTAACACCTCAGGTTCATGGTATCTTGGAAGAGCTATACCAATCACATTCAGCTGCTTCACTTATATAGTTTATGGCGAGAATTGGTTTGCTTTAGATAACACACTCTTGTGCTGTGTCAGTGTTGCTAAGATACGGTTTTGTAAATAAAAGTTATTTTAAATATACATCCTGGTGCATGGAGGGGGGAAAAAAAAACATGGAAAGCAGTTGGCTAAAAATCTAAACTATCTTATGAGAGGACTGAGACAGCACTTCCAATAAATATTTAATAAGTGCATCTTAAAATTATTTTTGTCTTCCAAAATGAAACGAGTGAAGAGAGGGTGAGGACCCAGAGAGAGAGCAAGCAATGCTAAGGTCAACAGAGATGATGAGTTATTTTGCAACTCGGGGATTTGGCCAGTTTGAGAAGACACTGACACTGTTGCTATGTGGCTCTGTGAGGATATTTTGTTCTTGAGGTTTACTTCTCAGTCTCTTTAACCAAAAGAAGAGAATTTGATTGCCATCCTTTTAAAAAGATCAAAAAGGGCCTTATCTTAGGAATTGCTGTTGAAGGCTGAAGAGATTCCAACTGAACAGCTTTGTCCCCATAAGCAGGTTACCTGATAGAGATGACAGAGTAAGTTGTTCCCTAAGTGCTGGGCAGTAACAGACCGAAGGTCCTGTGGTCTCCAAATAATGTCTCCATCACAAACTAAGTCCCACCGTTAGATACCCACGTCTTAAAGCCCCAGTGATTTCCAGTCTTCAGGAGCCCTTTGGAAATGTGGAGTGAGGCATAATTACTTTTTGGCTCATGCGTTAGAAGTGGATTTCTGTGCAGTTTGCTGTCAACAGGATTAAAGGGTGATGAGAGATGAGGGGTCTCGAGGATACCTTGGTTGCCAGGCCAGGAAAAGAAAGAGCTGGAAGCATACTATAGGGTTTCAAAGTCAGATTGTGCGGACTTCAACCATTTCAGCGAGGGCCGACCCAGCTGCTAGAGCTTATATTTGGCTTTGTGCACGAGGCCTGTCCCGTTAGCCTATTTCATTTACTTTTTATGATTCTTGGCAAAATTCGTATTTTTCACATTCAAATTATCAGGCTTCATTCCTGGGCTGAGCAGACTTGTCCTGTCTCCCAGCTTGGGTATATTCAAGAAGTGTACCTTGATGTTATGTTTGTCAGTCAAAAGTCCATTAGGATCTGATATGCATCTGATATGCATCTGAATGGATTTAAAGCCTCACCCCTGTATGAAGCCTCCTAGGTCTTCCTAACACTGACTGATTCGGGAAGGGCCACACTGAGAAAACACTCTCTCACCCACTCACACGGTGTCAGTCATCCACATCAGCCTACCCATCAGGAGCTGTTCTATAATCAGGTCAGCACAAACAGCTCTTTTCTTCCGCTCCTGGGATCACTGCCTTCTATTCCCATTATTGTTATTACCATTATTACATGTTCAGCATCTTCATCAGACTCTCCCAGACCAGGAGTCGGTCCTCACAACCCAGACATTCTATGTCTTAGCACTCCCACAACCCCTACCAGCAATGTCAAGCTGAGTACTCTGCACAGCATTAGCTATTAGTTGATATTTCTTAAATAAATGAAAACAAGGGGTGCCTGGGTGGCTCAGTGGGTTAAGCCTCTGCCTTCAGCTCAGGTTGTGATCTCAGGGTCCTGGGATCGAGCCCCGCATCAGGCTTTCTGCTCGGCAGGGAGCCTGCATCCTCCTCTCTCTCTGCCTGCCTCTGCCTGCTTGTGATCTCTGTCAAATAACTAAATTTTAAAATCTTAAAAAAAAAAAAAAAGAAAAGAAAGAAAGAAAATGATACGAGCAGGGGACCATTTCACTGTTATTTGAAACACTATCTGAAGGCAATGAACATTCTTAATATTTCTCTCAGTTTCTTAGAGGGGAAAATAGGGCTGAAAATTTCAACAGTGATTTGGTTGTTTTTGTGTGTGCTGGTCTGAGTAATGAGGAGGAGCTCTCCTTATTACCTCAGAAGCTGGAGCTCGAAAATGGTAAGTGATGAGTATTATTTGAATCCATAGGATTTTACTTATTGTTGCCACCCTGGTTTTGCTTCAATCTGCTTTTTCTTTTTTCCTTTTCATCTGACTCAGGATCACGTACCTTCTTGTCTTTCTGTGTCTCTCCCCTGTCCAGGTTATAAAAATAAACGAATATAAGAGTAAATAAATCACTCTGCTAGTAAATAAAAGGTTAACTTGCAAATTGCTAATGTCTGACGCTAGGCTAATATAAGGACCCATACCATATATTTCTCCTGTATGTGTTCCTGGGAAAATCCTTGAAGAAAGTGTTGGATTATGAGATTCAGGCTGTTTCACAGAAATGGAACCAGAAACAATACAAGTGGTTTTCACTGCCAAAGAAAAATCAAAAATAGAAAGCTTGCCAGAAAGGGACACTAAAAAACTAGACAGACATAATAATAACAAACTCAGGAGTTCAAACTTATTGTCTTCAAATAATTCTATGATTCTAAAGATTTGGGCATGTTATAAAGAGCCATTTCCTAGAATTTTCAAGAAGCGACACATCCTGGGTATTTGTAGTCAACCCTAATTGTGGTTGAGATGATGCTCCACAAATCAGTAGTCTCATGGCCTTGGGTTTCTGAGCTCTCTAACACCTACTGAACCTGAAATAATGGATGGTTTTTTTATGCACAGTAGAATTAAATGCTCATTGAGCCCTCTGTGTGTTGGGCACTATCTTATTCACTATACACATGTTGCCTCATTGAATCCGCACATAACCGTATGAGGTAGGAATCATCATTTGCACATGTTTTAAATGAAATAGCTGAGATACATAGAAGTTAAGTCAGTTACTCAAGGTCACACAGATGGTAAGTGGGAGAACTGGGATTCAAGCCCAGGCTAAGGGCTTGAGAACCCACACTCTTAACTATTATTCTCTAAATCAATGTGTTTGCAAAATCTTAGAAATGGAAGACACTTTAGAAAGAGTTTAATACAAACCATCTTTTACATTTGAGGAAAACACGGGCTTCCCAATCAGAGATTTGGTTGGGATCACTAAGTGACAGATTTGGGAGAAGGAGCAAGGTCTTTGCATCCACACCTTGAAGTTCACTTTGACCTGGGCTATCTGAGTACTTTCAAGAAAGCAAACACAAGAATATTTATTTTGAGAAAAGTCTTTTGTATGATTTAGATAGTTTACATAAGCTCCTGTACCTGTCCTGCAGGAATTTCATTTCATCTGCAATTTCAGAAGGAAATAGTTGAGGGGCACCTCGGTGGCTCAGTCATTAAGCATCTGCCTTCAGCTCAGGTCATGATCCCAGGGTTCTGGGATTGAGCCCTGCACTAGGCTCTCTGCCCACGAGGAAGTGTGCTTCTCCCTCTCCCATGGCCCCTGCTTGTACTCCCTTTCTGTCTCTCTCTGTCAAATAAATAAATAAATAAAATGTTTCTTAAAATTTTTTTAAAAAAGAAGAAAAGAGTTAATAAAGCAGAAGGAAATAGAAAAAAAGTGGAAATGAACAGAATTATAGCTGATTTTTGACTCACTGCTACATCTTCAAATATGAGAAGGGATGGCTTTTTGATGGTTCATCCTTGATCCATCACTTACTAGGATTTCAACTATATAAGACAACAAAAGATTTTTGCTGCTCATGGTCTCTTGGGGGTTAGTTTCATCAACCAAAATCTTTTTCTTTCTCCCAAGTGTGGTGACCTGTGGCCCAAGAAAGTATTATAATTTACGTCTATATCTATCTCTGTCACTTTGTAGTGTAGGTTTTCATCCTACTAATGATAAAGGTAGAAAAATAATGGAGATGAGAGTCATGCCCTCTAAAAACAGACTACGGAGGCTATGGAATTGGAACACATACATGTTGTGGACCTTGTTATAGCAAGGCCTCTCGGTGTGTGCGTGTGTATGTGTGTACCCTGACTCAAAGGCAAATTCAGAGGCAAGTGGTTAATTATTTAAGGACTATAGAAATATGGGCCAGCCCAGACTTAAAGATTAATAGGAAATTTTCAATAAGAATTTTGTTAGGAATATATCATAAACTAGACTTCACTCAAACCTACTCTACCCTCAGATCACTGAGAAGCAAGTTATAAGGAAAAGGAAAGAAGGTATAGGTAGGAATGACGTCAATCCAGCAAATAAGACAAATGCCCAGCATATAACACAAGAGGGTCAAATTTCAGAGTGGTCTCCATTTTTCCTCCAAGGATCTGAACAGCTGTTGTCAGAATTGCCTTAATCTGTTGATTACTTAAGTATAGGTAAATGATTCTATCTATCTGATAGCTAATTGGCATTCAAGATTTTGTTGGGTGCTTAAAATAATCTTTTAAGGTTTGACACACTGTTTAAATAATTTCTAATCTGGCATTTATTATTTAGGGTATAGGCTAAGTGACTTTAATACGGACAACCCAAAATACTTAGAGCACTTTGACACTCAGAGATACTATGAGTTAGGGATTGGAATAGGACAGAGTAGAGGTGGCTTACTTTGTTCTAACATGTCTGGGGCCCCATCCAGGAGGATGGGAAGGTCTGGGGGTTATCCAAATGGCCATGGGCAAGAATTGTCTGCAGGGTTCTTAACTGACATTTCTGTACTGTAGCTGGAAGGACTTGAAGGTTGAACTTTGCTGTGCCCGTCAACCAGGCCCACATGTGTGACCTCTCCATGGGTCTTGGGCTTGACAGTGCAAGGCAGTTAGGTTCCACAGGTTTCTTGAGACTGAGAGTCTGAGAAAAGCTGAGTGGAAATCACATGGCCTCTTTCAGCCAAGCCTTGGAAGTCACACAGTGTTACTTTAGCCAGAATTCAATGGGGGCAGATGTCACAAGTTCTTCAAAGGAAAAAGACATAGACTACACTTTTTTTAAATTTCTGGTTTAAGAAACTGTCACAAGGTGCTTAAATAAATAAACACTCCAAAGGTGAGCATTCCAGGGCTGGGGATGGCTCTTGTCTTCGACCTGCTATTTCCAACCTCTATCCAGCTGTCACCATTATCTAGGCAACAGAAAGGAAAGAGTGCAAAGCAAGCATCTGTAAAGAGATGAGCGGAAAGTGGCAAATCTCAGATTCTTTCATACCTCATTGGCCTAATCTTAGTCAAATGTCCTGAGACTGGCAAGAGAGCCTGGGATAGTGTGTCACTATGTAAAAGAAGGCATGTGGTCAAGACTGAGGAATTCTAGTGCTAACGTCACATGAAAAGAAAGCATACAGGGAGACAGAGGGCCTCCGTCTGCCCCTCTGTATTTCTCTCCTCCTCCAAATCCTACACACTCTCTTCTTTCTATTAATATCATTCTTCCTCTTCCCCAAAAAAGACAACTCAAAATCCCTTCTGCCTTTCCATACAGCATGAAGTTAGGATTACCGGGTGATATTCAGTCTTCTCCATCCGCTCTGAGTATGGCTTCTCTTTAGCCTGGCAGACATTAAACCAAGAACCCAACAAAATGTGTCCATGCAGAGCCTCCCAGCTGGCTGTGGACAAATATCCTCTGGCTACTGTATGATCGAGAAATAAACTATCTTTTTTTTTTTAATTTACTCTATTTTTGTTTGTTTCTGTCCAACTAATATAGCATATATCCCCAAATCACTTGAATTTCCTGTATTTATTTCAGTTTTATATTTAAAGATGACTCCAACAACAAAACTATGCGTTACAGCAATTTAGGATTGAGTGAAGTGGAGTCTATTTTGCTTATTTCCAGTTATTCGCTCAATGCTCTCAATAGACGCTACAATACAGAGCACAAAGAGAAGAGCAGATGGCCTGCAAAAAAGAATCAAAGCAAATTTGGCACTCATTGTTACCGTCATTGCCACTTCTTCTGCTTTTAAATCGGAAAAATCATTATAGCTCATTTTGCGAAATTTTCCTACAGACTCAGTGAAACCCAGGGATGTTCTGCAATCAAGTTAGGAGGAAACCCTCTCCCCCGTGCCCACCCCTTGTCCAGACAACTGATGTGAGGCCACCTGAATATTGCATGTGGAATGACTAGGTGAGGACTATGTGCTCCCCAATGGACTTCCTGAGCTCCTACTCAACCCTTAACTATTTAGGGATGATTCAGGAAGGGGTAACAAGTAGCAAGTGTTGAAGTAAGATTCTACGCCAAAGAAGGAGCCACTCTTGCCCAGGATGTCATAAGAGCAAAATGGAAACTTAGATAACTTTCACATCCCTGTGAATGCTCTGCTCAACTGGAAATGCAGTGTGCCTGCAAGTCCCCAAACGCCAAGCCCCCAAACGCCAAGTCCCCAAACGCCAAGCCAACCTTGGGGCTCTATGCTTATTTCCTTGTTCCTTATTCATTTTCTTTCCACTTTTCCCTGTTCCTTTTTCTTGATCCTATAAAATCTCCCTGCTTTCTGCCCCATTTCGTAGTTCTTGAGACCCTTGGGAATGGAGGCTACCGACTTCATGAAATTTTAATAGTTTGTTTGTATCACCTAAACTGTCTTCTTTAATCATTTTTAACACAAGTTATGTTTATTATTTTTTTTGGAAGAGTCTGTGTTCCTTGATTCTGTCCTAAGTCCTCGGATGTTTAGTTTGCAATTCTGAGATCAAAATGACATAATTAAGTAGATGGTGTGGATAAGGAATAGTCTTGTTGACTAGAGTTAGAGAAAATAAAACATATTATTTTCAATTGTGACTGAAAAATTATTTAAAAAATCTTAGTGAACCAGTCTTCCTCTACAGAACCTAGTTCCAGTGATCCTTGCTTTAAATCTGCCTGGGGTGTTGGTAGTGGACAGGGGTAAGATTCTACCCAGAGTCTACTTACAGAAAGCACCAAGATTCTCCACCATAAGCAACTTATTCCAAGATGAAAAGATCATTAAGAGCATAGTCCAAAGTCTGAAAAGAAGAGTGTTTCTGAATACAATTGTAAGAGTGTTCCTTAGTTCAATCTCCATGAGCTCACCATTGAGTGCTAGAGCAAGAGAGTTGTAAAATAGGCCAAAAATGAAAAAAAAAAAAAAAATCTGGGAAATGTCAAGCACATGTTTGAGTTTCAAATATGAGATGGGGTTGGTGACACAGACATAAGCATTCTTCACACTGGGTGTCTGCAGCTGCCACCTGGCCAGCAGTGGACATTCATGTCAGTGAGTCTGCCATAAGATTTCTAGAGCCTTTGAGACCGAAAAGATTGTGCTGCTTCTCCCACATAGACATTCAAAAATAATAATAATCCCAAGCTGTTAAATAAATATAAGATCATTTAAATAAGTTATGCTTTTGCTAGAAAACTAAATCAATGAATTTTTTCTTTTTTTTTTTTTTAATTTTTTATTTTTTATAAACATATATTTTTATCCCCAGGGGTACAGGTCTGTGAATCACCAGGTTTACACACTTCACAGCACTCACCAAATCACATACCCTCCCCAATGTCCATAATCCCACCCCCTTCTCCCAAACCCCCTCCCCCCGGCAAATCCTCAGTTTGTTTCGTGAGATTAAGAGTCACTTATGGTTTGTCTCCCTCCCAATCCCATCTTGTTTCATTTATTCTTCTTCTACCCACTTAAGCCTCCATGATGTATCACCACTTCCTCATATCAGGGAGATCATATGATAGTTGTCTTTCTCTGCTTGACTTATTTCGCTAAGCATGATACGCTCTAGTTCCATCCATGTTGTTGCAAATGGCAAGATTTCATTTCTTTTGATGGCTGCATAGTATTCCATTGTGTATATATACCACATCTTCTTGATCCATTCATCTGTTGATGGACATCTAGGTTCTTTCCATAGTTTGGCTATTGTGGACATTGCTGCTATAAACATTCGGGTGCATGTGCCCCTTTGGATCACTACATTTGTATCTTTAGGGTAAATACCCAATAGTGCAATTGCTGGGTCATAGGGCAGTTCTATTTTCAACATTTTGAGGAACCTCCATGCTGTTTTCCAGAGTGGCTGCACCAGTTTGCATTCCCACCAACAGTGTAGGAGGGTTCCCCTTTCTCCGCATCCTCGCCAGCATCTGTCATTTCCTGATTTGTTGATTTTAGCCATTCTGACTGGTGTGAGGTGATATCTCATTGTGGTTTTGATTTGTATTTCCCTGATGCCGAGTGATATGGAGCACTTTTTCATGTGTCTGTTCGCCATCTGGAGGTCTTCTTTGCAGAAATGTCTGTTCATGTCTTCTGCCCATTTCTTGATTGGATTATTTGTTCTTTGGGTGTTGAGTTTGCTAAGTTCTTTATAGATTCTGGACACTAGTCCTTTATCTGATATGTCGTTTGCAAATATCTTCTCCCATTCTGTCAGTTGTCTTTTGATTTTGTTAACTGTTTCCTTTGCTGTGCAAAAGCTTTTGATCTTGATGAAATCCCAGTAGTTCATTTTTTCCCTTGCTTCCCTTGCCTTTGGCGTAGTTCCTAGGAAGATGTTGCTGCGGCAGAGGTCGAAGAGGTTGCTGCCCGTGTTCTCCTCAAGGATTTTGATGGATTCCTTTCGTACATTGAGATCCTTCATCCATTTTGAGTCTATTTTTGTGTGTGGTGTAAGGAAATGGTCCAATTTCATTTTTCTGCATGTGGCTGTCCAATTTTCCCAACACCATTTATTGAAAAGGCTGTCTTTTTTCCATTGGACATTCTTTCCTGCTTTGTCGAAGATTAGTTGACCATAGATTTGAGGGTCTATTTCTGGGCTCTCTATTCTGTTCCATTGATCTATGTGTCTGTTTTTGTGCCAGTACCATGCTGTCTTGATGATGACAGCTTTGTAATAGAGCTTGAAGTCCGGAATTGTGATGCCACCAACGTTGGCTTTCTTTTTCAATATCCCTTTGGCTATTCGAGGTCTTTTCTGGTTCCATATAAATTTTAGCATTATTTGTTCCATTTCTTTGAAAAAGATGGATGGTACTTTGATAGGAATTGCATTAAATGTGTAGATTGCTTTAGGTAGCATAGACATTTTCACAATATTTATTCTTCCAATCCAGGAGCATGGAACATTTTTCCATTTGTTTGTGTCTTCCTCAATTTCTTTCATGAGTACTTTATAGTTTTCTGAGTATAGATTCTGTGTCTCTTTGGTTAGGTTTATTCCTAGGTATCTTATGGTTTTGGATGCAATTGTGAATGGGATTGACTCCTTAATATCTCTTTCTTCTGTCTTGCTGTTGGTGTAGAGAAATGCAACTGATTTCTGTGCATTGATTTTATATCCTGACACTTTACTGAATTCCTGTATAAGTTCTAGCAGTTTTGGAGTGGAGTCTTTTGGGTTTTCCACATATAGTATCATATCATCTGCGAAGAGTGATAATTTGACTTCTTCTTTGCCGATTTGGATGCCTTTAATTTCCTTTTGTTGTCTGATTGCTGAGGCTAGGACCTCTAGTACGATGTTGAATAGCAGTGGTGATAATGGACATCCCTGCCGTGTTCCTGACCTTAGCGGAAAAGCTTTCAGTTTTTCTCCATTGAGAATGATATTTGCGGTGGGTTTTTCATAGATGGCTTTAATGATATTGAGGTATGTGCCCTCTATCCCTACACTTTGAAGAGTTTTGATCAGGAAGGGATGTTGTACTTTGTCAAATGCTTTTTCAGCATCTATTGAGAGCATCATATGGTTCTTGTTCTTTCTTTTATTGATGTGTTGTATCACATTGACTGATTTGCGGATGTTGAACCAACCTTGCAGCCCTGGAATAAATCCCACTTGGTCGTGGTGAATAATCTTTTTAATGTACTGTTGAATCCTATTGGCTAGTATTTTGTTGAGTATTTTCGCATCTGTGTTCATCAAGGATATCGGTCTATAGCTCTCTTTTTTGGTGGGATCCTTGTCTGGTTTTGGGATCAAGGTGATGCTGGCCTCATAAAATGAGTTTGGAAGTTTTCCTTCCATTTCTATTTTTTGGAACAGTTTCAGGAGAATAGGAATTAGTTCTTCTTTAAATGTTTGGTAGAATTCCCCCGGGAAGCCGTCTGGCCCTGGGCTTTTGTTTGTTTGAAGATTTTTAATGACTGTTTCAATCTCCTTACTGGTTATGGGTCTGTTCAGGCTTTCTATTTCTTCCTGGTTCAGTTGTGGTAGTTTATATGTTTCTAGGAATGCATCCATTTCTTCCAGATTGTCAAATTTATTGCCGTAGAGTTGCTCATAGTATGTTCTTATAATAGTTTGTATTTCTTTGGTGTTAGTTGTGATCTCTCCTCTTTCATTCATGATTTTATTTATTTGGGTCCTTTCTCTTTTCTTTTTGATAAGTCGGGCCAGGGGTTTATCAATTTTATTAATTCTTTCAAAGAACCAGCTCCTACTTTCGTTGATTTGTTCTATTGTTTTTTTGGTTTCTATTTCATTGATTTCTGCTCTGATCTTTATGATTTCTCTTCTCCTGCTGGGCTTAGGGTTTCTTTCTTGTTCTTTCTCCAGCTCCTTTAGGTGTAGGGTTAGGTTGTGTACCTGAGACCTTTCTTGTTTCTTGAGAAAGGCTTGTACCGCTATATATTTTCCTCTCAGGACTGCCTTTGTTGTGTCCCACAGATTTTGAACCGTTGTATTTTCATTATCATTTGTTTCCATGATTTTTTTCAATTCTTCTTTAATTTCCCGGTTGACCCATTCATTCTTTAGAAGGATACTATTTAGTCTCCATGTATTTGGGTTCTTTCCAAACTTCCTTTTGTGGTTGAGTTCTAGCTTTAGAGCATTGTGGTCTGAAAATATGCAGGGAATGATCCCAATCTTTTGATACCGGTTGAGTCCTGATTTAGGACCGAGGATGTGATCTATTCTGGAGAATGTTCCATGTGCACTAGAGAAGAATGTGTATTCTGTTGCTTTGGGATGAAATGTTCTGAATATATCTGTGATGTCCATCTGGTCCAGTGTGTCGTTTAAGGCCTTTATTTCCTTGCTGATCTTTTGCTTGGATGACCTGTCCATTTCAGTGAGGGGAGTGTTAAAGTCCCCTACTATTATTGTATTATTGTTGATGTGTTTCTTTGATTTTGTTATTAATTGGTTTATATAGTTGGCTGCTCCCACATTGGGGGCATAGATATTTAAAATTGTTAAATCTTCTTGTTGGACAGACCCTTTGAGTATGATATAGTGTCCTTCCTCATCTCTTATTATAGTCTTTGGCTTAAAATCTAATTGATCTGATATAAGGATTGCCACTCCTGCTTTCTTCTGATGTCCATTAGCATGGTAAATTCTTTTCCACCCCCTCACTTTAAATCTGGAGGTGTCTTCGGGCTTAAAATGTGTTTCTTGGAGGCAACATATAGATGGGTTTTGTTTTTTTATCCATTCTGATACCCTGTGTCTTTTGACAGGGGCATTTAGCCCATTCACATTCAGAGTAACTATTGAGAGATATGAATTTAGTGCCATTGTATTGCCTGTAAGGTGACTGTTACTGTATAGGTCTCTGTTCCTTTCTGATCTACCACTTGTAGGCTCTCTCTTTGCTTAGAGGACCCCTTTCAATATTTCCTGTAGAGCTGGTTTGGTATTTGCAAATTCTTTCAGTTGTTGTTTGTCCTGGAAGCTTTTAATCTCTCCTTCTATTTTCAATGATAGCCTAGCTGGATATAGTATTCTTGGCTGCATGTTTTTCTCGTTTAGTGCTCTGAAAATATCATGCCAGCTCTTTCTGGCCTGCCAGGTCTCTGTGGATAAGTCAGCTGCCAATCTAATATTTTTACCATTGTATGTTACAGACTTCTTTTCCCGGGCTGCTTTCAGGATTTTCTCTTTGTCATTGAGACTTGTAAATTTTACTATTAGGTGACGGGGTGTGGGCCTATTCTTATTGATTTTGAGGGGCATTCTCTGAACCTCCTGAATTTTGATGCTCGTTCCCTTTGCCATATTGGGGAAATTCTCCCCAATAATTCTCTCCAGTATACCTTCTGCTCCCCTCTCACTTTCTTCTTCTTCTGGAATCCCAATTATTCTAATGTTGTTTCGTCTTATGGTGTCACTTATCTCTCGAATTCTCCCCTCGTGGTCCAGTAGCTGTTTGTCCCTCTTTTGCTCAGCTTCTTTATTCTCTGTCATTTGGTCTTCTATATCACTAATTCTTTCTTCTGCCTCATTTATCCTAGCAGTTAGAGCCTCCATTTTTGATTGCACCTCATTAATAGCTTTTTTGATTTCACCTTGGTTAGATTTTAGTTCTTTTATTTCTCCAGAAAGGGCTTTTATATCTCTCGAGAGGGTTTCTCTCATATCTTCCATGCCTTTTTCGAGCCCGGCTAGAACCTTGAGAATTGTCATTCTGAACTCTAGATCTGACATATTACCGATGTCTGTATTGATTAGGTCCCTAGCCTTCGGTACTGCCTCTTGTTCTTTTTTTTGTGTTGAATTTTTCCGTCTTGTCATTTTGTCCAGATAAGAGTAAATGAAGGGGCAAGTAAAATACTAAAAGGGTGGCAACAACCCCAGGAAAATATGCTTTAACCAAATTAGAAGAGATCCAAAATCGTGAGTGGGGAGAAAGGGGATAAAAAGAGGTTCAAAAAGGAAGAAAGAAAAAAGAAAAAAAAAAAAAGAAAAGAAAAGAATATTTTTAAAGAAAGAAAACACCTAAGAAAAATGTAAAAAATATATATATATATATATATTAGATAAACTAGTAAAAAATCATTAAAAAAGAAAAAGGTAACAGTTAAAAAAAAATTTTACCCGAAGGCGAGAAAAAAAAAAAAATGAAAAAGAAAAAATTAAATTAACTGCAAGACTAAAAAAAATCACAGGAAAAAAGCCATGAGTTCCGTGCTTGGCTTTCTCCTCCTCTGGAATTCTGCTGCTCTCCTTGGTATTGAAACCGCACTCCTTGGTAGGTGAACTTGGTCTCGGCTGGATTTCTTGTTGATCTTCTGGGGGAGGGGCCTGTTGTAGTGATTCTCAAGTGTCTTTGCCCCAGGCGGAATTACACCGCCCTTACCCGGGGCCGGGGTGAGTAATCCGCTCGGGTTTGCTTTCAGGAGCTTTTGTTCCCTGAGCGCTTTCCGTAGAGTTCCAGAGGACGGGAATACAAATGGCGGCCTCCTGGTCTCCGGCCCGGAGGAGCCGAGAGCCCAGGGCCCCACTCCTCAGTGCGCCCTCAGAGAACAGCGCCCAGTTACTCCCGTCTGCCTGACCTCCGGCCGCGCTCCGAGCTCACCGAGCCTGCGACCGGTTCAAGGTAACACGGAGCTGCGAGCTTACTGTCGGCTCTGTCTCTGTAGCCGGCTTTCCCGTTCCAATACCCGCAAGCTCTGCGACACTCAGACACCCCCGATCCTTCTGTGACCCTGCGGGACCTGAGGCCACGCTGACCCCGTGTGGGCTTCGCCCCGGTTTAGCCTCTGGAGCGATGTCCCTCAGCGGAACAGACTTTTAAAAGTCCTGATTTTGTGCGCGGTTGCTCCGCCGCTTGCCGGGAGCCGGCCCCTCCCCCCGGGGTCTATCTTCCCGTCGCTTTGGATTCACTTCTCCGCCGGTCCTACCTTTCAGAAAGTGGTTGTTTTTCTGTTTCCAGAATTGCTGTTCTTCTTCTCTTCGATCTGCCGATGGATTTTCAGGTGTTTGCAATCTTTAGATAAGCTATCTAGCTGATCTCCGGCTAGCTGAAGCAGTCTCAGCTTGCTACTTCTCCGCCATCTTGACTCCTCCCCCCCTCAATGAATTTTTTCAAATAGCCAATAAATTTTTTGTTAAAGTTTTTCCAATACCTATATTTTGTTAGTGCTCTAAGCCTATAACTTAACCTATCTGCTGGGTAATCCAGGCTGGCTTTAAAAGCAGTCTCTTTGGAAAGGAGAAGACCTGCCATTATTTTACTTGGCACAGATATCATCTTACTTAACACAAAACACCTATCACAAAAAGTGTTAGCAGAGACAGAAGACACAGCCCAGGCAAGTGGGATTGGGAGAGGAGAAGCATGGCAGGTATCACACAGAGTCAATGGTACTCATTTACTTGGGCACCTGCCTAAGATCTCCAAAAACCATTCAAAAGGAATTTGTAAGGAGTCTAGAGTTTTTGCAGGGCAGTTTAGAGAATAGAGGAAAATGGTTTATAATAACTATGATTCTATTTTTTACTTCTAGGTTGATGTGACCTGGCTATTTTATTGTGGTAAAAGACAAAGTATATTACAAATAATTGAATCCTGATGATTCAAAGTCTTGAGGTACCATAACCAGAAATCTTTGAGCATTTCTTGTATTACAAAATGGCATAGATATTAAAAAAAAAAAAAAAATGGATTACTCTGCAAGTGCCAAAACATGCCTGAAAGTTATTTTCTCTTATATCCAATGTTCTGTCATTTCACTTTTGTTCAGGGCAGCCAACACTATTTCTGTTTTTTGTTAATCACCATTTTAGGACATGTATCAGAATCTCAATTCAATTCAACCAATACGTATTGAAGACTAACCATATATCAGGCACAATTCAAGGTGCTCAAATACAGAAGATGATGAGCGCATAGTCTCTGTCCTCAAAAGCTTCACATTGAAAAGAAACACCAAAAAAAAAAAAAATTAGAAACAAGTATGATTAAATTCCATCATTTATAAACCTAGTAAATAGAAATGCATCAGTAATGTAGCACCACATGGAAAGAATACCTAATTTAGTTGGTGGACGTGGGGTCTCAACGAGAAAACATTTCTAAACATTTATCTTTCCTGGGGGAAGAATAGAAGTTGACCAGGGGATTAAGTAGGGGTTGGGCACTACCCAACATTGCAAAGTCTTTTTTTTTTTTTTTTAAGATTTTATTTATTTACTTGACAGGCAGAGACCACAAATAGGCAGAGAGGCAGGCAGATAGAGAGAGAGGTGGAAGCAGGCTCCCTGCTGAGCAGAGATCCCGGCGTAGGGCTCGATCCCAGGACCCTGGATCATGACCTGAGCCGAAGGCAGTGGCTTTAATCCACGGTGCTTTAACCAGAGGCTTTAACCACCCAGGTGCCCCCAAATATGCAAAGTCTTGAGCATTGAACAAAGTCATAGAACATCTGGCCTAGTGAGAGACTGAGAATGCTTTGATGTAACTGAATTGAAAAGTGTGTGTGGATACTTGGGGAGGTGAGCCAGGAAGGATAGGAAAAACCCACTTAATCCTAAAAGTATGAGGAATTGCTAAGAAATGAAGCAAATAAGCAGCATGATAGGATTTGCATGTTAGGAAATTAATCTGCCAGCTGTTTGGAAAGTAGAATGGAAATGATATTTAAGGCACTACTTGAGAAGACTAATTAGAGAATGACAGGGTTTCATGTAAGGCTTTCTTACCGAGGTAGAAAAAGAGAAAGTATTTCAGAAGTAATGTTGGGGAAAAGGAGCAAGAAAATTAAGGTAATTCTCACTTGTTCTTGTAAGTGGCTGTTTCACAAACTGAAACAAGGAAAACTAAAAGAAAAAGAAAAGCTGGGCTTGTAAGCAAGGTGGAGAGTGGTGGTGGCAGCAGTTATAGAAAATAAGTTTGCAATTCTTATGAGAGATCCGTGTGGAGATATTAAAGAGGCATTTAGAAATGGAGATTTAAAGAAAAGGAGTCTAGGATGGATAAAGAGGTTCTCTGTCAATTCAATTGAACCTTGAACAACGTAGGGATTAGGGGTACTGACCATCCCCCCCCCAACAAAGTTGCAAATCTGTGTATAACTTTTGATTTTCCAATAACTTAACTAGTAATAGACTTCTACGGGATACCATGTTGATAATATAAACAGTAGATTTACATGTATTCTATATATGTGTTATATACTGTATTCTTATAATAAAGTAAGCTAAGAAAAATATATTTTATTAAGAAAATCATAAAGAAGACAAAATACATTTATATTACTGTACTATAAAAATCCATATAAATGAACCCTTGTGTTGTTCAAGGATCAATCATAATTGATCTTGTTGCATCTTACACAGATCATCTTGCACACTGTATTTAATCATTTGTTACCAAAATGTAACATTTCCCTACTCCGTGTTCCATTGAATAGGAAACACCTTACAATCATTTTATAATATGAGTAAGAACCAATTAAATGTGATCACAGTAAGAGTCAGTTTTAGAAGTCAAAAATGCAAAGATAGTGGCTTAGAATGAATTTTCTACTACCATGTTTAAACATAGCACTTCATTAGAAGAGACTCTTTCTTTCTTTCCTTTTTTAAAGATTATTTATTTATTTATTTGACAGACAGAGATCACAAGTAGACAGAGAGGCAGGCAGAGAGAGGAAGGGAAGCAGGCTCCTTGCTGAGCAGAGAGCCCAATGTGGGACTCGATCCCAGGACCCTGGGATCATAACATGGGCCAAAGGTAGAGGCTTTAACCCACTGAGTCACCCAGGCACCCCTAGAAGAGATCATTTCAATTATTGTATGCATTTCTTACATTGCCAAAAGGCAATGTGGGATAAAGTTTAAAGGCATATTTTCTGGACAGACCATTTTTTGCCCCAGTTCTGCCTCCCTTGAGCTGTGTAATCTTGAACAACTCACATAAGTTCTGTGTTTCAGTGATCTCATGGGAATTGAGGCTAATGAGGCGGTAGCATACAGCACTGGATTCTTGTAAGAATTAAATGAAATGTTACAGGTTGAGCATTGAAAAGGGGGCCTGGAATATAGAAAGTGTTCAACACGCATTATGTGTCTTAACTGAAATGAACAGTAGTTTTTGTTATTCTTCGTACATAAGTCTACCCAGAATGGGGAAGAGTGGTCTCAAATTTCCTTTTATATCTTATTGGCACATGATGTACATAGAAATTGTGCTCATTTCAGAAGGGGGTTGATACAAGGTCGATACATACATTTTAATTCTAAGGATATGGAGATCTTTTCCAGCACTAAGGAAAATAAAAACATATTCAATATTTTAAAAATATATTTAGTTTGGGAGAAATTTAGCTGTTTGGCTTGGTTTCCAGTAACCAGCCAGCTCAAAGTTTCAGTTTTTCCTAATAATGAAGATGCAATCCAAGTCTTAGTAAACCAACTCTGTGAAGGACAAAAAGGAGAGCTTGTAAAAGCTGCAAATGGAAACAAATGCAATTAATAAGTCTCAACCGCAAAAAAAAAAAACTGAGGGTAATATTTGTCCTTGGGCTTTCCTGTGATGCATTTGGAAGCAAAGCAAAATAGCTTGGAGAGTGAGTTGCCCATGTAGAGAAGAGGATGTGGGCAGGATCCGGCCGCATCAAAGAGGGAAGGGCAATCTGAGGAAATGAGAAGTTTAAAAAATAAAGGATTCCAAGTCAAAAGTGCCAAATCAAAAACAAGAGAACCCCGGCCCCTTCTCTGAAAAAGAACCTCTATCCCTGCATCTTGTGTTCAATGAAAGAAGCAAGAGCTGTAAGGAAGGTAATTTAGGAGCAGTACCATTCCTTGCTACGTGATGCTCAATTCAGCTTCTGGACTATAAAAATGACCTCATTCTTTCTCCTAACTTTCTAGATATTTATATGCTTTCCTCTGAATAGTCAACGGTTCTTTTTTAAAGCTTTGTTTATGTCTTACAGTTTTCTCAAAATAAGCACTGTGTTGAAAATTTTGTATTTTAAAATGCACCTAAGCAGCCTCTCACACCAGTTTCTTTTCTGCATACATTTCTACTATGCATTTTATAGAGTCATTCCTGGATGAAGTTTTACTTAAAAAAAAAAAATGAAAGGTAAGCATGGCAAGGTACAATGTGGAGGAAATGGAAGGGTAAGGACATGAGGACACTAAAGCATATTTCAATCTATCTAAAATAGCTTCCTATACAATGCACAACAATTAGATACATCTTTTGGAGAAAACAGCATAAAAACAAAGAAAAAAATGACCATGTAGTACATTTTGCTTCCAGGAAACCACCCAAATTTATCAGTTTGGAAATAGATCCTTAGGATATTTTTGGCAGAAATAGTTTATTCTTCTTCATGTTCACATGTTCAGATATCTTTTTCTTTTTTCCCTCTAATTTAGAGGCAAACTGGTACATACCCCTAGTATGTATAGTTTACCCCTAGGCAAACTAGAGACATACCCCTAGCTTCACCTATGTTCTGGTGTATTTTTCTTTTGGTAAAATACAAACTTAGTATTCATCTTTAGCCTCACAGAATATTGGTCTAAATGGATTCCAGAAGTGTTGGCTAAGGATGACTTTCATACAGTGACAACATTGGCTGCCAGGTTGTTATGCCCTCAGGTTGACCAACATGCTCTGAATCAGATTCCAAACTCCTGAGGAAGAAATATTAGGAAGAGCTAAGGTCACACATCCATCCGAGTCCATCCATGGATGGGTAGGCTTGAGAAGACTAGGGTCGCATTAAAACCATGGAAGCTTTCAGGAAAGTGTGGCAATGGGCTGAGGGGAAACCATGAAAATTATCTACTATAGGTTCTATGTAGGGTTTATTCACCAACAGGATTAAAAGCAATCAGGCAGGGGCACCTGGATGGCTCAGTGGGTTGGACCTCTGCCTTCAGCTCAGGTCATGGTCTCAGGGTTCTGGGATCAGGCCCCACATCAGGCTTTCTGCTCAGTGGGGAGCCTGCTTCCCCTTCTCTCTCTGCCTGCCTCTCTGCCTACTTGTGATCTCTCTCTGTCAAAATAAATAAATAAAATTTAAAAAAGTAAAAGCAATCAGGGAAAGAAACTGTTTGGAAGAGGTATACTTGCGATGTGGCTTTAAAAAACAAAACAAAACAAAAAAAACAGAATTGTCAAGCTGTTCTCCAGGGTGGAGGACACAGCAGTATTGTGGCAATGACAAACAGGAAACACAAAGGATCTACAGACTGGAGAGCTTGTTCTTTATCCAAGGTCAAAAAAGGCAGGATAGTTCAGATGACACCATTCCTGTCAGAAGGCCACAGAAACAGAAAATGACAGTTGCAGATAACCATGTTCTTCTACCAAGTTTCTCTGTGCTTTTCTAAGAGTGATAAATAAATAAGATCTTAAAAAAAATTATTTTTTCATGAATGGGCCTGCTTCTCCATGTGCCTGGGTACTAACTGTATATAGTCTAGGTGGTTTGTAATTTTTCTTTGTTCTTCTAAATCCTGAAACATTTCACTATAAATCTAAGTTGGGGCATCTCTCAAAACTTCTTAATTATTAGTAAATTATATTATTCTAGACTGGCGGGGGAGAAATCTTGTCTTAAAATCTCCAGTTTCTTGGTTCAGAAGTGAATCAAGATAAAGATATGGAAATTTCAAGTTTCAAGGTAGAGAGTCATTCATTTAATTAGTCTGCATTAGAAACTGAGAAAACCATGGGAATGAGCACCCAGGGTACTGTGTCTGCGAAATGGGTGCAGAGGGCCAGTGATGGAGTGAGGTATCAGAGGATGAGGTTCTGGAGAGCATGAATGACCCCAGAGCAGGGTCATTCTCCTGGAAGACTTTGGGTAGGGTTTTGACACTATTAGGTATGGGTTTTGAAGGGCCTGAAGTATCAACAATGAATGACAAAAACCAAAGAGTACATGTAGAGGTTTTTGCAGTAGTCCTAAGATATGAGACAGGACTAATGGGAGCTGGGCTTCTGTTTTTAAGTTTTTAAGAATTTAGAGACATTTAAGAGGAAATGAAATCTCTATTTGCAAATCTAACTCTTTGTGGTTAAGACTCAAATAGAAACAAAGCCTTTCTTTCACTTCTTCCAAGATTTTTGTAGACTTAGTTTGTCCCTGCTTTTTATAAAGTTGTACTTATGTGGGACATTTGGCTTAATTTTAAGGACATTTAAAATAGGCAGTCCTTTAAAAGATCATTCCTAAAAGTAGTATTTGTGAAATATTCCTGAAGCATGTACATTTTATTTATTACTCGAGGTAATCTTTTTCCTTGCACCAGACTAATAAAGAGATGTACCTGCACCACAAGATTAAAAATATTTGGGAAACCACCCTTATTTACCTGTGCTTTTGCTTACAGCAATCTTCTACAGTGAAGAGCACTGTGAGAACCTATCTTATGAAGCTCATTGCTAAACTTATTGTAAGGATGCTGTTGCAATTGTTGTTTCTTCTAATATGCAATATCCTTTTTAAGAGGACCTTAGAAGAAATTTCTCATGAGTTTCTCCTAAAAACTTATTGCTTTTATCTAATGAATACTTAATCACAATGCAAATACTTTTACTACTAGAGACTTTCATACCTCTTCTATAAAAAGTACAGAAACTGATGGAATAATTATGCAATTATACTACTTTCTACTAAGGAAGCAAACTTGATCTGTTTGGGCAGGATTTCCAGGATCCTTAGTACTCAGAGAGTGGGATAGAAAGAGGAACATGAACTCCATGTGGGCGTGTCCTTTGGCCTATGGACTCCTTGCACTAGGGGTGGGGCATGGCTGAAAGAATCCTCATTAGAGGGGGCAAAAACTGTCAACAACCAACTGCTAGCTGCTGAATGGAATGAGTGCTTGAGTCTTAAAGGATAAATCATCTGACCAGCATTCCAGAGCACTACTACAAGATCAGATCAACACCAAAGTTTCTGAAATATCTCTTCAGTCACAGGTTTCATGCCCAATATCCACAATTAGGAAAAGCACAGTGAGATACCCTTACCAATAATTCAATCTCCTTAGTGGAAAATTAACAGTTTCTGAAAATCGATCATAGTTAAGCTTCAGCAGCACCGGGGTGGCTCAGTTAGTGAAGCATCTGCCTTAGGTTCAGGTCATGATTCTGGAGTCTTGGGATGGAGTCCTGTGTTGGGCTCCCCACTCAGTGCAGTCAGTGTCTGCTTCTCCCTCTCCCTATGCTCCCCACTCATATGCTCTCTCTCGCTCTCTCTCTCTCTCAATCTCTATCTCAAATAAATAAATACAATCTTTAAAAAAAAGAATTAAGAACGTCAGGATAGACATTTATAGTGTTTCACTTCTTTATTTATAAGTCTATTTGGATTCATTGATCTTGTTATTAGAAAAATAACCTTGGTGTATTGCTAGAGTATTTGTATATGCTCCTTAAGAGGTAATTTCTGTTAGAGGTATGAAACAACATTTATAAATCTCAATAAAATCAGATAGATATTAGTTAAAAGGATAAGCAGATATCTTTAATCCACTGAACATGAATGCTTAAGCTTAGATTGAAAAGCTAAGATCAGTGAGAGGAGAGAAATACTCTCTTCTGAATGCAAAATAATGAATATAATTGAGATACACTAGAAGAGTGTTTTTTTAACTCTAACAAATTTTAGTTGAGTGTTTCACTCTATCAAATGCTTCAGACAAAACAAGAAAGACTAAAGCTATGGATAAACATTTCTGAGTAGCTCCAGGAAAGAAAACCAGTAGTCCCAGGAAAGAAAACTTACTTTCAAGTAAATCAGCCTCCTTGAAATTTTGAGATTGAAGACTCCATTGAGATTTATCTATTTATTGTTAAGATTTTATTTATTTATTTCACAGAGAGAGACACTGTGAGAGAAGGTACAAAAGCAGGGGGAGTGGGACAGGGCGGAGCAGGCTTCCTGCCGAGCAGAGAGCCCAATGCAGGGCTCAATTCCAGGACCCTGGGCTCATGACCTGAGCCAAAGGCAGATGCTTAATGACTAAGCCACCCAAGGGCCCCTCCAGTTAGATTTCTGATAAAATTAAGGGCCTCTTTCTCTCCTTTTTAGTACTCTCTCTCTTGAAAAATATGCCAGCACTAAGATATTTACCCATAAAATAATGAGGGCTCTGAATCCCTAGAGATACTTCCATGGACTCTACCATTTCAAGAAGGCCAGAAGGGAACCTCTACCTTCCAGTCCTTTTCATTCCCAGTATCACCAACCTCATCCAGACAATTTTACACCACTCTTGCTCTATGTTATCCTCTCCCAACCTCTCCTGCTGAGTTAACACTTCCTGTTAAATGTCACTATCCAGTTTAAAATTTGAAATAATTTTCCCTTTACTACTGAACAAAGAACAAACCCTTCAACCCACTATTTAGATCTCTCTCTGATTTGACCACAATTTGTCTTTTCTCCCCATAAATTCTACTTGTCCTTCCTGCTGTATTTCTTGCATATACCTAATAGAACTTTCCCATCCCCCTCCAAGTTGTTTTGCTTTTAGTGCCTTCTTTCCTGTCCCTGCTTATTAAGCTTATGATTCAAATATCAAGTTCTCTTTAATGTGGCCCTTAGGTCTTTCCACACTCTCTATATCCCCATGACATTTAGATTGTCATTCATATGGTGTTTGGTATATATTTATTTATATATGTATTTATTTATACTGCAATCATTTATATACATAATTTATCTCTTTTTAAGACAGTCAATGCTTTGGGTTTGGGATATGTCCTGTATACATTTTAAACCCACATTTATTTATTTAATAAATTTTTATTGATATCAATCACATGCTTGGTACTCGGTATAAAATCATTAGTAAAGCATACATAGCCCTTGCTATGGAACATATAGATAAGCAGACAAACCACAGATAATAAATTGGCAATAAAATAAATAATTATAAAATGTGAAATTCTGTGAAAGAAATAAATAGACCATTTAGTTTAAAGGGGACAGAAAGGAAACCCACTGACAATGATTAGGAAAGGACTTCCCAAGGAGGAGATTGAACTGAGAACTTCAGATTGAGAGGGAAGCTGCTATAGGAAGAGCTTAGGGAAGAACACTCCAGATGAAAGGAAAAGCATGAGCAAGAACCCTAAGATGAGAAAAGGAAAACCTTTAGAATGTTCTAGAAACTGAAGTAAGGTCTATGAGACTAAAGCATAGTAAGCGAGAGGAGGAGTTGCACCAGATGTGATTGTAGAGAAAAGCAGTGGCCAGATTATTTACAGCTTTATAGTCCACGATAAGAATTTTAAATTTTATGCTACATGTGTGAAGTGAATTCAATTCAAGGAGGCATAATTCAATTTGCATGTAAAAGCCCTTGTAAGCTCTTGTGTGGAGAATGAACTGAAGGTGCAGGAACAATAGAGAATCAGGAAAACTAGTTAGAAGTCTAGCGCTCTGATGAAGTCATAGAACGAGATGGTGGTGGCAGTGGAGAAATACATAGTGTTGAGATGATTTATGAAGGTAAAATTAATGACCCTTAGAAATGGATTTGAAGTGGAGATGAAATAAAGAGAAGAACTAAGGATAATTTCCAAGCAACTGTGTGATTAACAGTTAATGTCAGTCTTCTTGAGGAGAAAGGGATTTGAGCAATTAATAATTTAGTTTCTGACTTGATCAAAAATCACTAGAAGATTCTAGAAAGATGGTTTGAAGATGACTCTGCTGATCTCCTCCCAACACTGGTCTAGATACTAATAGGAAACCTGACGGGAGCATCTGGGGTCTGGCTGCAGGTCAGAGTGAGAGCCAAGTCCAAGTCCAAGTTACTGCTGGTATTTCCTGTTCCTTCTGGGTTGGGCAAGAACCTTGAGATTGGAAGTTCTTGGAGAAGATCAAAATGCTCAGGAAAAGCTATAAACTGTGTCCAAACAAGGGGAAGATTATTTGTAAGAAGACCTGTGGTTCTACCTGACCCCAACAGAGAGAAACAGTGTTGGTCAGAGTCCTCCTTGCCTTTGAGTCTGGATGGAGAGGAGTGGATATTAGATTACAGAAATGGCTATGTCAGCTGTAGTAATGAATCTTGCAACACACATATTCCGTTTTGAATTCATAATGTGCTGTATGATAAATAATGGTTTTCTAAATAGAAAAGAATATCTAGAATTACAAGTGTAAAATCACCTCAACCAAGGTCTAGCATATCTAGAATTAAAAGTATTAGGCCACTTGAGGAAGACCTCAACAACTACACTGTTAGTATCCTCATGTTACATATGGAGAAACTAAGGCACACAGAGAGCAAACCACTTGCCCAAAGTCACATAGTGGCCAAGTGGTGGAGGTGATTTTTAATTCAAGCAAACAAAATCTGGCTACAAATGGCTTATAGTAATAAAGATGCCCCAGGTTTGGTGGCCACAGAAAGCAAAGCATTTTATCTTACTGTACCGTCAGTTTATCAGCTATAAAATGTGGTGTGTGGGTCAGATGACTCTTATGGTCTTTTCCAACTCCCAACCTTCCAACTCCAACCACATATCGGTGTCCTTAAATAAATGAACATCATGGATTGGACATCAGAATCATGATCCATTAGACTTAGACTTAATAATATTAAAAAAATGATTTTTGCCCTCTCAATGGAAACAAAATAATATATGGCATTGAAAAGCATTATATCAGCACTGATAGTTTTTAAGTAAACCAATACAGAGAATTTTCTTCTGTAATTTGTGGTTAAGGTAGTTTTTTCAATAAATAATATCAGGCGAAGTAAAAGAAGAGCCAATGTGAAGGTTTATGTAGCTAAAATACATCACAAATAATGGCCTAAATTAATGGAAAAATAAATTTGGTATTTAGCGAATTGTTTGTAATGCTGATATTGGAAGTAAGACTATCTTGAATCTTTTATAGGGCCTGACAAGCTGAATAAAAAATAAGTTTGTAACAGCAGAAGCAAAAGTCAATGGATTATGATATTAATGAGTCATGCAATGATGAGCAATGAGTGCAATTTTTTATAGAAGTTAATACAGTTAACTTCCTCAAGAGTTAATGTTTTTAAAACATTTTATTTGGAAATAATCATAGATTCATTGGAAGTTGCCTTTCACCAAGTTTTCTCCAATAGTTACATCTTGTGTAATTATTATACTATATTAAAATTAGAAATTTGACATCGGTACAATGTGTGTATATTCCATGTCATGAGTTTGTTTCAAACCTTAGGAAAAAAAATCCTTCATTTCTTCATAATTCATGTGCCTTTTCAACTATACTTGTGACTGAAATTTTCACTTGGGTTTGACATTTTAACACGATAAAGCCTGTTCTTAAATAAGGGGATCGTTGTGTGATCTTGCCATATTTAATGCACTGCTAAAGATATTCTCAGCTTTAACGAAAGTATATCCCCATTTGTCCAAAAGCCAGATTTTATCTTATCTTTATAGGGAAAGTTACTCCAAAGTAAAGACATAGTTGAAAAGTCTCTTAAAACATTTTTTTTAATGGTAAAATTAATCCCGGTGAATGTTTCTGCCTGAAGACAGAGCTGGTGTTTCAAATTCTCTGCACTCTAAATTTACAATTTTTTTTTCTTCTAGCTGCTCTGTGATCTTATCTGCTTTAGGATTGTTTTGGAGTAATTTTCTCTGTACACCCTGATCTTCTGACAAGTATATTATCAGCTCAATTTATCATTATTGTTGGTCTTTGAGTCTGGTGGAAAAGGCAGTGCCTGAGTTCCCTCCAACACACAGAGAAGGTTACTGACCCTCAACTCCCTCCACTGTGTGATATGATGTGGAAGGACTATGTTTCAGGAAGGGCAGACTGGAGCTCTAAACCTGACAATAGCATCAGCTAGATTAGGCTTACTTAGATCTTGCTTAGCCTCCATTTCCCCATTTCTATAAGTTATAAATTCAAGGACTTCTAAGATGTGTTGTTTTTCTTCTTTTTCAGATTTATTTATTTATTTTAGAGAGAGAATGGATAGGGGTAGGGACGGGGTGGTTGCAGAAAAAACTCAAGCAGACTCTGAACTCTGCACAGAGCTGATGATCACTGGTGGAGAAACTGATCACTGAGCTTGATCCCACAACCCTGAGATCATGATCTGAATGGAAACCAAGAGTTGGAGGCTTAACTGAGTGTGCCATTCATGTGCCCCTAATAACCACTTTCTATGTTTAATTCAAGAGTTCTGTGATTTCTCCAATTACCTAGGGCATGCATATTCAATTTTGTAGCGAGCAATCCTTAGTGTAGAATGTGATCAGCAGGAACATAATTTTAATTCTTTGAAAAGATACAGTTAATATGCTTGAGACATCAGTGATAACTTGGATGATGGGTCAATGAATCTTTTCCACCGTGATATCCTGGCTTGGCCACAGTCTTGACCATTGCACATTCCAGACTAGGAAGCCTCTGCCAGGCTTTGAGCTGTGCCAGGACATGAGCAGCAACAAATTGAAATTCCCCTGCTCAGTTGCCAAAAGTCTAAGATAATGGATGTTGTGTAGTACAATAAGAACAAGAGATTGGGTGTCAGTCCTTGGTTTGAATCTCATCCCACCTCTTGCTAGCTATATTTATAACTATATAGGTGGATCAGGACTGAAGGGTGGGTGAAATCTGGACAGAATTCTAACAACAAGCACATTTCAAACTGCCTTCTGGCAAAGAGATGCTCCTGGACCTAGAAGTGTGATTTCCAGCAAGCAGAAGTCAAAGCACTAAGTAAATCCTGCCCTTAAACTGTGCAGTCAGGAGAAAGTAGGATGACCTCACAACAGGTAAGTATGAGCCATGAGAACGAATGAAGATTAGGATTCTAGACCTTTGGATTTGGAAAAAGAGAACCAATGACCTAGCCCTCAATATCCTACTCTATCCTGACCAGTGGTTGTTGACTCTCTGCTTTGATATTCCCAACTGTGGGTAATTCACCACCTCCCTGAGTAAACAGTTTAATTTACTGCCTTCCTAATTGCCTTCTTAATTCACTCCTTCCTAATTAAGTACTGTCCTTAATTTTCTTATATTTTTCTTATGCAATGTATTGAACAGGGGGTAAAAAGGAATATGGAAGAAAAAACAACAGCAGTTGTTGCTAAACCTTGTCCTAAATGTTTGACAGTAATTTCATTGTTTCCCCCCCTCCACAGGAATGATTTAGCCTCAGAATCCATGAATTGTTATGCATAAGCAATTTTTGGTGAGCATTGCCTTTAGGCTTATTTTGAATTTTATCACTTTAGAGAGAACCAATTTATATTTCTCAAAATTTTACATTATTGTGACCAAGTTTTAAAAGAATTCCAGAATGCTTTCTTGTTTTATATCTATTTCAAGTACATAGTTTGATGTTTTCCCCAAGCTCTTGCTTGAAGTGCAAAATTGTTCCCATAGCTTTGGTAATGCTCCTTAGATTTCTTATTAAAAACAAGTTACAAAAGCATATTGTATTAAGAAAAATTAACTTTAACAAAAATGGACAGTCTTCAGTGGAACCAGAGCTACAATGACTGTTTCATAGCTGTAGCCTCCCAAATGGTTAAAAAGAATCCTTTACTTCTTTTCTCAAAATGGAGGGTTCTTTTGTATCCTTCTATGTTTCCTTAAATAGATAGGGATTATATATGAGGACGACCAGAACCATTAAAAATGAAGGGACTTTGTTTCAGAAGAATAATTTGTGTTTTCTGCAACCACAGTGCCATTATATTTTAATATCTAATACATAATTACCAGAAATTTGCTTCACTACTCAGCTCTTCAGACTTTGCACTCCAGAAAAAAAAAAAAAAAACATTATTAATTCCTCCATATATGCAGATATAGGAAAGGTTTACAATGAATTTGAAAGGCCTAACTTTTTAAAAAATTTTATTTATTTATTTGATAGCTATCACAAGTAGGCAGAGAGGCAGGCAGAAAGAGAGGAGGAAGGAAGCTCTCTGCTGAGCAGAGAGCCCAATGCGGGGCTCCATCCCAGGATCCTGGGATCATGACTTGAGCCAAAGGCAGAGGCTTTAACCCACTGAACCACCCAGGTACCCCTCAAAGGGCCTAACTCTTAAAGAGTTCCCCATCTAGGAAATAAAGATATTTTAAGAGGAATATTTATACATACTAACTTAAACAGTGAAGATTACCATAAAGTGATTTTTTAAAAATGACTTTCTACTCGTTAAATATGATTTTCCAATAAAGGTTACTAATTCTGGAGCTTGAGGACAGAGCAGTGTTGAAAGGGAAGGCTCCAGAATTTGGATTCTGAATTTGGATTCTAGCTTCACTGTTACTACCAATATGGTGCTGAGCAAGTTATTTGTAGTTAAATCTAAATCTATAATTATATGCTTAAAGATAATACTAACACAAATATTTTATCTCATTAAATCCTTGTGATGAATAGTTATATAACCCACAAAAATCACCTCCTATAGCACCTAACCTATAGCATTGCTTAGTAAATATAAGCACTATTACATTATTGCTTAACCCTGGATTCTAGAAATATTTATTGCATTTGCCATATTCTAGATCCTGTGCAAAGTACTGAGGATATAAGAATGTGAAGTTCTCTCTTTTATTGGTTCTCAAAATCTAGTACAGAGGAGAGAAATAAAGAGATATGGCAGTATAATGTGAACAGTGCAGTGACACAGAAATGCGGGAACATAGTCTAGAAGGGTCAAGGCAGACATCACAGATGAGACATTGCACTTATGGATGGCTTTATCCCTGGAAGTCTTTTCATTGATACAGACTTCTAGAAATGGTTCTTGATCCTTTACCAGTTATGCCAGACTCTCCATGAATAAAGTTTCTAGAAATAAATTATATACTTCTAAAATCTGCCATAATTTCTTTAGGCTGTTAAGAATGTTGTCTGGGCACTCTTCCAGTGAGTATCATTAAACAAGAGCATTCAAGGCCTTTCCAGAAGCGTCAAGAAGTTCTATGGGGTCTCTTGGGATTCTTCACTGATGGAAGAGAATATGTAATCTTATATCACATAATGGTTTCAGTGTGGTCTCTGGGATCAGGCTCCTGGGATTGACTTCTTCCTCTTTTATGAGCCCTGGCTTGCTGTGTGCAAAATATTCCATTTCCCTAAGCCTCAGTGTTTTCCCCTGTAGAATGGAGAGCATAATATTGCTTATTTTATGAGAATTAAAGGAGCTAATACATGTAACGTACTTGACAGATGTTAAGTGATAAATGGAACACCTCTGTTTGTAATTTAGTTCTATTTCCCTGGATAGTGAAGGGTAAAGGATTTTGTGAGTGTCAAATTAGATAAGGACTGGTTTCCATTTACATTGTTGTGATAGCTCTATTTTCTCTGTGCTTGTTCATAATGTTCTCATTTAGTGTGTAAATACGTTTTAGTCCTGACATAGTGTGCTCCTGGTTTTATGACCAAATCTGTTGCTATGCTTACCCATGGTTTTATTTTTTATATTTTAATAAGAATCCATTGGTTTACATTTTTATCAGATTCTTATGAGAATCAGCCAGAGCTAAATAGCAATGCTTTGCTGAATACCCAAGACAATAAAGAAAGGAGCAGGGCCTTGGCAGGAAGATATGTCACCCATGGAAATATGAATAATAGACTCTGGACACAGGAAGTGGAGGGAGTGACATTCATACTAAAATAAACATGCTGATTAATTAAAGTTTTACTCACCATGCTTTGCTTGTAGGAACTTCATTGTTAGTTTTACCAGCAGCCAAGCTGTATTGTCGTTCTCTGATTTCTAGAGATTATTGTCTGAAATGTTTTATTGTAACTGAAAAAAAGCAGCTCCAGACTCACCAGCCATTCCCTACCACATGATAATTTAAAAAAAAAAAAAAAAAAAAAAAAAAAAAAAAAAAAAAAAACCAAAACTCACATTTGGTGGGTTCCAACAATCAGACATGTTTATTCAATTTCAGCAGTAGACCAAACTCTGATGATTTACCTGTTTCAATTTCTAACCCCATATCCTCATGCTGCTCAGATTTGATGGCATTTATGCAAGGTTTTCTGCTTACACAAACTTTTTAGAGCTTTTTCAAAATTGTGAAATATAGCACACATACAGAAAATTGCAAAAAGCTTACTTGGAGAACAAAATGAGTAATTATAAAGAGAATGTCCATTATGAAAACGTGCTGCTTTGGGGGTTCTCTACCTCACAGTGTCTCCTCCAGATGCCACTCCTTTCCTGTGTGCTTGAGGTGACCATGGCGCTGATTTCACAGTAAAGCTTTATCTATTATTTCCCCAAATATTGTGCATCCCTAAAAGTGTAGTAGCTTATTTGGGGGTTTTTAGAACTTCATATGAACGGTATCATACAAATGTATTATTTTTGTCTAGTTTCATTTATTTAATATTGTCTGTGGAAAATTTAGAATTTTCAACTAAAATGTCCCTAAAGACATCAGGTTAGGGAAGGGCTAGTCAATAAGGGTAGTGAATTTACTTACTTCATACAAGGTATGAATGTAAAATTTTAAGAGATTTAGTGGCAGGCTTTAAGTGACACCAAAAATGGCCTTTTGTACTCCTTCTGGGATACCATCTTCTCATGTGTGTAGTCATTTGTCAGCTAACAGAGATAACAATGGGAAAAGAAGGCAATATATTTCTTTAGCCTTTGTATCAAGTCAGCCATACTACTAGGTTTCCCTAGTGTAACACACTTGTAGTTATGCCCAATTGATCTTCACTTAGTTTACTTGGTTATTATTTAGTAGCCAAAATGACTTGAATAGCAAATTGCAATGAAATAACCTTGTCAAATAAAAGTTAGGAGGAAGTCAGTATAGTTAGAAATAATAACTAGCTGCATACCAAAAGAGGTCACCAAGAGAGCCTCTGCATTCCAACAAAATGGTTCTTCTTCCTAAGCTGATTTTTTGACTAACACAAATTTCTGCTTAAATCAAATAAAAGTGCACTTGAGTGTCACATGTACCTATTGCTTTCAAATTTCTAACATATTCCATAGATGTCCACAATAAAATCACATTTTCCTAAGCAACCTAAATATGTTTAACTAACTTCTGAGTCTCCTGCACTATTCTAGGTGCTGCTCATATGCCAACAGCTGTATTCAAGGAAGAAATATCTTATAACAATTGGACTTGGAGCCAACAGGTTAAGGGCACAATAGGGAAAGTGAGGAAAAACTGATTGGGAAGAAATCAGAGAGGGGGAAAAAAACCCTATGAGACTCTTGACTCCAGGAAACAGGGTTGCAAAAAGAAGATGGGTAGGAGGAATGGGATGACTGGGTGATGAACATTAAGGAGGGCATGTGATGTGATGAGCACTGGGTATTATATGTAACTAACGAATCCTTGAACATTATATAAAAAATTAATGACATAGGCAGGCTCCAAGATGGTGGAGGAGTAGGAGACCTAAATTTCATCTGGTCCCAGGGCTTCAGCTAGTTATCAACCATTTTGAACACCTATGAACTCAACAAGAGATTGAAGAAAGAATAGCAGCAACTCTATGAACAGAAAAATGACCACTTTCTGATAGGTAGGACATATGGAGAAGTGATTCTGAGGCAATATATGGGAAGATAGACCATGGGAGGGTGGGGGTAGAAAGCCTCCATCAGCTGGCTACCAGCAAGTGATACAGCAATGGAGCACAATACGAGAACTTTCAGAAGGCTGCTCTGGTGAGGGATGTTGCCCCAATGGCTAAGAGGGGAGTGGAACCCTTGCTGTGACAGTTTGGTCTCAGGACCCTCAGGGTCACAGAAAGATTGGAGTTTCCTGAGTGCAGCAGAGCTCCCAGGTATCAGAGCAGAGAAACTGGCTGCAAAGACAGCCCAACAGTGGGTTCTCAGCTCGAGGTTGCCATAAATGATGATCCCTGTCACAGTCAGACCACTGCTCTTCAACCAGAGACCCCACAATTTGCAGATCTGGGGATACCCCCCTTCCTCCACCAGGAGGAGTAGTGTGGGAGCGTGTTGCAGAAATCTGCTGGGTTTGGAGACTCCAAACCGGGTCATGTGCCAGAGATAGAAATGCTTGGTCACAGGCCAGGTAAACTTAAAGTGCAACTGGAGACCAGGGAGACAGTAGTGATTGACTGCTTTTCTCAGAATGCTCACTGAGGAGTGGGGTCCCGAGTTCTCAGCTTCTCTAGGGCCAGAAAGTGGGAGGCCACCAGTTTCATATTAGTCCTCCAAAGGTGTATGGAAAGCTTTTAGGGAACAAAAGCTATCGAGAGTAAATTCAGGCAGATTACTTAGCCTGGTCCCTGGTAAGGGCAGTGCAATTCCACCTCTGGGAAAGACATTTGAGAATCACTGCAATAAGCCCCTCCCCCAGAAGATCAGCAAGAACATCCAGCCAAGATCTAGTTTACCAATCAATGAGAACTGCAAAGCTCCAGCACTAGGAGAATACAAAACATGGGATTTATGGCTTTTCCCCCATTATTCTTTAGTCTTTCAAAGTTAATTTTTTTTCTTTTTCTATTTTTTTTTAAATTTTTCTTCTTTCCTTTTTCAACCAACTTCTTATCAATTTCTTTTTTAAAATCTTTTTTTCATTTTTATCTTTACAGTTATACTCAATACCTTCATTGTATTTACCCTTATTTGTGTATGTGTGCATGTGTGTGTGTGTGTGTGTATGTGTGCATGTATATTTTTTTCTTTCTTTCTTTAAAGTTTTGGGAAAGCAGTTTCTTCTAACAGACCACAATACACCCAAAATTCAGTGTGTGACTCTGTTCTATTCACCAGCCTGATCATATTCTTCTCCCTTCCCCCTCTGGTTTTGGGTCTCTTCTGATTTGTTTAGTGTATATTTTTCTCAGGTTGTTGTAACCATTGTAGCATTTTGTTCTCTTTATCTATTCTTCTCTGGACAAAATGACAAAACAGAAAGACCTAAAACAAAACAAAACAGGAACAAAAACAAAAAACAAAACAAAAAAACAAAAGGCAATACCAACTACCAGGGAGCTAATCAACATGGACATTAGTAAAATATCAGAACTAGAGTTCAGAATGATGACTATAAAAAAAAAAAAAAACCACAGAAGGTACTAGAGAATCCTTTTCTGGAGAAACAAAATCTAATAAAGTCAAAATAAAAAGCCTATTTAGAGTAGTACAATAAAAAAATGGAGGCTCTAACTGCTAGGATAAATGAGGCAGAAGAGAAAGTTAGTGATATAGAAAACCAAATAATGGAGAGTAAAGAACCTGAGAAAAAGAGAGATAAAAAACTACTGAATCATGAGGGGAGAATTCAAGAGATAAGTTATACCATAAAGTGAAGCAACATTAGAATAACTGAGATTCCAGAAGAAGAAAGAGAGGTTCAAAAGGTATATTGAAGCAAATTATAGCAGAGAATTTCCCTAATTTGGGGCAGGGAAGAGGCATCAAAATTCAGGAGGCACAAAAAACCCATCAAAATCAATAAAAATAGGTCAACACACTGACATCTAATAGTAAAGCTTACAAGTCACAGTGACAAAGAGAAAATCCTGAAAGCAGCTTGGGACAAGAGGTCTGTAACATACAACTGCAGAAACTTTAAACTGGCAACAGACCTATCAACAGACACCTGGCAGGCCAGAAAATTCTGGCATGGTATATTCTGGGTACTAAATAAGAAAAATATACAACCAAGAATACTATATCCAGTTAGGCTGTCACTGTAAACAGGAGAGATAAAAAGCTTCCAGAACAAACAGAAACTAAAAGAATTTGCAATCACCAAACCAGCCCTATAAGAAATATTGAAAGGGATCATCTAAGCAAAGAGAGAGCCTTAAAGTAACATAGACTAGAAAGGAACAGAGACAATATACAGTAACAGTCATCTCACAGGCAATACAATGGTACTAAATTCATATGTTTCAATAGTTACCCTGAATGTAAATGGGCTAAATGCCCAAATCAAAAAACACAGCATATCAGAATAGATTTAAAATTAAAAAAAAAAAATACCCGTCAATATGTTGTCTGCAAGAGTCATATTTTACACCCAAAGACACCTCCAAATTTAAAGTAAGGGAGTAGACATCATGCTAATGGACATCAAAAGAAAGCTGGGGTGTCAATCCTTATATCAGACAAATTAGACTTTAAGCCAAAGCCAAAATAATAGATGAGGAAGGACACTATATCATACTTAAAGGGTCTATCCAACAAGAAGATATAACAATTGTAAATATTTATGTTCCTAACATGACAGCAGCCAATTATATAAACCAATTAATAACAAAATAAGAGAAACATAACCGCAATAATAAAATAATAGTAGGAGATTTTAATACCCCCCTCAATGAAATAGATCATCTAAGCAAAAGATCAACAAAGAAATAAGGACTTTAAATGACACACTGGACCAGATGGACTTCACAGATACATTCAGAACATTCCATCCCAAAGCAACGGAACACACATTATTCTCTAGTGCACATGGAACATTTTCCAGAATAGATCACATCCTTGTTCACAAATCAGGTCTCAATGGTACCAAAAGATCATGATCATTTCATGCGTATTTTTGGACCACAGTGTTTTGAAACTAGAACTCAATCACAAGAAGAAAGTTGGAAAGAACTCAAATACATGAAGGCTAAAGAGCATCCTACTAACGAATGAATGGGTCAACCAGGAAATTAAAGAAGAATTGAAAAAATTCATGGAAACAAGTGAAAATGAAAACATAACTGTTCAAAATCTTTGAGATACAGCAAAGGCTGTCCTAAGAAGAAAGTTTATAGCAATGCAAGCTTTTCTCAAGAAACAAGAAATGTCTCAAGGACACAACATAGCCCTACACCTAAAGGAGCTGGAGAAAGAAGAGAAAATAAAGCCTAAACCCAGCAGGAGAAGAGAAGTAATAAAGATTGTAGAGGAAATCAATGAAATAGAAGCCAAATGAACAGTAGAACAGATCAACAAAACCAGGAGCTGGTTCTTTGAAAGCATTAATGAGATTGATAAATCCCTAGCCAGACTTACCAAAACGGAAAAAGAAAAGGGCCCAAATAAATAAAATCATGAATGAAAGAAGAGAGTTCACAACCAACACCAAAGAAATACAAACAACCATAAGAAAATATTATGAGCAACTATATGCCAAGAAATTAGACAATCTGAAAGAAGTGGATGCATTCCTAGAGACATATAAACTATCAAAATTGAACCAGGAAAAAATAGAAAACCCGAACAAACCCAAAACCAGCAAGGAAATTGAAGCAGTAATCAAATATCTCCCAACAAATAAGAGCCCAGGTCCAGACGGCTTCCCAGGGGAATTCTACCAAACATTTAAAAAAGAATTAATACTTATTCTTCTGAAACTGTTCCAAAAAATAGAAATGGAAGGAAAACTTCCAAACTCATTTTATGAGGTCAGCAAAATCAGATAAAGACCCCATCAAAAAGGATAATTGCAGACCAATATCACTGATGAACGTGGATGTAAAAGTTCTCACCAAAAAACTAGCTAATAGGATCCAGCAGTACATTAAAAATATTGTTCACCACAGTGCAGTGGAATTTATTCCTGGGCTATAAGTTTGGTTCAACATTCTTTACTCAATGTCATACACTACATTAATGAAAGGAAGGACAAGAACCATATGCTACTCTCAATAGATGCAGAAAAAGCATTTGACACAGTACAACATCCTTTGATTAAAACTCTTCAAAGTGTAGGGATAGAAGGTACATTCCTTAGTATCATAAAAACCATCTATGAAGAGCCCAGTGAATATCATTCTCAATAGAGAAAAACTGTGAAAATTTTCCCTTAAGGTCAGGAACACAGCTGGGATGTCCACCATCACCACTACTATTCAACATAATACTGGAAATCCTACCCTCAGCAATCAGACAACAAAAAGAAATGAAAGGCATCTGTATTGATAAAGAAGAAGTCAAAGTCTCATTCTTTGTAGGTGATATACTTCATGTGGAAAACCCAAAAGAATCTATCCCAAAACTTGTAGAACACATACAGGAATTCAGTAAAGTATCAGGATATAAAATCAATGCACAGAAATCAGTTGCATTTCTATATACCAACAATAAGACAGAAGAATGAGAAATTAAGGAGTTGATCCCATTTAGAATTGCAAGCAAAACCTAGGAATAAACTAACCAAAGATGCAAAGAATCTGTACTCAGAAAACTATAGAATACTCATGAAAGATATTGAGGAAGACACAAAGAAATGGACAAACATTCCATGTTCATGCATTGGAAAAACAAATATTGTGAAAATGTCTATGGCACCTAGAATGATCTACACATTTAATGCAGTCCCTATCAAAATACCATCAGCTGTTTTCACAGAAATGGAAACAAACAATCCTAAAATTTGTATGGAATCAGAAAAGACCCCAAATAATCAGAGGAATATTGAAAAAGAAAAGCAAAGCTGGTGGAATCACAGCTCTGGACTTCAAGCTCTATTCAAGCTGTAGTCATTAAGACAGTATGGTACTGGTACAAAAACCGATTCATAGACCAATGGAACAGAATAGAGAGCCCAGAAATGAACCCTCAACTCTATGGTCAACTAATCTTTGACAAAGCAGCAAAGAATGTCCAATGGAAAAAAAGAGTCCCTTCAACAAACAGTTTGGGAAAATTGGACAACCACACTGCAAAGAATGAAACTGGACCATTTCTTTACACCACACACAAAAATAAACCCAAAATGAATGAAACACCTCAATGTGAGACAGGGATCCCTCAAAATCCTAGAGAAGAACACAGGTAGCAACCTCTTCAACCTCAGCCACAGCAGCTTCTTCCTAGATACATTGCCAAAGGCAAGGGAATCAAGCACAAAAATGAACTATTGGGACTTCATCAATGTAAAAAGCCTTTGCACAGCAAAGAAAACAGTCAACAAAACCAAAAGACAACCAACAAAATGAGAAAATGTATTTGCATATGACATATCAGATAAAAAGCTAGTATCCAAAATCTATAAAGAACATATCAAACTCAACACCCAAAGAACAAATAATCCAATCAAGAAATGGGCAGAACATTTCTTCAAAGAACAGACAATTCTTCAAAGAAGACATCCAAATAGCCAACAGACATATAAAAATGTGCTCAACATCACTCAGCATCAGGGAAATACAAATCAAAACCTCAATAAGATACCATCTCTCACCAGTCAGAATGGCAAAAATTAACAAGTAAGGAAATGGCAGAGGTTGGCAAGGATGCAGAGAAAGGAACCCTCTTACCCTGTTGGTGGGAATGCAAGCTGGTGCAGCCACTCTGGAAAACAGTATGGAGGTTCCTCAAAAAGTTAAAAATGGAGCTACCCTATGACCAAGCAATTGCAGTACTGGGTATTTACTCCAAAGGTACAAATGCAGTGATCCAAAGGGGCATGTGTACCCCAGTGTTTATAGCAACAATGTCCACAATAGCCAAACTATGGAAAAAGCCTAGATGCCCATCAACAGATGAGTGGATAAAGAAGATGAATATTAATGCAATATTAATGAAATATTATGCAGCCATCAAAAATGAAATCTTGCCTTTTGCAATGATGTAAATGGAACTAGTTAGGTATTATGCTAAGTGAAATAAGCCAATCAGAGAAAGACTATTATCATATGGTTTTGCTGATATGTGGAATTTGATAAACAAGACAGAGGATCAAAGGGGAAGGGAGAAAAAAATGAAACAAGATGAAACCAGAGAGGGAGATACACCACAGGAGACTCTTAATCCCAGGAAACAAACTAAGAGTTTCTGGAGGGGAGGTGGATGGGAAGGATGGGGTGGTGGGTGATGGACATTGGGGAGATTATGTGCTATGGTGAGAGCTGTGAATTGTGTAAGACTGATGAATCACAGACCTGTAGCCCTGAAACAAATAATACTTTACATGTTAATTTAAAAAAACCCTAATTGTATACTATACTTTGGATAACTGTATTTAAATTGAAAAAAGAATAATTCTTAAAGATGTTGATTATATTCCAGGCAACAAAAAAAGCAAAAAATTCTAAAATTTTTCTTGTGTGTTATATGACTTGGCCATATTAAGATTCTCTATAATTTTTCCTGTCATCGAGTAGTGGGCCTTAACACAGCTAAGGCTCTTGCTCACTTTCAAGGCTTGGTTTAGATGTATTTCAGAAGGTTCCTTCAGTCTGACTGAGTTAAGTACCTTCCAGAAAATGTATATATACATTTAGGGTTACCTTCACCACCGGCTGTATGTTGCCTATGTTATACATAATTCATACATTCAAAACAAAAGTCACTTTTGAACATTTAGTAAGAACAAATATTTTTGCTGAGACAGGAGCTAACATTAACCAATGATAAATGTTAATAAAATCTCAGCTAATGTTTATGTTGCTCAATTCCAGGACCCTGGGATCATGACCTGAGCCGAAGGCAGCCGCTTAACCACTGAGCCACCCAGGCACCCCCAAATATATTTCTAAATATCTTGTTCTGTTCCCAGTTTCAAAATATCTTTTATATGACCTTTAAAAATAGTGTCCCTTTGGAAACTCAGGGGCTTTCACCTCATTGACTCCTCTGTACCCCTGACTCCCCCAGGCTCCCTCAGTCTTACCTTCTTTTCTAGCCCAACTTTTTTCCCTTGGTCACATGTTTTAAATGTTTTAGCGTCACATGTTTTAGATGTTTTAGCGTCTGCATCTTTCCTCAATCTGTCCTTATGTATGACACAGGCTTCTCTCTTAACTTTCTCATACCATGACTCGTGCTTTTTCAAGTTACTTCCTCTGAGAAGATTTGTTACACATAGAACATTTTGCCTGCAAACAGTCCCTAACCAGGTATCCCCTTTCTATTAACTCATTCCTAGATTTACTTAAATGGAATCACATAATTTTGGAGCTTTTATCTATCTTAGATGTAAGATAGAGACTGTTTACTCTAGATATAGATATATCATATATATAAGGTATAGATATATCTACATAAGATACAGATATTTAGCCTAATTTTCTCATCTTGCAAATAAGAGTGCTGAGGCCCAAGGAGATCATTACAAGCATTGCATTTAAGTCTATTAAGATTACCTAGAAGAAATAAATGAAAAGTCGTGTTTCAAAGGGAAATAAGCAATAAAACAAAACTAATGGAATGAGAGAAAATGCCTGAGATGGATGTTTACTCATTTCACTAATTTTTTAAAAAGCCATAAAATACTAAGGTTCAAGATAGAAAAGAAAATTAAAAACTAGGGGCCAAAACTCCTAGCAAAATTTAATTAAAAAAAAAAAAGAAAAATTAGCCATACTTTTTTTTTTTTTTTTTGGTCATTTGAGAAAATTACAGTTTGTTGTTACTTTTCCTCACTTTTCAACCGGTAATATGAATTGCATGAAAAATAAACAAAATAATTAAACATTATGGTTTCATTCCAATGCTTGCTGGTGTAGATGTATAAAAGAACAATCCATGGATTTTGCAATCAGATCTAGGTTTCGATTCCCATGGGCATCAGTTCACTCATTTGCAATATCATGAGTTAATGTAGAAATAAAAACATCTGGTAACAGACCTTGAGTCAGACACATAATTTAATGCAACATTCCCAAGAGGCAATTAAGGCAACCTTCCTCTTCTATTTCCCATAGGAGTATAAGATGTAAATGCAAAGCCTGACATCAATACAGGTCTGTATTTCATTTACTTTGTCTCTGGGGGATATTTTGTGCATATCCAGTGAATTCATATGAGTATTAATACAGCAGCTTTCCCTGGAAGAAGTTGGAGCACTGCATAGATATATAAAGAATGACACAGTTAGAAGTTTTGTTAAGAATTTCCAAAATGCAACAGACACATGAAGTGAGCAAATGCTGTTGGAAAATGGCACCAACAGACTTGCTCAACACAAGGTTGCCATAAAACTTTGATTTGTTAAAAAAAAAAAAAAACAACACATAGTGTCTGCGAAGCACAATAAAGTGTGATAAAACAAGGTATGCTTCTTTGTGACATTCTGGAAAAGGCAAAATTTTGTGGAATAGAAAAGGGGTGAGAATATCCAGCTAACAGTAAAGAAATAAAACTAATATGAATGATCAGATTCCATTTTCAAGTAGAATTCTCTAATTCAGAAGGGAATCAGAGATACACAGAATTCTAATGGCCATTTTCTCTCAACTTTTTTTTTTTTTTTTTCATTTCATTCCTTTCTACAGCCAAAATCAGAAAGAAGGTGAATGGTACTATCATGCCTTAACAATTCAACTTGGAAAGAGAGAAAAGTTCTAAAACTCTATCATAGGTCCAAGCTCTCTGCTTAGTTTAGTGTAGTTTAGTGGACAGATTGGCTTGATCCTTCCTCCCCCGTTACTCAGTGTGGGGCTCAAATTTTATAACCTGAGCTTCGGTTTCCTCTTATGTGAAGTGATCACATTAGTCACACACCCTCACAAGTACTTAAATATTTGACATAGTACTTGGTACATGCTAAGTGTTTAAAATTTCTAGCTATTAGCATTTTACTCTGAATTTATAGAAACTACATCGTCATTATATTCTTGTGCCAAAACAGTTGATAGATTTTTGTTCTTGGGTTTCAGAAAACCCAGTGGTTCCATAGTTGGTATTTAGTGTGTACATTTATTTCTTCTTCAGTCACTCTAGATCCATTGGTGACTGTTGGCTTTACTCTTAGTTCATTGCCATATATTGATAAAAAAGAATTTTATATTCGGTTCATTAGTTATGTAAAGATAAGGAATCAGCAACCTACATAGCTGAATGAGGATCTTAGAAATGGTCATTTCAGCAAATGTGCTGACAAAGAAGCCCCTACGTATTACAGCTGTTCTCAAGCAGCAATTTATTTCCATAGCACCTAAGTGAAGAAAGACAAAATTTCCCATTAGTCCCCTGAAGCAGAAAAATGTTTAAAATTCCAGGTTTGGGTAAGGAAAGGTGATGGTATTTTCCAATGTATGTTCAAAGTTGGTTTTAGAATTTTTTTCTTTGTTAACAAAAAAGTCATACCTCATAAAGGTAGAATTTGAATCCATCTGCACATTCACCCTGTAAAAAGTTCAGTCTGTGTTTGAGTTACAGGACCAAACATGCAAGTTTCTGTAATCAAAAATGTCATTTTTGCTTAGTTTAGAAGGGAAAATAACATAATGAAAAGGGCAAACATCTTCTTGGTAAATATGAACTTTGGAGGAGGAGGCCCTGAAAATTTTAAGATGCAAAGTCTTTATGATTATAAATGAGAAGGGAGGAAATTTAGTTATTATTGACTTATTTGTTTCAGAACTGCTTTTTGAAAAACTTGTAAGTACCTGGCACTGTGGTAAATGCACAGGGGACATGTTGTATAAAATAGCCACTGCCTCCAAGAAGCTTCAAGAAGCTTCAAGAAGCAGAGGAGGGAGAACACAGGGTAGAAAATGTTTCATTAATAAGCAGAAATGGGATATTGTGGGAACATCATGGGAGGGAAACCACGAGTTCCAAAAAAAAAAAAAAAAAAAAGAAACAAACAAACAAATAAACAAACTGAATAGAAACATAAGGAACTAGTCAGAAAAAGCAAAAACAATTTTAATAAAGAAAATGTCTGTCTTTCTAAAATCAAACACATTTAATACTTTTATAATACACTGAAGTTGTATCTTGTTCCTTAAAATATCTTTGCTCCAAATGATTCTGAGGCTCAATCATGATATACAATACATAAAATTAAATATATTAACATGACACAGCCACTTAGTAGTTTATAAAGTACATTATTTATGACTCCACAAGGCACACAGTTTATACAGGTTAATATGGGTTATATGAAGTGTTCTCAGTTTTCAGGTATTTAGCCCTGCTAGCCAGAGTGAACATTCTTTTAACAGCATACTTTGGTGTCCTTTTTTGAAGAATGGACATTGAAAAAGTTATAAATGTGTTACTTTGTAGGCACTGATGTATGGAAAATACACTTTGTGTTTTTATGTATTGTAAGCTGGAAATGTCTTTTGAGTCACATATAGATTTATGCTTGACAAACACTGAACAGTCTGTGAAGAATGAAAACCTCATGACGAACAATTCTGAGGAATACAATTCAAATATATGCTGCAATACTAATTTTCTTGTTAAATTAATTACTCTGAAATCCTTTGGTTGTCAGGTACCAAAATAGTTTTGAAGTTAGAGAATTGCTTTCCCACTTAATTCTTGTGGGTGGCCCAATTCCCCATGATATTCACAGCTGATAAGTATTTTTTTAATGCATTTTTATCTCAAGTGATAATCAGGAGCAAATTAAATCCGGTCTTACAGCAAAAAAAAAAAAAAAAGCAAACAACTCAGTGACTTCAGACTGTAGGTCTGCAAGACGGGTAGGCTTAACTCCACATCTCAAATGCTGCTCTTGCATGCTATCACCTCTGTAACAGACTGAAATATGTCTATCATTACATCAAGATTGCCCAGTCCAATGACCGTCTAATCTAATCAACACAGGATGGCCTGACCTAATGAGTCTCAGATGCAGTGCTTCTAAAGTCAGTCAATAGTAATAATTTAAAGAAACTTCATTCCAACAAATTGAATATAAAAGTTTTTGTATTATATGCAGAAGTTTACAAAAAGCACTTCAAGGATGTCTGGTCAAAACTATTGCCAGAAGATTCCAAAGCCCATACATTTTGTCCCAGTGTAATTATGACAGCTACAATAAAAGCATTAAAAAGCAAGACAAGCAAATCTTGGTCTTTCTTAAATGATTATAACCTCATTCCCTGGGGGAACAGGTAATGAAAAGATGTTACAGGTTGTGCTTGTTTTTAGACAGATGTCATTTGGGACCATATTCTACAGGAGTTTCAGATTTTTTCATTATCATCAGTGTTGATTTTCTTAAATGCGACTGGGCTTGCTTGTTTCAAAGAAGTCTTAGAAACATCTGTGTGCATGGTAGACATGGCTATTGTCTCATAATCATCATCCCGAGACCGGAAATCACAAAAGTTAAAGAAGAACTGCAAGTCTCTCTGGAAATTTTTGTTCAGAAATCCATAAAATATGGGGTTGACACAAGTAGAAATCATTGCTGTAAGGTGGCACAGCAGGAATAACAGATTGTGGTTGCAGGTAGCAATGATCTGATGATTCCAATCAAACACAGTGTTAAAGATGGTAAGGGGTAGCCAGCAGACTGCAAATGCTACTACGATGGACAACAGCATGATGTTGATTCTTTTGGTTTCACTGGACCTGTATTTATTGTCTCTCATCTTGTCCATCATGTTGTTTCTCCTTTTTAAGCGTATATATATCTACAGAGAGGGGGGAAAGAAAAAAGTTCAAATAGAACCACGAATTTAATGTGGAATTCTGTGGAAAGAAGGTTAAAATGGAAGTGGTAGGGGAAAACGTTTTCTTACCTTGAAGTAGCAAATAAATATAAAACAGAGTGGGCCAAAATACTGCAGCATCAAGAGGAGAGTTGTATAAGATAACCTATGGGAGTCCGATGGAAACTTATCAAAGCACACGTATTTGTCCTTGAATGCGTCAAGTGTTACATTCTGGAACGGCTCATCTGTCAATACTTGATAGATGAGGAAAGGTAGAGAAGAAACCACAGCAAGGACCCAAATGACAGCAATACCTACATAAGCATGTCTGTTACTGGGTCTCCACCCTCGTGGGTTGATTATCAGCTGATGGCGCTCCACAGCAATGAGAACCAGAGAGAAAATGGACACGGTGATTGAAACACATTGCACAAAAGGATTCAACTTGCACATTGCCTCACCAAAAACCCAGTGGTCCATTAAGGTGTAGACAAATGTGAAAGGGAGACACATGATGGCAACAAGCAAGTCTGAGAAGGAAAGGTTCACAATCAGGATATTGGTAACATTTCTCATCTCCTTTTGTTTCAAGATGATTATAATTAAGGCCAGATTTCCGGAGACCCCAAGAATAATTACAGCTCCGTAAGCGAGAGCTAATGTAAATATCATGGCCAAGGGCAGATGACAATCATCGCTTTCAAAAGCCAAAAACTGGGAATTCTCTGAAAAATTACAGAAGATTGAATGATTTTCAACCTGGGAAAATAATGTTGAATTCATTTTGATTGGTTTGGTTGTTATAGATTACGCTAGACAAATGGAAAATATGTTTCTTCAAAGCAGATCAAATGTTCAGCTTTTTCTTAATTCTCCATATTGGAATCCATTTCTCAAAATAATTCTGAATTCTTCATTCCCTTGAACTGAACAATCTGTAAAGAGAAAATGACCAATGGCATTACTAATTTTATTCAGAGAAGTCAGTATAAATTCTGACTCATAGTACTGTTTTAAGTGAAGACATTGAAATAAATAAACAAATGTAATCTGTATAAACATCTTTTTAAAACAGCAGAGACCGTGCAAACATTTTTAGAAAAACAATTATAATATTTTTAATTGGACTTGCAATTACTACATTTTGATTCAGCAAAATGTAGTAGTCTGTAAATTAGTAAGGTGTATGTAAATCTTACCCCCAAAAGTTTTATAGAAACCAATGTTACAGATTCCTAAACATTATAAAAATATGATTATGGAAAAAAATAATGCACAGATTAACACATAAGCTATGAAATAAAGAAAAAACAATAATACAAATTTCCCTTATTCTTCCTACTATAGAAATGAACTAATTCATTAAGTTGTACTAAAAACTCAACCATATAGTGACCTGCTCTTTAAGGCAGACATTATGTAGCACAAGTATATGCAAAAGGGGATCATCAATACAGTGAAATATCAGAAACCTTTGTTACTCCAAAGGGCTGATATCCAAGATCTATAAAGAACTCCTCAAACTCAACACACACAAAACAGATAATCATGTCAAAAAATGGGCAGAAGACATGAACAGACACTTCTCCAAAGAAGAAATACAAATGGCTAACAGACACATGAAAAAATGTTCATCATAATTAGCCAACAGGGAGATTCAAATCAAAACCACATTGAGATACCACCTTACACCAGTTAGAATGGCCAAAATTAACAAGACAGTAAATAACATGTGTTGGAGAGGATGTGGAGAAAGGAGAACCCTCTTACACCATTGGTGGGAATGCAAGTTTCCACCCTTTGGAAAACAGTGTGGAGATCCCTTAAGAAATTAAAAATAGAGCTTCCCTATGACCCTGCAATTGCACCACTGGGTATTTACCCCAAAGATACAGATGTAGTGAAAAGAAGGGCCATCTGTACCCCAATGTTCATAGTAGCAATGGCCACAGTCGCCTAACTGCGGAGAGAACCAAGATGCCCTTCAACGGATGAATAGATAAAGATTTGGTCCGGGGGCACCTGGGTGGCTCAGTGGGTTAAAGCCTCTGCCTTCGGCTCAGGTCATGATCCCAGGGTCCTGGGATCGAGCCCTGCATCAGGCTCTCTGCCTCACAGGGAGACACCTTCCCTTCCTCTCTCTCTCTGCCTATGTGTGATCTCTGTCTGTCAAATAAATAAATTTTTAAAAAATCTTAAAAAAGGGCGCCTGGGTGGCTCAGTGGGTTGGGCTGCTGCCTTCGGCTCAGGTCATGATCTCACGGTCCTGGGATCGAGTCCCGCGTCGGGCTCTCTGCTCAGCGGGGATCCTGCTTTCTCCTCTCTGTCTCTGCCTGCCTCTCTGCCTACTTGTGATCTCTCTCTCTGTCAAATAAATAATAAATAAAATCTTAAAAAAAAAAAAAAAAAAAAGATATGGTCCATATATACAATGGAGTAGTCCATCAGAAAGGATGAATACCCAACTTCTGTATCAACATGGACGAGACTGGAGGGGATTATGCTTGAAATAAGTCAAGGAGAGAGAGTCCATTATCATATAATTTCACTTACTTGTGGAGCATAAGGAATAACACAGAAGACATTGGGAGATGGAGCAGAGACATGAGTTGGGGGAAATTGGAGGGGGAGACAAACCATGAGAGACTGTGGATTCTGAGAAACAAACTTTGGGTTTTGGAGAGGAGGGGAGTGGGAGGTTGGGTGAGCCCGGTGGTGGGTATTAAGAAGGGCACGTATTGCATGGAGCACTGGGTGTGGTGCATAAACAATGAATGCTAGAACACTGAAAAGAAGTAAAATAAATTGGAAAACAAAACAAAAAAACCCTTTGTCATATGAAGGACTGTGGAAGGGACAGAAGATGTTTAATCCAGAAAAGACCAGGAACGGTATAGACGTCTTCTCATATTTGAATGGGTAGCATGTACCCTGGGGAACTGGGCTTAAAATATCATTCCTAACTATACAAGTAAGAAATAGGACCAGGGAAAGTATAACACAGTGTGTATTAAAAATAAAACAAAACAGGGGCACCTGGGTGGCTCAGTGGGTTAAGCCGCTGCCTTCAGCTCAGGTCATGATCAGGGTCCTGGGATCGAGCCCCGTATCGGGCTCCTTGCTCAGCGGGGAGCCTGCTTCTCTCTCTGCCTCTGCCTGCCTCTCTGCCTGCTTGTGATCTCTGTCTCTCTCTCTCTGTCAAATAAATAAATAAAGCCTTTAAAAAAAATAAAAATAAAACAAAACAAATTTCACATCATTATGAGGAACAAAAGTTTAATGAAAGAAAATCAACTGCCTGCAAAACTCTGGGATGCTCCATACACAAGAGTTTGCAGCTACTGTATGAAAGACTTTTGGGGAGCTCTTACATTGTATGGGAGATTTAAATGACTGTAACTGAAATTCCTTCTAACTTTAAGGTTCTAGGATTTTAATACATCAGCAGTTTTCAAAGGATTTTTAAGGTTTTATACATGTAAATATCCTCCCTCCCCACTAGACTGTATACTGATACAAGGCAGGGACCTACACGTTTGGGGTAATTTTGATCTTTCACAGCATTTTGTGACACAAAGACTCTTTTCTAACCAACAAGAGAAATTACAGACAGTGGTTTTAGAGATGAAAAGCTCCTTTTAAAAAAATCTGATTTCCTCTAGTTTGCTAAATAAATATATGCGATTCAGGGTTTCTTATGTTAATTAACAGGCCATTGTGCCTGTGTTAAGAAAGGGAATTGCATTTATTTCTTTTTCTATGTGAGAATAAAGAAAATCATGCAGATTTACTTCCAGTTCAAAGGAGATAAGAAATTTAGTGAACATTTGCTTTTTAAGAGGCACATCTAATGAAATTTTCCTTGAGTGTTTTCGCTTTCTAGAATATGAGGTGTTTTTTATTATAAAATCACAACTTGACTTTAGAAAACTGAAGAATAAAAATAAAGTTTTCTGGGCACCTGGGTGGCTCAATGGGTTAAAGCTTCTACCTTAGGCTTGGGTCATGATCCCAGCGTCCTGGGATGGAGCCCCCCATAGGGCTCTCTGCTCAGCAGGGAGCCTGCTTCCTCCTCTCTCTCTCTCTCTCTCTGCCTGCCTCTCTGCCTACTTGTGATCTCGGTCTGTCAAATAAATAAATAAAATCTTAAAAAAAATACATTTAAAAAAATAAAGGTTTCTAACATTTAGTGATAATGGAAGAATTAAGACTAGGAATGATTTCAAGTGTAAACTTTTTGTTTGTTTTTCCTTTCTTTTCTTTTTTTTTTTTTTTTTTTGTAATTATGTTATGTTAGTTACCATACAGTGTAAATGTTTTTAGAAGTATGGCTCCCCCTTCCTCTGTGCAACAACCAATGCATAATGGCTCCTGAACTCATGCAGCCATCACCCTTTATCTCTCAAGAATGCCAAAGGCATGGGGTACATGGTTGGCTCAGTCGTTAAGCATCTGCCTTCAGCTCAGGTCATGACCCCAGGGTTCAGGGATTGAATCCCACATAGGCTCCCAGCTCGCAGAGAGTCTGCTTTTCCCTCTTCTACTCCCCCTGTTTGTGATCTCAATTTCTGTGTCAAATAAATTAATAAAATCTTTAAAAAAATGCTAAAGGCAGAGAGAATAATCTTCTTCTTAGTGTCTGAGAACGAACCCTGAAGAAGTAAGTAATAATCTAACATTTCTTTACAAATTCCTCACTGAAGAATTCAAGAAAATTTTCCCATCATACCTCATATTCCTGTTGCTGCCAAGTTATTCAACATGACTTATTAGTTAATTGTGAGTTTCTCTTCATTATTTAAAGTAAAACTAGCTTGATTGGAAAGTGCATCCTCTTTATCCCACAACTTCTCATGGCTCCCTGTCACTACACACACCAGAGAAATAAGTATCCTGGAAAAAGACATTATGAGTGCATTCCTCAGCCTAACACTTGAAGACCTCTACATTTTGCTTCCCTTTGCCTTTCACTTCCTGCCGCAAGAGCCATGGTGAATGCTCTGTTCCAAGTAGGTCAGTGTCTTCACAGTACACCAAGTGCCCCCTAGCCTGTTTTAGCTTCTGTATTCATCTCTGTCTCTGCCATTGCTCTTGCTGGGTACTCTGTCTCATCACCAATTCAAATGCTACCCATCTTTCAAAGCACCATTTAGTGCCCCTGAATCCTTAACTGGCTCCTCCCACTTACGCTATAATCTTTTTAAGGCACGTAGTGTATATACCTCATAGCACCTTCCAAATACTAGATTTAGAACAAAAATCTGTTGACTGACATTGTAGGCTCACGGCTGGAATAGTACATTCTTGTGTGAATTAATCCTAACATCAATAACTGAATTCTGTCATAGTCCTTTTACATGGCTGATGGATACTAATTACAATACTCACTATATTAGGTCAGGTATATAAGGGGAAATGTTCCATTTCCATGTTTGTTTGTTTTTTTTAAAGATTTTATTTATTTATTTGACAGAGAGAAATCACAAGTAGACGGAGAGGTAGGCAGAGAGAGAGAGAGAAGGAAGCAGGCTCCCTGCTGAGCAGAGAGCCCGATGCGGGACTTGATCCCAGGACCCTGAGAACATGACCTGAGCCGAAGGCAGCGGCTTAACCCACTGAGCCACCCAGGCGCCCCTCCATTTCCATGTTTATAAAAAAGGAATTGTTTCTGAAAGAAAATTCATTCATCCAGTAAATATTTATTGAACACTTAGTTTGTGTCAGGCATGGTTTTAGTGGAGACAACAGTGACCTTGTCTTTTGAGTTTCTAGTCTTGTGGGCAAAGAAAGCCAAGAAAAAATAAATTGGTACAGGGGAAAGTATGGCAGATGGTAAGTATTACACAGAAAAGCAACGAAGGGGAACTGGGGTTGTTGGAAGTTACACTTTGTTACTGGGTGGTAAGGAAGGCCTCTGCTTGTCTGAAAAGATGGCATATGAACTAAGACTTGAAAGTGGTAAGTGAGGAAGCCATGTATGGGATATGTCAGGGACTGCATCCCATGTGAAAAGAACAAACATAAAATCCTTAAGGCTGGAGTGTTCCTGGTACGCTAAAAAGCAATGGGAAGTGCCATAAATAAGGGAGAGACTAGTAGAAAGTTAATTAGAAAGGGTAAACTGAAGAGGAACAGATTACATTAAGGACTTATTCCACGGGACAGTTTGACTTTTTCTTGGGAAAGATGAGGAATCACTGGAGAGTCTTTGGTAAAGGCGTGAAGTTATATGGCTTGTTTTAAATGTTACTCTATTTGCTGTTTTCAACAGACTTAAGATAGGAAAGAGAAGAAGGAGAGAGATTCATTAAGAGGCTAATACAAAAATCCAGATTAGAGATAACGGAGGCACGGACTAAAGTGTTTACCGTGGAAAGGAAGAAAAATAGAAATTTTAAACCCACTGACTTATTTTGACAAAATCCAACACATAATACATTGTGTGGGCTACAAAGGCAGTTTCTTATGGTCTTAGGTGAATACTGAAATTCAACTCTGACACCTTTGAAATTATATTTTTTTTAATGAAATTATATTTGATGGACATGCTCTGGTAAGGAACAGTAGTCTTTCTACTAAGTAGACGTTAAGTTAGCTATACAGAAAATGTAAACTAATTTTTTTTAAAGTATTTGCAAAGCTTCCTTTTCTAAGTGCATATATGATAGTCATTCTAGTTTGATAAAACAATTCTGCATTGGATAAAATGTGTATTTTCAGCCTACCTTAGTATAACTTCAAGAAAGAATAGTTGTCAGAGAATAATACTGAAAGGAATTTATATACATTATCTTTGAAAAGGAAAATAATTTGATAGTTACCATCCCGATATTTATAATAAGATACACAACTACAGACACTGCAAAAATTAAAGCCTGTTAAATCTCAGTATAGCTGTTATGAGCAATTAGAGACAATAGAGATACTACATGCATCAATAGTTGGAAACGTGGTCCCCTTTCAAAGGGAAATTTCCTTCTCCTTTCCAACGACAATGCTGGCCTTTCACTGCTTGCCTTTCTTAGTGCTGTCACTACCTGAAAATACAACTTGCTGGTCGTAGTCTACAGCAGATACATTTTTTCATACCTCAGAACTGTCTGTTCACCTTACTTGTTTTGGAAAAGAAATGCCAGGCTTGTTACACACAGCCTCCCAAAGTTACTGCTAATTTGTCTGTGTGATTACGTAATCCTGTTTCTTCCTCCCCTGGTTCAACGACAGCTGCCTTAAAATGATAAGGGAAGACTCAGAATGCGGTAGTCACCCCCCGAAAAGCACTCACGCTTTAGACATAGGTGGGCAGCTGGGCTGGATAGCTTTCTGCTCTCTTCTTCACCAGAGAAGCATTCTAGAGTCTTGGGACTGCCAGATACTGCTTCTACGTTTCTGTGCAGGTAGAGACAGGCAGGCTCTGAACGCCCCCCCGCCTGCGTGTCACCTAGTGAGTTAGGCTTTTGCACAGGATCCAGGTGGGCATGACAAATCTGAGCACTCTGGGGTGGGGGGGGGGGAGAAAAAGTGAAAATAAATGTCAAAACACACTCCCTCTCTGCCTTCCCCTAGGTTTTTCTGTGCTCCAGCAGTTGGCAGAGAAAGAAACGGCATGGTTCAATCAAAATTCCATGCCCACCTTTTTCATATTGTGTAACTAGGTAAATTGCCCCAAATTTTCCTCATCCTTAACCTTCCCGCCCTCCCCACCCCCCACGCCTTCACGAACACCCGTTTGCCACCCATGTATCAAGGAACATCTCTACCTATGATGATGAGACTGGCAAACAAAGGCATCCAAACCAATAAAAAAAATTTAAAAAGGGGCAGAGTCCAAATACAGTTCTCTGTGACTAACATCAGTTCTTAAAACATTCGCCGCTGCAGTCTACCTGGAGACCAGCGGAGCACTCTTAAACCACCTGTACCTCCCGTCCATACCCGATCTCCTCATCTTGCCAGGTTCCGTCATCGCTGTTCTAAAAGCAGCTGAAGAGTTCAGTGATTGAAAGAATACGGCTCAGGGTGTACTACCAGGGCGCACAGACTGGACGGGTCAGCACCGAGGGAGAGGGGCTCCTTTCCTGGCCAGATGCGCGGAACCCACAAGTGTCCGGGGGGGCGGGGGGACCGTGCCTGCGCTCAGGTCCGAGGCCCCCCAGGCAAGCCCGCGCCTTCGCCAGCTCCCTGCGGAACACGTGCGGCGCGAGGGGGACCAAGGGGGACCGCCGGCCAACCCCCCGCCCCCATTCCCCAGACCATCCCAGCGACCCGATCCTCGACTGGGCAGCCGGCTCCAGAAAAACGCCAAAGATAAGAGAGGTCAGGGGAAGACGGTCTTAGGAGAACCCCAAGTGGGGAGAACTTGTACCCCGGTGCAGAAGCCTTGGGGAAGCAAGGTGTGCGGATGCCGCCAACTCCCGGTTCCTAACGTCTGCCCGCATCCGCGGGCAGCAGTCCCGGCGCGGTCCGATCCTCTGCAACACCTTGCGACCTGCCTGCACCGAGAGCCCAAGGGAAAGGCCGGCCGCGCCCCACCTCAGTTTCCCAGAGTCAATTTCGGGCACTCGTACTTTTTTTTTTTTTTTTTTTTTCCCCTCTCTCATCCTTCACGCCATCAATGAGAGATTTCTCCAAAAGTCCCTTAAAACGTGTAAACTTGAAACTTACCCTCCGTTGGATTCGTCTTTTCCGCCCGTTTATGAAAGCGGGAAGAACGGTAACGGAAGGGCGCAGAGAGGGGAGAAAAGATCCGCTGGTATTTCTCCTGCTCAAATCCTAAAGATTGATGAAGATAGGAAGAGACGCCCCCTTAAAGCCGAACTCCACCTCATCCCCGGATCACGTGACGGCGCCCCGCGAGTAGCGCCCGATGCTCCCCCCCGCAGCCACCCCGGCTTGGACGTCCACCTCTGGGGCGCGTTGCCTAGGAATTCTGGAAAGAAGAGCAATCAAACCTATCCGCACGTTGTTCGACACAGACGCACGGAGCAGAGCAAAGTAAGCCCTCGTCCGCGCACTCCTCGACTCCCGGGAAGGCGAGACGGCGTTCGGAGGCTCTTCCGAAGTCGGAGCCGCGGTGTGTCCCTTTGTTTGCAGGTCAGTGCCATCTTGTGGCCGAAGTTGTAACCGGCCGAAAAGCGGGAGCGGCCGCCGAACTCAAGAATGAAAGGCATTGGTATTTGGGAGAAAAGGAAGCGTGGAAGTCACCGCAACAATGCCACTAATAGGTTTCTCCCTTTCTTTTGTGACGTTTGTATATTTCGCACACCAGTGCCGAGAAGATTTTTCCCCGTTTTAAAAGCGAACAAAGAGACGACCTTTATTTTAAAATAATAATAATAATAATAATAATAATAATAAAGTAGCAAATCTCGGAGGAGACAGCCTGACCCTGCAGTCCTTTCTTTCCACTGAGAAAATGCCGTCAGGTTTGTTCCCAGTGCCTAGCTGCATTCTTTAGGGGAGCACGATGAACAGAACATTTCCCTACTGGTCAAAAAGAGTCAATGCCATTGCCTCGGAGCTTAGTCTACTGCTGTACTGAACGTTATGAAGGAAAGAATGGCATGTACACAAGAGGACCTTGACAGTGGCAAACCCATCATGGTGCCGGGGGATTCTGGATAATTACTGATACACTGATCTTAGATGTTTTGCATAGTTGTGTTCCACTTTGAAAAACCAAAGTTGTGTATTTCGCAAACACATGCACACAATAATTGTTTACTGGTGAGGATGAATACAACTTCTTCCAAATCAAGCTGCCAGAAAATAAAAAGTGTTCCTAATAAAGATAAACAACACTGCCTAGGATGCGCACAACAACTATGATTGCATTCTGTCTTCAAACTAAGACAAAACAAAATTTCAAGAAAAATGGAATGACCTGAACTTTACACTGTTAAAAGATGTTTTCTTTCTCTGGCTATTAGGCAAAATAAACACTTAAAGTTCAGTATAAGTCATAGCTGGTTTATTTATATAGTGATGTAAACATTTCTGGGTTTTTTCCCCCAGGAAATCTTTCTAAATTATTTGTTATTAGAAATATTTTTATACACTTGAAAAGGGAAAGAATTAAAATATCATGCTCATGTAATAAACTACAATAATAGATGTAAGCATACATTTTACAAAATCCTACTACTGGTTAAACAGTAAAATGGCATATATATTTTCTTTTTAAGTTCTTTTCTTTCTTATTCTTCTTTTTTTTAACCAAGGACAAAAATATAAAGCCTAACTTAGGAACCTCAGTTTTTTAAAGAGCAATAACTCTTTAGATTTCTTGTTGCCTTCTGTCTACTCCATTCCCTCAAGTCACATTCTGAGAAGTTTGCCCCAAGGTTCTGATTATCAAATTGACTGTTCTCAGTCTACTGTAAGAATTACAAATTAAGTTATCTAATCTTCTTTGAGGAATACATTTTTATGTAGCATTTTTACTATGTCAGCAAATATTTTGGAGTTGAATATGTAATCTGGACTCATTAGACACTTTCTTTTCTGTATTTTCCAAGAATGTTAATAAAGGCATGTCTATAATAATGTTTAAACTACTGTGGCTCATGTAGTTTACCATTTTATTAACTGAATTGTTACAAATTGTCACCCATAAGGCAAATTTATAAAGTTGCATCCTTGAAATATTAAATATCAAATACCAATCTTTGAAAGATCATTGGTCTCAAAGACTTTTCTATGTCAAATTTTGTGGTACAAAAAGAAGTTTCAAAATGTTCAACAACAGCAACAAATTGTATAATTCTCAAGAAATATCATTTATTAAGAACTGTCCCATGGTGTAAAACATAAATAAAATTTTTTAAATTGTAAAATAAAAAAAATTCAGCATATATAATAACCAAATACACCATAAGATCCTCTTATAATGTAATCTTATGGAAGGTTTGATATAAAGTAATCTGAGTTCCTCAGAAGACATGTGTTAAAGAATAATCTGAATTCCTCAAAAGATATACTAAAGAGAATATATGTGTGAAATAAAGATAAGTTCTTTTTCTACTGTTTAATGAACAGCCAGTTGCATTCTTATCTGGGATTCAAGCTAGATAAAACCTCATCTTTGTTAGGGAGAGAGAACTTTTTTCCATTTCATGTATTTCTTTCTGAAATTTCATTGCCATCTGGCCTATAAGCCATGACTAGGAGAATTAAACTAATGACCTGTTCTCATGTGCTCTTGGGCAAGTTTTTTTTCTATCATTTAAACAGAAGGCCCTGCTCATTAAATCTCTATAAACCTTAGTTTTATCATCTAAAACATGGTCTGGCCCTTTAAATAGAATGATTCAATGACTGCATAGATAAAAGTGTATCACTATATCTGCTGATGGAATTTATCCATTGTACCTTCTTTTTTGGTCTCCTGATAAATTTCTGCTGCAAGGGTTAAAGATTCTAAAATGCTATTAGGCTCGATACAGGAAAGTTATCATAAATTATGACTCAGAAAAATCTTGATAGACATTTACACTACATATGAAAACTATAAAGTGGATGCCACTGAAGGAAAAAATTCCATTGGGGTAAAACTTAATATGAACCATGAATCAGTTCATATTCTATGCATTAATTAGGTGCCAGTTTTTCCTTCTTTCTGTAATTACCTATTGCATTTATTTGAATCAGTGATGTCACAAAATATAGATTGCAACATTATTTTATGGACCACTGAAGAAGAAAGAAAATGCTTCCAGTAAAGCAATGACACATAACCAATTGTAAATGAATCTCAAAGTTAAGAGTACTAAAATATTTTTTAAATTCCTCATCTTCGAACCAATGAAATACAGGAGGTAAAGAGTTTTGACTAAATTGCTTAATATAATCAAATGGTCAATACAATCACTTAATTCAATTGTCTTTTAAGAATTAACTTGCAGAAAGAAGTAACAATTTAGTTAAAATGTTAGTATACACGTAGGTAGGCAAGCAATTCAATTACCTTCTTTGTGTAGAGAAACTAAGTAGTATTTATGGATTTGTTCTTGATTTGAAATGAGAATGCACTTCAAGAAAGTTCTCATTTCATTACATAGACTACAAATTCAGAGCATTTGTTTTAAAACTGTGAGAATAAGACTCTAGAGGACTAGGGTCTTCAAATTATTTAGTAAATATCCAAACATTCTCCTGCAGATCCCACCTTGTCTGACACCCTTTAGACAGTCAACAAAAGTGTAATGCTATTTTACAAAAGTGTCACATCGTGTATTTATTACATGGTATAATGAACAGAGCTTTGTGAATGTTACTACTATTGCTTTTGATGATAATTATTACTATTCCCTTCACATCTCCATACTCAAAGGTGTGGAGTGGAACAGCTGGTGAGAAGGGCAGGTGTGAATGCCCCCTCCAGACCTGCCATCATCTATGACAAATATCTCTGACAGCTCATCTGGCTCCACTTCCACCTCACACCACCTCCACCCCAAAATCTCATCCTTAGTATTAGATCCTTTCACAACACAACACAACACAACACAACACAACACAACCATACAAGCAGCCAATATCATTAGACCAGACTTGGCTCTGTAATGTAAATCTATGTCACATCCCTGAGATAGTGCAATTTTTCCCAAAGGAAAAACTAAAAAAAGACTCCTATGTCCACATAAACATTACAAACTGGACAAAGGTGGTATGAAATGTTCCTAGGTGTCACTTTGCTTAGGTAAGTTTCCCTTCTTCATTCCTTTGTTTAAAGTCTAGACATTGCTTTTCTTTCCCCAGATAAACAGAAATCTAGAAAGAGGATAAATATCCAAAGATGGCTGGGGTATAATCGGACTCTTCAGCACCCAGGAAATTGCTTGACTACTACCCTCTAGTAGCATAGCATAAAGATAGAAATCACTGAACTGCACAGATTATTCAAAACTGTAGCTGAGAGACACCTGAGTGGTTCAACCCATTGTCTACCTTTGGCTCAGGCCAGGATCCCAGGGTCCTGGGAAGGACTTCTGCATCAGGTTCCCTGTTTGGTGGGGAGTCTGCTTCTCCCTCTCCTTCTGCTACTCCCCCTACTTGCGTTCTCTCCCTCTGACAAATAAATAAACAAAGTCTTAAAACAAAACAAAACAAAACAACCTTAGGGGAGCCTTAAATATTACCCAGAAATTCTTGGGCTTGAGTGACTTCCTATTTCTTTCCTTTTAGAAGATTCTTCGAATTGTCCCCCTTCTCTCCCAGCCTCCTATTTCATACCCTCAGTTTCAACAGACTCCTCCTTCCTTCTGAGTTAAGTAAAAGCCATAGAGCACTTACTCCCTCACTTCTCTATCCCTCGTTTCAGCAGTGACTGCTCTGTCCCAGCTGTTTCAACCCCCAGGCTTTGAGTCAGTCTAGCCCAGAGTTTTCTCAGCTGACACCCCAAACACCATGTGACAGAGACAAGCCACCACCACTGTGCTCTCCCACTCAATCCATGAACATAAAATTCATGAGTGAGTTGTTGTTTTATTCAATTAAATTTGGGAGGTTTGTTACAAAATAATATAACACCAGTTTATTTAACAATTCAGTTTTCTTGGTGAAACACTAAAATGAAAATAAAAATAAAATTCCTCTTTCTTCATTGTATCTTCCTCACCCATGTCATAGTTTCTGTAGCTGCCTTCTCTTTCCTGGTAACTTCTTCAAAAACAAACATTTACTATCCCCGTCTTTGCTCCTCAAATATGGCCCACCTGAAACCACCCCTGCTATGACACCAATGATCAAAGCCAGTGGAAACGATTCAGACATTATTATATTTATTCTTTATGTTGTGTTTGACTCTCTTGACCATCCTCTGCTCTTGGAATTTTCTTTTCCTTTGACTTCATAAACTCCACACTTCAGGCTTTCCTTGTTCCTTATTAGATGTTCCTTAGTTTTCTCTCCTAGGTTCTGCTGTCTCCCTCTATTTCTTAGGTGTTTCCCTCCTTAGGATCCTGCTATATAAACAGGCCTGAAATAGCACCGGTGTATTTGCCTAAAATGGCCCCCATATTGTTTTCTTCTTTGCACAGCAGGCTTGGATTAATAGCCCAAAGCCAGACAGCACCAAACTCAAATTCCCACACATCTAATTGCTTTAAATGTAAGCTAAACAAATACGCTTTAACCAGTTAGAGCACATCTACTTTTCATACCCTGAGAAACTGCACCCATCATCTGTTAATCAGAGATAAGACAAATCCTGTTGCCATAAAAGACAGCAAATTGTTGCCGAGCTTTGGCGCTCTCTGAACCAAGTCTCCCCACTTTGTTACTGAGTGATATCACCTAGGCAAGTGAACTCACTCTCTATTTTCCCCTTCTCCCCCAGAACCCCCTGTCCTATCTCCCTTCTGGATGGTAGCCCCAAGCTGTTGTCTTTGGAAGATCTCTTGTCTGGAGAAACTTCCCCTGTCAAGCAACTCTGTCCAAGACCACCCCCAAAAAGCTTGTGTGTTACTGCCTATCTTTTCCCTGATTGACCTGAAATCCCCAAATTTATGACAGACCTCATTCTTAATCTTCTCTCTCTCTTTTTTTTTAACCTTAATGCATAATCATACCCTCTGTCACCAATTACCTGTCTGTAGGCTCACAATTCTACACATCTCCATCTAAAGGACAGATACCTTTCAGGTTTCCTTGGCAAATGTGCTTTCCAGTGGACAGGAATCTCAGTCTTGTCATCATCTCCATCCTTCAAACCAGAATCTAAGAACTGTGCCACGTTTCTCTCTCACACTCTCAAATTCAACTGCTCACACATTCCCATTGATTTTTCTCTTAAACATCTCTCCAATGTGTTCCTTCACACCATCAAGCTCTACTTATTTCTTTGCAAAAGGGTCTTTCTGCCTCAGTGGTTTTCACAATGGTCCAGTTACATCCCTCCTCAGTTTAAACAGTCTAATTGCTCTCCAGACCCTTCAAGTGCAATGTCCTTTTAACCAATATTTTCAGTATCACCCTCCACCACTTCCCACACACTCAGTCACATCACACTATTTGCACTTCTCTGACTGTTAACTTCCTCTCTCACCTTCACGCTATTTCTCCACCTTTTACTTGTCCATCCCTGCCATCTGGGGATTTAACTCTCACCAGTTCCTCAAACTTCAATTCAAAAGCTTCTCGACTACAAAGCCCTATTTCATTTCTCTCCATATCCCCAAATACCCCATAGGCTGAATGTGCCTTATTCATATGCCTGCAGTACTCTAAGTTTATTTCTAACGTAGAATTTAGTACATCAGATGTAATGAATTGTTTATTTGCACAGACCCACGCTGTGATCTCTGGAAGGCAGTGACTACTCTTTTCACCTCTCTAAACTTACAGCCTAAAATTCTGTCTGGTAAATCACAAGATAGTAAAAAAGTTCATGGAAGAACAAAGAATAATGTAGGATAACATAAATTATGAACATCACAAATCAAGCCCATTTGTTCATCTGAAACATTTAAAACTACCTTGGGCATTTTATTTATGATGAATTACTGCTCTTTTATACACACACATTATATATTATATAGTATATATATAATGTAAATGTAAATTCTACATATATTTTATACATATATATGCTTACTATATACTTCTCTTGACGATTCTTCTCATTTTAAAAATTTCCTTTATGTGTTAATTCTGCTTTTCTTATTAAGTATAAACTTGAAAGATGAATTCTACTGGCTTTAAAAATGCAGGAGTACCTGGGTGGCTCAGTTGGTTAAGTGACTGCCTTCACCTCAGGTCATGGGTTCTGGGATCAAGCCCTGCATCTGGCTCTCTGCTCAGGGGGAAATCTGCTTCTCCCTCTCCCTCTCCCTCTGTGATCTCTCTCGCTTTCATTCTCTCTCAAATAAATAAATAAAAATCTTTAAAAAATGCACATATTGTCCAGCAGAAAAGTGTCTTATGAGTTTTTCTACCTGCTGAATAATATGCTTTTAAAAGCGGAATTACCCATTAACAGGATAAGAGTAAGAATATGGTAACAGATACCTTGTGGAAGAGCATATCATTTAACAACATCAACTTTTTATTCTGGGCTTATAATTTGAACTGTTCTCTAAACATTCTTTTTAAAGACTATTCAAAACAAACCAACATACCCAAAACAAATAAACTAGTTCTCTTTCATTTCCACTTAAATATAGTGAGGCTATATTTAGACTTATAAGTAGATTTAAAATACTAACAATGAAAACTTAGCTAAGAAATGAAAATTTATTTTTTAAAAAGCATATTGGGGGATACTTTTCAACATCATCATTTTTTGTTTGGATTTACAACAGGGAAGAATATGTGGTCTATATATGGATTTATTTGATAGAAATATTTGATAGAAATATTATGCTTCTGAAGGAATCTATGTTCTCTTCTTTTATATGTTTTGTGCTGAATTTTTAATAATATAATAAGATAAAGAATCATTTGTTGGTATGTAAGACATACAGGGAAGAGAATGTGCCAGTAATAATGGAAAGCTATCAACAGTATTCCTTTTTTTTTTTTTTTTTGAATATGGATAGCAACCATTTCTATGATCATCAAATTTTCCTAAAGATCCAAAAAGTTTCTCTTTCTACACATATATCTATAATGCATGCTTGTTAATGGAATAAAGTCATATGTAGTCAGAGCTTAAAGGACTTTATATATCTACTAGTTAGAACATTTTATTTTACAAAGGAAGTGAAAATTACAAAGGTCAAAGTGTTTTGTCTAAATTAATTTGTCCATTAAATTGGAGTAAAACCTGGATGAAATCCAGGTGTTCTGACAGGTGTCCATTACACAAATACATCTGTGGTATGTGATTGTGTGTATATACATACATATACACACACACGCATATATATGTGTGTATGTATTTTTTAACATGGAAAATTTATTTTTAAAAAAAGAACTGTACATTCTGTCTGAAGATCAGTCACTGCTTTATATTTAATGATTTAATTGTTAGGGAATCAAAAGGAAAGATATAGTATTGCTTAAGTAGCAAAATGCTTATCAAAATGCTTATCATTATGTTTATCCTGCCCTCTTAGGACCTCAAAATTATCATTGAATTTTCTGGGAAAATGTCTCTATGCACCCAAAACATTAGGTTAACTTTTTTTTTCAATTGCCTTTGTTCCTTAAAAAACTGCACGTATTTCATAATTATGTTAGTTCCTTGTTTTGAGTCCTAAATATTGATCATATGACAAACTGTTACAATTCCAAAGAAATCAAAGCAGTGATGCACATCATAAAAATATTTTCATAACATGTGGAAATGGCCCTTTGCATGTCTTTTAAGAATTAAGGATTAAACTTACCATGATAGAAACAGTGGAAAAGAAATGTTTACTCTTAATGAATAACTAAAGTTTTCACAGAAAAAAAATGCATCAAATAAAATAATACTATTTTTCAACTTTTTGTAATCACCACTATTCTGATAACTAATATACAAAGATCACATGTTGTCTGAGATTATGTCAGTGCACTTTAGTAACTGTTTTTTGCAAATGGTAGCTGTTATTAAAATGCAGCAATAATTTTGACAAGAACCATAGACAGGTTCCTCAGAGAAATGTTACCCCAGGCATCGTTTGGAGAGTGTTTTATTATTCAATAATTTGTTGTAAGAGCCCCAAGAGGTTTTAACTTTCACCTTTATAGAAATGCTTTCTTTCATAACTGATGAAGAACAATGAAAACTGGAAAATAGCCGGTTTAATTTTGTAGCACACATAAAATCCAGCTTAATTTCCCAAATGTGCATTTTATAAGTAGTGAGTAGGAAAAAATACATAGAGCAGAGGTGGACATTACTATTTGTGTTCCCAGAGGTAGTACTCTACCTGCTTGAATTTACTCCATAAAATACGAAAATTACTTATTATCTTCTACAAAGAGTGATGATGATTAGTCTTGAATCCCTCCTGGGAAATTTGAAGATAAAAGCACACAGATCTTCATATCTTCTGATGTAGCATATTGTTGGAATTTTCAAGTTCACCAAATCTTCAAAAGAAGGATTTTTTTAAATAATTTGTTTACTCTACATATATTGAATGTGTATTTAAAGAAAGCTTTTTGAGGCTTCCATGCTTGTATGTGCAGTGGAAGAAAAAGGTGGGTTAATTGGAATCTTTATCTCAATGACATGTTGGCCTTTTATTTTTAATACTCAATAATAGCAACAGCTACTTAAATTTAAGGGTTGAGATTATTAAAAGAAATAACAAATTTGTGGAAAAGAAAAAAAATCCATCTTGTATTTTTAACATACAAAAGCTTGTAGCATAGGTTAGTATTTTGGAAGATAGTCACAAAGGGATTTATTTGGAAGTTGTTTTAACAACAAAGCATATTTGAAGTAAGTATGTATTATAACCATGCAAGGGATGGAAGAATAGAAATTTTTGTGACAATGTGTATTTGATTGACCGTATTGATGTTGGAGTTAAGAAAGTCTAAGAACCAAACTTTGTTTTCTTACCAGTCATCCCTTCTTCACATATAATCCCTTAGCTCACCAACTACAGAATCCAGTGGGCCTGTTCAGACTGCCTATTTTGTCCAGCTTTTGGGGGATAATGTACTAGTATTCCAGAAACAAGACAGAAAATAATGAAATAGGTACTGGATTTACTTGAGGTATTTAAGAGCTCTTGCCAATACAATGACGTCTATATAGATTCCTCGAGTACTGAATATTAAAATACAGGAGAGAAGAGGCACAAGAATTTTTGTCCACTTCTGGGGAAACAGGTAGGGTTTGCTGCCCCCAGAAACTAGATTTACAAGTTGCATTGCTACCAAGGGATACAGTCCTCCCCAGTTTAGAGTACCAGTCCTATGGGATTACACTCATCACCAAATCCTTGATCCTATGATTGTCACATGGTCATTTTTCAGTTTTGTTATATACAAGAAATACAATCTTTCATCTGCAAGGCCATGTTCAAGAACATATGGACCTCTTTCCAATCTCTCCAGTGTCTCTCCGCATTCCCTGCCTCCTACAAACACACACACACACACACACAGATACACTGAGAATACAAAGAAGCCTAAAATCCCTGCCAACGAATGACTAACAAAAATAAGGCAAACCTGCAATAAAGATTTGGAAACAATGGGGATGGAAATCACGTTGAGGAGAAACAGAGGACCAAATTTTGTAGTGTGTTTTGGTTGCTGTTTTAAAAACAACAACAAACAACAACAACAAAAACCTATGACCACTCTTTTTACCTCTCCCCCACCCCAATCCAGCTCTGTCCATCTTCTTTATGTTACCCAACAGTCCTGTGAAACGTGGATTCCGTTTCAGCCTTACTCCCCAGTTCCACGCCGCTTGCCCACGCCCACAACTACCTCTCCTTAGGAATGGGAATAAACCCTTTTTCCTATTCTGACCCCGTTGTGTCTCCTGCCCCTTCAGATCAGCCTCCCTGCCTAGACTTCTCCCCTCTTCATTCCAAAAAGGTGCAAAAAGAGCAGCATTCTGTTTTGGTTTTGGTTTTTATTTTTTTCGAACAAAGAGAAAACCTGGGCCTTGAAGCTTTTTCTCATGGAGCCGAAGCTCTTAGAGGTACCCCAGCGCTCATTTCCACATCAGCTCAAGACTCCTCCGAGTTCACTTCACCAGGCTGGGACAGAACCGGCAAAAATCTTCCTGCTCGGCAAGTTAACTTGGCCTCGGCCGAGAACCAGAGGCCAGAGTGACGGGGTGTCATCTCGAGGGCCTGCAGCTTCTCCCTGGGGCCCCAGACAGCAAGATAGGGGCTGGGATGCCCCGAACCCGGGCTTGGGGAGAGGCTGTCGCGGAGCAGGCGCCCTAGAGCAGGGTCTCCGGGGTCCCCGGGAACAGTCACGTGTTCCCGAGGCGCCTCTAAAACCCCCGCTGCTCCCCGCTCCTTCCTCCCTACCCCCACCACATCCCCACCGCCACCTCCAGGTGCTCCCCCTGCAGTCGCCGCCGCCCCGGCGCAGAAGCGACCGCGTTCCCGGGAGCGGAGGCACCAGCACCGGCCCGGGCGCCCCGAGGTACCGGGTTCAGCCTCTCCCCACCGCTCCCTTCGGCGCGGGGGTGGGCCTGCAGGGAGGGGCCGAGGCCGTTCCTGGCTCGGGCAGGAGTCGGTGCGGGGCCGGGGAGTCGCACCCGTCCCGGGTCCCGGGTGTAGTCTGGGCTCCCCAGAGGGCTAGTGGGGAAGCCAAAGGCAAAGCGAATGGAAAAGTGGGGGTTTGGGATGGAGGAACAGGCAATTGTAGGCGTCAAGGGAAAGGGGGAAGGGACCAAGCGGAATTCTTTGGTTCGGGGCAACTACTCACCCGGGGTGGGGCAGACGCTGGCCGAATCCAGGAGGAGTGTCTGGAATCCTCTCTGGGGCTGGATCGGGAGCTAGCGGGAGGGGGTTCTGCAGGGACCTAGCGCTTCCCTTGGGGGCGAGCCGCGAGTGCAGCCCGGCGGAATCCGAGGCAGGGGGACCGCAGCCCACAGGGTGTTCAGCTGGTGCACAGCCGTAGCCGAGCTCTGGCGCGGTCCTGGGGCGCAGTCCACCGGGCGCCCCTCGGTCAGTCCACCTGCCGCGCAGTCCCGCAGCTGGCCGCAGACCTGGGGGCAGCTGCGCGCCTGGATTTGCGTTCCTGTTTGCAAGGTGGCCTCATAGGACAAATGCGAGCAATACCATACATGTACACACCTTGAATTCCAGAAACAAGGAATTTTTTATCCCCAAGTTCACAGACCTTCAGTTTATCTTTTAAAGGAACTTAACCATCGTGTTGGATCAAAGTCGAAAGACTTTGCCAGAGACCTTGGAATAGCCTGAGGCTCTCAGCAGAATTTTGAGCCGGAATGCAATTTTACATTTCAGATTTCTCAAGGGAAAAGAAACTCTGCTGTTAGAATTAGGAAAGCGTGGTGCGAGCCTGCGTGTTTGTCAGCTGAGCAAAGCTGTATTTATCTTTCCAACTCAAATTTTGCCAGATTCTAGCTTTAAAAATAAAATCATGGGAATATCTGAGAATATGGAATCTCGCCATTGTTCCAGGATCATAGCAAAATAGGCAATAGCTGATATTTTATCATTGCTAGAAGGGGGGAAAAAACATATATTTTATTCTTTTGTGTGTGACTGTCATCCTTTGTGAAAAGATGTGCCTTATCAGAAGACAGGGAATTATCCTAACAAAGGAACCTTATTTAAATCTAGTAGGTGTCTTTCAGTATCCTTTGAGTTCCCAGCAGTTCCTCCTATTTTCTCTTTAAGAACTATCTACTTAACATACCTAAAGTCTATTCGGAAGATTTCATTCATCTTGGTGTCAGCTATAGATCAATTTTTATATGAAAATTATGATATCAGAAAAGTGCACAAGTCTACAAAGACATTGCTTTCTAAAAGTCACCACATTTTGACAAAGAACTTTTCACTTTTTACTCTGAGAATTAAGTTTGATGTTGCAGCCTGGGAATTCTGATGGTGGGAGCTAAAACTAGATACAAAAGAAAATGTCTAAGCAAACACAACAAAGGTTTCACACAGTCAATATTGAATTACTTCGAAAATAATATTTCATTTCTAAAACTTTCTGGTTACATTTCATAATTTTTCTAGCACTCTGAGATTTTAAAAGCGCACATATTGCATTACTCTTATTATGTATAAAGTATCTATGTTTTTATAAATTGTACAGTGTTCATTATAACACTTGCTGAAAAGTAGATAATTATTAAACAGATCTACATTTCCACTATAGGTTTGCTTATAGTTCTTTTCAGAGAAGTGAAGGAGTAAATTTAAGAAAAGAAATCCTTTGTGTGTGTGTGTGGTTTTTTTTTTTCTTTCATTTTCTCTACCATTGATTTTCAATTTAAAAAAAAAAAGACAAATCTTATTAGACAAATAATTTCTACTGTTTGAATTATCCCCTGGCTATTGTCAGGGAGGAAGAAATTTTTCTTTGTCCAAAGTTCTTCTAGTTGGACTAAGAACTAAATTTCCATGAGACAGATTAACAGAAGAAAATCAAATTTAGTTTCCTGCCTACAGGGAATCTGCACAGACATGGAAATTCCAAAGACAGGCAAAATGAGGTATATATGTCATCCTGAACTAAGGAGAGGGGAAAGGGAGAAAAGCCATTGGCAGGAAGGTGAGAGGAGATGTTTGGAAAATGAAGGTTGCCCTGTTGTGCACATATGTTTCTTAGGCAAAAAGGAATCTCTATAAATAGCTCTTTTCCGGGTGCAGGTCCTCTATCCAAATTTTTTTAGGCAGTTGGTGGGGAGGTCAGAGTTTCTACCTGAGTCTTTTGGGTCTTGATTATTTTCAGCTCAAAATAATCTATCTGCCATTGTGTGGCCCATGTTGGGTATCCTGCCTTTGGCCTCCATACTACAAGATGGCAAGTTAAAGAAACAGCTTAGCATTCCCTTCCTTCCCCCTGGCCCCATTTGCAGTATCTCCAGTTGTAAGAAGTCACTGGAGCAAAGATTCACAAAATGCTCATTTAGGGTAGAGCATGTTATTAGGTGTGTGTGTGTGGTTGTGTGGAGGTGGGATGGATGGCCTGGGGCTCCAGGGAAAGCAGCACAAGGTTGACTGCAATCACACCAAAATAAAATGAATAAAAAGAATGCTAGATGAGTGAATGAGCATGAGGAGAGGGAAAAACATAAGAAAAAACTTTTTATGGGGTATGATATTAGTATTATTTCTACATTTAACTTCAAGATCTAAATTTTCCTTAGATGATATGAATTTATTCAATCTTTCTAAAGCTGAAAGTTATTTTCAATTTTTAAATTAAAAAATAAACAGGTAAATTTTCTTTTTAAAAACACTAACAGGTCAGTGGCTATCCTAACTGTGATAATCTGGCACATCTCAAAGGACTAAGAATTGATCAGGGAATGACTTTGCCATTGAGTATTGTGCACACATAGTCAATAGTACAGCTTGATAAACACTTAGTAAGCGCCTGTACTATAGACTAACTCCTGGATAGTGTTTCTACATTTGAGAAGCTACACTTGAGAAGCTTCATTGGAATACACATAAATTAGATAATATTTAGGGTACTAGACATTTGTTTGAATTTTTTATTTTTCCATAAATATTTATTTAGCACCTACAATGGTGGAGTTACTGGGTCATGTATTGTGGTAGATACCACAATGAGTAAAAGGCAGTTTTCTGCTTTTCCATTGTTTATTAATAGATAATGTAGGCTGCTATGTTTTTTAATTGCATTGCAAAGCAAATTGTCACATATAGCACCAGAGAGCTGTAAACAGATCAATGTGGGCATTCCAAAGAGGAGACCCACAGCCAATTGAGTAGATCAAGGAATACTTCAGGACAGGTGGCTTTTAAGTTTGACCTTGCTTGAAGTTGGAAACAAATGAATGTTTAAGGTAAGAGTATACGACCACACCATAGTAATGAGCTATTGTAAATTGGATATCTTGAAGTTTTTATATGCATTTGCATTTTCCTTCCCTTTCATTATATCTACGTAAATCTAAAAAACATGATCTGCTATTTAAACACAAGGTAACACACCATAGAAATGACGATAGACTTAGATTTACTGTAATTGTTATTGGCTGATATTTGCCCTGCACTTGGAACCAATTAAAGACCTCAGGAAACTTTGTTTAGGAGATTAATAAAGTATGGGAACAGATTTTAAAATTTCATTTCCCTCTCAGTGGATTAATGTATAGTAGTCATGTAATTTTTTAAAAGTTGATAACTAATGTCTTTTTATTCCAAGCAGAGCTATAATATGGATTTAGAACTCCAGGAGTTTTATAACAAGACCCCTGCCACCGAGAACAATACTGCTGCCACTCGGAATTCTGATTTCCCCGTCTGGGATGACTATAAAAGCAGTGTGGATGACTTGCAGTATTTTCTGATTGGACTTTATACGTTTGTAAGTCTTCTTGGTTTTATGGGCAATCTTCTTATTTTAATGGCTCTCATGAGAAAGCGTAATCAGAAGACGACGGTCAACTTCCTCATAGGAAACTTGGCCTTCTCTGATATTTTGGTTGTGCTGTTTTGCTCCCCTTTCACACTAACCTCTGTCCTGCTGGATCAGTGGATGTTTGGCAAAGTCATGTGTCATATTATGCCTTTTCTACAATGCGTGTCCGTTCTGGTCTCAACTTTAATTCTGATATCAATTGCCATTGTCAGGTATCACATGATAAAACACCCTATATCTAATAATTTAACAGCAAATCATGGCTACTTCCTGATTGCTACCGTCTGGACACTAGGTTTTGCAATTTGTTCTCCCCTTCCAGTGTTCCACAGTCTGGTGGAACTTCAGGAAACGTTTGGTTCAGCATTGCTGAGCAGCAGATATTTATGTGTTGAGTCGTGGCCATCTGATTCATACAGAATTGCTTTTACTATCTCTTTATTGCTAGTGCAGTATATTCTTCCCTTGGTATGTCTCACTGTAAGTCACACCAGTGTCTGCAGGAGTATAAGCTGTGGGTTGTCCAACAAAGAAAACAAACTAGAAGAAAATGAGATGATCAACCTAACTCTTCATCCATTCAAAAAGAGTGGGCCTCAGGTGAAAATTGCCAGCAGCCATAAATGGAGCTATTCATTCATCAGAAAACACAGAAGAAGATACAGCAAGAAGACAGCCTGTGTGTTACCTGCTCCAGCAAGACCTCCTCAAGAGAACCACTCAAGAATGCTTCCAGAAAACTTTGGTTCTGTAAAAAGTCAGCCCTCTTCATCCAGTAAATTCATACCAAGGGTCCCCACCTGCTTTGAGATGAAACCTGAAGAAAACTCAGATGTTCATGAAATGAGAGTAAACCGTTCTATCATGAGAATCAAAAAGAGATCTCGAAGTGTTTTCTATAGACTGACCATACTGATACTAGTGTTTGCCGTTAGCTGGATGCCACTACACCTTTTCCATGTGGTAACTGATTTTAATGATAACCTTATTTCAAACAGGCATTTCAAGTTGGTGTATTGCATTTGTCATTTGTTAGGCATGATGTCCTGTTGCCTTAATCCTATTCTGTATGGCTTTCTTAATAATGGGATCAAAGCTGATTTGATTTCCCTGATACAGTGTCTTCATTTGTCATAATTCTGAATGTTTACCAAGGAAAGAATAAATGTTGAGACCGTCTAAAACATATTCACAATAACTCTGTATGTAAATTAAATAAATTTTAGTAACATGAAGTTGAATTTATGTAACAGAGTTCTGGAGTTGAATGTCAGTTCATAATATGTGGAAAATAACTTTAATGTGTTATATATAATATGATGAATTCATTTAGTTGTATAAAGTTGGTGTCAATGCGATCTATAATTTCACTGTAAGAAGTAATTGTATTAACGTTCATTTCATCTTGTCTTGTAAACAAATGAATTGTAACTTTTGTTTAAAATAAAAGTTGTATCTAACCAACTCTGTATTTTTGGTTCAAAATTATAATAAAAATATTTTTCCTTAGACTCATTTAATTTTAGATATGAGGAATATATATTATCTATTTGTCTTCATTTCTGCTTCATAGACTTCTTAATATTTCGTCTGTGAAAATACAGAAAACATTTAGTATGCTCAGCGAATCATAACAAATGATAGCTGTACACCCAAGTCATGATTATAACTAAGCAATGGGTACAAATTTGGCAGGAAAACACTGATTTCCTATTATTGCTAATTGGTCAGATTGTTCATTTGCCCCCACTCTCAAGTAACACACAATTAATTTAACAAATAAAAGTAGATTTTAAATCTTTTCTAGTCTTATACCACATTAATGCTATCAAAGAAAGATTGTTTTTATATACATCTTTTACAATCTAAAATGTGAAATATAAATAGTATCTGTATTTCCAAATATTAAATAATTTAAAAATACTTTGAGTATCCACAGCGGGGAGAAAAAGGTTAAATTTTTTGGTCAAGATACAGAATGATTGATAGACTCTGTGCTATTTCAGTACTGAGGTCTCATATACTATCTTAGTAAGCTTTACAATTAAAACTTTTTATTTCAGAAAGTTTTTTGAAAAACTGAGTCCCCGAAAATCATTGAATATTTTAACAAACAGCTCATATGTACAAAATAACATTGCTGTCTTCAGTTCCTATAACTGATTTAACCCTCCACTATATTGACTCCTGTCCACAAAAACAAAACAAAACAAAAACAAACAAAAAATAAAACAAAACAGGAAACATTTTAGGTTTGCAAATAGGTAAATCTGGTAGGTATCTAATCTATTGAAAATCCAGACACCATGGAGTTTTTCTTTCACACACCCTCCTGCTCCTTCCCTAGATGTTGTCTACACATGGGGAAGTTGAAAATGGTGCTGGTCCACATGGTGCCTTACGCTGACTCTCACTGAACTCCAGCGGAGGAGTAGTTCTCCTGCCTGGTCTCCATGTCATGTCCACCTGTATAATGTATGGCCTGTTCTCAGCAAGGTGAGGAGCTGAGAGTCCAACCCCAGTCCACCCCTGCTGACATTTCATTGACTGTGTGGTCACATGGAGACTCAGCCATACTTTCGGTTTTGTTCTGAGCCCACACTCTCTGCTTTATTGTTCTTGTACCTGTCAAGTTTGGCAACTACTGGGAAACTTTAAATTCATGACCAAGGACTCTGCAGCAGCTTATGAAATTCTACTACTTCTATAGATCACTAAGAACTGAAGCAGGCAGCTTGGGTTACTGAGGCCTTCTCAGCCCAGACACTCTCAGCTGCCGTATCTGTGCTGTTGTGCTCACTCTACATTGCGATAAAAGCACTCCGCTTTTCTGTCTCTTTCTAGATTTTCAAATATGAAACCGCGTACATTTGCCTCTACTTTTAGCTTCTCTGATCTGTCGGTGCTATATGAGTGCCCACCTCAAGTTTTTATATGACAACAGGTAAAAAAAAAAAAAAGTGAAAGAACTTGGGTCCACTCTTGCTTTTCTCTTTCTTTTCTCTCCTTTTTATTCTAAGGGCCTGTACTTCTTTCTGCCTATCAAGAATGTCCCCCAGATCTTTATTTTTCTTTTCACTGTGGCTTATAGTAAAACTGCTTAGAACATCAAGGTTTGCTTTTTTTTTTTTTTTAAGATTTTATTTATTTATTTGACAGACAGAGATCACAAGTAGGAGGAGAGGCAGGCAGAGAGACAGGGGGAAGCAGGCACCCCGCTGAGCAGGGATTCCCAATGCGGGGCACAATTCCAGGGTCCCGAGATCACAACCTGAGCTGAAGGCAGAGGCTTAACTCACTGAGCCACCTAGATGCCCCCAAGGGTTGCTTTTGGAAGAGAAAACTTTTTTGATTTAAAACCTTTGCCCCTCAGAGTGCTTAGCTTCAAGACTCTTGTCTTACACTAGACCAAAAACTAGGAAGTCGAAGAATGACCTCTTGTTTTTTAAAGCAATAGGTATTTTCACTTTCACTGGGACAGTCAATTTCAAGGTTTAATTTTAGTGTGTGTGTGTGTGGAATCTCCCCATAAGTGCAAATATAAACAAAGACAGAGATATTTTATCCTGGTAGAGTAACTTACTTTAGTAAATGTAGAATACTTGTAAAACTTCACAGATTTTATGCTTGCTGAGAGATGAGCTTAGTCAAACTCGATAAACTAATTTGGAACTTTTAGACTACTGAACTCAAAGGAGGAAATTTTTCTACCCTAACCAGAAGTTCTTAATTAAAAGTTGAGAAGTCTGAACAGATTGGTGGCTCCAGTCATTAAGCGGGGAAGGAAGGATAATAGTTTTGAAAATTTTTTATGAATGATCATTTTTTCTATGGAGACTTGGTTAGGGAGTTAAACAATTTATGTTCAGTCAACTCTCCATTGCTCGAGAGCTGATTATCTTAACTCTCCTATTCTCTTCTGGTATCTGACTTGATTACTTGTTACATAGCATCTTCGCAAAGCAAGGCTAGAGGAAATAAATAGACATGAAATTCTAAGCGGTCAACCTCATTACTTTTAACAATTATTTTAAAATATTTATTTCAGAAGAGATGTTAAATCGAGTTTTGGTGCTTATTTAAATTATTCCTGCTGACTATGCTGTCAGTTACTATGGGTAATAAAACACTAAAACAACAGCAACAACAACAACAACAAAAACAGTGACTGGGAGATACACAAAGAGCAACTAAAATGATTAAATGATGAAATTTATACATGGATTACTTCATTCAGATAGTGTTGAATACCTGCTGTGGGCCAGGAACTCTTGTAGGTGCTTTGGAAATAGCAATGAAAAACATCCCTCCTGTTTTATGTTTGCCTTGTGGGAGAAGGGAGTCCATAGCAGGAGGTGGACAAACAATAAGCAATAAGAACAATAAAAAGTGAATTAGATAGTAATCACATAGTATACAGATAGATGTGTTCATTTCCTAAGACTGCCTTAACAGAGTGCTAGAAGCTGGGTGGCTAAAAAAAAAAATAAAAAATAAAAAATAAATTGTCTGACAGTTCTGAAGTCTGCAAATCTAAAATCAATGTGTCCACAGGGCAACGCTCCAATGAAAACTCACAGAGGAATCCTTCCTCGCCTCTTCCTAACGTCAGGGTTAGTCAGTGATCTTTGGTGGGTTTTGCAGATGCATAACTAATCTCTGCCTTCATCCTTGCATGGTGTCCTCCCTTTGTCTATGTTCAAATTTCCCTCTTCCTAGAAGGACACCAGTCATGCTGGAGGAGCCCCCACCCTTGCCACCATTCCAGTAAAACCTCATCCTAATTTAACTAATTACATTTGCAACGACCCTATTTCCAAATAAGGTCCCATTCTGAGGTCCTGGGTTAAGATTTTAGCATGTGTTTTGTAGGAGATGGGAGGGGGTTGCAGTTCAACTCATAGCAATATAGTACTGAATGTGAGTAATGATAAGAGCCTTAGAAAGATAAAGAGGAGAGTCAGAAATGGTGTGTATTTGGCAAGAGAAGTAGGAGAGTTGGAGGTAATTTCTAACGGGATGCATCCATAATTCTCATTGAAAAGAGAGCTTTTATGCAAAGGTTTGAAAAAGGCAAGAAGTTAGCTGGGTGGCAGTAAGGAAAAAGAGCACTCTAGACAGAAAATACAGCCAATGAAAAGGCCTTGAAGTTCGAGCACATTTCATGTGTTAAAGAACAGGAAGGAAATCACTGAAGCTGGAGTATAGTCAAGAGAGAGAGATGAGATAAGGAGCTAATTCAAGGACAGCTCTTATAGGTTCTTAAAGACATTCAGAAGGACGTTGATTTTAACTCTTCAGAAAATTGAGAGCTATTGTGATTTTGACCACAGATAGGATAAAATATGACTTACATTTAAAAGAATCACTCTAACTATGAGAAGAGACTATGTTCCTCTGTCTTTTTTTATGATGTCAAGCAAGCATGAGTGTTTGTTATCTATCATCTATCTAGCTATCTAGATATATATATTAAGGCATTAAGCATACATGTATATGTGTGTGGGTGTATAAAGAGAGAGACATTAAGCATTCCTTTTTCCTAAAATAATATATATGTATATGCATGTGTGTGTATGTCTTAATTCCATAATTTCTTTTACATTTTTTACATTAAATACATTAATGAAAGGTGTTCTCCTTTATCCATTATTTGGCTACCCAATGGTATAGTTCTTTCAGGAAAAAGAAGATGCATGCTTAATACTATTTATCTATTTCCCAGGTGTTGGAAAGTGATCAGCACATGGATTTGAACACATTTGATGGGTTTGGATCCATTGCCTTTATTTTCATCATTGAAGAAGTTCAAATAGTTTCATCTTTGGCCAGTGAAAGCTTCTGTAAGTTGGCTCTGGGTCATAATTTTTTTTTTTAGCCTAGTATTTATGACTGTTACCTTGGGAAGATCAGGCCCAATAAAGTCTACTCATCTACATCATATGTGGAACTTCATTATGCAAATTCTAAGTCATAGAGGATTAAGAGAAAACTCGAAAGAATAAGAGTTTCTCAACTATGGGGTTTCAAATCTCTCTTCCTTTCTCTCATAAGGTATACTAAGGCATTGAATTTCAAGAGCTAGACAGTATAATATAGAACCTAGATAATTTAAGAAGTAACCTTTTCACATAGTACAGTGTCCAGAGTCCTTCACTATTCTCAAATTTACTACAGAAACGTTTTTGAGGATAGTGATTTAAGGAAAACTGTTTCTCTACCCACAGAACATTTTGACACCAAATGTGTGGGGTTTTCTCTCACACCAACCACCATTTCTCCAACTCTTAGGATATTAGTTGGGTGTTCTACAGTTTAATTCAATTCTGACACTAACTACCTGGAATTAGCACAGATCTCACAGGCAAGGGCTTGATCCCACAAAACTGCTCCCATTTCAGACACTAGATGTAAATCTCATGTTGTCAACCAATTTACTATAAACCCTGGGTTCCTACAATCCTTCCTTAGGTTTGATAATTTGTTATAATGGCTCACAAAACTCAGAGAAATTATTTATTTACATTTATTGATTTATTATAAAAGGGATTTGCAGTATACAGATAAGTAGCCAAATGAAGATGTACATAGGAAAAGGTCTGGAGGAGTCCCAAGCCCTAGAGTTCTGTCCCTGTGGAGTTGGGGTGTTCCACTCTCCCAGCATGTGGATACATTCACCAAAGGAGAAACCCCTCAAACCCATCATTTAGAGATTGTTGTGGAGGCTTCCTCATGTATGCATGACCAATTATTAACTAAATTCCCAGCCCCTCTTACCTCCCCAGAGGATGGGAAGGTGAGATTGAAAGTTCTAAGTGTCTTTTTTATTCCCCCCTCTTTTTTTTTTTTTTTTTTCAGACAGACAGATAGAGTGCTTGAGAGAGGTGGGGAAGAAGAGAGGGAGAGGGAGAGAAAGAATCTCAAGCTGGCTAAGTGCTGAGTGTAGAGCCTGTGGAGCCCAAAGATCTCACAACCAGGAGATCATGACCTGAGCTGAAATCAAGAGTCTGTTACTTAACAAACGGAGTCATCCAGGGGCTCCTGAAAGTTCCAAGCTTCTAATAATCATGGCTTGTGGTTTCTGGTGACTAGCCCCCATCCCAAAGCTATCCAGAAGCCTACCAAGAGTTGCCTCACTAGAACATAATACATTTCTATCATCCAGGAAATTTCCAGGGATTTAGGGGATCCGTGTAAGAACCTCTTAACAACCCCATCACTCAGAAAACTACAAGGGCTTTAGTAGCTTTGTGTCAGGAACATGGGCAGAGATCAAATACAGATTTCATTTTATTTCACAGTGATAATGCCAACATACTATGACTATATCTACTTACACATCATACATTAAGACTTCTTTTTCCTACTATTCCATCCTAAATACATGTAAAAAAAATTCTTATCTACAATTGCTGACCTGATATAATCTAAACTTACATAAAGCTCTGTATAACCTTTATTTATAACACTTAGTAGATATATTCATGCATTTTGCTGCAGAAATATTAATATTTTTGATTATGAATGCTACCCCAGACCATACTAAAGGTACTAAATAACAGAAGGTAGGATCTCCTGATATTAATATTTTTAAACACACCTGACTTCAGAGTTATGAATGAAGTTTTGAGGTTATATAATGTATATACCTACTAATTACTTATTCCCTATCAACCACATTTTAGTAAATTTTTTTGAATAATCTCTTTATCTTGTGTGTGTGTATGTGTGTGTGTGTGTGTATTATTATTATTATTGTTTTTAAATTCCCAAGTCTCTTCTACTTCTAAACTTCACATCCTTTTCTTGGATGCTACTTTGGGTGATCAACTGTCATTTAAACTCCTTAATCCTTGAGATAAGACCTCTAGAATGGTAATCCCTTTTGTCGGGCAAAGTCAAAATTAGTCTTGGATGCTTGGACACCACACAGGAAGGTTGTAAAGGCTCCTCTGGTCTCTGGAGGGAGGCGTGCAATGACTGGTGATCAGCACCTTCCCTGGAGGAAGAGAAGCCAGAACAGAGAGCAGCATTATTGTTGATCATTCTCTAGTTAAATCTCTAAACCAGGCACAATTTCTAGTATGTCTTAAAACATATTGAATTGAAACAGCACTTAATAGCATTATGCTAGTATTTAGCATGATTGAAAAATAGAATAGTCATTCATCATTACCTTCATCATCATCATCATCAACAACAACAATAGATGCTTACTAGCACTGAAAGTGCTTTACATGAATGGTCTCATTTACTACTTTGCCTACAAGGACAGCTCTATCTGGTACTGCTTTGACCCAGTGTATCTTTGTTGTGGTCTACAGACCTTTATGGAACTCATGGAAGTGTTTTGGGCCATTGAAATCATTAAGGATACAAATAGGTGCTATTCAAGTGTCTATTAAAAATAATATTTATTATGTCATCAGTCTCCTTTCTTTTAACAGAAGAGTTTTGAGAGATCCCACATGCATACTGAGTAGGTAGGTGGTGTAGGTAGGTGTAAGCCAAAGAGGTAGATGGTGTAAGCCAAAAGAGCATGCTGGTAGCACAGTAAGTCAGTTGAAAAAGCACTCAGCTGAACACTCTAAACCACAGTGGTACTTTTCACCTTTACAAAGTTTGTAACTGTTTTTAGTCTGATACTCAAATTGATTCATATAGACTGTTGTTTCAGAGAAGCATAAGGAATACTGTGTCAGACTGCAAGTTATTGAGAGGGAGGAAAATGATAAGTGTTGAAAATTTGTCTCAAGATGCTATTCAACAGCTTTAAAAATTGCATTATCTAATTAAAAATTTTATATACCAAATTAAGATGTCTCTACAACTAATGAAAACATTGTAAAAATAGAAAATAATTGGGCCCATTTGGTGTTTGGTTTATTGGGAATAAAGATGATCTAAATCCATGGAGAAGTGTTGGAGTGAAATGCTCTAAATAGAATCATCTAGAATCAAAATGCAAAAATATTTATTAAAAAGTTGAATTTATGAAGTGCAAATTGAAATAGTTTGAAATATCAGGTTATGAAAGCAGTGAGTTTTTTGTTTGTCTTTTTGTGTTGGTATACGATTGACTTCACAAACCTTTAGTTGCATCTAAATCTATAGGTTAATATTTACCTACCATTAAAAGTATAACTTTCATTTGTGAATTTGTAGTTATTCTGACTTATTTTAAACTAAGTTAGTTAGATGTAAAAAAAAAAAAATCTAAATCTCTCTAGATATATAGTGGATATTGTTAAAGTTCATTAAGAATAATGCTTCCCTTTCCCATAGAATAAAATAATAAAATAAAAGGTTATATCGAACAGTAGCTATGGCAGTATCTATAAGTATTCTTGTTGTGTATATGTACATAGTGCTGAGCTAGGAGTTTTGATGGCAGTTCAGGAGATAGGAAAAAAGGGGCAAAGCAACTCACTGTAACTTGTGCTTTTTGATTATTTTCATTTTTCTCCATTCAAGTCCACTGACTCAGGCTTTCCACACTCAATAATAACTGATTTGAAGTCCTCTTCCTCCAATTGATCTGTCTCACCTCTCTTTTCTCCTAGAGTTAACCGAGCATCTTTTGTTTCATTGTTTTCTGTTACACTTTTCCTACTTCTTTTCCTTGTATTCTATTGTGCACCCTGATTAAGGCTGTGACAGATTGCTCCCTGTCCTCATTTTGATGATTTTCCTTAAAGAATAGGATTCTTACGAGAAAGAGTTTTCTTTTTTGACTTATTAGAACATGGTAATGAAAAGATTTGATTTAAGTGGAAGCTAACTCTTGTTTTCATAAGAGCTTTTGGTCAGAAACCATAACACATTTGGGATGACCATACTGACGTTCTCAGGGTTTAGACAGCTGATGCTTGAATTCAGACTCTCCTTTCTATTCCTAAATGCTTAAAGGAATATAAATCAACTCTTTCTGTCTATACTTTACCAAAACCCAAGTGTCTTTGCTTCCTGTCCTCCATCAAGACAGGTCATATCAGGCATGCATAAATAGCTAGACTTTTCTCATTCTATTTGCAAATATTTTAAGAGCTGCAGTAATTTGATGTGTAAGCAAAAGTAGTAGAGATGGGCGAAGGATGATATAGAGACACAGGTAATCCAAAGATAATGTCCACCTGACTTTGCTATGCCTTTTTCATTTTGGAAAACTTACTGTTAAAAAAAAAAAAATACTCACTTAGACTCTTGATAAAATAGGTATGTTTATTAACTTGAGTATGCCAGGTAACAGTAAGGAGTGGTAGAGAGAAGCCCTCTTGCTACTTCAGTGGATGAGGAAGGGTTTGCAGTGGTGAATACCAGACACAGATACTCCCATCATGTCATTTTTAGGTAGCTACAGAAAATCTTAACTACCTGAGAAAAAAGTCAACTCATCTGCAGTATTCTCATTTTATTCCTATTTCAGCAACCATATTAAAAAATTTTTTATTAAAGACTTTATTCTGGGTGTTATATGCAAACAATGAATGTTAGAACACTACATCAAAAACTAATGATGTATTGTATGGTGACTAACATAACACGATAAAAAAAGAGTTGAGAGAGAGAGAGAGAACATAAGTGGGGGAAGGGCAGAAGGCGAAGCAGACTCACCACTGAGCAGGGAGCCAGACACAGGTCTCGATCCCAGGACCCTGGGATCGTGACCTGAGCCAAAGGCAGGTGCCTAACCAACTGTGCCACCTAGGTACCCCTGGGAAATTTTTATTTCATTTTATTATGAACCATATTATTGCTTAATTCTTAATGCTTGTAATTATTGTTACTTTTTAAGCTCTTATGTGTATTTTCTTTGATTTATGCTTTAGATAAACTAGGTGTAACAAAAGAGTATTGTTTTCTCTTTTCTGGTTATCACAAATAATTTTCACAATCATTTCCTGCTCAGGGTAAGCCCACCTTTCAGGTGTGGTGACAAGGACAAGAAGAACAGGCTAAAAAACAGATTCCGCACCCTAGATATCTGGCTAGAATAACACGAGAATAAGCCCTGCTTTTTTCCATACCACAGTTCTCTTCAAACATAAGTGTCAATTTCATCATGAACACTTATAGTTGCTAGACCTGCCTTGAACCAACAAAAAATCCCAAGAGGAGGAGGAATTCTCCAGGAACTGGAAAAACATGCTTGAATTTACTTCTGACAGTGCTATTTCAGTTGTTCATATTTAGACTTATAAAACCACAGCTTATAATCAATGTCATTAAATACAAGGAATAGTAGAATGTCTAATGCCAGGTGATTTTCTTGTAAGCATGAGTAAACCATGTATCCAAAGAACCAGATTTTTGTTTTCAATAATATATAGAAACCACTAGATTATTATGCTGCTCTGCCTAATTTTTTGCTGTCCTTGTAATTTTTTTGATGTGAACCTAGGACCAAATTTATATTTTAAAATGTTATTTGAGCTTATTTATATATCATAGTGTCAATTTTGATTCACATCATCTTATTTTTCAATGTTAGGAATACTATTTCTTTTCATAATTACTTAATCTCAGATAATTTTGACTTTCTTTAAAGTATTTTGACTATTTAGCCAGAAGCACATAATTATATAGAAAATCAACTTTAATGTTAACAAAATTTGAAAAAGATAATTTATTCTTATAGTAGTCTTCAGATATAAAGAAAAATATGTTTTTTAACCACATGAAATTACTAGCAGTTATTTTGATCTATAAAAAAATGGTAAGCTTCAACCTATAAGTAAAAATCCAGAAAACATCCAACATCAGCAAGGTATAGAGGTTTAAAATCAAATCTCAAAGGAAACTTATTTTCTTCAACATTTTCCTTTTTCTGATGTTTTAACTAGGTTAAACATTAACCTAGTTAAATCTAGCTTAACTAGGTTAAAACATTTTTCAGATATGAAAAAAATCTAAGTTATATTAAGCTATATTGAGTTGAGGGTAAAGAAGGGAGTTGGGGAAATTGGAAGGGGAGGTGAACCATGAGAGACTATGGACTCTGGAAAACAATCTGAGGGTTTTGAAATGGCAGGGGAGTGGGAGGTTGGGGTACCAGGTGGTGTGTATTATAGAGGGCACGGATTGCATGGAGCACTGGGTGTGGTGAAAAAATAATGAATACTGTTATGCTGAAAACAAAAAATTAAAAAAAAAAGATACATATGACATGAGGGAGCCAGAGGAACTTTTTTTTTAGATTTATTTATTTGAGAAAGAGAGTGTTTGTGAGCAGTACAGGGCAGAGGAAGAGAGAGAGAATCTGCAGTAAACTCCCCAGTGAACATGGAGCCCATCGTGAGGCTTGATCTAAAGACCTTGAGATCATGACCTGAGCTGAAATCAAGAGACCAGCAACTTAACCAACTGAGTGACCCAGGTGCCCCTGGAGCTAGGGAGTCTTGAGAATATTTCCTTAGAGTATAACCTCCATGATGGTAGAGATTCATATAATTATACCAATATAAATTATTCATCAGTATATGCTCAGAGTCTTTTACAGTGCCTGACATTGAACAGGTGATAATTAATTGTTGTAAGGCCAAATCTGTGAACAGACATATTGCAAGTTCTCACAAAGAATTAAATATATTTTGGGAGTTGAGAGGTTCCATGAAGCACTGGGGTGGGGGATGGGTATCTCATCACAAGACATCGTGAATCTTCAATCTATGGGTTTGCCACCGAGGTGATTCAACTATTTTCCACGTGTCTGCTTCTTTCTGTACAACTATAAGCTCTTTATGCATTCAGTCTCCATATTTCATTCCCTCTGTTCGCTTCCTGCTTTCTCCAAACTTCAACTTGCTATGAGTCTCCCCTCTTTTCAACCCCAATTTCCCCTGATCATCTCAAAGGTTATCACATCGCATAGCATCTCTCAATTGCACTCTGTTAACATTGCTTAGTAATGTTGCTAATTGCTTAATTTTTTTCATAATTGGGGCCAGGCTTCCTATCGGCCTACCTACATAGTTGTTTTTAGACACTGTGGGGACTGGGCGCCTGGGTGGCTTGGTGGGTTAAGCCACTGCCTTCGGCTCAGGTCATGATCTCAGGGTCCTGGGATCCAGTCCCCATCGGGCTCTCTGCTCAGCAGGGAGCCTACTTCCTCCTCTGCCTCTCTGCCTACTTGTGATCTCTCTCTGTCAAATGGATAAATAAAATCTTTAAAAAAAAAAATAGACACTGTGGGGACTAAATCTACCCACAAAAAACAAACAAACAAACAAACAATCAAAAAAAAAAAACAACAAAAAAAACCAAAACAGTGTTTGGGTTATCCTTTATTACCCTTAGACTAGAGATTGGAAGTCCAAAGTGGTCAATCGAGAGATGAGAGAAAAAATCAGCCAGTGTGAAAGTCCCTGTGGCAAGTGAAATGAGATACTCTAGGCTAATGAACACCATGTTCAGTCTTTTATTGCCAGCTGTGCTGCACTTCTCATCATCACCTCCTCATTTCCTGAAGAAAATCTACAAAACACTAGTCTTGCTTAAGAGCTCTCAGAGGGGATACATGAAGGGCAATGATACTCTATGTCAGGGGAGTTCCAGCTATAGAAAGAAAATAGAAGCTACATGAGCAAACATTGGTGAGAAGACAAACAATAAGGGGAAGCAATCTTCAGCATATATTAACTTGGGAGCAGATATGAGTGGGGGAAAGAAAACATTTTCTCCCCAAATATTAGAAGAAGTTGGCTTTTAAAAAAGTTATGCATACCACCCACATGCTTCTTGTCTTTCTCTGTGGTTGACACAATTTTACCCACTCTTTTGTCCTAGTTGGCTTCAACTTTCTCCATTCTGCCTCAGTACTGATGTTGTTCTTATTGGACAAAATAAAAATAAAATCTCCTGCCAACCCACTGTATCCTTTCTACAAAGGCAGAAAAGAATTTAGCGGTTTTATTACCGAATAAGTATTAAGCTAGACTTGATGTGCATCACAGGCAATTTGCTACAAAGATGGTGAAGACAGAAGGAAATCTCAATCTTTTATAAAAATAGGCAGGCAGATTCAATCCATTACCTAAACAACTTCAAGATAAATGATAACTTGGGGATCTCTGGATGGCTCAGTCATTGAACAGCAGCCTTCAGCTCAGGTCATGATCCCAGAATCGTGGGATCTAACCCTGCATCCTGCTCAGAGGGAGGTCTGCTTCTCCTTCTCCCTCTACTGTTCCCCCTGCCTCCGTGCACTAAATATATATATATGTGTGTATATATATACACACACACATACATACATAGGTGAGAGGACTCAACAGAATCCTTTAGCTCTGTGTAGTTCATCTTAAATTCACTCAGTATTGATGTGACATCGGGGTTGGCTAATTGTCTTTAACTAACAGAACATAAATGCAATGTAGCTCTACAACAAGAAGACCCTGATGACTTGGAGCCATGCACATAGGGTAAACTCGCATGGAGACAGAAGCTAGGGCGTTATCTTCCTTGATGGTTTCGATTCAAAGAGTGGGCTCTGACGTCTTTATGAAAAACTTTCTTGGCTTATAAAATTGACAAGAGGGTTTTCCCCCCTTAGTTTTTATTGATTTATTTATCTTTTTAATTTATTAACATAAAATGTATTATTTGCTTCAGGAGTACAGGTCTGTGGATCATCGGTCTTACACAATTCACAGCACTCACCATAGCACATACTCTACCCAACATCCATTACCCAGCTACCCTTCTCTTAGTTTTTCAAAAAAAGCATTGCAAATTAAAGCAACAGAGAATTTACAATGGCATTTTTAAAGGAAAAGCTCTAAGAGAAGGAGATCTCTTTCTTTTGATACTGAAAAAAAAAAAATCAATTTTTTTTTTTTTAGAATTGTTTTAACCCTTACAATGATGACAATGGTTCTCAGAAGGGGGCAATCTCCCTTTCCCCCTGGGTTATTTAAAAGTACTGGAGGCTTTTTTGGTTGTCCTAACTAGGGTAGACCTCTAAAGCATAGAGGGCAGGGATGTTGCTTAACATCCTTTAGAAAACACGACAATCCTCACAACAAGGAATTATTCAGCCCAATATATCAGTAGTGCTGAAGCTGGGCAAGCCTGTTCTCCTACAAGGGGAGTAAGCACATAATTTATTTTCTACACTGCAACACTTTGCAGAATGAGAAGATGGCGTCATTAATAATAAGGCTAGGACAGTGTTCATTGTGTATATATGTATATGATGTATATTTACTTTGTCCATAAACCAGTTGCCAATGATTTGACTGTCAAGAATGATGCTCAGAACACTTCTCTTATTGACAAAGTCCCTCAGGATATGCGTTGAGTATTTAACAATTGACTTCCTGCAGGGAGTGGGAGTGCCCTGATTAGTAGTGTCTGTGATTTGGGGAGTGTAAACACAGCCAACTTGGTCAATTTCAGACTATCAACATGACCTCATTAAATGTGGACTTGGGAGGAGAGGCACAGTAGCACACCATTATCTGGTATTTTCACCATACAGATTCAAAAGACATATATAATCACAAGAACAAATAGCAAAATTGCTAGAAAGTGATAAATTTGGAATATCTAACACCTTTGTCTTTAATATTATTTATTTAATTATGTTTATGTATTTCTTAATAATGGCTGTTTTTTAAAATTCCCAGGTAATTTTGGCAATAAGATTTCATGAGATGGTGCAGGCTGACTCCAATCCACCTCTACAGCTTATTTTATGACATAACTGGAAATAAGAATTCACTTCTGAGCTCTTAGGATATGTAAAATAAATACACAGGGTGAGCTCTTGTTTTTGTTGCTTCTCACACCGGGTGTCCCGCAGCCCAAATCCTTCCCATTCTCCCTTATTCCAACTTGAAAGAGAAGAATTCACTTTTTTTTTTTCCAAAGATTTTATTTATTTATTTGAGAGAGAGAGAGAGAGAGAGCACGAGCCAGGACAAGGGGCAGAGGGAGAGGGAGAAGCAGGCTCCCTGCTCAGCATGTGGGATGCGGGACCGGATCCCAGGACCTTGAAATCATGACCTGAGCCAAAGGCAGACGCTTAACCTACTGAGCCATCCAGGCATCCCTGGAGAATTCACTAATTTAATTGTTCAAAGCTCAGGACATCTGTTGAATTGTACTCTGTCAGTGAAAGGAAAAACTTCCTTAAAAGCAGGAATTTAGGCTCCACAGATCTCTGTTGCATCCTGCCTCAGGGTCCAAACTGGCAAGTTCAGAGATGAGAAGAGAAAAAGCTGGCATGTGAGAAAGTCCCAGTGTCAGAATCCAAATTTCACATTATCTGGAAAAAGTCCTTACAGTCTGTATAAAGTTGTGGCCGCTTCTTCATTGCACCATAAGACAAGCCCAGCATTACCATAGTATATTAATATTGCCAAACTTGATTGCTAACATTTCATTAAACTTGTCACCTTTACATTAGTTCTATTTTAATTTTATTTCTGTTTCAATAAACATGATGTTTGGCAAAAAGAACTGTGAAAAATATGTAAAAGATTAAAATGATATTTGTATAGTAATATAAACTTTATTATTAATGTATTGATTTATTAGTTATAATACTTTATATAATTTTCTATAACCTTTTTCTACAACCTTTTGGTTGTAAAAAACTATATGTCCATCTAGAACAAGCATCCTTAAAGAGGTTGATTTTTTCACAAACTTTCAAAATTCTTTTCTGGTCTCATACCATTCAGATTTTGTCCCCAAAACATTTTTTTTTAAAGATTCTATTCATTTATTCAGGATATGGACAGAGCACAAGAGAGAGAGTACCAGTGGGAGGAGGGGCAGAGGAAGAGGGAGAAGCGGGCTCCCTCCTACACCAGGGATCATGGGATCATGACCCTGGGATCATGACCTGAGCTGAAGGCAGATGCTTACCTGATTGAACCACCCCGGCACCACCTAAAAACATTCTTTAAAAAATGCCAAAAACATTTTTTTTTTTTAAATCTGGTTTTTAAATACAGATTCAAATGAGTTAATACACACTTTTCTTATAATAAAAATTTTTCTTCATTTGGTTATTACCGTCTCCTGACCTAATATTGCATATGTGTCTTACCTAGTTTATTCTATGTCAAACATTCCAGAGATTTTCCATCTTAAAGGACTAAACAATTCATTTTGTTTAATTAAAAAGATTTATTTGTTGCTGAAGTCTAACATCATACACAAATCATGGGTGTTCAGTTTCGCTAATTGTCACAAAAAGAGCACATCCAAGTAATCACCACTCAGATCAAGCTAGGGTAACTCTCTGGTGTACAGAAGCTTACCTTGTTCTGGTCACCACACCTGTCTTTTCTTCTAAGGTCATTACTCCTCTGGTTCCTAATATTATAAATTAATTTTAGCTGTTTTTTATCTTATATAAATAAATTCATATAAACTATTACTCTTTTGTGTCTATCTCCATCATCTCACATTATCTATGTGAGATTCTTTTACTTTGTTGCATATATTAGTTTATTTATTTTCATTGCTATTGTGTTCCATTGGGTGAATACAGAGCAATTTATTCATTTTAGAATTAATGGACATGTGGGTTGTTTCTGGTTTGAATTATTCCAAATAGTGCTGCTATGAACATTTTTGCACTTGTTTTTTGATGAACATATTGTACACATTTTGGCTGAGTATACACCTAGGAATAGAATTGCTGAGTTCTAGGCAGTATGCATGATCTGCTTTAGCTGATCTTGCTGAAGGGTTTTCCAAAGTGATTATACATGCGTTCATTCCTATCATCCTAGAGGTATAGGAGTGTTCCATTTGCTCCAGATCCTTGTCTGCATGGGATATTGTCAAGCTTTTCATTTTTATGTTTTTATTTATAAATTTTAGCTATTCCTGGGGTACCTGGATGGCTCGGTCAGTTAAGTGCCCAGCTCTTGGTTTTGGTCCAGGTCATGATCTCAGGGTCCTGGGGCTGAGCCTGCATCAGGCTCTGCACTCAGTGTGGATTCTGCTGGCAACTCTCCCTCTTTCTTTCCCTCTGCCCTTCCCACTCTTGCTCACTTTCTTGCTCTCAAAAAAACAAAATAAATCTTTAAGAAAGAAACCCATAGTTTAAAAAAAAAGAAAAAAAATACATTTTAGTCCTTCCTAAGGGTATCTAATGATATCACAGAATGGTTTTAATTTGCCTTTTTCTGATGATTAATAAAGTGGCACATTTTAAAATGTACTTTTTAGTTATTTGAATATTCTTCTTTGTGAAAGCTTACCCAAGTTTTTTTTTTTTTTAATTCCCATTTTTATATTGGATGTCCTGTCTTTATTTATTGATTGGTCTTTATATATTCCTTATATTAATATAGACCTTTGTTCTCTCACTTTGGTTTATCTTTTCCCTTTTTTATTTAATAGAGGTTCCTAACTTACTTAATTTGAATCAATTAATCTCCTTTATGTTAAGCTTTTTTTTATGAGAAAAATCTGAGAAATTTTTCCCTAAGGCCACAAAGATCTTATATTCTTTCCCCATAGCTCTGATAAGATTTGATGTTTAGAAAGTAAGTTCCTTTGAATTTTTTAAAAGATTTTATTTATTGATTTTTGAGTGAGAGAGAGATTTTGGGGGGGAGGGGCAGAGGGAGAAGCAAGCTCCTCGCTGAGCAGGAAGCCCTATGTAGGACTTGATGCCAGGATCCTGGGATCCTGACCTGAGCTAAAGGCAGATGCTTAACTGACTGAGCCACCCGGGTGTCCCTCCCCTTTGCATTTTTATAATGAATTTTAGAATTTCCACAATAGAATTACAATAATAATGTATTTTGTTATGCCATTTTGAATAATGAATAGGATAATAATCAATCTATAAATCAGTTTTAGTTATAATTGACATCATTACAGTATTAAATTTTCAGATTCATAAATATTTACTCGAGTAATCTTTGTATTTTCTCAGCTATGTGTTATAGTTTTCAGAATAGCAGTTTTGCACATCTTTTAGATTTATTTCTAAGTATTTGGTGCTTTTCAATGTGATTTTCAATGTTAATTTTAAAATTATAAACATTTTATTTTTGGTGTTCATTGCTAGTATATAAAGATTTTTTTTTATATTGACTTTCTTACCAGTAAACATTCAATTTTGTATCCAGTGATTTATATGTGAATTATTTTAGATTTCCTACGGATACCATTATGTGATCTGCAAATATTGATAGTTTTATTTCTTTCTTTCTCATCCTCATATATTTTGTTTATTGTCCTTTACTTATTACACTAAACCCTCCACTATAATATTAACAGATTTAGTGATTGCAAGTCCCCTCACCTTGCTGCCAATCCCAAGGGAAGAGAATTCATACCTAATTTCTATGCGCATGGCAAACTCTATGGTGGGTATGCAAAACCTAAAATTGGATGAAAAAATGAAAACTTGCCATGATACTTCCGTTGTTCCATCCCAGGTGTCATTCTGATATAATACACCTGTGTCCTATTCACTTCACCTGAATTATGAGATGAAATTTGAGGGGTATTTGAAATATACTCAGACTAGTGGCCAGATTAAAGTGTTTGTGCCAGTGTTTTGGTACTTTCTTTATGGTTGTAAGTCAGTGCAGGTTACTGATCTCAATCAGTTTTAGAGATTAATCTCATACTTATTTTAACTATGGTAATAGATATCTGTACCCCTAAAAATGATGCAGTCACTATTATTTTAGTTTGTTTGTTTTCCCCTGAGTCAATTTAGTAGCCAAGGTTAGTGGGAACTATAGACTGGACCATTGCAGGCCTATATCAATATCTCACCAGACTCATTCATGTGTAGCCTTAGCGTGAGGAACCTATTTCTCTGAAACTCAGTGTCTCAGTCTATTAAAGAAGGAGAAGAGTAAGCATATAGGTAAATGTGATTAGTAATCAAGATAAGTCAAGAAACCACCTAGCATAATGTTTGAGACAATGACTAGGTCCCAAATAAAAATTATTTATTATTAATGGTAAAGGCCATAATAAAATATGTCTGAAATAATACAATATAGTATGATAAAAATCAGCCATACCTGTTATAAACTATGTAAATACACAGAATACGTTCATAACTCTGGCAAGTTACTACTTCTGAAAATAAGTTCCCACATTTATAAAGTAAATAATAATACTAACCGTACAGAATTAAAATTGAAAATTAAAGGAGAATGTATATAAAAGAAACAGCACAGGGTCACCTGGGTGGCTCAGTCGGTCTTGTCTTGAGATTGAGCCCTGTTTGGGGTTAAGGTCTGGGCTGGAGCCTGCTTGAAATTTCCTCTCTCTCTCCATCTGCCTGTCTCCCAACTTCCCTCCCTCTCTAACAATAACAAAGCTTCTGTATATGAGAAGCCTGCAATCAAAGATAGCTGTTGAAGTATCAGTGCTGTTAAACGTTGTGAAGATTAAGCGGGGGTATGGAAAGCCCCTAACAGGTGCCTGAACTAGGAAATGTTAAAATTGTTCCCTGTTGCAATACCACCATGTCTACCTTCACCACTACTACTGCTAAAGATTGAGGCTGCAATTCCAAACGTCTAAAGGTCAGAATCACACATTTGAGTGGAGGGTGTGAATGGGACAAAAGAACCCCTGAAATTTTATGGAGTCTCTGCACACTCACCTGTAGATTGAGTTCTTATTGATATACTTATCTTTTCAAAATGCATTTCTTTTGTTTTTGTTTTTGTTTTTGTTTTTAAGTCCCTATATAGACATAAGATCTCATGTGTTTGTCATCTCAAAGATACTACTGGGGCTTTCCACAAAAAGCTGTTCAAAACTGACTACCCAGGTGTACTCACCAAAACTCTGCAAGACCACGACTGTTACTGGTTGGAAATTTGAAAGCTTGTGCATTTTCTTCTCTTCAGCATCTCTAACCCGCTGGTAATCGTATTGTCTGGACTCCAGTAAGCTTCCCTGCTTCTTACTTAATGAGCGAGGACCTTTATTTCCTGAACAAGAGTAGGCACACATGAATGAATTCTACCCATTAGGACACATTGAATTATTGTCCTAAGAAACAGCTAGATTCAGTACTGGAGAGAACCACGAAAGACTTCTTCCTTTTTCATGCTGTGAAACTAAATGTAGACTTTTTTTTTTTTTTTAACCAATAAATTCGAAGAGGGCTTACTCTTAGGAGTGACTAAATGAGAGTTGGTGGTCCTTAAAGGCTATGTGTGCCCAAGGACCCAGAAATGCACTAGAAGGTAGGAGATACAGTTTAATTTTCTGGATCCTACCTGATCAACCTGGGTAATTGTATGAAGTTTCCCACTGGTGATATGTCATATTATTATTTTTTTTTTACTAGTATGATGGGATTAATTGGAAATCTGAAGGAAGGAACAGAGATTAAGAAATAGATTAAGATGAACTAGAAATTTTGATATTTGTTAAACATGTTTAACATTTATACAAACTTTAATAGTTGTTGCTCTTGTTAACTGTTACTATGACTTTATGTGGTGTTATCTTCATTTTAGAGATGAAGAAATGGAGGTTAAAACAATTATTTACACTGTCAACAGCTGGCTAGTAGCAGAATCAGGATTTGAGACTTAGCTGTCTGAGTTCAAAGTCACTGTTATGTCTTGGTTCCATTCTATATTGCCTTTCTTTTTTAATTATTTTTTATTTTTTTAAGATTATTTATTTATTTATTTGACAAAGAGATGCACACCGAGAGAGGGAACACAAGCAGGGACAGAGGGAGAAGCAGGCTTTCCACTGAGCAGGGAGCCTGATGCGGGGCTTGATCCCAGCCTGAGCCGAAGGCAGATGCTTAACTGACTGAGCCACCCAGGTGTCACTTGCCTTTTTTTTTTTTTAAACCTGGTGTCTCCCTGTCTAAATAACTGACTTTATCCACCTCTGCCTCTACAGAGGATAATTAATTCTGTAAGGATTGTAGACAGGAGGTGAACAATCTATGAACACCTTAGCCTACTCAACTCTACACCACATGCCAGGAAGAATATGCTGGAGCAAATGGAGAGAAAACCATACAGGTATGTTTAAATGGACATGTGGGGAGTTACCACCCAGGCCAAAGATGCTCAACTCAAGCTCTGCTTTGTAAGGACTGTAGTTTAGCTAATTTGCTGATTCCTGGGAATGAGGCTCTTGATTGCTATTATTATCAATTGAGACCTGGTTAAAGTATAAATACTTTTGGAGCACCTGGGTGTCTCTCTCGGTTAAGCATCTGCCTTTGGCTTGGGTCCTGATCTCAGGGTCCTGGCATTGAGCACTACATCGTTGTTGGGCTCCCTGCTCAGGGGAGACCTGCTTTTCCCTCTCCCTCTGTACACCCTCCCTCCCACACCCCCATTCATGCCTGCACACACTCTCTCTCTCTCAAAGAAATAAATAAAATCTTTTTTAAAATAAGTGTAAGTAGGGGCGCCTGGGTGGCTCAGTGGGTTAAGCCGCTGCCTTCGCCTCAGGTCATGATCTCAGGGTTCTGGGATCGAGCCCCGCATCGGGCTCTCTGCTCAGCGGGGAGCCTGCTTCCTCCTCTCCCTCTGCCTGCCTCTCTGTCTGCTTGTGATCTCTCTTTGTCAAATAAGTAAATAAAATATTTAAAATAAATAAATAAATAAATAAATAAAAATAAGTGTAAGTATTTTTAAAAGAAGTACTCTTAAGGAGGCATTAAACCTGGAAGGGCTCTTTATTTGGCAGTTTTATACTAACAACATAAAAGATATCTTGAGCTAGGCAGCAGACAGTAAATGTAGATGTTATTGTTCTAGTTTTATAGGATGTTCACGCAGAAAAAATGGCCTTTCTTAGGATGATAGTCTGTGATGGAAGTTTATCAAGTTGTGGGCTAGGTAAGACTCACTAGGATATGTCTACTTCAGATAACTCTTTTTTATATGTTCCTTAAGAAATCTTTTTATTATTTGAAATACAAAGCCATATGAATTTGATAGAAGTAAGGAATACTGTTCAACGTTCATACCAGTTGTAACTAGGTGATGAGATCTGGGTGAAGTTTTTATTCTCTCCTGTTGCCTTTCTGCACTACTTGAATTCTTTGTAATGAGCATGTATTATTTACATAACCAATATAAAGGTAACGCTTGTGAGAATGATATAAAACTGTTCCACAAAAATCAGTTTCTTAAAATGTGTGTCATGTTACTGAAATGGGATGTAAAACATTCTATTTTTCATGTAGACTATATTATACAAATGTACAGAAGTAAAGATGGTAAAACATCTAGTGTACACAGATGACCTTACATTGAACTGAGAACTTCTCATCCCAAATGATCACAAGGTAGCCACTTCCCAACAACCCCCACACATTAGCCCATCTCCATCTGAGCATGATGTGGGTAAACGATGTGAGCCAAGGCATAGTCACATAATACCCAACCTTGCATTAATGGCAAGTGTGCTACTGAGGTGTTGTACTGTATTTGATATGTGCAAATAAGAATTTTTACGTAACTAAGGTAAATGATTCATGTTAACTTAATTTAGAGACTCCCCACCCAAAAGAGGGTGTCTTTGGTAACTCACAATGTGTGCCCTAATCTCCACTCAAGTAATATTACATATTTGCCTGTTTCTTGTGTGGTGTAGAACCCATAGAATAAATAGAGCTAAGAGATAGTGAGGATGCAGGTCAAATAGGCTAAATTAACCTACACAACAAATAAGAAGAAGGAGAATGAGAGACAATACCATGCAGGTGTGTGTGGGGGAGGGGCTCCTGAGTGACTCAGTTAAACCTCCAACTTGGCTCAGATCATAATCTCAGGGTTGTGGAGTTGAGGCCCCACGTGGGTTTCTGCCCTAAGCACAGAGTGTGCTTGAGATTCCCTCTCTCTTTCCCTCAGCTTCTCACCCCCACTCTCTCTCAATAAATAAATAAATTAATTAATAAAATCTTTACTGAAAAATGTAGGTGTATTTAGACAAACATTTAGGTAGTTTAACACCTGAGAAGTTCCAACATACCGTATATGTGTATGTGTGTCTTCGTGTCTATATATTATATTTATAATTTATAAATACACAATTTATAGTAGATATAATATCCACTATATACACACATATACACAGACTAGAAACAAATGAAAGGTATTGTTGGTATTGATTAATTGCCTTTAGTGTCCCTTAAAGAACTTCAGCAAATGCTAGTATTTCCTTCTTAGTATCTCTGGGTTTCTGGACTGTGTATCCTTGAAGCCCATTCAGGGCTAAACCTGAGTCTTGTGGATTCCAACAGCATGTTCAATTTGAATTCAGAAACAATAAAAGTACTTTGCTGGTATTAGCAATGACCCTTATTTAAAAGAGAACTAGTGACATGGTTAGGAGTGGATAATTAGGATATATCTCTATACTGGTTTCCTTGAGATCCACTTATTTATTTGTCTCTTATGCTAAAATGTGATGATGACAGTTCTTTATCAAAAGAGTCATTTCCTTTAAATTAGAATTTTTGGCCAATTTCAGAGGCTATCTGTTCATCTCATAGTTGAGAGTATTTATCAAATGTCTTTTCATCACTCTAATTATTACTCACGTTTTGCTGCTACAGTAATGGATTCAAGACCAAGAAGTTCTTTCAGCTTTGAGGGGAAGGACAGCAACCTGGAGGTGATTAGGGATATTAGTGATTACCAACCAGGACTTTAAAAGCACTAGACTATCAAAACCTGCTGGCTAATCCCATATGAGCACAAAGATGTTAGAAAGGGCTTCCCCAATGTTCATGGAAATGAAAATGGAAATAAATAAACAGATGTAAATTATTTACTTCCTGGTCTTTCTTAATGCCATGTTTCTGTAGAGTCATGAACTTTTCTCTCCAAATGATTTCTAAATACAGATGGTCATGTGGAAATTTTTGACTGAGAGTCAAATTTTCAAGTTCACTTGGATGGTGTCATGTTTGTTTGTTTATTTTCAATAGAATAAACATGTTCATCTTAATTGATGGTTCTCTCTGTAAGAAATACAGAAGATACAGATGTATTAAATTCTATTGTTTTTACAAAAGCTTGACTAGGAGAATGTGCACTTTTCATAAAAAAAAAGCTTCTCAGTTTTTTTTACTATTTTTAACAGGTGAGTTTTCCAGAAATGAACTTTTAAACATTTTAATGTTTCATAAAATAAATATTTTATCACCCTTATTACATTACTTTCAATATTTTACTTTTGAGGAAATTGGTGAGGGTTTGGAATGTGCATACCCACAAATGACTAATATGTCTAACATTTCAATTGAATATATGATGGCTGGAGATTAACTTTGTAGTTCAAAAGTTCTGATGTAAATCAGTTGCTTGCCACAAGGCCTCTTGTTCAGTGTGGGTCTCTCTATGTGGAAAAAGGGAAGCACCACCTATCACTCTATTAGGGTTTCCTGTTGTTCTCTCACCTTTCATCTCAAATTGTTTCAAATTGTTGGCTCTTCTACAAACAGTCCTGCTGGCTTTAGATCGCTTCTTCAGGGGAGGTTTTTTTTTTTTTTTTTTTTTTTTTTTTTTAGCATAACAGTATTCATTATTTTTTCACCACACCCAGTGCTCCATGCAATCTGTGCCCTCTATAATATCCACCACCTGGTACCCCAACCTCCCACCCCCCACCGCCACTTCAAACCCCTCAGATTTAAGGGGAGTTTTTGAAGAAAGAGGTTGCCTGTCCCCTAGCAACCTGGTTTGAAGGAATTGATCTATCCTGCAATGTAATAAAGCAAAACCAACATCTGGAAGATTTATTATTCCTAGCCACTTCTGTCCTGGTCATGTTGTCTGGTGAAAAATAAACAACCCCTGGTCTTCAAGGTGCCAGAAGTACTTAAACTCACCATGTGCCATGACAAGAGCAGCTAATTATTCTCAGGAGAATAGATTGGCAAGAAACTACCACACTAGCATGAACTATCTTTTAATAAAAAAAAAAAAGTTGTCAAAATATTTAGGCTGAACGTGATTAGACATAGCCTGAGGACTTCTCAAACTCTAGATGCTATCCAGTTAGAAGTTATAGGTTAAATGATGGTGTCGAAATCTCAGTATCCACATTGCTCTTTTTGTTGTTGTTATTATTATTATTATTATTATTTTGTTATTATTATTAAAGAAAGCAGAAGCTCACATATGGTGGCTACACACAGGCACACTCACAAAGAAGACACAGACATTACATTCTCCTTGCTCCTACACTTCATTTGTGGTACTATGTCCCAGACATGTATGGGTTTTTCCATCGACAAAGGGTTTCCAATCACAGATTCATACTTTTTTTCCTTTAATTTGATGTTCTGCAATTTCCAGATTAAGGCTAGAGCCAAAAGTGTATACACACTTCTGCACCAAACATATACCTAAAAATGAGAAAATTAGAAAAATCTAAAAAGGGCTACTAACGTAAAGGCAGAAACATTTCTCAATGTTATATGCTATTGCTTATCAGTACTTTCTTTTTCTCTTTATCATAGGATTTCAGCTTTTCCAAGAGAAAGAAAAAGATAAACAAACAAAGAAAATTCCAGCTAGATGAAAGAGACATTTTGGGCCTTGTGACAGCTGTTTTATTGCAAAGCTGGCAGGCACCAGATCTCTGGTAGCTTTCTCTATAAATCATCCCAAAGTGATAATTGTCCAATTTTCCCTGCACTGAGGAAAGAATTATGTTATAGCAAAATCTCCACCAAATTCCAGCAGCAAATTACTTTTGGCCAAAAGCTAAATGGACTGTTAACCACCGTCTTATCTAAATAGCTTCAGTACTGATGAAATAGATTAGAAAAAGAGGACTAAAAGAGATTCTGAGTTTGATTTATTAAGCATAAAAATTAAGAGTGAGTGGTCATGTCCTTGCTTCCAGGAAAATTACATTTTGATTATTATGAGGTTACAAGGTAGGAATGTTAAGAGAAAAGGATTTTCATAGGAATTTAAGAACACAATAAATTCATAGAGTATGCCTGACCTGTATTCTCTACAATGAAGACAATTACGTGTCTTATTAGTGGATGGCTTACTACTCACTGTCCACCTTCCTTTCAACTTAGTTTTTTTTTTCCTCCCATATGTTAGTGTCTTTTCTGTGTCTAGCTCTACTAATCCCAAAAAGATAGTGATGGTTTAAACACTGAAAACTCTCATGAACTTCTCAAAGATCTCTAATCTATGCATTCTTTCAGGAGTATAATTTAAAAATATGTTTCAAAAGTCTTAAAAATGTACTTTTTGATCCAGAAATTGTATTCAAGAAAATTTTTTTAGTAAGAAAATAATCAGGAATTTACACAAAATTAGTTATAGGATACTCATGAAAAGTTGCGTCGAATAAAAATATAACTAATCAAAATGTCCATTAAGAAAGGATTGTAAAAATTAACTTTGAGGAGAAGACATCAGCAAGATGGTAGGATAGAAAGCCCTAGACTTTCCTTCCTCTCCACAGACACACCAACTCAACAGTACTTGCACCATTTTGTGAGAAATCTAGAAACTAGTTCAGAGGCTCCTGAACCTCAGGTGAGGGTGAAACCAGTCACATCAAAACCAGTAAAAACAAACAAACAAACAAAACCCCGAGACACCCTCTCACCATCAATTCACCCTGGCATAGACCCATAAGATTTGAAGGAAACCCCCAGTTTTTAACTTCTCCCTGGGGAGAGAAGGAAAAGACTGCACATTTCAACCAACATTTGGATTTTTCAGGTGGCTTCCCAAGGAATTCATTTCTAACTTGCCTGATTTGAAGTCTCGGGAGCCTTAAGATTGGGAACCACAGAGATCAAAGATGGTGATCTGGGCTAGTGTGCAAGCACTCACCATAGATCCTTTCCACAGCTCAGCATAGAATGAGCAGATGATAGGCTTCAAATCCCAGCCTCACCATAGACAGAAAAATATTAGATGAGGCATTAAAACTTTATTTTCCAAGATCTGCTCAAAGGACTGGCTTCTGCCTTGCCTGTTTCAGATCATTGTCAGGGCCCAGTTCACTCTAGATACTGAAAGCCACTAAAAACTAACATGACAGTTTGGACCAGCAAGCAAGCATTCACCATCACCCCTCTCCCTCCTTGTTTTAGAACAAGTTTCTAAAAAAGTCCCACAAGCCAGCTTCTCCTTGGGAAAGAAGAGTTGGGCCATATGTTTAACATTCCATCTTTTCCACCGGCTACCCAAGGGACTGTCTTGTGTCTTGCGGGTCTCAGAGCACTGATGGAACAAGGCACACTCTAGATGCCAGGATGCCACTGAGAACAAAGGTGGGTTAGACTAGCATGCAGTCATCTATTGGAGCCCCTTCTCCAGCAAGATTCTAAGCCCCTGAATTATCTCTGGGGAAGAAAAGAGGAAGCTGAACCATATCCTCAATGTTCAAACTTTTCAGGTGAAAACGCAGGGCAATGGCTCGGCCTTTCCATTCTCTAACATACTCTATATATCTGGGGCACCTGAGAACATAAAAAGAACTTATAAACTGCTGTTGGTCTGGACAACCCAGAATATAGCAGATAGACACAAAAGGAAACAAGAGATTCCAAACACTCGGGAAGGAATGGGAAAAGAACCAGAAACTCCCTCTAATTGGGAATCTATAAGCACAAGTCCAGAGAAGACATACACAGAGAAAAGATTTGAGAGGCATCCTAAGTCTCTGCTAGCCTGCTTGGAGATGGTTTTATCCTGTATAAGACCAGTCTGTGAAGACTGGGGAGAGGTGTCTGCTTTTTTCTATGCACAGATACTAACGCAGAGCCAAAGAAAATGAAGAAAGAAACAGGGAAACATGGCCTGAACAAAGGAATAAAATAAAGCAGTAGTAGCTAACCCTAATGAAACAGTTATATATTAAGTGCTTGACAGAGAATTCAAAATAACTGCTATAAAGCTGCTCAACATTCCAGAGGAAAAAAAAGGTGAAGAATGTAAGAATTTCAACAGATAGAAAACATGCAAAGGATTAAATAGAAATATTAGAACTGAATATTAGAACTGAATATATTAGATATGATTATATTAAATATTAGAACTGAATACAATAACTGACTGAAAATTTCATGAAAAAAGAGAGAAGATTCAAATAAATATCAGAAATGAAAAAGGAGACATTATGACATGATAACACAAAAATAGTAAGAATTATAAAAACTAAAATGAACAATTGTATGCCAACAAATTAGATAACTTAGAAGAAAGGGGGAAATTTCTATAAACATACAACTTACCAAGATTGAAACAAAAAGAAATAGAAAATCTGAACATTGATTCAGTAATTAAAAACATCCCAACAAAGGAAAGCCCAGAACCAGATGGTTTTACTGATGAATTCAGCCAAACATTTAAAGAATTAATACTAATTGTTCTAAAAGTCTTCAAAAAGCTGAAGAGGAAGGAATACTTTCAAACTCATTTTACGAGCCAGATTTACTCTGATAGCAAAATGAGACAAGGACACTACCAGAAAAGAAAATTATAGGCCAGTATCCCTAATGAACATAGATGCAACAATTCTCAACAAAACACTAGCAAACTGAATTCACCAGCATAGTAAAAGGACCATCCACATGATCAAGTAGAATTTATCACCTGCAAAAATGGCTCATCATTTGCAAGTCAATAAATGTGATATCAGTAACAAAATGATTTTTTTTTTTTTTTTTTTTTTTTTTGCTTCAACCACTTTATTTGAAAATCCTTAGTGATTTAACATCATGATTCTTTTCTTGCGGAGGTAGCTAACAAGGCCTAGAGTTGCCACCAGGCCTGCTAAGGCAGCCACAAGCACCACAGTCTTAATCATCTTAATAGCTACTGGGCAAGCATTTGACAAAATTTTGATAAGTAGAGAATAGAAAAACAACTTTTAAAATCAAGAAAACAACATTGATTTCTTTTTTTTTTAAGCTTTTATTTATTAATTTGACAGAGAGAAATCACAAGTAGACGGAGAGGCAGCCAGAGAGAGAGAGAGAGATAGGGAAGCAGGCTCCCTGCTGAGCAGAGAGCCCAATACGGGACTCGATCCCAGGACCCTGAGATCATGACCTGAGCCGAAGGCAGCGGCTTAACCCACTGAGCCACCCAGGCGCCCCACAACATTGATTTCTTGAAAAGATTTAAAAAATTTAAAAACCTTTAGCTAGACTTAGAAAAAAAAAAAGAGTAGACTCAAATAAATAAATCAGAAATGAAAGAAGAGACATTGCAACTGATGTCACATATATAAAAAGACAGTAAGAGACTATTATAAAGAGTTACATATCAACAACTTGGAGTACTTTAGAAATGATGCATAAATTCCTAGAAACATATGGCCTAACTAGACAGAATCATCAGAAATAAAAAATTTGAATTAACTAGTAAGGAGATTGAAATTCTTCAAAAAATTCAGAATTTCTTCCAAATTCATTTTATAAGGCCAGCATTACTCTGGTACTGAAGCCAGATAAGGACACTACACAAAAAGAAAGCTACAGGCTAGCATCCTTCATGTATAAACATGTAAAAATCCACAACAAAATACCAGAAAATTGAATTTAACAACATATTAAAAGGTTCGTACACCATGACCATGTGAGTTTTATCCCTGGGATACAAAGATGCTTTAATATATGAAAATCTATTAATAAGATAAATTTTAAGGGAATTTATTTAAAAGGGACTATCTATGCATATATAACATATATTATGTATATATAATGCCTGTGTAAATATAGTGTTTTAAAATGTTGAGAGTAAAATGTTAAGTCATCAAATTGAAAGAAAATAACATAATCAGAAAGAGGGAAAGGCTTCTGATACAGAGAGATGGGGAAGAAAGAAAGGAGCAGGAATTTTCCCCTAAAAGATAGATGTTTTCATAACTGATTGTTATCAAATACTTAGTTGCCCTCTGAGGTCATGTGCTTATTTGTCCTCAGTGGATTTTATGTTGCTGAATCACTTCTTGCTCATCTCCTCATCTTCTTTCATGTTCTCTTGTAGTTTTCCACATATTCATTTTGCTTTTGACTTGTCTGACTTCTTTGTACTTTTGTTGTCTCTGTTCTCTAGTATAAAAGAAATGGTAAATACTAATTCTGAGACATGAAGATTTGGGGTCTGTGTCTTCTCCACAATAAATGCCTCCATGTAAAACCTTCAGTCTAAAATCAATTACAGCTTTAGGTCACCAAACACACAGAGGGAAAAAAAAAAAAAAAGAAAGAAGAAAGAAAGAAAGAAAGAAAGAAAGAAAGAAAGAAAGAAAGAAAGAAAGAAAGAAAGAAAGAAAGAAAGAAAATTATCTTTAGAGACAAAAGTGCAAATATTAGTTTTCTGGTGGGAGAATATTTCCTACTGCTCCCTGTATTTGCCTCAGTGGAAAGACAAATTCATTTAACGGGCTATTCTTTTTAGAAAGTGCCAAAATACCAGCTGTACTCTTCATTACAGTTATAGAAATAATACACTTACTTCTCCTTTGCCTTAGGAGATGAAGAAAATAAAGATAGGACATTCTAGACTACTTCAGAAAAGTGGCGAGATCCTCCTATAAGATACGGAGATAATATATGCTGCCGGTGTGGCTGCACATTTGTTACATCCCTGTCACTCTGTTCCCTATACAGTTGGTATTTATAGAAACAGTGTCATGGGATGCCCTCTGTTTTTACTTGCCGTCCCTGACTGCCTTGGGATAGCACATACAGAGTCAGCGGGCAAGTTCAAGAGATTATAGCCTGCACTGGATGGAGTGAGAGTTGCTATAGGACCCTTCTAAGACTGTAGAGATCAGCAGAATAGTTCAATAAACCCTTGTGCCCAACAGTTAATTCTAGACTCAGAGGAGAACTGGAGACAGCCAATATAAACTATTGTATTGAGAAGATTTGATCTAAGGAACACTGGAGAAATCAGATGTAATTCTCTGTAGAAAAATGACTGGCTCTTTCTACAAGTACAAAAAGTTCATTTAAAGTAGAGAGTCATTACCTATTGTATTGTCTGTGAAGCTTTCATTTTCTCCGCTATGCTCTGTAGGACAGCTACTGCCAGTTTTGCCTGTGAGCACTCTGTTTGCCAGCCACTAGGACCCTATGGTTTTCTCTACTTACTTAATGCCTTCTGTTTTTTGGTCACATGCCCCTCTGTTCCATGTTCTTTCTTTTGGTTCTGCCATAAGAAGCCATTTTATTCTACCTTACATTATATCAAAGTTTGGCATAACAAATAATTTTCTTTTTTTAAAATATTTTATTTATTTGACAGAGAGAGTGAGTGAGAGAGAGACAGAGAACAAGCACAAGCAGGGGGAATGGCAGGCAGGAGAGAAGCAGGCTCCCCACTGAGCAAGAAGCCTGAAGTGGGGTTCGATCCCAGGACCCTGGGATCATGACCTGAGCTGAAGGCAGACAGTTAACCAACTGAGCCACTCAGGTGCCCCAAGAATAATGTTCTGAATGGGCATGAATTGAAAAGGAATCCCCATTGGGTAAAAACATGAATGCTGTAATGGTTGAAATGTAATATAGTCTATATCCTAAATTATACCTTTTTGTGGATTTTTCTGGCTAACCATTTCATGGCCATTGTATCACAGAGTGTAAAGAATGAGAATCAGAATATCTGGACACTGTTCTATTGCTGATACTTATTAGCAAGGTATGAAACATTGTTTATCTTTATTTCTTCTTTGTAAACAGGCAGTGGTGATATGGGTATAGCTTATAGGGTCTTCTGAACTCCAAAGGGAGAATGTATGTAAAAAAGATTTGTACATCAGAAAAACACTTGATAGACTAAGGCATTATTATACAGATAGTTTTACTGGTTGGTTCTTCACAATACATTTAAGATTATAATACCATACGTCAGAAAAGGGTACAAGTAAAACAAAATCTCTGTGTGAAGATAGTAATACAGAATATTTAAATGTAACAGTGTCACACATTAGCAAAACGATTTTGCCTTGGAAAACTTACTATCTAGGGGATAGGGTTAAAGATATTGACAGGAATTGATCTTTTTGTGATTGTGAGTTACAAGTAATTGAACTGCCCAAATACACTAATGGCTTAAAAACTTATGGACTGACCAAAATACAGACTTGTACATTGGAAAGAACATTATTGCCTTGTAACCTCCGGAGGCCATAGCTGTCTTGAAAAAACCATCAAACTGGAAGAAAGTCCCACTGCTTTTTTCTCCATTTACTGGAGTTTTCTTTAACTTCTAAATTTCTAAAATTACTTGAAAAATTTTAAAAAGCTACAATGAAAAAGTGACAAGAAGAAAGAAATTTGAAGGTTGTGGATATGACAAGAGTTAAAATAAATAAAGAGTTGACCTTAGACGGAAAATGACCCCTTGGAATAAAATGAAACAAGATGGGATTGGGAGGGAGACAAACCATAAGTGACTCTTAATCTCACAAAACAAACTGAGGGTTGCTGGGGGGGAGGGGGGTTGGGAGAAGGGGAGTGGGGTTATGGACAATGGGGAGGGTATGTGCTTTGGTGAGTGTTGTGAAGTGTGTAAACCTGGCAATTCACAGACCTGTACCCCTGGGGATAAAAATATATGTTTATAAAAAATTAAAAATTAAAAAAAAATAAAACTTCAAAACTTACAGCCATTGGCATCTACTGAAAAATCAGCAGATTGAAAATGGTGGTTGAACCAGTGGCACCAATTCTGTCCCCTTGATTTTTGCCTTCTTTCTTGGGTTCTTTATGATTCTATTACCATGAATATGCTGTTCCCAAGACTTTCCTTTGATATGCAAACAGCCATGCCTTGATTCTTTCAGCCTAAATCTAAATCTGTGGGCCCTTGGTCTAAACTAACACTTGAGTTAAATATGGATTCTCTTAGTAGCTACTTCCATCATATGTCACATTCTGGACATCCTTAGTCCCAATCTAAGTACAAGCTCTCAGTGTCTTCCCTGACCTATCATTTCTACTCCACCTGACAGATTATTCATTTACATTCTAAACCTCTACACAGAATATTTCTTTTACTATCTAGAAAATGTCCCTCTCCAGGGTGCCTGGGTGGCTCAGTCAGTTAAGCATCTGCCTTCAGCTCAGGTCATGACCTCAGGGTCCTAGGATCAAGTCCTGCAATGGATTCTCTGCTCAGTAGAGAACAGAACCTGCTTTTACCTCTCCCCCTGAAGACCACTCCCAATTTGTGCTCTCTATCTCACTCTCTCTCTAAAATAAATAAAATCTTTAAAAAAAAAAAAAAGAAAGAAAATGTCCCTCTCCAAGAAACCACTTTTTCTTTAACCATCTCAGCTGGAGGATGTCCATCCTTTTGTTGTTAATATGCCAAATATACTCCAATAGAATGAGTGAGAAATTTTTAGTCTGAGTATGATTGGAAGCCAGAGTTTTTGGACAGAGAAGTGATATGGTCTGTTAAATATTTGGGAGAGAACATGCTGGATATTGTAAGGAAGCAAGAATACATTGCAATAATCCAATTGATTGACAACAGTGTCTTGGACTAGAATGTTAATGATAGAGGTGATGAAAGTGTCAAGACACTGAATATTTTTCAAAAGTGGAGCCATCAGTACAGATGTTGAATTGGTTGAGAATTTAAGAGGAGTCAAATATTTCTCTGGGGGTGGTGTGTGTGTGTGCGTGTGTGTGCGTGTGCATATCCCCAGTTAGGTGGGCAAAAGACAATGTTATTTATTGAGAAAGGAAAGGCTGGAGAAGGAGGGGATTGTTTGGTAGGGGTGTTGTATAGAAATTCAGAAGTTTTGATTTGGACATTTAGGTTTGAAATGCCAATTTAGACATTCATGTAGAGATCTTAAAAGGGCAGCTGAATTTTCAAATCTGAAATTAAAGATAGGGGTTAAAGTTGTAGATTTAGGATTTCTCTGGTCATCGGTGCAGAGAGGGAATAAATATATCTAGAGAAGATTAATGATGTAGGAACCATAGAATATGCATATAGAAGGGATGTGGTAAAATAATAGAAGAGACTGAGAAGAAGCAGCTAGTGAAATGGGAAAACCAGGAAAGAATAGGGTTTTTAGCAGGAAAAAAAAAAACCAAAATATTTCAAGCAGGAGGAAATGATCAATTAATGCTGCTAAAGCAATATGAAGATGTAGTAATAGACATTTCCAGGAAATATGTCTTAGGATTTTTGGAGTTTTTAGTGGGGACAACTCATTTCCTTGCATTTAATTGAGGCTCTTTAGAGAGCTCTATTGTTGAAGAAAGTCATATTTTTCCAGTTACCAAAATGCCCATCTTAAATGAGAATCTAAATATAAACAACAGTGAACAACAAAAGATAACATAATTAGGAATAAACAAAACAAGAAAAAGACAGGACCTGAAGGAAAATAGCTTAAAAACTTTCCTGAGAGATATTATAGTGGAATAAGGGTCCTCCAAAGATGTCTCTGTTCTATTCCAGGAGCCCGTGAACAAATTATTTTACATGCCAAATTATTCTACATTTTCTGACTTTGCAGAAATGATTATGATTATGTTAAAGATCTTGTGAGGGGGGAGATTAGCCTGGATTATCCAGGTGGCCCCAATGTAGTCATGGGATCCTCATGAGACAGAGGCAGAGGCTTCAGAGACAGAAGGAGATGTGCTGATGGAAGCAGAGATCAGAGTGATGTGGGACAACCTCTAGAAGCTGGAAAGGGCAAGAAAATGGTTTCTCTTCTAAACTTTCACAAGGAACACAGCCTTGCCAATCCATTTTGGGTTTCTGATCTCAAGAACTATAGGATAATAAAATTGTATTGATTTAATCCCCTGTGTCTTTGGGAATAGAAAACCAATACAGATTTTACAAGACTTGAAAAATGGGGAAAAATCTCTTATCATATATACAGAGATAATTCTGTTTATGCCTGGAATCATTTCTGGAAGGACTCCCAGTTTGTTGGTAAGACTTGGAAGAACCCTAAGACAGAACATTTTCCTTCATATTTTATCTTCATGTTATTGAAATCATTTAAAAAAAATGATTTGGCATGTATTAATTTTTATAATTTTTGCATGTACATTACTTTTTTTTTTTAATGCTACACATTAGATGAATTTGAACCAATTCATTTGCAGTCACTGCAGAAGGGCAGTTGTCTCACCATTAGTGCACCAGATTGTTTCTGCCACTGGGTTGGACAAGAAAGCTTGAGCAAGAAAGAGGTGGGCAGTTGGCTTGTACTGATGTGCTTAAAGATAAGCAGTCACACATTTCACCTTGGCATAGAAATATACAGAATGTAGAATCACAGAGAAAAAATATAGCTGAGGTTTCCAAGCTTTTGCCAGATACGCTGTAATCCAACTAATAAGGAATCAGAAAATAATAGTGTTCTCTTACACTTAGACATGATAATAGCTTTGAGGCAAATTTTGTATGTCTACCTGTTAGTATTCATCTTATCGTAGAAAAAAATTGAAATGATGGAGAAAAAAGGAACGATATAAAAGTTCCTGAATAATAGCTCAATAGCTTTGATAGAACTTTTTGCATTTTGTCTGAATGATAAGTGGGTGATGTGTGAAAAAGCATAAATGTTGTTGGTTAGCAAGTGGCATGTTTTGCTTAATGCAAATCACTAAGACAGAAATCATTTTTGTAAACCTTCAGCATTTCCATTTTATTATAAAATGATGCTACTGTCAACGATCAAAGCAATAACTGCACAACTAAAAAGAATGAGGTACAATCAACCAGGCTTTTCTATTTTGGGACAATAAAATAATTTACAAAACTAAAATTTGGGTTTTTTGATAAATATTTGTTTCTTGCTTTTCTCAACGATAAACTATTCTGATTACGGCTCAATCACTAGTAGTCTAAGTAATTGCTGTCTTTTCCCAGAAGGCCACACATATTTTGACATACTTTGCTGTTGTCCTCATGCCTTCCTCTGGTTACCCTACTTTGGTTCAAAATAACACATTATATAAAATATTACAAGATTTAAGTTTTATTTGAGGCTATTAGAAATTTATAACAATCGGGGTGCCTGGATGTCTCAATTGGTAAAGCGGCCAACACTTGGTCTTAGCTCAGGTCATGATATCAGGGTTCCGGGATCAAGCTCCAATCAGGCTCTGCCCTCAGTGGGGAGTCTGCCTGAGGAGTCTCCCTCCCTCTTCCTCTGTCCTTGTCCCCACTTGTTCTCTCTCTCTCTAAAATAAATAAATTTTTTAAAATGTTCATAAAAATTCATCGATTTGGATTCCCTAATCACTGTTTTTATATGAACAAATATAATTCAACAGTTTACCCTTACACATTTTTTTTCTTCACAAAGGAGTTTCATGATATTTTACAACAATGGCCTAAAAGACTAAACGTATTTATTTTTTAAATATGGAAAGTTCACTTGAATGAAAAATACTGTGTATTTCACTACTATTCCACCGAATTTAAATATGAAAAGTATGCGTGCCTGGGTAGCTCAGTCAGGTGGTCAGGTAAATGACTGCCTTCTGCTCAGGTCATGATCCCAAATCCTGGGATCCAGACAGCATCAGTCTCCTTGCTCAGTGGGGAGTCTGCTTCTCCCTCTCCCTCTGCCCCTTTCCCCATTCATGCACTCGCTCACTCTCTCTGTTGCTCTCTCTCTCAAATAAATAAAAAAAATCTTAAAATAAATAAATAAATATGAAAAGTATGTTTTTGGAAATGTACAATGTTTATCACAATCAAAGAATATCTCTGTGGTTTTTTTCTATTTTTTTCCTTTTTCCAAAGTTTTCATTTAAGGCGAGGAATTTTAAAAGTGATGAAATAGCATTTAAGTGTTATTAAATATTAGGAGACCTGAAGAATACAAATAAGTCAAGCAGAGAAAGACAACTATCATATGATCTCCCTGATATGAGGAAGTGGTGATACAACATGGAGGCTTAAGTGGGTAGAAGAAGAATAAATGAAACAAGATGGGATTGGGAGGGAGACAAACCATAAGTGACTCTTAATCTCACGAAACAAACTGAGGGTTGCCGGGGGGAGGGGGTTTGGGAGAAGGGGGTGGGATTATGGACATTGGGGAGGGTATGTGATTTGGTGAGTGCTGTGAAGTGTGTAAACCTGGTGATTCACAGACCTGTACCCCTGGGGATAAAAATATATGTTTATTTAAAAAAAATATATGCATAATAAAAATAAATAAATAAATTAAAAAAAAAAAAAAAGAATACAAATTCAAAAGGTAAATATTGCATAAAGGTACTGTTTGAGTCCTCAAAAGAATATATCTTTTTCCCTTCTACATCGCAATTCCAAAAGAAAATAAATAATGAAAATGCATAGTTTCCTTGGACAGGGCTTTTGGCACTATATTGATTTTACTTTATGAAATAGGATTTGCAAAAACAAGCCCATAAAGCTTTGCCTGCAATGAAGATGCGCCCCCACCAGCAGGCTCAGGCAGTGACTGCACTGTAATCTGCAGACAGCACTTTCCCTAAAAATTTTACATGCTTCCCTCTCAACAATGCTGATAAACAAAACAATAGAACATTTTAAAATAGCCTCATATATCAATTTTCATAAATTATCACTAAGATATGAAAGTTTATAAACAAAAATGATTTCAAATTTAATATTTTTCTCAATGTCACCAATCTTTACTAAGGTAATATTTCCTTTTTCCAGGCAGAAAAAGCTCGCTGATGCAGCACACTGCAAAGGGTGCTATTGCCTTGCTCGGCCCAGCTGACACAACACAATATTGACTACAATAGCCATTTGGACATCTTCCCCTCTCTGTACTAGGGAAATGAGAATCTATGCTACATATAATATAATTCACGAAGCACATTTGGAGATTGAAGGATACACAGTAGGGTGAACATTGGTTTGGCCCTCTCCATACTAAGGAGATGGTGATATTCTTAGGTAGATATAATGGATTCCAGGCTGGTCTAGCTTCATCTTCCATGTATTGTTCTCAATTTTGCCTGCCTCCTACTTTCTGAGAATACTCTTTCAACTATTCTGGAAAGGGACTGGGAAACACCCAATTTAAAGATGGAGCAGATGTTACTGGGGCTAGTCACATGCAATCAGTTACTAGAGCTGAGAGTTCCTTTCTTCGATGAGAGAAAGAAAGAGGAACAAGTCTTCGGATAAACTCTAAACATGCGATATTGAAAGAAGTGTATCATTTCCTCTCTTCAATCAGTGGGGCACTTTGAAGCTACTTGACTATTTACTTTAACTTTAGATCTTTGTCTCAAAGCTTTCTAAAAATATTGTTTCAATCTATGATGTATTATTTTGCAATCTATGACATACTGTTTTTGCAAAATCTTGAAATGCTTCAGGCTTTTATAAAAAATTTAGTCACATTGATGTTTATTAATGAATTTATTCTTGCATCCTGTCATAAACATTTATTTAATGTCTACTACATAGAAAATACTGTGGGGCACTAGCGATACAAAGTATAAGACTGACCTGATACCTGCTTTCCTGGAGCTTTTTTCCCCCAAATGAGTTATCAACATGAAACAGCTCTGCTTTTCAGCCATAGTGATTCCCTCCTATAGAAACTGCCCTGAGCACTTGAGATGCTAAATCTTAACTGCGAGGCCTAAAGAACAAATACCCTTCTGTTCTCTGCATTTTTCTTTACTACAAAGGTTCCCAGGTAGTGTCACTTGGGCCCCAAAGGATTATAGAAGTTAAGCATATATTTCAGTACAGAGAATCTTCTCTTGCAGTTATCATGGATTGGTTAAGTAATACTAATTCCCCAAAAACACTGTTCAAATTTTAATTACCACGGTATATTAACTTTGGGTTATTGTATAAAATCCAAATGTCACTGCTAGCTTTTCAGTCCTTAAATCACTATGTAAACGACTGAGGTTCCTCATGATCAGTGATCACATCACATCTTTTTTTTTTAATTTTTTTATTTTTTTAATTACTTTTCAGTGTACTAGAATTCATTGTTTATGCACCACACCCAGTGCTCCATGCAAAATGTGCCTCCACAATACCCACAAGACTGGCCCAATTTCCCACCCCCGGCCCCTTCAAAACCCTCAGACTGTTTTTTCAGAGTCCATAGTCTCTCAGGGTTCATCTCCCCTTTCAATTTCCCTCAACTCCCTTCTTCTCTCCATCTCCACATGTCCTCCATATTATTTCTTATGCTCCAGAGATAAGTGAAACCATATAATTGACTCTCTGTGCTTGACTTATTTCACTCAGTATAATCTCTTCCAGTCCTGTCCATGTTGCTACAAAAGTTGGGTATTCATCCTTTCTGATGGAGGCATAATACTCCATAGTGTATATGGACCACATCTTCCTTATCCATTCGTCCATTGAGGGGCATCTTGGTTCTTTCCACAGTTTGGCGACTGTGGCCATTGCTTCTATGAACATTGGGGTACGGATGGCCCTTCTTTTCACTACATCTGTATCTTTGGGGTAAATACCCAGTAGTGCAATTGCAGGGTCATAGGGAAGCTCTACTTTTAATCTTTTTTTTTTTTTTTAAGATTCTATTTATTTATTTGTTAGAGTGTGAGAGAGAGCACAAGCAGGCAGAGTGGCAGGCAGAGGCAGAGGCAGAAGCAGGCTCCCCGTGGATTAAGGAGCCTGAGGTGGGACTCGATCCCAAGACAGACACTGGGATCATGACCTGAGCCAAAGGCAGCCGCTTAACAAACTGAGCCACCCAGGCATCCCTCTACTTTTGCTTTCTTAAGGAATCTCCACACTGTTCTCCAAATTGGCTGCACCAACATGCTTTCCCACCAACAGTGTAAGAGGGTTCCCCTTTCTTCACATCCTCTCCAACACACATTGTTCCCTGTCTTGTTAATTTTGGCCATTCTAACTGGTGTAAGGTGGTATCTCAATGTGGTTTTAATTTGAATCTCCCTGTACATCACATCTTTTAAAGTCTGTTGGTGATTGGTCACTGTATACCTGTTTTTCTCTTCATGCCCAGACATCAGACCATGTAGTTGCATTGCATTTCTGTCTCCCAGTGATAAACCCACCTGACATTTTACAAAAATGAATAACTGAAAGAGGAAATTGGTCAATAAAATGCAAGTTCAGCAAAGAAATGAAAAATGGTTATGCAGGAAATGGACTTACAGAAGAGATAGCTAATTATGGGAATGTTAACACTCCTGCTGTTTGAGAGACTCTAGCTATGTAGCCAGCTGGACTTACTAAGGTGAACTCATCAACATAAATGAGGAAAGTGGTTGTGAGGAATATTCCCAGAAGTGACACTAGTAATAAACTTCACATTAAAGAAACTCTCAGAGATATTTCATGACGTCAGAAGCACTAAACATAAAATGTTGGGAGCTGATCCAAATTTGGAAGGAAGTATGAAGACTTACAAAGGCATAAAAAAGATGCACACTTTGTATCATTACACAGTAAGTTTTCCAATAAGACAAAAAGCACTTTCCAAGCCATTATTTTTACAACTTTTTCTCATGTATTTTAAAAAAATCTTATTAAAGTATAATTAACATACAATGTTATATTAGTTTTAGGTGTACAATATATTGACATGACAATTTTATACATTACTCAGTACTCAACACGGTAAATGTAGTCACCATCTTGTCACCGCACATTATTACAATATTATTGACTATGTTCCTTATGCAGTACTTTTCATATATCTAATTTAATTGATTTGATAACTGTAAGTTTGTACCTCTTAATCTTGTTTATGTTTCACTCATCCCCCTACCCACCTCTTTCTAGCAAACTACTCTTTGTAAGTTTTTTCCAAAGAAATAAAATACATTAATTCTCAATGTTTCTGATGTTTTACATTATGGTGCATTAAATAAATAGATAAATAAATACTAGTTTTATTATTTTTCATTTTCCAACACATTTAGGGCAAATGATGAAAAAAATCTTGTTAATGTTTTAACAAAAATTTTTTGAAGATCACAGAACAATTGTAGTTTTTACTGTTAATTTTTAAGAATTCTTTGCATGGCTTCAGCTTAAAGCATTCATTTGTTTTATGGTCTGGCACTACTGTGCCAAGCAGAGACTGCTGGTATAGATTTTAGCTTACTCTCTTCATAGGATTCATCATGCATGGGAGGACGGTCCAAAAGTGGTTCAAATACTGGCCATCAAACTCAGAACTCACGTTCCTCTTTAGTGACTAAGCACCAGCAATGCTTCTCAGCCCTTCTGCAAAAAATAGTTTCATTGGGCAGTTCCACTATTTTGGTAGGCATAACAGAGTATGCCTGAAATGTGGAAGGACATATCGGTTAAATTATTTTTCCAGGCAACTCTTCAGCTCCTGTGTATGTAGAATCACTTCTGATAGGACTGATTTCAACAGCTCTCTAAACATTTAAAGTCATGACTACATTCACAGTGGTAGACACTGCCCCAGCTGAGATCCTTGTTCGATAAGAACTATAATCTAAAAGAAGAAAGTATTTATATAACATAAAAATGTGTTAGAATCCTAGGTATCAATGCACAAAAGTTCCAGTAATACTTACTTTGAGATCAGTAGAAAAATATCTTTATTTTTATGACCTAGAGATAAACAATCTTGATTTTTTAATGTGGTATATATAATGTAGTATATATATATTTTTAATGTAGTATAATGTAGTATCTTGATTTTTTAATCTAGTATATTGTAGTATATTTTTAACGTACTATAGACAATATTATCTATTAGAAAAGAATAGTCTTCCTTTTTTCTTAGGAATCTCACACATATTTGTATCACACTTTGAATATTTTTCATCTTCATGGTCACCACTTAACTGCAGTTTATTTCTCACTTCCTGATGTCAAAGCACTAAAAATAAACTCAAAAGGGAGAGAGAAACTCGAATTCCTTTTTGTTTACTTTTTTTGTTTACCTTCCATAAAATGGAGCAAAAGCAATGTGGTTTTTTTTTTTCTCTAGCTAAAATATATTCACATGATTCAACTTCTGACATTTACAGAGATAGACCACTTGTCATGGTTTTACTGAAACAGTCACATCTATTTGCTTGATTTTGAATGTGTATCCGGATGTGCAGCCTTGGAAAAGATTACATACAAAACAATTTTCAATTGCGATTTGATGATGGAGGTCACATATTTCACCTAATGAGTTTTGTGGCTCAGTGCTGTAGTTTGAGAGGCCTGGAAATGAGTTGTGCCAGTTGATGGTTGCATAAATGGATAAACAAGGCGGGATCAGTTCAGCAAAGCACCAAATCACCAGTGAAAGGATAATAAAAACAGCCTCAACCATACAGCTACTATTCAGCAGCTGCAAAAAGCACAAGACCTCAGGTTCACTCTCATTTAATATGGCGTAAAGTCCTTTTTTATGGTAAATATCCTTACCCTGCATCACAGGTAATAAAGCATGAACCCAAATAAGCGAGCTCTACTTAGATAATCCTTTTAATGCTTATACCTTCCCAGAATGGAAGAATAAAATGCGTCTTGGAATAAACTGTTAAATATCTGCTGAAGCACATACATATGTAGCAGCAACAACAACAACAAAAAATCTTAAATTTGGAGGCAATATTTATACTGAATAGTACACTAATTTTTGAAATAAAAATTAGGTTAAACTAAAATATTGAAAGCCTTTGTTTAGCCAAATATGTTAAATTTTGGAACTCTCATGATTAATATCGACATCCAGAGGGAGGTACCTTAATTTATATTAGTACCTGTTTTTGTTTGTTTGTTTTTGAAGATTTTATTTATTTATATATTTGACAGAGAGAGAGAGAGAGAGCACAAGCAGAGGGAGCAGTAGTGGAAGAGGGAGAAGCTCCCTGCTTAGCTTGGCACTCGACTCCAGAACCCCAGGATCACAACTGAAACCGAAGTCAGACTCCCACCCGACTGAGCCACTCAGGTGCCCCAGGAAGGTACCTTTGGAACAACAGTGAGAAAGGAAGATCCAAAATCTAGTTTCACCATTGCCACAACTTTGCATTTGTGAAAAGAAAAAGAAAGGGAGAATGCTTGGATGAACCCGGAGATTAAAGAAGAACTTAAACAATTCATGGAAACCAATGAGAATGAAGACACTTCGGTCCAAAACCTATGGGATACAGCAAAGGTGGTCCTAAGGGGGAAATACATAGTCATCCAAGCCTCCCTCAAAAAAAATTGAAAAATTCAGAATACACCAGCTGTCTCTACACCTTAAAGAACTGGAGAATCAACAACAAATCAAACCAACTCCACACATAAGGAGGGAAATCATCAAGATTAGAGCAGAGATCAATGAGGTAGAAACCAGAGATACAGTAGAATGTATCAATGGTATTAGAAGCTGGTTTTTTGAAAGAATCAATAAGATTGATAAACCATTGGCCACACTAATCCAAAAGAAAAGAGAGAAAGCTCAAATTAATAAAATCATGAATGAAAAGGGAGAAATCACAACTAATACCAAGGAAGTAGAAGCAATCATCAGAAGTTATTATCAGCAGTTACATGCCAATAAGTTAAGCAACCTAGATGAAATGGATGCATTTCTGGAAAACTATAAACTCCCAAAATTGAACCAGAAAGAAATTGACAACCTGAATAGACCGATATCTAGTAGCAAGATTGAAGCAGTGGTCAAAACCTCCCAGAAAACAAGAGCCCAGGACCTGATGGATTCCTTGGGGAATTCTGCCAAACTTTCAAAGAAGAAATAACACCTATTCTCTTGAAGCTGTTTCAAAAAATTGAAGCAGAAGGAAAACTTCCAGACTTTTTTTATGAAACCAGCATCCTGATCCCCAAACCAGGCAAAGGCCACACCAAAAAGGAGAATTTCAGACCAATATCACTGATAACTATGGATGCTAAGATTCTCAACCAGATCCTAGCAAACAGGATCCAACAGCACATTAAAAAGATTATCCACTATGACCAGATGGGATTCATCCCTGGGTTACAAGGATGGTTCAACATTCGCAAATCAGTCAAAGTGATAGAACACGTCAATAAGAGAAGAGAGAAGAACCACATGATCCTCTCAATTGGTGCAGAAAAAGCATTTGACAAAATCCAGCATCTGTTCCTGATTAAAAATGCTTCAAAGTATAGGGATAGAGGGAACATTCCTGAACTTCATTAAATCTATCTATGAAAGACCCAGAGCAAATCTCATCCTCAATGGGAAAAATTCACAGCCTTCCCGTTGAGATCAGGCATATGACAAGAATGCCCACTCTCACCACTCTTGTTCAACATAGTATTAGAAGTCCTAGCAACAGCAATCAGACAACAAAGAGAAATAAAAGGTATCCAAATTGGCAATGAAGAAGTCAAACTCACTCTCTTCACAGATGACATCATTCTTTATATGGAAAACCCAAAAGACTCCACCCCCAAACTACTAGAACTCATATAGCAATTCAGTAACATGGCAGGATACAAAGTCAATGTACAGAAATCAGTGGCTTTTTAATATACTAACAATGAAAATACAGAAAGGGAAATTAGAGAATCAATTCCATTTACTATAGCACCAAGAACCATAAGATACCTGGGAATAAACCTAACCAAAGAGGTAAAGGATCTGTACTCGAGAAACTACAGAACACTCATGAAAGAAATTGAAGAAGATGCAAAAAGATGGAAGACCATTCCATGCTCTTGGATTGGAAGAATAAACATTGTTAAAATGTCTATACTGCCTAGAGCAATCTATACTTTTAATGCCATTCCAATCAAAATTCCACTGGTATTTTTCAAAGAGCTGGAACAAATAATCCTAAAATTTGTATGGAAACAGAAGAGACCCCGAATTGCTAAGGAAATGTTGAAAAACAAAAATAAAACTGACAGCATCACATTACCTGATTTCAAGCTTTACAACAAAGCTGTGATTACTAAGACAACATGGTACTGGCATAAAAACAGACACATAGACCAGTGGAACAGTGTAGAGACCCCAGATATGGACCCTCAACTTTATGGTCAAATAATCTTCGACAAAGCAAGAAAAAATATACAGTGGATAAAAGACAGTCTCTTCAATAAATAGTGCTGGATCGGGGCACCTGGGTGGCTCAGTGGGTTAAGCCGCTGCCTTCAGCTCAGGTCATGATCTCGGGGTCCTGGGATCGAGCCCCGCATCCGGCTCTCTGCTCAGCAGGGAGCCTGCATCCCTCTCTCTCTCTCTGCCTGCCTCTCTGTCTACTTGTGATTTCTCTCTGTCAAATAAATAAATAAAATCTTAAAAAAAAAATAAAAATAAATAGTGCTGGGAAAATTGGACAGCTATATGTAGAAGACTGAAACTCAACCATTCCCTTACTCAATACACAAAGATAAACTCAAAATGGATAAAAGACCTCAACATGAGACAGGAATCCATCAGAATCCTAGAGGAGAACATAGGCAGTAACCTCTTTGATACCAGCCACAGCAACTTCTTTCAAGATATGTCTCCAAAGGCAAAGGAAACAAAAGCGAAAATGAACTTTTGGGACTTCATCAAGATCAAAAGCTTCTGCACAGCAAAGGAAACCGTCAACAAACAAAGAGGCAACCCACGGAATGGGAGAAGATATTTGCAAATGACAATACAGACAAAAGGTTGATATCCAGGCTCTATAAAGAACTCCTCAAACTCAACACACACAAAACAGATAATCATATCAAAAAATGGGCAGAGATATGAACAGACACTTCTCCAATGAAGACATACAGGTGGCTATCAGACACATGAAAAATGAAAAAATGTTCATCATCACTAGCCATCAGGGAGATTCAAATTAAAACCACATTGAGATACCAGCTTACACCAGTTAGAATGGCCAAGATTAGCAAGACAAGAAACAACGTGTGTTGGAGAGGATGTGGAGAAAGAAGAACCCTCTTGCACTGTTGGTGGGTATGTAAGTTGGTATAGCCACTTTGGAAAACACTGTGGAGATTCCTCAAGAAATTAAAAATAGAGCTTCCCTATGACCCTGCAATGGCACTACTGGGTATTTACCCCAAAGATACAGATGTAGTGAAAAGAAGGACCATCTGTACCCCAGTGTTCATAGAAGCAATGGCCACGGTCGTCAAACTGTGGAAGGAGCCAAGATGCCCTTCAATGGACGAATGGATAAGGAAGATGTGGTCCATATACACTATGGAGTATTATGCTTCCATCAGAAAGGATGAATACCGAACTTTTGTAGCAACATGGACAGGACTGGAAGAGATTATGCTGAGTGAAATAAGTCAAACAGAGAGATTCAAGTATCATATGGTTTCACTTATTTGTGGAGCATAACAAATAACATGGAGGACATGGGGAGATGGAGAGGAGAAGGGAGTTGGGAGAAATTGGAAGGGGAGGTGAACCATGAGACACTATGGACTCTGAAAAACAACCTGAGGGTTTTTTTTTTTTTTTTTTTTTAAAGATTTTATTTATTTATTTATTTGACAGAGAGAAATTACAAGTACACTGAGAGGCAGGCAGAGAGAGAGAGAGAAGGAAGCAGGCTCCCTGCTGAGCAGAGAGCCCGATGCGGGACTCGATCCCAGGACCCTGAGATCATGACCTGAGCCGAAGGCAGCGGCTTAACCCACTGAGCCACCCAGGCGCCCAACCTGAGGGTTTTGAAGGGACAGGGGGGTGGGAGGTTGGGGGAGCCAGGTGGTGGGTATTGGGGAGGGCACGTATTGCATGGAGCACTGGGTGTGGTGCAAAAACAATGAATACTGTTATGCTGAAAAGAAATTTTAAAAAAAAGAAAGAAAGAAAGAAAGAAAGAAAGAAAGAAAGAAAGAAAGAAAGAGAGAAAGAAAGAAAGAAAGAAAGAGAGAAAGAAAGAAAAGGAATATCTTTCACTGAGGTCTTAAGCTGTGTCTGGTAGTCAGACCCTCTGTCCACACACTTCATTTGGTTCCCCCAATAATCCAGACATAGTATCTTGTCTTCATTTTAAGGCTATCAAGCAGGAATACAGGGCTTCTCAACGCATGTACGCAGCTCCTAAGGGGCAAACACCAGAATTAACACTCAGATTCATTGCACTCTAAAATCTGCATGCTCTTCTCAATAGGTTGTCTCATTTCCTCTTTGAAGGATTCCTTTTTCCTATCATGTCAATTTCAAACAGAAGTCCAGAGCTTCTCTTCAAGCCTTGAAGGTGCCCCCTAATTCCCCCTGGGGCTCTCTCTGTGCCATCAGGTTGCCATCAATATTTGATGACCTTAGTTACATTTAAATAATTGTTATTTGTAGTTTTCTTTTGACCCTAAATAAAAAAGCTTACCTCAACATCTGCCTCTGAGTAGTCACGTCAGTTGAAATAATCAGCATAAAAGTGTTTCACAATTTTAAAGGTAGTAGACAAAATAAGGTCATGATTGTTTCAATTACAGGGCAACAAAAAACTTGCTTTCCAAACTTAAAGATACTTCAGAAAGGCTTGTAGCGATATCCTCTATTCAATGCCAAGAAAAACTATTAAAAGACCATATTTATATGGTAAGAAACATGAGGTCATCTGCTGAATGTAAAGGTAAATACAAGTGAAAAATAAGAGGCTTAATGTTTCCAGCTGAAAATACAGAAAAAGATCTCCTTCCTCTTCAAGCATTTACTTTAGAAAATCTGTAACTGTGAGTTCTTTTCTCTGTAAAAAATGCAAATCTTTTAAAAGCTAAATAAGTCTTGGGATGCCTGGAAGGCTGAGTCCTTTAAGCGTCTGCCTTCAGTTCACGTTGTGATCCTGGGGTCCTGGAACTGAGTTCTGCCATCTGGCTCCTTGCTCAACAGGGTGTCTAATTCTCCCTCTGCCTGTGACTCCCCCTGTGCTCTCTCTCTCTCTCTATCTGACAAATAAATAAATAAAATCTTAAAAAACAAACAAACAAAAAAGCTAAATAAGACTCTTCCAGCTTGATGACCCAGAAATATCTTTCTTAAGGACCTAGGAATCATCTTGAAATGTAATCATCAAGGAAGAGAGAGCTTCCTCCCCTCCTTTCTGTGGGAAGTAAGGCTGCTGAAGCTCAGCTCCTTTTTCTGAGTTCTAAAACTACCTCCCATCATAAAAGTAAGAGACTTTTTCTTTGGATAAAGCCAATTAGGTAACATAGAGGGTCACCCCACTTACACAGTGAATGTAGGATGAACTATGTATTTGACAAATGGGGCTGTCAAGTCCTCTTACTTGAAGACTAGTCATTGTTTATTTTGAGAATGCGGATATAACGTCTGGTATCTGCTCGGCTCTACAAAAGGGCAGTGCTACTTTGCATTTTTGTAATCCCTTAGCTGATTGTCTATAATATGTGTCACATTTTTGCTTAATGTTTATCCAATAATAAAATTATTTTCTTTCTCTGCTACCTTTATGGAGAGGTTTCCTAAATTGGGGAGGAGGGTGGAAGGAGATTTTTATTTTATTTTGTCTCTCCCAACAACAGAAAATTTGTCTTCAGAGAATCAGAAGTCCTTATAAACTTGAGTCTTGAGTGCAGTCAGAAATGAAACATACAAGGACAGTAAGCAATGAGCATTACATCAGTGGACATGTGAAGAAGGTATGTGGCTGACTGGTAAGAAAAAGCTATAATGAATTATTCTTTTTAGTATTGAATAGTTGTGTTTTGTGCCCATTCAGAACATCAGTTAGTCTAGTTTTTCTACAAAAGATTTGAATTGCATTAATGGATGTCTTGGGTAGGAGAATACGTAAGAGTTACATATTTAAGTGCAAAACAGAATAGAAAAGTGACCAATATTCATTCTCTTGAATCCCAGCCCATAGGATGTTCTTTTTAAAAATTAGGGAGGAGGGAAGGTTTTAAAGACTGCATACTATATTCTGTTTTATAGGTGCACAACAGCCCATCAACATACTAAAAGCCTGAGATAGCTTGCAGCCAAGAAATTTGTCTCATTTTCTTTGATCTAATTTTCTCTAAATTTATTTGACCTTTCAGAACACTTTATAAACTACTTGTTAATATCACCAATAATGCTACCATTCCACAGAACAAAGGTCAAGACTATGAGGAATCACTGAGGATTTTTTTTTTTTTTTTAAATACTGAAACTGACTACATTAGTGGAACATATTTTGGGAAATGCTGATTTAAGGCCAGCACTGAAAATTCAGATTTCACATTCCCATTTAATTATTTAAGCAGAGAAAAAAGACACACATTTGATCAATCATGAAGTGATGCAATAAAGCAATTTGCTCCAGAGTTTAGAATATGGCAACAGCTGCAATTTAAGGTTTTCGGTTAATGAGGATTAACAAACACAGCTGGAAAACTCTATTAATCATTCAGAAAGAGTAATCTGTAGAAGTAGCTTTAAAAGGCCTTACTTGAGTTTTTGGATTGTGCCTACTCTAATGGATTTCATATTAATCCTTGTGGAATAAAATTGACATAACCCTCTTCTACAACTAAATGAATTATTTTTAATCACATCTACTGTTGTCAAGCATTTTACCAAGCTAAGTAGTTGAAAAAAAAAATCCCTTTGTGCTGAGGTAGTTGTTTCCCTAGAAGTTTAGTTTTCAGAATAAGAAATGAAACAATCTACCCCTATATGGAAACTGAGAACTCAAACTACTGATCCACAAGCCTCTACAATGACAAAACTTTGGGGCTTCACTGTCTTCATTAGCATTACTCTAGTTTTCCTGGAGTTTCTTGCACAACTAAAAGGTGGGATTGCTTACACAAGAACTTCCTGAAAGACTCATCCAGTCTTCAGTGGAGAACATCCTTGTTTTGATCTTTCTTAAAATCCTGGACTGATGTGTCATGATGTATCATTAGATCAATTTTAATCTAGCTCTCTGCTTTGAAATATTCAACTTAAGTAAAACCTCCAAATTCTAAATTAATTTTGACATTACTTTTTGTTGTGGGCTGAGATGTGGGTCCCCTAGCACCTAAATTCATATGTTGAGGTTATAACCTCTTGAGTTAAAATGAGGTCATTATAGCAGGCTCTCCTTCAAGATGATGGGTACCCTTATTAAAGGAGGAAATTTAGAAACAGAAACACACAAGGAGTATGCCATGTGAACAAGAAAACAGACATCAGGACCATATGTCTAAAACCAAGGAACTCCAAAGATCGCCAGCGAACCACCAGAAACTACTAGGGAGGAATGGAACAGATTCTTCTTCATAGACCTCAGAAGGAACCAACCTTGCAGACCCCGCGATCTCGGACTTCTGACTTCTAGAACTGTGAGACAATACATTTCTGTTGTTTAAGCTTCCCAGTTTGTTGTACTTTGTTACCCTAGCAAACTAATATACTTTCGTTTCTTCAAGATACTTCCAGTGCTTGGTAGAGCCAGTGTTCTTTCTAGCAGCCAGCAATAAATTTAGTCTTTTCTTATCAACAGGTTGTATTAGTTATATTTGAGGTGCTAGCTTTCAGCAATAACCAGTCACAGTTGCCACTCCTGGTTCTCTTAGACTGAGGCTTCCCCAAATCCAAGAACTTTTGACTAGATGTTATGAATTTTATTATTATAATTTTTTTCTTCCACTTTATCCCTGGTCTTCCTGCAGCCCACACTCAACCCCAAAACTCGAGTCTCCACTCTACCCACCCACTCTGGAATTCTTCCTGCCCATTTACACACAACCTTCTCCCTCACACACAGTGCCCAGTGCTGCCCTCTGCTCTTACCCCCTGCAGCCTATGTGACCACCATCCCTTCCAAGCTTGACAGCACTCTCCTACTACACACACCAAACGGTAACTATACAAGAGGATGGATGTGTTAACTAACCTTATCGTGGTGACTATTTCACAATATGTATATTTCATATTGTATGTATGTACAATAGGTATATATATCAAATCTTCATGTTGTACATCTTAAACTTACACAATGTTATGTGTTAATTAGACCTCAATAAAGATGGGTAAAGAACTGGCCCACCAGGGCCTCAACCTCTACAACTGAAGCCACCAGTCACAAAGCAGAACATGAGGGGGTGGGCCCAGCACAAAAATGCTGCTGAGGACTTTGGAGGGTACCGGGCATTGGTTTGGATAGGAGAGGTCCAGGCAAATGAGCCTGTTGAAAAGGGACCACATTAGAAGAACAAGTGGGTAATACACGTGAACTGGGATGAACATATAGTCAATAAAATTAGTCTGCAAAATACTGCTGGTGCTCCTCTTCCCAGTCCCAGAAGACGGACTAACTCTAATAATAATTACTTAATACTCAGTTTAGTTTTGTTGCAGAGAGGCTTACCAGGAGTGCAACTTGAGCACTTATAATTTGGCATCAGAAGAACCAAGGATGGTTCCTTGAGATTCTTTTATCCTTGAGCTACAGAGTTGTACATTTTAAAATGAAAGACTTAGTGATTTCATTTAAAAGACTAAAATTATATGCAAATAAAAAAGATTCTGAGAAAATATTATGTAAAACAGTGTCTTCACAAGCATACTTTAGAAGAACATGATGAAGGTCTACTTCGGGAGGTTTAAGAAAAATGTTTTCATATTCTATGGCAAATTTTTCTGTAATTGGAGCCCACACAGTGTTAGTATAAAATGGTATTTTTTAATAGATAATTTCCTTAGGTAATAAGTTTTGGTTTCTCCATTTTTCTCAGCATTTCAGCACACAGAATACTTTAGGTTTATATTATAGGGAGCTTTTAGGGTTATTTAAAAAACTTATCTAACAATTTTTAATGTGACTAAATAATATCTCCCGATGATACAAAATTCCCTGAAGATTTCATAATGCGAAAGCCCATAGTAGGTTTGAAATCAGGGTGACCCCTTTAAAATGGATTCTCTTACAGTAGATAGTAGTCTAGTTTTAGAAGGAGCCCAAGTCAAGGCATGAAGGGATGAAACTTTGCAGATGAGGTTCAACATTACTCTAACCTGGCCTGGATATCCAGTTTAAGCTTCTTCAAAATATGGCCTTATCTTTTCCCCAAATCCCTAGGATTATTTCTTGCTTTAAACAAGATTAAGAATAGAGTAAGGAGACTGAGATATTCTAGATTAATGTAATTAGAAAGGCGAAAAGTCTACTAGCAATGTAAAATGGAAATTACCTTTACCCGTTAAATTTTTCTCACATTTTGGTATTTTAAAACGTAAAATGCACAAGTGAATGCTTGTCAAGAAAAAAAGTGACATCTGCTTCACACCCAAACACTTGGATATATAATAAATATTTTGTGAAAAAGAATGTCAGGCATATAATAGAATCTTGATGAATGAAAACACTATGCATATTGTTTTATCCTAACATGTGAAAGCATATACGAATGAATTCTACCCTTTCTTAGCAGTTATATATATATCTGAATACAACCTTGGGAAAATTATAATGTAACCTACACTTCAATAAAATGATCAATTTTGGATCGTTCTTCTAAACATGCTTTTCTAAATCCAGCAGTTACAACATCACATTATTAGCAATGAGATTTTTTCTTAATTTTTATTTGTTGACACTATAATAATCACCCAGTGAGGACAGAATTACTGATCCTTAATTAAAAAGAAAAGAAATAAGATTTGACAATTTTCAAATTCAGCCTATTAAAAACTTGAATGGAAACATGAACTTGGTGAAATCTAGAAATTAAAATCCCTAGCCAATTTTCAAACAACTTATTCCATCTCTTCAATGAAGCTGGGAAAAACACTAAACTTTGTTATTGAATCTAAAGACTATTATACAGGGGCACCTGGATGGCTCAGTGGGTTAAAGTCTCTGTCTTCATCTCAGGTCATGATCCCGGAGTCCTGGGATCGAGCCCCACATCATGCTCTCTGCTCAGCAGAGAGTCTGCTTCCTCCTCTCTCTCTGCCAGCCTCTCTGACTACTTGTGATCTCTGTCTGTCAAATAAATAAATAAAAACTTAAAAAAAAAGAAATAGGGGTTAATTTCACATTCAGAAAGGAAATTCCAAGGATTTTTCTTAAAATTAAAACTTAGAGCATAGGCTTTAGAATAAAATTGAAATAGATTTGCATCCTTTCCACTACTTAATCACTAAAAATTATGCAATTTATTTATTTTCAATGAATCTCATTTGTAAAATGAGATGCTGATAACTTATTTCATTGTTAGGTGGTTAATATGGAGAAATTATTTAACATCATCATTCTAAAGCTAGCCCATACCATATGCAGCTATTATGTTTCTCTATTTAATAGAGTTAAAGCTTTAGGTATTTTTAAAACAACTAAACTCCAAAAAACTAAAAAAAAAAAAAAAAAAAAAAGCCAAAGGGGAGGAATATTGTATACCTTACATCAGAAAATTAATTAGAGCCCTCTTAAGTGGGTTCTATGGTTATATGTGCTAACAACATTTTATAAAATATTAATATGTATCTCCAAAAGAAGTTCCCCATGTTTAAAAAAATATCTATTTATTTATTTAAGAGAAAAAGAGAAAGAGTCTCAAGGAGACTTCCTGTTGAGTGCAGAGTCCAGGTGCAGGGCTCAATCTTACGACCCTAAGATCATGATTCTGAGATCATATCCCGAGCTAAAACCAAGAGTCAGATGCTCAATTGACTGAGCCACCCAGGTGCCTCAGAAACTTCCCATTCTAAAAATAACACTTTATAGCAATGGACATGTTAGAATAACAAGAAAAACAGTCTAAGAAAACTTAATTTAGAATACTTGGAATTCTATTTGCCAAATATTACAAACATATTCAATCATTTTAATACATATTAATACATACATACATTAATACATAATACAACTACTTACATAACAACTATGTTTATAACATAATTATATATTATATAATTATATAACTACTAATTATATATTATATAATTATATAACTATAATAATTACATAATTATATAACTACTGCATCATTGTATCAGTCAGACTCTTGGAAGGAAAAGAATGGTGGATTAAAAAAAGGTACATGAAGATATTTTAATAAATAGAATTTTTACAAAGACATGAGGAATCAGTTCGGGATAATAGCATACCCCACAGTTAGCAATAGCAAAGAGCTGTTATCACATATAGGCTTAAAGATATAAGGAGAGGGAGTAGAAATGGGAGCATACCATCATGAAAAGAGCTCCCCAAAAGGAGCCCTCAGTGGAAGAACACTACCAACCTGCAGCAGCCCCACAGGTAAAGAGCCTCAAGGCTCTTTATTTTCAAATAAAAGACTTATTTTCAAATAAATAAATATTAATTAATAAATTAATATTTTCAAATAAAAGACTTTTATTTTCAAATCCAGTCTTTTGTGGTATGTGCCATTGGCTGAATTCAGCTAGAAGCCTGAAGGCAAGAGATTCCCTTAATGCTATCCATATTAGTCAGTGTTGTAGGTACTAGGCAAAGTGAACAAAGGTGGATCTAGAAAGTCATGAACTATATTCACTGTAATTGTAATATTTCTGTTTTATAGATTTAAAGTTTCTTTTGATGGTGGGACATGACATAATGACACTTGGAGAGATAAAAGGCAGAATGTTTTGGTATACCTAGAAATGAAAAAAAGGTTACCAGGCAGGACCACACAGGGGGTTGTACTCTGGGACAGAGTAATAGAGAACTGGAGCTGCAGGGGGCACTGGATATATGACAAGAAGAATGGGGGTGGCTTGGCCAAGTGAGTAACTTCATGGGCTCCCAGGGATAGCAGGTATCGCTGATTGTTAATTTTAATTTTAATTTTAATGATTTAATTATTTAAATCCCAATTTATTATATAAAAATTGGTTGAGATAACTGAAATGTATTGAAACAGATCATGAATAAGAATTTTTTTCTGGGGGCACCCTGGAGGCTCATTCAGTTAAGCAGCTGCCTTCAGCTCAGGTCATGATCCCAGGGTGCTGGAATCGAGCCCCACATCGGGCTCCCTGCTCAGCAGAGAGCTTGCTTCTCCCTCTCCCTTTGCCTTCTGGTCTGCCTACTTGTGCTCTCTCTCTGTCGCTCTGTCAAATAAATAAATAAAATCTTTTAAAAAAAAGGTTTGTACTTCCAAAAAAAATTACTAAAAAAAAGGAATTTTTCTGAGTGTATATAAATTTACATTCGTGTTTTAGAAGAACTTGAATCATACTACAGAATCACCTCATGAACTTTTTCATTTATAAATCTGAACATCTTTATGTAACATTAAGTATACTTCCCCAGAAATCTTTAATGGCCATGCACATTACTTTGTATGACTGTTCCCTAATTTATCTGGTTAACCAATTATTGACATTTAGGTTATTTTATTTGTTTATTCCTTATTTATTTTTAAAATATGATACCATGGTGATGCTCTTTATATGTGAATATGTTTGAATATCTGAGATTGCTTTTTCAGGATAAATCTCTATAAGTTATCATTTTTATGTTCTTTATTCATTTTAGTAAAACCATATTTCCATCTACTATCATTTTCTTTCTGCCTAAAAGATTTTCCTTAACATTTCTTATAATGAAGATTTGTTAGTGATTGTTTTAATTTTTGTATGTCTGAAAAAATCTTTATTTTCATTTTTTGAAAGATATTTGAGTGTAGTATTCTAAATTGACAGGATTTTTTTCTTTAGTTCTTTAGAATGTTGCTCCACTGTCTTCTGGCTGGCATAATTTCTGATGAGAAATCTGCTTTCATCCTTATCTTTATTTCTCTGTAGGTAACGTGCTGTTTTTCTCTGGCTGCCTTTAATATTTTCTTTTACATTGTATTTGTGTAACTTACAGTGGATCCTGATGAAGTTTTCTTCATGTTTTGGCCTTGTTTTTATTATTGACTAGACAGAACAAGAGCAATATTTAATCTAGGAATAATTATTCCCCCACTTTGGAGGCAAGACCTTCCTCAATGCTCCATGAGTTAGAAGGATTCCAAACTGACTGGTGACACCAGTTCCAGCTCTATGTGAGGGCTAAGAATTGAATATCCTCCCATCCTCTGATGTCCTTTTCCCCAGCCATGGCTGGTTTTGTCATGTACAGGCACTTATCAGTACTATGCTGATTATTCAAGGAGAGGAGAATCTGCACAGAGCTATACTTCATTCTCTGCGCAGTTCTCTCTTTTCCCATACTCTGTCCTGCAAATTCTAGCCTCCTTGATGTCCATGAATTCTCAACTCTGCCTTAACTCAGAGAGTCTTACATATTCCACCTGGCTTCATTCTCTCTGGGGCTTAGCCCAGAGACTCTCTCAAGACAGCAAGCTGGCACGAGTACTGAACTCACCTTATTTGTTTCTGTCTCTCTGGGACACTATCCTCCTTTGACTGATGTCTCTGATCATGAGTATCATCATTTCATATAATTTGTATAATTTTTTAAGTAATTTCAGATGGAAGGATAAATCCAGTCACTGCTACTCCATATTTCAAGAGGCTAAATTCTCTGATAGATCTTTTTTTTTAAAACTATGATTTTTGTCACTTGTCTAATGTCTTCCATTGTTACAGTGGGAGCCATTGTGTTTTATGCCATACTCATTCCAACTATCAAAGGAAGTAGGACATCTTTCTTGTTTCCTTATTTTTCCTGTCCTACTTTCCCATTAATTCTCAACTCTTTGTCCACCTCTTTTTTTGCTCTTTCTAATTCACCTGGTGATAAGAAACAAAAGAAGCACAAAAATCACTATTTTAAAGTTGATAGCAGCTAACAACATTAAATGAGTAGTTAACCATTAGGGCTTAATTATGAAAATTATACATAGATGGACACCTTAATATTTGCAATCTAATTTTAAAAATTCATCTACAGAAATGAATATTTCACACACATACACACACACACACCTGCATACATATATAATATTATTGTACTATATAATAATAACCCTGAAATTGAAAGGCTTTTATTTGGTCAAACAGTTTTTTCATTTGCTATTCATATTTTTTAATATAGGTTAAGAGTGCTATTGTGGATAATTTCCAGTACTACCACCATGTATTTCCCATTGTAGACATTATACATACATACTTGTCCTTGTATAAACACCAGACTTTCCTATAACTACTCTTTTGCAACTTGGCCTGAAGCGTTCCTTTTCCTATATGAGTCATCTCTGATTATCTTCAACTGTGCATGAAACAAATTAAATAAGGTAATCTATTTAACATCATGTACATCTTGGGAAAATTTTAAGTATTTTTTATTATATCCCTGATTAATACTTATGTTTTATATTTTTAAATAAACGGTTTTGATATTTGATATTTCTCTTTAAAAACTTAATCAAGGGGCACCTGGGTAGCTCAGTCAGTTAAGCGGCTGACTCTTGATTAAAGCTCAGGTCATGATTTAAGAGTCCTGGTATTGAACCCCATCGCTAGGCTCCCAACTCAGTGGGAAGTCTGCTTTTCTATCTCTCTTTCTCTCTCTGTCTCCCTCTCCCTATGCCCTTCCTCCCACTCGCACACACACATACTTTCTCTCTAAAATAAGATAAATAATTCTTTTTTTAAAAAGAGAAAAAATTAAAAACTTAATCAATGTTAGCAACAATTTCTTTTACATGCATCTGGACCCTGGGTTAACTAATTTTATATGTTTTAGCCTTGAAAGGAAAAAAAAATGTTCTCATTCCATATAATGAAGTAATCCTTCTTTATCTCACATTATATAGAAAAAGAATGACTTATTTTGAACTTGACGCTGTCATATGGTATTATTCTACTTCAGTTATATATATACTCCTCTGGAGTGTTTACATCTCGAGTATGATCTCTGAAACTTCCTTTTACTAGAATGCCAACTGTATTTGCTCTCTCTGTATATTTGATCACTTGTATTATTTTCATCATTACATTATTTCATTGACAAGACTAATAAGGCCTTCTGTGCCACTTGATAAATACTAAAGTATGCATACATCATTGTCTTCTAACAAAGTAAAGCAACAACCCCTCCCCACAAAAAAAAAGAAAACAAAAAAAACAAACAACAACAACAAAAAACTAAGTGAGCTTCAAACAAAGCTAATAAATTTTATCAAATGGTACGTATTCTTTTCAACACTCTCCCCCTTCCATTAAACTGGGATGGGGTATTATGAAAACAACTTTGATTTAAATATGAAAAATGGCCTTGCTAGGGCTCAAGAGTGAGATTTTGTAGCACACTTGATTGCTCTCAACTTTACACAGTGAGTAGTAATGTTGCTAGATGGGAACAGGAGGGTTTTATAGAATCAAAGCACATTTTCCATTCAAATTTGACTCTGCTGGTAAAAACCCTTCCTGTTAGTTTTCCAGTTTTCTTCTTACTAATCATTTCAGTAACCTGGAGTTTAGACGATCTCAGTCTTGCCATCAGCAGGCAACTGAAGAATCAGTTTTGAGGAGGGGAAAATAAGATCACTTTTAATGCTCTGAAAATAGGGTTCTCACTGTGAAGTTTCCTCCAACTACAGGCATGGTCTGGAATGAGGCTGAAGGAACAGCGTACCTTGGTTAGGAGGGGGTGGCGATTTATATATATAGATATTATACACACACACACACACACAATTATTTTTTCAAGGAAAGAATTTCTTTTTTAAAAAATGTTAATTTTATGTTGTCATAACCCAAACACTGGATTTAGTAATTACTGTGATTGACAGTTGAGGTAATTCTAAAGCACACTTTCAAGATTTAAGCTAAGTGTTTTACCTAAACTCTAAGATTTATTAATTTCAATTTCAAGCAGATGATGGTAATTTGTATTTAATGATTAGTTTGTAATTCTGAGAACAATATTCTTTTGACAGTACTTCTTCACTTAAAATTGCCTTTCTCGGAAACATCAAGAAATAATTACTTTAAAAAGATATATTCCTGGGTCCCACTCCACAAGCTGGGGGATTGGTAATACAGGAAGACTAAAAAATACAAGCTTTTTAAAAGTACCACAAATTAATCCTATTTTAAATTTTGAGAATTAGTTGCAGAGATTTCAACACAAATAATAATTATGTAGGAGAAATTTAACTTTTACATCATTTTTAAAACCAGAAAATAAGGACTGTTTCATAAGAAATTCGTAACAGTCGATTCAACACTAACATATGCTCAGCTTAGATAAAGACACAATTATTATTTCCAGTTTTGAAATCTACTTTCAGAAAGTAGCTTATTGGTCTCTAAAGTTCAACCATCAGCATTGAATATATTCACCAACAGAGATTTGTTTCCCTAACCTATCCTTAATTAGCTGGACTAATTTAGCTGTTCTTCAGATTTGTCTATCTCACTGATTTCCTCCTCCTAGAAACCATCACTGTCAACCTGAGAGTCTCTCTGTAACCTTAATCAAACTCACTCACTTTGGCTTGAATAAAGAGTCTCTTAAAAGGCTATGAAAACGGGCACCTGGGTGGCTCAGTGGGTTAAGCCGCTGCCTTCGGCTCAGGTCATGATCTCAGGGTCCCTGGGATCGAGTCCTGCATCGGGCTCTCTGCTCGGCAGGGAGCCTGCTTCCCTCTCTTTCTCTCTCTGCCTGCCTCTCTGTCTACTGTGATCTCTCTCTGTCAAATAAATAAATAAAATCTTAAAAAAAAAAAAAAGGCTATGAATACATATTTCCCACCAAGATAAACAGCTTAATAATAATTTTCAGTAGCACAGATTTTCACTTTAAAAATTTAAATAAGGGGCGCCTGGGTGGCACAGTGGGTTGGGCCGCTGCCTTCAGCTCGGGTCATGATCTCAGGGTCCTAGGATCGAGTCCCGAGTCGGGCTCTCTGCTCAGCAGGGAGCCTGCTTCCTTCTCTCTCTCTCTCTGCTTGCCTCTCAGTGTACTTGTGATTTCTCTCTGTCAAATAAATAAATAAAAAAGCTTTAAAAAAATTTTTAAATAAAATAGTTCTATTAAGCATAAATCGCTGTCTTAGGAGTTTAGAGTAATTTTTAAAACTTACCTTGATGGATTTTCATTATATTAATGTGAAAGCCTCTCTCAATTTACAATAAGTTGCTTCTCAACAAACTTTTCAAAAATGGGCTCTGCCTGCATCTCTATCACAAGCAAGAGTAACTATAGGCAATCTGCTGAAGCTGGTTCACTTTGTGCACTGTCATATTGAGGACAAAAGAATTTGATGTTGTAGTAGACTTTCTGATATACCTTCTCCCTCCATATGACCTCCTCAGGTCCAAGGCATTCAGTCCCCAGCCTCTGGGGGTATTAACTTCTGAGAGCTCAGAGTTGAGTCCTTCCTCAGAAATTATTCTTGCCTTATCCAAGCTTATGCCCTTTCCCAAGGGTAGCTCCCATTCAATGTTGGGTAATGTAGTGTGCAAAATCTCTACCCCTTTTCCTCAACCAGAGACAAATCTAAAGGATCATTACTGCCTATGGTATTTATTAAGAGCATATGGGCAGTGCATTCCAATTTAATTTCTTTGTTTTCGGTCCCACACTCTGTTGTCACTCACACACAGGTATTGTTTCTGAGAGCACTTGCCAATAAACCTGCTACACATGAATCATCGTCTTTTTTTTTTGGACACCTGCCCTAAAACACATCTCATCATGTCTTTGAAATTTTCAAAAATATTTTGCCTTTGAATGATGGATAATTTTATTTTTAAAAATTTATTTATTTATCTAATTTTTTAAAAAGATTTTATTTATTTATTTGACAGAGAAATCACAAGTAGCAGAGAGGCAGGCAGAGAGAGGGGGAAAAGCAGGCTTCCTGCTGAGAAAGAGGGCCCTCCCCAGAAAGCCCAATGCAGGACATGATCCCAGGACCCTGAGATCATGACCTGAGCTGAAGGCAGAGACTTAACCCACTGAGGAACCTAGGTGCCCTGAATGGTGGATAATTTTAAACACCAAAATGTTATGTTTATATTTGAATATGGGTCATAGACTTAAATTTAAAATCTAAAGTTCTAAAACTTTTAGAAGGAAATCTCTGTGATCATGAGTTAGGTAAATACTTCTAGGTACAACACCACTAAAGTACAATCCCTAAAAGAATAAATTAATAAATAGGGCTTCATCAAATTTTAAGACTTCTTTTCTTCAAAAGACATTCTAGAAAATTAAACAAACATCAGACTGGAAGATAATTTTTTGCAAAACATCTATCTGAGTATACATATTTAGATTATACACAAAAACTCTGAAACTCAACAATAAGAAAACAAAGGACACAGTTTAAAAATGGGCAGAAGATTTGAACAGACATTTCATGGAAGATATACAGAGGGCACATAGGCACATAAAAATGTTGAACTTCATTAGCACTGGGGAAATAAAACTCCCATGAGATGTATCGTTGCGCATTTACTAAAATGGCTAAACTCGAGGAATGAGTGACCATACCAAGTGTTGGTGAGAATTTGGAGGAACTGGAACTTGAATACCCTTCCAGATGGAAATATAAAAAACTACAAACACTTTGGAAAACAGTTTGGCAGCTTCTTAAAAAGTTAAACATATACCTACCATACAATCTAGCCATTTCACTCTGTGTACCTGTGTAAGAAACAGGAAAAATGTTTGTATAAACACTTACATGGGTATTCATAGAATTTTTATTTCATATAGCCAAAAGCTGGAAATAACCCAAATGTCAATAACCAGATAAAAGGTTAAACAAATTTTGGCATAGCCATAAAATGTAATACTACTCAGTATTAAAAGAAATTAGTTATCGATATACATGACATGAGACAATATTAAATTAATATGTTAAATGAAAGAAGGAAGTCTATATACATATATATATATATATATATATATATATATATATACATATAGTATGATTCAGTTTACATAAAACCTTAGAAATGAAAACAAATTTATAGTGATAGAAAACAGATTTGGTTTTGGTTGACCGTTGGGAAGCAGCAAGGGTAGAGGAATTACAAAGGGACCCAGGAAATCTTTTCAGAGATTGTTTTTTTGGGTTTTTGCTTGTTTATTTTCCATCTTTATTGAGATATACTTGACAAACAAAAATCATTTATATTTTTGGTGTACAGCTTGATGTTTTGATGTCCATGTGCATTGTGAAATAATCACCACAATCAAGATAACCAGAATATCCATCACTTCACATGGTTAACATTTTCTTTCAATTTGTGTGTGTGCAGTAATACTTAAGATATACCCTCTTGGCAAATCTCAAGTACGTCGGTCTCAAATGTACTGCTAACTATAGCCACCTTCTTTATATTATATCTCCAAAACTTACTCATCTTTCATAGCTAAAGCCTTGTACCCGTTACCCAACATCTCCCCATTTTCCTTTCCTCACACCACATATTGTTGGGGTTTTTGTTGTTGTTGTTATGGTGATGGTTTCATGGTATAGAAGTATGTCAAAACCTATAAAATGATGCACTTCAATGTGCAGCTTGTTGTATGCCAATTTCCCCTCATTGAAGACACTTTTCTTTTAAAGGCCATATTTAGCCCTACTGTCTGCTTCATGAGATGTATATAGCAAGAGCTGAAAAACCATGAAGGAAAACTCCTGCAGATTTATACTATGTACTATTATGCTGGAAGAAGCTGAATGTTGCAATTTAGGGAGATAGATGTCACAAAATATTAGAAGACCGTAAAATGAACAGTATGTGGTAGGCAAAAAAAACCCCAGCTTAATAACTGCTATATGAGAAATGATGAAAATTCTTAAGCCTGGAAAAATATTGGCAGATAAAATAAGCTATTAAATGAAAATACTCCTGCAAAAGGTGATTTAAATTCTTAGATAAAGGATTATCAAAACTAGCAACGCATGAATTCAAAGTCTCTCATGTGAAAGAAATTGGATGCCAGATTACCTGTCTGAAAAATCATAGAAGTAATAAAAGGTAGATAGAATCTTTAATTATTTTTCTCAGAACAAGCTAAGTGGAGTAAGTGAAGATAGTGGACTTAGCTTGAAAGCTGGATTCTGGCTGCTGTGTAAACATAAATCAGTTGGCATCTCTCTAACCCTCAGTTTTTCCATGTACTAAAAAAAAAAACCCTCAATGGTTTTTTTGTGAGCATATGCCTTTATGTATATGAAGGTTCTATTTCACAGCAGGCACAAAACAAGTATGTTTGAAATTATTCTAGTGCACCGTTTTATCCTGGAAAGTCAATATGTGGTATTATTTTTGTATTATGTTTCTTTTTTTCTGACTATATGTATTAGTCAAAATAATTAATGCTGGGCTACACCACGGTAGCTTAAAATAATACTTTTTTATTTTTTTCAGTCATATGCAAAGACTTTGAGGGATCCAGGATCTTTCCATTTTGTGATAACTCTGACACATGCCATCCAGGGCTCTCCTGCAGGGGGAAAAGAAAAAAAAGAAGAAGAAGAAGAAGAGAAGGTAAAAGTTGAGTACTACATTTGCATGCCCATCTTGAAAGTAATTCACCTTAGTTTCTCTCAGATTTCACTGGCTAGATAGTCACGTGGTCTGAGTAACTGAATTGACTAGAAAATGGTTTTCTCTCTGTGTTCAAGGAGAGAACTAGATATAGCTGAGCACTAATAGCCTCTGTCACAGTATGCCATTGGGTTTATTTTTAGATGCCCAGAATGCACTTTAATTACTTAAGACCGTGCTTCTTGGCATGAATCAAAATGTACATGCTTTTATCCTCTAGCACTTGAGGGTTTTTTTTTATTAAAATATGAATTTAAAATAATCTATTTCTTGGCTATTATCAAAAAGGCATGAAATAACAAACGTTGGTGAGATGTAGAGAAAAGGGAATCCATGTATTCTATTGGTGGGAATGTAAATTGGGTGGGAATGTAAATTGGTGCAGCTTGTATGGAAACCAGTGTGGAGGGTCCTCAAAAAATTAAAAATAGCACTACCATATGATCCAGTAATTCCATTTCTGGGTATTTACCTGAAGAAAACAAAAACCTACTCAAAAAGATATATCATCCTGATGTTCATTTCAGCATTATCAATAGCTAAGATATGGAAATAATCTGTCTGTCAATGGATAAATGGATTAAGAAAATATGCTGTATATATGTACAATAGATTACAACTAAGCCATAAAAAAGAATAAAATCTTGCCATATACAACGACATGGATGGACCTTAAGGGCATTATGCTAAGTGCAATAAGCCAGGTAGAGAAAGACAAATACTGTACGATCTCACTTATACATGGACTCTAAAAAAGAAAAAATAACCTCACAGATATAAGTAACAGATTGGTGATTGCCAGCGGGGTCAAGTGTGTGTGTGTGTGTATGTGTGTGTGAGAAATGGGTGAAGGGAGTCAAAAGGTACAAACTTTCAGTTATAAAACAAGTCTGGGAGATATGACATACAGCATCACAACAATAGTTAATACTATTTGCATATCTGAAATTTGCTAAGAGAGTAAATCTTAAAGGTTCTCTTCACAAGAAAAGTCTGTGTATCGTGATGTATGTTAACTAGAATTGTTTCAGTGATCATTTCACAATATATACAAATATCAAATCATTATGTTGTACACCCAAAACTAATATTATGTTGATGTCAACTATACCTCAAGTAAAAAAATAATAAAATAATCTATTCCTGAGGGAAAGAGATCCTCCTTTATTTTACTACCATTTGCCTGAAGATCTCTGTCATCTTTCAGGAAACATATGTATCCATCAGCTTCATAGTGTCTCCACTGACAAGACCCAAGTCCCTGGCATCTCCATCATGTCTCATTAAGAATTCTGTAAGTGTATCCTAACTGATCATCCTGCTCCCATTTTGCCTTCTAAAGTACAATGTATACTGTAGCCATAGCAACTTTTAAAAATCTAAATCAGATCATGTCACTCTTTGGGTTAAAACCCTCCGGTTCCATCCTACTCAGATTCAAATTCAAATTATAAGAATAGTTTATGTGAGATCTACGCTTTTAATGGATTTTTAAGTGTACAATACAGTATCGTTAGCTATAAGTACAATGTTGTATATCAGATCTCTAGAATTAATTTTGCATAACTGCAATTTTACACATGTTTATTAGAAACTCCCGGGGCACGTGGGTGGCTCAGTTGTAAAGCCTCTGCCTTCAGCTCTGGCTATGGTCCCCGGGTCCTGGGATTGAGCCCTAGGACAGGCTCCCTGCTCAGCGGAAAGCCTGCTTCTCCCTCTCCCTGCTTGTGATCCCTCTCTTGCTGTGTCTCTCTCTGTGTTGAATAAATAAATAAAATCTTAAAAAAAAAAAAGAAGAAGAAGAAGAAAAGGAAACTCCCCATTTCTCCCTCTCCCCAGCTCTTGGCAACCACCACACTATTCTTTGTTTCTATGAGTTTGACACCTTATATAACATAGTATTTGTCCTTTTGTGCCTGGCTTCTTTCACTTGGTGTAATGTCCTCAGATTTTATTCATGTTTTACATATTGTAGAACTTCCTCCTTTTTAAAAGGTTAAATAACATTCCATTGTGTGTATAGATCACCCTTCCTTTATCCATTCCTTTGTCAATGGACATTTATGGTGGTTTCCATATTTTGTCCATTATAGATAATGCTGCAATGATTCAAATTTTTACTTTGGCCTATAAAATCCTGCATATATTTCAACCATAAAACTTTGTGCTCCTGCCCAGTCTTCATTCAATTTCTTCATTCAACTCTAGACTTAATGTATGTGTGCACACTCACATGAACACATACACACACACACACACACACCCTTCAAAATCAGCTCTTTATCCACAGTTCAAGGTACAAAAGTTAGAAAATTAAATAAATTAATTACACATCTAAAATAGATAGTATTATAGTCTTGGTGTCTTTATTCTCACAGAAGTTTCAACTCAGAGAAAAGTATAAGAAATTAATTGTATAAAAGCATTTGCTTTCTGTCCAAAAGTAAATTGTATAAAAGTATAAGTAATTAATACATTAAGCCAAAATGCGCTGATAAAGGACAGGCAATATGTCTTTTGGATTCTTACTTTAAAGAAAGAAAGAATATGAAGTCATTGTAGAGTTATCTTGGGCCATTTATCACTATACGCTTCCCTTTATGCTCTATAGACATTTTATCCCTGAATGTCAATGATTTTGGTTGTGTCCCTTATCTTCTAAAGTAGGATATTATTTAATTGGTAAATTCTAAAGAGTTCATTAGTACTGTCCCTCATGTAAGACTTCTGGTGAAAAGAGATCTGTTTTGTTTGGTTTCTGTTATATTTATTATAGTCTGAAGCATATTTCCTTGCTGGCAAGTTTAACACTCACAGTTAGAAGGAATTCTCAAAAGCACTATTGGATGCATTTGAAACTTTTTCCCAAAACATTACAAATGCTCCAAAAAAGTTGATTTTGGCATAATCGGACATCTTTTTATAAAATAGAACACAAAATGAAGTTTACCCAAATGAGATCTACTTCGGTAGTAATGGAACACAAATACATTTTATATCACAGTGAACCCATTTCTTCCATGAAAATTTACCTTACTTCCTCAAATCTATTAACCCTCCTTATCATATGCTGCAATTTATGCAATTTCAAATTATAACCCTTGTCACACTTTATTATAATGGCTTATTTACGGTTTGTCTCCTCACTAGACTATAAGCTTCCTGAGGTCAGGAACTATGTCTTGTTCACCAGTATATAGTGTTTAGCTAAATACGTATGATGGTGATCAAGTTAAATGATTTAATAAGTTAACAGAACATACATAACAAACTGCCTCTACTCATGACATTGGCAAGGATGACATCAACAATGTAGGGTCTATGTCTTTTCCTTTTATCACATATCTCAGTGATCTTTCCCTTGAAAAACAATATCTGATGAGCAACTTCCATCTTTTTTACTTAATAACTAACTTATTTTTAAATACATTATTTTTGTTTAGATTCCTCAATAGATTATAAGTGTATTCACAACAGAAATTTTGTTTAGTCTTTCTTGTATTTGTTTATATCCATAAAATACCCACTTCTATTTTTTTTAAGATTTTATTTATTTATTTGACAGAGAGAGAGATCACAAGTAGGCAGAGGGGCAGGCAGAGAGAGAGGGGGAAGCAGGATCCCTGCTGAGCAGAGAGCCCGATGCAGGGCTCCATCCATGGACCCTGAGATCATGACCTGAGATAAAGGCAGAGACTTTAACCCACTGAGCCACCCAGGTTTCCCAAATACCCACTTCTAATGAACACCATCCATTACAGTTTCTCAGTAAATATCAGGTGAATACATACTAACCATGCAAAACTGATTCAGAACAAGGTATAGCTCCAGACGGAGTTTAGAGAGTACTAAGAAAGCAAATTGACAAACCGTCAGTGCTTTTTTCTGAAATTTTGCCTAAACATAGAGAAGTCAGGTTATTTTCTGTGATGTTCAAGGTCCAAACCCCATGGTCACTGAATTTGTTAGAAAATTTTGGTCTACATTAATTCAGGTTTTTCTCTCACGTATCAATTTACTTTGTTTCTACATCTGAATTTATCCAGGTTAAAAAGGGAGAGGAACTTTTGTATGGATTTTCAGCAAACACAAGTATAAACAGTGGAATGAGCTGATCCACTATCAATTATATATAATTGCAATAACATTTACTAAAAACACAGTACCAACACTGCAGAAAAGGGGTTAAAGTCAGGAGAGCATTCATTTTAAAAAAATGAATATGAAAACTAAAGAAAATTATTCTTAATATGAATCACATTTTTGAAGTACATATTTTGTCCCATGAAAAGCTGATTCATTTCTATTACCATGGTGATCTAGGAGAACATGAAATTGCCATGGATTAATGGTTTCACTTAGGGGCCAATTTTCAAACTAATAGATGTGTGTCCCTTTTTGTCCTTACTCTTGTTATCATTTACCAATGCTCTTTCATCAAGTTTTAAGATGGATACAGTGTCTCTCTCTCTTTTTTTTTTTTTTAAACTGGGAGGTTACATGCCCAGGAAACTGAAGCAGAACAAATTGTATGCCTCTGACAAATCTCCAAAAAGTAAATAGTGAATACAGATGCCATTCAACTAAACACATTTGTCTTGACACTGAAAAATGTGGCAAAGGCTGTAGTGGTTCATTGAAATACCATCCTTTCTCTTGGCCCAGAGCAAGACTCCATCTCCCTGTAGTCAGGTTTGGGTGTGTGAGTTGAGTTCTACCCAATGGAATATAACTGAAGATCACATGTGCCATATTCAGAGATGATTCATAATGTCTCCTACATATGTTCCTCCATGTTCCTTTCCCCATTTGACTGATTAGGATGGCAATGATCATGACCTTGGATGCAATATATCAAAGAGGGCAGAGAAGTTGTCAGCCTGGTCAATGAATAATTGTATAAAGGAAAGCTACTCTGCTATTGTTTGATGCCTGCTTTGTACTATTATATAAGAAAAATTATCTTCTTGTTTTTTAAACCGATGAGTTCTAAGAGTCTGTTTGTTATTGCAATTTAGCCTGTCCTAACTAATTTTGACCTCAGATTTGGTGTGTGGCATATGTGTGTATGCGTGTCTCATCACAGTCATAATCATACATTGAGAAGAAATATTTTTAGGAGCTTAAGTTATAAAAGGAAATGCTACATCTTTACAAATTACTTAGCCTTGAATTAAATTAGGGGTAACAAAAAGTGTGTTTTATGCTTGTATTTCTTGTTTAGTATAAACTAACCTAACAAATTAAGAGCTTTAACTGTAAGTTCTCTAAACTGTATCCATATATTTTCCTGAAATTTGGGAGTTTTGTCATTATTTGGAGTTCTCTATTTTCTTATTAATGTGCACCCATCAAAATGTGGCTACTGGCCAATATTTGATTGTCACCTTACAAGGCTCAAGTAACACAATTTTGATAGTCTAACAATTCCAAATGAGCAAATTTTCATTAACTAATACTAACAGTAAGAGCGACTGTCATAGTACTGGTTACTATGTACATAGTACAACTTACTGCAATATCAATTTAATTTAATTTAATTTAATTAATTTAATCATCACACTAAATTTGAAGTTGATATTATTATCCTCGTGTTACAGATGAGAAGTTGAGGCTCAGAGAAAGTTAAATAATCTGTCTAAGGCTCTAAAAACACAACTTGCTGAAACCAGGATTTGGACTTGGCTTTGTCTCCAGTGTTTGTCCTTTAAGTTCCCCCACTATACCATGTCAGAGAGCAGAACACTTAGCACAATCACTTTGCCAAATTTCCTGGGGTGTTACTGTTTTGCAGACAATTCCATGCACTAGCAAGACACCAAGACAATCTTCTGTTGCTAAGCCAAAAACGGACCATTAGGCCCTTAGCTGTCTAGAACATATCTTCTGAATAAAGAATAGAATAACATAATTTAAAAATGATGGGAAGGGTGCCTGAGTGGTTCAGTTGGTTAAGCAACTGCCTTGGGCTCAGGTCATGATCCTGGAGTCCCAGGCACCCAGTTTCCCTCAGAACTTGATTACCTATCCAGACATTTCCATTTATGTCCCTAATGAAGAAATTAATTTGTCACTGTTATGTGCCATGGTGTTACTTTGTTTATACTGTATGAGCACTGCTTACCAAATTCATGAATTCTAACTACTTTTGCACACAATCTACCTCCCCTTACTGCTTATGATGCATGCTATTTTACATATTTGTTTTTTTGTTTAGAAGAAATTTACTTTAAAACTCAAAGTTCAGTGATTTATTTATTTAACCACAAATCTATCTTAAAAGAACTGCCCTCTGAACTAGGTAGGAACCATAGCTTCATATTTATCTTTATGCTTCTAAAATGATCTGGTGCACTGCCTAATTTTAACTGGATCATGACAAATATCTGTTGAGCAACAAATTACATACAAATACATTAGTAAAGAACTTTAGTAATAATTGATAAGGTAAGTTCTGAAACAAGAAAGGGCAATTATATGAAACTTAAGTGTATGAATCGATGCCCAGTGGGCAGGGAGTAGGTGAAATCCATCTCAGAATATGATATGGAGAAATTTTTACTTATAATATTAAGGTGATGAATGAGCATCCAACAAAAATATAACTAACATACAAAAAGTTGCAGTTTGGGGAATTATAACATTATATTTTTACAAATACTTTTTTACAAATACATTTTTATAAATACATTTAAAAATATTTTGTAATGGCAAGAGTTTTTAGAGGTTAGTAAGGAATCTGGGGATTGAGAACAATTGAATAAGTATTTTCTAGTGTTTATCCAGAAGTGTGCAGATGGAAGACATTCTTACTTATTTGACAGACATGAGTACTCAAGTCATTTTTAGAAAAATATTCTCTACACAGAAGCAAGAACAATCTCCAGAGTTGAGCAAGTAAGATTATTCATATCCTTTTCTTCCATCTTCTCATATCTTTCATTCATTTATCAGGTACAAATGCTGAAAATTAGGCTTTGTAGCTATTAGATTTGAGACTTAGGATCACCGAAAGCATTGCAGACATCAGTTTCCATTCTAATCAATTTATTAGTATGCAAAAAGGCAGCTTGTCGCAACAAGCAGAGTCAGAATTTCTGTGAAATCCTGATTTTATCATAAGAAATTTTGTCATCTTGGGCAAGTCACTTAATCTCTCTGGTTTCTTTCTTTCCCACCCACAAAATGAAGCAATAGGGTAGTGTCATTTATTGGTTTAAAAAATTGTGATTAGAAAAGATCTATTACTCCTACAGTCGAGATCTTTTCCGGCAGGCCATATCCTTATTGTGATAAGGACATTCCAAGGGAAAACTAAACAATTCCCAAGAAAAATATGTTCTTAAAAGATCTTATCTCATTTAGCTCTTGTTTACATGGATTTCTTTGATGCATATAGTCAGGAACATAGTTCTTCACATTAAGTGTTCATTCAAAATACTGGTATGTCCCATGGTTAGTAGACTGGTACTGCCTCTAATAAAACATCCAAAGCCTATCTGATTTTAAACACAAATGGCACACTTATAAGGAGCTGTGACAGCTGCCAGAATTATGGTCTTGTCTTCTTTCCACATACTTTTGAAAAGAAATCAGGAAGATCCAGTTGATTTTGAATAGAGTCAAGACATTTGCTTCTAGATTTGACTTAGTGTAAAACCAAGCTCTAGTGCAGTATTTTTCTTGAGGCTAGGTATATTCCAGAGTCCATTTTATAAGTTTTGAATCTATCATACTCTAGAATAAATCCAAATTTCTGGGGATTCCTAACCTAAAACGAGATGAAATTGAATTACACTGTGTGGATTTCTCCTATTGTAGACCACTTCTCAATGAAGGTTGGTTGATCATATATCAAAGCTAGAAAGATCAATTATCAGAGTAAAATAAGGAACAATAAGGGGCAGAAAGCTTAAATATGAATAAAGGGAAGCCCAAGGCATTTACAATTTCCCAAAAATTCCCTTAAGGAAGAGACTCCCTAACCAAATATTTTGGTTTGTTTTGCTTTGCTTTGTTTTGTTTTTGATGGGCAAAGGCTATATTCATAAATATTACAACTAGCAAGAAAATTCTCCTACACCTTCATCTATTTTTGGCTGAGGTCAACATTATCTTTGATGTTAGTTTACCCCAAATATAATAACATCATCATTATGAAATCAGAAAGTCTTAGTCCCAATGTTGTAAATCAAGTATACCTCAAAACAATTAGAACTTGGGGAGCTTGGTGGTTCAGATGGTTAAGCACTTGCTTTCAGCTCAGGTCATAATCTCCAGGTCCTGGAATGGAGCCCCATTTTGGGCTCCCAGCTCAGCAGGGAGTCTGCTTCTCCTTCTGCCTCTCCCCATGCTTGTGCTTTCTCTGTCTCTTTCAAATGAATAAGTAAAATTAAAAAAAAAAATAAACTAAAAAATCTGTTAGCTCTTGTAGTTGGGTTTCCATGAAGCTGTGTAGACAGACATGACATATGTGAGTAACTTAAGAAATACACCCATCAAAGAAGATTAAGAGTATGCATCATTAAAATATTCCGTTGTCAGCGAAGACTCTTTAAGGGGACATATGGTTTAGAATTTTCTGTAGTGAGTCATACGGGGGTCTGAACAAAAGGGTCTGTGCTTTAATATCCATTAATTAAAATTTAAATAAGTGTGTGTGTGTGTGTGTGTGTGTATATTCATCCTGTATAATCTGATTTAAACCAATTATAACAAATGCTGTTAGACAACATTTAATCAAAATAATCATAGAATCATTGGTTCTCTTCCTTCAGCCATAAAATTATACAACTTTAAGACTCTGTTTTCCATTTTTCTCATAAAAGAAAGATATATAACAATACTATGATTATTTTCCTTTAGAGAGAGACCATTTTCCAGGTCCCAGACATAATAAACATAATCAAAACCCACTCCTCATTACTCAGTTCTTTAACTGGGGCCTAAGCTGTGATGTAAATGTGACAGTAGGGACTGCTTCAGGTAAGATCACCATGGATCAGGCTCTAGTCTCTATGCCTTCATTTTCCAAAACTCAATTTTAAGTGCGCACTCCAAGATTCTGAATCACATTACTATGATTTATAAACTGAACGTCAATTTATTGTGATAGGAGGAGATGCCGTATTATTTTGGCCTAATAATTGGAGTCAATTATCTTAACAGGCTAATCCTTCCTGATGATTCTGTAAGGTAAATTTTATACATAACTGTTGCTTATTGAGCTTATTATTATACCCTGCAAGAAGAAATATTCCTAAGGCACATTTGCCAAACTTAGTACTCTCATAAATTGATTTTCTGTATTTTAGAGATAGTTATATCTGGAAAACTTGGACCAGCTGTCTAGAATCATAGCATCTCTTCTTTGTCACACATCATTTTCCACTCCCACACTGCCTTTTTAATATTCTTTATCAGTTATTAACATTTCTGTTACTATAACACTATCTTGCGAACAGTTTAGAGTTTCCAAGATCATATTTTATCTTCTTTAGTTTCCAGGATCTGTGGCTCTCTGGCTTGTTAATTTAATCAGTGAACTATCTCACAAGCATTGTCCAGGATGAGTTATTTCTGGGATGTTCTATAAAAATAATTAAATGTATCTGTATTTTGTTGGCTAAGGTTCCTTTCACTGAGATTAAAACATATTTTCACAACTTTTATCTATTTACTTCAGCATCTGTCTGTGTGTTTAACCAATACTTTGCATGAATGTGTAGTTTGAACTAACCATTCTATGTTCTGTATTTTAGGAATTTGGCATTAGGATCTAATATAAGAAAAAAGTCAAGATTTTTCTATTGTGTTACATGAAATAATTATACTTATTAATAAAATAATTTTGGCATGCCAGTATTATTTGAATGAAGGATGAACATGTGGGGGAAAAAAACACTTTTTTAAAAATGTCTGTATTACATTCTTTTCTTTCTAGGTCACTTCCCCTAATTTAAAACATTTAAAAAGTTTTTAAAACAAAACTTTAATAAAAATATTACAGAAAGTAAGCAAGAGAAGCAAATTATTTGATCTCAACTATTGACTTCCTGTATGAAGAAAAAAGTAATTATTGACTGTGTTCCTTGTCTAATATAGTTTTAAAACTACATGGTAACAAGATGAAGGAAGTACGGCATCAGAGATTTTGAAATCAGACTGGTAATAGTTTGCAGTAATAACTTCTGTCTTTTTTGAAGTAGACTTAGACAAATCCTTCATATCCTTGGTATTTGGCTCTGTAACTATAGGTAGTGGCTATCTTAATAAATTGTTTGGGGATTGTAGATGATGTGTATCAAATGATGAAGTAATTTCCAATTCTTAGAGGTGTGATGAGATTACATTATTTATAATGTTTAGCACATTTTGGGCACCTAATGGGGAGCATTGGTCATTATTACTAAGAAGCTTACTCTCAATGGTCATAAACAGGTAGACTCTTATTGCTGGTCTACAGTCAACAATGAAGACCATGATTTTGGAAAGGTAATTGAAAGATGACAAATCATTGCATAAAATCTTATTGGATAAAAAGAAATGAAGACCAAAGTTTAGAAATAATATAAACATATGCTTGCATCATGTTTCCAACTTTTCCAATAATTTGAAGATCAAATTTCCAATAATTTGAAGATGCATTTTAGTCAGTAAGAATTAGGCTTTTATTGTATGCCCAACCTAAAAACAATGATGGAGTATGATAGAAAAATATATATGGGATAATTTGGGCCATTAAGTTACTCACAGATAGACTAAGAAATAATGGAGACTTATGTATGTATATATTTAAGATTTATTTATTTATTTGAGAGAGAGAGAGCACACATCCAAATGAGAGCTGGGAGGAAGGGTGGAGGGAGAGAGAGAGAGAGAATCTCCAGCAGACTCCCTGTTGAGCACAGAGCCAAACTTGTGGCACCAACTTACCACCAGAGGTCATAACCTGAGTCAAAATTAAGAGTTGGCTGCTTCATTGACTGAGTCACCCACGTGTATCCTTCCCCAGTGGAGATGTTTAAAAAAAAAAAAAAAAAATGGAAACCTTTTCAACTCTAATGGGAAAATATAATGAAGAGCCAAAATGATGATAAAGGTAGTAGATGTGCAAGGAATTCAGAAAAACACAAGACCACTGAACAGTCAGAGGAAGAGGTGGGAAGAGATGGGCCATGAAGGTAGGTGAGATGTGGTGATGTGAATATGGATAAAGAAGGTAAGGAATAGAAAGTTGAAAGGAAAGTTGAAAGAAAGTTTAAAGGAAAATCATGTGGCAGGAAGGAGCACTGTAGGTGTAGTTAAGGTGAGAAGACTGAAGATAGGAAGGAGAGGTGAGTGGAGTCAATCAAGGCCAGAATTGTTCTGACATCTCTTGGATTGTGACTTTTGGAATTCAGACAGACCTCTCTGATCTTGTTTCTTCATTCTGTCATCTGTGGGAAAGAATTCTTAAGTCAGAGAATTATTGTACATACAGTGCTACTGTAGTTCCCAAAATATTATGTTTCACAAAAGAAAAGTTCTTAAAGGGAAGCCAAGGGGGAGCAACTGGTTGACTCACTCAGCTGAGGGACCGACTCTTGATTTCAGTTCAGGTCATGATCTGAGGGTTGTGAGATCAAGCCCTGTGTCTGACTCAGAGCCAGACACAGGCATGGAGCCTGCTTAAGATTCTTTCTCTCTCTCTCCCTCTGCCTCTCCCCTACGACCCCCACTTCCCACCTAAAAAGAAAAAGAAAAAAAGGAATCCAAGGAGCAAAAGTGGGGTATGTCTCATGCCACAAAACAAACTTGAAAATCAAGAGAGCAAATGACTTTGATGAAATTCTTAAAGCTGAGTGATTATGAGTAGCTCTCTTTACTCTCGGCCCTGTGTTCCTTCCATTAAATTACATTTACTTACTAATTGTACAAAATTGCAAGTACACATGGAAATCACTGAACTAGTAGGGAATTATGTAAAAATCTTTAAACATTTGCATTATATATTATTTTCTACACTATCATTATAGCATATATTATTAATAACATATATAAAGAAATAAATTAAAATAATGACTTGAGCATATGGATGGTATCATCGTATTTATAGCATGAGCACAAGTAAGATAATAGTACTGTATCAATGTTAAACTCCTGAAGTTTGAGATTGTCCCTCAGTTATGTAAGAAAAAAAAATCCTTCCTCTGAAGAAAACATATTGAAGAGGCACTTGTATGGCTTGGTCGGTTAAGCGTCATGATCCCAGGGTCCTGGGATTGAGCCCTGCCATCTGGCTCCCTGCTTAGTGGAGAGTCAGCTTCTCTCTCTCTCTCTCTGCCCCTCACTCCCCACTAGTGTTCTTTATCTCACTCTCTCCTTCAATTAAGTTAAATCTTTAAAGAAAAGAGAAACCACACTAAAATATTTAAAGGTAAAGGAAAGAAATGATATGTGCAACTCACTCTCAAAAGATTCTGAGAAAACAATAGATATATATTAATTCTCTTTCACCCCCTCCCTCCTCTTTCCCCATATATATGGTCCCCTCTTATCCATGGGAGATATAGATACATACATATATACATGTATATGTATACAGTTCCCTTTTACACATGGGGATATATTCCAAGGCTCCTAGTGGATGCCTAAAGCCTTGTGTAGTACCAAACCCCATATATACTATGTTTTTTCCCAATGATACATAATGATAATAAAGTTTAATTTATGAATTAGGCACAGTAAGATATTAACAAGTATAACTAATAATAAAATAGAACAATTAAACCAAAGTACTGTAATGAAAGTTATGTGAATGTGGTCTCTTTCTCAAAATATCTTATTGTACTGCACTCTCCCTTCTTGTGATGATGTGTGGTGATAAAATGCCTGTATGATGAGATGAAGTGAGGTGAATGACATAGGCACTTGTGACATAGTGGGGGACTGCTACTGCTCTTCTGACTGTACATTCAAAGGAGGGTCATCTGTTTCCAGGCTACTATTGAGCCAAGGTAACCGCAACTTCAAAAACCAGCAGATGAGTGGGACAGCTGTCCAGGTGTGCAAGTGTGTGAGTACACACATAAGTGTAAGTATATATACATGTATAAGTATATATAAGTGTATGGGTACTCCTTGTACTATCCTTCAGCTTTTATGTAATTTTAAATTATTTCCAAAGAAAATGTTTAAAAGACAAAAGCAGGGAAATGATAAAAACAATATCCAGCTTATGTGAGAGAGACAGAGGAATCATATAGAGGAAGAAGGAGGTGTCGATGTTCTCAGTGACAGATTCATGTCTGGTGCCTCTAATTACAATGTTTTCAAATGACATATATGTTATATATACTCTTGTATGTGTAAAAGAATATATTAAAGAAAATAATAAAGGCGGGGCGCCTGGGTGGCTCAGTGGGTTAAGCCGCTGCCTTCGCTCGGGTCATGATCTCAGGGTCCTGGGATCGAGTCCCGCGTCGGGCTCCCTGCTCAGCAGGGAGCCTGCTTCCTCCTCTCTCTCTGCCTGCCTCTCTGCCTACTTGTGATCTCTCTCTGTCAAATAAATAAATAAATAATCTTTAAAAAAATAATAATAATAATAAAGGAAAAAATAACACTGTAAATAAAAATTTCAACAATTATTGTGCCTACAATTTTGTCCAAATGATACATAATGGATAAGCAATTGACTTAGAAAAGGCAAACCAATTTATGCAAGATAATTGAATATTTGAGAGAGAATCTTCAAGCTTTTGAGCTGTAATAAGACTTTCAAGGTGAAGGATTGTATTTACCATATTAGAGGTCAGGCAAGGTCTAAGGGAACGGAGGAACTCATTTGCTTCACAATGATGAATTCCAGGACCTTGAACGGTAACTTGCACTGCCCAGAGAAAAATCTCTCTTAGCAGTTAAAAGCCTCTATTGTTCATGAGACTGTCAAATTTACAAAAATGAAAATATAGGTTTATCAGCAATCGCAGAATGATTATTTTATGCAAAAAAAAAACTGTGCTAGGAGAGATGAATAAATCAATGCAAAATATGATTTTCACTTTAAGAAATTTATATCATGAGCAGAAGTAACTGTGTTATGAGGAAGAACATGAGATACCATAAAAGAATAAAGCATGAAGCACTTAGGAGGAAAAGTATCTTGGGGTCCTCAAAATGTTAGTGGATCGAGAAAGGGAGTTGCTTATAAGTAGATTGTGAAGTTACGGTAGGACTGCAATGGGGATATATTACTGGAAGAAATTCATACCAGCCCCAGAGTCAGCATAAGAAAGATGAAGCTACACAGATTGTGTACTGTTTATGCTGGTAATGAATGGTCCAGGCTGACAGGAGATGGAGAGAGCCATGGATTGAGGCAAGCATGGCTAGTTAGCTGAGAGAGGAGCATTTCCCAAACGCAGGCAACACCTACTCCAGCAGGATAGGCAAACATCTGCATGGTGTGGCGGTAAGTGCCCTTCTTCTGACAGTCCTGAATGGCACCTGTTCTTCAGTGAAGAAATAGATTCCAAGCAGAGTCTTCTTGTCTTGATCATGGCCAAGTCACAATCACAAGACTCCTGCCTTCAAAGCTGGCTTACCAGTCCTGTCTTTCTGAAATTCCATACTCCTTTGCTCTGGACTCGGAATTAGGGATTTGTATATCTCGGTTGTTTTTTGATTTGGTCCTAAATGTTTTGTAGAAGACAGACTTTATATAAGATGTTTGTATGACATTGTGGTTGTTCCCTAATTTCAGAATAGAAACATTTTTTCTCCAGTTGTTTTTTTTTTTTTTTTTTTTTTTTTTTTTTTTTTTTTTTTTTTTTTTGTCTTTTACTTAAAGTTCAGGTTGGGGAGCTAAACAAACATACACTACTCTGCCATCCTACCTGGAAGTCACATATCTTTGATTAAACTCCATGGGAAGCTGAGAAACATTCCTGGTAAGACTGTGGTTAAGTTTAATTTTATCAGCCCTGGAACATAAAAGAGTATTTCCCTTTTGGTGTATTACTGGGTATGGAATGAACCATTGCCAACACTTCTAAATTAAATTAAACCAAACTTTACTTTCTCCCTCTACATCAGGTTAAGGATTTTTAATACTTTGCCTGATTTGTCCAGGGAAGAATTATTCCAACAGTTACCAGGATCAGTCCAATAACCTGAAGTTGTCTAGTTCTTATACATATCTCAATGTAGAATACCCTAATGTCCATCAAAAGCATAGATATTAGCAGAACATCTCACTTTATTTTTTTTTTTTAAAGATTTATTTATTTATTTATTTGACACAGAGAGATCACAAGTAGGGAGAGAGAGAGGGAAGCAGGCTCCCTGCCGAGCAGAGAGCCTGATGCGGGACTCGACCCCAGGACCCTGAGATCATGACCTGAGCCGAAGGCAGCGGCTTAACCCACTAAGCCACCCAGGCGCCCAGAACATCTCACTTTAGGATAACACTCCCCTCTAAAGTAAAAGAAGTGCTATTTCATCAGACCCTGTCATATTTTCCAAGATTTTCATGATTTTCCCAGTGTGAAAACCTCTTGGTTGTAACCTGAGCAACTGGGTAAAGGGAAAATATGATGACTGATCTGAATTGCTTAGAGTAAATTTCTTGTCAGAGCAGACCCCAGGCACTATTACTAAAATGTGTTGAGTTACATGAGGAATCATAAAATAGTACAGTTAAGAAGCACTGTACAGATGATCACTTAGTTAAACTTTTTGTTGTATGTTTTAAATCGAAAAATTTAGATAACCTGGCCAAAGCCAATCAGAGCTAAATTAAATAGACAAAACTAGAACTCAGGCTTCCTGAGTGTCATCATTTTTCCTTTACTATTCACAACTCCTGAGAGGAAAGGAATACACCCTTTATTTGAACCTCCTCTTCTCTGGTAAATTCTACCACCCTTCCCCCCAAAGAAGACTAAATGACATTTAAAAAAAATATTTTTAAATGTTTGAGGTAGCCTCCAAAGCCATGTAAACAAATGAAACTCATTAATAGCAGTTGCCTCTAGAGGAGGGAATTAATTGGCTGGGGTAGGAAGGGATAAGAGAGAAATTTCTGTTTGCTGTATACTCATTTTATGTCTTTTAAATTTTGTAGTATGTGAGCATTCTTTTGTTGTTGTTGTTGCTAAGTAGTTCTTCACTAAGATAGATACATTAAAATGGATAGAGAAAGAAAATGTATGTACATGAACTAAGAAGATGCATGTGGGTGCCAAGTTGACAAGGGGTGGAGTTGTAGTAGTTAATTTTCTTTTCTTTCTTTTTTTTTTTTTTTTTAAGGTAGGCTTCATGTCCAGGTCAGAGTCCAATGCAGGGCTCAAATTCACCACCATGAGATCAAGACCTGAGTTGAGACCAAGAGTCAGACACCCAACTTCCTGAGCCACCCAGGCACCCTTGTAGTGGTAACTTTTATGTGTGTCAACTTCTCTGCACTAAGAGTGTCCAAATATTAGATTGAACATTATTTCTGAGTGTTTCTGTGAGGGTATTTCATGATGACAGCAGGATTTGAATCTGTGGACTCAGTAAAGCAGACTGCCCTCTCCAGGGTAGTTGCGCATCAGCTAATCCAGGGAGGGCAGAACAGAACAAAAGATGGAAGAAAGGAGAACTCACCTACCTCTTCTGACTGCTTCTAGAGCTGGGACATAGGCTTTCTCCTGCCCTTGGATTGAGTTCTTAAACCACTGGTTCCCCTGGTCCTCAGGCCTTCGGACTTGGCCTAAATTACACTGTAATCTTTCCTAGGTCTCTGGCTTGCAGATAGCTTAGTGTGGGATGTCTTCTACTCATAATTGTGTAGCTAGTTCTTCATAATCTTGCTTTCTCTTCCTCTCTCTCTCTGGAAAACCCTAATATAGTGTGTTATTGTGTGTCAGCATATTATATGCATTATCTCATTTAGTCCTGACAGTAACACTGGAAGGTTTCTATGTGTTATGAGGTGCAAGAAGTTAAAGCCTTAGTCTGTGATCCTTTTTGCTTCTCCCCTAATTAATGGGGAACACCTTTGGGGAAATGTAAAAAGGTGAATGGCCCAGTGCAATCTCCTTGTCAAAAAGGTAGCTGAACCTCTGAGTAAATAGACTCATAATGAGGGAGATATTTATCTACTGAGTATTTTTAAGGGGATGTGCCTGGTTAAGTACAATGTGTAGTAAATCAGCCCCAAATCTAGGGTATTATAATCATGTTTGTGTGGAAAATGTCACATGAACTAGAATGTAAAAATGTGCTGTGTGCTGTAAATCCTCAAAAGCTTACTTTGAAAGCTCATATACCGTTAGGAGTCAGACAGTATGTGTCTGATGCAGAAAGCAAGTATGTAGGAAGTCAACTCAATGTTCCAGAGCTCACCCTTTATTAACGTAAGCCTGTCTTCCCACAAGCCCCTTCTGCAGAATCTCTCAGGAGAAACTAATTCCTAAACAGCTCTTTTATGATGTTTTGCATTTAGAAATTTTGTAAGATATATGATCTGCAAATGGGCCCTCCTCTAACTGTTTGTGAGAGAGAAAAAGGTACTAGAAAGAGGTGAGGAAAGATTGAAAGGAACTATATAAATAGGCACCCAGAATAATACCAATTTGTACATGGGTCTTGAAGTCCAAAGACTGAATTAAGGTAGATATATAATCATCTAGTCACTAGAGAAAATAGAGTATACAGCTATGAGCTTAGCCTTTGATGGACTAGATCTGCTACATATTGACTATGAACTTGGCCAGGCCACTGAACTTCTCTCTCATTTTTCTCATGTGTAAAATGGAAACAATATTAATAGTACTTAGCTCATAGCATTGTCATAAGAATTAAATAACATAACATGTAAGTAATATGTGATTAGTATCATAATATATGATGTTATTATTACAATGTTAACATGCAAGCAAAAGTAAAAATGCTTCATTGGTATTAGCTATTACTATTCTCAGTGTTACAAATGAGGTTCAAAAAGACAAAAATCTTGCACAAGCTCATTCATTGAAAAAGAGTTCCAATCTTGCTTTTCCAAAATGATATGCTTAGATAAAATACAATTCTGTCTTGAAAAGTTTTGTAAATATTTTAAAATTAAAACTTGGCTTCACTTTTTGATTCCAGAGCATTTCATACACGTATCTGTTATGCCACTTCATGGAGAGGTATCATGGTTTTGTTTGGTTCTTTTGCAGACCTCTGAGCAATGTATGATTTCAGAGAAGAAGTGTGGAGCATTTGTCTTTTTCTTACCTGTGTCTGGCCCTGTGACTCTTCAGCAGAGGTTTTTTGGTAGGTTATTTGAAAAATGAATACCAAATGCAGCAAATAATAATAAATATATCATTAGATTTGTAATTTTCTAACTCTTTACATTACTCCCACTTCATATTTATTATATGCAGTTACATTTGAGAATATCATTGGTGAATCATTGCCAAAAATTGTAATATTTAGTGGCAAATTAAACAAGACATTTCTCAAGTTCTACTTAACTTCCTCTAATCTAACCATAACATTCCACTTAGCAAATGTCACTTAACTCCCAGAGTAAACTGGGTTTTATCTCATTACTAGATCAAAAGAATGTATTATCTAGTGTCCAATTAGCTGATCTTCCCAGCTGTTGAGATCTTGACTTTCTCAGCTATGTTAAAATAATTTAAGGAAGGCTGTGAGTCTCCTCAAAATAAAGAGATAAAAATAAACATGTAGATCCCTTTCTCTATAAGAAATGTCTTCAGTTAAATAAGAATAAAGCACTCATACAGCATGTCTGATTAGCAGTTTTCAAATATTCTCAAATTTGTTCCTATGGCAGCTTTCTTTTTTATGTAAATTGTACAGGCGCGCGCAAGGGCGCGCGAACACACACACACACACACACACACACCCTCCCAAGCGATGGAATTTGGGACAACTAAGAGTGGGAGAGTGCATACTCCTTTATTCATACAGGAAAAGGCAGAAGTGAGGTGATGACAATGTCAATAAGGACAAATTTTTTTTTAAAGATTTATTGATTTATTTTATATTTGAGAGAGAGCATGAGAAAGACACATGAGGTTGGGTTGGGGGAGGGTCAGAGAGAGAAGGAGAAGCAGGCTTCCTGCTGAGCAGGGAACGCTAAGTGGAACTCTATCCCAGGACCCTACCATCATGACCTGAGCCTGAGGCAGATGCTTAACTGATTGAGCCACCCAGGTGCCCCAATAAGGACAAGTTAATATGAACCATTTCTGGGCCATATCTCAGAATTGCTGTCACTGTTACAGAACATTTCTTTTTTGCAAGTCTCTCACCATGTCCACAAGCACAGTACAGCTCTAACAGTGTCGAAGGGCTTCGACATGCAAAATCCATTCCCATGTGACCCTTATGTCTGTGAATCTACTTCCTTGGTTGGACGGTTGCATTTAGCCTCCAATATGCTGATAATCAGAAAGAAAATCAAAATATAAGCAGAACCAAAGATTAGAAAGCATATATATAAGTAAGCAAATATAAGAAAGTATAAATATAAGCAAAATAAAAGCAGGCTCCATGACTAAGTGGAACACAGATTAACACAAGGATTATTTTACAGTGTGGCTATGAGAAGTTTTTAGAAGCTCTACAAATCCAACCCTCCAGTGTCCCTATGTTAAGCCCTAACTTGAGTATCAAAGTAGAATATTTGGGCCTAAATATCTGAGTTTCCAGGTACTGGAAGCATTAAGGCTTATTTCAGTTTTTCTTTTCTTAGATGTATATGTATAGTGCATGTATGTAACTGTATAATTAGTTACATTGTGCCTGCATACTAGGGCTTATTGAAGATCGACTATTAAGGAATAATAAAGTCAAGTGAAAAATGAGAAAACTTCTACTCTATTGGGTCAGTCCTTCGGGGATAAAACATATGTTTTGGAAGGAAACTTTCAGCCTTCTGTACGTCTTTACAGCATAAGACTCTAGTTTTGGACAGCAAAAACATAAGCTTACTTCTTATGTGGACATGTAAAGAAAAACTTAACTAAATTTAACTAAAATATCCACAAACAATGAAACCACAACATATTCAACTGTTTTGTTTCCATGTTCTAGGATATGGGCATCTTATTGTGCTAAATTGAACATGAACTCTTGTACAAGTTAATGGACTATAGAAAACCCATTGCTTAATAAATATTAAAAGTAATCAGGATGGTAAGTCAAAACTGAATACACAGAAGAATTTGTTATGAGTCTATAAATATCTTAGTGTCTGTTGTTGAGTGGAATGAGTCTCATAAAATATATTTTTGCTAAAGAATATCTATAATGTAGTTTATTTGACTTTTCAGTTAGTAATCAAATAAGAGAGAAAAAAAATGCAATTGAAGAATCCTAGAATAGCAGCATTTTGGGCTCACACTGTCAATGGAAATCTCTCTTTCTCTCTCTCTCTCACACACCCACACACACACTGACAAGTCATAAATCTTTTTCACTATGTGTGCACAGCAAAGATTCTTAGCCTATACTCCAAGATTATAGGTGGAAATAAAAATTATATTTTTTGCCTCAACTTCTTTTTTGTTTTAATTTCTTATTTCTTTTCAGTGTAACAGTATTCATTGTTTTTGCACCACACTCAAGTGCTCCATGCAATCCATGCCTTTTGCCTCAACTTCTAATCAAAGTTTCACATTTCCTTCAATTATTAATCATAGGAAAACAAGACAAAATAAAAAAACACACTATTAGCAGTCCAGGAGAAATCATAGATATTTTTGTATCACATAACAGCTGTTGCACTGAATAATTGTTCACTACTTTGAATTATTATGGTTATTATTAGCAATTGCAATTATGATTTAATGTCATAATTTTAAAAGTGCACATAATATTACAGCACACATTTATTTTTAAATATTTTGATAATTGTGTTTTAATATATTTTCCATTATAATCTTAGGTATTTTATTTTATACATTTAAAAACATTATTCTAGGGATGCCTGAGTGGCTCAGCTGGTTAAGCATCTGCCTTTGGCTAAGGTCATGATCCCAGGGTCCTGGGATCGAGCCCCACTTTGGGCGCCTTCTTCTCCCTCTGTTTGCCGTTCCCCTTGCCTGTGCTCACGTGCTCTCTCTCTCTCTCTCTCTCTCTCTCTTTGATAAATAAATAAATACATACATAAAATCTTTTAAAAATAATTTAAAAATTGTTCTAAGAAGGAAACAGACTTCACCAGGCTACAAAAGGGTCTACATATAGAAGGTAGAAAATGTAGCCCCCAAAGGTGTCCACATCCTAAAACTCAGAACCTGTGAACATGTTACCTCAAATGACAAAAGGAACCTTGCAGATATGATTAAATTAAGGATTCCGAGATGGGGTGATTGTCCTGGATTAATTATCTAAGTGAGCCCTATGTAATCACTGGGTTCTTATAGAGTGACCCGAGAGCTTGGAAGTCAGGAAAAGGAGAAGTGGTCGTGGCAGCCAAGGCTGGAGCACTGTACTGTGCAGATGGGAGAAGGGACCATGAATCCAGGAATCCAGGCTGCCTTTAGGAGGAAACCAGTTCTCTGGAGCTTCAGAAGGAATGTAGCCTTTTGACACCTTGATTTTGGCTCAGTGAGATTCATTACAGACTTTTTTTTTTTTTTTTTTAAGATTATTTGTTTGAGAGAGAAAGAGCATGGGAGCATGAGCAGCAGGGAGGGGACTTCGACGGGGGAGAGAGAGAGAGAGACTCCTCAAACAGCCTTCCCAGGTGCAGAGCCCGACCTGGGACTAGATTCCAGAACCCTGGGATCATGACCTGAGCCGAAGGCAGATGCCTAACCAACTGAGCCTCCAAGGTACCCCTTATTGTGGACTCCTGACCATAACTGTAAGATAATGAATATATTAAGTCACTATGTTTATGGGAATTTGTTACAGCAGCAGTAGGAAACTAATACACCATGGCATCAAAAAGTCTTGAACACCTGAGGGTGGTGTTGTTCACTCATTCCACCAGTAATTCCAATTTTTCCTATAACTTAAAAGAAGAGATTTCAATGTTTTCAAACAGAAACATATTCTTTGCTAAATAGACTATTACTAAGAATAAGCACTTGGTTTTCCTGGAAATATTTTGGTACTATGTTTTTAAGGTTTCAGCACATCTGTAATGACCTCACACCAAAATATAAAACAGTAGACATATTTTCTGTTATTTGGGGAATAATAATCAGTTTTCAAATCTCAATCTGAATATATCTAAGACCTTATATTTACACAAATAACATTCTTTACTCAAAGGCAATTCATTTTTTTTATAAAAAGTAATTTTAAAGGCCTTGATAGTCATTTGAATATAATTACAGCAATTTTTTTCAGCTGGGAAAATTCCACAATGTTTTGATGCTTTATTTGTGTTCACACAGAATTGCAATAATAACTTTTTAAAAGCAAAGTCCACGATGTGAACTGCCCTGATCACTCTTCAGAGTACATTGACCAATACTTATAAGGTTATCTAATCAATATAAGCCTGTAGATGCCCCCTTGAAATAACATATTCTGCCCTCATCACCACAATATACACATTACAGATCCATATTGGCTGATAAAATTGCATATTATTTGTATTTTTAGATTATTTTGCATAAAATATAGTGTTCTACTCATCTGCCAGTATTAAAAAAATCACTTGTCTTATAAAAGTAGCTTGAGAAAAATAGCATAATTTTGATAATGAGAAGGTCCTATTTTATGAGTTAGCATTGGTTGTTGTGGAAATAATGCAAACACAATTCAATCATTTATAAACATCATCCTCATAATGTTAAAGCTATTGTTGCTATTTAATTCAGTTGAAATCACACTGTTGTGATAACTAGTTCCTGACAAGTAAAGACTTCTTTAAATACAAAATATGGAAGGAGAATTACCCTTTAATGACACAGGTTAATTGTATCATGCATATACTTGGAAATCATTTCAACAAATCATAGGTTTCAAATTGGCCTATCAGTATAAACCTTTTTGTTTCAAGGTAATTCAATTAATCCCAAGTTCATTGTATGAATTCTACTTAGATAAATAAGCTTAATGAGTTATACTTCTCTTTGTTCTTAAGTCAGTGTAAGAGATCTGATAGCCTTGGGAAATGTTGGAGTGTTCACAGCCACATTTCCTGGTTAGCCCCTAGTAGTTGAGTAAAAGTTTTATTATCAATTATCACTTTGATCTTCTGTCCCTAGGAATGCATTACTGCCTTTTATACAAAGTACAAAATCTCTGCTAAAAGGGTTGAACATGAAGAACATCAGTCTGAATCATTGAGTATTGATGCTGAAAGTGATGTTAGAAACAAACTAACACCTTCATTTTTACACATTATGAAACGAAAATGCACAAAGATTAAGAGACTATACAAATGCCTGTAGTTAGCATAGGTGAAACTAGAAAGCTGGGTTTTCTGCCTTTTGATCCCACGTGCCTTCCATCAGATCACTCTGCTTATCTTCAAATCAGTTCAGTTCAATGTTTTTGACTTGGCATAATCAAACATCACTATGTGTCAGGTATTAGGCTGAGTGATGGAAACGAAAGAATAGAAGATATTATGTACTCTTATGGAGGAAGAAATATGCGAACAAATACATGTATTAATCTGAGATCAATGGGTCCCTTAATAAAAACAGTGGGTGTTCTTAGAGGGAAAAAGTAAGGTCAATGTAGGAATCAGTGAAGACATCAGTGAAGAGTTAATTCTGAACTGAGTTTGAGGGGAGTCAGTTATTTGTCAAACCAAATGGGAGAGTATTCTTATTAGAGAGAAAGAGAAAGAATATGGGTAAAGGGAAGAAAGAGCACATCCTTTTCTGTGACCTTCCCCGGCCACCACACTTCCAAAAGGAGAAATTACAGAGGGAAACCAGGAACTTCTTGTACAACAAATAGGAGTGACCTTCCCCTGACCTCTGTGATTCAACTGGCAGGAATTAAGTGGGTGCTCTGGAGTTAGGAGGGAGAGCCACAGATATCGGCGTTCTGGAGAAGACAACAGCTCCCTTAAGGTCTGGATATTATGAGGGGATTGTTGTAGGATTTGACCTTGTGTTAGGTGATTTTGGAGAGAAATCCAAAGAATTGTATTTTGCTCTGGATTGGGTGTTGTCAGAAAGTGAGAACAACTCTATGATTATTTCAGTTTTTATCCAGGAGGTAGGTGGAATGAAGTGGGACTAAAGATGTAATAAAAATAAAAAATAAAAAATAAAAAATAAACACCACTTGCTCATGGAGAAGGCAGAGATTGATGCTTGGGTATTTTTGTGATTTGCACAGTATTCTTTCGTTTTTCTGTTCTCAGAAATGATTAGGAGATAGTCTTGGTTTTGCTCACTCTACCACAGTCTTTCACAGAGACTTTGGCTGTGGTGGATGTTCTGTGAAATTGTTGACAGTAAGGAAGAAACAGCATAGCTCTGCCCTGAGTGCCAGGTCAACAACCAGCTGGCAGCTCTCAGGACTGGCTCTTTCTTTCTCAGTAGGCATCTTCATTAATTTTTCTCTCCCTTAATGAAAATACTTTAATGTTTTATCACTAAGTATGATGTTTGCTCTAATTTTCATAGATGCTTTTAACAAAGTTAAGGAAATTGATTTCTATTCTTACTAAGAATTTGTCTCACAAAAGGATATTAAACTAACCTGTTTTGAAACAATGATTGAATGATGAATACAGACATAAGACTAGTGTGAAGGCCTAGGCGACTATTTCTAATTTGTTCTATTTCCCAGGCCTCCCTATCTTCAGGCTTCTCTACTTTGATATTTTTTCATATTTATACAATATAAAGCATCACATTATTTCAAAGCTTATTCAGTAAGCTCATCAGTAAATGATGATTCAGTAAATCATCACATTATTTCAAAGCTTATTCAGTAACTCCCCATTACTTACATAATAAACTCCAAAATCCTCTGCATAAGAATGTCTTCAAGGTATGATCCCCTATTTATATTGTTAACTGCATGTCTCATAATTCTTTCAGACATCTTTCAAGTTATTTATATCAAAATATTCATTAATGAAACAAATACCTGATGGGCACTGATAAGCTCCAAGCAAGGTTCTAAGTATTATGAAGAGAGCAGTAAATAAATAAAATTAAATTACAAGCCTTCACAGACCCTACAACATCCAGAAAGGGGTAGATTAAAAAATATCTTTATCATATCTTTATTGGTTTTTTAAAACCGAGATGTAAAAGTGATGAGTATTGAAGAATGACAGTGGATTAGAATTAACTCAATCAGAAAGTCACAGTCCAGGGCACCTGGGTGATTCAGTTGGTTAGGTATCTGACTCTTGATTTTGGCTCAGGTCATGATCTCAGGGTCCTGGGATCCCATGTCAGACTGGGTCTTCAGCATGAAGTCCACTTGGGATTCTTTCTCCCTCCTTTGCCCCCTCACCCCACTCATGCTCTCTGCCTCTAAAAAAATAAATAAATAAAATCTTAAAAAAAGGTCATACTCCGATAGTTGTTGCTATCTTTACTGGGGCATAGCATCAGAGGCCATCTCACCTTCATAAATGATTTTTTTTTCGTAACTAAGAAAGAGAGAACTATAGAAGGAATTTGCTCCTACCTGGAAGGAACAGCAGGACCTTGTAGAAATTTGTCAACTCTGAGTCATCAGGGTCATTTAATAAACAGGAACTTGGATTATCTCATCAGTCCACAGGACATCTTACTATATTCTGACATCATGCTAACTGAATTGGGGAAGGAGGAAATGTAAACATCCCAGATGCTTTGGTGAGATACAGAGGATGAAACATAAATCCTTAGAAAATCCAGGGTCTGTCACTTCATTGAAGTGTCTGGGGCAGAGGGTAATAAAATGGTCTTCCACATGTCATGATTTCACTTCTTAGGTGAACTACATGTTTCTGCATCTTATATTCTGTCTGGAAAGATCACAGTATTTGGAAGCAATATTTATCACATTTCTGGATAAACTGAAGGTGTGTCAGTTTTTGGTGAAACCTGGAAGAGAAGAGCCTCTCCGGGAAATAGAGACTGAAGTTTAAGTAGCTTTTCCATTTTTGGCTCCAGGACCCAGCAGATCCAGTGATGTTTAAATGCTCTATGAAGACTGTAGCTTCTTTGATAGGAAAATCACCAGAAAATCTCAGAATTCTGGAGCAAATACAAGCCATATTTTGAAAAATCATCCTCCTGTTGAGACACAGTTCTTGCTTTGAACATCTGACCACTGGACATTGGAAGAAATTAGGAACTGAGAAATTATGAGATCAATTCAAAATCTATATTATACATGATAGCATTTCATGTTCAGTTTGAATATACTTATTTGGAGTACCTCCTAAAAGCCCAAGGAAGTTACAAGGACAAGATGTTCACACTTCTGTTGGTCCTGCTCTTTCCTCAGCCCACATCTGAACCTTCATAGAGAAGTCTCTGAGACAAATTTTTACTGGAGAGGAAATAATTAGAGTATGGTTTACAAATGATTTTGTATGACACGTTGTCATTAACTGGAAGTGGACTACTGTGGCAATTAAGATATTGATGATATGAATAAAACTATCAACAGATTTAATTAGTTGACATTTATAGAATGCTACACCCAATGATGATATAAAATAAGTTCTTCTCAAGTGCACATGCAACATTCATCTGGTTAGATCACATGGTAGGTTATTAAAAGTATCTCAATAAATATCATAAAAATAAAGAATTAAAATCAAACATATTGTTACTAATATGTAAAAGTTTAAAATAAATAATAGGTCATATTTAAAAAATCAAAGTTTGGAAATTTAAAAATACAAGCTATCAAAATTTGTATGATGTAGTTTACTTTAAAAAGATTGTAAAACAGGGGTGCCTGGGTGGCTCAGTGGGTTAAAGCCTCTGCCTTCAGCTCAGGTCATGAACTCAGGGTCCTGGGATCAATCCCCGCAGCGGGCTCTCTGCTCCATAGGGAGCCTGCTTCTTTCTCTCTCTCTCTGCCTGCCTCTCTGCCTACTTGTAATCTCGGTCTGTCAAGTAAACAAATAAAATCTTTAAAAAAAAAATGAATTTAAAATGCAAATAATCTTAAAAAATCGATGGTAACAAGAGAGCAATGGAAAATACAAAGAATAGGAAAATCAGGGGCACCTGGGTGGCTCAGTGGGTTAAAGCCTCTGCCTTTTGCTTGAGTCATGATCCCAGGCTGCTGAGATTGAGCCCCATATTGGACTCCCTATTTGGCGGGGAACCTGCTTCCCCCTCTCTCTCTGCCTGCCTCTTTGCCTACCTGTGATCTCTGTCTGCCAAGTAAATAAATACAATATTTTAAATATATATATATATATTAAAAAAGGAAAATCAAATTAAAAGTTGGTTCTTTGAAAATATTAAGAGAATTTATCATACTTGTATAAAAGTTTTATTATAAAATTTATAATACTTTTAGCAAGATTGATTAAGAAAAAACAGATCATACAAATATAAAAAATGAAAAAGGAGATCTGATTATGGATCTTGAAGTCATTAAAAGAGTGAATAAGATATATTACAGAAGAGAACAATTTAATATCAATAAATCTAAAAAGTCAGATGAAATGGAAAAATCCTTTGAAAAAATAACAGAATTGACACAATAAAAACTGGAAAACCTAGAAAATAGTCCTGTGTCAATTACAGTCCTATGCCCATTAAAGAAATTGAATTCATAATTAAAAACCTTCCTACAAAAAAAATTCAGGCCCAGAGAACCTTACCGATAACTATCAGACATTGAAAGAATAAATAATATCAGTCATATAAAAACCATTTCAGTGAACAGTGATTGAGAAAATATTTCCCCTCTTGTTTTGTAAGGCCAGTGTAACCATAATAATGAAAATCTGACAAATATATTATTTAAAATATTAGAGTGTAATTTCCCTAGTGAAGATAGATGCCAAACTTTAAAAGTATTTGCATATTGGATCCAGCGATATGGAAAAAATGTAACACATCATCACCAAGTTGGATTTGTCTCAAAAATACAAGGTTGGTTTAGCCTTAGAAAATCAGTCTGTATAATTATCCACATTAAATCAATGAAAGATTTTAAAATTATAATCTCTATAGAGTTAGGAAAAGAATTTTGATAACATTACACATCCATTCATAATAAAAGCTCTTATTGAGCTGAGAATTTAAAAGAATGTCTTTAGGGGCACGTGGCTGGCTCAGTTGGTAGAGCATGGAACTCTTGATCTTGGGGTTGTGAGTCTGAGCCCCATATTGGGTATAGATCTTACTAAAAAACAAAACACAAAGTCTTAGTATGTTGAGATGAAAAGAACATCTTTAATATGATAAAAGCCATCTACAAAAACCTGCTGCTCACATCATACATAACAGTAAAACATTAAATATCTCTTTGCTGGTAAAATTCAGAACAAATGCTTAGCTGCCTGTTCTCATCACTTTTATTCAAAATTATATTGGAGTTCACAGCCAGTACAATTAGGTTAGAAAAATAAATAAAATACATAAATGTTAGAAAAAGAAGGAAAACTCTATTTGTCCTAAAATAATATCATAGGGTACACAGAAAACCCTTGGTTTTCTACCAAAATAAAAATCTTTTTAAAAAGATTTTACTTACTTGAGAGAGAAAAAACTAATGGAAGGAGAGGCAGAGGGAGAGGGAAAAGCAGACTCTCCATTGAGCGGGGGGCCCCCGATGTGGGGCTCAATCCGAGGATCCTGAGATCATGACCTGAGCCAAAGGCAGATGCTTAACCAACTGGGTCACCCAGGTGCCCCTACCAAGAAAAAAATCTAATCGGAACTTGTTAGCAAATTTAACAAGGTAAACATAGTAACAATACATAATACAAAGTAAACATAGTAACAAGGTAAACGTAGTAATTGGAAATAAAAATTTTAAAAATCAATGTAATTTACCACAGCATCAAAAAATAATAATAATCAAATGCCTGAAACGAAATCTGGCATATAATTCTCAACTGGAAGCAGTCTTGTCCCTATGGGGACTTTTGGCAAATGTTTGGAAAATATTTTTGATTTTCACAGCTGAAAGTACTTCTGGCATCTAGTGGATAGATGCCAGGAAGCTGTTATAAACATTCTATAGTGCACGGTCAGCACCCCACAACAAAGATTTCTCTGGTCTAAAATGTCAAAAATGCCAAGGTGGAGAACCCTGATCTCTACACAAAAATGGCATAAGACCCAACTGAGAGAAACTTAAAAAGACCTACATAAGTTGAAAGTTTTAATAGCTCATGGATTTAGTTATGTTAAGTATTCTCTCTGGGTTCATTTATAGATTCAATATAATTCTTATTAACACTTCATCAAATATTTTTGAGAAACAGACATGTTCATTTTTAAAATGTTATAAAATCCTGAAGGACATAAAATGCTAAAACAATGTGGAAAAAAAGAGAAAAACACAGAGTCCTTACACTACCTGATTTCATAGTACAGGCGTATGAATAGACACCAATCACCTGAACAGAACAGTCTAGAACTAGACCCATACACACAGCCAACTGATTAGCAACTAAAGTGCCAAGTTCATTCAGTGAACAAAGGAAAGTCTTTTTGACAAAATGCTGAATTTCAGTTAAATCTGCACAGAGAAAACAAAATAAAGCAGAAAAAAAATTCTCCTATCTCACACCAAACACAAAAATATTTTGATATGGATCATATATCTAAGCATTTAAACCAGAAACATAAATCTAGAAGCAAACAGCTTAACTCTAAGAACTTGAAATCAGGAAAATCTCTTGGATAGGACACTAACAGCACTAACCCAAAACTTGAAAATTAATTAATTAAATTCCATAAAAATTTATAATATATGCTTCTCAAAAGAGACCATTAATAAAATGAATAAACAAACCACAGGCTGGGAGAAATATTTATAATACATGTAACAAGGGATTTGTACCTGTTATATGTAAAGAAGCCTACAGATCAATAGTAAAATAATGAACATTCCAATTTTCTAAATGAGCCAAAAATTTGGACACTGCAGCACAAAAGATGTACTAATCCTTGACAAACACACACAAAAGGATGCAATTTAAAACCGTGAATGAGATACCATTTCACACCTAGGAGAATGGCTAAAATGAAAAGGACTAACCCCAGTGCCTATTGGTAAAGATATGGAGCAAATGGTAATGGCACCTTGGACTTCCTTATAAAGCTCTTCCCCTGCACTCTCAGGCCACGTATTTGAGGTGGAGTGGAATCTATCTATAGACTTCACAGACTGGTTGAGGACTAGATCGTGGCCATGTAGAACCACAGAGATAATTAAACATAATTTTAAAAAGGAAAGAAAGAGAGAGAGAGAGAGAGAAAGCAAGCAAGCAAGCAAGCAAGCAAGAAAGAAAGAAAGAAAGAAAGAAATGTTACCTGATCCAAGCTGACCAATTAAAGTCAGGAAGTCAGCCCTAGATCTTTTAATTATTGAGAAAGAAATATTTTTTGTATTGGCACTTAAACTGGTAGATTATAGATGTGGTACAACTGGTGGTCTTTGTGATCATCATCCTAGCAGAACCTTCATGAAAAGAAAGCTATCCCAGATTTACATGGAGCCGAAAGAGGGAAAGACAGATCATTTGGTGTTGAATCCCACAATCCACGAGTTTGCTGTAATCCTTAATTTGTCAGTTAGGAGAAGCAATAAATTACCCCTTACCTCAAGCTGGTTTGAATTCTACTTTTTTTTTTATTTGCACCTAAAAAAGTCTTGATTAAAACAGAAATGAACCACATTCAGTATTTTCTTTACCAGTAAACAAAATCAATCTAGAATACAAGTGAGATTCCATCTGTGTAGAATATTCTTTTTATGCAAGACTTGGGGGGCATATATTTTTTCCTGCTTTATAAGTAAAATATTTCAAAAAAAATCTTCTTCTAAAAAGATATATACTATAATCTGCTATACCAATTTTAAGGTTCACTTCTGGGAAAGAAAAATCAGTAGTTAAAGTGAATGTGACCATTTGATCAAACAACAAAGTAAAAGCAGTGCCACAAGAAATAAAAATCCATTAGCCAAAGTGGCTGGGATGAAGAATAAACAGGAATATGATGGTATGTATTACTTTTACAAGCAGAAAAATCAAAGTATAACCAGGTTCTTCTTGCCACTAGTTGAATGAAATTGCAGGATTTAGAAAAATCTAATTCTATAAAAGTTTGAGTATATCTGCAGATGGCTGATATAAAGACTACTCAGAAATTGAAGAGGAACAATCATTAAAAGAAAATACTTTTTTCAAGATTTTTATTTATTTCTTTGACAGAGAGAGACACAGTGAGAGAAGGAACACAGGAGAGAGAGAAGCAGTCTTCCTGCAGAGCAGGGAGCCTGATTCAGAGCTCAATCCCAGGATCCTGGGATCATGACCTAAGCCAAAGGCAGCTGCTTAACTGACTGAGCCACCCAGGCACCCCAAGAAAACATTTTTTAAAAGGGTGTAATGGTTGTTTCTCCCATGTCTCATAAAGACATGTTCAAAATAAGCATTAGGTATGATGTTCTGTAGTACAAAATCCACAATTTTCAGAACTAAAATAAAGTGAATAAATATAGCCAATGGTGTTATTTTTGAAATAAATTTTCAAATACAAAAAACAAATTAGGCTGACACTTTAATATTAAAGCACAATAATAGTCTTCAGTTCATTATATGTCATCCTTGTAATAATGTCTTTTGTTTGGTTCTAAATCAAGTATACAAGTCTAGCTCAGATGATAAAAACATCTTATAATAGATTTTAATAATAGCAACACTTGTTAAAATTTTATTATTTTCTCTTTAAATGCATTATTCTATTTAATTCTTATAATAACTATGTGTTATATATTTCATTAAGGTAATTATAAAAATGAGGAAATTGAGAATTACTAAAGTCAAATAAATACCTGTCACAAGTGAGATTAGGTTTGTCTCACTTCAGATTCAATATATAAGTCAAAATAACAGAAAAAAATTTTTTAAATAAAGTTAAACACAAAAGTGAAATAAAAGATCCCCAAATTTAGGAACTACAGAAATAGAAATATACTGAATTAAAGAAAACTCATTTCTCAAATTTCTGTTATTGGCTTCAACTCAGTTCTAACAGATCTCTCTCTTCGGGAGTGTAATCTGCATACATGGAATCTTTAAAAAATCAAGTGCTGATAATTTCTTTAACTCGTTGAAGGAAGGAACAAAGCTCAACCTCCACATTATACATTTCTAAAAATCTCTGTTATGAAAATGAAACCATCAAATTAGTGGAGATAATCTTGGAGAGTATTTGTACAATCCTAGGTTTGGCAATAGATATGGAGAAAGGTAGACCTTCTTGAGTAAGACAGCACATCCAGAAGCCATAGAAGAAACAAATAGACTTATTTTATTGCATTGTTATATTCAACGGTAGTTATTGCCCAGTGCTGCTGAAGCTTTTACTATCATATTCATTATGTATTTTTTTACTCTGTTGTCTTTTTAAATTATTTAAATGTTTACTATTTCCAATATACAAAGAACTCTCAATTAATAAAACAAATAGTTGAAGCAAGTGAGAAATAAAAAATAAACAATTCACAGACGATGAAATTCAAATATTAACAAGCATATGAAATGAACTTCAATGTCTCTAGTAGTAAGGAAAGCACAAAATAAAACCATTAGCAAGATGCTATTTTTAACTCCTCAGATTGGCAAAAATTAAGAGTGAAAACATTCCCTGCAGACAGTGTTTCAGAAGAACAAGAGAGCAACTTGCTAAAATTGTTTTGGAGAGTAATCTGTCTATAACTCTCGCTGTAAAAAGACACAGTGTTTGACTCAAAAGCCCCATTTTTTTTTTTAAATCTCATCTCCGGAAATAAATAAAACAATACCTTTATTTTATACACACACACACACACACACACACAGCCCTGAGTTTTTTGTTTTGTTTTTGTTTTTAGTATGGTAGTCCCAGAATGTCTACCAACTGGGAAAGGCTGAATAAATTATGTTTATACCCATGCCTTGAAGCTATAAAAAGTGTATCTGTATCCACTGACCTGAAGAGATTTTAATACTCTAAGTAAAACAAAACAAAACTTGAGTGTAATAGGTAAAAAATTGTTCCATTTAAAATAAAACAAAATTTTAAAATTTACATGTGCTATATATATCCAAATGAGAAAATTCTGGGGTTTGGGGCACTGGGTGGCTCAGTCGACTGAGAGTCAGACTTTGATTTTGGCTCAGGTCATGACCTCAGAGTCATGAATTAGAGCCCTATGACAGGTTCCAAGCTGAGTTCAGAGCCTGCTTAGGATTCTCTCTCCCTCTGCCCCTCCCCCGCCATGCATGCACACATGCACACGCACGCTCTCTCTCTCTCTTTCTCTTAAAAAAAGGAAAAAAAAAAAAAAAAAGAATATCCTGGGAAAGGCCATTGGCTTGGGCAAGGAGAAGAGTCGGAAAGGAATAGAAGGATATACATATATAAATCTGCACAGGTAGAGCTGTTAACATTCCTTAACATAGGGGATAAGATTGGCAATGGGTTGGGAAGTATGAGAGCATTAATTTTTTACTGATAAAACTCTGTATCATTTATCTCACTAAAATAAGTTTGCACTCTCTTTTGTAATTTTAAAATCTAAAATAGAAAGACTTTAAAAAACTGAAGCTGTCATGATGATATAAGACTATTTTCAATATTGAAAAATTCCCAACATGATCTGAAGCCACTGTGGTGAATAAAATGTTGTGGCTACAGAGTGAGTCACACATATGGCTCCAGGGGGTTTGCAATTCTGCGCTGTGGGTGGGCCTGTGGCCGCTGAAAAGCACTCAGATTTGAAAATTGTGGAACACTGTGTCAGCTCCACTCCAGCTGAATTCAGTATGAAGTCTCCTCCGTGAAGAAGAGAGTTTTGATACACTTAGGGAAGGACGTAAGGCACTGGAAAGAGAGAAAATTGATGGAGCCAAGTTGTGGAGGGTTGAGTCAGGAGATGATGCCATCAGACCCTTCCTGAGAGCAGAGGCTAGATCTTATTCAGAAATGCAAGTCAAGAAGTTCAATCCAGGGGCACCAGGGTGGTCCAGCAACTCCCTTTAGATCATGTCATAATCTCAGGGTCTAGGATCGGGCCCCACATCAGTCTCTCTGGCTCAGTGAGGAGTCTGCTTCTCTCTCTGCCTGCCACTCCCCATGCTTGTGCTCTCTGTCAAATAAATACATAAAATCTTAAAAAAAAAAAAAAAAAAAAAAAAGAAGTGGTCCAGGCAGAATCTTTCAATCAATCACATTATCCTTCCCCAGCAACAGCTGGAACTGACATAAAACTTACCATTTGGTAGACACTGTTATGAGAGCCTTATCCATTCAACTCATTTAATTCTCCAACAAGCATAGGAAGGTGGTCCTATTGTTACATTCACTTTACAGGTGAAATAACTAAGACATAGAGGAGCTGATAGCTATGGTCTCATAGCAAGCTATGGTCTCATAGCAAGTCAGTGATGGAGTGGAATTTGAACCCAGATAGTCTGGCTACTTAAGATCTCTCCACAGGTTTCTTAAACTTCCTAAAATATGTCATGTTACTTGATACATTTCAAGTCTAAAAAGTTTTCCCTTTGTATGGAATATTCTTTTCTCCTCATCCAATATTAGCATTTCCTTTCCCAGTCTCTTCACTGTTGAATATCCAATACCACTACTGCCATTTTTCATAATACTTACAAGAATGCTATAAGAACTTGTTATAGTATTAGATTAAAGCACATGAAGGGCATGAGAATTGAGGGTGCAGAAATCAGTGTGTAATTTAGCCAAATTCTTAAGAATAGGTATTAACAATGTTCATAAAATATATCTTTCTATTGTACTCTTAGAGTTAAAGGCACTCCCAAGTCTATTGATTTATTGATGTATTTCATATTTCCATTTCACAGTATATAGCCATGTTGAAGGACACAAATCCAGAAGAAGCAGAAATTCTAAATGATTGGGAAATATACTATAAAATCTAAGGCAAGTAATTCTTTAAAAATGGAAAATGACGAGAGGCAGTGTTATGAATGCTTGGAAAGTGCACTTAAGATAAAAAAACATGATAGTGAAAGGAAAGCTTTCAGTGGAAGGTTTTCAGGATGAAGACAGTACTTAGTGTTCCCTCTTCCACTGAATACATGGAAGGTTGCAAAATGGTCTTTACAAATATTGGATGTGGCTAAACTAAATAGAAGTTTTAAAAAGAAAGGTGAATATAAGCCAACACCAGTAACTATAATCCATTTGTTTCATGAGGAAAGAAATTAACTTTTCAAGATATACTAATAGGGGCAAAGCTAGAAAATGTTAGAATGAAGATGACTGGTATTATGGAAATAGGTGACTTTTTTAGTTCTTAGAATTGTGATTTACAAATTGTATAGTTAATGAAACAATCTGTATAGTATTCACAGACTTTGAATGAGTATTGCTCATCAACCTGTAATGACCCTGTATTGGGAAACATTGCTGTGGAAGGATCTGATCTCTGGGAGACCAGCAAAAGAAAAACTGAAGAGTCAGTCTTGACTGGAAACTTATGAACTATTTTTACAAACAACAAAGAGAAGCCATTATCACAGGAACTAAGAGTGTGATGCCTGCATAATGAAGCATGCATAATGTAGAGACCATGCCTTTACTGTATAATTTCAGGTATTTTGGAAGCAGTGAGTATAAAGGAAAGTAGAAAAAAAAGAGAGCAGGATAAGAGCTACATGCAAACTGGATGAGAGACAACAGTCTGAAGGTCCCATGTCTTTAAAAGACCTCTGATATTTGTTATCCTGAGGCTGGGAATCCAAGTCCAAAAATCTCTCTTTGTTAGTTTTTACCATGGTTTCTAAAAACTGGGATGAGTTCTTCTTTTCTTAAGGACTCTGAATTTATTGTTTTCTTAACTTCCTTACCACCTACACCAGGCCAGTTTTCCTGGGAGGACTTTGTAGGCATGAAACCTCCAAGTGCCTCAGTATTTGTTCGTTGGAATGGCTTGTCACAACTGATTTGATGACTATCATTCTCTAATAAGACACCTCAGTGCAAAGCTCTGGTTGCACAATATTACCAATTATAACTTGGTAAGAAGGACAGTTTCTTAATGAAATAATTACCACAAAATAACTTACCATGAACAATACAGAGATTTAGTTCAATTCTGGGAAAAAGTGACCACAAGAATCAGATATTGTTTTTAAATGTTTCATTTGTGAAAGTAGAATATATAAAACTGTTGTTTAGATAACCTAAAGGATAGCTTCCTTATATATACAGAAAAATAGAATGTAAAAACAAAATAAAAAATATTCCAAACAGATAACCACAATAAATTTTCCTTCATCAGTTCATTCGGTTATTAATTGTTTCCTGGTGGATCCTGGGTTAGTAGTCACATTGAGCCACCTACTTCTCAATTAAAACTGACTTCTAGGTATCCTGATGCTGTCCACTGATACAGTTTGAAAGTTGTCTGAATGATGTCTGCTCAGAAGCCTATCCAGAGAGTCTACTCTCCGAATTGTCAATATTCATCCAAGGTTTTAAGTTTCCTAAAGATCTTGGAAATTATTTTCAAGCTGACATATCACAAAACATGATTAGTCTTGAAACCAAGCTTATCCCAATAATGATTCAATTAAGATAAATAAAATTTAGTTTTTGGTAATGGTAAACATTATTCAGGGTTAAGTTAGCCTCTTTGATCAGTAAACCTATTTAAAATTAAAATTTAAAAATTTAAATTTAAATTAAAAATGTAAAATAGTAAACCTATTTAAGCTTAGATAAAACAAACTCAAGTAGAGCAAAATATATAAATAAGATGTATTTAACATTGATGAATCAGAAGATACAGGGCTTTTTTCATTATTAAACTAAGATTATTGAACTGGTCCTCTTTGCTATAGAGTTAACCTGGAATCTTAAAAAAAAAAAAAACATTTTATTTATTTATTTGACAGAGAAAGAGATCACAAATAGACAGAGAGGCAGGCAGAGATAGAGGGGGAAGCAGGCTTCCTGCTGAGCAGAGAACCCAATTCAAGGCTTGATCCCAGGACCCTGAGATCATGACATGAGTGGAAGGCAGAGACTTAATCCACTAAGCCACCCAGGTGCTTCTTAACCTGGAATCTTAAAGCATTTTTGAGGTAGTATCTTTTTTTTTTTTACTTATTTTAATTTAATTTAATTTAATTTAATTTTTTACTTATTTATTTGACAGAGAGAGAGACAGAGACAGCAAGCACAAGCAGGGGGAGTGGGAGAAGGAGAAGCAGGCCTCCTGCTGAGCACAGAACCCAACCGGGAACTAGACCCCAGGACTCGGGGATCATGACCTAAGCTGAAGGCAGACGCTTAACACCCAGGCTCCTTTGAGTTAGTATTTTTAAGAAAATATATATAGATTTATACTTTGGGATAGAAAAGGATGACCTTTGTGGGCTGCATTTATACCTCAGGTAAACAGTTTGCTATGTCCAAAAGGTACAAATGGGCCCCCATTAACTAAACCAGTAGTCTTGAAATTTTTTCCATATATATTCTCAGAAAATTAAAGGTTACTTCAAAAAATTTTCTTATTATTTTAAAAATGTAGTGTGTCATATTACTAATATCAACTTTTAAAATGAAATTTTTATATCACATTTTTAATATATCCAGTGAAATTAGAAGTGGCATATGAAATCTGAAAAGAGTAAGTGAATTCTGACTAATGAAGCGAGTTCTCTAAATTTCAGGTCACCATGCCCTTGACTGTCCTAAATGACAATAGGGGGGTATTTTGCCCTGGACCTGCATTTCATATGCTCTGCTATTAAGAGAGCAGTTTTTATGTAATTTGTGGAAATTAGCATCAAAAATAAAAGAAGGTATTGGACCAAAAGTAAATGGAAGTTACAAAGGCATATTAATGATTGTCTTTTAAATGTACCATTTATATAGTAAATTCCACGTTATATGCAAGGTAGGTTAACCTAAATCGAGTAAGTTAAAGGTAGCAACACACACCAACAGAGATAAACAGGAACATCAAAGATAAAAAAGCAGAGAAACAGTCTATCGGTGACAATACCACTCAAATGAAATCATGCATATGGCTGTGCCTCACCCAGGAATCTGATCACCTGTAAAGGAAAACACGTTTCTTATGAATAAACAAATAGCACAAAAATTAAATGATCTATCAGTCCATCAGAAATAAAATGGAACTTTTAAGTTCCTTTGCCTTGAAATCAGGCCAAGTGAAATTTCACGCTACAGACACAAATAACTGAGTCTTTACTTTCTTTTTAGTGAGGGTACTGAAAATGCTTTTCATAAATATTAAATATTCCATTTCTAAAATTCATAGATTGATAAAGCATAGAGACTCATCAGGACTTGTAAACTGGATGAAATAAAGTGCTACCATTTTCAGTATTTCTTACTGTTTTTCATTACCTTGTTCTCCTGAAACTCTGCTTTGACAATTGTTGAGGGATAGGAGGGAAGAACTGGCTCAACAAGTGTCATCATTGCCACCACTCTGATTCACAATGTATCTTGAATTCAAAACATATTTACATGGGTTAAAGTACTTTCTAATTCCAGGATTTACCCTTATGAAAATTAACACTAAGGTAAAGAAAGTTGTAATGGTCTACTGCTGGCTCATGGTGACTGCATTAAAGTAGTCTGTGCCAGAATCAATATTTTGAAATGTTCCTTTGTTTGGCATGCTGAAGATTTCACAACCAGCAATAGATGATAACAGTAAGATAGGGGAAAGTACGGCTTTCTTTTGAAAAATGGGAAGGGGGCAATTATGAATGAAGACAGTGGAAAAAAAATCACAGGAGTATTCTCAAGCAGATCAATGTTAGGAACAAAAGCATGGATTTAAGAATTTGCAAATAGATTCATTTAAAATCTTCCTGTGCTTACTTTCCACTTGGAAAGTCTTCAAGACCCACTCCTGCAAGTCCATCTATCACAGTTTGAAGAATATGAACTTAACTTTCTAAAATTATTGAGATCTCTTTAGTTTATCTTCCTAAAGGACTTTTAATAATGTAATAGTTTTAAGTGAAATATTAAAAGCAAATATAATCCAGATATAAATGCGTCAACATGAAATTGAATTTTTGTGGAAATTGATGATCTAGTTTTAAAATTTATGCAGAAATCCAAAAGATCAACAATAGCCAAGGCAATCTTGAAAATAAAAAGTGAAGGAAATGGAAGATACAAATTACTAAATATTAGAACTTATGAAAAAGCAATGATAATTAAGACAATGTAGCATGGCCACAAGAAGAGACAAACAGACCACTGGGACAGACACAAACCTGTCCAGGAATAGTCACCTGATATATGAGAAAGGTAATACTCCAATGTAGCAAAGAAAGGATGTTTTAGGGTTTTGTCTTTTTTTTTTCATGGTGCTGGGCAGTTGTGTCAAAAATTGTATTTAGGGCTGCCTGGGTGGTTCAGTGGGTTTAGCCTCTGCCTTCAGCTCAGGTCATGATCTCAAGGTCCTGGGATCAAGTCCCGCATCGGGCTTTCTGCTGGGTGGGGAGCCTGCTTCTTCCTCCCTCTCTCTCTCTCTCTCTTTCTCTCTTTCTCTCTGCTTGCCTCTCTGCCTACTTGTGATCTCTCTCTGTCACATAAATAAAATCTAAAAAAAAAAAAAAAAATTGTATCTTGACCCCTAACCTCACACCACACAGTAATAATCTCTAGAGGAGTTGTGGATCTGTATGTGGAAGATAAAAATACAAAGTTTGCAAAAAGAAACACAAAGAATATCTTCAGTAGTTTTGAGGAGGTCAAAGATTTTTAAAACATAACACAAAAAGTACTGACTAGAAAGGGAAAATAATGATAAATAGGACTACATTAAAATGAACCTTTTGTTCATCCAAAGAAACTCTTGATGGAATGAAATCACAGTTCAAAAAGTGAGAGAAGATATTTGAAATACATATACCCAATAAATGTGCAAAGTGTCCATTAAAGTCAACAATATAAAGGCAAAGAACTTGAACAAGTACTTTCACATGACCAATAGACATATGGAGACACTCAACTTCATTCCTCATTCAGAAGATGCAAATTAAAACCATCGTGCAATACCGCTTAAATGACAATTCCAAGAGGACTAAAATAAAGATTATAGACAAAAGCAAATGTTGATAACAACAGGGTGCAACCTGAACTTTCATATTCTGAAATGAGAGTTTAAGTTAGTATAATTAATCACTGCAGACAGGGTTGCAAGATTGAGTAAACAAAAATATAGAACACTGTTTATGGAAAAATATTTGTCAGTATATGATAAAGATGAACATGTATGTACAGCCAAATGACAAAGCAGCTACCCCTGATTTATATAACCAATAAAAATAAATTCATGTGGATCCTTTTCTAGGACCCTCTCAAGATGAATGGAGTCACAGTACTGGCATGATGCCAAGCTTTGGTGTAGCTTTTATTACAATACATCTGAACAAAACATGAGACCACCGCAGAGCAGAAGTTATGAGTTTTCATCAGCTGCTACTAGTGAGAGGATATTTCTTCTCAGTCCCCATCTGGATTCTGGTGGACTGCAGCATTCTTCTTTTCCCCCTGGTCTAGTTATGGTTGGAGTTGCTGGAATTGCCCATTGAGGGAACACATGGTTGGGTACTTTTGAACAAATTTTTTGACTCATCTGCTGCCCTTTTGTGGAGAATAGTTAGAAAATTAAATTTATCAGCCTGAGAATTATTGGAAAGGAGTCCCCCATTCCTGGAAAACTAATGACAGCAGCTATTACATGGGAACCTAGAGATCTAGAGGTTTTTTGTAATGTAATGGCTTGATGTAGTACCAACAAAGTAAGACTTAATGGAATCCCGGCATTGGGTAGGGGAGCTGGAGAGTAAGCTTTAAGTAGTGTAAAGGACGCATTGCTGAACAAAAGAGAACTGAGTTTACCCAACCTTCTAAAGAATTAAGCACTGTATGTTTGTCTAAAAAACCTTCTATGCAGAAATTCTTTCAAAAATCACATGACTAATGTCTAAGTGATTTCAGGAGCAAGGATTGACATATTTCAGTTGAAATACCTTTCTTGACTCTAGGCTAATATATTATGTGAATATTTGCCTCTTTCTGAGTTACAGCAAATATTCTGAGAGCTGAATGCAGTTCATCAAATAGATCCCACTTTAGATGGTAAACTAATGGTGTGCCTTGGAAATCAGGTCATGTTTTCATTGTACTTCAAGAATATTCTCCTAATATCTGTACTTTTCAGGAAAGGATTAATAATGTTAGGGCCTTTTCAAGTTTCTCGTTAATCTGAATCTGGATAACATCACAAATGCATCTCATGACGGTACTGCTAAAAAAAAAGCACATACTTTAGAAATGTTTAATGTGAACCCGAAGTTCTCCTTGTAAAAAACTTGAATAATGTTCTTATGCAATAAGTCCAATAATTTAGCCAGTAGACAGACTCTTACTTTGCTTTTTTAAAATTAGAGAAACATATTTTAAAGTTATTCACTATAGTCCAAGCTAAATATCTTATCATCTACATTTTCTGAACTATTTGGGCAATGATAAATGCTGTTTTCAAAACAGACTTATTCTTACCTAAGCTAACAGTTTTATAGAGCATTTATTATAATACCATAAAAAGGAAACATACTGTTGAAATTTTCAAAAAGGTTTGCTCATTTCCTAATTTTTAAGATTTTATTTACTTATTTGACAGACAGAGATCACAAGTAAGCAGAGAAGCAGGCAGAGAGAGAGGGAGAAACAGGCTACCTGCTGAGCAGAGAGCCTGACGTGGGGGCTCGATCCCAGGACCCTGAGATCATGACTCAACCAAAGGCAGAAGCTTTAACCCACTGAGCCACCCAGGTGCCCCTTCCTAATTTTTAAATGAATAACTGTTTTTCTTGTGATTGCTTTTAGAAGAGAAGGAGAAAAAACAAACCACAAATGTATAATGTGATATATATATATCTATATATATATAAAGTGTTAAAATGAATATATATATATATATATATATATATATATATATCTCCACATCACATCATAAATTTAAATTATTAGGATTTTTCACCTCAAAGCTATTTTACCAGGTTTGAATTACAAAGTTAAGTTGCCAGATTGATTATATGATTGCTTCAAAATTTAAATTCCTCATCATCTGGCAGTAATTTTCACTTGCCATTTAGAAAAAATTCAACTGGGATTTGTGATGATGTGCTGTACACCTTAATTTTTTACTTTTAACCCTGCTTATGATCATCTATGGTGACTGATAAGAATTTTGGAAGCAGAAGGAAAAAACTCATCTTTTTTGTTTTTTCAATGTCGTGCCTTTTATGAGGAGTACAAATTGATATGTCCTAAAATAAGAATTTAATAAGGAGGAAAATCCACTTGTCTGTTGTAAAAATAGTGTATTCATTAAAGTCAGGTTATCTTTTATTTCTTTAAGTATGAGGTATCATTATACCATGCAATTGATAAACATCCTGAGGTAGAAATTAAAAACTAAAATAAATGAATAAATAAATGCATGTGTTTCCAAAATACTATATAACTTTCATAGCAGCATTGTTTGTAATAGCTCCAAACTAAAAGCAAACCCAATGTTCATCAGTAATTTAAATAGATAAATATACTGTGGTATATTCATGGTTTGGAATACCATCCAGCAGAGAAATTTAATGAACACCAAGCATAAGTAACGATATGGAAAATTCTGTAAGCACAAGGTTCATGAAACAAGATATAAAATAATGCACACTATATTATTCCATTTAAGTAAAGTCCAAAAGAACTAGAGGTAATCTATGGAGTAAGAAGTTAAAATAGTGGTTACTTTGAGGTGAAAGGTGGAAACCATGCATGGGAGTGGATAAGAAAGTGGCTTGGGTATTGCTGCTATAATTTTTCATTCAAGTATGAGTTAGAGGAGTGTTTTCACTTTGTGAAAATTTACTGAGCTGTGCAACTAGGAATTGTGCACCTTTTTATTAGATAATATACATCAAAAAGTTTATTAGTTTTTTAAAGAAAAATGTATATGGAAGAATTTAAAGTGCATGAAAACAATACCATTTATGTGAGAGTCAGTGTAAACAAGAGTTAAAATATTCTAACATCCTGCATTGTCCAGAAAGAGAGTAAAGCTACCAATTAATCAAACCCCTCTATTTCCATTCACTTGTATAGCTGGTCGAGCTAAAGTAATTAATCTCTATTATATATTTGGCTTCAATCTCTTACCTAAAGAGTAGACACTATCAGAATAGTTCAGGGAGTAGTATTTAGTGCAGGTAAAAATTTGACATAAAAGTATAATTTTTAGGGTTTTAAGAATAGATTAATATATATCTCAGTAGTTTCCAAAGGATACCTGACTTGGGCCAAGGGGAATTTTTCTATTCTGCTGTCAGACCTTTTGTATAGAAATGGATATTTTAAGTACAATGAGTCAAGCAGAGAAAAGTAATTATCATGTAGCCTCACTCATATGTGGAACATAAGGAATAGCGCTGAGGACCACAGAGGAAGGGAGGGAAAACTGATTGGGAAGAAATCAGAGGGGGAGACTAACCATGAGAGACTGGACTTGGAGAAACAAACTGAGGGTTACAGAAGGGAGAGGGTTGGGGGGATGGAGTAACTGAGTGATGGGTATTAAAGGGGGCCCCTGTTGGGATGTGCACTGGGTATTATATATAACCAATGAATCACTGAACACTACATCAAAAACTAATGATGTACTATATCTGGCTAACTGAACATAATAACAAAAAAAATTAAAAACATAAAAGAAAGGGGAGATTTAATGCTTCACTGGTGCCATAAGGATAGAGTAGCAAACCCAATTCTAAAGAGTCAGATATCTATAAGGCCAAGAGACAAAAAAAAGATCAGCTTAGCAACATCTGGGTACTGAGGGAAGAGTACATGAGTGTTTCTTAGATGCACAGGTGGTCCAGTCTCCTGGACCAATGACAAAACGCGGGTGTTCATGCATGGGTTTGACCCAGGCCCTGCAGGCAGAATAAACTTGTGCTTGCTTCCATCTGTTTCTTATTTTTCCAGAAATTGGTCATACTGGTAAAGATGGGAACACACTGTTGCTATTTGTTATATTTTGTTTTTTATAAAATTATTATTTAAATTGAATAAAAAATCTACTTCAATCAGAAACATAATTCAGAGAGGAAAATCAAACATAAATGAGACAAAGAAGTATAATGAAATTTAGAAACAAAAAAACTGACATTCTCTTTCTGGAGAGTAAGTTTCCTCATTGGAAAAAATGGGGACAATAATAAAATGCATATTTCAAGATTATCATGAGAGTTATATGAAATATGTAAATCTAAAAATCAGACACCACAACATACTAACTCAGTGACCTTGAGCAATTCATGAACACATACTCTCTCTGCACTTTAGCTTTCTCATCAGTGAAATAAGGATATAGTAGTATTATCCTTCCTGTGGTAATTATCTTTTAAACATGTTAGAATAAATAGTGTGCGATGTACACACAAGTGAATGTTTATATCTGCATATGTGTGTGTCCATTTATTTTCACCTATGTGCGTTCGATGCTTAGTTTCCTTTTGAAGCACCCTAATCCATGATCTATGCCACATTGTGCTTGTTAATAACATATGGTTGTTAAAATAACTTTTCACTGGTGAGATACATTTAGATAGATAATTTAGGCTAGGTAATTTAAGCATATTGCTCTCCCTTTGACAGTATCAGATATAAGAATCTGGAAAATTTAGCAGTCTTATCTTTTGGAGGAGTAACATTCCAGGTCTAGAGCTCTACGTAGTCCTGTGTCTTCCATTTCTCAGAGTATTCCTGACCCAACTAAATGACTGGCTATTTCTCCCTATTTCTGATGGGTTCTAGAGCTGATCATCAGTATACTTTGCAGTATGGTTCTTCTGACAGGGTATCTTAAGATTAGATTGGCATTCATTCTTAGCAGTGGGTACCCAGGCCATGCTGTCTGTCAAATATTTAGAACTTCACTCTCACTCATGCCCAACTTGGAGCAAACATTTATTCACAGGGCTTCTAAAAGCACCTAACAATAGAGAGGGGGACTGCATTAAGCTTACAACAACACATTGCATGACTGCTTTCTTGCCTCCTTACAAATAAATGTGTATTTGTTAGATTTTGGTTTAACAGCTTGCATTTATCTCAATTTATGACCTGTGATACAGTTGTCTAAATTTCAAAATAGTTGCACATGTGAGATAAAGATACATGAACAAAACTGCATCAGCTTTAACCACTTTTCAAACTCTGGAAACACAGCCTTCCAACCAAATAAGAGCCACTTCCCCTCTCATCTCTTTTCTTGACTAAAACACTAATTAGTAAGTTGAAGAGGCAGGGAGAGGGAAAGGGGGATAAGAAACCAACCAAAGACAACACACCATTCCCTGAAGGTAGCCAGCTACTAACTACAGCTCTTTGCTTATGAAGTAAAGCAAACAAGAACTGAATTAAACTGAATATATTTTAATCCACTGACTCTGGATTGGATTTTGATGACTTAAAATAACTATAGGAAAGGAAAGAAAAATAAAATCCGATGAAAACAGGGAGACAAAACGTAAGAGACTTTTAACTAGAGGAGACAAACTGAGGGTTGCTGGAGAGGTGAGTGGGTAGGGGGGAGGGTTAACTTGGTGATGGGCAATAAAGAGGCATGTGATGTAGAGAGTCCTGGGTATTGTATGCAACTGATGAATCACTAAATTCTACTCCTGCAACTAACAATTTACTATATGTTAAATTGAATTTAAATTTTAAAAAGAAAAGAAAATAATTATAAGATTATTACCTAAGTGTAAACAGGGATGTCATGGGATCTGCCCAATTTCCACTCAGAGCCACAGTAAATTTACCTACATTCAATACTTTTTAAAGGGATAGAAGGAAACAAAAACAAATTTTGTTTTAATTTCCTCATAAATTCTTTTTATTTAATGAGCTTGATATGGAAAGTATTTCAATATTAAATTTATATAAAAATATTAAGAATTATGTTTCTTCTCATAACTGGTTTGATTAAGGTGACTCAACTCTTGTGTATGGAATCATAAAATGATTTTTTTCATTAACTATCAATTGTATTCTTTTGAAACTCCCTTTATCTCTTTCCACTATATGTAAGCACCTTTAATGTTGTCTCTAATTTTATAACACTTTCAGTCATTTTCAGTTATTTTTTAAAAATTTATTTATTTATCTGAGAGAGAGAGAGAGAGCACATGAGCCAGGGGAGGGGTAGAGGGACAGAGAGAGGGGAAGTAGACTTCCTGCTGAGTGCAGAGCCCAACATGGGGCTCCATCTCATGACCCCTGAGATCATAACCTGAGCCAAAATCAAGAGTCGGATGCTTAACTGACTGAGTCACCTAGGCACCTCTCATTTTCAGTTATTAAAACAGCTTTCTTCCCATCACAGTAACGTTCTAGGGCCTCCCTTATATATCATGATAGTAATGGCCACCAACACTTCTCAACCCCCCCAAACCAGACCCTCCCTGATTGGGCCCTGGAAAATAGAATAATTCCTGTACAGTTCAGTAAACTTGGTGGTAACTATCAGTCAGTACCTCTTATTACTGTATTATAACTTAAAAATCAGAGCTATTGAGCCCTTCTCTTTTTCTTTAAAAAACAAAATTTTTTCCCAAACAGGATCCTCAGTTGAACTCCCAGATGCTTTAAGAGCCTTTGATGTATTTAAGTAAAGTAAAATAAAAATTTAACCTCCTGATTTCTTCTTTTACTGTCTCTGAAGGTCATGGAAATCAGAGAATGACCTGAAAGCCATCTGAATGAACAGTGTCACTCTCAGGTAACTGCCTGACTGCCGGCCTTTGCGAGCACAACCATAAGCAAGGCAGCTGCTGGCAGTCCCGGCTGTCCTTGAAACATTATAGGGCTCTCTTGATAAAAGGCCTTTTTTTAAGCAAATGAAGCAACAGAAGACCAGAGTGAAAGGAATGATCACGGTGTTTGTCAAAATTAAAACTGCCATCTTCGGGTCCCTGGGTGGCTCAGTGGGTTAAGCCTCTGCCTTCACTCGGGTCATGATCTCTGGGTCCTGGGATCAAGTCCCACGTCAGGCTCTCTGCTCAGCAGGGAGCCTGCTTCCCCCTTCTCTCTATGCCTGTCTCTCTGCCTATCTATGATCTCTGTCTGTCAAATAAATAAATAAAATATTAAAAAAAAAAAACTGCCATCTTCACAAGCTTCAGCAGTTCAGGGTTAGCATCATGCAGGATGATTGTCTATTAAGATTTCCATGGAGACTTACAAGATCTCAGGACAGATTCAAGGCTAGAAAACATTCATTATAATAAAACTGGATTTGATTACATCTTATCTGAAAAACTGTAGACATGAGATAAGGAATTTTCCTCTCCTATGTCTTTTCTCTAGAGCTGATAGCCACTGATGGGTGCCTGGTGAGACAGAACTCTTTTTTTTTTTTTTTTTTAATTTATTTGAGAGAAGACAGTGAGAAAGAGCGTGAGAGGCCCAGAAGGTCAGAGGGAGAAGCAGACTCCCCATGGAGCTGGGATCCCGATGCGGGACTCAATCCTGGGACTCCGGGACCATGATCTGAGCCAAAGGCAGTTGCTTAACCAACTGAGCCACCCACGTGCCCGAGACAGAACTCTTATAGGAAAGATTCATAAAAGCTTCCCTGCCTTCCTACAAAACACATTTCTGGCGGTCTTTGAGATCCCATTAGTCATTATAAAATAACAACAACAGTCTAGTGTCATTACTAAAGGCGTGTTTATGCCAGTATGGTTGGAAATAGATAATTGTGCATCCCATAGCCATGTTTAAGCCGTAAGCTGAAGCTCTTTCCCTGTATGTGCGAATTATGACAATAGTATTGCATTGGTAATTTCTTTGTTTTGCTGTGTGTCTGGATCGGTATTAACTCTAAGGTTTGAAAAAGTTTAAGGAAGGAGACTATTATTCAGTACCACCACACTCATAGACATATATAATATTTGATTGATGTTACTAGATGGGAATGACCATACATAAGATCTTTAGTGATAGTGTGCTAGAAGTACAATTAAATGGATTTTTTTGGTGAGATAAGTGAGGTATTTTTTTTCTTACTTGTAGTTTCTTAAATGTCTACAGTGATCTTGTAGCAACTGTTTTTATTTTTATAAAATAATTTATATATCTTATGAAATAGAGCAATTACCATGATCAGTTTTGAAAAGAAGAAACCAGAACCAGCACAAAAAAAAAAAAAGCACTAGTAGAATGAGCAGGCCCTGATTTCTCTGATCCCCAGGTTAGTGTTTTTTGGTCTCTACCATACTTCTAGAACAATTCCTGAGACAAATTGGTTATACCTCCAAAGAACTTAATGAGGCCATTTAATGAAAGCAATAAAAATACAGAAATAACTACCTGATATACCAGACTAATGTTAAAGATTTACTTACTTATTTTAGAGAGAGAGAAAGTGTGTGTGTGGCAGGGGAGGAGGGCGGAGAGGGAGACCCAGAGAATCTCAACAGACTTCCTGCTGAGTGCAGAGCCCTGAGGCCGGGCTGGATCTCACACTGAGATCTTAACTCATCCAAAATCAAGAGTAGGATGCTTAACTGACAGAGCCACCCAGGTGCCCCTGATAAACCAGAGTAATTTTAAATTTAGTTTTGGACCTCAGGTCTATCTTTATTTACCTGTTACTTTTTTTCTTGTATTACAGCCAGATAATTTTTGCTTTCACAATTAAAAGTAAGGAGTCTATTTAAGATATGACTTTTCAGCCCATACATTTTTCTCTAGTAATTTACCTCCAGCCTCGAACTTTTTCCAGGATTTCTGTTAGGGGACAGGCCTCTTTCTGTTGTGGTCTAGAGAGACTATCAAGGAGAAATGAAATCGCATGTTCATGGAGCAAACTAAATAAAGCTTTTTGTGTTTTTAAACGCTTTATTACATCAATGCTAGTCTCCTTAGAGGAATACAATCAGATTAGCCATGTTTTGGTCTCTGAGAAGATAATACATTTCTGAAAACTCACAAAACAGTGAAGCATGCAGATTAGGACTAGTGATGCTTTAATCTCTTTATGGAACAGTCATGGCAAGCAGTACAGTACATCATAAGAGCCTTTACTGCAGCTGTACAGCTTCTAAACTGCAGAGGAGAGATGAGGCAGACATCAGAGGAAATCTCCAGGCAACTGCAGTCAAACATTACCCAGGAAGCTGCAGGTAGGACAGCATTACATAAAAGCTCAAAATTGCTTCAAAACCTGGTCTATTGAAGTATACCATTCAATTCACTTTTTTTTTTTCATTTACAAGGAACTTACACACATTTAAGAAACTTATCTCTATGTTGATTCCCAATCCAGTTATTTGTGCTCTTACAAAAAACTCTTTTTTAGGTGGTTGTTGGTTGTTTTGTTACTTTGTTACTTAAAATGTTAAAACCTACTTTCATTAAAAAAATGAGAATGACATCTGTATATAGGATGACAGTTTAACAGAAAGGTAGTTGACTTGAAGTGCTGAATTAGGAATGAAAAAATTGTTCAATGTCTCCTTTAAAAAAAAGCATAATGATATAGATATAAGTGATGGTTTAGTAACAACCATGAATGTAATAATATAAAGATGCCAGTGTTTTGGGATCAAAGACTGACAACAGACTAACTCTAAGAAATCAGCTATTTTAGTTCATTAAAGTATTTTTCACAGCTGCTATGATGTGTCTAGCACTGATTCCAAATTTATCCAGTAATTCACTAGGTTTCCCACATTGAGGCACTTCTGACACTGCCAGCTGATGAACCAGGATGTCAGGCTCTCTAGAGACAGCTGCACATACAGCTTCTCCAATGCCACCTTCCCGGTAGTGATCCTCCACTGTGATAACCTGGCCACCTGTAGCTTTTGCATTGGAGATGATGTTGGCAGCATCCAGGGGTTTAATGGTAAATGGGTCAATGACACGGATAGAGATACCTTGTTGAGAAAGACTGTCAGCAGCTGCTAAGGCTTCGTGCAGAGTGACTCCAGCTCCAATAACTGTGACTTTGTCATTAATGCTCTGGCGGATGACCTTGGCCTGTCCAATCTCAAAATTTTCTTGTGGGGTGTAAATAACTGCGGTTTCTGGTTGGCTGGTCCGAATGAAGCACATCCCTTTGGTATTGGCAGCCAGATAAACAGCATACTCTGTCGAGATAGCATCACTTGGATAGAAAACAGTACAATTGGGAATGCTTCGGAACATGGCTAGATCTTCCAGGGCCATCTGGGAGGGCCCATCTTCACCAGTGGATACCCCACAGTGGGAACCAATAAAATTGATATTGGTTTGAGATATGGCTCCCATTCGTATCTGATCAAATGCTCGGGTCAAAAAGGCAGCAAAGGTACTGACAAAAGCAATGGTTCGACCACGGGTGGCACAGCCTAGTGCCACACTCACCATGTTTTGTTCAGCGATAAAACACTCAATAAAACGCTCAGGGTGTTCTTCACTGAATATCTCGGAAAAGGAGTTTTTTGTGTCACCAGCCAAGACAATAACTCTTTCGTTTGCATGGCCCAGCTTTGCCAATGCCAAACCGTATGCTTTCCTAGTAGCTACCCTGTCTCCAGCCACATAATCAGGCAGACAGGTCATTTTCACATTCCTGACGTTGACTGGAGGTGAGTCTTCCACAGGAGGTTTCGGCATGAGATTCCTGTTGGTCTGTATCTGACTCTCAATTAGTTTGATGATCGCATCTACTCTCTCTTTTGGCACGGGCTTTCCATGCCAATCTTCCGCATTCTCGATATTCGGAATACCTCGGCCCTTGAAGGTCTTCGCCACTATGGCCGTGGGCTTGCTCTTCACCTGAGCTGCTCGCCAGAACGCTTGGCATAACGCCCCCACATCATGCCCGTCCACTAAGTACGTATTCCACCCAAAGGCTTCACAGCGATTCTGATAGATGTCTGTGCAGTGCTCAAGGGGCGTGACTCCACTTTGTCCCAAGCGGTTCACGTCGAAGACTGCCACCAGATTGTCCAAACTGTAGTGAGAAGCGAAGGCCAGAGCCTCCCAGACGGAGCCTTCTGAGGACTCGCCATCCCCCAGGAGGCAGAACACCCGGTAGCTGGCCTTATCGAAGTACTTGCCAGAGTACGCCATGCCGCACGCGGCACCTAATCCTTGCCCCAGGGATCCCGTCGCCACATCCACAAACGACAGCCTGGGGGTGGGATGTCCCTCCAAGTCACAGTGGATTTTCCTCAAGCTCAGCAAGTCCGATTCGCCGATGGTGCCCAACTCCGCCCAAGCCGCGTAGAGGATTGGGGCCGCATGGCCCTTGGAGAGGATGAATCGGTCGTTGTCGGGGTGCTCCGGGTCTGTGCGTTTATACCTCATGGTGTGGAAGAAGAGCACCGCCATGATCTCTGCGGCGCTGCAGCACGAAGTGGGGTGGCCGGAGCTGGACGCACACGTGGCCCTGATGGAGTGGATCCGCAGGCGGTTGGCCACGTCCCGCAGCACCTGCACGGTGCTCCCGTCGGGCTTGGAGTCGTCTGCCATGACTGCGGTCCCCTGCTTTCCTCAAAGCAAAAGCTGCTGCTGCACCCTTCACCGTTCTGTCGTGCAACCACCGCGCCCTGGTCCCGCCGCCTTCAGGGAACGAGCTCTGCCAACGGCCACTGCGCCTCGAGAGGCTTCGTTGTGTCCCTCGGGACCCAGCGTGACACCCGGGGGGGTCACCGTACGCCTCCGCTCCTTCACACACTGCTGTGTCTTTCCACACCCAATAGAATGGACTTTTTTTTTTTTAATTAATTTTGTCACTTGCCTGTTTAACATTATTAAAAATAATTAAATTTCTTTACACCTTTCCTCATGTTGTAAGTTCAAAAGCAGTCTTTCTTACTTCCATGTGCTAGAGGAGGCTATTTGTGAGGTTGTGCTTTTCTTTTAAAGCATTCAGCATATATCCAAGAGTACATAGAAAGTCTTCGCTGAGCATTAGTAGAAATGATCCAAAGTCGCTTTCAATCTAACCAATATGGCAACACTAACGCTAACAAAGACTTTCTCGCTAACAAAGAGCGACTGAGAATTCTAGCTCTGGCTCACAGGTGGAAGCACAATGCCTTATTTGACCAAAACTTGCAGGAAGAACAAATGTAAAACTACTCAGTGTTAGAGTATCTACTACTGCAATTTTCCCAGTAGACCCTAAAATACTCTAACTCACTATGAGTAATTTTTAATACAAAGCTAATTTAACTACACTCGTTATGAAACTTAATTTGTGACATTGAACTCTCCTAGCAGGTAAGGGTCATTGCATGACATCAGAAAAATAAAAAATCAACAGTATATTCCTTTTCATGTTGCGAAGGTCAACATCTTGATTCTTGAGCAATTGTACTTAATATTGACTTGACATCAAAATCACGACATAGAGAACCACAATGAAAGCAAAATTATGCTTGGGTTCCACCCTAAAATGAGTAGTTTGAATTTATGGGAGTAGAGTCTGGGAAGCTGTATATTTCCAATGTGCCTGTTGAATCTAATATTTAGTTGAAGTTAAGAATAGATAAATTGCAGATAGACTTAAGACTGGTGGTTCTTTTTATTTTATTTTATTTAAGATTTTATTTATTTATTTGACAGAGAGACAGCAAGAGAGGGAATACAAGTAGGAGGAGTAGGAGAGGAAGAAGCAGGCCTCCAGCTGAGCAAGGAGTCCCATGCTGGGCTGGATCCCATGACCCTGGGACCATAAGGGAGCTGAAGGCAGATGCCTAACAACTGAGCCACTCAGGTGCCCCAAGACTGGTGGTTCTTAATATTGGCTGTAGTTTAGAATCATCTGGGGATTTTAAAAATCCCATGTCCAGGCTGCATTTCAAACAAATTAAATTAGAATTTCTTGGTGATGGGTACAGGTATCACTAATTTTAAAAGCTTCCTAAACCATTTCGATGTTCAGTCAGGCTATACACAACTAACTCAGTGTGGTCTTGCTACTTTTCATATTCTCTTACATTCTATCTCAGAAAAACGTTCTAAATATTATTTGTTACTTGAACTAATTCTACCATTCTAATTTTTAAGGATACATAGTAGAGTAAACTGTCATGGTATGATAGGGTCATCTTGGATTAATTGCTCCTCATGCTTGTTGCAAATTAATGTTTGTTTATCTTTTTTAGACAAATAAAGGAAGAGAAAATAAAAACATTTGATTAGGGCTGAGAGTAAATATGGGAATTGGAGAAAAAAGTATTCACAGCATCATGATAGCATGTTTTCCTGACAGGAAAACAGTTATAACAAAAACAAAGGTAGCTCGCCATTATTTTGCCTGAGGAGAGCTCTAATAAATCCAAATAATTGGTAAACAACATAGCATAAAAATGATCTATGAAGCAGTGTTCACATGAAAAAAGCATGGGAAATTTAGGAACTTAACATTTCAAGTTACCCAGTTTTTCCATTCATTTAAAGTATTGCACAACTATTTCCCAAAGTATTAAATAGAAAGTTATTAACACAAGTATAGGTCAATTTTGTTAAGAAAAGAATGTCATCTTGGAGATTTAATACCCTAAATAGGGAATTTCCCTTTGTTATTCAATGAGATTGTGTGGGTTTTTTATACTACAAAGAAAATAATATTTTATAAATTACTTGTAAAACATTTAAAAATGTTCTGTGACTTTTAAAGGGAAGTTTAGACAGTCACATATAAATTATTAATACTTTCTTTAAGTGTGTAATCCTTTAAAATATATTTTAAGATATACAATTGAAAATAACCATGTAAACAGGAAGTATACAAAATTTGGTTATGCAAAATCACCCAATGTGGCTATGAATACAATTTAGTCAAATAAATCAAAGAAATGATACCATGTTCTATTTTCTCCATTTAGAAGAGGCTATTACTGACAAAAGTCCTGCCAAAAAATTTTAAAACAACATGTTAAAAATTTAGTTGTCTTGGAAAAAGTTCATTGCTCATTTTAGAGGTCATTTTGGACGTTTTCTGCAAAATAGGAAGAAACTATGTGTTTATTTTGGCTTATTCATGTGAAGTAGGGATTGGCAAACTCAAGTGCCTAATGTGCTAGGAGGTACCATAAATAGGAGATGAATGTCGGATATAAAATAAGAGGATTAGAGTGGTTTATGACAAACTGGAGAATACAAGTCCACTTAAAGACACTGAAAATTGAAAAAAAATGTGAACACTTTTTGGACAAAAAAACCTATCTTGAGTCTGCTGGGTTTGACCCCTGATTTAAAGTCTGTTAAAAATAAATTAAATGTATTGTTTTGTCTTTGTTCAAATTTTCCACTATAACCTTTTTTTCATGGTATTTGTTTAATAGTGTGTATTCATAAACTTTTTTTTTCAAGTATTTGTAGTAGTGTGTATTTCAAATGAAAATAAAACCTAGCAGGATCACTTGTACAAAGAGCTGTGGAGGGAAAATGTAAATAGCAGGAACTGCTATTCTAGTATGATTTCTACTGGGCGGCAGTAGAGAAAATGAAACATACATACAGATTACTGATTACTTAGGAGATCTACACTGATTTGTGAAAATATATATTTTTGCTATGTGAGAGTGAGTTATTATTTAGAGGTTAGAAACATTGAAGTTTCATTTATATCCTACCTGTACTGTTAAATTTTGTTAAAATGGAATTACATGAAGACACACTTGCTGACTTCATCTTTTTTTCTTTCATTGTTTGAATTTGGTTAATTTAGTAGGTTGACTATGGAGCAAGTGAGGGTAAGATTCTTATGTTAAGGCAGGAAGATTCTTGGTGCTCTACTTACTTGAATTATTGCTTTGAAAATTATGACAGATACTATTATTGTCTGTGATACTTTTTGCATAATTTCCCATAGTTTAAAGAGTTCTTTTATTTTGGGGAGAAAGCAGGCAGGCAGTAACATATTTAGGAAAGTAAATATGAAGTACTTCTTAGATGAATAAATTCTGGGACTGTATCAACTGTGTTTTGGGACAGTTAGCTCAGTTAGTTAAGCGTCTGCCTTTGGCTCAATTTATGATCCCAGGGTCCTGGGATCAAGTCCTGCATTGGACTCCTTTCTCAGCCTGGAGCTTGCTTCTCCCTCTGCCTGCTCTCCCTGCTTGTACTCTTGCTCTCTTTCTGGCAAATAAATAAATAAAATCTTAAAAACAAAACAAAACAAAACAAAAACACTGAGTTTTATATTGAAAGTTGCTAAGAAAGTATATTTTAAAAGCTTTCACCACACAGAGAAATATAACTAGGTGCAGTGAAAGATGTGTTAATTAATCTTACTGTGCTAATCATTTCACATTATATACAGTGTATTAAATTATTACATTGTATACCTTAAATTTACACAGTTTTGTCAATTATATCTCAGTAAAGCTGGGGGGCAAATAATGTGCTTCTTTGCTAAGCCTATTATCTCTTCATCTGGTTTCACTGATTTTTTTTTTCTGTTCTGCTTTTTGAAATAGCTAGTAATTTAATAGTAGTAGTAAATGGTGGACATTATTTTGCAGTGCTAGATTTTACTTTGCTAAAGTCTTTTAAAGAGTGTTGGATTTTGTTCTATCAGGTAGCTTGGTGATCTTAAGAATTTTAAGTTTTATTAAGGCAGACAGACATAAAGTAGGCTTCACTCTGATGTTAGTTTAGCTAACACAAAAGCATAGCTTCTCTGAGGTTTCTCCACTGAAGGCCCTGAGTATTAACATGGATTCTCCACTCTCGCTGGTCAAGACTCAGATGTGTCGCAGCCCTATGTGAGCTTGGGATATGTTTTTATTACTCCCAATTTTCACTTGCCTGGCCTTGTAGAAGTCCACCTTATACAAGGACACCCCTTTGAAGATGTCTGGAGGATGCTTGCTTTGGCAGCAAATATACTGAAATTGAAGATTTCTGGAGGTCTTTCTCCAGGCAGTTTCCATCTTGTAAGCATTCTCCCTCCAAAATTCAGCACTCTGGAGCTCCAGCCTCTCTTCCCTTACCTCACAAGTCTGTCTTACCCTGCGTAAGATCGTCTTCCCTGTAACGCTGTCTGGAAAGTGCCTCTCGGAAGATGATATGGCTCACCTCATTTGTGTTTCTTCTTCAGGATTAAAAGTCTTGTACTGTCTGTTTTCGAATGTGTGAAGACTTATATAGTTTGCTGTGTATAATTTGTCTAGTTTTCTAGTTGTTTATAGCTAGAGGGTCTCATTCCAGTTACTCTGTCATCACTTCAATGGTATTTGAAAGTGTTTTGAATGTTAATAGCTTGTATGGGGCAGATACTCTCCATTCTCTATTGTCTTTCACATAGTGACATTACCACTCTGACCCCAAAGACTTTGGAGTTTGGGATTCCTATCTGTACCAGTTATTAAACCACTTTGGTGTCATTTAAAAAATATGTCCCCCAAAGCTCAGTCTCATAAAATCTCCTTTGTTAAGAACTGTTAAAAAAATCATTTTGTTACAGTCACTTGAATTTTCCAGAGAAACTTAGAACTGCTGTTAGACACACAAAACAGTTTCCATTTGAATGGTTTTAAATTAAACTCTCTAGAACACATCAACTATATCTACCTTTTTTCTTATAAAGGGTACATGAAGCATTAACCTTTTCTTTGATGACTAATGGTCATCATTATAAACACTGGCTATTATACTTTACTGAAATTCAGTCAAATAAATCAAAATAACTATTGAGAATGATGTATGAGGAAGGTTATTTCAGTGTCTTTGTTTAGAATAAATGTTCAATTTTTATTACTGTATTGTAGTATACTTTTCAAGTTATATGGCTATGGTAACAAAATAACCATACAAAAAAGGAAGTAGCTCCAGGAAGATTTAAGTTCATTTCTCCTACGTATAAATGTTCAGAAGACGGTGGAAGGTCAGCCTCGTCAGGCAGCTCTGCGCAATGGGCCTTACAGAGCCCCATGTTCTTTCTTTCTCTCTAACCAATCATTCCTTCACATATTGCCTCATCTGCAAAGTGGAAGGTGGAGATTGTCCTGTCCACTTCCTCTCTCCATAGAAAAGAACAAACAAGCAAACAAAGAGAGAAGAAAGGTAATCAATTTCTTTTACAGGTAGTGATCAGAAATTTAAATTTCACTTCTCATATTCCATTGGTGCAAACTTACTTGCTAGATACACCCAACATTAAGGGATATTGGGAAAAGTAGCTTTATAGCCATTGCTCTGTCAAAACTTAGGGTTGGGGGTTATAATACTAAGACAAAAAGGAAGAACCGATATTGGTAGATAATTCAAAATGTCCACCGTATATTAATATTTAACTTTGGCTGTACTATGTACACAATCTTGTAATAATGTTTATTTACATTGTTTTCAAGTTCAAAACAGTTCATCTTCAAAATAGTGCTTTCTATGCTTAAGAACCAAAACAGATTTTGTTCACTAAAAAGTAACAATTTATTCATCTCTTTATTGCATACCTGATAGATAATAGGCTTCTGTAATGTTCTATAGGTGAATCAAAGATGGTTCTTGTCCTCCAGATACTGGATTTAAGCCTAATAGAGAAGACAGGGAGACACACACATACTTACAGTAGATGCTTATGGGTGCCAAGTGTAAAACCAGGGCAAAGGAATTCTCTCAGTTAGTAACCAGGGAAGGTGTCACCAGAGAAGTAGTCCTTGGCCTATACTTTGTAGAATGAGTAGAATTTTGGTTAGCGTAAAGAAGAGAGGAAGTGAAAAAAGTTATGAGAGAAGAAAAGAGAATTTCTAATCAGACAGGAAAAAATATTCATGCTGAGAAACAGTGAGGGGGAAAGCAAGAAGCCTGTTTTTGAAAATACCCTGAAGCAGAGCCCAGTGGACTGTTTCTCAGTCTTCTTTTGTTCTCTTGCTTTTGGGTCAAGGCTGGTACAATAGAAAGATTTTCATCATCTGAATGTCTTGGTCATTGCAGTACTTTAGAAAATTGCTTTGATAGGGTTAGGAAAGATAGACTTGTAGAAAAAAATAAATGTAAGGAAGATGCAGCTATCGCAACACTACACAAGTCAGTTGATAAAGGACTTAAGTAAGGAGTTCTTTGTATTGTTAGCGCCATAATATATACATATGGTCCTGAACATTACATCTAATGCAAGCAAATGGAATTATTTGACAAGACTGAGAACAAGAAGTGGAGAAAGCAGTGGATCTGCTTTGGCAAGTGTTTGATGAGTCTACTGAAGCAGAACAACTTAAACAAAAAATTTACAGTCTTACAGTTCTGGAGGCTAGAAGTCCAAAATCAATGTGTGAGTAGGGTTGATTCCCCTGAGGGCAGTGAGGAAAGGATCTACTCCAGGCTTCTCTCCTTGGCTTGTAGATAAATGGTTGTCTCCTCTCTCTGGCTCTTCATATCCTGTTCCTTCTATACATTTCTGTGTCCAAATTTCTCCTTTTTATAAAGACACTTATTATATTGGACTAGGGTCCACCTTAATGATCTTATTTTGACATGATTACTTCTGAAAAGACTATCTACAAATAAGATCACACCAGAGAGCTTTATTTGGCAGCAGCTTTGACAGATTTGCATTGGAGTTAGCATTCCAACATATCTTTTGGTGGGGGCACAATTCAACCCATACTGCTTTGTAACAGCATAATTCCCATATTCTCACGGCATCCTCCCTGTGTCATAATTTGCATGTCATATGCAAATTAATCTTTTTGTCAGGGATGAGTCATATTGAATTAGGGGCCCACGCTTCTCTGGTAGTGACCTCATCTTATCTAATTATATCTGCAATGGCTCTATTTCCCAATTCGGTCACATTCTGAGGTACCAGGGGTTAGGACTCTCACACTTGCAGCCTAGACTTAATGACTAGCCCTTTTATTTCATTTGCATTAACACATATCTAATGACACCACAATCTTTGATCACTTTAAGCATGAAATTCAGCTGTTTTCAATCATCAAAATTTATAAAATACACTGTTTTCAAAATTCAAATACTGTAGAATGGAGTAAAATTTTATTTTCTGAGCCACTCCAACCTCAATCTTTGTTTTTAAAGATTTTATTTATTTATTTGAGAGAGAGAGAGAACACAAAAAGGGAAGGGTCAGAGGGAGAAACAGACTCCCTGCTGAGCAGAGAGCCTGATGCTGGACTCGATCCCAGGACTCCAGGATCATGACCTGAGCTGAAGGCAGTCCCTTAACCAACTGAGCCACCCAGGCACCCCTCCAACCTTAATCTTAATCTCATTAACTACCAGCAATTTATTGTGTATCCTTCTGGGTATTTTCTATGCATGAATAACAATATACACAACATTTTTCCACATAGGTTACACATAGACTGAAATCATTCTTTAAAACAGCAGCAAATAATTGTTCAATGATATGACCAGGAGATGATAATAGCATACAGAGAGCTTTATTTGGCAGCAGCTTTGACAGATTTGCATTGGGAGAGGAGTCCTTCAGCTCATGACATCTTCTAAAGGCAATGGTGAAGGTCACCACTCAGAGTAAGAAGAGGGAAATTAAAGAGAGGTTTTGGAGAGGGAGCTGTGTGTCTAGAAGATGTCAATCACCAGCTTGTGGGGAGATTCTAAGAACTCTGAAAGGCAAAAGTAGCTTGGGGTCTTTATAGCCCCAGAGTTCGTCTTACTTATAGTCAACTGATATCTGGTGATGTTTGGATATGCCAAGCAAGGAGGCTCTAAATGGTTAAAAAAACAAAACAATCTCTTTTTCTGATCTGTGTTTCAAAGAATCAGATGCATAAAAATTTGAGTTTGGCCCCACCTGGTTTTGCGTTACCAGATCCCAGCCTGCTATGAAGATGAACAAAAAGGCCCATATACAGGGGCCATCCTTAAACCATTTACATAACAACTCCCTATTGAAAGACATTTTGTAATCTCTCCCCAGAAAACATTGTTACAAACAGGTCAAGAGAAAAATCATATCATGTATCTGACAAAAGGCTAATTTTACTAATATAATCAGTACTTCCAAATATAAGTAAGCTAAAATGACAAAGTAGCGCAGGCTACTCCAAAACCAAGCCCCCGAAACGATAGAAACAGGAAGGGATTGGCGGCTGGAAGTAGAATCACAACTGTGAGAATCCCGAGGAGGATGGGAACTAGCACATGATGGGGTGGGAGGCAGGCAGAGAACACAACAGTCGCCTGGGAGGAGGACATCTGTGGCAGTTGGGGAGGGTCTGGAGAGGGTGTAATTTTAGCTCCTGTCTCTCTTACTTCACCTTAGTAACGTGGAACATCAGTGGCCTCCCAGTATCGTGAGGCACTAGCAGAGAAGATAGAGCCCAGCTAAAGTAAGGTGCTGATGAGAACAGGTACAGGAATGTTGGTTGATGCCCTTGGACCTTTGTGCTTCTTGGCCACAAAGGTTCTGCTGTCTCTGGAGCTCTCTCCTCTGAGACTGGAGCCTCTTGTCTTCAAATTTTCCAAAGAAGACACAAGTTGAGAGTATTACTTTCAACACTTACTCAATACACATTCTAGGACAGGAGAGCTGATTCCATCAGCGAAATGTGATGTCACAGGTTCAAGAAAAAGACACACCGAAGGAGTACAACTGCTTGAAAAGAATGTTAAAAATAATAATAATAATTAAATTGAACAACACATGCCACATAAAGTGCACTTATTGGGATGGATGAACCAATTTCTTAAAAAATAATATTTATTTATTTGACAGAGAGAAGGAGTACACGCAGGAAGAGCAAGCAGGCAGGGAGAAGCGGACTCCTCGCTGAGCAGGGAGCCTGAGGCAGAGCTCCATCTCAGGCCCCTGTGATCACGACCTGAGCCAAAGGCAGAGGCTTAATGACTGGGCCACCTAGGCACCTGAAACCAATAATTTTAAATGAGCACAATTTCCTCAAAGGGTTGAGAAAGAATATGGTTACAAAGCAAAAGGGTAAGAAATTACTTTAAAAACAAAATTTATATGTGTGTGTGTATATGATAAATATATAAGACTTATGCTAAAAAATAAAAGTTGAAATGAAAAGGACAATAGATGGAGCATATAGCAGGATGATTATATCAAAGGATAAAGTAGTAAATTGGAAGGTCAAAATAGGAACTCACCCAGGGACAGCAGAAATTAATAAAGAGATAGAAAATATAAAAGAAGGGCTAAACGGTCTGGAGAATAAAATTATCAATCCAGATAATACAAATTCCAAAAGGAAATTGAAAGAAACATGGAGTACCAATATATATAAGGAAATACCAATACCTTGAGACACTATAGTGAAACTGAAGAACAAAGGCAAAAGAAATCATTAGAAGATTCCATAAAATAATCCACTCACAAATGAACAAAAATTATACCAACATGAGACTTCCTATTAGTAATACTGGATTCAAAAGACAATGCAATAATTTATTTGCACTTTAAAAAGTTTTAATACCTTTTGCAGTGAAAGTATAGTGTATGGACAAAAGTATGCATAAAATATAATAGAGTACATAAAGAAAAATTATAATGCAAACATCAAGATATCCACCACTGAGGTTATGAAACATCACTAGCCACTTATGAAAGTATCCATGAAAAATGTAGTGCAGCTCATTTGAACTTTTTATAAATGGAATTTTACTGTAGCCAACATTTTGTCTATATTTTTTACACCATGATTAGATATTTATCCGTGTTTAACCATAGCTATAGTTTGCTCATTTCACTGTTCTATGGAATTTACCACAGATTATTTTCCTAACCTTTTGTTAAGGGACAACCAGATTTTTTCCTAATTTGGACTATTATGAGAAATACTGCTATAAATACTTTGTTTATAAATCCTGAGATGCATGTGCCAGAGTTCCTAAAGTATATGTTTGGGAATGAAAATGCTGGGTTAGAGCATTTCAATGTTTTAGAGATTGTCAAAGTGGTTTTCCAAAATCCAAACAAAAGCTTTCTCTTGAGGTCAGGAATACGACAATCATGCCCACTATCACCACTAATAAATGCACATTTTTATCATATTAAGGAAGTGCTTGTTCTATCCCTGTTTGTATGTATTTATAAAATCTAAAAAAACTGAGCCTATAATTTTAATGTGGGAAGATATTTGAGTATCGTTTTTTTTTTTTTAAAGATTTTATTTATTTATTTGACAGACAGAGATCACAAGTAGGCAGAGAGGCAGGCAGAGAGTGAGAGAGAGGAGGAAGCAGGCTCCCCGCGGAGCAAAGAGCCCGATGCGGGGCTCGATCCCAGGACCCTGGGATCATGACCTGAGCCGAAGGCAGAGGCTTTAACCCACTGAGCCACCCAGGCGCACCTAAAGATTTTTTTTTTTTTTTTTTTTTGACAGAACACTTTGAGTATCGTTTTTAAAAATGATGATGGGACTATGAAAAGTTTTCTATTCCTCTGCATCCATTTTGATAGGTTATATTTTTTTCTAAGATTTTGCCCATCTTATTTAAGTTTATTTGGTCATAATTCCCTTTATGTGTACATAATATGAAGTAATGTCAGCATGCTTTAATTATGATATTGGTTAATTGTATCTGTTCTAATTTTTTAAGTGATCCTGTAGGAATGTATCAACTTTATTGTTCTTTAAAAGGAAACAAATTTTGAACTTCTTGGTCTCAATGTACATATATATATATATATATATATATATACACACACACATATATATATCTGTATATATATACTACTTCAATAATTTCTGCTCATTATTTTATTTTAATTTCTTTTGTTGGTTTTTTTTTTTTTTTGGCCTCTTGATATGGATTAGTTCAGTAATTTTCAGCCTTCCTTCTTCTCTCATATTTCCATTAAATCTCCAGTAGTTACACTAAAAAGGGTAATTACAGGGATGCCTGGGTGGCTCAGTGGGTTAAACCTCTGCCTTCAGCTCAGGTCATGATCCCAGGGTCCTGGGATTGAGTCCCGCATTGGGCTCTCTGCTCAGTGGGGAGCCTGCTTTCCCCTCTCTCTTTGCCTGACCCTCTGCCCACTTGTAATCTCTCTGTGTCAAATGAATAAATAAATAAATAAAGAGCTAATTACTGCTTCTGGTGTATCCCACAAACTCGGATATGCAGTATTTTGTTATTTTTTTCAGCCCCAAGCATTTTGTAATATCCATTATGATCTCTTTTTTTAACATATGATTTATTTAGAAGTATAATCCTTAATTTCTAAGTATACAGAAATTGTCTAGGAAGTTGTCTAGCTACCGTCTTGTTGATTTCTAGTTTAATTGCATGGTGGTTAGAGAACACATTCTGTTAGATTTCAGGCCTTTCAAATTTGTCTAGACTTGCTTTCTGCCCCAATGTATGGTAATTTTGATAACTATTTAACATATGTTTGAAAACATACGTGTTCTTACAAGCACTGGAAGCAGTATTCTGAACAGATCCATTAGTTCAAATTATGTTGGGGTAAAGTCTTTCAAATCATTCTTAGTATTTTATCAGCTTGTTCAATTAATTATTGAACAAAAATAATTTCCCAACAAGGCAATTTGTTTTTCTACTACTCCTTGAAATTTTATCAGGTTTTCCATTATATACTCGGGACTATGGTACTAGGTAAATATAAATTTAAAATGGAAACTTTTTACTTTTTCTCATTACGAAGTGACCTCTACCTTTTTTGATTTTGTATACATTCATATATTTATACCAACATTCTTTCAGCTAGTATTTGCTTAGCATATGTTTTTCCATTTTTTATTTTTTCTGTTTCCTTATATTTTAGATGTATCTCTCAAACACAGGATGCAGCTGTATGTTTTAATCCAGTATGAAATATTTATTTTTTAATTGGGAACAGTTAGTACATAATTATTGTTACATGGATTTAAATCTACCACCATATTTTTGTTTTCTACTTTTCCTAATGTCTTCTGTTTCTTTTTTCCCTTATTTACTTGCTTTGAGTTGTCTTTTTTTTTAAGATTTTATTTATTTATTTGACAGAGAGATAACAAATAGGCAGAGGGGCAGGCAGAGAGAGAGGAGGAAGCAGGCTCCCTGATAAGCAGAAAGCCCGATGCAGGGCTCAGTCCTAGGAACCTGGGATCGTGACCTGAGCCAAAGGCAGAGGCTTAACCCACTGAGCCACCCAGGCGTCCCAGAGTTGTCTATTTTTTTAATCATTCCATTTATAATCTCTATTTGTTTCTGTCCTATTCAAAGTTACATATCCTGTTTCTATTATTTTAGTGGTTGCTCTATAAATTGTACAAGTGTTCTTATTGCATCAATATCTAATACTAATCATTACTTAGCCCCTACATACATACACACACTCATATGCACACACACAAGCACAAACACACACACACACACTGACTTCAATGTATTTGTTAAAGCACAGGGATTTTCTCTAAAGATGTCTCTGAACTATTCACAGTGGTTATGGGGTCATGGGGACATTGTATTGGAGGAGAAGGGGGGAAATTCATTCTGTTTACCAGAGTGGTGTATATCACATTAAATCATGACCGAATGTAAGTCATCATTGTTATTTGTAAGCTTTCTTTGTATAACTCACTTGTACATTTGCTACAGAGTATTTTGAGCATGATGTCTTGCTCACAGGTAATATCATTTAGAGATTGAATGTGAATGGGGGAAAATTAAGTCTTTTGTTTTCAAAACCCAAATTAAAATTAAAAAAAAATCTCAGGATATATGGTTTGTTGAGTTATTAGCAATTTGAAATTTAGGAATGGGGTAGGAACAGGTATAGATTTTGTGACTAGCTAAACAATTAGCAATAGCTGAAACAACCAGAATAAGAATTGAGTGCTTACTGGATTGCAGTAATATAGTCCTCAGGAAGCTGACTGGCACTGGGCTGGACTCAGGGAATAAGGTAGCGAGGGTATAAGTTGTACCATAAGAAATTGTTAGAGCATAGCAGTGAAGTATAAATGTTTTGGATTAATTGGAGTCCTCAATAGATTAATGTCTTCATAGTATATATTGCCAGGGTGACCTTCATAGTATAGAATGCATTTTCACACACTTAAAAACCACATGGAAATGTCTTGCCCCTGGATTCATGGATCGTCTGGTCACAAATTCTTGTTTACAATTTCATCTGTTTTTTTTTTTTAATGGGTATACTTATTGATGAAATACATGTACGTGCACATATCTATCCAGGCACACTGAACTTTCATCCTGCCTGTGGCTTCTTCCCATGCCTACTTCTCTCTTTTCATTCAAGTGACAAGTTCTCTCCTCACCACACTCTACTCAGACTCTCCAAACTCTTTTTTTCATCTAGGCCTGGAATTTTGGATTTCCTGTTCTTCTCTGTAGTGTTCAATTGTAGCAAGAAAGTCAGTCAAGCTAGAGTCCCCCGTCCTCCACATCTGGTTGACCTCGATATCTTTATCTAATCAGGTTCCTGATCCTCCACCATCTTCCTGGTGATATTTGATCACTGTGGACTGTATCCCAAAAATCTTGCTAGGTTGGTTTAGCCAGAATGCCCCCTTACTCCTGATGTCTCCTCTTAGCAATTTTCCATCCACCACCCCTCCTCCTGCTCCTTGGCTATAAATTCCCACCTGCCCAAGCTGTATCCCCCATTGCAAGTCACCTTAGCAGTGATCCTTACTGCTATATAAGCAACCCCCCCCCCGCAAAGTCTGCCTCACCATCCTATAACAAGCCTCTTGAATAATTCTTTTCTTCATTATCAGTCTCTGCTCCACTCTCATTTTCAAGAGGATCTCAGAGACAACCACGTGTAAAACAACTTTTCTGCCTCTCCCACCCTCTTTATTTTCTTCAGCGTAATGTTAGACTATTTGAAATAATAATACTAGTTGTTTTTATTTACTTATTTATTTCCTAACCCTCGGAGTATTCCCAAAGTCTGGCATACAGTAAACAATCAAATATTTGTTTAATGCATATAGGGTCAGTGGAATCCTAACAAGCACAGGTAAAACGCAGACTCTTACACTGTGAGAAGAAAACAAACAAAAAACCTAGGTTGGAAGGGGCCTTGGGTATGTAGAAGGGCCCTTAACAGGTGAGGCAACTGAGACCCAGTGGGGAAAGAGCCTTGCTCAGGCTAACGGAGGTGAACAGAGGGTCTTTTGCCACCCTAGGACGTGGGCCATCTCCTAACAGTCTAATGACGAGGGGGCCAGCCTCTGCGAGGCAGGAACCTCCCAAAGGAGAGCCTCGTGGAAAGATGCTGTTCAGCTGGGGGCTGTGCGTCAGGGTAGATGATGCGGGAGATCCTCGCCCGGGCCTGGGACTCCACTAGCCAAGAGCGTCTAGCGTCGGTAAGCCCAGCTCAAATGCCGGGCCTCAATGTGGACACTGGGCCAGTTTCACCCTCACGTCCCAGGCCCCCTCCCATCGTGTTTGGCAAACCCGCCTGGAGGCCGCGGGTTGGTCCCGGGCTGAAAAGTTCACAACGGGATAAAAAGACTCGGTGTCGCTTCCCGAGGACGTTTTAGAGAGACGTACTTCCCCCCGCCCCTTCCGGCCCGGTCCGCCCGGTCTTCTCCCGCAGCCACGTGTGTTTAGGCTGCGCGCGTTTTATGAGTTGTGGCGGTTGTTGGTGGTTCCGTGGTCTAGGCTGCCGGGGTCCTGCAGGGCCGTGAGGACGTCACCATGGTGGGCACCCCCTCCTCCCCCACCCCCGCCCGGCTTCCCTGAACCCGCTTGGCGCTCTGGAGGGAAGGGGGGTTCTTGGGATGCTGGAAGAGGGGACCGGGCTAAGTGATTCTACCGGTTCATACCCCGGGGTGAGGGATGCAGGGTAGGCCAGCCCCGAGGTGGCCGCCTGGCCCAGCGTCTGGATCTTTAATAGAGTTGGACTTCCGGGTTCGGAAGCGTTCCCAGAGCGCCCTGCCCCTCGGGAGGAAGCCCTCCCCGTTTCCATGTTCTTGCCCCTCACCAGTGTGAGGGCGGCGGGAGGAATGGGGCGGGGGTGGGGTGGGGGCGGGAAGGTCGGCAAAACTTGGGAAAGTGTCACCTCTGCATTGGTGTGCCACCTCTTGCCCGTCTAGACTGCGTGGGCTCAGTCTCTTGGTGGCTTATGGCCGACGTCCGCGGACGCGCTCACTCCCCACATCCTGCCTCCGCACCCCCGCCCCACTCCTTTCCCGGCGCTCGAACTATTCTGCTGTTTTTGTTAAAAATTGACCAGATGCAAAAGAGTGGTTACTCTTACTGAACGAAGTGAAGTATAAAGATTAGTGGTGTAAGGAACTCTCGTTTATCCATGACCCCGTTTAAGAAGCAAAACTTTTCAAAGATGGTTTGTTTCCTTCCTTGGATCTGTAACGTTCGGGAGCCCACAGGTAAACAGTATCGAAATTTTGTATTTATAGTTGCCTAGTTTTTCTTTATAGCTGCCGCTTAACCTTGTATTTCAAAAACGGATGTTTTCTCTTGTATTTAAAAAAATTGATTAAAATTCATTATAATGATTCTTGACTAGGAACATGCTTTATATTCATTTTCAACCAATTTTTAATAAAAACAACAATGTAAAAAAGTTTATAATTTGGTAAAAAGTTATGATACTCTGGCCACAAGGTCTTTGTCCTCTTTGTTCTTTTTTCTCTTTCTTCTTTTTGTGTGCCTGACATTTTTGCCTTTCACATCCGTACAGGCCTTTTTTTCCTTTGTGTTTGTATATGTATAAATTTAGTATTTTTCACTTATCATTGCACTTGTGCTCTTTCCAGCCCTTTATAAGATAATTCTTTTATAGCTTTTCCATTTCAGAGTGGAACATTGAAATATCTATTAGATAAGATTGGGGATTGGTTGGGGCGCCTGGGTGGCTCAGTGAGTTAAAGCCTCTGCTTTCGGCTCAGGTCATGATCTCAGGGTCCTGGGATCGAGTCCCGCATCGGGCTCTCTGCTCAGCAGGGAGCCTGCTTCCTCCTCTCTCTCTGTCTGCCTCTCTGCCTACTTGTGATCTCGGTCTGTCAAATAAATAAAATAAATCTTAAAAAAATGTTAAAAAAAAAAAAAAAGATTGGGGATTGGTTGGCATTTGAATGGAGTTGTCCTTGACTATGAGAATTTCAATTTATCAGGCTGTATGGTAGGGGATTGCCTTGCCATAAGAATCAAAGGAGTGGCATAAAAATCTGTTTTAATTGGCACATTTGCCAAAAAGGCTAAAAAGGCAGCAAATGTGTTTTCAGTTTTCTGGTACATCGCTAGTGGCTCTGCTGTGCCCTTTCTTGAATTTAAGCTCAGCTTGATACTGGAGGTTTTCCAGTTTTTTCTATCAGTTACTCTAAACTACTTTCAGTACAGTTTAGAATGTGGGTTATGGAGTTCCAGAGAACTAAGTTTGACAGTCGTCTTTGCTAAATTTTGATCTTGGTGAAATTACTTAACCCCTCTAAGTCTCAGTTGTCCACCCATTAAAGTGGGATAATGATAGTAACTGCCTCATAGAATTGTGAAAATTAAGTGTAAGCCATTCAGCCTAACGTCTGGCATCTGGTAAATGTAATTTAATTGTTGAAATTAACTTTAGTAATAGTTGTAAATATATAGTAGAGCTTGTAGTTGTCTACTTTTGTTACTTTGCTTATTTATTTTTTCTTATTTTGAACATCTCCTGGAGCTCTACAAATTCATACCTTTTTCTTTGATCAGAAGTTAATTCAACCAACATGAACAGTCTTTTCATACTAATTCATCCCACCCAACACTTCTTTATTCTGAAATGTGAAGTTTTTAGGGTACTAAAAATTATTAATTTGGTATGTACTATACCACAGACACTCTGCTATATTCCTTTTTGTAGAAGCCTATTATAAAGTTTAAGCATGCTTATTTTTCTCCAAAGTTAGATTATAAGACATTTAAAAGACATTTATAAGACATCAAAATGCCATCATCCTCCCTCGATTTATCTTTGCATATTACTGTGGGCATTAACTATTACTGACTACCTACATATTCTTTAATGACAAGATTTTTGTGCTCTTGGACTCACCTATAAATGTAAGCTGAAACAACAAATCAACATACTAAATTTTGGTGGTGTTTTTTTTCCCCAGCTGCATTGAGATATAATTGACTTAGAACACAGTCTAAGTTTAAGATGTACAGTGTTATGATTTGATATCTTTACAAAGGGTACACTTGGCTTTATTATTTTCTTTGTTTTTGTCTTCGTCAGTTCTCTCTTTCTGTGTAACAAGTTGTCCCAAAGTTTAGTGGCTTAAAACAACAGCATTAATTACCTCACAGTTGCTGTGAATCAAGAATGAGGCATATGGCTTAGCTGGATCCTGTGCTCCAAGATCTCTCACAAAGTTACAGTTAAGGTATAGTCTGAGGCTGTGGTTTCATCCCAAGGCACAACTGGGAAACATGCACTTCCCAGCTCACTCATATGGTTCTTTGTAGGGTTTATCTCCTAGTAGACAACAGGACTCAGGACCTCAGTTCTTCACTGCCACAGACTAGAGGCCTGTCACATTTCTTTGTTAGATAGGCCTCTTCATGGGACAGCTTACTGCATGGCAGTTGTGTTCTATCAGAGTGAGCCTAGTGAGAGAGCAAAAGAGAATAGGCAAGGTGGGAAGCCAGAGTCCTTACAAAACCTAATCACAGGATTGGAGTTCCTTCATTTGCCATATGTTATTCATTAAAATAAATCACCAGGTCCACACTCTAGGGGAGATTATACTTAAGACATGAATATCCAGAGATGGAATTCATTCTTAGACATCTTAGAGGCAACCTACCGTGGGTTCAGAAACATTTTTATTGATTCATGTTTGCTAGGTAAACTTCATGTACAAAATATCCTTATCATATCTTTTTTCCTGCACCCCCCACCCCACATGTGCAGAGAATAATACAAAAGAATGCATATACAGACATATCTTAGAGATATTGTGGGTATAGTTCCAGACTTCCCCAATAAAACAAGTATCACAGTAAAGCAAGTTGATGACTTTTTTGGTTTGTCAATGCCTTGAAAAGTTATATTTATATTATATTGTGGACTGTTAAGTGTGCAGTAGCATCTGTCTAAAGAACAGTATAAATACTTTAATTAAAAAATAGTTTATTGCTAGGGCACCTGGGTGGCTCAATGCGCTAAGCCTCTGCCTTCGGCTCAGGTCACGATCTCAGGTCCTGGGATCGAGTCCCTCAGTGGGCTCTCTGCTCAGCAGGGAGCCTGCTTCCTCCTCTCTCCCTGCCTGCGTCTCTGCCTACTTGTGATCTCTCTCTGTGTCAAATAAATAAAATCTTAAAAAAAAAAAAATCTTTAAAAAAATAGTTTATTTCTGAAAAATGCTAACCATCATCTGAGTTTACAGCAAGTTGTACTCTTCTTGCAGGTAGGGGCTTTTGCCTCAGTCAGGCTGCTGACTAATGAGGGTAGAAGTTGCTGAAGATTGGGGTGGCTGTGATAATTTCTTAAAATGAGACAGTAATGAGGTTTGCCACATCAATTGACTATTCCTTTCACAAATAATTTCTTTGTAGAACGCATTGCTGTTTGGTAGCATTTTATCCATGGTAGAACTTCTTTCAGAATTGTTATCCGTCATCCCAAACCCTGCCACTGCTTTATCAACTATGCTGATTTAATATTCTGAATCCTGTGGTATCATTTTTAACATTCTTCACAGCATCTTCATCAAAAGTAGATTCCATCTCAAGAAACCACTTTTTTTGTTCATCTGTAAGAAGCAGCTCCTTACCCATTCAAGTTTCATCATGAGATTGCAGCAAAATCAGTCATATTTTGAGGTTCTTCCAGTTCTATTCTTTTGCTCTGTCTACCACATCTGCAGTCCCTTCCTCCTTCCTAAGAGTCTTGAAACCCTTGAAGTCATTTATGAAGGTTGGAATCAACTTCTAAACTCCTGTTCTTACTGTATTTTGGCCTCTTCCCATGAATTGTGAATGTTCTTCATGGCATCCAGAATGGTAGATCCTATTCTGAAGGTTTTCAAGAATTTATTTTGCCCAGATTCGTTTGAGGAATCACTGTATATGGCAGCTATAGCCTTATCAAATTTTTTTTTAATAAGACTTGAATGTCATAATCTTGATCCATGAGCTACAAAATGGATATTGTGTTAACAGGCATGAAAACAACATTAATCTCATTGTTTATGTCCATTGGAGCTCTTGGGTGACCAGGTGCATTGTTAAGGAACAGTCATATTTTAAAGTGAGTCTTTTTTTCTTAGCAATAGGTCTCAACCTTGAGCTTCAGATATTCAGAAAACTGTGTTATAAACAGATGTGCTATCAACCAGACTTTGTGGTTCCATTTATAGAGCACAGGCTAGGTAGATCTCCCATAATTCTTAAGGGCCTTAGGATTTGAGGGATGGTAATTGAACACCGGTTTCAGCTTAAATTTACCAGCTGCATTAGCGTCTAACAAGAGAATCAGTGTATTTTTTGAAGTTTTGAAGCCAGGCATTGACTTCATTTCTAGGTGTGAAAGTCCTAGATGGCATCTTCCAGTAGGAGGGTGTATTGTGTACATTGAAAATCTTGTTTAGTGTAGTCACCTTCATTAATTATCTTAGCTAGATTTTTCTGGATAACTTCTGTATCAGCTTCTGTATCAGCACTTGCTGCTTTGCTTTGCACTTTTATGTTATGGAGACTGCCTCTTTCCTTAAACTGCATGAACACCAACCTCTGTTAGCTTCAGATTTTTTTCTCTAGCTTTCTCATCTCTCTTGTCCTTCATAGAATTGAAGAGAGGTGGGCCTTGTTCTAGCTTTGGCTCAAGGGAATGTTGTGGCTGATGTGATCTACCCAGACCGCTCAAAACTATGAGCAGTAAGGATATTTTCCTTTCTTATCATTCCTGTGTTCACTGGAATAGCACTTTAAGTTTCCTTCAAGAACTTTTCCTTTGCCTTCACAACTTGGCTAACTGGCACAAGAGAAAGGCCTAACTTTTTGGCCTATCTCAGCTTTGTACTTACCATCCTTATCAAGCTTAATAATCTCTAGGTTTTTATTTAAAGTGGGTGATGCATGACTCTCCCTTTCACTTGGACACATAGAAGCCATTGTAGGGTTATTAATTGGTGTAAGTTATATACTGTTTTGTTTCAGGAGATAGATCTGAGGAGAGGGAGATAGATGGGAGAATGGCTGGCTGGTCAGTGAGAGTAGTAGGGATACACAAAGCATTTATTGATGAAGTTTGCTTATATGGATACAGTTCATGGCGACCCCAAAAAATTACAAGGATAACATTAAAGATCACTTAGCACAGACCTCCATAACAAATACAGTGATAATAATGAAGTTTGAAATATTGCAAGATTACTAAAATCTGACATACGGACATTAAGTAAGCAAATGCTAATGGAAAAGTGGCATTGATAGACTGGGTTAATGCAGGGTTGCCACAAACCTTGTTTGTAAACAAAACAAGACCCCCCCCCCCCCGACAATATCTGCAATGCACAGTAAAACAAAGCATGCCTATACTGTTGTATGATGGTTTCACATTATTTTTCTGTCCCTATAACCACCTTCCAGTGCCTTTCTGGGGTTCAGAGTGGCAGTTACCTTGCCTAGGTGTATCAAGAAGAAAGCAATAAATATTTATTGGCGTATTTCAGTAAATATTTGTTGAAGGAATGAATACATATGTGAGTGAGGAATTGGTGGTCATTTTAATTAATTCTGTCAGAAGTTTTACAGTGGAAGTGACTTTGAGTTGTATTTTATGAAAAGACAAGGAAGGAAAGGATTTTTCAGATAGAGGTAACAACCTCAGTCTTCAGAAGTTAAGAAATAGCATGGTGTGTTCTGGAAATGGGGAAGAACTTCAGTAAGAATGGGATGAAGGATGTTTTGAAGAATGAGTTATGCTGGAGAAGTACGTTGGGGGTAGATTGTTTTCTGCCTTAAGGACTTGGGACCTCACTGTGAGCTCGTTAGCAAGGGAAAAGGACTTCACTAAATAAATGTTGTAGGAAAATAAGCTCTGCAACTTCCATGAATGTGAGTGAGAATCTGAAGGCCATTCTAATCATGAAAAATCATGAGGCTGAATTAAGGCAATAACAGTAGTTTTGAAGAGAAGATTCTAGAAGCCTTTTTGAGGATTAGGTATGTTAGAGACCACCAGGTGTCCCCATAGAACCTTTTTTTTCTGTAATAATGTATTTGTTTTTCTGTGATAACAATTATATTTACTACTCTCCCTTACGTAACCCAGTGATTAAATTTTGATGAATGGTATGCAAACGGAAGACTCCAGCTTCTGAAATTTTGCTCTTAAAGGAAAGGGGTATGCCTTTTGATTTTCTTTTCTACTTCTCAGTGGTTAGAGTTTAGACTTGGATTAAGTCATCTTGAACTATATAGATATATAGGAGGTTATACCCTTAGGATAGTAGGTGGAAGGAGTCTGGATCTCAGGACTTTGTGAAGCAGAGCCTCCAGCTCCTGTGTTTTACATCAGAGAACTAAACTTTATCAGATTACACCATTATTATTCTGGGCTTCTCTTATAGGAAGCCAAATTAATTCTAAAATAAAAACAGGTCTGATAAAATACAGAATTATGTAGGAATAAAGAGTTAACTGAAATGTCGAATTCAGTGGACTAAATGAATTGTGACCTTGTTAACTGGCATAAGGTTTGAAGGGGAAAATAATTTGTTCTTTTTGGGGTGTGCTGCTTGTATTCTTTCTTCTATTCCTGTTTTTCTGTGAACCCAACTCTGACTTTGTTTGATTCAGTGCTCACTCTGTTCCATGTCCAACTTCTACAGTGTCAAGCTCCCATGAACATCCTATGTTCCTTCTACCTCCCCACCTTTTTAAACTATAACACAATTTTAAAAATTAACATATAATGTATTACTTGTTTCAGGGTTACAAGTCCGTGATACATCAGTCTTAACAATTCACAGCACTAACCATGGCACATACCCTCCCCAATGTCCATCACTGAGCCACCCCATCTCTCTCACCCGCCTCCATTCCAGCAACCCTGTTTGTTTCCTGAGATTAAAAGTCTTATGGTTTGTCTCCCTCTCTGGTTTCGTCTTGTTTCATTTTGTCTTCTCTTTCCCTATGATCCTCTGTCTTGTTTCTCAAATTCCTCATGTCAGTGAGATCATATGATAATTGTCTTTGACTGATTAACTTATTTCTCCTAGCATAATAGCCTCCAGTTCCATCCATATAGAACTGTAACACAATTTTAACTCTTGTCTTCTCACTAGATGCATTCTTTTACCTACTTTGAAGATAGAAAAGTTGAAGAGCTGGGTTTATTGACCCATTCTGTGCCTTTCTTTATTATATCACTGAAGAGTAGTTTCGAATATATCATTTCTGTTACGACAATGGAAACAAATGCCATTCTAATCATTTAACAGGTCTGCGTTCTCTCCTAATTCCTAGAGTAGTGTTTCTGGCTTTTGGTATTTCTTATACTACTGTTTTTTAAATTTATTTCTAAAGAAATTTTTTAACAGAAATCACTTATATATCTGACTGTGTATGTCATGTGTCTTCCTAATTTTAGCCTAAAGCCCTAAAGGGAAAAATTGTAGGACGGGAAAAAAAAGTCATCCATCCATATAGTAGAAGAGCAGCTCAAATTACAAGAGAGGCCCACAAACAAGAAAAAAAGGAAAAGTAAGTATCTTTTTATCATTTGTATTGCATTGGTGTAAAGCCCGTTAACACATTTATTTTTCAACCATATTCCCTTCTCCCCTTAAGGAATATTAAGTATGTTCGGTGCGCTGAAGATAAAACAGTGAACAAGGATTCAGCTCTTCTAGCGCTTACCTAAAGCAGAAACGTACACTTCAGTAGGTTGTGATGAACATAATGAAGAAAAAGGAAAAAGAATTATGGGTTCTATTCTATATAGAATAATCATGTGTAGCTTATATGGAGAAGTTCATATTGGAGCAGAGAGCTAAAAGATGTGAAGGCAGGACCTATGTAGATAAATGTTGGACATATAGGTTAAAGTACTTAGCTGTCTATTAGATATATAGAAGGAGATACAAAATGGGAAGTTGGATATGTTGGGTCTGGTGTTCAGAGGATTGATTAGGGATGCAACCCAGATTTGGGAGTCACCAGTTTCTAGATGGGACGGTAAGTGATGAGATGAGAGAAGATCATCTAATGAGTAAATGTAGCTAGAAAAGAGAAAGGAGCCAAGGATTGATCCCAGAGGCTTTCATCATTTAGAGGCTGGAAAAAGGATCTAACAAGTGAGACTGAGGAAGAGGAGAAAGAAGATTGTGTTTCAAAGAGAAGGTGGTGATCAAGCTATGTCATTAGCTCTTGATTAACATGAGAGCTGAGAATTGATCTAGTAATTTGATTTAGTAATTTGCAAATAATTTAGTAAAGTAGAGATCACTATATTTTTTTGTTATTTTCTTAGTTGTTGCTCTGAAAATTACAACTAAATCTTAAAACAGTCTTATTTCAGATTAATTTCAAGTAAATTTCAATAGTATACCAAAGATTTTCTTCTTTGTGGCTCCCTTCTCCCTCCTTTGTACTATTATTATTAAGAAATTACATCTTTATACGTTACAATCCCACAAACACAATTTTACAGTGATTGTTTTTATACAATTGTCTTATGATAATATACACAAAAATATATTTATACTGTCTTTTATGTTTACCTGTACTTTTTTTTTTTTTTTTTTTTTTTACTGGTGCCCCTTATTTCTTCATGTGGGTTCAAATTGCTATTCACTGTGCTTCCATTTTAGCCTGTAGGACTCCCTTTATTATTTCTTATAAGGTAGGTTTGAAAGTCAGAGATTTGCTAAGTTTTATCTGAGAATGTCTTCATTTTGCCTTTAGTTTTGAAGGAAACTTTAGAATATAGAATTCTTGCATATAGAATTCTTTTTTCAGTCTTTCTGTTCAGCACTTTAAATATGTCATCCCTCAGCCTTCTGGCCTGTGTGGTTTCTAAGGAGAATTCAGCTGTTTATCTTACTGAATGCAGTGAGTCACTTCTGACACTGTAAAGTTGTTCTTTGTCTTTGAATAGTTTGACAGGTACGTCTAGTAGGTGTGGATCTCTGAGTTTATCCTACATGGATTTCATCCTACATGGATTTCATCCTACATGGATTTCATCCTACATGGATTTCATCCTACATGGAGTTTGTTAAGCTTCTTGTGTGTGTAGCTCAATGTTTCTTTTAAAATTGGGAAGTTTTTAGCCATTATTTTTCCAAATATCTATCTTTTCTGTCCTTTCCTTTCCTTCTGTGACTCCCATTATAGTGTTCTTAGTAGTGTCCCATGGGTCTCTGAGACTCTTCATTTATCTTTCTTTCCTTTTCACTTTTTGTTGCTCAGATTAGATAATTTCAGCTAACTTGCTGTTACGTTTATGGGTTCTTTTTTCTGCCAGCAAAAAACTGCTGTTGAATCTTTCTAGTAAATTTTTCATTCTTGTTGTTACATCTTTCAACTCCAGAATTTCTACTTGACTCATCATTGTAATTTCTTTCTCTTTATTGATACTCTCTGTTTGGTGTAACATTGGTCTCATAATTTCCTTGAAATTTTTAGATACAGTTTTCTTTAATTCTTTGTATATGTTTATTATAGCTGAATTCAAGTCCTTGTCAAATAGGTCCAACTGTCTGGGCTTCCTTAGGAGGTTTTTGTTGACTGCTATTTTTAATCCCCGAATATGGACCACACCTTTCCTTTTTTGCTGTATGTCTCATAATTTTTGGTTGAAAACTGTACATTTTCAATATTACAGTGTGACAACTCTGTTAAATAGACATCTCCAGCCCCTAGACCCAATTAGGTTTGCTCTTGAATTGTTTGCTTCATGACTTTCCTAGACTGATTTTGTAAAGTCTGTTTGTTGTGTGTGGCCATTGATGTTTTTGCTCAGTTGGTGGTCAGCTAATGTTGGAACAGAGGGTTCTTTAAATGCCTCTAGCTAATAAGTTTCTTGGCCTTTGCTGAGGGGCTCTTTGAATCTGTTGAGCATGACTTTGACACACCAGGATGCAGTTTACTTAGACTTCATTTCTTGTTTGCATAGAGCCTCAAGGTTAGCCAGAGGTGAGAGAATAGGGCTCTCCTTAGCATGAACATAGTCATTAATGTATATACGGCATTCTAGATTCCCAGGAGTATGTTGGGGCTTGCTTTCAAGTCCACTGTGCACATTCCATTTCCCAGTTTTCCTTTAAATTTTTTTAGTCCACCTTTTGTTAGCCCCCAGCTGGTAATATCACTGAGGCAGCTGCTATGTTAGTTAATTGCTGCTGATTATTTTCAAGAAAAAACTTGGAGATAGAGCTCTTCCTACAGAGAGCTCTGTCTGAGTCAGATTATCTAAGGACAAAGTAACTTCAAGCTTCTCAGCATGCTGCCTGTCAGGTCAAATGGTAGCAATTTTCTGGGTGTGAAGGTTTTGGGGAACTCCAAATCTGATGTCTCTAGTGGCCGTTAGGAAGATGGCTTTTACAACTGCCGAGATTTGCTAGTCCATTGGTTTTCAGCACTGTTGTGGAGTTGATAAAGGGGTGATGGATTAGGCACATTCACAGGTTTGTTGTTCTTATGGAGATTGGGCTGTTTTTCTTGAGAATGCTCCACAGACTCTTGCAAGGCTTTGTTTAATTTTCATACTTCTGGAAAAGTTGATTTTGACAAATTTTGTTAGTATTCTCTGTTTTTGTGGAAAAGTGGATTTTCATAGGTCCTTAAGCCATTGTGGAAGTTGGTTTTTGTTCTTGATGTGAAGAATTCATAGCAAAATTTTCTTCTTAGGAATACAAAATGTGTATATAATGCCCTTTCTTGTCTTCTTCCTGTCCCTTAATGTCCCCTTTCTGGTCAGCAGCCCACACTATAATTTGCCTATTCTTCCCTCAATCTTTGGCCTGTGAGAGTTCCCAGTAGCTGCTGGAGTGACAAATAAAGAATTACTTAAAATGAAGTTACAAAGGCAAAAATTATCATGTTAGCTATTTTAAAATAGACTTCCATTTTAATAAATAAATGGTAGATATATTTCTCTACTAACTGATTGAAACCAGCACGTTCATTGTTATATATTAATTATATAATATATAATAATAATTATATATAATATAATATATAATATATATAAATATATAATATATATAATGTTATATATATAATATAATATATATATAATAATATAAAGGCATATTTAGTAAAGATTAGCTGTTCCACAATGATTTGGCTAGAAGTTTTCTGGAAGAAAATAGACAAGTTCTATGATAGTATAATCAAACTTTCTTTCTTTTTTTTTTCCCATAAAGGTTAATTGGGATGATAGCATCACTTTAAAACAGTAATTTTCAAACTTCAAGTAATTTATGTATCATTTTCATGAATTTTGCTTTGTCTATTGACAAGGTTACTACTTCCCTGCTTTTGCAGTTTTTGATTACTGTCTTTACTAGTATTTCACAAACTAGTATTTCACAAAAGTATTAGGTGTACACGAGATATACCTGTAGGGCATCTTAAAACAGGTTGTTCTTTCCCCTAAAATTTTCCATCAGAACATCTGGGACAATGTCAAAATTTTGCTTTCTAATGAGTTTCAGATAATGTTAATGGTATTGGCTGTTGGTTCAGGGACCACACTATGAGAACCACTGACTGTGGTATTATTTACTTAATATTCTTTTAGAATCTATTTCCCTTATGTATTTTTTTTTTAAAGGAGACATTTGATCTGTATTAAAAACAAACAAATACTGTTTCCTTACCTGTATGGTCTGAGCCTGAGGCATGCTTGCTTTATCCTTGCTGAAAAGATTTGGCAAAGGTTGGAAGACTTATTAAGTAAACATTAAACTAAGTATTCTTCTTAATGTAATTAGAGATGATCAAAAGAAAAGGGGGGGAAGTAGCTTGTTTAAAGATGATTTAATTCTGTGTCTGTGAGATCTAAAAACTCAGCTTATATATAGTGCTAGTGTTATTCATGGCAATACTTTGGGAAATACTGCTTTAGAATTTGACTGAATTCTTTGGTTCACTCTTAAGTGCTTGTGTCAGTGAGCCTACAGTCTTTGTATGTTTTCAGGATTTTATGCACTGATTTACAGAATCAACATTGTGAAAGAATTATGGAAGGATAAAACTGAACAACATGGTAATTCCTGTATAACTTATTCTCAGGAGGTCCCATTTTTGGCCAAGCCTCCATTTTTATCATACAGAGTTGAAAGGTATTACTTAATTTTTTTTCTACTTGAGCGATGTTCTAAACGAAATTTTCTCATTTATTTTAAAGGAGTCATCACTGTAACCGTTATGCTCCAGAAGCAAACAGTTTTAGTATGTCTAGTGTATTTTATGAACAGGCTTAGATGGCTGTCATAGATGTCAGTTTTTTGAGTAGCTGCATCATTGACCATGAGTCATATTTCATTTAAATGGCATAAACACAAACAGCATCTTAAAATACTGCTGATCTTTCTGCACTAGAATAGTACTTCCAGCAAGACAGAAATGCTGAGTTGCATATTTTGGAGAGATGGTTGGTGACAAGATACTGAGACTCTTGGGACAGCGATGAGCAAGATGATAGAAAAGATAACCAGCAGTATTTAACTTGAACTTGAACTTAACTTGCTTTATTTACCTACTGCTGCATAAGAAATTCTATGGCATCAGAGCAGTTTGAAAGTTATTTGGTCAAGAATTCCTGTGCCACTTAACTGCTTCTGACTCAAAGTCTCTCACAAATCTGTGTTAAAATGATGACTGGGCGTGCATTCATCTCAGAGCTTAATAGGGAAAGGTGCTTCCTAGCTTACTTATGTGGCTGTTGGCAGACCTCAAGTCATGGCTGCTTGGTGGCTGGAGCATCATCAGTTCCTTGCTATATGAGCCTCTCCATAGGCTACTCACAATATGGTAGCTTGGTTCCGACAGAGCAGAGGCTCTGAAATAGAACAAGAGAGGGTGGCCAGGACAGAAGAAGTCTTTGAAACTTAATTGCAGAATGATATTTATCACTGTTGTGCTATTTTATTTGTTATAAGTCTCTAGGTCTAGCCAGCCACACTCAAGGATACCAGGCCATGACTATTAAGACATAAGAATCAGTGAGGGGACCATTTTAGACACTGTCACCTTTTGTGAACTATCTGCTACCAAAAATATGTGGTTTTCTAAGGAACAAAGGTAGCCATGTAGCTTAGAGTACCCAGTTTCTATACTTTTATATAGAACTGAGGACTCTACCACTTCCCAAGTTTCCTTTTTAGGGAGAAACACAGGTAGGTGGGGAGATCAGGGAGGATATTTATGTTGTAGTGCCTTTGACTAGTGGTTGGGGATACAAAAGCAGACCCGGTAGGTTAATCAAATTGCCTCTTATTGTTAGGTTCTGATTACTTAAAGATACTGCAGGAGTGAATAGCAACATAATGAGAGCACAAACGTGTTTTTCTTCAGTATTTGAATGCTCTGACTGAGGACTATGTGGAATATTGCTTTTATTCATATTAAAAGAAACTAGTATGTTTCGGAGACTAGTGCATTTCAAGGGATGTGCAATTTACAGAGAGCACATGGCTTTTTTTTTTTTTTTTTTTTTAAGTTTATTTATTTGAGAGAGAGTGCATGGGCGCATGAGTAGGAGGAGGAGCAGGAGGAGGAACAGGAGGAGGACAGGAGAAGCAGACTCCCTGCTAAGCAGGAAGCCTGTTGTAGGGCTCTATCCCATGAACCTGATATCATAACCTGAGCCAAAAATCAAGAGTCAGATGCTCAACCATCTGAGCCACCCGGGTGCCCCAGCAAATGGCAGTTGTGTGTTATTTTTGCTTTATTTTATGATTTCTCAGCATAGCAATACTTTGTTGGTATGTACTGTCACGCATACAGTATGTCCTACACGGTATACTACAAAGAACTCTGGATACTAAAAGAAAATGTCTTAATATGGAAAATTGACAGAGAGAAACTAAGCATAATGGGTAAAAATCTAAGAAACTACTTTACAGAATTAATCTCAAATCGCTTTGCTTTTCTGATCCCAACTGATAACCATTCCAGTTCAGGCCCCATTGAGTTCATTCAGGATTATTGCAACCTGACTTCTGACTAGATTCTTTTGTCTAGGCTTAATTGAAAGGAATGAATTTTTTCTCCCTTATTATGAGCATTTTCTGTTTTTTGAAGTCAACTTTGAGGTATAAATAACATTCATGTTCATATTTTCAGTGTACAGATTGGACTTTTCACAATACATTAGTCTAACCAACCACGATTAGCGTATAGTGCCATTTTCATCCTTCCAAAGGATTTCCTTGTGCATCTTTTCAGTCATTGCTCACCCTTTAATCTTAGCCTCAGGCAACCCCTGGTTTTCTTTTTATTTTGATAGATGAGATTTGTCTTTTCTGATTTATAAAAAAATTTTTAATTAAACATAATGTATTATTAGCCTCAGGGGTACAGGTCTGTGAATCGTCAGGCTTACACAATTCACAGCACTTACCATAGCACATACCCTCCCCAATGTCCATAAGCCAACCACCCTCTTCCTACCCCCCTCCCCCACCAACCCTCAGTTTGTTTTGTGAGATTAAGGGTCTCTTATAGTTTGTCTCCCTCCTGATCCCCTCTTGTTTCATTTTTTTCTTTCCCTGCCCCCCAAACCCCCCACTTTGCCTCTCAAATACGTCATATCAAGGAGATCATATGTAATTTTCTTTCTCTGATTGACTTATTTAGCTCAGCATAATAACCCTCTAGTTCCATCCATGTCATTGCAAATGGCAAGATTTCATTTCTTTTGATGGCTGCATAGTATTCCGTTTTGTGTGTGTGTGTGTGTGTGTGTGTGTGAATACACCACATCTTCTTTATCCATTCATCTTTTGATGGACATCTAGGTTCTTTTCATAGTTAGGCTACTGTAGACATTGCTGCTGTAAACATTTGGATGCACGAGCCCCTTGGGATCACTACATTTGTATCTTTAGGGTAAATACCCAGTAGTGCAATTGCTGGATCATAAGGTAGCTCTATTTTCAACTTTTTGAGGACCCTCCATGCTGTTTTCCAGAGTGGCTACACCAGCTTGCATTCCCACCAGTCAGTGTAAGAGGGTTCCCCCTTTTCCACATCCTTGCTGGCATCTCTCATTTCCTGACTTGTTAATTTGTTAATTTTAGCCATTCTGACTGGTGCGAGGTGGTATCTCATTGTGGTTTTGATTTGCATTTTCCTGATGCTGAGTGATGTGGAGCACTTTTTCATGTGTCTTTTGACCATCTGGATGTCTTCTTTGCAGAAATATCTGTTCATGTCCTCTGCCCATTTCCTAATTGGATTAATTTGTTCTTTGGGTGTTGGGTTTGGTAAGTTCATTATAAATTTTGAAGACTAGCCCTTTATCTGATATTTCATTTCCGAATCTCTTTTCCCATTCTGTCAATTGTCATTTGGTTTTATTGACTGTTTCCTTTGCTGTGCAAAAGCTTTTGATCTTGATGAAGTCCCAGTAGTTCATTTTTACCCTTGCTTCCCTTGCCTTTGGTGATGTTTCTAGGAAGAAATTGCTACAGCTGAAGTCGAAGAGGTTGCTGCCTGAGTTCTCCTCAAGGATTTTGATGGATTCCTTTCTCACATTGAGGTCTTTCATCCATTTTGAATCTATTTTTGTGTGTGGTATAAGGAAATGGTCCAGTTTCATTTTTCTGCATGTGGCTGTCCAATTTTCCCAACACCATTTGTTGAAGAGACTGTATTTTTTCCATTGGACATTCTTTCCTGCTTTGTCAAAGATTGTTGACCAGAGAGGTGAGGGTCTATTTCTGGGCTTTCTATTCTGTTCCATTGAGCTATGTGTCTGTTTTTGTGCCAGTACCATGCTGTCTTGATGATGACAGCTTTGTAATAGAGCTCAAAGTCTGGAATTGTGATGCCACCAACTTTGGCTTTCTTTTTTAACATCACTCTGGCTATGTAAGGTCTTTTATGGTTCCGTATAAATTTTAGGATTATTTGTTCCATTTCTTTGAAAAAAATTGATGGTATTTTGATAGGGATTACATTAAACGTGTAGATTGCTTTAGGTAGCATAGACATTTTCACAATATTTGTTCTTCCGATCCAGGAGCATGGAACATTGTTCCATTTCTTTTTGTCTTCCTCAGTTTCTTTCATGAGTACTTTATAGTTTTCTGAGTACAGATTCTTTACCTCTTTGATTAGGTTTATTCCTAAGTATCTTATGGTTTTGAGTGCAATTGTAAGTGGGACTGTTTCCTTAATTTCTCTTTCTTCTGTCTTGTTAATGGTGTATAGAAATGCAACTGATTTCTGTGCATTGATTTTATACCGACACTTTACTGAATTCCTATACAAGTTCTGGCAGATTTGGAGTAGAGTCTTTGGGTTTTCCATGTAAAGTATCATATCATCTGCAAAGAGTGAGAGTTTGACTTCTTCTTGTCCAATTTGGATGCCTTTAGTTTCTTTTTGTTGTCTGATTGCTGAGGCTAGGACTTCCACTATTATGTTGAAAAGCAGTGGTGATAAGGGACATCCCTGCTGTGTTCCTGACCTTAGTGGAAAAGCTCTTAGTTTTTCTCCATTGAGAATGATATTCGCTGTGGGTTTTTTTCATAGATGGCTTTGATGTTATTGATGTATGTACCCTCTATCGCTACACATTGAAGAGTTTTGATCAAGAAAGGATGCTGTACTTTGTCAAATGCTTTTTCAGCATCTACAGAGAGTATCATATGGTTCTTGTTCTTTCTTTTATTAATATATTGTATCACATTGATTTGCGGATGTTGAACCAACCTTGCAACCCTGGAATAAATCCCACTTGGTCGTGGTGAATAATCCTTTTAATGTACTGTTGAATTGGCTAGTATTTTGGTGAAAATTTTCACATCTTGTGTTCATCAAGAATATTGGTCTGTAATTCTCTTTTGATGGGGTCTTTGTCTGGTTTTGGGATCAAGGTCATGGGGGCCTCATAAAATGAGTTTGGAAGTTTTCCTGCCATTTCTGTTTTTTGGAAAAGTTTCAGGAGACTAGGTATTAATTCTTCTTTAAATGTTTGGTAGAACTCCCTTGGGAAGCCATCTGTCCCTGGGCTCTTGTTTATTGGGAGATTTTTGATGACTGTTTCAATCTCCTTACTGGTTATGAGTCTCTTCAGGTTTTCTATTTCTTCCTGGTTCAGTTTTGGTAGTTTATAGATCTCTAGGAATGCATCCATTTCTTCCAGATTGTCAAATTTGCTAGCATATTGTTGCTCATAATATGGTCTATAATTGTTTGTATTTTTTTCATGTTGGTTGTGATCTCCCCTCTTTCATTCATGATTTTATTTATTTGGGTCCTTTCTCTTTTCTTTTTGGTAAGTGTGGCCAGGGGTTTATCAGTCTTATTAATTCTTTCAAAGAATCAGCTCCTTGTTTCATTGATTTGTTCTACTGTTTGTTTGTTTGGTATTTTTTGGTTTCTATTTCATTGATTTCTGCTCTGATCTTTATTATTTCTCTTCTTCTACTGGGTTTAGGCTTTCTTTGCTGTTCTTCAGCTCCTTTAGATGTAGGGTTAGGTTGTGTATTTGAGACCGTTCTTGTTTCTTGAGAAAGGCTTGTATCGCTATATATTTTCCTCTCAGGACTGCCTTTGCTTGTCCCACAGATTTTGAACAGTTGTGTTTTCATTATTGTTTGTTTCCGTGAATTTTTTTCAACTCTTCTTTAATTTCCTGGTTGATCCATTCATTGTTTAGTAGGATGCTCTTTAGCCTCCATGTGTTTGAGTTATTTCCAACTTTCCTCTTGTGATTGAGTTCAAGCTTCAGAGCATTGTGGTCTGAAAATATGCAGGAAATGATCCCAATCTTTTGGTACTGGTTGAGACCTGATTTGTGACCCAGGATGTGATCTGTTCTGGAGAATGTTCCATGTGCACTAGAGAATAATGTGTATTCTGTTGCTTTGGGATGGAATGCTTTGAATATATCTGTTATGTCCATCGGTTCAGTGTGTCATATAAAGCCTTTATTTCCTTATTGATCTTTTGCTTGGATGATCTGTTTCAGTGAGGGAGGTGTTAAAGTTCCTTACCATTATTTTATAATTGTTGATGTGTTTCTTTGATTTTGTTATTAATTCATTTATATGGTAGGCTACTCCCATGTTGGGGCATAGATATTTAAAATTGTTCGATCTTCTTGTTGGACAGACCCTTTGAGTATGATATAGTGTCTTTCCTCATCACTTATTATAGTCTTTGGCTTAAAATCGAATTGATCTGATAAAAAGATTGCCACCCCAGCTTTCTTTTGATGTCCATTAGCATAGTAAATTGTTTTCCACCACCTTACTTCAAATCTGGAGTTGTCTTTGGGTCTAAAATGAGTTTCTTATGGACAGCATATTGATGGGTTTTGTTTCTTTATCCATTCTGATACCCTGTGTCTTTTGATTGGGGTATTTAGCCCATTTACATTCAGGGTAATTATTGAAAGATATGAATTTAGTGCCATTGTATTGCCTGTAAGGTGACTGTTTCTGTATATTGTCTCTGTTCCTTTCGTGTCTACTACTTTAAGGCTCTCTCTTTGCTTAGAAGAGATATTCCTGTAGGGCTGGTTTGGTGTGTACAAATTCTTTTACTTTTTGTTTGTCCTGTAAGCTTTTTATCTCTCCTTCTATTTTCAATGATAGCTTAGCTGGATATAGTATTCTTGGCTGCATGTTTTTATCATCTCGTGTTCTGAATATTTCATGCCAGTTCTTTCTGGCCTGCTAGGTCTCTGTGGAATAGTATGCTGCCAATAATATTTTTACCATTGTATGTTACAGACTTCTTGTCCCAGGCTGCCTTCAGGATTTTCTCTTTGTCACTAAGCCTTGTAAGTTTTACTCTTAGATGATGGGGTGTGGACCTATTTTTGTTGATTTTGAGGCGGGTGCTCTGTGCCTCCTGGATGTTGATGCTTGTTCCCTTTGCCATACTGGGGAAATTCTCTACAATAATTTGCTCCAATATACCTTCTGCCCCCCTCTCTCTTTCTTCTTCTTCTGGAATCCCAATTATTCTAATATTTTTTCATCTTATGGTATCATTTACCTCTCGAATTCTCCCCTTGTGGTCCAGTAGTTGTTTGTCTCTCTTTTGCTCAGCTTCTTTATTCTCCATTATTTGGTCTTTTATATCACCAATTCTCTCTTCTACCCTCATTTATCCTAGCAGTAAGAGCCTCCATTTTTTTATTGCACTTTATTAACAGCTTTTTTTATTTCAACTTGGTTAGATTTTAGTTCTTTTATTTCTCCAGAAAGAGCTTTTGTTTCTTCAGACAGGGTTCCCTAATATCTTCCATGCCTTTTTCGAGCCCAGCTAGCACCTTGAGAATCATCATTCTGAACTGTAGATCTGACATTTTACCAATGTCCGTATTGATGAGGTCCCTAGCCTTTGCTACTGCTTCTTGTTCTTTTTTTTGTGGTGAGTTTTTCCACCTTGTTATTTTATCCAGATTAAGAATATATGAACGAGAGAATAAAACACTAAAAGAGTGACAAAGACCCCAGAAAAATGTACATTAAGCAAATCAGAAGAGACCCTAAATTGGGGGGAGAAAAAAGGAGGTAAAAAGAAGTTTAAGAAATAATACATGTTTTAGACTGGTGAATAGAACAGAGTTACCCATTTGATTTTGGGTGTATTTTGGTCTCCTGGAAGAAACTACCTTCCAGAATTTTAAAGAAAGAAAAACTTATATATATACTAAAATAAGGGTAAACACAATGAAGGGATGAAATACGACTGTAAGGATGAAAATTTTAGAAAGATTCTAAAAAAAGAATTGATAAGTTGGTTGGAAAAAGAAAGTGGAGGGAATTTGCTCAGGCTGGAAACTAGAACAAAGCCCTGTGCTAGATTTAGGGTATATTTTGATCTATTAGAAGAAATTGTATCCCAAAAATTTTTTTAGAAGAAAACACCCTATATGTATTCAAAAAATAAAGTTAGATACAATGAAGGATAAAATATGACTATAGTAATGAAGATTTAAAAAGTTTTTTTTTTTAAGGAAGGTAGTGTTCAATTAGTTAATAAAACATGGAAAGAGGAAAAGTAAAAATAATTAAAATAAGAAAAAAATTTTAAAAATTATCTAACTTTGCAAGACTAAAGAATCATGGGGAGAAAACCATGAACTCCATGTTTTCCCCTCCTCTGGAATTCTGCTGTTCTCCTTGATCAGTAAGCTTGGTCTTGGCTGGATGTTCTTGCTGATCTTCTGGGGGAGGGGCCTGTTATAGTGATTCTCAAATATCTTTGCCCAAGGCCGAAATCTCTGGCCCGGAAGAGTGGAGAGGTGGGGCCCCCTACTCAGTGCATCCTTGGAGAAAAGCACTCAATCACTCCTGTCTTCCTGGCTTCCAACCCGCTCCAAGCTCACCCAGCCTGTGACCGAGCTTCTCTCTTTCTGACACATAGCCCCATTTGGAATCTCCAAACCTAGCAGATTCCTGCCTCCAGAGAAGGAAGGTGGGTTTTTCCAGATCTACCAATTGTGGGGTCCCTACTCAAAGAGCAGTGGCCTGATTGTGCCAGGGATCACAGTTTAAGGTAACCCAAACTGATAGCTCACTCCTTGGCTCTGACTCTGTAGCCAGCTTTCCTGCTCTGATACCTGCGAACTCTGCTACACTCAGCCCTGATCTTCTGTGCCCTGCGGTACCTGAGACTATATTGTCTCCCAAAGGGCTCCATTCCCGCTTCGCCTCTGGAGTGATGTCCCTTAGCGGAGCATACTTTTAAATGTTCAAATTTTGTGCTCTACTGCTCCACCGTTTGCTCGGGAGCTGGCCCCTCCTCCACAGTCTTTCTTCCCTTTGCTTCAGATTGACTTCTCCACATGTTCTACCTTTTAGAAAGTGGTCAATTTTCTGTTTCTAGAATTGCTGCTCTTCTCTTTGATCTCCTGTTGGGTTTGTAGGTGTTATGAATCGTTTTTCCTAATGTTTTATATAAATGAAGTGATTATATGTAATTTTTTGTGCCAACTTCTTAGCATAATGTTTATGAAATTTACCCATATTCATATATTTCACGTATTAGTTGTCTTTCTTATTACTGAGTAGTATTCAATTGTATGGATCTGCACTTTGTTTATTCATTTACCTATGATGTTCATTTGGATTATTTACAGTACTGGGCTGTTATTGGGGTCTGCAAACTAAGAGTCCAGCCCCAGTTTTTATTAGAAAGTTTTAGTGGAAAGCAGCTAGCTGTGCCCATTCCTTTTGTATTGTGTGTTGGTGCTTTTAGGCTACGATGACAGAAATCAGTAGTTGTGATAGAGACTGACCACATTTCTCTGGCCATTTAAGAAGAAATTTATCAGCCTCTGCTATTAACGAATAAAGCTGCCATGAATGTTCACATACAGTATTTGGACACTTGTTTTCATTTTTCAGTTCCTAGAACTGGAATTGCTGGGTCATATGGTGATTGTATGTTAAAATACATAAGAAAATTATGTTTATATGAAATTAAGTTTATAAGAATTGCTGGTCATATGATAGGTTCATGTTTAAGTATGTAAAAAATTGCTTTATCCAAAGCGATAGTATCATTTAATATTTTCACCATCAGTGTATGAGAGTTATTTTCTCTCCATATCCTCTCAAACTTGCTGTATTATCAGTTTTTAAATTCTAGTGGTTGTATGATAGTATCTTAGTTTGATTTAATCTTTACATTTTGATAACTAATGATATTCAAGTATCTTTATATGCACTTACTAATTATTTCTATGTCTTTGATATGGTGAGAAATCTGTTAAAATCTTTTGCCCATTTTGGTATTAAGTAGTCTTTTTAAGTTGTAAGAAGTGTTTGTATAATCTGAATGCAAGTCTTCTGTTAGTTATTTGTATTGTGAATATCTCCCCATTCTGTACCTGAAATTTTTTATTAAAAAGGGCTTCATTTTATTTCTCCAGTTTTCTAGTTGGTTAAAGTGGGAGGGTAAATCTTGTCTGCTTTGTTAGTCAGGGACAGTAGATTTTCTTGTTCATTGCTGTATCTAGTGAGTAGCCTAAAGTGTAGCAAAAACTAGCTGTCCAGAGTTGTCTTCTGAATTAATATTTAGAATGCCAATAATGGGAATCATGTATTACCTAGACTGTTTTCTGAAAATAAATGAGTTCTTTTTCCTTATTATCATTCTTTCAATTATGAAAAGTAAACATGCTGTTTTGTTCCTGTTGAAGTTTAAAAGGTGATACTAGGCATTTTGGTCTTGGTAGTTGCCCTCCATCTTCTAGAAGGTATTCATTACTCTTTTGTGCACAACTATTACCCACCTGAACATTCATAATCCAGTCAAACTTTTTTGTGTTTTCAAAACTGATTTGTTCTATAGGTGTCTTTTAGTCATTAGTCACTGAAAACCCAAAGAAAAGTTTATAGTAACATTTTGTTCCAGTTACTTAGAAGAAAAGCATGGTGTTCAGTGTTTCTGCACTAACAAAATTAATTTCATATGTAGAAAAGAGTGATCCTTGAATTAAAGTTTTGTGGGCAGTTTTTGTTTTGTTTTGTTTTTGATAGATTTAAAAATTTTTTTTGGAAATTTTCTAACACATGCACCTTTTCTTTTAAGATTGAAGAATGAAAAGGCGTTGCGTCTCAATCTTATTGGTAAGCAGATTTACTCATTTGACACTCTGACTAAATTATAGTGAAGTTCTGTTCTGTGCCTGTTTTTCTTTTGATTCTTTTAGGGAATTTTCTTTACTAAACTTAATTAAAACAAAGTAAAATCAATCATTAACTCTTAAAGTCAATCATTAACTCTTAATTAAAACAAATATCAATCATTAACTCTTGTTAATAATATTTAGCTGTTTTTCAGAAACTAGTTTATATTTACCTACCTACATCTATCTGTCTTTCTATCTATTTATCTATCTCTGAAGTTTAATTCTAGATCCCTAACCATTAGAATTAGGAAGGATTATGGCCTAAGTATTTTGGAAACAGAAATTTAGTGATGTGGATACATGCATCCTCAGTCTGTATCTCAGTGTCACAATTATTTCTGGGGGGTGAGAGGAGCAGGATTGTTAGTAAATTTTTACTTACAAGCCTGATTTCAAAATAGGGACTCTTAGGGGGTGCCTGGGTGGCTCAGTCTATTAAGCATCCGCCTTCAGCTCAGGTCCTGATCTCAGGGTACTGGGATCAAGCTCCATGTCAGGCTTTCTGCTCAGCGGGAAGGGGGAGTCTGCTTCTCCCTCTCCCTGCGTGCGTTCTCTCTTGCTCACTCGCTCTCAAATAAATAAATAAAATCTCTTAAAAAAAAAAAAGTGACTCAGGCTTTGTTTGTTTGTTTGTTTTGTTTAGTCTTCAGCTTTTCTTGAGCACTGATCTCTTATGCTTTCACAGATAATAGAATAGTATTTCTAAGTAGGTCATCCATATCTAAGGTAGGGCCATTTCTTGATCTGTAATATTTGAGAAATCTAACTGAAAGTGACCCTGATGGTCAGATTTACTCTTTGCACAGTATCTGACAGATCTTGCATCATTAACATATTTACTAATTTGAAGCCCTGGACAGGCCACTTAACCTTTCTTATGTGTGAATAGGAATAATAATGTTATAATCCTTATAGGATTATAAAGCTCTTAATATATAGCCTGCTTTTTAAATACTTAGAACTTCATGTTCTGTTAAGTTTTCTTTCTTTCTTTCTTCCTTTCTTTGTTTCTTTCTTTCTACACATCCTTATTGGATAACAAATATATACTAAAAGGCATCTCTCCCACCCCTGTCTCCCAAATTAAAATGTGACACTTTGCTTTCTGACTGGTTTAATTAGCTTTGAGCCCACATAAGCCTTTATATTTAACATTGACATAAATTTTGATGCTATTTTAAACACATTGATGTTGGAAAGTACAATGAATACTCATTGCTTAAGTGACGATTTATGGTGTTAACCTATCTTTGTACTTGGTATTATAGGTGAAAAACTGCAGTGGTTTCAAAGTCATCTTGATCCCCAAAAAGTAGGATATTCAAAGAAAGATGCTTGTGAATTAATTGAAAGGTAAACACTGGGCTCTTTATGAGCAAAGGGTCAGAAAGGGGAATTCTCCAACTTGGTTCTTCAAGTGACAGATTGTTGTTCTAGATTTATAGAGGACTAAATGGGCTTTGTTATCAAAAAGGTTTTAGAGTCACATCCTGGTTTAGCCACTCTAGTAGGTTTATAACATTTCTGAGCCTCATAGTGTTACTTAACCCAGTTTCTTAGGATCAGGAAAGGCTTCTTATGGAAATATTATCAAAATGACTTCTGAAGAGTAAAGGTTAGCAGATTGAGGTAAGTTAGTTCTTGAAGAGCCTTTAGGCAGAGAGAACAGCTTCAGAGTTAAGAGTGACATATTTAGTGATCTGCCAGACATTAAATATCATCAAAATAATAGGTTCAAGGAGGGCATTGTGACAAGTATTATTCACCAAGGACCTCAAGTATCACTGTAAGAGTTTGGACCTTTTCAAAGGACATTGGGAGCCATAGGCTTTTTATAGTAGGTACCTGAGATGATCATATTTAAACCTTAGAAATGTCACCATAGTGAGAATGGTGATGGCCTGAGGGTACATGGCTTTGACCAGGACACATTTGGGAGGCTGATGGAGCAATCTGGGCAAGCGATGATGCTGGCATATGCATGTTTTTTAGCAGTATGGTGAAAAGAAATGAAGATTCCAGAAATATTAAGAAGATAGAAAGTCTAAATCATTAGTGAAAACTTATGTATGGCATAAAAGGGAGAAAGTGGAATCAAGGAGAAAGTGGAATCATGAATGTTGTTCACTTGGGCGGCTGGGGAGATGGTTGTACTATTTCCTGACGTAGAGAGCCAAAGAGATGGAACAGGTTTGGGGGGGGGGGCAGTGGTGGGCACAAGCACTTTTGAGGGGTTAAGCTTCCATGGGACATCCAAATGGAGAGTTCCAGGAGGTGGTTGAATATGAGGATCTGGAATTCAGGAGATATTGAATAGCAGACAGTGATCTGGTTGCTGAAATTTTGGACACAGGTTATCCAGGGACAGTCTGAAGTCTGAGGACATGAAGAACTTAAAAGTATACAAAAATTTCAAGGATAGGTGAAGGCTGGGGTTTGTTTTAAATGAAGTAATATAAGCCAAATGTATAGACCTGTAACTCAAATTGCATTCTTATTTCTCAGGTATTTAAATCGATTCAGCAGTGAACTAGAACAGATTGAATTACATAACAGCATCAAAGACAGGCAGGGAAGGCGGCACTATTCCCGGGAGACAGTCATCAAGCAGACAATGGAGCGTGAACGACAACAGTATGAAGGATATGGCCTTGGTGTGTTCTCTGTGATTTTCTTTTATTCTTTCTAAATTCATAGCCATATCAAATTTGTAATTCTTTTCAAAGGTTTAATTTTATTTATTCTATTTATTTAGTTTAGATTGAATTTCTTTTTGATTTCCTTTCTTTTGTGAGTATGTCAAATTTATTAATTTCTTTTTTTTCTTACATTCTCAGAACTGTCACTTGTGAAAATGATGTCATATTTTTCTACCTTGACAATAAAATTTTCATCTCCCTCTGGCACATTCCTGATTTGCTTTATTGTGGAGTTACCACTTGCCCATCTCTAACTACAGCTATGTTTCTTTAGAGTAGGTGCTGTGCCCTTCTTATCTTTCTAATTTTTTTTTAAAGATTTTATTTATTTATTTGACAGAGATCACAAGTAGGCAGAGAGGCAGGGAGAGAGAGGGAAGCAGGCTCCCTGCTGAGCAGAGAGCCCAATGTGGGGCTCGATCCCAGGACCCTGGGATCATGACTTGAACTGAAGGCAGAGGCTTTAACCCACTGAGCCACCCAGGTGCCCTCTTTCTGATTTTTGAAGGACCAAGCTATCCTTGTTGTAGTCATTCTTGAAGAACTAGAAATCGAACATTAATTCTTAGCACTGAAGCATTTCTTACCATTCTTAAAGACAAGTAGGTTGTTAGTTTACCAACACTATCTTAAGAAAAAGCACTTACGGTAGTTAAGGCTTGCAAAACCCACGAACAGGTGAGGACCCAGAGGCAACATGGCCTGCAAATGGTATTTGATTGGCTTGTTAATTGTCAGTCTAGGAAAATCTAGCAATTTCACATGAAACATGTAGATTTCTGGCTTTTAAAAAAAAATCAAATGGTCTGGTAACATAATCTGCTTCATTGGAGTAACAGCTTTCCCTTTTAGACTTCGTCATATATTCTTAAGTTTGCCATGACCCTGAACATTACTTCATTCACATTCCGTTTCAGGTCCATGTTACAGCATTTGTAGTATGTGGATTTGCTTGATAAGTACAGTACAAATGAAATATTTAGTAGCAAATTAGGTTTTTAAATTCTGATGTTAACAACACTGAAGTATAGGAATGTAAAGGAAATATCCTGTAACTATTGTGTTGGTCCCAGCCTGTTGATAGCAATTCTGTCAGCTAGAAATGCCTGAGGCATTCACCTGGTCCGTTAATATATTGCTGAGCCCCTGTAGGTATTTCCCCAACCAGAGCCACTTTTCTGGCTAGCGCAGCCCTGTGGTGATTATGATTGCAGGATGTGCCCAATAACAACCATCAGGGAAATTTGAAGAAAACAAAAACAAAACAAAACCCAAGCTTCTTTACTCAAAAGGCCTGGAGGGTCCATAGCATGCCTGGGGCCACACAGGGAAGTTGAGGGTGGAGAAGAAGAGTGTGTGTGGACCTGGGGCTCTACCTTTATCAGAGTGTGAAGGTAAAGTGCCTAGGGTTTCACAGGTTCATTCTTTATTGGTGAATTAAAAACATAACTGGGAGTTAGAGCATGAGAAGGGAAAAGTAGGGTCACTTGAGTGGCGATTTACTAGGTTACTAGGACTTTCTAAAAGGGGACTTTAATGGGTCAGGGTGGCCTGGTTTCTTATCTAGTTTTGCTGGTAGTGTGTTATATAGCTGGCAATATTTTTATTTGAGAAGGATGTCTTTGATACGGATGTCTAGACCATCAGAAGCTTGGTGTCAGCCATTTACACTATAGTTGTAACACTAGAAACTCTGAAGTAGTTGGCAGTTTCTCTTCATCATTTCTAAGAAGTGAACTTCTTCACTGAAAAGAAAAAATGGAAAAGAGCTGTAGTATTAGGTAGATGTGATTTAAACCCTTAGAGCTTACTGTATAACAGGACAAGTTATTTAACCCTCCCCACTCCACCAGGTTTTGTTTTCTTCAATTTAAAAATTGAAATAAATAAATAAATAGTATACCTACATCCCCAGTTGTTTAAAAGTTACATGAGGTTTCATTTATCAAAGTGCCTGACACAACCTAATACAGGAAGTTTGGGGAGAGCTTCAAGCACTACTGTCTGTGTCCCTTTCACTGGATAGTTACCTTGTAAGAACGTAAAATTTGTTTATGTTCATAGCTCTCCCATCTCCTCCTGTTGTGTTTTCTCTGGAACATCGCCCAACAAGTAGTGGTCACTGATGACCTCTACGTTGCTAAGGCGAACAGTTGCTATACTGGGCATTGATTCTCGGTCAGCATTTCTATGGCATTTGATACAGATGATGATTTCATTTTCTTTTTTTTTTTTTAAAGATTTTGTTTATTTATTTGACAGATCACAAGGAGGCAGAGAGTCAGGCAGAGGGTGGGGGAAGCAGGCTCCCTGCTGAGCAGAGAATCCGATTCCAGGACCCTGGAATCATGACCTGAGCCAAAGACAGAGGCTTTAACCCACCGAGCCACCCAGGCACACTGATGACTTCATTTTCTTATCATACTTTTCATTTGGTAAAGAATACCCAGCCCTTCCCTTGTTTTCTTTCTAGTTCATTTTCTTTAGTTGACTCCTCATCTTCACAAACTAAGTATTGGCCAAGGTCCCCATCCTTGGACTACTTCTTATTTTCTATGTGTACCAATTCCTAGTTCATTTCACTCAGTCTGTGGTTTTAATTGCCACTTAAATGGTGAGAACTTTGAAATCTGTATCTGTCGACCCTAACGTGTCTCTAGAAATCCAGACTTACATTATCAAAATGTAATGGGGTTTATCAAAATCTCTACTTGAATGTCTTCTAGGCATCTCAGACCTGACATTTCCCAAAGCAAAGTCCAGCTTTTCTCCTAAAACTTGCTCCCACACGATCTGTATGTCATACAGCAGGGTCACCATCTGCCCCGTTTCTTAGGCTAGAAACTTGTAGACTTTCACACTCCATCCAGCTCATCGGTAAAATGTATTTTGCATCTGATAACTTAAAACTGCTACCACTACCACCTCCCTAATCCAAGCCACCATTGTTTGATCTGTACATTGTAACAGCCTCCCAGTTGGTCTCTGTGCTACTGCTCTTTCCTCCTAGAGTCTGTTCACTACGTGGCAGGCAGATGAATTAACAGAACATGGTCAAGGTCGAGCAGGTACTTACTGGTGATTGAGCTAGCCAGCACAGAAACCGATCCAGCGTTCTTCAGCTGTGTCACAGTGTTTCTTTCAGAGTCAGGGAGTGTGTCTGGTGAAAGAAAGCGTTGTGATCTCTGACAATTAACATAGGCCAATTGTTACTGAATTCTGCAGGTTTAGAGAAAACTAGATTCTGACACCTCCCCTTCCTCACCCCATTGTGGTATAACTACTTCTGACTCATTTTATTAGGACTTTTTTTTTTAATGGTGTTTAATTTACACCTTTTAAACACTGGACCCCCTCATACTCATATTTTCTGAAACTGTAGGGCTTAATCAGCATATAGCTGTGTTAAGCCTTTTTATTTTATCTTTTTCATTCGTTGATTTTGTGCCGCCTCCTGACGGCACATGGGAGAAGAATGAGGCACAAACAAGTCAGCTGCAAGAGAATGGGAGCAGGGGGTGACAGTAGAAAAGACTGTCACCCTGAACAACTCCTCAGTCTCATATTTATTAGAAAGTCGGTAACAACCAACAAAGAAGGCAGAGTAGATTACACATAGTAGTTTTTATGAGTCTTGCAGATACGTAAGAAGAAGGGTAAAATATGTCTGGTCATGTAGTACATGACCTATAGTGAGCAAGCCCAAACTAAAGGATTGTCTGACTGACTGCTGATGCTTTCTAGGCAAGGGGAAATAACGGAAAAATGAAGCAGGTAGCATTGCACCCCGAGCGAGCTGGGCATCCCCAGCTGCTCAGCCTCAAGGACGTCTCTCGTCCTCTCCCCCAGAGGCCTGTTGCCAGTACATGTTTTTCTTAAGGTTAGATCTTGGTAACTACTATAATTTCTCATAGGTTATATTTTAAGCAAGTTGTTCTGAAGGACAGTTAAAATTCTGGATTTTAATTACTATTTTACTGCATTGGCCATATTCTTTGCAGCAATGTTCCAGTTCTTTATACATGCCTTTTGTGTTTTACTGATAACTATGATCATGCATGTTGTTTTATGGTAAACTTCATAATCATGGTGAGGAACTGTTAAATGCCCTTTTTTTTTTTTTTAATTAAAGATGGTTTAAGATTTATTGAGTTGCTTTGAGCATCTACTGATTATAGTTTGTTAAAAATTTTTTTTCACATGGCTCCCAGCTCCATGGGGAGTCTGCTTCTCCCTCTGACCTTCTCCCCTCTCATGTTCTCTCTCACTCACTTACTCTCTCTCTCTCAAATAAATAAAATCTTTTTTAAAAGAAAATGTACTTTTCACCAAGAAAATATATTTAAAAATCTAGCATATTATTTCATGGGATTGATATTAGAAATTGCCAGGTGCCTTTCATAGATTAAAAGGACAGGGTTTATCTCAGTAATAGGTTTATTTTATTTTACCGATTCTGTGCTAGAATTTATTATTTAATAGCATTTCTCTTAAATCACCTCTTAAACTAAGCCCTTTATACTTGTAAAACTTACTTTTCATATAGCATTTTAGCAGTGCTTTGAGATTTTGTTTTGGCTTTGGATTTTCTTGCTCTCTGTCACTTATTCATTGTATCTGAGATAATAAATAAGGAAACTATAAAATGTTATGATTTAAAGAACACTGCTTAATGGATATGAATTATTTTCTTCCCCAGAGATTCCAGACATTATAAATGCTGGTAATCTGAGAACTTTTAGGTAAGTCTGTTTCTCTCTATAATTCCTTGTGGCTGCATGTGAAATACATGAGACATAAGTTTTCTAACCTTTAGAACTTAGACATTAGAGCTAAAAAAAAAAAATCAGTGGTTTATTTTAACCTGAACTTCTCTTTTATTAAATAATAGTTTTCCTAATTTGTGTTTATTTGAAACACCTGATGTACACTAAAGTGATAGTGACATGGTGCTTTTAAATACCTTAATATAATACTTAAAAGAACTTGGTCACACTCTTCCTCCCCAGTTTGTATTTTTTAAAAAGATAAACTAACAGCAACAGGCTCAATGGCTCAGAGTTCTATCCCTAGACTGTTTGTAGCACCCTCTTTTAGAAAAGATGGTTCCTGGGAATTGATACGGGAGAAAAGCTTAAGCTGTCAAGAACTAGTTAATTCAGAGGTGGAAAGATGATTTCTTTTGTAACAATAACATGTTTTTGGTTACTGAAACTTTGACTTCCTGCCAATTGTGAAAAGAAAAATAATTTCCGACTGCACTTTGGAGATTTGCGGGTATGATATAGTTACTGCTTTTGAGGTTCTTGATACTGTATGACCCGCTGGAGTGTTCAGGTTGGGGAGAATAAATAATGGCATAGAGCCTCCTTGTCAATTCTGCCTAATACTCATATATTAAATTGGAAGTTTGGGATATGTAGGAATGTCTGTGCAGTTATTGCTATTGTAGGTTAATGAGAAGATGCAATATGTGTGAACAAAGCAAGCCTTACTTCTTGGGACTTTTTTTTTCCTAAAGCATATATTGTTTGTTTGTAGGGCATTTGAATCTATAATGAATTTATAAGCTTTGTTCTGCTGCTTTCAGAGTTTTAAATATTGACTGCTTCACCATCTTGCATCCCAGTCACCCTCTCTAAATACTGTCTCTTTTATTTATTTAGGGAATGGGATTTCGATCTGAAGAAATTGCCAAACATTAAAATGAGAAAAATTTGTGCTAATGATGCGGTCCCCAAGAAGTGCAAGAAGAAAACTGTTACAGCTGTAGATACAGATTTAGGGGAACTGGAACTAAAAGATGAATCAAGTGATTCAGATGAGGAGATGACAGCAGTGGCCTAATTGTCCTTTGTTTGAAGTAAAAGTAAATAATATGAGAGCCTCAAGTTATATTTGACCTGATTATGTTAAGTAACTGTAGATACAAGAATTCACTATGTAGCTTCTTTGATCATGAGAATCCCATTTGCAGTTTCAAAAACACTGTTATGATTATCAGTTAGAAATGAATGTTGCTTTTCATTTACATTAAGTTGCTTAAATAGATATAGTGAGATAAAAGCACAATCTTAGATCCATTTAATCAAATTTCATGGGCAGGGGGAGTGATATGAATAATGACAAAAATGTTTTCATCTTTTCCCTCATGTTTACCTTGGATCCCCTGATCTCACATTCTGGGGCTTCTACAGCAGCATGTTTGCTGAAAGGGTCCTATGGATACTTCTTGAGCAATGACGGTAGCAAAATTGACTTTTAGTAATAGTGTTTCACTAATCTTCCTCTTGAACATCACACCAATTTTCTTTCCTAGTAAAATAAAGAAAATGATAGATTGTATTTTTGGGAAATAGACAAGGAAATGTGATACATATTTCCTTGTATTTCCTTGTATACAATATACATAATTGTATATTTAGGAAATATACAAGGAAAAAGATAGATTATTTTTATTATCTTTAAGCCAGTGTTAAACAATAAAGTAAAAAAATGCTGACTATTTTCATGATGTTGGCCTCCCACACTTAATCTGTTATCTTTTGACAAGAGGGATAAATAATTTCAGGTTAACTGGATTACTTTCTGTTTTCTCATGAAAGATGATGGATTTTAATTGTGGAAACAACTAATGATTAGAGAATCAATTATTGCAATTGTGTTATTTATTTGTGTTACTTACTCTTCTAAGAGGCTAAATGATATAGTTTGGTATTTAAAGTATCATGAAAGACATGGATGTGTTAGAGTGTTCTTCATAGAACTTGTTAAATGCAGTTATCTTTTAGGCTGTTTTCTAAAGGATACAATGTAAATGTATTTGCATATTTTCAAGAAAATAAATATACATTAATGCTGAAAGAAGTTAACTAGATATCAATTAAGACTTAATAATTTATTTATAATGTTACTAGTTTTTTATTGTTGAAAATTAAAGATAAAATTTATTTTCATAATTTTACTTCTTAAAGTTCTGATTATTTCATTTTCAGTGTTTTAACTGATGCTGATTTGCTTTTCTTTAGTACTCAATAGAAGTATGGTTTTATGGTTAGAGAAGTTTCTATCTCTTTAGTCAGTGGAATGTGTCCTTTTTTTGTTTCAAAATGGCTATAAAAACTGAATTTTAAATTACAGTAAGGAGAATAGGAACTGTTTTATCCTGTCTGATATTTAAAAAGGCACACTGTTAGAAAACTAACTTCTGAATATGGCAGATCATCCTCCCCCTCAGACATTTGTCCCTGGTTTTCCCTATGCCGTAAAGCAAAAGAGACAACAAAACACACTGTTTGGAACCAGAATAGGTAGATACTTGTTGAATGAATGACTTGACTTTACCATTTAGGATAATGTAGTTCCTAATCATACTTTATTATATATCATTGTATATAATAATAATGTGGCAGTAACAGCCATATTACTCCTGGCTGGACCAGAGTAGCCTAAGAGAATAATGCTTTTAAGTGGTATCCTTAATCTTTTTCTGTAGTGATGGCTTTTGCTGCCTTACATAGATTGTTTTCCAGTCAGTAGTATGTTTTTGTAAGATAGCTTCTATAGGCCATGACCATGGAACAGAGTAAAAGCAGCTCACTTTCTTGGCAGTTCTGTGCAAATTGGAGGCTGGTAAAGTTTTTTTTGTGAAGAGCCAAGATAGTAAATATTCTAGTCACCACAGCCCAGATGAAATTTCTGTTGCGTATTTGTGTGTGTTTTACCACCCATTACAGATGTAAAGGTCGTTCTGTGTATGGCCATACACAGAGTGGGCCGCAGGCTGGATGTGGCCTGCTTGCCATAGTTTGCTGACCAGCCAAACTCCATGTGTGTGGGCTAAGCTCAGAGCAGGTAACTCTGGGGTTGATGGTCTCTTTCCTAATATCTTAGTCATTTCTTTGCCTCACCGCCGTAGGCATCTCTTTAGGACTCTGTTCACTTTAAAAAAAAGCTTTTTCTACTCCTGCATCCCTTGCACCACCTACCAGAACAGGAGATAGAAAGGTATCCTCTTTGACTACCCTTTCTCAGTTCTTTTAAGTTCTATCGTTGTCTCCCTTTCCTTATTATCTTACCTCCCAGAGGAACCTTCTGCCCATTCCTCGACTTTAGCTCTTGGCTTAGTTTTCTTCTCTTCTATTTCAATCCTGTCACTGATTCCAGAAGCCTTGTGGGTAACAAATCTAACACTGTGAGCTTTACCTTTCCGGGTTTTTTTCTCTGTCACATCAGAGGCCTCTCTGTGGTCACATCCAGATCCTTATCAGCTCCTGAAACTCATAAACTTGATGGGCCCTTCTGTTCTGGGTTCACTATCTCCCATCACCCTCCATTGCTGAAGTTCCACACTTTGACCTCATTCTTTCATTGTGCACCACCGATCTCCTGTGTTCAGCTTGTTTTGTTGAGGTTCCGATATAATAGTTGCCTCCCTCCATCCTGCCCCGGGCTACATAGTATTCCTCTTTCAAAACTCCAACTGAATAGCGCTCAGTTATCTGTCTTCCTCATACCTGTTGTTCCCAAGCAGCTCAGTTTGGCTGGAGAACATCAGACAGGTTTTTCTGTTCCTGTTTGCACATCGCAAGTGGATTCTAAGTACCGATGAGCAATTTTACTGTTTCTGTAATAAGTTCCCTTTACAACTTTAAGATAATTCTTTCACTACCTTTTTCCATATGTTGTAGCTCAACTTTTAATATTTACCTCTTCAATATTCAGCTCTTTATATACATCATTGAGAAAATACAAACTATCGTTTTCTTTTCTTTCGATTTCATGGGTGTAGCAACTTTTCTCCTTTTAAAGGCAAATACTCCTACTTGCTTTTGGATCTTACTCCGTATGTCTCCTCAGGAACATTGAATCTCTCCCAAGTTCTTCACCTAATTTCTCAAGCCAGAAAACTGCCTGTAAGTCATCCTTGATTCTTCTCTTTCTTTTTTACAAACTCTCCTCAATCTAATTTAGTTAATATTTCTGGTTCTGTTTCCAAAAAGAGAATCACATCAGCCCATGTCTGGCCACCTCCCTGTCTTGGCCTGTGCTGTGTGCATTTGCTTCCTCACTGGCCCTCATGCCACCATCCTTGCACCTTTTAATCCATTCTCCAGAGCTGCTTGTGAATTTCTGGAAATGTAACACTAAAGTATGCTACTCCTTTGTTCATACTGTTACAGTATCATTCTGTCACTTTCTTCATGGTTTGTTTATTTGATGGGTATAACTGTTTCTAACCACCCTTTTTGTGAGGTTTTAATTAGTGCAGGTTTAAGTTCGCTTCAAAATTGGGAAGGTAAAGAGATTCCACGCCCTGCTCCTACAAGCGTACAGCTTCACACATCATTGACATTTCCCCATGCAGAAGGGCAGATTTGTTAAAATTGCTGAACTTACCTTGATATCTGTCACACTTCAGATAAAATTCACGTTCCCTACCGTGGCAAAGAAACCTGAAATGATTTGATTCCTGACTGCTTCTCCAACCTCAGCTGGTTTCCACTTGCCCGTGTACTGCACTTGAGATCACAGACCTTTGTCCATTCCTAGAATTGCCAAGCTGGTTTCTACGGTGGAACAGCTCTGCTGACACCTGATGACCTTGTTTTTTTATCTACTTTGGCCAAGTGTGATTCAGGCCAACCTAAGCTTTAGAATGAGTGCCCTGTGATCTCTCTGGAACTCAAGGGTATGGGGCATGCAGGAGCTTCCATGGGCCACTTCATGTTTGTCTCCCTATCTTTCAAGGAGGATGTGAGACAGTTTGTCATTGCCTCTGGATTTTGATGAATTATGAGACTTTCCACTGTGAGTCCCTTTAGGGAGTGGCTGCAGGCCACAGAGTTGCTTAGCTGCAATAGAGAATCAGCAGCTCAGCACCAGGGTGCCCCACTCCTTATGTCACATTATTGTATCTTTTATCTATCCTGCCTTCTTTTTGTGTCTTCCCTTGGGACAAGACTTATGGCAATTTGCCTTTCCTTTGCTCTCTCTGTAAGTAATAAACTGTCAGACTCTAGCAAGGCTTGCTGTTTCTTCAGTAGCTGAACCTTGCCACTTGCCATTAAAGAATTTGGTTACTGTTGACTCTGCCTGCCTTGTCCTTTCCCTGAGTTAAAGTATTCCCTTCTTAATGCATCTCTTTATTCCTTTCTGTATCAGGGTTGGTCAGCCTATGTTGGCTTTAATGTAATAGTAATATGTTCACACCCTGCTTAAAAACACAGACTATTATAAAATCTTAAGAACCCAAGTTTTTTTTGAATGTTGCACATACATATCTGCAGAAATGCTGGTAAATTAGGCAAAGAGTATAGAAACCACAACAAAAGTTTAGGTCACTTGTTTAATATACAAAGTCTTTCACAGATAATTATTTTCCTTAATTTGTCTTAGTACACATTATTCACAAAACAGTAAATTGTTAATGCAAGAGAATTAGGTAAAACCAAAAAAGTACAAATGCTCAATCTCAAAAATTGCACACAGTTAAAATAATTTTTCCTTGTTTGTTTTAATGCAATTTCCAATTTCAAAATGGGCTTTCTTCAGATTTGGAGGAAACACTGCAGCCCAAAATAACAGTACTTCCTTTGAGCTGTATTGATATGTAAAATAGCACCTTTGGGCTGACTTAAGGAAAGAAAAAAGGTTTTTCATCTTTCTTAATTAAAGTCCTATACAATTATTACGTAACAACTACAATAATGATAATAAGTGTAAAGAGCTCTACTTTGTTCCAAAATATTGATTGCCAAGGTAGGGAAAGGTAAACTGTCAGGAATCTTTCCCACCACACCCCCTTGACAATGAGAGTATCTTAATGATGTCATTGCTCTAATGAGCTAATTTTCCAGCCAAACCGATGTTTTTAGGGGTACCTAAGGACTTTTTGCAAAACAAGGTAAATGCGGCTGTCTGGGACAGTAATCACATAATAGCAGTTCAGAGTGAGATTTAATCCTGGGGCATTTTGAGAGACTCCTTCAGTATATACCTATCTTTAGTTTCTCCATTGCTGTATCCCATGTAGATTGGATCATTTTTGCTTTGATTTTTTTTTTTTAATTTTTCATTTTTGTTTTGCTTGTGTTAAGCTTAATTGCCTTTTGGACTTTATTAAAAAAATACTGGGATTTCACTTCTTTTCAATTCGTTCTTTGATACAATGAAAGTGAGAGTTCTTTTAAAAATTAACAGCATAAATGTCTGTGGTTTATGGTATTGATATTATCAGATGCATGACTATAAAAAGCCAGGGTTTTTAACAGAATTGTGTTGTTCATTCTTTGATTTCAGTCCTTTGATTCACTTCCATTTTACTTCTTACGTGAGCAGGTAAACATGCTTAAAAAAAAAATTGTCCTTCTAGAGTGTAGTTTTTGAAGGGTATGTCCAGTCCACAAAGTATTGTCACAAAGCCAAATCCTTTCATTGAAAGGGCAGTTGCCACACAGAATAGAAAAGGAAATCAATATTGGGTTTTAAATGCACATTGTTATTCCCGATTGTTTGAACCATAAACAACTATTGCAGGAAAACTTGTTAAAAGATTTAAATTCAGGAGTTCAGGGTTTATAAAGTTCAGAAGAATAGCAGAATAAAAAGCTGACTTAACCTCTTAGAGAGCTATGTTATTTTCTCATTACAAGAAGGTCAAAGCCTGTACATGTTAATATTGAGAATTTAGGTATGGTATTAAAATACCATATCATATTTTAGGGTTAAGACAGTAATGCTTATCTTTACTTTTCATTCTAGAAATGTTTTCTTAATGTTAGTGCAGCCATTAATAAACAAGCCTTCTTTAGCCAATCATCTTCCACTGAGAAATGAGCTATGCACTTACTTATCTTGCTTATTTAGGTCTTAGAATTTAAACAGTATTTTTGGTGGTAATTAAGGTCAATAATCCTTTTCCTTCCAGAGCAAACAAAAGGGAAATTAAGATTTCATTGCTTGCTGGTGACAGATTACCCCTCCTTCCCTCTCCCCCCCAGAATATTGTAAACAACACACTTCTGTTGTTAAGCTCTGGGAAACATGGATTAGTAAAAAAAAAAGCTTAGGAAAATAAACAAAAATCGTATCAAGGTTAATCTATTGGGTAAGGTGCCATGGTCAAATCAAACTCAAAGTTTAGTTATTCATGAGTATTTATCTTAAACTTTTGAAATGGAAATTTAAGAAGTTAATACAAAGTTTAGTTTGTTTAAGGTTCAAAGATATTTTATTATTACAAGAGATCCTTCTTATTTGTGCAGAAATTATTATGGTTCTCTTTAGTTACTTCAGCTTTGTTTTCCATGTGCGTTTAGTCCATACCCTCCACAACAAGTTTTAAGAAAGATGAGTTTTAAACCTTTTGTTTCCTGACTGGCCAAAACCCTTAATGTTTTTCTCATGTACACGCGTAAAATCACACACACACACACACACACACACACACACAAAGTTGACATTGTTTACCTTTTCTTTATTTCTAGGAATTGGGACTATTTGGACTCAGTGTCAGCCACTACTAATATTCATATCTTTCTCCTCATTAAAAGGTTATTTTCTTCTCCTTTTTTCTATGATAATCCGTGAGGAACAAGCACACTGATAATTACAAAGTGCATCAATGTGATACCCGGGTTTGTGCAATGTGATACCCATGCTTTGGTTCTTATGGCCATTGTGACTGCCTTTTCACAATAATAAATACAACAGCTAACAAAAATAAGTCACCTTTTTAAATGTGAGACATCTTTCTTTGACGGGTCACAAACTCTATAATCATTAATCTAGCTCACTACAATATCATTCACGCTTCAGTTTTACATGAATATGCAAAGAACACAATAATCAACTGAACTGCCAAACCTAAACAACTCAGTTTATTACTTATCACAGAATCTGTTGAATATCTTTACTTCCCAGCTGAGCAAGGGAAATACTGTCAGCTTTTTAAAATAGTCCAAATGCTTAGTCAAAACTACTCATCTATCAAATTGATACCACATGTGGATTTAAAAAAAAAAAAACCCTCCACATTCGACTTAACAAAAATATTTTTTGCTTCCTTATCTTATGTGCTTCATAGTAGCAAACAAGTTAATTTCAGAACTTTGCCACAGGTAGATCATTATATCTTTCTATACTTTCATTTTTTCACCCTCTAGAGAAATGGTAAGTTCAGCTCTCTAACCAACCAGGTTATTTCATTTGATACATTTAGTGCTTTTAATTAATTAAAATTTTAATTAATTAATTTAGTGCTTTTAAAACTATAACATTTGTGAGCCTTTGAATAAAAGAATGAATTGAGCTGCTGTTTTGAAATATTCAACTGTTAAATGAAGCAGAGGCTGTGCTTCTAATTTTAGGGCTGTGCTAAACAATATGATTAATTCAAATTAAGATATACCATAAAGATAAAATACATACTGGATTTTGAATTTTGGTTTATGAAAAAGGATGTGAAATATCTTAATTTTTAATATTCATGACATTGAAATAATTTGATATAAAGTGTTAAGTGAAATATAAAAATTAATTTCACTTATTTTTACTTTTTCTAATGGTGCTACTGGATCATTTTAAATGTATGCATGTGGCCTGCATTTGTGGGCTCACATTTCATTTCTGTTGGACAACACTGTTTTATGGGGACCAGATAAAATGCAGGACCTGATAGTTGATTTCAGCTTCTGTGGGTATTTAACAGCACTAATTACACCCCAAAACTGCAAATCTTCTGTTCATGATTTGAACGTAATTCTAAGTATTAATACCTTCAAATGTGTATTGCATCTATTTTAAAAACATGCATCTGTTAAAACAACTGGACTCCACTATAGCCATAAAAATCTGTTAGCTGTCAAAGTATGAATATCAAAATATGCATCCTCCAAGTTTGCTTCAGATATGTCTTAAGGACAATGCAGATAAATTCAAGCTTAAAACCAAGTATGTTTCTTATTTCCAGATGAGATAGTTAACATTACGAGGCCTTAGAAGAAATACACATTGCAATTCAAGTCTGTATTCTTAAACTTGATCCTGCTCCTATGAAGATGTGGGTCCATTTAGGCTTTCGTCATTGCCTAAGAGCATTCCTTGCTCCATTGGTTCTTAATTGTCTTAGAAATCACTCTCTAACAAACTTCACATTTCCGTGTCACACTTTGGACTGCTTCATGGGATCCTGGTCATTTGTTGGTCTTTTGGTCCCCTTTTTGAGCCAAGTAAGGAAAAATGAGTCAGTTGGAGAAAGAAGATAAAGAGAGTGAATACTTCAGGATCACTTCTGTCATGTGTAGTGGCTAAGGGCTAGAAAGATATTCTTCAGTGAAGAAACTCCCCACTGGTCCTGTCACACTGGTATAACCTCCGGGGGGCTGCCCTCTGCAGATGGCAGTGAATTGGTACCTGTTTGTGATACAGGCACTACCACGGCATCCTTGATGTCCGTGTTTACATTACATGAGAAGTTCTTCTCCTGCTTTTTGGCAGTGTCTGGGCAATTTTGCACAAAGATCACTCGGTTGTAAGCCTTCAGCCTGCGCCATAACTGAACGTAGACTTTACACTGTACATACATGAAGACAAGACCTCCCGTGAAGCCGATAGCCACCACAACGAGTTTTGTCCAAAATGGCCATTCAAGGACACCTTTGAAGTAAAAAAGAGAGAATGTTATCACCAAGTCATTATCAATGGGTTTGGTAATTTTTTTCTATGACTCCTTCAAAAGACCATGCCTGCCTGCTAACTTTTGTGGATACGGGATGTATTGTTAACAGGCAGTAAAAATTATAACCCAACTTGCTTAATTGCTTTAAACTCTTAAACATACTGTTAAAATTGTACATGAAAAAAAAAAGGAAAAAATTGTACATGAAGAAACTCTGTACCTATTACTATAATGAACTTTTTTTTTTTTTTTTTTTTTGGTAGCATCAAGTACCTACCATGGTTATCAGATGATATTGGACTGTTGATACTTATTTTGACATTTATTCCTTAGAGCTAAATCTTTAAGAAAAGAGAGTGAACATACTAAGTGAAAGAATGAGTTTAAAATGTTTTTAAGAAGGTTATGTAATAGGCACTTCTGTAGGATTGTACATACAGATGTCCCTCCCCACCCTCATTCCCTTTAAAATTAAAAGGAAAAAAAAATGAAAGAAGCTGCCACATCTCGCCAGAGAGAGAAGGAATTAATAAAGACATGCATAAAATGTAGTACTTTAGTGGTTTTTGTTTCATAAATCTTTTTGTCACTAAAAACCACCACTTTTTCAGATATCAATTTTTTTTTAATTTGTACCATCATAACTAGAAATTGGCTCTCACAATTTTTAAAACTTGCACAGGAGTTTCTTAACTCTAACAATATTTAGGCCACACATAGCTAGGAATATTAAATACACGATTGTCAAGAGTCCATCTCTTGCCAACACCAAGATGGTGTGGAGGATGGCTGTCTCCATTCCTGTGAAAGGCTTGGTTCAGTATGTTGGACTGGGAAGTGTTGGTTAGAAATCCCAATTTTTCAAAGTCTTATGATTCTACTTTGGGTTTTATTTACTTTTCCTTACAACAATGAATAGAGTTCTAGGAAATGTCCCACCTATATTTTTTAACAGCTGTATTTGCTTTAAGCTTCTGTAAGAAAAGAGATACTAGGGCTTGTTTAGCTCCTTCCTCAGCTCCACTTATGCAAGAACGATCATCTGACATACAGATTCAGGGTAGACTCACGATTCCCAAGGGTCGTGGTTGTCAGATCACTGGTTTTTCCTCAGGGGACATGTGGTAATGTCTGGAGATATTGGTTATTGTTACATCTTGTGTTGGGCTAGGGTGCTACCGACTTCTAGTAAATAGATGCCAGAGATGCTGTGTAAACATCCTGCAGTGTGTAGGACAGCACTCCCCAACAAAGAATTACCCAGTCCAAAATGTCAATAGTGCTGAGGTTGAGAATTCTTGGGGAAGATAATCACTTAAACTTCTTTATTAGGAAATTTTCAGGGAGGATTCAATATGCAAATTAGTTATCTTAGAGTTCTCCAAATTTAGAAGGATTTTTGTTCTTGGCTACTCTCTTGATCAGTAGTTTCTATGTATTTGGAATTTATTAACCACAGGCAAGCTGGAGGAAACATGTACTTTATCTCCCATTTTGGGGGGAGAGGTATCCATGCATTACGTTTAACTTTCCCCTCTGTCTGCTAAATCACACTACTGGCTGTTCTCAGTAAGTGCCTGGAGGTTTTCCATTTCTGTGGCTTTGTCCATGATATTTCTTCCCTGTGGTTTTGCTTCCTTGTTTCTGCAGGTCTACAAAACCCAGCTCAGCAACATTTTCCAGCTGGAAATAAATTTTAGCACTTTTCCAGTTTCAAGTTATTTCTTCTACCTATGGCATGAGTTAACTTTCTAATAAGTTATTTTTGTTTTGCTACCCCATAATCTTGAGAAGCACGGAATTTATGTCCAGTTGGTCTTTGTTTTCCACAGTGCCTCGCTCAGTAGCTATTTCAAGGCTGAAAGAAAGCTTTTGAAGTTCCAAGTTGGATTGCTTTGCCTCAGTCTTTTCAATATAACTGGAGGTGCCAGCCTTTCTTCACTTGTCCACAAAGCTATGTTTCATGGGTGTTATGATCTGAAGACTCAACTCTCCTTCCTGAAATCATGACGAGAATCCAGAATATACCTGAGAATCTGGGCCAGGAGTAACTAGCCATTTTCTCTGTCATTTCTGGAAGACAGTCTGGTTCTTCAGTCTGATCCTTCCACTTTCTTTCACAACGTTCTCTGAGTCAGTTTCTTCTCCCCTAGTCATTCTTCCTTCATATGTTTGGGAAGTCAAAGCCCTCCATATATTCCCATATATATATTCTAAACAAAGTTTAGAGTATGGAGTATCTCCCCACCCCACATCCAGAAGCTATTTGGGTGCAAACCCATTTTTCACATGACTATCTTCTCTCAGAGACAGTCTGATCTTTCTCTTTGCCTCTGGCTAAGTGGGCAAGATTTTTGTTCTCTATAAAGATATTATTGAGCAGGTATAAGATTTTATCTTGGAAAACTCACTATAAGGATGCCATGAGAAGAGATGCTAACACATGGGGCTAAGTGGATTTCTGAGAATGTTTCCATTGGTAAGGTATGTTTACTTCCTTATTATTGAGAATCAGCAAATTGTCTTCATACTCAACCTTGTTGGACTAGTTCTATGCTGTCTTCTGTACAGAAGAAGGAATGTACACAATAAGGAAGGGTGGTAGGAAAGAGAAGGCACACAATCTTGTTCCTTGTGGATCCTTTGTGTAAAGAAGGAGTTCTTTGTCCTCACTGATACATATTTGAAGTTGGAACCTGACCTTGGAAATGCCAAGAGCACAGAGGTGTTTATACTGGCCCAGGTTGGAAGAGGAATTTGGAAAATCCAACTTGAAGCCATTCTCCCATCTGTTCATTTCTCTGAAACCCAAGGACTGTATGTACTTCTTTCTTTGTGCTTGGGATCTTTCTTCAGGAGTTTCTGTAAGTTTAGGAATTAACTATCTACATCACTTCCTCCTAAATGTTAACGGGAAACACTGCTTAGAAATTCTTGGGCGGGAATTGAAGGAGCTTAGAGGAGCAGGTTTTCTGCCCACAACCACTTTTCTTCCTTCCTTCTTTCCTTCCAGATTTTATTTGTCGGAGAGAGAGAGAGAGAGAAAGCAGGGGGAGTGGCAGGCAGAGGAAGAGAGAGAAACAGACTCCCAACTGAGCAGGAAGCCCAACACAGGGCTCGATCCCAGGACTCCCAGGACGCTGAGCTGAAGGCAGGCGCTTAACCAACTGAACCACCCAGGCATCCTTGTCCACAACCATTTCCTAAGGAAATGGAAGTCTTTTCTCATCCCTCATAATAGATAAATAGATAAATTTGACTCTATTAAATAGAGCTAAATATTAGATTTGACTAATAGATCTAATAGATCTATTAGTCAAATAAATAATAGATAAATTCTTTAAATAGAAAGAAAGATATTCTTTAAATAGAAATATAAATTCTTTAAATAAATTCTTTAAATTCTTTAAATAGAAATTCTTCCAGGCCTCCTTTCTCTAATTGCGTGTATGTGACGCAGTCCTGGAGGGCTGCACTATCTTCCCCAGACAATCAGCATGCTAATAGGTTTTCTGTGAAAGGCTTAAGATGGGTCTGTAGATTTGACCTGTGATATGATAATGAAGACTTCATAAAGTAGAGTTAGATGAATCAAAATGCCACATTATATCTGCCTGAATGTGCACTGCTACCAGAGCCCCAGAAACCAGCCCTCAGTTGTAGGGAAGTTTATTTAAAGAGCAAGTAAAACTCTGTCAGGCATAAAAAAGCAAATGCAGCTTTCAGCTCATCATAGGCTCTTGGGATTCTGAGTCTGTGCAAGATTCTTCTAGGAAGCCAGAGAGGAAAACTTGGGGATACCAGATAAAGTAATTATTTCTAGAATTTGAATAAAAAATAAAAATGAATGAAAGAGTGCAATTTGTAAATTGTTTTTTCACATAAAAAAATTCTTTCCGATATTCCTCATTGCATTCTCCATTGGGTGAGGAGACATGGATTGGGACTATTTAAGGGCACTTTCCCCTCAGGAACCTGAGACTATAGCTTATTGATAAACTGTCTTTTATCTCATTTACAATCACTATTACTTCATTTTCATTCCCAGAAGCCCCCTCCTTCCTGACTAAGAAATACCTATATCCCAAATAATTGAAACTTTTACTTAATTGCTTTGCAGACCAAACCCCAACAGGGTATCCCTTATTACAGTTAATGGCTTCTCAAAGACTTTTCCTATGTAAAATCGCCACTCATTCCTGAGGATTATGGTCTTTGTTTGTTTGTTTTAGATAGTCCAACATGGGAGTCAAACTTAACCACAATTCTGAGAGTAAGACCTGAGCGGAGTTCAAGAGTCAGATGCTCAACAGACTGAGCCACCCCAGGGGCCCCAAGGATTATGGATTTAATGCCTAACAATCAGCCACGTCAGTCTTTACATCTTCATCCTAATTCAGATCGTTGTTTTATTTCCTTGAGGTATGGAGAGCCTGTTATCTGGTATTCTCTTTGGTCTCAGTTTGCTCATCGTTGGTAGCTTGTTCAGAAATACTCCCATTTGGCTCTTGCCTCCCTGTAACTGGGTCCCTTGGTTCCTATCCCCCGCTCTCCTTGACTCTGGCTGTGGCTGCACATGGCACATGACTTGTTTGGGCCAGTAGGACAATAGCAAATACAACACATCAGACACTTCCCAGTTGTTCCCCTTGTGTGTGTGGTTTCCTCTCTTGCTACTCTTTTAAACACGAAGAGCCATGTAAAGAAGGCAGGACCATCAAGTCTTGTGTGATGAAAAACACAGCTCAGTTATTTGTATCATCTGGCCAACAGCGTGACCACTGCGAGACAGGTAGAGGCGGCCCTGCTGATGATACAGCAGCCAACCCACATGCCAGCTCCTGGCAGACACAGAGGTGAACCCTCGGAGAGCAGCCGGGCAGGCCCTGGCCAGGAGAAACATTCAGCCAGTCTGCAGAATTCGGACTGCAATACATGCGTGTGGTTTGAAGTCAGTAAGTTTGGGGATAGTTTGTGATACGGCAGAAGATAACTGATGAGTTAAAAATGAAGGTAGTGGAAGTATTTACCTCAGCAGGCTGTTAGTGTGGATTAAATGAATAGTTCTTGACGTAGAAGGTGCTGGGTAAATGCAGGTTATTGTTGCTGAGTGATTTAAATGCTACATATCTTTGGCTGCTCTGAGTTGTAGATCAAGAGCAAAGCTTTCCCTGGTGCCTACAACTAAGACCTTTCTGACTTGGATGGGCTTCAACCTTTGGATGTCCCATCTGGACTCCAGGCAATGAAAATCTCCAGAACGAGGGGAGAAGAAAGTCCAGTCAGCTGCCAGACAGGCCGCGGTATTTAGTCTGCACTCCAGCTCCTCACCCTGTGGCGCTGGGCATCCTTCCCAGCTGGTAATTCCCTTCACAGAGAAAAGCTCGGAAATCTCACTGAAAATCAACGAAAAGGTCCTGAAATGTTGAAGTGGAACTGTGTGTATTATTTGTTAGGGAATATTGATGCCACACTTTCAGAGTACAAGAGCAATGGTTTGTAAACTGGGATGGATCTACTTTTGACTCAAACTCATTTCTTGTCTAGCTATATTGTTTCTCATAAAATATATTTCCCAGCTCTCTCCACTGGAGGAACACATGCAGGGTCACCTGTAACATCTTCTTTCTTTCTTTTCTCTTTAAGTCAAATTGGGTAAACCATAAGCTCCCAGGTGGGTGTTTATAGTAAAGCTGCAAATGAGGCAAATTACTTCCTCATCTTTAAAACAGTGATCTCTACACTCTCCTCCATCTTTTAAATTGAGACTCTCCGAGTATTCTGCCTACCTTACGTATAGCACATCATGTAACTGGAAACACCGGGAGTGTGCTGTGTCTAAAAAGACTTAAGCAGCAGAAGAGAACGTGTCTCATTTATCAGCTACAGGGACAATATATACTTAGAAAAAGCATCTCATCGGTAAGTTGGGATATTTTTGGCTGGGTGTTTAGGTTATGCAGAGTTATAAAATGTGTTTGTGTAAGGGTGTGTATGAGTGGTAGGGCTGGGTGGGGGGTGGTTTTCTCCTTTTGTCCTGGTTGCTTCTCTTTGGTTGCATAAATTATTTAAAAAAAAAAACTGTTTCACATATTTGTAACATGTTTCTTAGCTTGTTTTAATGGTAATATTCACCATGAGTAAAGATACGAATACATAAATATATACAAATATGAATATATATAACAAAAATATATAAATATATTTAAATTATGCAAATATATATGTGCACTGTTTGTATAAACACAGTGTTTCAGTTTATTTGATGCAAGGTCAAGTTCTTGGTGTCTTTGAAAAATGGCTCAGAAAGAACCTTTGAAGGGTATTCAGTCCAACTTAGGTTTACAAATGAGAAATTTGAGTGTCAGAGTGGTTATTTCATTCAAGGTAAGTGGTCCGTGACCAAGGAAGAACTATACCCTGGCCTTCTAACAAGGAGCTCAAGTCAGTGTTTATCATATTTGGCTTAACAGTAACAGCACATATAATTACATACAAAAAGGAATGCTTAACCAGCAGGGCTCAAAGGAACACATTGTACGAATTGCTGGGAAGTGATTTTGAAGACCTCCTCGAAGCAGATGTTAACAGTCAAAGAATATAGCACCAGCCATAGTCGTCATCTGCTGGGGTCAGCCAGAGCTGGCAGCAGTTCTCTGAACCTCTAGCAATACTAAATGCTCCCTGAATAACGAAGCAAGACCCTTGCCCTGGAGATATGCAGAGGCTCACAAGAGAGTCAGTTATATGAAAAAAAAAAAATTGTTATGTCATTCCCTTGCGGTGTACGCATTTAAATAGTTCTGGGGCAAGGCTAAAATTTGCACCTGCCATAGGATTTCAATTATATGTGGAATCTAAAAAACAAAACTAAACAAACAAAAGCCAGAAATAGACTGATGAATACAGTGGTATTCATCTGTGGTTGCCAGAGGGGAGGGATGGGAGGAAAGCAGGAGCAGGTGAGGGGAGGCATCGAGTCCCACTTACAAGAAGTCACGGAGATGACAAGTGCAGCATGGGGATTACTACAGGCCAGTAATAGCTTTGTGTGGTGACAGAGGGTAACTGCCCTTAACTGTATGAGCATTTTGAAATCACAGAATTGTCTAATCACGCTGCTGTACATGTTAAACATATTCTGTCAGCTGTACTTCCATTAAAAACTGATCTGCACCTACAGTCTCTCTACCAGTATAAACGGTTGTGTTTTCCTGGTCTGTGTTTCTGTGTCCCCCCCTCGCCCCCCACCCCGCAACGCACAAATAGTATACTGGAGCATTTTTTAGAGTATGTAAAGATAAGGCAGAGGGAGGATTGCTCTCCCAAATTAGAGCTGGCGATGGGTAATCCAGGGTGTTAAAGTTTTAAATACCGAGACTCTGATTTTTTTTTTTTTTTTTTAATTTCTTTGTCATTACAGGTGATAGAAAAGTAAAAGAGCAGGGTGGTACCTGAGTGGCTCAGTGGGTTAAGCCTCTGCTTTTGGCTCAGTTCATGATCTCAGGGTCCTGGGATCCAGCCCTGCATGGGGCTCTCTGCTCAGCAGGGAGCCTGCTTCCTCCTCTCTCTCTGCCTGCCTCTCTGCCTACTTGTGATCTCTGTCTGTCGAATAAATAAATAAATTCTTTTAAAAAAATTTTTTTTAAAAGTGAAAGAGCTGTCGGGCAGCAGACTTATTTAGTTTAAAAGAACAACCATTAAAAACGCATGAATTTTTTTTCTCTCCACTATTGTTATTACAATACAAAAAATTTTGCTGTTTTACATCCAATCTCAATTTGGGTTAAAGGAGGACAATTTGTTCCTCGTCAAGTGTTTTTGAAGGTTTTCAAGGCAGATTTAAAATATTTTGGCTTTTAAATTAAGCAGTTTTTTCAAATTTTAAAAGTAAATCCAGGCTTAGCCCTCACGGTCCCAAAGTGCCAAAGGGAGTTGAACATAATCCCAACTGACAGAGATGCCCACACGACCCATGAAATGTGAGCTTTGGGAAGTCACGTTTTAAATACAACTTGGACATAAGGACAGATGATTCCCTTTGCAGAAGTCACTATAGTTTCCATCGGAAATTACCTGAGTTAGGTGCTGTCCTCCTGACCAGTGGCTTTGGAGGGATAGTCATGGACACTGCTTCCTGATAAATACCTTCCTTCTTAATTCAAAAGCCCTGAAGAGCTTTTGAAGACAAAAGTTATCTCATTTTCACTTGCTGTTAAGAAACTGAAAATAACTTTGAAAAGTGTATAGCAGAAAGCTGACCCTTGACTATATATAAAGCCAGCCTTCGGTTATCATTCAAGCTCTTCTTTTGGGAAATCTGACTGAGGGCCCTGAGTGACAATTCATTGGGAGACTCTGGTCTGAGATCCTGCATCCTCCCAGGACTGAGAAAGGAAAAAGCCAAAACATTTTGAAGAAAAATCCTAAAAGAAAGATAAAAGGTAGGAAAGTGTGGGTCTGAGGCATTCACACTTCATCATTCCTTCTACAAAGTTGACTAGTACCCTCGGCGCAGTGTTCACCTGATGTGCTGGTGATGAGCAAGACAGACACTGCGGGGCCTGCTCTGAGCTCATTCTATTGGTGTCAGGAGAATTACAATTAAATGAGCAACTACAATGGTGTGTGGTAAGTTCCCTGGTAGGGCAGAGCTTCATAACATGTCTGAAAAAGAATGACATAAGGGATAATTAAAGCTAAATCTCTGGGGATGAGACTTGGGCTTTGTAGGGTCTAGAAACTCCCAGTAATTCAAATATGCAGTAAAAAATGGAGTCATTGGGGGTGGGGCAGAGTAAGTGTAGGATGCTAGGTGAGCACATGGTTCTCAACACTTAGAGGACATCAGAATCACCTCTTTGCTTTTTTTTTTTTTTTAATTTAAAGATTTTATTTATTTGACAGAGAGAGATCACAAGTAGAGAGAGAGAGGAAGGAGCAGGCTCCCTGCCTAGCAGAGAGCCTGATGCGGGACTTGATCCCAGGACCCTGAGATCATGACCTGAGCTGAAGGCAGAGGCTTAACCCACTGAGCCACCCAGGCAGCCCACCTCTTTGCTTCTTAAGCACAAATTGCTGGGCTCCATCCTCAGAATTTCTGATCCAGAAGTCTGGGGTGTGGAGAGGCCAAGAATTTCCATTTCTAACAAGTGCCCAGTGATGTGGATGCCGTGGGTCCCAGGGACCACATTTTGAGAACCACTGTCATAGTACCAATTATTCTAGCTGAGAGAGCCGAACCAGGTGTCCCAGAAGGGTGATATTTGAGGTAAACTGCAAACGCTGTAGGGGTTAGGGAGGTGTGTGAGAACACAGAAACACTGTCTGAGTGTGTGGTGGGCAGAAGATGGAGGAAAGGTTTCATTCCGAGGGAAATACTGAGCAAGGATCCAGACATAGATCTGCAGAGCTGACGGAATGTTCACAATAAATGGCTACAACCAGGTCATGGCGGGGTGGGGTGGGGACAGTACAGTCCCACTGAAGAATTTTGGATGTCTTTTAAGAGTAATGACTAGGTATAGGGTGTAATGAGATGCGTAAATTTTTGTAAATTTGCAGTGAGTACATTATTGAGCTTGGGTTAAAGGTGGACAGAAATGGAGAAAGTCCAGTAAAGAAGCTGTTGCAGTTTTCAAGTAAAAGATAGGAGAGTTTGCAAAAGGATGAGAGCAGTGGGAAAGGAGAGACAGGACAGATTCCAGAGGCCTACGAGGTAGAGTAATAAGATCTGGTGACTGAATGAGGGTGGAAGCAGGGGAGAGGGAGATGAGGAATGAAAACCTGACTGGATTTGGTAACAGGTGTTAGTAATGTCTCCTCACAGGTGTTAGGGTGGTCAGTGGCAGTAGATAATGAGCTTGGACCCACTAAGTTTGGGGTGCTTGGAAAACCCTTATTTATTTAAAAAAAATAAGATTTTATTTATTTTTTTGACAGAGAGAGACAGCAAGAGAGGGAACACAAGCAGGGGAAGTGGGAGAGGTAGAACAGGCTTCCCAAAGAGCAGGGAGCCCAATCCCAGAACCCTGGGATCAGGACCTGAGTCAAAGACAGATGCTTAACGACTGAGCCACCGTGTATCGCTTGGAATACCTTTAAATGGAGAGGTTCAGGAGGTAGATGCATGATCTGGATGGAGTGCAGTATGAGCTGGAGATAAATGTGTGGCTTGGTTACCAACATGGAAATGACAACGGAAGGCATGGGTATCCAAGGGAACTAGAGAATGAGCAGGTAGAATGAGATAAATGGAAGGAAGCTTGGGTTCATGGGTTTCTTGGGTTCTGGAGACTCTGATGGCTGAAGCTGAGATAGTCCTGTTCACGGCAGGATGAATGATCCTACTCTGTCTCAGAGGTAGGATTGAGTAATGTGAGAGAGAGAGGTTCAGAACTGTCTACATATGAAGGATTCATGATTGCTTCTTGTTATGTCTAGGACAGGTGCCTAGGACAGGACACACTGCTGTGTGAATGGCACACTTTCTGTTACTTAGTTTGGGGCTGTACCTGTAACTATAGGGACTTGGGTTAAATAAAAAGGGGAAGGGGGTCCTATCCTCAGGAAACTTATTAATAGGGATGTAACAGACATTTTTTAGTCCAGTATCTCAGGAATAATGTAGAATGTAGTTGTAAACGCTCAAGAATTGTAGATGTCAATGTAATTTTGAACTGAAAAACAACAAAACCTCCCGCACCTGTTTTTCTAGCTTTTATTCTCATTCAGGAGAGCGAGAACTGCAGGTCCGTCACCCATCCCCCCCACCCCCCGCCCACACACACACTTAAACTACGTAAACCACGTCCCCGCGCATCCGACCAGACAGGTTCTCACAGTCCCTTCATCCCACCGGGCTTCTGCAGCGCCCCGGAGAGCGCTTGCCGCTGCTCACTGCTGCCACCATGCGGGCAAGCGTAAGCATGGACCATCCGTCCCTTGTGTTACTGAATCCAGACAAAGAAATGCAGAATAACAACTTTCCCTATTGATATTCTTTTCCCTCTTTCATTCCCCCACTTCCTCTCCCCTTTTTCTTTCTTTCGGTTTTTCTTTTTTTTTCTTTTTTTTAGGGAGGCACACTTTAGAACACTCTAAACTTACAGTATTAGCATCTGAACAATTTCTCTTAAATTCACCAGTGGCCTAATATTGTGGGATTTTTTTTTTTTTTCCCCAGGGTGAACGGTGGGGGTGGTTCAGGTAATTTTTCTCACTTTTTTTTTTTACCAGCTTTGATTTAGGCCACACACAGAAGCGGATAGGGCCTGATGAGAAATGAGCTGAGTACCAAAAGTAAAGATAGACCACCTCTTTTCCCCTCTATTTCAAAGAACCTATCCATTTCAGGTATTGGAATCTGTCTTAACGATTTTTAAATGTCTTTCTTTGCAGATTTGACATCATCCTTCACAATTTAACTCAGCATGGCTTAATTTTCAAACAATAGTGTTAATCTACTCAATCAAATTATATGGTACTAATTGATAAACTACAACATATTCTCTACCAGAGTATCATCTTACTCATGTTTTAAAAGAAGCAACAACTATGGTGAATTAAATAAAATGGAAAAAAAAAAAAAAACCCTTCCACTTTCACAACTGTTTGTCTTTTCACATCAGGCAGAACAGGATCCTTAGCTCCTGAAAAGCCTGAAGTGATGGATGGCTTCTCTATATTTGTCCCTACTGAGGTTTACTAGACTTGATGAATCTTGTATCTCAGCTGGGGAACCCTGGATATCTGATCCAAGTATTTATAACATAACTGGAGAAGACAATTGCTGGTACTGTCTTTTGCTGGTGTATCACACTTGAAGATCTAACAGGGAAATAGGATCCCCGCCCACCTCTGGTGTCACCAGAGAATCCAAGAGGAGAAAAAGGAAATGAGACGTGCTCTTACCATTATCATTGCCTTGCTTGATTTCCTCTGCCGTCCGATCTATTAATACATACAAAGACCAAACCACACAGGTGATTGCAATTACGTGGAATGTGACAGAGCAGAATATTTTCCTCCTTTCGCTCGTGGTCATCTGTAGTTTCTCCCACTGCAATCATAAATGAATCACTGAGTTTCTTTTTTCTTTCTTTCTTTTTTTTTTTTTTAAAGATTTTATTTATTTGACAGATCACAAGTAGGCAGAGAGACAGGCAGAGAGAGAGGGGGAAGCAGGCTCCCTGCTGAGCAGAGACACCCCCCCCCCCCATGTGGGGCTGGATCCCAGGACCCTGGGATCATGACCGGAGCTGAAAGCAGAGGCTTTAACCCACTGAGCCACCCAGGAGCCCCAACACTGAGTTTCTAGCTAGGGAATTTTGCTCCCCTTTTATATCCCAGACATACACCACGAATGGAGGAAAAACATAAAATATCCACAATTTCACACAACATGACAACATTCAAATAAGTCTTATGTGGCAAAGATATGGAATCATAACCCCTGGAGTTATATATAACTTAAATATATATTAAAATGAAAACAAATATCTTCCTGTTCTCCAAACAAATTAATCAAGTAATTTCTGTTTCACTAGCCTGTAGTCTCCTTATTTGTGACACAGATGAGATAGTTTTACAGTTGGACAATTTTTAGAAAACATTTCCTTTCAGGTTTCTGCATATCACCTCCTTGTGGTACTAGACTATAAGTAGTAATAAATAGACTCTTTTTGGATGAATACTTAACTGAATACAGTGTTGCATTCTTGAACATATACATTAACAAGTGTTTGAATGGCTGAATAATATCTGTGAGAGAAAGTTACCATCTGCTAACAGCCCTTGTTCTAGAGAACACATTTTATCATCTAGGTAATGGGAGAAAAATCATCCTTTGAAGCATAGTCTTGATTTGTTGCTACTATTACTCTCAAAATCACTGTCCCTTAGTCAAACACTCCTCAGAAAGTAGAGGGCTGCTCCCTCCAGGGACAGAAGAGGGCCACAATTTTTTTTTTTTTAAGATTTTATTTATTTGACAGAGAGAGAGATCACAAGTAGGCAGAGAGGCAGGCAGAGAGAAGGGGAAGCAGGCTCCCTGCCCAGCAGAGAGCCCGATGTGGGACTCGATTTCAGGACCCTGAGATCATGACCTGAGCTGAAGGCAGAGGCTTTAAGCCACTGAGCCACACAGGTGCCCTGAGGGTCACAATTTTTACATTGTCAAGTTCAGGTTTATGAAGGAATGTGTCCATTATTTACTTTGGAGAAACACACTCTCAAAATCTGAATGCCTTGACACCTACTGTATCATTTCATTTCTGTGTTAGGAATTGCGTCTTTAGTTTTCTTTGCACTATTTCTTTCTTTCTTTTTGTTTTTGTTTTTGTTTTTTTTTTTACCGTATAATGTATTATTTGTTTCAGGGGTACAGGTCTGTGATTCATCAGGCTTACACAATTCACAGCACTCACCATATAGCACATACCCTCCCTGATGTCGATAACCCAGCCACCCCATCCCTCCCCTACAACCCCCCAACAACCCTCAGTTTGTTTCCTGAGATTATGAGTCTCTTATGGTTTGTCTCCGTCTCTGGTTTCATCTTGATTCACTTTTCCCTCCCTTCCCCTATGATCCTTTGTCTTCTTTCTCAAATTCTGAGATCATATGATAATTGCCTTTCTCTGATTAACTTATTTCACTTAGCATAATACCCTCTAGTTCCATCCATGCTGTTGCAAATGGCAAGATTTCAGTTTTTCTTTTTAATGGCTTTTTGTACTATTTCTAAAGAAAAATCAAATCCCTGTGATCTTATTGGAGGTGAACTGATGTGCCAAACTTTTAAGAAATCATCATATTTTCCATTCTTATTATGCTCTCACTAAAACAAAAGCTTTAGAACTTCAGAGGACCCTATTCCTTTACCAGGGCTCCCACATATAATTCCATGCCCAACTCAGCCAAAAGCAAGAGGGCATATGTTACTGCTCTGTAAGTCCTGGCAGTGTCACCCACTTGGAGACATGAGTGAAATTGCTTAACTTCTCTGGGCCAGTTTTCTCATCTCCACAAGTGGCAGATTGTGGCCTAGGTTGTGATGGAGAGGTTTGGGAGGAGGATACATTCTTCCCTTTTTCCTTTCCCAACAGACTCATTCTGTGAGGGTTGGCATCTTGCCCAGCTAGAAGCTGCTTTCCAACCTTCCCCAGCAGAAGTGGGCAATGACTGGTTTCCACCAATGAGATGAGATGGCTCTCTACTGGGGCATCGAGTTTTTGTCTTCCAGACACAGGAGCTGCCCCTTCTTCCTATTTTGTTACCTGGAATTCATAATTAATGGTGGGAGTCCCAATAGCCACCTTGCAACCTCAAGGAAAATTCTTGAGAACTGGGGAGACCTCAGTCCAACAAGCCATGTTTCATTTCTAGATGCCCACTTATATGGGAGGAAAATAAAGCTCTGCCTGATTGAGCTATTGCTTTTCAGGACTCAGCTACTTGCTGTCAAATGCAATTCCTGATAAAAGAATTAAATGAATACTTCCTAACTTCCCTTCCAGTCTGACAATTAAGATCCTATAATTTCATTAGTAAGAAAAGTACAGGACTCAGTGCCTGATCATCACGCTCCAGAAAGCTTGGGAAACACTTTAGAGAAATAAATGTTTCATTTCCAAGCACCATCCATTCCCCTCCTACTGGCTCATCGTCAACACTGTTTTCCTTGTAAGGGGCTCTTAGAGCGAAATAAAAATTTTACACTTCACCTTGAACTCTTTTTCCCTTAGACTATATTTTGTATATTATTCCAAATAAATAATGGAGAAATCTTGGTAATGCAGCTCTGGGAAAACCAGGTGCTTCAATCTAAGATCTGTTTTTAATTAATCAGCATTGAACTGAGAAGATTTTAGTACGTGTATTTTAGCTTTTATCCTAAGTTCGCTCCAATTTTGTGAAAGATTGATTTTTGAAATTCTTTTTTGTCACCCATCCATTGTCACGTTCGTCTGAATAGCCTAATTATAAAATAGAATATTATCATTTGGCAATAGCATTTTGTGATTTAATAACTTTTGTGAATTACCTTATAGTCAATAAAAAATGCAGGATGGTGCAGAAAATTGGCTTTACATATTCAAATTTCCCAAATGTTCCAAGGGGATGAAAATACTTTCAGTAAACAGAATATCCAGACCAAATCAACCCTCATTTGCAAAACTGGCTTGAAAAAGAGCCTTAAGAATTGTGTCTTCTTTGATCTAAGGAGTATTTTGACGGAGTGGCTGAAACACATTCTTCAAATGTAATGAGCCTCAGAGAAAGAAATACCCATGGGGCTGACAGGGCTGGACCAAGCCATTTTTAAAGACTCCTTCTGCTTCCAGACACTAGACTCTCCTAAGCTGTCACTTCCTGAGCTCCCCAGCCTTTTAAGGGGAAGTGAAGTGTAAAGGGACCATCAGACTCTCCTGCTTTCCCTTACAAATTCTTAACAGGACTGCTCCGGAATTGGAGGCAGCACACAGGTAAGTGCAATGCCACAGCGCCCTCTCCCTAAAGACGACATCACTGCACCCAGTACTCAGCACAGAGCGCCAACAGTAATCCCTGTGTTTTGTAAAATGTTCAGCCATCTCCTCGTGTTTTCACGTTTGTAGCTGAAGTGTGAATGCATTTTTCAAGGCTGTGCACTGAGGAATTGAGAGGGCAAGGATAGAAATCTTACTTTAACAAAGCTGCTGTGAAGGGGCTCTGATTTAATATTTGGGATGCTGAAATTTAAATACCACTTCACCAAAGGTTTTGTGACAGGACAGTGATAATCTGTCCAGATGCACACAGCCTTTGTGCCCCGTGTCCAGTTTTATGAAGCAGTGTGTGCCGAGGTCCACATGAGCCCAGGTATGATGTTGACCTTTGGAATCTCTCTGAAGGGACGGACTAGAGCTTTCCCCGCGTCAGGTGGCCGGATGGGTTACCTGCCACTCGGCAGCAGTGTCAGCCTGGCCTGGGCACTTGTTCCAGGTGCAAATTCTCATTTGGAGAGTTCTCCTAAGTCCACTTAGGAGAGGACTCTGTGTTGGCCTGGCCCATGGGCACACAGAAAATGTTAGCACTTGTTCTGTCACAGATGACACACAGCTCTCTGTGCCTCATTTTTGCCTCCTGGCTGCAGGGCAGTGGGCCATTGCCTTTCTTCCTCAGGTTACTCAGGCTCCTGTCAAATATCCGTCCCCAAGTCCCTCAGTTTTAAGAGGACACATGTGTCTCCAGGAGTACTCAAGGAAGCTGGTGTAGCTGAGAAGCCAGCAGACCCCTTTCCTGCCCTGAGGGGCAAGGGACAGCCATGCACCACAGCACACCAGGCAACGCTCCTGCCTGGCCCCCATCTGTTGGCAGGTCCTCTTTAACTCGTTCAAAATGGGGGATAAGCTAAAGTGGGCCAAGCCAGTTTCACAATATCTTAGCACCTCTGACACAGGTGATCTTGCACCTTGCTGTAGGCTTTACAATCTCTAGGTCTTTGGTACCTATGTATGTTATTGTTCTTGTCCTTTGGTTCCTTACTGAAACCCCTCAACAATAAAAAAATTGAGCAGAGCTCTGTTATTCACTCAGAAATATATAACTAGATTTGTTCTGAGGACTTCCAAATTGAAGTACAAATTGATGCAAACATTGTTTCTGTGCAATTTTCCATTCGTGCTCACTAAATCAAGCTGTGCAGGTTTTCTGGTTATAATTACTTGTATTTGCATTCTGTCCTAAAATATAAAATAAAAGACTCCATCCAATAAGAATGCTGTCAATCTTCGTATCAGTGGAGAATAAATGCAGTTCACTTGCACAATAGAAAGGTACAAGGGCTGGGACTGCTTTACTCCTCCATTTCCTCTTCTTCCTTGACGTAGTTCCAGCTACATTTTCTAACTTTTTAAAAAATTTTATTTTATTTTCAGTGTTCCCAAATTCATTGTTTATGCACTACACTCAGTGCTCCATGCAATACGTGCCCTCCATAATACCCACCACACGGCTCACCCAACCCCCACCCTTCTCCCCTCCAAAACCCTCAGTTTGTTTCTTAACAGCCTTAGCAACCAGAATTATCAGGAAGTCAATTGAATGGTGGAGCAAATAACAACCACTAGGTGGCGCCAGGTCCACACCATAAGAGTAACCAAGCCTTCTCCCTGCGGAGACTCAGGAGCTCCCAGCTCTTTCCGGTCATTTCAGCAACCCAGCATAAATGCAAAACCACACCTAACTGTCCCTCCTGGTTATAACACTTAAAAAATTCTGAACCTACTGATCATATGGTAGAGTTTTACTGTATGTGCGTGAAAATAATACCCGGGACAGCACATTTAAAGTTGATTACATTATCTGCAAGCTTTAGTAAGATATACTCTACCTGAGGATAGCAAGTAAACCCTGCCAAAGTTCTGAAGCTTCCTTTACTGGTGAAGTTTCTAGAGGGCCCACTGGTGTGGGGCAGTAGTTCTTTTTTTTTTCTCCAAGATTTTATTTATTTGACAGAACAAGAGAGCACAAGCAGGGGAAGTGAGAGAGGGGGGAGAAGCAGGTTCCCTGGTTCAGCAGGGAGCCGGATGTGGAGCTCCATCCCAGGACCCTGAGATCCTGACCTGAGCTGAAGGCAGAGGCTTAACTGACTGAGCCACCCAGGCACCCCTCCTTTTTTGTTTGTTTGTTTGTTTGTTTGAAGAATAATTGACATGTTACATTAGTTCAAGGTGTACAATATAGTGAATGATTCACAAGTCTATACATACCCTCTGCTCACCACAAGTGTAGCTACCATCTATCACCATACACCATTATTAGGCCATTGACTATATTGTGTCCTTTGATGCTGATGACTTAGTCATTCCATAACTGAAAGCCCGTACATCCCGCACTCCTGATCCGCCTGCCTTCCTTTCCGCAACCATCTGTCTGTTCTCTGTAAGTAAGGTCTGTGTCCCAAGGCAGGGGTTCTTAAAAAGTATTCACGAGAAGCATCAGCTTGGGTCTTGTTAGTGTTAAATTAATTGAAGAAGGAGGCCACTGGGCTGAGGTGGCTCTAATGGCACGGCAACCTGCCAAAGCCAACCCAAATCTAACCCTATACATGCTGGAAGGCTCTGAAATGGAGACCTAAGGACAACCAGTCACCAGCAGTCAACTTGACTATGAGCTACCGCCAATCAGACGACTCTCTCTGGGCTCCTGCACCTTCTCTGTACTCTCTCCCCTGGAACCCTTGGATAAAGCACTCCCAACACTTTCTGGTTCTTGACTACCTGACTCAAACTAGTTTTGTTCAGATAAACTCTCAAATATTTTAATATGCCTGAGTTGAGATTTTTAACATTGGAAATGCAATGTTTTGGGCCCGCACGGGACTTACTGAATCAGAAACTCTGAAGGCGGGACCCTACAACCAACGCTCACGTCATTCCGATGCAAGGTGGACCTTGAGAAGCACCTGTCTCCTGACACTCGGCAGAGTTGAATGGCATCTAGGCTAGAAAGAGCACTTGCCACTCCCTGTCATAAACTAATTAGTAGCCCAGGAAAGGGAAATCAGCAGACCAGTTTGGTTACCTGGCTGTGATACAAATATTTCAGGTTGAATAAACAATCTCAAAATCAGTGAATTTGTTTGGAATAAAATAATTTGATGTTAGCTCATTAATCACTAAACTCTTTCATATTTTATTTATTTATTTAAAACTATTTCATTTTTAATTTTAATTTCCAAATTAGTGTTACGGCACATGAGAACATATTAAAATCTGATTTTCTTAGTTATAATTTAAATACCGTGGGAGAGAACCAAACAACAGACTCTTTACATCTATGAGGCATAACTCTTGAGACCCTAATGAATCCTCAAGTTCACAGATATTCCTTGGTAAATCCATTTCTCTCTTAAAAATGGATTAAAAAACCCTGAAAGAAAATTGTGACCTCTTCAGGCTTTAGGTGATGTATCTTTTTAAGCACTTTATTTATTTATTTGTCAGAGAGATAGAGAGCGTGAGTGCACAAGCAGTGGGAGTGGCAGGGGCAGAGGGAGAAGCAGGCTCCCTGATGAGCAAGGATCCTGATATGACACTCAATCCCAGGACCCTGGGATCATGACCGAGCCAGAGGCAGATGCCGAATCGACTGAGCTACCCAGGCGTCCCTCTTTTCGTGATATTTCTACAGATTATCAATGGGAAACAAGACAACCCGACTGAGATGTGGAGGGTGGATAGTTGGCTCAGCTCACTGATTAGTTAGGGTGCTCATTATCTGACACAAGTCAGAAAGCATCCATGATTCAAACTTGTCCCTCAAGAGAATTACAAATAACCGTGCCTGTGGATCTCCTGGTTTTCCTACCAAGATCCCAAACCTCAAGTGCTATATCCGTAAACATCCTGTGTGACTACTCTAATCTCTTGAAATCATCCTCCCCCTCCCCCACAGTTCCCTCTTCCACTTTGGGTCCACCTCCGAGACAGCTGATTTAACATCTTTCATGCATGGTTCCATGTGAAGGGGAATTCTCTGTTTTTGGTTGAATGTAGCTCCTCTGTTTCTCCTGACAACAGGACAGGAGGAATGGTCTTGTACTGCAAGAGGGTTTAGGACCTATATCCCCAAAAATATGCAAGTGCAAAGAGTAAGGAGTAGGTCATGTGTCCAGATGAACCTTCCAAACCTCCAGTGAAATGCAAGTGTAGGATTAACAGCTGCCATCTTGGGATCATGTGAGCACATGCTGATTTAGAGTTGGGGGAAACAATCATGGATACCCAGGTTGGGTAAAGATAATACTAAGTAACTGGCAGTCTCTGTGAGAAATGGTTTATACATTTTTTCCACAAAGAGGAGGAACACCTGGGAATCTGAATCAATGGCTACATTTTACTACCACTCAGTTTGTCTCCTTTGGGATTTAGAGTTGCTGAATAATGGACATTACCTGAACATGGAGGGCAATAAAAATTATTCAGTTTAATAAAAAATGTTCAGTTCTAGGAATCTTGTATAAGTAGAAGTAGTTGTCAGACTTGGCTATCTAACAGAAACCTCTGGGGAGCTAATTCCCAATCTCTACACCCAGGCTTGGCTGAATCCAGCACTGAGGAATGAGCTATGCAGTTTCAAAGTTTACTATGTCTGAGATTCGAGGGGCACTTGTTAAAAAAAACGAGGGCTCTGTGTTCAAATTCTGACTCTACCGCTAAGTGCTATATGATCTTGGGTGAGTTATTTTAATTCTGTCCTTCTATTTCCTTTTCTGTAAATCGTGATAAGAATAATACCTACCTTACAAGGTCAAATTAAAGTGAATTAAGTACATGTAAGTGCAGATCAGTATCATGTACTTAACAAGAATTCAATAAATGTTAGTGACTATCATAACTTGGAACTTGCAGTGTCATATTCAATTAAATCTCAATTGTCTTTACCTTCTAGATTAATGCATCATGTTGATAACATAACCGAAGGGTGAAGAATGGGTGAGCGGGGATTTGTTTACACAAAATTAAGGCAGTCAAAACCACCAATCCCCATCTATTTTCCAAGTACAAATAGATTTGTTTGTATTTCTGAATGATGAATCTCATAGCCGGGAAAAGCAGTCTGTTTTTGTTAACTATTTGTACAAAGAAGGGTAAGTGGATAATTTACTCTTCATAAACTAAGTAGAATCATTCAAAAGGCTGCACAATGATAGCTTCTTTTCTGTTAGGATTGAAAAAAAATACATCACACGTTGCAATATATGCCTGGTTAGTTTTCATTCTTTTTGTTTGAAAATTCAATTCAAAATGTTATGTTAAGACTTCCCAAAAAAATACTGTTCTGGAAGACGGTTTTCATAAAAGGCTGAAGAGACTCAAACATTCCAGTTAAATGGAAAGCATTAATGTGGGTGTGTGGATTATAATGATGTCTTTCCTGAGTAAAGGAGAACACGAGAGCCAGCCTGATAGGAAACATCCAGAAACATAACCCTGGCGTGCTATTCTAGCTTCATGATTGCACAACCCAGGAAATTACCTTCTTGGTAACATGAGAATTGATAAGTGAAAGAAATAGCTTATTCTCCTCAAAACGTGATTAACTTGGGTTTCTACACACGATGGCTCTTAACATTTGCTTTTCAAAAACAAACATTTTTTTTTTTTTTTGAGGCTGACTGATACAATAGTACTTTACTGAGAAGAGTTGGTATGACTTTACAGCATTTACAATAGTACTTGAAAACAGCCTGGTTAAGTAGAAAAGTAGTAGAGGTGTTCTATCAGGGAAAATCCAAGTTATCACAAAAAAAAAAAATCTAAGCATCACTGAAATATCTTTATAAAGCTCTAGAAGGTGCACTTATTTAAAGCAATAATAGTAAAAATAAACTATCAATATGAGTGTCACAGTAGTTTACAATGTGAGTAATAAATTAATAAGAATCATGCTGATGCAGACAGAAGTATAAATTACCAGATGGGAAACTATCCAAATGCAAAGACACTAGTAGCATCAGAGGCCAGGCGAACACAGATGTTGTAAAGAAGCAGGGGGAACAGGGAGAGTTGGGGTAGGAGCAGGGGGATCCGAGTGGGAGGTGAGGAGCACGACATGCCAGTCAGGTCAACCAGGCAAGAAGCCACGTGCCCAGAAAGGCTCTGGAATGAAGTTTCCGAGTCTGTTCTGAGACAGACTCTGGGGTGAGGTCCACCTGGATCAGAGCCATGGGCAGGAAGTCTCCGCTGTCTGATGTGGGGCAAGTGACCTATCTCCTTAAGCTCCAGTTTTCTCATGGGTAGAATTGGGATGATGATATCATCTCTTATATAGGGTATTTGTTAGAATCATAGAAAAAAACATCCATACATAGTTAGCATTAACTATTAACCCTCGAGTAAGCCAGGGGTCCCTAACTGGTTTATGAAACAAAGCTCCATATGGCTCTTAGGCCCATCGTAGTCTCAAAAATATTACTAATTTTTGAATTCCTTGAAACATAACAAACTCAGTTTGCCTTCATCCCCACCACTCTGATTGGTTTGCAGCCCTCTTACTTGACTCATTTATATTACGGGCTTGCTGCCTGTGGGCAACTGAATTTGTGACCCTTGAAGTATTAGCATCAGTAACCAAAGTTTTTTAGAGACAGAAGCCATAAGGTAAAAAACAGACATCCTGTGTTTTCTGAATCTTCAAAAGCTGTGGCTCTTAGGGGTGACTCAAGGAGTCTCAAGGGCCACTGAGTACTAAAAGATGCTCAGAGGGAATAATCTAGAAGACCCAAGTTACTGTACTGATGTGTTGGTATGAAAACTGGTATGTGAGAATATCAATATTACAGGTATAAGTAGACTAAAAAATGTGGCCAGTAAATCCAAAGTCATTTAAATATTTGTATAAAGGATATTAGGTGTATTACATTCAAACTTATCAGGATTACAATGTTCTCTTTTCATAGAATGTATATTATATATTAAATGTATATCTACATATACAGGAATTTGATTTTATATGAAACTTTTTTTTTCTTATAAACCTTTTCCTGATCTCTCATTGTTTCCTCTCAAGGAGTTCACGAGAGATGAGGTTTCCTTTAAGTTTCGAGCAAGGTATTTGTAGTTTCAGGGGAAAAAAAAGAATTGCTGCTGAGCAAAATCGCCCACTAGAGGGTGCAATGATATCACATATGAAGATGACTTGGGCAGGACCAAAAAAGAAAGAAAGAAAGAAAAGAAAGAAAGGAAGGAAGGAAGGAAGGAAGGAAGGAAGGAAGGAAGGAAGGAAGGAAGGAAGGAAGAAACGGACAAGTTAAGTCTGTCTAGAGGGGAGAGGTGGTACTTCTCTCACACATGGGCATTGGAGTTGATATGGTAACAGTTAAAATGGCAAATTCTGAGGCTCTGTCCCAGATCCATATGGGGGGGGGGGGAGATTAGGAATCTGCATTCTTTAATAATCACTCCAACTGATTTTTCTGTATGCTGAAGTTTGAGGATTACTTCTCTGAGGAAAGAAAAATTTAGGAAAACACTTTAGAGAGAAACTGTAGTTCCTAGTATCCTTTCACAAGAGTGAAAATATTTCCACCTCCCTAGTACCCCCCTCCCCTCACCCCCAAATAACTCACCTAAATCTGGGTTGATCATTATGGTCACATAAGAAGACAAATTCCTTAAAGACTTAATAGATCCACTTAAAATTTATTTAAAGTTATTCTACCAATACTCAGTTGTCTGTTTCCTCTTGAAGTTCATGGTGAAAAATATCCTACCATACACCGTGGAAGAGATACCAGTATATTACCGCTCCCAAGCACGCTGAGCTGACAGAAGATCTATGGTGCTGGGTCAGTGGGGAGTGTTCATTATGGGCTGTGACTTCATACAGAAAACAAAGGGAATAACTGGAACACATTCCCTAAAAAAGCCTAGTTCTTTTCTACACTTTTAAGACCTAGCCTAAGACTCATTGAATTGCCACTGCCATCTATGAGGTTCTTCCTCAGAAGAAATAAACACTCCCCCAAAATATGCATTTCTCATGTTTATTTCTTTTGTGTCTCCCTTCTTTCCTCCTCAGTGACTATCCATAGCTCACGTGGGTCTACATAGGCCACTGCTCCCTCTTTGTAGCTAGGATGATCATAGCCTTGCAGTTTAGGAGAATGTACCTGTGCACGAAGCAGAACCATAGAGATAGGGAATGTTAGAAGACTTTTAAGAAGACTCAGCTTTAACCCCTCATTTTCTACATGGAGACACTGAGGCCCAAAGAACTGAGTTGATCTGCCCAGAGTAATACAGTAAGTTATATGTAGTTTATTTGTTTTCCAAGCTCTATTTAGTAGTGGATCTTTTTAATCAGGAACATCATAATGTATCAGATATTTTCTAGGTGTGAACAAGATAACCCAAATCCCTGCTTTTGTGAAGTTTACATTAGTGTCATAATTGTGGAGTTTATGTATTAGAACGGGCACTGTATGATTGTGATTTCATGAATGCTTCTATCTTTCTCCCAACTGTCTTCGTGTGTGTGTGTGTGTGTGTGTGTGTGTGAGAGAGAGAGAGAGAGAGAGAGAGAGAGAAAGAGAGAGAGAGAGAATGAGAGAGAGGGAGAGAGAGTGTATGTAGTTATCTCTCTAAAATAGTCCTTAGGGTGGCAGTAAAGAAAAAGAGTTTTTTCCACAGAGTCTCTATGTACAATGTCAATTCTACTGACAGCTCCTTGTCAATACTTATTCTTAGGACCCTACTTCTATGCTGCTTTAACAGTAGGGTCATGTCTGAACACTGTATATAATGTGATTGGGTTGAGTTTTTCTTGGTCATGGTGGTGTTTTACTCTCACATAAACTTTTGAAATCAATCTGATAAATAAATATATATTCTACTCCAGTTTAAATGGCAGACAATGAAGCTTTAATCTCTAACTACTGATTCCTATTTTAGATATAATAACACAAGGATAATACAAATAAAATCAGTTTTACCAGTACTTTGACATCAAGCACAATTCGTTTTTCCATACATTACCTTTAAACTTGTTTTGGCATTTTAGAGACGGAGCTTTTGCTGAGAGTTTCGTCCTAAAACTGAAGCCTTTTTATTAAATAATGGAGTTCTTTGAGGCTTCTAGGGGTATATAAATTTTCTTAAATTGATGTAAAATGTTGTATTTACTTTTTCTGGTGAGAGGTTCATACTTTTCATTGAATTCTCAGAGAGGTCTGAGACATCTTCCAGATTAAGAGCTCTTGCTTTAAACTGCCCTCTCTTTAACTGATTTAATAGTAACATATACAGTTCTTACAAAATAAGGAAGCACAGTACCAGGGAAGGGCGGGAAGTGCATATAATTAATCTCCACAGGCTAGAAATGAAACTTAGGGTTAGAGGATGTGACATGTTTGGAAAACCGCAACTGGCCAGTTTCCTCATTTGCAGCACTTAGAAGGGATTTCAACTCTCAAATGCTGATTCTCAGCCGACTGGGGGTGGGAGACAATGTGTAAAGCTCATTACTGTTTACATGGGAATGTTCAACTGTGTTCCCATATTTTGTCATATAGGAAGGCAACTGTGTCCCATCCTGCCATCCCTAAATCTCGTGTTCTTCCGTTTAAGAAGTTGCTTTCAATCAAGGAAAGCTTTTGGGTAGCCAAGCATTTTATGTCAGTTTAGAGGACACCAAAAACAAATTATTCAGGACCTCTGGGACCCCTTGCCAAGAAATCTATTTTGAATAAGGATCCCTTATGTCTGGTTGCTCTCTGTGTGGAAGTTCTTGAGACACAAGTGATACTTGTTCGCATTCTAGAACAGATTCCATTTTTCTTCCTAGAATTTTAGAGTGAAAAGTGAATACGAGAGGAATTCTTATAAAAGTTCTTATTTAATAACCTCTCATTCCCCCCCTCCCTACCCCTAGCTATCTCTTTAGAAGTCTAATAAAAATGGGTTGGCCTAGTTTCTTTCTCCATGTCCTTCATTCCCAGTCATTAAAATTCTGATAACACACCTTTTTCCACAGCAGATTCAGTTGTCAATTTCAATAATGGCACTGAATCCCTGCAAAGGGATAGAAATCAAATAGTAAGCCAATCTAATAGTATTCTACTAATTTGTTCTCATAAAAAGCAAGAGGCGAAGGTCAGTTATCCTACATTGAAAATGGAGCAGGGATGTTGAATAATTCCTCCTTAAACATTCTCTCCCCCTTATTAAACATCCCCTTTCTATTAAAGATCATAAAATGCTTCCGACACTTGAGCCGAGCATGACAAACGGGAAAGAGGGGAAGGTGAACTCCGGGTTATGTGAAAATTTACAGGGTTCTGTGGGATAAAGATTCATCTGAGGAAACTGCAAAGAGTCAGAGCAGGAACAAGAGGTGAAAGGGCGAGAGGCAGGACTGGGGATGAAGAGCCTTGGGTATCAACCCAAAGCAGGGAGTTTGGAGCCCAAGATCGACACGGATTAATGGATGGGGACAAGTAGAACATGTTCTTCCCATATGTCCTCCATGGAATTTGTTCAAAAGAAATTGTGCCTGGTTGGAGTGAAAACCAAGACCACGGGGATGCAAGTGTGGGCTGATACCTTTGAGTGAGACGGCAGAGAGCTTGTCTGTCCTTCTGAGGAAATGGGGGGAAGGAGGGCTTGAGTGTGTTGGGGGGTCGCTGAGAGGAAGTGGATGCCTCCGACTCCATGATGGGATTGCTGTCCTGCTGCTGGACTCCCCAGATGGTGAAGTAAGTGAATCAGTGACAAAATCCACTAAGTGACTGATCTTTGATTCACACAAACAGAGGTGGGACAGCCTGGATGGACAGAGGGTGTAGAAACAGAAAAGATGTTACGGGTGTTTGCAGAAAGCAGGTTCAAGATGTGGATGGGCATTAAGGAGGGCACGTGACGTGATGAGCACTGGGTGCTATAGGTAATTAATCAATCACTGAACACTACATCAAAAACTAATGATGTACTGTATATTGGCTAATTGAACCTAATAAAAAGATAAATAAATAAATTTAAAAAAAAAAAAAGATTGGATTGTCCCAGGCCATAGATTTGAGGTATGGTCCAAGTTTAAGCAATCTCCAAGGAGAAAGAAAGGAGTTTAGGGTTTAAGGCTAAAGGCTTACCAGGGTTTTTAAAGGCTGTTCTCATAGCTGCATGGAGGATAAACTGGAGAGAGGGTGACTGACTAGTAGTTTCTGCTACTAGTTTTTCCCTCCAAGAGAGGGAAAGAACTGATGTCTTAACAATGGGTCTTATTATTATTGTTTTTTTAAGATTTTATTCATTTGACAGAGAGAGACAAAGCAAGAGAGGGAACACAAGCAGAGGGAATGGGAGAAGGAGAAGCAGGCTTCCCATCGAGCAGGGAGCCTGACAGGGGGCTCGATCCGAGGACCCTGGGATTGTGACCTGACTGAGCTGAAAGCAGATGCTTAACGACTGAGCCACCCAGGCACCCCAACAGTAGGTCTTCTTAAATATAGCTTCTACTTTGGAGAACATTGATACTCTCAAGTGTAAACTCCCTTAACTTCCTGTATTTAGACCAAAACCATATTTATAACTGCATCACACCCTTTTTACTTCCTTCCCTCTTATTGAAGAGGACAAAATGTCCCTCCGCTGTCCAAATTAGTCATTCCCCATGACTCCGGACCCTTCGATTGTATCTTTTCATTTATTTTTAATTTCTCTGTCTATAAATATGTAGCCGCCTTCGCTTCCACATGAGCACTTGCTTGCATGTTTCTCCCAGTTCTTTCTTTACAGTAGCTCATTGCTTTTATTAATTGCATGTTCATTATAGAAAATTGGTAAAACCCAGAAAAGTAAATCAAAATCACTGGTAATCTCATCTTCAATGTGTCTCTATAATCTTTTCTTCTTTATGTGCATGTGAAATATAGGAGTATGTAAACATTCAGACCATTTTAAAATGGAAATTTAATTAATATATATCTTTATTTCTTGGAAGCCCCAGCAGAACGGAGGTGGATTGATAGTCAGGAAAGTATGAAGGCAGGTTTCCTCTGTGCTAAGAAGAGGTCAAAGGATCGAGGGAGGAGGAAAAACATACCCAGGCTGGGAGCCTGATGACAACAGGTATCATGTACACGCTGTTCTAGTGGGCAGAGAGGTCTCATTCTCTGGGGGAACTTAGACCATCCATCTTTAACTTAAAAACCTCTGACTGTCTGCACTTGTGCTCTAGCCTATTATCTGTCCCATCGGTGGAGCCCAGGAGGACAGGATTTTACCTCCATCCATTGTTTCACACACTGGCTACCAAAAAGGAGTGTCCCCTCCTGTGCCACAGCATTTCTCTGCATTTTCTCCCATCTGCAAAGCAAATGCAGACATTCCCTTTGACAGTGTTCCAGAATATATGCACATAGAGGAAGGGGGGTGGTCAGCCTTGGACATCTAGTGGAGTGGTAATGAGAAGGCTTCTGCCCTATAATTAGCTGGGAGAAGCAAGAATTAAACGACTGTGAGCCACCAAACCCCAAGACTGTTTTGTTTACACAATTTTAAAAAGAGACTTCAAGATATAAGGGACATGTATACTGCACATATTTAAAGTGTAAAATCTGGCAATTTTTGACATATATTACACATGTGTGGGACTATCACTACAGGTGATGTGAATATATGAGGATTATGAACATAAACAAAAATATGACTATAGCTGTCATTCCTCAAAGTTTCCTCTTATCCTTTTGTAATTTCTACCACCCAACTCTTCTCCTGCACCTTCTCCAGTCAACCAGTGATAGGCATTTTTGTCATTTTGTCATAGATTATATGCATTTTCTAGAGTTTTATATAAATGTAATTATAATAATATGTGATCTTTTTTGTCTGGCCTTTTTCATTCAGCTTATTATTTTTTTTAGATTATTTATTTATTTATTTGACACAGAGAGAGACATCGAGAGAGGGTACACAAGCAGGGGTAGTGGGAAAGGGAAAGGCATGCTTCCCTGCCAAGCAGGGACCCTGATGTGGGGCTCGACCCCAGGACCCTGGGATCATGAACTGAGCTGAAGGCAGATGCTTAGTGACTGAGCCACTAGGTGCCCCAGCATAACTATTTTGAGATTCACACCTATTGTATCATGTATCAATAGTCATTCCTTTTATTGCTGATAGTGTTCTATTGTATGCTATACTACAATTTGTTTATTTGTTCACTTGATGAACATCTGTGCTGCATCCAGTTTTGGGACTACTGAATGTTCAAGTCTTTGTAAAAACATACATTTTTATTTCTACCAGATAAATACCTGGGGGTGAAATTGCTAGATTATATTGTAGGTATATGTTTAATTATTTAAAATGCTGCCAGACTTCTATCCAAAGTGGTTATATCATTTTATACTTCCGCCAGCAGTGAGTGAGGGTTCAAGTTCCTTCACAGCCTTCCCAACTTTTGGTATGACCAGCCTGTTTAACTTCAACCATTCTAAGAGGTGTATGGTGATATCACTGGGGGTTTTAATTTGCATTCCTCTAATGACTAATGATGTTGAACATCTTTTATGTTTTCATTTGCCATCTGTGTAACTTTTTTGATGAAGTGTTTATTGAAATGTCCTGTCCATTTTAATTTGTTGGGTTGTTTGATTTTTTTACTGTTGAGATTTCAGAGTTCTTTATGTAAGTGAAACACAAGTCCCTTATCAGCTAAATTATCTGGAAATATTTTTTCCCAAAATATGGCTTGACATTTTATTGTCTTAACTATGACTTTGAATAATAGTTGTTTTTAATTTTGACAAAGTCCATGATAGCAATTTGTTCATTTATGAATTTTTTTGTGTCATATCTAAATATCTTTGCCTAATCCAAAGGTTTGCTCTGTGTCTTCTTCTAGAAGTGTTACTGTTTTAGGTTTCACATTTATAGGTTAAAGTTTAGTTATTTTTAAATATAGATAGAGTTGTAGACCAGAATTTTTTTTTACATTTATTAAATAGGTCATCCTTTCCTTATTGAATTGCTTTTGCATTTTTTTAAAAACAATTATTTGAATATATATGTGTGGGTCTGTTTTTGGACTCTATTCTAGTCCATCGATTTATTTGTCAGTCTTGATGAATATGACTACATATTTCTGCTGTTTTATAATATGTCTTTAAATAAGGCAGTGTTATTCCTTCAAATATGTCCTTTAAAATTTTTTTTTCTTTTAATTTTTAGAAAGAGAAAGAGAGCATATGCAGGGGAATGGCAGAAGGAGCAGGCTTCCTGCTGAATAGGGAGCCCGATGTGTGGTTAGATCCCAAGACCCTGGAATCATGACCTGAGCCAAAGGCAGATGCTCAACCGACTGAGCCGCCCCGGCCCCTAATTCTGTCCTTTTAAAAAATTGATTTGGCTATCCTATTTTCTTTGCATTTCAATGTGAATTTTATATTTAGTTTGACAGCTTATTTTTTAAAAGCCTGCTGGGATTATTTTTAAATTGGGATTGTGTTAAATCTATAAATCAATTTGGGGTGAGGGAGAATTGACCACAATACTGAGCCTCCCAATCCATGAGTAAACTAGATATCTCCATTTATGTTGGTCTTTAATTTCTCTCAGTAGTGTTTTGTTGGTTTCATTGTATGGTATTGTGTTTCTTTTATCAGATCTATCCCTAAGTATTTAACAATTTTAGTGCTATTGTAAATGATGTTTTTAACAATCTAATTTATTCTTTTTTATTTTTTAAAAATATTTTATTTATTTATTTGACAGAGAGAGAGATCACAAGTAGGCAGAGAGGCAGGCAGAGAGAGAGGGGGGAAGCAGGCTCCCTGATGAGCAGAGAGCCCGATGCAAGGCTTGATCCCAGGACCCTGGGATCATAACCTGAGCCGAAGGCAGAGGCTTAACCCACTGAGCCACCCAGGTGCCCCTTAACAATCTAATTTAAAAGTTTGTTATTACTATATGGAAATATAATTGATTTTTATATATTGATATTTTGCCCTGTAATCTTGCTAAATTCAGTTAGTAGTCTAAAAGGTTTTTGGAGATTTCATTTGATTTTCTACATAGATAAATAAAAATGTCACCTGTGGACAAGTACAGTTTCCAATTTGAATTTTTTTCCTTGTTTTATTACCCTTGTTAGAGCCTTCAATACACTGTTGAATAAATTTTACTTTTCTTTTTCTGACTTATTTCACTTAGCTTGATACACTCTAGCTCCATACACATCATTGCAAATAGCAAGATTTCATTCTTTTTTATGGCTCAGTAATATTTTATGGCTCAGTAATATATATATATATATAAATAAAATGGAATATTACTCTCAGGAAAAAGAAAAATGCCATATGATTTCATTCATATGTGAAATTTAAGAAACAAAACAAATGGGCAGTGGTGGGGGGTAGCCAGAGAGAGACAAACCAAGAAATAGACTCAACTATGGAGAACAAACTGATGGTTACCCGAGGTTAGGTGGGTGGGGAGATAGTAAATGGATGATGGGGATTGAGGAGGGCATTTGCTGTGATGAGCACCAGGTATTTTATGGAAGTGTCGGATCACTATATTGTACACTTGAAACTGATATTACACTGCATGAAACTAACTGGAATTTAAGTTAAAGAATTTAAAAAAGTTTTCTTTTAAATTAAGAAGAGACACTACACTATTATACTTCAATGAAAAGTTTTTAAAATGAAACAATATACCATGAATGTCCCTGCATTTCATTTTTAATGGCTGCATATATGCTATCACATAGCTCAACTGAAGTCTCTGGAACCAGCTCACAATTAGAAATTTTGATTGTTTTGGGTGGAGTATCTAAATATTTCTACCTATCCTAAAGTCCTGCAGATTTTTTTCTTATGGTTTCTTCTGGAAGTATTATTGTTTTAGGTTTTACATTTGTTTGTTCACTGTTATAGCTAATACTGTGCCAAGAATTCATGTGGCAAAATGTTGTGCATATCCATGATTACTTCACGAAGGCCAATTTTTAGAAATAATGTTTGATGGAGACATTGTATGACATATTTAAGACTTCCGGTATGTGTCAAATTTGCCCTCTGGGGAAATTATCTCACTATGAGCATGTTTTAAATGCCAATTTAAGAGGATAAAATTAATATTAGACTGTTCAAGTGTTCATATTTTGAATTGCATATAAGATGGAATAGTGTGCGTGTGTGTGTGTGTATGTGTATGTGCGTGTGTGTGTTTATGGACCATTCGTATTTCTTTTTGTACTGCTTTTTCCCATATTTATTTTCTATTGGCTGCTTATATTTTTGATTTTATATGTTTATTTCCAGTGGAAAAACAACTTGTTCTTTGCTTCTCTGCTCCACCAAAGCTGGTGACTTGCTTACTGCTTCATGGGCAACATTTTAGAAAGCATATTCTACCTTTCTCTGAATGTGAACTCTTTTTCATCTTCTGTAAATTCTTCAACCCTCTGAAATACAGCTTTTGAAAATGTTACTTGGCTGAAATTTTTGGCTTTTGCCCAAATGCATGACCACCTCCTAACTGTAGGTTGACTCTGAGTGTTGTCGGCAGCATCTGACACTGCCTGATTCTTCCAACTTCTGTGAAGCCCTTGGTCTCAAGAGTGTCATCCTTAACTGGTCTTTTGGCCCTTTCTGGCAGCTGCTGTTCAGCATTCTCTGCCGGCTCCTCTTGACCACCTGCCCTACATCTCGGTCCCCGGGGCTCCGTCATCATCCATGTTCTCATCACACCTTCTCACTCTTCACTGACTCATCTGAGTCTGAGGCTTCCACTAGCAGAGACATCCCGATGACGTCCACCCACACTTCTTCCCAGATTCAACCTCTCTCAGACTCACTCTTTTACTTGTGGCTGGTTCACAGGCATCTCAAGTTCATGTGTCCTGACTGGATTTCTTATGTTATTTCTCCAGATTTGCGCATCTGCATGTATACTCTTCCCTGGTTAATCATGAAGCCCTTCACCCAATCACTCAAGGCAGAAAGCTTCAGAGACATCACAGACTGTTTCCTACACCTTATCTCATAGCGTCAGCTCTAGTAGCTCCCTAACCAAACCCTATCAAGTTCCTCCCTCTCCATCCCCTCAGTACTGCTTTACTTGAATCCATATTGTCTTCTAGCTTGCCTCTTGTGCCTGGCTCACCCAGATGGGCAATTCATTCTTCACACATCGCTGCAGAGAGATCTTTCAAAAGTACACAGATGTTAATTCATTATATAATACCCTTACATGGGAAATGCCCTTCTGGATAAAGTTGAAATTCTTTATCAAAGCATCTGATATAACCTAGCACTTGCTTTCTAAAGATTTTTTTTTTTTCATGTATTTGAGAGAGAGAAAGAGAGAGAGAGAGAGTGTGTGTGTGTGTGTGTGTGCAGGGGGAGAGGCAGAGGGAGAAAAAGACACCTGCTGAGTCAGGAGCCCTACAGGACAGGGGCCTGGATCCCACAACCCCAAGATCACAACCCTGAGCTGAAACTAAGAGGCAGAGATTCAGCCAACTGAACCTCCCAGGCCTCCCAACCTGGCACTTACTTTCTGTTTAACTTCAGTTAATATCGTCTTAACAATAATATTAATACCTTTACATTGTTAATTTAATTCTCAAAACCTCTCTATGATGGACATTCAGTTATTATTTCCACTGTAGATGAGGATGAGAGGTTGAGAAATTTACCAATGGTTATCCTTTCTGGCAAAGCCAGCTATTTTCAATTTGTGTGAATTATTCATCTTGTGTGCATTTAACTGTACTGTTTTCTTGCATAGAATATCCTCAACTATTAGTATCTCACAGTGAGATCTAGTCACCACTCATTACCAATTTCAGCTCCCTCCATACCTGGGAAACATTTCCTAACAATCCAGGCAGACGTGATCACTCCCTATTCCAAACCACAGAGGTACTCTAGGATAATGCTTAAAACCCCTGACTTGGGCATAACATTGATTTAAAACTGAATCCCAGCTTTACTGGGTAAAATGGAAACTTTAGTTGATTTATCCTCTCAAAGTCCCAGTTTTCTCACCTGTGACATTATGATAAGAACACCTATTTTGGGTGCCTTGATAGCTCAGTCAGTTAAGTTTCTGCCTTAGGCTTGGATCATGATCCCAGGGTCCCAGGATTGAGCCACATGCCGGAATCCCCACTCAGTGGGAAGCCTGCTTCTTCCTCTCCCTATGCCTGCCACTCCCTCTGCTTGTGTTCTCTCTCTCTCTCTCTCTGTGTGTGTGTCAAATAAATAAATAAAATCTTAAAGAAAAAAAAAAGAACCCCTATTTCATGTTTCTTGGGAGGGTTAAATGAGGGTGGGTACAGCAAAGCACGTAGCACAGTTCCTGGTACCAGTAAGCAACCAGGAAATCCTGGCTGATTAATGTGGTCATTAATGTAATGCATCTTAGGGTATAATTACTGTAAATGATGTGCACCTTTATCAAATTTACTTAATGGTAACCCAGGAGGAAAAATGTCCCTAGAGCCTCAGTAATCTGATAGTCTATGTATTTGTTAAAATATTTATATTTATATACTATAAATTATTTAATTTACCACATTTCTCTCTCTGCTTTGGCTGCTAATCCTTTTGGAAACAAATGACTCTTCCCATCTAATTAGCATACAGGACCTATGGTTTGCATCTTCTTTATGTTTGCCTTCTGATTTTACTTCACTCACTTCTTTTTCCTACAACCTCCTTAACTGTTGGCTTTCTTTTTTGGCACATATTTCTATAAGCAGGCTCAAATCCTTTGTGCATTGTGACGGAGTGCTAATAATTTCTGAGGGGTAGAACAGAAGAGGGCTGAGCTAAGTAACCTAAAAGGCTTTGTAGATTGACGTTTGAATGCCTCATCTGTCAAATCACAATAATGGAAAGAAAATAAAGTCAATTCTTCAACAGTGGCTATGATAATTTGTACTATTTTATATGGATAAAATCCTTCAGTTTATTGAAATAAGAATGGCAGCTGAAAGGAGCGGAGGTATGTTTTATCTATTAAATGTGCAACATGAAAATGCTCTGAGCCATTAAAGCCCATAAAGAAACTTCATTTAAAGCCATGTATTTGTGTTCTGAAACCTTTGGGAATCATGAAATGAAACACGGCTACCTTTTATGCAATAGACTTTTGAACAAAAATGTAAGGAGCAGGAAGTCTTATAAATGTTTGAAAAACTAACTAGAAACCCAGACCAACAAGTACTGAGTGTTTAAGAATTACTTCCAATCACTGTGTAAGTTAAACGTAGCCTGTGAGTTGTATTGCCAAGATTGGTTTAAAAATGAAGTATTTAGATTTTAAACCTCAGAAAGAATCCAATTTTCTTGTTAATAGTGAACTAGTAAAGGGAATAAAATGATCCTTACTGTCCTTTCATTGGGATTTTCTTTTAAACCAACCAAACAGCTCAGATCTCTGGGGGGACACTTTCCCTCATGAGGTCAGTTTCTGAGTTCCTGTGTGATGCTGGCTTAGTTTCTCATAGTGTTGTGGAGTTATCCCAATCACGTGGAAGAACTTTCAAAACTGGGCCTTGACTCAACAAGGGAGAAAATATACAACAGGTGGGTGATACTAACATCAGAAAATACTTTGTCTTTTAAGTGATTTAATTTCACAAACCATGAAAAAGCTGTTGATTGCAACCAATTTACATAGAAATTAGTCAAAATATGTCAACATTGTTAGTAGAGCTTCAAAAATCTAACTGCTTGTAGCAAAAAACCTCACATGTCCTGGAAATGCAGAGAGAGGACACAAATGCTATGAGATTATTTTAACTTTAATGCTTTAATACACACATTATCCCTCAAGTCAAATTCTTTGACTGTAATGATGTGATATCTTCTAAAAAGTAATAGCTTTGTGCATACAGGGGATGTGTTTGACCCTGTGTATTATAAAAGATGATTATGATTTAAGGTTTGCAACACTGGAAATGGTTTTCTAGAGGAGAGAAAACATGAAGTGGGTTGCCTTGACAACATGGGCTGGTTGCATCAAGAAATCCATGGCAATTCAGGACCTGGCATTTCAGGATTGCAAACCATCTACCAAATTATGTTAAAAGAAAACTAATCTACTACCTAAGGCAGTGTTACCTGACCTATGAAATACTAGTTCTCACTTTTATCATGAACCTTGTTAAAAAGCAGATGAAAAATCTAGGTGGGCAAGACATTCAGTCAGAAAAGCAGGAAAAAAGCAGCACGTGCAAGGGTTCTTTCTATTCAAGAGTCTGCCCTGTCTCCTCTAGACCACCCCGCCCCCAACAGAAGTCCAGGAGTTCCTGCATGTTCTCTGTAAGTCTATTCTGCTAAGGAAAAAAAAAAAAAGTCTCTTGTCCTGTTTCTTTTGATTTCCGCAGAAGTCTCCCACAGAGCTCCTCCAGAAGGGGGGATATCACCTGCCATATTGCATAGTCTTAAATAAAGAGCAAAATACAGATAACTGCAACAAAGTTAGTTATTAGCTAATAGAAAACAAAACCTGTTAACATACGTGCCCTTTAGTCCAATTATCTTGGCAGACTGAGGAGAGATTTATCTGTAAATCATCAAGCGTCTAACACAAAGCCTCTTTTAAAAACCTATACTATTGAACAAGCTTGTTTCCTTCCCCCCCAGCAAGCACCACTTTGTGGCACTGTTCTAATGACACAATTTGGATACTCTGCTTCTAAAAAATCAGCATAAGGTGATTTTGAAGAAGGAGTTTGGATTTTCCTTTCATAAATGAGTTTTTGTTTAGAGGTAAGCAGAGCTACGCTTTTCTTTGACTTCAACTGCAGTTTGGATTTCATGTTCAGTAGAGTCTCATTCATCTGATACTAGAGATGGGCCATGAGTGAAGAAGACAGGCTGTGTGGCTGGGCTGCTCTTTCCTTTTGTGTGTTCTGCCTCTAAGATCATGGAAGGGATTTGGGACCCAAGAGACATGTATTAGGAGCAGAGGAGTTGCCTCTGTAATAATTAAGCTGAGAAACACTAGCCCCAGCTACCATGAGCTTGGATAGATAGTATGAATGGGTAGACAGGGACAGCCCAAACATATGCAAGGCCAAGCACAGTGTGCCACTGAGCATGAAGGCTAAGAACAAACAAAGGTCTTGTCCAAATGGCACGTATTTTCTTTCTCCAGGGTAACAGACAGGGAAACTTAACAGATAAGCCATCAGCTATATTAAAGTCCAAGGTTACTCGTGAGGCTCTGTGTCCCTGGGAGGCAAAATCCAACATTCCAAACTAATGAATAAGGATGCCAAAAGATGCACAAACACATTGCTTTTTGCGCAAATCTCTAGAAGTGACAAATGTATAAGAATAGCGTCAGCCATGGCTCACTGACTAGATTCCAAGTAGCACGTTGAACATATTATTTGGGCAGTGTGCCAAAGACACAGTCATGGACAGCTTCTGATTCAACTGTAAACATTAGACTTTCTCAGTCAAGATAAGAATATCAACAGATGGATGGATAAAGAAGATGTGGTCCATACATACAATAGAATATTACTCAGCCATCAGAAAGGATGAACCCACCATTTGCATCAACATGGATGGAGCTGGAGGGGATTATGCTAAGTGAAATAAGTCAAGTAAAGAAAGACAATTATCATACGATCTCAGTCAGATGGGGAACATAAGGAATAGTGCAGAGGATCACAGGGGATGCGAGGGAAAACTGAATGGAAAGAAATCAGAGAGGGAGACAAACCACGAGAGACTCTTGACTCCAGGAAACAAACTGAGGGTTATGGAAGGGATGGCAGTGCGGGGACGGGGTAACTGGGTGATGGGTATTAAGGAGGGCACGTGTGGTGATGAGCACTGGATGTTATAGGCAACTAGTGGATCATGAACACTACATCAAAAACGAATGCTGTACCATATGTTGGCTAACTGAACAACATCGTCATCATCATCACCATCATCATGAGAAAGAGATAAGAATATCAAAATCCAAGCAGTACGAAGCCATAACTTGCCTTCTTAAGCCAAGTCCTTTAACCTTTTAACCAGCTGACACGGTAATCTGCACACTTCCATGCAAACACTTACGAGATCACAGGACAGCAGGAATTTTGTCCAAGAAGACAGAACTCCTCTTTCTCCAACGACTTCAGTTCTCATAACAAGTGGGCCATCTGGCCTTTGATTTACTTGTGTGATCACACATAGGTCAGTCTTACATGGAGGCTATTTGACTGACAGATGTGAGTCTATCTTGTGGTCACATTGAAGAAAACCTCTCTTTTAGAGAAGACAGTAGACACATCTAAATAAAATCTGCATTTGGTGAAAAGCAACAAATATGACACAGTAGGAAATCTTCCATTCTGGTCCCTATTTTACACAGATGTGTATTTTTGAATAAGATGCCTAATAATCTTTGGGTCTTGTGTTTTTTTCCTTGTAAAACAAAATGTTAGATTTGGTGGTTTCCAATCTTTCTTCTGTAGAGGCCAAAGATTTATTAGAGTTTCAGGAACTATCAGAGGTTAAAGGGGAATGAAGAACAGGAAGGATTCTGGGTCCCCCTTTTATTCCTTTTCTCAGTGGTCTAATCAGAGTATTTTGGCTTTTACCTCTTTGTTATTTAGTCTTTATTTAACATTTTAAAACAAACTTTTAATTTTGGAATAATTACAGATTTATAGTTTCCCCTAATGTTCACATCTTATATTACCATGATTTGTTTGTCAAACAAAGAAACCAACATTAGGTACATTAATTTTAACTCAGCTTCAGACTTTATTAGGATTTTACCAGTTAGCCTACAATTTCCTTTTAAATGTTAGTTAGATACTGTTCCCTGATTAAAGTTCCAAGACTATATTTCACAGAGTTTGGAAAATATGGAAGAGATGCAAAAGACAATCTAGTACCTACTGGAGGCTTTCTTTCTGATACCGTCAGAATGATTTAAAGTTCTGAGCTGGGAACAATTTTCTCCTTATGTGAGTAAATGCTGCAGGAGGCGTGGTTCTAACTGGCATCACCTGGGAGTTTGTGAAGAAAAAAAATCTCATGTCTCACCGGAGGCCTAGTGAATCATCAAAACTTGATTCATATTTTCAGATTTATTTAAATAAATCTACAGGAAATATTCATTTTAAAGAATACATAGAATTTCATTTTATGACAGCCTCCTGGTCTCCCCTGCTGCACCCTTCTATACCATCATCTAGAGACAGTCATTTAAAATACACTGGGTGATGCTTCTGATGTTTACCTCCAACATTTTATGTGATATGCTTCTATTATGTAATTTATTTTATGTAATGTGCTGCTATTGACAACTCATTGATATTTATTAATATGATTGTTGATTTAATGCTGGCCAGGGAACTCCTCCCTCACATTCATACTCCAGGGTAACTGTATGGCTATTTTGGTTATATCACATAAGAAATTATAGTATATCTATGTAAAATGGTATTCATTAAGAAGTCAGGTATGACAAATCAAAACCACAATGAGATATCACCTCACACCAGTCAGAATGGTTAAAATCAACAAGTCAGGAAATGACAGATGCTGGCAAGGATGCGGAGAAAGGGGAACCCTCCTACACTGTTGGTGGGAATGCAAGCTGGTGCAACCACTCTGGAAAACAGCATGGAGGTTCCTCAAAATGTTGAAAATAGAACTTCCCTATGACCCGCAATTGCACTACTGGGTATTTACTCTAAAGATACAAACGTAGTGATCTGAAGGGGCACGTGCACCCAAATGTTTATAGCAGCAATGTCCACAATAGCCAAACTATGGAAAGAACCTAGATGTCCATCAACAGATGAATGGATCAAGAAGATGTGGTATATATACACAATGGAATACTATGCAGCCATCAAAAGAAGTGAAATCTTGCCATTTGCGACAACGTGGATGGAACTAGAGCGTATCATGCTTAGCGAAATAAGTCAAGCAGAGAAAGACAACTATCATATGATCTCCCTGATATGAGGAAGTGGTGATGCAACATGGGGGCTTAAGTGGGTAGGAGAAGAATCAATGAAACAAGATGGGATTGGAAGGGAGACAAACCATAAGTGACTCTTAATCTCACAAAACAAACTGAGGGTTGCTGCGGGGGAGGGGGGTTGGAAGAAGGGGGTGGGGTTATGGACATTGGGGAGGGTATGTGCTTTGGTGAGTGCTGTGAAGTGTGTAAACCTGGCGAATCACAGACCTGTACCCCTGGGGATAAAAATATATGTTTATAAAAAATAAAAATTATAAAAAAAAAACAACAAAAAAAACAAAACAAAACAAAAAGTCAAGTATGAGTCTAGAGGAGTGTTTTTCAAAGTGTCATCTGGGGACCCTTTTGAGGGACACTTTCAGGTGTCAAAGTTATTTAATAATAATTCTTAAAGATTTGTGAATGGTGAGATATTACAGAGGGTGTGTCATGTACGATCAACAGACAGAAGGCACAAGCAGATATGGGATTTCAGTTGTCTTCTATTAGGCCAGGCATGTAAGAGATCTGTGAAATGTAAACCAATGTAACTCTTCTCATTAAATATTTTTGTGCTTTGGAAAAATATAATTTTTCATAAAAATAGATTTACCTTAACATGCAAATGTTTCTTGTTACTTTTAAATGATTTCATAAGTACATATGTGAATATTTCTAAGTTTCAGTTTCTAATATGGTAGATATTGATAGATATAACCCATATAAACCAAAGCTATTTGGTGTCTTCAATAATTAGTAAGAGTGTAAGAGAAGGCCACAAAGCTTGAGTAATCAATACATTTCTGTTGCATTTTGAAGATAATGTCCTTTCATCTCTTTGCTTAAGATGTACCTACCTTATTTTTTTATATCTTTCACTGTATCTATGCAAAGCCTTTTAATTTTATTTCTCAAGCAAATCGGATATCCTATCAAGCTGATTTTTTTTTTCCCCCAGGGACCTCTAACCCTGAGACTTCTACTTTATTGTCCATTCTGAGCTGGTCACTGTCTTGGTCTCTCTCTCTCTCTTTTTCTTTCTTTTTTCACTCCTGCTCTCCCCTTCTTCACCCTTCCCAGGGGTGATTGTTTCCAAATAGTTTAGAAATGTTTAGTGCACAGCCTTTGTCGTGGAGGCTCCTCTGCTCCCGACCCCCGCTATGTTGCTTTCTTGTACTTCTCCAATCATCCAGTTTTTCCTGTATCAAGCCCCTTATTTTGCTGAAACCCTCCCTTGAAAAGTTTCCTAAGAGGGCATAGGAAGTAAACTTTTAGAGTCTTTGCATTGCCTGAAAACCTTTATTCTATTCTTATGTTTTATAGGTATACCTGTTTAGTACTCAGGTTATGGTTGAATATTTCTTTAGAATATTCAAATTCTTACTGCGTAGTCTCCTAAGCATGTGTGGTTGAGCAGACCGCCATAACTCTGATTACAATGGAATTCATCAGAAGCCCTTTGAAAGCTTCCAGAATTTACCATTATTTATTCTTTGTATTCTGAATTCTTACAATTTTTACCTTTAGCTAAGTCTTTATTCATTTGTGCCAGATAATCATGCCCTTCATTTTTCAGAAGCCTCCTATATTACTTCTTTGATAATTTTCTCTGCTTCGTTCTTTACTCTAAATATCTGGGAATTCTCTTTTTCTTTTCTTTTCTTTTTTTTTTTTTTTTTTTTTTTTAAAGATTTTATTTATTTGTCAGAGAGAGAGAGGGAGCGAGAGCGAGCACAGGCAGACAGAGTGGCAGGCAGAGACAGAGGGAGAAGCAGGCTCCCTGCCGAGCAAGGAGCCCGATGTGGGACTTGATCCCAGGACACTGGGATCATGACCTGAGCCGAAGGCAGCTGCTTAACCAACTGAGCCACCCAGGCGTCCCTTTCTTTTCTTTTCTTAAAATTTTATTTGACAGACAGAGATCACAAGCAGGCAGAGAGAGAGGGGGAAGCAGGCTCCCTGCCAAGCAGAGAGCCTGATGCAGGGCTTGATCCCAGGACCCTGGGATCATGACCCGAGCCAAAGGCAGAGGCTTTAACCCAGTGAGCCACCCACGTGCCCCATTTTTTCTTTTTTTAATCTGAGAATTTTCTTAACTGAATTCTAGACTACTTTTATTAAGACCTTTAAAAAATTTCTTTACTCAATTTTTGCCCTTTTATTTTAGTTTCTGAAATATTTGCTCGACTTGCTTTTCCAAGTAGATCACTAAATGCTTTTTATTAGGTAATTCTAAGGGATTTCTTAAAATCTATGCTTTCTTGGCTTCTAAATTGATGGGAACTTGAAATATAAATATGCAATTTAACCAATTAAACTTTCTTTGTCAAGTTCTGATACGAATCCTATGGCAGTTTCCTGAAGAATCCTTAAGACACGCACTTTCTCTCCCAATGGAAGTCTTTAGGTATCACTTGGGTTGTATGTTACAAGTTTTAAGCCTGACATCCTCTAATTTTCCCCAAAATCTAAATGTTTTATGAAGGAGATAAATGTTGGCCCATAAAGAGCAAGACTTGTTAATTTGTCATGACTTTGTTTGGGGTGTCTCGTTGTATGTACGTATGTATGTACGTATGTATGTATGTACGTATGTATGTATGTACGTATGTATGTATGTATAGCATGAGTTGGGGAAGGGGCAGAGGGAGAGAAAGAGAGAGGGATGATCCCACAGCCTAGATCATTATCTCTTCTGTGAGGTGGTCTGGCTAAGAAGGGCTGGCTGACATGGTCTTCGGTCTTTCTGACTCAGCCACACAACTCCTGAGGAAGGTCCGTGATCCAAGTCCTGATCATCAGGAAGATATTTCCAAACACCCGTAATGGGTAGACTCAGGTTAAAAGAGACCAAGCTTAGGGATTAATCTGCACACAAAATAATCATGGCCCGCATCTTCTGACTCCCCGGGTGAGGCATACAGTTGCACAAATTGGTCTAGGGATGTCCCAAGGAAGAGTGGTCTAAGGGAGACAGGGTCACTAAGTATCCTTTTACCTCTTTTATATTTTTGAATTCCAAATAAAATCGCATTAAAAAAAGAGGAGAGGTCTATCACTTTATACAACTTCAGAGACCAGTTGTCATCTCAAAAGATACTTTTAACTTGAAAATTCTGGGACCATTAAAAAATACTGAGAAGTTGAAATTAAAGTCATTTAAAATTTACATATAGAGGTAGTTAACCTGTCTTCTCATCATGTTCCAGAGACACTGCTAAATGCTTTACATGTACTATTTCATCAGGTCTCTGAACAGCCTTACAAGGGGGTACATGCTTTTGTTATCTCCACTTAGCACAGGAGGAGACATGGGTATACAGAAATTTAGTCACTTGCTACAATGACCACGGTCAAGGTCACAAACCCTGGCAGACTGACTCCAGAGCTCAAGTTCTAGATCATCACACTAGTCAGAGGAGGTAAATGAAAATAACCAGACTATTGGATAAGTCTTCAAAAAAAAATATTTCAATGAATCTATTAAAAAGATTAATTACTCTATCAGGTGTTCATAGGCAAACAGCTGCCTGGTACACTGAACACAGCCCTTTAGAAGGTAAGCATAAAATAAGTTTTGTTCAACTATGCCAGGCAAGGCTAATTGTTTTAACATGTTTTATGAACTCCTGAAAAGTTTTCAGGATGTTGATGTGTTTCCTATCTTAATTCTGCTTATTTTATTAATTTGCTCAGCACATTCCCTATAAACTGGCGAACTTTTTTTTGTTTGTTTTTGTTTTTTTAGATTTATTTATTCATTTGAGAGACAGTGAGAGAGAGAGAAAGAGAGAGAGAGAGAGAGAGAGCACAAGCCGGGTGAAGGGCAGAGGAGAAGCAGACTCTGCTGAGCAGGGAGCATGATGCAGGAGTGTATCTCGGGACTCCTGGATCATGACCTAAACCAAAGGCAGACAGCCAACCAACTGAGCCACTCAGATGCCCCTAAACTTGCAAACTTAAACCAGCATAACTCTTATCTGGATGACTATACATTAGAAATTACTGGGCTACAAATTAATCAATGCATGTACCCCTGAACTAATTCAGCGCAGGATAAATAGTTCATTGAAAATGTGCTTGTTACTCTCTTATTGGCCTTAAAGTAAATTCAATCCTAAATACTGATTGAGGAAGACTGGAAAAGTGAACTTGCTAATAACAGAGAGCTGCCAAAGAAAAAAAACACTTTGTAGGAATTCACGGCTTACAAAGTACTTTCACGTACATGATTTTATTCCCCTGTAGAATCCTGAAAACTTGGCAAAGAGGGTGTTATTGCCATCCTCTACCTTCCATTTTTCCAATAGATCCCATTTCAGGACACAAGACTCACCGAAAGCCACAGAGAAACTTTACTGTGGGTGTGACTCCAGCTTTCCAGACTCTCACTTCTATCCGGCAGAGATCATGAACTCTTGGTTTGTGGGCTGATTCTAGCCTTCAGATCTGTTTTGCTTTGCCTGGATGGTTTTCAAGTTTGAAGTAGTTACTGTTATTTTTGAAAATCAGAAGAGATACATTAAATCTAGAATTTGGGCTTCATCTGACAAAGCAGTTGATTTGGCAACAGGCCATGAGAGATGAGTGGTTATGACTCTGTTTAGAAAAGGCACATCTATTCAAAATGCCATAGTTTTCACGACACCTCATCATATCTCCAGGACTGAAGTATTTGTCATTTATCATCATAAAATCAGACTGCTTCATTCATTTATATAAACTGTTTCCTGATACAAAGTAAATTATCTGTGGGAATGAGCAGCTTTCCGCAGACACTTGGTAATTTTTCTCAGCCAATGTGGACGGTGTTATCTGTGTGTGCCTTCCTAACTCTGGTTCCTGGCATTCGTGTGGCAACTTTTTCATCTTAATTTCTTTTTTGAATTGTTTCCCTGATGGAACAATGAGGTAGTTGAGAAATGCAGACTTTTTTCCACCTAGAAATAATTATCTCCTGTACTATTTTTAAGTCTCTTTCAAAATATTACAACTAACTTGTTTTCAAACTTCCTGCCTTCATCTCTACCCCACAAGATTATAGCTTCCCTAAGACCCCAAAATTTCCCTTGTTCATCACTGTAATCTCAGCACCAGGGACAGTGACTGGCACTCAGGAAACACCTGGTAACTGACTGACTGAATGAAGTTAGGAGTAGTGAATCCTAACTGAGCATTGCTGGAACCTCTCCGTGTGGTCCCTCAGACACAGCTGGCTGTTGGGATGGTCTTATATAAAAAGAGCCCAGTAGGAGATTACCAGTGTCTTAAGAGATAAGTCACTACCCAGATGCTGAAAAGCTCTGGCTCAAAAATTCGTTAGTGTCTTTTATTGATAAAAATACTCCGTTCAAATTTCAACTTCTGTATTAAACTAGCTTTGCATTTACAGAAACACTAGCTTTCAAGAAAATATAATTATCTTTCTTAGACTCAACTATGCTAATTTGCTTGGGCCTTCAATCAACCTGTTTTTTTTTACTGTGCCAAAAAGAAAATGGCTTACAGCCCAGCCCGCCTGCCTCTTTTCTTAGGGTCAGAAATCTTCCAAGTGTGTCTTGGGGCTGCAGAACAGCTTTGTTGTCAAGAACTGCTCGAATCTAATTTACTTTAGCCTTTAACCACCTGCTTGCAACTCGTAAGAAAAAAATGAAGTGTGGTCTGGCCCTGACATCTAGCTTCTACTCACTTTTTGGCACCCCTCCTCCTCCTCAGCCATCCTCAAACTCTCCTCTCCTCTCTCTGCTTCTTTCCTCCTCTTTCTCTTCCTTCTCCCTCTCTTCGCTCCACGTCTTCCTTTAGTCATGCTTTTTAATGGTTTTCTTTTTAAAAATATATAGTATATCTTGTTTTTCTCACCATGATCTGCTTTAAAGGGTAACAGGCAAGATGAAGAAAGCACATATGTTCCTTCTTTTAGGACTCGGACCTTGGACTTCTGTTTACTGGGCATCCTGAGCTGGGAAACTGTTTGAGTAGGCAGTTGGCCTGGAGGCTGGCCAAAGGGGAGCCATGGTCTGCTGTGGGGAAAGTTAAAGAACTGTCCTGGGAGCATTCCAAAAAACGAAGCCAGCAGGAAGCTGGATCAAATGGGAGAGGCTCAAGACAAAGCAGGAGGCTCAGCAAGTAAGGGAGAAAAGGCATGAAACCCTGCTCCCCAAAGTTCTCCTCCCAGGTTTATAAATATTCCACTCCCTCCTTAAACATGTCAATAAAAGACAGAGACCCAAACCTGAGTGCAGCTCTCCCTTGAGCTCACTCACCCTCATATCTCCAAAGAATACTCTCATTTGAGTAAACTTTCCTACCTGCACCACTCAACTGTTGTGTGTCTGGTATCCCTGGGAATTCTTTCCTTCTTTCTTTTTTTTTTTTTTTTAAGATTTTATTTATTTATTTGAGAGAGAGAGACAGCAAGAGAGAGTGGCTTAGTGGGTAAATTTGCCTAATTCAAGGCGAAACATTCCTATGCAAGATAATAAAGAGCACAGTATGCTGAGGCAGTGGGTAGCATAACAATGTGGGAAACAAAAGAAGAGGAGCTACTGGATGGTAGAGAAAGATAGAAAACTGGAAGGGAGATGGCTCCTGAGAGATTAGGTCTCTATGGAGTGAAATCTTTCAGACACCTATCTTATTAAAATGTGGATAATATCACACAAGCATGTTGAGGCTTGGACAACAGAGCCAGACACCATCATTCCAGACAGATGTCAATCAAGGTCTTCCTCATTTTCCTCCTCCTTGTCAGTGAGAAAGAAAGCAACTTGATTTGGTTTAAAATATTTGCTTTGGAAAAACAGTGTTGATTTCTTTGTTCCTTAATTCAAAAAATTAAACCAAAAGTTTAGGAGAAAATTTTTCTTAGATTTTATGCCAAGATTTGAGGAACTGGATAAATGAATTAAGAAATAATGCCAGCTGGGGCGCCTGGGTGGCTCAGTGGGTTAAGCAGCTGCCTTTGGCTCAGGTCATGATCTCGGGGTCCTGCGATCCGATCGAGTCCCGCATCCGGCTCTCTGCTCAGCAGGGAGCCTGCTTCCTTCTCTCTCTCTCTCTGCCTGCTTCTCTGTCTACTTGTGATTTCTCTCTGTCAAATAAATAAATAAATAATCTTAAAAAAAAAAAAAGAAATAATCCCAGCTGAGAGAGAACAATCTTAAATTGGAGGAAAATTTAAATATGGCAGTAATTTAAAACTCAATTGTTATGGCATCTTAAGAAAACCTAAAATGAAACACAAATATAACTTCTTTCTCATTAAAAAACACTCAGTCATAAGATGATGCTTTGGGGAAATCTTTATTTGTAACTGTGTGTGTGTGTGTGTGTGTGTGTGCATATGCTTCTGCACGGTTTAACTGGAAGCTTTTATGCTTTCCATATGGATCATTGTAATACTGATTCCCTCCTCTTTTTTTTTTTTTTTTTTGGTTGAGCTTTTGGAAATATCTTTTTTTATTTATATAAATTATTTTTATTAACATATAATGTATTATTTGCCTCAGGGGTACAGGTCTGTGTGATACGCTCCTTTCAACCATAGTTATGTTTCATATATCAAAATACAAAGTATATAAAAGAAGTTCCATCTCCTATGTCCCTGTCCTTGTCAAAATAAAAATGTATTTTTGCAAGGATGGAATTGTATCCTGTTAAAGACTTCAATAGCAAATCTAATGAAAATTAAGTGTTTCTTTTCATACCTAGAATAGTAACACAAGGTGACATTCTTACCAAGCAAAGTGAGGTTATATTCTTCAAGCAATAATTTTCAAAGAGAGAAACAGAACTGAAGTAATATATAATTGGATCTACTAATAAGGAAGTGCTGAGGAGAAATGCTCCAGCCAACAGTGATTATTCAGGAATTGGTAAAATCTCTTCTGTGATGCCCTCTGACAAATCCTGTTCTATATTCCCAATTCTCTTTACCTGATGTGCTGGATATCCAGTTGCTAAGTAATATCTTCTTGATTTGCCTAGGTTATACGAATCATGGATAACAAGTGGAAAGTCATTCTGCTATGTACTTGTAGTTACTGTACAAAAAGAAATCCTTTTATATGGACAGTCTCACAAGACCAAACATAGGATGGCATGCTCTCTTTGAATTACCTTTACCATTCCCTCTAGAGTTACAGAAAATTATCGATCCCCACACAGCCATCCACTGATTACCATGCCTTTCAAATTTATGACACACTATGGTAAGTAATTCAACTTTCCCCATCCCTCCTGCAGTGGATGCTGTCTGGGAGCTGGGTTTTTTCTATCTGGCTCACTACTGAACACAACTGGCCCATAGCAGATAGTACAGTGAGTACAGTGAATGAGTGACCTGGGCATGACTGGAACTTTCTCAAAACAATCATTCAGAACACAGTTTGCCACTGGTTGGAGTTCACATCTGCCTTGAGGGAGGGGAGGACTGTGTTCATGGATGGAAACTTCACAAAGAAAGAAGCTCTTCTGCTGCCTAGAGAAGAGTATTTCCATTTTGAACAGACTATTCTACAGTATGGATCCCAGCTTGCTAAAGTCTTCTTGTTTTTGAAATTTTGAAGACTAATCAACTCCTAGTATTCTCTCAAAAGACAAAAGGATGAGGCCATATGATAAATCCTAAGTATTTATTAGAAAAAGCCCGAGACACTTGTATTTTTCATCTCATAACCATTTCATGTTAGACATGCTGGCATTACTCTCTACTCACATTTAATACTAATTTTAATTAAAATATCAATTGCCTTTCTGAGGGCATGGTAGATACTGTTTTTAGGCAACAGGCTTGAGCAATAGAAACTTGAGCAAGGCAGAAGGGCCCACAGTGATGACTGAGCTGATGCAAACAGGCTCATGAAGCAACCCACTGTGAAACAGCCAGAGACCCTAACTGACCAGTGACAACCAGACGCAGCTCCTGAGATGACGAAAAGAGAAAATGTCCTGCATCCCCATACTCCTTCACTTGGCCCTGTAACTGCTGCCCTCACCCCCACCTCCGGGCGGACAGTCTCTCACAAGTAAAGTCTTGTCCCGCCCGCAGCTCCCCTGTGGTGAATTCAGTTTGCTTTTATCTCCTCTGTTCTGCCTATAATGGATTCTTTCACCACGTGCGCCACAGCGTCCATCAGGCCGGATGTCCCACAGGCACGAGCGTGTTACCCCAAGAAAACAAATATAAACAAAACAACCCAAAACAAAATAAAAAGATTTTAGTAGAAAAGATAATGCTCCAGTTGAATTGAAATGCTTTTGTTTTAATGATCTCTGTTGGGCTGGCAGGAAGGACTACTAAAGATGGCGAAAGCTCCCGCCAGAAGACCTGAGCTCGGACGGGAGAACAAAGGCCCAAGCAGGAATCTGAGACCCCCGCCCCCGGGCTCCTGTGGACCAATGGGATCCCGATGAGCAGGCGGGATATCCAAATAAGGGAAACTTGCCAAAAGACCCCCGAGCTTTCCCCAAGACCCCTTAAAAGCTCCCTCCTCCCTGCCTTGGGCGCGACTTCCACCACTCTGCTCTGCAGAGTCCCGGAACCTCGCCCGAGGGTGCCCACCTCCTCCCGCGCAACTTTCCTGGCTCGCCTTCTCCTGAACCCTGAAACTTCGCTGGAGAGTGTTTTTAATAAATCTTGCCTTGCACCCACTTTGCCTGGTGTTGTGTTTATCTCGCCGGAAAAACACTTTACAATCTTTGTTGTTTTGTGGTGTACTTATCTTTTCCCTTCCCGCAGCTATCCGCGGAGGAGCCCTTCGCACTCCGCCTTCTCCCTGAAAGAAGCCCTGAGAAGTCAGGGAAGTGTTGGCTGCAGACTGCGCCACCCCGGGATAGAGAAATTTGTTGTGAAAAGCTTAGGTGGTTCATTAGGACAGTGTGATTTTGAAAACAAAACAATTTTCTCAGAGTGTTCAAACTGCACTTGGGGCTCATGTTATCATGGAGGAGAAGATGACAGAGCCAACAGGGTGAGCCAAATGATGAGTGCGGATATTTTTGTGCAAGTATAAAGGAAACGTTATCAAGACTCATACTAGGGCAGAGATTTCCATTGCCTCCGAGCATGCGCATATGTATTTCTGAAGAAATGAAACAGCAAATCTGCACCCCCCAGAACTGGGCTCTGATTCGAGTAAAACATCCTGGAGACATCTAAACCATATTTGCTGAGGGCCTTTTTTTTTTTTTAATCATGTTATTCCAAGTAAAACTGAGAATTAAAAAGGATGCCAAAGAGAGGCCCAGGAATTCTGGAACGATGCCAAAATATTTGTACTCACTAAAACTCTTGCCAATGATCAAAAGAGAACGTTGCAGAACTTCATCTAGACCTGGGCCTTTTATAAACCCAATTTTGTAACTCTTGATTTTTGCCCTTATTGTTTAAAGCAGAAAAGCAATAGCTATGTGAAATGTTGAATAAGGGCTCCTGAAGGAACAGAGACCTGGCAGCAGATTCTGAGAGCAGGGAGAATAAAGACAACAAAAACAGATTAAGGGTACAAGAAAGTAGACTCCGACTTCTCAAAATATGCCTCTTTGGCACATTGATTATTTTAACCTGGTTATTTTAAAAACAGCAGACATGGAAAAGCTTTAAAAGTCCAATGAAAGTTACTGTTTTGTAAGAGACATTTATGCTTATAAGGAAATCTCCATTTTTAAGCGTGTCTCCCTTGCTGTACCTGGAAGAGGTGATTCTAGAATTCTTATCAGTTCAGATGACAACAACTTCAATCTACTTAAACTTACTCTTGCATACTGGTTTTCCTGGTAACCTCCCAGAGCTGGTCTCCTTTCCCTAAGGTCTTCTTTTGTCTTCAGCTGAAGATGGTATCTAGGGTGATGGCTTTGGCCATTTCAGTGAGTTACTTGGTTTTCCTGGTCTCTCCCACGTAGAGATGTTATCAAAGTTTTGTTTGTTTTTCTACTGTTAATCTATCTTATACTGATTTAATTATCAGACCAGATGAAGGACCTAAAACGGAAGAAAGGAAATCTTTTCTGCCCCTATAAAGGGCTTTCCAAACATGCCAGGTTGGCAGATGCAGAATCAAGATGTGAAAAGTAATAAAAGAAAATCTTGTTTGAAATGAAGTCAGGAGATCAGAAGAGGGTAGCTCTCACACGCTGTACTATAGTCATCAACTACAGATCCCAACAGAAATAAAGAACCTTGCAAGTGATGCTACTGTAGCTCTTTATATTTCAGCAGGACCAAGAAAAGGTTTTTCTTCTTTCTCTCCCCTCCCCCACCTACCCGCAGGAGCTCAGCCAATGAGACAGTCACAAGTCCACCAAAGAAAAGCCACTATACTTTGAACTCCAAGTTTACTCCAGTGGACTCTTTTCTTTATTATAACCCTCTGGACATCCCCTTTTCATCTATAAAAGAGAATCCCTCCCTCTCCTTTGTTCTCTGGACTTCTATAATTTTGCTGTAGATTGCTTGACCCAAACTGCAATTATCTGCTATTCCTGATTAAACCCATTTTTGCTGGTAAAATAACTGACAGTTTATTTTTAAAGTTAAAGATAAACAGCTTTCAATGCTTTGGAGCCAGTTAAGGTTTTTCAACCTATAAAATAAGTGATGTATCCATAGTGGTGTAACTAAGTACTAAGAAAATACATTGGGTAAAATATCCATGTTTAAAAAGAAAGATTTTAGAAAAAAAATTTATTTCAGAAAGATTTCTTTTGGAAGATTTCCATTGTAAATGGTCTGGATAAAAACTGAGGTTTTGGTGCTTAAAGAGAGAGACTGTCAGCCACTTAAGGCAGCACGACACCATACATGGGCATAAGCTTTAGAATCAGGGAGCTCTGGGGTGTGTGATAGTAAGTAAGGTTGATCCTGTGTCTCCTTTTTCTCATGTAAAATAGGTTCCACATGCCTACATGAAATGGGGTTGTAATGAAGATAATAGTTAACTGATATATTCTAAATATCTGGCACAGAGTTGAAATTCAGTACGGAGCAGTTGTATTAGTAAAATTGCAAATTCTCCAGAATGGTAAGTAAATGCAGCATTTTAAATTTTCTTACATATGATGAAGTAGCATTATTCAGATGGCGTACTCAGAAGATCCTAGCTAGGAGTCTGACCTCATTCTCCATCCTATCTAATTTTAAGACTATGACCTGCAAGACCTCCAGGTTAGTGCAGAATCAATAATAACCTATGGGCTATTGGTCTGCTATGGTAACTTGCACTGGCTCTTTTGAAAGACAAATGTTATGTCAAATTAAGGGGAAAGGAAGGAATTAACATAGCATTTGTCAATTATAGTTCTTCATTTTTTAAAAAGTAGATATTTCAACTGAAACTTTGCAATTCATTATGGTGCAAGTGTAGAAATACCAAAAATGATTACTTCTTTTTACTTGGCATAATAAATTCACCCAGAACTTAAATGTTATGAAGTTTCCAATATTCAACTGTTTTGATCTACAAAAATGACAAGTGCTTGTGGTTTGATCTAATCATTACTAAAGCCAAGGTAATTGATTCACTGTCTCATTTAAAAATGAGACAAGGAGCAAAAGGATGCATAGAGGTGAATATTTTGTATTATGTATTTGTCAAATGGTTTACATATGAGAAACTGTATAAAGAAATAATTTAGGGGGAACATAAAGTTGTCGGTACCATTTGCTGACCTCACAAGCTTAGCTTCATTTCCAGCCACTGGTCTCTCCTATTCAGACTCAAATCTGATGCAATCAAATGCAATTCTTCAGCTTTGGAACAGGGGAAGATTTTATGCTTCCTAACTGATATTGCATGCATTTCCGAACTGTACTGTTTTGTGTATTTTTATCTTTTTGTCTTTCCTGGGCCCTTGGAATGATTTCTGATCCTGGGTTATCCGTGGGGCTTTTACTGAGTGTTATAAAAGTAGGTGAGCTGCTAACTTTAAGATGATGAAAACTGCTTTTTTTCCAAAGAAGTCCTTTGTTTCATTTAGATTTTAAAGATTTTTCTTCTGGAGACATTAGGATACCTTGATGAATTTACTAATTAAAGATTTTGGTGTAATAATAGTGGCAATTAGTGAAGTAAGGTTTTACTGATCTCTTTAGGGATTATTAAGCCCCAAGATTCGTCAGACTACGATTTGCACCTTTCCACCTTAAGAAGCTATTTCATCTAAACAGAATCTCCTGCCTGTATTGGAGAATGATAGACATTCAGAATCATTAGCTAAATTAACTGTTTCATGTAGTTGGTCTTTAGAATGTTATAAACTGTAATGGAATTACTGAGTTGAGAGCAATTAATGGAATATACTTTGTGTATATTCTAAGCAATGTTATACCTGTCATTTGTAATTCAAATCTATCAAAAGAAAACTGTTGATGAATCTTAGTGCCATCAAAATAAACCATCTAGAACAGTTTACAACTGCCTCATATCTATAGAGTTTATGTCATCTCAGAATCTGAAGTCATTTTAATTACTGCCATTTACATAGTATTATGCCAATGCCTCACCATTTTCAAGGAGAAAGTAAAAGTTTGGAACACTTTTTTTAGGTTTTTAAAATCCATAGATCATAAAGGCAGGGACAGAATGCATGTTTCTCACGTGTAGGACTCACATGTTAGACCAGGAGCTGAAAATTCAGAGTCTTAGTCTAGAGCGACAGATGAGTGGGGATGGCACAAGGTCTTGGGATCAGACACGGAGGCAGGGCTAGGAAATGTGGAGCCCTTGAAAGCAAACAGCCTTTTAAAGGCACTAGCCTCACTCATCTCCACTTTGCTACCCCATAGATGTTGTCCTATGGGGATGTGGTTCCAGGAGAGCCAGGTTCTGTGATTTTTTGAGCGCACAAATATGTGGAATTTTACATGAAATACCCACACATCTAGATGTTGGTATCTGTTTCAAATGTTAAGCCCTGTGGGTCAAATGAAACACATCTGTGGGCTATCAGGAAGCAACCTCTGGATTAGATTCCAACATCCTCTGTAGATATAAAAATGCTATTAAAAATGATGGATGTTGAGATGTTGTCCTTCATCAATACTTATGACAAAGGACATGTTTTTTAAAAAGAAAAGGTATATCATTAATTGATAGCCAGTAGGTGCCCACTAGATTGCCACACATATTCATTATTAAGAATATTAAAAAAGATGGATGTATTGACTGCCTTTCTCTGGTTCTCAACTAACCTATTTGAGAAAAAATGGATTTTGTGGTAGGGTTGTAAATGATTGGGAATGGACTACCAAGAAAGGACCAAAGTTGTACATAAAGGATGATTCCACAAAATCTGAAGGTAGAATACGAATTTTCAAGTTCCACACAGCATCATGTATTGTTTATTATACAAAAATGGGGGAGGGATAGATAGTATGAAGAAGAGAAAAATCTGAATATTTTATTATCCTAAATTGTTGCTTTCGAATTGAAATATTACATTTGACAAAGTTGAAATGAACATTTTATATAGATAGAAGTTGGAAAAATAAAAACATGGTGAAATATACAGATACTCTGAAATGATTTGCAGGTCCCTGAGGGCCACGAAGAGAAATTTACAGAATCACAGAGCACAATGTATTATTTAGCTACTCCAGACATCACACAGTATCTGTTCAATGGATGAAGCAAAGGGCAGAGAGTAAGGGTCCATTCTATTTCTGGCATTGATTGCTCTGGGACCTCGAGGAACAGAGCATCACCTTTTGTCACTCAAGTTACCCCATATATTAAGAAAAGACAGTGCATAGCCAGCCAAAGGCATTCTGTACCTCAGTTCTGACATCTATAAATCATTTGCAGACTTTTAAAATCAAGGCTGTGCAAAAGCAAGGAATGCTTTTCTCCCTCCCCATGATTTTCAGAATTAATGAAGAATTGCAATGGCAACAACCCATCGCATTCCTATTGGAATATTCTTGTTTGCTTTACATCTCTCCTCATTCTGGGGCTCATTGTGTTTATTTCTTTTCTTTCTTTTAAAGATTTTATTTATTCATTTGACAGAGAGATAGAGAGAGAGAGAGCACAGTAAGCAGAGCGGCAGGCAGAGGGAGAGAGAGAAACAGCTCTCTGCTGAGCAGGGGCCCGATCCTAGGACCCTGGAATTGTGACCTGAGCTGAAGGCAGCCACTTAACTAACTGAGCCACCCAGACACCCCTCATTGTGTTTATTTCTAAGCAATGTTCTTTCCATCCACTTTTGCTTTGCATTTAATTTAAATGAAAAAGCAGCTCTAGGTAGAATCATTATTTAAATTGCAGTATCCATACTCTCCTTTAGAAATTGAGGCATCCATATATGTGAGGATGTAACTTATCTTTTTACCTAAAAAGATAAAGTTAAAAAGGTAAAAAGATAAGTTACATCCTAAAATCCAGGGCCCCCACTATAGAGCATGAATTACATAAAGTTCATTGTCTTCATTTGTATCCTTCACAAATTATCCTTTGCTCGCTTTGAGTGTGATGCTACCTATATTTGACCCATATTCTAACCTTCATTCTTTAGCAAAATAAAAGTGAGGAATTTGAAGATCAAGTTTGTAGATAAAAAAAAAAAACAACTTACCTTTCTCTTCCAGCTTGATGCACAATATGGAAAATAATACTTTTTCTATCTACTCTAATTATACATGAACTATCACACCAAATTCCCAAATAAAGGCAAATGCAAAAAAGAGTTCACACCTTTTAGAAGAAAACATTCTTTTCTATTACCTAAAGCTTGATTTTCAGGAAATTAGATCAGTTGATATTATTTACCGTAATCTATTATCCTAACCTTCCAGGGAATCGACCGCAGTAAATACAATGTTCTCATAGTTCCATCAATTCAATTACATCAAAGTACAAGTATATTTATTTCATATGTGTGCATATATATATATATATATATATGTAAAATGATGCAAACACAAACAACATACACATACACTCACAAACACATGCGTGTTCTTTTTTTGATTTTGAAGAATGACCTAAAAATCAGAGGCCCTAGAACATAAAACAGAGACAAAGGATTATTTGCAAACATTTGGCTGTTTCACATATTGAGGCCAGCACAAGGCATGTACTCTTCATGGATATTAGCATGTTACCAAATTCTACTGGGGAAAGAAATGGATTTTTAAAACATGCCTGCAGTTGCCAGTGCTCCCTTTCAAACCATTTCCTGCACATACCATACCTTCCGGAGGGGTTTGAGCTTAGTCTCCATTATGAAGTCATACTTGCAGAGCTCACAGCAGCGCGTGTCTGAGCTCTTGATCCACTGGTGGAGGCAGGACTGGTGGACAAAGCGTAGGGTGCCCGTGCAGCGGCAGGGTGTGATGAGGGGGCTCTCTTCATCCCCTTCGCAGTGACAGATCCTGGGGAAGGACACAGCAGTCAGGTTGAGATCTCCCTGAGGACGTTTCTCACCTGTGGATTTCCTCCCTGGCTCATAACAGAGGGCATTAGAAATTGCAACCTAAGAATTAGAAAGCATGTGCATTTCACTTCAGCAGGATCCAGAACCCAATGGAGGCTCAATCACTTGCTACTTACGTTTATGTGATTAGCCATTGGATACTTAGTATCTCAAAAATGTTTTATCATTTTGTTTCTATACTAATGTGATTTTAATAGCACAACTATTGATCCATCTCCCCAGCTTAATCTGTTTCCTAGGTCAGTGTCTCTAAGCATAAGCTTGATTTCATATATAAAAGTTGTGATTTATAGGCATTGTAAGGAATGTTTGAATCTGATAACTTTATTGTTTTAGTGTGATGACAGTTTTTTAGAAGCATGGTATATAATTTAGTACCTATGGTATCCTACCAATGTGGAAGAATTATGAAAAATTTTAACATGTTACCAAAGAATAAAGTAAACATTGAAAATTTCAGGTTGAAAATACTGTATTTTCCTAGGAAGACACACACATACTTGGTCACAATGAATTGCCTAAATTGTCAATAATCATCATTGTTTAAAGTTACAGAAAAAAAACTACATAAAATTGTTTCAGTATAGTAAATTCTATTGTTTTAAAATTTTAATTGTTACATCTTCCAAGGAATTCAGAGTTCAACTACTTTACTGAATTACTATGAATTAAGATGTCATAGATTCACAGTCTGAGAAATCTTCATTATTCTGATCTACAAATTTTAAGAATTTGCTTTCCTCATTAGAGGAGATAAGCTTTTCATGTCTCAAGATCATGAATTCAAATCTTAGCACTTTGGGGCGCCTGGGTGGCTCAGTGGGTTAAAGCCTCTGCCTTCGGCTCAGGTCATGATCCCAGGGTCCTGGGATCGAGCCCCACATTGGGCTCTCTGCTCAGCGGGGAGCCTGCTTTCTCCTCTCTCTCTCTCTCTGTCTACTTGTGATCTCTGTCTGTCAAATAAATAAATAAAATCTTTAAAAAACAAAAAACAAAAAACAAATCTTAGCACTTCAATAATTCTTGTGATTTGCCCAGATGTTAGAAGTTGTTAATAAATTTGATTGGAAATATTTTTGAATATCTTTAGAAAATATGAATGGCATATTTCAAAAAAAAATCTATAAAAATTACTTTTTGAGTTGAGTTGTAGCAGCAGTCTTAAAGAATGCTTGAATTGCTGCTCTTTCCTTTTAGGTCTATATGTCCTATTCTCTAGAAGCTTGAGTTTTAATGAGTGGGTTTTTAAAGCATATTTATCTATCTTAGCTGTCTCCTCAGGGGAAATGAAATGCTCTAATTGTTACTGAAGTAAGACACAGGAATTGAAACCAACCTTTAGCTCTTCCCTAACCTCAGAATAAAGAAGTATGACACAGTACGTCAGTATTTTGAATCTCTTTTTCTTAAGTAAAAATAAAAAAAATAAAAAAGGAGCACTGACTTCTAAAGTCCTTAGGGTGGGTGTGACGAGATGAAGTTCAAAATCAGAAGTTCAAAATCAGAAGTTCAAAATCATGAAGTTCAAAATCCTCCCCTTCCCCCCACTCCCACTGATATAGGAAGTAGTAGTGTTACATTAGCACCACATATAAAAGGCATGGGGGGGGAAACACTAAAAACTTTCTGAATTCTATTTTTCATATTCTACTCTATTTGAATTCTAGTATGAAAGTCTGGAATATCTCCTCTTGCCACAGGTATAGGTCCTAGGAATCCGGGCTTAGTGAACTTTTAATCACAATTGTTGTCGATAGAGTACTGGTCTCATGATAGATAGGTGTTCAGTAGATGTTTGTTGAGTAAAAGAACCGTTTCATGAACAAACTACAGCTTTCTATAAGAGCAACCAGTGAAAACAAATCTGGGTTTCTATAGCACTTCATTTGGTAGCAATATTTATTTTTGGAGCCATTGAAACCTAATGAATTACACAGCGTAAGAGGTTGATATTTCTTATGTCTTTGAATCTCTTAAGTCTCTGCCTCTACACAAAGATACTCCTTCAGATCAGGAGTCAGCAAACTGTGGCCTAATTCTTACTGTGGCATGTGTTCGTAATTAACATTGTATTGAAACACACCCACGCAGATTTATTTATGTATTGTTTAGAACTGTGTTTGCACTGTAACTGCAGAATTAAGAGTTGCTGCAAAGACCAGATGGCCACAGGGACTAACATATTTACTACCTGCTTCTTTATAGGAAACATTTGCTTGCTGTTGCCTTAAATATGGTGATTATGGGGCGCCTGGGTGGCTGAGTTAGTTAAGTGTCTGACTCTTGTTTCAGGGTCATGATCTCAGGGTCATGAGGTCGGCCCCGCCTTTGGCACCGCCCATAGAGGGGAGTCTCTTTGTGATTCTTCCTCTTCCTCTGTCCCTTTTTCCCTGCCACTCCCCTGGAGTATGAGTACACCCTCTCTCTTCTTTCAAATAAATAAAATTCTTTTTAAAAAACAGCAATTCTGAATTAAAGACAATATATGACTATTACCAATGATAATAAAACAAGGTTTATAAAATTCAACTTTGGCAAGTAACAAAAGTTGAAGTAAAGCTTACATAGAGAAGTGCACAATAAAAACAAAAGTCCTTCCCCGCCTGGCATTGAAACCTGCTGATCCATGAAGACTCTGCAGGGAGAGTGGCGACATTTCTCATTTGAAAAAGAAAAAGTTGCAGTTAATGCCATCTGATAATTTATTACTAAAAAAAGATCACATCAAATGCTGCACAGCTGCCAAGATGATTCTGAGGCTCTGTTTTTTTTTTTTTTTAACTGACATGAATAAAGTAATTTATTCATAAGCAGATTTAAACAAAGACCTTGCTGATTACTGGGTTCAACCTGACCTGAGCAGTTTACTGATTGTAGTCCAACTTCCTATGTCTCACAGATTCATTTAAAAAAAATTTCTGCTGAAACGTTACCTGAAGCACCACCAGCAATTTCATTTCTTCATAAAATTAAGGTTATTTCCCACAGGGAAAATCAAAAGCTTGATTCGTTTTCATTCCCATTTCACAAGATTTATTTTTACATGATTTTAGCATTTTGTATTTTTTCTAAATTATCCAACTCGAGTTGGACCCCAAGAGTCTTTTTCAAATCATGTTGAGATTGTTCTAAATGAGCTTAAGAGCTAAATATCAACTTGAAATTTCTACCGGAAATAAAAAATAATGTGATGGTGCCATTATGAGAAGAATTAAAGAATTCTTATGCTGATATATTTCACACTAACCAAAATTGCCAAATTATAAATGAAAACACAGTAATAAAAGCATACACTTGTTTTCTCCAATAGAATAATTGTGTAGAGAAAATTATTTTAATAATAAAGTTGTATTGTAAAATATTTGTAATTTTAATGCATTTTTACATTATGGGAAATTGAGGCTTGGGAACTGAGTGATTCTATAAAATTATTGGTGATTGACTTCAGTGTCTATCGTCTACTGACAAGAAAAAGCTGAAATCACAAACTTTATTAGCATTTTGCTCTTTTAACTGGCTGCTTATAGTCTAATCAGTGTATTAGTGGTGAAAGAGACTTTCACCACTTATGACTTGAATAAACTTCTACTTCCATATACCTTCTAGCTTTCTGTGAAAAGCAGACTGCAAAATAGTGTTAGGCAAATTAAATTCTGGAAATTGTGTGTGTGTGTGTGTACCTAAAGTCCCTCCCTTAATGTTTGAGTTTTAAGAGAAATAGATTTTTGTTTGGTTTTGTTTGGTCTAATGTATCATAATATGATCTGCACTGCTCCCCATCCGCTCCATTGTCAAGGCTTCTTGGTTCTGGTAGAATTTTTTTTTTTTTACATAAGTTTTCTTTTTTTAATAATTTATCATTAAAAAGGAATCCTTCTGAGGGTCATAGTGATTATGTACTTTTGGGATTTTTTTCATTCATTTATTCATTCATTCACATTTTCTTCATCTTTGCTACATGCAAAGAAAATCAGATAATAGCATCAGAGTGTAAGGTGAATCTAGAAGGAGACAACAGAATCTGGAGGCAGATATCCCATTTGGACAACTATTACAATCATCCAGATATTAAGAATCTGAAACAATATTGTAACACTGTGTAGAGTGGCAACAAAGCCCATTTACGGTATGTAACACCCAAAGGCAGTCATCCCTATAATTTCAGAGAGGCTCTTAACTCTTTCTTCCCATAGTCCATGCCATTTTCCCCCCTGCTTTGCTTTGCCTTGCCTGCCTGCCTGCCTTCCGTCCTTCCTTCCTCTCTCTTTCTCTCTCTCTCTTTCTAATTTTTTGTTTTGTTTTGTTCTGTCTTAAGTAGACTCCATGCCCAGTGTGGGGTTTGAACTCACAATCCTGAGATTAACCATTACACGTTCTACTGACTGAACCAGTCAGGCTCCCCATTTTTCCACTTTTTCGTTTGGCAAACCTTTCTGATCTATTTTCTTCCTTTTGTACCTGCATTTTTCTCCATACCCCTCTCCAATTAAATAATCTTAAAGCACAATAATTATGAATACATCTATGTTTGTAATGGCTTAATCTGGAAATTAATCTTACCTCCAAACTAATTCTCATGCTGCAGAGTTTGGCATTCATTGTTAGAATTCACTTTCTTGAGCTAAAAATGATTAGAATCCATGTGGGCGGAAACCATATTGAAAGGTATTAAACATTGGATGAGAAGTTAATGCTCAAGTAAATGAATGAACAGATGTAATTTCTCTTTCTTTTTGAGAAATAATAACATAGCAGTGAAAGAATAGCAGATTAGAGGTACTTTTATTTTTAATTTTCATTTCATTTATTTTAAACAGGGAAAAGGGGGACTTGTTCATACGCAGAGCTGAAGATGCCACAGAGAGAGAGAAAATGCTTCATGTTTGAATGAAGATTCTTAAGAAATCAAGAAAGTATGGGGAATGGAGCTATAGCAGAAAAGTGTCTTTGGACAGGTGGAAAAATACATGGGAGGTAAACAGACACTTTTTTTTTTCCTGTGAGCAAGATGTAGAGGGAAAAGTGTAAGAGAAGGAGATAGAAGAATTGCAGTTGCTGGATCTGGGGAGGGGCTTCCTGTCTCGTGGGATACAGGAGACCATGTGTCTGCTCCACCGAAGGCAGGAAGGTGTGGGGTTAAAGTATTAGAGAGGCTGTCAGTAATTAGCAAAAGGCACTTTGAGAATGTGATGGGAAATTATCCAAGCATGAATATTAGAACCATGGAGAGGCAGTGAGGTCCCTGGTGAGATTAGACAGCACAAATTTATAGTGGACGCTGTTAACACTGCCAGGAGTCAGCGGCTTTTAGCGCTCAGAGAGCAAGTCTACAGCTGGTAGCACAATCCAAGGCGTCTTGAGATCACTAAGTCAGAAATGGGAAGGACAAAGGCTCGAAGGATTCTGATGCATCAGCGAACACAGTGTGAAAATACTTGGTCATAAGGTCTAAACTCTGAGCCTGGAGGCGAGTGAAGCCATCTTGTGGTTAATGTATCATGGGGAGAGGATGGGTTTGAGAGATGGGAAATTGCAACAATGGTGAAGAGTTGATGTTGAAAGTGGGATGAAATGGGACCAATGTTGTCTATGTGTAGTGTAGTCATATCCCTCATGGATGAATTCATATCCTTTTTGTGGTCCTTTTTCCCCCACTGTCACAGGAAGAAATTTTAAAAATATGAAATTATTTGGTGTTTGAGACCCACGAAGAAACCAAATCCTGACTCACATGCTTGCTTTTGGCTCCAGTAAACAGGAGAGGTTCTCAGTTTACTCATGTGTGAAAGAGGTTAAAAATAACCTCTTAGGGTGTCATGCAGATTAAAGGTGATGAAAGAGTGCAGTACCTGGCACATTATAGGCAAATATTTGTTAATTTTGTCATAGAATGATGGGTCACTACTGCTAGTACTACTACTAATTTTGTTCACCGATGCCACTGCTTTTGCTGTATTGGGACTAATTGTTTTTAATGACTACATTGGTAGTTGGTTAGAACCAATGCTTGTAAGGCCAAGGTCATGAATTCTGACTCCATAAAGGGCAGTTAGCTACTGACAAATTTGAATCCCTACATCGGTCAAGTCACAGACATGTCTCAAGGAAACCTAGGTACAGGAGTACATTTAGATCTGTATATTGGGTGGCCTCAGATAAGTTTTTGGATAGTTGGTTTTCTCATCCTTGAAATGTTACATGGCTATTGTAAGTCTCAAATGGATCAAATAGGATATATGAGAAAATATTACACAATGTAAGTACTATCCCAGAGGTATTAATACCAGTATATATGTGATCAATAAAATCAACAAAAATTGCTGCTAGTTAATAAATGCAATGTATTGCATGTTTTTATAAAAGCAACTCAATTTTTCGTGTCTGCACTTCAGTTTGTAGGACTCTCATTTTTCACCTCAGAGAACAGTGATGTAAGAAAGGGAGATCTACCTCACTAATGAGATTAGTTTTTTCCCAAGCTATAAAACCCTTCTAAGATTCAGGTCTGAAAACCTTTTCTTTATTTTTCCTGATTTTTTTTTTTTTTTTTTTTTTTTTTTATTGTTGGCTAACCCCTCCTTCTTGAAACTTTTCCCTTTTGGCTTCTGTGACCACTAGCCCTAAAGTTGAGAAAAGTGTTATTAGAAGAGTATATAAGAAGATTGTAGGGATAAAACAGTGATTAGTTATGGCGAACAGATCAAAGATGTTAGGATTCTGGAGCCTGGGAAGGTAATAAATGATAGGTAAGAGGAGAATATGACATGATTTGGTAGGTGAGATATCATGGTGAGAGATGACAAGGAAATAATATAGAATTCAACAGATCTAAATTCATGGCTCTCTTCCATGAATTCAGAATTATAAGTCAAAGGGATACCTTTTAAAGTATGAGTTTAGGATGTTAGCTAGACTTATTGTGATCATTTCACAATATATACAGATATCAAATCATTGTTGTACACTTGAAGTAATATAGTTAATATGTCAATTATAAAAGTAAAAAATAAAACATGAGTGCAGTAATTTTGAGACAAATACAGAGAACTAGTGACTATTATATTTCACATTTTGGAGGGGGGAAAAAAAAGCAAGAAAGGGGAAATTACATGATACCTGTCTTTAGATATATGAAAAACTATTGTGTGAAATGGTAGCTGGTCTTTTCTGTCCCACAACTAGATCCAATGAGTAGAAGTTAAAGGAAACAAATTTCTCTGAAACACACACACACACACACACACACACACACACACTCAGAGCTTTCAGAAAATGGAATGAGTTACCTCAAGACAGTGCAAACTTCCCACCATTGAAAGTACTCAGATATAAGTAGGGTATTTATATGACAGACATAGTGTAAAAGGAGCTCATGCAACAGTAATTAAATAACATGACCTCCAATTTCTTTTTTAATGTTACAATTCTGTTTTTTTTTTTTTTTCTTTCCCTCATACTGATTTCTTCTGGATCCTTCCTGCTACTGTTTCTTTGTCAGCATTTCCTCTCTGCTTGTCTTGGGAGTTTTGTACTTCAACTTCCAGCATCCCTCTTAGACTTGTGGTTTCAAAACACTTCTTATCTTCAAAACCAACCCCTGCCTTTCTGATAGAAAGAAACTTCAGCTAGTTCTCTAACTCCATTATGGGGGTATTCCACTGAATGCTTCCTACATCTCACCATCTATTAAACTAGCTTTTCTTCCCAAAAATGTCAGATAATAAGTATCCCATTCTCAGCTTGTCTTTATCGTGGAGCCTTCCATATACTTTAGACTCAGTTTTCCATATCTTCTTTCTTTTCTTCCTTACTATCATCTCCTAGTAGTTTTGGATGGTCAATAGGTACATCAGCTGTCTTTAAGACTTTGCTCTTCTCAAATCATTCTCAAAACATAGTTATTCAGATCTTTTTCTAAAATACTGTCACTTTTCAAGAACTCTATCATCAATCAAATAGAATCCAAATGACCTTGTCTGCTTTTCGTATGGCCTTCCATAATTTGTATTTACCTTACCTCTCCTGCTATATTTCCTACTAATTCTTAACATAGAGGCATAGTAGTATGATTAGCTACATGTACATACAGTACATGGTTAGCATAATTAGTACCCTGATTAGCTGTGGGTTTTGCCATAGATCGGTTCCCTCCATGCCAAGATCTTGATTTCTATAGGCCTAGTGGCTATATAAAGAGCCTGGATGTACTGTCCATTAAGCCTCATTGATTCAGAAATGTCATCATGTGCTACACATGTCATGATGTGAAGAATGTTGGGGAACACTGGTGTGGTTGTTAAAAGTACTATCAGCATTGGAATCATGGTTCTGCTTATCTATGTCTGTCAAATTACTTAATCTCGTGTTCTTAATCAATAAAGTAGGAAAATAGCAGTGTCTACAGTTCATAGGATTATTTGTTAAGATTAAATTAAGTGATCAATAAAGGTTAAATGGTACTTCTTCAATCAATGTTGACATGGTTGTTTCCTTAGTCCATTGCACTCTGGGAATTTACTCAAATATGATCTTGTACCTGTGATTTCCTTCCTCTCTTGATAATACCTCATCTAAATTTAAGCTGTTCTAAGACTCATACCCTTACAGGAACAGCCTCTAGATCTTCTTTCCCTCTAATGTTCCCTCCATTTCTTGAGGTTTCATTGCTCTTAAATCCTATACTACACAGATCTGGTCTTTGTTTTTTAATTATTTCATCTATGCAAGTTTTGGTATTATGACCTAGCTAAATTCTTGTTTATTAATTTTGGAGGGCAAAATTTTCTTTGTATAGCACAATGCTAAGAGTAATTTAAATGAGAATACTGTTAAAAAAGGTCAGGGTAAAGATGATTAAATACTGGACCAGAAATGGACTGGGAATGCTATTTAAACATGTTTGAAGAAGAGATCAAAAGAGATAGCTTGGTGAGATGATTTGGCAATTCTCAGAACTTGTTACTCAGTACCAGTGTTTTGTTTATGTTTCTGGAAAATTCACTTATAATGAAAATGAGAAGTGTATGATCCTTACATATACTATGCACTCTTAAATTTGCATTTGAGGAACTAAACTGAGGGGAACCAATTTTATATCCCATTTGAACATGACAGGAAGTCAAGCAAGTAGAAAGGAGAAGTAACTCTTAATATGCAGAGAAGATGGACAGTATTTAATATTATTCTTACTAACAAATGTTTCAACCAACTCTTACTGATATGGAATCAGCATACATTTTTGGAATTTAAAAAAAAACCTTATAAGTCATATTTCTAAAATTCTCTTTACACAGATGAAGCAATAAGCTACCTACCATTCAGCTTGAGTTCAAGACTATCTTGAAAACTCTAATTAAAAATACAGTTATGACATAAGAATAAAAATAGTCTATGGATGGCTAATACAATTTTTATAATCACAAGATTGGTCATTCTGAATCTGCCAGACAATTTTCTTGACATCTACAGATGAGTGACAGTTCTTCACACACAAGTGATTTTTTAAAGTGTTTTGTTTTCTGAAAGGAATATTTTCAACTCAGAAAAACTTGGTACATAGCATGACTTCCTGAGTTCAATTTCACACCCTAATTTGTCATCACTGACTTGTTTAAAACCTCAGACCATCTGCACAGAGCTGTAGGGAATGATCAACAACAAAGACAGTGACAGCAATGTCCCCAGCTCCTGACTTGATCCTGGAGCTGATACAAAGTTGTGGCTAATCAGCTACATCTTCTTCCAACAAGATACCACACTGATGGAAAAGAGTGGAGAAAGATAATGGTCACCTTGCTGCACCTATAATGGAAGCAGGGAGGCCAGTTCTTATTTGAGTTTATAGGTAATTTAATTGTGTGAGCTGCAATGGATTGGGAAGTTTCCACCTGAATTTCTTTTCCTATGGCTGTCATCACCGCTGGTAATTGTTCGATCCTCTTGATAACAGGAGTTTAAACCCTGATTGGATTTAAGGATTCTCAACAGGGACTCATAGCCTAGGGATTTAGTCTCATAGTAAGGTAGATCCTCTTAGAAGACTTTCTGCAAAGTTTCCATGGGTTCTTGGAGTACATCACATTTCTTCCCCATGTGCTAGCAAGTATAGTCCCAAGAGTCCCAGCCCCAAGTGTATCCAACAACAGCAGATTTTTGTCAGTAGTCTTAGAATCACCTCAAACCATACAAATCCTCTAAGTCAGGAGAGATCTAAAGATGTATTCTGACATTTGGAAAAATTCTTCCCCTGTTAACCACCCTTTGCTGCCCTGTCCTTACTCTGTTGGTGAGCTCAGAGTACAATTTACTTCTGGGTAAAGGAACTGATTTCCCCCAGTAGTATTTATCTTTCCAGATCCTATCTTATAATTTTGGTGACAAACAGATGAATAAATAAATAATAAATGTTGAATGAAGATAACTATGTAACAATTTTCTCTACATTCTCACACATGTCACAGTCATTTTATGTCAGCTTTGCAGTCTTTTTGGGTTGTTTGTAAAATTGATAAAATTAAACTAAAGATACTTCTATACAGGTATTCTTAAAGTTATCAGCTTCATGCATTGACCAATGGGACAGGGAAAACAAAAGGGCAGACAATAATATTATTTGCTTTCTGTGTAGGTATAACCAAAGAAATCTATTTGGTCACAGACAGAGTAGGGTTTTTGTACATACATCATAACAGAACTACCAGAAAAATCATCATTACTTTTTAGTCTTTTTACTTTCTGCATGTGGCAGAGATTCTTAATTCACATTGGTTTTGGGATAGGATAACACTCTCTTGTGATTGCTAAGTCTCTGAACCTTCATAACCTCTCTTTCAACCATGACTTCCTTCCATTTGTTGTCCACTCATTAATCTTATCTGGCTGAGTCTTACATAAAGGAATTCTCAAGCTTCCATGGATAATTGACAGAGCGGATAATTTATTTACAGATAACCGAGAATGCATTGAATGAATTAGAAATATGCTTCTGCTTATGAATTTTTATAAACAGGCAAGGAAGTGTGTTGGCACAATACTGTTGTTGCTTTTTAGCAGCTCCACTTTGAATGAAGAATGAATCAGGCTTTATTCATTTATTCACTTATTCATTCATGTCTTCATTTATTAATCATTATCTCGACAAATAGTTCCTTGTGTATGCACTATGTGTGAGGTTATTCAAGGTGCTGTGACAAAGATGAATGTCTCAGTCTTTACGGACTCTATTCTTTGACAGGTTACACATTGGATAATGGCACAAATAGCTAGAATACAAGTTAAAATGTGAGGTGTGGCATGTCAAGTGCTGTTGTATGTGAGAGAGGGAAAAATCAAGTACAGATTAGGGGATGGGGACGTGGTCAGAGTCTAATGGAAGATGGAGCATATGAGCTAGAATTGCAATTTGGGTAGAATTTTGGCAGATGAAGATGGTAGTTGTTAGGCGACTCCAGACCCAGGAGATATTTCCAGTGAAAGCTTAGAAGTAGAATTGAACAGGTAATGGAGTGAAAGATGTGACCAAGTTTGAAAGGAACATGAGAAGGTTGGATAGGATTGTAGTGAGATGTCATGCCGAAAAATAAAGTAAGATTATGGAGAGCCTAATGTACATTTCCTTCATCCGGTGCCAACATCAACACCTACATATACATGTGTGCACACACATGCACATACACACACATAAGCACACACATAAAAAGCTTTAAGTGTATTCAGTTGGAGTGGGAAACCACTGCAAAAGTTGAGTAAGAAAATAAGATTATTAGTAAGGTTAATCTGGCTGTGTTACTTCAGAGATCTGAGAGAAAAAGAAGGGACTATTATAATAGTCAAAATCAATAGTAGTAAAGAACAAGAACCAGAGAAATAGTTGGGAGAATGGAGAAAGAGAACAAGAGATATTATACAAGTAAAGCTGGTGAAACTTCATCAGTTTGGGTAAAGGAAGCGGGGAAGACCTGTGGAACAATGGGAAGAAAAGACAGACTTACTGGCTTTAGAGTTTTAATTAAATCTTCTCGGGACAGACATTTAAGATTTATCGATCTAAAAGTCCTCTGAGCATTTGTCATTGCGGGTACTGTTTAGAAACCATCATGTTTGTGATTTAATTTTTAATGTAGTTACATTGTATGGGACAGTCATTTTGAAAAACAGAAAGAAGTAGTTTCACACTTACTCATACATACTACTCTCTTGCATGTGAGATATGTCAATACATAATCGTATTTGAAGGCTATCTTTCCAAATAGCACTAGAATTACTAACAACACATAATCATTTCAAATAGCAATTATATTTGCAATACAGTTTTCTACCTAGTAGTAGAATGGCAAATATATCACTAATGATGTGGTTTATTACATCCTCTTTCTAATTCATATTTTCCTGGTGTGTAGTATGTCCAGAATGATTCTCCTACCACTTCATTGTTCCAACCATCTGTTTTTTGATCATAGAACAGAAAGCATGATTTTGTGGACCCAAATTAAATTGCCTTATAAAAATAAAATCATAACAACTTTCATTCATTCAGAATCTTGACAGAATTTCCACTTAGAGAAAAATAATTTTTTTTTGCCAAAAGTTATGTGTATGAACTTTATACCTTGTCATGAACAGAAATAACTGAAAACATATCCTATTAAAATTATATGCATAAAAAGATTAGAAGGAAATGTATCAAAATCTAAATAATGATTATCTAGCCAGGTAATTAAGTTTAAATTAGAATAGTTTTCTCTATTTTCAATTTTCTTTACAATAGTCACAACTACTGTAATAGCACTGAAAGAAATATTAAAATAAAGCAAAAATATAAAGATCTAAGAATCATTTTCCAATTCTATTTTACTTGCTTTTTATCATTCTCTAGTAAGTTAACAAATTCATGAATGCTTGATAGACTTATATATTTGAACAATTTTGAAAAGTGTTTTGTCTTACCAGTAAATGTCAATTGCTTTCTTGTTTCCTTCCTGTCCAGCTTCAGGAGCAGCACTCTCCCCCATTTTGTCTTATAAAAAGCTTAAAAATCTCATTATTTTTATTTTTTTCATTTTTTAAGTTTTTAAATTTTAATGCTAGTGTAGCTAACATACACTGTTATATTAGTCTCAGTTGTATAATATAGCAATTCAACAATTCTATACATTACTCAGTGCTCATCACAGTAAGTCTGCTCTTAATCCCCTTTACCTATTTTACCCATTCCCACACCCAACCTACCCTCTGGTAACCATCAGTTACTTCTCTATAGTTAAGAATCTGGTTCTTGCTTTGTCTCTTTCTAGGAGCAGCCCTTGTAACATTTTGGTTATGTAGTAACCAAAGGATTCTCCTTACTGTCATTTATTTTTTAACAGAAATACAAACTTGTGGGTGTTAACTCTGTCAGTGAACATTTGCAGTCTGTACCCAATATACTTATTTATTGGAAGGACAGAAAGTATTAAGAATTGTCTGTCTCCCACCTTTGCCCCGTATGTCTATACCAATGCTGCAGATAACTGGTATTATTTAAATTCTAAGTGTACAAAACTTGATACTTCATACAACTACAGGATAGATCTATGATCTATGCAAGGATGCGTATTCACACATTCTATTTTGGTGTGTGATAATTCTGCTTCAGTTCCTTAGAACTGAAAGAAGTTTCTCCTACTGCATCATCAGCATTTTCACCTGCCTGGATGTGGCTGTGTTCACCTGTGGATGTGTTTCAACTTTCTCAGCGTTCATCATTGTCCATTGGGTCTTTCTCAGTGCCCGGCCTTCATTTTGTATTCCTGAAATTTCATCACCTTTTGATCTCTTTTTTTTTTTTTTTTTTGAGCAGAGTTTTTTACTATGAAATATTCTAACTGATTAATTGGTATAATTTTCCTCCACACTCAATACAAATGAATTTCATTAATTATGTACACCAGATGCAGTACTTTTGCATCTCCCTTCCCTTTTTGCCTTTCCAAAGATTTATTTATTTGAAAGTGAGAGGGAGCAAGCAAGAGCCCATGCAAGAGGGAAAAGCAGGCCCCCCCTGAACTGGTAGCCTGACATGGTGCTCAATTCCAGGACCCCGGGATCATGACCTGAGTGGAAGGCAGGTGCTTAAGTGACTGAGCCACCCAGGCTCCTTCCCTGCTTTGCCTTTTCAAATGTCTCTGAAGCTGCTGTCATTTGAAGACAAAAAAAATTTAAAAAAAAAGTGTTGAATGTATACCTTCAACATGGAGTTTGATGAAAGGTAAAGTAGAACTTTTCTCATGCACAAAATACAAAAGTGAAAAATGCAAATGCGAAAAAGCAAGTGCAAAAGTAAAACCTCAAGTATGGTGTTGCACTAAACATGATGTGAGAGAAATAAAAGAGAGTAGATCGCTCTACTAACTCCCAGTTTTTTAGTGTTTGATGATTTATAGCTGATACATAACATAAAACAACAGTAATATTATTCTGCTTTCTTGATATTGATGGAAATTGAATCTTTTTTGATGCATGCTGCATGAAAGAAGATAAAATTCTGGGCTTAATATTTAAAAACCTCTTGATTGTAACTGCAAGGAAGGTTGCTTTTTATTTTCAAATTATATTTGAATTTCCAAATAGCATCTTAATGTGGTGCTTCTCTAAAGAAGTACATAATGAAGGGGATGCCTGTGTGGCTCACTCAGTTACGTGTCTGACTCTTGGTTTCAGCTCAGGTCATGATCTCAGGGTTTTGATATCAAGCCCCAGGTGGGGCTCCATGCTGGGTGTGGAGCCTGCTTAAGATTCTCTTTCTTCCTCTCCCACTGCACCTCCCCCACCTCTAAAAAAAGTACATGGTGAATACAATTTGATAATATCTTCAGTGTCATTTCATAAAAATAGCATTTTACTTGAGTGTAATCACAACAGCTTTGACAGTCATAGGAGACTACGTATCTGCTACTTATAGTCACAAATATACATATACGTTATAAACGTAAGTGTAGCTATTTCATATCATAATGAACATTTACATTATATTAGTGAGCCACAGAATTTGCTGATTTCTGTACTTGATTCCTGAATTGACAAAAAAGTAAAGAAATGAAATAGTTCCAAATGGAGCTAAAGAAGTCCATCTCCATTACTCAGCATATCATTACGATAAATATATTCAAAGTTAATCTGCATGCAAACTCATCAATGGCAAAGGTGTGAAGAGGCCTCAAAACCTAAACACATTTGTGAGCCTTATTTTTTCACAGAGTAGAATTTGGGCAGAGATGACTTCCCACAGGATGCTGAAGGATGCAGCTGTGAGATCAAGTGAGGAATTGACACCAATGCTCTTTTAACTGGGTAGCATCAACCTATGGTTATACTTGGCCACATTAGTTCATTGTTTCATAAGGTGTGTGAAGGTGGTGAGAAAGAAGAAACATGTACTTTTTAATTTCTTCTTTCTATCCTTCTTGAGGCTCTTAAGAAAATTCCAGATCATTTTACCCCAAACTTTTATCTTCTGCATACATACCTTGTATGTAGGTCATGCAAAATGATAAAAAATATGAAGTCATGACTTTGATAATACATCTTTGTATTTCTTAGTTAATAGGCTCTTGTAAAGGCGCATTTTATTTAAGACAAAAATGAAAATGTAACAGAACAAAATAAAACCAAGCATGATATAAATTTAAAAATCATCCTTGCAAGAATGTTCAAGTTATTGTATGTCATGGGAAATTAGGCAGTTACACAAGAATGAATTGATCTTGAGCTATTTATCAAGAAGAAGTGCAGGCTGCCAGTGGATACGGATAATTTGCTTCTGTGACATTTCTTTTCCCACAAATACTGAGTGTCTTAGAGTTTTCGAGTTGGAGAAGCCATCTTTTTAAGCACTTAACATAGCTCTCTAGTTTCATAATAGGACATTGACCTTGTCCTCTGCCAACCCTCAGTTGTTAAAGGAAGGGGACCTCTGTGAAGCATACTCATAACATGCTGGGACCCAGGGACATCATCTGCTATACTTAAATGTTCTCATTACAATGACTCATGAAAGAAATTTTGCTTAGTTATGCCTCATTACTAACAGAAGTTGTGTCTCATCTGAAACCCGTTTCAGGTTTCATGTGAAACTTGTTCCTGGTTTCACATGAAATGCGTTCCTTTGCTTTGGCCACTGTGCCTATGACAAGTTTGTAGGAATTCTCTACATAAGCATTTCTGCAGATTTAGTATTTTTCTACCCTTATTTTCATGTGTCTTAATTTTTCTCAATTTCCTAATTTATCCTTTTGGAGTGTGTGTGTGTGTGTATGCATACATGTGTGTAAATATGTGTACACACATATATATATGTTTATATACATGTATACACACCTGTATCAATATATATACAGTATGTCAGTCACTGAAGACAGGAAATAGAAAATTATCAAACACAAACATATATCATCTCTTCTATTTGCTTTGTGTTTTGCTGTCCCTGATGTATCTACTTGCATCAGTCTCTGTTTTCTTATACTCCCAGAGTCCCTATACTTATTCATTGCAGCATGAACACCCTGCCCTGTTTTCTCATCTGATGCTCCATGTCAGTAGTTCTCAGACTTCAGTGTGCATCAGATTCTCACAGAGGTCCAGTTAAACTGGATAGCTGGGGCTTACTCCCAGATTTTTTGATTCAACAGGTCTGGGTTGGGGTCCAATAATTTGCATTTTAGCAAGTTCCCATGTGATTCTGATGCTCTTGGTACAGGGATGATACTTTGAGAACCATGGATTTCATGGTTTGTTTGTTTGCTTCTTCTATAGTGTCATTTGAAAGTGAATTGCAGCTAGATGAGACATTTGAGGGTTGATCAAAATGAAAGTTACAAGAAGCATCTCATCTTCTATTTCCACCAATAAACATCAACTTTGAGAACCATTTTCCCTTATGGTTTTAAGAGCTGAAAGGAAAGAATCTGTACTAGCTGTTTACCCCCAGGCTCCATTCTAGTGTTTCCAGGTTGTAGAAGTACTGCCAAGTGGACCTCCTGCCCAGAGTGTGGTTATTGCAGTATATGTATCTTCTGAGCATCTATTTGTTCATCTGAGATTGGACTAAACAATCAGTGATTCTCAGCCCTGGCTGCTCATGAAAATAACCTGAGAGGCTTTAAAAAATGTACTATGTTAAGTCATCCTTTCCAGAGGGATCTGGATGGGGTCCTGGTGGGAATATCTTTTTTTTTTTTCTTTTTAAATTTACAAGGTGGGTCTAATATGCAGCCCAGATTGAGAATCACTGGGTGAAGTGATCTCTTTGGTCTTTCCTAGTTTGAGCTGGTGAATTTTGAGGCTTTCAAATGTTGATTGGAATCAATACTCCTCTAATGCATGGGGCATTCTTTGTCTACAACTTCTATTTCATTCTAGTTATTTTTCTTCTTTCATTCCACCTTTCTTTTTTCTAGTGTTACTATCATAGAGTGTGGCAAAACATTTTAATTTGATTATGCCCTCTGAGAGTTCTGAGCTAGCTCAGATCAAAATACTTTTAAAATAAAGACATCAGAATTTATTAAGGTGAGGCTCTCAGGGGCCAGATAAGAACAACGGGGTACACATTAAGCAGGAAATAGCAAGGTTTCATGATCACCTGTTAGATAACCATGAAGTAAAGAAGAAGGTTTGCAGTATAATGTCTAAAGTAAAAGCCATCTCCAAGAAGCTTTCCAAACACAGGCACTCCTGTGTTATGGCATCTTCAGTTCTGCATAAACCTGGGAGTGAGTGAAGGGGAGCTAATAGACTCTCCAGTCCTCCTTGTATCTGACAGAGGAACCAAGTAGAATATCAGACTAAGTTTAAGGCTGTCAGAGCCCTAAGAACAAAAGAGAACTTAGCCAGGCTGTTCCAGTGGCATTTTAATTTCTGAACCCAGTTAGACACTGTTGTTTAAATTTGCTTATGTCTGAGGACACCTGCAGAAGATTTGAAATGAATGTGTAACCATGCTGTACTGGTTATAACGAAGATGAGAACCTAAACATGGTAATTAGAAAAGGAGGCAATGTTCATGCTATAAATAAATTCTCATATATAAATCATGATTTGGTAGCAACAAGCACTGTACCCAGTATTCATCAGTTTATATACAGTGTTCATTTTCTGTTTGCATATATATGTTTAAAAACGAATTTGTGTGAGAGAAGACACTGAGTGTTCTTTCTTTCTTTTCTTTTCTTTTGGAGGCAGAGAGAAGAAATTGCCCAGTGCCAAACAGATACAAGTTCATGAAAGAAAGCAAACAGTTCAAAGTCACTATAATCCTGAATGCATATTGTTCTTAAATTGAGAAATAGATGAATCCTACCTAATTGGTATTTTTTTCTTATTCAGTATTTTGCACTTTGGTATAATTGGTATTTGAAAAATTAGAAATTAGCAAACAAAGGATAAATGTAGTACAATTTAACCAACTTTTAATATGTGAATAGTGACTTATCTGTCTGAAGGAGCGCCATATTTCTATTTTTGCCTGAAGTTTCCTGAGGTTGGAAAATGCCTTGTTAATCTTCAAATTTACTTGAAGATGGTTTTATAGGTAGAGAAATGTCCATTTTTTCTTTTTTTTCTTCTCTAAAAGCACAACTTTTTAAAATAATTGGCCTACAGAATATATGCTATTTCCAAAAATCAAAGTCACCTATTTAACCAAATTAGAATTGTATTAATCAACTACTTGATATAGCATTATATATATAATATTATATATTTATATATTTATATAATAATTATCATATAATTATTATATATTTAATATAAGATATATTATTATACATAATATAATAATATATATTATATATAGTAACACTGGAGGATATAGTATATAATATTATATAATAGGATTAATCAACTACTTATAATTTACCAGTCAAGGCTATTAGTATTATTGATGACATTGTTATTCCACTCCCAGACAGATGTACTCCCAAATTGAGAACAATCAGGACAAAAAACCTTGCTAAGAACAAGGCATGTCTTTGAAGGATATATTTTTAAGAAAAGATATAAAATGCCATTTCTTTAAGCATTTCAAGTTATTTTTCTCCTAAATTTCATGTGCATGTATAAATATCAGCACCTTAATTCATCGATTTTATTCATTCAAAATATTAACTACTTGGATAAATGCTGAAAGACTATGTGAAATCACACGGTGCACTCATAGCATTAGAATGTGGAGAGCGTATCATGCTTAGCGAAATAAGTCAAGCAGAGAAAGACAACTATCATATGATCTCCCTGATATGAGGAAGTGGTGATGCAACATGGGGGCTTAAGTGGGTACGAGAAGAATAAATGAAAGAAGATGGGATTGGGAGGGAGACAAACCATAAGTGACTCTTAATCTCACAAAACAAACTGAGGGTTGCTGGGGGGAGGGGGTTTGGGAGAAGGGGGTGGGATTATGGACATTGGGGAGGGTATGTGCTTTGGTGAGTGCTGTGAAGTGTGTAAACCTGGTGATTCACAGACCTGTACCCCTGGGGATAAAAATATATGTTTATAAAAAATAAAAAATTATATAAAAAATCATAAAAAAAAAGAATGTGGTGCTAATTAAGTTTTTCTTTGTTGGAGAGTCCTTTGCTCCTTAGAATAAAGTAGCATAGTGTATATCTGAATTTTTTTTGAGGATTGCAATAAACATAATTATTCATTCAAAGAAAGAAATTAGTTTTACAATGTTATCTTACTAGTAATGCATATATTTGCAATACACAGTCATTTTTCTCAATTTTGATCACATATATAAGGAGAGAGCCATTTTACCTTTCCCAAGTTGGACCCCTCCCAGTAGAGAGAAATCAAGAGTTGAAAGTGAGACCTTGAGACTCTATGTTGAGTAATTCCAATGAACTGACCCGTGGTAGGTTACTAATGGTGTTCACATCTGCATTTCCTACCAACTCAGCTGTTATTAAAATGAACAGGGGGAAGATTATTATTAACTCCTATAAGACTCAGAAAAATAAAGACAAAGCCTATGGAAAGTAATAAATTTATGAACTTTCTTAAGAGTCTGTTACCTCCTGGAAATAAATGATTCTCATTAGGTCACTTAGGAGACCTTTCTCACCTGAATACTGAAAACTGTCAACAGCTGATCTTTTACTCATAGAATGGACTTTGACAATAGAATGCCAGTCTCATCTTTGTACAGAAAAAGTAACAGAAAGAATAGGATACATTTACAAAGTTTAAAAATATGTTACTGAGTGAATATAAATCTAGGACTAAGAAGGAGAAAATACAAGGACTCAGGCTGATTCAATATTAGAAAGAATGTTTTCACAATTAAGAGATTCTAAAAGGAAAGGGGTTGTCCCAAGAAATAGTATGTTCAAGGAAGAGAGAGATGATAATGTGTGCTGATATTCCAAGGGTCTTCAAAGATCAGACTGGAGAGCGACCTAGATGATCCATGAATCTATGAACCCACTTTTTCCAATGCTATAACAATTATCTGAAAAGTTAAGATAAAAAAGTAGGTTTTTTTTCTTTAAATAAATAGGGAGAGCACAACTACTAACTGAAATGTTATTTTACTTTAAAAATCGTATTTGTAAAGCACATTTATCTCAATTTTTAAATTTCAAATTTACCTGGAGATACATGGGGAAACATAGATCAAGTTGTGCTAAATGTGAAATCTAGATGTTTCATGACATCACTCCCATAGGTCCAAGTGCAATTGTCTTCTTTGGTTGCATCTGAATGATGTACTGTAGAGGAAAGGTAGATTTCCTGCCATCTGTGGCCATATAAACTCATAGTTATGGGCCTCAGCAGGACTTCCAACAATGCTTTTCTATCTTGCTATGCTTAGCACTGCCACACTAAGCAAAAGTATATGGTAAACCCAGTTAAATTTGAATTTCAGATAAATAATGAGTACTTTTTTAGTATGTGTATGTCCCATTAGAAAATTATTTGCTGTTATCTGAAATTCAGATTGCACTGTTATATGACCCTGCAACCAACCCCCTTGCTCTATAAGGTCATCAAAAAGAAATAGTAGCTGTATCTGTACATAAAATATCTGTATCTGTATATATCATATCTGCTTATATAATCTGTAGATCTACATTTGTCCCTGCATCTGTGATTTCCTCTTTTACTTGTATTGCAAAGAAAATCATACTTATTTTCCTTGCCACGGCAATCCTTTTACTTTGGTCTTTGGGTCCCATCCTTTCCTATTCCCTGTGGGACCTTAAGAAACAAACATTCTGATCAGTTTTCTTCATCGTCAACTTCTCTCTCTCTCTCTCTCTCTCTGAGCTCAGAGATTCTCCAAATTAAAAACATGAATTCATCTAGATGAATTCATCTGAATTCATCTCTTCCTCTATTTGTGACATTCTCTTTCACCTTTATATAGTCCTGGGTTTTCATTTGTCTCTTTGGGCATTGTCTTCCTTCTCTCTGCTGGCTTTTTTTCTTCTTTCAGGACCATTAAATATTGCTATTTCCCAGGGTTCTTCATACCCTCCTCTGCTCAGTTCATAGATTTTCCATTGGAGATTTTGACACTCACCACCTATATGCTCAAGACTTCCTAATCTTCATGCAAACTTGCAAAAGCCTCTTCTGAACTCTTCTGTGGATAATTGTCTTGTGCCTCAAACTGTTTATTTATAAAACTGAACTCATCTCCTCCTTTTAAATCTGTCTCTCAAGCAGTGTGTTCTCTCAATAGTAAAGGATCCTATAATCTACCATTTTCTAAATCGGAAACTTGAGATCGGATATCTATGTAAGTTATCATTGAATCCTGTTTGATTTGTTTGATTTACTTTCATAATACTTTAAAAATACATATACTTTTTTAAAACTATTTTTTTAAAGATTTATGTATTTATTTGAGAAAGCAAGAGAGTTTGAGCATGTCCACAAGCCAGGGGAGGGGCAGTGGGAGGGGATCTTCAAGCAGACTCCACGCTGTTGGGGGGCCGGTGCTCAGGACTTGATCCCATGACTTATGAAATCATGACCCAAGCTGAAACCAAGAGTCAGAAGCTTAATAGAGCAAGCTTCCCAGGTGCCCCTCCATGGGCTTCTTTTTACTCTACAGCCACCATCAGCTCTTTGCTGGGACACAACTGTCTCTCTCTCTCTCTCTCTTTTTTTTTTTTTTTTTTAAGATTTTATTTATTTGAGAGACAGAGAACACGAGAGAGTGGGGTGAGGGGCAAAAGTAGAAGCATACTCCCCAGTGAGCAGGGAGCCTGATATGGGGCTCGATGTGGGGACTCCAGCATCATGATCTGAGCCAAAGGCAGATGCCTGACCGCCTGAGCCACTCAGGTGCCCCACAGCAGTGTCTCTCTAACTGGTTTCCTTTCCCTTCAGTCTTTCCCTCTCCAGTCTCTTTTCCAACAGCAGCTTGAGTGGTCTTCCAGAATACTAAGCTAACGGCGTCATTCTTTTTACTTAAAAGTCTATAAAATTTACGCTTGTCATTAAAATACTGTCTAAACTCCTACCTATTGTTGATAAAGAATTCCATGGTTAACTACCATTCCCCTCCTCCTACTTGATACAAGGCCAGAGTGACATCATTTTATGCCTGATCTCACTCATCTCTGTGGTTTAATATATACCGTATCTTTTTCCTAGAACAGATTACCCCTTCTCTCTGCTTAACTTATTCTCCCTTGGATTTCTTCCTGATTATTAGTTTCCCAGGGAAACTTGTTTTGTTCTGTTAGATGCAATATGTTCCTTTAGCTTCATTCATGTTTTTTTTTTTATTTGTTTGTTGTTTACATTTGCCTCTTTAATTATTTGTTTTACTAAACATATATACCATTATATACAATTATAAGTTAATGAGGGATGGGACCAATACCATATCCTCCACTCTATTTCCAGCCTCTAGAACACTTGATAAAGATTAAAATTCCCCCCAAATAGTTGTTCACTGTGATCTAAATCAATCTTACAATTGCACTATTTGTCAAAAACATCAAAACTACTCAGAAAATAGTTTTTTATTAGGAAAATTTTAAGTTTTAGAAATATTCTCTTTCCATTTTCCCACACCTGGTATAAAGTTATTGCAACTTGTAAGAATTAAACAAATAAAAAAATAGATGATTTTTACCATTTTCTCATTTTCCTCAAAAAACTTAAAATGAGAATATGCATAATGAAGGCTTTAGCAAAGCAATATAAAGTGTAACTTCAAACTCACCATCCAACCCAAGCTAGACTAGATCATTATCAGGAATTATTTTGGGGGTCTTCCTCTTTTAAATAAGCCATTGATGGAATTAAATATACTTTATTTGTTTTGCCTTGTACCACTCAGTTTACATTGTTCCCATGGCTTTTGTATCTCCTCTTTTGGCATCCTCTAATTTTGAAGCCATTTCAAGAATTCTTTTTGGGCAGTTGCTACATGCTAGAATTATTCTGAGTACTGTAGAGAGCCCAAAAAAGGAAAAGACACAATTCCTACTTCAAGGAGCTTAGTCTATAGGAAACAGAACTAACACACATGAAGACATTAGAAAATAGGTGAATTCTAAGTAAATCAACTACAAGAGGTTATGGGAATCTGAAGAAAGGAAAGATCACTTTGGACCACGATAATTTGGGCAAGCTGTATGGATAGGATAAAAATGAGATGAGTGTTTAAGTATATCTAAATGTGGGCATTTGGAGAGGAAGAGAAAGACCCTGGGAAGGGGGAGAGCCACCTGGATGGTAGTTCAGTGCTACTCTTTTGTTTGTTTTTTCCTGCTTAGAATTCTTGTCCCACCTCTTCTGGTACTGATGCTATTATTTTTGTTACTGAAATGTCTTTTCCCCAATTCAAAAGGTCCTGGAGGGGTTGCCAATAGTCACATTTTAAATCCAACCTTTCCATTTAAGGGCATGGTCTGGGCATAGTGCCCAAGGCCCCTGGTGACCGTGATCAGCCCAAGAATGTGACCTAGGGCAGGCTAATTCTATTCCATCCCTGGGAATGAATGTGTAACTGCTTGAAGAGAACATTTCTCTTTTCTGTTAAGTCATGTCTGGTAAAATGTAAACCTAAAGCTATTTCTGCCCACACTGTCTCTTCCCTCTGCTGTACAGAGGAAGTTTGCCTGCAGTTGAAGAAAATGAGAACACACAGAGAAAGAGAACCACATTGTTTGAATCTCTGCAGCCTCTGAAGCCATCTGTATACCTGGATTTCCTATGTCTGTGGCTAATACATCCCTTTCTTGTTTAAGCTCATTTGAATTGGTTTCAGTCAATTTTAACCTGGTAGAAGAGTCCTGACCAAAAGAGGTAGTAGGCTGATGGGTGATGTGGAGAAAGAACAGAAGTGTAAATAAAGAAGAATCAAACTGGGGCATTAGCAATGAGGAAGAGGGCACAAACCAAAAGCAATATCTGGAGGGAAAAATGATGGGGTTTGGTTAGAGACTGGGTATAACCAATGCAGGAGAAAAATAGTCAAAAACTAGAAATTCCGGGTATTTGTGAACTCACTGATAAAAATGGGGGTAGTTGCAATGAGGAAGTGGGTTTGAAGAGACACAATAGGCAAACCATGACATCTGAGTTCCTGCTAAAGTTGGGGCTTTGTCAGTCTATGGTTTTAGTAAGATGACCAGCACTTACTGGTACAACAGCGTAAACTACAAGAAGGTAACCTAACTTTGCTTTGTGTCAGCCTTCAATAGAATATGACAAAGAACTATAATTATACTTCCCAAATTCATCTTTTCTTATTTATTTATTTACTCATTTGTTTATTTTAGAGAGGGAGGAAGGGCAGTAGGAGAGGGGGAGGGGGTCTTAAGCAGACTTCACGTAGAGTGCAGAGCCCAACGTGGCGCACCATCTCACTACTCTGAGATCATGACCTGAGCTGAAATTAAGAATCGATGCTCAACTGACTCCACCACTGAGGCGCCCCCAAACTCATCCTTGCAATTACTTGTTCTCTCTTCCCACCTAAGGCCCAGGAGAAATGTAGCATAGAGCAATGATTCTAAAAATGTGGACCCTTAGATCAGCAACACCTGTATCATTTGGGAACATTTTATAAATGCAAATTCATGGACTCAACCCCAGAGAAGGAATCAGAAACTCTGGGGTGGGTCTAACAATCTGTATTTTTTAAAAAGAGATTTTATTTATTTACTTATTTACTTATCTATTTATTTATTTGAGAGTGAGAGAGAGAGAGTGAGCACACAAGCTGGGGGAACAGCAGAGGTAGAGGGACAAGCAGACTCCCTGCTGAGCAGGGAGCCCGATGTGGGGCTTGATCCCAGAACCCTGGGATCAGGACCGGAGCTGAAAGCAGATGCCCAACTGACTGAGCCACCCAGGCTCCGCCAACAATCTACATTTTAACAAGTCTTGTGGTCTCTGCTAATGTCCACTAAAGTCTGAGCACGGCTGGTGTACAGTGTGCTTTGTATGCTGGTTCCATACCAGATGAAGTAATCTACTTCTTAGTGCTATCATTTTACATTGTAAGAATAATTCCCTTGGAAAAAATCATTTTCCCTAATCTACTCATTCAAAAAGTGTATGTTGAATATATTCTAACTGTCAGGCACTGGTCCAGGCACTGTGGAAACTGGAATAAATCTGAAACAGTTCATCACAAAAATACCCACATATTAGCTTAAAATTAATTAATTAAAATTATGCTATGGAAGTGATTCCCAGGAGACTTGAGTGTTGAGCGTCATGAAGGTATCCCTAAAGAAATTACATTTCAAGCAAAAAAGCATGACTAGGAGTTATTCTGGTGAAGGGCAGAGAGAGTAATGTGAAGGCATTCTAGGCCCTGAAAGGGATAGGCCTAGGCACTTTCAGGGAACTGAAGACAGACCAGTATGAACAGGTCTTCATTAATGATGGGTGTTGAAGCTGGAGAGGTGGATCTGATAGACGGATCATGCATGGATTTGTAAATCATATTAAAGATTCTGAAGTTACCACTGAGGGCTATTAAGAAGCCACTGAAAAGCCTCAAACGTGGGCTAACATGATCTAATCCATATTTTAAACCCCCTTTTTTTTCAAATGAAAAAGGCAAAGCCTTTCCCACCACACGCTATAGGTGTTAACAGCACGACTTAAATTCCCTGTAAGCTCTAATTGGCTAATAGAGAAACTTTCTCTGAATAAGGCTTTGATGAGGGTGGGAAAGAGCATAGCGTGCCCTTGCAGGGACCGAATGCCGGGAACAGAAAAGGAGGAAGGGTCTGGGAGCTTCTTCTGCTTTGTGGTTCTGGCTGAGGCTGGTTCTGCCCGTGCATGTCTGAAGCAGCCGGAGTGCAAGTTCTTAGGCAATTGCCGCCTCTCTCCCTTGCACAGGGGACACTGGTGCTCAGACTGTGTCCATCTGGTGGCCTTTTTCCTATAAATGATTTCATTCAGAAATTTCACTCACTTCCCAGGCATCACAATCACCTGACTGAGAATGATACCCCGTTTATATGTGCTCCCCGGCCTTCAGGAGATTTTCATTATTAGCATCTTCATGCTATTGCCCTGTGCTAATATGTCATGTTAATAACAACTGCAAATATGCAGTTGTTTCGTGGCAAACTGTGTATAGTTCAGGAATGCTTGAACAATTCTATGGAATTGTGACTGTGACTGCTCTCCTACCTCTCAGGGACATGTCTCAGTGTGCTGGACAGCTGACCCCGCAATGTCACTGCAACCACAAACAGTCTGCCTATAATGGAATTCATCATGTCTTTCCCAAACCATCTCCCTCTGGCCTCTTCTGCCTTTGTCAGTAGCAGCAGCATTTCCTGTCTCCCAAGTTTCAAGGTTTGGAGTCACCCTGACTCCTTTGTCTTATGCTCTCACCAATTCCAAGCACCAGGATTGTTTCCCATCCCTGGGTGGAATGACAGCATGCCATGTGTTCCTCCCTTTCATTCCCCTTTATCATCCTAATCCTATTTACCACAAAGCAGGATACATTCTCCCTTGTTGCAACTTTTTCTCCTAAATCTAGATCTCTTTCTCAATACACCCCCAGAGACATTGTGACTGTGACTGTATATGTTATTCTTCATTAGGCCTGTTTTATTGCACAAAGGCTGGTCTGTATTATATTTTGCAGCGAAATAATTTTTTTAAAGGAATATTATGTAGAACCTCATTATATACAGAGATAATCATGCAACTTTTCTGGCTGAAGGTGGGCGAAGAAGAACACAATCCCTTTGATCTGTTCTCAGTTTCTGAGGTGGCCTCTTTGGTACCCAAAGGCCCACTGAGGCAGCAGGAAAACAAACATGTGTAGAACACAGTCAAACTCTTTGGAAAGATATGCATGTTTTCTTTACAAGGTCTTTAATTTTTTTTTTTTTTTTAGTTGATATCTATGTAAACTCTCCAACCTAGTCATATAAGGTCACACAAAATTCTTCAGTGCAGAGTGTCACTCCCTCATCTCTGTCTGGGCTCATGGTGTTTGCCCTGCTCTGGGTGCCTGCAATGTCCGGTGTGCAGCTCTGCCAATCTAATTCTAATTTTCTTTGTCTCAATCCTACCTCTTAACAGGGTTTCCAGATTGTTCCAGCTCTCAGAAGTTTTTCTGTCTTCAAATTTCTGCAGTATTCCTTTTTTTTTTTTTAATTCACTCTGTACTATCTTGAATTTGTATCTTTTCAGGTGTGTGTACAATTTCTCCCACTAGATAACAGGCCACTTAAGGGAATAATCACCTCTTTTGTTGCTTTTTGCTCTCAGCGTCCAGTATAATACACAGTCTCTGTATTTACTTAGTGGGTATATTTTGATGATAACCTGCAGCAAGAAATAATAAGTATGGGCCCATCGATCACACTTCCATTAATAGAAGTCTAAGTTAAATATCCTGTCTTTGAAAATGTTCCTCCAGAGCAGTGCTTTTAAGTTAGGAGGATCAGCCACTATGACTTTAATTGCAAGCATTACTTTTTTCTCCAATTACCATTAAGCCCACAACTAGCTTCTTTCATTAAATTATGCTGGAAATAGATTCGGGGAATGACAACAGATGGCTGTATGTGGGGAGTTCTTGGTTTAGACTGGAAATACTGTTTTATCCCATACCCCAATATTTTAGACAAGTCATACTTAAATCATATTCCAAAGATTACAAGAAACTTACATTAATATATAAATCAAATGGTGTCACTTCTTTGTGATGTCTGAGCATGTTGGGCATGGCTCTCTTCTCTTCTCCCCTCTCAAACCACCACCCACTCCCCGCAACCATCACACCCAGGCCACAGTGGCTCACTTTCAGTTCCCTGGATTGCTAAACTCCTTCCCTCCTCCTGGTTTGGTGTAGTAGCCCCTTCTGCCTCAATGGTTCTCCCGTTTCTTTCCTTGATCAATTCTTGTCATTCTTTGAGCCTCAGTCAGCTTGTCACCTCTTTAAGAGAGTTCTCTGATCTCTCAGATTAGGTGAGGCTTCCTTTTTATGTGCTTTCATATTCCTCATCACGACCTTAATTATGTATCAACTGTGAAATAATTTCTTTTGTTTCTCTGTTCCCCCTTAGACTATAAACTCTAATCTCAGGCACTATAATATTTCCAATGCCAAGAATTGATGCATAACAGGTGCTTGAATGAACAAATCAATGAGCATTTTAAGAAAATCTTATAAAACTTTCTGAGAAACAAACTATTATTATTTACATCCAGACCTCAAATTTCCTTGTCCAGTCTTAAATAGACATGGACAGCATTCTTGGGGTCACGTTATTGGCAAGTGACACTCATACATGTGTTATAAAGTAACTTTAACTGTCATAAAACAAGCCCAAACAACCAAGCATGATGTAACAAAACTTCACTTAACCAACGTAAATGACTAGGGGATAACATGAATGTGTAAAACTAGCTGTTTTGTTTAAAACCATCTGACTTATGCACACTAGCATGGGTATTCCTATAGTTCTTATTCACTTTAAGTTATTTTGAATATGTATATGGTTAAAAGAGCAAGAAAGGAGTCTCAGAGCTATGAAATATCTACATGTTGAAACATTTTAGTACATGGTTATCACTAAAGTTAATGTGTTCTCCTTCCCTGAAGGCTCTGGACACCCCACTGATACGTCCATGACCTGTTTCTGTGGCCTTTCAGTCTTGAATTACCCCGCTGAGTCAGACAATTGGAGAACAAATTAGCACCAACTGTAGAGATTTTTCTGATTAAAAAAAATCTGACCTTAAAAAACCCAACCGTTAAATATCTTTCTGTCAGGATGCTAACAGTTCACTGAATTTGCATTAAAGGATCTAAGGTTTCATACACTCTCACTCATATTTCTTCCACTGGTCTTATCTTTTTTTTTTAAGATTTTATTTATTTATTTTTTCGACAGAGAGAGATCACAAGTAGGCAGAGAGGCAGGCAGAGAGAGAGAGAGAGAGAAAAGCAGGCTCCCCGCTGAGCAAAGAGCCCAGTGCGGGGCTCTATCCCAAGACCCTGAGATCAAGACCCGAGGGGAAGGCAGCAGCTTAACCCACTGAGCCACCCAGGCGCCCCCCACTGGTCTTATCTTAACTAGAATGGCTACCAGATCCAACTGGTTTGTCAGTCCATTTACCAAGATAAATCACTGTCCTATTAGGGGAAGGGTAAAGGGGAAATCTAATTCTATTCTGGAACAGCTTCCAAACCCATGGATGCTTCCCTATTATTTCTTCTTATTCCCACACCCGCCTTTTCTTGTTTTATCACCTTAGATCCAACCAGACAAATAACAGCATGAATACATGTTAGGTTGTGAGGGGCGAGGTCAAACACACCCCTAACTCACAGCGGGAAGAAATGCATGTGGATGGCATCACGTCTTTCTCTATAGTGACTGACCTGCATATTTTTAAATTATCAGACTGGTCATGGTAGGTGGCAGAAGGCTTCTGCTTAGAGTTATTCACCAGGAATCCAGCAGTGTCCACATACTTGCCGTCTTCTGCTACTGCCAATATATCAGTGCTGGCATCTGCTTCTGAAGATCTTTTCTGGATTGTTTCATGTTGCCCAAGATGGGGCAAGAGCCACAGATCCCTGTGGTGGTATCTTCCTTTGCTCTCCTTGTGCTCTCTTGAGGACCTCTTAATCTCAAAGGATCCCCGTGGGTGAGAAAGACTGCATTCTTGGTACCTTGTTCCTTTTCCTCTGCAGAGATTTAAAGAGCAACCCTCACAGTCATTCAGCTCTTTTTGCTTTTTACCTGTGGTTTCCACATCTACCAGATCCACTCCATGAGGAGCAGAAGGCCCAGCTGCATTTCCACATGGCTTATTGCCATTTCTCCTTCTTCTCCGTGAGAGTCGGAATTTAACTTGGGCTCTTCTTTTCGCCTGAATCCAGTGAGTCTCATCTGTGGAAGATGAATCTGAAGAAGTAGCGTAAAGCTCGCTCCATCTGGCACTTGTGATTTGGAGGGGAAAATCATTTCTTCTCCCTTTTGTTTGTTTTTCTGCAGCCTCGTATCTCTCAGAGGCCCTCCTCCTCCTCCTAGGCCTCTGTTTTACTGATTTCTTACCAGACTCCTTCCTAGCAGGGCTCAGCACCACGACAGGGGTGCATTGCTCAAACGCATCTTCTGACATGTCATGCAAGATGGCAGATCTAGACAAAGCAGCAGGCAAAGGATGGGAGATGGGAATGGAGAGGAGAGCCACAGGAAAACAGAGAGAGAGAATGATGAAAATGACAGCATGAGCAGACGTTGGTAAATAAAGATCAAATGAAGAAAAGGTACTAAAGGGGAAAAATTAAGCCAGTATAAATTGTCCATGGACAATGTAAGGCAGAAGCAAGAGCCACACAGTTTTGGAACATAAAAGAAGACTACAGAACATTGGTTTAAACGAGATTAAATAGGATCATTTGCTGAACACTTACCTGCAGATGTCCTGAGTGGATGGACAGACAGACAATCTTGACTGGCTCCTGGGAGCTGTCCCTGTTGTTGGGCTGCTTGCCTGGAGAAACAAGTTAGATAATTTGGCATCTTGGTTAAGGTAATACATGGTCGAGATCTTGCTTTTTTTCCACATATTTAAAAAATTACAACAAACGTGGCTGCCGGTCATGTTGCTCATAACGCAGCTCACAACGTATAGGAAGTCAGAGGGTTCGTTTTGCAAAAGTAAAACTTATTTGAGGAACTTGGAACAGCTGAGATGCTCTGCCACTTTGCTGTTGCTTCATTTATGAGAGAGGAAGATGATTCCACAAGTTTCTGTTCTATTTACTGTAAACATTTGAGTGGAATGCTTCCATTTGCCTTGGAAACAGGGGGTAACATCTGAATATTCTATAATAAAAAGGACATAAAGGCTATTATGGGATAAGGATGATAAAAATCTGGGAAGTCTAAATAATCAAATAGCCATTAGATTGCTAGATACTGCCTGGGAATAAAGTGAAGTCACATCAAGGACCTATGAGATAATACATGTGAAAAAATTTTGTAATATAAATATATATATATATATATATATATATATATATATTTTAAAGATTTTATTTATTTGACAGACAGAGATCACAAGTAAGCAGAGAGGCAGGAGGGGGTGGGGGGAAGCAGGCTCCCTACTGAGCAAAGAGCCCGATGTAGGGCTTGATCCCAGAACCCGGGATCATGACCCGAGCTAAAGGCAGAGGCTTTAACCTACTGAGCCACCCAGGCCCCCCACATTTTGAAATATTTAGAAGCCTATAGTTATTACTATTATTATTTCATCACAGAAACGAATAAAATCCATCCATCACAACATTATTGACCTATCATATCTTTTAACCCTGTGACTGTATGGAGGCTGAGAAAAACAGAGCTTGAAATAATTCAGATTGTTAGCACAAAGCTGAGCACATTTCACCAAACTCCTGCCTTTGAAATGCATCTTCTTCACTGCATTTGACTTCTTTAACCTGTTATATTTAATACAGATGATGCTGATAAATCAAAGGCTAGAATGTGTGGAGAATTGGCTACTTGCCAGGCATCTTGCTGTGGCTTTGTCAACTATCTCCTAAATCCTTACAATAATCTCACCAGGGAGAAACTGTAACAACTAACAGTTTTGAATGAATAGGATGTGCCAATCACTGTCGGTGAATTTTCATTTGTCCATTCATTAATACACATGAGAAGCAAGTGTGTTGATTGCTGTGATTATTTCCATGTCAGTGATAAGGAAGCTAAGAAGTCAGTGCTGCTTCTCATGAGTAGGTGCTGGAACAGAGGTTTGGGATGAGGAATCTCGTCCTTTCATTTGTTCTCTTACCCACCTGGGAATATACTTCTGCTTTACACAGGAGGAAACTAAGGTGGTCCCTCACCAAGGACCAAGGCTTCTAGAAGATGGAAAAGGCTAGAAAATGGGATCCCCTCTAGACCCTTCAGAAGGAACGCAGCCTGGCTGACACCTCGATTTTGGTTCAGTGAGACCCATGTTTGACTTTGACCTCCAAAGCCATAAGATGATAAAGTGCTGTTTTAATTCAACAAGTTTGTGGCAATTTGTCAAAGAGTCGTAGGAAACTCTTATAGGAGATGAGACTTGAGCCAATCTAAAAGGCAAGTAGGAGTTATTATAGAAGGATTAAAAAATATTCTAGGCAGAGGACACGGGGGCCAAGGGGGTAGTATGGTGTTCTCAGCGTTTTCCCACAGATTGATTTACATCTGCACATTTCTGACTTCTAATTTTCAGAGGCTTCCCTATCAATCCATGAAGACTGCATTTTTAATATTTGTATGTCATCTTTGAACACCAGTCCATGTTTGATTATATCCTTCAATATTTCTATCAAAACTCATTTTTTCAATTTTTTAAATCCAGATTAACTTCATTTCTGCATCCACTGAACAGGTATATAGTGAATTTTTGTAAAAAACAAGCATTTATGTACTCTATGCAGTAAACAGTAAGTTTTATTAGATTGCACACCACTTATCCCACACACAACCATTGATGTTAGTAGTGAGTTCTGCACGCAGCAGTCACTGAATAAAGTGAAATTTACTACACGTTCTCTTTAGAAAAAAAAAAAAAAAGTAGTGAAGCCCAAAAGTGACCTCAGATCACTGATGATATAAAAGTGAACCAAAATACGTTGAGCATCATAATGGCTATCTAAGGCTAGTTAATGACATGTTGAAGACCATTCTATGAAGGTGTACAAGGAAAGGAAGATGAAACAGACATAATGACATAATCATAATAAAAACTTTCATCATCTCACAGGTCTGAGCAAATGTATGTTCCACAACTAGAAAGTAATTAGTCAATGAATAATAACACAGAATGTTAAAAAAAACATGCAGCTTCCCTTTGGAGGGTTTTTTGGTCCACCATGAGAAGGAATCAAATAGCATTTATGTCTATAAACCTTACGTATTTTGAAGGAAATAGAACTCATCCTTATGATGATTTCTTTAAGAATCATCAAGAATCTTCAAACCACTCATAGCCAATATTAGTTTATATGTATTCAGTTTGGTGGTAGGGCAGATGCTGTAGTCTTGGCTATTGTGGCAGATGCTGTTAATGTCCACGCCATCCCCCGGGCTTTCTCTGAGTTCACCTGGGCACTAACTGATTCCCACCTGAGTGCTTGCACCTCTTGGGTTCAATGCCCTGGGTCTTTGGTACCATGTGTTCTCACTTGGCTACACACAGACACAACCTTAAAGTGTGGCATAAACTAAAACCTCTGGGGACAATTCTTGGACTGAAGTCAGTGGCTATAGTCCATGTCTAGATTTTCCATTCTCTCAAAGGATGGTTCAAAGTGACTTATAGTTTTTCAGAAGGTCCCAAGCTGGATTATGGCTCCATGGACCCTAGCTCACCAACATACCCCTTTATATAAACATTATATATAAACATTTCCCCCTTTCTCTCTGTCTTACTTTAGCCAAGTCTGTGGTGCTTCCTGGGATCATTTCCTAGAAAAACTACCTGCACCCTAGTAAGACAGTGGGATCTATTTAACCACCTGATTGATGCAAAATTAACCCTAGCTTATGTCACTTTAGATATATTTGTTTAGCAACATGAATTAAAGGTCCATTATGTAATACATATTATGGTGATTTCTGGGAATAAAGAAAAGATAGCATCCTGAAGGAGCTTCTTGGTTAGTGGAAAAGAGATTCAAATGAACAGGCAATTTTAATACAGTCTCATCTGTCCTGGTAATCTGGCAATGGGAGTTCTGAAGAAGGAAGGGCACCTCAGATGGCATGGAGCAGAGATTTAAAGTGTCCTACAGGAGATGATGCCAGGGCAAGAAAGAGTGAATGTGAACACAGTTTTATAATGACTGGGGGGAGGGTGTTGAGATAAGAAGTGATATAAAGTCAGTCAGTATGAAGGAGTAGACAGAGATCCTATATGTCACATTGAAATTTTTGGATTGTATTCACAAATGAATAGAAAGTCATTGATAGATATTCAGTAGTAAATGGAAATGACTAAATTTGGGCACTAGAAAACTCACATTGGTAGCTGAGAACTGGAAAGTCCAAGAGTGGGACTTGGAAAGAATTAGAGGAAGGAATTAGGATTCAATATATCCAGGATGCAGCTCAGATTGGGAAAAGGTATAGTTTAAACAATATAATCCCAGGGGCACCTGGGTGACTCAGTAGGTTAAGTGACTGCTTTTGGCTCAGGTAATGATCCCAGGGTCCTGGGACTGAGCCCCAAATCAGGATCCCTGCTCTGTGGGGAGCCTGCTTCTTCCTCTCTGTCTGCTTAATGCTCCCCCTGCTTGCGTGCTCTCTCTTTGTCAAATAAATAACATCTTAAAAAAAAAGGATAAAGAATCCCAACTGGTTGTTTTATTACAAGTATGATAAAAATTATTTCAAAAATCAGTTGAAAAAAGTAACATGGGGAAATGTTCTTAATGTTCAATGAGAAAATTTTAATAAAGTAAAGTGGGATGAGGGGTTAGAGTACTTTCACCAAATATCAAAACATGGTATGGATCATCAGAAATAAGGAGAGTATGTGTGTTGAAAACTATCTGTCTGTCAATCAATCAATCTATCTATCTATTAGCTTTCTATTCCTTATTTAACAAAGTTACATTTCAAATTAGTGAAAAAGTCCAGGTTATTAAATAAATAGCATGGGCAGAAATGACTAGTCATTCAGAAAAATGTAAAGACTTAAATGTAGTAAAATAAAAATAAAAATAAGAGAAGGAAACACAACTGAGTATGTTTATAATATCATGGAAGGGAATCCCTTTCTTAAGATGCCATGAAATAAAAAAATTAGCAGAGGAAAAGACAGTTAAGCATGGTAATTAAAAAAATAAAAACTTCCAATTTATCACACACTAACATTATCCCAGACGAAACACAAAGCCATAAATTGTTGGGGCCAATTCCACGTTAAAACCTGTTAAACCCCTAGGGCCTGCCTGGGCCTGGTTAGCCATAGTGACTCCATGTTGCCTAGGTAGACATTTTGTCGTTTAATAAATGCCTCAGCAGTTACTGATGTCAGTTCCAGGTAACTGTTGCTAAACACACCTGAAGCAAGGCCATTTTGTTTAATAAACACCTCAATGGTTGCTATCGGTTCCAGGTAACTATTACTAAAACACAACACCTAAAACAAGACCAGACAGGTGGAAACATCCAAACAGCCAAAGCCACATACGTAGAGGTCTGAGGTTGTGCCCTATAAAACTAGCCTGTAAGACCAAGGGGTCGTCGCCCTCTTCGGAGGTGTCCCTGAACAGTCAGTCTGGTTCCTGATGCTTGGCATAAGAATAAAATTTTTGTTAAACCTTTATTCCATGTCCGTCTCGCTCCTTTGATAATGGACCCAACATAAATAATGCCATATTTCACAATATATATGATAACCAAATAGCTATTTTCTATAGTACTCATAGATTTTTTACAAATTAAAAAAAATTGGTTGATCTTAGAAAAAAACGAGCAAGACACACAGATAGTTCACAGGGAGGAACTGCACATGGCTTTTGGCCATGTATAAAAAATGCTCAATCTCAATAAACAAACAAATGCAAATTTAGTTAACAATGGTTTACTTTCACTTAGCGGATAAGCACATGAAAAAGATTGATCAATACCTAGTGTAGCCAAGACTGGGGACACCAATAATTGCCATATATTGTTGAAATAATTGTAAATTGGCAGAACTTATTTGGAGGGCAATTTGATAAACTTTATTAACATATAAAACGTTTATGGTCTTCAAGTCAGAAATTCTCACAGGAATCATTTTCTTGAAATATTTATTGAAACACTTTTATTGAAACTGCCCGAAGATATGTTCATCATAACAAGAGTGTTCACTATGGTTTTGTTTGTCATAGTAGTAAATTAGAAATGATCTAAATGTCTAGTTCTTAATATTGAAATACATAAGCCATTTCAGAATGGCTAAAATCAACAAGTCAGGAAATGACAGATGCTGGCGAGGATGCGGAGAAAGGGGAACCCTCCTACACTGTTGGTGGGAATGCAAGCTGGTGCAGCCACTCTGGAAAACAGCATGGAGGTTCCTCAAAATGTTGAAAATAGAACTGCCCTATGACCCAGCAATTGCACTATTGGGTATTTACCCTAAAGATACAAATGTAGTGATCCAAAGGGACACATGCACCCGAATGTTTATAGCAGCAATGTCCACAATAGCCAAACTATGGAAAGAACCTAGATGTCCATCAACAGATGAATGGATCAAGAAGATGTGGTATATATACACAATGGAATACTATGCAGCCATCAAAAGAAATGAAATCTTGCCATTTGCAACAACATGGATGGAACTAGAGCGTATCATGCTTAGCGAAATAAGTCAAGCAGAGAAAGACAACTATCATATGATCTCCCTGATATGAGGAAGTGGTGATGCAACATGGAGGCTTAAGTGGGTAGAAGAATAAATGAAACAAGATGGGATTGGGAGGGAGACAAACCATAAGTGACTCTTAATCTCACAAAACAAACTGAGGGTTGCCGGGGGGAGGGGGTTGGGGAGAAGGGGGTGGGATTATGGACATTGGGGAGGGTATGTGATTTGGTGAGTGCTGTGAAGTGTGTAAACCTGGTGATTCACAGACCTGGGGATAAAAATATATGTATATAAAAAATATATGTTTATAAAAAATAAAAAAAAAAAATGAGATACACCACATATATGCACACACAAGCTTACACACACACGTGTAGGATATATTTTTATGTGAAAAGTTAAGCTTCAAAACTATATACAGTATGATCTCATTTGGGTGAATAACGCTTTCACAATGAATTCTATCTTGTGAATAGGACACATTTGCAGGAGTGTACATCCAACCATTAGCAGTGATTATTTTTGTGAGGTTGGATTATGAGAACCTTTATTTTTTAGGTTATATATTTTTATAATACTTTAAATTTTAATTTTAATAAAAGGGAAAGTAATTTTTAAAATATTTATTTATTTAAGAGACAGAGAAAGAGAGTAGCAGGGAAGGGTAGAGGAAGAGGCAGAGAGAATCTCAAGCAGACTTTGTGCTGAGTGTGGAGCCCAATGTAGGGTTTGATCTCATGAATCCAAGATCATGACCTGAGCTGAAACCAAGAGTCAGACACTCAACTGACTGAGCCACTCAGGTGTCCCAACTTTTTAATCATTTTAATGATGATGTAATAAATGATAACTATTAATATTAAAAAAAACAAGATTGGTATTTTTTCCCCTACTATTTAAGTGATAAAATCTTTGCTATTTAGTCTCTTTGAATTCCACTTTCATTCTTCAGTTACATGTACTCAACATGGTATGTACATAAAAGAATTATGATGATAACATGAAATCACTGATCAGATAGCTGCTTTGTGGAATGTACAAGAGTCCAATGACTCTTGTCATTGGACAAGAGTCCGAATGTACAAGAGTCCGATGCTCTTCTTTTTATTCATTCCCAGAAAATCAAGTTTTCTCCCCACGGTGGACTTAATGGTATCCTCCCATTCAGAGAAGACACATAACAGTCTAAGTTCAGTGATTCTCAATCCTGGCTAAAATTCCTCCAATCATTGGAGAAGTTTTAACATAAATACCTCTAATTGGGCCTGATTCCAGAAGCTTTTGAAGAATGGGCCCCAAAGTACAAGACCTGACCATCAGTATTTTTTAAAGCTGTGACTCAATGTGACTTAATGTGCAGCCAAAGTTAAGAACTGCTGGCTTAGGTCAAAGAGGATACAATTCTAATTTTGTATTAGATATTTTTGTTCCCGAAACTCCAGGGATAATATTCTTGAAAGCTTGATTTTTCTTGAGAGAGAAAAGTGTTTTCTAAATGCTCAAATCTCCTATTTATCCATCTAGAAGAGATCTTGGACTTCTGAGCACAGTTTTACTACAACCTATCGTGTAGGGAGATAAAAGGTATGACTTTCAGTCTATAGTTTACAGGAAGAATAACTACCCTCTCTTCACTACTACCTGCTGCTGAAGAACAGGAGAGGGAGAGAAGAACAAAGGATGAAATTCCAGTATCTTCCCTCCTCATTTATCCACCCTGGGTTGAACATGGTTTGGGGAGAGAGGGTGGGGAAAGGCAGTGTTTACAAGATTCACCAGGAGGTGGTTGTCGGAAAACCAAGAGAATGATGTTTGTTCTTCCTTTCCCTGGAAAGGCTGCAATGTCTTTCAGATTAGCTTTTCAGTGGACAAGGGACGTACTGTGGCTGGGTAGAAGTGACAGAGCCACCTGTGCTAGCTTTCTATTCTTCCATACTGGGGTAGAGTGAAGAAATCCAGATGTCTTCTTGTGCTTTGGGAAGTGTGTAAAAGATAACTACGATTACTAGCCTGTGGAAGTAAGCGAGGGGTCAACAAGAGTACAAGTCAACGTGACTTTGTAACAGAAGGCCACAGAAAAGACTACCAGGCAAAAGGCCTGGAAATGACAGTGAAAACTCAAATGGGTTGAAAGGTTGGAGCCCTTCTTGACTGCAACAAAGATCCAGTCACCAAGTCTTGGTGCCTTAGCAATAAGTTTGGTAAAAACCTGCAGTATAGAACCCTAAAGAGAGGTCCATGCCCTAGTGCATTCTGAAAATTGAAGGAATAATGGTAAGAAACTATGAAAGACTGGATGTGATGCAGTTTTAACCAGGAGAAACAGATCTTTTTGGAAAAAAAATCAAACATTTTCCATATCGGCCATCAAGATAACTTAAGAGGAAGATACAGGGAATGAGATTACTTTTAGAAAGTTGTATGTTTTTCCCCTTTATTGTGCAAAATTTACCACACTTCATCCTGGGGGCCATGTGGGATCCCTAAGAAACTGTGTAGCAAATATCTGTAGCATTGGCTGATTATAAAATCTAGATGGAGAAGAAAGCAATCTTGAGGTTGAATCTATAATCTTGTGGATTAGAAATGGTGCACTAAGAAAGATGCAGGCCAGACAAAAAGAAAAGTGTCATGACAAGTTGTCTTAAAGCTCCTTTTGGTACACCAGATTTTGGGAGAAACTGAAAATCTTTTCAAAAGAGGAGAGTCAAGTCTACCTTTGGCAATTCACACTGTTCGGGATGAGGCTTCGGGAAAGGCAAGATGGAGATAGAGCTAGAGAGGTCTAAAGGAGAAGCTAATGGTGCAGAATCTAGCTTGCCTGAAAGGCCCTATTAGGCCAGCAAGTAGAGCCCAAGCTGTGGCCTCTTCAGAGGCCAAGCTTTGCAAGCCTACATGTCCTGTTGGAATAGACAGATAAAAACAGAGATGGAACACTGATTGTCAGCAAAGAGGGCATAGGAGGGGATTTGTTTTGAACTATCAGCTCAAGTCACTTCCTCCTTTTTAAAAGCCATCCATTCCTATTGCTATAGATCAGCTCCAAGATAAGCTTGGCAGCATTCAGGACTGAACCACTGGGAGCAGGAGACAATAAGGTTGATTCTGAGAAGAAGGAACATCTCTTGGGGGAGTAAACAGACACTATTCTATGAAGGAGTTGAGAACTCATCATGGTACTCACTCTATCTCATAAAAGGTATACATCCTGGGAGATGGATAGAGAAGCAGATTCAGGCAGTTGCCTTTGGTACCCCATGTCACATCTCAGTCCACTTCTGAAAACTGCAGCCCTAGTGAACAATTCCTTTGTGAGTGCCAACTGACCTCCTGGTGAGAATGTCCCATCTCAATTGAATGCAACCTTGTTTCTACCATCAACTCCTAAAACCATGGAAGCCAACTTGGCTCTGCATAAATCAGAATGCAAGGGAAATAATACCTCTAGAGACAAACTTAAAAAAAAAAATGGGGTCAGAAGTTTCTGGAAAAATGATTCATACTCTCTGTCAGATACAAAATTCTGAAAGACACTTCGGATATCTCTCAGGAACCCCATTAGAATCAGAACTGACTTCAAAATGCACCCTTAAATTGACTTTTAACTCACTCTTGTCTCTTGTTTCCTCATTCCTCATTTATGATTCCTGGGATGAGTTCTGAAATACACCACCTGCACTATAAGTCTTGTCAGCAGTACTGCTTGGAGGGGAACCCAGACTGAGATACAGCAGGTTGCAGAAATAGTACCATAATGCAGACACAGAAGATAGAAGTTAGGAGCTGGGTCACTCATGGTCAAACATCATAGGGGACCCTTTTCTGGTACTAAGTGGGTAGTGACAATGCCTAGTGAGCTGTAGCATCACAGTTAGTGGGTTGGCTGAGGTACAGGTGACAGGGAAGCAAGCAGGAGCTCTGGAATTTGGACAGTAAGGGCCACTGGTAATTATGAGGCTATGCAGTTACCTAGCTTTGTTAACTTCTGGAAACTTCCAGGAAAGAGAAAGGCAGGTTCAGTTTGGCCAAGTACCAATGACCGTACTTTGTGAAGGCATGTGTCCAGGGACAGCCCAAAGGATAGAGTTGTTACCCCTAGGTAGCTCTCTGCCAAAAGGTAGCAGAAGCTGGATAGAACACCATACTGACTGGTGTTCCATCCTTGGACACATTCTTTACATTTCTCAAGGAGGTCCTGATGGAATAAAGTCCTGTTGCCACTTCAGTGACCTCTTTACTATACCCTTCAATCGGCTTTCCCTTTTTTCCCTGTCACTTTCCTTCAGCCTCACTCCTGTTGCCTAGTGGACACTTCCCAAACAAGCTACTGGTACAAGTCCTTGTGCAAGGCCCTGCACCCATGGGAACTTAAACTCAGACATTGGAGGTTTAGGGTTGGCTCTATCAGCAAAAAACTGGTTGACGGCTGTCCCTGCATATGCTGGGCTAGACTGTCTCCTATGCTCCTGAGCTGTCTCATGCTCAATCTGCAGGAAGATCAAGTTTCAGTGCTGGCCCTTCCCTCACCCTGTTGTAGTTAATTGTCTAGATAGAGGAAGAGATTCTCACAGCTTTTGCTGCCTCTCATTTTTCTATGTTTTTATCTGTATATCTACAGGGCTTCCTGCGGTGTAATTCCAGGTAAGGCTTCAACGGTTCCTGACTACCTAAATACAGAGAGGCCAGTTTGTGATTTGGGAGCCTTTGTGTTTTGACTCCCATTTACTTTTCTGGTATTTACCTTAGGCTTAACTCCTCGTAATTCTTGGATTCCACCAAACCTTGCTTATGTGTTTTTCAACATTATTATATCCATATTTATCATATTACCAAATATGTCCCATACTTTGCAAGAGAGAGCACAAGAAGGGGGAGCAGCAGACAGGCTCTGTGCAGCAGGGAGCCTGATGCAGGACTCATTCAGTCCCAGGACCCTGGGATCATGACCTGAGCTGAAGGCAGATGCTTAACTAACTGAGCCACTCAGGGTCCCTGTCCCCTACTTTTTTTTTTAAGGTTAAGTTAGCCATCATACAGTATATCATTAGTTACGGTCCTGACAGTATATCCTTAGTCCTCTATTTTTAGTCCTCTATTTTTATTTCTATGCCATTCTCTATAGAGAAAATAGCAAAAGCAAAGTCATGGAGTTTTCTGCTAGGACTACCTCATTTTCTCAGCTTTATGAATAGCCACTCTCCTTTGAACTCCAACAGCCCTTTTAACTTCTCTTATGGTTTTATCCATGCTCTAAGTATTTATCATCTGTGTTCCCATCTAACCATTTCCAAACTGCCACAGTATTCTACAGGTAATCTTTTTTGCTTCTTTTCCAGATTGAGAAAAGAGGACACATCTTACTCATTTTGGAAATCTTCATAGTGCCTTGTACATAGCAGGTAGCTAATAAAGAGTTGTGGGGTTGAATTGAGCTTGGCAACAATTGAATTGAGCTGAACTGAGCTTGGTAATAGTTGGACCAAGTTGAATTGACCTTGGTAAATCCTGTCCTGATTGCAGTAGAGATAGAGATGACAATCCTATCACGGTCAACCAGGAAGAAAGGACTCCATTCTCCTCTGTAAAAGAGGCAATTCTGCTCTCCTACAAAATAAATGAACTGAGGCCAATGTTTGATATAATTTTTGAGGCCCTTTCCTTGGACTTTGGAATTAAAAAGCATTATCAAATAGAAGATGTGTCTTCTGTTTTCTTTCAAAGATAGGGATTTCTACTTAGGAAGTGACATAACTATATTGCTCAGAGAAGAGCATGGCTTTCAACAATTTTTAAGCTGGCAGGGTCTGCTCAAAAAGAAAACATGGTAATTGAGGATACATATGAATTAAAATCTTTTAAATGCATGGTCCTATTCAGCAGCAATGAATTGTTTTAATTCAGTAGTTGGTACATTATGAGAGCTTGGTAATTTGTTCATCCCTTTAATAGGTGCAAGATTGAAATGTGGCTGGGGAGGAAAAAATAACAATTGGCGGGATGAGCAGAATAATATGTTCTTTGAAATGAAGCATTCTTTGTAATGGATGTTTATTTCAGATGATTACATTGTACAGTGCATTTAAGTGGGAAAAACAAACAAGAGGCCAGCTGCACTAATTTTATCAAAGTTATTTATATCAGCAGTATAATTAAAGGCAGTAATTTCAAATTAGGTTTTCTGAGAATCCATTCACAGGCAACATAAGACAACTTGCCTCTGTGGCATCCAGGCCACGATTATGCTCTGGGGGCAATGTTAACTACTGCCAATTGGCCTTGGCATTTCAAAAATTAATTATTGTTTTGAAAGATGACAAAGATGTTGCCTCCTGCTGCTCTGCCCAGTATAGATCCACTCCACTAGGAGATCCCAGTATATAGTTTGTGGAAGTGACAAAGAATAATCAAGAATAATCATTTACAAATAACTTCTCTTATTTAGTAATACATTAATAATACCTTATGAAGAATGATTCTAGAACTTCAGAAATGTTACTGCAGAAGCTTCTTTTCTTAAAAAAAAAAAAGCCTCACTCATTTCAGCAGTAGTTGGTGAGTAACACAGTAAAGAATTAAGAATAAAATGAAATTTTAAACTGGACCTAGGGAACATAAAGGGGCCAAAAGCTCAAAGATGCATCTAGATTGTGAAAATAATAGTTAATGACTAAAAAACATAATAAATGTAGAGAATGTATTTATGTCATCACAAGGATGGGGGAGATTTATGAAGGAAACCTGGTCTAACCCCCATCTGACACCACTTTTTCCATTTATAACTTTCTCAGTGGGTGATCATCCAGCCTGTGTTTGGCCAGTAACAGAATTCCCCATCTCCTGAGAACATCCCTTGCGTTTCTCTAACCATATCATCTAATTGTGTCATCATAGTATCACACTGAAGTAACTTTCTCTGCAGCTTCCAGCACGAATTCTAGTTTTACACTCCAAACCCACACAGAATTTGCTTAATCTCTGAGTCTTTCTTCTATATCAGGTTCCCTTGCCACTTACCAATCCACAGATAGACTGCATGCTTGCACATTATCCTTGATCTTTTTCTGCAAGCGTACTTTTGGAGCAGTGAGTTATTAATTTTATTTGAAACCCAGGATGCCAATGATAAATCTGTAAAGGAAGATTTTAGACATGGATGGGACTTCAGTGTTAGGTTGACTAGTGTTCTACATTATTTGATATGTAATCAGTGAAGGTTCTGATTAGGATGGGGACAAGGGTCCTTAAAAAAGATTAGTCCATTTTAAATTGAAATTAAAAAATCCATTTATAATAGCACCCAAACTATAAAATACATTCAAATTCATCAATGGGACAGAATAGAGAGTCTAGAAATAGACTCATAAATATGATCAATTGATTTATGACAGTAGTGCCAAGGTAATTCAATGAGGAAAGGAACACCTTTCAAAGAAATGGTGCTGGAACAAATGAATATCTGCAGGAAAAAAGTTAATCTCAATCCTTGCTCTACAAGATAATAAAAATCACTTAAAATGATTCATTCAAAACAAAAATCTAAAACTGTATAGCCACAAGAATAGAATACAGGAGAAATACTTTGTGACCTCAAACTAAGACAAGATTTTCTACACGACACACAAAAGGCACAGATCATAAAATAAGTTTTTGGTAATTAGACTTGATGTAAAGTTTTTAAAAATATTTTTATTCATTCATTTGACACACAGAGAGAGAGAGAGACAGCAAGAGAGGGCATAAAAGCAGGGGGAGTGGGAGAGGGAGAAGCAGGCTTCCCACTGAGCAGGGAGCCTGATGCCGGGCTCAGTCTCAAGACCCTGGGATCATGACCTCGGCCAAAGGCAGACACTTAGTGACTAAGACACCCAAGCGCCTCTATACTTGATATAAATTCAAAATTTTGTTTTTAGAAAGGAAGAGAAAATGGAAGGTACATATTGGGTAAAATAGTTGTACATATAAAGAATTCTTAAACTTTTGTAATAATAATCACCCAACAAAAATAAGCTAATGACTCGAGCAGCCACTTTAAAAAGGATATTAACTTCAAACATATTTTTGAAAAGATATTCCAAATCATTAATCATCCATGAAATGCAAAATTAAGTCATATCACCACATACCCATTGGAATGGTTACAATTAAAAATACTGATAATCCTAAGAACTGGCAAAGATTGCAAAACAACTGGAAGTTTTGTACATTTCTGGAGGAAATGTAAAAAGGAAAATCACTCAGCAATTTCACATAAAGCTAAATACACCTACCATATGACCTAGCCATTTTATGTATTTACTCAAGAGAAATGAAATCATATGTTCCACCACACCAACACTTGCATACAAATGTTTATCACAGCTTTATCAACAATAGGCCTAGACTGTAAACAGTCCAAATTTTCATCAACAGGGGAATGGATAAACAAAATGTGGTATATACCTTAGGATACTACTTAGCTTTAAAAAGGAACAAACTACTAATATATGCAACATCAGTGAATCTCAAAATAATTAGGATAAGTGAAACAATCCAGGTACATTATATAGTGCAATGTCACTTATAAATGCAGACTGATCTATAGGGACATAAAGCAGATTAGCCGCTGCTGAGGGTATTGATGGAAGAATTACATAGGAAGAAACCTAAAGAATCTTTGGGGGACTGGTAGCACTATTCTGTATTTTGGCAGAGTTTTATGTCAAAACTCAGTGAACTGAATGATTTAAGGGGGATATAGTCTATTGTTCTACATGTTTGAGTTAAAATAATCTACATTTGGTTTAATTTGACAATATTGTGGAAAAAAATTGTGGTGGGAAAAAAAATTACAGACTGGAAACCACAGAAACAAAGAGTATTTCTATGTTCAAGGTATGGGGTTATTAATACCTTTTATAAAATATTAAAAAAGGGAATGCAGTTAAAGGCAAGGAAGGCCAATAGAGGGAAAGAAAAAAGGAATGGAAAGAAAGTTAAAGATAAAGAAGGAGAACAAAGTTGGGAATGGAGAAATAACTGGAAAGAAAAAAGCCAAGAGAAGGTCAGAAAAGGAGCTAAGAAAAAGGAAAAAAAAAGAAATAAAATAGTAGAAAAGAGAGAAGGAAGAAATAAAAGCAAAGAGATATTTATATTCATATATTCCGTATGTTGTGGAGAGATGTCTGGGTGTCTTTAGTGTCTAAAACTTTATGACCTCTAGCTATGATTTTACAGTTTTTTTAGAAAATCAAATTTCTTAACTTAGCTACTTTGTTTAGTTACTGTCCTAATCTGGAACTTCTAAAATATGAAGCAGTTTAGGGACGCCTGGGTGGCTCAGTGGGTTAAAGCCTCTGCCTTCGGCTCAGGTCATGATCCCAGGGTCCTGGGATGGAGCCCCGCATCAAGCTCTCTGCTCAGCAGGGAGCCAGCTTCCCTTCCTCTCTCTCTCAGCCTGCCTCTCTGCCTACTTGTGATCTCTGTCTGTCAAATAAGTAAATAAAATCTTTGAAATATGAAGCAGTTTAGGCATATGGTAAATAGAATAAATAGATACACTTCAAGATTCAAGTACATCATGAGAAATCAGTTGCAGGACTTAAATATGCAACAAGGCTGATTATTGGTTTGGAGAGGGTTTAAGGAACTGTGACAAAAAAGTGTTGGTTAATGAAAACAAACCAACAAGCGAACAAACCAACAAACAAACCTGTCTATATATCTCCTGATCTTGCTTTAGAATGAATTTAAGGTAACTTATACAATACATATAAATACTAACAGTATGCAGATATACACAGTACAGGATATGTACAGGATATGATTGAAGTAAATGTGAGAAACTTTTAGAAAAAAAGGCAGAGGGAAGGGTTCATGACATTGGTTTTGATAATGACTTCTTGTATATGATATGAAAAATACAGAAAAGAAAAACAAAAATAAACAGATATATCAGACTACATCAAAATTTAAAATTTTGGGGCATCCAAGCATACAATCAACAGGGTGAAAAGGCCAACTCCAGAATGGGACACAGTATTTGCAAACCATATTTCATTAAGAGATTAATATCTAGAATATATAAAGAACTCCTGCAACTTAACAACATCAAAAGAACAAACAACCCATTTAAAAAATGGGAAAAAACTTGTGTAGACATTTCTCCAAAGAAGATACAAAATGATTAATAAGCCCACAAGTTCAAGAACACCAATCACTGGGGAAATGTAAATCAAAATCACATTGAGATAATCATACCCACTAGGTTGACTACCATAAAAAACCCCAGAAAATAACAAGCATTAGCAAGGAATTGAAGTAGTCAGAACCTTTGGCACTGTTGGTGGTGAGAATGTAAAATAGTATAGTCATTATGGAAAATAGTATGGCAGTTCTTCAATAAGTTAAAAATAGAATTATCATATGATTCAGCAATTCTACTTCTAGGTATATACACAAAATAACTGAAATCAGTTATATATTTGAGACCTATGTTCATAGCATCATTGTCACAATAGCCAAAAGGTAGGACCAACACCTGTATCCATTGATGGATGAATAGATAAACAAAATTCAGTATTTATAGGCAATGAGTAATTATTCAGCTTTAAAAAGGAAAGAAATTTTGACACACTCTACAACATGAATGAACCCAGAGGACATTTTGGGTTCTAGTGAAATAAGCCAGTCACAAAAAGACAAATACTGTATGATCCCACTTATGTAAGATACATTCAGTAGTCAAATTCATACAGATAAAAAGTAGAAAAGTGATTTTCAGGGCCTGTGGGGCAGGGGTAATGGGGAGTTGTTTAATGGGTATGGAGATCCAGTTTTACAAGATGAAAAGAGTTCTGGAGGCTGACTGTAGAATGATGAAAATATACTTTATGCTACTGAACTTATATACTTAAAATTGGTTAAGATAGCACATTTTATGTTATGTGTATTTTAACTACAACTTGAAAATTTCAAAAATGTAAGACAATGGGATAAGAAAGAAGAGATCAAGTAAGATGAGATACATACCTTTCCACACACTGGCTAGAGCAATACCTCAAATGTGGTTCTAAAGTGTTTAGTTCTTGATATGAAGAATCCTATGATTTTACTCTTTGTAAGATAGAAACAAACGGAATCATTATAAGCACAATGTTGGGTGCTGAGATCAAAATGAAATTTCATCTCTGGATGATCATTTAAGGGAAATAGTGTTGAATATTTATGGTCAACACAATTTTTAGAATGAATATAGTCATGAGTCAAACACACGCCCATGATTATTTCCAATGGCACAATGTCAACGTATGATTCTGTGTGACAGGAAAATTTTTACTTTGACATTATGCCATCAGAAAATAATAATGAACATGTCTTTGAAATTTGTTGCTGTGTTCATTATGATCCTTCCTTTACCCCTTCCTTTTAAAATCTTCACTGCTTGTCTGCCGTGTCTTTACCATGCCATTGGGATTAACAGTGATACTTAAAGCAGAAAGTGAGGTGGGATAGATTTCTCTACAAAAGAAAAGTTTTAAAAAGGAAATTAAAAAGATCTATGAAGAAGATGGAGCAAAAGCAGACTGATAAGGAGCAGACTTTAAGAATTTTGTGGATGTGACAAAGATGAACGGGGGTTTTAATGAATGAGCACTTAGGGGATGGAGATAGGGAAAGGATCTTTGGGAGTTCTTACCGTGTATTTTTTGCCCTGATTCCAACATTCATCTCCACTTCTACCTCCAATCCATAGACCACTCCAAGAAAACTTGTATGAAAGATTTCAGAATCTAGTGATTTCAGAATTAGGATATCATTTTTTTAAATAACATTTTGTGTTGACAAAGGACTTAAATTGGGAGCAAGAAGGCCTGGATTTATGTAGTTTGTGTCAATGAAAAGCAACCCCACAGAAGCATAAATTAGGAGACCTAAAATACTCTTTGCTGTCTGGCTAAATTCAAGAACTAACTTGGGATGCCTGAGTGGCTCAGTCAGTTAAGCATCTGCTTTTGGCTGAGGTCATGATCCCAGGGTCCTGGAATTGAGTCCTGCATCAGGCTATTCTTTCTCTCTTAGTTTCTGTTTATTTTCTTCTTTTTTCTTATTTTTTAGTTCTTCCTGTCCAGACTGGTGAAAGTGGTTTGTCTATGTTGGAATTAAATATCATCCAAATTTTCCTACTTTCTTTAGCTTGATTGTCCTTGTGAACAACTGTTCAGAAGCTGCTGAACTGAAAGTCAACATCAAACATATCTTGGAACTACCAATGGAGACATTGTGTTCCTCTTATTATTTTTTTATATTAGTTTCAGAGGTAGAATTTAGTGATTCATTAGTTGCATACAACGTGTGTTTTTCTTCTTATGGAAGTCTCCTACCACCTGTCCCACAATGCTACCATGACCTCTTTTTCCACCGCTCATATTGTCCAGGCAAAATTCCTGTTAGGTCATCATGAAGAGTTAGTAATTTGACTTTATATTGGATCAATTACTCAAAAATTCAACTGAGCTTAGGTTTACAGATTCTCATAGTTGAGTATGTGGCAGTGCTAGTGATTCCATTCATGTTTGCCTTTCTCTGGATGGTAGTTTTGAGAGTTGACTTTAGGGAAGAAGAACTTTAGGGAAAAGGGCTTTAGGGCTTTAGGGAAAAAGAACAGATGGATTCATTGTTCCTTTTTTACAATAAACACAATAAAAAGTTGGTTCTTTTTAATTAACATTTAATTGCAGGAATTCTCTCTCACCTTTTAATAAGGGGTGTTGAAATTTCCTATACTGTACTGGATTACCTGGATTTATTTTCCCACTGAAGTGTACAGTTGTTTCCATTTCCTTAAATGTCACTTCAATTCTGGATGAACTATTCTCACTGGATTTATAAATTTGTTGCCTTGCATTTTGTTGCTTTCATTGTGTATTTACCTTTTGGCTCAGGAGACAAGTTTGCTAGATCTCTTTGTAGAGTTCTTTCCATAGCTAGTGTTACTAGAAAATTTTTTCATATGCTCTAACACAAAGGGATAGGGGTAATTAATGGAGACTTACTGGATGTACTATTTATCTCTCTGGTTTGCTCCTCCAGAACTCCAGATTTACTAAATATTATTCTAGAGAGCTAACGTATTGTGTACTGTGGGTCTGTCAAAATTATCCTCCTAAAAACACCTCAATCTATAGAAAGCTACAATAAGTATTATTTGACTACAATGAATTGAATTATTTGATATTATTAAGCAATGAACTGAAAGATTGTAGATTAAGAATAAGAAAAAGAAATCCCTGCAATGTAGGCTAAGCACTAATTGAAATACCACATTTCTATATTTTGTTTTTTGTATTTTTTTAAAAATACAGTTTACTGCTAACAATAGGGGTTTAACAGGTAAGGAAGAGAAACTGCATTTATATAAATAAAGGATTCCCAAATGTTGATGTTGAAATGGTCAATTAAAGGGGGGGAGTACTACCATTTGTCTTCTTGTTAATTCCCAAGGTGTGAAGGTTATCTTATGTGTTAACTTGATTGGGTGAAGAGGTGCCCAGATTGAACATTAGTTCTGGGTGTATTTGTGAGATTTTTTTCTTGACAAGATTAGTATCTAAAACAGTAGATTGTTTTCCTCAATTTAGATGGGCATCATCCAATCTTCTGAGGGTCAGAATAGAACAAAAAAGTGGAGGAAGGAGATATTCGCCTGATTTTGCTTTCTTCTTGCCTGCTGGACTTGGGACATTGTTCTTTTCCTGTGCTTGAACTGGATTTTTTACCATTATCTTGCCTGGTTCTCAGAAAGCTGGACTGGAATTAGATCACTGGCTTTCCTGGATCTCTAGCTCCCAGACGGCAGATGATTGGACTTTTCAGCCTCTTTAATCTCATGAGTCAATTTCTCATATAAATCTCTTTCTATTGGTTCTGTTTTTTGGGAGAACCAAGATTAATATACTAGGATTGGTCCTGAATAATTTGCAATGATTTCAATGATTTACATTTCTTTAGACATTCCTTTTTCTTGGGGGTGGGGGCTAGAAGGGGTAAGAAATTTTTTTTTAATTAGCTTTTGGTTTTTGTTACTGTTTTGTTATAATGGAAAAAAATGCCTAGAGGGAAATAATGTGGAAGAAAATTATATATATTTTTAATAAGGATGGGATGGAGATGGTACTAAAGAAGAGAAGAATGTAAGAGTAAAAATGACGATGTTATTGTACAGTGTTCCTCCTGTGATCTCAAAATTAAAAGAAGTCTTTCTTACAATATATATTTAATAGTGCTTTCATATGTGACACTACCCATGTTTCTTTAAAATGGTTTTCATAACCAAATCCCTAACATTTAGGTAAAGGCGGTATTTCCATATGCTCTTGCAGACCATGTTTTTTAAAACATGTTTTAAACATTTCAAGTAAAATATTTTTTCTAGAAATATCCTTCAAATTTAGGTTCTCCACAAAAACTGAAGCACATTCCAAAGCTTGTTTGATAAGATTTGATCTATAAGAAAGAATATTATCGGGGCGCCTGGGTGGCTCAATGGGTTAAGCCTCTGCCTTTGGCTCGGGTCATGATCCCACGGTGCTGGGATCGAGCCCCATATCGGGCTCTCTGCTCAGCGGGGAGCCTGCTTCCTCCTCTCTCTCTCTGCCTGCCTCTCTGTCTACTTGTGATCCCTCTCTCTGTCCAATAAATAAATAAAATCTTTAAAAAAAAAAAAAGAAAGAATATTATCTAGTAAAATTTTTCTATTAACATAAACTAAAACATAGGATTTTCTTTTTTTCTTTTCTTTTTTTTTTCCTTTTCCTTTCTTCCTTCCTTCCTACCCTCCTTCCCTCCTTCCTTCCTTGGTCATTTGGTGAATAAAAATGTTTCCAAAGTGTATTTGAAGAAAAACTATTTTTCTGAGTCAAAACACAGAAAATTGAGGCTAAGTAAATATTTACCTTGATATAAATCTTAGTTTATAGATATGGTGCTTGATTGTTAGGCAATTAGTGAACCACATTTCAGATACTGAATGTATTAACTCCTGTGCAGAATACTGCCCCAGAATTGGGAGTACTGTGTTCAGCTTATTTATATTATGAACTTTGGTGAGTCAGCAGCATTAAGGCATATCTTCTATGTTCAAACATTTGGTGCACGAAACTAGACAGGTTTTTGCCTCTTTTCTAGTCATTTATGAAGATTTCACTTATTTTGTAGCCCTTCATCTATTTCAGGGGTCATCAAATCATGGCCTATGAGGTAAATCTATCCTGTTGCCTGTTTTTGTGAATAACATTTTATTAAGATAGGCCCATGTTCATTCATATACATATTGTTTATAGCTGCTTCCACATTACATGGCAGAGTTAAGTACTTGTGATATATTAAGGGGCCCACAAAGTTGAAAATACTCATTATTTAGTCCTTTATAGAAAAAGTTTCCTGAACTTTATTCTATGGGAAAGGTAAAAATTCATGGGGAAAAGCCCAGATGACCACCTTCAATACCAGGTACTTAAAAAAAAAAAAAAAAAAAAAAAAAAAAAAAAGTGGAGAGAAAAGAAAATATGTAATCTTGTAGGGAAAATGAAAATAATAAAAGCTGAAAATTGTTATGGAGAAGAAAGGAAGGAGGCATGTAAAATGAATGTATATTAAAGTTGCAACCCTGTTTTTAAATAGCAACTCAAAGAAGAATGCATGTGAGAAGAAAAAAAAATAAAGGGGTTCAGGTGACTGGACAAAATAAACATGCAAACACAATTCCAACAGCTTAAGAAAATTATCTCTGTCCTTTCCTGTTATGCTCTGTAGTACCGTTACAGATAACATCTTTGGGCAAAATACATGTAAAAATCACAGGGAGTTGGTGGCAGCCTATTTTCCCAATGTGACTATATTTTCGCTTTCTCTCAAATCATCATGGTTGTAGAAGGCAAACAGTGCTATTTAAGTTGAATGCACAGCACAAGATCCAAGCCTCATGTGATTCATTTTTCTAGAATATGCTGAACTTAACTTCAATTCTGGTAAATTATGTACCTGGTTCAGCACATTCCTGAGAATGAGTTTTTCTTTGAGCACAATGTGCTCCATTAGATTGGATATTCCATTAAAATGAATGGATTCTCTGCGCTGAAATGGGCTACTAGAGCCCTCATATGGACTTATATCATACAAGAAGATCATTTTCCTGGAGTATTTTTGGAATTTAACTACTCTAAGCTTAATTTCCTTTAAACCCACAGGGATACCTAATTCTACAATGGAAAAGAAATTTATAGGCAGAGAGTTATAAATCAAGACATATTGCACAAAAGAAAAGACATTGGGGAAAATAATTGGTGATAATCCTTGTTTTTTGTTTCCAAGTCTTTCAGAGAGAAAGATCTGCTGAAATTTTAAAGATATTTTTTTAGGACATAAATAGCATCTGTACATCGGGGCTAAGCTTTGCTGGTCCCCACTAGCTTGGACTGCAGAGTTCATCCACAGAAGAGCCTCAGAAGTAACTTATCACCTCTTAGCCTGATGTCAGTGTTAAAATGCATAATGATAAAACAACAGAAAAACAACAACAACAACAACAAAAACCCCAGCATCTTCCCTCAAACGTGAGTGACTGAAAGTCTTCCTATGACACACTGTGGCATCTTCCTTGTTTATGCCCGGCTCTGTCATTGTGTCCTTGATACAACTGCTTCATGACTATACTCATTTCCACCTCCAGAAAACAAAGAGAGGATATCTCTCTGAAGGTAAAGGCAAAACGAAGAGCTGAAAAAGTACAAGCTTCTTGCTGATTATTAGAGACAAAGGATGCATGCCTATTCACCTGCATGAGAAGGTTGGGACAAGAACTCAGCAACTCAGGAGGCTTTCTTAATGAAGAGAAATAAATAGTTCTTGGTAGATCTCTATGTGGAAGGTTTGATTAGTGGCAGATAGAGCTTAAAGTTAGCACATAGAGTAAAAAGAATGAGTAAGCGTAGGAGATATTATAAAAGGCCATGGTGTATGATTTTTACAAAAATATTGGTTATCATTTTTTTGAGGTCACTGAGAAGCATGAAGTTAGATTAAAAAAAACTGCTGAAAGCTCTTGACAACTAAACATAAGCAAACATCAAAATATTTTAAGAATAGCTGTTAATTAATAAAAGATAAAAAAAGGGAAAACAAAGCCACTTTCTAAGTTTCATGTTTGGAAAAATACATGTTTATATAGAAGAAAAGAGTAAAATATCCAGAAAATATGAATCTATGTGGCCAGGGCTTTGAAGTCAAACAAACTTGCATTTGAATCATAGCTCCACCACTCACTAATTTTATGGCTCCCTGAGCCTCCTGAAAGTTAGTGAATTTCACCAAGTCTTAGTTTCTTTGTCTGTAAAATGGGGATAATAACACTGCCTGTATGTGGTGATAAGGCTTACATTAAGTCAGGTGTAAAGTGTCTAGTACACCCATTATGTTTGGTCCCATCTTCTTTTTTTTTTTTTAAGGATTTCCTTCCTTCCTTCCTTCCTTCCTTCCTTCCTTCCTTCCTTCCTTTCTTCCTTCCTTCCTCTTTTTGGAGATAAAGAGGGTATGAGAGAGAGTGCGAGCAGGAGGGGAGAGGAGCAGAGGAAAAGGGACAAGCAGAATACATACTAAGTGGGGCTCCATCTCCAATCCCGAGACGATGATCTGAGTTTAAATCAAGATTCAGATGCTTAACCGACTGAGACACCCAGGCATCCCATGCTCCCTTCTTTCTTAAAGAAGGTTATGGAAGTTAAATTCCAATGCAATGTCAATTAAAATCTTTTAATTTACTTATTTACTTATTTAATCTGGAAAACAGATAATTCTGCTGTGGACAATCCATCTTCTTCACCACATTTCCCAACCTCTTGAGATTACTTTGTGCATTTATTGGTTCTGAGGTAACCTGCTTACGTCTCACCCTAGAATGTCATGAGACTTTCTTTTGTCTTTTTCTTGACTCTAATCCTAAAGTCTGGAATAGTTTGGACATGATGTAGTAACAGAAGAAGCAGCAAATACATTAGACTTATATGCCATGAATTTTAAAAAAATTGATCTTTATATCAAACACATGAAATGGATACTTCTTTGGCCCTGTTTTACACAAGAGAAACTGAAGCAAAGATAAGAGATACATCCTAGTTAAAGTCACATAGGTAACAAGTGTTAGAGGTGGGCTTTGAATCCAGGAAGTCTAGTTCCAGAATGAAGGATCTAATCATGTTATATTGCCTCAATATGTATTTCTTGAATAAATGGATAAATGAACAAATGGTTTGTTTTGGGTGCCACTTAGAACCAGCCAGGTGTGGCATTTTGTAGTTAATTGTTATATATTATGTTTTTGGATTTTTGTTTGCTAGGATGTGTGTTTAAGAAACCTCCTCTTGGTGGCTCAGTGGGTTAAGCCGCTGCCTTCGGCTCAGGTCATGATCTCGGGGTCCTGGGATCGAGTCCCGCATTGGGCTCTCTGCTCAGCAGGGAGCCTGCTTCACTCTCTCTCTCTCTGCCTGCCTCTCCATCTACTTGTGATTTCTCTCTGTCAATAAATAAATAAAATCTTAAAAAAAAAAAAAAAGAAACCTCCTCTTGGTACATTTTCCATATTTGTTGAATTTTCTCCCAGTACATTAAAATACAATATAATCTGAAAGTTTAATTGCTTCTAAAACAGATTTTCAAACAGTACTAGTGCTTTCACCTCCACCTTTGTCCTCACCCCCAAAGGTTATCAGTTGACCTTTTGCAAATTCCTTGTTGTGACCTAAGTGCTTTCTTCATTTTTCCTATTGCAACCTTAGATCTTTGCTTTCTTGATTCTGCTTCTTCAGTTCCTACAGATCCATCAGTTTTCCAAATACTATAAGTTTTTAAAAATATAATATTTATTCCTATTTTTAATATATTTATTCTTTTTTAAAAATATTTTATTTGGGAGGTTTTTGATCACCGCTTCAATCTCGTTACTAGATGTTGGTCTATTCAGGTTGTCAATTTCTTCCTGGTTCAATTTTGGGAGTTTATAGTTTTCCAGGAATGCATCCATTTCATCTAGGTTGCTTAGCTTATTGGCATATAACTGTTGATAATAACTTCTGATGATTGTTTCTACTTCCTTGGTGTTCGTTGTGATCTCTCCCTTTTCATTCATAATTTTATGTATTTGAGCTTTCTCTCTTTTCTTTTGGATTAGTGTGGCCAATGGTTTATCGATCTTATTGATTCTTTCAAAAAACCAGCTTCTAGTTTCATTGATACGTTCTACTGTATCTCTTGTTTCTACCTTATCGATCTCAGCTCTAATCTTAATTATTTCCCTTCTTATGTGTGGAGTTGGTTTGATTTGTTGTTGATTCTCCAGTTCTTTAAGGTGTAGAGACCGCTGCTGTGTTCTGGATTTCTCAGTTTTTTTGAGGGAGGCTTGGATAGCTATGTATTTTTCCCTTAGGACCACCTTTGCTGTATCCAGTGTCTTCATTCTCATTGGTTTCCATGAATTGTTTCAGTTCTTCTTTGATCTCCTGGTTGATCCAAGCATTCTTATGCAAGGTGGTCTTTAGCTTCCAGGTGTTTGAGTTCCTTCTGAACTTTTCCTTGTGATTGAGCTCCAGTTTCAAAGCATTGTGATCTGATTATGTGCAGGGAATAATCTCAGTCTTTTGGTATCAGTTGAGTCCTGATTTGTGACCCAGTATGTGGTCTATTCTGGAGAAAGTTCCATGTGCACTTGAGAAGAATGAGTATTCTGGCAGAAGATATGGACAGACACTTCTCCAATGAAGACATACAAATGGCTATCAGACACATGAAAAAATGTTCATCATCACTAGCCCTCAGGGAGATTCAAATTAAAACCACATTGAGATATCACCTTACACCAGTTAGAATGGCAAAAATTAGCAAGACAGGAAACAACATGTGTTGGAGGGGATGTGGAGAAAGGGGAACCCTCTTACACTGTTGGTGAGAATGCAAGTTGGTGCAGCCTCTTTGGAGAATAGTGTGGAGATTCCTCAAGAAATTAAAACTAGAACTTCCCTATGACCCTGCCATTGCACTACTGGGTATTTACCCCAAAGATAAAGATGTAGTGAAAGGAAGGGCCATCTGTACCCCAATGTTTATAGCAGCAATGGCCACGGTCGCCAAACTGTGGAAAGAACCAAGATTCCCTTCAACGGACGAATGGATAAGGAAGATGTGGTCCATAGACACTATGGAGTATTATGCCTCCATCAGAAAGGATGAATACCCAACTTTTGTAGCAACATGGACAGGACTGGAAGAGATGATGCTGAGTGAAATAAGTCAAGCAGAGAGAGTCAATTATCATATGGTTTCACTTATTTGTGGAGCATAACAAATAGCATGGAGGACATGGGGAGAAAAAGAGGAGAAGGGAGTTGGGAGAAATTGGAAGGGGAGGTGAACCATGAGAGACTATGGACTCTGAAAAACAATCTGAGGGTTTTGAAGGGGTGGGGGTTGGGAGGTTGGGATACCAGGTGGTGGGTATTATAGAGGGCACGGATTGCATGGAGCACTGGGTGTGGAGCAAAAATAATGAATACTGTTATGCTGAAAATTAAAAAAATAATTAATTAATTTAAAAAGTATATATATTTTTTATTTATTTATTTTATAGAGAGAGATCACAAACAGGCAGAGAGGCAGGCAGAGGCAGAGGGGGAAGCAGGCTCCCTGCCTAGCAGAGAGCCCAACGCTGGGCTCAATCCCAGGACCCTGAGACCATGACCTGAGCAGAAGGCAGAGGCTTAAACTACTGAGGCCCTCAGGCGCCCCTAGATTTTCTTCTAAAAAATTCCTTTAGATTTATTTTAGTAACATTCTAAAGAAAAGCAGAGGTAAGTAGATGGGGTCTGCCTTACCATCTTTAATAGAAAATCTAGGTTTCATCTTTAGTTCCTTTCTTTTTACACTATCCTCTACTTCCAAGCTATCACTGAGTTCTAGTTTTTCTTCCTTAATATTTCTAATTTATCCACATTTTTCCACTAACACTTTAAAAAATGAGTTCATTTAATTAATGAACTAATTTAATTAAATTAATTAAATTAATTAATTCACTAATTCTTAACTAAATGACATCAGCAGCCTCCTAATTGGATTTTCTTTCAATGATACTCCATTTTCCTGAAAACAAAGCCATAGCTTTTGTTTGTAGCTAATGAGGCTTTATGATCTGGTCCCTGGTTATCTTTACGGCCTCTTCCTTCCTTCCCTTACAACCTATGCCTCACTTTTCTGAATGACTTCTAAACTCGTGATTAATACCTTGGAAGCTTTCTCTTCCATTGGACTTTTCAGGATGCCTCTCAAGGAGTTCCCATAAGAGTCTGCACTTACTCATAACAGTAGTTTTCATGCCAAATTGACATGGCCTTTCCTAATTAAAGTGTCTCTGTGGCTTCCTAGTATACTTAGAATAATAGTCAAACTCCTTACCTTGGCTGAAGAACATCCCACATGAGGTTAAGTCTTTGACATCATCTACAACATTCCCATTATGTCCACATGCCAGCCACACACTCTTCCCTTCTGTTCCTTCAACACACTGATTTTTTTTTTTTTTTTTTTTTGGAAGAGGGACTTTGTATTTTCTCATCCTTCCTACTGTGATGTCTTTTTTCCAACTTTTGGTGGAGTGGATTCCTCCTCCTAGTTACTCAGTTTCACTCAAGTCTCTCCTTAATGGCTGTATCTAAAACAGTCCTCTTCTCCAGCTACTCTCTGACATGTAATTTTGCTTATTTGCTCTATAGAACTTACCACAAATTTCATCTATGAGGGCAGTAACCTTGCCTATATCACTCAACATATATTTTATTTCTTCTAAATATTCAAAAAGTGTCTAGAAATGTTTTACTCTCCAATTGAGGTAAAAGAATTAGGTAATGCCACATCTATATATGTACTTAAAACTAGCGTTTCCTTATTCTACTTTTAATATGTACCAGTAGCTAATCTGAATTCCAAATAAGTTAATTCAGTTAACATTAAGCAAATACTTATTGAGCCCCAGTTATGCTTCTGATACGGCTCTAGGTGTTAGGGATAAAACAGTAAGTAAAACAAGCCCTTTCACTTATGGAGTTCATGTATTTTGGGGAGAAGGGAAGTTGGAGAAAGAACATTAAAGTAATGAAAACAAGAAATTATATGATCATCAGGTAAGGATAAATACTCTTAAGGTAAGTTATTTAGGTCAATGGGATGGAGGGTTGTGGGTAAGGGGGTTGCAATTAAATAGCATAGTTAGGGAAGGCCTGATTTAAGACTGACTGAAGTAAAAAGTATATTATAGATGGAGAAGAACAGTCTAGACAGAGGGAACAGCAAACACTGTTACAAATGGGCATGAACCAGCTAAGTGGGCACCATGACTGGAGCAGAGCAAGTAAGAAGTAAGTGACAAGAAAATTGGTGAGAGAACTAGCTAGGGACTAGATTATATGTATCTGGTATGCTGTAGTAAAAACAGTGTTTTTTTTTTTTTTTTTTTTTTCTTTTCTGAGTTTGGCAGGAACTCATTGGAGCATTCTGAGTATGGTACTAATACAATCAGATTTATATTTAGAAGTTGAACACTGTGTTTGGAGAAGATGGTGGAAGGAGAAGGTGGAAGGGGAAGTAAGGAGATTAGTTATGAGATTATTGCAGTAGTTGCTAGAGATCCAGAAGCAGCATCTAAGATGGTAATGCAGTGATAGAGGAAGCAAAAAGAGGATGAATTTAGGGTATATGTTAAAAGTGAAGCCTAGTCACATAATCTAGTGACAAATTGATGATGGGGTAGTTTGTTGTGTAGGAGAAAAAGGAGAGAAGTTAGACATCAGGATTTTGGTGCCGAGGATTAGATGAATGAAGTGAATTTATTTTTTGTGTGTGGTTTTTTTGTTTGTTTGTTTTGTTTGCTTTTTGTTTTGTTTTGTTTTGCTTTTGTTTTTAAGATAAGAAGCACTCTAAGAGAGACATTAAGACTACAAAAGATGCTTCAAGTGCAACATCTAGAAATCTTCTTGACAGGCTTCCCTGTAGGTTTAGAACCCAGTTTAGGGTCTGCTAATCATCAACTTATTTTTCTTTTGACTCCATAAAAATGTTTCTTATTGAATACTTGATTTCTTCTTTTTTATTAGATTTTTTAAAAATTTATTTGAAAGAGAGAGAGAGAGAGAGAGAGAGAGAGAAAGATCACAAGAAGGCAGAGAGACAGATGGGGGGTGGGGGAGGAGAAGGCTTCTTGCTGAGCAGAGAGCCCGATGTGGGACTCGATCCCAGGACCCTAGGATCATGACCTGAACTGAAGGTAGAGGCTTAACCCACTGAGACACCCAGGTGCCCTGAATACCTGATTTCTAACATCATATAGGCTTAGCCATGATGGAAGCCCACCTGCCACCCACCTCCTGAAATGAGACATAATTGTTAAACTGAACTGACCTATTCTCATGATAAAGACACTGGTTCAGTGGGATACAGAAAAATCTACCAATTTAGTTTCTGGACCATGAAACTTCTTGGAAAATTTCAAAGGTAGAGAAGGAAATGTAGCAGAATATGCCTTCCCAAAAGATGCCACTTTGGCATAAAGTTAATTTTGAACTGAAGACAAAGTAGAAGATACAATAAAAATGCTTCACCTGATTTCCCTTAAACCCCAGGACATAAATTTACAAAAGTATCCCTCTTTCTTCCTCTTCCACTTCCCTGCAAAGGTTAATCTCCAGAGACAACTTTGTGCCCTTAACAGTGGAGAAGTCAGCCATTTAAATCTGCATAACAAATCTTATTCTTGCTTACTGTGCTTTATCTGGTAACCTGCTGGGCAGAGAGCCTGATGTGAGGCTCGATCCCAGGACCCTGGGATCATGACCTGAGCCAAAGGCAGAGGCTTCAACCCACTGAGCCACCTAGGTGCCCCTGGTAACCTCTTTATAACAACCCTTCTTCACAGGCTTTTTTTTTTCCTTTTGTCTTTAGCTAAAGGTGATATTTGAGCTGAAGTTCTAAGATACTGCTTTGAGTTACTCATTTTCCCTGAGTATCTCCCATGTATACGTGAGGTATGCATATTAATAAACTTCTGTTTGCTTTTCTCTAAAAATAAATAAGTTGAGTATAGATAAAGATGAGAGGGTAAGCATACAACTCTGGAGCACTTTGATCTTTGATCTCAGAAAGTCGAAGATGAACCACTAAAAGAGATTTTGATAAAGTAACCAGCAGGGTGGAAGGAAAGCCAGCAGAGAAGGGGCCTCATAAATCAAATGAAAAAGATAAAGCACTTTGAGAGAGAGAGACATGCAACTGCCAAGCTATGGTAAGGGCCTGACTAGAATATGTTCAAGAAAGAGTTGTAAATGTAAATCATGAAATCAGTAGCTACAGGGAATAATATCAAACAAACACAAACAAAAAACGGGATGGAAAAATGCCAGAGAAAGGAAAAATTTGAGGCAGATGAAATTTGTGTGAGATGTTATTCCTGCCTTTTAAGGTAGATCAGTGATATATTCCCTCCAATTGTATAATAATTTTGGCTATATAAATGATGTATTACATTAACTTTTTGCTACTAGTATGCATGATTCCTTTCATGTATCTCCCATTTTGGAGATCCATTTTCCTGGATCCAATGTCTTCATTTTTCTAGTTGCATTTCTTTATTTGTAAAGAATAGAGTTCAGTAGGAACTAAAGAATGGGCTATAACTTTTGAGACTTCTATTTTGGAAAATATTTTTATTCTACCTTGCTATTTAATTGATTGCTTAGCTAAATACAGAATTCTAGATTAGAAATATTTTATTTCAAAAAATTGAAGTAATTGCTCTCCTCTTTCCCTTAATCCCAGTGTTATAATGGAGGGGTTAGAAGCCATTCTAGTTCTTGATTCTTTGAAAAAAATAATTTATTTTTCTTTTTGGAATGTGTTGGATATTGTCTTTTTCTCTAGTGTTGTAAATTTTTAAAAATCTAATTTGCTGGGCACTCAGTTGGACCATTCAATCTGGAAGCCTGTCTTTCAGTTTGAGGATGTTTTCTCGAATTATTTCCTTGACAATTTCAACTTATTTGTTTTCTTTATACTCTCACACTAGAATTATTAGTACCTGGATATTGAAGTTCCTGAAATAATTCTCAAGTTTTACATTTTCTTTGTCTTTTTGTGGTACTTTCTGGAAATTTTCCTCAACATTTTCTTCCAGACTTAAATTGCTTTTTATTTCTCCCTCATTTTAGTAATATCCAATCACTCTTTCTTATTCATGGACTCTTCCTTTTTTAAAGTTACTTTTCTTGTTTTAAAAACTCAGTATCTTGTCTCTCCATGAAGCACAATATTTAAAAAAAAATTCTTCTCCTTCTTTCATTGTCTTTGTTTTCTTAGATCCTTGGATATTTTTTCATATTTAAGTCACTAAAAAAGCTGATTAGAAATTCTATGCATGTGTTTCAGGCAGGTTAACAGATGACCTTCACTCTAGGGTGCCCAAGTTAGACTCTTTTGGGGGGAAATTTTCTCAAATTAGTATCTTCAGCTATTTTTTCTCCTCCCTCAGTTTCTTAAAAAGTGAATCCTGCCAACTCTTGCCTTGGAGCATATAGCTGATGCCAGCATATTGGGACTAAGAGAGGAGAGAAGAGTCATCACCGTTCATGATTCAGACTCTCACATAAATCATTTTTATACCCGTAACCCCATCCTTAGCTGAGTCTGATAATCCTAAAACCAGAATGTGTGTGAATCATTTTGCATTCTGCCACAGTTGGGAAGGGACAGTCATCCAGAAACTTGGGGGCCAGAGAAGATCTGCAGGACATTCTGTCTTCACATGCACTTTTAATCTATTTTTTTTTTTTTTTATTCAGCTTAAACTGAATCCCATTTTTGTAGAACAATTGCCTTTGATTTCTGGAATTCTGTAGCATGAAACAGCTGTCTTCTCGCTTCTTTGCACTTTTTTTTTTTTTTTTTGCCTCTTTGTATTTAAGCTTAAACAATTTTTTGACTATAATTTTAGTGAAATTTCAAAAGAAAACATGTGTAAAGGTGTGTAATCCATCTTCCTGGTTTAATCAGAATTCCAGTTCTCTTTTCAGCCATGTTAGGTCTTTTGTTTAATTGCTTATGGAGTTTTTAAAAATACATTTGCTATATCCTTCATGTCTAGCATTTCTAATATTTTTTCTAAATTCCCTGTATTTTTTTCATGGTGTCCTGATATCTTCTTATCTTTGGATCCTTCTTTTATGCCTTTAATCATTTTAAACATACTATTTAAAAAAACCTCTGATTTGTTTAATTACTTCAAGTTCTTGGGGATTTAATTCTCCTATTTGTTGGTGCTTCCTTATTCTTCCTCATGTAGATTTTTCCTTGTGTCTTTTAAAAGTCTGAGCTGGAATCTCACCTTCACCAGGCTATAGTGTGTGAAAAATCTGTTCATCCTTCAGTGGGGAAATATTCCTTTAGAGGTGATTATATTTATTTGCTAGGGGTTATCATTAGCTTGGAAAAAAGTATTTTTTAACTTGGAGGCTCTTAGATCATGAAGATAATACAAATTAAAACCCCTGACTGGAGTGTATTACAAATCTGTGATTAAATTTCTCAGAGGAAGTTTTTCTTTCTTTCTTTTTTTTTTTATCTTGTACACAAAAATTCAGGCCAAAAAAAGAACAAGCGCGTTCCTTTTTATCTCTCTATGTGGGTGGTTGGATTTCTTTTTTTTCCCCCATGTAGATATTTTTGCTGAAACAGTAGCATTTAAAGAGGTTTTTCTTTTTTTCTTTTTTTTAAGATAGGAGGTGGGGAATGTTTAATTCTACATCCCATGCAGGCCCATTGCCTTGTCTTCTGCTCTGCGTGGGCACTGACATCAACCAAATGATCACAAGCCACCCGCTGTCAACTCAGGCCAGTTGCTCTGGTTTATAGTTTCCTCTTCCTTTCTGATTCCTGGGGACTTCCCTGCCCTTAGCCACTCACACAGCTAAGTAATGGTCAGGATATTTGTAATATTTTAATCCAGTATTTCTAAGTTTTACTATTTGGAGTTATTTCAGACCATCTTGTCTGTGACATTACTAGTCTCTAACCACCTTATTTTCATCTTTGAAAGTACCAGATTTTGTAGGCGAGAAAGTAGAGGTTTGTGAAGTTAATGACTAATTCAAAAGCAGATAGTAAGTGGCAGAGCAAGGGTCACTTCTTTCCTCATCCAGTGTTCTCTCCAGCATGCTGTGTCCTCAGAATTCTTCTATTTCTAGAACCTTCTGATTTTAATGTACACCAATATATTCAAACTAAGGATTCTGGACGCAATTCCAGGGCATGCACGGATGTGTATTTGTGTTGAGGGAAAGGGGTTTCCTTACACCAAGAAGCAATTCTTCAACAGCAGCTGTGTGTCCCATAATTCTATTCAGTTTTGATATTATCAGATTTCAGAGGCCAAGGGCTCAGTCCTGCATGACTGCCCCGGCTTCAGATGCCAGTCACAAGGCCAGCTTCTCAACTGTGTTTCTGATCAGAGGTTCCCACAACCTCTTCTTTGGGTTTGATTAATTTGCTACAGTGATTCGTCAGGAAACCCACTTACTCACTAGATTTCTGGTTTATTATAAAGGATAAAAATAAACAGCATGATGAAGAGAGACATGGGATGGGGTCTTGAACAAAAGCGCTTCTGTCCTCGTGGCATCTAGGGGCCCAGCATGGTACAATTAGAAGTTTTCTGGTTCACCAGCCTGGAAGCTCTCTGAACCCCCTCCCATCCTTTTGGTTTTTTAATGGAGCCTTCATTACATGGGCAAGAATGATTCAATCCCTAGGCATTGGTGGTTATTCAACCTAGAGGCCCTCTCCCCTCTGTGGAAATCAGGGGGTGAGACTGAAAGTTCTAATCCTCTATTCATTGCACCTGGCACCCAGCCCCATTCTTAGGTGTCTCGAAAATCACCTCACTAATATACACTCAGATGTGGTTGAGGTTTGTTAAGACTATCAAGACACTTTGGAAATTTTAAGGGTTTTAGGAGCTCTGTGACAGACCTGGGGCTAAAGACCAAATATATATTTATTATAAATCACAGCGTAATAGAAGCTCATGCTGACACCTCTTATCTATGTTCAGAAATAAGTATCAAGTACATAAAAATTAACAGAAGCTAAAATCCCTTAAGCTTCATATTTATCAGCCTATTTTCCACTCTGCATCTTGCATCTCCTTTAACAGTCTCTCATACTGGGTCGTTCCAAACTTTGAGCCAGCCATACAGCTAAGTCAAGGCCTCAACACACTTGCTAAAATAGGGTAATGAAAAAAAAAAAAATCTGACAAAAACACCAAACAGCTGACAAATGCAATCAGCTGTGATATACGAATTTGCATTGTTTAACTGGGGATTGGACACTGAAAAATAAGTCAACAGAGTATTCTCACTACCTTATTTTTCATAGACAATGAAATTCAAAGTCATTTACAAGATGAAGAAGTCTGACTAAAATGGTTTGTTTTATAAACCAAAAATAAGGAGTTTAAGGAGTTTAAATCAAGGAACTTGTGTCATGCCATCTCCGTTTGTCTCTTCCTGGACAGAGATCAATATACTCCTGTGCTGAATAGTTACAGCACATACAGAGATATTACTGGGCACATATTGCTCAGTAAATTTCAAGATATATATACAAAAGATCAAGTTAATTAACATATTATGTTAAGGTAGAGTAATTGACCTATATTTGATAATGCATAGATTCTATATCGATGATTTCCAAACCTTTTCTTTAAAAAGGCAGTAAGGTTCCTTTCCCCCAATTAGTTACAAAGGACCTCTATATATAAAGCAGATTAAGATAAAAGTACTCTCTTCAAGGAAGGGGAGAAGACCTTTTCACCAGCCTTGCTTGTCTGTGGAGGACCCCCAGAGAACTCAAGAGTCCTCAGAAATAGTTACAAAACAGACAAGATTCTAGATGGAGTTGATTTCCAAGTTTGAAATCATGTTTGAAATTTATAACATGATGGAATAAAGATGTATTCTGTTTGTGAGGCCAATTTATCTAGCAGGCACAGAAAGAAGAGAAATTCTAGGGACTGCAGTATTTTTAAGGACCCATGAAAATATTTTGACTTTAATTTCTTTTCAAATTAGAGAAAAATGTTATGATAAAAATGAATGTATAATAAGTCCAGACAAGATTATATCTGTCCTTATACTAATATAGTCATGAATTATAATTTTATTTTATTTTATTTTTTCAAGGAGGGGGCCCATCAAGATAAAAGTGGTTTGGGCCCAGACTTAATAATCCTATGACCCTGATCCTAGCACCTTCTGCAGAATTAGAGAGAATTGATTCCACTGTAAGTCTTAGTGTACAGGAAAATTCCCATGTCACTCTCAATGTCATAATATTTAGCAATACAGAGTAAAGTAACGGTACAGATACGAATTACAATGTGTTTAAATTGCTTAAAAGGTTCTGTCAAGGATATAACTGAAGGGAGATGCTGAAAATGCTGCCAAAAATAGAATAGTGGGTGAGAACTCTTAGCTGCAGCCTCTTCCCAAGAGGTTCAGATGTTCATGTGACAGAGTGACTTAAGGAACTGTCCCCCTGCCTGAAATAGAATATATCTGTTACAGGATAAACTTGCAAAGATATTTAGTATTTTATTATAAATTGGCCCACAAACATATTAAACTGCTTTTTCATAACTGAAAGTTACCAGTTTTACTACTCCATTGTGCAAACTGAGACATTCTTTCTGAGGTGAGCACTTCTGATGAATGCTGAGGGGATCCTGTGCCCAATGGGCTTGACGTGGGCAACACCCCCAGGCCCCCCAGGCAAACATTCATGTTTGTGCTGCATGCAAACCTGCTCACTAAAAGTTCACATAGTAAGTTAAAATGTCTTATTTTACTTAATTTACTGTGCAGCACTGTATACACATCATCATTACAAATATTGGGAGCAAATATCAGTATACCAACAAAGGACCCCATCAGTCTCTGCATCCATCTAGTTGTACAGTAAAGAATGGAATGAAGCAGAGCACCTGAACCCTTTGTCTTTTGTAAGCCATAAAATAAGTCACTTGATGTTGTCATTTTCTTTGATAAAGCTTTGGCCATTATAACACACAGCTTTATTATATTTTGTCTATAGCATGAGCTTCATCTTGTAGTTGATTTTGAAGAAATATTTGAGCATTAAAACAAATGTTTTCCATTTTATTGTTCCTAACCAATTCTTCCTCTTTTTAGTTGCAACACACACACACAAACACAATAAAACACTCTCACAATTTGTGTCAGTGCTGTGTAAAGGTTAAAGCAAGAGAGATTATTTTATAAATTTATTATCAGAAATTTGCCAAACAAGTACACATTTAGATTCAGTCCATTTGCATCGCCATAAATATAAAAGCACTCATATTAAAAGTGAGAATCTGTTCTTCCTGAGCTGACTGCTGTGCTTACTCTCAATAAATGGATTGAGCACTTGTAGTGGTCTTCGTTGTCAACTTACGTGTTTTTAGGGAGCGGTAGAATCAGATGAGAAATGTTGTGTCACAAGATAAAATTTTCTTTTTTTGCTTGTTTTCATAGACTTAAAGGTTCTGCTTTATACTTCCTGTTTCTAACCACCGTTATTTGTTCCCATTTTAAGATATAATTTAAAAACAGCTTAATGTTCTACTTTTAAAATCACTAAACAGAAATAACACAAATGTCACAAAATCCTGAATTTTTGACATTCTTGTGTTATATACCCAGACTCCATGGACTCTAAGCTTCCTGAGAGAAGGGACCACTTTTACTTTGTATCCATATACTGCCTTGTTTAATTAATTTTTGGTGATTCAAATGGGAGAAGATTCATAAACAAAAAAATTGTTCAACACCACTTTTTTAAAACCAGTGGTTTGTTAGGTGCAAAATACTAAAAAACACAACAAAATAAAAAAACAAAACCCCAAAACCAAACCAAAGAAAAACCCAAAACAGCCCAGCAGTATGAATACCTAACAGACATTCTGACAAAACAGAGTAAGGTTCCTGAACTCAGGGGGTGGGCGGGGTGGGGGGGCAGGCAAGTTGAAGCTCTCCTGTGGAGTCACATGATCATAAACTACTCACACATTCTTGGCAGGAGCTGCAGAGGCTGCTATCACTGGATTCACCAATAAGAGAGTATTACACTTTTCAGTCATTAACTACATATGACTCTTCTCCTAACACTGCAGGCTTGAACAAAAAACAAAAAACAAACAAACAAAAAAATACTTTATAAACTAGAAGGTGTTGAAAATAGTGTTCTACTGATTGGGTTATAAAATATTTTATTGACAACAAAATGTATGTATTTATTTTCATTAATCTTCAAGTAAGATTGGAAATATGTGAGAAGCCCCTTAAATAATAGAGAATTCCTGAGAATATCAGCTGCATGATGTCCATTATTTTAAAGCTTTAAAAGTTGTTGGAAAAGCCATTTTTTACAGCCCTGCCTTTTTAAAAGCTTATTTTGGAAAGGCTTATGTTAGAGTGAATGTATACACAATTCTTATCACAACCTGTCCAATATTTTTTGTTAAAAATAATGGTGGCACTTCAGTGATTAAGCTATACTATTTATTTGACATACTGTATGACCAACTGATAATATAGTCATATCACTCAGTGTGGTTAAACAATTATAATTTGAAGAAGGTTTACTATTGTGTTTAGGGTATATTTCAAACAGATCCAGATTTCACAACTTCACCACCAAGATGGCAATGAATTAGTGAATTACATTCAGTAGAAGTGTTGACGTCCTAATCTCAATGAGATTGGCCAGGGAGCTATGTGCTGGTAATAAACAGAGTAAGTACCCACCCTCAGGAATGGCCAGGGTCTCACAAGTGAAGCAGATAGGCAAACAATTGATGTATATGTTGGGTGGCTTTTGTTTTTGTTTTTGTTCTTGAGAAAGGGAGTGCAGGGGAGAGGGAGAGAGACAATCTTAAGCAGGCTCCATGCTCAGTATGGATCCCAAGGCAGGGCTTGATCTCTTAACCCTGAGGTCATGACCTAAGCTGAAGTCATGAGTACCACACTTAGTGGACTGAGCCACCCAGGGTGCCCCCATGTTGTTTGGTATCGGTAGGATCATGTGTATTATGTAGAATAGCACAGAGGAATGATTAATTCCAAGAAGGAAGAGAAAGAGACAGAAGTAGAATGGACAAGGAGAAGTTAGAGCATATAACAAGTGAGGTGGTCTTTAGGGAGACAAAGACCTTACCAGATACCTATGGAAGGAAGCCACATTGGATGAGGGTAACCCAGAAATTCTTTCAGGTTTCTATATATCTTAGAGAAACCAAGAATATAAGCCAATGGACACAGTTCTCAAAATCTCCTTCTTCACTTACTTCAAGGTGTGAGACTTTTGGAAGTATTTTGGAAGGCAGAGGAGGAAAAGAAGTCATTATTCTTTAGAGGCTTTTGCAGCTAACTGTGTGGGCAGACCTGAGATTTACAGTGGCTTTCTGATGAGCTCTTGAGATCCACCCATTTCACTTCTGCAGACCCTGGTAGTTCGTGGAAGCTTCTGAGAACTTCCTGAGAATTGCAGCATCTTATAGAAAACTTTTGAGAAGTCCTTCTTTAGTGTGCTCAGCTGAGTGCAATAATTTTCAGTGGTAGTACCTCAGTTCTTCAGACCCTCAGATCCTCTAGGGTTGGTATAAGCCTCCAGTGCTCATATGAAAAGCTCTATATTTGGAACAATTACAATAACTGCTCTTTTCTTGACTGAACCCTAACTTGGCTCTCATTCTATTATCTTGTTTCTTTGTATGCCTAGTTATCTTTCATTGTACACTGTATTCACAAGAGTACTTAGACATAATTTAAGGAAAAGTGAGAATTTTCATCCCGGAAACCTAGTATCACTAGTTATCCAGAATTTCATTTATTTTGTTCCAGGCACTAAAATGATTTTAAATGAGCTGCAGGTCCTGTGAGGCATATCTATTTGCTGCTTACACTTAATCCTTGGGTTTAGTCTTGAAGGGCCACCAAAGCAGGGTATGTTTACCAGGTCCCTGATTGTGACAGTTCTTATTTTGGCTTCTCACATTCTGAGCTGCTTGGTCACTCCTGAAATTGGTAAATACCTATTGGGAAAGGTAGCCCCAAATGATAAGCTCCCTTTCTCATGATTTTTATCTTCTGCGGGTCTTTGCTATTTTGTCTTTATCACATTAATTCTCCAACATCTTCAAGAAAAATTTGTATAATTTTTCAGCTTTTCTAATTGTCTTTGGTGGCAGCAATTACCCAAATTAACTTGTTAATGTGAGATTTAAAGTATATTTCTGCAAATATCATTCATTAAACACAAATCTTTTATAATTCATAATAATAAATTTCAGTGGAATTAAGGATATTCACATAAACAATTATAAAAGAAATGGGAAAAATTATAATCTTCATATAAGGACTTTTCTAAGGCAGACATAAAAACCAGAAGCCAGAAAGAACAGAGAGATCCTACTATATACAATTTAATATTTCTGTATGTTAAAAAATAAGAGAAGTCATAGAATAACTGTTTGATACACAAAAGAGAAAATTATTTATATTTATCACCTTTTACTCTCTCCATTGCACTTGTATTTTAAAATTTCTTACTTTGTATATTTCCCTTATATTTTCTTTTGGTTCAGTTTATTTTCTCTATTGCTTCACTTTCATGCTTTATGGCTTTTAAGACTCTTGTTACTTATTGAAGATGTAGAATACTTTCCTAAAAGGATCATTTACTAAGTCAGCAAACATTTATTGAATACCCACTATCAGTTACACAAATGTCTTGGGAGCTGGGGAGACAATGGTTAACAGGAAAGATAAATGTTCTTATTCTATTAGTCAATCACTGTAAGGGTTTTCTTTTACTTCTGAATCTTCAGGTGTTTCTGTTCTGTTGTCTTGTGGTACCTGGGTAATTATAACTTTCATTTCTGTTTATTAAGAGGAGAACTAAGCAGACCTACCTAGTGTATGCCAATAGGAAGACCATGAGATTATCTTTGACTTCATCCCTACTGGTTCACTTGCTTGCTGTTAAATCTTCGCCTTCCATTTAACTGGATAGATTATGGAGGATGCAACTCCTTGTCCAGTTTCCTGATTTAGCAGTTGAATGCATACGGGAACATTCCTAAAGCTACTACCTGGTCTCATAAATGGATGAGATAGGTGAAAAAACAAAACGGCTACTTACTGTTGCAAAGACTCCTGTGTCTAATGTCTTCCTATGGCTATAGCCACATTTTTGTAAATCTTTCTTTCTGTTTCCTGGGGAATGCAATAACCAACAAGATATACAAAAGCTGATGGGTCCCTGGGTGGCCCAATTGGTTAAGGATCCAAATCTTGGTTTTGGCTCTCTCCCTAAAATAAATAAGTATGTTAAAAAAAAAAAAAAGATTTAATTGAGTATTCAGGCTCCTTCAAAAAGTATAGCATTCATGGTAGAAGGATAGTTGTCAAGATTTTGCTTTAGTAGAAACCATATTTTGAATTAGGGCTCCGGTGAGACAGAGTCTGAGATTTATCTTACTTTCAGACTCTATTCTGGTAGTTTTTTTGTATGTCTTTTACTTCACTGGCAAGTGGTGTTGGGGTGAGCCCCTTTAGAGGCTAACTAGATGCCATTTCCCCCTTAGGGCTAATTTTTTAGTTCAGTTTCCAATGCTGCATTTTCTCAAATGTATTTTACTGGTATTTATAAGCAGAAGCATTGGTATTTAAATATACACATATTAGATTTACTAAACTCTGAATAGTATATAATCAAGTAGGTCATGACATAATTTTATTCTTTAGACAATTACATATTTATGCAGTATCCTTGTGGCAATTTAACTTGAAATAAGAAAGGTGTGAATTTTTCTAAAAATAAAAATGAGAAAACAAGTATTTTTCTAAGGATCATCAACATATTTTTTATGTTTTTTTTTATTACTTTCTATCTTTTTAAGACATTTCCTTCCTGTATTTCAAAAGCAATTAAAGTTTATTGTTCAAAGAAAAGAAGAAAATAAAACTTGCTTCTTTTTTTACCACATAGCATTATCAGGGTTGTATATACATTTGCTTTGTTTCCTGTCCATTGTTATTCATACAAAGAGGACTAAGTGCAGGTTCAAGGGTCTCCTCTTCTTTCAGATCTGTCACTCACTAATGTATGACCTTGAGCGAGTATCTTAACCTCTCAATGCCTTAATTGCTTCATCTGTAAAAATGTGGATAATAATATCCACCTTATAGGAGCAGGAATTGAGATAAAACATGGAAAGCTCTTGAAAGTTTCCTGCAACACAAAAAAGGCTTTAAAAATGAAGCTGTTGTTATTTGCAATTTCCTTGTTAAAAACAAGTTAAATATTATGTTTGTAAGACTTTTTATTTTACTTGATAACATCAAATAAGTATATAAAATGCTGTCCTATAATATAATTTTAATGGCTGCATAATACATAGTTTTTTTGATGGGTTTTAAACTTTTTGTTATTATATACTTCATTAGTTTCCTATGGCTGCTTTAACACATCACCACCAATTTAGTGACTGAAAATAACTAAATTTATTATCTTACATGTCTGGAGGTCAGAGTCTAAAATCAAGATGTTGGTAAGGTTTTTTGTCTTCTGAAGGTTCCAGGGCAGAATATCATCTTATTTAAATGTAAGCAAAAGCCTAATTGAATGATTGTTACTTAATCAAAAGTATTGTATTAATTTACATTCTAAGGTTTTTATGACAGTTAGATTTTATTTTAATGCTCAGTATTGGAATTTCTAAATTTCTTTATTATCTTCACACTTGGATTTGATTGTTCTTTTTCTTATTTGTTTAGTCAGTGTTCAGTAACAAAAATAGGAATTTCCTAAGTTTTTTATATTTAAGTAAAATTCTAACAGAATAAAAACATCTTAATAAATAAGACTTCCTCTCTTAGAAATTATAAAATAGCTATTCCATAAAATGTAGGTGGCAAAAATAAGTGGCTGCAACATCTAAGAAAACGAAATAAAGCTATGATTTCCTAGAGAGATCTATAAGCAACATATAAAAGGCACAAGTGTATCATTTTTTTTGAAGTGTTTGCCATATGCCACAGACTTTGATATACTATATATTACTTTTGTAATCTGTCATGAATATAGTTTATGAATTTGAATGGGAAAATGAATATTGACCATATCAAAGCAATAGGAGGGGGAAAAATCATACACACGCACACACACAAACCAAAAAAAAATCTACTTCTGTCATGATGGTAAGCTAGCCTGGGTTCCTAGCCACTTCTTCAAAATCAAACTTAGAAAAACCAAAGAGGAGAGAAGGAAACATGAATTACAGGAGTTACCTAAATAACAGAGTCTGACTTGATCCACTGCTAGGAGGCTGCCCAAGGTCTTGAACTGCAAGTATGAGAAGTGGTGAGAGGAAGATCTAGGGGATCTTCCAAGTTTTTTTATTTTTTTCTCCACTTCTCCCCTCATTGTCATCAGATGACTATTGTTTTCTTCATTATCCAACTCATTATCAATACCCAGAGAACAATGATTTAAGGTACCATCAGGGCCCTAACCACAGAGTAACACAAACAAACAAATAAAAAAAATGAGAGTAATGAGTTGAAGAGCTGATGAAACAAGGGGAGCTGGACAAGTGCCCTCACACCTTGGAGCTCCTCTAGTCTTTTCTTTTCTAAATCTCTGGGGCAGTTAGATTACAGATCTTCCTCAATTTATTAGGGATTATATCTAATAAAATAAAATGTAAGGGGCAAAAATATCATATTAGCATACAAGGATGTTATAAACTAGAAAAGAAAAAATAGAAAAAGAGAGTATGACATTCTAAACATATGTGCATCTGTAATATAGATTAAGAACACATAAATCAAAACTTTTCATGAATAAGCAGATAAATTAACAATTATCATTTGAACTAAAAAAAATAGAATAGATCAACGAGACTTTGAGCTGGTTCTTAGAAAAGATCAACAGAATTGGTAAACCTTTAGCATGACTCACCAAAGGAGAGAGAGAGAGGACTCAAACAAAATCAGAAATGAAAGAGGAAAAGACGAAAAACTGACACTACAGAAATACGAAGGAATATATGAGAATATCATGAAAAATTTTATGTCTAAGTGGACTACCTAGAAGAAATGGATGAATTCTTAGAAATGCATAATCTCCTAAAGCTGAGTCACTATATTGTACACCTGAAATGAATATAACACTGTATGTTAACTACAGTAGATTTAAAACCAAATAAATACATAAATAATAAATAAAATTTTAAAAATGCTGAGGAGAGTCAAGATGGCAGAGAAGTAGCAGGCTGAGACTACTTCAGGTAGTAGTAGATCAGCTAGATAGCTTATCTAAAGATTGCAAACACCTACAAATCCAATGGGAGATCAAAGAGAAAAAGAACAGCAATTCTAGAAACAGAAAATCAACCACTTTCTGAAAGGTAGGACTGGCAGAGAAGTGAATCCAAAGCCACGGGAAAATAGACCCTGGGGGGAGGGGCCGGTTCCTGGCTAGCAGCGGAGCAATGAAGCACAAAATCAGGACTTTTAAAAGTCTGTTCCGCTGAGGGACATTGCTCCAGAGGCTAAACCAGAGTGAAGCCCACACGGGGTCAGCATGGCCTCAGGTCCCGCAGGGTCACAGAAGGATGGGGGGTGTCTGAGTGTTGCAGAGCTTACAGGTATTAGAACAGGGAAGCTGGCTACAGAGAACCGAGGAGTGAGCTCTCAGCTCAGGGTTACCTTGAACCAGTCGCAGGCTCAGTGAGCTCAGAGCACAGCCAGAGGCCAGGGAGACAGGAGTAATTGGGCACTGTTCTCTGAGGGCACACTGAAGAGTGGGGCCCTGGGCTCTCCGCTCCTCCGGGCCAGAGACCAGAAAGCCACCATTTTCATTCCAATCCTCTGGAACTCTAAGGAAAGTGCTCAGGGAACAAAACCTCCCTAAAGCAAACCTGAGTGGATTACTCAGCCCGGCCCCTGGTAAGGGCGGTGCAATTCCGCCTGGGGCAAAGACACTTGAGAATTCCTAACACAGGCCCCTCCCCCAGAAGATCAACAAGAAATCCAGCCGAGACCAAGTTCACCTACCAAGGAGTGCAGTTTCAATACCACGGAGAGCAGCGAAATTCCAGAGGAGGAGAAAGCAAAGCACGGAACTCATGGCTTTCTCCCCATGATTCTTTAGTCTTGCAGTTGATTTAATTTTTTTATTTTTCATTTTTTTTCTCTTCTTCTGCTAAATTTTTTTAACTTTTACCCTTTTCTTTTTTAACGTTTTTTAACTAGATTATCTAATATATACATATTTTTTATACTTTTTCTTTATTCGTTTTCTTTTTTAAATTTTTTCTTATATTTCTTTCTTTATTTTTTTTCTTTATGAACCTTTTTTTATCCCCTTTCTTGCCCCCTCACAATTTGGGATCTCTTCTGATTTGGTTAAAGCATATTTTCCTGGGGTTGTTGCCACCCTTTTAGTATTTTACTTGTTCCTTCATATACTCTTATCTGGACAAAATGACAAGGCGGACAAATTCACCAAAAAAAAAAAAAAGAACAAGAGGCAGTATCAAAGACTAGGGACCTAATTAATACAGACATTGGTAATATGACAGATCTAGATTTCAGAATGATGATTCTCAAGGTTCTAGCCAGGCTCGAAAAAGGCATGGAAGATATTAGAGAAACCCTCTCGGGAGATATAAAAGCCCTTTCTGGAGAAATAAAAGAACTAAAATCTAACCAAGTTGAAATCAAAAAAGATATTAATGAGGTGCAATCAAATATGAAGTCTCCCACTGCTAGGATAAATGAGGCAGAAGAAAGAATTAGCGATATAGAAGACCAAATGACAGAGAAGCTGAGCAAAAGAGGGACAAACAGCTACTGGACCACAAGGGGAGAATTGAGAGATAAGTGACACCATAAGATGAAACAACATTAGAAAATTTGGGATTCCAGAAGAAGAAGAAAGAGAAAGGGGAGCAGAAGATATACTGGAGAGAATGACTGGGGAGAATTTACCCAATATGGCAAAGGGAACAAGCATCAAAATTCAGGAGGTGCAGAGAACACCCCTCAAAATCAATAAGAATAGGTCCACACCCCATCAACTAATAGTAAAATTTACAAGTCTTAGTGACAAAGAGAAAATCCTGAAAGCAGCCCAGGAAAAGAAGTCTGTAACATACAAGGGTAAAAATATTAGATTGGCCGCAGACTTATCCACAGAGACCTGGCAGGCCAGAAAGAGCTGGCATGATATATTCAGAGCACTAAACAAGAAAAACATGCAACCAAGAATACTATATCCAGCTAGGCTATCATTAAAAATAGAAGGAGAGATTAAAAGCTTCCAGGACAAACAAAAACCTAAAGAATTTGCAAACACCAAACCAGCTCTACAGGAAATATTGAAAGGGGTCCTCTAAGCAAAGAGAGAACCTAAAAGTAGTAGATCAGAAAGGAACAGAGACAATATACAGTAAGAGTCACCTGACAGGCAATACAATGGCACTAAATTCATATCTCTCAATAGTTACCCTGAATGTTAATAGGCTAAATGCCCCAATCAAAAGACACAGGGTATCAGAATGGATAAAAAAACAAAACCAATCTATATGTTGCCTACAAGAAACTCATTTTAAACCCTAAGACACCTCCAGATTTAAAGTGAGGGGGTGGAAAAGAAGTTACCATGCTAATGGACATCAGAAGAAAGCAGGAGTGCCAATCCTTATATCAGATCAATTAGATTTTAAGCCAAAGGCTATAATAAGAGATGAGGAAGGACACTATATCATACTCAAAGGATCTGTCCAACAAGAAGATCTAACAATTTTAAATATCTATGCCCCTAACGTGGGAACAGTCAACTATATAAACCAATTAATAACAAAATCAAAGAAACACATCAACAATAATACAATAATAGTTGGGGACTTTAACACTCCCCTCACTGAAATGGACAGATCATCCAAGCAAAAGATCAGCAAGGAAATAAAGGCCTTAAACGACACACTGGACCAGATGGACATCACAGATATATTCAGAACATTTCATCCCCAAACAACAAAATACACATTCTTCTCTAGTGCACATGGAACATTCTCCAGAATAGATCACATCCTCGGTCCTAAATCAGGTCTCAACTGGTATCAAAAGATTGGGATCATTCCCTGCATATTTTCAGACCACAATGCTTTGAAGCTAGAACTCAATCACAAGAGGAAATTTGGAAAGAAACCAAATACATGGAGCCTAAAGAGCATCCTTCTAAAGAATGAATGGGTCAACCAGGAAATTAAAGAAGAATTAAAAAAAATCATGAAAACAAATGATAATGAACACAATGGTTCAAAATCTGTAGGACACAACAAAGGCAGTCCTGAAAGGAAAATATATAGTGGTACAAGCCTTTTTCAAGAAACAAGAAAGGTCTCAGGTACACAACCTAACCTTACACCTAAAGGAGCTGGAGAAAGAACAAGAAAAAACCCTAAACCCAGCAGGAGAAGAGAAATCATAAAGATCAGAACAGAAATCAATGAAATAGAAACAAAAAAATATTAATAATAGTAATAGAACAAATCAATGAAACCAAGAGCTGGTTCTTTGAAAGAATTAATAAGATTGATAAACCCATGGCCAGACTTATCAAAAAGAAAAGAGAAAGGGCCCAAATAAATAAAATCATGAACGAAGGAGTAGAGATCACAACTAACACCAAAGAAATACAGACAATTATAAGAACATACTATGCGCAACTCTATGCAAACAAATTTGACAATCTGGAAGAAATGGATGCATTCCTACAGACATATAAACTACCACAACTGAACCAGGAGGAAATAGAAACCCTGAACAGACCCATAACCAGTAAGGAGATTGAAACAGTCATCAAAAATCTCCAAACAAACAAAAGCCCAGGGCTAAGACGGCTTCTCGGGCGAATTCTACCAAACATTTAAAGAACTAATTCCTATTCTCCTGAAACTGTTCCAAAAAATAGAAATGGAAGGAAAACTTTCAAAATCATTTTATGAGGCCAGCATCACCTTGAGCCCCAAACCAGACAAGGATCCCATCAAAAAAGAGAACACAGACCAATATCCTTGATGAACACAGATGGGAAAATTCTCACCAAAATACTAGCCAATAGGATTCGACAGTACATTAAAAGGATTATTCACCATGACGAAGTGGGATTTATTTTAGGGCTGTAAAGTTGGTTCAGCATCCACAAATCAATCAACGTGATACAACACATTAATAAAAGAAAGAACAAGAACCATATGATACTCTCAGGAGAGATACTAGGAGAGAAATGAATGAAACAAGATGAGATTGGGAGGGAGACAAACCATAAGAGACTCTTAATGTCACCAAACAAACTGAGGGTTGTGGGGGTAGTGGGGGAGGGAGAGGGTGGTGAGGTTATAGATATTGGGGAGGATGAGTGCTGTGAAGTGTGTTTGTCTGGTGATTCGCAGACCTGTACCCCTGGGGTTAATAATACATTATATGTTAAAAAATATGTTAATTTGGTTATATAATTTTCTTACCATAATCCTTCTGCAGCTTCCCATTATTCTTAGAAAAAAAATCCAGAAGTTTCTACGGGTCTCTAGATAACTTGGTTCATGATTTTTCCCCATCTTATTTCATTCTTTTCTCCATATTATTTAATACATTTTTGCCAAACTAGCCTTCTACTGGTACTCAGAAAATGCCAATCTCCATCTTGCTTCAGATTTTGGAGTTTACCATTTGTTCCCTGCTACAGTAATTTTCATTTATGGTAGTGCCTTTGTATCACTCAGATCTCTTCTTACAGTAGCTCTTTCTTAAAAAGGTCTTGTCTATTCATGTTACATTGAAAACAAATAACTAAACAAACAAAAAATAGTCCCCACCCCCAGTTTTCTATGCCAACTCTATTTCTTAAGCCCCTGCCACCACAGCATAACACCATCTTGTTTACTTCTTTGTCTACTGTTGATCCCTCCCTTTAGTGTAACAACTCTATCAAGACTACGACTTTTTATTCACTGCATATTCCCACTCAGCAAGTTGCCTGCCACACACTGTGCGCTGCTATGTTACTGAATAAGGAAGCAAGTGGAGAGGAAAAAACATGGCCTTTGGAATCCCAGATTTCTACCTTGCCTAGTTGTATAACTTTGAAACTCTTTTGGCTTCAGTTTTCTCATCTGCAGAAAGTGTGGTTTTTAACAAGCAGGCTATGTTGTGGGTATGAACTCATTTCTGAGTTAATTCATGTGAAAAGCGCCTAGAATGGTGCCTACTATTTAACAGGTAAACTGGTGATGGTAATGAAGAAGACTGGGTTTTTGAACCCTTTTTGCTTAGCTCAACTGCCCTTGATGCAGAATTATTAGTACAATTACAAGCTAAAACTGCCACGGTAGAATTTCTTGGTTCTCTGCCCTTCCTTATTTCTTATAGTAAAACATGAGTGTTACAGTCAGGTCAGAAAACCACTTGAACTTCGTTTTGATTATTATGACAATGTTATCAGGCCTGCCAGATTAAAGCAATCACCATCTCTGTATTGTTTCTACACTCGGGCAAAGTGGATGGTATGCATTATGATTAAATAACGCAGAACCTGCTCTGCCACTTGCATAGAATTAATTTTGGTATAGCTTCCATTTCATTAAGGAAACACTTTAAAACAGGTCAAGTGTAACCAAGACTAAATTGAAAATGCATTATTCTATTTTGGTAGGCCCTCCAAGCTGATACATATTTAATGCAATTTTATAAGGAAGTTCAAATGTCAGGCAGACTCCTTTAAGGAAACAAATGTCTTAAGTCTCACACTAGGTAATTTTAGAATAAACACTCAGTATATCTCTTCCACTATCCTGGAGCATTTCCTGCACAGAGAATAAGCTGTTTGTGTGAGTTATGTGGAACACAGCTGACAGCAGTACATTGAATACTGTTCTCTTTATTGTCTGTGTCTCTTTGGGGCTTACTTTATGCTTTTAGGACTACCTTAGATTTTTCTACATCTTCTTTCATGGTATTGGATTTTTGGAATTATGGAAATATAATGAAATTTGGTCCATGCCTTGTTTATCCACATATTAGTAGTCTTATTTATCAGCTTGTTCAGTCAGTGAGATAACCACAGTGACTTTTAACTTTTCCCTAGGCATGAAAGCAGCTCCTTTTAGATAAAACCACTCTTTGCAGTAAATACCACTTAAGAAATGAACATTTTATATCTACAGCTCTGCTGATTTCTCAAAACCTATCACATGGACTAAAGAGTCATGTACACAGGGCATTAGCATTTTGCAGTGTGGTGTGGCACCTGGGCAGAGGAATTCAGTTGTACGGTAGACTCTTGAGTGAGGCCATAGATCATTAAGTGTGGTTGTCTGGCTCTCACAATACTCAAATCAATTGAAAAAAGAGAGAGTTGAAATTCTTTTCCTTTCTGCCAGAGTGTTTTGGGAGAATGTGAAATGAAAATTTCTGTGCTTTATGTTTCAACTTGTGTCATGCGTTGCAAAAGATCACTGGATTTTCTAGGAATACTTTCCCAGATTTAAAGACACCCTAAATTGATCATTTTCCAGGAAAAAAAAAATCTCTGAGTATATACTGATATGTCTATTTTTTTTTCTTATAGCCAGATCGTTTTGCCTAGAGTCTACTGCCATTGAGAAAACCCCAGACTACCACAACCCCATATTCTCCCATACCTGTGTCCTATTTAGCAGTGAACGGCAGTACATGTCCCACACATTCATCTTTGTGATGAAGATGGAAACCTAGGCTCCCTCTTCATCTAGTCCCCAAACTCCAGAGTCTTCAAATCTTATATATTTGGCCTTTTAAGGGATAGCTCAGTGTGATGCATAAACAATGAATCTTTGAACACTGCGAGGGGGTGGGGAGAGTAGCTCAAATTTTTCTCCACTTCTTTCTCTCTCTCTCTCTCTTTTTAAAGATTTACTTATTTATTTATTTGTGAGAGCTAGAGAGAAAGAACAATCAGGGGAGCAGCAGTGGGAGAGGGAGAAGCAGACTCCCCGCTCAGCAGGGAGCCTGATGCAGAGCTCAATCCTAGGACCCCAGGATCATGACATGAGCTGAGGGCAGATGCTTAACCAACTGAGCCACCCAGGTGCTTCATCACCACTTCATAAACTCCCATGTTTCACTTGGCCATCCCCCCCCCCCTTTTTTAAGGTTTTATTCATTTTAAGATTTTATTTATTTGATAAAGAAATCACAAGTAGGGAGAGAGGCAGGCAGAGGGGGGGAGGAAGCAGGCTCCCTGCTGAGCAGAGAGCCTGATGCAGGGCTTAATCCTAGGACCCTGAGATCTTGACCTGAGCTGAAGGCAATGGCTTAACCCACTAAGTCCACCCAGGTACCCCCTGCCATTCCCCTTTTCCCTTTTTAATTGATCTTTTGCTCTTATCTTTTTATAAATTGATCAGTTTATCAACCTTATTTCTATTTCCTTTTTAATATTTTATTTATTTTATCTAAATTCAATTAATTAACATACAGAGTATCATTAGTTTCAGATGCTTTTTTTTTTTTTTTTTTTTTTTTGGTAGAGTTCTATTTCTTAAGTTAATCCAAAGCTCTGACATGGTCTTATTTCACCAGTTCCATCCTTGTCATTCTTTCAAGTGTAACCATTGGCTTCAATCTACTAGCAACTCCCAGACATGTCTTGCAGGCTCTTTTGCTTCCCTATAGCTTTGCACTCAATATTCCTACCTTCCTTTTTAATTTAACTCTTACGTTACCTTTTAAAACTCAGCTTGGGCTCAAACTACCCAGAAAGGCTTTTGAGATCCATATCCTCATTTGAGTTCCTCTTCTTTGTGAAGCTATAAAATCCTTCTGGTATCTTTATCGTAAAACTCAGGATCCTTTTTCTGTAGTTGAAGATAAGCAGTGCTGGCATGTTTGTCAGACTTAATGATCTTTTCTTGGTATTAACTGTCCCTAAACTCTCTGAGGAACAGTGCTCTCAAGAACACCACCCCTTCTGTAAACATTCTCCTCTTTGGTGTCTCCCCCCCACCCTCCCGCTCACTCAGCATTCACGGTTGCTCCTACCTCTTTTGCCACTTCTTGTGTTCTTCCAGGGCTCCTTGCCATCCTTTCTCTGTGTAACTAGGAGTGTTTCTTGCACCTCTATCTTTAGACTTCTGATCTTTTTTTTCATACATTTACTCCTCATGAATATGGTTTCTTACATTTAGAAACAACACTTCTGCATGATAAATCCTGAATCTCTATTCTCAATCTAGACCATACTCCAAGATGTTCCATTATCACTTAAAATTCCTTCTTAATATTGATCAAAGTTGCCATTATGTAATTGCATGATTTTATGATTGCCCAAATAACTTACTACACTGTAAATTTTGTGGTTCTCCATTATTTTGCTGGGGCTTGGCACTATGTCTTTTATATAGATACACACACATATACATATATATATATATTCCTTAGCAGTGAAAATACACCTTATTCCAAACTCCATATGTATGTATGTACATATATATATATATATATAATTGTATATGTATTTCATATACACATATATATGAAATAAATAATTACTGATGAATCGATGAATAATAACCAGATATTATTGGGACCATGTTAAATGGGACTATTTTTGTTTCTGAACTACACTTTAGAAATGTAAAGAGTATTCCCATATCTGTATTTTATTTTTAAAATTTAATTCCAGTATAGTTAACATAGTTTTTTTTTTTTTAAATTTCTTATTTTATTTCAGCAGACTCCCCATATCTTAAAGGGCTGTGTAGGGTTTGGTAAGAGATGGTTCCTGGAAACCAGTTTTGTGACATTTCTAGACCACCAAGCATCTTCAGGTTATGTAAAGAAGGAAAGACTGAGAGGAAAGAAGTGCTATATAGTGTGGTTGGAAGAATGCTTCCATTGATCTCAAGCTGAATGAAAAGAGAATTAGGAAAACCGGAGAAGAATTCTCAGACTGGCAGGTGCAGTGGTGTGCAGATTGTACACTGCCCTCTAGCGGTGTCATTCTTATTACAGACGTCATAGTTTATATAGTAAAATGATTCTTAATCAAGTGGCAGTAATATTTTGTTCTAAGAAAATCAGTATATATTATGATACTTTTATGATAGACGGAAATATAATATCGTAGGTAAGTAGTACCTTTTTCTACTTTGCACAAAGGTGACATAGGGATTGGTGGTCGGCCTGAGTTTGATATTTATTGTCCAGACTTTGGAAGTTCTAAAGATTACGGTCTGTTTCACCGACAAAAATTTAAAGAGATTAACTGAATCTGGGCAGTACTGCAGAGTGGGGAGAGAAAACTAGTTGGAATAAGAGGTATTTTCATGGCTAAGGAGCAAGAATTCATGTTTCTTTTGGGCCGTAAGTATCTTAAAAGAAATCAGGTCTTCCAGCTAGGACAAAGTCAACTTAATGGAGTCTGTGTGTACAGCTTATGACGGCCTAGTAATAAATCATCCCAAAATGTAGTACTTTAAAATTTAGTTTAAAAATGTAGTTGAAATTTGTTTAGCTCACAAATCTGCAATCTTGACAGTGATCAACAACAAAACTCTCTCTATTTCACTTGGTGAAAACTGGGGAGGCTTAAAGCCTGGGGGCAGCATCACATGGAGGCTCATTCACTCACTCCTCTGCCACCAGCATTGGGAAGACTCCAACCACTGGAAGCCAGAACAGCTGAGGCTCCTTAGGCTTCTCTATCACTGTGTGAACCCTCTGTATGCACATTCTAGCGTGGTAGCTTCAGGACAGCCAGTATTCTTATATCATCATGTCAGAGCTCTAAATAAGTGTGTCATGAGAGAGAAATGACTAAGCAGACGCTTATGACCTAGCCGTAAAAGACACGTAGTATCACTTCCGCCATGTTTAACAGGGTGAAGGAATGATGAAGGTACACCTAATTTTAAGAGGAGGGAACATAGATCCTTCTTCTTCAGAGGAATGTGAATGTCACATTGTAGAAAGAGCATGTGGCATGGGATATTTATCAGTGTATTCAGTAAAATGAGCTTTAGCGAATGTCGGGGAGAATTCGAGTTTGGGAAGTCTCCAAAAAAAAAAAATACCTGCTACACAAGTGCCTCAAAGAAAAGGCAGCATTTGGGTACCTATCACATCAAGGACTTTAATGTCAGATTATGAAAACACCCCCATTTGTTCTTTTAACAACCTGGAATTTCTCAATAAGATTCATCTTTTTTTTTTTTTTAAATCCCTTATTTCCAGTTTTGCTAAATGTAACTCATTTCTTTACGTTAAAATATTAATCATGATCAATACTACTTTGCCATTTTCACTAACTTCTCCAAGTACTCAACAGTGCATATCCAGTTTACTATAATATCTCTGAACGTTACTCTATTCTCCTCCAATCTACCCCACATATTGATATGACTATTTCAGTTTTTCCTAGCATCTTATGAAAAATTTTCAAATATACATCAAAGCAAAGGATTATGCAGTAACACAAGTATAACAATACCCAGATTTCTAACATATTGCTAATTCTATGTTTTCATATATCATCCATGCACAAATCTTATTTTTGTGATTCATATCAAAGTAAGTTGCATAAAGAAGTACACTTCATTCCTAAATAATTCAGAATGCATATCATTAACCAGCATTGAGTATTTGTGTTCAAAACTTTTCTAAGGTTAGATTATGCATACGTTTTAAATACAACATGTGACAGGCTTACAATTCATTTTTTTAAATGCCATTTTTAGTATGTCTTTCCCCTTCCCAAGAAACCTCAATGGCTTTCTACTGTATACCAAAAGAAGGCACCTCAAATCTTTTCCTAATATGACCAAATCAATTATCCAATTATTTTTAAAATCATTTCCCTTTCTTCCATAGGGTGAGTTTTACATAGTCTGTGATCGCCATTCACACTTCTGTGTGTGTCACACTGACGACAATTTGGAGATGACAGTGGGGGTAGTCTGGCACATTAGATTTTAGATAAGTAACTTTTTGAGTATAACACCTAGTTTAAAAAATCCAGGTGCTGCCCCTAACTTGTTTTGGGTAAATTGCTTAATCTAAGACTTAAGATTAGAAAATCTTTAAATAGTAAACCTATCTAAAAAGGTTCCCCTCTGGGTTAGTGATAATAGACGTATAGGACCAATTAGGATGCTTGACACATCGTAGGTCCTTAAAAAATGACACCTAGCAAATGCTCACTAATCCTGATTAATATTAATAAGACATACTAAAGGTTCACCTCAGGAAGCTTAAAGTCCAATCTTGCATTGTACTAATAAAAAATAATTTTCAATATAAAATAATTTTCTACCTCAGATAAAATATTATTTATTTATTTAATTAATTAAATTAGCCAACATGTAGTATATCATTAGTTTCAGATGTAATGTTCAATAATTCATCATTATGTTAAAAAACATAATTTTACTATGTATTAAGTAGTAAGCATAGCTTCTCTTCATACTTGGACAGAAAGACTTGTGTATAGAGTACATGTTGTTCTATTCCTCATTTGGATTCACATATGGGTGAATGAACATGTAGGGAATAAAGCAGGTGGAGAGATGGATGGATGGGCCACATTTCTGTTAATATTTTTCTTAAAATTTCCTTCAAGTACCCTGAATATATATACTCACTAAACTATTTCTGTCATAAGGTCTGACTTTCTAAATACTACATCTCTTGGGTTAAATGTTGACCTCAGTGCTTAATACACAGATTTTCAATAAATTTGAGCTGTATTGTCACTGTATTTGTCTATTTAGGAGACAAAAGCAAGTCAAAGACTCAGGTGACATAATAAAAATGCTCTTTTATATAGTGTATGGTCATGTACAGAATAAATCTGTCATTAAAATTCACTGTAAAAAAACTATGAGTATTTTTTCTTCAAATGAATTATTTACAGAACCATTCAATAATTACTATTTTTACTACTTTCAGCCATCTACTTCTCTTCTCAGAACAGATGTTTTCACAAAACCAAATTCTTCCATTAGAAGTCTTTCCCAACCATGTAAAATTTATTCTGCAGCACACGGACTAGAGATCTGCAAATTTGTTAGCTTTCTGGTGTATATGTTTTGTCTAGTTTTTAGGATGGGAAGGCACAAAAAGTAATCTTAGTATTCTGTTTTTCTTACTTCAAACAAAATCATCTTTACATAGTAGAAATGTCAAGCTGAGGAATCAAACAGCACTTTACATGGGACAGTAATCATTGGGTTACCTAATAGCTTTTCAGGTTCAGTGTATGTTATAAGAGGTAAGAACCCGTGCTTTTTTCACCTATCACAAAAAAAGAATCAAAGATACGTTTGCTGTGTACATAAATAAAATACTAGTTTATTGTAGTTTTCCTTCTGGCGGACTGAAAGCCTATGGTGAGCCAAAGAGTAATTAATTGTTTACTTTCATTTTTATTTTTTTATTTATTTTTTTAAAAGATTTTATTTATTTATTTGGCAGAGAGAGAGAGATCACAAGGAGGCAGAGAAGCAGGCAGAGAGAGAGGAAGGGAAGCAGGCTCCCCGCTGAGCAGAGAGTTGGATGCAGGGCTGGATCTCAGGACCCTGGGATCATGACCTGAGCCGAAGACAGAGGCTTTAACCCACTGAGCCACCCAGGTGCCCCTCTACTTTCATTTTTAAAGGTAAAAATAAAAAAGTTACTATGTCTGAGAGTGTCGGTCTGTTGTGAGGGGAAGTATGATGTTTATGAGTTTATGGATATAAAGCTCCTGTCATTCATCTTTTTTTTAGTGGCAGCGAGAAAAATGTTTTCTTATAACTTTTCCCTTTCCTTACTTCAATACAAAGATGAGATAAAATGATGCAAGTGGTTATTGAATTTCATCTTAAACTGGTGCTATTTATTTGTCACTATTCCTTCATAAAATTTTGATTGTAAATTTCAATGAAATGTGAATCAAATGAGGGAAAATATTACGTATCTCTGCAGTAATTAGTAGGATAGAGGTTTGACAATTACCCAGCTAATCTGATCAACAAAGACAGCCAACTTGGATAGTTTAAGTCTCAAAGTAGATTTATTTGGCCTAGTCAATCCAAATTGACTATGCACATTAATTACATTAACAGCACAGCTGCCAACATTCAATTCACTGTCAGATACATGGAAAGAGCTCAAAAATAGGAGATGATGAAGGACACTGAAAGGAAACAAATGGTAACAAGTAACCAAGCAAAATGGTGCTGGGAGACGCCAAAAGAAACCCTAGGATTTAACTGCAACCGAACAAAAGAGAAAGAGCCAAGGCCATTAAAAAAAATTAAAAAGCTTCCTCCCGCCGAACCGGGCGCGCGCGGCCGCGATGAGCTGGGAGTTGCTACTGTGGCTGCTGGCGCTGTGCGCGCTCGTCGCGCTCGTGGTGCAGCTGCTGCGCTTCCTGCGGGCCGATGGCGACCTGACTCTGCTGTGGGCCGAGTGGCAGGGGCGACGCCCAGAAAATAGACAATAGGAGAAGATGGCGGAGAAGTAGCAAGCTGAGACTGCTTCAGCTAGCCGGAGATCAGCTAGATAGCTTATCTAAAGATTGCAAACACCTGAAAATCCATCGGCAGATCGAAGAGAAGAAGAACAGCAATTCTGGAAACAGAAAAACAACCACTTTCTGAAAGGTAGGACCTGCGGAGAAGTGAATCCAAAGCGACGGGAAGATAGACCCCGGGGGGAGGGGCCGGCTCCCGGCAAGCGGCGGAGCAACCGCGCACAAAATCAGGACTTTTAAAAGTCTGTTCCGCGGAGGGACATCGCTCCAGAGGCTAAACCGGAGCGAAGCCCACGCGGGGTCAGCGTGGCCTCAGGTCCCGCAGGGTCACAGAAGGATCGGGGGTGTCTGAGTGTCGCAGAGCTTGCGGGTATTGGAACGGGAAAGCCGGCTACAGAGACAGAGCCGACAGTAAGCTCGCAGCTCCGTGTTACCTTGAACCGGTCGCAGGCTCGGTGAGCTCGGAGCGCGGCCGGAGGTCAGGCAGACGGGAGTAACTGGGCGCTGTTCTCTGAGGGCGCACTGAGGAGTGGGGCCCTGGGCTCTCGGCTCCTCCGGGCCGGAGACCAGGAGGCCGCCATTTGTATTCCCGTCCTCTGGAACTCTACGGAAAGCGCTCAGGGAACAAAAGCTCCTGAAAGCAAACCCGAGCGGATTACTCACCCCGGCCCCGGGTAAGGGCGGTGTAATTCCGCCTGGGGCAAAGACACTTGAAAATCACTACAACAGGCCCCTCCCCCAGAAGATCAACAAGAAATCCAGCCGAGACCAAGCTCACCTACCAAGGAGTGCGGTTTCAATACCAAGGAGAGCAGCAGAATTCCAGAGGAGGAGAAAGCCAAGCACGGAACTCATGGCTTTTTTCCTGTGATTTTTTTTAGTCTTGCAGTTAATTTAATTTTTTCTTTTTCATTTTTTTTTTTTTTTTTTCTCGCCTTCGGGTAAAATTTTTTTTTTTTTTTTTAACTGTTACCTTTTTCTTTTTTAACGATTTTTTACTAGTTTATCTAATATATATATATATTTTTTTACATTTTTCTTAGGTGTTTTCTTTTTTAAAAAAAAATTCTTTTCTTTTTTTTTTTTTTTTTTTTTTTTTCTTTTTTCTTTCTTCCTTTTTGAACCTCTTTTTATCCCCTTTCTCCCCACTCACGATTTTGGATCTCTTCTAATTTGGCTAAAGCATATTTTCCTGGGGTTGTTGCCACCCTTTTAGTATTTTACTTGCCCCTTCATTTACTCTTATCTGGACAAAATGACAAGACGTAAAAATTCACCACAAAAAAAAGAACAAGAGGCAGTACCGAAGGCTAGGGACCTAATCAATACAGACATCGGTAATATGTCAGATCTAGAGTTCAGAATGACAATTCTCAAGGTTCTAGCCGGGCTCGAAAAAGGCATGGAAGATATTAGAGAAACCCTCTCGAGAGATATAAAAGCCCTTTCTGGAGAAATAAAAGAACTAAAATCTAACCAAGTTGAAATCAAAAAAGCTATTAATGAGGTGCAATCAAAAATGGAGGCTCTCACTGCTAGGATAAATGAGGCAGAAGAAAGAATTAGTGATATAGAAGACCAAATGACAGAGAATAAAGAAGCTGATCAAAAGAGGGACAAACAGCTACTGGACCACGAGGGGAGAATTCGAGAAATAAGTGACACCATAAGACGAAACAACATTAGAATAATTGGGATTCCAGAAGAAGAAGAAAGTGAGAGGGGAGCAGAAGGTATACTGGAGAGAATTATTGGGGAGAATTTCCCCAATATGGCAAAGGGAACAAGCATCAAAATTCAGGAGGTTCAGAGAATGCCCCTCAAAATAAATAAGAATAGGCCCACACCCCGTCACATAATAGTAAAATTTACAAGTCTCAATGACAAAGAGAAAATCCTGAAAGCAGCCCGGGAAAAGAAGTCTGTAACATACAATGGTAAAAATATTAGATTGGCAGCTGACTTATCCACAGAGACCTGGCAGGCCAGAAAGAGCTGGCATGATATTTTCAGAGCACTAAACGAGAAAAACATGCAGCCAAGAATACTATATCCAGCTAGGCTATCATTGAAAATAGAAGGAGAGATTAAAAGCTTCCAGGACAAACAACAACTGAAAGAATTTGCAAATACCAAACCAGCTCTACAGGAAATATTGAAAGGGGTCCTCTAAGCAAAGAGAGAGCCTACAAGTGGTAGATCAGAAAGGAACAGAGACCATATACAGTAACAGTCACCTTACAGGCAATACAATGGCACTAAATTCATATCTCTCAATAGTTACCCTGAATGTGAATGGGCTAAATGCCCCTGTCAAAAGACACAGGGTATCAGAATGGATAAAAAAACAAAACCCATCTATATGTTGCCTCCAAGAAACACATTTTAAGCCCGAAGACACCTCCAGATTTAAAGTGAGGGGGTGGAAAAGAATTTACCATGCTAATGGACATCAGAAGAAAGCAGGAGTGGCAATCCTTATATCAGATCAATTAGATTTTAAGCCAAAGACTGTAATAAGAGATGAGGAAGGACACTATATCATACTCAAAGGGTCTGTCCAACAAGAAGATTTAACAATTTTAAATATCTATGCCCCCAACGTGGGAGCAGCCAACTATATAAACCAATTAATAACAAAATCAAAGAAACACATAAACAACAATACAATAATAGTAGGGGACTTTAATATTCCCCTCACTGAAATGGACAGGTCATCCAAGCAAAAGATCAGCAAGGAAATAAAGGCCTTAAATGACACACTGGACCAGATGGACATCACAGATATATTCAGAATATTTCATCCCAAAGCAACAGAGTACACATTCTTCTCTAGTGCACATGGTACATTCTCCAGAATAGATCACATCCTCGGTCCTAAATCAGGACTCAACCGGTATCAAAAGATTGGGATCATTCCCTGCATATTTTCAGACCACAATGCTCTAAAGCTAGAACTCAACCACAAAAGGAAGTTTGGAAAGAACCCAAATACATGGAGACTAAACAGTATCCTTCTAAAGAATGAATGGGTCAACCGGGAAATTAAAGAAGAATTGAAAAAAATCATGGAAACAAATGATAATGAAAATACAACGGTTCAAAATCTGTGGGACACAACAAAGGCAGTCCTGAGAGGAAAATATATAGCGGTACAAGCCTCTCTCAAGAAACAAGAAAGGTCTCAGGTACACAACCTAACCCTACACCTAAAGGAGCTGGAGAAGGAACAAGAAAGAAACCCTAAGCCCAGCAGGAGAAGAGAAATCATAAAGATCAGAGCAGAAATCAATGAAATAGAAACCAAAAAAACAATAGAACAAATCAACGAAACTAGGAGCTGGTTCTTTGAAAGAATTAATAAAATTGATAAACCCCTGGCCCGACTTATCAAAAAGAAAAGAGAAAGGACCCAAATAAATAAAATAATGAATGAAAGAGGAGAGATCACAACTAACACCAAGGAAATACAAACTATTATAAGAACATACTATGAGCAACTCTACGGCAATAAATTTGACAATCTGGAAGAAATGGATGCATTCCTAGAAACATATAAACTACCACAACTGAACCATGAAGAAATAGAAAGCCTGAACAGACCCATAACCAGTAAGGAGATTGAAACAGTCATTAAAAATCTCCAAACAAACAAAAGCCCAGGGCCAGACGGCTTCCCGGGGGAATTCTACCAAACATTTAAAGAAGAACTAATTCCTATTCTCCTGAAACTGTTCCAAAAAATAGAAATGGAAGGAAAACTTCCAAACTCATTTTATGAGGCCAGCATCACCTTGATCCCAAAACCAGACAAGGATCCCACCAAAAAAGAGAGCTATAGACCGATATCCTTGATGAACACAGATGCGAAAATACTCAACAAAATACTAGCCAATCGGATTCAACAGTACATTAAAAAGATTATTCACCACGACCAAGTGGGATTTATTCCAGGGCTGCAAGGTTGGTTCAACATCCGCAAATCAGTCAATGTGATACAACACATCAATAAAAGTAAGAACAAGAACCATATGATACTCTCAATAGATGCTGAAAAAGCATTTGACAAAGTACAACATCCCTTCCTGATCAAAACTCTTCAAAGTGTAGGGATAGAGGGCACATACCTCAATATCATCAAAGCCATCTATGAAAAACCCACCGCAAATATCATTCTCAATGGAGAAAAACTGAAAGCTTTTCCGCTAAGGTCAGGAACACGGCAGGGATGTCCATTATCACCACTGCTATTCAACATCGTACTAGAGGTCCTAGCCTCAGCAATCAGACAACAAAAGGAAATTAAAGGCATCCAAATCGGCAAAGAAGAAGTCAAATTATCACTCTTCGCAGATGATATGATACTATATGTGGAAAACCCAAAAGACTCCACTCCAAAACTGCTAGAACTTATACAGGAATTCAGTAAAGTGTCAGGATATAAAATCAATGCACAGAAATCAGTTGCATTTCTCTACACCAACAGCAAGACAGAAGAAAGAGATATTAAGGAGTCAATCCCATTTACAATTGCATCCAAAACCATAAGATACCTAGGAATAAACCTAACCAAAGAGACACAGAATCTATACTCAGAAAACTATAAAGTACTCATGAAAGAAATTGAGGAAGACACAAAGAAATGGAAAAATGTTCCATGCTCCTGGATTGGAAGAATAAATATTGTGAAAATGTCTATGCTACCTAAAGCAATCTACACATTTAATGCAATTCCTATCAAAGTACCATCCATCTTTTTCAAAGAAATGGAACAAATAATTCTAAAATTTATATGGAACCAGAAAAGACCTCGAATAGCCAAAGGGATATTGAAAAAGAAAGCCAACGTTGGTGGCATCACAATTCCGGACTTCAAGCTCTATTACAAAGCTGTCATCATCAAGACAGCATGGTACTGGCACAAAAACAGACACATAGATCAATGGAACAGAATAGAGAGCCCAGAAATAGACCCTCAACTCTATGGTCAACTAATCTTCGACAAAGCAGGAAAGAATGTCCAATGGAAAAAAGACAGCCTTTTCAATAAATGGTGCTGGGAAAATTGGACAGCCACATGCAGAAAAATGAAATTGGACCATTTCCTTACACCACACACAAAAATAGACTCAAAATGGATGAAGGACCTCAATGTACGAAAGGAATCCATCAAAATCCTTGAGGAGAACACGGGCAGCAACCTCTTCGACCTCTGCCGCAGCAACATCTTCCTAGGAACAACGCAAAAGGCAAGGGAAGCAAGGGAAAAAATGAACTACTGGGATTTCATCAAGATCAAAAGCTTTTGCACAGCAAAGGAAACAGTTAACAAAATCAAAAGACAACTGACAGAATGGGAGAAGATATTTGCAAACGACATATCAGATAAAGGACTAGTGTCCAGAATCTATAAAGAACTTAGCAAACTCAACACCCAAAGAACAAATAATCCAATCAAGAAATGGGCAGAAGACATGAACAGACATTTCTGCAAAGAAGACATCCAGATGGCCAACAGACACATGAAAAAGTGCTCCATATCACTTGGCATCAGGGAAATACAAATCAAAACCACAATGAGATATCACCTCACACCAGTCAGAATGGCTAAAATCAACAAGTCAGGAAATGACAGATGCTGGCGAGGATGCGGAGAAAGGGGAACCCTCCTACACTGTTGGTGGGAATGCAAGCTGGTGCAGCCACTCTGGAAAACAGCATGGAGGTTCCTCAAAATGTTGAAAATAGAACTGCCCTATGACCCAGCAATTGCACTATTGGGTATTTACCCTAAAGATACAAATGTAGTGATCCAAAGGGACACATGCACCCGAATGTTTATAGCAGCAATGTCCACAATAGCCAAACTATGGAAAGAACCTAGATGTCCATCAACAGATGAATGGATCAAGAAGATGTGGTATATATACACAATGGAATACTATGCAGCCATCAAAAGAAATGAAATCTTGCCATTTGCAACAACATGGATGGAACTAGAGCGTATCATGCTTAGCGAAATAAGTCAAGCAGAGAAAGACAACTATCATATGATCTCCCTGATATGAGGAAGTGGTGATGCAACATGGAGGCTTAAGTGGGTAGAAGAATAAATGAAACAAGATGGGATTGGGAGGGAGACAAACCATAAGTGACTCTTAATCTCACAAAACAAACTGAGGGTTGCCGGGGGGAGGGGGTTGGGGAGAAGGGGGTGGGATTATGGACATTGGGGAGGGTATGTGATTTGGTGAGTGCTGTGAAGTGTGTAAACCTGGTGATTCACAGACCTGGGGATAAAAATATATGTATATAAAAAATATATGTTTATAAAAAATAAAAAATAAAAAAAAAAAAATTAAAAAGACAACTACTATCTACTAATACAAGAGAAATAGAAAAGGAGAGAAGCAGTGAGACATGTTGGTGTAATCCTATGGAAAACACACCACCTTTTGTGTAAATAGGTTAAAGATGATCAAAAACTCTTGACTTCTTTGGTTTTCAATGATTTAAACAATTTTCTCTTATTTACTTGTAGTATTTGAACTATAATATCTCCAATTTATTCACTGATCAAACTTTAGAGTTGCTGGCACTAAATGTAGCTTTTGTTAGGAATGGGGAAACCTATACAGTTAAATTATTTCCTAAAATAAAATCATAGGTGAAAAATTCAAGGGTGCAACCATCAAACTACCATGTTAGATAATGTAAATTTAAAGAAATTTTGTATAGTTTATTGACGTTAAAGATACTCAAAGAAACACCAATTTGGCTTCAGATAAATTTTTCTTGTATTAAATATTTAGTTGAGGAAATCCAGAGGGAAGAAGTTATGACTGCTTAGAGTATCAATAGACAGCATTCTATCTCCAGCCCCCAACATTCCACATTTCATGCTTAGTTGGACTTTAAATGTATGCTTTTATTTCTAATCTCTAATATATCTCTAATCATCAGAGATTCATTACACCGAAATATATGAGTATCTGTAAAAATTAGAATTAAATTAAATGCAATCATCTTCATTTAAGACAAAAGTTTTTCATTGGAAAAGAAACTACCACTGCAAGGTTGCTTTTTGTTCTGCTCACAGTTGATCAGTAGTGGGAGATGATTCTCACCCTGGCACCACAAAAACCACACTTTATTTATTTCCATTCAGAATTATTATGGGAACCAAATACTGGCACACCTTTGTTTTATGATCTGGTCTGGAAAAACAAGTTCCCACATTACTACAGTATCACAGTCACAACAATTAAAGCTGTGTCCTTAATTCCTGGGGCTCATTCATGATCAACGGTTCCTAATCTTCAATATTTCTTGTTATGAAAATATTTCCTTAAGTCAAGCAAAGCTGACTTGCCAGGAATCTGGATTTAAGAACTTGCAAATTGACATTTGAGGTAGTATTGCATCTGGTCCAGACTGGGATTACTTTTCTAGGTGTTTTGAAAACATCCAAGTAACATTCACTTATTTCTTTTCAGAGAGGACTTTAGCAACTTTTCTACAGCAGCAGTGTCTGATCAAATGCTCTGTGAGGATGGGAACATTCTATGTTGTACAATATGGCAAGCACTAGCCATTTGTAACTATTGATCACTTGAATGTGGCCAGTGCAACTCTAGAAATTATTTTTAAATTTTATATAATTGCAAATAAGTTCAGTGTAGATAGGTAGAGAGCCGAGAAGAGAGTGAAGGAGTGAGGCACTTGCCTTGGGCTTATAAAGTAAGAGAGCACCAAGAAATTCAGTAAGCAAGAGAAAAAACATTGAGAGCAAACTTAAAAAAAAATTAGTGCAAAAGACCTATGATGAACAAATATGAAAAGTTTCAATAAATGCAAAACCAGTATTGTGGATTATTTCTTTTGCCTCTGGCTGCACATGGCCTAACATAGCACTGATCCTGTTTTTATTTAAAGTGTTGTTATTTTATTTATCATGGAGTTTTTGCAGGATATTTGATTCCTAAAGTATTGCATTCAAGTTTATCTTGATTGCAGAGTTTTTTGGTACTCCTTTAAATTTTGTGTCTGTGCCTCATGCTTCACTTACTTCACCCTCATCCCAGTCCTACATGTGAGACAAGCCCAAACTGGAAGGCAACTGATGCAATCGAGCTGCTATCAAGTGGCTGAATGGTCTTCTCCATAAATGCTACTAATTCGGGGGACTGTACATCAGTCTCTGCTTCTGACAAGTTAAGTATTCATTCAGTGGTAGAGTGCTTATTCACCCTGGGTAAAGAAGACACCATGGTATAGTTGTTCACACACAGCCTCCTTCTCTGACAACATGGCTCCTCTATTAGTGGGTCTTGGCTCAGGAATGGGAGAGGGCGGGGTCGGGGGCGTGGCGGCGGAGAGACTCAGGACACAGACTGGCTGAAATCCACTTGGAAGAGATCCTTTCTACATGATTATTCAGTGCCTCTTCTGCAATAGATGCACCTTATTAAAGTGTGGTTTTAAACAATGCTCATGTGAGGAGGACACATGACATGATGAGCACAGGGTGTTAAACACAACTAAGGAATCATCGAAACGACACCGAAAACAGATGGTGTACCATATGTTGGCTACATGAATTTAAATTAAAAAAAAAAAATAGGAAAAATTTCTCATGTGTTATATATATAGGGTCAAAGGCCACCACTTGACTTAGAAAAAAGTCTCTGAAGAGCAAGACAGCTGGTGAATGCTATGAAAACATTCAAGAAGCTGGGGGAGGGTGGCTAGTATTGAGCATTTGCATGGGCTCCATTGTATCTACCATAAACACTCAGATGTTCTATATATTTTGTGTGTACTGGTAGCATGTTTACACACTAGCCTGTCCAAGGATCTCTGCTATAAATCCATCCACACATTCCATGAGCATACGTTCTAAAGCTAACAACAACAACAACAACAACAACAACAACAAACAGTCTCTATTCATTCATTTGACATGTATTTACTGAGTGTATTCTACTTACTAGTCACTTTTCTAGGTGCTGAGGAAGAAGAATTGAATAAAGAAACAAAGTTCTTATTCTCTTTGGGCTTAAATTAGACAAATAGGAAAACATAAAAATTAAAGATTACAATAAAATCCTTAAAAATACAGCAGGAAAGGAGATATGTCCTCACTGACAAGATGGCGTCTAAGTAGATATATAAAACAATGCAGGCAGCTGATCATGCAGCTCTCCAAGGAATGAGCACTTTGAGCAGTAGGAGCGTGGAGGGTGAATGCCCCACAGCAAAACCTTGTGTTTGAGGAACAGCATCAGGTCAGTGTGTCTGGAGCACAGTGACTCCGGTGGGAGAGCGATAAGAAATACAATTAGAGAGATAGTCAGGGCTCCGTTAGGGCTCCTTGGCCAATGTAAGGATTTATGTTTTTGCTCTGAGTGATACAGGAAACCACTGGAGGGTTTAAACAGGAGCAAGACACTATCTGATTTATAATCGCAAAGAATCATTTTGGTTGTTGTGGGAAAAATAGGCTTGAAAGGATATACGGGTGATTGTTTCTATCATGCCACCCTTTAATTTCTCAGGCTGTTCCCTGAAATAGAAACCTGTAGGTCAGGCAAATGACAATAGACAATGGCAAATGCAACCAGGCAGGTGCTCTAATTGCAGCTACTGTGCCTTGCGTACTGTCATTATTAGAGCGGATCAGCACAGTGTGGTGTGGAGGTCTGTCATGTAGTATGAAGCTCCTGTCTAATGATGTGTTCTTTTTAATATTGATCACAAAAGAATCAAGGCTGGATCAAAGGCAGCTTGTGTTCACCTGATAGGGACATCAGTATACATTCCTGGCCCTGCCCCAGGGCTTTGTCACAAGATCAACTGACAGTGGTCAAACATCAGATTAGTTTACTGTATACTGGTATCATGTTAACCAACTCTAATGAGCAGTTAAGGCCAATAATCTGAATGCCTTATTTGGACATGTGTGTTCTAGAGCACAGGAAAAAAATCCTACGAGCATACAGGAGAAGGCTTATCCTACGAGCATACAGGAGAAGGCTTAATCAGTGAAAATTGTAGGGTTTCCCCTGTGTTGTGCATGTCAATACATTCCCTTCAGAGTGAAGGACAAATTTTGCAAGAAAGATCCAGAGTGCTTGGTAGGAGTGCTTGGGTTTTAGAGATGGCAAAGACCGCACTTTGCAATAATGCTTAAATCCTTTATCAGATGACTCAGAAGGCTACCAACGTTGAGATGGGTCAAGAATGAGAGAAGTTTCTGCAACAGTTTTGTCTTTAGTGTAAGTAACCTCGAAGCCAGAGTCATAGAAGTAGTAAATCCTATAATATTAGAGGTACCATGGTAAATAAGAATATAGTGCGAGTTCTCCATCAAGCCCTGAATGGAAAATTGCCGTGAAAACCTTAGTGTTCTAGATCAAGGCCATCTCATTGCAGCAGAGTTATCTTCATGGAAAGTAGCTCCTGGAATTTTACTTGGCTCTAGAAAGACCAAAGGCCTGACCTCCATGGCCATCAGCTGACCATGTGACTGGAGCTCTCCCTCATGAACTTGATAACACAAGTTATACTTTCTGGTAAGCAGAGAAACCACTCACTGAACAATTGGCCCTTGTCCGATATGAGGAGGGAGGGTTGCTGCTACATGATGAAGAAGCAAGACATATTTTATTATTATTTTTTAAAATTTTTAATTTTTTATTAACATATAATGTATTATTAGCTCCAGGGGTACAGGACTGTGAATCACCAGGTTTACACATTTTGCATCACTCACCACAGCACATACCTTCCCCAATGTCCATAACCGAACCACCCTCTGCCCCCCCCCCCCCCCCGCGCTCTGCAACCCTCAGTTGCTTTTGTGAGATTAAGTCTCTTATGGTTTCTCTCCCTCCCAATCCTATCTTGTTTCATTTTTAACTTCCCTACCCCCCAAACTCCCCACTTTGCCTCTCAACTTCCTCATATCAGGGAGATCATATGTTAATTGTCATTCTCTTGATTGACTTATTTTGCTAAGCATAATACCCTCTAGTTCTATCCACGTTGTCGCAAATGGAAAGATTTCATTTCTTTTGATGGCTGCATAATATTTCATTGTGTATATATACCACATCTTCTTTATCCATTCATCTATTGATGGACATCTAGGTTCTTTCCATAGTTTGGCTATTGTAGAGATTGCTGCTATAAACATTCGGGTACACATGCACCTTCAGGTCACTCCATTTGTATCTTTAGGGTAAATACCCAGTAGTGTGATGAAGCAAAGCATATTTTAAAACTTGGGGGATCCACTGCTGCATTTTTTTACTCATCCATGCCCTGGATTAACTTCAAATGGTTGATTACAGCAACCACATCCCATTAGAAGCACAGCAATCAAGACTGGAGGTCAGAGACACTTCCCCAGCAAGCCACCTGGCCTGAGAGAACAGATCATTAAGAAGGAGGGATATTTGGAATGAGTGGTAGGAGAAGATGGTGGATTAGCTATGACTTTGGCAATTCCAAAGCAAGAGCCTGTTCTACTAATCCATGCTTTCCATTTTTTCCCTCAGAAATTATGACTAATCATGATCTGTAAGTATCCATGACAGGATGGAATAAGTTTATATGGATCTGAGCAGTGCAGCTGATGGGCCACAGCAGATGCTCTCAGTATTCCACCAGAACCCAGCCTGGTCTCTTTCAGCTTCTGGGCGGTTTTGTGCCTGAAGTCCTGAAACTGTGATTCTCTCTTTGGAGAAATGCCCTCGGCTTCTTAGACAGTTATACCTGCATGTGATGGAGTCAAAATGCCTGGAAGGTACCCTCTCTCAAGGAGCCCTTGAGCTAGTGAATGGTTGGTATGGGAAGATGAAAGTCCTGTTTTCTTGCCTCAGGTGGGAACAGCTTTCAGTTCATTTTATACTGCAAGGTCTCCTTGCAGGATCAGGGGAACTTTTCTTGACTTCCTCTTCTTCCCTGTCCTGCTTCTCCCACTCCTCTGATAGCTGCTCCTAAGTTTCTAGGGTTTCTCCATAGTAAAATATTGTAAAAATAAAATTTCTTTTTAGAATCTATTTCTTGGCAATCTGACCTAAGACAGATTCCTATTACACACTGACATGAAAGTTTAAGTAGGATATTTGGGTCTGGAATTCACAGCAGACATCTGGGCAAGAAATACCTATTTGAGAGTTGTTGGCATATTGATTCTATATAGTCACGAGATTAGATGAGATGACCTAAGGAGTCAATGTATATAAAGGAAAAGCTTCAGGGTATAAGGTTTCAGGTTTTCTTAATCTTCCACCATTCTTTTTACCAATTCAACTAAATTTATACTCATTTACTTAGGTTTGGTCTCAGGACAGACCTTGACTCAGGCTCTATGACAATTCTCAAATTAGTTTACCTCATTTCCAGTTGTTTCCCAAGTATACATCCCATTTTATCTATCAAACTTACCCACCAAAGGTATGTAGTCTGAGGGCATGACTGATTTACAGGCCCCCTGTATAAACAAACCAAAATGGATATCTAAATAAGTCAGAACATTACACACCTGTTCAGAGAGGCAAATGTATGCATGGCTCAGGTTCAGCTGAAAGAATTCCCAATACATTTTCCATTTAGGGAACACTTTCACCTTAACCTTGGTGGAAAATACACTGAAATTTTAGAAAGGCAAATCTGGCAAAATATGGAGAGATAAAGATTTACAAAAGCAAAATCAAAGCGTGTATTTGATTAACAGAAAAGATCTATTTAAGATGCCATGACTTATATAATGACTTGTACACAATATATCCATAAAAAATATTTGTTGAATAAATTGAATTGACCCTGCCATGGATCTTCACTTACTGTAGAATAAACTAGGGTCCATGAACAAGAGAGGAGGAAGCCTTAGAGATATTATTTTATACACTACATAACCATCTTTACCTAACATTCTCTATGATATTTCTAGGAAAAGACCAACAGAACAATTTCAATGAACCTTTCTCAAGTAAATGAAGTCTAGAGGATATAACAGGAAGTGATAGAAACTAACTGAAATATTTTGTTAATGTGGTGGCATTTGAGTTTCTCTTCATAAGTAGATTAGATTTTGTGAGCTGCTTCCCACATAGACCAAAAAGCCTCAAAGTGTTTTATTTAAAAGAAAATTCTAGATGTTGATTTGAATTGAAAGTACAAGGCTTTCTTTCCTTTTGACAGTTTGCTTTTGAATGATTTTTCTTGTGAAATATGTAATATGCTGTTGCTAGTTGAATATAATGATTCCTCACCCTAGAAGAAATAAAAGAAAGGCCAAATTTGGCTAATTTTACATCTTGAGGAACCTATTTGGGCGCTGTGGGTGTGTTAAAAAGCAGCAACCAGCATTAATATCAAAAGCAGCTTTTCAAAAAAACAAACCAAAAAAGTAAGTGTGGATAAATGAATGCTGCTTTGTTCACACTGGAGATATTTTGACAATCTCACATACATTGCTTTAAACCTATACAGCTTCTCTGTAGCTTTTGAATCAACTTTAACATATCTAATGCACACAAATTCTATTAGAATAAGAAAAAAAGTCACAGGTCTGTCTTATAGTCCTAAAACAAACTAGAAAGATAAACCAAGAAAAAATTCTGGAATGGCCAGAAAACTGGCAATATAACATGCAAGGTATAATTGCAATTAAATAACACAGGATAAAAAGATTCAGAGATGAAGACCACGAGAACATTTTTAATGTTCATTAACAATTCAATATTTGTTATTTATCACATCCTTGGATATTTCATATTCACAACTGCGGGATCATGTTTATACAATCCGGAAGAGCAAAAATCATGATGTTCAGTTTCATACATATTTACTAAAGCCTTGAGGATCTTGATGGGTTCTAAATCCATCCGTGTGTTATCAAGACAGCTGACACTTGAATGTTGTGACTAGAGTATATCCTATTATTCAAAGTTCCATCTCAAAGGCCCCTAAAATGAGTTATGTATCTTTCTCTTCATAATCCATGGTTTCCAGCTTCCACTTTTTGTGCTTTATATCCTTTTAAACAAATCAAGTCACACCCATTCTTCGAGGCCCTGTTTATATAACATTCTTCTAAGAAACCATCTCTGGATGCATCCTGTCTTCACCAAAGGGAAGTGATCATTCTCTCAACTCCCATAGCCTTCTGTCTGCACTAATGTGGAAGGGAATGGTTCCCATGGCCACACCCAGTTTCAGTGATTTTTCTAGGAAGTTCATAGGACTAAGTTTATGGTCATAATCATGGCTACGATTTATTACAGTGAAAGGTTACAAAGCAAAATCAGGAAAAGGAAAAGCCACATGGGATGAAGTCCAGAAGACTTAAAGAGACAAAGCATCCTGGTTCTGCTTTGATTTTTTTTTTCCTCCACCACTTTAAAAGTTAAGGATTTAAATATTGCTAGATTTTACCATTTCACACTCGGTAGGTTACATGGTCCTAATGAAAATTTTGTCACTTAATAATTCATGAAAAAGTAGTGAGGACTCAACGTGTTTAGCATTTGTGACTGTCACTCTGAGAATGAATAAAAGGAAAATCATATGGGCTTAAAAAATAAACATGCACACAGCAATCTTTTTATCTCCATGGGTGTCTGATAGTTGACTTTTTTGCTATTGTGCAACTAGATCATTTAAAAAGAGAGCTTTTCATTTCCCTCTGAATATAATGCATTTTTGTCATTAATTGTCTCCCACACAGGGATGCAATTAATACATATCAGAGCCTGGAAGAACTCACAGAATGGAAACTAAACTCTTGACTTCTTTATTTCTCAAAGAAGTTAAAAGGCTAAAATTCATTAACAATCTGCCTTGTGCCAAACTCAAACATCAGCTTGGAAATGCAATATCACTGTACCTCTGGATCACGAGACAGTATCTGGCATGACAAAGGAATTGTGGGTATGTTTACAAGTGTCCAGGTCGACATTAACATTCAAGTCTAGAAAGACGACAATGTTCTTCAGTTGCAGGCAAGGTTCTCCATGTCACGACTAAGATGACAGACATTTTCAAGGAATTGTTTTAATTTAGACCTACTTATGGAGGCTTCCAAGGGACTGATACCATCACCCTCGTGTCACAGTGGAGGCAACTCTATCTCAGGGAGGTTAAGTCATGGTCTCATGGTCACATAAGTAGTGACAGCACAGCAACAGACACTCAGATCTCCTTCTCTAGAATTAATCCTAGACCACATTGGCTCTCGAATATCCACAAAAGCACTTGGATTTGAATGTAATTATAAATGTTCAGTCCCATGTGCTGAGATGTGATTCTCTGTGGGTTTCTTGTATCTCTCTTCTGCACGTCTTGTCAGCAGATTTGTTGCCTGCTTTAGTTCTGGACTGTCTTTTTAAGGATGCTTTTATAAGGCATTTTGCATTGTAACACAGAAATGTTGTCTCACAGAGCAACGGACAGGCATACTTCCTATCTGCTGAAAATAGAAGAGTTTCCTAAGTGTAGGGTTGCACTCCTATAACCAATCCCCTGTGTTTGGAGGAGTCACCCGGCCATCTTGCCATCATCTCCCAAGAACCAGCCTCAGGAAACCAGCTAAAGAAGATGCTGATGCTCTGGCTATTTCTATTTATCCATAAATAATGAAGTTCTTTGTTTCTGAAAACAAAACAAAACAAAACACTTCCCTAACCTTGAAGTGTGTCTGTGTTCTACAGTGTCTGTAGTTGCCAACTATTTGGGGGGTTCTCTTGAAAGAGAATAATAAAAAATTACAAAATATATAAAATTAAGCTCAGGGCTGTGGAGGGTGCTGGCAAGTGAGTGGTCCCACAGAACAAGTTCTAGTCATGGGAAATCCATCTTTGTCTGAATTACATTTTTGGAAGTCCATAGTTTTCTGATTTGACAAATGGCTCTAAGTGATTTCTCATTCCCTGAACACAGTCTGTACATTGCATTGTGTCTCATTTTAGAGAATAGCTTTTGATTTTTGATTTCCAGGCACTATAAAAATCTAGAGTTATCTCTGCCATGCCATAATGTCTGGTGTTTTGCTTAAATTTATAGATGGTCTAGGGAGTAGTTTGTTTTCTTCATCCATTGACTCTATAAAACAAATATGACTAAACTAATGTCTTAAGTTATTTCTAAAACTGGTCCTGGTTAATATGAGCATAAAGGAGTCCAAACTTGTAGAAAAACTGAATTTATGGAAATTGTACCATGAGTGTTGATACAGTATCAAGTTGGGAATGTGACAGCTCCATGATGTTTGAAGTAAGAGAAAAAAAAAAACATACTTTGCATGACATTCTAAAAGTAACAAATTATCTTTTGCATATATCACTGAAAAGGAAAAATGACGACTTATTTTGTTGTGTGAAATCGTGTCCTCATATCACAGCAAAAGCTCAAAATAGTTAAAACTATTAACAAGTCATATTTGTGTACTGCTCACAGATAACAATTATAGGTTAAACATTGTAAAATATTTACTTGAGCTCATAAGATACGGAAATCAATAAACAATTAAGTAATATAGTTTACCTACTTTTGAAATATTACTTGATCGACTTGCCGATCGCCCCGGGGATTTGTCATTCTGAAAAATGAAATTAGAGACACTGATTCAGAATATAAGAACAGTCTTTACTGTAGAGAAAAGAAAGCACAGCACAGGTCAACATCTAAATGCTAGTGTATTGTTCTGATTGATAGAAATACAAACTGCTTACACAGAATGACATTTGTCTTACCAAATTTTATTTCTCTAGTACATATCATTGTCCTTGTGAAAATGTTTCAATTAGCATTAGTGTATATATATCAATCTAGGAGTATTTATTACCAGGAAATGCTTATTTCTCTAGAAAAATACATGTGTTTTTTTTTTTAAATAAATTAACAAATGAATATATAGTCCATTATTCCTTTATCATTTTTGCTACCAGGAAATTCTAAGTAAATTCTGTTTCTAGTGTCAGTAACTATTGCACATCAGGTACATGGCGCATACGTCTAGCTCCTGCTCCTTTAAAATATATATTGTATTTTCTGTTAATTTGCTTTTAAAATATAAATATTCAGAAGACACTTTTAAATTTTAAACACTCAACTGTTTAAATTAAAGATATTAAAATTTTTTTTTATTTTAAAATTTGACTTCAAAATAAGTTAAAAAAAATATTGCCTTAGTTCTTGACTCTTAAAAGATTTCCAGCATAGTAGAAAAGAAGCATGAGAAAACTTTTGAATAGATACATTTTTTTAAAAAGCCTTATAATTTTAAGATAGAGAGAGACCTCAAAGAGTAGAACCCCCTCTTTTGAAGCCAAAAGGCCTTCTTTTCCCAGCAATAGCAGCCTCATGCCCAAGCCAGGGCCAGCCTGAGGCTTTCTGTCTCATCCCTTCTGGCTGTTCTTTCTACTCCACCAGTTATCTGTTAGTGGATAACTGACCGACACATCAAAATATATGTGTATCATACACTTTACATGTACCAAGAGATCACAGTACACCTTTCTTCTGTAGAGAAAATGTTGGAAAAACTGTTCCAGAAACCAAAAGTTTGTGAAGACTCTGAATTAATACTTTAGGATTCCTTTTTTTTGCAAGCTGATAGTTCATTTATTCTTACTGATAAATAATATTTCTTTTTTTAAAATTAACATATAATGTATTATTTGTTTCAGGGGTACCCTAAAGATACAAACATAGTGATCTGAAGGGGCACATGCAGCTGAATATTTATAGCAGCAATGTCCACAATAGCCAAACTACAGAAAGAGCCCAGATGTCCCTCAACAGATGAATGGATAAAGAAGATGTGGTATATAAACGCTTTAGGATTCTTTTTAAAAACTTTCTGTACTAGAGCATCTGGACTCAGCGCCAAAGTGGACCTGTAGAGACAATCACGGAGCATCTTGACATAGGTCATTTTTGAGAGCTAAGCCATTCTAACAACCTGCGGGTCTGAAACTGCCCCGTGATGACTGCTCCAGACTGTGCCGGAAACACAGTGATGACAGGAGGTGGCAAACGTTATTGTGGAGAAACAGGAGATGCATTTACTGCAGGCTGTCACCGAGTCATGCAAAGGCTTACAGATATTCCAGCTGAAGAGTATTTTTTCCTTTACATGCAACATCCATCTCACAAAACCACTGACGTCACTGTGCAGCGTGGTATTAGAGACCAAGATGAGTCACAATGATGCGATTAGTCACACCTCATAACAGGCCCATGATCCCGCTGGAGATTAATGTCTATGCTGCCAGCAGACATTTTTCCTTGATTAGCTTCCTCTGGTGATGGAGAGAGGTACTTTTTTCCTGACATCTCAACTCCTCTTCTAGAGACTAGAAAACAAAACCAATCCATCTTCCCTTCTGAGTGAAATTTGGAATTTTGACACACTATTGTGTGAGCAGAGGTAAATAAGTCACATAATATAATAGACTGGGGGGGAATTTTGTTATAGTGGTTGTTTTGTTATGTCTTCTGTATTTCCAAGGTATTCGAAAACACAGTTAAGGTATAGAACTGAAAGGTGTTTCAGCAAGGACCCAGGAGCACTACAGAAATTTAATATGGCATCGGATTACTTAATTTTTCAAACCAAATAGCACTTTGTTTTGAGATAAAAACAAGGAGGATCAGGTCCCCTTCACAGTTGTGAATGATTTCGACATGAAGTTATAGTAAGCAGCTATTTCCGATGCTCTTCACCAGCAACACCCATGCTAAGGGGGAGGAAGCATTTTCTTGACTATGTAGTACTTCAAGATATCTTTTAACCTGAAATCCACTGGTTCTATTTTCTCCTACTAAAAGACTAGGTACTGCAAGGAAGAAAGGAGCTTAGGTGAAGGTTACTTTTTTTTTTTTTTTTTTTGCCCTGGCTAAGTTCACTTTTGTTTCTATTCCAGTTACCGTATGGGACAGAGGGTGCACCCCACTGCTGTGTTGGCAGCATTGGAGAGGGAAAGCCTAACTCACAGCTTGCCCCATGGTAATGCACTGACTCTGGCAAGAGTGTACTGTTTGAGAACCCAGAAGATTCCTCACTGTTTCCTCACCATAACATGGAGGAGAAAATATCTTTGAGACTGTTGTTAGACTCAAATGAGCTGTGCATGAACACATTTTATAGCTTACAAGGTTATAATATTTCCATTACCATTCACAGATAGACGAAACACCCAAAAATCTCCCTCAAAAATCACAATAATTGTCACAGGTTACGAGACTCATAATTTAAACATAAAGAGCCCAACTTCTCTGTCCCGCAATTCTGCTTCAATTGTGGATTAGATTATGACATAAAATTTAAGAATGAAAAACCAAACTTTTCTCTACCCAAGGGGATTAAGGAAGTTTGTCTGCCCTGCTTTTGAAGCAAAGCATCAGAAACACTTCTACTCTTGGAAAACTTCCAAGGCAATCTGTCTAATTTGCTGCTAATTAATCGGGTGGCTTGCCCCATTACTATTGCAATGACATATTCTTCTTTGTAGATTAGTCAAATATGGTTGTCATACCTCGTTATGATCAGCTTAAATTCTCTACCTTACATTGAATAGAAGTTGTCTTAGAATCTAACATAAGTTAATGATACCCAAGCTGTAGTGTCCTTTTAGGTCACTGAGAGTTGGAACCCGCAAAAGTTTCAGACAGGTCTGCATGAAAAGCATGGGATCATCAAGCGGATTGATTGATGCAGACTGATCTTAGCAGATTCATTTTAGCAGATCATTTACAGTATGCAGAAGGACAGACTTCTAATTTTATAAGTGCTTTTTAGAATTTTTAAGAGATTTCTGATTTTTGTTTGATAGAAATATATCTGATACTGTTAGCTTTGTTTTGACATTATTATTCATATAATAACAATTGTTTTTAGAATTTGATCTTAGAAAACATGGTTGGATTTTTATTACCAGAAAGGAAAAATGATTACCGAATGAGAACATCATTACTAAATTGGTTTAAGATATTTTTTAATGTTATAATCCCAGGAAAATAACATAGCTCCTTTAAAAGACAATACTCTGTGTTAAAGAATAAGCAATATGGCTGGTCATGTATGTATCTATACGTGACCACTCTGTATATTAGATCATTGATCAGAAAAGGGCAGTAAGGAAAACTGAAAGAGGATTTTTATAGACCTGAAGGAAAATAACTAAATATTCCCGAGTGAGGAAACCAGAGTAAGATTCACACATTGCACTGATACAGTGCTATTCTCTATTTATTTCCCTTGGTCCCCCTCACCTCCCTAGCGGTGTATCTTCCTCCTGTCCAGGCTAGAAGTCAAGAATATTTGAAAGAAGAAAAAGAAATGAGGCAGTTTTGAAGGTCATCTGAAGAAATTCTATGTAGAAAATGGGACTATTTTTGCTCAGGTAATTAAATGTGTAATAGAAGAAAAGCCTTTGAAAACAATGGGGCTTATAAACAAACAAAATGCAGAGAAGTTAAATACTGCAATAAAAACTTGATTAATAGATACATATAAAAAACTCATGTCCACTAAATGAAAAATGTTGTTTATAATGTCTATAAACATTTAAAATTTGATTTACCCTCAAATAATACCTTAACAAAAAACTTCAATAGGGATTTAATAGGGCACTTCTTTTGATATTGAGACAATAAAATTAGAAATAAAAACTTGAAATGTGACTAATAAATCTTAATCACTACTAATTAACATACTTTTAGATAATGCTTGGTTCAATGAAATGAAAACTCTCTGAAAAATTATAACCAGAAAGTCTTGAAAATGTTATAGTAAGACCTATAAGGAACACAGCAAAAGCTATATCCAGAAAAAAATTTATAAACATAAATGCTTTAATTATTAAAGAAAACAGTAATGAAACCCAATAAAAGAATGTAGTAAAAAATAATAAATTATAAAAACTAAAACTCATTAAAGAGATATAAATAAGAAGAATAAAGAAATATTTTCTTATAACAGGTCCTTGAAGATAATTGCAAAATAGATGAATTTCTAGTAAGACTTTTTAAGGAAAAGAAAAAAACAGGAATAAACGAGAAAGGATAAATAACCAAAGAGACAGAAAAAATTAGAAAAATCATAAAAGTGTGACATATAATACTGTTGCAACAAATCTAAAAACCTAGAAAAAATGAATCATATTCTAGCACAGTAGAAGTTGTCAGAATTTATTCAAGAAGAGGAAAACTTGAATAGATACAAATTAACAAAGAGATTAGATAGATAGATAAATAGAAGTCTATATGCCCTCGAAAGGATAAGGGCATGATGATTTCAAAAGTGAGTTTTACCTTACTTTTAAAGAACACATAATTCAATATTCTTTACATTATTCTTGACTATAGAAACAAAGTTCACTAATTCACATTATTAATCTTGCAGAAAGGAAATTTCGTATGTGTTAAGACAGTACCTAAAAAGAAAGAAAGAGGGAAAAGAAAATTATGCTTTAATCTTATTTGGGACCACAGATGCAAAGTTCCTTTAAACATATTAGCATATATCTAAATAGTAGCACGTAACTTTGACACACTAGCAGTGTATCTAAAAAATGCACAAGGAATAGAATAAATAGGATTTATTCGAGATATTTTCTGACCAGAAAATCTGGCAGCATTTAATTAGGTTAACACATTGAAAGAGACAAACATTGTGATTGTATATGCTGAAAAGATATTTGACAAACTTCTGTAGTATTACTACTATGTAAGCTCTAAGTAAAATAAGAATGGAAGGAGATCCCTTAAAGTAATAAAGACAATATTTTAAAATCAATGTCCCATTTTTTTCTAGATGGTAAAATATATGAACTAAGTTAAAGAAGTTCTGCTACGAATGCTTACTCTTGCTACTATTATTCAAGCATCTTAGAATTTCTAACAAATATAAGAACAGTAAAAAAAAAAAAAATTGGTAGGAGAATATATTGAAAAGAAAGAACAAAATAATCTTCCCTTACTGATATTGTAGAAATTCCAAGTGTACCTGGTTAAACATGAAAACTACTATGATTAATGAGACTTAAAAAAAATTAGTTAACATACAGTGCACTATTGGTTTCTGGAGTAGAAATCAGTGATTTATCACTTACATGGTGCTCATCACAACGAATGTCCTCTTTAGTACAATGGCTAGATACAGGGTAATTATACCATGACAGTCAACTAAATTTCCTAGAACTCATCATCCCTTCTTCTCTATGAACAGAATGGTAACTGGGTATATGCCTTCCAGTCACACTGTATCTCCCACGGTTCCTTTCAGTTAAGGGTTGCCTATAACTAAATACCCTCCAGTGAGATGTGAACAGAGCTCACAATTTTAGTTTCCTATCTGTTCCATAAATATAAAATTTCCTTCATGCTCTTTTTCTATTCCTCAGTGCAGAGACAGTGACTATCAGAGCAAGTCAGGAAACCACATATTAAAGATAGAAGAGCTGAATTCTCCTGAGTCCTTGAATGGCCATATGGTGAAGACCCCTCTTCCAATTTGGAACATATACTCTAAACTCTCATGAAAGCGAAATAAACTTGTATTTCTTTGGAGCCATCATGTTTTTTGGATTTTTTTTACTGTGACGGTTTAGTCTACCCTCATGGAAATACTGTAAGATCAATAGCTTTTTCCCTTCTAGCAATAAATATCCAGAAGAAGTGAGTTGGGGGAGATTAGAGGGGGAGACAAACCATGAAAGACTGTGGACTCTGAGAAACAAACTGAGGGTTTTGGGGGTGGGGGGTTGAGCCTGGTGGTGGGTATTATGGAGGTCACAGATTGCATGGAGCACTGAGTGTGCTGCATAAACAATGAATTTTGGAACACTGAAAAAAATAAATTTTTAAAAACATCCCGAAATGTGATAATAAAAAGAAAAACCATAAAATAGTTAAGAATAAATTTAACAGAGAAGTCATAAAATCTTACTAAAAATATAAATTATAGAATGTTATTGAGGAGATCATGATCTGAGCAAATGAAAGCACCACTTTTTGATGGGGGGGATAATTAATTTCTTCCTTTGTGAAGCAGAAAGGAGATAGATAAAATTATCTTAAGGAACATATATAGGAAAAGAAATGGCTGAGAATAACCAAGAAAATAATGAAAAAAAAGAGATCTCCTTATGTTAGGCATTCCCCATATTAAAAGTCACTGTGATTAATTCAATAGGGCATTGGCATAAAAATTAACCAAAAGGTCAGTAAAATCCAGAATAGAAAATCCAGAAAAAGATAATTTTTTATTTTTTATAAACATATATTTTTACCCCCATGGAATACTATGCAGCCATCAGATAAAGATAAAATAATTTCACATATAATAAAATTGGCATTTCAAGTCATATTGAAAGGAAAGTTGACAAAATAAATGCTTCAGACAACTGACTGTCTATATGAAAGAAAAGAAATCAAACCCATTACTAAATGGAATATACAGTCATAGACTCCAGATGGAAAACAGTCTTAAATATAAAAAAAATTTTAAAAATTTGAAATAAGTCTAAATTGTAAATTCAATGTTGGGGGGGGAAAAGTCTACAAAACTAATATGAGAACCAGAAGCTGTAAGTGATATTTGATTATATTTAGTTATCTCTGGAAAATATATAAAAATTAAAGTGAATAAACAAACAATGAAATTATAAAAAAGCACAATGCAGAAGACTGAGTTCAATCTCTGTAATGTGCAAAGAGGGTTTTTGTCTAGTCACAAAAAAGACAACAGAAGAAATCCAATAGAAAAATATCGAGTGAAAAGTAAGGATAGGAATTCACAAAAAAAGGATTACAGATGATTATTACACATATGATAAGATGCTTAAAATCACAAACTTCAGAAAAATGCTAATTAAAGTAAAAACAAGGCATTGCTTTACACCCACAATGTTGGAAAGGTTGAAAACGGTGATAGCCCTCTGTTGCTGGTGGGGATAAGAAAAACAAGGACTCTCAAAAATTGCCGGTAGAAGTGTGAATTTTTGCAGTACCATCAAAACATCTGGCAACATCTGTTAAAAAATTAAAAATATCACTTTGTACAATGATCTCCCTCCTTGGAATCTATCCCAGAGAAATAAAAGCACTGGTTCAAAAGAAAATGTGAATAAGGACACTTAATACAACTCTGTTCTTAACAAAAAAAAAAAAAAAAAAAAAAAAATCTTGTCAGTAAAGTTGTGCCAGTTGTGAAGTTGGTGTTCTCACAACTGTAAGCCCATTGCCTGAAAATGTACTCTGATGATGGGGCTCTGCAAACCACATTTGTGTTTCATCACTGAACTTCCCCTGAAGCTCTGCTAGCTGGGGGCCCACAAGGCTGGGAAAGGAAAATGGGATTTGCTCCATCTCACTTGCTTTTTGTTGGCTGCTTCTCTGCTCCTTGAGTGAATCATCCTAGAAATGCTTCTTCCCTTGGTACCTGTAGGTTCCTCCCATAGCAGTAGCTGAGTACAGTGGGCAGTTTTTCTGCCTCAGAAACAAGACTCGAAAATTCGTAGACACCAGCACCAGCCAAATGGCTTCTTCCTCAGAAGTATGAGTTTCTATACCATGGGTCCCTTTTTTCAAGCTTGAAAAAATTCCCATTTCTTTTCTTTGTTCACCCAGACAAGGCCACAAATCTTTACAGAAGTCTGATTTCTCTATGTTAAAACAAAAGTTTGATTTCTCTCTCCTGACTAGATCCTCATTAATGGAGTAAACAATGCTCACCAAGAGAGAAATGATGACATGAATTATCATAAGCCCCACTTTGGAACATTATGCAATTATGAAATAAAATGAATCCGTTCTTCGCCATTTGACCAAAGGGGCTTCCACAAGATAAGATTGAATGCGAAAAGTAAAACGAGAAGTGGTATGATTATTTGAAAACATAGAAGCACAGAGCTTCTCTAAGTGTCAATGTGTGCACATAATCGTGTAGAAATGTATTTGCGTTGTGAGTATATGAGTATAAAAAACGTCGTGGAAGGATACTCATGAATGTGTTAACATGAGTTTCTTGAGGGGAGAGTGGAGGGCAGAAGAGTCGTCCAGTGAAAGAGGAGCAAGGAAATGAGAAAAAAGAGTCCTTATTGAAAAAAAGAAAAAGAGCATGTTGGATACCTGTTTATGTAAAATTATAGATGGATGGGATGTGCACACAGAAATTATAACGCAAATGTGGAGTTAGAGCTTTATGTATTGGTAGGTGATACTATCCATGATATATTATTAAGGTGAAAAGAAAAGTTGAAGAATAATGTATAGAGGGCAATGTCATTTCTTTAATATCAAGTATACAGAACCTCTAGATATATTTATGGATATATTTATGTATTTACATATGTATTTTTGACTGAGCAAAAATATGCTCATCCAATATTGGATTACCACACCATCTATTCACAGCGCTTACCTTCAGTCTCTCAGCATGGTAGGATGGCAGGGAGCAGAGGGGCCTATGGGGATATTCTGGCTTTTTCTATTAACATCTTTGGATGGTATAGTTTTACTTGTTTTTCATCTTTTTAAAATAAAACATCAAATTAAGAAAATTAAATAAATAAAAATGGCAAAGTTAGTCTTACTCATCAAAGATTATATATCATAAAGGTGTGTGTGTGATCAAAAGAGCTGCAAGGAACATGGTGTTTATCTCCCCAAAGGCAGTACCGTATATGGAACATAAAGGCACCAAATTAATTATTGAGTCAAGCAGGGCTGGTGGAAAAAAAAAAAAAAGAATTTGTGGTTGTGACATTTGGTATAGAGCTTCATTTCTAAGCATGTAACCATAAAGAAATCATCCACTTTCTCTGGCCTTGGCTTGCCTGAATTTGCAAAATGGGCACAAGAACACATGAACGGTTACTTTTTCAAAATAGTAGTAGAAGCAAATACAATACACTTTGAAAAAGCATGTTCAAAATATAATGTAAGTTACTATGTAAGTATAAGAGTACTAGTAAGATTATGAAGCGTGGGTTGCTGGAGTTAAAGGAAGACTATGAAAAGGGCATTTATTTGTCAGCAGTCACATTTATTATTAAATTTTGCTCTATATAGAATTTACTGAAAAACAAACATATTTTCTTATGTTTGTTAAAAACAAACATATTCCAAAATACCTTAATTTTCTTCAAAACAAACATAGTCCCAAATACCAAATTTAATGGAAAAACTAATCTTGCTAATAATTATGTTATTATGCCTTAATCTATTCAGATAGCCCAAATAATTGTATTGGCTATTAAATAAAGAATATAAAAATGAGGTGATGAAGATCTCCCTTCCCTCTCTAAAAAAGTTGTGCAAAAATACCCTCTTAACGTGCACACTTCTAAAAGAGAAAGACCCTCTACTGATCACTGACATGCCATTCTGCGCAGGTCAGCAATTGTAATTCCTAGCACGAGAACAAAAGGACACATGTTTTTAAAAAAGTTTGTATACTCCAGGACTGAAAATGTTTCAAACAGAGTCTTATTTGGATGGGCAGAAAAATTATATAGTAAAATATATATATAGTAAAGTAATCATTAGCTAAATTGCCAGAGTACCAGCGAAAAGTCCCTGAGGATTTAAAAAAAGTTTGTACACTCCAGGACTGAAAATGTTTCAAACAGAGTCTTACTTGAATGGGCAGAAAAATTATATAGTAAAATATATATATAGTAAAGTAATCATTAGCTAAATTGCCAGAGTACCAGAGAAAAGTCCCTGAGGATTTAATTTACACAACTTTAAGGTTATGAAGAGATAGGAGGGGCCCTAGATGGCTGCTAAAATGTAGAAGGTGATGTGCTCAGTTCAGTGGCTCCTTTGAAAAAGGTGATTCCGGCTGTTTGATTGTTTGTTTGTTTGTTTTCACAGTATACAGAGTAAGGTCAGTATAAGCATTTAGTGTACAACATTTGAACCCTTCTAAGAGTGAAATATAAGCAGTTTTATTTGTTCCCACAATTCTTTTCTGTATGACTATGTTCACATTAAAAACAGGAAGCTCACCACACTTCTAGCATTCTAAGAATGTATGCCTAACTTACAAAACTTCTTGTATTTTTTATTGATGCATGTATAAAATTCCTTTTATATGCTTTCCTTTCACATAATTTCTATCACAATACTCAATATTGTTAAAAAAAATCTACCATCAGTTTCATTTTATTTCATATATATATATATGATATATGGGATATATGGGATATATATATATATATATATATATATATATATATATATCCCATTCCTTATTAATTAACTGGTTGTTTTTCTTATAAATGCTAAATATTTCCCCTAATTTTTGGCCATTTTCTGTCTTGGAATCTCAATGTTTAAGTAATAAAGACTTTGTATGTTCATTTCAGTTCCAAATGTTCTATTTGTAGGTGTGCTAGACATCTATTTGTCCCTTGAGATCCATGTCCCACTCTTCATACAGGTCTTGCTCAGGAGGCATACCTGAAGGATCTCATCATGGACCCTTTGCTCTCTGACTTCTGATTTCATTCCACCATTGAGGACCCCCAGTAGGAGATTATAGAAATGGAAGACAATGGGACAGAGTAACTACCCCTTCTTTGAAACATCACCAGGGGCGGCTCTGTCCCTTAGTTAGAGCTCTCTGCAGTTGTCAGGTAGCCCTCTCCACAAGACCCACTGTGTCTCTGCATTCTGAACAATGTTCCTTCTCTCTGCCTTTTCAAGCCCTGGATGGTTAATAATCCCTACTGTCTCTAGCCAGGTTGTTGAACTATCCCTTCTGTCTTCTACATGATCTACTCACACTCATTGCAAATAGCCTACTAATTCCCCCAAAATCATCCAATTCAGAAGTGATATCTGTTTCTTTCCATACTTTGATGGATATAGGTCATTTTTAGTATTCTTTGTATGGCCATACATTATTAATTTTTATCAAATTAAGATCTAAGAAGGTTGCTCGAGAGGTATGGTCATATTTTATCCACCACAGTCTGCAGTTACTAGAAAATCTATCAAGAGGTTTTCAAACTATTTTTTGTGTTAGAGTTATATTATTTCCTACCAAGGGTTTAATTTAAGATTGGAGGCATGTTTGTAAGACAGTCCACATACAAAAGACCAATCATTTAAAATCTGCTGCATGGTGGGATGTTTTCATTAGTATTTTTCATCTTCCATTCTGTTAAAGGCACTTTAACAACCATATATTTCTTAAGACACCATCAGAGAAAATTCAGGCTAGGTTCCTTTTTTTTTTTTCTGAATTTTGGAAAAGGATTTAAAAATTCTAAAATCTTCATGGCACACACACAAACACACACATACACATTTACGCAAATGTCTGTTTAGGCAAGTTTCTGATCCATGTAAAGACTGGTAATTCTTCCTTCTGTACTTGTGGGAGAACCTCCCATGTGATGTGCTACTTCCAGTCTGTTCCATTCCTGTGCCAGACTTCTATTCTTGTCCCTACTCTATTATTCAATTTTTTCTCCCTCCTTCCTTCTGTCAGTAATATATAAAGAAGTGTGATGAAACTTTATCCTTGGGTATGCAAATTTTTGTTCTATAAAATAACAGAAGACACATGAGATTTTCCTAGTTGGATTAATAGGTACAATGTGTTAGATATGGATCAGAATATAGTACAGGAAAGGTGATATTGTCCAAGTTTCAGGCCTTTCCCTCACTGTCATTTATTTCTGGCCCACTTTTGACAATTTCTCATCGTATGATAAATTGGCCAAGCAGGGAATCTGGAGTTACAAATTTTTTTTTTTTTTTTTAAGATTTTAGTTATTTGACAGAGAGAGAAAGAGAGAAAGAGAAAGAGAGAGAGAGAAAGAAAGAGCATGTGACTGCACACAGGAGCAGGGTGAGAGGAGGCAGGGCTGAGGGAGAAGCAGACTCTGCATTGAACAGGGAGCCTGATGCCCTGCTCAATGCCAGGACCCTGAGACTATGACCTGAGCAATGGCAGCCACTTAACTGACCAAGACACCCAGGTACCCCTGGAATTACAAATTCTTAAGGCAATATTTCATGGAACTCTTTTCAGAACAAAGCCTATAAGTCAATCTTAGTTAGCATAAATGCAAATCTCATGGATGCCGGAAAACAGCAGGGTTGGATTTTTTCTAGATTATTACAATAGCTTTAACATAACTTTTCCCCCTTTATCTTTCTTTGTCTCTCTCCAATGCTATAGAGTAATCCTCCTTAAGCTATTTTTTAAAACAAACAAACAAAAATAACTGAACTCACGCTTAAGACAATTATTTCAGGATTCTTGTCCATTATTATCAGGGCAATTATTAGACAAATGATAGAGGGTAGGAAAACAGGTGACCTCGCAAAAGGCCATAGTAAAATCAAATTAATTTTTCTACATCTGCACACTCTTGGATCCAGGGGTAAATGATTAATAATGGCACTGGAGAGTTATTATTTAATATGATATTATAGCTAATAAATGGTAAATTTGTGAGAATGATTGAGCACAAATCCCAACTACACCATTTAAGGTACATCTTGGGCAAGACACTTATCTGCTTGCAATTTCTATTGATGTACCTGTAGAATGTTGATAGTATATGATAGCCCTCTAAAGGTTGTTGTGAGAATTAAATTAGAAAGTGGGGATGAGGGACGCCTGGGTGGCTCAGTTGGTTAAGCAGCTGCCTTCGGCTCAGGTCATGATCCCGGCATCCTGGGATCGAGTCCCACATCGGGCTCCTTGCTCGGCCGGGAGCCTGCTTCTCCCTCTGCCTCTGCTGCCACTCTGTCTGCCTGTGCTCGCTTGCACGCTCTCTCTCTCTCTGGCAAATAAATAAATAAAATCTTTAAAAAAAAATTAAAAAAAAAAGAAAGTGGGGATGAACTGTTAGCATGGAATATAATGGGCTAACCAAATTGTATCATAGTTACACTTTTTATATAAGATTTTAATCTTATTTATATATAGCCTGTATTGCATTACCTGAGAGGCATAATCTGCTACAAATGAAAGTCCTGAATTCATTTCTGGAAACGTTAGAAAATTAAGTTTCAGAAATATGTTATGAAACATCTTTTCAAAAAATTAAAACTTCCCCATCAAAACTCACCTACAGATAGTGATAAAAGTATGAGACTGTCTCATCCAAAAGGGTAAGGCCAATGTAGACCAGGAGCTCTGCTTCTGGCTCTCATCTGCATGACACTCAAAATTAAGTCTCAGTGGGCTTTGGCCACTTCTAGAACAGTCTGAATAAGTTGGCCATTTTGTAAAGGACAATTATAAAGGAAATGTGTATACCATAAAGAGATGGGAAGAAATTATTTCTGACTACCAAAAAACATCAAATAGTAAATACATCAACATCATCATCATCATCATCTTCATCAATAAGCATAAGAATGAACTTGCAGGGCGCCTGGGTGGCTCAGTGGATTAAGCCGCTGCCTTCGGCTCAGGTCATGATCTCAGAGTTCTGGGATCGAGCCCTGCATCGGGCTCTCTGCTCAGCAGGGAGCCTGCTTCCCCCTCTGTCTCTGCCTGCCTCTCTGCCTACTTGTGATCTCTCTCTCTGTCAAATAAAATAAATAAAATCTTAAAAAAAAAAAAGAATGAACTTGCAGTCAGATGTACTTGGTTTAAATTCTACATCACTTCACACTCACTAGCTATGTGACTTTGGGCCACTTCTCAGTGTCTCATGCTATTCTTTCATAGGGTTTAATGATTAGCAATATTATAAGTAGCAGACTGAGTAAGATTTTTGGCATGTGTTTCAATAAAGGATGTTAAAAATGGCTCTGTAATGAAAGGTTTTAACCACTGGATTTCTATGAACTCCCTGATTCTCTACCACACACACAGAAGTCATCCCAAATAAACATACATTATAAGTAAAGACTGGCTTGCTATACAAACTTGACTTTTATAAAGCTCCCCTAGCCCCCAGTTCTATGTTACTGTCTTCAAACTTTAGTCACATAAAAATTCTGGAGACTCACTGTATATAAATAGCAATTACTAATGAAATTGATCTGGGAATTTATGTATATTATGTATGTTATGTATACATAATATTATATATATTATATATATTATGTATAATATATATAATATACAATATACATATACAATATATATGTATAATATACTATTTATGTATATTATTCTACTATCATTACTTGATGAAGTGTTTCTCAAAGGAAGGACTATATTTCAGTTGCATTTTTATTCTTTTTAAAATCTTTTTAAATCAAATCTAATACCTGCCTAGAACATCATAGATGTTTAATAAATTAATAAAAACTTTAACAATTCTGTTTGTTTTAGAGAGATAAGAGCATGAGTATTCTTGAGAATAACAGACAATAAGTATGTGATGGTAATTTATATGATAGTTCATTGATGAATATTAAAACATACCTTTATTTTAAAAACTAAAAAAATTAAAATCCATACCTGTTTTTAAAATGTAGCTGAATTATAAAGACACAAATGGAAAGCAACACTGTACTAATTTTGGTCATAGTATATTATGTTTTGAATTTCATGTACTATATTATCAGCTCCATGTGATAATGCTGTTTGTGAATATTTAGTAGCACAACTGGATTAATCAGAAGCAATTGCACTTTGACCTAAAATGATGTGCTGAAATTTTTAGAAGAGATAGAAAGAACAGCGGTTTGATAGCCACGAAAAGTGCTACCTGGAACTCTAATATTGTAAACTAATACTCCCCTAACCTTAGCTTACTCTACTCCAGCAAAGTTATTAGCTTTCATATATTTAAGCTCCTTTAGGTTTATTAAGTATTTACATAATTTCAACCACCCAGATGCAAAAATCTGAAGGGGCTAAACGTTAATTCCTGGTAGAAATCACTGAAATCCAAGACATGCAAAAATGTGTACGGAATGAACACAAATTAATGATTACTTAATAAAGACATTTGAATTTCTCATAATAGAAATGATCTCTAGGGATAAAATATAATAAAATAAGGGCTGGCATATCTGCTGAAAATTCTCAACTTCAATATCAGAAGTTCAAAGAGCATTAAGACCTTTGACCACAAGCAGATTCAAAACAATTAATGAATTTTCAAGCACACTGTATGGGATGAATACAAATCAACACTTCCTAGATCTTCATGTACTTTAAGATAGTCCAGGGAACAATTTAGTTTATAAAATATTTGGAAAATAGAAATACATAAATTTTAAAAAGAGCACAAGAAGATAGATAGGGGCTATTATCAAAATATTGGTGGTTCAAAATAAAACAACGCTAGTAAATTATTATTTATCACCAGAAAGATTCATGTGCTTATGTAATCAATTTTCTTAAAAGAACAAAACTGGAATTTTATGATGGTCCTTTACTTGGTGGCAGGTTCTAGGAGGCCTATAAATCTGGTAGATGTGATTCAGCTTATGTAAAAAAACAAAAACAAGCATTAAATGAATATAATTATTTGGCTTTATTCCTATTTTTTAAACTTGTTTCAGAGTACAAGATGTACAATTTATTTGTACAGAGTAACTTGTAAATTGCCTTTGTGGTAATAGGAAAGAGTGATTTCACAGCCTTCTAGATGATAATATTGATTGTTCTAAGATGTTAGAATTAAATTAAAGTCAACTTAAATATCAGACAACCTGTAAAACCATAAAAATCCATTATTTCTATATAAATGCAAGCAGAATCTTAATTTATAAAAACACATTTAGAATATGTCATGTTCAGGGATTATGAATATGCTCCCTTTGTCTATGGACCCAAAGGACATACTGTTCTCTTTGTTGTGCAGTGGTGTTGACTTGCTTGCCCTAAGTCAGTTCCATGTCCAACACTGGTTTCTTGGGGACCAGTGCATAAATCATCTGCAACAGCTGGCAGGGTTAGAGGGCAGCTATGTGCAAGAGAGCATCACCTAAAAACCAAAAAGTGACTGGAACTGCCAAAGTTTGAGTTGGTTGCCAAGCAGCAACCCTGGATCTAGAAACTATTAGAAATGTAGAAGGGTTCTCCCCATGGCTATTCTAAATATGTGAATTAGCAAATCTTCTCTTAGAAGTAAATTGCCACATAAGAATAAATTTATTTTTAAAGATTTTATTTATTTATTTGACAGAGAGAGTTCACAGTAGACAGAGAGGCAGGCAGAGAGAGGGAAACAGGCTCCCTGCTGAGCAGAGATCCCGATGTGGGACTCGATCCCAGGATCCTGAGATCATGACCTGAGCAGAAGGCAGCGGCTTAACCCACTGAGCCACCCAGGCGCCCAAGAATAAATGTTTTAAGTTAATAAGACATGTTACTATATAATATCTCGGGGAAAAGTTGGTCCTAAGTGGCATAACATTATTATTACTGACTTAGTTGTTTTAGTGAGAAGTTTATATTTCAAGTATGTGAAAATGTGTGATAAAAATAGAGGCAGCAAGGGCTCCTAGGTGGCTCTGCCTTCAGCTCAGGTCATGATCCCAGGGTGCTGGCATCCAGTCCTGTATTGGGCTCCATGCTCAGCAGGAAGCCTGTTTCTCCCTCTGCCCCTCACCCCACTCATGCTCTCTCTCTCAAAGAAATAAATAAAATCTTTAAAAAAATACATAGTGGTACCAAAGAAGAAAACATAAAGTTTGGTAAGATAAACAGTGAGAATTTAAGTGATAGCAGATAATGCATTTTCCATTCAATAAGTGCTTTAGAAAATTAATTTAAAAATAAATTCTCCATGTTTTCACAGTCTGTGATTGTGAGGCAGTATAGAACAACATGTAAGGGCACCGAATCTCAATCAGAAATCCCAAAGCTGGAGTCCTGGTTCCATCACTTGCTGTCCAGCTGTGCAATCTTTGAAACTTATTTTCCTTCTCTGTGCCTGTTTCTGAAATTGTAAAATAAAAATAATATTGATACTTATCAATTAGTATCTTTATTATAAGAATTAGATGAGATAATTTATATAAATATCCTAGCCTATATCCAGTTAATACCATTTTTATTTTTATTAAATTATCATTATTAGAGTGACATCATTTTACTTTTTATGGCTTTCAATGATCTCTAATGTGAAATTAAAACAAAAGATAAGAAATATGAGCAATCATGTGTCTTTAGATTTTAAGATATCACTGCATTTTATTCCATAAAATTATATACTTTATCAATTCAGTATTTTAAAAGTAATGCTATATGGAGAAATATATTAGCATAAGCAATCAGAGTATTATTAAAAACCAGATCTAAGAGGTACCTTTTGAGCTTTCTATTTTTACAGATGAATGAATGAAGTGATTCACTTAGGGCTCTCATTAACTTGTGACAATGCAGTTTCTGCCATAAGTTCAACATTTATTCAACTGAATGTATTCAATATTCATTATTTCATTCAGTTATTCATTTGATCAGCAGATCCTTATTGACATTAATAATATTGATGACACCCAGCTCTATCTCTCTGCTGCTTGTTGACAATGTAGGGAATAAAATGCAAACTTAAAGGACATAAAAATAATTGAAATTTGTAATACATATAAATTTCATTAATGTTAAAGAATGTTTAATTAGTGATCAGGGGGGTTATCAACCTAAACTTCATAGAGGTAGCAGATAATGGTAAGAGTTTAAAGCCAAGAAGGACTGTATACTATATAAGCTTCATATAGAAAATAGAGTGTACCAAGTAAAATAATATCTATGTTTCAACTAGTTATAACCATCTTGCTACTTTGCAACAGTAAAAGCTCTATTTTTGAACCTTGGCACACGACTTCCCTTTACATGAAACTCCACTGGGTGAGCCATGGGGAACACAATATGGTCATTACCCCTGTCATGTAGGCTGTCCACGTGCATAAAGCTGTATAGCAGAACCCCTATATGTACATGAACTTAGTTCACAAGATATTTGTCACAACCCCATCTTCCCCCAAATTAGTACACTGGTTTTTATTTCAGGTACAGACAATTAAAAAACTGATTGTTATAAAGTATTTGTCCCCACATCAGCCCAAGGAAGCTGAGAATCAACACAACTAAAAGCCAGCCTCCTTACACCTGTCATTAGAAACAGTGTGCCCTTTTAGTAATCTCAATACTTTTGTAACTGCTCTGTTTACTTTCTTCCACATCCAAAGGGTACAACCTGTGCCTGCTAATTGTGATTCAATGAGTTCTTGCATCACAGGTCAATAAAAGTAAGTATATATATATATTTTTTATTGCCTCTCCCTGTCTGAATGTTATCCCCATCTCCATTAATCATTTTAAGTCTTTGTCGTTAATTCTTTTTTTTCAGACTTCTTTGGGGGTCCCAGGAATTACCTCTTAACTTTTTTCTTTTCTCTATCTATACTTCCTTATTGGATGAGTTCTTCTAGTTCTGTGGGTTTAAGGATAACCAATATGATGAAGGTTTCTGAATTCATGATTCCTTGTCTGATCTTTCTTCTGAATCTCAGAAGATTCACCTGTCCAACTTCCCTCTCGCCATATCCAACTGTCTACTTAGTATCTCTACATAGATATATAATAGACAACACAAATTTACTTTTCTAAAGGTAAGTCATCCCTGGAATAGTGAGGGATAAGAGCAACTCAGCCTGGGGCCTACCCTAGCTAACTGCATTGGAAAGAAGATATTCCTATCCCAATATTTCATATAGCCCTGGGCATTTGAGTAAAAGAATGCATTTTAAAACAGAGTTTTAATTATGTCCAGAAAAAGAGTAATGTAAATGTAAGGTAAATGTCTCTGTGGCCCAGCACACCGTTCCATATACACCATCCATCTTCCTCACTGCAACTAGAATTAGTCATTAAAAAGGATACCAGGCCACTCAGCAGTAAGAATCCTGTGAGCATTCCTCACTGCAAGTCTTTGATTCAATATTGATAATAAGAAAATAACCAACTCAAAAAATGTGTGAGGATTTGAATACTCTTCACCAAAGAAGCATACAGATGATAAAGAAGAGACAAAAGATGTTCAACATTTCTATCCCATTATTAGGAAAATGACAATTAAAATAACAGTGATATACCACTACACACTAAGTAGAGTGGCTAAAATTTAATAACAAAACACAAAATAATGGACTGTTACAAGTGTTAGCAGAATATGGACAGTTGGAAGCCCTCATCAACTGTTGTGGGGAATGTATAAAGGTTCAAATACTTTGGAAAATGACGTTGTGGTTTCTTGAAAAGTTTGATGTACATCTAATATATGTCTCAGTCATTCTACTCTTAGATACTTTATCTAAGAGAAACGAAAGCATATAAATACTTCTACACAAATTTCCAAAGGAGCTTTATTTATAATAGCAAAAACCCTAGAGATGATCTAAATGTTTATTAACAGGTGAAGAAATAAGCAAGTGAAGAAGTAAACTAATAGCTATGGAATTTTTATGCAATAGAATATTACTCAGCAATACAAAGTATTGTACTACTGATGCATAAAACAATGGGGATGACCTTTAAAATAATCAAGCTTAGTAAGGAAGCTGAACCAGAAAAGAGTATACACATTTTATATTATTCCAATTCTAGGATGGAATGTCCAAATCTAGAACAGTCAGACCAATCTAGAGTGATAGAAAGCAGGTCAGTACTTGGCTGGACCTGAGGGTGGTGGGCAGAGGCCAGATGGAGGAATTACATAGGGATACAAGGAAATCTTTTAGGGAAAGGTTATGTTCATTATATTAATTGCAGTAATGGTTTTATTTATTTTTTATTTTTTTTAAATTTTTTATTTTTTATAAACATATATTTTTATCCCCAGGGGTACAGGTCTGTGATTCGCCAGGTTTACACACTTCACAGCACTCACCAAAGCACATACCCTCCCCAATGTCCATAATCCCACCCCCTTCTCCCAACCCCCCTCCCCCCAGCAACCCTCAGTTTGTTTTGTGAGATTAAGAGTCACTTATGTTTTGTCTCCCTCCCAATCCAATCTTATTTCATTTATTCTTCTCGTACCCACTTAAGCTCCCATGTTGCATCACCACTTCCTCATATCAGGGAGATCATATGATAGTTGTCTTTCTCTGCTTGACTTATTTTGCTAAGCATGATACGCTCTAGTTCCATCCATGTTGTCGCAAATGGCAAGATTTCATTTCTTTTGATGGCTGCATAGTATTCCATTGTGTATATATACCACATCTTCTTGATCCATTCATCTGTTGATGGACATCTAGGTTCTTTCCATAGTTTGGCTATTGTGGACATTGCTGCTATAAACATTCGAGTACACGTGCCCCTTTGGATCACTACGTTTGTATCTTTAGGGTAAATACCCAATAGTGCAATTGCTGGGTCATAGGGCAGTTCTATTTTCAACATTTTGAGGAACCTCCATGCTGTTTTCCAGAGAGGTTGCACCAGCTTGCATTCCCACCAATAGTGTAGGAGGGTTCCCCTTTCTCCGCATCCTCTCCAGCATCTGTCATTTCCTGACTTGTTGATTTTAGCCATTCTGACTGGTGTGAGGTGATATCGCATTGTGGTTTTGATTTGTTTTTCCCTGATGCCGAGTGATATGGAGCACTTTTTCATGTGTCTGTTGGCCATCTGGATGTCGTCTTTTCAGAAATGTCTGTTCATGTCCTCTGCCCATTTCTTGATTGGATTATTTGTTCTTTGGGTGTTGAGTTTGCTAAGTTCTTTATAGATTCTGGACACTAGTCCTTTATCTGATATGTCGTTTGCAAATATCTTCTCCCATTCTGTCAGTTGTCTTTTGATTTTGTTAACTGTTTCCTTTGCTGTGCAAAAGCTTTTGATCTTGATGAAATCCCAATAGTTCATTTTTCCCTTGCTTCCCTTGCCTTTTGCGTTGTTCCCAGGAAGATGTTGCTGCGGCAGAGGTCGAAGAGGTTGCTGCCTGTGTTCTCCTCAAGGATTTTGATGGATTCCTTTCGCACATTGAGGTCCTTCATCCATTTTGAGTCTATTTTTGTGTGTGTTGTAAAGAAATGGTCCAATTTCATTTTTCTGCCCAGAAATAGACCCTCAACTCTATGGTCAACTAATCTTCGACAAAGCAGGAAAGAATGTCCAATGGAAAAAAGACAGCCTCTTCAATAAGTGGTGCTGGGAAAATTGGACAGCCACATGCAGTAATGGTTTTAATATGTTTATACATATATCAGAATTTACCAAATTGTATATTTTAAACATTTGTAATTTAGTTTGTCAATTATGCCTCAATACTTTTGTAAAATTATATTAAATCAGATGCTATCACTCTTCTACTCAAAGACTTCTATTGCCTTCCCAGAATTTTTAGAATAAAATTTAAAGTACCTGAAATGAGATAAAAATTTCTACATAATCTGGCCCCTGGCGAGGGTTTCACCTGCTTTTTACAGTCATTCTTTCCACTGTTCAGTCTATCTTGCCCTCATAATGGTCCTGAATATGGCAAATATGATTCCCATCTGGACCATCTGCTATTTCCAACTGCACACATCTTCCTTATTCACAGGAATACTTAAAAATTTTGCTTCCTTGCTTTTTAAAATTCTCTAATCAAAGGCCACCTCCTCAGAGAAGCCTTCCCTGACCACACTATTTATAGCAGCCCCCACACACTCATCATGTTTCATTCTTGATCCCATTACCCCAACCCATTTATCTCCCTGGATACTGTAACTACCTGGTATTATATGAATTTGCTTATTTATTTATTGTCCATTTTCCCCATTAGAATGTGACAGCTATGGCAAAGGAGAACCCAATGTTTTGCTCAGTATTATAGCTCCATCACCTGCAATAGGGTCTAACATATTCTGCACCCAATAAAGAAACACTGACACAATGAAAGAGGGAATGTTAAACCCTTCTCTGTACACTATTGCACTGGAATAGTCTTCCTGCCTTATTTAAAAAATGAAACAAGATGGGATTGGGAGGGAGACAAACCATAAGTGACTCTTAATCTCACAAAACAAACTGAGGGTTGCTGGGGGGAGGGGGTTTGGGAGAAGGGGGTGGGATTATGGACATTGGGGAGGGTATGTGCTTTGGTGAGTGCTGTGAAGTGTGTAAACCTGGTGATTCACAGACCTGTACCCCTGGGGATAAAAATATATGTTTATAAAAAATAAAAAATTAAAAAAAAATTTCCTTCATTTTTAAAAATTCTTGTGATATGCTGCAGTTGTGTAAGTACTAAGACTGGAGTCTTAGAAAAACTGTAGATACTGCTCCCCACCTAGCTTTTCCCAGAGTGCAAAGGATCATGCTGAAATGAGTAGTGCAGCCTGAAATACATAGAATGTTATGGTCCCTAAAGGATATATAGTAAAAAAAAAAAAAAAAAAAAAAAAAGGATATTTTATTATTATTATTTTTTAAAGATTTTATCTATTTATTTGACAGACAGAGACCACAAGTAGGCAGAGAGGAAGAGAGGGGGGGGGAAGCAGGCTCCCTGCTGAGCAGAGGCTTGATCCCAGGACCCTGAGATCATGACCTGATCCGAAGGCAGAGGCTTAACCCACTGAGCCACCCAGGTGCTCCAAAACATAGGATATTTTAAAGAACCTAAGAGTTAGAAAAAAATCAATAGTAAATGACACTGAATTATATTATATACACATATGTATATACATAATACAAAATGCCAAAGTACTCAACTAGAAGGATTTTATTCTACTATAGTCAACAAATAGTTTTTGTAAATGTAGGAACAAGAAATTGTTTTCCATTACAAATAAAGCCTTACATAAAATATCATTTACTTTGTTCATACCTTTTTAACCCCCCCCTTTTTTTAAAGTTTTCCCTCTTAGTACACAAAAGTAAAAGGCCTGATGAATTTAAGACATACCTAACAGACTTAGTTGCATAGGACATATTAAAAAAAATATATATATATATATACACACACACACACACACACACACATATATATATATAATGGATTTGAAAGTAGAGAAACGAGTCTAGGTCTGTCTACACTGTTTTAAACCATATCCCTGTAGCTTAGGCACAAAGGCAGAGCCATTTGTGTGCATGGAGAAGAGAGCATTCACTTGTTAGGCTCCAATAGTAGAGTCCTGGCGTCTAAGTGTCCTTTAACTAGATGACTCCTGTGGTTATGCCCATTCTTTCGAGTCCTTTCCCAGCACTCTTAGCTTTCAATTGCCACTGGAAGCAGTTTAGGCTTCTTGGTGTGTTGGGTGTGCACATGTTGAAGAAGACATAGTAGGGCTGTATGCTTATCCGAACTCAGCAAGCTGCCCTGTAGAACTGGTGTTAACAAAGTGGTTCAGTTCTGACTTGTGTTGCTTCAGAAAAGGCTGGAGGAGATCTACGTCGGCTTCCATATTGGCTTTAATTGGTAGACCCAATAGAAAAATGCCAAAGATGTATGTTAATCCTATTGCAGACCCCTGAGGCAAATGTGAGTCTTCCTCAGTTTCTCGGGTAGAAGTTTGCACCAGAGAACCAAAGCCTTCTTTGGGGCCAGTTAAAGTACTTGACAGAACAAAGCTTGGTTCTGTTTCACTCGTGCCTTGGTTAGATCCCAAAATATATTTAGCATCAGAGAGCTTTTGCATATTTTTGTAAGGATATTTTCATCATCTGTTATTGCCTCTTAGATAATATGACACATGAGAGTTTTTTTGTAACAAAATTTTTATGTAACAAAAACTGCTTCAAATTGAGAAGTAATGTATTATCAGACACCTGGTTCTTTCATATTAGATACCAAAACATGCCCCAAATGTCTTTATGTACCTAATAAGGGGCTATTTTTCTTATTGAAAATGGTGTTTAAAGAGTGCTTTATGTCAGGTGATTAACACTCTCCCAAACTGCAGTTCTCACAAATGCAAAGCAGAACAGAATTTCATTCTTTTGTTTGGGATTTAGCCTGAGAAAAATATTTCCCTGCCATAAAGACAAAAACCACAGCTGAACCTGAAATGTATTTTAAATTACAAATTACTTCAGACATCGTAAATATTCTTAATTCTCAGACCCATTAACTAATCTCTACCTCCTTTCCTAGCCCCTTTCTAATGAGAAGTGTCAGTTGCTAAATGTGGAGGAAAAAAGAAAAAGAATTCTTTAAGTCTATGGCTGAAATTTCAGAAAACTTGTTTCTTTTTCTTAAACTTGTTTCAGGTTTTTAATATTTGCTTTATGGAAGAAAATATCATTCTGTTATATAAATCCAACACTCGATGCTCTATTCTACATAGAATTTAATAGCATTTTCATTTTTTCATTTCTTTCCTCTTGAAATGTTTACATGTTAAAATTTGTTCATATATCAACTACCTTAACCCCCTTACAGCACACTGAATGATAAACAGAGTTCATCCACTTGCTCTGTGTGATACATCACAGAGACGCCTTGTTGAGTCACCACTGCTGAATATGAGAACTACTAGAGAAATGGACACTACTGACCAGTTCACTGTACAAGCAATTATTCACACATTATGGTGGCTGATGACTATATATAAAAGATTCAGTATGATGAAAAGGACATCATCCCTATTCCTGACATTTCCGCCAGGCAGAATGGCAATACTGTATGTGTGATACGAGTGATAGAATGGTCAGTTCAAAAAGCACCACATGCTTAATTAAAACATTAAACTAAAAATCCATGAACTCAAAAATCTGCCCCTCCTTTTAAAAGCCTTGAAGAACACTATTCAGTACTTAAAAACTAAAATAGTGTAAGAGGTAATCATATACAATTTCCTACGATGGCATTCAGAATAAATTCTGAGGAGGAAATAGTTTTCTCTTAGAACAAGTATTGTGTTATACATAATCATTTAAACTTCTTTTATGTGCTAATTTTCAGAGATAATTTTTACTTCACACTTTCATATTAAGATTAAAGTACATTTTCTTTAAAATATGGCAACAATCATTATTTCAGGACTTCACAAAGTCTTGTTTAAAAAGCCTATTGTTCTCATTATGCATCTTAGGGTGGAATCTAATTCCCTTTGATGTGCCATTCTTCACATAGGTCAGTCATAATATCTGAATGATGGCAAAAGATACAATAAATTGTGATTCTTCTTCTCCTTCTTCTTCTTCTTCTTCTTCTTCTGGTTGCAATTACATTTTGCCATTTACTTACCGTTATGTAAATTAACTGATCATTACAGGCATGCTTCATGATTGAACTAGTCTTGATTCACAATCAGTTAAAATGAGAGACTTGTTGCTCATTATATACCAGCTGAGTAAGCTTAACCACTGTAGCCTTTGATCAAGACAGATGGCATTGTAGAAACTAACCACCTGTGTCCACTCCTGCCTGCTGCCGCCAGCTTACTATGCTCTCACTCTACTTCCTTCAGTGCAGAGTGCATTATATGGTTTGGTTCCCATACAGGTCCTGTTTCACTGATTGTGGATCAGAGACAAGGATAGTTTATTACTCAGAGCACCTGCAGTAGTCAGAGTATGGGTATCTGTGCTTGTTCTCCATGGCCCAGTTCACACTGGATAATAGCGTGGGAGCCAGCTGATGTACTTATACTGAGTGGACTGGTCACTGGAGAGAAATCCTGAGCTATGGGAACCCAAATAAATTGTAATGCACACCTGCTTTATGCTGTAGAGGGAGACACTACCTTTCTCTTCCAAAGCTCTTCATTATATAAACCTCTACGGAAGATGTTAAAAAGCACAGTGCCTCTGCAAGCAAGATAGGCAGAATGCAAGAGATTCATACAGAATTGTATTCCAACATTAATTCCACTTGATGTAATGCATGCAGTTGTCCTCCCTGAGCATGTAAATAGTGGAAGGAAGAAACTCTAAAGCAGGTGGTTCATAAAGAGCTATGCATCTTGCTACACAAGAGCTACCAAAGGACACGTAGTGGCAATCAGAGAAAAAGATTTCCATGTCACCTACTGTAGAGATAAGCCTTCTAACAAATAACATTTGTCAGTGTAGACAGTTCCTGTCTTCCTCATAGACCCTTCAGATTGTCCTTTTGTGAACTATCTTCTCTTTGGTTCTTTCTGTCCATGGTGTTCTTTTATCAACTACTCTACATAACAGAGGGTATGGTGTAGAACACACTGCCCAGGACTCAGAACACTGGATTCTAAACTCAATTTTTCAATATACTAGTTATGTGATTTTGAGTAAGTCATCCAAAATCACTCAGTCATCATTTTCTTCTCTGTGAAATTAGAAGGTCAAATTTCTAACACCGTTCTGTTCCCCAATTACTTTTTACTTGTGGTTCCATGGTTTAATTCTTCAGGTTTGTTATTGATGTGTGTCTGCATGTATGCATGAGGGAGTAGAGAATGAAAAAGAAGGAGAGGGGAGACTGGCAGGTTAATTTGCCTTTAATGTTGTCCTTAATTTGACCCCTAAGGAAAACCCAAATCCCCATCTATTTATTGAGTACTCATTACACAATATATTGTAAAAAATTTTCAAGTAGAAAATTTCCAAGAAAGGGTCTATTCTGGCCAGTCATGGCCATACTACATATATTAGCTTGATCATGCTATTTAGTCTTCAAAATAACGCTGGCAGATTGGTGTACTTCCTGTCACCTCTATGGTACAGAGAGGATTTGTACTGAAGGCAGACATGGGTTCAGATCTTGATTCTTCTGCTTGGTAACACAATGATCTTAGATAAGTTCCTTTTTTAAAAATCTTTGCTTTCTCATTTAAAGAAGCTGAATAATAATCTGTATTATAAAGCTATTCTGAGAATTACAAAAGGTTTAATGGAAACTAGTACATACTTGATATAAATAAAATGTAAACATTTTTTACCTCTCTTTAAAAAAATTAGGAAACTTAATATCAGAGTGTTTAAGTGACTTGCCCACGATCACACAGCTGACAATTTGTATCAGTTTCCCTCCAAAGTCACAGATGTTTCCTGATAGACATGTGTCTCACAGGAAGGCTGGGATGAAGAGTGTGGTAAACGCATGCTTTCTTTAAGCATCCCTCATCTCTCAAGCCAAGCACCTCAGGAAACACAAGGCAATGTGGGCTGTGTTAGAATATTATTTCTACTTATATTAAATTTTTTAAATGTTTTCTTACGGTAAATTTATATTACATAAAATTTATCATTCTAACAATTTATAAGAGTACAATTCAGTGGCACTTTCATAATGTTGTATATTTATTTTCTATTTCATCCTTTCAATTTTCTATTTTTGTATATACTTATAATCTACATAATAAGTTAATATAGCAGTATAAGCACTTTAAATTATTTGTCAAAATATAGGCACACTGAGGATGTGCTTACAAATCTTTTATGACGGGTGCATGACTGAAAATCGTGATCCTCTACCAAGTCCACCAACTGAGTTGAGTTCTGCGACTACACTCTTACCTCCTCTCATTCTTCTTCCTTAGGCTTGCCATGAGTACTGTGTGTTAAACAAACATGACAGTCAATTAACAGTCCTAAAAGGGATTAACCTTCTGTAGCTGAAGGATTAGGAGTTGTCACATTACAAGGGAAGGGCTGAGACAAAGAAAATAAGTGCTGCAATTTCAAGTACAGGTTAGCTGCCCAAATCCTTACCTTCCATGGAAACTATTCTAGTTCTTTCCAATGGGGAAAGAAGGGAAATCATTGAGCTCTAGAAAGGAGAATCTGTGCACTAATTACAGGTCCTTCTGCTTGTAGGAGTTGTATGGTTTAGTAAACAGTTCACTTACACATTATCCCATTCCATCTTGAAAAAAAAAATATTTCTTTATTTATTTTTTAAGGATTTATTTTAGGGAGAGAGAGAGAAAGTCTATGAGCAAGCGTAGCGGCAGAAGGAGAGAGAGAAGGGAAGCGGGCTCCCTTTTGAGCAGGGAGCCTGACCCAGGGCTGGATCTCATGTCCCTGAGGCCATGACCTGAACTGAAGCTAAGATTCAGATGCTTAACCAACTGAGCCACCCAGATGCCCCTCAAAAATTTCTATTTTAAAAATGAGTTCATTGAAGCCAAGAAGGATAAATAATTTGCTAATCTCTATACAGTAAATGAGGACTAGAGGAAGGACTGAAATTGCAGTGTTACACTGTTTTTCTGCCTGCAAGCTAGTTATCTACCCTCTACACAACAGCTACATCTACATAAGATGCTTGACAGACTCATGGGGGACAAGGTGGTCAGAGCCTGTTCTTCCCCGTGGCAAGAAGGCAAGTATTGTAGTGACTCTTAAACTTCATTCAGAATCAGAATCAATTGGAGATTTTCATGAAAAATACAAATTTCCAGGACTGTAATGCTAAAGATTTTGAATCCATAGATCTAAGGTTGTAGCTAGAAAATCTGTATTTCAAAACACGCCCCAAGTGATTTTGTTAGGAGGCAGCTGTGGGCTGGCTTTTAGATAAAGAGTACATGGATGGGACAAAGTGCTATTTTAAAGCTGATAATAGTTTTTATTACATATTGGATGGAATTAGACCCTTCAAATGATTGAAACTAGAAATTTGGCCTTTGAAGAATCAAAATATTTTCTGAATTTTAACGTGGAAATTGATGAGCTTTTTATATAAAGCTAAGACAAAAAACGTATATACTCATTGTAAATGAATAATCTTTGGATTAATAGAAATTTGCATCTTTTATATTTTTTGTTATTCTATTAAATCATATAAATTAAATATATCTCTAGTTCAGGATGAGTCCTCAAATATTATTATGTTTTGTCTAAATATAGTTCCTTACCTGGACTCTAATGACCCAATTTTTTAGGTTCAAAACTTTAGACTTTAAGGCATGTGTTGTTTTTTCTAATGACTAATGACTATCTTTTTTTTTTTTAAGTATAATTTTTTTTTATTTTTTATAAACATATATTTTTATCCCCAGGGGTACAGGTCTGTGAATCACCAGGTTTACACACTTCACAGCACTCACCAAAGCACATACCCTCCCCAATGTCCATAATCCCACCCCCTTCTCCCAAACCCCCTCCCCACAGCAACCCTCAGTTTGTTTTGTGAGATTAAGAGTCACGACTATCTTTTGACCTGTAGAGAAAATCAGACCACTCCATAGATCTAGGAATGAGGTCTGGACTGGGAGCGAGGTTTCCTCTGATGGAAAGAGATGCTATTTCCAACCACTGGGCTGGAGCAGGAAGGGCTGGGCCTTGTTCTGGGGTTGAGAAGAAGCCTCTTTCTTCACAGATAGTGTTAAAGAGAGAGTTGCATTTTGGATCCTGAGAATAGAGAACAGTGTCAAAGACAATTCTAATTAATGGGACAGAAATTGCCCTTAAAACATGGGAGTAGGCTAGGAGCAATGGAGAGAGATGGCCTCACCTCTGGGAACATTTTTGGCTAATGGGCTCTAGGAAAAATAGATAATCTTCAGTTTAAAGTTATGTATTTTTTTTTCTTCCTTGATAACATCAATTGCCAAGCTCTGAGTAAAAAATATGATAGCCTTCCATTTTCTTTGCTTTGCAGAAATAGTAGAAGGATACATTTCTTCCTTTGTGTGGAAGCAGACTGATGAGAACTTCAGCCTGATCCTGAGCCAGCAAATAATCTTCACTCTAATGTCTTTCTAGTCACCATGCTCCACTACCTCATTCATTACCCTACTGACATTTCCAAGAACATCTTTGGGACTGTTAATGTAGGCATTAGCTCCATGGGGATCCCTTATGAGAAATTCTCATTTACTCCATTATCCCAGAGAGCAATTGCACTGTACTGAGAGAAACAGATGGGAATAGTTTGGATTGGATAGCTCAGCTAGTAAAAATTCAGGACTAATAAAGTCAAGGTCAGAAGATTGTTCTCTATGGTAATCAGGGAGCAATTAACTTAGAAAGAGAAATAATTTTCCAAAAGCAGTGATTAAAGCTACATCCTAGCCAATGACCGTGGTCATGGTGAAGCCCAGGTGAGAGAATAAGGATGCTTAATCTGTCCATCAACGGATTCATTAGTCCAAAATGACATACTAATGCCTGTGGGTGCCTCTGACAAGTCTAGACAGGAAAGAACAATTAAAGGCAAGAAAAGGAAAGGGAGAAATAATAGAAGAGCATTCAAGGATTACGTGTGTTTCTGAGAGTGCAAAACTATAATTTACAAGACGAGTAGGATGGTGACCAACTGCACACATTTCATACCTGCAGGGAGAATACTTTAGGAATTCTGCAGTGCTAATACTTTATTATGATGACCTACTTTTACTCAAAATGGAGCAGAGAAACCACTCAAAAATTATATCCACGTGATGGTTTGTTGGTAGTGACACCTTCACGTATAGGCCAGCTGGCATGGTTATAGGTTCAGCTCCAGTAAAAAGGAATTTCTGAAGGACATAGATTCTGGAGCAGTATTCAGAAGAGATAATTTAAATATATGAACTAAAAATAAAATTCTCTCTGTGTGCATGTGAATAATTATTACAGGTTTTGAATGAAGAACTAAAGGGAAAGAAAATTATTTGAACCAATGTTTAGATTATTAGTGCAGAGCCAGAGGGACTGAATCAACCACTTGACCTGTACGGGAAAATGTGAGCTATTTCTGGAAGATAAATCAGAAGGGTAAGACCCTTTATGCCCTTAAAAATTAAAAATGGCTTATTTACATATCTCTAGTTCATCTATTTTTAGTATTACTTCCTTTGAGAAGATTTCAGTGGGAAGACCAGGGTACTATGAGTGATAAATACTATTTTCATTTAGTTTTGTCCCGTTGATCTTTTTCTTTTACAAAACCATTTGCACTCATGACACACACATACGTGGGCGGTTAAACATATATGACTTAAGCACACATTACATCAAAATTATTCTGGTGCTTTAACCCAAAGAGGAAAGGTATACTGTAGGAAATAAACATCCCGTTATGTTTACCTATTGCTATTTTAAGTGTAGTTTTAAAGCATGTTCATGCAGAGCTTATTTTCTCTTAACTGCAGGAAAATAAAGCAATAGCCTTTAAGCAGTAATTTGACTTATTCTAGAAGGACTATTGAGCAGAGAGAACAGAGGCAGAGGGCAATCTTGAATCCAGAAGGAAACAAATGGACTCTGGAATGCTGTCTAATGCTGTGAATTCAGCAGAGATTCAAAACAAAGATTATGAAATTATCTGATGTGGCTTCAAAGTAACCAGAACTATTTCAGTGCTTTTACTTATTTCCCTGGCTCTCACATGCTAGCCACAGAGAACAGATGAGAAAACACTTGATCAAAATTTCCAACAATCTACAGACTCTTTTAAGACTAAGCCAAATGAACAGGGCCAGGCAAATAAAATGGGGTTTAAGAGAAATGTGATACTGAGGCTTTTATCACTGTGGTTGATTATGGTAATGTTAATGTATAAAGAAAGTGGATACAGATTATCACACCTAATTTGCATCTCTGTTTAAATAGATTTCATTACAATAACAACAGAAAGATGACACACCATCTTTCATAAAGTAATGCTAAACAATTTGCTGAAACTGGTAATCTCTCTTAGACTTTGAAAAAGTATAGCAAAGTAAGTACCCAGAAGCTAGTGCTGAAATACACAGTTTGTATCACAACTAAACTCTCAATTGTGTAAGAACACAATTGAGCTTTGGTTGAGTCTGTGCAATAGGTCACCTTAGTTGTAGTGACAAGTACATCAAATAGAAATGTTCCATAAAATATCAATTTAGCTTTAGAAACTGACTCCTATTTTCAAATAAAATTCTATTCTATGAGCAGATGTTGGAGCAGTTTTCAAAGTGACTGTACTTAACTCATTCTCAAGAAGAACTGACTGACTCATTATTATGGCATTTTTGTTTTGGTTGTTAGGAAAAGAAGATGCCAAAAATCCATTGGGTAAACTTTTCATGGTATCTTCTTTGTATTATCATAACAAAGTCTTTTTTTTCCTCTAGACAACAATAGGAAATAGACTGCATCTTACTTTGTTCAGGGTGATGTTTCTCATATTTCAGGTGCAGTTATCATGACACTTCATATACCCCATGAATGACATGGAAAGAAACACATCTCTTTGTTGGCAAATGTGTGAGAGGCCAAATGAGTAAGATATAAAAGTACTTAGATAATACCTGACAAATGAGAAAGTAATATTTATAGAACATTTTCTCCCTTTACTGTTCATTGCTTATATTACAATTGAAAGCCAAGTAACAAATTGGTCTATTATACTTTTTTGCTCTAAAGTAAGAAATAATTATCCTTTTATGTTTGTGCATATATACTGCCACATTTCACTAAGGATTATGACAACTTATCAAAATATACGAAAGACAATAAAATTGAAATAAAATTGAACCATAAAATATGTTTATAGACTGAGTAAAACAAGAGACAAAGAGAACATAATAAATTATGAAAAACAGAATTATGTTCCTATACTTTTTTCCCTCACTAATTAGTGTATAGCAGAAAATTAGGTTCTGACCTTCCAAGTGACCAAAGCAAATAAATAAATAAATAAATAAATAAATAAATAAATAAATCCAGTTCCAAATTTTGAATACCAATTTAAAAATATATAGCAATTTTAGAATCTCAGACATGATACTATTTTTTGGTAATACTGAAGTTCAAAATATTTTGCATGGCTTATTTTTCAGGGAACATAGTAATGTAGTGGGTAATGTGCTCATTCACATGCAAAAACACAGTAGGGAATGGGATTCTGGGAAGATGCCAAGAATCTGTCTTCCACCTACACAACAATTATACTGGCAGAATCTGTCTGACAACTATTTTGGAATTCTAGAGTCTATTGAAGGCTTATAATTTCCAGGGAAAGGCTTGAAAGGTAAATTTTGGTCAATTTCAACTCTTATTGCTGTAGCAGCAAGGCAGCCCCCATATCCAGCTATGTGGCAGTTGATTATGGATGTATTCTGGGAACTGTCTGTAGGAGCCAGGATAAGCAAAAAGAACCCTGTCCTCCTAATACTATCAACACAGAAAAAAGGCAACTCAGATCGGGAGGAAATATTTGTAAATCACAAATCTGACAAAGGATTTATACTTGGAATATGTAGAGAAGTCCTAAACTCAACAACAAAAAATATGATTCAAAAATGGGCTGAATGCAAGCTGGTGCAACTACTCTGGAAAACAGTGTGGAGGTTCCTCAAAAAACTGAAAATAGAGCTACCCTATCACCCAGCGATTGCACTACTGTGTATATATCCTAAAGATACAAACGTGGTGCCCTGAAGGGGCACATGCACCCGAATATTTATAGCAGCAATGTCCACAATAGCCAAACTATGGAAAGAACCTAGATGTCCATCCACAAACAGATGAGTGGATAAAGAAGATGTGGTATATATACACAATGGAATACTATGCAGCCATCAAAAGAAATGAAATCTTGCCATTTGCGACGACATGGATGGAACTAGAGGCACAAAACAAACTGAGGGTTGCTGGGGAGAGGGGAGTTCGGAGAAGGGGGGTGGGGTTATGGACATTGGGGAGGGTATGTGCTATGGTGAGTGCTGTGAAGTGTGTAAACCTGGTGATTCACAGACCGTACCCTTGGGGATAAAAATATATTATATGTTTATAAAAAATAAAAAAAATTTCAAAAAAAAATGGGCCAAGGACTTGAACAAACATTTCTCCAAAGAAGTTATACAAATGGCCAAAAAGCACATGAAAGGATGTTTAAAATTACTAACCAATAGATAAATGAAAACCAAAACTACCATGAGATATCAATTCAACCATGAGATAGCCACCAGTCAGGATGGTTACTATCAAAACACCAGAAAAATTAGTGTTGACAAGGATGTGGAGAAATAGGAACCCTGTGCAATATTGGTGAGAATGAAAAATTGTACAGCATCTGTGTAAAACAGTATGGCAATTCCTCAAAAAAATTAAAAGTAGAATTATTGTAAGATCCACTAATTTCACTTCTGGGTATACACTAATAATAGGAAGTAGGGTCTTGAACATATATTTGTATACCCATGTTCGTAACAGCATTATTCATAATAGCTAAAATGTAAAAGCAATCTGAGCGTCCACTGGTGGATGAATGGATAACAAAAATTGTATGTACCACAACAGAATACTATTGAGCCTTAAAAAGGAAGGAAATTCTGTCATATGCTACAACATGGATGAACCCGAAAGACATTATGATACGTGAAATAAGCCAGACACAAAAAGACAAATGCTTTGTAATTCTACCTCAGAGTATTTAAAATCACAGAGACAGAAAGTAGAAGGTAGTTCTCAGTGGCTGGGCGCTTAAGGGATGGGTTGTTATTGTTTAATGGGAATAACAGAGTTTTGGTTTTACAAGATGAAAAATGTTCTGGAGATGGATGGTGGTAATGGTAGCATAACACCTCAAGTCTAATACTATTGAACTGTATACTTAAAAATGGTTAAGATGGTAAATTTTGTGTTATATAAATTTTCCCAATATAAAAAATATTGAAAAAAAAAAAAGGTCACAAATACAATATCTCAATGAGGCCATGATACCAGGACAGACATTGTGAACACACTCTGTTGGTAAGTGGACATGCTGACTCCTGACATGCGGCTCTTAAAAAACTTGGTACTGACCCTTCTCATCCCCTAACCCTTTCTGCTCAAACACTAGGAGTGTCTAATCAAAACTGACATTCTCCAGTTGCTCCTCCCAGCAACATATCATGAGAAAACACCCAGGAGCTAGTCATGTGAAAGCAAGTTAGCATCCTGCATGGATGACATTGCCTCTTCTCCTCTAAGGAGTGGAAGAATTTCTTCTCATCCTAGAGAAGCTGAGTTGATAGGAAGCTGGAAAGATTGAGCCATGCACTCTCTAATTCCTGTAAATCAACCTTATTTATATTTTTTAAAGATTTTTATTTATTTGACAGGCAGATCACAAGTAGGCAGAGAGGCAGGCGGAGAGAGAGAGGAGGAGGAGGTGGGCTCCCTGCTGAGCAGAGAGCCCGATGTGAGGCTTGATCCCAGGACCCTGGGATCATGACCTAAGCCGAAGGCAGAGGCTTCAACCACTGAGCCACCCAGGTGCCCCAATCAACTTTATTTTTTATAGCAATTGGAGATTCACAGAAAAATTTAGCAGAATTTATATATACTATTTATACATACAGAATATATAATTTTAATATTATTTTATATAATTTATAATTTTATTGTAATATTATATAAATATAATTTACATTTACATATACTTCTTGATTCTACACATGCACAGCTCCTTTACCATCAACATCCCACACCAGAGTGGTACCTTTCCTAAAATGGATGAACTTTCATTGACACAGCATAATTACTCAAAGCCCATAGTTTACCTATGGGTTCAATCTTGGTGTTGCACACTGTATGGCTTTCAACAAATTCTCAGTGCCGTATACCCATTGTTATAGATTCATACAGAATGTTTTCGCTGCCGTAAAAATTCACCGTCCTTTGCTTATTCACCACCTCCTCAACCCTGGCAATCATTGATCTTTTAACTGGCTCCACAGTTTTCCCTTTCCAGAATGTCATACAGTCAGAATCTTATAGTAAATAGCCTTTTCAGATTGGCTTCTTTCGCTTAGTAATATGCAATTAAGTTTCCTCCTTGTCTTTTCATGACATGTTAGTTTATTTCTTTTTTTTAAGATTTTATTTATTTATTTGACAGAGAGAGATCACAAGTAGGCAGAGAGGCAGGCAGAGAGGGAGGAAGGGAAGCAGGCCCCCTGCTGAGAGGAAAGCCTGGTGCAGGGCTTGATCCCCAGGATCCTGGCATCATGACCTGAGCCAAAGGCAGAGGCTTTAACCCACTGAGCCACCCAGGTGCCCCAGCTTATTTCTTTTTAGCACTGAATAATATCTCATTGTCTGGATATGCCACAGTTTTTTTACTTAGTTGCTTACTGAAGGACATTTTAGCTGCTTTAACATTTTGGCAATCATAAATAAAGCTGGCATAACCATCTTTGTGCAGGATTTTATGTGGACATAAGCTTTTAACTCATTTGTGTAAATACCAAGGAGTGTGATTGTTGGATAGTACCATAAGAGTATGCTTACTTTTGTAAAAAAAAAACAAAAAAATGCCAAACTGTCTTCCAAAATAGCCATACTATTTTGTACCCCCATCAGCAATGAAGAGAATCCCTGGTTGCTCACACTCACTTTCTGCTCTCCCTTTTTTGCTATCTCCAATTCCTCTACTTTTTTTTTTTTTTTTTTTTTTACTCAGGCTTTGTTTCATTAGAAACATGGCTCAGGCAACTGTCACCAATATCCCATTATTCATAAGCCAGCAAAGTCCCTTCACCTCATGCGCCTTCATCCTCATCTTTGTACATCAGCAGTAGGAGAGTTTGGTAGACTGAGGCTTTTTACTCAGAGACCGAAAACTAAATAAGGGCACAGATCGAGAGAGATTAAGGATACCATTAAAAATGGTTTTGGACTGTGAGCATATTTTAAAAGCTGGGTGAACTTGATTAACACTTTCCAGTATCACACCCTGCTAAAGTAAAGGAAACAAAATTCAGAGTCTGTTAATAATGCAGTCTAATAGGAGAAACTCATATAATCTGCAACATGAAAGGATTAAACTGTTGGTATCATGAGGAAATGGAAAAATTTCATCTCCTTTCAGGAGACTATAAAGAAAATTGTCTTTCATGAAGCATAGCACTTAGAAGAGAGGAAAAATACTTTCCCCAGAGAATTTGTAACCATAGGTAGCCTGAATTCACATTACATGGCTGGACCAAAATACCTCAAGCTGAGAATTTATTTTAAAGTGATCTCAAGCTGGTAGTGCCCTGAGGTACTGGCAGAAGCAAATATAAATTTTCTCTGATGGAACCTACTTTTAAAACAATTCCCACAGGTAAAGTTCCAGGATATATGAGCTCACAGTCAAAACTCAAAATGCACAAGAAAACGAGGTATCACATATGAAAGCCAACAAATTAACTGAAAGTGAATTTGACATACAAAGGTTTCAAACTGAAAGTGTGGGAGAAGCACTATGTTCAAAATGTTTAATAAAATAAATTACATAATTCAATAAGAGCCAATAAGATAATTCTATTAAAATTATTAATCAGAATCTAAGATGAACCAAATAAACTGCTAAAACAAAAATGATTTAATAATCACTTTTTATTCTGCTAAATTTATTCCTGAGTACTTTATATTTTTATGTCATTATAAATATTGATTTTTTATTTTATTTTAAAATTATTTTTGTGAATAAATAGTTTGGTTTTTTGTTTTTTGTTTGTTTTTGTTTTTGTTTTTGTTTTTTTTGGTAATTTGACCTTGTAATTGACTTTTCTAGCTGTACTTACTTATCCCCCTATTCTGTTTTAGGATTCCTTTGGATTTTCTATGCAAACAACCAGGTCATCTGCAAATAAAATCAGTTTTGTATCCTGCTTTCTGATTTTTATAACTTTTATATTTTTTTTGCTTGCCTTCTTGCTCTGGCAAGGACCTCTAGTAAAATGTTGAGTAGAAGTGATGAGGACATTCATCCTTGACTTTTTCACATCTTAGGGAGTTCTGCCTTCTCGATTATGTATAATGTTAGTTGTAAGTATTTGTAGATGGTTTTTAATATTGAGGGAAATCTCTTTTCTATTCCTAGTTTGCTGAGAGTCTTTATCATTAATAGTTATTAAATTCTGTCAACTGTACCTTTCTGAGCCTACTGAGTTGCGATATGATGTGGTTATACAGCTTCTTGGGGACTGTTTTGTGAAACCAGTCAAGCTGGAGCACTTAACAATGACTAACTCAATATTACATCCAAATATTAGTTTTCCATCCCTCTCTATCTCATGCATTTTCCCCCTCACTCTTGTTTCTTATGAATGAATTGTCTTAGACTGTTCTGTTGCCTAGAGATGCCAGGCTAAAGCACTTTGTAAGTACTAAAGACACTGAATCAATAGCTAAAAATATTTTACAAAGAGATTACAAGACCCAGGTGACTTCACCATTGAGTTCTCCTAAATTTTAGGGAATAAATAATTTCGAGCATGCGCAAAGTCCTCCAAAGAATAACAAAAGATGATTCAGTCTCATTTTATGAAATTAGCATAACTCTGATACCCAAACTAAAATATTTAAGAGAAATAAGTTAAATGACAGTCCACTTCATGAACATAGATGCAAAATTCTAAACAAATACTAAAAATACATAAACATAGATGCAAAATTCTAAAATGCTAGAAATACTAGAAATCCATAGATAAGGAATACTAGAAATCCATAGATATGGAAATCCAAATCCAAGATATGGAAAAACATGAATAAAATCCTGACACATCTGTAGTTTTTTTGGTATGTTACAGTACATTAAATTTAGAAAAATAATTTATATATTTCAAGACCTTAATAAAAATTTAAGGATAAAAGTAACATATTTATCCTAAAAGATGTAGAAAACATTGATAAACCTCAGCATCAATTCAACATAAAAATTCTTTGAAAAGTAGGAACTAATGGAACTTCCTCTAATATAAAAATAGTCACAAAAAAACCTAGAACATATTTCTAATATACTAAATGCATAATGCTAAAAGTATTTTTTTCAAGATTAAAAACAAAACATGGATGTCAGCTGCCACTACTTGTATATGATACTGTTGGTGTCTAAGCCATGCAATAGGCATAACAAAAGAAATAAAAAGCACAACAGAGGAGAGGAAGAAAATTAAGCAGCCATTTCTTTTTAGAGAATGTAAACTTATACAGAAAAATTCAAAATTATTTACAAAGGATTATTAGAATTAACTAAGAAAGATTTAGAAAACTATTTCTAGATACAAAATCAACATACAGTAATAAAATGTAAATTTAATATGTACTACCAAAAAATCATAGTCCATGATGTAAGAGTAGATTTCATATCAGGTGAGCAAGTGCTTTATGAGAAAATTATAAAATTTTATTAAAAGATAATAAAATACTTAAAAGAGTAGAGAAATACACTTGATCTTAATGACTGAAAGATCCAGTATTTAGGGATATTATCTCTCAAGTCTATATATACATTTAATGTAACTTTGTCCTCAGTTACTTCATCTTCAAATATTTTGGAGAGCATCATAAATGCAATGTAGATCTTAAGCATTATTATTATAAGAGGGAGCAAAGACAAATCACAAATGGGGATACAATGTTTATAGAACATATACACAATATTAATATACAGAATATTCATAGAACACCTAAAATTTTTCTTTCCCTGTATTCTTTAAGTATGCACACACATACATAAATATATATACATATACATATATATGAATGTACATCTATATGTATACATGTGCACACATGTATATGCATACATATATGTATTCACATGTATGTATATATTTATATACATGCATGATGTATGTATATACGTGAATATACATATATGTATACACATACACATGCATATACATATGTCTATATGTGTATGTGTGCATATGCATATATGTATGTGTATACATACACATGTGTATGCATACACATATATGTATCCATACATGCATATGTATATGTATATGCACATGCATATGTATACATGCACATGTATCTATGTGTATATGTACATGTATATGTATATATGTGTATATATATACATATATTTCATGAACATTCTTTTACAGCTACTGATTTAATAAACAACAAAATAAGATAGAATGACTCCTTTAAACTAAAACAGTCTCTCAGATTTCTTCTTATGTAAGGATATTATGTTTTCAAATTTTTTTAATTCAACATTTTAATTATTTAATGTTCATGGAAGTGCATTTTCACTGAGCTTGCTAATTACTATTTTCTTTTCCGGTTTGAATCACCATGGTTCCATTTTCATGAAGGATCATAGGCTACAGAAGAAGAAAGGATGTTGTTACAAATACACTCCACAGACCTGAGGATGGGGGATGGGGAAGCCCTAGTAGATTCTAACCCTTGAACTTGAGACTTACTAAGTCTTAGTAAGTCTTAGTAAGTTCATATCTACAATCCATGGCTGGGGGACACACAAAGAGGAGCTGCAAAAGTACTTCCATTAAGAAGGTCTCTGAGATCTTGAAGTAACCCTGTTTCCCTACTGAAAAGACAGAGTGTAACAAAGACAATGACTGAGTGAGAAGGTCTCTCTTCCCTCCATTATAGTTATGATGCAACCAGACAAGACAATGTTGTTATGACTGATATTTGCTGGTTTGGGAATATGAGCAATATTACTCTTTGAATGGATATCTGTGTTATTGTGGTAATGCCAGCACTAACAGCAATGGCAGTAGAATGGCAGGTATTGCTTAAGGGACACGGAGTAGAGGGTTATTTGCAAGGAAATGAACAAAAATTCCAAGGACTATCAGAAATAACTGGATGTTTTGGTTAAGACCATTTTGGTTATGAGGGACAGAAAGCCCGGTCTGATTTGCCTGACTCATAACTGGATGGTCCAGATGTTGAACTGCTTTCAAAGTTCAGAGTTGTCATTAGGAGCAGGTTGCTCATCCTTTTGTTGAGCTCTGTTCTCCTCCATGCCTGGTTTCATTCTTAGACTCCAAAGAGCTATAATAGTTCTAGATAGCCCCGGCCTTGCATTCTTCTTGGCTCAAGTCCAACAGAAGGAAAGCTTTCCTCTATCTCTATATACTCAACTAAATCTCCACCCAACTGTTTAGGTCTGTGTTGTGGGCACCACTCCTACAGCCAGGGCTGGAGCCTCTTTCAGATGACATGAACCATGGGTGAAATCGAAGTTTATCTAGCAGTAAACTCTGTGGCTATACTAAAAGAAAACAGAAGAAAAAGTTGGGAAGGAAGCCAACAAAAATTTACCCTATAGGATGAAATCTGTACATCTAGACAAACTGGATTTTTGAGATGAGATAATATACCAGTGAACAAACCGATCATTACTGATAGTATGACACTATTGATAGTTAAAGGCTGACAATGTCTGGATTCCTCAGATTACTGGCTGCAATCTAGAAATGATCTTTTGGGAAAATTAGGTCAATTCTTTTTATGCCATCCACTTCTAACACCATGAACTCACAAGGGCCCAACTCTGAAACTTCACATTTAGAATTGTATTTCTTTGGTTAAAACCCATTGAAGACTTTCTGCCTACATAAAATGTAAAATGTCATATCCCACTTATACAGAAAAAAGAACACGTTTTTCAGTAGCATTGATATTAGAAGGAAAATAGAAGTGGGTAAAGAAGCAGAAAGGGAAAGCAAGATCTCAAGGATAAACTCTGCAATTTTGCCTCCATTCTCATGATCCCCTTTATTTTTACACCAGGGGTTTTCAAGCAGGGTTATTTCTCTCTCTTGGGGTGGAGATTAGGAGGATTTGGTCATGTTTGGAGGATTTTTTTTTTTTTTTCTGAGTAGAGGTGTGGTGGTAGGGTTATTGGCATCTAGCAGGTAGAAGCCAGGGATGTAAAATATCCTACAATGCAAAGGAAGGCTCCTCATGACAAAGAGTTATTCTGCCCAATATGTCAATAGTATTGCTGTTGAGGAACCCTAATTTACACTTACAACCAACTTTCCAGATCAATAAATGACACTATGATTTCTATTCTCCACTGGCTAGTTGATAGCAGTTAGGAAGCTATCTATTACAATTAATGAGGTTTTTGTCCTTCTTTCAAATATGCTGCATGATAGGCTAGTGCCCTGTGTGACTTATATTTCTAACAGCAGATACAGCTTGATGCATTAGCCTACCTGAGAAGTTAGGCTTGGCAGACACAAGCTTAAGCAGACGTCACATGTTGAGTCCCTGACAATACTGGGCCTCTTGTTTTTCTCTGTCAGTTTAATTTTCAGACTTAACACCAGCAGTGAACACAACTGTCTTGCTGTGTCTGACACTATCATTTTGGGTAGATCACGTAGAAAGAAATAAAAATTGAAGCACAGAGCAAAGATCCAATTTTCTTCCTAAAAGAAAGACTCAAGGTAAAATAATTTGTTTGGCTGATTCATGCACCTTGGACTATTGGTCATCTGAAAAGGAAATAAAATCCCCCAAATAAGCAAGGAAGCAATACTGTATTTCTAGTATAATGAGGGAGCTAGTAAAGAATCTAAACCACTGAGGGGGAATTAGATTGAGTAAGAAAGCTCAGTAATATCGCTGAGTGAGATATTTTCTGGAAGTCAGAAAACTACTTTAAGGTGTACACAGCCTTTGTCTTCCCAGGGGTGTTAGAAATGATACATTATCAACTTGATTCAAATTACTAGGCCTTACCTTCTATCCTGAGATCTATTGATGGCAACCTTACCCACTCAAAAGAATAGTTAAGAGAAATGTTATTGTTACATAATCTGATCTTTATTTTAAAGTTTTATTTAATTTTATTTTTTTCAGTGTTCCAAAATCACTGTTTATGCATCACACCCAGTGCTCCATGCAATACATGCCCTCCTTAATACCCACCACCAACCTCCACAACCCCCCACCCACTTCCCTCCAAAACTTTCAGTTTGTTTCTCAAAGTCCACTGTCTCTCATGGTTTGTCTACCCTTCCAATTTCCTCCAACTCACTTCTCCTGTCCATCTCCCAATGTCTTTAGTGTTATTCCTTATGCTTCACAAGTAAGTGAACCCATATGATAATTAATTCTCTCTGCTTGACTTATTTCACTCAGCATAATCCCCTCCAGTCCTGTCCACGTTGATACAAAAGTTGGGTATCCATCCTTTCTGATGCAGGCATAATACTCCATTGTATATATGGACCATATCTTCTTTATCCATTTGTCTGTTGAAGGGCATCTTGGCTGTTTCCACAGTTTGGCAACTGTGGCCATTGCTGCTATAAACATTGTGGTACAGATGACCCTTCTTTTCACAACATCTGTATCTTTGGGGTACACACCCCAATTGCAGGGTCATAGGGTAGCTCCATTTTTAATTTCTTAAGGAATTTCCATACTGTTTTCCAAAGTGGCTGCACCAACTTGCATTCCCATCAACAATGTAAGAGGATTCCCTTTTCTCCACATCCTCTCCAACACTTGTTGTTTACTGTCTTGTTGATTTTGACCATTCTCAATGTGGTATCTCAATGTGATTTTGATTTGAATCTCCCTGATAGCTAATGATGATGAACATTTCTTCATGTGTCTGTTAGCCATTTGTATGTCTTCTTTGGAGAAGTGTCTGTTCATGTCTTCTGCCCATTTTTTGACTTTTTTTTTTTTTTTTTTTTTTTTTGGAGTGTTGAGTTTAAGGAGTTCTTTATAGATCTTGAATATCAGCCCTTTGTACTGTCATTTGTGAAAATCTTCTCCCATTCTGTGGGTTGCCTCTTTGGTTTGTTGACTGTTTCCTTTGCTATGCAGAAACTTGATCTTGATGAAGTCCTGAAAGTTCATTTTTGCTTTTGTTTTCTTTGCCTTTGGGAACATGTCTTGAAAGAAGTTGCTGCCGCCAATGTCGAAGAGGTTACTGCCTATGCTCTCCACTAAGATTTTGATAGATTCCTGCCTCACGTTGAGGTCTTTTATCCATTTTGAGTTTATCTTTGTGTATGGTGTAAGAGAATGGTTGAGTTTCATTCTTCTATACATGGTGTCCAGTTTTCCGAGCACCATTTATTGAAGAGACTGTCTTTTTTCCACTTTATTTTTTTCCTGCCTTATTGAAGATTATTTGACCAGAGTTGAGGGTCCATGTTTGGGCTCTCTACCCTGCTCCACTGGTCTATATGTCTGTTTTAGTGCCAGTACCATGCTATCTTGGTTATCACAGCTTTGTAGTAACGCTTGAAATCAGGCAATGTGATGCCCCCAGTTTTATTTTTCTTTTTCAATACTCCCTTAGCCCTTCAGGGTCTCTTCTGATTCCACACAAATTTTAAGATTGTTTGTTCCAGCTCTTTGAAAAATGCCGGTGGAATTTTGATCAGGATAGCATTGAAAGTATTGATTGCTCTAGGCAGTATAGACATTTTAACAATGTTTATTCTTCTGATCCATTGAACATGGAATGCTTTTTCATCTTTTTGTGTCTTCTTCAATTTCTTTCATGAGTGTTCTGTAGTTACTCAACTACAGGTCCTTTACCTCTTTGGTTAGATTTATTCCCAGGTACCTTATAGTTCTTGGTACTATAGTAAATGAAATCAATTCTCTAATTTTCCTTGCTGTATGAGTTCTAGTAGTTTGGGGATGGAGTCTTTTGGATTTTCCATATAAAGTATCATGTCATCTGTGAAGAGAGAAAATTTGACTTCTTCTTTGCCAATTTGAATACCTTTTATTTCTTTTTATTGTCTGATTGTTGTTTTTAGGACTTCGAGTACTATGTTGAACAACAGTGCTGAGGGTGAACATCCTTGTGTTCCTGGTCTCAAAGGGAAGGCTGTCAGCTTTTCCCCATTGAGAATGATATTAGCTGTGGGTTTTTCATAGATAGATCTTGGCTATGTATGTAGCAATTGCCTTAGTGACCCAGAAGCTTTTTAATATAAGTCTACTTGTGACTCCTTCAAAGCAACTCAAATACTACTTAACAGATGAAATAAAACTGAGATTACAAATACACTGGCATATAATTAATATTTAGACCATCACAATAACCCATAAAAAAGATTGAACACTGACACACAGAGCAGAGAAATGCTTTGTCCAAAGTCATAGAGCTAGTAAAGCTAAAGCCAGAATCTAACCCAATTGTCTAATTGCTATTCCCAGGCTTTTTCTACACCAATGCAGTCTTTTTCACATAGAGAGAGAAACAGCACAAAAGTATGTCAATTTTTTAAAAAAATGAAAAAGAAAAAAATGTAATTTGGAACCTAACTTTCATCTTTTCAGAATGACAATGTGAAATTTGAATAAAATGCTTACATTCAAGTATCTAATATAAGCTTACAGCTTACATTCAAATTCCTAAGGTAAATTTATTTAGGATTCTGGTATTCTATGTCTGAAGAAAAATTTAGCAGAAATATATTAAATGAAAGAAAACCAGTGTGCAGAAAGAAAAAAAAAGGAAATAATTTTCTAATAGCTTTTAAATTCCTTTAATCAGAGACTTGCAGATCAGTGGACATAAGGGATGAAGAGGAAATGTGATGCCATCTTTGTTATGTTGTAGCCTTATATGGATTTAAGAATCATAGTTATGCTGAAAATAGAATTCAATGGTTACTGTAATATTTTTTCCATAAACTCAACTCTTCCTACAATCTAAATCTTTGTTGAATCAGTAATGTTTGCAAACTTAAGTCTTGGGAGAAAAGTCATTGCATAAACTGGCAAACTTGCAAACACATTATCAATATACTTTCTGAACTAGAGAGATCACATGTGTATAAATCTCAGTCCCCACAGATGCTTCTCCCAGTTACAGATATTTATTTCTTTGGTGTCTCTCCTATATAATAGTCCCTGGGTCTACATGTGAAGAGACTTGAATCACCATGAAGCTATGGGTAGAACCAGGGACTTCACATATATCTTAAACTATGTTACTATACAGTAACTGCCAAAGAATTTCTGAATAAACTGGAGAGTAATGTAGACATAATAAGCAATAGCAATGTTGACCAGGCTAAATTCAGCTTGTCATTTGGATCTTTTGCCAATTTCTATCTTGAGTCCATAAAAATGATGTCACGTTTTACATCCTAGGAATGCCAGTTTAGAGCATGCTGAGGAAGGTATTATCTAAGGAGGCAAGTGCTATTTTGTCTATTGTTAAGCTCAGGAGCAGCAAAACATTAAAAGGAGAAAGTGGGAATTCTTTGAAAAGAATAGAAGTCATTTATTCACAGTAGAAGACTTTGAGTCCAGCCTGTTAAAAAGGTTAAAACAATATTTCAGAGCACTCACTCCTGCCCTGAGATTTATTTTGCTCATGACTTAATTTTTTTCCCACTCAGTTACAGCAAAAAAGGCAGTATGAGATTCTAGAGAAAGAGATGGTAAAATACAAATTATTACGACTAAAAAATTTTACTCATTTTTCTTATGGAAATTTTTTTCTCCTCTGATTTTCTTTTCTTTTCCCATTGGTTTTCTTTTCTAGATCATTTTTATCCAAGGAAAAATAATTGCAGGGCCATATTTCCTGGACCAACCACCTGAATGGGAGATGGGAAGTCCTGGAAGGATGGGGCCCCTCATTGCTGATGTCTTGATGATGCCAAAAAGTTAGACAGGATAGGCTGGACTGGGCCAGCGTGTGGAGACAGCAGTATTAGTTTTCAGTCTGGGCTCTGAGGGGCTCAGGGAGCTGCACATAGGAAAGGGGACAATGTGTGTGGGCTCCAGCCTTCCCCCTCAAGTTCAAGTTTGACTAAAGGTATTCTACCATCATCTTTAAGTACTTGGCTTCCACAATAGATATTTTTAATTTAAAAAGGAACTTAAGCACTAATTACAATTGGAAATTAGTCATTTCTATGATGAATAAACTGAGGTTCAGAACGTTTATGTGGTCACCTAGGGAGGTGGAATAAATCCCAATTTCCTATAATAGATAAATTTTTACACTTGAAGGACAGAGGCCTAAGTTGTAATTTCAATTCACTCAGAGAACAGTTTATACCTAGGTTAATGACATGCTAAGACTTCTATGAGTTAGGACAGAATGAATGCTTTCCACCCTGATATCTTAAAACTTACACCAAATAATCTGAGCTTGCTTCTGACCTGCTAAAATGCTTGCCCTATGGTCTTTCACAACCTGAAACTTTTCAAAAAGAGATACCTCTTGTTTTTCCTTTGATACTGGACATGTCACAGTAACTTAATAACTGCTAATAATAGAAATTATATTTTACACATTTTCACTTATAAATTTTGAAATAAGCAAAAAAGTGGTTTTTAACTATTAGGAAAGGTTTCTTATTACTAGTGTTTATAATTACTAGAGTCCTAATTTACTAGATTACTAGTTAATTGTAGCTTGAAATGTATGGAAGCAAGCATTAAATCAAACAAGTTGTATAAATGAAAGCTTTTTCATCCTTTCCATATAATTTTAAACTATCTTTTATGTTTCATTTTTATTCATTTAATTTTTTTCTACTTAAGCACAAATTATTCATGACTGATCTTTTTCAAAGTGTAAATGTTTTGAAGATAGAAGGCTTATCTATTTTTCTTAAAGCATCAAATATTACTTGTAATTATTTGATGGTAATGGGAATAAAAAAGCAGTTTAGGGTAAACTCTTTTTTCCCTTTAATGTATGGAAGCCTAATGTCAGAAGACATGACTTTTTGGAAGTTAATTATATATATATATATACATATATAAATGTGTATGTATATATATATATATAATTATTTTATTATGCAAATATTTCCTTTAAGTTAATCTCTTAAAAAGTACATGATAATATGTCTTAGCAATATTCAATACTGGTTTATAAAATTTTTCTTTTTTTCAATAAATGATTAAAAGCATTTTAAGGTTAATGATCTCATGATGTGATCAATCATTCCAAGCTACAATCTGCCACCAGGGCTTCTCATTCTGCTGAAAGCAAATGATTTCTTGATAATGATCAGAAGGAGCACATCTGTATGCTGGTTGAAAAGTTAATTAAAATGTGATTCCATCTGGTAGTCCAGTTGGGAATGTCACTATTCGATTTAATCTACAATGAGCTGAAATGAACTCTGCATAATCAAAAGATATAATGCAGAGAGGGCCATGGAGATGCAAGTTAGGCAGTGTTGCACATGTTAATTTAAATCTCTTTCTTCTCTTTAATTTTTTTTTTCTTTTGTAAAAGTTAGAAACCTGGGAAAACAAAATTTCCTTATGATTTTCTCAATATGGGTACATTTCCCTTTATATAAATTTTGTCTAAAAGCACATTAATTCCCATTTTAATTTTTAGCAGAACTGAGATAGCTGATATGAGTACAGATATTCTCTTGAAGCTGCTGACTTCCAACTACTTGTTTTCTCCTGATACATGTATTAGGTTCTTATTGCTGTTGTAAAAAACTATCACTAACTTGGTGTCCTAACACAAATTTAATGTCTTACAGTTCTGGAGGTCAGAATGTCCAGAATGGGTCTCAGTGGTTAAAATCCAGCTATAATCAAGACTGTATTCTTTCTGGAGGCTCTAGAACAGAATTTTTCCTTGCCTACTCAAGTTTCTAGAGGCTTCCCACATCCCTTGACCCCTAGTCCCCTTCCCTCTCTCAAGGCAGCAATGGGTGATCAGCTCTTTCTCAAGATGCTATCTCTGGTTCTGGTTCTTCTATTTCTATTTCAATTAGAGGATTTTTTTGGTTACCTTGAGCTCATCCAGATTATACAAGATAATCTATTTGTCTTAAAATCAGCTGATAAGCAACCTCAATTTCATCTGTGCCTTTAATTACTTCTTGCTATTGTAATGCCATATATTCAACAACTTCAACATATTCAACAATCCCACAGCAAGTTCTGTGGATTAGGATGTGAAGATCTTTGGGAGGCCATTATTCTATCTTCCATACATCATAACTAATTTATTCTAATCCTTATTCTTGAGCAGAGAATGATGCCTATATCTTCTTTTGGAGTAACCAGAAATTGTTTTTCCTTTGGGTTTGGCTGATGTTTATCAGATTGAATGTATGCTGACAAGCTGATGAGTGTTTCTACTTACAGGTTTACCCAAGGGATGAAGAACTGGAAAAAAACAAACAAACAAACAAAAAAACCTTACATTAAAAGATTGTTCCCTTTGGGTGTTATTGCAGTGTAGAATTGAGCACATATAAAATTCTATTCCCTTGCATGGGATACCAGAAATCTTTTTTAAAATTAATTCAGAAATTTAGTGTGGGTCTTATTTCTATGGCATAGCCAATTTTTAATTTACTAATTCAATTATTGTGGGTTGGTTAATATTCCATCTTATACATTTACTTTATTTTAGAAAGTAGAAGTGATTTATCTTTCATCAGTTAAACACAGTTCAGCTAAACTTAAATAGGTAGGAAGTTGGAATTTCCTTGTTGAGGTTGCAGTTTCACAATTATTAACTCAACCCTAAATTTCAGATTCCACAGAAAATATCTAAGGAAGTGTGCATATTTCTGCAAATAAAAATACACTCAATGAGATAACCATGAATAATTACTATTAGGGTAGTGGCAATGCAAGTGTGAAATCATTTACATTTAGGAGACATTCATTTTAAAACTAGAAAACTATAAGAAGATCTAATGCTAATAAGTTTAGTTTCTCAATCATATTTTAATTATATATGAACATAACTACTAGGATATATATTGATATATGAAATGGTTTGTTATATGGATTTGACATTGCACAATTGTGGAAACTGGGTAGGCACTTTCTGCTGTCTTTTTATCTGATGCAAGAGCTTAAAGCTACTGGGCAGGAAGTGGAGAAGGGAAGGTAGGTGTGAAGTAGGGGAGACCAAGGATAAGCCACAAGCATGATTTAGAGCCCATGAACACAGATCAGAACCCATGTGCCTCTGACCTTGAAGATACTAGTGTCTGGTGGAAGCAGAGGCCCTTTGTCATCAAGCCCAGGAGTTAGAGAAGTTAAAGGAGGACCCAGGGGAAGAAGAATAATTTATAGGTCCAGGTGTGGCCTTACTCCAGTGAGATAAGCCAGAAGACATGCATGTCTGAATGATGGAATGGCTAATGCTTCCCTCTGTCCTCCATGAGCTCCACAGTCTCCCTTGTTGCCTGTCTTAATTGGTCATGCCCAAGAAGAAAATTTTGGGAAATATTATTCAGCTTAGCCAAACTGGCACATCACAAAGCCACCATACACCCAGGAAAATTTATGATCTAATAAAATATTTAGCTCTAGTAATTCTTCAACCATCAAGGATAACACATAAATTTTCTCTTCCCCCTTTCCTTCTCTACACTCAGTTTGGGGACTGAATTTGTTTGTTTACTGAAATACTTTTTCTTTGGGATAAAAAACACTAACTGATATCACAAGCCTTTAGATCTTTCACTTTCTTTTCTCAGTATACTGTCATGTCATTGGTCTTTTCAAGCCAAGTAATAATTTGCTTTGTTTCCGCAATGAGAAATGAGGGAATAGGACAGGAATTAAAACACCTCTTTTCAGATAAATGCAGTACTTTTAAATAGCTAAATGAAATAGAAATTTGAGGTTATGATCAGTATTTTTCCAGGTTTTCTTTAAAATTCTCTTTTCACTTGAATTTTTTCTTCCACAAAAGGCTTTTTTTACTTTGTATTATTCAGATATTTTCGTTTATTATTTTATCTCGCACATGTGTTTGCCCTGGACAATTAATACACAGGTATTTCATGAAGTTAGTTTTCATAAAATTGTGTTCTAACAATTGACAAAGTATTAAGTGCAGCATGGTTTGAAGAAATTAGCAAAAGCAACTATGAATATATATATAATCAAGAGAAGAATTTCAACAGTTACTTCGGTCATGTATAGAGAAATAATTACTTTTTTAAAAATTGGGTATTTAAGGCAAAATTGTATTATTTGGGCTATTTTATCTTCCAAATTGTTTTTATTCTCCAAATACCCTTCAGTGCACAGAAAATTGAAATGAAATATATATATTTAAAAGTCAATCTGAATGTTAGAATGAAGATTTTTATATTCCAGAAATTTTTTGAAATAATTTGCCCTTCCATTATCACTTTTTTTTTATTATGTTATGTTAGTCTACTTCTTTGACCACTGTAAACATATATTATAATGCCTTTAAATTTTCCTAGTGGCACACTTACTTTAATTAATAACCTAAAATCTAAATAATATATTTATTAACATATTATTAATATATTAATATATTTATGTTTATTGTACATATGAAATTTTGGTGTATCTTCTATATATATTTTATCTAGAGGGTTAATATGTGATTGTGTATCTTATTTTGACATTATGTATTGACTGCTTTGGAGTTAAGTTTCTTAGTATATATTTTCCTGATGTTCATTATGAATATGATAATAAGAGTAGAGCCATAATGAAAACAAAAATGGCCATTCGATAAGCTTATTTTAGTCTTCTTCATTATAAAGCAATCATGTGTCTTCCTACTGCACATAACAAGGCTCTAATTATATCGAAATATTCAGGGAACAACATAAACCACAGAGGCAAAATGCAAATGGTATGCTCTTGGTATTGGGATCATAAAATGTGCTCATAGCATTCTGAGCACAATTTTAACATTTATTGTTTATACATGTAGTAAAAGAGAAAGCTTAGATGAAAAGACTTTATGGTTCCTATTTCTCTCTAAATCAATCAGAATGCAGTTCTTTTCTGCACTGTAGATCTTTAGAGTTCATTCTACACTTAATGAAGTCTGAGGATAGAGATCAAGGGAGGCCCTAGGAATGCCTCTGGTGAGATAAATGAGTTCATGACCTGTAGTCTGTTCTTACTTCCCTACTTGTTCTGATATTGTTTTTGCTAATTGAGCAAGAGTACTTTTATTTTCAAAGCTGGGCATTGTTTTCTTGTCCAGGGATGAATTAACCCTTCCCTGACTTAATGTTAATTAATTTTGTTTGCTAAGGCTTGCCCAAACTGAGTTTCTCTAGAGCAATAATTTTCAATCTCTAGACTGTAAAAGTTCCTGGAATTCCATGAGAAATGATTTGTCATATGTACATACTCAGTTTTCTGGGGAGAAGAATCTAGACCTTTATGATTGTCATTGAGGATTGTCACCAACAGAATTTTAAAAATCACTGCTTCAGAGGTTTTCTGAATGACTTCCCCCATAGCCATCTATTGTATGCTTAAAATTTTTCAGTAAAGAAGAGGAAAATTTCAGAACACTCTGTCATTTATGTCATTTAACTATCATACCTTGTTTGGGGACATTTTGTATTAGAAAGTAAGGAAGCTTTCCATATTAAGAACCCTGAGAGTTCTCCTTTTTAATTAGAATCATACTGTCATGCAGGCAGTGAATTATTTATTCCCAAACATCATTCACTCTTTTCTAATATGTATTAAGTAAGCAAATAAATTAGATTGACAAGAACAACACATTAAGATCTATTTGTAAAAGTTTTCTGATGATATAGCCAGACTTTTCTGAAATTTCTCATTTTAAAATTTTTGTTAAGAATTAAACACCATACCAAAACTATGCCAATATAGTATATTAAGATTAAAAAAAAAAAGTAAGTCCTACTCCTCCACCACAAGGTCTAGACCCATTCATTTCCTGTGTGTGTGTGTGTGTGTGTGTGTGTGTGTGTGTGATGTGTGCACTGTGCCTGAGTCAGCTCACTGAGCCATACATTCACTGAGACAGTTACTTGTTGCTTCTGAAGTCTAGGTATTGTTCCATCACTTTAGACAGAATTTTGTACTTTGGTAATTTTTAAGTTGTAAGAATGATGGAAAAAGAAGAACCTAGTACAACATCTAGACTTCCTGCTTTGATAACTGGAAGACAGAAGTGCAACTTAGTAAGATGAATAGATAGAAAGCACATGCAGAAACTCTTAAAATATTTTTAGTGGCTAAAATGCTTATTTTATTGTGTTAAAAGTTGAGGCAATCTATCATAGATGAAAAATCTCTGATGTTGCTATACTTGCTACTTCTTTGAAGGAAGAGTGGCATACATGTCCATAGCAGGACATAATAGAACTTCATAGCTGGCCATATTTTTTTAATTTGAGAAAATATTCCTTGTAACAAAAATTATTTATCCACTGGGATTAGAGAAATTCCTGAGAGATACCCTTCTTTGAATATTATATGCCCTCAAGGTCTCAATATCCCTTGTGACATCTATAGTGACCATACATATGTATCAACAGTATACCCAAGAGGGATTATAAGGTTATGTAATTTCTAGTGATTAAACATAGAGGTGGGTGAGCCAGTGAATATTATTAGTTTCAACCATTTCCCACTTTGTCTGTTGCAGGTTGTCACCACAATACCATAACCTGGGACCAACAGTATCCTAGAGTTGCCTTGTACTGGAGTTCCTGAGAGCAAATTGTTAAATCTTCACTAATATTGTGACTAGTTGTTAATCCCAGGCATTACAATAAAGTTAAATTCTATAAAGTCACAATTAGATTATATTAAAACAAAATTTAAAAAACACTCAAACTTATCACTTCTAAATTATTTTACTATATTTTACTCTTTCCTAGTTTCTTGAGGATATTTACAACTCTTGTGTCTGTATGTGGAAATACTACATAATAGTGTGTTACTGCATCTTTTCCCGACTCTGCATTTAACAGGGTCACAGTGATAGCTAAGTATGAGTCATGGTGAAAGTATATCACTGAAATTGGCAAATGTTACAAGTCAAGTTTTATTTTTCAGTGGACTGTAAAATTTAAGGTTGCAAAGAAAAATGTTAATAATGAGGAATTAAATTTAAAAGCATATTTTTCTATAGCCATTATAGTATAAGTAACATAAAAATTTGAGATATTCTTCTAGTATTTTAAGACTATTATCTAATTTACCAAAGAAAGTATTCATCACTGACCACTGGTGAACCAGTGATGTTTCAACATCCACTTTTGATGTTTCACTCTCATTTTACTGTAAAATAAAACAAAAACATCAACCAACATTCTTGTCAGAGCAACTCTCATCTGTCAATTGCAGCCATATGTTGGCTACAGATACAACATAACACAAAAAGTAAAGCAGTCTGGAAAACAAATGTACTGTATAAAATCTATTCTTACAGTATATATTATTTATATTTGTATAGTTTATTATTTGTAAATTGTGTGCTACAGATCGTAGAATCAGTGAAGTTTATAATGAATGTGTATATGAATATGTATGTAACTTTTTTCAGTGAGTACCTGTTAAGCACCACTGTCTCAGACATGGAACCAATGGCTTTCCCACTTTCAAGGTATCCAAGTAGTAATGTGTTGGCACTACCTGGCTACATCCTGAATTCATAAGTATTTGTGGAATCTTCCCTAATTCTATAATCATAACCTTAAACTGATGTATTGGAAGAAAATGAGATGGGTAATTAACATTAAGAAAATGAGTGGAGGAAGCAAGATGGCAGAGGAATAGGAAACTGAAATATCATTAGGTCCCTGGAGTTCAGCTAGATAGTTACCAAATCATTATGAACACCTACAAACTCAACAGGAGGTAGGAGAGAAGAGGAGCAGCAATTCTAGAAACAGAAAGTTGACTATTTTCTGGAAGGTAGGATGTGCAGAGAAGTGAATCCAAAGTGACAGGAAGATAGACTGTAGGGGAGGGCCAGCTCCAGGCAAGTGGTAGAGCAGCAAAGCACAAACTCTGAACTTCTAGAAGTCTGCTTTACTGAAAAATGTCATTCCAGAGGCTAAGCAAGGGAGAAGCCCTCACAGGGGCAGTGTGGTCTTAGGACCCACGGGGTCGCAGAAACACTGGGGGTGTTTCAGTGTGGCAGAGATGCCAGGTATCAGAGCAGGGAAGTCAGCTACAGAGATGGAGCTGATAAGTGAGCTCTCAGCTTGGGGTTACCTTAAAGCATGAACCAAGGCACACTCAGGTCACTGCTCTTCCAGCAGAGACTCCACAAGTAGCAGATCCAAAGAGATTCCCTCCTTCTTCCTCAGGGAAGAGTGGTGAAGGAGTACACTACAGGAATCTGCTGGGTTTGGAGACACCAAATGGGGCCGTTTACCAGACACAGAAATGCTCGGTCACTGGCTGGATGACCTCGGAATGCTGCTAGAGACCAGGGAGACAGGAGGGATTGACAGCTTTTCTCTCAGAGTGCACTGAGGAGAGGGGCCCTGAGCTCTCAGCTCCTCTGGACCAGAGATTGGGAAGCTGCCATTCTCATTCCCATCCTCCAAAGCTATATGGAAAGTGTTCAGGGAACAAAAGCTACTGAGAGTGAACCCAAGCAGGTTACTTAGCTTGTCTCCTGACAAGGGTGGTGCAATTCTGTCTTGGGCAAAGACATTTGAGAATCACTGCAACAAGCCACTTCCCAGAATATCAGCAAGAACACCCAGCCAAGACCAAGTTCACCAATCAATGAGAACTGTGGAACTCCAGAGCTAGGGAAATGCAGCACATAGAATTCATGGATTTCCCCCCATGATCTTTAATCTTGCAAAGTTAATTTTTTTTTCTTATTTTTTAAAAATTTTCCTCTTTACTCTTTTAACATTTTTAACTATTTTATCTTAACAATATCTTTAATTTTTTTAAATTTCATTGTTATAATCATATTTTATCCCTTCATTGTATTTAACCTTATTTTTTGTATACATATAGTTTTTTTTTCTTTAAAATTTTGGGATACAATTTCTTCCAAGAGATCAAAATATACTCTAAATCTGGAACATGGCTTTGTTCTAGTCTCCAGCCTGATCACATTCTCTCTTCTATTTTTTCTTACTTTTTTTTCCAATCCCTTTTTTAGAATATTAGTTAATGTTCATCTTTACAGTCATATTCCATCCCTTCATCATGTTTACCCTTATTTTTATATAAATTTTTCTTCATTTAATATATTGGGAGGTAGTTTCTTCTAAGAGACCAGAATACACCTAAAATCAAGAGGGTGGCTCTGATATATTCTCCAGTCCCATTCATATATATATATTTCTCCCCTTTCTTCTCCTCCCTGGTTTCAGGTCTCTTCTGATTTCATCAGCGTATATTTTTCTGGGGTCTTTGCCGCATTATAGTATTTTACTCTCTCATTCATATATTCTTATCTGGATAAAAGATAAGACAGAAAAACTCACCACACACACACACACACAAAAACAAGAGGCAGTACCAATGGCTAGGTACCTAATCAATATGGATATTGATAATATGTCAGAACTAGAGTTCAGAATGACAATTATCAAGGTGCCAGTTGGGCTTGAAAAAGGCGTGGAAGATACTAGAGAATCCCTTTCTGGAGAAATAATATCCCTTTCTGGAGAAATAAAAGAACTAAAATCCAACCAAGTTGAAATTTAAAAAAAAAGCTATTAGTGAGGTGCACTAAAAAATGGAGGCTCTTACTGCTAGGATAAATGAGGAAAGGAGAAAATTAGTGATATCGAAGACCAAATGATGGAGAATAAAGAAGCTGAGAAAAAGAGAGACACAACTACTGGACCACAAGAAGGAGAATTCAAGATATAAGTGATATCATAAGATGAAACAATATTAGAATAATTAGGATCCTAGAAGAAGAAGAAGAAGAAGAAGAAGAAGAAGAAGAAAGGAGCAGAAGGTCTATTGGAGTGAATTATAATAGCAAATTTCCCTAACATGGCAAAGGGAACAAGCATCAAATCCAGGAGACAAAAAGAACCCTCCTCAAAAAATAAATATAGGTCCACATTATCTTTAGTAAACTAATAGTAAAACTTATGAGTCTCAGTGACAAAGAGAAAAATCCTGAAAGCAGCTCAGGACAATAAGTCTGTAACATACAATGATAGAAATATTAGGTTGGCAGCAGACCTATAGAAGAGACCTGGCAGGCCAGAAAGAACTGGCATGATATATTCAGAGCACTAAATGAGAAAAATATGCAGCCAAGAATACTATATCTAGCTAGGCTGTCACTGAAAATAGAAGCAGCAATAAAAAGCTTCCAGGACAAACAAAATTAAAAGAATTTGCAAACACCAAACCAGCCCTACGGAAAATATTGAAAGGGGTCCTCAACATTAAGAGAGAGCCTAAAAGTGATGTAGACCAAAAAGGAACAGAGATAATATACAGTAACAGTCACCTTACAGGCAATACAGTGTACTAAATTCATATCTTTTAATACTTACCCTCAAAGTAAATGAGTTAAATGCCCCAATCAAAAGACATAGTGTACCAGAACAGATTAAAAAAAAAAAAAAAAGACCCATAGATATACTCTCTACAGAAATTCATTTCAGACCCACAGATACCTCCAAATTTAAAGTGAGGGGGTGGAAAACAATATACCATGCTAAGGTACATGAAAACAAACAAACCAACCAACACCTGGGGTGGCAATCCTTATATCAGATAAATTAGATTTTAAGCCAAAGACTGTAATAAGAAATGAGGAAGGACACTGTATCATACTCAAAGTGTCTGTCCAACAAGAATATCTAACAATTTTAGATATCTATGTCCCAACATGGGAGCAGCCAATTACATAAACCAATTAATAACAAAATCAAAGAACACATTGGCAATAATACAATAATAGTAGGGGACTTTAACACACACCTCACTGAAATAGATCATCCAAGCAAAAGATCAACAAGGAAATAAAGGCTTTAAATGACACATTGGACCAGATGGACATCACAGATATATTCAGAACATTCCATCCCAAGGTAACAGAATACACATTCTTCTCTAGTGAACATGGGATATTCTCCAGAATAGATCACATTCTGGGTCACCAATTAGGTCTCACCTGGTACATAAAGACTGGGATCATTCCCTGCATATTTTCAGAATACAATGCTCTGAATTTAGAGTTCAGTCACAAGAGGAAAGTTGAAAAGAACTCAAATACATGGAGACTAAAGAGCATCCTGCTAAAGAATGAATGGGTCAATAGGAAATTAAAGAAGAATTCAAAAAATTCATGGAAGCAAATGTAATTGAAAACACAGCTGTTCAAAATCATTGATTCCCATAAAATTTGCAAAAAATAGGAAAGTATTTCTTCTTATGAGCTGTAGCTGAGGACAGTGAGGTGCGCAGGGATAATTTTCATTCACTGTTGCACACCTATTCTTTACCAGGCTGAGAATAGAACTAGACTTCCAGTGGACCTACCATTAAAGACAGCCACTACATCTTGAAATAGACTTTTCTTTTCAATATAATTGCTGAGTGTGTTTTGAAGCATTATTTCACTGTCCTAGGTAAGAAAAAAAATAATGGACTAAAGTGGTAATAGCACATGACATTGGAGAAGGGAGGTCCAAACTATTTCAGGAAAGGATTTTTTTTTCTCTCTCTGTTCAGAATCCTGAATGCCAGTTTTAATATTGCTTTTTCCCTCAATATATGTTGTGAGTTTCTTTTTATGATTATCAATGAGTTCCTAGATGAGGATGCAATCATAATAAGAGTCAAACTCCAGCAATTTCCTGAGAAGTTATAAAATAATAAAATACTCTTAAATGGTATCTCACAGAAGATGAAGTCTTTTATACCGGAGATGAGGAGACTTCTATATTCATCTAAGCATTTCTCTTGATAGTTCTATTCTCACTTGGAGAAACGAAAGGAAAAATGCATAAAGAAAATGTTATCCAGAGAAAACAAATACAACTTTGGAGAAAATTGAAGATCCAGAAGTCTTGTAATGTTTATGTAAACCAGAGAAGAGAATGCTTATCTGTCCCAATTCTTTTCCTGTATTTATGCCTTACCTATATATTTTTGAAGGTCAGAGACCTTAACATATAATATTAAAAAATAAAATAAAAATGTCTGATTATGGTTTCGTAAGAAATATTTTTATTCAGATACACAATCTAAGAGCAGGTCCAATATATTTACTTTCATATTCTAAAATGAACCTCCAAAGGAAGGGACTGGGTCTAAAGTTAAACAACTCAAGGGAGGAGTCAAGATGGTGGAGAAGTTGCAGGCTGAGGCTACATCAGGTAGCAGGAGATCAGCTAGATAGCTTATTAAACCATTGCAAACACCCACAAATCCAAAGGGAGATTGAAGACAAGAAGAACAGCAATTCTAGAAACAGAAAATCGACCACTTTCTGAAAGGTGGGACTGGCAGAGAAGTGAATCCAAAGCGACGGGAAGATAGACCGTGGGGGGAGGGGCCAGCTCCCGGCAAGCAGTGGAGCAGCGGAGCACAAAATCAGGACTTTTAAAAGTCTTCTTTTAAGAGGCTAAGCCAGGGTGAAGCACATGTGGGGTCAGCGTGGCCCAGGTCCCGTGGGGGTCACGGAAGGATCGGGGTGTCTGAGTGTTGCAGAGCTTGCAGGTATTAGGGCAGGGAAGCCAGCTGCAGAGACAGAGCCAAGGAGTGAGCTGTCAGCTCAGGGTGACCTTAAACTGGTCATAGGTTGGGTGAGCTCGGAGAGCGGACAGAGGCCAGGAAGACAGGAGTGATTGGGCTCTTCTCTCTGAGGGTGCACTGAGGAGTGGGGCCGTAAGCTCTTGGCTCCTCTGGGCTGGAGACTGGGAGGCTGCCATTTTCATTCCCATCCTCTGGAACTCTACAGAAAGCGTTCAGGGGACAAAAGCTCCCGAAAGTGAACCCAAGCAGATTACTTAGGCCTGCACCTGGTAAGAGCGGTGCAATTCCACCTCCATCAAAGACACATGAGAAACACTACAACAGGCCCCTCCCCAAGAAGATCAACAAGAAATCCAGCCAAGAACAAGTTCACCTACCAAGGAGAGCAGCAGAATTCCAGAGGAGAGGAAAGCAAAGCACGGAACTCATGGCTTTCTCCCCATGATTCTTTAATCTTGTGGTTAATTTAATTATTTTTAAATTTTATTTATTTTTTTTCTGCTAATTTTTTTTTAACTTTTACCCTTTTGTTTTTTAACGTTTTGAAACTAGTTTATCTAATATATATATATATATATATATATATATATATATATATGATTTTTTTCTTTTTTTTTTCTTTATCTGTTTACTTTTTAAGTTTTTTTTTATTCTGAACTTCTTTTTATCCCCGTTCTCCCTCACATGATTTGGGGTCTCTTCTTATTTGGTTAAAGCACATTTTCCTGGGGTCTTTACCACCATTTTAGTATTTTATATGCTCCTTATATACTGTTATTTCAACAAAATGACAAGGCAGAAAAACTGAGACAAAAAAAAAAGAACAAGAGGCAGTATGAACACTAGGGACCTAATCAATACAGACATTGGAAATAGGTCAGAAATAGAGTTTAGAATGACGATTCTCAAGGTTCTAGCTGGGCTCGAAAAAGGCATGGAAGATATTAGAGAAACCCTCTCTGGAGAGATAAAAGCCCTTTCTGGAGAAATAAAAGAACTAAAATCTAACCAAGTTGAAATAAAAAAAAAAAGCTATTAATGAGGTACAATAAAAAATGGAGGCTCTTACTGCTAGGATAAATGAGGCAGAAGAAAGAATTAGTGATATAGAAGACCAAATGACAGAGAATAAAGAAACTGAGCAAAAGAGGGACAAATAGCTACTGGACCATGAGGGGAGAATTCGAGAGATAAGTGACACAATAAGACGAAACAACATTAGAATAATTAGGATTCCAGAAGAAGAAGAAAGAGAGAGGGGAGCAGAAGGTATATTGGAGAGAATTATTGGAAAGAATTTCCCTAATATGGCAAAGGGAACAAGCATCAAAATCCAGGAAGTGCAGAGAACACCCCTCAAAATCAACAAAAATAGGTCCACACCCCATCACCTAATAGTAAAACTTACAAGTCTTAGTGACAAAGAGAAAATCCTGAAAGCAGCCCGGGAAAAGAAGTCTGTAACAAACAATGGTAAAAATATTAGATTGACAGCAGACTTATCCACAGAGACCTGGCAGGCCAGAAAGGACTGGCATGATATATTCACAACACTAACCAAGAAAAACATGCAGCCAATAATACTATATCCAGCTAGGCTATCATTAAAAATAGAAGGAGAGATTAAAAGCTTCCAGGACAAACAAAAACTGAAAGAATTTGCCAACACCAAACCAGCTCTACAGGAAATATTGAAAGGAGTCCTCTAAGCAAAGAGAGAGCCTAAAAGTAGTAGATCAGAAAGGAACAGAGACAATATACAGTAACAGCCACCTTACAGGCAATACAATGGCACTAAATTCATATCTCTCAATAGTTACCCTGAATTTTAATGGGCTAAATGCACCAATCAAAAGACACAGCGTATCAGAATGGATAAAAAAAACAAAACCCATCTATATGTTGCCTACAAGAAACTCATTTTAAACCCGAAGACACCTCCAGATTTAAAGTGAGGGGGTGGAAAAGAAGTTACCATGCTAATGGACATCAGAAGAAAGCAGGAGTAGCAATCCTTATATCAGATCAATTAGATTTTAAGCCAAAGACTATAATAAGAGATGAGGAAGGACACTATATCATACTCACAGGGTCTGTCCAACAAGAAGATCTAATAATTTTAAATATCTATGCCCCTAACATGGGAGCAGCCAACTATATAAACCAATTAATAACAAAATCAAAGAAACACATCAACAATAATATAATAATAGTAGGGGACTTTAACACTCCCCTCACTGAAATGGACAGGTCATCCAAGCAAAAGATCAGCAAGGAAATAAAGGCCTTAAATGACACACTGGACCAGTTGTACAGCACAGATATTTTCAGAACATTTCATCCCCAAACAACAGAATACACATTCTTCTCTAGTGCACATAGAACATTCTCCAGAATAGATCACATTCTGGGTCCTAAATCAGGTCTCAACTGGTATCAAAAGATTGGGATCATTCCCTGCATATTTTCAGACCACACTGCTCTGAAGCTAGAACTCAATCACAAGAGGAAACTTGGAAAGAACACAAATATATGGAGCCTAAAGAGCATCCTTCTAAAGAATGAATGGGTCAACCAGGAAATTAAAGAAGAATTGAAAAAAATCATGGAAGCAAATGATAATGAAAACACAACAATTCAAAATCTGTAAGACACAGCAAAGGCAGTCCTGAGAGGAAAATACTTAGTGGTACAAGCCTTTTTCAAGAAACAAGAAAGGTCTCAAATACACAACCTAATCCTACACCTAAAGGAGCTGGAGAAAGAACAGCGAGGAAAGCCTAAACCCAGCAGGAGAAGAGAAATAATAAAGACCAGAGCATAAATCAATGAAATAGTAACCAAAAAAAAAAAAAAAAAAAACAATAGAACAAATCAACAAAACTAGGAGATGGTTCTTTGTGGGGCGCCTGGGTGGCTCAGTGGGTTAAGCCGCTGCCTTCGGCTCAGGTCATGATCTCAGAGTCCTGGGATCGAGTCCCGCATCGGGCTCTCTGCTCAGCGGAGAACCTGCTTCCCTCTCTCTCTCTGGCTGCCTCTCCGTCTACTTGTGATTTCTCTCTGTCAAATTAATAAATAAAATCTTTAAAAAAAAAAAAAAAAAAAAAAAAAGGAGATGGTTCTTTGAAAGGATTAATAAGATTGATAAACCCATGGCCAGACTTATCAAAAAGAAGATAGAAAGGACCCAAATAAATAAAATCATGAATGAAAGAGGAGAGAGCACAAATAACACCAAGGAAATACAGAAAATTGTAAGAACATACTATGAGCAACTCTACGCCAACAAATTTGACAATCTGGAAGAAATGGATGCATTCTTAGAGACATATAAACTACACAACTGAACCAGGAAGAAATAGAAACCCTGAACAGAACCATAACCAGTAAGGAGATTGAAACAGTCATCAAAAATCTCCAAACAAACAAAAGCTCAGGGCAAGATGGCTTCCCAGGGGAATTCTACCAAACGTTTAAAGAAGAACTAATTCCTATTCTCCTGAAACTGTTCCAAAAAATAGAAATGGAAGAAAAAGTTCCAAACTCATTTTATGAGGCCAGCACCACCTTGATCCCAAAACCAGACAAGGATCCCATCAAAAAAGAGAACTACAAACAAATATCCTTGATGAACACATACACAAAAATTCTCACCAAAATACTAGCCAATAGGATTCAACAGTTCATTAAAAGGATTATTCACCACGGCCAAGTGGGATTTATTCCAGGGCTGCAAGGTTGGTTCAACATCCACAAATCAATCAATGTGATACAACACATTAATAAAAAGAAGAATAAGAACCATATGATACTCTCAATAGATGCTGAAAAAGCATTTGACAAAGTACAGCCTCCCTTCCTGATCAAAACACTTCAAAGTGTAGGGATAGAGGGCACATACTTCAATATTATCAAAGCCATCTATGAAAAACCCACCACAAATATCATTCTCAATGCAGAAAAACTGAAAGCTTTTCCACTAAGGTCAGGAACATGGCAGGGATGTCCATTATCACCACTAGTATTCAACATAGTACTAGAAGTCCTAGCCTCAGCAATCAGACAACAAAAAGAAATTAAAGGCATCCAAATCAGTAAAGAATTCAAACTATCACTCCTCGCAGAAGATATGATACTATATGTGGAAAACCCAAAAGACTCCACTCCAAAACTGCTAGAATTTGTACAGGACTTCAGTAAAGTGTCAGGATATAAAATCAATGCACAGAAATCAGTTGCATTTCTCTACACCAACAACAAGACAGAAGACAGAGAAATTAAGGAGTCAATCCCATTTACAACTGCACCCAAAACTATAAGATACCTAGGAATAAACCTAACCAAAGGGGCTATGAATCTATACTCAGAAAACTATAAAGTACTCATGAAAGAAATTGAGGAAGATACAAAGAAATAGAAAAATGTTCCATGCTCATGGATTGGAAAAACAAATATTCTGAAAATGTCTATGCTACCTAAAGCAATCTACATATTTAATGCAATTCCTATCAAAATCCTACCCATTTCTTTCAAAGAAATGGAACAAACAATCCTAAAATTTATATGGAACCAGAAAAGACCTTGAATAGCCAAAGGGATATTGAAAAAGAAAGCCAACATTGGTGGCATCACAATTCCAGACTTCAAGCTCTATTACAAAGCCGTCATCATCAAGACAGCATGGTACTGGCACAAAAACAGACACATAGATCAATGGAACAGAATAGAGAGCCCAGAAATAGACCCTCAACTCTATGGTCAACTGATCTTCGACAAAGCAGGAAGGAATGTCCAATGGAAAAAATACAGTCTCTTCAACAAATGGTGCTGGGAAAATTGGACGGCCACATGCAGAAAAATGAAAGTTGACTATTTCTTTATACCACACATGAAAATAGACTCAAAATGGATGAAGGACCTCAATGTGAGAAAGGGATCCATCAAAATCCTTGAGGAGAACACAGGCAACAACCTCTTTGACCTCAGCCACAGCAACTTCTTCCTAGGAACATCGCCAAAGGCAAGGGAAGCAAGGGAAAAATGAACTATTGGGATTTTATCAAGATCAAAAGCTTTTGCACAGCAAAGGAAACAGTTAACAAAACCAAAAGACAACTGAGAGAATGGGAGAAGATATTTGCAAACAATATATCAGATAAAGGGCTAGTGTCCAAAAATCTATAACGAACTTAGGAAACTCAACACCCAAAGAACAAATAATCCAATCAAGTAATGGGCAGAGGACATGAACAGACATTTCTGCAAAGAAGACATCCAGATGGCCAACAGACACATGAAAAAGTGCTCCACATCACTCAGCATCAGGGTAATACAAATCAAAAGCACAATGAGATATCACCTCACAGCAATCAGAATGGCTAAAATTAACAAGTCAGGAAATGACAGATGCTGGCGAGGATGTGGAGAAAGGGGAACCCTCCTACACTGTTGGTGGGAATGCAAGCTGGTGCAACCACTCTGGAAAACAGCTTGGAGGTTCCTCAAAATGTTGAAAATAGAACTACCCTATGACCCAGCAATCACACTACTGGGTATTTACCCTAAAGACAGAAACGTAGTGATCTGAAGGGGCACATGCACCCAAATGTTTATAGCAGCAATGTCTACAATAGCCAAGCTATGGAAAGAACCTAGATGTCCATCCAGATGAATGGATAAAGAAGATGTGGTATATATACACAATGGAATACTATGCAGCCATCAAAAGAAATGAAATCTTGCCATTTGCAAAGATGTGGATGGACCTAGAGGGTATCTGATTGAAATAAGTCAATCAGATAAAGAGAACTATCACATGATCTCCCTGATATGATGAAGTGGAGATGCAACATGGGGGTTTGGGGTGTAGGAGAAGAATCAATGAAACAAGATGGGATTGGGAGGGAGACAAACCATAAGAGAGTCTTAATCTCATAAAATAAACTGAGGTTTGCTGGGGAGAGAGGGGGGTCAGGAGAAGGGGGAGGGTTTATTGACATTGGGGAGGTTATGTGCTATGGTGAGTGCTGTGAAGTGTGTAAACCTGGCGATTCACAGACCTTTACCCCTGGGGACAAAAATACATTATATGTTTATAAAAAAAAATAATAAGTTAAGAACTTAAGAAAACCCAACAACCTCAATCTGACCAGGGGAGACGTAATTAAAGAGAAAATGGTGTAAGACTGAAACCTGTACTCTTTTAAAATAGTTCTTACATACTACAATGTTGCTGTGCTTCTTAGAAGCTAGGCATTACTTTCAGGTCCATTACCAATGTACAGGTGTCAGAATAGTTTCTCTATGGATACTGTTCCATCAAGAACCCTCCTGGAGAAGGAGTGGAGGGGATTGTTCTTCTCTGTAATGGCAACAACGACATACTCAAAGAAGGCTAAAGAAAGAAACAAAACAAAAGAGTGCCCCCAAATTTTTTGCTTGGCTCATTTTAGTGAAGATGAGACAAATGATGGTTTTCCAAACCCCTTTTCTCGACGTCAGGAGATTAAGAAGAAATAAACTGTCAATGTATTGATTTCTAAGCACACATTTTTGCCCACCAATCACTGACCTTAATTCTAAGAGACTAGATTCATATTCACTAGACTCTGATGTCACTTCTGACTTTTCTACATCCCTATATGCCAACACTTAAGATGGAACTAGTTTATCTGTGCCCATATCATATGTCCTTGAAGAAGCTGTCTTCTTAGGTCAGTTTATTTCTACCCTGTAGCTATCCATCACATTCCACTGTCGGTCAACCTACCACACTGTTGCCTGGGCTACAGATGAAAATGCCTCTCCCACAAATAAGAGAGGAAATAGTTTCCTTACAGGTTAATGTGGTACAATCCTCAATCACAAAAACCACTACGTGAAACAAATTACATATATAATAACAGAAAATTTCATTATGAGGCAGTTAAACATTTGCTTCATTTTTCAGAGCTAGTGGATTATCTTTTGATAATAAAAAGAAATCCTTTGGTATTACAGAATCTATTTCCAAGCCATAATTTTATGAAACATTAGAATTTTATTTGGGGGGATCTGCAATAAAACTGTTGCAACTTTTACTTATATCTAAAAAACAGAACAAAACACAAAATCAAGCAGTTTCCCTCTGTGATTTTCCTAATATTATGTAACTTAAGTCAAGAGGCATATTTTTATTATTTATAGTAAAAATAATAATCCCTATATGCCAGGGCATTACAACACATATTTTTTTCATTATCTTATTTAATCTTCATGAAAATCTTCAAAATATATGCTGTTGTGTTTTTGGGGGATAGGGAGGCAGAGATGTGGGAAAGTTAAATATCTTGCCCATGGGTGCACAGCCTGTCACTGTTGGAAATCTGCCTAAGTCTATAGTTTCTTTCTTAGAAATTCCACTCATTCCCATCAGGGTAAAAAAAGCAATCTGGAGAAGAGGAAAGTTCTTTTTGTATAACCTGTGAATATCTGATTCATTACATTCTGCCTACTTTTCAACTGAGAGTACACACTGTACTGTTTTCAGCTCCGAGAATGTGATTTTTGACCCAGCAGTGACACCAAATGTTATGCTGGTCTTATTTCTGCTCTTTATGCTCTGATCTACGCTTATCTGAATGAATGATTCACCTGTTCCCTCAGTTGACATAAAATCTGCTTTTATTTATTTTATTTCATTTTGTCCTACTGTAACTTGAAAACCTTTCTAAAAGAAACACAAATAATTTTAAGCAACTTATAAATTCCACTACCTATGACTGTAGCTTTACTTTTCCATCATTCCCACTTACCAAGTAGGAAATGCAATTTTTTTTTCCCTGTGGTTTAAATACTTTGCTTGAGGCTCTCTGTAGAAGAATAGCCAGATTTACCCAGAAAGAGTGCATCTCTTAAAAAAGCGAAAAACCTCTCAGACTTCTTTATCAATAAAAACTTAAAAATGAGCTATCCTATTTATTTAAAGTCATAAGGGGAAAATTAAAAATGTAATTTTAAGACTCAATTTTCGTGGAAGATTCTCTAAAGCGTCTAAGAGCTTATGCAATCTCTGACGATACTGACATGAAGCACTTGGGATTACAATTTTTCTTAATTTCACTATTTAAAAATTTACATCTTTTGCTTTCAATTTAAGATCTTGGTTGGAAATTTTCACTGACTCTTAAATCACAACAAGCCTTCAGTCTCTCAAACCTGCCTCTCTGCAAACAGAACAGGATAGATTTTTTAAAAATATCATTTTTTATCATTTTAAAGTTATAGAACATTTGTTTTCTATTTATAATACTCTAAATCTTACCAATAAGCATGATATAAGTATCTGAGTTTCAATAACTGATTTCTAGAAGCCCCAATCTTTTCTTCACACAAGAAAAAAGAAAAGAAATCTCACATGGGTTCCTCACTGCTGAAACATGGAAGCCCCTGACTTATCTAATTTTCTTCTATTACTAGATTATAAGACAGGAAATCCTTAGAGAAATGACAGGTAATATATGGAATAAAACTTAATTTGGATATGTTAGAAAATATCTTAAAACTATTTCAGCTACCTCATATTCTCAGACTAAAAAGAAAATCAGACAGGTGGGTAAAAAGGCATAAACCTTAACCCATAAGACATAAAAGCCCTAATGATCTAATGTAAAACATGGTGACCCCAGTTAATAATACTATACTGCGTTAGTGAAATTTGCTAAGAGAGTAGAACTTAAATGTTCTCTATCTCTCAAACACACACATACACACAAACGCACATATAAAAAATAAATAAGTGAGGTGATAAATGTGTTAATTAACTGGATTGGGGGGGACAATGCTTATGTATACCAAATCAAAACAATGTTATAAATCAATTATACTTCAATAAAATTGAAATAAAAAGTAGAAGAACTAGGAAGAAAATCAGAATTGTTATTAAAGAGTGCTGATCTTCCCTTCTACTGAAAAGTTTGTACTTTTGTTACTTTTTTCTGAAAAACAGTATAGAGTTTCCTCAAAAGGTAAAAACAGAATGACCCTACAAGCAAGCAATTGCACTCTAAGGTATTTATCCAAAGGATACAAACATAGGATTCAAAGGGCACATTCCTCCCTCCACCATGTTTATAGCAGCAATGTCCACAATAGCCAAATTATGTAAAGAGCCCAAATGTCCATCAATAGATGAATGGATAAAGAAGTTGTGGCGTGCACACACACACACACACACACACACACACACACACACACACAGGAATATTACTCAGCATTCAAAAAGAATGAAATTTTGCCATTTACAACTTTGTGGATGGAACTAGAGGGGATTATGCTAAGCTAAATAAATCGAAAGAGAAAGACAAATACCATATGATTTCATTCATATATGTAATTTAAGAAACAAGACAGATGAATATACAGGAGGGAAGGGGAAAACAAAATAAGAGGAAAATTGAGAGGAGGCAAACTATAAGAGATTCTAAACTCTAGGAAATGAACCAAGGGTTGCTTGAGGGAGGTAGGTGGGGAGATGGGCAAACTGGATGATAGGAATTAAGGAGGGCACTTGATGTAATGATCACTGGGAATTATGATGAATCACTAAATTCTACCCCTGAAACTAATAATACAGTGTATGTTAACTAAATTGAATTTAAATAAAAAATTAAAATTGAAATTGAAATTAAAAAAAGAACACTATGAACACAGCTTCAATGAGTTATGCACAGAGATACTTCGAAATGGCTTAATAATTAAAATTACTTAGAAATATGGATAGTTTTATTCCAGTTTTGGGGGGAAAAACAAAACAAGAAACGTGCTATCCACCAATAATTCAGTTGCCCTAAATCCAAAAAGTCAGAAAAAAGCAGCTTGAAATATCTTATTAACATAATGCTTCAGAAATCTGCCCCTTTTCTTGGGAAATACATAGGTAATTATGTTTTGCAAGAGCCTGAATAAATTTCAAAGACTGAATGAGTCATGCACAATACAGTGTTTACTGGAACTCTATTGACTGTACCTTTGCACTTTGTAGTGAGTTTCTGAAAATTCATCTCTCTATAAAATCAAATTAAGCCTCATTTCTTTGGTTTGAGACTGACAGATACATAGCAAAGTACATAGTAAAGTAAAAACTTCAAGTCAATAACCATTCTGCCTACAGAAATAGGATTAAATTTCCCAAGCTTTCTCTTTCTTTAAGCAATTAACTCTTCAGCTGATATTAAATCATTATATCCTAAATATCTGGATACCTTGGTGGCTATAATAATGTTGAAAATATTTAGTGCTAATGTGTATCTGAAATTGCATATCATTTGAATAATGATAATGCAGATAATGATATCCAGATAATAATAAAGCTTGTTTTTACTCAGCATAGACCATTGCAAAGATAGTTCTTCTGTTGTGCTTTTTAAAAAGCAGACAAAAAATATTTTAACAAGTGACTTCTAGCTATGATACAAATTTACAAGTTAAATATATATATATTTAAGAATTAATTTGAATGAACAAATAAACTTCTAAGCTAACCATGCCTGTAATTTCTACTCTTAATATTAAGGAAAACAAATAGGTAACAGATTAGGATAAATAAAATAATAATGTAATAGATATTATAAATTGAATGCTTTTCTCAGGCTTGTCTCTGTGTTAAGCATTTTACATGCTTGATTGTACTCAATCTTCACAAGAAATCTGAGAGTTGCTTCATCCCCTCTTACAAATGAGGAAACAAGGGGCGCCTGGGTGGCTCAGTGGGTTAAAGCCTCTGCCTTTGGCTCAGGTCATGATCTCAGGGTCCTGAGATCGAGCCCCACATCAGGCTCTCTGCTTGGCAGGGAGCCTGCTTCCCCTCTCTCTCTGTCTGCCTCTCTGCCTACTTGTGGATCTCTGTCAAATAAATAAATAAAATCTTTAAAAAAACAAAAAAAAAAACAAAAAAAAAATGAGGAAACGAAATTTAGAGAATTTAAGTTATTTGCCAAAGTGGTGCCACATAGTTAGAGTGAAACCTAGGTCTGTCTTGTTCTAAAGACCATGTTCTTACACCACTCTTTGTTTTCCCAAATAAAAGCAAAGTGGCAGACAGGAGAATGAATGAGCAGTGTTCAGATCAACTTTAACAGAACTACCACGTCACTGTTCAGTAAATAATTTCTTCTAGAATGGCCTCTGGATTTGAGATATTATCAGAGGCTTGGATATACTTGATTTTTAAACGAATAACTGCACCATAACTGCCTAGAACGGCTCATACCACACAAACTAGATTACCAACTACTAACGATGAGTGGCCAAGGAATCAATGTGTACATATTTAAAATCCTGCTTTAAGAGATTTTTTAACTTACATCAAGGCTTAAAATACTCAGATGGAAAATGAAGGATTATGTCTATTAAGAATGGCAAAATGGCTAGTAGAAGTTATGCACAGACACACAGGCATACACTGGCTTAGTTGTAAGAATTCCTTAAGAATAAACTTCAGCATAAGATAGATGCCTCAAAAAAGGCAGTTTTATTGGTAGGTAATGTAAAAGCTCGGTTGTCAGAGTAAATTTTCCCTCACTGAAAATACATACACACACTCACATAATAGTGATGGGCATTTACACAGACCCTGGCTAAATTTCAAAATCAGATTTTTATTTATCAGTCTTATTTGTGTAGAGAAAAGGGTGATGTGCTGTTCAGCAGAGATAATTGCCAGAAGCAAAGAACCGATAAACTTGATGGGGGGAAAAATGGAGAGGGGTTGGAAAGAAAGGGTACCTCATTGTTCATGACAAATTTAGAGGATAAAAAAGTTAAATCCTTTTTTCAATAGCTTTTATCAGACAGTTATAGTCTCTTTGAAAAGTAGAACTACTCATTTTTATAAAGGTTTGAGTAATAACCACAATATCACAAATTGAATAGCAAATTACTGTGATGTTTAAAACTGAATTAAGAAGTGAAGTTTGAAAAAAAAGTTGAACTTGGAAATAAAACAGTGTTTACCTAGATATTTTTAGTTAAGCAAGTTAAATTATGTTATAATTTTCATATCATATTTGCATGGATATACATTTACTATATTTTTATATAGAAAAAAGGTGACAAGTCCTGTACTAATCTATGCATTTTCAGGTATCTGTTTCCTAGCTAAAGTCCAATTATCCATCTTTGAACTTTAGAGCAGATGTTCCCATCCAAGGGAGATTTTGGTTGCCCAAGTGGTTTTCGGTAATACCTGAAGACATTTTTTGTTGTTACAACTCTGCAGGGAGGTGCTACTGGCATCTAGGAAGTAGAGACCATGGATATTATTAAACAGTCTACAATCCACAATCCACCCTCCCACAAAAAAGAATTTTCTGGTCCCAAAGGTTAATAGTGTTGAGGTTGCAAAACCCTACTTTTGAGTAACATAAGATTCATCCGAGAAAGCTTATTAAAAATACATTTTCTTGGGCACTATTTCCAGCAGTTCTGGTCTCAAGGGTAGAGACAGAATTCAGGAATCATGTTATTTTCTTCAGATTACATTCCCACCCTCCACCTCAGTTTCTGTTTTGAGACACACCAAACTGAGTACTCTGCTACTTCTATCAAGTAAAGTCAGTACCATTATCCAACTTTTAAAAATGGTACCATTTCACTAGGACTAGTCATGCAACTACAAATTCTAGGTGAAGTTCTTGAGTTGTATTTATGAATAGAGCTTTAGATCAGGAGCAGAGGCATCACCTGGCAATTTGTTAGAATCTCAAGCCCTAGCCCAGAGCTACAGACTCACAATCTGCATTTTCATAATAACGCTAGCTTTTGTGAAGCTTTAAATGAAACAATTAATCCAAAGTATTTAAATATAGTGTCTAGCATATTCAATCACATTATAAGTGGCAGTAGTGATGTTGGCGATAATGATGACAGGACGAAAGCTACAACAAGGAGAGGCTGAAAACTGGAAACAAATTACTGAAAAAAGATTCCTAAAAAGAGATAAGAATAGATCTAGAGTGTATTAGTTTTCTATTTCTGTGTAAAAAATTGTTACAAGCCTAGTAGCTTGAAATACCCATTATTATCCCAGTCCTATAAGAACGACGGGGTTTGGTCCTCAGGCTGTATCACAAGGCGGAAACCAAGGTGTCAGCCTAGTTTGCCTGGAAGCTCAGGAAAAATACATTCCCAAGCTCTTTCTTTTTGTCAGAGTTCAGTTACTCATGGTTCTAGGACAGAGGTCCCTGCTACTTGAAGGCTGTCAGCAAGGGGTCATTCTCAAGCTTCCAGATGCCGCTCACTTTCCTTGCCACGTGACCCGCTCTATCTTCAAGTCAGCCATAGTTCCCCGAACACTTCTCATGCTTTAAATCTGACTTCTGCCAGGGGCCAGAGAAAAGACTGCTTTAAAGGACTCATATGATCAGGCTGGGCCACCCAGGTAACTCTCCTTTCTTAAAGTCAACTGGCTCATCAAATAACTTCATCATGCAAGTAAAACCCCTATATTTACATTCCCGGGAATGACGCGGGAGGCAGGGACTTTTGGAGGACATCTTCGAATTCTGTCTGCCACACAGAGCCACTGACGTGATGAGCCTCAAGGGGAAGGGCAATTCCTGTGGTTTCAGAAACGGCAAGGGGGGCGGGGGGTGGTGTGATGAGGAATATTTAATTTGTCTGTAGTGGAGGTCTGAAGACCTGAATTTTATTTGTCAAGGGAGTGTTTAATTTGCTAAAAGGGAACGGGAAGGTTCCGGTTTCAAAACTCGAAGGCAAGTGAAACAATTTTAAAATGGCGGCCGCAGGCCCTGGCGGAGAGGTTGAAGAGAAAGAAATGAGCCCTGTTGCCGGGCGGCGCCGAGTCCAGCAGGGGATGGGGTAAGCCTCAGAACAGCAGAGATGCTCTCTACAAGCCTGGAGCAGTCCCAGACTGGAAATTTCCTGATATCCACAAGGAGACGGCGAAAGAGCCGCCCCCGCTGCAGAGGACCTCCCGGAACTAACCTTCTCAAAAAGGGAGCCGGGTCATGTCCAGCTCAGGCAAATGCGTGGAGGGGAAATTCTCTAACTTACTGTTTCCTTTTCACATTAAAACGAATACCAAGTACAGAGGATAGCTTATACATTACGTTGTAAGATTTAAGTCAGGGAACGATTAATTAATGAATTGTTTCAGAGATTTTTATAAGCCACAGGAAGACACACCGTCGTGTTCCATGGGGGCTATGAGGGAAATGCTGCAGCCGCAGGCTCCTAGTGCAGGCTCTCTTGAGAGATTCATGATAATGACGTTCAAACACTATAGAGAGGGGAAATGATTTTATCTTCCTTATACTTTATTAGAGGTAAGAGATTGTGAAGTATGAGACTGACAAAATCAATGAGTGACACCTCATCTGTCATACGTTTCCCAGGTTCACCGGCCTTGGGAGGTCGCTCGTCGTCGTCCTTCACACTTCTCACCCTGGTGCGCGTGGCTTCACAGCCAAGTTAGAGGGAAAGCTTTATGTCTTGCCTTTGTCACCCTCCTTAATATCAGGGACTCTACATTAATGGCGTGCTGTTTCACGTTGATTTTAGGTTAATATTTGGCTTTTGTTTACTGCATAATAATTTTATAAAATGTTAAGCAGTTTACATTATATTAATGTATTCTTTTGGTGTAATTAAAAAAAAAAAACCTCTATGCTTGAGTTCTATTTAAAAAATCTAGGTGGATTTAAAGAATGCAAGCTAATTATGATTTCATACACAGTAATCCCTTTTACCCCTGTGTTTAAATCTCTGCCATGATACTCTTAAAAGTGGTTTTAAGACATTTTATGTAACATCTTGAAGAAAAGACTATCGATTGAGAATTAATCAGTGAGGAAAAAATAGCAAGACAAAGATTCTACATGTCTGTTTCTCTTAGGATATGTTCATGAAGGTATTTACAAAAAAATATATATATATATATACATGAAGCTGTAAATGGTGTCGGGATCCCAAGTCATATAAAATGGGTCAAGTCACTACTTATAAGAAGTGAGATTCATACCTGATTTTTTTGCTGCTTTGACTTAAATCCAATTTTTTTTTTTTTGATTTTGCTTATGTTGGCTCAAGATAATGTATTTAAAGTACAAGGAAATGAATGATTTGGCATGTATTCAGTTTCCACAGTTACTTAGATGTGATGCTAAGAAAAACATTATATTGGAGAAAAATAAAGCTGATTATTGACAAATGTAAATGAGATAATGTTTAGTACTTTCAATAAAGTGTTCACCATATGTTAGGCATTCTGTTAAGTCCTCATTTAATTTTCTCAATTTAAAAAGATAGTTATTATTATCATCCCCATTTTCTAAAGGAGGAAACTGAGCCTCAAAAATGTTGGACTACCTTAGCATAGTCTAGCTGAAGATTTGGAATTTATATCTAATGCCTGTTTCAAGTTTTTCCCCCCTGAAGAAAACTCGTGTCATGTCACTTCTCCATTCAAAAACCTCAATGAATTTCTCTCTTTTTCAACAGCATCATTATTTCTTCCTACAAGGTGGGTGGAGGTAGCTTTTGCTCTATCTCTACCACTTATTTCCCAGACTCACTCAGTTCCAGTCACTCTCAAACTCCTGCTCTTCTGCTTTCGTGTTGTTCTCTTTTCCGGAGTTCTCTTCCACAGATATCAGTGTGGCTTATTTCCTTATTTCTTTCAGATTTTTCCTCAAGTGTCAGCTTCAACAGGCCTTTAATCATTCTTCCCTTATCTTGCTTTGTATTTTCCCATCATACTTATTTATGCATTTACTTACTTATTTGTTCACTGTGTGTCTCTCCTTCCTCTCTGCGCAAGAACAGGACTTTATTTTGTTCAGTGTGATGTCCCTTATGCTTGGAACAGAACCTGTCATGTAGTAGTCGTTCCAATATTGTTGAATGACTATATGAATTATTAACATTTTATGCCTCAAAAGAGAAATATGCGTTATGTGACTAGGTCCTGATCATCTCAAATTCAGTTCAGGGAGACTTAAGAGGGAGTTGCCAACTTGTAGTTTTGGGAGGGCTTTATAGAGCATATAAGCTTTTCAGTGACAGATTAAAGGGCTTGATTCCCTCGTTTTTTTAAACTTATTTTTTAATTTTTGTTTTGCTTTGTTTTTATTATGTTCAATTAGCCAACATATAGTACATCATTAGTTTATGATGTAGTGTTCAACGATTCATTAGTTGTGTCTAACACCCAGTGCTCATCACAACATGTGCCCTCCTTCACTCATTGTAATATAATACTAAGGGCAGAAGTAAGATTGATATTAGGAAAATCACTCAGGTTTGGAAGAAGTGGAATGAAGAAGATGGTGAACAAATCTTTCTGAGTTGACTAGAGAGGAAAAGAGGGAAAGAAGGAGGAAATGAGGAATGTAGGGTCACTTAGAGCAGCTTGCGATGGATGACCAAGAAGAGAAAGGGAGAAGAGTCAGCCTATGATTTGAAATGCTATCAGCACCTACAGGTGGTCTAAGTAGAAAATGCTGTGATGCCGTGGGAGGCAGATGAGAAAGTGCCCTGGCAACATGGCTAACAATTTCCTGGAAGGAGTGAAGCTTTAGGCTACATTTCTGGCACAAAGAGTCTGCTAGATAGACCATGGACCTGAAATGACATGGGAGGAAGAGGAGAAGAAAAGCAAACTAGCAATTTGTTTAGACCCTACTACAAGTCAGACATTTTTCTCAACCCTTGCATACATTGTCTTTGAATTACTACAAACACCCATAAGATGATATAATTACATAATTTCTATAAATAAGGAAAGTATGGTTCAAAGAACAAAAAATAACTTGCACAAAGTTGCTAAGTTAATAAGTTTAGAACCTGTGTTCAAATCCAGATCTGCCACCTTCTGGCATCCATTCCTTCTTATTTCCCCTCATTCAATATTTTGTTATTACTTAGGTAATTGGGACTTACCAATGTAACCTATGGTAAAAGAAGAAAATTCTAAAAATGCGCATCCAAAAAAAGCTCAAATATTCCAATAGTGTTTAGTTTTTATTCAAGTGTTTAATGCACTTTGTTTTGTGTAATACTTGATTATTTTCATATCTTCTTCCTTACTAGACTATCCATTCATAGGAGGATTTTGTCATGTATTTCCATATCTCCAAAACTTATTTGCAGAAGACATTCAGATTATTTTCTGTTAAAATTATATAAGTCAGACAATATATGGAAATATGGACAAATCTTGCCAAAGTCATCACCACTGTAAAGGGATTAGTCTTGGTCATATGATTGAGAATGTCTAAAAAAATCTGAACTTAAGGTGAATATCTTCTATTAACATGTAGCTAAATAACTAGTTCTGAGAGTATAGAACAATCTGTGGCAATGTCTCTGCCCTAAAGATCCATTGCTGTTGTGTTTTCTTCACCAACTCTTTCACTCTAACCTCTTTTGCTTGTTAATTCAAACTCTTTGTTAAGGAAGTCATTTGTAATTCACATTTAAAGAGAAAATACACAGACTTTCAATCTCTGCGATTCAAGTCAGAGGGTTTTATGATTATCTGCATCTGGGTCAAGACACTGCCTTCTCAGAAGCTTTGGTCAATGAATCATGTCTAAGTTGTATGCTAATCTCCATGATGATAAGGTTGTGCCTTCTCTGAAGATGAATGGGTATTTCAAAAGGTAGCTCTGAGTTGGAATTTACTGAGAATATAAACTCCACAAAAAGTGATTTTCTTTTGATATTGATAGACCATTTCACTCATTCTTTTTTTATGAGGAATAGATGTATCCATAAATTAAAAACATAGCATGAAGTTATATATCTATTTTCTCTCTGATGTCTGCATTACATTATTTTAAAGTCTTTTATGGCTTTTGTGAATGTTTCAGGTTATGCTTCATACTTCTATTGTAACATATTAAATATTCATCGGGGAAAAATGATATGGGTTATTTACAATTGGTTCTTATAAAAATTATTTTCTTAATACCATAGTAATAAATACAGAAAAACCAAGAACTTGGAATCAGCAGAGACCATCAATTTTATTTGGAAATTATCTGTTTGTTTTATTTGGCAGATTTGTATTTTCATTTTCTGAAAAATGTTCAGGAGTACCTCTTGGTTACAAGAGGTAATATTATTCAAGCAAGTGATGTTACTTTTACTTACTGCTTTCCTCCTTCATATTTTATATTGTTTTTCTGTCATTTTTACTGAGGCATAATTTATATACAATAAAATTAACCAACTTAAAATGTTCAGTGTGATCAGTTTTGACAAACGTACATGGTTGAGCTATGACTACCACAGTAATAATTCAGAAAATTTACATCAGCTCAAAAAGTTTCCTACTATCTGTTCGCAGTCACCCAATTTAGTGGGTATTGACAACCACTGAGCTGCTTTTTATCACCATAGTTTTGCATTATCGAGAATTTATTATCAGTAGAATTATAAAGTGTGTACTCTTGTGTGTCTGGCTTCTTTCACTTAGCATAGTGTTTGTGAGGCTCATCTGTGTTGCTGCATACTTCAGTTCATACCTTTTATTTTGGTAATCAGGATTCCACATGACTATACCATAATTTGCTTATCTGCTTACCAGTTGATGAACATTTACATTGTTTCAGAATTTGGATGTTGTAAATAAAGCTGTCACAAATATTTCAATACGTGTTTTATGGGCACACATTTTTAAAATTAATATATAATGTGTTATTTGCCCCAGGGGTACAGGACTGTGAATCGTCAGGCTTACACACTTCACAGCACTCACCATAGCACATACCCTCCCCAATGTCCATAACCCAACCACCCTCTCCTTACCCCTCTCCCCACGGCAACCCTCAGTTTGTTTTGTGAGATTAAGACTCTCTTATGGTTTGTCTCCCTACCAATTCCATCTTGTTTCATTTTTTCCTTCCCTACCCCCAAAATCCCCCATGTTGCCTCTCAAATTCCTCACATCACAGAGATCTGATTAACTGATTTTGTTCAACATAATACCCTCTAGTTGCATCCACATCATTGCAAATGGCAAGATTTCATTTCTTTTTATGGCTTCATAGTATTCTAATATATATATATATATATATATATATATATATATATATATATCACATCTTCTTTATCCACTCATCTGTTGATGGACATCTAAGTTCTTTCCATAGTTTGGCTATTGTGGACATTGCTGCTATACACATTCAGGTGCACATGCCCCTTCGGATCAGTACATTTGTATATTTTGGGTAAGTAACCAATAGTGTGACTGCTGGGTCATAAGGGAGCTCCATTTTCAACTTTTTGAGGAAACTCCATGTTGTTTTCCAGAGTGGCTGTACCAGCTTGCATTCCCACCAACAGTGTAGGGGGGTTCCCCTTTCTCCGCATCCTTGCCAGAATCTGTCATTTCCTGACTTGTTAATTTTAGCCATTCTGGCTGGTGTGAGGTGGTATCTCACTGTGGTTTTGATTTGTATTTTCCTGATGCTGAATGATGTGGAGCATTTTTTCATGTGTCTGCTGGCTATCTGGTTGTCTTCTTTGTAGAAATGTCTGTTCATGTCCTCTGCCCATTTCTTGATAGGATTATTTGTTCTTTGGGTATTGAGTTTGATAAGTTCTTTATAGATTTTGGATACTAGCCCTTTATCTGATATATCATTTGTGAATATCTTCTCCTATTCTCTCAGTTGTCTTTTGGTTTTGTTGACTGTTTCCTTTGCTGTGCAAAAGGTTTGGAACTTGATGAAGTCCCAATAGTAAATTTTTATGGGCACACATTTTTAATTCACTTGAGTAACTACCTAAGTCTAGAGTCATTGGGTTGGAAGGTAAATACATGTTTAACTGTATAAGAAACTACCAAACTATAGTGTCACATGTTCACTAACCCTTGGCATTCTCGATCTTTTAAATATTAACCATTCTAGTGGGTATGCAACTTATCTATTTCTGTTTAAATTTGTATTGCTCTAATGAATAATGATGCTGAGTGTCTTCTTCTCATATACATATTTACCATTTTAATATTTTCGTGGGTGAAGTGCTGCTCAAATCTTTTGTCTATGTGTGGGGACTATTCATCCTCATACATCATTTATTTTGAATGTATGCAGTAATTAAAAAAAAAAAAAGCAGTATGAATTTGGTTTCCAAAAAGTGGCTTTTACTTGCCAGCTGCCCCTTCCCGATCTTTGACCCAAGCAACAGGATCTGGTGGCTGAATTCCCAAGGCCTAGGGATTCACTCTTGAGTACAACTTTGAGAATTATAGTCTTGAATAGATAGAATATTGGACTTTTTCACAGAGATCTTGAACTGTACATCTTACTCTCTCCTTAAACCTAAAGTATTTGTAAAAAAACACCAGAGAGATCATCTTCTCTTTTTTTTTTTTTTTTCTTTTTTATGCCATGTCACACCTGGGACTGAGGAGTGCTTTCCATTCAAAATTCTGTTTATTAATTTACCGAGAATACTTCAGTGGCTCATTAGTCTATCCCTAATAGTTTTGTATACTTGATATGGGCACAGTTCTGGATATGGTATGTTGATACTTTCTTATAAATTAAGTTGGAAAATAAATACTGTCCAGAAGTAAGAATAGGACAATCAAATCAACAACCAAAAGTCATTTTTTTGAGAATCTAACTCAGTGATAAGTCTAAAAAGCCAGGCTGCCAAAAAACTGATAGTTTCTTTTCAACAGTTGACCTCAGAAACCTGACTTCTTGTTACAATGAAACATTGCTAATTCTGTTAATTCAATACCTCAAACCAAAGATTATAAATGTAGGAATATTCTTAATAGTATATATATGTAAGAACGAAACATGGTTTAAAAAAAAAAGTAGGAATATTCTTAATAGTATGTGTATGTAAGAACAAAGCATGGTTTAAAAAAAAAAAACAAAAACATTTTTAGGGTAATTAAGCTACAAACCCAGCATTTACTTCATAACATTTAAACAACACTGGATCCACTCTACCAATGACAATCTTTTCAAAGGTATTATTTTTATGAAATGTTCTGTTGGCTTCCTAAAAAGAACTGGAAAGTTGCTTTCTTTCTCTGCACCCTGAAACAATGGTTTCCCCACTTTACCAATCAGCTTTGTGGCCATTTTGCTCTGAATGGGAAAAGGTCAGACTAGAGAAAAGGTCAGACTAGAGAAAATGCCAAATTTTTTGGACATTACAGCATGCAAGTAGATCAGTCTGTTTCTCCCTCTATGATTCCCTTTGCCAGCAGTATTTCACTCTTTTTTTTTTTTTAAAGATTTTATTTAATTATTTGACAGAGAGAGATCACAAGCAGGCAGAGAGGCAGGCAGAGAGAGATGAAGGGAAGCAGGCCCCCTGCTGAGCAGAGAGCCCCATGCGGGACTTGATCCCAGGACCCCGGGATCATGACCCGAGCCGAAGGCAGTGGCTTAACCCACTGAGCCACCCAGGCGCCCCCAGTATTTCACTCTTATTCACAAATAAGGAGACACATTATTAGATTCTAAGTACCAGTTTGCAAACAAACTTCTCTACATTTCAAATATTTAGATGTACTTACAATCAAAATTTACTCCTAATAATGGGTCCTGAAGGAATTATTGAATTATGAGCCCTGAAGGAATTATTTCAGAATCTGTCCTATGCTCATAATCTTTGTTCATACATACAGAATATAGGAGGAGTGCTCTACAATGTTTGCTTTTGCCTTCTTAGGATGCAGAAGGAAAAATAGCTACAATAGAAGATACATGAGTAATGAATTTTGTCTAGGCATCTAGAATCTGATTAGCACATATTAGACACTCAAAAAGTGTCTACTTTTTTGCTGAACAGTGTCTTAGTGTCTTGATCTTGCCTCTCCCAAGACTTACAAGTTTTCAGTGCTTAGTCCGAAAGAGGAAGAGATATTATAGAGGTTCTGAAAATTTTCCTCCACTGAAATATGACCCTCTGAAAGTTGAACTGACTACAAACTGCTAGTGTGAGCAGAACAGTGAAAAAGTTAGCTGGTCAGATTATGGAGTCAGAGGTACTGCATTGACAAAGTTTGAAATCTGCCATTGATTCCCTGGGAAAACTATTTATCATTTTTTAGACTTCATTTCTCATCATAAAAGAAAGATTTTAACATACTTAGCTTTAAATAACTGGCAAAGTATCATAATGGACTAATGGATGCCTATATAATTCACCTACTAGGAGGCACTCACTTCACTCTCTAAAAGATTCTTTCTGTAACAAGATCCAGTCATTGAAGAGTTGACTTGGGTATTTGGCTGTAATCTTTCTCACACAGTGAAGAGAGTGAGTGTTCTACAGAATTTATTTTTGTTCTTAAGATGTGTTTCATTTTTTTTTTCATTATTGAAAAAATTTATCAATGAGTTTAGGCAAAAATGGTATTTTCAATTTTGTTCAGTCAATGGGGTTGTAATCAAATCTCCATAATACAAGCATGGTCTTAGTGATACTGTTTTGTGCCTAAAACTTACTGACATTATTTTTGTCCAAAGCTTGGCAAGGAGGAACCTATGGTTTTGTAAAATTTAAGGCAGGGGCATCTGGGGGCTCAGTCAGTTAAGCATCTGCCTTCAGCTTAGGTAATGATCTTGGGGTCCTGATATGAAGCCCTGTATCAGTAGGGGTCTTCTTCCCCTTGCTCTCTGCCTCTCTCCCTACTTGTTTTTTTTTTTTCCTTTCTCAAATGAATAAATAAAATCTGTAAAAAATAAATAAAAATGAAGGCAAGCCCCCAGAATTCCAAACCCACATCTTTAGAAAGTGAATTGCACAGCCCCAAGAAAGGGAAACTTCTCTAATGTGATCATGACATTAAACAAGAAAGACATTCTTAGAGCCCAGCAGGGAAGGCTGTCAAACTAACTCACCAATGAAATCATTCTTTGCCAGGGCAGGAATCCTTATTATGTCGCCCACTGGGACATATTATATTTCATTTCCCCCTTTTCTTTTTTTTCTAAAGTGGAAGTTAAAAATTTATGTTATTCCTTTTAAAACTTCCATCATTTGGGGCACCGGGGTGGCTCAGTGGGTTAAAGCCTCTGCCTTCAGCTCAGGTTGTGATCCCAGGGTCCTGGGATGGAGCCCCACATTGGGTTCTCTGCTCAGCAGGGAGCCTGCTTCCTCCTCTCTCTCTGCCTGCCTCTCTGTCTACTTGTGATCTCTGTCAAATAAATAAATAAAATCTTAAAAAAAAAAAACTTCCATCATTATAATCTGGATGTCGTTACCCATATTTTCAATATTAGACACAGATTCTCTGCTCATGAGAAGACACTCTGGAGCTATATCATTTAGGAAGTCTCACGATCTAGCAGTCCTAAACTTGAAGGTGAAGGCAGTAAGAGAAAAGAATTTCCATTAGAAGGGAGTTGGGGTAAATTGGAAGGGGAGGTGAATCATGAGAGACTATGGACTCTGAAAAACAATCTGAGGGGATTGAAGTGGCGGGGGTGTGGGAGGTTGGGGTACCAGGCGGTGGGTATTATAGACGGCACGGATTGCATGGAGCACTGGGTGTGGTGAAAAAATAATGAATACTGTTTTTCTGAAAATAAATAAATTGAAAAAATTAAAAAAAGAAAGAAAGAAAGAAAGAAAGAAAGAAAGAAAGAAAGAAAGAAAGAAAGAAAGTGAGATATTGAGGTGCCCGGGTGGCTCAGTGGGTTAAGCCTCTGCCTTCAGCTCAGGTCATGATCTCAGGGTCCTGGGACTGAGTCTTGAGTTGGGCTTCCTGCTCCGTGGGGAGCCTGCTTCTCTGTCTCTCTGACTGCCTCTCTGCCTACTTGTGATCTCTGTCTGTCAATTAAATAAATAAAATCTTCTTTTAAAAAGTGAGATATTATGGTTTTGATTTTATAAGAATACTTATGTGAATGGAACATTTAAGAATACCATGTTTGGAAAGTGTGCATGGATATGGGGCAGTCAATGAGTGGATCATTATTTCTGATTTCTAAGCACACCTCCTTTCCTCTGATAACAGAAGTATTCCTTCTGTGAGAAAATCATTGTATGTCATTTTGGAAGGGCTCTCTGCATATTCCTACAGCAGTGTCCATGGGACCCAGGGCTGGCCAGTACGAATGCCGCCCCTCATGCTTCCCTGGCCACAGTGCTTGCTTAAGAAAATGGATGTGATTGAAGCAACGTACATCAGGCTCCTCCTTGGTAATTTTCTGCCAGAACCCTAGGAGAACATACCCTTTTACTGCTGGGATCCATATGGTGATAGGATATGAATTTTGACTGGTATGGTATTTTGACATAAGAAAAGTTAACTTCAAAGAAGTGAAGAGTCTTGACCTAGATTCTGTCAGGCTGGGAGCCAGATATAGCTTTGGACTTTTCTGCATGTGAGAACTACTTAAGGGGTGAGAGAGGGAACTTTTAGCATGATTCATCTTGAATCACTTGGAGTTCTGTCAGTTGGAACCAAAGGCATTATGACTAATATGATGGGGAGGGCAGGTGAGATAAGAAAACCAGTGACCAAGGAGTTCAGGTGAAAAGTAGGATTGAAGTTGGCAAGTGATCCATGTGTGCTAAATCAGTAGGGAAGAGAAATACTAAGTAGGAGTTGTGTTGAGTGTAATTAATTATCACAGGTCCTCTTACAAAGGTTCAAGTTTTTCTGCAGTAGGAGTAAATGAGAAAAAAATACAAAGAAGAAGAGATAATAGAAAAAAGAAAACATTTCCTGTAACAGGGCCAAAGACAAAATTACTCCAAATTTGGAGTTTTATATTTTTATATGATTCATACCTACTTATGGTGAAACCAAGCCAAAGACTGCCTTTACAGAGGCAAGATATTCGTATTATCATTAATCTGAGCAAACTCTGTGGCATTTCAGAATGTTTTCTTCAGTTCTTACACAGGCAAAATGAGATAAAGTCAGTTCTTTGTTCCGACTAACATCTGATACATCTTTTCCTCTGAACTCATTATATGATGTTCTCCTTAATATTAAACCACAAAATGCAATAGGTACCCTCATATCATACTATGATTTCTTGGTGTGTGTATTCAAATTATCTAGAAATATTTATTAAACATTTAGGGAAAGCACCCTTCTGTTGTTTCCAGAAGAATACTACTACTTTTGAGCCAGTTAAGGGAGAAAAAAAATTTTTTTTCTTCTAAATTAGGACAGAATAGCATATTATAACAATCCTTGAAAAAAATGGAAATTGGGTAGGGAAAAAAACACACACACACACAAGCACGCTGATTCAAAGCTTGGATAAACCCACTGGGATGAGGTAGGTGTGGAGGGTATACTGACCAATAAGCAATGGAAAAAGTCCTAAGGTATGATGACAATATCCAGCAACATAACAATAGGAAGCATATAGCGACCAAGAGAGAGTCAGTATTGGGAAGGTCCTACAAGCAGTCATGGGCAAACAGGTGTGTATTCACAGGGATGAAGAGTATGAATGCAATGTTGTGAAGGCAGGAAAGCACTTAATGGTCTCAGGGAGCAATAGCAGAAATATGAGGACCAAGATTTAGGATTCCAGTCTCCAACAGGCCTGCAAGGGATGTGCAGCATTTGAGTTGGATTGGAACTGAGCTGCCAGTTAACTATCAATATAAGAAACTTGGATGAGGAGGAAAATGATAGAATAGAGATCTGGATTATTAAAATAATAGCATAAGTCAAAACCAGGGACAAAAGACAAGAGAAATTACAGTGGTCATTCCAATTTAGAGATAAAGAAAGATCAGAAGCATGATGATTTAAATTCCCAAAGCAATAAATGATGTTAACAAAATACAACTAATGTCTATCAATTATCTGCTAGGTGCCTTGTGCCGTGTTGTTATATAGTTAATATTTCATTTTCAAAATTAGCCTAGGATGGAATTTAGGACACGCTACCCCCAAACAAAACACTTTGGCATATTAAATACTTTAAGCTGAAGGAATTTAAGAATCAGCATGTGCAGGAAGGACACTCTAATTATAAAATCAAGGAGTTTTGGTTTATAAAACCCCTATGGGGAGAGGTGCCTTCCCTATACCTGGGGGGAAATAAGAAACTTCTTTATCTCCAAGCCACCTATAAGAATCTGAAAAAATTGTTGTAGCCCCAGCTACTACACTTAGCTCATACCCTCTTTTTCATCCTATCACATTTCTCACAACTTTCCACTCTTCATCAGACCTCACATAAAATTCAGTTTAACCACTTCCTTCAAGTCTGCATTTCCTCTCATGCCACGTAAAACTTGTATTAAATAACTTTTAATGTTTTTTTTCTTTCTTTCCTTTTTTAAAAGGTTTTATTTATTTATTTGACAGAGAGGGACAGCAAGAAAGGGAACACAAGCAGGGGGAATGGGAGAGGGAGAAACAGGCTCCCTACTGGGCAAGGAGCTCGATGCAGGACTTAATTCCAGGACCCTAAGATCATACCTGAGCTGAAGGCAGATGCTTAATGACTGAGCCACCCAAGCACCCATTGTGATTTTTCTTGTTGACTTGTCAATTGTTATGGGGGGCCCAGCTGACAACTTAAAAGGGTAAAGGAAAATTATTATTACCCCATCACAGGTAATAAAATTAAATCTTAAAGTAAAGAAACCTTCAAGATCACAAAACTAGGCAATGGCAAACTTTCTGACCACCAGAATTCTAAATTTTAGACAGCAGAACCAATTGCATCTAGCTTAAACAGGGAGAGATTTAACATAAGATACTGTGTAGGTCACAGGATTCTTGGGACAGAAAAAAAATCATAGCTTTAGGCCACATTTATAAGATAGTTTCTAGAACCACAAGACAACTTCAGGAAACGTGAAGTGCAGACTTGCCTGAACCAAGACCATATTACTTAGGCTGAGATGAGAACCACGTCCCCCTGCTGTACCCAGAAAACACATTGTCTCTACTACCACCTCCATCTGCTATATCTCCCAGTTAGCTCACAGTCACTTCTGAAGCAAAAGTCTCAGGGGACACATCTAAGGGATACAATCAAGGGTGGACCAAGGATGAGACAGGGAGGCAGCTAAGGTGTAAAACTGAAAGGGGCAAGGCAAGATGGCAGAGGAAAAGGAGACCTAAGTTTTGTTGGGTTCCAGGAATTCAGCTAGATAGTTATCAAACCATTCTGAACACCTACAAACTAAACAGAAGATCAAAGAGAAGAAGAGCAGCTATTTCATGAACAAAAAATTGACCACTTTATGGAAGGTAAGACATACGGAGAAGTGAATCCGAGGTGACATATGGGAACATAGGCCATAGGAGGAGGGGCCAACCCCAGCAAGTAAGAGAGCAGCAGAGCACAAAATTAGAACTTTTAGAAGTCTGCTCCACTGAGGAACATTACTCCAGAGGCTAAGCAGCAGGGGGGCCGGGGGGGGGGCATTGTGCGTGTGGAACACTTGCAGGAACAATTTGGTCTCAGAACCCACAGGTAACAAAAAGACCATGGTGCCTGAGTGTGGCAGAGCTCCCCAGTATTGGAGGGGGAACCTGGCTGCAGAGACAGAGGTGAGGAGTGGACTCTCAGCCTGGGGTTACCTTAAACCATGAGCCCCGGCACAGCTGGGTCACCGCTTTTCAAACAGGGATCCCATAAGTGGAAGATCCAGGGAGACTCACCTTCCTCCCCTGGCAGGAAGGGTGCAAGAACATGCTGCAGGAATTAGCTGGGTTTGGAGACTCCAAATGGTACCATTCACCAGGTATAGAAATGCTCAGACACAGACCAGGTGAACTTGGAGTGCGGCCAGAGAACAGAGAGATGGAAGGGATTGACTGCTTTTTTCTGAGGTGCACTGAGGAGTGGGGCCCTGAGCTCTTGGCTCCTCCAGGCAGAATATTGGGAGGCCACCATTTTCCTTCCCGTCCTCCAGAGCTCTACAGAAAGCATTCAGGGAACAAAAGCTACTGAGAGCTAACCTGAGCAGACTACTTAGAATGGTCCCTGGAAAGGGCAGTGCAATTCCACCTCGGGCAAAGACATTTCCTACTTTCCTACTTTTAACCTTTCTTAGTTATTTTATCTTATTAATACCTTTTTAAAAATCTTTTAAAAATTTTCATTGTTACAGTCATATTCTATCTCTTCATTGTATTAAACCTTATTTTTTGTGTGCATATAGGTTTTTCTTTCTTTACAATTTTGGGATACAGTTTTTTCTAACAGATCAAAATATACCCTAAATCTAGCATATAGCTTTGTTCTAGTCTCCAGCCCAATCATATTCTCTTTTTTTTCCAACCAACTTCTTATCAATTCCTTTTTAAAAATCTTTTTAAGTTTTCATCTTTATAGTCATATTCCATCCCTCCATTGTATTTACCCGTATTTTTGTATATAGATATGTTTTTTTTTTCTTTAAAATTTTGGGAGGCAGTTACTTCTAACAAACCAAAATACAACCAAAATCAAGAGTGTGTCTCTGTTTTATTCACCAGTTTAATATATACATATCTCTATGTATTTTATATATATATATATATATATATATATATATATATATATACAGAGAGAGAGAGAGAGAGATCTACATCCATATATATTTTTCCCCCTTTTCTTCACTCCCCAGTTTCAGGTCTCTTTTGGTTTGTTTAGTGTATATTTTTCTGGGGTCATTGTTACCCTTTTGCTATTTTGTTATCTTCTTCATCTATTCTTCTCTGGATAAAATACAAGGTGGAGAAACTTACCACAAAATAAATAAATAAATAAATAAATGAAGAACAAGATGCAGTATCAATGGCTAGGGACCTAGCCAATATGGACATTAGTAAGATGTCAGAAATACAGTTCATAATGATGATTATAAAGATGCTATCTGGGTTTAGAAAAATAGAAGATAACTAGAGAATCCCTTTCTGGAGAAATAAAAGAACTAAACTCTAACCAAGTTAAAATAAAAAAAGTTATTAATGAGGTGCAATAAAAATGGAGGCTCTTACTGCTAGGATAATGAGGCAAAAGAGAGAATTAGTGATATAGAAGACCAAATGATGTTGAATAAAGAAGCTGAGAAAAAGAGAGACACTGGGACTATGAGGGGAGAATTCAAGAGATAAGTGATATCATAAGACAAAACATTTATTAGAATAATTGGGATCCCAGAGGAAAAAGAAAGAGAGAAAGGAGCAGAAGATATATTGGAGTGAATTATAATAGAGAATTTCCCTAATATGGCAAAGGGAACAAGCATCAAAATCCAGGAGGCACAGAGAACCCCCCACAAAATCAATAAAAATAGGTCCACACCCCGTCATCTAATAGTAAAACTCACAAGTCTCAGTGACAAAGAGAAAATCCTGAAAGTGCCTTGGGACAAGAAGTCCATAAAATACAATGGTAGAAATATTAGATTGGCATTGCACTTATCCACAGAGACCTGGCAGGCCAGAAAAGACTGGCATGATATACTGAGGGCACTAAATGAGAAAAATTTGCAGCCAAGAATATTACATCCAGCTAGGCTGTCATTGGAAATAGAAGCAGAGATAAAAAGCTTCCAGGACAAACAAAATTAAAAGAATTTGCAAACACCAAACCAGCCCTACAAGAAATATTGAAAGGGTCCTCTAAGCGAAGAGAGAGCCTAAAAGTGATATAGACCAAAAAAAAAAAAAAAACAGAGACAATATATAGTAACAGTAACCTTACAGGCAATACAAAGGTACTAAATTCATATCTTTCAATAGTTACCCTGAATGTCAATGGGTTAAATGCTCGAATCAAAAGACACACGTTATCACAATGGATAAAAAAAAACAAGATCCATTGATATGCTGTCTACAAGAAACTCATTTTAGACCAAAAAACACCTCCAGATTTGAAGTGAGGGGGTGGAAAACAATTTGCCATACTAATAGACATCAAAAGAAAGCTGGAGTGGAAATCCTTATATCAGATCAATTAGATTGTAAGCCAGAGACTATAATAAGAAATGAGGATGGACACTATATCAGACTTAAAGAGTCTGTCCAACAAGAAGACCTAATAATTTGAAATATCTATGTCCATAATATGGGAGCAGCCAACTATATAAGCCAATTAATAACAAAATCAAAGAACATATCAACAACAGTACAATAATAGTAGGGGACACTAACACCCACCTCAATGAAATGAAAAGATTATCTAAGGAAAAGATAATAACAAGGAAGTAAAGGCTTTAAATGACACAGTGGACCAGATGGACATCACAGATATATTCAGAACATTCCATCCCAAGGCAACAGAATGCATTCTTCTCTAGTGCACATGGAGCATTCTCCAAAATAGATCACATTCTGGGTCACCAATCAGGTCTCACCTCGTACCAAAAGACTGGGATTATTCCCTGCATATTTTCAGACCATAATGTTTTGAAACTAGAACTCAACCACAAGAGGAAAGATGGAAATATCTCAAATACATGAAGACTGAAGAGCATCTTAGTAAAGAATGAAAGGGTCAATAGGAAATTAAAAAAGAGTTAAAAAATTCATGGAAGCAAATGAAAATGAAAACACAACTGTTCAAAATCTTTGGGACATAGCGAAAGTTGTTCTGAGCGGAAAGTATGTAGCAAAACAACTCTTTCTCAAGAAACAAGAAAGGTCTCAAATACACAACCTAACCCTAGACCTAAAGGAGCTGGAGAAAGAACAGCAAGGAAAACCTAAACCCAGCAGGAGAAGAAAAATCATAAAGATTAGAGCAGAAATCAATGAAACAGAAACCAAAAAACAGTAGAAAAAAATCAACGAAAATGGGAGCTGGTTCTTTGAAAGAATTTATATGACTGATAAACCCCTGGCCAGACTTATCAAAAAGAGAAAGGTCCTAAATTAATAAAGTCATGAGTTAAAGAGGAGAGATCACAAACAACACCAAAAAAAAAAAAAAATACAAACAACTATAAGAATATATAATGAGCAACTATACACCAGTAAATTTGACAATCTGGAAGAAATGGATGGATTCCTAGAGAAGTATAAACTACCAAAACTGAATTAGGAAGGAGTAGAAAACCTGAACAGAACCATCACCAGTAAGGAGATTGAAACAGTCATCAAAAATCTCCAAACAAATAAAAGCCCAGGGCCAGATGGCTTCCCAGGGGAATTCTACCAAATATTTAAAGAAGAACTAATTCCTATTCTCCTGAAACTATTCCAAAATTAGAAGTGGAAGAAAAACTCCCAAACTCATCTTATGAGGCCATCCTTACCTTGATCCCAACACTAGACAAAGACCCCATCAAAAAGGAGAATTACAGACCAATATCCTTGATGAACATGGATGCAAAAATTCTCACCAAAATACTAGCCAGTAAGATCCAGCAGTACATTGTGAGGATTATTCACCAAGACCTTGTGTGATTTATCCCCAGCATGCAAGGTTGGTTCAACAACTGCAAATCAATCAATGTGATACAATACATTAATAAAAGAAAGAACAGGAACCATATGATACTCTCAATAGATGCTAAAAAAGCATTTGACAATGTATAGCATCCTTTCTTGATCAAAACTCTTCAAAGTGTAGGGATAGAGAGTACGTATCTCAATATCATCAAAGCTGTCTATGAAAAACTCACAGAGAATATCACTCTCAATGGGCAAAAACTGAGAGCGTTTCCCCTCAGGTCAGGAATACAGTAGGACTATCCATTATCACCACTGCTATTCAACATAGTATTAGAAGTCCTAGCCTCAGCAATCAGACAACAAAAACAAGTAAAAGGCATCTGAACTGCAAAGAAGAAGTCAAACTCTCACTCTTTGCAGATGATATGATACTTTATGTGGATAACCCTTTGCAGATGATATGATACTTTATGTGGATAACCCAAAAGACTCCACTCCAAAACTGCTAGAACTCATACAGGAATTCATCAAATCAATACACAGAAATCAGTTGCATGTCTATACACCAACAAGACAAAAAAAAAGAGCAGTTAAGGAGTCAAACCCTCTTATGATGGTACCCCAAATCATAAGATACCTAGGAATAAACTTAATCAAAGAGGCAAAGAATCTGTACTCAGAAAACTATAGAGTACTTATGAAAGCAATTGAGGAAGACACAAAGAAATGGAAAAACGTTCTATGCTCATGGATAGGAAGGAAACTATTGTGAAAATGTCTATGCTACCTAGAGCAATCTACACATTTGATGCAATTCCTATCAAAATACCATCAACTTTTTTCAAAGAAATGGAACAAATAATCCTAAAATTTACATAGAACCAGAAAAGACCCCAATAGCCAGAGAAATGTTGAAAAAGAAAGCCAAAGTTGGTGACATCACAGTTCCAGACTTCAAGCTCTATTGCAAAGCTGTAATCATCAAGACAGGATGGTATTGTCTCAAAAACAGACACATAGATCAATGGAACAGAATAGAGAGTCCAGAAATAGGCCCTCAACTCCATGATAAACTAATCTTCAATAAAGCAGGAAAGAATGTCCAAACGGAATAAAGACAGTCTCTTCAAGAAATGGTGTAGGGAAAATTGGACAGCCACATGTAGAAGAATGAAATTGGACCATTTCTGCACACCACACACAACAATAGACTCAAAATGGATGAAAGACACAATGTGAGACAGAAATCCATCAAAATCCTTGAGGAGCACATAGGCAGTAACCTCTTTCACCTCAGCTTCAGCAAATTCTTCCTAGAAACATCAACAAAGGTAAGGGAAGTAATGGAAAAAATGAACTATTGGGACTTCAAGACCAAAAGCTTTTGTGCAGGAAAGGAAACAGTCAACAAAACCAAAAGACAACCAACAGAATGGGGGAAGATATATTTGGAAGTGGCATATCAGATAAAGTGCTAATATCCAAAATCTATAAAGAACTTATTAAATTCAACACCCAAAGAACAAATAATCTAATCAAGAAATGGGCAGAAGACATGAACAGACATTTCTGCAAAGAAGACATCCAGATGGCCAACAGACACATGAAAAAGTGCTCCACATCACTCGGCATCAGGGAAGTACAATCAAAAACCATAATGAGATACCACCTCACACCAGTCAGAATGACGAAAATTTACCAGTCAGGAAGTGACAGGTGTTGGTGAGTATGTGGAGAATGGGGAACCCTCCTACACTGTTGGTGGGAATGCCAGCTGGTATGCCACTCTGGAATACAGCATGGAGGTTCCTCAAAAAGTTGAAAATAGAGCTACCCTATGACTCAGCAATTGCACTACTGGGTATTTACCCAAAGATACAAATTTAGTAGTCCAAAGGGGCACGTGTACCTCAATGTTTATAGCAACAATGTCCACAATAGCCAAACTATGGAAAGAGCCTAGATGTCCATCAACAGATGAATGGATAAAGAATGCCATGTAGCCATTAAAAAAACAACAAAACAAAACAAAAGAAAACAAACCCACAAAAGCTTGCCATTTGCAATGATGTGGATGGAACTAGATAGTGTTATGCTAAGTGAAATAAGTCAATCAGAGAAAGAGGATTATCAGATGATCTCTCTGATATGAGGAACTTAAGAGGCAGGGCAGGAGGGTTCTGGTGGGAAGGGAGGGATAAATGTAACAAGATGGGAAAGGGAAAGGAGACAAACCATAACAAACTCTTAATCTCAGGAATCAAAATGAGGGTTGCTGGATAGGAGGAAGGTGGGAGGGAAGGGGAACCTTGGTGATGGGACATTGGGGAGGGTATGTGCTATGGTAAGTGCTGTGAATTGTTTAAGACTGATGATTCAGTCTGGGATTGGGAGGGAGATAAACCATAAGTGACTCTTAATCTCACAAAACAAACTGAGGGTTGCTGGGGGGAGGGGGTTTGGGAGAAGGGGGTGGGATTATGGACATTGGGGAGGGTATGTGCTTTGGTGAGTGCTGTGAAGTGTGTAAATCTGGTGATTCACAGACCTGTACCCCTGGGGATAAAAATATATGTTTATAAAAAATAAAAAATTAAAAAAAAAAGACTGATGATTCACAGACCTGTACCCCTGAAACAAATAATAAATTATGTTAATTTTTTAAAAATTATAAAAATAATAATAAAATAATAAATTAAAAAAAAATCTGAAGGGGGCATTTGCTCTCAGAGTCATGCATAGGTAGGGCAACCACCTGAGAGTGAGTGTGTCCTTAAATTTTGTCTCTTGGGGGCTTTCCTTTATTTAATGCAAGCTCTGACCCTGAATCATTAGTCTTCATCCCAGTTACAAAAGAGGTGGGGAATATAAACTTTTTAAAATTTTTGTTTTCTCTTTTGAAAGGTTGGGACCCTTCCTTGTAGGAAAATATCACTTTGTGAAGAGGGCACTTAAAAGAGTTTTGTACAACAACTTCCTTTATTTGAGATACAGGAGCTATTGGCTTTTCTGAAACTTCTTGGCTCTGTATTTATGAATTTTCTCTAATCTTTTTGTTTGCCTGCAAACTAGGCAAAGCTGGTCTGTTTCTTGTAATAGTTTGTTCACAGCATGGAGCAACAGTCAACACACATTAATATTCTACCTCTTTTTCCAACTATTTCTCCTGGAACACTAGACTTGGTTGGCACTTGGTATATCTTTCTAGATAGTATATATTGTAGTTTTGCCAAATCCTTTGCTCTAATAAAACATAGCTTAGAGCTTTCTGGTTTGTAGTGTCTGTTTGCTTACAGCTTTCAGTGTACTGCATGAGCACCACCTTAATGATGCCTGTTTCAAATGGGTGTGATTGAAGCACCTCAATTCAAGACACTAATTTCTATATTATAATTGATAAAAATAAAGCAGTTCAAACTGGCAGAAGTTTGTTCCTCACTTTCTAGGGAAGACAGTCCCAATTGATACTAATAGTACTTCAATAGTACTTAGCCATTAGGTCTTGAGGACCCAAGAGGGCAAAGAGAGAAGATACTCTGTTTTCAGTATAAGGCTTTGAAAATTGCTTTAGTAATTATCGTAGAGTCTGCAAGAAGTGAAATAGGATATGGATCCAGTTTCCTGGGAGGATTAATGGGCCAGAGCACACTTTTTCTCACATTCCTGTTTACATGACGATCTTTACCTAGAAGGGAAATTTGAAAATATAGCCTTGCATATACAGAAGAAAAGTGATTTTGCAGAAAGGTAGTTATTTTAAGGTAGCATCAATCACATCATTTAATTAAATGTTACACAAATGAATTTACTGTTATTACAAAAAGAGTTGCTTACGTGAAAACTATGCTGTAATTTTGGAACTATAGGAAAAGATTAGTCAATAGATATAAAAATACTGTTGAGGGGCACCTGGGTGGCTCAGTGGGTTAAAGCCTCTGCCTTCAGCTCGGGTTGTGATCCCAGAGTCCTTGGATCGAGACCCTGCAGCGGGCTCTCTTGGCTGTAGCGAGCCTGCTTCCCTTCCTCTCTCTCTGCCTGCCTCTCTGCTTGCTTGTGATTGCTGTCTGTCAAATACATAATTAAAATCTAAAAAAAAATTGTTGAATAAGGTGCACATAAAGAAAATATAAAGAATGTATTAAATAATGTTAATATATAGAAGAACTTGGATTTCAGGGTTTTATTTTTAAAATCAGTCTTTTAACTCTTAATTCAATTTAAATAAACTAGAGTTACAAATTGTAAGTGATCTCAACAAGATAGCGAAAAAGTTCAATTACTGGTTCCTTATTCAAAGGAAATGTGGCATCTAAAACTTAGTAAATAAACATGTATTTATATAATTTTGGTTTTTTAATTAACTTTTTCAATGACCAATGGCTGGCTTGTGTTGATAAAGAGGATATCTAATCTATTTCATATTCACTAATGTTTTTCTTCATTTTTGTAAAATGAATGCTTATGGCCAAAATTTCAGATATCCTGAATGCTCTGTACTTTTTTTTTTTTAATTTTTTAAAAATATATTTGACAGAGAGGGAGAGCAAAGCAGGCAGAATGGCAGGAAGAGGTAGGGGGACAAACAGGCTCCCCACTGAGAAGAGAGCCTGATTTGGGCTCAATCCCAGGACCCGAGATCATGAACTGAGCAGAAGGCAGATACTTAACTGACTGAACCACCCAGGCAGCCCTGCTCTGTTCTATCTTAAGTGACAAAGGAGCATAGTAAAAATTTCATTTTGGTAAATAGGGTAATATGAGGTAATCTATATCCATAAGAAGACTAAACTGCTGTGACTCTTTCATTTAGAGTACTGTTTGAGACTTTTAGGTGGCAGCAGAAATGATCTGATGGATGGATGAATATTATGCCTGGAGGAATCCGAAATTCATTGAATATTTTTGGAGACCTGGGAGAAAATTTTCATTGACCACCAGAACAACTCTGCCAGGTCATATATTGAAAACTCAGCTGGCAGGCCAGTTCCTACTGTTCCATTGACATGTGATCTTCAATAATTTGCTTACTATGGCTTTCCATTCCTGGAAAAATAACTAGGAGGCATGCTGTTTCACAGGGACTGCTGAAGTCAATAATTATGAAATAGTTGCATATGCTTAGCAAATAAAAATATGATATGTAATTAATAAATATATTTCCTTAATGGTTAAGTTTTAAGTTGGGTTTTTCTTTCCTAAATAGCAACTTTGATGGAAACCCTGTGATTCCCACACGTATATATTCTACTTGAGATATTCTTGATTCATAGTTCTAAAAAGTACTAGCTGCGAAATTCAATCCAACATGCAAAGAAAGGTTTCTGTCTGATTTGTAGGCCTCTGAACCTCACTCTTGTAAAACACTGCCTGGGCTCTCAATCAACATCGTTTTGCACTAGACAAGATAGTGACTGAAGAATGAAAAAATGTGTTCACAGCCACATTATGACAAGAGAATTCCTAGAGAAATAATCAGTCCAAAGAAACTCTAAAATAGTTTCATTTGAATTGCACTGAGTTTGTAGGTCTAGTGTTGCTAGGAATCAGAATCATTGATTTCAGAACTTAATGTGATTACAAATTAAGTATTCTAACTTGTGGCTTTCCATTATCACATAGAAAAAAATGACATAAATTGTATTTGTTTCCTCGACTAATTTAATTTACACCATGAAATTTTTTCCTACAATTTCTCATACAGATGTCTACAATTTACTCGTCCATTTCTCTAGCTTGTTCTGATTTAAATGTTGCAGACATTTTATCTAAAGGAGCTGGTATTTCACACTCTGATCCTCAAACATAGTTAAGGTGCCTCTCTGAATAAAGGTATTGTCAAATCGCTCTAAAATTTTGCTCCTAGGGGTGCCTGGGTGGCTCAGTCAATTAAGTGTCTGACTCTTGATTTCAGCTCAGATCATGACCTTAAACTCATGAGATGGAGGCCTCTCTTTGTCTCTGACCTGAGTGTGGAGCCTTCTTAAAATTCTCTCTCTCTCTCTGCTCCTCTCCCCTTATGTGCTCTCTCTCTCTCTCTCAAAAAAAAAAAAAAAAAAAAAAAAAAGTGTGCTCCTATTATTCTCATTTATTCACAACCAAAATAAAATTAAGGCAATGGCTTTCTTTTCTCATTCTCAAAAAAAAAAAAAAAAAAAATTACTCATTTCCCATTCTCAAAAATAAAATGAAACACAATGTGAGAATACATGAAAGAAGAATAGTCCATTGTTGTTAGTGGCTGTTAAAGAATAAAAGTGAGTTCTGCTTTTTTTACACTGGGTTGTATAGAGGCAAATAATAGTTAATATATTCCCACAATATCTTTCAAATGATTACAATGTTACAATGTTACTAAAAGTAACAGTAAAAGTAATAGGTTTACCTCCAATTTAATCACTGTGAGAGAAAGGAAAGCCACCATGGTAGAATAGTGGTCCCCTAAAGATGTCCATACCCAAATCTTGTACCCAAATACCCAAATTGGGGATTGGGTACATACAAGCCAAAAAGAACTTTGCATATGTGATTCATTCAAGGATTCTGTGGTGGTGAGATTATTCTGGATTATTTTGATGGGCCAATATAATCAAAAGAGTCCTCATAGGAGAGAGAAAGGAGGGTCAGTGAAGGAGATGTGATTATGGAAGCAAGGTGAAAGAGAGAGAGGGAAAGAGAGAGGCTGAGGGAAGAGACTGATTTGCAAATGCTATGCTGTTGGCTTTAAAGATGGAGGAAGGTGCTGAGAGCCAAGGAATGGAGGCAATGCTCAGGAGCTGGAAAACACACACAAAAATGGGGGTGTTTTGCAAGGGATGGCTGCAAGGGGCAGTTATTCACTCACAATAAACTTAACTGAAGATTATAAATGGGTTTTGAGTTCTAGCTCTGCATTTTGCTAGCTCTATAACAAGAGAAAAATTATTTTATCCCTGTAAATCTCACAGAACAAAATGAGATAATGCATTTAAATCTCCCACCAAAAACAAAACAAAAAACTGCTATAAAATATTTGGCAAATCATTAACACTATTACTACTATTATTTATTTTTCCGATGAGCCATATAAATAACTCAATGTCTCAGATATCCATTTCAATTTTTTAGGGTATATCTAAGCAAAGACCAACTTGTTAACACATATTAGAAACATTATAGACATATTTTTTAGCATTTACGTTCATAAGGCACCTCCCTCAAATTTCAGATAATGATAAAAATTCTATGTAGTTTCTTAAGGTTTATCATTAGCTGATGTTGAAGTTTAATTCTTGTTAAAATTGTAGATTAAATCCACACCTTAGTTAATTTAAAAAATTTATTAATACAATGTGACAATGTATTTCTTATAGTTGATACTGAAACTACAGAAACATAGTAATGGCTTCTGAAATGCATTTTGGCATATGTGTGTTCATGCATACAAAACAGAATAAAAACCTTTATGTTAATTATGAGTATTCATAATTTTTCCTCTTGGCCCAATTTAAAAGGAGCAAAGATATTTCCTTTCTGAGTCAATTTCTGGGCCCGACTTTTTTTGAGAATTTTGATTAGTGGATAAATATCAGAGAAATAGTGGGGGGGGGAGAGCAACCAGAGATCTTAATTTGATCTACCTAATAAATATAACAACAAAAACAAACAAAAAAAAAGAATACAGGTGGTGAGGACTGGCAAAAAGAGAAAAAAATTCAAGAGGGCTTGCATGTGGAAGATCATTTTGCCATGGAAGTAAAAGTGAATTATGAAGAGTGGCTCTGGGCTATTTGAGATCAGGAGGAATGGGAAAAGGAAGATCTTGAGAAATGGTGATAGAGTTTTATGTTAAATCTCCATCCCTCTGCCTTGAGATAGTCAAATAAAATTTATTATTTTTATTTCTGGTTGTTATTCTTCGAATGAGACATGGGTGAAGACTGAACCAGGTGGAGCCTGGAGATTCAGGTCACAAAATGCGTATTTCACCCTTAATGTACATCCATTCAGAAACCTTCTCATTTTAGCCTATCATAAACTGAGATTACAGTAGCTTCTTGTGGTCTGGACATTCATGGACCCTGGTAATATTAAAAAATATGAGAAAGACATATATAGTAATTAATTGTTCACTGTATTTAATAAGGAAATTAAAAAAAGAAGCATGCAGTTTAATAGTGCTGTATTTTCCTATGGTCTTAATCTTTCCAGAAGAGTGAGGTAATCCCTTATTGTTGTTCATGAAATCACATGCCCTTAGATCTGAAAAGACAGATGGTAACGACTTTTTAAAATTACTCACTGATGTGGACAGAAACTAACCACTTGATAGAATAAAGATGCTGAAATGATAAAAAAACAAAAACAAAACAAAACAAAAAACACCTGTCTTCCATCTAATGTGGCTATTAATAGGGAGGATTTCCATCGGGTCTCAGAAGGCAGAATATTTCATATGTCTATGCAAATTTCACTTAAACGCTAATTATGTTTCTTCAGGTGTACAAAGATCTGAAATATAATTCACCTGCACTTCAGAGTAAAATTAGACTCAGTTTATCTAGAAACTAACAGATTGAAAGAAGAGTTCTTAGAAAATGGACCCAGGGAAAGGAAGAGACTGAACCTTGCAAGGGCAGTGTGGAGCATAAATTGTTAATCTTCCAGCACCACCAATGGCCCCAAACAAAATCAAAAGAGCTGTAATCCAGGGGTGTGGTGGGTAGTATTGTCTCAGACAGCAGCGGAATGAGAAGTAAGGGAAGAAGAGTGGTGCTACTTTCAGCAATGGCGTTAAGTGTTGGAACAATTTCTAGAGCCTCTGGATGACCTGGCTGAAGGGGATGTCAGAGAGCAAGGAATGTGATCAAAGGGCCAGTATTTCTGTCAGGAAGAGTCTCTCATTAACACTTCTTACATTAACAATAAATGTACTTACATTGTTTTCAGTTTCCTTTAATATACTTTTGTAAAAGGGGGTGAGAAAATTAATCATGTATTGACTTTTGGTTTAGCACGGGAGGCCACTGAAATAAGGAGTTCTGACTAAGAGTGTAAAAACCACAGCCCTTAAGAGTTCCAAAGGCATAATACAGAAAATAATATGGTAGGAACACATTTACTCCCTACCCGAAAAGGCATATCTGAATGTATTTTCTTCTTCCAGTTGAAAATAAACTATCTCTGATTTAGAGACTTATGACAGGCATTTGGAAATATAGCCATTGACATACATTTTATATGCTACTATTATATTTATTCCATTGCAGATAGGTTTCTATTATAATATGTCTCATATAAAAACCAAATCCATATGCAGCATTATTGAAATCCAAAAGAACAGCACAGTGAAATTATTTTGAGTGCTACAGTTTCATTTAAAGGTAATTATGTGCAAGACTCATAATATCTTAGTGTTTTTTGTGCTCTGAAAATTATACATATTCATATGAACTTTTCAGAATAACCTGCCAATCAAAATGTTTTTATGCTCAAATATGACATCATACCAGTTCAAAACACCACCTCTGATTGGCAAGGGTGGGTATTACAGGACTGCAGTGTGAAAGCTAAGGCTCTGGCTCCAGGAGGGTGTTCCCCTCCTCATTACCCCACAGATCTATTCAACTAATCAGCTCACCCTGGCTCCTGGGAACCAATGTAATTTTTCCAACTTAATCTAGCATCTTCAATTTGTTTTTTTCCTTTGATTTCTTTCTGATTCCCTATAAGCAAATCAGGTTTCCAATGTCTTCACAATTACTCTTCACTCCCCCCTGCTGCACTTCTCCGTGTCAGCCCTCCCACACTTCTGGTGTGCATTTGGCTTTAAGAGTCCATGAGTGCATCAGAGCTTCCTCTCTGCCTTTATGTCCCCATCACTTAAGTAGAAATTTTTCTGCTTCCAAATATCAATGTCCCTCAACTGTCCAGACAGTAACAGTTTCTGATACTTTTTTGTTATTTGGAGAGAAAAAGAAATAGTGTGGTGGTTAAATTGTGATGTCACCTTTTTCTTGATACACAAATACTTCTTTTCACTTGCTGCTTCATAAAGACAGGATTGGTAAAAAGAATTTTTGGTTTCATTCCTGCTTTTACCAACGCTTTGCAGTTAACAACGTATCATCTCAACAAAGAACATTTAAACATCTCCTAAAGTCTATTAAGAAGGAATCTTCTCTTTGCATTTGTCTTTATAGTCTTTATTTGAAGAAAGAAAAATGTTCTACAGTGAAATGGGTAGAAATGATACTCAACTTTTAAGAAACAGAATATTTAGATTCTGTTACTAAGAATTGAATCATTAGCTTAATTTTAATTCAGTGACAAAAATACAATTCATTTTTGTTACTTTGCTCTTCTCATCAACATATTCAAAATATAATTCAACACAGATATCTTCTAATGTTAACAAATCATAATCTAATATTTGCAATGCATATTTCACATTCTATATCTGTAAAATTATATTAAAATATAGATAGACATTTTTTCATAGTGCATAGCTAAATCCCCATCATATGTATAACTAAATCCTAACTACTTAATTGGTATCATCTTCTAATGCACACAGCATGCAATTAAAGCATTTGAAAAAACATTTTAACTGAGGAGTAGAACATAATCAGTCAATCCTGATTTAGGTGCAATTTTCTATATGTGGAATTTAGAATTAAACACTAAGAACCACAACACTTAAAAAATGTATATTGCAAGGTGCTTACTGGTATTTCACAAGGTGGTTGTTATCAGTAATAGGGGACAAACAGACAAGGAACCCAGCTAGAAAGCATGGAGGAAGTGTGGGGTCCTGAAGAAAGCACGGGCCCAGGAATGAGAGAACTGAGCTCTGATAGTCCCTGATTGTACTGCTTCGTAACTTCTGACCTTAAGCAAAGCAAGGTACTGACATTTCTCTATGTCTCCTCCTCTCTAAACGGAGACCTCCTTCCCAGAGTTCTTGGAGGACAAACGCAGTGATGTACATAAACAATTCAATGCAATGTCTGACATATAGCAGATGTTAAGTAAATTGCATACTCCTTTTGTATGCACACCTACTTGCTTTTTTTTTTTTTCAATTAAAAGGAAGTATAAAAAAAATGTTATCCCTAAATGAAAAGTAGAACTAAACAGGCAAAAATGTCATCTCAATCTAGAGATGTAAGTTGCCATGGCAATGCAAATATCATGCTACTATTCTCTCTTGTTAGATAGCAAAAGGAATATATTCCACAGACTGAAAACAGCATTTAGAAAAGTCTCAAGTGTTACTAGCATTTCTGAGTTTATAAAATCACTTGCTGGAGACCAGATCAGCACAAGGCCTGTAATTCTCCCTAACCAGCTGCAGGAAAAGATGTCAATACCAAGGGAGGAATTTCTCAACCTCTATGAAATTTCTCTTGCTTCTTTCTTGAAACACTACTCAAGATATTTCCTGGCTTTAGAGATAAATTTGATTTTAGCCATAGAGTGAAGGAACAGTGGTCATACTACTGAGTTCAACATTATATCTTCTCTCTCAGTAATTGCTGACATAAATGTGTCAATTATTGCAGACTGGTGGAAATTTCTTGTGTGAGGGAGTTGCTGAAGGAAAACCCTTTGTATTTCACTTTAAGAACTATCAGAGGAACAGCTGTCGGGCAGAGTACTGGTGATTCAGTGACATCAGTGGATGAGATGTGTATTTCCTCTCTCTTCCCCCTACTTTTTTTTAAGATTACTGAAAATACATATTCCCTACACATTATACGTATTTTCAGCTTTATAATCATAATTACTCTCTGCCTCACTGTCAGGTTTGAGCTTCTAAAACACTGCTATTTCTGCAAAGAATTCCTGGACCAAGTTGATCAGTTTCAACTATACTCTCACAACAAAAGGTGGAGTTTACAAATTCCTAAACATCATATGGTACTCTCAATAGATGCTGAAAAAGCATTTGACAAAGTACAGCATCCCTTCCTGATCAAAACTCTTCAAAGTGTAGGGATAGAGGGCACATACCTCAATATCATCAAAGCCATCTATGAAAAACCCACCGCAAATATCATTCTCAATGGAGAAAAACTGAAAGCTTTTCCGCTAAGGTCAGGAACATGGCAGGGATGTCCATTATCACCACTGCTATTCAACATAGTACTAGAGGTCCTAGCCTCAGCAATCAGACAACAAAAGGAAATTAAAGGCATCCAAATCGGCAAAGAGGAAGTTAAATTATCACTCTTCGCAGATGATATGATACTATATGTGGAAAACCCAAAAGACTCCACTCCAAAACTGCTAGAACTTGTACAGGAATTCAGTAAAGTGTCAGGATATAAAATCAATGCACAGAAATCAGTTGCATTTCTCTACACCAACAGCAAGACAGAAGAAAGGGAAATTATAGGAGTCAATCCCATTTACAATTGCACCCAAAACCATAAGATACCTAGGAATAAACCTAACCAAAGAGACACAGATTCTATACTCAGAAAACTATAAAGTACTCATGAAAGAAATTGAGGAAGACACAAAGAAATGGAAAAATGTTCCATGCTCCTGGATTGGAAGAAAAAATATTGTGAAAATGTCTATGCTACCTAAAGCAATCTACATATTTAATGCAATTCCTATCAAAGTACTATCCATCTTTTTCAAAGAAATGGAACAAATAATTCTAAAATTTATATGGAACCAGAAAAGACCTCGAATAGCCAAAGAGATATTGAAAAAGAAAGCCAACGTTGGTGGCATCACAATTCCGGACTACAAGCTCTATTACAAAGCTGTCATCATCAAGACAGGATGGTACTGGCACAAAAACAGACACATAGATCAATGGAACAGAATAGAGAGCCCAGAAATAGACCCTCAACTCTATGGTCAACTAATCTTCGACAAAGCAGGAAAGAATGTCCAATGGAGAAAAGACAGCCTCTTCAATAAGTGGTGCTGGGAAAATTGGACAGCCACATGCAGAAAAATGAAATTGGACCATTTCCTTACACCACACACGAAAATAGACTCAAAATGGATGAAGGACCTCAATGTGCGAAAGGAATCCATCAAAATCCTTGAGGAGAACACAGGCAGCAACCTCTTCGACCTCAGCCGCAGCAACATCTTCCTAGGAACAACGCCAAAGGCAAGGGAAGCAAGGGCAAAAATGAACTATTGGGATTTCATCAAGATCAAAAGCTTTTGCACAGCAAATTCCTAAACATCAAATGATAAATTTGCAATGGTAAATTTAAAAAGGATAACCTAAATAGAGATATGATAGGATGTAATTCTACAAAAATTCAAAAACATTCACAAACATGCACACATAAACTGGAAGCATAATGACATTTGCAGTGCTTAAACTGGATAGTAAAATTCATGGTGATCTTTATTGGTTTCTGTATATTTTCTGTAGTTTCCAAATTTTCTAAATTACACCAGGATTGCATTTAAAATATATTTTATTTTTAAAAGTGAATAATAATTAGTAAGCATACCATATATATAATAGTAAAATATTTTAGTTTTTAGTTATTAGCCCTGCAGAGTCATAAGCTTCTAAATTTATACTGTTTTAGTTAAAAAAAAAAAACAAACAAACTGTGAAATAGAGCACATGACATGAAATGTCTATAAACTAATTTGGGGGTTGAAAAAAATAACAGAACAGTTTTAAGTCTATCACTAAAATTAAGCAATAGAACATTCTTTCAAACTGTAAATTCTGCCCTTCATCTTGCTCTTTTTCCAAACTGTCTTGACTATTCTTCATCTATTTTCTTTCCACATATATTTGGGGCTCATTTTACCAATCTCTGTTGGAATTGAATTATATCTGCCAACCAAATTAATAAAAATCTCAGCTTTATCCAATCACATTGACTTACATCTTTTTTCAGTGTTTTTCAATAAAAGTTTGCTGCATAGATGCTGCACACTTTGGTTGGATTAATTTCCACATATGTTCATAACATTTTCTAACTAATTTTTACCAGTATAAAGATGCAATCTGTTAAAATGATCAGATTATGTTGTTTACACCTTTTGTAACTTTATTAGTTTTTTTCCTTAATCTATCATTTACTTACAGTAATATGTTACAATTTTTTTCCATTATGATGGGGCTTTATTAATTATTCCATGTAATTCTGTCAGGTTTTGAAGGATATAATGTATATAAATTTGTAATTATCATATTTTCCTAAGAAATTGAAACTTTTATTAGTATGTAGTTGGGGTTTATCTCAAGCTATAAATTTGATTTAAAGTTCAATTTTTCTAATATTACTATTGCCACAGCAGCTCTTTTTGTTTGTTTGTTTATGGGTTTATTTTTGGCCAGGAGCAGGGGAACGGTAAAGGGATAATATTAGCTTCACAAACCTCTTTCCATCGTTCGTTTTTTGACTACTCTGTGTCTTTAAGTTATAGGTGTAGCTCTTAAAATAACACATTACTATATTTATTTTTTCTTTTTTTAATTATTAATTTATTTATTAGAGAGCAAGAGAAAGTGCCATAGGAGGGGCAAAGGGAGAGGGAGAAAGAGACTCTCAGACAGACTCCATGCTGAGCAAGCAAGTCTCCATGCTGACTCCATGCTTGAAGCCCAACATGGGTTCAATCTCAGGGTCCTGAGATCATTACCTGAGTTGAAATCCAAGTCAAACATTTTATCAACTGAGCCATCCAAGTATATACTTTATTTATTTATTTAACTTAATTTAATTTTAAAAATTTTATTATATTAGTCACTATACAGTAAAGCATTAGTTTTTAATGTAGTGTCCTATGATCATTGTGTGCATATAGTACCCAGTGCTCCATGCAATATGTACCCTCCTTAATACCCATCACCAGGCTCACCCATCTCCCCACCCTCATTCCCTCTGAAACCTTCAGTTTGTTTCCCTTAGTCCGTAGTCTCTCATGGTTCATCTCCCCCTCTGATTCCCCCCACCTTCCTTTTTCCCTTCATAGTCCGACAATCTTTTCCTTTAACTGGTGAGAATATTTAATTTATATCTATTATGATTTTTTATATTTATTCCCATCATTTTTCTGGGTGCGTTTGGATTACGCCTCTTGTTCTATTATTTTCCCCTCACTAGTTTGGTAGTTGTAGACTTTACTCTTACCTTTTTAGTAGTTTTATAGCTTTAAAAGTTCCTACTTAATAAAACATAAACTATAGCAATTTATTTATCTTCCTCATGAATAACAAATGGCCTGAGACTGCATTAAGTCTGATCACATCTCATAGCTTTTATACTAGGTTTGTCTAATATGTGGGGTTTCTCTTTTCTTAACATCATTAATTAGGAATTGATATTATTATTTTAATATTTACTCACCTTTCTTATATCTCAGACCTATTTACGATTATTTTTCAATTGTTGGAAGCATATATTAGAATTTCTTTTCATAATGGTCTGTTGATAATAAACTCTTTCTTTCTCTTTTTTTCTTTATTTAACCCTTATTCTCAAAATGTATTTCATATTTGCTGAATTGTAGATATATATTTTTCCTGATATATCAAGTATATTTTTCTACTGCTTAAAGGTTTCCATTCTTGCTATCAAGAAGTCTGCAGTCTTTTATAAGAAATTTATCTCTTTTCTGTGGATGCTCTTTTAAGGTCTTTGGTATTACTCTGCCTCACTATGATATAGTGTATGTGTGTGTGTGTGTGTGTGTGTTTGTGTGTTTATTCTATTTGAGATGATTTGATCTGGCTTCCTGACCTTGGATTAGCAATAAAAAGTCTCAAAAAATGGGGTTAGAGGAAACATAACTTGACATAATAAACCATATATGAAAAACCCATAGGTAACACTATCCTCAATGGTGAAAAGACAAGAATGCTTACTCTCATCACTTTTATTCAACATAGTACTAGAAACCCAAGCCACAAAAATCAGACAAGAAAAAGAAATAAGGAGCATCCATAATGATAAGGAAGAAGTAATTTTTTTTCTATTCACAGACAACATGATACTATTATACATAGAAAATTCTATAGATTCCACCAAAAAACTACTAGAAGTATTAATGAATTCAGTAAAGTGGCAGGCTACAAAGTCAATACCCAGAAATTAATAGTATTTCTATACATTAACCATGGAGACACATAAACAGAAAATTAAAAAAAAAACAACTATTTACAATTTCACCAAAATCAATAAAATGCCTAAGAATAAACTTAACCAAAGATGTGAAAGAGCTATACTCTAAAAACTATAAAACATGGATGAAAGAAATTGAAAATGATACAATGGAAAGATATTCCATGTAACCGTCCCTCAGAACAATGTACTGCTTAAAATATAACCCATGAGAAATTATACTAGTTACCGAGCATGTTTAGATGTAGCCTTAAGGAAAGCAACAGGCCTTTAAGCCAAGGAGCTGGGGATGCCCAGCTCATTCAGGGTGCAACGTGGTCTGCTTCATTTTTCCGTTATCTCCCCTTGCCCAGAGAGCATCAGCAGTCAGTCAGACAATCCTTTAGTTTGGGCTTGCTCACTATGGGTCATGTACTACATGACCAGACATATTTTGCCTTTCTTCTTACGTATTTATAAGACTCATGGTCAATGTGTAATCTACTCCAGCTTCTTTTTAAATTTTTACTCACTTTCTAATAAATATGAGACCGAGGAGTTGTTTGGGGCAACAGTCTTTTCTACTGTTGCCCCCCCATTCTCTTGCAGCTGACTTGTTTGTGCCTCATTCTTTTTTTGAACAAGGTCGGGAGGTAGCATTTCCATGCTCATAGATTGAAAGAATTAATATTATCAAAATGTCCCAAATATTACGGAAAGCAATATACAGATTCAAGGCAATCCTGATCAACATACCAATGGCATATTTCACAAAAGTAGAACAAATAATACTAACATTTGTATGGAACCATGGAAGACTTTGAATAGCCAAATCTATTTTGTGAAAATAAATAAATAAATAAATAAATAAAGCTGGAGGTATTGCAGTCCCCAATTTTAAGATATGCTACAAAGTTGTAGTAATCAAAACAGTACGGTGGTGGCACAAAAGCAAGTATGTACACCAACAGAACAGGATGGAAATCCAAGAAATTAACCCACATATTTATGGTCAATTAATCTGTCACAAAGAAGTCAGAAATATACAGTGGAGAAAAGACAGTCTTTTCAATAGACGGTGCTGGAAAAGCTGAACAGCTACATGTAAAAGAATGAAACAAGACCATTTTCTAACATCATTTATAAAAATAAATTCGAAATGGATTGAGGATCTAAATGTGAGACAAAACCATACAAATCTTAGAAGAGAACACAGACAGTAATTTTTCTGACATCAGCCATAGCAGAATTTTTCTAAATATGTCTCCTAAGGCAAAAGAAAGCTTTACTGAACTATAGTATTAAGCCAAGGACCCAAAATGAAATGCAGAGAAAAATGAATGTAAATTATAAAAGAACTATTCAAAACTGGGAATAATGTAACAATATCTAAGATATATATCTGTCTTCAGATATAATAAACTACTGGGATTACATCAAAATAAAAGACCTTTTGCACAGCAAAGGAAACAAAACAAAAAGGCAATCTACTAAATGGGAGAAGATACTTGTGAATGAGCCAATAACATATTAATGTCCAAAATAAAGAACTCATACAGCTCCACACTAAAAAAATAAACATTCTGATTAAAAAGTTGGGCAGAGGACCTGAATAGGCATTTCTCAAAAGAAGATATACAGATGGTCAACAGACAACATGAAAGGATGCTTTCATCATCAGGGTAGTGCAAATCAAAACTATGATGAGATATCAACTCACACCTATTAGAATAGCTAAAATCGAGAAGAAAGAAACAAGTATTGGAAAGGGTGTAGAGAAATAGAGAAAAAGAAACACTCATGCATTGTTGGTGGGTGTGTAAACTGATACAGTCACTGTGGAAAACAGTATGGAGGTTTGTAAAAAAAAATAAAAATAGAAATACCATATGTTCAATAATTGCCCTATTGGGCATAACTGATGGTTACCAGAGTGGGGATAAGTAGGAGGGATTGGGAAAAGTAAGTGATGGGGAGAAAGAGATACAGGCCTCCAGATATGGAATGAGTTAAGTTGCAGGAAAAAAAAGCAGATCATAAGGAATACAGTCAATAATATTGTAATAACTATGCAAAGGGACAGATGACAGCTAAACTTGTGGGGAACATAGCATAACATATAAACTTGTCGAATCATTAAGTCATACATCTACATCTGACACTAATGTAACATTGTGTGTTAACTATACTCAAACAAAAAAAATTCTTAAAGTTGCCAAATTTATTTCTTCAAATATTGCCACATCCCCTTTATCTCTAACCCCTCATCTCCTTACAGAACTCACAATACATATATATGTTAGATATTGTTACATTATTCCCAGTTTTGATTAGCTCTTTTATAATTTACATTCATTTTTCTTTGTGCTTTATTTTGAGTCCTTGGCTTAATAATCCAGTTCAGTAAATTCTTGAACTATGCTTAATCTGTTTCTTAACTTGTCTACTTAGTTTTTAACTTAAATTATACAGTTCTTTTATTTCTAGAATTTCATTTGATTTCTAAGTCTTGTGATCTTTTTTAAAAAATTCCTCCTTATCCATAATTCGTTTCTTTTTACTTTTTTTAGCATAACAAATAGTTATTTAATATTCTGTGCCTGATAATTCTAACATCTTAATTTTATGGGTCTCATTTTGCTATCTCCTGTCATTTCTTGCTTCATTCATACAAGAGCTGTTTGTTTGTATTTGAACATAATTTCAAATTCTAAGCTCACGTTTCTTGGAACATTAAGTTAGAAGTTCTAAGAGGCCTCAGTTGAAGGTGTATTCTTCAAAAGTAGCTAATGTACTTGTACTTAAGAAGCACTATCAACATGATACCACATTAAATTTGATTCTCAGTTTGAAGAGTTTTTTGGACTACTAAACTAACTGAGATGTGGGTTAAAGTTGTTATAGCTACCAGTTCTCAGGTCAGACTTACTCTCCTTGGACTCAGCGCCAGATTCTAATAAAGCAAGATCATTCTCAGGTCATACTTAGACCAAGTACTTTGGGAAGGAGAAGTAATTGTTGAATGGCATTTTCCAGCATGAAGGGAAGGAGAAAACAAGAATGGGTAAGTAGAGATAAAAGGAAAAGAAATAACATAACACAGTGAAGTGGATGACTGTTTATTTTAAATGAGGAGAGAGACAGATGCCCACAGAGAGAGAAAGAGAGAGAATTTTAGAAGAATATGAAGAGAGAACAGGAAACAATAAAAAGTTCTGAAAGGTCAGAAAATCTCTAGGAGCAGCAGTAACGGTTAGGTATTGAACAGCATGGGGAAAATGAAGAAAAATTACTTATATACAACATCTAGTATGTATTAGGCATTATCTACATACCAAATCAACTTTAGGTTACTTAATCTTCTCAGTGATATTTGTAATAGCCAAGTAGGTATTATTGTCTTTACCAAAGACTTCTATATGATTTTTATACATCTAAAGCTGCACTGCCCAATACAATAACAACTAACCACATGACATTTAAATGTATTAAAAAAGTTAAATAGTTTCCTGTTTGTCCTAGCCATACTGCACACGATCAATAGCTACATGTGGCCAGTGGCTACTTTTTTGGTAGTACAGACAGAACCTTTCCATCATTACAGAAGTTCTGTGGGATTGCACTCATTTAGGTGTTCCTTCAAACAGATTCTTGATAATTTCTGAGGAGTGTCACAAAGCAGTTTCTCTGGATATTCCTCAATTTCTAAGTTTTATTGGTGGAAAGAATCCACACTTTCTAGCATGCTAACAAAAATGTGTACCTTTCTAAAAGTGAATATAATGTCTGAGAATATTTGAAAAGACACAAATAATTTAAATAAATTCAATTTTTTTCTAAATCAGGCAAGTAAGAACTAGCACAAGAAAAGGTGATTAATCTTAACTGAAACCTAGTAATAAAAAACAAATGAATCACACCTACAAATAAATATTTGATGCTGCTTAACATAATTCTAGGAAAAGAAATTTCTTTAAAACATGTAATGTCTTTACAGAGCTTAAAAATAAAGTATTAACCGTTATTTAATTCTTTAATGATGAAGAATTCAACTATAAAGTATAATAATCTTAATTTAAATTTGCATTATTTTAGTACTATATTTTAAATTGTTATTGATAATTGTAAACCAGTATGCCTTCTTGTTTTATTGGCACATATAATGTCTTTTCCTGTTGCTCTATTTTATTAAAACAGCAAATATATAATTCCCAAGGATCTTTTCTTTTTGTATTATATCTTAAATATAAATTAATAAGCATTAAGAGTCACTTCTTTCCCACCTCCTCTCAACAGTCTTATACATAGAGATTCTAGTGACAATAAAAAGATAGATAAATCTAATTATAGGCTTTATTTTATGGTAAATGATTTTGGCTTCCTTTTTATGCATTTAAGTAAGAGACAACAAAGTATCATCAGGTATTGAGAATTTAAATAATTTTTATGACATTATTTTCTTTTTAACCTGATTTTTCAAAACTGAAGTCTTCAGATTTTACACAACATCAAAAACCTTTGTACAAGGAAATTGCAAACCTTTTTGTAGATGTTCTATCATCTATCTTTCCCTGATATCCTATCAGGGGAAAGACACTGGATGGGATGTTGCCAACCTCTTTAAACTCCAGGGAACAAGGCCAGCTTTCACATCAGTGAATAAACAGGTAATATCTGAGAAGTTCAAAGTGTCTCTGAAATCAATTATTTCCCTCTTGCATCCTGTAGACTATCTGTGGACTGGAGCTGGAATTATCCTGGGAAAGGACACCAGGTGCTAAAATGGCTCCTGTCTCTAACTGGAACTCACAGAAGACTCACAGAAGACAGTTTTTCCCACAGGCAATTTTTAAAGATTTTATAATATCATCACTACATCATTGTGAATTGGAGAGCAAACAAAGACTGTGTTCTGTTTTAAAAAAAAAGCCAAACAAACAAAAATTCTGTACATTTAAGCTAATCTTTTACACAGGATTTACAATGGAGAAGTCCTTAATTTTCTGTTTTTAGTCACAGGCAATCCACGAATTTTTGATCTTGGAAGGATTTCAAATGGACTCTTAAGAATCATCCAAAAGCTAGTATAAGGACAGACTATAATATTCCATGGACCTAGCTCCTGAACAAAATGTCCTCGAACATCTACATACAAGTTTCCTGAAATTCTGTAAGTAAACTCTGATTTTTGTTCTATTTACAAGATGTTATATTTAAATATCTTGACTTGTGCCACTGAAATAACTTGACTAACTTAAAAGTAATTTGTTTTTACTTTATCTTTTACTAAGGTATAACAAACTTGATGACATGTACTAATCTTAAGTTTAAAGCACAATTAAATTTTACATGTGTATATACCCATACCTGTACGCAGATCAAAATACACAACATTTTCAACATCCTGGGTTCACTCTTTGCTCTTCCCAGTCAATTCTTCTTTGCAAAGCGTAACTACTGGTTAGACTTCTATTACATTCCATTAATTTTGTTTGTTCTTTAACTTCATGCAAATAGAATAATAAAGAATATACTTTTTGTGCCTGGCTTCTTTTACTCAACATTAGGTTTTAAGACTCATCCATGCTGTTGCATGTATATATTCTTTATTTTTTCTTTTAATTGCTATGGAAGTATTCAGCATATGGTTTATAAGTTGCACTATTTTTATGGGAGTATTTATTTTTTATTTTCTTTTCTTTATTATTATTTTTTATTTATTTTATTTTTTTATTTTTTATTTTTAAAGATTATATTTATTTACTTGACAGAGATCACAAGTAGGCAGAGAGGCAGGTTGAGAGAGGGTGGAGGATGTAGGCTCCCTGCTGAGGAGAGAGCCTGATGGGGGGCTTGATTCCAGAACCCTGGGATTGTGACCTGAGCCGAAGGCAGAGGCTTTAACCTACTGAGCCATCCAGGTGCCCCTATTATTATTATTTTTAAAGATCTTATTTATTCATTTGAGAGAGAGAGAAATCACAAATTGTGGGGAGGCACAGGGGAAGAAGGATAAGCAGACTCTCCACTGAGCAGAGAGCCCAACACAGGTCTCCATTTCAGGACGCTAAGATCATGACCTGAGCGGAGGGCAGATGCTTAACCCACTGAGCCACCCAGGGTCCCCAAGAGTATTTCCTTTTATTTGAAACTGGAAAGCAAAAATAATTTTGAACGTACATTATTTATTTTAATTCTTGAGAGGAAACCACTGACCACAATTGCACTTGATTTTCCTGGAGCCTATACTCTAACTTTGTACATATTACTATCAGGATTTTATTTTATTTGTAAAAAGCAAGATACATTAAAAAAAAATCTAGTTCTTTTCTCTGATGGGAATGATACACTGAACCAGTTAAGGCTATCTAGGTGCTTTGTTCCAATCATAGCAAATGCAATGTTACAGAATGTCATTATCTTGACTATCATTATCTTGACTATCCTAACACTGATTTAGAACTTCTCTTTCACATAGCAAAAATGGCTTCTTGTGTTACATTCAAGTAAGAAAAGAAGCACTCAATTTACTACCTGATCACCCCATTAAGCTTCATTTTATTTATTGTGTTTCCTGTAACTCACTAGACACATAAGTGTGTTGAATTCTTGCTAAAATACCCCAGTTGGAATTTCTGGAAGGAGTGGTCTTCATACTTCACTGAGATGTTAAGTTACTTTTGAATATTAAAAAATATATATATTTTCTTAATGTAAAACATGTGCTTGAAAAGGATACTCATTCCCTCTACTGAATTTATAGGTGTCTCTAAACTTTGCATTTAAATTAGATCCAGTGAGTAATAAATATCTTAGCCTTTGAAATCACCAATCTCTTTCATGTGATACATTGTATACAGTTCAAGCACGGTGTCCACTTGAAACTGTTACATTTTTAGTAAAGGGGTGGTAGGTATTTTTACATGAAACTTAAGTCAGTTATTGTTCTCCCTACTGTAAATGTTTTATTGCTGTTGTGGTTTGTATCTTTCCATTTCAATTAGTTGTGAGTTAGAGGGGGAAGAAAAGTAATTTCAGTCTTTAATCCTAATTACAAAGTCAAGAATATATTTTAGCAAAATATTTCTATATAGGTACATTCTTCCATAAATATGAGAGAAATTGTCTTGGAAGAATTGTTTGAAATCACTCTTAGACCAAGGGTTGAATTTCTGAGTTTTGTAGCTGGGACAACAGCTGATTCATAAAACATGCTTCTGAAAACATGCACCGTGGCAGGTATGCTTTTATTCATTTCCAATATGTCCTTCCTCTTCTAGCCATGTTAGTGTTTAAAGTGCACTCCAATTGAGAAAAAATAATCGTTTAGAAGCAGCTCTTGAGTCAAACTGAGATCATTGTGAAATGATATGTTTAAAGAAATGTCATTACAGCACTACACGACACTACTCATAGACACCTTGACTCGCTAATAAAACTGTATTCCCACGGGTCCTGCAAATTTTCAACTTCAAGCAGCCAACATCCAGAGTCATGGTTCACTTAAAAATAAGAATGGAAATATCTGAAAAGTAAGTACATAAAAAATACATCTGTTTTTGAGTGCAGTCAATTCTTTACAACACTGGCTAAGTGTCATGCTCAGACCAGTGCATCAGCATTACCTTGGGAAATTGACAGGAATGCAGATTCTCAGGTTCCACCCAGGACCTACTCAGTTAGACTGAAGGGTCAGGGAACAAGCAGTCTGTTTTAACAAGCTCTCCGGGGAGTTCTGGTACAAATTTAAGTTTGGAAACTACAGTCCAACAGAAGTATTGAATGAAAAGAACACAAAAATATCTAGAAGAAAAATCAGTGTCAATAATTAAACTTTTAAGTAAATTAACAAGAAACACCAGACTAAATCACATAATTAAAACTTTACTGTTTTGCATTCTCTTGTGAGAAAATAAGAGGTTTTATCTCCCAGAGGTCTACAACTATAAGGAAATAACATTCCATGCAAAGTTGAATGAGTCTTTCAGAGTAGAAATTCAAAGTTTGTATTAATGTCTATTAGCTGGTACATTAAAACAATAAAAGTAGGGAGTCAAGATGGTGGAGAAGTAGCAGGCTGAGACTACTTCAGCTAGCAGGCGATCAGCTAGATAGCTTATCTAAAGATTGCAAACACCTACAAATCCAACGACAGATCGAAGAGAAGAAGAAGAGCAATTCTACAAAATCAACCACTTTCTGAAAGTTTATCTAATATATATATTTTCTTTTTTATAAGATTTTTATTCATTTTCTTTTTTTTAATTGATTCTTTTTTTTTTCTTTTTTTTTTTTCTGAACCTCTTTTTATCCCCTTTCTCCACCCCCCATGATTTGGGGTCTCTTCTGATTTGGTTAAAGGATATTTTCCTGGGGTTGTTGCCACCCTTTTGGTATTTTACTTGCTCCTTCATATACTCTTATCTGGACAAAATGACAAGGCAGAAAAATTTACCACAAAAAAAAAAAAAAAAAAAAAAAAAAAAAAAAAAAAAAAAAACAAGAGGCAGTACCAAAGGCTAGGGACATAATCAATACAGACATTGGTAATATGTCAGATCTATAGTTCAGAATGACGATTCTCAAGGTTCTAGCCAGGCTCGAAAAAAGCATGGAAGATATTAGAGAAACCCACTCAGGAGATATAAAAGCCTTTCTGGAGAAATAAAAGAACTGAAATCTAACCAAGTTGAAATAAAAAAAGCTATTAATGGGTGCCATAAAAAATGGAGGCTCTCACTGCTAGGATAAATGAGGCAGAAGAAAGAATTAGCAATATAGAAGACCAAATGATAGAGAATAAACAAGCTGAGCAAAAGAGGGACAGACAGCTACTGGACCACGAGGGCAGAATTCGAGAGATAAGTGACACCATAAGATGAAACAACATTAGAATAAGTGGGATTCCAGAAGAAGAAGAAAGAGAGAGGGGAGCAGAAGGTATACTGGAGAGAATTATTGGAGAGAATTTCCCCAATATGGCAAAGGGACAAAGCATCAAAATCCAGGAGGTGCAGAGAATACCCCTTAAAATCAATAAGAATAGATCCACACCCCATCACCTAATAGTAAAATTTACAAGTCTTAGTGACAAAGAGAAAATCCTGAAAGCAGCCTGGGAAAAGAAGTCTGTAACATACAATGGTAAAAATATTAGATTGGCAGCAGACTTATTCACAGAGACCTGGCAGGCCAGAAGGAGCTGGCATGATATATTCAGAGCACTAAATGAGAAAAACTTGCAGCCAAGAATACTATATCCAGCTAGGCGATCATTGAAAATAGGAGAGATTAAAAGCTTCCAGGACAAACAAAAACTGAAAGAATTTGCAAACACCAAACCAGCTCTACAGGAAATCTTGAAAGGGGTCCTCTAAGCAAAGAGAGAGCCTAAAAGTAGTAGATCAGAAAGGAACAGAGACAATATACAGTAACAGTCACCTGACAGGCAATACAATGGCTCTAAATCCATATCTCTCAATACTTACCCTGAATGTTAATGGGCTAAATGCCCCAATCAAAAGACACAGGGTTTCAAAACAGATAAAAAAACAAAACCCATCTATATGTTGCCTACAAGAAATTCTTTTTAAACCCAAAGACACCTCCAAATTTAAAGTGAGGGGGTGGAAAAGAAGTTACCATGCTAATGGACATCAGAAGAAAGCAGGAGTGGCAATCCTTATATCAGATCAATTAGATTTTAAGCCAAAGACTATAATAAGAGATGAGGAAGGACACTATATCATACTCACAGGGTCTCTCCAACAAGAAGATCTAATAATTTTAAATATCTATGCCCCTAACATGGGAGCAGCCAACTATATAAACCAATTAATAACAAAATCAAAGAAACACATCAACAATAATACAATAATAGTAGGGGACTTTAACACTCCCCTCACTGAAATGATCTTGGACATATCATCCAAGCAAAAGATCACCAAGGAAATAAAGGCCTTAAATGACACACTGGACCAGATGGACATCACAGATATATTCAAAACATTTTGTCCCAAAGCAACAGAATACACATTCTTCTCTAGTGCACATGGAACATTCTCCAGAATAGATCACATCCTCGGTCCTAAATCAGGTCTCAGCCAGTATCAAAAGATTGGGATCATTCCCTGCATATTTTCAGATCACAATGCTCTGAAGGTGGAACTCAATCACAAGAGGAAATTTGGAAAGAACCCAAATACATGGAGACTAAACAGCATCCTTCTAAAGAATGAAGGGGTCAACGAGGAAATTAAAGAAGAATTGAAAAAAATCACGATAACAAATGATAATGAAAACACATGGTTCAAAATCTGTGGGACATAGCAAAGGCAGTCCTGAGAGGAAAATATATAGCGGTACAAGCCTTTCTCAAGAAACAAGAAAGGTCTCAGGTACACAACCTAACCCTTCACCTAAAGGAGCTGGAGAAAGAACGAGAAAGAAACCCTAAACCCAGCAGGAGAAGAGAAATCATAAAGATCAGAGCAGAAATCAATGAAATAGAAACAAACAAACAAACAAACAAAAAAACCCACAATAGAACAAATCAATGAAACTAGGAGCTGGTTCTTTGAAAGAATTAATAACATTCATAATCCCCTGGCCAGACTTATCAAAAAGAAAAGAGAAAGGACCCAAATAAATAAAATCATGAATGAAAGAGGAGAGATCACAACTAACACCAAAGAAATACAAACAATTATAGGAACATAATATGAGCAACTCTACGCCAACAAATTTGACAATCTGGAGAAATGGATGCATTCTTAGAGACATATAAACTACCACAACTGAACCAGGAAGAAATGGAAACCCTGAACAGACCCATGACCAGTAAGGAGATTGAAACAGTCATCAAAAATCTCCAAACAATCAAAAGCCCAGGACCAGATGGCTTCTCGGGAGAATTCTACCAATCATTTAAGAAGAACTAATTCCTATTCTCCTGAATCTGTTCCAAAAAATAGAAATGTAAGGAAAACTTCCAAACTCTTTTTATGAGCCAGCATCACTTTGATCCCAAAACCAGACAAGGATCCCATCAAAAAAGAGAACTACAGACAAATATCCTTGATGAACACAGATGTGAAAATACTCAACAAAATACTAGCCAATAGGATTCAACAGTACATTAAAAGGATCATTCACCAAGACCAAATGGGATTTATTCCAGGGATGCAAGGTTGGTTCAACATGCGCAAATCAATCAATGTGATACAACACATCAATAAAAGAAAGAACAAGAACCATATGATACTCTCCATAGATGCTGAAAAAGCATTTGACAAAGTACAGCATCCCTTCCTGATAAAAACTCTTCAAAGTTTTGGGATAGAGGGCACATACCTCAATATTACCAAAGCCATCTATGAAAAACACACCGCAAATATATTTCTCAATGGAGAAAAACTGAAAGCTTTTGCGCTAAGGTCAGGAACACGACAGGGATGTCCATTATCACCACTGCTATTCAACATAGTACTAGAAGTCCTAGCCTCAGCAATCAGACAACAAAAGGAAATTAAAGGCATCCAAATCTGCACAGAAAAAGTCAAACTATCACTCTTCACAGATGATATGATACTATATGTGGAAAACCCAGAAGACTCCACACTGCAAAACTGCTAAAACTCATACAGGAATTCAGTAAAGTGTCAGTATATAAAATCAATGCAAGGAAATCAGTTGCATTTCTCTACACCAACAACAAGACAGAAGAAAGAGAAATTAAGGAGTCAATCCCATTTTCAATTGCACCCAAAACCATAAGATACCTAGGAATAAACCTAGCCAAAGAGGCAAAGAATCTATATGCAGAAAACTATAAAGTACTCATGAAAGAAATTGAGGAAGACACAAAGAAATGGAAAAATGTTCCATGCTCCTGAATTGGAAGAATAAATATTGTGAAAATATCTATGCTACCTAAGGCAATCTACACACCTAATGCAATTCTTATCAAAGTCCATCTATCTTTTTCAAAGAAATGGAACAAATAATCCTAAAATTTATATAGAACCAGAAAAGACCTTGAATAACTAAAGGAATATTGAAAAAGGAAGCCAAAGTTGATGGCATTGCTATTCCGGACTTCAAGCTCTATTACAAAGCTCTCATCATCACGACAGCATGGTACTGGCACAAAAACAGACACATAGATCAATGGAACAGAATAGAGAGCCCAGAAATAGACCCTCAACTCTATGGTCAACTAATCTTCGACAAAGCAGGAAAGAATGTCCAATGGAGAAAAGACAGCCTCTTCAATAAATGGTGCTGGGAAAATTGAACAGCCACATGCAGAAAAATGAAATTGGACCATTTTCTTACACCACACACAAAAATAGACTCAAAATGGATGAAGGACCTCAATGTACGAAAGGAATCCATCAAAATCCTCAGGAGAACACAGGCAGCAACCTCTTCAACCTCAGCCGCAGCAACATCTTCCCAGGAACATCACCAAAGGCAAGGGAAGCAAGGGCAAAAATGAACTATTGGGATTTTATCAAGATCAAAAGCTTTTGCACAGCAAAGGAAACAGTTAACAAAACCAAAAGACAACTGACAGAATGGGAGAAGATATTTGCAAATGACATATCAGATAAAGGGCTAGTATCCAAAATCTTAAAGAACTTATCAAACTCAATACCCAAAGAACAAATAATCCAGTCAAGAAATGGGCAGAAGACATGAACAGACATTTCTGCAAAGAAGACATCCAGATGGCCAATAAACACATGAAAAAGTGCTCCATATCACTCAGCATCAGGGAAATACAAATCAAAACCACAATGAGATATCACCTCACACCAGTCGGAATGGCTAAAATTAACAAGTCAGGAAATGACAGATGCTGGCGAGGATGTGGAGAAAGGGGAACCCTCCTACACTGTAGTGGGAATGCAAGCTGGTGCAACCACTCTGGAAAAGAACATGGAGGTTCCTCAAAATGTTGAAAATAGAACTACCCTATGACCCAGCAATAGCACTACTGGGTATTTACCCTAAAGATACAAATGTAGTGATCCGAAGGGGCCTGTGCACCCGAATGTTTATAGCATCAATGTCTACAATAGCAAACTATCGAAAGAACCTAGATGTCCATCAACAGATGAATGGATAAAGATGATGTGGTATATATACACAATGGAATACTATGCAGCCATCAAAGGAAATGAAATCTTGCCATTTACGATGACGTGGATGGAATTAGAGGGTATCATGCTTAGCGAAATAAGTCAAGCAGAGAAAGACAACTATAATATGATCTCCCTGATATGAGGAAGTGGAGATGCAACATGGCGGTTAAGAGGATAGGAGAAGAATAAATGAAACAAGATGGGATTGGGAGGGAGACAAACCATAAGTGACTCTTAATCTCACAAAACAAACTGAGGGTTGCTGGGGGGAGGGGGTTGGGGAGAAGGGAGGTTGGGTTATGGACATTGCGGAGGTTATGCGATATGGTGAGTGCTGTGAAGTGTGTAAACCTGGTGATTCACAGACCTGTACCCCTGGGGATAAAAAATATATGTTTATTAAAAAAAAAAAACAATAAAAGTAACATTGATCCTCACCATTTTTCTTCAAGTTTTCCCTTTTAGTCTGCTTCCTGTACTGTCTTCATTGTCAGCTGTAAACCCAATTCTCACTGCTTCTTAGTCGCTTGAGTTTCAAATTTCTTATTTTAAAAGCACAATACTTTCTTGGGCAACTGAGTGGCTCAGTTGGTTAAGCAGCTGATTTTGGATTACGGCTCAGGTCATTATCACAGGGTCACCTTTAGATTATGTTTAGACACACTGGCTACTGGCTAACTACATTATCCATTAAGGCAAGATGGGATTCTGTAAACATCATATAGTATATGCATAGACTTATACATTTCCTTAAGATTCAGCCAATTTGTCACAAATAAAAACTAAAAATACAATTTCTAAAAGATACAAATTCAATCATTCTTAAACTCAAAAGCAAAGCCATTGCAAGATGTACTATGGCACTTTTGAGCCCCAATTAAATTTAGCTTGTCTTACTGCACAACAGTGGCAGCATGAAAAAAAAAAAAATCAAGTGTTCAGTATAAAATCTCAGTTAGATTTTCCTAAATGAATAGTCAACCCATGATGACATTAAATTCTAGAATTAAGTCTTTAGGCCCCAAATTTTCTTTATGTTGATGAGGACGCAGGTTTGAAATCATGGGAGCACCATGCTCCATTAAGAAGTCAAGCATGACTAAATTCTATGCCACCACATTGGTTGCTGTATAGTCATGGAGTAAAGGTGATCAAGGGGTGGGTTTAATGGTCACAGTACTAACACAAGCCAGGCACACCTGCAGCAGCTTCTCCGTCTGTATCTTCCTCTTACCTGGAGTCAAAATTCCTAACCCCACTTTTTTGGAGGACTCATTGAGGATTCTTTGTCTACCAACCTCTTAAATATTGTGTTCTCCAGGGATCCTCCTAGTTCTAGTTTCATTTTGTTCACTTTCTCAAGAAAAATTCCTTCCTTCCAAACCGGGAAACACATGTCTTTGGGGGAGATGCCTGGATTTTCTGTTTATCCCTGTACTGGGTTTATCAGGGGGCTTTGCCCTTATTAAGGGCAAACCTGTAGCAAGAGAGGACAGGTTTAATTCAGTAGTCACATACTAAAACCCCACTTGTTGGGCAATAGGAATGTTATTTTCTCCAATCAACTTTACAAGCAAAATACTAATGTGTTAATAGCCATCTGTCTGGTGTCCTTTTTTTCCCACTCAGTTGGTGCCACATTCCGTATGAGTGAGAAGAGTGGGAAGGATAAGAGCATATTTTGCAAACTCCGCAAACTTCAAATAGGGACACAAATCCCAACAGAACACTGAAAGGAATTCTCATTTCCACCCTCTTCCTGTCCATCCAACACCTTCCTCCTTTTTGTTAGCTGCAGCACTCTCCTTTTTGGATAACTACTCCCTTCCTTGTCCAGCTATGTGGCTCAAGTGGGGATGGCTAATCTTAGAACTTTGACCTAGGGAAGACATGTGACCCATTATGTGACAACTTTCTTAAGTAAATCTTAGCAGGGAGGGACTTACTCTCTGGTGGCAAAGCTGTGAGGCTATACAGAAATGGTCACCATATCTCCACTGCAAAAAGAAAACGAAACTAATGTGCAAAGAAGAGAGATGGTAGAAGTATCCTGGTGTCTGGTCCCACCTACTCTTCTCCTTAGGTACTATGTTTCCATCCCAATTTTATAGACCAATAAACATACCCATGTTGGTCCAAAACAGAATAACCACTCAAAATAAAATTTAAAAAATCCTGCTAATAAAAGAGTCTTCAACCAACTAAATTTCAGGTGAATTAAGGAGATAAATGTAAAAAAGATACCATAATACTTCTTTTCCAGAAGAAAGCAAAAAGTTTGATATCTAACAAATAACAAGGTAAAAATATTTTCTAAGCTTAAAAATGGAAGGTATATAAAAATGTTAGATAAAATAGAAAAACACAAACAATAAGAACTTCAGTTTGTCAAAAACCCTTGAAAATGTAATTGAATGAGAGAAACATAGCACAATATATGCTACCATTTTCACAAATTGCTATGTCAAATGCTTATGTAAATTGATAATGGATAGTAATAATGTTCTCAGGAGTAAAATGGGTCAAATACATAAACAGAAAATTCACAGAGAAAACATAAATGGCTAATAAACATTTTAAAGATGTATCACTAATAAAAAGAAATGCAAGATAAATTGTAGCTTTGGGCCAAATGTTATATGCTGTGTGTGTATGTATATATGATAATGTATATATTTACACATACTTACACATGAAATAGGTATTTGTAAACATTTTATGAATATGTAAACTGATATTCTGGAATCAATTTAATACTTTTTCCAAGCAACTTTTATAATTTTCATTTCATTTTTATCTTATAAATATTGTTTAATAAATAAATATTATTTAGCTATTGAAATTATTTTTTTAAGACTTATTTATTTGTTTATTTATTTATTTAGGATAGGGGAAGGGGCAGAGGGAGAGAAAATCCCACGCAGATTGCATGCTGAGCTCAGAGCTCTGAGGTGGGGCTCGATATCACGAACCTGAGATCAGACCTGAGCTGAAATCAAGAGCTGGACACTTAACTGACTGTGTCACCAAATCACCCTGCTACTGAAATAATTTTAATGAAGAATTTATAGAAAAGCTATGAAAATTGTTCTGTTTAAATGTAAAGAATAAAATTATGGTATTTCATATACAGAATTATTTCAACTATGTTAAAAATAGATGCAGAACAGGGGTGCCTGGGTTGCACAGTCAGTTAAGCATTGGGATCTTGGTTTCTGCTCAGGTCATGATATCAGGCTTGTGAGACTGAGCCCTGAGTGCGGCTCTGTGCTGAGCTGAGAGTCTGCGTGAGACTCTCCCTCTCCCTCTACCCAACCCCTATGTTCTCTCTCTTAAATAAATAAATAAATCTTTAAAAAAATAGATATAGAACAAATAGTGGAAATAAATATATCCAAAATTTAATGGCATTTGACTCTGGATAATGAAATCATAGATAATCTTTATTTGCTTCTTTATGCTTTCCTTTATTTTCACCAAGTTTTTATTCTTATTATAAATTGTTACATGCATAGTTTTACCACTTTTCTAAAAATATTTTTAAAAGTTTTGCTTATGAATTACAGAATTGACCCTGAAGTGATTAGTCACATACTCTATGGGTAATCATAGCAAAAATCAGGCTTTTCCCTGGATTGTCTCCCCTCAGTCCTACACATATTTCCTGCACTGCAAACTTCCTGTTGTGCTATTCTGTGACACAGTATTTTGAGAGAGAGAAAAAATTACTTATATGCACATACTGAGGGACATTAGTTTATTTAAAACTAGGCAATGTAATTGTAACAAAAACCACAGCTAACCAAAGCCCACTAATAACTCCTGGTCACATACAATAAAATGTCCATTTCACTAATCATGTGCTGCCTGAACGCCCCTTCTCCATGGTAACTACCTGGCTCTTCTAGATAAGCTTTTCTGATTCAAGTACACAATTGGCAGTCCTGGCCCTGCTTGATTGACCTACTTTAGTGGAAGTCCTGCAGACTGAATTGGAAACGCTACAGCTGACAGGAAATTTCAATCTGAAGTATCAATTAAAATATCTTTAATGTATGTTTTGGAAATTTAATATTGGTCAACAAAAATGTTTTTCAGAGTCAGCAATAGCACGGGCAAAATAAATATAAGCAAGTCACAGGATCTCACAATGGGAGTGTGAGAGGAAGGGCATGTGGAAATACTTTTAAAACTACTTTTGTGTTTAAAGAAGTCAATGAGATATATTGCTTGGGTAGAGGTTAGATTAGACTGTCTCATCCATTTCACAGAGGTGGGACTTCAAACCCAGCACCATCTCTGTCACCTCATCCCTGGCACTCCATGCCCTCTTTCTCCTCTTTCCCTACTTGTATCTCTGATTCCCACTTTCACTCCACCTTCTGCCTCTTAACTCTATCTAATCTCTAACCTATAAATAATAATGAACACATGATTTTGAATTTAAATTTTTAAAATACTTTGTTGTTGTTAGGCCATTCATAAATATTCTCTGGCAAACTTACAAAAAAGTCATGATTTGTGTAAGATGAGCATAGCTATGGATTATACAAAGAGGCTTACTACTAACAAGAAAATATTTTTTTTTTTAAATTTTAGTCATTTATTTATTTTAGAGAGAGAAAGTGTGTGCTAGCAAGGGAGTGGGGGAAGGGGCAGAGGGAGAGGGAGAGAATCTCAATCTGACTTCCCACTGAGTGTGAAGGCTGACATGGGGTTTGACCTCATGACCCTGAGATCATGACCTATGCTAAAACCAAGAGTTGGATGCTTAACAGCAGAGCCATCCAGGTACCACTTAAAAAAAAAAAAAAAAATATATATATATATATATATATATATTTATTTATTTATTTATTTATGTATTTATTTATTTATTTATGAGAAAGAAGGAACAAGAAAAACTTTAACAGTGTTCATCTTTATACAGTAATAGGTTCAAGTAAAACCCAGCTGGGACCTCAATGTCTAATCTACTCTGCTGTGATATTTGCATTTTATAATGACATCTGTAATATTTCACTCTTCTATTTATTTCAAAATAGCACTTTAGTCATAAATACCATTTCTGCCTATCTCATTGTAAGAGGAAATTTCCACAAGAACTGAAAATGTTAAATTGCTGTTGGTTCACTCTTATTATGAAGTTCTCCATGATTTCAGAGTAAGACAGAAGAAAAGGTCACATTTTATATTGAAAGCCAAAGCTCCATGAAGTGAATAGAATCTGCTGAGGATATTAGTATGAGCAGAAGATACCATTTATTTTTCTTTTGTTTACTTTTATATAACATATATATGCGCATGTATACATGTTATATAAAAGCTGGATACATACACATATATGATATACACGTGATCAGCATTTGATTAAAATGAAAAACATTTTTGAACAAAAATATAACTGTAAAATGTTAAGGATCTATTTGTATTATATAAATAATAAAGTTATAAAAAGAAGTAACACTGTAGATTTTCATCAAGTTCAGTAACTTCTATAAAGCCTCACTTTTTTTCTTTCATTGGATTTTCTCTGTAAGGTTTTCTGTAAATGGAACCAATGAAAACTCTAAGCAAAAACAATCAGATTGATAGTTACCTCCAGTTTGAATGCCTGACCACCAAGATATAACAGGGTAAGACTGGTACAAGGGACCTGGCAATCAAAAACTAACCCTTTTAGAGTTAACCTTTAGAACTGCCCTCCCAAAGAGACTGTTAATATCACAAAACAAACTGAGGGTTGCTGGGGGGAGGGGGTTCAGGAAAGGGTGGTGGGGTTATGGACATTGGGGATGGTATGAGCTACAGAGAGTGCTGTGAAGTGTGTAAACCTGGTGATTCACAGACCTGTACCCCTGGGGCTAATAATATATTATACGTTTATAAAAAAATAAAAATTTAAGATAATAAAAAAAGAGAAAAAAAAAAAAGAACTGCCCTCCCAAGCCTGTACTCCATCCCTTAAGTAGACAAATCAGGCTGCTGAGGTTATAAAAATTAGAAGAAAATAGGAGGTTAATAGGAGGGAAAGTTCAGTGTGTGGGTCTGAGGATGCCTCTCCTCTGGGATGATTGATTTTTAGCAATGTTAATCTCTGAAGGAGAATGGTGCTTTCCATAGTCTGTAATTCAACAGTATTTTTACATATTTTTATTTTTTTAAAGATTTTATTCACATATTTGTCAGAGAAATAGAGAGAGGGTTGGGGGGAGCACCAGCAGGGGGAGCAGCAGGCAGAGTGAGAAGCAGGCTCCCTGCTGAGCAAGGAGACTGATACAGGATCCTGGCACCCTGGGATCATGACTTGAGCTGAAGGTAGATGTTTAACCAACCAAGTCATCCAGGTGTCCCTTCAACAGTTATTTTTTTTTTAATTTTTATTTATTTTTAAATTTCTTTTCAGTGTTCCAGAATTCATTGTTTATGCACAACGCCCAGTGCTCCATGCAATACATGCCCTCCATAATACCCACTACCAGGCTCACCCAACCTCCCACTTCCCTTCCCTCCAAAACCCTCAGTTTATTTCTCAGAGTCCACAGTATCTCATGGTTTATCTCCCCCTTCAACAGTATTTTTAAAACGTATTATTCATAAATAAATTTGAAAGTGCCTAACAATATTTTGAAATTTTCCATGATGCTTTTTTTTTCCTTCAATGTTCTTTTACAAAATAGCAGTTTCAAATTTATATGCAAAAATAATCAGTTTCTGTGTATAAATTTACAGATATATGGGTGCCTGGGTAACTCAGTTGGTTAAGCTTAAGCATCTAAATCTTGATTTTGACTCAGGTTATGATTTCAGGGTCGTGAGATGGAGTGCCACATCAAGTTCCATGCTGGGCGCGGATCCTGCTTTAGATTTGCCTCCTTTCCCTCTGCCCCTCTCCCCACGCTATCTTTCCTAAATAAATAAATAAATAAATAAATAAATAAATAAATAAAGTTACAGTTATACAAGATGAGTGTTAGATCCACTGCAAAACATGTGGTTTATAGATAATAAGATCGAGTGCACTTACAGATTTTTTAAGAGGATAGAGTTCATATTAATTGTTTTTGCCAGAAAACAAAAAGAAAACCAAAAATGGAATGAAAAGACAGGGGAAACTTTTGCAGTTTCCTTATCTCATTTAGTCTCTTATGCAGTTTCCTTATGTCATAGTCTTACAGTCCAGTGATTTGAGATATTTCATGCCCATTTCATAGATGAGGAAGCTGTGAGGCATAGGTTCCCAGTAACTCCTTAAACGCTTTTGGAACTAAGTGAGCTTTGGAACTCAGAATTTCACTATTTATTTTATTGTAGAAATTAACATGATATGCAAATTCTAAATTTTATAACATCACAAATAGGGTATCAGATGGTATCAGATGATACATAATATAGACTCTTCACACTAAGTGGGAGAAGTAAAGATGATAAGTAGTTCAGGTCAGCGCAGAATGGGTATTCTAGGCAAATGAACTCCTAAAACACTGGGATTGCAGAGGTTTATGGATTTGGAATTGTGGACTCAGTGCATCCTGGAAGCTACATGACTAGTTATCCATGGATTTGAATCTTGAACACTGGCAAGCGGATTTCTAAGCTTAGGCAGCTGCCACTGCACCCTTTTCAGTGATTTCAAAGAAGAGGAATCCATGGACAGGAGAGCTTGTGTGGTCCTCGCTGCACCTGTCACAGAGTTAACTGGGGGAGGACCCGGGATTCCAATGCATATTTGTCTGACCCCCAAATACTGACTCTACTCTCAGATTCTTATGTCAGTTTCTTTGAATGTTGCCTCAATTCTGTTAAACTACTATATTATCCTGGTTGGTCATCTATAAATAAGCATCATTATTCAAAAGATGATTCTGCCCTCACATTTCCTTAGGACAATGAATAGTGTGCATTAGTGCTAATCCAACCAGAATGCTAGACTAGAATATTATTTAGATAGGATTTCTAGAAAGCTTCTTGTAGTCAATTATATTTTGAAAAAAGAGATTGAAGAATGTAACACTTATGTTAACTATACTGGTATTAACATTAAAAAAAAACTTAATTAAAAAGATTGCAAAAACTGAAATTGCATTATATCCACTCATATTTTAATATACAGATTAGTTTCATTCACTTAATTTTGTTATATACAAGATTTGGATTACCTCATTAAGCAGTTTCAGATAAAATAAATCTATAAAATGACTAAATTAATCGCAATCACCACACATCTCAGAAGCCAGTCAGTAACATAATTGAAAAAAATTATTCCAATAGGACTATAAAGCTATTTGCCATGACTACTTGTTATTTAGGGGAAAGAAATTTTGCAGCATGATATAATAGACATTGAGATGAACTAAAAGTCAGAAAATTTAGGATCCATCTGGGTCAAACACTTATATATTGTGTGACTTTGGGCAAATCATTTATTTTCTATTTTTAGTTCTCTTTTCTGTAACAAACAAACTAACAAACAAAACAAAACAAAACAAAAAAACAACCACTAAACGATTTTGAGATGTTGACATTATGTAAACAAACTAAAATAATTTTAAAATCCTACAACGGCATAAAATGTCAGTATCTCTTCTTAGAATTTCATTATCCTAAGGAATATAATGTTTGTCTAAGTTTGAAAATTTGAAGTTTTTTTCTACCAGTTTTTAAAATTAGAATAAGTGTATCCATGTGAAAAAAAACAGTCCATATCATTTTTAAAAAGTTAAGATAGAGGGGCGCCTGGGTGGCTCGGTGGGTTAAAGCCTCTGCCCTCGGCTCAGGTCATGATCCCAGGGTCCTGGGATGGAGCCCTACATTGGGCTCTCTGCTCAGCAGGGAGCCTGCTTCTCCCCCCCCCCCACCCCGCTGCCTGCCTCTCTGCCTACTTGTGATCTCTGTTTGTCAAATAAATAAATAAAATCTAAAAAAAAAAAAAAAGTTAAGATAGAATGAAAAGGCCACAGTTGCTAACCAGATATACTCTTGAATAAAGAAAATGTATTTGGCTTTGTCCAGAAAACATTGTAGTAATGACAACAATATTACGATAAAATTTAAATTGACATCCTACTTTAAATCTGACATGAATACATTTTAATACTTTTGCTTCAAAACAATAAGAAAATCTTTGTATATTTTACTTTTATCTTTACATGTTCCCATGAGTTTTCCATTTAAATCAAGACTTTAAGAATAATCAGTGATCCTACTGATAATGAATGTACATACATGTTTACAAATAAAGTGGTCTCAGTCTTTATTTCTTTAATACCTATGTAATCATATTACAATTTTTTAAAAATTTTATTTTTTCAGTGTTCCAGGATTCATAGTTTATGCACCACACCCAGCGCTCCATGCAATATGTGCCCTCCATAATACCCACCACCAGGCTCACCCAAGCCCCACCCTTCTCCCCTCCAAAACCCTCAGTTTGTTTCTCATAGTCCACAGTCTCTTATGGTTTGTATTACAATTTTGAAGAAATTTCTTCTGTGATACATCTAGAAGACTGTTGAGTAAAACTATGTGCAGCATGTACTTACTGATGGGAACGGAAGAAATTTAACAGAGCATTTATTATGGGTAATGCATAGTACTGGTGGAACAATCCATATGATTGCATTAAATCTTCACAATACTCTTTATGGCTATTATTATCCCTACTATATAGAGGAGCAGAGAAAGGAAATACCTTAGTAATGATTACATAGCTGTCTAATGGGAGGGCTGAGATTCCAACCATTGGATTCCAGCCCCCATGACCCAGTTTCTTTGCATCATGCCCATAGTTGATCTTTTTGTGCTTTTATCATTCCATTCAGTAAGACCTTTTTCTTCAAAGATCTCAAAATACTTAGGGCTACCAAAATCCAAGAATTTTAATTATTTTTTATGTCTGGTCTATGTAAATTATATAAGATACCAGAAGATTGCAAGAGACTTTCTAGAAAAGTACCCAGTCATTTCCTTCTTGAAAAATTGTGAGAACTATCTGCTTAATAATTAATGCAAAAATGTGAGGAAATGAGCCAACCAAATGACAATAAACATAGCATACATATTTTTCAAGCATCTTAACTCCCTCCATTTCCCCTTTTTGTGGCTGAAAAAAGTAAATACTATCCGCAAGTAATATGTTCAAGGGAAATGCACATGTATTTACCAAGAACAAAGTAGTAAACATTGTCTCTATGGGTTCCGAGAAATTACTTATTTCACTGCAACCATATTGCACTCAGAGTTGCTTCATTTCTACTAAATGAACAATAAAATGGTGCTTCTAAAAAGAGTGTCTGGAGCTTAAGCAATAACCCTGTAAAACTAAAGGGATGTCAGTGGGACCAGATGTTTGTAATTACATCTAAACTGCTGCAAAGGCATTGAAAAATTGGCTGAGAAAAGGGAGTAGAACCTGAGGCTGATCAATGAGCAGGAGATTACTTTTTATAGAGTCCTGTATGCTTTTTGGCACACTATTACCATGAATTATACTGATTTTCAAAAAGCATAGAGACCACATCAGATGAATGAAACACCTTAGTGAGATTTTAAAAAATATTGTAAGGTTCAACTAAAACTCTTTATTTTCATACATTTCACCTTCTTGATTGTATACCTTAACAAAAGGTCCTTAATGAGTCTATAAATAAAAGCTTCTAATTAGTTAGTACTACTTTATAATTAAGGAATTTTAATACAATCTTTACAAAAAATATTTATTGGATACTTACGATGCATCAGGCTGTGTTTAAAAAGGCATAAATATGTTTAATTCTGACAATAGCCCTATTGAGATGAGTGGTGTTATTATCTCTGTTTGCAGATGAGAAAACCGAATCACAGGAAGGATAAGTGACTTGGCCCAAGTCAAATAGCTAGTAAGTAGCAGGGCTGGGATTTTGTGTCTGGTTTGCAAGCCCATGGTCAATGACTATACTGCAAAACCTCAAGGAGAGGATGCCAAGCAGCTCCCATGTGTCAGGTACTTTCTCACACTAGCTACAGAATTTCATATAAGCCTCCCAGCCACCCTCCCAGCAGCCATGACGATCTCTACTTCACAAAGAAGAAACTGAGGGTCAGAGGGTCAGGGGAACTAAGGAACTTGGTGAAAGCCCACAGCTACTAAGTGGCAGAGTGGGACTCAGGTCTTTCTGACCTCAAATCTACTCACTGGTCACTGTACTGTGCTTTGCGTTCATCCATTACTTTCTCAGCAGTTTTGGTTAACTAATAGTGCTGGACTATTTGGGAATGTATTAGAAATAGTCATAAGAAGAAAACGAATGCTAGACATGTCTTCAACAATCACAACTCACTCAAAATTATCACAAAACCATGTCTCTCTGTTCATACCACTGTTACTTTGTGACCTTTCAATTCTGGTTACTCTCCTAACCATAGTGTTTTTCGTTTTTATATACATAGATACATATGCTTATATATCTTATCAAGTATACTTAGCTTATATACTTATATATCTCTATCTAAGTATGTATCTCTATCTATCTCACATATTTCAGAGAGCACATTATCTTTCCTTGGAGTCAAATGGTTCCTACCTTGTATCTCGTTACTCATTAGTAAGAGCTACTTTCAAATAATTATAGAACATACTTCATCATCTGTTGCACTCAAAAACATGTGGTATATATACACAATGGAATACTATGCAGCCATCAAAAGAAATGAAATCTTGCCATTTGCAACAACATGGATGGAACTAGAGCATATCATGCTTAGCGAAATAAGTCAAGCAGAGAAAGACAACTATCATATGATCTCCCTGATATGAGGAAGTGGTGATGCAACATGGAGGCTTAAGTGGGTAGAAGAAGAATAAATGAAACAAGACGGGATTGGGAGGGAGACAAACCATAAGTGACTCTTAATCTCACAAAACAAACTGAGGGTTGCCGGGGGGAGGGGGTTTGGGAGAAGGGGGTGGGATTATGGACATTGGGGAGGGTATGTGATTTGGGAGTGCTGTGAAGTGTGTAAACCTGGTGATTCACAGACCTGTACCCCTGGGGATAAAAATATATGTTTATAAAAAATAAAAAATTAAAAAAAAAAAGGGCATAAAAAAAAAAAACAAAAACAAAACAAAACAAAAAAACATGTTTACTGGACAGCGCCCACATAATATGGACCTTCACTTGAATTAAAAATAAAACATACCCATCAATCAGGTCTTGGTGACATTTCTGTCAAGTGTTCATATACTTTTTGGAAACAACTGGGAAAAGTACCTATAATAAAACTATTGCTTAGTTCTCTTAGTTTGTTTTAGGTTGTTTCATTTACTAATATTTCACTTGTTTCTTATTCCATTGTTTTGTTTTAACCTGCTTCCTCCTGGGGGAAGATAATAAAATTCTCTACTTGTTAATCCTGTGGGATTTTGCACAATATCCCTTTGTGCATGAATCCTAACAGATATAAGGGATGCATGTCACAATATTTGTTTTTCTAATCAAAGTGAATTAATATCTCTTTTTGGTTAGAAAACCATTTTTCTGACACCTCTTGATAAGAAGGGAACATTTTAAATCAAGTATATTTTTTTCCAGATTTCTCTGGCCTTCTTTGTCCCTAACCCAGTCATCAATCCCCTCCTCTCTTCCCAAATCCTTCCATGTTACCCTCTGGAGCTATCAATGCAAGACCTGCAAAGCCCCCATGTCTTCTCCATTAACTGAATTCTGGTTTGCCTCTGAAGATACCAGTTTTGCAGCTTTGGCTATTTTCTCACCATCTCATGAACCTTATGGTCAAGAACAGAAATTGGCATTCTTCTTGTTCCCAAAACCCCCCTACACCTAAATTCTCTTTTTAAAGCATAAACTGTATGTTGGCTGACCGAACATAATAATTAAAACACAATAAAAAAAAAACCCACAAAGCATAAACTATCACACTGACCAATTTCTCACTGTTAACATCTGCAGACATCCTGTTCACTTCTCCCCTTGAGGACTCTGGCACCGACTCATAGTCTTTTTTTGTTCCAGAGGCTGATATTTATGTCTATGACAGTATTCATCTTAATGATCCATCATCACCATGGCCTCCTCTGTCTAATGCTCTTCTCTTTATCTCCAAAGCTCTTCTCTCCTTTTCCACTTCAGCCATCTACCCCAGAGTCACAGCGTGGACTTGCTATCATATCTCATGAATGCATTTCCACATCCAGCCTTATCATTCAACCCTGCCCAAGACAACCATCTTTAAATCACTCTTGGACAGGCCATTCCTTTGCTTCTCTACGATCTTCACTTTCCCACTTATCACGCCGATAATACATAGTGGTGTTTTTTTGAATTTTAATAACATACGTTCTGGTGTCCCTGCCTCACTGTTTTTTTGTTTGTTTTCATTGCACTTGGATGGTAGAACTACAGGTCTGAATGAAACAATGCACATCTGAGTTCTCTATGGCTTCCCCAGAGCAGCAGAAGTGCTGCTTAAGAATTCACAGTAGGTCAAATTCATTCCATCATAAATTAATGATTACCAAACTCAAAAATGCCCTGAAATACCTTCTATGAACCTTACTGTGTCTCTCTGAAAACTGTCTTTCCAGTCTGCTACAACCATGGTGGGAATGCAAGCTGGTGCAACCTCTCTGGAAAACAGCATGGAGGTTCCTCAAAATGTTGAAAATAGAACTGCCCTATGACCCAGCAATTGCACTATTGGGTATTTACCCTAAAGATACAAACGTAGTGATCCAAAGGGGCACGTGTACTCGAATGTTTATAGCAGCAATGTCCACAATAGCCAAACTATGGAAAGAACCTAGATGTCCGTCAACAGATGAATGGATCAAGAAGATGTGGTATATATACACAATGGAATACTATGCAGCCATCAAAAGAAATGAAATCTTGCCATTTGCGACAACATGGATGGAACTAGAGCGTATCATGCTTAGCGAAATAAGTCAAGCAGAGAAAGACAACTATCATATGATCTCCCTGATATGAGGAAGTGGTGATGCAACATGGGGGCTTAAGTGGGTAGGAGAAGAATAAATGAAAGAAGATGGGATTGGGAGGGAGACAAACCATAAGTGACTCTTAATCTCACAAAACAAACTGAGGGTTGCTGGGGGGAGGGGGATTGGGAGAAGGGGGTGGTATTATGGACATTGGGGGGGGTATGTGTTTTGGTGAGTGCTGTGAAGTGTGTAAACCTGGTGATTCACAGACCTGTACCCCTGGGGATAAAAATATATGTTTATAAAAAATAAAAAAAATTATAAAAAAAATATTTTTGAATCTCATCAAGAACCTCTGATTACCTCCTACCTCTTCAAATTCCTCATATTCAGAAATGATCTCTCCTCCTACTTTATAAAAAAACAACAACTCTCAGACAGAAGTTTCTTTTTCCTTTTTTTTTTTTTTTTTTTAACATAGAACTGGCCCTTTGTTCTCCTCCAGCTAAGGCTCTCTCTCCTTCACAAACTTCCCAAAGGACTATCTGTACCGACTATCTCCACTTTCTTACCTCTCAATCTCTAGGTCACGCTAATCTGGCTTCATTCCTAACATCCACTGAAATAGCTCTCGGGAAGGTCTTGTTGATATTTGCATCATCAAAGACAACAAGCACTTTTCATTCTTCCCTCTTACCAGCATTCTATAATGCCAATCTCAGCTGTCTTTTTTTAATTATTATTTAATTTTATTTTTTTTCAGTGTTCCAAGATTCATTGTTTATGCACCATACCCAGTGCTCCATGCAATACTTGCCCTCCTTAGTACCCACCACCAGGCTCACCCAGTCCCCCAATCCCCTTCCTTCCAAAAACCTCAGTTTGTTTTGGCTATCTTTTTGTTTGTTTGTTTTTTTTTTTTTTTTTTTTTTACCATCAAAAGAAATGAAATCTTGGCTATCTTTTTGAAGCACTCTCATTTAAAAATTCCACGTCACAACCCTCACCAATTGTTATAACCAGCTGCTCCTTCTCTGCCTCCCTTTACATGACCACTCTTTGCTACCCAGCAATTAAAATTTAAAATTTCCCAGACTCTACTCTAGGCCATCCATTTTTCTCATTTTATCCCTTCTCACTGGGAAAATAATTCATGCTCACAGATTCAATGACATACCAATATATATCTCTAACTGAAACCACTCTTTGGCGACAAATCTTTTATTTAAAGTCTACTGACATCTTTAGATATTCAAAAGGCTCTCAAATTCATAATAACTAACAGAATTTTACTATCTTCCCTGCAGTCTACCCGAACCCACTCCATTCTGGTGTTTTCTAATAATAGGGGCACATTCATCAAATTCTGCTGGCTGGAAGGCTTGGGTGGTGCTGTGTCTTTCTCAATCTCTCATTCCACATTTAACCCATTACTGAATCCTGTAAAGCTGACTGTATAGATTTCATACACATCCACTTCCTTCTACCCCCAAATACTACCTCCCATGAATTCCAGTGTACTTTCATCATCTCTTTTCTGGGACACCAAAATAGCCTCCCAGGTGGTCTATCCACATCTATTCTTGTCCTACAGCATTTTCTCCGTGCAGGCAGCACTTTTTAAAATATAAGTATAATGTAATCATGGCACCTAACTGCTTTAAATGTTTCAGGCTCTTAGGATAAAAGAAAGCTCATCAACCTAGACTATGCTGTCCAATATGGTCCTGCCCCATCTCTCCAGCATCATCTTGTAAGGCCCTTGCCCAGCTCTTTCTGCTCTAATCTCACTGGCCATCTAGGTCTTTACATACACCATAACTTTGTTATCATAGGTGATTGCAGGTGGTTTCCTCAGCCTGGGGCATGCTTCCCACCCTTCTTGATTCAGTTAACTCTTAACCTTCAGGTCCCACACAAGTATTTTTTTCTTCCAGAGTGTCCTACTTTCTAATTGTATGCACTTTTACACAATTACCAGTCCTCTCCAGTATCCATCACAATATCACTTTCATATTTTGTATATGTTTGGTTATTTAATTAATGGCTATTCCTCCATCTGAACCATGATGTCAAGAATCATGTATGGGCAATGTCTAGTATAGGGTTGACAATAGTAGGTATTCAATACATATTTGTAGAATAATATTAAATATAAATATAAATAATATCAATCATCCAGACTGGTAAATTAAATCCCTGGCACTATGATGCAAATCAAACAGTAGTACTATGGGACACAAATCCAAAAGTTCAAGAAGATAAACTAAAAATTCATCATGAAAACTTTTTTAGCAGAATTAGAAAATGACTGCCTTGATTAGTTTTTAGGTTCTCTCTATTTTTTATTTCTCTTCCAATTTAATTGAGAAATGACTAACAAATTAAAAAAAAAGCTGTCTTTTGTCTACAAAAGACATTGGATCACATGATTTTTCTTTTATAACAAAGAAGATTTATTCTTTCTCTGTTGAGTTTCCATTCTAAAAGTCACCTGCCTTGTCATTATTTCTACTCTCTGCAACATGCATACACAAGTGGGAAAATGCAAAAGTAATGATTAAAAACAGAACTCCCATCTATTTATTTGCCAATTATTCAAACAGTAAGGCAAATAAAGAAGAGTGCTAGCTTTTAAGTCAGTTGTTTGAGGTGCAGAGGTCATAGACTGAATTGAGACTATGATAAAACTTGTGACTCCTTCCTCCAGAAAGTACACTCCTTCCTCCAGAAAGTACAATTTTAAACATAAGATGATTTGTAGTGTGCTGAATTCCATTCATGAATCTGGGTGGGGAAAACCTGGTATAAACTGTGACTGTAACCATTCATAGTCCTTTCCTCCCCTTCATCTGCTGTTAAATCCATTGTGTTGTGAATACATATGGTCTCACTTTATTTTCTTTAGTCTTATGCCACCCTGCTTATAAAATAAGACTTTTAGGCCAGCAAGGAGTAGGAGAAGGGATGAAGAATTTCCTTCACATTTCCGTATTAACTTAGCCCCCAGAAGTATTCTGCTGTCTGAAGTTTGTGCCATAAAAAAATTACAATGTTAATTGCTTTACCACCTGCATTGTATAGAAGATCTCACAGCTACCCAGCAAGGGAGGTATTATTGCTGTCATGTTACAGATGAAGAAACTGAGTATCAGAAACTTTAAAATAAGTTGGCCTGGATCGGGTATTGATAAATGGTATAACCAGAATCTACACTTGAATCTAATGGATTCTAAACACCCTGATCTGATTACTGTTTGAATTTTATCAAATAAAAGACAAAAGGAATGCATTCGGGTAGTAGAAATTTAAGAGAGCTATTAATTTTTGAATTTACAGCAAAACAATTTCTCAACCAAATGCAGGTTATCATCAAATGTAAACCGTAATTGTTGTTTTGAAAACCATATCATTGGTCATTAGTCTTAGATGATTAACTAAGTCAATAATTTTCCATTATGATTTGACTATTTTATCATTATCACTGCTAGAACATAAACATTTACAAAGTAGAATGATCAGAAGAGATAATTAAAGTATGTTGAAATAGTATAACTGAGAGAAAACTAATGATAAGGATGATTTAAAAAAAATGATTAAGTAATGTCAAGCCTCTAGGAAAGTTATATTTCAATTTTCTAAATTTAAATGAAATATAATCAATGTACTTTGAACTAAAAATACATTTGGAATTGAGTGATTTTAAAAATTTAGAAATAGAAATTGAGAAAACATTAATATATTCTTTTTTTAATAAAAATTTAAAGTTAATAAAATCCTTTTTTATTCATACATGTTTTAGTTGAATTATAATTGACATACATTGTATTAGCTTCAGGTGTATAATGTAGGGATTCACTATGTTTATATATTACAAAATGATCACCTTGATATTCTAGTTACCCTCTGCCATTATACCAGGTTATTACAATACTAATGATTATATTCTCTATACTGTACATTACATTCCCATAACTTATTTATTTTATAACTGGAATTCATACCTCTCAATCCCCTTCATCAAGTTCACCAATTCTCCCCGCTGCCATTTCCTCTGGCAATCACTAGTTTGTCTTCTGTACCCATGTCTGTTTGTTTGTTTTGTTTCTTAGATTTCACATATAAATATTAAGTAGTATGATATCTGTCTTTATCTGCCTTTCCCTTGTGGTTTTATATTGATAATGTATTTCTTTAACATATATATATGACTATATATATACATGAACTCACACATATATAAAAATATGTAAATAAAAGTATAAATATGTAATAAATGTGTGTATATAATTAAGGTTCTATGCCTAATTTTTAAATTTATTTTATTTATTATTTTATCTTGGGAGATGGAGAGAGAACGAGAGAGAGTGAGAGGCAGAGGGAGAGAGAGAATCCTAAGCAAGCTCCATGCCCAGCATGAAGCCCCATGTGGGGTTCGATCTCACAACCCTAAGAACATGACTTACTTACGCTGAAGTCAAGAGTCAGATGCTTAACCTATGAGCCACCAAGGCACCCCCTATGCCTAATTTTTTAAAATTAAGTCTCCACATAGGTCTTTCTTAGAGAAAATAATTATTTTTTCTATTCAGGACAGTCTTCCCTGTGAGCTATGAGATGTTGTATTCTCTTTTTATGTTTCTTTGCTCTTCTTTGCTCAGGAACTCCCACTGACAACTTCTCTGCTATATTGATCTAGCACTTTCTCTTTTCCAGTCATCCCATCAGATCATTATGTGGAGTTGGTATTGAATTACAAATATGTTCATAGTAGGAACTAAAGGTTGCGTGATTCGTACAATGAACACTTGTCCTAAATTAGGTGTCAAGAGGCTGAAGCTTGTTGTATGAGAAAAAGTAACATTTGACCCCATATATTTTTAGTACCATATGCTCTCAGTACCTATATATTTGGACGTACATTTCTTTCCCTACTTTTTAGCAACGCTGAGCATTATTTTGCTGACTCTCACTTGTTGGGGGTGGGGAGGGTAGCTGTTAATCTAACCCAGAGGTTTTACCTCTCAAAGAGGTCCTGTGATATTTATTTGTATAACACCATCTTATATAGGATTTTACCATTAATGAATTATCTTTGAACACAATCCATCCTTTCTCAGCTTATAAACTATTCAGTTCTGAAATCTGGAATGAAAATGAATGTTTACATAGAACTTCATATTTACACTGTAATTGATCATTCAAATTAATTATTCCTCACCAAAATATTTTTCCCTTAAGGTTTGGTCACTGATTTTGGAATTTCAGTGAAGGGGTAATATAGATCCGCTCCTGGTGATCCATCTTTCACGTCTTATTGTATGAATGGAGGCTAATTATACATGGCTATCCAAATACTGAATATACTTCCTTATACCCCTCCAGTGGAGATCACGGGGGTCCACTGGCTGTCATATAACATATGAGTGAACACTTTTGTAAAACTATCCTCAGTGAGCGAGGATAGGAGGTAATTTGTTTTGGCCTTTGGTCTTGGGTTTGTCATGAAACTTCTACAGACATCAAATACTGATAAATAGCAATAAGGCTTTATGAGATATTAAAAATAACTGATGAAGTATTTTATTATCTAGCTAATTTATTTATTATTGTACCTTGTTTAATTTCTCTAGCTTCTTGTCTAGTAATGTAACAAAGTTGTAGTGCACTTTGAAATTTTTAGTGCAATCTGGCAGTGGCAATTTACTTGCACATTATGAATCCAACAGTTACAAACATATCTTTGAAGGGTAATAGAGTCTAAGAAACATCAGTGAAGACATTTTTTCTTTCTTAGGTTTAGGAAAGAGGCAACATAAGAAAAATAATCACAACTAATTATATAAAAATTTCACTTTTGAAATTTTACTTTTTGATTGCCCTTCTTAATGGAAAATTTAAAAATATTTTATAAAGTGACTCCTCAGATTTATAGTAAAAACAAGCACCCTGAACTTGTACATAAACATATATTTAATTGTACTACAGACTATTCAAGTAGTATTTAAGGATTTAAAAGTATTTATTGAGATACTAAAAATGTTGTGTTGTATTAGGCACTAGGGTACAATATTTAGCAAAACCAACATACACCATGTTTCATAGAGTTCATAGAGGAAACAGACAAATATAAACAAAAAAGTGTGTTGATTAAATAATTAGAAAACAAAATAAGTGCTATGAGGAAGCAACAGGTATTGGACAGAATAACAAAGGACTTACCTTCAAAGGCTAGAAGGCTGCTATGAGGATATAATATTTATACTTAGCTCCATACATCGATGAATAATTCAGGAAGCAGCCAGGAATTGTATGGAATTGTTCCAAACAGAGATAACAACACAATCAAAGGAAGAACAACAGATAAACAATAAAAAAAACTGGGTAAAATTTATGAGCTCCTTACAGTTATCTCTGCAGGATTAATGACTACAAAATAATGTTTTCCAGTCTAAGATTCCATAAACGTGTTTCTTGTGCATATAGAGAATACGAACATTTTCATTTTCAGAATCAAAAAGGGAATCAGTAATAAAAACTTTTTTTTTTTTTTTTTTTTTTTTTTTTTTGCTGCCCTTCCCAGTGGAAACTCAAAGTGTTGATACTATTCATTCTTATACCAGCTCTGAGAGGCAGATAGTAATGAATGTCTCCTTACATTCACTCCGCTTAGGCTGAGTATAAGATATGTACTCATATAGAGCTATTTGCCTATGAACCTCTTCTGGGAGTATTGATGCTTTGTGGAGCTTCAATTGTCTGGCAATAACCAGAGTTTGGAGCAATATATTGACTTTTTCTCCACTGGATTAGTAAAGTCTTGGGAGAGAGAAGCAGCCATTTTGGGGATCAAAAACTAGCTGAAGATTACAACACATGACATTTTTGTAGGGGATTATTCTAATCAGTTACATTACAAAAAATATGAAGCAAGGTCAAATAATGTTTTTATAATAGCTGCATTGAATTTGTACTCTAAATGACATGATTTATAAATCTACTGAATAAATACGTTGGTTAAAATACTGATTAGTGAATTATTTCTGACACTGAATTCAATGTTTCCTTTAAGACTGTAAATTCCTTTAAGGCATGAGTCTACACAAAATCAGCTCTCAGCTTAGTCCAATGCTTGTCATATGGTTAGCATTCAGTAAGACCTGGCTAAACAGAGAACTCCTTTCTATTGTTATAGTCAATGAAGTTAATCATGGATATTCTGCAGGGATGCTTTGTAAGTTACAGGTAATATTATTAATTCTATGTTTCTATACATAAATTGAACCCATTTTGCAATGTTGCAAAATTGAAACTGAATGGACCATACAATTAGACATGTTGCCAATGAAAATAAGACCTTTCTCTGCTTCTTTATTATGTTATAATAAAATACGTGTACCATACAGTAAGTACATCATTAGTTTTTGGTGTAATGCTCCATGATTCATTATTTGTGTATTAACACTGAGTGCTCCATGCAATCCATGCCCTCCTTAATACCCACCACCAGGCTTACCCATGCCCCCACTCTCCTCCCCTCTAAAACACTCAGTTTGTTTCTTGGAGTCCACAGTCTCTCATCATTCATCTCCCTCTCCAATTTCCCCCCTTCATTTTTTCATTCCTTCTTCTAATGTCCTCCATGCTCCTCTTTATGTTCCCCAAATAAGTGAAACCATATGATAATTGACTTTCTCTGCTTGACTTGTTTCACTGAGCATAATCTCCTCCAGTCCATCCATGTTGATGCAAAAGTTGGGTATTCATCCTTTCTGATGGCTGAGTGATAAGCCATTGTATATATGAACCACATCTTCTTTATCCATTCATCTGTTGAAGGGCATCTAGGCTCTCTCCATAGTTTAGCTACGGAATGAGACATTGCTGCTATGAACATTGGGGTGCATATGGCCCTTCTTTTCACTCCATCTGTATCTTTGGGGTAAATACCCAGTAGTGCAAAGAACTTTCTCTTGACTGGAGGCTTAGATCAATACAAATCAAAGCACAACTCTAAACAAAAATCAGGCTCTGGTGTAAATGTGCTTATCGGAATGCATGCCACAGGTGCTGAGTCAGAGGATCACAGATGAGACACAGCTATGTGTGCTCTACCCCCAGCAAACAGCCACACCCACACACATGCACACCCACACAGACTCCTCTGGTGATCCTGATATCCATAATTGACAACTTTTGCTTTTGGTTTACTTTTTAAGTGCTCCTGTTTCTTTAATACTTGCTCTTAACTTTATAGAAGCATATTGAGTGATACTAGGAGAGTGAAATGAAGCATGAGAAATAATTGAGTCTTATATTCATCTGTTTTTTCTACTTCCTTTTACTTTTATAGCATTCTTATTTTTCTCATTTTTCAATAAAATCTAATGCTTCAGCCATTACAGAATTTTGTTCTGTGATTATTTTTCTTACATAAACATGATTTTTAAGTAATGCAGCTGAATGGAGGCACATTTCAAGGGATTAAAATGAGTATTTTTAAGCAACTAAAGTAAAAACATTTTTATTGATGTGCAAGTAAAACTGATGTCAAGAAAGAGAGATAAGGGGGTATTTACATTAAAATGAGGAACAGTAAGTATTCAGTTTTATACACACAAGTAAAAGACAACTCCCAAGGAAAAAATTGGTTAGTAAAATAATTTGCTGTGAATAACAAAATTCCATTTTAATTTCTCCCTTAGCCCTGAATAGTGGATATTCTGGTTATGTGAATCTGTGTTATATATTAGGGGAAAAAAATTAAAAAAAATACCGTGCTCTGGGTTCTAGATTTTATTTAAAGACAAATTCATCACAGACATTTATAATTTCTACATCTTGAATTTTTGTTAAACGAAAGCAGGAAACAGTCTTTATAGGTTCTAGACAGGGAGCACACACCTACTTGAGTGTCTGATTAAAGAACAAAATCATGGGCTTCTCATGCTTAGGTTATTCTCTTCAAATGAACTGCTAAGGTCATTCTCTTCAAATGAACACACAGGTTCAGGAATGATGCACAAGGAACAGAATGGGGGAAGGGAAATCTAGCCAGCCAGGCTGAGCAGCTAAATCCATTCTGAGTGTGGGGTGCTGGAAAGCACAGCCAGAACCCTTTCATACCCCAAATAAAGGAAGAATAAAGAGCATGCAAAAAGGAAGATACATTTTTTATCTGCATTTCTTATCATTCGATGCATTTTTCCTCACTCAGTGCCTATCTGTGGTGGATTTTCAAAGAAATTATTTTACTCAGAGATGCTCAAAACAGTTTGTAAAACACCATCATATTTTGAAAATAAATGATACGAATTTTTCCATCTTACTCTGCAATATAGGGTCAGAGAAGACCAAAGGACCTGTTTTAGCTAATATAAAAACCCAAATTCAAGGTGTTTGAATATCATCTCATAAAACCTACCATAGACAATTTGTGTCACTAGCATATTTGTAACTTTCCTTTTTGACTTACATATTTCCATACTAACAAATTTAAATCACCCACAGGGCAAGAAACTTCAATATTATGAAACTGCAAATCTCCTTACTGCTCTTTCTGGAACACATGGTGGCCCTACCCTGGATGTTTAGGGAGTGGATACAGACCCAGAATAAGAGTAAAGAAAAATGATGATTGTTCTTCTCCCTGGACTGTATGATGATCACACACACACACCAACATCAAAAACCCAAATTTCCATCTTTGGCAAACACTATTCCTGCCAGCATTACTTTTGGAAATGCAAACTTATATTATGAATTTAAAATTTTCCTTACAAGTTTGTACTGAAGTGAATGTGAACAGCTATGTTTGTGTATAAATTAATTAGATAAACAATTGGACCACAGGCCCCAGTACACACAGAAGATAATCTACTCACCTTTTCCAGCAAACAGGTTAATAACTTGGCTTTGCATGACTTCCTAATTTTCTGAAACTAAAATTTCAAACAGCAGATAGATTGTATCTGGTCAATCCAGTTTCTGGTTTAGTTTCTAAAATACAGTGAGTATAGCCTGGAGCAATGGCAAAATGTCAGGATTTTGTGGGTAAATTCAAATTGTAAACATTTTAATTAGAGCCTCCAAAACTTTAATTTAAAATATTTGAGAATTCCAGGAATGGGGTTCATTTTATAGTTGGTTCCAGTTTCTTACCAGTTTTACTGTTTGGAAGATAACTGCAGAGTAGATCTAACAATGCCTGATAAACCCAAAAGTTTTCATAGATTATCTAAGAATATTTCTTCTTTTTTTTCTGCTTATCATTAATAGATACATTTTTTTCACTGAGATCAGCAAATTGATGTGTCAAATTGGCCTAAAGATGTTGAACTATACCTGAAACAAAAAAAGTCCAGAAGAGAGAGGAAGGGAACAGAGGAGCAGCACAGAAGCCAGAGCAAGTAAGATACTGAAGACCCTGGACTGCTCACCCAACCTCCACCCCTCCATCCTTCTAGATTTATAAAGCTAAACTGCTCTTTGCAGATTCCCTTGAAGCTAGGGTTCTCATGCAAATTAGGTCCATTGATTACATACTGTCTTGAGATATAAGAAAGTTTAAATGTGGTCTTATTTCTGGTGGTTGTGTGCCACTTGTTGCCGTCTTTCAGTCAAGGTTGTGAAAATGTTAAGGTTCCCCAGCAGCAGTAAAGCATCTGCTATTCATTTTGTAGATGCAGAGAGACAGTTGTGATAGTGGGTGGGGTTCATGCTCCAGCATGGTCTAGGACAAATGGTGATCTCAGACTTAGCAGTCTCCTTGGTAAGCCAAGAGTATAGTTCTAGAAGTATTTCCAAGAAGTTCAGCTGAAAAATTCTTCGGTCTTCCAACCACTTAATTCCCATCTTAGTTGACTGCCCAGAGTAGTTCTGTTTCCTGTACTGAGCCCTGACTGATAAATGGAATGAAAGCCAGATACTTCTCGACAGAATTTTCTTGTCTTAGAACTTAGGGATTTTTCTAGGCACAACACTGAAAGGAGCTGCTAGATTAGAGCCAAGTCTCAAGTCCAAAGTCAGGTATTTACTAAATCCAAATCCGAACAGAAGTAAAGGAAAATAAAATGCTAAATTGATTGCTCAAAGGTTTCAGGGGAAAAGGAAGCATAAAAGCTCATCCATGAAGACAGTGGAAGATAATAGAAAATAAGCTGGGGGAGAAGAATCTGGGGACTGGCATTTAGCAGTTCTGCGGTCTTTACTTTTATTATATTATATTATATTATATTATATTATATTATATTATATTATATTTATACATTTTTTGAAGTTTATGTGGCAATTATATGGTGTGGCAGAGTTTGAACCATCTAAGGATTTTATGTTAGTAAATACAGAGGCTAAGCATGAGGGTCCTCATTCACACATCATACTAATAAGCTTGGAGTGTGTTATAGACAATACTGAGCCATTGATGGTTTTAGAACACTGGGTCCCTTTTATGCTTTGGAAAGACAACTTTCAAGCAAAGTTCAAAACAGATTAGAAACAGTATGACCTGGGAGCAGAAAGACAAATGACAAGACCAAAGAAATATTACAGGGCATACATGAAAGCACAAACTGAGGAAAGGACAAATTCAAAAGGTGTATGTGAGGTAGATTTATCAAGACAGTGACTAAGGGTACATGACAGGAAAAAATGTACTTTCTAATTTGGGCAAATGGTTAAATGTAATCCCCTTCATAAAGATATAGAATGGTACAGGGGTGCCTGGATGGCAGTGGGTTAAAGCCTCTGCATTTGGCTTAGGACATGATCCTGGCGTCCTGGGATCAAGTCCCACATTGGGCTCTCTGCTCAGCAGGGAGCCTGCTTCCCCCTCTCCCTCTGCCTGCCTCTCTGCCTACTTGTGATCTCTGTCTGTCAAATAAATGAATGAAAATCTTAAAAAAAAAAGATTTAGAATGGTACAGAATTCATTGAAATAAAGAACAATTTAGGAGTCAGCCAGGTAAATAGTCAGGATTATATGACTTCAGTGCTACTTTTGTCCTTGATGAGCTGGGTGACTTTGAATCAATCCCTTAATCTTCAAGCTCTCTTGTGTGTATAATGGAGATAATAATATCTGTCCTACACAATATATGTAGCTTATTTGAGAATAAAATGAGCTAATGTGACCGTGACATAAAAAATGAAGTTGTTTTCTGATTCTTACTATAACTTATTTGGCAAAATTAGAAAAGTCTGGTAAAAACTCCCCAAACTTGAAAAATTTAATTTAATTTGCTTCATCTATTTCGGCTAAAAGTTTGTTCCAAAACCTTACGTATTATTTTTACCTCAGACCGGTGATCTGGGCTACTTTTATATTAGAAAAGAATAACGTGCTGTGGAATGTGTTATTTTATTAAAAAAAAAACTGAATAAAGTGTACATAATTCAAAGATTTCTATGGAAATTGAGACAATTACTGTGGAAAATTGTGTTTCAGTTTATTGTGCACACACCTTTGTATAACATTAGTCAAAACTTCCCTGAACCAATTAGAAGGAAAACACTGTGAACTGTAATTTCATCATCAGGTCCATGTCCTCAGTGAGCAATGGGAACCACCAGGAGACCTGTCTTCATTTTTCAACCATTCTGACAAGCAAAAGGCAATTAACATAAGCCATTTTATGTATTGTCTTGTTACAGTAAAAAAAGAAGTTGCAACATGTTTTTGTACTTCACATATGTTCTTCACCAAGAACACAACAAAAGAATTGTACTCTTAAATCAGTACCTGAGTTAATTTCATGTTTGACACAGAAATAAGAGCATGTGAAAGGCAATCTTGTTTTATGCACATAAAAGTTGTAATTTCAAGAGAATAGAAATAGGAATTAGACAAAAACCTGTCAAATTAACTACTAACTAAGCAATTATATGGAATGTTCTTTGTTCTTCCAGTTAAGCATCTGAGATACTCTTGATTTTGGCTCAGGTCATGATCTCAGAGAGAATGAGCCTTCATATGGCGGCACCGTGCTGGGCATGGAGCCTGCTTAAGGTTCTCTCTCTCCCTGTCCTTCTGTCCCTTCCAACCATGAAAGCGTCCTCTCTCTGTCTTTCAAGAAAAAAAAAAAAAAAAAAAGGAAAGCAAGAAAAACAAAACAAAAATAAAACATCATGTTAAGTAAAAGAAATGAGTCATAAAAGGCCATATAGTATATAATTTCATTTGTACAAGATATCCAGAATAGACAACTCTATAGAGACAAAAGTAGATTAGTAGCTTCCCAAGCCTGGGAGGTGAGAGGGAGGGCTGGTGATTAACTACTGGTGGATAAAAATTTCTTTGGGGATGCTGAAAGTGTTCTAAAGTTAGATTACACTGATGGTTGCACAACTCTGTATATATATTTGAAAATATAATAGTAATTGATTGATTATCCTCTTGGATATTAATAATTATCAACTACATTTCTTGGGAAAGGGGTAAGGTCATTTAATACATTCTCTTGTGTTGGGTTAATTTGTTTTAACTATTTAGCACAATATTATCCAGGAAAATGTTGAATAGTCAACATATGTGGCAAATCCCTTAGGTTAAAAGAAACCTTTCAGTTGATGGATTGTTAAATTATTTCTATATCACCTTAGTAATTGTCAACTGTAATTATTAAGTAGAATAATTCATAAGTACAGCTTTGTGACTCCACATTTGGAAACCAGCAACTCAAATGCAGATATGGGAACTAAGACACCTGGTTTCTATGTGTTCAATGCAGCCTACAGGAATAAAATTTAATTTAATGATCCAGTAATTCTTTAAAGATAAAAAATGAAATGGCTTTCACACTGCAGTTACCAACTTGTCAACTTTCACAGATACATCATCACACCAACCAAATTTTATTACACATACAGTGATGAGAATGCAAACAAAAATTAGTTGTCCTGTTTTCATGGGTTGAGTAATTTCACCTATGGAGATGAGACAAACCATCACTATTCAGTGTGCATAACATTGCTGATGTTGTTATTACCTCTTCAATGTAGAATAAACTTAAAAATTAGTGCAGTTATGTGCACTTTGTATTATTAGAGCCCAGAATAGAACCACATTATTCATTGTATTTTCTGAAATGTTTAGGATTAGGTCCATCATCACTGGCTTGATTAATACTTTGTATTACAGAGAAATGCTTAATAGTTAAAAATGTTTAAGAAAACATATTTTTTAAAAAATATAACGTTTTACAATTTATTTGTCAATACTACAGCTTAGATTTATTAACATTAAAATGTATTTTATTCCCTGGGGCTAAAAATACATTATATGTTAATAAAAATTTAAAATATATATATAGAAAACATATTCTTTTACCTAGCCTTTATGCAATGTGTTTGCTAATCTTTATATTACTATAATAAATTGATTTTGTTACACACAAGGAAATGAAGGGCAAAGGTTAAAAATAAGTCTGCTTCTCTGTAAAAACATTTTAATTTTATTCTACCTTCTAATTTAAAAGAGAGAAAATGATGTTTTCTTATTAGATTAAAATTTTCTCTCTCAAATCATCTACTTTTCTTTATAATATGTAGTATATAATATATTCAATGAAATGTGCAACAAATTCATATTTAAATGTAAATCTCAATTAAACTTATTTCTAATAAAGTAAGAGTTTTTATCTTTCCCTGGGCATATTCTTTGCAGCATAGAAAAGTATATTAGAGGGGCACCTGGGTGGCTTAGTCGATTAAGTGTTTGAGTTTGGCTCAAGTCATGATCTCAGGGTCCTGGGATAAAGCCCTGCTTCAGGCTCCTGGGTCAGGGTGGAGTCTGCTTATCCCTCTCCCATGCCCTCTGCCTCTCCCCTCACTTGTGTTCTTCTTGTTTCTTTCTCAAATAAATAAATGAAACCTTAGAAAGAAAAGAAAAGTGTATTTGAGCATGGGTGCTCAAATAAGACTTAGTAGCAGGGTAAGGTTGGTAAATTATCTCTGTCCTCTGCAAAATGGGGATTTTGTTCCTTTCATGCAGTCCTACAGTGAGGATTAAATGAGTTGTTAACATGTCAGGGGCTCAGAACAGTGCCTGGTATATACCATGTGTCCAACAAACATTAACTGTTACAGTCTTATTTTTCCACTCTTTGTTTTTCTAAGTGCGCAAATCCATATACATTTACATGTACATGTTTCCTCCCCAAAAGAATATGTTTTGACACACAGCTCCTCTGCACTGTTCACTGGGAAGGCTCATTGGAACCTACATTCAAATGGCCACTAAATTACTAGAAGTGCTCCCACAGCCTACGATATAAGACTACTGTTGCATATTAAGGTTGAATAAATTATACAAAAATAGGTAGTTTAATTCCACAACCTATGGCAAGTACAATCTTTAGTATTAGTTAAAGTGGATATCTCTCAGTTCCTGAAGATGATTTTACTTACTTATTACACCAAATAGATGATATGTCTTTAAAAGTAAACAGAACACAGAAGTTTAATTTTTCCACAATAAATGTTTACATAGAGTCCTAGAATGCCCCTTTCTCCTCTCTCCTTTCCATCATCCCCTTTATATCACTGACTCTTAGGGGTTTTTTGGGGAACACTCTTACCTCCACAGATGGGTTAGGTACCCATCTAAGGGCTCATCTAACACCTGTTGTGTATGTCCTATTCTACTCTTGACCTATTCATTTAATTGTTTTCTTCAATAGGTTCTTGAGTTTAAGCACCCTGTCTTTTTTACCTCCAGTAATATTTATTGCATAGTATAGTGCTTGGTACATAGCTGACTTTCAATAGAGACTAGTTAAATGAATAATTGAAGAGACCTTCTAAACCAAGTGAACAGTTCTGAACCACTAATTTCCTCTGTGAATCATTTACCTTTGTTTTGTTCCACAATAACAGACAGCTTTGGAGCCCCAAACTATAGCTCAACAATCCACAACCTTGATACCAATGAATTCATTCATTAGGTAGTGCAGTGGATTAATGGTGGATTAGAGGAGAAATTACTTGGGGCGCTGGGTGGCTCAGGCAGTTGAGCACCCAACTCTTGATTTCATCTCAGGTCATGATCTCAGGGTCCTGAGATCAAACCCTGTGTCCTTGGGCGCAACATTCAGCATGGAGTCTGCTTGGAATTCTCTCCATCTCCCTCTGCCCCTCCCCCAGCTTACACACACTCTCTCTCTCCTAATAAGTAAATAAATCTTCCTAAAAAAGAGAGAAGTTGTTCTAGGATAAGAATTGTCATGTTATGTCAGGTAACTTCCTGCCAAATATTTATATGAATAAAATATTCTCTACAAGGTAGCACAAAAGACTGGAGACATGTAGAACCTCAGAATCCTGCTCTGTCACTCTTCCTATCTTTCTCAACCTTAATTTCTCTGTGTAATAAGAACAGCAAAACCTACCTTCAGAGTTACCATGAAGTTTTAGATACATCTAAACTCTTGAGCATAGAAAACGCATTAAAAACTACTATATTATTAATTATTGTGTTTTGAGATAAAAATTTACCTAAGACCTCTACCTTACTTGTCTTTTGAATAAGACTGCATAAGACTGCTTCACAGAAATAGTCTGGATTCCTCAGTCCTACTCTGACTTGTTCCATTTATTTCCAGGTGCAATTTTTATTCTGAGGCAAAACCCAGCTGACTTGACAAATATCAAGTCAATTTACCCTCCCTACCCCAGTCTAGAAAGCACAACACTCCCACAAGAGCAAGGTCAGAGAAGAAATCTTTTCCATCTGCGTCATTTGTGAGTGGAGAAAAGCAGTTTGCCGCAATTCCACATATACACAAGAGGCCTTTCCTATTTGGGTATACACAACTCCACTCACTAGTCATCAAAATGAAATGAAAATATTTGAAAATCAATGTGTTCTAAATACTATACTGATCATAGAATTCAATGACTATTGAAGATTCAACTTCTTTCTGAGGAGCTCACAATTTAATTTATATCTAAATTAAACAGACAGACGTGACAGATTTTGATAACAAGCAGCTGTGAACATGATCTCATGATTTACTCCTTAGAGGAAAAGATCTCTTCATATAAGGAGCATTTTTAGATCAATTATTACTATTGTGAATAATCATGTTTTGACACTGTTCAGTAACTATACAATTAAAGTTAATACATCACTTTAAGCTGCACAGTGAATGTAATTTTTCTTCCTAGTGTGATGTTTGAAGCACCAATCTCCCCCTTTGCATTCTTCAATTCAATCTGTTTCCATAACAACCACTGGGATATATTTTTAATGATTTTACTTTCTTACAAAAATCAAAGCTCTTGAAAGGCATAATGTCTTTCATTTAATTTCCCTCATTTGCATTTTATAGTTATTCTAATAAAATTTTAGATTTCATTCACTATTGCCTTTGGCAGTATTTTAGTAAAGGCTTTGTAATAGCAATTAAAAACAATAAGTGATAAATGATCAAATAAGAAAGAATTAAAAGGGAAACGAAAATGAGGTTAAAAAAACTCTACAAATTCTATCTTCCCTGACATAATCTATTTTCCGAATGCATAAAGACCACTGCACAATGAACAACTGTCCCATTTGCTCAGAGAAGTAAGGTGAGCCTGTTGAAAATAAGTCTGTGGGTTTAATGGGAAATTTAATATAATCAAGCTCCTCTTTCTATTTCCCTTTTATTTGGTTTCTAAGAGAGGTAATGTTTGTGGGACAATACCAGTCCATTTTCCATAGGCAGATGCATGATTTCCTTCTGTCTGATAAAATTAAAAGTGAATGATGGGCACAGTTGGGAAGAAACTGAGAACAATGATTCTGGCAAATATTAATTGTAAGTGTGATATTTTAATTAAGGACAAATTTACATTTTACTGCCTATTGCATTGAACAAAATACCTCCAATACCAAAATTCTTACTGAAGGCAGAATCTTATTTCAGTAGAATGTACTTTTTACAATCATGATTTTAGTAGAATGTACTTTTTACAATCATGATTTTAGTTTCCAAAGCTTGAACTTATGTATTTTGGTCATAGAAACTATCTCAGAATTGTTTGATCTTTAAGATGGGTTCTTCCATATCTCTAGGAATATGGCATTCCTAATAAAAAGAAGGGATTTAATATATGAGATTTTACACTTAATAGAGCTTTATAAACAAACAAAACTCACTTTCATTTAGTTCATGCTCTGTGCTCAAGCTGTTTATCCATTCCACAAATTTAATTAAGTTCCTGTTATGTTTCAAACACCTGGGATATAGAGTTAAATAAGACATATCTTCCCTTTTTCATCTTACATTCAGGTGAAGAGAAACAGAAAATAAACCAACACACATTCATATTTATATAAATATTTTCAGATAAAGATGAGTCTGAGAAAAAAAGCAACACAGAATTGGCATAGAGTGAATGTGTGTGGCATAACTGGGTGCAATATCAGCAGCAACGCTAATCAGCGTTGTTAGGATAGACACACCAGGTCCTGAATGAAGAAACTATCCTTGGAGATATCTAGAAAAAAAATTGGGGGTATATAATCTAGATCACATATACGGCCCTCATATGCATTTCCATAACATAATAAACATCACCATCATAATTACTAATTTATGAAGCAGATTACCTTCCTCCTCAGTTTGATATGCTAGTATCTGTGCTGACATCAATGGTTAACTTGAATCAAGTTTTATAGTCAATAATCAAAAGGATGTAATTCTTCACTCCAATTTAGTGATTAAATATTGTATATTAGATTCAGTACAACATACTCTAATCACTTTAACTAACTCCACCGCTGAATGTTATGAATAGAAGGCATTTTGTTGATTTTAACACAAAGGACCTTAACCTACTAGACTTGTATGTGGGGGTTAGGCATAGCAAATAATATCCACTCCACCTCATTTTTATGTTTTGGCTTAGAATAAGGAAAAAAATGTTATATTCATCTCTCTATAGCAAAAGCTCTACCTGACTTATTACCTTTATTTTCATCAAATTTTGCTCTTTTGTGATATTATTGCTTATTTAAATTGTGAGATCATTGTAATTAATCATCAGCAATTATTATTATCAACAATTAATTATTATTAACAAATCATAATTAATATTATTATCATTAATTATTATTATTAATAATAATTAATTATTATGAATCATACAAATTATATGCATTTATTTATTTTGTATTTGATATCCAGGGGATGTCAGTATTCACCAAATGATAAAGAATGGAATTCTAAATGAAAAAGTCTTAAGTTCAGGTACTGATTTTTTTCTATATTACACAAATATCCAAGTGGGCTAGTTTAATATAAAACCAAGGAAACAATAGTAGAGCCTCTGAGCAATAAGAATAACAAAAAATGTGAAAATGATATGATTCTTCAATTAAAACATACATTCTATTTACATGTTTTTAAAAGTAAAAATAAAAGTGCTTCATTTTCATTTCTGATTTTTCATAAACTTAATAAGTATGGAAATTTAACCTTCAACAAAACTGTCCTATTTTGGAAATAAAAGATTATGACACAATGAAACATGAATCTTTTTAACTGCATGTTTTATTAATAAATACTTACTGAAATTGTGCAAGGATTTACGTTGTCCAGGAGCTGCAAATTTTCTTCTTTAAATGGGTATTTTTAATTAATTAATTATACTTATTTTTAAAATTTAAATTCAATTAGCCAAAATATAGTACATCATTAGTTTTTGATATAGTGTTCAAAAATTCATTAGTTGCATAGGTCTTATTTTTAGAGAGCTTTATAGCAAACTGGAAAAATCTTAAGATTTAAAATCAGACTTACTATTTCTGAGACAAATTATTTAACCTTTCTGAGTTAGGATATTTTCTCTTGAATAATGTATACAATAGTATCAATTTCTCATAATGGGTGTAGTATATAAATAACCGAGAAATTAGAAGATCTGTGGCCTTATGATTTGAAGTGAATTACCCAAAACTCTTAAGAACATCTCCATATCATTACCTATTTGAATAATTAAATTTGTATTGTGTTCATCTCAGTATGGTTGTAAGCTATAATGAAACAATGGACATAAAGACTGCTTTGAAAATTATACAGCTTTATAAATATATCACACACAGATGTATAAATCCTTGAAAGCTTTCTTATCTAGTCTTCCCTCTTCAGTCTATTCTAGAGTTGCAAGTACCTCATTTTGGAAAATGTACATACAAGGTTGAAAAATGTGCCCTGAGTTGACAAATACATGGTTGGAAGTGGCAAATCACCTTATCAAATACATCAAGTGACACTTTGTTCTTTTTCTCTACTTAATGATAATCTACTTACAGCCTCAAAGACTCATCACTGATTACAGAAAAGTAATTTTCTCTGGAGTCATTGCTGACTACCTAAAAAATGACACTTTTAATCTCCTTATTTTGTCTTCCATTGATATTTTCAACTCATAAAATTCTTCCTCTTTTTATTTCTGATTATTATGATCTCCATTACTCTCATTTTAAATTTAATATTGAAACTCTGATTTGATTCAGGATATTGCTTAAGGGTACAGTCAGTATAGGGCACTTTGCTTTTATTTTTAACATGTAAACTGTGTTACATTAAATTTAAAAGAGAAATTTCTTCCCTAGCTGTCATAGAAGAGCTCTCCCACCCCTATGGTGCAGCTGTGAATGTAGTTTCTTAATAAGCATAATCTCTCAAACCTCAAATTCAGTTTAAAACATTTACACTAAATTAATATTTTCTGAATTTAAAAAGCAGGTAATCTCAATTGCTTTATAGATTTAAAAACAAAACAACATAACAACAACAAAAAACCTATTCTGGGGCAACTAGGTGGCAAAGTTGGTTAAGCATCTGCCTTCAGTTCAGGTCATGATCTCTGGATCTTGGAATGGAGTCCCCTGTAGGTTTCCTGCCCTGCAGGAAGTGTGCTTCTCCCTCTTCCTCTCCCTTTGTCCCTCCTCCTAGCTCCTGCACTTTCTCTCTCTCTCTGTCTTTCTCTCTCATAAATAAATAAAATCTAAAAAAACACAGTTCTTTTCAATTATGTCAGTTATTGATGGTATAGTGGTGAAAATGGCTGTAAAAATGGCCGTACTTATAGGTCACTAAGTGCAGAGCAGAGAATAATCTAACCGTCACATATAACCATAAGATTATAAAGAGAAGGCCCTATTTGTCTTTATGCCACACTCTCCTGTATTATTCTCTCATTCACAATCTTTGTGTTTAGCTAAATGCATACAATCCGAATAGTGACTATTCTCCCCCAACTTGAGGAGACATGACAGAGTGGCCCTCCAGATTTAGACTGTTTGGATTGCTGGAATCCCAGCCTCATCAACATTACCTGGGTCACTCTGGGCAGGTTTTTAAATTTCTCTATGCCTCAGTTTCTGTATCTAACTTATCCAGTTTCCTTTCCAAAATAGGGATAATGGTTATTCCTACTTCACTGGACTCTTGTGGGTATTAAAAAAGAAAATATGTGTTAAATATTTAGAAAACTCCCAGCACTTTCTAATCAGCCATCTCCCTTCTCCTCCTCCTCCTCATCACCACCATCATCTTTAGATGGGATATGATCTGTACCAGAAAGCCTCAAATGCTCAGGATGACAGCAGAGGAGTAATAATAAAATATGTGCATACAAAATGGAAATATAGGACAAAACTGCTACCTCTCAAAGGAATGCATTTGTGGTGGAAGCTTGTTGAGTGCTCTCAATTTCCTTATTTCAGTCATACAAGACCATATTTCCCATCCTTTTGACAGATACACTGGAATATGTCATTGATTTCCAGCCAAGGGCATCAAGTGATATGCATCACTTCCAGGCTTCACCAGATATCTCCATGGTCACCCACTCATTCTTTTCCATATGTTATCTGATACACTCAGATGTCCTTTGTTTAAGACAGTAGTCCCAAGAGATGGAAGGAGTAGGGATCCTGCCATTCATTGTTGGAGAGTCAAATGACCTTTATCAGAGTGAATCATGAGCAAAAGCAAAGCTCAATTATGCTAAGCCATTGAAATTTCTGATTTGTTAAATTTCATTGATTTGTTAAAGCTTCTCTTCTTAATTTTTTATACTGATTACTAATTACTAAGATAATAGTACTCAACTCTAAATCAGGTCTTGCATAATCTACTTCAAGATGCTGGAATCAGATTGCTCCTTTGACATTTACCTCTTAGCCAGCTTCTGCCAATACTAGTGCTAATGGAGACTAGATGACAGGGAGAGAGAAAGGATTTGTTTCTTTTTACTTATCCTGTTTCTGCTAGTGTCATCCTAGCAATGATTTTGTAAGTAAGTAGTGGAAAGTGGATCCAAGTTTCTTATTGCACCATTTTATTGCACCATCTAACTACTCTTGTTTTTTTGTTAGATTTTTATTTATCATTTATTTGAAAGACAGAGATCACAAGTGGGCAGAGAGGCAGGTAGAGAGAGAGGAAGGGAAGCTGAGTAGAGAGCACGATGCGGGTCTTGATCTCAGGACCCTGGGATCATAACGTAAGCCGAAGGCAGAGGTTTAACTCAGTGAGCCACCCAGGTGCCCCCATCTAACTATTCTTATTGCACCGTCTTCTTTTCCTTCCACTTGAATATTTAAGGATTGAGAAGAGCCTCTCCTTTAGATTCCAGGTCCAAGATCCTCAGTGTCCCTTCCCTGAAATCAAGTCTCCTACATCAGCTGAGAAGCCTCCTTTCTCAAAGTCTAAGGTGCAACCTGAGGGGCTCCTCTTTCAGCCTTTTAGGTTCAAATAACTCCTTCCTCCTTCCAGTGGTCTCTCTCTGGAGGATTGTTACTTCTTGCAGTTACTAAGTACATACACTTTTCAGTACTTCAAGAGCTGATTAAATAAATATTCATATTACATTCTGTGCTAGAATTACTATTTCCTGTTTACCTTCTTCTACCCCAACTTTTTTAACAACCTAAATATAGAAAATGGTAGCCAAAGCCTGTGCTACCATCACAAAAATCTAAAGTATATGGTGTTTGCTGAGTGGTTGGGCAGTGGGTGGCAAAGAAACCAATTTCAAAAATAGAAAGCCATCTATTTGATGTCCTGGCAAAACTCTTGGCAAAACTACAGTTTGAATTAACTTGAGAGGCAGGCAGTAGGCCTGCTGGGCTAGAAACACTCAAAATAGATGGAAAAACAAAACTTAGTAATGTATATTATCAATTATTGGCCACATTCAGCAAAGTGTTAAAAGAAGCTCAGGAACTAGTATAAAAGCAGATCTGAGTGGGAACAGAAAGACTATAGAAGTTTAAGGGTTTATTGGACAAAATGTCTGGCTTCTTCTTAACCCCAAATGATGGGATATGACTTTAACGCCAAGTGTTGAGTAACAAAGATACAGTAAAAATGTACATTTGTATAAAAGCATATATTTTATTTCGCTAAGCATGATACCCTCTAGTTCCATCCATGTTGTTGCAAATGGCAAGATTTCATTTCTTTTGATGGCTGCATAGTATTCCATTGTGTATATATACCACATCTTCTTGATCCATTCATCTGTTGATGGACATCTAGGTTCTTTCCATAGTTTGGCTATTGTGGACATTGCTGCTATAAACATTCGGGTGCGTCAAGCAGAGAAAGACAACTATCATATGATCTCCCTGATATGAGGAAGTGGTGATGCAACATGGAGGCTTAAGTGGGTAGAAGAAGAATAAATGAAACAAGCTGGGATTGGGAGGGAGACAAACCATAAGTGACTCTTAATCTCACAAAACAAACTGAGGGTTGCCGGGGGGAGGGGGTTTGGGAGAAGGGGGTTGGATTATGGACATTGGGGAGGGTATGTGATTTGGTGAGTGCTGTGAAGTGTGTAAACCTGGTGATTCACAGACCTGTACCCCTGGGGATAAAAATATATGTTTATAAAAAATAAAAAATTTATAAAAAAAAAAAGCATATATTTTATATAAAGTGTATAAAGTGTATAAAGTGACTCAAGGCACTTATGAGATTTAGAGCTGACACTGAGCAAAACTTTTCAGTTAAACAAAATATCTCTTTACAAAGATTGGGTTAAGGCTGTGGTCCTCCAGAGGAATTTTCAAGATAATATCATCTTAAGAAAGAGGCATGAGAGAAGAGAAAGTCAAGGGCTTCCCAGAAAGAACTTTCTTAAGCACATGGACTATGAGGAAGCAAATCAATCAGAATCCTATGAAGATATCTGAAAATTGTGTATTCAAAGACCATGATGCTAAAAATACAAACCTTGAAATATTTAAGACTTAAAACAACTCTTGATCCCACAATTTTTTCAAAATAGGAAAAAAAATATTTTAAGGGTATACAACCCTCATTAGGCACAAGGAGAATAAAAGAAAATGAACTTTCCAGAGAGATATTGAGAGGCCAGAGAGAACCACTAACAAAGATCTCTCCAGGGAGCAGGGTCAGAGCCTATTCAAAGATCCTTCCTGTTTAGTAGGATTTCACCTCTGATTTCCATGTGTATCTGATTCTTTTTCCAAGCATGAATATTATTGTGGTTTCCCTTGTCCTACTCCTCTTCTATATATTGCGTACATATGAATGTTGAGAGCTGGTTGCAAAATGCGGATAATCTATTCATAGGTGATTTGCTATCACCATCATTTGATGAGGACCATAAATAACCAGTGCTCATGGACTTGAACTGAATCCAGTGATGGAAATACTTTTGTTATTTCTCTTGTAATAATCCTTTTTCATGAGGGAGTGGAAACATTACCTAAATATTTGGCAACCAGAAGGGAGGTCTACAGCAGAGAGGGACTGGGTGCTCTCTAATTCCATATGCTCTTCTTGGTTATATGGCTTACTAACATTTACCAGCCTCCCTTGCAATTCAGATGGGGCCATGCAATTAAGTTTTGTCAACAGAAGGATATGCACACATTCAAGGCCGCTTCAATATGTACAATGGCTCCCACAGTCTTTTCCTTTCCCTCAGGGACCTAAGAAGCCATGTCCTTAAGAAGGCAGCATTAAAAGATGAAAAGAGTATGTATCTTTGAGTCATCATTTGACAGTGAAGGAGAACTGATTAAGACACTAGGCTATGATATAAGAAAGGCATATTTCATTTTTCCTATGTTGAGAAACAGATGTTGAAATTATGTTTCAATGACTAGAGGCTATCCACCTAGTATGGCATTGGATTTTAAAATATCAATTACTGGATTTATTAGATTGGTAACTTGATGAGTTTTCCTTAACCTAAAAGTATCTGATGAGAAGAAAATGTCATCAAGAAAGTGAGGCAACATGGTGTAGTAAAATAAAACTTTACCTTGAGAAACCTGGCTTCTAGCAATCTTTTTATCATTTACTAGTTAAGTGACATGGGGAAAGTCAATTAATTTCTCTGGGCCATAGTTCACATCTGGAAAATTAAGCTAATATTAGGTTACCCAATTATAGGAGAAAGCCAGGCCAAATGTTTACTCAAGAATTTTTATGGTTTTGATCTAGTTCTATGAAATAGAAATTAAGCACTAAAGTCATCCTAATAAAAGCACGGAAGTAATTCTTTTTATCTTAAAATTTTTACCCTTTGTATGATACCTGACAAAGTCCAGCTTTAAGTATAAACATTGTGTAACATATTTTTTAAATGGTGTTAACTCATGTCATGCAATTTTATTGAAAATAATAATTTACAAAATATCATGTTAGAGTGAGATAAAGCAATGCATATGATAATTCCAAAAAATGTATTCAGAACTTTGACTATTTCATGACATTACACACATTTCTACATACCATCAGCCCTCTCTTCACAATCTTAGATGATAGAATTTAAGGAAGATCTCACTTCTATCTTGTCAACTGAATGCCTACTCCTTCAGGTGGTTTCTCTTGATATTCACTCAGTACTGTTTACTTGAGATCATTATTTCTATTTAAAATAGTAGAACTTATCAGGGAGATCATATGATAGTTGTCTTTCTCTGCTTGACTTGTTTAAAAAAAATAGTAGAACTTAGCAAATAATTCTAGAGTAAAAATTAAACCTAAAATCATTGCTTATATCTAATTATATGTTCATCAACTAATAAATCAGGCTAATGGAAACACTTGTGTTCATATAAAATGGCAAAACAATAATTAAAATATATCTAACATGTCAATTTAAAACTTACAGACTGAATGGAATTTTTCTTCTTTAAATCAAAATGAAGAATGTTGTAGCCAAATCTAAACAAAATGCATAAAACCCCTTTTGCTAATGAGTTCTCTCTTCCTAATCACTGGGAAACAATGGCTAGCTGCAGCTGGCTATTTAAGTTAAGCAGAAAACAAAATATGGAAGAGTGTATTATTGATTTGGTCTTCAAATTATTTTTGTCATTACTTAATTCACAAAGTTGTATAAAATTATAATTTTGATACTCTTTTCAGAGATTTTTAGAATATAGGAAAACACAGAAGGCTTGATTCTGATTTTTCATTAATTCTGGATAACTCTACTCATTTTTCTCCACTGATTTCATTACACAAATGTAGATTACAAGATATGAACTTTAAGTAACTCTTTAAGGTTACTAATATAATGGAGGGGCAAGACTCAAAGAAATACAAAGAAAAAGAAACTGTTGTTTTAGCTGAATTAAGCTCTAATAGTATATGACATTAGACATTTTATTAATATAAATTATCTATATGAACAATATAATGCAAATGTAAATATTACTGTAAACAAGAATAATGTTTACATAAAAGTTATCCCTTTCCACATTTCTTAGCATTCCATTTACATACAAGCCATTTTGAAGAAAAATAACTTTTCACTCACCAATGTGGAGGTTTGTGAGGCATCAGCCAAATCCCCTGAGATCTCAGGCGTTCGCGTGTTGTTTGGAATTCTGTGAGGGTTACGGGCTATCGCTTCACACCAGCCCAGCATTTTCTCCTTCCTCTTATCCCTTTTCAATTTCTGAAATTCTGAAAATAATTTACATTCCCTGAAACAGGTCACTTATTTTGGTTGTCTGTTTTTGGAAAATGTACATAATTGAAATTAAATAAGCAATTTAATGACATACCAATGGAGACATTTTAATTTAGTCAGAAGTTATGGGGAAGAAAAGAATATGCTGATTTTTAATACCATAGTAGGAAATTAAAACAGTACATATCTATTCAAAGAGCCTAACATCTTTTATACATCAATCTGTGAAACTTCTAGACTGTTGGAATTCCTTGAATCAGGTTCTAAGTGTTATTTTCAAGAATCACGTTATAACATGAATTCTTACCTTGGGAGCTAAAAACAATTCCATTTTCTGATATATCTACATATTCCAATGACATATAAAATTAAGCAGAGCTTTTCAGATGAAAGGTCTACAGATGCAAAATAAATTGAACACCAGTCAGTGATAAAGATTATTCATTCTAGCAGTGGCATGATTATCTCCCTCATAAAGTTCTGCCAACTGAAGAAGGAGAAATTTTAGTGCAAGCATGGTAAGGGTAATATATGACGTACATCACCCCATCACCAGTACATTTTATTCATTTAAAAAATTTCCCTACTATATCCTGAGTAAAAGTATTCTACAACTCTTCCTAGCTTTCCAGAATTTTCCATTGGGGAAGTTTTTGTTTTTGTTTTTCATCTCTGAAAAAGTATTATCAACAATGACTTTTTAGTGTAATGGAGAAAACATTGTTTCCCTTGTAAACTTTTACAGCCTACTTTTCCACTCCACCACCCTCAGTAATTAGAAATAGTTTATTGCAGGTCTTTAGTTAAATGCATTACACTGTCAATTAAATATCAAAAATAATGTGGAGTAATTATTTTTCACAGCATCCAAAGCAATTAGCAATCTGGTGGTTTATAACATTTCAGTGATTCAAAATAGCACAGTTCATAGCACTAAGAAAAGTAACATAAAGAAAGGTGGCACTAACAGATTGATGAGTTATTACTCTAAATGACAAAATACTCAAGTTAAATGGATCTGAATAATGTAAATAGGGAAATTATAAAACACACACACACACACACACACACACACACACACACACACACAACTTAGGGTGGGCAGTTCAAGATGGCAACATAGGAAGACTCTAAACTTACCTCCTCCCACCAAATCTACAGTTACACATAGAAAATTCTCTCTGAAAAAACAAATGTGAAGACGAGCTGAAACAGCTCCTCCACAACAAGGGATAAAACAGATACACTGAAATGGGTAGGAGATGCAGAGACATGGTCTTGCCAAAAACCCTGCCCCCAATGTGGACACCCACAAGTGGAAGGGGTCTCACAAATAAAAAGCATATTCCTGAGAAGCAAAGGGCACAAGCCCCGTATCAGGGACTCCAACCCTTAGGACTTGCACCAGAGATACAAAGTCTGGTTTGAAAACCAAAGTCTTATATCCAGGAGACCCAAAGGGCCATAGGAAACTGAGATTTCTAACTTAAAGTGTTTGCACAGTTTCATTTTCCCTGGGACCCAACACGAAAGCAATAGTTTGAAAAATGGTTAACAATATATGAAGAAGATTTACTGCCTATTCTTAAAGCATCTCTGGAGGGTCAGAGGCCTATTGGAACGCTCTCCAGAAACAAAGGGGTTAGTGGGTGTAATTTTTGCACTCTCCCTCTACCTTGTCATCACTGACTGCACTGATCCTCAACCCTGACTTGCTAAAACCAGCAGGTGGGCATGCCCCAGCCTGGTGCTTCCTCATAGCCCTGCCCTGCTAAAACCCAAAGGGCAGACTCCCTTATTCTCCATTAAAGGCAACAGGTGCAGGTAGTCCTTTCAGAGCCTGTCACTTGAACACCTGGTTCTGGTGGCCATGGAAGCTTACATTTCTGGTCTCCATGGAACTGAAACAATCAAAGACAGTTCCGTGAGGGCTCTAACCCCAAGGCACTGAAATGCCTGTCATCTTTCTGTGACCACTTCTTTAAGACAGAGAGAGATAGCTGTTTTGTCTAATACACAGAAATAGAGAGAGCCAAGCAAAGTGAGGAAACAGAAGAATAAGTTCCAAATGAAAGAAGAAGATAAAAACACAGAAAAAAAAGTTAATTAAATGGAGATAAGTAATTTCCTTAAAAAAATCTTCAAAGTAATGGTCATAAACATACTTACTAATCTCAGAAGAAGAATGATGAAAGGAACAAGAAATCCAACAAAGATATATATATATATATATATATATATATATATATATCAAGCAGAAGATACAGATCTGAAGAATAAAATAACTGAACTGAAAAATACACGAGAGTGGTTCAACAGCAGACCACTTGATGCAGAAGAAAAGATCAGTGGCCTGGAAGACAAAGGCAATAGAACTCACCCAAACACAGCACAAAACGAACAAAAAAGTTCAAAAAGTGAAAACAGCTTAAAGGGTCTATACCAAGTGTCTTAAAAACGTTAAGAAGAACGAGATCTGCATTACAGGGCTTATAGAAACAATTAAAAAATACTTTGAGATGAATGAAAATAAAAACTCAACATACCAAAATCTGTGTTGTAGCACAAGTAGTTCTAAGAGGGAAGTTCAGGCCTACCTCAAGAAACGAGAAAATTCTCAAATAAACCATCTAACTTTACACTTAAATGAGTAATAAAAAGAGGAACAAATGATGCCCAAAGTTAGTAGAATTAAGGAAATAAGACTAGAGCAGAAATAAATGAAATAAAGACTAAAAAGACAACAGAAAAGATCAATGAAACCAAGAGCTGGTTATCAACAAAACTTATAAACTTCAGCTAGATTAACTAAGAAAAAAAGGGGGGGGGGGCGCCTGGGTGGCTCAGTGGGTTAAGCCGCTGCCTTCAGCTCAGGTCGTGATCTCAGGGTCCTGGGATCAAGTCCCGCATCAGGCTCTCTGCTCAGTGGGGAGCCTGCTTCCTCCTCTCTCTGTCTGCCTCTCTGCCTACTTGTGATCTCTCTCTGTCAAATAAATAAATAAAATCTTTAAAAAAAAAAAGAGGGGGGTCATATAAATAAAATCAGAAATGAAAGAGAAGTTACAACTGATCCTGAAGAAATACAAAGGATCATGACACTACTATGAAAAATTATATGCCAACAAATTGGATAATATAGAAAACAGACATAGTCCCAGAAACATAGAATCTTCTAAGGCAAACTCATAAAGAAATAGAAAATCTGAATAGAATAATCGCCAGCAAGGAGATTAAATCAAAAACTTCTCCTCAAACAAAAGTCCAGGACCAGATAGCCTCTCTGGTGAATTCTACCAAACATTCAAAGATTTAGTACCTATCCTTCTCAAACTCTCAAAAAAATCAGGGAGGAGGGAATCCTTCTAAACTCATTTCACAAGGCCAGCATTACCCTGCTACCAAAATTAGAGAAAGACACCACACACACACATACACACACACACAGAGAGAGAGAGAGAGAGAGAGAAAGTAAACTGATATCCCTGATGAACACAGATGTAAAATTTCTTAACACAATATTAACAAATCAAATTCAACAATATATCAATAAGATCATACACCAAGATCAAGTGAGGTTTATCCAGGGATGCAAGGATGGTTCAACATCTACAAATCAATCAATATACTACACCACATTAACAAAACGAAGGATGAAAGTCACATATGATCATCTCAATAGATGCAGAAACAACATTTGAGAAAAATTCCATATTCATGTCTGATAAAAACTCAACAAAACATGTATAGAGAAAATATACATCAACATTATAAAGGCTATATATAACAAGCCAAAACTAACATCATACTCAGAAGTGAAAAGATTTTAGCTTTTCTTCTATGATCAGGAACATCACAAGGACACCCACTCCTACCACTTTTATTCAACATAGTATTAAAAATCCTAATCAGAGCAATTAGGCAAGACAAATAAAATATATACAAATTAGAAATAAAGAAGTAAAATTGTCACTATTTGTAGGTGGGATGATTTTATACAGAAAACCCTTAAGACTGAAACGAAAGTCTTAGAACTAATAACAAAATTTGGCAAAATTGCAACATATAAAATCAATATACAAAAATCTGTGGTTTTATCCTCTTACAACAAACTAGCAAAAAAGAAAAATTAAGGTAACTATCCCATTTACAACTGCATCAAAAAGAATGCAATATGATCTAGGAATAAATTTAACCAAGGAGGTAAAAGACCTGTACACTGAAAATATGAGACACTGATGAAAGAAACTGAAGAAAACATAAATCAATGGAAAGATATTCAATGCTCATGATTTGGAAGAAGTAAGACTGTTAAAAATGTCTGTGTTACCCAAAGAAACCTATAGATTCAATGCAACCTCTATCAAAATTTCCATGGCATTTTTAATAGAAATTGAACAAACAATAATAAAATGTGTATGGAACAACAAAATATTCCAAATAGCCAAAACAATCTTGAGAAAGAAGAACAAAGCTAGAGGCAACATGTTCCTTGCTTTCAAAATTTATTACAAAGCTACAGTAATTGAACAGCCTGGTGTGGCATAAAAACAGATACAGAAATCGGGAGCCTGCGTGGCTCAGTGGGTTAAGCCGCTGCCTTCGGCTCAGGTCATGATCTCAGGGTCCTGGGATCGAGTCCCGCATCGGGCTCTCTGCTCAGCAGGGAGCCTGCTTCCCTTCCTCTCTCTCTCTGCCTGCCTCTCTGTCTACTTGTGATCGTTCTCTGTCAAGTAAATAAATAAAATCTTTAAAAAAAAAAAAAAAAACCAGATACAGAAATCAATGGAACAGAATATAGAGCCCAGAAATAAGCCAATGCATATATGCTCAATTAACTTATGACAAATGGGACAAGAATATACAATGGAGAAAGGATAATGTGTACAATAAATGGTGATGGGAAAACTAATAGCCACACATAAAGAATGAAATGGGACCAATATCTTATACCATGCACAAAAATTAACTCAAAATAGATTAAAGGATTGAATGTAAGATCTGAAACCACAGAACTCTTGGAAGAAAACATGGGCAGTAAGCTCAAGACATCACTTTTGGTGATATATTTTTGAATTTGACTTCAAAGGTAATGGTAACAAAAGCAAAAATAAACAATCAGGACCACATCAAAATGAAAAGCTGCACCATGAAGGAAATCATCACCAAAATAAATAAAAAGGCACCCCACTGAATGGAAGAAGATATTTGCAAATCATATACATAATCAGGGGTTGATATCAAAAATACATAAAGAATTCATATAACACAACAACAGCAACAACAACATTATTAAAACATAAGCCAAGGATCTGAATAGACCCTTCTCCCAAGAAGACATACAAGTAGCCAAAAGCTACATGAAAACATGTTCAACATCATTAATCATCAGGGAAAATTAAATCAAAACTACAAGGAGATAGAACCTCCCACCTGTCAGAATGGCTATTAGCAAAAAGACAAGAAATAACAAGTGTTGGTAAGGATGTGGAGAAATGGGAACCCTTGGGCACTGCTGGTAGGAATGTAAAACTGGTGCAGCCACCATGAAAACAGAACGGCAGCTCCTCAAAAAGTTAAAAGAGAACAACAACATGATCTAACAATTTTACTTCTAAGTATTTATCTTAAGAAAATGAAAACACTAATTAAGATATATGCATCTCTATGTTCACTGAAGCATTATTCACATTAGTTAAGATATGGAAACAACCAAAGTGTCCATCAGTGGGTGAATAGATAAAGAAGACTATATATATCTATATATGTTTATAGATATATATACATATGTACACACAGAATACTACTCAGACCAAAAAAAAAAGTGAAAGTTTGCCATTTGTGTCAACATCGATGGACCGTGAAGCTATTACTCTAAATGAAATAAGTCAAAGACAAATACCATGTGAATTCACTTATATATGAACCCAAAAAACAAATTTTCAAAACAAAACTCATAAGTGCAGAGAAAAGACTGGTGGATGCTGGAGGGGAGGTGAGTTGAGGGGTATATAAAAAGAAGTCAGGAGGTACAAGTTTCCAATCATAAAATAAATAAGTCATGGAGATGTAATGTATAGTGTGGTAAATGTAATTAATAATATTATTTGCATACTATGTAACTTTAAATGGTGACAGGGGAAAGCAAACATGATCATTTCACATTATTATTATTTTTATTTTTTTCAGCATAACAGTATTCATTGTTTTTGCACCACACCCAGGGCTCCATGCAATCAATGCCCTCTCTAATACCCACCACCTGGTTCCCCCAACCTCCCACCCCCTGCCCCTTCAAAACCCTCAGATTGTTTTTCAGAGTCCATAGTCTCTCATGGTTCACCTCCCCTTCCAATTTCCGTCATCTCCCTTCTCCTCTCCCTCTCCCCTTGTCATTTCACATTATATGCAAATATCAAGTCATTCTGTTATATACCTGAACAAATATAATATGGTATGTCAGTTATACCTCAATTAAAAAAGCCTTTCATATAAATCAAGCTTAAGATATTCAATAGAATGGCTTTCTTAATAAGACTATCAATCTGAGTGAATCACTCATTTGAGGTACAGGGAAATGGTGAATGGAGCTTGAAAACAGTTACTTGAATGAGCAACAAATTATTAATGTTCAACCATTCAACTGCTTGAGATTTTATTGAAAATCCTTATCTGTGTTACACAAAATCTGCATATCTGACTAATTCACACTCCACAGAAAGTAAATATTTCCACATTCCCAGTACACAGTATCTTGGTTACTCATCAGCTTTTAATTACATTTCTTGAAGTGTGCTAAGAGTAAATGAAAATGAGTATCTTTATTCAAAGGCAAGGAGTGAAATGATACATAATGACCAAAACAGTTTAATCAAGTATAAACAAATGTTCTACTTGTAAGTCATTTGCCATTTTTTTAAAAAAAAAATTAACTCTATAATTAAATATCACTTCAGTACTTATAATAAAATGCTGAATTCATGCATGAATAAAAAGTATAACAAAGTGGGACACCTGGGTGACTCAGTTGGTTAAGCAGCTGCCTTCGGCTCAGGTCATGATCCCAGCGTCCTGGGATCAAGTCCCACGTCAGGCTCCTTGCTCAGCATGGAGCCTGCTTCTCCCTCTGCCTCTGCCTGCCATTCTGTTGCCTGTGCTCTCTCTCTCTCCCCCTCTCTCTCTCTGATAAATAAATAAAATCTTAAAAAAAAAAAAAAGTATAACAAAGTGGCCCCAAAATTATGATTATCATCAGTACCCATACTGGGATACATTTTTAAAGGCAACCAACTTCTTACTTCCCATTCAGTTTCTGAAATTAAATAAAACAGTTTAATCTAATTTGCAGCTCGCTTTTGTGGTGGCAGTGGTGTTCATAGCTATGTTCCTCCTTATTCAGCCAACATAAACCCTTAAGTATTTCTTGAACTCCTGCTCTATTGTAGGTGCTGAAGTAGGCATGGAAGATCTACACTTTCATTTTTTGTTTGAGTTGCATTCAGTACAACTTTCCAGAGAATTTTAATTTCTAAAGTAACTAGGATCTGACTCACATTTTTTGGATTTTGAACTTATTTGCTTGATTCCAAAATGAAAGTCTATTCTTCTTTGTCTTTCATTGTCCTCTGTAAGGTTGGCCTGTGCAAATCATCTTCTTGAACTGTTTCACTGAACCTGTTATCAACAAATCATCATGCCAAGAACTATTAAATTTTGGCTCTACTTACTGAAGTATCCTAATAAAATGTCAACTGTATTCTAATTTTCTTTTGCATACAACAATTATCTTAAGTCTAGAATGACCAGGTAGGCTAAATAATTCAACAAATTAAAACACATATTGTTTTGACCTAAATCATATGTTGATAATCATCATAGAATATTCATCATAGACACTGTACTTTCTGTTGTGAGAAAAAAAGAAAAAAAAACTGATATATGGTTGGACCCAGAAGATGACAAAGGTTACAATTAAATTTGAACATACTCATAAAAGTATTTACAAAGAAATCTTTACAATCTAAGAGTCTCATGCTCTACCGACTGAGCTAGCTGGGCACCCTAAAAGCTTTACAATCTATACAATACAACTCTATACAATGATAAGAGCAATCCAACTCCAGAGCTTCACTTTAGCTTTTCATTACATGAATTAAGAATATATGAAAATATAAAAAAGGCCCCTGATGGCTCTATTACTATGTCTGAACACTCACATAATATTGTAAGAGAGAAATTTTGCCCAGTGACTCACTTTATATAATAAACATCTACTGACTTTACCAGCTACTTTAGAATCAAAGAATTGTACCTGGAAGAAAACAAAGTTTAATGGCCTCAAAAAAAAGCAGCATGGCTACAGGCAAGCTGAACGGGAGAGAGATAGGGAAGCAGCGGAGAGATCTGTTGCCTCATCTCATAAATTCCCATGAGTAAGAGACGGTGATAGTTTCTCAAAACTGTATCTCCTTTTCTGTTTTTACAAAACCCTCAGACTTTAGGTCTCATTTTAAAGACATCTTTTTTTTGCATCATTGATGATGATGTAGAAATTTCAGAAATAGTTTAGGTGATTTGAGATAACTGAAGGATTAATATTGGGGACTCCTGAGCTTCTGTAGACCAACATTCTTCCTACACAGGTCTGGAGTACGTATCATATTCTTAGGTGTAAGAATGTACTATCATTCAGAAGGATAGGCAAATTATGAACATTTATAATTAACCCTAAAGCACTTTAAACTGTAAGTATCATTAGTATTATATCAGAATAGGAAAGTGGTCATTAAGTATTCATGTTAATTACTACCTAACCATTAAACCAAGCTAATGTGAGGCACAGCAATGAGCAACTTATATAATGATCACAGGAAATTGAGATTTAACTAAGCTTAATTTTAATATGCTACTTCAAGCAGATATTTAATTTAATAAATAGGAGCACAGTCCATTCTCTGTGAACTAAATTGACACAAATTAAAATTAGGAAGAAAAAAATGCAAGGCAATTGGGTATATCTCATGGAGAATAATTTACTTTTAACTCAGGAGACATTTGCTGAATACTTCCTTGTGCCAGACACTGTATTCAGAACTATCGGTACAGGGATGAAAGAGATCCAGAGCATAGGGCTGGTAGGAGAAAATAACTAATAAATGAACTTTTAATAACAGTGCCATGAGTACTAAGAAAACTTTGAGAAAAGACACATGCTGTAGCATCAACTGAACGAAAAGGTTAATTTTAGATGAATTTCTAAGGAAAAGAAAATTATGAGTAATTTACATGAAAATTAAAACTATTACTATTCCAAAGGTTTCTGCACTACTAGCTGTGCTGTGGACTCTAGGAGGCTCATTCATGGTCATAATCCCTATAAATGGTGCTGTGCTTCAAGGGATGCTTTTCTCATAAAACACCATGTGAGGAATGCTCCTGGAGTTGTGCAGTCTGGCAGAGAGAAAGCCTTGCTTATTTCTCCCAGTGAAACTTACTACATAAATCTTATTGTACCCTAAACCTAATGTAATTTAATCTTCCCAGCACAAAAATGCAGCCACCTGCCTTTACCTTGCTGCTCTACCTTCTCAACTATTTCCTTTCTAAAATTTGCCAGACATATCATACCCAGCATAGCTCCCTCCCTTCACCATGCACATATAACTGAAACAGTTGGCCCCATCTCATACACACAATCACCTTCAATCTTGACTTAAGAATAATCCTTATCTGAGAATTTGAAAGGATTTCTCAATAGAAAATTTTAGAGATTTTTCTGTATATTTCTTTAGCTAAGTGTTATTAAGAAATATAAATCTTGGGGCCCCTGGGTGGCTCAGTCAGCTAAACATCCAACTCTTGACTCAGGTCATGATCTCAGGGTTGTGAGATTAAGCCCTGTGTTGGGTCCATGCTCAGTGCGGAGTCTATTTGAGATTCTCTCTCCCTCTGCTCTTCTTCCTGCTTGTGCTCTCTCTTTCTAAATATATATATATAAAATCTTTTACACTCGATCTTAGCCAAAAGGCCGAGAAGCGATTATATATAAAATCTTTTAAAAAAATATAAATCTCAACTTTTGAACCTCCCAGAATAATAAAGTCAATCCCCATTATGAAAGCAATAACTCACAAATAAGGGAAAGAAGGGACAGTTGGGAATATGCTTCCCTTCCTCATTGAACTGCAATATCTCTGACAATATTTCTTAGAGGGTGTGTGTGTGTGTGTGTGTGTGTGTTTCCAGAATACTTCTTAGATACTCAGAAAACTATACCATGCATGTCTAAGACCACACAAACTGAAACCCTGGATCCTTGTATGGATGTTCTGAAGTGTCCACATACAACTATGGTTGTTTTTGAAGGCTTGGAGTGCTAAAGACTACCATAGACTATCTACTGAGGATGAGTTTGGGAAGTATTTAGGCCAGATAGTCTTTAGACAAGATAACTCTATTTGCTAAGCTTACTGCTATGAAAGTGTTAGAGTAGGCAGTTAATTAGGTTCTAACAAAATAACAAGGCCAGCAATGAGGAAGTCATGGCCAGCTATCAGGAAAGTCACAGGTTTTTCCTGGCAGCACTCCACAAGTAGCTGGATCAAACTGGACAGGACCAAGCTGACGGCTGGTATGGCAAGAATCCCCTCACCAAATTAGGAAGAAGAAGCACGAGATCCTGATTCCCTGCCCCAGGTAATGAATACTTCACTCCCTTGTCAACAACTTCCCACAAAAGACGGAAACTGGGCTTCCTGGGTGGCTCAGTTGGTTAAGCATCTGCCTTTAGCTCAGGTCATGATCCCAGGGTCCTGGTATAGAGTCCTGCATCGAGTTCCCTGCTCAGTAGGGAATCTGTTTCTCCCTCTCCCTCTGACTGCTGTTCCCCCTGCTTGTGTTCTCTCTCTCTCTCTGTCTGTCAAATAAATAAATAAAATCTCTTAAAAAAAAAAAAACAAAATATAAAAACCCAAACCCCAAGAGTGCAGCTCTCTCGATCTTCCCTGCTGTTACATCTAGAGAGTGTACTTTCATTTCAATAAACTTTCCCACTCATGTCACTCATCCACTGTATCACATGTCTGTCCTTGAATTCTTTTTTGTGACAAGACCAAGAACCTTCAGCATCACTTTTGGGATGGGCTGGGTCAAGGCCCCAGGGCCTGGGAGTCTCCTCAGTTCACTCAGGAATAAAATGAAGATGTATCCTGAGGACATTCTGTTTTCTATGAGTTGGATCTGAAGTTCCCCAAATGGAGAGAAGTTGTAGGGTGTGTAACTCTAAGAGAGAGCATGAACGGGGGTAGGGCCAGAGAAAGAGAGAGAAGCAGACTCCCTGCAGAGCAGGGGATCCAAATGGGACTTGATCCCTGGACTCTGGGATTATGACTTGAGCCAAAGTCAGATTCTTAACTTACTGAGCCACCCAGGTGTCCTATTCTTTTTTCTTGAACTATAGGAAATACATTTAGTATATAATTTTCTTCTTAACAATTCCCCCTCCCCCCTATCTTATAACTTACTTTTAGAGGCATCAACCTTTCTAGGAAGTCTTTAACTTACTCTAACCTTGTGAGGAGGCCTGGTGGTGAGTAAATAAATGGCACAATAAAAGGAAGTAGGGTTTTCATTTCCTCCTCTGGTAAGGCAGTGCAAAGAGAAGTTTTCTAGTCTAGATTCTGACCTAGAGTTTAAAATCATCACCCCCATCCTTATGAAAAGATAAAACTGAACAAACTGAAAATCAATTAGTTTTCTTGGAACTCAGAGAATGAGATTGTAGAACAAACGTCTACCCAAAATATGGAGAGACAGGTGAATACAGAGAATCATGGCCAGTTTCAGAATATATGAAAAGAAGCTTCTGAAACCATAAACTGGTGGTGCTATACAGGAGTTCTAATGTATTATTGGAGGCACAATGTGGACTCTCTTGAGAATAAGAACTTCCTAAAGGCTGCCTGCTTAATGAAGACGCCCATACTTTGTTGAGTTTTACTACCAGGAAACTTTCCTAGATTTCATAATAAATAGCTAAAATAGATCCATTGTGGCAGTGGGCAGGGAAAAGGGAAGAGAAGCCATCCTTAAATACCGTAGAGGATTCCTATATTGAAGACCTGCTCAGGGAACATACCTTAGCAGAGTCATATTAACCTACCTGAAGGAAGGGCATTTCCCCCACTCCAAGCCTTTATAACCTTTCTGCTTTACCTAAGGTGAGGAGGAAAGCCAAGAAACACATGTGAAGGCCACAACCCAGGAATATAGGCCATTAAAATATTTAGATTTAATTATAAAATTATAGCACACTTCTCACCTACTACGCCTTACCATCATACCAACCGAGCTTCAGGATAATAACAACAAATTACAGATGAAAAAACTGGATGCAAGCTCTCTTTGAGGAAGAGTAGTTAGGGCGGTTCAAAGTCAACAGGACAAACACATAGATACTAGAAGAATCTGTAGCATCTGATGGCTATAGTTATAACAAATGTTAAATACAGCTTAATTTCTAGCCAGGATAACAGAAATGCACATTAAACATGCATTTACTTTGGTTTCCATTGCCTGATACACCATATGTGGCTTTAAACAAACAAACAAACAAAAATTTGAAAGCATATTCAAAGCAAGAAAGAAACAGTCTGAAGACACATAAAAAGCATCAGAAGCAGAGTCAGATGTGACACAGATATTGGAATTATCAGATAGGGAATTCACAATACCTATAATTAATATATTAAGGGTTGTAATTGAAAAAAGTAGAGAACCTGTAAGAACAGATGGATAGCATAGACAGAGAGATGAGAACTCTAAGAAAGAACCAAATGGAAATGCTAGAAATCAAAACACTGCAACAGAGATGAAGAGCACTTTGATGGGTTTATTAGTAGACTGAACATGTCTAAGGAAAGTATCATTAAACTTTCAGATAGAACAATAGAAACTTCTAACTCAAATGCAAAGAGAAAAAATGAAAGAAAAAAAAAGAAGGAATAAAAGAGCAGAATATCCAAGAACTATGAGACTATTTCAAAATATGGAACATGTGCATAATTGGAATACCAGAAAGAAAAAAAAAGAGATAATAAAGTGGAAAGAATATTTACAAGATACAAGGTTAATATACAAAAATCAATCACTTTCCTATATACCTGTATGCCTATATATCATCAACGAACAATTGAAATTTTAAATTAAGAAAGAAATACCATTTACAATAGCACCAAAAAATAAATATTTAGGTATAAATCTAACAAAATAGCTATAGGACCTATATGGAAAACTACAATATTTGATTTTAAAAACCAGAGAAAATCTAAATTAATACAGACATATTCTGGAAGACTCAATATTGTTAAGACCTGAGCACGATTCCATCAAAATCCCAGCAAACTATTTTGTAGATATTGACAAACTACTCTGACGTCTGTATAGAAAGGCAAAGTACATAAAATAGCCAACACAATAGTGAAGAACAAAGCTGAAAGACTTGGCTACCAGTTTCAAAATTTACCCAAACTTACACTAATCAAGTCAGTGTGATATTGGCAAAAGCAAAAAGCAGATAAAACATGAAACATAATAGAGAATCCAAAAACAGACTCACAATTATAGACAACTCATCTTTGAAAAAGAGAAAAGGTAATTCAATGAAGAAAAGAGAAATCTTTTTAATTAATGATTCTGGGAAATTGAACATCCACATGTAAAAAACAAAATCTAGACACAAAACCTTTTGTCTTTCACAAAAACTAACTCAAAAAATCACAGACCAAATTTAAATGCAAAACTAGAAAACTTCTGGAAGAAAACAAAGGAGAAAGTGTGGGTAACTTTGGGTTCATTGATAAAGTCTCAGATACAACACTAAAATCATGATCTGTGAAAGAAAAAGTGATGTTAGAATTTGTTAAAATTATAAATTTCTATCTATGAGAGACTCTTAAGAAATGTCAGGCCATAGATTGGGAGAACATATTTTAAAACTGCATATCAGATAAAGAACTTTTATCCAAAATATACAAAGAGCTCTTAAAACTCAACAATAAGAAAACAACCAAGTTAAAAAAAAAAAATGACAATCTGAACAGACACCTCCCCAAGAGGATACACAGATGGCAAATAAGCATATGAAAGATTCTCACCATCATATGTCATTAGGGAATTGCAATGAGATACCACTATACATCTGTTAGAATGGCTCAAACCCAACAAACTGAAAACACCAAATGCTAGCAAAATACAAAGCAACAAGAACTCTTGTACATTGCTAGTGGGAATGGAAAACACAATAGCCAATTAGAAGACAATTTGGTCGTTTCTTACCAAGGTAAAACATAGTCTACCATATACCCCAGGAATTGCCCCTCTAGCCATTTATTCAAGTGATTTAAGAACTTATGTTTCCACTAAAACCTGTACATAAATGTTTATAGTAGCTTTAGTCATAATTGCCAAAAACTGAGAGCGGCCAATATATATTGGCTCAATATATATTGTTCACCTCAGTAGGTGAACAAATTGTGATACAATCTTAAAATGGTATTTTATTCAGAAATAAAAGGAATGAGCTATTAAGTGATTTTAAAAAGGCATGGGTATAATACTGTATTAAAGAAACATTCTGGAAAGAGCAATACCATATCAATAGTAAAATGACCCATGGTAGGGCAGTGAAACTATTCTGTATGATACTATAATGGTGGATACATTAGACTAGACACTTGTGAACATCTCCAAAACTTCATAGCACAAAGCATGAAACTTGAAATGTATGCAAATTAGGCTACATCATTTAAGAGGTTCAGGGATTCCAAGACAGAAGTGAAAAATACAATCTAAGTATATTACAAATGAAGGAAACTATCACCCTGAAGAGTGTGACAGAAAACGTGCTGCCCTAAGGAACTTCAGAAATGAGTAAAGTCTGTAAGATTGAACCAAAAAATATTATACATAGGCACTGTGCTCTAGTTCATAAAACTGGTACCCATGGAGGTACAGATTCCCAAATATGATACAGACATATACATATACTGGAGTTGTACAACTAAATAAGTGGTTGGCATATAATAAGGGCCAGGTTTCTCAGTATTGGAGTAGAAGGTTACAGATAAGCAAGGGAAGAAGACACAAGCCCTGTGGCATTAGAGATGAAGATATCAGTATGACTCGGGTTGGACACATCATTATGAACTCATGTTTAGAATATATACATAGGGCTACATATAGAAATATTTATAAGTATGTGTATATACATGTGTTAGTATATATACAGACATTTCCTTGCTCTGTCAGTTGAGAAGTCCTAGAAGCAATGACAATCCAATAGCACTGAATTAGTGTCCAGATTTTTGTTTCTAATGCTATTTTTCAATAAAAGGAACCAGGACTGCTTGGATAAATGGTTGATTCCAGGGTTGGGACAGGAAATACACAAGATGAGCCTAGAACAACTTGTAGGATCAGAAAGTAAGAAAATGTTGAGAAACAAAACAAAAACAAACAAACCAAACACAGTTACAAGTGTATGCCAAAGAAACACAGGAGTCAAAGCCGGAACTATTTGAAAGGAAAATGAAGTGGTATAAGATTGTAACCTAAAGCATAAGATAAATATCCATGAGTTCATGCTGATATCAATAAATGATCAAATAAAGAAATAAATGGAAAAAATTAGACAAATCTCTCGGGCAGAATTCCAAATAATTTATATAGACAGACTACCCTCACAGGCTAAGGAAGAACATTAACTCCCACACTTTATTACAGACTGTACATAATAACTTCTTTTCAAAGAACCCAATATGGGAAGATGGAAAATAAGAGTAACTTTGTAGTGGATAAACCTGAAAAACCACCTCAACTGAAGGTCTTAGGAAGGCCAGTATCAATAGTGAGAAGTCATGTTGATAGTACATGCCCTTTTAAGGTATAATGAAAATGGTACTTTACCTCTAGGGTCTTCTTCTTCAAAACCCATAGCCCCAATTCAACAATGAGAAAAATTATCAGAAAAATCTCATTTGAGAAAAAGTCTACATAAAACCTTATCAATAATCCTCAAAGCTGTCAAGATGTTCAAACAAGGCAAGTCTGAGAAGCTGTCATGGCCAAGAGGAACCTCAGGGGATGTGAAGATTAAATGTAATATATCCTGAATGTGATGCTGAAAGAATGGCATTTAGTAAAAATGAAGAAAGTCTTTTTTTTTTTTAAAGATCTTTATTTATTTGACACAGAGAGAGAGAGAGAGATCACAAGTAGGCAGAGAGGCAGGCAGAGAGAGGGGGGAGTCAGGCTCCCCGGTGAGCAGAGAGCCCGATATGGGGATCGATCCCAGGACTCTGAGATCATGACCTAAGCCAAAGGCAGAGGCTCAATCCACTGAGCCACCCAGGTGCCCCAAAATGAAGAAAGTCTTAAAAGAGTACAGACTTTAGTTAATTTTAATGTATTAGTATTGGTTCATTAGTTGTAACAAATGTACCATACTAATGCAAGATAAAAATGGGGGAAACTGGGTAAAGAGTATATGGAAAGTCTGTATTATGTTCATAATTTTTCTGTAAACCTAAAACTATTATAAAACTTTTTTAAAAAGCCCTTATTTTAAAACATGAAATGTGTATTCTACTTTTCAGTTCTGTGAAAACTTTTGTACTTTATTTCAATATGTAGTTCTAATCAATAGCCAGTAGAAAAGTGCACAAATCCAAAGACTAATGATTTAATTACTCCCAACAAATTGTTCGAAATTACATGGTTCAGGCACTTATTACAGAAAAAAGGTTATAGATGAAGTTGGAAATTTTGACTGGAGTATTTTTACCTTTGTAGGAAAAATAAATAAATAACTACAGGATACTGGCAGAAGAATGTGCATCACTTGTTTAGGATTAAAAGGTGACTAGATTTCAAAACTAAAAGGAGACATCAGCTCACTCCAGTTAGAATGGCTAAAATTAATGACACAGGAAACAACAGGTGTTGGCAAGGATGTAGAGAAAAGAGAAACTTTTATGCTATTGGTGAGAATGCAAACTGGTGCAGCACTCTGGAAAACAGTATGAAGTTTCCTCAAAAAGTTAAAAGTAGAACTACCCTACAATCCACTAACCATACTAGTAGATATTTAACCAAAGATTACAAAAATACTAATTTGAAGGGATATATGTACCCTGATGTTTATAGCAACATTACCAACAGTAGCCAAATGGAAGAGCCCAAGTATCCATCAACTGATGAATGGATAAAGAAGTGATGTGTCTATATACAACAGAATATTACTCAGCCATAATAAGAATGAAGTCCTGGCATTTGCAATGACATGGATATAGCTAGAGTGTATTATGCTAAGTGAAATAAGTCAGTCAGAGAAAGGTAAATGCTATATGATTTCACACATATGTGGAATTTAGAAAAACAAAACAGATGAATATAGGGGAATTAAAAAAAAAAGAGAGAGAGGCAAACCAGAAAATAGACCCTTAACAATAATTAACAAACTGAGGGTTACTGGGTAGGAAGATGGGCTAAATGGGTAATGGGTATTAAGGAGGGTACTTGTTGGGGTGAGCACTGGGTGTTGTATGGAAGTGATCACTAAATTTTACACCAGGAACTAACATTAAACTATATGTTAACTAACTAAAATTTAAATAAAAACTTGAAAAAGGAAAAGTTACCAAAGAGATTTTACTAAAAGTTCCAAACAAAATCACCACTGGGCTGAATATAGGCTAATCTCTAAGCCCATTTCTTTAGGAATGAGAGAATTTAGTGACAGAGTGAAATTCGCAGGATTTTATGCAGTGCTTTCGAAGAATACATTTTGCTCTGTGCACCAGACATGTCCATTTCCTTAAGAATTCTGTTTACCAAGAACATGGAAGTGTGAGTGTGAGTGTATAAAAAGGAAAAAAATCAGGAAACATGATTTCTTGATTAGCTTTAAAAACATACCTAAAGATGTTTGAATAAAATACAGATTTTCAACTTCTTCCAGTGTGAAACATCTTTTTCTTATAAAATTTTAGTAAGCCATTGACTTAAGAGCAAGTATATTTTGAATATAGATTTATTGAGAAAATGCATCATCATCTGGATTTAAGTTCTGTTTGTAATAACTTTGTAATCCAGTCTTATATCTTGAAAGTCATTGAAATGCCTGGTAGTTTTGCTTAAAATTTTTTAAAAGATTTTGTTTATTTGGGGCACCTGGGTAGCTCAGTGGGTTAAAGCCTCTGCCTTTGGCTCAGGTCATGGTCCCGGGGTCCTGGGATCGAGCCCCACATTGGGCTCTCTGCTTGGCAGGAAGCCTCCTTCCCCCTCCCTCTCTCTGCCTGCCTCTCTACCTACTTGTGATTTCTGTCTGTCAAATAAATAAATAAAATATTAAAAAGAAAGATTTTGTTTATTTATTTGAGAGAGAGAGAGAGAGAGAGAGAGAAGAACGAGAGAGAGAGAGAAAGCATGAGTAGGGAAGAGGGAGGGGAAGCAGGCTCCCCACTGAGCAGGTAGCCCAGTGTGGGGCTGGATCCCAGGACCTTGAGGTCATGACCTGAGCTAAAGGCAGATGCTTAAACAACTGAATTACCCAGGAAACCTTTAAAATTTTCAAATAAATAGTTTTACTATCCACAGTGACCCTGAAAATATGGCCTTGAGGAAGGTTCCTTTCTAACTATTGTTCTTTGAGCTGATTTCAAGATGATATGTCACTCTTTACTCAGGAAAATCTTCCGAAAGATGCCTTTATAACAGACAAATGTGACAAAACATTTCATATTTAATATTTTAAAAACATTTTATTGCCCCATTTAAAAGCAAAACAGCTGGGTTATTTTATTATTTAATAATTTAATTATTTAATATAAATGTAAAATTCTGCATAGTTAGCATATAAAAATATATACAAATGTAAATATAGACTTGCCTAAATTTCTAGGCTTATTTTGGGGACTTTCACCATTTATATGAATGTAGGTTTTTTTCCTGTGAGATAAAAGATTTTATATATAACTTTCTTTCTGTTTTGTCCATGTTAAGGGACTATAGATCTGTATTCTGACCATTCCCTGTACTACCAGCTGAAATTTCTACTATATCTTATAATCAAAAAGAGATTTTATTTTTTTGACACTTTAATTCTTCTAAAAAAGTTGTTTAATTCTTTATATTGGCCTCTAGGAAACTAGAAGTCAATTAAAAGTATAATTTGATAACTTCTAAAGCTTCTAGTATATATTTTACATTTTTAATGTACCCTAAGAATTTAATGATTGAATATCATCAACCATTGGTGTTCACTCTTTTTGCCTATTTTTAAAAAAAGATTTATTTACTTATTTTAGAGACAGCACATGCATGCAGAGGGACAGAAGGAGAGGGAGAGAGTATCTTCAAGCAGACTCTCCACTGAGTGCAGAGACTAACACAGGGCTCAATCCTAGGATCCTGAGATCATGAGTTGAGCCAAAATCAAGAGTTAGTCACTTAACCGTTAAGCCACCAAGGCACCCTTTCTTTGCCTATTTTAAAACCTGATTTTCCAAAATAGATTTTGCAAACTTCTTTTTCAAGTCATGAAGTTTACATTCAGATAAATATATTTCTTATCTACAAGTATATGTCCCAAATCAGTAAACTCTTATTACTGATTCATAATGAATCTCTCTTTTCCGTCTTCTCCTAGTCTTCAATTGTGAAACTTATATGAAATGAAAGAAAAAAAGAAACAGTGCCAACATTTTATTGTCTAAACTTGCCATCCTGATGTCTTCAGGTTTTTAGAGAGCTATAATATTACGATAAATATAAGTTTTTTAAACAAAATTTTGTAATACTAAACATACAGAAAACTATTTGTGGGCTTCCATATACAAGGTTAACTGAATATACAATATTGCCTATAACACAGTAAAAGGTAGTTTTTTTAACATTCAAATTATTGCATATGATCTAATCAAAATTACATCACAATGTCAAAAATATGATGAATATGCTATTGAAACTTAACATTCTTTTATCATGGACACTTGACCTAAAAATGCCAATAGATATCAACTGCCAAGAATTTCTTTTTATAGTACGATTATTTTCCACAAATTATTCTTTGCCATTCCATGAAATTACTTTGTCCAAATTCTAAAAACATGGATATAATTATTTAGGAATATCCAAATTTTGAGTATCGAATTTTAACTGATTATAAAGCAAGATCCAAAATGCAAAGCAATAAAATGTATATTAACTTTCTTTTTTTTAGGTATATTAACTTTCAATAAATTACTTTTTAATTATTTTTCTGAGAAATTGACTCTTCTGATAAGTCACCTTGCAGTCTCTTCTCACTCACAGACAGTATTCATCTGTCTGTGATGTCCCTGCCCTGCTCTCATACTTTTTTCAGGCTGTCTATACTAGACTACCTCAACAATAATCTTAGAATATTTTGCCTGGATACTTACCTGCTTCCCTGTCTATGTGAAACTGATAGTTTCTTTACTCCACATCAGAGTGCCTTCTGCATTGAATTCTTATTATCTGTCCATTGTCTGCCTTTCCAGCTACATTAATAAGCAAGCATAAGGAATAACACGGAGGACATGGGGAGATGGAGAGGAGAAGTGAGTTGGGGGAAACTGGAGGGGGAGATGAACCATGAGAGACTGTGAATTCTGAGAAACAAACTAAGGGTTTTGGAGCGGAGGAGGGTGGGAGGTTGAGTGAACCTGGAGGTGGGTATTGCATGACGTACTGGGTGTGGAGCATAAACAATGAATTCTGGAACACTGAAAAGAAACAAAATAAATAAATAAATAATTTTTAAAGAAGAGTACTCTAAGAAAAGGATAAGGGTGTTTTCAGATGAGGCTTTTATATCTCCAGGACCAAAACCAGGTCATAGCACTCAGCAGATATTCAATAATCTTCAATGAATATTGAAATAGAAAGAAGAAATGCAGAAAGTCAAAATAAAAGAAGAAACCTTCTATATACTAGTAAAAAGCAAACACTTATGAACCAACAATGAGCACTCTTAACATTGTCTACACACAAAATGTATAAGAGTACTTTTTAAAAATGCATGTTAAAATTAAAATCTAGTTTTAGAGAAAGTCATTTTTTGAGGATATCATAGAAACTGCAAACCATTTTAATGACAAATAAGATGTGGCACCAAACCAGTGAATATAAGATATATTATGGAAAACTATTTGTTGACATTAAAAGAGAAAAAATAAAAGTTAATTTGAATACAGTTCTACTGTCACTGTCTAATTTCACCACAAAGGAGAAAAGGATATACATATGTATACATAAACAAATGTGTAATTTGGAACTGATTCCATAAGAGCTAAATCTGGATTTGTGAATAGTAACTTTTAAAACAGCATCTGTGAAGATCCATCTGAAGACAAGTTTGACATTTAAAATGTATTCTGTTTCATTGCAGAAAAAACCGACCTGCTGATAAAAGAAAAAAAGGAAACTTTGTTTTTTGATACAGTAAAATAAAAAGGGACGTTGGTAGACTTTATATTCCTTTAAAGGTTGTCTGTATAATGAAAATCAACCCCGGAGGATATTTTTTCCAGAAAGGATGAACAGAGTCATGTGAAATAGACAGAAAGCTCTAATATGACACTATGCCCTGCTGCGATATTCCTGACTACACAGTTTTCAGTAACATTTAATAAATTCTTTACAATATACCAAACAGCTTTTTAAAATTTAATTCATAATGCATAAGAAGTGTCTGAAGCTTTAAACAACAGCCCAGAAGGAACAAGGTTACTGCAGGCAAAGAAAAAAAGACTTTTAGAGATGCAGAAGAAAACCAGGAAGGCATGGTGTAGTTCAGGGATGACATGAGTGAGTTCAGTAATACTGAGATGTCATGCTTTATTCCCCCAAACATATTCCAGAACCATGATAACTTGAAAGATTTTTGCAAGCTTAACTAGGGCCTCTGATCTACAAGTATAAATAGCAGGCTATTCTTTAGGGAATTTGTTATAAAGATGCTTAATTACCTTTGGTCATGGTAAATCTCAGTAACAAGAACAATCCAGTAGATTTGCTCAGTTGATGAGCAAACCGACTCAATTTTGCACATTGAGGAGGTTGCAGGAATGAAGCCCTGACCTGAGAGACTACAATTCTAGAGCAGGTGTAAAATCTGCCTCAGGGCCATTAAACTCTTGCTTTCTTCGACCCCAGAATTCACCATCAAATAAAAACACAAATTACATATTACACGTTGCTACTACTGAAAATTCTCTCCACATGGTTTCTATCAGACAAGAAGGGGGATAGAAAAAATTACTGAAATAAAAAAATATTTTCAAACACTTCATCTATTAAAGAATATTACTAAGGTCTACTTCTTAAGATTAAGAAAACTAAACCTATTAAATAATATTAAACCAATGACTACTCTATATTACACAAAATTATGTAGCTATATTTATGAATCACTTCATGATTTAGGTACATTAATATTATACCCTGTCCAGATTTTATACTGTTAAAAATCAAAACTCTCTTGTCATTAATATATATTGCCCATGCCCTGATGTACCCCAAAATCTCAAGCTGATATCTTACTTAGTCTACTGTAAGCAGGTTGGAAGAATAATATTGGAGATTGGCATCTTATGAAATAGTGACCTCTCCTAAGATTGTCTTTGGGTATGAAAGAAATGTAAAATCTAAGAAATTTACATACTTAAATACTGGTATTTTTCTAGGAATTTGGTTACTGAGTCAAAGGTCCAACATATAACCACACTGAACATTGTTTAACAGCCGATTTTCTGGTGAAACAGGATTTCTACATAGTTCAAGTACAATAATAAAAGAAAAAATAATGACTGATAATAGAAAGAATTAGTTTTCAATCTTCCTTATAGAGTTTTTCTAAATTCCTGTGTTATACTTAAAGTGTTTATTTGCTCCAAATGACTATTTTCATTCAGATGTGTCAGAAGCATTTACTACTGGAAAACCTTTATCATTTGAACCAATGGCATTTCTGCTACTCTTACCATTGTTCAACTGTATTGGGGTACAGACAAAATAGAGCAGAGCTGTGGAACTTCCGCTCAATACTCAAGGTTTTTGTTTTGTTTGGTTTTGCTGCTGGTATACTATGAATGGTGTTTTTCACACTGCCGTATGGAAATATTTAAAATTAATTAACTTACATGACAAAAAATCTGAAATGCACGCTTTTTTCCCTGATTGCTGTCTCATATACTCAACATGATAGTGAAGCAAAATGTGAATTAAAAGATACTCAGTCTAGAGATGTTTTTTCTCCCATACTAGCTCTGAGAAAGACTAAGATAGCTTGAAACCAACGAAAACGATCAGTAAAACATAAATCATGGGTTTTTATATTTGAGAAACACAGTACCTTTTTTTTTCCCCTAAGGTACTATGGTAAGATTCTCATTCACAATCATATTTGAGAAGTTGGTACAAATCAGTATTGTTATTTACATTGTCTGGCACAATTAGAGGTGTTTCATGAAAGATCTAATTGGAGGAAAATCAAATTGTTTGGGTAGAATATAATAGTGCAACTAATATTTGACAGGTTTTATGTCTATCTATCCTAATATAAAAACTACTTATTAAGTGCCTTCTTGCTCACAGTGAATGTGGGGATCATGCAGAGAACTTTAATATAAGTCTTTGCCATCTGGAGGACTTCATAGTAGAAGGGACAGAAAACTGAAAGGCAGAATATATGGATAAATTGGCATGAAGGACATGAACATTTTAAAATAAACTTATCACACTGGTTTATTATCTTAAAGTATATGCATGTGACTCTATAAAATCAGACATAGAAGATAATGGTTACAGGATATGCATTTGATGTCTTTATTTACATTATATGAAAATTTTATACTTCTTTATTATGTAGTACTAGAAAAAGTTTGTTTTATGCAGTTTATTAAAATTACTAGTTTCATGACCTATAATGTCAAAATAATTGAGTTTATTAGGCAAGGAAGGATTTTTTATACTGGAGTTTGTTATTACTTAATTTAGTCAAGAAGCAGCTTACAGGAAAAAAATTAAGATAAGTAATACAATGAAATAAAACACTAGATGGAAATGGACGTTTTACTAGACACAGTGGAACTAAATTCTAAATATGTCAGTGTCATTAATTCTAATTGAAAATAACCTCAGGAATCTTACATTGTTGTGATCAAACCTTTTCTCATATGTAAAATGAATGTTTTCTGGAGCTGTCTAAGCAAGTGTGTCACCTTGAATGACACACCTAATTGAATGCCTACCTAAAGGGAAGACAGAGACAACACCTGATTAGAATGCAATGCCAAAGAACACTTAATTTTTCATTTAAAACTACACAAGTAAACTCTTAAAAACTGGTAAATCTGTACCCACTAAAAGCAGACTCTTTGGATGGTTGATTAGAAGCTAAAACTCTCAACAAAGAATTATCTGTTGCAAGAAACACTTGAAAATCATGCTTGCCTTTTCTAAAACAAATAGGTAGTGTGGCAGGTAACTTCTTTGCTTTTACATCAGAAGAGATTATATCACAGTATTGCTATATCTTTAATTAAAAGATAAATACGGCTGACCATAAGTTATCTGCATTCAAGAAGTATTTTGCCAAAATACATCATCCATACTTTACTTTGAGGAAACTTTCAAAAAAAAAAAAAAAAAAAAAGAAAAGAAAGATGAACTCAACAGAAACTACAGAGTAGAATGGCCATTGCCTGGGAGTGGGGGAAATGCAGACACTTTGGTCAAATTTACACATTTTCAGTTATAAGATGAGAAGCTAATATACACATGATGACTATAGTTAATCATACTATATTGTCCACTTGAAATTTGCTGAAAGTGAATCTTAAGTCTTCTCAGTGCGCACACACACACACGTAACCATTTGAGGTGATGAATGTGTTAACCAACTTGATTGAGGGAATTATTTTATAATTCATATGTATAACAAATCATCACATCACACACTTTAAAAATACAATTTTATCATATACAATACAATTGCACTCAATAAAGTTACAAAACAACCAACAAAAATTATTAAAATAAACTTTCAAGATAGTCCATACCAGAATATCAGAAAATATGTATATATAGTCATATGTTGTGGTATTTCTCAGCATTTATTTCAAAATAATAAGGTCATACTAGGATGATAGAATTCACTAGAAATTGGAAAATGATCGACTTCTTAAGGTTTTTCTCCAGCTAATGGATGATAGTATCTCTCCTATCAGATTGATAAAATTGAAGCCTAAGTAAGGTCTGTCTTTATGCTTTTTATCTAGCAAGTTCACAACTCTCTCTAATGGTAGTAGGGGTTAGGTTGTGGGGCGAGGATACCAAGTTTAAGTGTTCAAGATGAACAGTTTCTTAGAAACTATACTGCTTCTGATTTATGTGTCAATCCAGATTCCTTTAGCTCCTGGTACTTGGCCCTTTGCTCATATCACAGCCCTTTGGCCTCTGTGGCTATTGCTTCATTTCCTAATACCTCTCGTTATCTCCGACTCATTTCAAGAGACAGGCTTTTGTGAGGGCTGGGCTTTGGCCTGGCATCTATCAGGCTCCTCACAGTGGATGCTGCCGCTGCTCTGACAGCCTGTGTTACTTGATGGTAATTCACGGGAGCTCTGTCTTCCCCAGCATCTGCCTTAAGTGGCCTGGTCACACAATTCAGAAGTATGCAATTTAATGCCCCCATGGAAAACACTATGATCGGTGAGAGACATAAAATAGAAAAAAGGACACAATATTCCTTGACTTCCCTCCCTCCTCATGGATTGTTCTGGGGCACAGTGGTTCTACGTGTTCTCTCTAGACACATCTCTGTGCAAGTTAACTGGTCAAGTCTTCTAGTGAAGCTATGGGACGAAAGATAATGCAATATCTTTTAAATGCTTTTCACCTGTGCTACTCTGGAAATGTATGCCTAAAGGAGCATTAACATGGAAGCCTTGCCTCAGCCTCTTTTTTCGAGACTACCTGGACTATAACAGTAACTAAAACCTGAATATTGGTTCAACATTTATTTTTAAAGAATTTAGAAGAATTAAATTGAATGTAACTAACATCTTCTTCTATATGCCAGACACTGGAAGGCTATAAACATAAATGAAATACAGACTGATTTCTTACATAGATATTAGTCTGGCAAAAGATATAGATATAGACATTAGATCAATAATTGCCAAAAAGTGACATTCAAAGTATTTAAAACCAGTATGGTATGGATGCTACCCATTGCAACAGATACTACCCTTTTGGTTGTTGGATTACTAGAGATACTAAGGCAGCTATGTAGTAAGAGTATACTCAGAAGGCTAAGATCTTAACTATTTCCCAACTGGACTAGAAGTATATACTATTTGAAGAGCTGGTACAGTAGTTCTGGTGTGTAGCATAAGCTCTGCATACCAAATACTCTAAGTCCCAAAGAAGCATGAATAAAGGGATATCCAAGTGGCTGACATTTTTCATTAGTGGGCCACAAAGACAGAGTATTTTACTGTAGTCCTACTCACATCTGACGTTTTCATGCATATGCTAGATATGGACTGCTGTTGAGAAAATATTCAGGAGAAACCTGGTATGTAACAAAGCACTGGAGTTGATATTTCTTAAGGTCCTAGCTTATTCTGATGCATTTTAAATTTTAAATCCCTGGGAGTGGGCCCTTAAGATTACTTTACAAAAGTTTATAAAGGACAGATTTTTAGACAAATAGAAGCACTGGATTACTGAAATTCTCATAAAACTTCGGTACTTTAGGGGCACCTGGGTGGCTCAATGGGTTAAAGCCTCTGCCTTCGGCTCAGATCATGATCGCAGGGTCCTCCCTGCGAAAGCAGGGAGCCTGCTTTCCCCTCTCTCTTTGTCTGCCTTTCTGCCTACTTGTGATCTCTGTCTGTCAAATAAATAAATGAATTAAAAACAAAAACAAAAACAAAAACAAAACTTCGGTACTTTATATACTTGCCTCTGGGATATTTGAAGGAAAGCTTTCTGTCTTTTCCTCCCGAAGTGAATACAAATGTGCAGAGTAAAAAACAAAACAGAACACATTTCACACACACTCTGAGACCTACTCTTCAACCATAGAGATACGAACTAGTTTTTTTTTTTTTTTTAATTTTTTATTTTTTATAAACATATATTTTTTATAAACATATATTTTTATCCCCAGGTCTGTGAATCACCAGGTTTACACACTTCACAGCACTCACCAAATCACATACCCTCCCCAATGTCCATAATCCCACCGCCTTCTCCCAAACCCCCTCCCCCCGGCAACCCTCAGTTTGTTTTGTGAGATTAAGAGTCACTTATGGTTTGTCTCCCTCCCAATCCCATCTTCTTTCATTTATTCTTCTACCCACTTAAGCCTCCATGTTGCATCACCACTTCCTCATATCAGGGAGATCATATGATAGTTGTCTTTCTCTGCTTGACTTATTTCGCTAAGCATGATACGCTCTAGTTCCATCCACGTTGTTGCAAATGGCAAGATTTCATTTCTTTTGATGGCTGCATAGTATTCCATTGTGTATATATACCACATCTTCTTGATCCATTCATCTGTTGATGGACATCTAGGTTCTTTCCATAGTTTGGCTATTGTGGACATTGCTGCTATAAACATTCGGGTGCATGTGTCCCTTTGGATCACTACATTTGTATCTTTAGGGTAAATACCCAATAGTGCAATTGCTGGGTCATAGGGCAGTTCTATTTTCAACATTTTGAGGAACCTCCAGGCTGTTTTCCAGAGTGGCTGCACCAGCTTGCATTCCCACCAACAGGAGGGTTCCCCTTTCTCCGCATCCTCGCCAGCATCTGTCATTTCCTGACTTGTTGATTTTAGCCATTCTGACTGGTGTGAGGTGATATCTCATTGTGGTTTTGATTTGTATTTCCCTGATGCCGAGTGATATGGAGCACTTTTTCATGTGTCTGTTCGCCATCTGGATGTCTTCTTTGCAGAAATGTCTGTTCATGTCTTCTGCCCATTTCTTGATTGGATTATTTGTTCTTTGGGTGTTGAGTTTGCCAAGTTCTTTATAGATTCTGGACACTAGTCCTTTATCTGATATGTCGTTTGCAAATATCTTCTCCCATTCTGTCAGTTGTCTTTTGATTTTGTTAACTGTTTCCTTTGCTGTGCAAAAGCTTTTGATCTTGATGAAATCCCAGTAGTTCATTTTTTCCCTTGCTTCCCTTGCCTTTTGCGTTGTTCCTAGGAAGATGTTGCTGCGGCAGAGGTCGAAGAGGTTGCTGCCCGTGTTCTCCTCAAGGATTTTGATGGATTCCTTTCGTACATTGAGGTCCTTCATCCATTTTGAGTCTATTTTTGTGTGTGGTGTAAGGAAATGGTCCAATTTCATTTTTCTGCATGTGGCTGTCCAATTTTCCCAGCACCATTTATTGAAAAGGCTGTCTTTTTTCCATTGGACATTCTTTCCTGCTTTGTCGAAGATTAGTTGACCATAGAGTTGAGGGTCTATTTCTGGGCTCTCTATTCTGTTCCATTGATCTATGTGTCTGTTTTTGTGCCAGTACCATGCTGTCTTGATGATGACAGCTTTGTAATAGAGCTTGAAGTCCGGAATTGTGATGCCACCAACGTTGGCTTTCTTTTTCAATATCCCTTTGGCTATTCGAGGTCTTTTCTGGTTCCATATAAATTTTAGAATTATTTGTTCCATTTCTTTGAAAAAGATGGATGGTACTTTGATAGGAATTGCATTAAATGTGTAGATTGCTTTAGGTAGCATAGACATTTTCACAATATTTATTCTTCCAATCCAGGAGCATGGAACATTTTTCCATTTCTTTGTGTCTTCCTCAATTTCTTTCATGAGTACTTTATAGTTTTCTGAGTATAGATTCTGTGTCTCTTTGGTTAGGTTTATTCCTAGGTATCTTATGGTTTTGGATGCAATTGTAAATGGGATTGACTCCTTAATATCTCTTTCTTCTGTCTTGCTGTTGTTGTAGAGAAATGCAACTGATTTCTGTGCATTGATTTTATATCCTGACACTTTACTGAATTCCTGTACAAGTTCTAGCAGTTTTGGAGTGGAGTCTTTTGGGTTTTCCACATATAGTATCATATCATCTGCGAAGAGTGATAATTTGACTTCTTCTTTGCCGATTTGGATGCCTTTAATTTCCTTTTGTTGTCTGATTGCTGAGGCTAGGACCTCTAGTACGATGTTGAATAGCAGTGGTGATAATGGACATCCCTGCCGTGTTCCTGACCTTAGCGGAAAAGCTTTCAGTTTTTCTCCATTGAGAATGATATTTGCAGTGGGTTTTTCATAGATGGCTTTGATGATATTGAGGTATGTGCCCTCTATCCCTACACTTTGAAGAGTTTTGATCAGGAAGGGATGTTGTACTTTGTCAAATGCTTTTTCAGCATCTATCGAGAGTATCATATGGTTCTTGTTCTTACTTTTATTGATGTGTTGTATCACATTGACTGATTTGCGGAAGTGCAATAAAATCTGTGAGTCTCATTGCAGATTTTGACTTTGGTGTCTATATAATATCTCTATAACTCACTTCCTTCTGTAACTCTAGTCAGTGCAGGACAATTCATATTGGTGGAATGAGCTCATTTTTATTTGATTTAACTTAATACACATGTTGAATTTGATTTTGAATACCTAGACTTCTTTTTAAGGCAACAGTGACACTTTTTCTGAATTTTTTTTTCTTCAGTTAGAATTTAGTTAAATGTGTTCAGTAGCATACATAAGTAACTCACTGGGAGGGCCACAGTTTTGAGTTTCTTAGAACTCAAACGCCAAAGTCACTAATGAGAAAAAGCAACACAGCAAGACTCAGCAACAAAATATACTAAATCTCAAATCTGTCACAGTTTCTTCCAAAGTAACTTTAAATTGGTGATGATTACAATCACAATATGAAAGAAAATGCAGTCCTTTCTTCACAACCCCCATCCCCACTGCAATGAGAAATACTCACAAATTCCACCGCACTACCTATCCTATTCAGTGACGGAATGGAAACTGGGCTCATGAACCTTGTCTTTTGCTTTGAATAAAATGTTGAAATCTTTATTTGTCCTTTTATTGCAGGTGCTAATGTGTGTGGAAACTGAACTCAGCTTTTCCATATTTAAACCAAGCTACAAAATCTTTACAGAAGTGAACTAATTAGGATTTTGTAAACTCTTAAGACTTTTGCAAAAACTACTGTAGGGTCAGGTTAATTCCACTCGCTTGGGGAATATTGCTTGGGAGACAGAAGAATAATGACCTTATTCTGACCAGTAATACTAAGGAGAGGCAATTTAGCACACCTCGAACGCTGATTAATAAACTGATATTTGGAAAAGGGAAGCAAATATATTTCAGGCAAAGAGAATGACAGAAGGAGAGAAGACAGAACTATAAAGAAACATTCATAGGGTAGATTAAGTAAAATATTAGGACTGGAATTTACAAAACAAAAACAAAAACAAAAATAAAATTTGAGATTATTCGACACAAACTCCTCATTTTAAAGGTGAAGAAATGCCCAGAAACTGCCTTTAACAAACTCTAGACAGCAAAAAAAAAAATGACACTTAAATACACACTTTATGTACGAGAAGAATAAATGAAAGAAGATGGGATTGGGAGGGAGACAAACCATAAGTGACTCTCAATCTCACAAAACAAACTGAGGGTTGCTGGGGGGAGGGGGTTTGGGAGAAGGGGGTGGTATTATAGACATTGGGGAGGGTATGTGTTTTGGTGAGTGCTGTGAAGTGTGTAAACCTGGTGATTCACAGACCTGTACCCCTGGGGATAAAAATATATGTTTATAAAAAATAAAAAAATATATTAAAAAATAATAAAATAAAATAAAATGCAAAAAAATAAAATAAAATAAAATGTAGCCCTATACTCTTTCCTAAAATCCAAACTCAACAGCCAACTGCAAGTATATCTACTACCTTAATGTCCTTCCTTTAGGAATGGCAGATTACTATGTCTAAAATGGAACTTCTCTTCAAAAATTGTTTTGTCACCTAAAGTTTCCACTTTTGCTAAGACTTATCCCCTCAGGTTCCGAATTTGGAAAAGTAGATGTCATTTGTGATTATTGTCCTCCTCAAACCTGTAGTCAGTCACCAGATTACAAAGGTTGACTTAAGAAAAAAAGAAAAAAAAAGAATATCTCACATCCAGTATCTTCACACTATCTCCTGCTACCACTTAAATCAGATTCTCCAACTCTCATTTGGATTAGTAAAACAGCTTCCATGGGGTACCTGGGTGACCCAGTTGGTTAGGTGTCTGACTCTCGATTTTGGCTCAAGTCATAATCTCAGGATCCTGGAATCTAGTCCAATGTCAGGCTCCCAGTTCAGTGGGGAGTTGACATATCTCCCTCTCCCTCTGCTTGCCCTCTCTCTTTCAAACAAATAAATAAACCTTAAAAAAGAAAAATCAACTTCCCGGCTACTCTCCCTATTCAGTGTGGTGTGTGAGATGCCAGCAGGACCTCCATATAAAACTCCTCAGCTAACAGTTTGAAGAATGATTTTGAAATAAGGTTGAGATCAGGGTTAGGGTTATAGATTTTGTAGCTATTGGTAGAGAGGTAGTACTAGAAATTATGGAAATACATGGTATTGTCCCCTCTCCCCAAAAAAAGGAAGACTGAAAAGAACAGATGAGGGTAGAAATACAAAGTAATATCTTTTGCTTTTTTACAGTCTACTGCTGAATATTTTTGAAATTCTTGCATGTGGATGGAAAGTATTTTCTCATCAATGCTAGTTCAATCAGAAAATCAACTAGCTAGACTTTCCAAATGATTAAAAGAAGAAATATTGGTAGTTGAGAGGAATGTGTGGAGCAAAACGCTAAGCTAATAATGTTTGATGATGAATTAATTAGCCACAATAAAATAACTATGGATTCAATCATAAATTTAATTGTGTTAAACCATTCTCTAATTGGTACCAATTCTTTGAAGATTTAGGAAGCAAAAAGTCACCCCAAAATATATTTTAAAAACTACAGATTTCTGAATCATAGCTATTATCCATACTTAACTATATGAAGACCATATTAAGAACTGTACTGTATAAACGATAATGATGGCCTTATCTTATAAGCTCCTTTTATCTGTCATCACTTGTGATGTCAAAATCAGTTATTTTCATTGCTATAGGAATGTTCTTGATTAGATGTCTCCATGTTAGAGGAATCAGTGATTTAATCTCAATATGTTCACCATTTATCTTGCTCTTTGTACATGTCTGGGATTTAGTCCTCTTTTTTCACCCAAAATGTTTCTCAGCCCTCCTCAGAATCAACTGGACAGTGTTTAAAAGTTACCATTACCTCATTCACACCCCAGACATTTTTATTCAATCAGTTTGTATTTGGATCTGGGTGCCACTATGTTTTACTAATGGACACACAGGGTTGAGAATCACTGATGTGCACTCTCTCTCTTGGTGTCTGGAAAAGAGAATCTGTATATTCTCAGACTGTCTTGCCACTCCAGCCTCTTAAGTTTCCTTACGTATAGGTTAATATGGCCCATCTCCATTCAACATCTCAACCTACTATGTCCCCAAACAAACTCTTGCTTGCTTCTCCCCAATTCACTATTCACCTTCTTACATGCTATCTAAAAAAACAGGAGTTTTATTTACATTGCTACCTCGTTTAATGTCCCGCTCATATTCCTGGTCTTCTATAGCATAATCCTCACAGAGCAGTCAGAGTTAACTTTTCAAAGGATAAATTGTATGTCTGCTTAAAGCCTTCCAGTGATTTGGTTGCAATAAGAATGAAGCCAAATCTCTTCCCATGGCCTTCATATATGTACATGCAAGCATGTGTGCACACATGTGTATGCATATATGCATAGGCATGCAAGTGGAGGAGATGGATATATATGTACTCTCAGCTGTGGATTTGTGGGAAGATTTTCAAGCTATCTGGTGAGGTTCTTTGCATGTTTCTCACTTTTCTCTTCTAGCCACTTTGTCAAGGAACAAAGCATGCTGCTCCCTTTGCTTGCTCTATTTCTCCTTGACCTCATTTGGCAAGCACCTGTAGGAATTCTGCTAAATGCCCTGCAGTCACATACACTTTTGGCAGATACTTTCCAAGTACAAGTTTGCTTCTTTATTCTGGTAAGCATTAAAGAAGGGGCAGTGAGTAGTAGTAGATGTAGGCAACAAACTGGGAGATATTGGTTTAAAATATATGTGTGTGTGTGTGTGTGTGTGTGTGTGTGTGTATTTCCTCACTCATAAGAATCTCTAATTGTTATGGTTTAGATCTGTACTCAGACAGTAAGCAAACTGAACCTGTGTCCTGCTAGTCAACCAAGAACATACTGCTTCTGGGTTGCCTGGGTTTTAAGGATTTGGAAGTCTCTTCGGACTTCATCCTGTGCTGCCTTTCCGCTTTTCTAACACAGGATCTGGGATGCTCACAGCCCCCTTTGTATTCAATCCCATCTCATCCCTTTGTTCTCAGGGAGTTTAGGAAGAACTGAGGGTGTGACCTTGAATCTAGAAGCATGAATACTCATTAAATTATTAAATTATTGGGGCACCTGGGTGGCTCAGTGGGTTAAGGCTCTGCCTTCAGCTCAGGTCATGATCTCAGGGTCCTGGGATCTAGCCTCGCATCGGGCTCTCTGCTCAGTGGGGAGCCTGCTTCCTCCTCTCTCTCTGCCTGCCTCTCTGACTACTTGTGATCTCTGCCTGTCCAATAAAAAATTAAATCTTTTGAAAAATTATTAAATTTTGAGTCCATTTCTCTCTTGGGTGCTAAGAAAAACTGTAGAAGGTTCTCTACAAACTAAACATAACTGAAGGACTCTTTTCCTAAGCCACAAAATAAACTGTCTTCAGTAGTTTGTGATCCATGTAGAATTAAAATATACAACATAGGTACCATTATCTGTGCACTATCTGAAGTCAACAGTTTGCACTAACATTGCAGGGTAAGTTTCTTCTTGGTACTACCTGGATGACCCTCTTCCACCCATGAAATGTTCAGAACTGGACCTGGATAGAAACGTGAGTCTTCACTTGTGTTGCACTGTGTAATAAATATAGAGACATCTGTCCTCTGAGAAATGACAAGTAACAAAGGACAACCTGCTCCCGCTGTAAAACAGTATTAAGCATTCAATTATTAACAGTAAAGAAATTCAGATATTCAGAAAGAATTTTAGAAGGGAAACTCATTTTTCAAGTGGTCTTAAAAAGAGCTATTATGAAGAAAAAGCTTTCTTAAAATTTTGTGTAACTTAAGCACATGGTAACAGAGTTCTGGCAATTGTCTGTGGGCAAGATATTCCTTCTGTAGTTTCTCTATCAGGTATGCAGGTTTTAGGCTTCAGACATGGGATAACTGAGGCAAGGAGATGTTATCCTTATAGGCATGCTCAGAACACCAGCATAGTTATGTCAAGTGGCACAACTGTGCCCATATATACCAGAAAAATTTATGCAGCATATATATATATATATATATATATATATATATATCCATATATATACCAGAAAAACTATACCAGAAAAATTTATGCAGCATTTACATAAATATACCTTTCATGGAAGAGTTATAGTTACAAAAAAGAAGTAGAAATAATCTGAACATCCTTCATGGGATACAATTAAATCCATTTTACATTACAAACAAAGAAGGAAGGTGATGTCCATGATGTATTATAAAGTGAAAAAAGCGAGTGTCAGCTGTACATATGCATGCATTTATGTGTGTTACATACCCAGGCACACATCTAGAAAGTTTTATATCAAACTGTTACTAACTGAAGGGGTAGACTATGGAAGCGGACTTCCATGAAAGGAACCTCATGCTCTACTTTATATGCTACATATTGTTTGAATCTTACAAGAAGCATATGTAATTTTAATTAAAAAATCTATTCGTTAATGGAGTTGGAGGGGTGTGTGTGTGTTTCTTAAAATCAAAAGTTAATCATAAATGACAGTGAATACAGTATGGGGACTATTTGGAAATTCTGCTTGTCTTTAGGTTCCAATTCCCAGTGCTTGAAGTAATGAATAAACAAGGCATTTACAACAGTTGCCCAGGGTGGATAATTAAAATTTTCTAATATTAAACAATTTATAATGTTGTTAAATGTTATAGTACATATTAGTAGTATATACTATATATTATATATCCTATAAATACATCAATAAATATATAAATACTATACACGTGTACTACATATAAATATATACATATACCATACTATATACATATATATACATGTGTGTGTATATATACAGATATATACACACACAAAATGACTTAATATGAAAACTGATGCTGATCAATATATTAGCAACAGGTGGACATAGAATTGAGAATACTTTTATTTTTATAAAATTATTTAATAAAGTATAAGAAATTTTTCAGAAAATGAATTTAAATTAAACATTTCACATTTATGGGTAGGGTAATGGGTTAAATAGGTGATGGGGAGTAAGCACTTGTTGTGATGAGCATTGAGTGATGCACGGAAGAGCTAAATCACTATATTGTACACCTGAAACTAATTACAATGTTAACTAATTGGAATTTAAATAAAAACTGAAACTTCACCTTTAAAATAATTTTGCTTTTAAATTTTGGTGTCTATTAAATATAATTTATAATTTGCTTTTTTTTAATAATTTGCTTTTTAATGATAATAAATAACTAAATATTTAGAAAAACAGTTCTTAACTAATATGAAAATAATTTAAACTTTTTATATGGTATATTTACATCAATGGACATTGGTATAATTGCATTTTCTATATTTTGAATACAGTTACACTTTACTCTTTCAATCCTTTATTATTTTGCTTACAATCCAAATTATATTAAAAATACTGATTGTAACATCATACTCATTTTTCTGAAATAAAAGCAAGAAAATAACTTTTCTTGAACAAATATAAAATATAAATTGGAAGGTTTTATTGCATTTTTCCACCAAACGTTGTTCCATTAATGCGGCATACATGGACTTGAGCAACAATAATTAAAGTAATATATCTGTGAATTTTTATCAATTTGAAATTGTGTAAAATCATAGCTTTATCCTTTCTAAAATAAGTGTATTTCATAAAGTTATACTTTCCAAAGTAGGAGGACAGAACATATTTATTAAAATGCATTAACTCGACTTAAAATTGTTAAATATTCAACATATATCCTGAGTTTCCATTTGAACTCCTGTTCCACAAGTCCTGTCCTACCCATGTGAGTGCACCACCATCTCTCCACACTGACAAAATCACCTGAGGAAGAGCGGAGTATGTTTACTGCAGAATGAATTCAAAATAAATAGAGATTTAAAAAATGCTTGAGAGTGCCTTCTTAGCGCAGTAGGCAGCGTGTCAGTCTCATAAAAAATGCTTGAGGAGGCTGACACACCAACATCGTCATGGGCAACAGCACGGAGCAGACACAGGAGAGCTGGAAATCATCACAGCTTCACACCTCATGATCCCACCATATCCAAGCACACATTTAAACTCATAGAATGTTTCCAATTCACTCTGAAGAGTGAGGAATAAACCCATTCAACAAACATAGACTTGCCCACCACCAAGTGGGCTGAAGAATAAATTTGACGTGTGTTCTGCCATCCACTTGTCTCATCTACAAAACCAATGAATATGGGAAAGGGGGAAGAGAAGTAATTAAACTAAAGGCTGTCAGTCTGGTTGCGAGAAGAATAAATAAATGAAAGAAGATGGTTGCGATCAGATGGGAGAAGAGATGAGGAATAGCTCAAATATAGGAAACACTACAAATGCACCTATGAACTTTACTTGGGCACATAACACCAACAATAACAGTCAAACACATGTGGATGAACACTACTTACTAAATCTGACAACAGCATGAACTCTACCTCTTATACATGAGGACACATGGTAGACTCATTCCTGACTGTCATTCCTTCAAGGGAACACCATGAAAATGAAATATCTTGATTATGAGCCTACCCCAGTGTAAACATCATAAATACAAACTTCTTTGTCACTTCATGAAGAAAGCTACATAAATAGTGAATTGTGGGCACTGTCTGTAGTATCAGATCCTATTTACTGATTTATTTTTTGCTTTCTATGGGGCTAGAGACTTACTTTTTATTTTAATTTGTAGAAATATAGTACTTCACAGAGAAGAGATAAAAGAAGAAATTTTTGGATATCTGGTTTTGAAGCTGCTTTTTAAAAAGTCTGCAATTATGGGAAGAATTTATCATTGAAATAAATATAAGATTGCATCTCTGGGACTTGGTGGAAATAATTAAACCAGTGAATTCACTTAACCTCTTTTTGCCAAAGCAAAGATGACACAGTAATGCTAACCTACACTACTAAGGGCTGTCATCAAGTCCCCAGACAGCCTGAAAGCTCATAGGTCCCAGGGAAGAGGGAATCTTAGAAGCTATTTAATCTTGACTCTTGCCTTCAGGCAGAAACCTGCTGTTGCAGTCAGCTAATAGGCTGCAATATTATTAAAGGGATTATGATTATACAAGTAAATTTCCCTAAATTTAGGTTTCATCATTTTATAAAAATTGTCTGAATTATTGTCTTCTTTTGTTATGAATATTTATGATTATTCATATGAATATATGAATATACATAATGTGGTACATGTAGTATATATATTATATATATGATTATATAATTCATACTTATGAATTATTACCTTATTTGCTGTCCCTTGGGCCTTCTCACATAGCCTGCTGAAGAACACTGTTAGCTCACTTTTTTATAGGTTTTCTTTTTCCTCTCACTATTAATGATATTAGATGTCCAATATTGTCACCACAGTAAAATATTAAAAAATAATTTCATAAATACATTTTTACATTCCAGAGAAGATGAAGATGAATCAGTGCCTGGGAGCCAGCTGTGCAGAAGAGAAGCCCACAGCACTTTTACCTCACGCTGTCACTTACTTCTGGGTGTCCTGGAATCATAGGAGCTGCTCCCTTTGCTATCCCTTTCTCTTCCCTACACAGCTCCCCACCATTGGAAATAAACAAAAATACCTAATTACTGGAAAGCAAATTCAATAAAAGAGGCACAGTCAACCACATATCATTCAAACAAACTAAGATGCCCAGAGATGTGGGTTTCTCTGGTTTGAATTTAGTTATGTTATATTCATGAGATTCCACCCTCACACCTGGAACCTGGCCACCTTTCTATCTGATTTGTTGATATAACATGAATTTGAGGCCTGGTGAGTCCCACCTACTGCTTTCCACCAAATAATCCATTTTCCTACTTTTCAGGATGTACCACAACATACGTATTTTACCTAATCACCTTTGGAATGCATTTGATACTTACACTGGAATATGGATAGATAGGTCTGACCTTATAGGAATTCTGAATATCTTAAATTTAATAGAAGTCGACAGAAAAACATATTCAAAGTACTTTAGAAGTATATCTAGCTGGAACTAGGTGCTAACCATACCCCCAGATAATATAATCAAAGGTAGAAAATCAGTTAAGCATTGCGCTCTATGTTTTTAAATATTAAGTCTTGTTTTTGAAGTGAGATTAGAAAAGGAAGCAGATGTAAATGAAAGAAGATGGGATTGGGAGGGAGACAAACCATAAGTGACTCTTAATCTCACAAAACAAACTGAGGGTTGTTGGGGGGAGGGGGTTTGGGAGAAGGGGGTGGTATTATGGACATTGGGGAGGGTATGTGCTTTGGTGAGTGCTGTGAAGTGTGTAAACCTGGTGATTCACAGACCTGTACCCCTGGGGATAAAAATATATGTTTATAAAAACTAAAAAAATTTATTAAAATTTAAAAAAAAAATATCCTTTTCTATCTTCTATCATAGAGTATGACAATGATATTACATTCTATTCCACTTATAACTAAATTCCATTTAGTTGATTTATTATTGATCCTTATTTAAGAACAGATAATTATATACAGAGGTATTTTTTCCATTTTACATATGTAGATAAAAAAGCTCATAATCTCCCGTCATTAAGCATTCTTAACCATATTCTTTATTGTCTCTCAACTTGCTGAAAGTTTCCAGTAAATAATCCAACTCTTAATTAAGGAGTCTTAGGATATGCTACGAAAAAAATGTTCAGGTAATGTGCTTTGTGGTAACTGAATATTGAGGGCCAATACCAGAGATTTTAGAAACATATTATGATTGGGATATTTTTTCCCTGAGGCTTACATATAGAATTGCCAGACAAACACAAGATGCCTAGTTAAACCTGAATTTCAAATAACAATGAATATTTTTAGTATAATCATTCACTGAATTTTGCACAGGGCATACTTGTTCTAAGAAGTATTTGTTTCTTATATTAATATTTAACTGGGTGTCCCGTATTTTTACTTGCTAAAGCTAGCAAACCTATTTATAGAGCACGGCTGGTAAATAGTCTGTATACCATCTTCCGGACTCTTTGCCTGCCCCAGTCTCCCCAATCTAGGGACATTTAATAAATCTATCACAAAATAACAAATTGATGTTCACAAATCTTTGTTGGTGGATGAAAGTGTAACCGTGTCTTTGAGTCACATATAGTGTAATTACTGACCATTTCCTCTAGCAGTTATTATAGTGGGATAAAGAAATAGTTCCTAATCTATTCAGTGATGGAGAAATCCCTGATTTGCTAGGTTTTATAAATATTACCTGAAGAAAACAGGGGGAGGAGTCAAGATGGCGGAGAAGTAGCAAGCTGAGACTGCTTCAGCTAGCCGGAGATCAGCTAGATAGCTTATCTAAAGATTGCAAACACCTGAAAATCCATCGGCAGATCGAAGAGAAGAAGAACAGCAATTCTGGAAACAGAAAAACAACCACTTTCTGAAAGGTAGGACCGGCGGAGAAGTGAATCCAAAGCGACGGGAAGATAGACCCCGGGGGGAGGGGCCGGCTCCCGGCAAGCGGCGGAGCAACCGCGCACAAAATCAGGACTTTTAAAAGTCTGTTCCGCTGAGGGACATCGCTCCAGAGGCTAAACCGGGGCGAAGCCCACGCGGGGTCAGCGTGGCCTCAGGTCCCGCAGGGTCACAGAAGGATCGGGGGTGTCTGAGTGTCGCAGAGCTTGCGGGTATTGGAACGGGAAAGCCGGCTACAGAGACAGAGCCGACAGTAAGCTCGCAGCTCCGTGTTACCTTGAACCGGTCGCAGGCTCGGTGAGCTCGGAGCGCGGCCGGAGGTCAGGCAGACGGGAGTAACTGGGTGCTGTTCTCTGAGGGCGCACTGAGGAGTGGGGCCCTGGGCTCTCGGCTCCTCCGGGCCGGAGACCAGGAGGCCGCCATTTGTATTCCCGTCCTCTGGAACTCTACGGAAAGCGCTCAGGGAACAAAAGCTCCTGAAAGCAAACCCGAGCGGATTACTCACCCCGGCCCCGGGTAAGGGCGGTGTAATTCCGCCTGGGGCAAAGACACTTGAGAATCACTACAACAGGCCCCTCCCCCAGAAGATCAACAAGAAATCCAGCCGAGACCAAGTTCACCTACCAAGGAGTGCGGTTTCAATACCAAGGAGAGCAGCAGAATTCCAGAGGAGGAGAAAGCCAAGCACGGAACTCATGGCTTTTTTCCTGTGATTTTTTTTAGTCTTGCAGTTAATTTAATTTTTACTTTTTCATTTTTTTTTTTCTCGCCTTCGGGTAAAATTTTTTTTTTTTTAACTGTTACCTTTTTCTTTTTTAACGATTCTTTACTAGTTTATCTAATATATATATATATATATTTTTACATTTTTCTTAGGTGTTTTCTTTTTTAAAAAAAATTCTTTTCTTTTTTTTTTTTTTTTTTTTTTTCTTTTTTCTTTCTTCCTTTTTGAACCTCTTTTTATCCCCTTTCTCCCCACTCACGATTTTGGATCTCTTCTAATTTGGCTAAAGCATATTTTCCTGGGGTTGTTGCCACCCTTTTAGTATTTTACTTGCCCCTTCATTTACTCTTATCTGGACAAAATGACAAGACGTAAAAATTCACCACAAAAAAAAGAACAAGAGGCAGTACCGAAGGCTAGGGACCTAATCAATACAGACATCGGTAATATGTCAGATCTAGAGTTCAGAATGACAATTCTCAAGGTTCTAGCCGGGCTCGAAAAAGGCATGGAAGATATTAGAGAAACCCTCTCGAGAGATATAAAAGCCCTTTCTGGAGAAATAAAAGAACTAAAATCTAACCAAGTTGAAATCAAAAAAGCTATTAATGAGGTGCAATCAAAAATGGAGGCTCTCACTGCTAGGATAAATGAGGCAGAAGAAAGAATTAGTGATATAGAAGACCAAATGACAGAGAATAAAGAAGCTGATCAAAAGAGGGACAAACAGCTACTGGACCACGAGGGGAGAATTCGAGAAATAAGTGACACCATAAGACGAAACAACATTAGAATAATTGGGATTCCAGAAGAAGAAGAAAGTGAGAGGGGAGCAGAAGGTATACTGGAGAGAATTATTGGGGAGAATTTCCCCAATATGGCAAAGGGAACAAGCATCAAAATTCAGGAGGTTCAGAGAATGCCCCTCAAAATAAATAAGAATAGGCCCACACCCCGTCACATAATAGTAAAATTTACAAGTCTCAATGACAAAGAGAAAATCCTGAAAGCAGCCCGGGAAAAGAAGTCTGTAACATACAATGGTAAAAATATTAGATTGGCAGCTGACTTATCCACAGAGACCTGGCAGGCCAGAAAGAGCTGGCATGATATTTTCAGAGCACTAAACGAGAAAAACATGCAGCCAAGAATACTATATCCAGCTAGGCTATCATTGAAAATAGAAGGAGAGATTAAAAGCTTCCAGGACAAACAACAACTGAAAGAATTTGCAAATACCAAACCAGCTCTACAGGAAATATTGAAAGGGGTCCTCTAAGCAAAGAGAGAGCCTACAAGTGGTAGATCAGAAAGGAACAGAGACCATATACAGTAACAGTCACCTTACAGGCAATACAATGGCACTAAATTCATATCTCTCAATAGTTACCCTGAATGTGAATGGGCTAAATGCCCCTGTCAAAAGACACAGGGTATCAGAATGGATAAAAAAACAAAACCCATCTATATGTTGCCTCCAAGAAACACATTTTAAGCCCGAAGACACCTCCAGATTTAAAGTGAGGGGGTGGAAAAGAATTTACCATGCTAATGGACATCAGAAGAAAGCAGGAGTGGCAATCCTTATATCAGATCAATTAGATTTTAAGCCAAAGACTGTAATAAGAGATGAGGAAGGACACTATATCATACTCAAAGGGTCTGTCCAACAAGAAGATTTAACAATTTTAAATATCTATGCCCCCAACGTGGGAGCAGCCAACTATATAAACCAATTAATAACAAAATCAAAGAAACACATAAACAACAATACAATAATAGTAGGGGACTTTAATATTCCCCTCACTGAAATGGACAGGTCATCCAAGCAAAAGATCAGCAAGGAAATAAAGGCCTTAAATGACACACTGGACCAGATGGACATCACAGATATATTCAGAATATTTCATCCCAAAGCAACAGAATACACATTCTTCTCTAGTGCACATGGAACATTCTCCAGAATAGATCACATCCTCGGTCCTAAATCAGGACTCAACCGGTATCAAAAGATTGGGATCATTCCCTGCATATTTTCAGACCACAATGCTCTAAAGCTAGAACTCAACCACAAAAGGAAGTTTGGAAAGAACCCAAATACATGGAGACTAAACAGTATCCTTCTAAAGAATGAATGGGTCAACCGGGAAATTAAAGAAGAATTGAAAAAAATCATGGAAACAAATGATAATGAAAATACAACGGTTCAAAATCTGTGGGACACAACAAAGGCAGTCCTGAGAGGAAAATATATAGCGGTACAAGCCTTTCTCAAGAAACAAGAAAGGTCTCAGGTACACAACCTAACCCTACACCTAAAGGAGCTGGAGAAAGAACAGGAAAGAAACCCTAAGCCCAGCAGGAGAAGAGAAATCATAAAGATCAGAGCAGAAATCAATGAAATAGAAACCAAAAAAACAATAGAACAAATCAACGAAACTAGGAGCTGGTTCTTTGAAAGAATTAATAAAATTGATAAACCCCTGGCCCGACTTATCAAAAAGAAAAGAGAAAGGACCCAAATAAATAAAATCATGAATGAAAGAGGAGAGATCACAACTAACACCAAGGAAATACAAACTATTATAAGAACATACTATGAGCAACTCTACGGCAATAAATTTGACAATCTGGAAGAAATGGATGCATTCCTAGAAACATATAAACTACCACAACTGAACCATGAAGAAATAGAAAGCCTGAACAGACCCATAACCAGTAAGGAGATTGAAACAGTCATTAAAAATCTCCAAACAAACAAAAACCCAGGGCCAGACGGCTTCCCGGGGGAATTCTACCAAACATTTAAAGAAGAACTAATTCCTATTCTCCTGAAACTGTTCCAAAAAATAGAAATGGAAGGAAAACTTCCAAACTCATTTTATGAGGCCAGCATCACCTTGATCCCAAAACCAGACAAGGATCCCACCAAAAAAGAGAGCTATAGACCGATATCCTTGATGAACACAGATGCGAAAATACTCAACAAAATACTAGCCAATCGGATTCAACAGTACATTAAAAAGATTATTCACCACGACCAAGTGGGATTTATTCCAGGGCTGCAAGGTTGGTTCAACATCCGCAAATCAGTCAATGTGATACAACACATCAATAAAAGTAAGAACAAGAACCATATGATACTCTCAATAGATGCTGAAAAAGCATTTGACAAAGTACAACATCCCTTCCTGATCAAAACTCTTCAAAGTGTAGGGATAGAGGGCACATACCTCAATATCATCAAAGCCATCTATGAAAAACCCACCGCAAATATCATTCTCAATGGAGAAAAACTGAAAGCTTTTCCGCTAAGGTCAGGAACACGGCAGGGATGTCCATTATCACCACTGCTATTCAACATCGTACTAGAGGTCCTAGCCTCAGCAATCAGACAACAAAAGGAAATTAAAGGCATCCAAATCGGCAAAGAAGAAGTCAAATTATCACTCTTCGCAGATGATATGATACTATATGTGGAAAACCCAAAAGACTCCACTCCAAAACTGCTAGAACTTATACAGGAATTCAGTAAAGTGTCAGGATATAAAATCAATGCACAGAAATCAGTTGCATTTCTCTACAACAACAGCAAGACAGAAGAAAGAGATATTAAGGAGTCAATCCCATTTACAATTGCATCCAAAACCATAAGATACCTAGGAATAAACCTAACCAAAGAGACACAGAATCTATACTCAGAAAACTATAAAGTACTCATGAAAGAAATTGAGGAAGACACAAAGAAATGGAAAAATGTTCCATGCTCCTGGATTGGAAGAATAAATATTGTGAAAATGTCTATGCTACCTAAAGCAATCTACACATTTAATGCAATTCCTATCAAAGTACCATCCATCTTTTTCAAAGAAATGGAACAAATAATTCTAAAATTTATATGGAACCAGAAAAGACCTCGAATAGCCAAAGGGATATTGAAAAAGAAAGCCAACGTTGGTGGCATCACAATTCCGGACTTCAAGCTCTATTACAAAGCTGTCATCATCAAGACAGCATGGTACTGGCACAAAAACAGACACATAGATCAATGGAACAGAATAGAGAGCCCAGAAATAGACCCTCAAATCTATGGTCAACTAATCTTCGACAAAGCAGGAAAGAATGTCCAATGGAAAAAAGACAGCCTTTTCAATAAATGGTGCTGGGAAAATTGGACAGCCACATGCAGAAAAATGAAATTGGACCATTTCCTTACACCACACACAAAAATAGACTCAAAATGGATGAAGGACCTCAATGTACGAAAGGAATCCATCAAAATCCTTGAGGAGAACACGGGCAGCAACCTCTTCGACCTCTGCCGCAGCAACATCTTCCTAGGAACAACGCAAAAGGCAAGGGAAGCAAGGGAAAAAATGAACTACTGGGATTTCATCAAGATCAAAAGCTTTTGCACAGCAAAGGAAACAGTTAACAAAATCAAAAGACAACTGACAGAATGGGAGAAGATATTTGCAAACGACATATCAGATAAAGGACTAGTGTCCAGAATCTATAAAGAACTTGGCAAACTCAACACCCAAAGAACAAATAATCCAATCAAGAAATGGGCAGAAGACATGAACAGACATTTCTGCAAAGAAGACATCCAGATGGCGAACAGACACATGAAAAAGTGCTCCATATCACTCGGCATCAGGGAAATACAAATCAAAACCACAATGAGATATCACCTCACACCAGTCAGAATGGCTAAAATCAACAAGTCAGGAAATGACAGATGCTGGCGAGGATGCGGAGAAAGGGGAACCCTCCTACACTGTTGGTGGGAATGCAAGCTGGTGCAGCCACTCTGGAAAACAGCATGGAGGTTCCTCAAAATGTTGAAAATAGAACTGCCCTATGACCCAGCAATTGCACTATTGGGTATTTACCCTAAAGATACAAATGTAGTGATCCAAAGGGACACATGCACCCGAATGTTTATAGCAGCAATGTCCACAATAGCCAAACTATGGAAAGAACCTAGATGTCCATCAACAGATGAATGGATCAAGAAGATGTGGTATATATACACAATGGAATACTATGCAGCCATCAAAAGAAATGAAATCTTGCCATTTGCAACAACATGGATGGAACTAGAGCGTATCATGCTTAGCGAAATAAGTCAAGCAGAGAAAGACAACTATCATATGATCTCCCTGATATGAGGAAGTGGTGATGCAACATGGAGGCTTAAGTGGGTAGAAGAATAAATGAAACAAGATGGGATTGGGAGGGAGACAAACCATAAGTGACTCTTAATCTCACAAAACAAACTGAGGGTTGCCGGGGGGAGGGGGTTGGGGAGAAGGGGGTGGGATTATGGACATTGGGGAGGGTATGTGATTTGGTGAGTGCTGTGAAGTGTGTAAACCTGGTGATTCACAGACCTGGGGATAAAAATATATGTATATAAAAAATATATGTTTATAAAAAATAAAAAATTAAAAAAAAAAAAAATATTACCTGAAAACTGGTTTCTGAATAAAGGAACTGGCTGATTGTCATATGTGCCCAAGTCATTTAGTGGAGCAGCCCAGGCAACTGAGACTTTGTAGAATGGTCCAGCTTTAATTGTCACTGGGGAGACTCTCATAGCAGCAACTCATCCTCTCAGATCTGGGCGCCAAACTGATCCTTAAAGTATTTCCACAGAAAGAAAGGGGAACAGAGACTTATATTAAGTAAACCTAATAATTATAAAATAAACATGTCCCTGGTGTCACATGAATATAGACTGTCTTAAAATGTATTTTATTTTATGAGCATACTTGGCCATTCCTTCATTTTTCTAAATATTCCAAATAAATAATTTTTTTAAATAGACTGTTGCTAGCTTCTCTTCCCTCTGAGAAGGGAACAAAAAAGTACTTTTTTTGTACCAAGAGATCTTGTGTACAAAAGAAATAAAATAATAAAGTAATAAAAATACAAAAAATACAAAAGTAATAAAATAGCACTAGTACTGGCAGCACCTGTACCCCATTTCCCTTGTCTCTCATGTTTACTGATAGTCTCCCAGTTCCAAGATCTCTTGGTACCTGGGAAGTTCACAGGTGTTGCTGGGGTCACCAGGACTTTGAAACATAATTAGCACAGAGATGATAGTTTTCAAATTAGCCTGAACACATTTAATGAGATCTCTTATCTTTTGATCCAAATTGCAACCCTTAAACTTGCTTCTCAAACTTACGTAAACATAGTCACATACCAGGAGTTAGCCCAAGCCAGAAGATAGACATGACATATATTTTAGAAAATGACTGTCACTTTCAAAACAGTGACTGTCACTCTAAAGAAAATCCCCCAGTCTCCAGGAATGTGAATTACTTTCTTTTGCAGCTGGTGACATTTGGGAATAAATCTGGAAAAGTACTTACTGCATTTATGTCAGCTGGGGATCCACAGTAGAATAAGCAAATGAAGCAGTGTGTGGGACTTGGAAAGAAAATATATGTATTTACATATCTGTAAATATAAAGAAAACTAAGCTTTACTTTGCACTACTATGCAATGACTGGCACCAGCATCCTCAGTCTATTACACACATTCTGCAAGTTTCTTCGATGGAAAAGTTTAATGTACCTAGTGAGGAGGAATGGGCAGTGCCTCCCTCACTCATTTATTTTCAGCATATTTCAACCTCCCTTGGTTTAGACATACCTGTTCAATGAATTTTAAGATTATTTAATCTAGTCTAGTCAAGTAACCTTCATCATTGGAGAAAGTGGCGTATAGCTGCCTTAAATAAGAAACCAGAAAATTGAACATAACAAAGTAAAACTAGCCAAAAATTATTGCAAAAAGGGACACCAAACTTTTCATCAGGCACGTTACAGATACGAAATACTGATGATTTAAGTGGATCCTAATTGGAGTCATGAATAATAATAAACTATTTTATTTATAATTACTATTTGAAAGATGTTTCATGTCCTCTATTATCAGGGGTGTGTGCTAGCTCTGTGATTTGGACTTTGCAATATTAGGTAAGTATTTATATAATACTTATATTAATAGATAACACTTAAAAATATAATAAATCTTAAGATGCATTTTATTTCAGTTCTCATTTATTAAATTTCTGTTTTTATGTGTATTTTATAGTCCTACACAATACAATGATCCAGAATATAGCTTATTGTATATAGCTTATTAATAAACATAGCAAAATAAAGTAAATTGAGGAATGTGCAGTAATATTTTTAAATAACACATTGTTTCCATAAAAAATGTTTTAGAGACTCCTGGTTTAAATTATTGTGGGCCAGTTTGTAAGGAAAATATATATGAAGGAGGCATTACAAAAGATCATCCAAATTCTGTGGTTAAGTAAGTTCAATGTAGTGAACAGAGAAGAAGATGTGGCTCAAGATTCTTTTGTTCATATAAGGAAAAAAATGCAGAAAATGTAAATATAATTGAAGGATAAAAGATCTTTTGTGATTGGAGGGAAACTACATAGGATTTCTCACTTCCAACGTACAAGGATATCTCAATTTCCATGGTCAGAAATTAGGAAAGATGGGGCTTTGGGCAGGAAAAAAAATCTAAAATATCCTTGATGCTGACAATTCAAAGCGCAGAACATTGGATATGTGGTACAAGGAACCCTCCTTTAAGATGAAGAGGAATTTTTTGAGAACTAGGATGAAAAAGTCAAGGGTTACCTAAACTTTTACCCTGAATCCTCTTCTCCCTGTGCCCTAAATTCTCATGCTTAGAAGACTTCCATTTTGACATCTTCAAATACTAATCTTTCCAACCCAGAGCTTTCCCTTGAGTTCTGGATCCCTATTTCCAATGGTCACCTGTGCATTTCTACCTTGCTTCATGGTTTATTCAATATATATTTGTTAAAGATTCTTCTGTAGGTCTGTCTTTAGCAAGATAATATGCTGATTACTTGCAGTTTGAGTATTCTGGTCTGCATGAGAGTCATTCCTCACTGCTAATTAATAAATTGTAGTCTATTTTTATATATCTGTTTAATTAGGTTAGAGTCTACTCCTAAAAGTGAATCCCATGATGGTGTGCAGGCCAAGTCATTTACTAACTCTTAAGGCCAAAGATCAGACAAAAAATTAGAAAGTTATCAAGACAAAGCCGTCTGAAGTTTTCTTGGTAGATCTCAGGATCTTCTTGGAAGTACAACATCCCTTCAAAATCCTGGCTATATTGTATGCAGCAAGCACTATTTTGTTGTTGCTCTTTAATTTTTGTTCCACAGGCCAGGTACTGTGCTAGATGCTGAGGACACAAAATAGTACAATACAAACCCCAGTGAAACTAGAGGCACATATCTAAGTAAATCAACATATACAATAAATTACATCAATTATTATAGTTTGGTATCAAATAAGTGCAATTTAACCTCTGAGTTGATACCTTTTCAATAACAAGTTAATGCTAAATGAATAATTATGGGATGACATGTGTGAGATAATAGGAAAAAATATGTGTGTGTGTGTGTGTGTGTGTGTGTGTGTGTCCCCAGTTCTTGGCTCAAAGTCCTAAAACCCTTATAAATTCCTAAGTGATAAGAACACTAGGAGTATCTCTTGTTTAAATATTTGCTCTTTGACCCAGTCCCTACATAGGTTCCTAAAACTCTTATAAATTCCTGACTGATAAAAGCACTAGGGGCATTTTTTTTTTTCTAATAAGGCATCTCAGGGTGGGCTCCTAGATTGCTCCTGGATGATGGTTGGTTATTAGAAAGAGATAAGACGGTCGAGTTTTGGAGCCAAAGTTTCCAAAGACCTCTCACATACTGGGTGTCAGAAATGTGATGTCATAGTTGTGTGAGAATAAAAGAAAGACATAGACAGACTGTAGGTTTTTGAAATACAACATGTTAGGGAGAAGGAAAAGAATGCAGGAAACAGAGATCTAGAGTAAAATGCCGATTCTAGGGATACAAGTTGTCATGATAATATACAATACATTAAAATAATGAGTGGGGTGCTTGGGTGGCTCAGTTGGATAAGCCTCTCACTCTTGATTTGGGCTCAGGTCATGACCTCAGGGTCCTGAGATTGAACCCTGCATTGGACTTCCTGCTCAGTGTGGAGTCCATTTGGGATTCTCTCTCTCCCACTCCCCTGGCCCCTCCCCGAACTCATACTCTTTCCCTTGCTAAAGTAAATAAATAAAGTCTTTAAAATTAATAATAATAATCATAATGAATAACATTAAAGAATCTTAACCATGTGCCAGACCCTGTTCTAAATGCTTCATAAGCATGAAACCATTTAATCCTTTAACAAACCTATGAGGGCTCTTTCATGCTTAGTAGCCATAGAAGCCAGACCCCAAGTTGGCACCCAATGCTTTTGCCTCCTTACTGTCACTCTCCTGTCCTTGAGAATGGACTAGATTTAGTGAATACAGCAGAAGTGATGATACGTCACTTCTGAGGTTAAGTATTAACATTGTAAAAGACACTGAAGTTTCCATTTTCGTAGCACTTTCACTCGTCTCCCTCTGTATGTCTGTCTGTCTCTCAGATTATTCACTTTGAGGGAGCCTGGTGTCCTGGAGACACCTATGTGGAGACTGGAGGTGCCCAGGAGGTAATTTGGAGGCCTTCAGGCATTAGCCAACGAGGGACTGAGGACTCCAGCCAATAACCATGTGCTCTGTACAGGGAAAAAATGAATTTCACATCTGCTAAGTGTACTTCTCACTGTTTCTGAAGTTCTTATGACTACTGCAGCTTCTTGAAGAGATAAGACGGTCGAGTTTTGGAGCCAAAGCAGGTTCTTGACCAGCTATAAATCTCAAATTTTGGTTTTAGACCAAAGCCCTTTTGTGGGTACCTGTATCCAATCTGGCCAGTGGACGTCAAGCAAGGAAGAATAAGGCCCATAGAGGGCTTACCCAGAGCGTCCTGGGACTCCTGCCCATGGACGCTGAAGTCATCTTCACCCCTCTGCTAACAAACAGTGCTATGGTGAGCACCCTTGGATACACATCTTTTCCACAGGTGCAAACAGAGAGGAGGGTATATCCACAGAGTTGAATGCCAGGTCAAAGAGGCTGCACATTCAAGGTGTAATGGGTGTGGCCAGCAGATTTTCTCTGGTGTGGGATCAGTTCACACTCTCACCAGAAACAAGAAGCCTTAGAATTTGGCCCTTCCCTCTGTATCATGATGCTCTCAAACTGTTTGTTCCCTACCAATCTAGTAAATAAGAAATGGCATTCCCTATAGTGTTATTTTCCATTTGTCCTATTATCAGTGAAGTATCATCTTTTCATATGTTTAAGATCCATTTGTTAATAGCCCTCAACTAATTTCCTATTGGTTGTTAGTCTTTTTTAAATGATTTGTAGGCATTCTTAATTTATCTTAGCATTTATTCATTATGCCAATCTTTAAGTCAATTTTAAGCATTTTTTTTTTGCTATAAATAATAAGAACTGTGTTCTTAGTTTAAAAAAATCCTATGAGGGGTGCCTGAGTGGCTCAGTGGGTTAAAGCCTCTGTCTTTGGCTCAGGTCATGGTCCTAGGGTCCTGGGATTGAGCCCCACATCAGGCTCTCTGCTCCGCAGGGAGACTGTTTTCTCCTCTCTCTCTCTGCCTGCCTCTCTGCTTACTTGTGATCTCTGTCAAATAAATAAATAAAATCTTTAAAAAAAAATCATAAGAATTAGATATTCTTTTCATCTCTTTTTAGGGATGAAGAAACTAAGGTACAGAAAGATTAAATACATCATTCAGATAGCATCTTGGAACCAGGACCTGAAACCAGGTAGTGGGAATCCAGAGGCTTCACCTCTAATAAAGAGGCTATAAAATATAGTAATTTCTTAAGTGTTCTTACTAAATTATAAATGTAATTAGGGAAGGAAGTGTGTCATATTCTCTGATATAGTCTCATCACCATGTAGTACAGTCAAACATTTTCCAACAAATATATGTCACATGGTAGAATAAAAAAGGTATGGATAATAGATAAAAGATTGACCAAAGGGATCCTGATCAAATTTCTCAAAACTTTGTCCCAAGTCGCCTGAGTATCTCCTGAGTGGCTTTGGTGATCACTCAGGTGCAATAAGAATTGTGTTCTGGTGAGTGCTGTGAAGTGTGTAAACCTGGTGATTCACAGACCTGTACCCCTGGGGATAAAAATATATGTTTATAAAAAATAAAAAATTAAAAAAAAAATTATTAAAAAAAAAAGAAAAAAAATAAATAAATAAAATCTTTAAAAAAAAAAAAAAGAATTGTGTTCTGATCCTGATTCCCTTTCTAATATATTTTATAGATGAGAAAACGTAATTTCTGAGACAGTGACTCTGACCACTGTATCACTCTCTTATTCTACCTTCTGCATATACCCTTATAACAAATCTTTCTGGTAGGTGTTTATTGCCAAACCACTATCTACAGATCAAAAAACCTTTTTTCTCTATAATAAATACCATACACTATTTTTGTTTTATTTCAAATGTAGGAATGCATGCAACAATTTCTGATGCTTTTGTGCCAGAATTAATAATTAACAAGAATTTTCTAGGTTTATGCCACAAAATATTCAGAGTATTTTAACCTTTTAAAATGGGCTCTCCCTCCCTGATTTTATTATTTTTGTTTGGTGTTGAGAAGCAATAAAATGCTGAAAATAAAAGTATAGATTTTAGAGCCAGAATGACAAAGAACAAACCCTGACCCTCAATCTCCATTAACTGTGTGACTTTCGGTAAATGATTTGACCTACATATGCCTCAGTTTCCTCACCTGCAAAATGGAGTGATTCTGATATCTACTTCATTGTGTCATTAAAGGGATTAAATTGGTTAATTTATATAAAGCCCTTACAACTGTGTCTGGCAAATAGCATGATTTAAGCATTAATATAATGTTCATTTTTAAAACCTAATTTATTCCTTTCTTCATTCCACAAATATGTACTGGGGATCTACTATATACTGGACATGCTTCTGGCAACGAGAATGTAGCAGTGAATGAAAAAGGAAGTATTCTTGGCCTTAAGAAGCCTACATTCTACTGGGAAGACCAAGACATTAAACAGTTAAGCAAGTCAATATAAGTATGTCATATAGTAGTAAGTATTGTGTGGGATCAATCAGTGCCTATAAAATAGGAAAGGCAGCTAGGAAATGGGGGTATTATTTAATATAGGATAGGGAGTAGATATCTGTAGGAAATGAAAAAGGGTGAAATATAGCTTTAAGAGGAAGATTATTTTTCTGCAGCGTGTATATCAGGTTTCACTCAGGAAAACAGAAGGCATTCTTTATATTCTAAGCATGCAGTGTTTCCATACAGGACGTTAGAAACTTATGTAAGCTTTGGAAGGGCTGGGGAGGGAAGATAAGGAGTATGTTGCCAGAGATCTCAGCCAGCAATACTGAACATCACCTTACAAGTTTAAGTTCTTAAGAGTTTAAGCCATTGTGAATTTCCAGAACCTCCAGAACTCTCTTGGTAGACTCTAATCCAGAGCTATCTAGGGTAAGACTAAAAATAAAATAAAATAAAATAAAAGTGATGCTGAGGTGTCCAAAGAACAAGACAGTAAAGATGTAGAGATAATAACAAACATCCCTGCACACAGAAGGAAGAGCAAATGCAAAAGAGAACATGTCTGATAATGTTCGGGGAAGAGCGAGAAAATGTGGCTGGAGTGGAGGGAGAATCTGAGCATGGAAAGCAATAGGGCTTTAAAGGTAGTAGGGAATGAGCCAAGGAGTATAAATTCAACCTGATTTGAAAAGATTGCTCTAACTGTTGGCTGTGATGAGACTCCAGGCAAGGGCAAATTCATTAAGACCAATGAAGTGACTCTTCCAGTAATTTTGTAGAAAGTTTATGATGGTTGGGGCAGGGGTGGTAACTATGAAGAAAAGTAGCCAGATTCAGGATTTGTTTTTAATGGCTTGGATGTGGTTTGGGGGAAGGAATAGGAAGAAGGGTGGGAAGTGAATAGAGGATGACCCTGAGGTTTTGGACTAGAACAACTGGGAAAGTAAAGTGGTCACTTAATGAGAGGGGGGCAATATAAAATGTTAGGTTTTGGGGAAGAGGAGATTAGAAACTTGGTTTTATTTAAATTTGCAATGTTTATTAAACATCAAGTACAGTGTCAAGTAGAGAGTTAGCTACTTCCCTCTGGATATGGACTTCAGGGGAGAGATCTGGGATGCAGGTACAAATTTAGCATGTAGATGTGTTTTAAAGCCAAGAGATGAAGGAAATCATTTAAGGAGTAAGAGAAAATAGAAAAGAGGTTCAAGGATTCAGTCCCAGAGTAGTACAAAATTGATAAAAAAAATCGCTTCTCGGCCTTTTGGCTAAGATCAAGTGTAGTAAAATTGATAAAAAAAAAAAAGGGGGGGGCAGTGCAGAATTAGTAAAGAAATCAGGGAAAAGAAGTGGCTAATAAAGTTAAATAGGAGGAAAACCATGGGAATGTGGGGTGTCCTGGAAGTCAACTGAAGGGAACATTAAAAAAGGAGGAGAAAGTAACCACCTGGGTCAAATGCTCTGTCAAAAGACAACTGACAACTGGCTATTAAATTAGGAAGGAGAAAGGGTGCCAGCCTGGCTCAGTCAGTAGAGCATATGACTCTTACTCTCATGGTTGTGGGGTTCAAGCCCCACCTTGGACACAGAAGTTACTTTAAAAACAAAACAAAAGAAAACAGCAAATCTACAAAGTAAAGAAAACAGTTTACCTTTAAAAAATAATCAAGCCCACTTGTTTGAGTGGGCTCAATAGGGAAAGGGAAGGCATTAAGTGAAAACAGAAGGCATGGACAATTTCTTTGAGTATTTTTGCTGTAAATGGAAATAGAAAAATAGAGTATAGCTAAAATTTATGGTTATGAGATTTTCTGTTAAGACGGGTGTAATGATAGCATGCTTGCATGCTGATGGGAATGATGATTTCTGAAAGAATTTCTTCAGTGAGTTTGAGTAAGATGAAGGAAATTGGATCTAATGCACAGCTGCAGCCATTGCCTTAGTTAAGAGTGTGACATTTAAACCTCAACAAAAGGAGAGAATTGTCAAGTATATAGGCACAGATCAATACATGGGCAGATGATAGTGGAAAGGCTTGTGGAGGTTGTCTTTTGATTGCTTCTATTCTGGTAAAATATGAAGCAAAGGCATCAGTTGAAAGGAAGAATAGGAGAGGCCTCATGGTCTCAGGAAAGAGGCTGATCAGGTTAGTGAGAGAGTGAATGAGCTGGATAAATAGGACTTTCTAGGAGCTCTATGGGTCCGCTTGTGGTTAAGTGGCCAGGAAGTTAAAGGGAGATGTGGGAGGCTTGCATGTTTTTCTCTAGCTACATTCAGGGCACAAGTAAGTGTCCAGTGCAGGCAAAGGATTAGATTTAAACAACTTGGAGGGCAAGCAAAATGAATGGCATAAAGCATGGATTACAATGATGGATTATGGAATCAGAGTTGCGTAGAGAGGCTAATGAGAAGGTCACTGGGTTAAAGACAGTGAAATGTTGTAAGATCAATGGATTCAATCAAGGCCTAGGGGGCAGATACCTAACAATTGTTGGAGACAGGACTCTAAAGAACATGAGCTAGAAGTATAAGCAGAGTGGTGAGAGAGGGGTTACACACCAAAGTGAGATTAAGGATTGGGTAGAGTTATTATTAATGACAAGGTCTAATCTGCACTGTATAAGATGGTAACTATAGCCACATGTGGTTATTTAAATCATTCAAAATTCAATAAAATTAGAATTAACTTCCCTAGTCACACTAATGGCATTTCAGTGCTTAATAGCCACATGTGTCTACTGGCTTCTTGTCTTACTGTGTACAGGCTCCCAGAATAAGAGAATACCATAGACTGGGAGGCTTATAAACAACAGAAATTTATTTCTCACAGTCCTGAAGGCTGAGAAGTCCAAGATCAAGGCACCAACAGGTTCTGTGCAAGCCAGGAATTGCTTTCTGGTTCAGAGATGACCATCTTTTCTCTGTATCCTCACGCAGCAGAGGGCATAAGATAGTTCTCTAAAGTCACATTTATAAGGACACTAATGTCATTCATGAAGGCTCTACCCTCATGATCTAATCACCTTCCAAAGACCCCACCTCCAAATACCATCACACTGGGGATTAGGTTTCAATATATGAATTTTGGGGGGACACAAACATTCAGTCTATAGCACTATTATACTGGACAGCATTAGTACAGAACATCTTCATCGCTGCAGAAAGTTCTATTAAACAGAACTCATCTAAGGTAGGCCATAGGAAAGGATGTCTTATTTAGGATGTAGAGAAGAATATTGGAGAAGACAAGGACAAAGAAATTATATAAAAGAATTGAAAGGGTCAATTTTTACAGAAACAATTTTTAAGAAATATATCAATTTTGAACATAAGTGGGAGCAATCTGAAGATCATTATCTAGGAGCCAACATTTTCAAAGAATAAGGAGGCTTGATCAATGCCCCACAGACTGTAACAAAGAGAGGTATTAAACAGTACAGTCTGCTAGAATGAGCTTTGACATTAGTGTTTTCTATAGGAGAAGGAAGTACAGTGAACTGAAAGGAATTAGGGATTATATCACATAAAATAAAGAGAAATGAAGAATGGTTTATCAACAATTCCATTACCTGTGAAACCAACTCCCTGCACTACACTCCCTCCATTTAAGTACTCAGAACTCCATTTAAAATACTTACACTTTCCTGATGAGACAGATACACATTTTTATTTCTATATTTATTACTTACTTAATTTTTTTGCTGCACTTGTGGTTGACATGCTGTATGCTATAATAGGTTTTATTTTCAGAATAATTATGTATTTGGGGATTTATAATATTTAAATTCTGAAAACATCATTAACCCCAGATAAGCCAGCTCTCTGTTGTTACTAGCAAAATATCTGCTAGACTTCAAAATTGATTCTTTTTGCTTCCTAGTACAATATCAGTAACAAACTCATCTAATAAATGCATTTGTGTTCAGAAAATTGTTTCAGGCAAGGTTGAAATAGATTACTGTTGTTTATACTCATTTTATTTTTCCGATTTCACACTACTTAGTATATTAACCTATATTTCAAACACCAGACAAGCTCCAAAGCTCAGGGGACACCATCTGAAGAGAGAAAATGTCACCAAATTTTTGTCAGGTCACAGTTTTGAGAGCTCCGTTATTTGTTTAAGTAGTAATTATTTCTATGCTTTATCTTGGCAGCATACCAATAGTAATTAAATCTTCACTCTGAGAAGGTAAATGTCTTTCTCATTTCTTACTTAGGTCCCATGGAGATAAATGACTTTACTCCTCATACGTTAAATAATTTTAATGCCTAAATTTTTAAGAAGAAAATCCAGATGAGAAGGTGTTAACTAACGAACATAATACCAAGATTCTTATCTCAATTATTTGTATGTTCTATTTAAATTATTTGTACATTATTCCTGCTTTGTGTTTTGTTTTCTCATTTTTAAAGATGAACATAGATTTCCAGTGGATATAGATTCACAGCATTTATTATCTAAAATACGTTGCACAAAGGAGTACTTTTGCTTACAGAAATTTATGAACTGTCAAAAAAAAATTTATGAACTCTCTCAACTCACAAAAATAAAAGAAAAAGGGCTAAAAAAGCTGTCATCATTGCACATGACAAGCAGGGGCTTTCTAGTGCATCCCTGTCATACACTGCACTGCTCCCTAAGGATCTGGATCTCTCTCCCCCTGACTTGTTCACTACTGTGAATTAGTGGAAAATTGATTCCTTTTACCATCTGAGGGCTAATCCAAACACAGCCAAAGCAGGTTACTGCAGAAAGCACAACAACAAATTGTCCTGCACCTTTGTTTTTCCTCTCCCAATATATATATTAGTTGATAATCATCCTCCTAAAGATGATGGATAATATACATGATGGCCTCTTCTTTTATTAGCAAGTAATTTTGGTACCAGATTGTGTCCTGCTTTGTATTTCACAATCATCAAATGATACTATCTGGTATTAACCACTCCCATTTCTTTTCATATTTTTTAAAAAGATTTGTTTATTTGAGAGAGAGAGAGAGAGAGAGCATGAGGCAGGGGAAGAGGGAGAAGGAGAGAAAGTCTCAAGTAGATTCCACTCACAAAGCACAGAGCCCAATATGGGACCCAATCTCAGGATCAGAGATTAGGACCTGAGATGAAACCAAGAGTCAGTCACTTAACTGCACACCACCCAGGTGCCCCTAACTTCTCCCTTTTCAGTGAAACATATAGTAAAAGCTCTCTACAGATCAAAACCAAAAAACCCTCAGCCCAATAATATTTTAACTATATAAACATGCAGAAAAATAAAAATGTCAAATGGCCATACCTACTCATTTTCACATTTTAAGTTAACAAATAGGGGGGAAAAAGGATGAACACTGTCTTAACGAGTTCTCTCCCAAACTAGAAACCTTTTAAATGAAAAATCTAGAGCAGTGATTTAAAATACATCTTCATTATATCTTATCTCCTTCACTCATTCTCTCATTCATTTGTGCCTAAATCGTTAGAGGGACATGTAGTACACAGGACATACATGAGTGGAACTGCTATGTTGAAAATGGGAGCAGACCCTTCCAGCTTGATCACAATCCAACCAGATGGTCCACTGATGCTCTATATAGCTTGGTTTAAAAAAATACTCTTTAAGAACATGGCCAAGTTTCCTTAGGACAAGACTTATATTTATTACATTTTTAATCTTACTATGCTTTGGGAGAGGGTGATGGGAAGGATGGCAGTTGGCTGCTTTCACTGGAAGAAACTATGGGATAAATGCATGTTGACTTTAACTACTGAGAATAACAAAATCTGTAGTTTTATTGCTTTATAGTTATGATTATGTCCATGCAATAAACATGTTTGAACTCTCAAAAAAAAAAAAAATACCCCCTGAGAAATTTGCTGTTTGAGTTATGAAGATACAACCTGCTATAGTTGTCATGTCATTTGTCATGTAGAAAATATGTGTCATAAAGAATACAAGTATAAAGAAAAAAGCATTGTATTGAGTTTTTTTTTTTTTTTTTAAGATTGTATTTATTTGAGAGAGAGAGAGAGAGCATGGGCAGAGGGGAGGGACAAATAGACTCCCCACTGAGCAGGGAGCCCAAGGTGGGGCTCTGTACAAGTCATGAGATCATGACCTGAGCCCAAGGCAGATGCTTAACTGACTGAGTCACCCAGGCACTTGTTAGTAATTAAAACAAAAACAACAACAAAAACTAATTAATTGTTGTATATTTATTTGTTTTTTCATTTTAAGGAAAGAAAATGATGGTAGAAGAAAAGCAATTTAAGAGAACATTATGTCAGAAATGGTAAAGGGTCTTGAGATTTTACTCTACTTGCAAGATAATTAGTTGGCTACCAGAGTTTCATGGATGTTGGCATAAGACATGAGATTCCAGGGTCAGAGGCAGAGGGTTTTCTTCCTTACAGCAACAGCCATAGCCATAGGATTAAAATTTGTACCAATTCCTTGAAACCAAATTTCCCCAAGTTAATGCAAAGAGGGCCTGGTGATAATCTGCAAGCTCAATGGACTGCATTACAGGAGAGGAAATCTGAGTTTGAGAGCCTAGGTTTTTTATAAAGGATGGTGACCTTGCCTGAACTTTGTGCTAAAGGAGACATTATCTTCATTATATGGGATGGTAAACAACCTGCCTTTGCTCTCAATGGAGACACTATTTCTTCTTCCAAGGCCTTCTGATACACAAACATCTTTAAAAAGATAGTTTGGAACAAAATCAGGCAGTGCCTCTGTTTACAAGATATGCCAAAATACAAGACGCCCATGGAGAACTGTCTTCTAACACATTAAGAATACAAATGGGAAGGGGAGCTGGGTAAATAATTATTAGAAATTTACATAATATTGTCTCCATCTTTTGAATAGGTAATTACTATTTCTAAAATTTATAAGAGAAAACATTAAGGAACTGTAACTGAGCCATTGACACATAGTTGAAGCTTAAGTATCTTTTGAATAAATGTATGAATTAATAGTAATGATTTTCTTTTAAGTCAAGATGAAGGTACATTTAGTAGCATCCCTAAAACATTCAATGAAGCCTCATTAGGGCATGTAAGAGTGAACCAGAAAGCTACCATATGTCAGGCATCCAGGAACCAACATCGTCAAAGTGCTCCCAGGCAACATGAATAATTCAGCCAGAAAAGGAATCGATTACCTACTCAAATTTTGATCTCTGGTCAGACAGCATAGGAACACTCATGACGTTCCTCAAAAACTTGTGTTAATGCTAACCTTTAACACTTCAATTAAATTGTTTCATCCATTTCCCATTTTTCTTGCATAATCCCAGAAAATAAAGCAGTACAAGATGGTCATCCAGAATTAGAAGGCCATTGAATCTCAGGTACAAAATAACATTATTTCCTCTTAGGGACAGTGGGCTAACATCTGTCATTCTTCAGGACTTGGCTAACTGTACAACCTTCTTTCAAGGCTGGATTGGTTTGGCAGTTTTCCTTTATGTTTATTATAGCATCCTGATTGTAGCATTTGGCACTTTATATTACAGCTGTCTATATATTTTGTCTAAATCTCCACATAAATATTTAAGCAAATTTAAAGCAAGAATTGAACCATAATCTTGGCCGCACACTAAACATGCTCAGTGCAAAGCTATATAGATTTATAGAATCAAAGATTAATTAATGAAGAGATATGTTTCATTTTCAACCTCTGTAAGAATGGAGATAGGCACACTTTTTTTTTTTTTTTTTTTTTTTTTAAATTTTTTATTTTTTATAAACATATATTTTTATCCCCAGGGGTACAGGTCTGTGAATCACCAGGTTTACACACTTCACAGCACTCACTAAATCACATACCCTCCCCAATGTCCATAATCCCACCCCCTTCTCCCAAACCCCCTCCCCCCGGCAACCCTCAGTTTGTTTTGTGAGATTAAGAGTCACGAAGAATAAATGAAACAAGATGGGATTGGGAGGGAGATAGGCACACTTTGAAGTTACTTTCAAACCATCTTGCCGAAAGATAAGAAGTGCACTCATTCACACATATGCATATGTATATTTTACCTACAAACAACCATGTGGAACTATGCACTTGTAATGACCAGAAAATTTGCAGCACAAGAGTCCAGAGTAGTTGAAGTGATTAAGATGTCTACGTATGCAATTATGGTAACAATTGCTTGGAATCATGTAGCTTCATTATTACCCTTACCACTTTATCTCTTTCAAAATGCCAATTAAACCTTCCTCTAAATAGGAATAAATCATTTCAGGACAAGCTGCTTTCCTGAGATAGCTATACCTCCTGAGTGCTTGATGAACTGGCTCAAAAGGCAATGCCTGGCAGATGATAAGTACCATGTTTGCTATGGAAAGGCAACCATCTCAACATAAACATAACAACTGTAATCTGAAACAAAAGTGAAGCTAAATATATTTTTCTGCATGGAACTGTTCATGTAGTTAGCCACTGTCCTTCCAAAGTCCGAGGTGCACAGTGTAGGTGGGAGGCAGGAAGGGCAGATAACATATCTGAGGGTTTCCATCACTAAGCCTTCTATTCCTCACTGGGAAAGTCTCCTGTTTGATGCTATGAAAAAAAGTTCTTCTACCCTGAAGAAGGTTGCATATGAAGAGTTAGGGTAGTCAATTTTTGCTTTTGATCTTCTGAGTTAGCTGATTTATAAGTAGATGCTTTAACTGCATACATTGCCAGTGGGTATGCTTGGAGAATGCCCAAGTTACCACTGAGATGCCCCTTGTTTCCCTTAGGACTGACCCTTGACTTTCTCATTTGCCCTCACTGCTCAGTCATGCCACAGGCATAACCCCCACTACCTAGGAATAAGCACATATGAAATCAGGCAATAAAAGTGCCGAGCAAAAGTGGTTCAACTTTGCTACTAGTAGCCACTGTTGGACACTGAAATTGCTATTTTGTGAAATAAAAATGATTTTCTAAAACCAAAAATATATTTCTATATATTTCTAAAAATATTTCTAAAACCATAAAATACAGTGTGCGAACACTTCCCTCTGATTGCACTTTTATATTTTTCTTTGATTGTGTCTTCTTGCTTTCTGTTAAATTTATGTTAAATATATATTGTGTTGAAAAAGAATCAAGAATAATTTCCTGTTCTATTCAAGTTACTGTTTATTAGCATGCAGGTAATTATAACAACAGTAATAGTGATGATAAAACCAAGAAGAATAGAAACTACAGGATTCAGTTGGGATCTGATTGTTTTGTTTGTTCTATAGCACAGTCTGGTAGTAGGGAAGGCTGAACTCTTCTTCCAGCACAGTAGTAATCAGTCAAGCAATTTGAAATAATCATTTTCCCCCTGTGCTTCAGTTTTCTGGTCTGTAAATGATAACAAAGCATCCCATACTAACTGCCTTTAGGGATATCTGAGAATCTAAGAATGTTAGTTGCCTTCTTGGAATTCCTTCATCAAGCAATATTTTCTTGGTTTTTCTCAAACTGTTCTTCTATGGCACTCCTTTCAAATGCTTGTATTCACCTGGATGTGTAAAATAGTCTTAATGTTGATCTCCTTCCTACCTTCTCCTCTGCTGCCATCTGTTTTAGCCACATTTGGCATATCAGTCTTCCTGACTCCTATCCTGGCACAACTCTGATTGAAAATAATTAATTTTTTCAAGTGCCTGAAAAAGATAACTGAACAGAAGGAGAGATTACTATGTTATATGTGCAATGATGACTCTTCTCCCCTTCAGCCCTTTGTACCACACAATTGGGGAGTGGGTGCCATCCATGCTCCTCATAGCTGTTTCAATATAATTATCCTACCCTTCTGCCTAACACTCCTCAGTTTTCAAATGCATGTCACCAAATCACACTATTCACATTAATTCAATTGCAGCCAGTTCACCCTTGGTCCAACCCCACACCCCACACTTCATTTCTTGAATATTTGAGCTCTTATCTCATTGCTCACTCTCTCTACTATTCTTTTTTTTTTAATTTTTTCAATTTATTTATTTCAGAAAAACAGTATTCATTATTTTTTTTTTACCACACCCAGTGCTCCATGCAATCCGTGCCCTCTATAATACCCACCACCTGGTACCCCAACCTCCCACCGCCCCGCCACTTCAAACCCCTCAGATTGTTTTTCAGAGTCAATAGTCTCTCATGATTCACCTCCCCTTCCAATTTACCCCAACTCCCTTCTCCTCTCTAACACCCCTTGTCCTCCATGATATTTGTTATGCTCCACAAATAAGTGAAACCATATGATAATTGACTCTCTCTGCTTGACTTATTTCACTCAGCATAATCTCTTCCAGTCCCGTCCATGTTGCTACAAAAGTTGGGTATTCATCCTTTCTGATGGAGGCTTAATACGCCATAGTGTATATGGACCACATCTTCCTTATCCATTCGTCCATTGAAGGGAATCTTGGTTCTTTCCATAGTTTGGTGGCTGTGGCCATTGCTGCTATAAACATTGGGGTACATATGGCCTTTCTTTTCACGACATCTGTATCTTTGGGGTAAATACCCAGTAGTGCAATTGCAGGGTCATAGGGAAGTTCTATTTTTAATTTCTTGAGGAATCTCCACACTGTTCTCCAAAGAGGCTGCACCAACCTGCATTCCCACCAACAGTGTAAGAGGGTTCCCCTTTCCTCACATCCTCTCCAACACATGTTGTTTCCTGTTTTGTTAATTTTGGCCATTCTAACTGGTATAAGGTGATATCTCAATGTGGTTTTAATTTGAATCTCCCTGAGGGCAACAAAACAGGAAAAAATATACAGTGGAAAAAAGACAGTCTCTTCAATAAATGGTGCTGGGAAAACTGGACAGCTATATGTAGAAGAATGAAACTCGACCATTCTCTTACACTGTACACAAAGATAAACTCAAAATGGATAAAAGACCTCAACGTGAGACAGGAATCCATCAGAATCCTAGAGGAGAACATAGGCAGTAATCTCTTCGATATCAGCCACAGCAACTTCTTTCAAGATATGTCTCCAAAAGCCAAGGAAACAAAAGCAAAAATAAACTTTTGGGACTTCATCAAAATCAAAAGCTTCTGCACAGCAAAGGAAACAGTCAAAAAAATAAAGAGGCAACCCACAGAATGGGAGAAGATATTTGCAAATGACAGTACAGACAAAAGGTTGATTGATATCCAGGATCTATAATGAACTCCTCAAACTCAACACACATGAAACAGGCAAACATATCAAAAAATGGGCAGAGGATATGAACAGACACTTCTCCAATGAAGACATACAAATAGCTATCAGACACATGAAAAAAATGTTCTCTCTACTATTCTTAAATAAATCTTGCCAATTTAAATATCCACATACATAACCATTCAAACACAATAGCTTTTAAGTCCTTTAATCTCATCCCTTAACCCCATCATGATGAATCTCTGCTCAATACTATATGGTATGTACTATATATACCTTGTCATTTCCAGAACCTACATTATATCCTTAATCTCAAGGTCAGACATCTTACTCTTTAACTTCATATCTTTCTAGCTTGAAATCTCTGACTCCAATAATTTTCTAATCTCATTGAGATATATAATTTACTGAACCTACCCTCTTTTTCTGTCCCTTACCTAACTTATGCTCTTACCTCTATCCTTACAAAACTTCAATTCCAAAGTCCATTGTTATACTCACCTGCACCCACTCATTCCTACATTTTTTGTATTCTCATGACTTTTCATACCTGGAAAAATTCCAACATTGGTTAATTCTATCTTGATGCCTACTTAGTACCTGACTATCTGAAGATGCTAGTAAAGACAAAACCAAAAGCAACTGTGCTAATTGGTCTCTACTTCAATTAAGACTACTTACTTCAAGTGGACCCTGCAATTACACTGCATCTGTAACAGGTCCTCCTTCCTCACACTTCTAGCACATCCTCCCCATCCTTGTGCTCAGATTATGACTTGTCTTTCTATGGCTCCAAGAAAATACAGAAACTTCGTGATATTCCCATCACCCCATCTATCCAACAAATTGCAGCTGTGCCCATATATCTATCTTCCTGCTTTTCCTATGGATACATTTTCCCTGATCCTATGTAAGCCCATGCCCTCTGGTGCTCTGCTTAAGCACCACTCATCTGCTCATTTTTCTTAAGATTTTATCTATTTGATTTTAGCCATTCTGACTGGTGTGAGGTGATATCTCATTGTGGTTTTGATTTGTATTTCCCTGATGCCGAGTGATATGGAGCACTTTTTCATGTGTCTGTTCGCCATCTGGATGTCTTCTTTGCAGAAATGTCTGTTCATGTCTTCTGCCCATTTCTTGATTGGATTATTTGTTCTTTGGGTGTTGAGTTTGCTAAGTTCTTTATAGATTCTGGACACTAGTCCTTTATCTGATATGTCGTTTGCAAATATCTTCTCCCATTCTGTCAGTTGTCTTTTGATTTTGTTAACTGTTTCCTTTGCTGTGCAAAAGCTTTTGATCTTGATGAAATCCCAGTAGTTCATTTTTTCCCTTGCTTCCCTTGCCTTTTGCGTTGTTCCTAGGAAGATGTTGCTGCGGCAGAGGTCGAAGAGGTTGCTGCCCGTGTTCTCCTCCAGGATTTTGATGGATTCCTTTCGTACATTGAGGTCCTTCATCCATTTTGAGTCTATTTTTGTGTGTGGTGTAAGGAAATGGTCCAATTTCATTTTTCTGCATGTGGCTGTCCAATTTTCCCAGCACCATTTATTGAAAAGAGAGAGAGAGAGAGAGAGAGAGAGAGCTGTGTGCACACACATGTGAGCAAGTGGAGGAACAAAAGGAGAGGGAGAGTATCTGAAGCAGACTCCACAGTCAGCACAGAGTCTGATTCGGGGAGCAATCCCATGACCAGATCATGAGCTGAGCCAAAAACAAGTGTCTGACACTTAACTGACTGAGCTACCCAGCTGTCCCTACCCAACTTCTCTTATTCAAACATCATTCCAACAATTTTCTACTTCTTGCTACATCATCACTGTTTTTCTATCTACTTCACTCTTTCCATTAATGTACAAATGGATTTTAATTTCTTCATATTAAATAAACAAACTACTTTATCCTATAGCAGCTGCTCCATTCTTTTGATTTCTACACATCAAAAAGTTGTCCATATTTCCTTATATTACATCCTCTTCCCTGATTTCATTACACAATTGCAACTAGACCTTTACTTCTACCCTTTGGTTACTTCTCCTATCAAGGTCATAGTACCTCCACATAGTTAAGTTTAGTGGTTGGTTGTCAGTTTTCACTTTCTAAGCAGCATTTTATATGATTGATTACTCTGTTTTTGAAACACTCTTTACTTGGCTTCAAAAATGTAGTACTCTCCTCATTTTCCTTCTACATCTTTGTCCCCTATGTCCATCCTCTTTGCCAATTCTAATTTATTTCCCTTTCTAAACATATGAATACTCCAAAGCTGTGTTCTCGGATCTCTGTTCTTTATTTGTGCTCAGTTTGGGGCTGATATCAACAGTCTCATTGCTTCAAACACTATTAAAACATGGATGACTCTTAAATGTCCATATCCTGACTCTCTCCTGACCTTCAGATTCATACGTGCCCCCTGAATTCTTGATATCTCAATTGGGATATCTAGTATATAGTGCAAACATAATATATTTGGAAATAAGACTTCCCATCTCACCCGCCACACACACACACACACACACACACACACACACACACCTGCTTCTCCAAGTTTTCCCTTACTTACTAAATAGCAACATGGTGCATTTTGCTATTCGAGGTATTCTATTTTTCAAAGACACCAGGCATGCTGCAAGTAAGGGCTTTTGCAATGATCTTCCTCAGCCTTGAAGTTGGTTTCTCCAGTATCAACATAGCTTATTCTTTTCATGTTCTTTGTCTTTTCTCAAATGTAACCTTTTCAGTGAGACCTCCATTGATCCCCTTCCCCAGAAATCCTTATCTTTCTGTTCTGATTTGTTTTTATCCAATAGATAAGTCTTTGATACTAATTTTTATTATCTTTTTACCCCACTAGAATATGAACTCCATGGAGTTTTGTTCTCTGCAAAACCTCATGCTCAGAATAATGACTGGTACATAGCAGACTCTGAAAATACATTTGTTGAATGAATGAATCCTGACTGCTACCTAATTAAGTTTAAGAATTTATTAATTTATTGTTTTTTTAACTTTTTATTTTTTATTGTTATGTTAATCACCATACACTACATTATTAGTTTTTGATGTACTGTTCTATGATTCATTGTTTGCATATGCATGCAGTGTTCCATGCAATACATGCCCTCCTTAATAACCATCCAAAAAAAATAAAAGGATTTAGTTAGGGAGAACTGGCAAGCAAACACATCATATTTCTATTACAGGATTTATTTATTAAAAAAAAAAAAAAAACCTTCTTTTTCAATGTTTCCATATGGAGACCTTTCTGAATGAACAATTGCTCTTGCTTCTGTAACCTCTATCCCAGGATACGCAATGCCCACATACAGGCTCAGGCTTAAAAAACAACACTTAAGGAACTGCCCTGTAGTTTGCTCCTAGAAATAAGTTTAATAAGGTAAACAACAAAGAGAAGGTGAAAGATCTCTTTAATATCATCTAATTACTATTGATCTAAATGTATTCAATAAACATCTTTTTGATATAGTGATTGCCATCTATTGTTATAAAAAGGTAACCAAAGACTGCTATGTTATAGAAAATCAACATTGCATCTGATAGAATGGGTGAAAAGTCTCAGTTAAGATATTCTGTCTTTAGTTCAGAATATGTTAGAATGTTAGAATGCTTACTTGTGCTCAGTATTGTAGTAGGCACTAAGGGAATACAGAATTGCTGGTTCTCAGAGAACTTTCAATGGAAAGGTTAGGCATATCATAAACATGTGTATCAAGGGATCAACAATGAATTAAATATCAATGCACTGATTTAATCACTAACACTTATTTTTAAAATGGTTCCAAGATGATAAAAACAAAACTGTTTGAACAATGCAGATATTTATGCAGGTTGGGGTTTGCCTACAATAATATAAACTAGATAGCATTTTGCTAACTATTCATTCACCGCACAATTTTATGCCAAATTTGTAAGAACCTCCCTATTCATACTTGTTGGTAGTAAGTGATGCACACTGTGGCATCAACATAGAGTAATAAATAGAAGACCTGCGTTCAAATTGGCTTTGGCAATGATAAACTAGATGGGTAAATTTTTTAAGTACATTTGCCACACAAAATCTTACTTTTCATAATCAACTGATCTTTGACAAAAAAGCAAAGACAGATGTTTTAGATGCTTTTATTCATAATTACCAAAACTTGAAAGCAACAAGATGTCCTTCAGTAGGTGAATGGATAAACTTTGGTGTATTCAGACAATGGGCTATTATTCAGTGCCAAACAGGAAGGAACTATCAAGTCATGAGATGACAGCGAAGAAACATAAGGGCATATTATTGAGTGCAAGAGGCCAGTTTGGAAAGTCTACATATCTTATGATTACAAGTGTATGACCTTCTAGTAGAGGTAAAACTATGATGACAGTAACAAGATGAACAGTTGTCAGGGACTGGAGATTGGAGGGAGAAATTAAAAGAAGGAGCACAGAGAGTTTTTTAGGGTAGTGAAAATACTCTACATAATACTGTAATGATGGATATATGTCATTACTCACTACCATAGGATGTACGAAACCAAGAGCAAACCCTAATGTAAACTATGGAATCTAGGTGATGATGTGTTGATACAGGTTCATCAATGTTAACTAAGATGATCTCTCTGATGGGGAATTCTGGTAATGGAGGAGGCTATGCATGTGCTGGGCAAAGGGTATATGGAAAGTCTCTGTACCTTCCCCTCAACTTTGCTGTGAACCTTAAACCACTCTTAAAAAATAAAGTCTTAGCAAAAACAAAACAAAACAAACAACAACAACAACAACAAAACACTTTTCTCTTCTGTAAACCGATGATTATACTATCTTACAAGGTTGTGGTAAAGATTTAACATAAGGGGGGCGTCTGGGTGGTTCAGTGGGTTGAGGCCTCTGCCTTCGGCTCGGGTCATGATCCCGGGGTCCTGGGATAGAGCCCCGCATCTGGCTGTCTGCTCCGCGGAGAGCCTGCTTCCTCCTCTCTCTCTCTCTGCCTACTTCTGATCTCTGTCTGTCAAATAAATAAAATCTTAAAAAAAAAAAAAAAAAAAGACTTAACATAAGGTAAATACATTGCCTACAATACAGAGGATTTCAGTGATTGTTATAATTAGTAGAAGTAGAGCTAGTGTATGTCCTGTTCTTGGTGTAGTACAGCACACTAACCTGATGGCAAACTTTCCATTCAGCCTATTTTATGAATGTCGGTGTCTTTATTAATATTTGGTCACCTGTTTTGTACTGAGTCCTTTTTGTTTGCCTCTGGCTCTTATTAGATTTACTGCCCCCAGGGGTAGCACCAGACTTCTCTCTTTTTTGCAGCTCCACAGAGCACCCAAGGCAGCATACTTACTCCATACAGAGAGTTTTAATAAGTTTTCAACCCTGGAGATATTTTTTCAGAGTTAAAATTGTTATAGAAAGGCACAGACTGACAAATGGTTGCAAAGGCATGGGCAGTAAAGATTTACAGCGGGAATGGTATTTTTCTTCCCTGTAGAGCAACTGCTGTATTCTACTTCAGATATTCAGAGGTTTTGCAAAATTTATGGGACTAACCAAAGCATCTATAATCTCTCCCTTTATCCCATGTACTGAAGGGCTCATTTCAGGAACTCCAGAATAAACAACAGTGTGAGTACAGCTCTGCGTCAAGTGCTTGACTGCTGTTGTCTTTATGTCTAAAAGCTCTAGTTCTTTAAAATTAATATAAAATAAATTCCATTTTTCCATGTGGAAAATGGAATTATATCATATCACTTAAGTGAGAAATTCTGCTGTAAAACTGCTGGATGAGCAGAAAAATATTGCCAGTAGGGAACAACTCTGCACATTAGTATTTTTCATATCCCCAAATACCTCCTCAAAGAAGGGTAATAAAAAGTCTGTGGGAATGGATGAGAACACATGTCAAAAGCACTGTTAGGTATAGTGGACAATGCTCTAAAACAAGATCTTACTGATAAAAACATCAAAGCAGACCAACATGGCTAATACCATGCATACCTTTAGACCCCACGGGTATCTCTCAATTAGCTCTAGCAGCTGTAATATGTGAGCATTACCATCAGAGAGGGAGAATTAAAAAAAAAAATCTACTTAAATATTAAGAAAGCAATACACATCCTTTCAAGTGATTTGATACCATAATTAGAGGCAGTTGATCACACGGATCAAGTGAATGTTATCGCTGGCTCACAGAGTACCTTAAGTGGTGCTGGAATGGTGAATATATCAAACTGCAGACATGAAGTATTTTGTACTTACTGATTGTTGGCCCTTCTCTTAATGAGAAAATCATAGAGACACAATTTTCATCATAATGTAATTTGCATACATTTGTTGAAACCACCTATTGCATCTTTAATGCCTTTTTCATGCCTAAACAATGAGCCTTAGGTAGGAAATTCTCTGTGTATACTGTTCTAGAAAAGCTCAAACTGTCAGATTCCAGATTTCTGGACTGGGAGGGTAACTGTAGTTTTCATTTTTCTATCAAAAGGAAATAATCATAATTGACTCTCTTTGTTTCTAGAATGGGTCCAATTGCCAATCACAATAAGCATATTATTAACCTCCGCAAATAGATGCTCTTTCCAGCCTTTGCACATCATTTGTGCTGATTCCTTGCTATACCTAACAGTTACATTCTCCAAACTACTGTCAATTCCACCATCACTGCTACTTCAGGGCTCCAGCAAGGGCTATAGCATGGTGTGGGCTGTTGTTCCTCTTCTCCAATACTTGTCCCCTTGCCATCTTCTAAGAGGTATGTCATCTTCTTAAATCCATTACTTTCAAACTTATACTTCCCAAAGCACCTCTCTCCCTCTCATATCCTACAGACCCTGCAGTTCAATAACCTCCATTTCTAAAATGATTCTTAATAACTAGTAGGTCTTCAAAATGGAAAAACCAGAGACTCTGATTATTGGCATTCTAATTTCTGGAACTGCAACTGTTAGGTAATTGCAGGTTAACTTGAAGTTGTTCTGCAAGTCTTTTGGGGGGGCTTCTACAATTCAAAGCAGTTCTACAAGATTTCAAGGCTAAGTTCTAAATAGGTAATATCTATAGAAATTTGACTTCAACTTATTTTGTTCAAATAATTTTAGAAGAGAAAACATTTTTAGTCAAATTGAAAACAGTTAAGATATTATAAGCCTGCCATATATTAAATAATAATATCTCAGATGATCTATATTTGTACTTTTTTTTTTTTTAAATGTGTGTGAATGTGACTTTTTTTTTTTTTAATTTTTATTTTTTATAAACATATATTTTTATCCCCAGGGGTACAGGTCTGTGAATCACCAGGTTTACACACTTCACAGCACACACCAAATCACATACCCTCCCCAATGTCCATAATCCCACCCCCTTCTCCCAAACCCCCTCCCCCCGGCAAACCTCAGTTTGTTTTGTGAGATTAAGAGTCACTTATGGTTTGTCTCCCTCCCACCCGAATGTTTATAGCAGCAATGTCCACAATAGCCAAACTATGGAAAGAACCTAGATGTCCATCAACAGATGAATGGATCAAGAAGATGTGGTATATGTACTTTTTAAATAGAAGAGATTTAAGTGCAATCATTTAAATCACTATACATATTTTATTCAAAGTAATAAGATATAGTTATATATCTTATATATAAGACATACAAAGTAAGAAGATATATTTAAAGTTTATATAGAATAAAAACTTTGTTGTTCTACTATTTGAATATTCTCTATAAACTTTGTGTTTATTACTACTTGGAGATTTTAGTTTTAAAAATCCAATCCATTAATTTAAAATAATGATAAAACTTTCAACTACAAAATAATTGTAAACAAAATAATTGTATGTTTATCTCCTTTTATTTATATAAGTTAGATATGTCTGAAATTATCACCAACTAAATCATCTTTAATTCATATAGTAAACAAATATCTTGAGATATGCTGCATCAGAGTTTTCAAAGCTAAACTAAAACTTTGAGAAGCAGGGCCAGAAATAAGTAAACCTCAATGTCTTAAGCTGAAAAGGCCTCAGAACTCATCTACTCACCAAGGCTCCCTTTGCTTTCTTCAATGCTGCTGACACTGAAACCAGAATGACTTGTACTGTCTGCAAAGAACTGACAACAGCTTACTTCATGAAAATCTCTGCTGTTGTGAACTAAACAGTCCTACCCTCCATTTCAGGTAGAGCAACAGTTAATACATATCCTAGATATTTTTAAATTTAAAAAAAAATGTGTGTGTGTATATGCACTTTTATTTTTAATTTATTTTTTTATTTTCAGCATAACAGTATTCATTATTTTTGCACCCCACCCAGTGTTCCATGCAATCCGTGCCCTCTATAATACCCACCACCTGGTACCCCGACTTCCCACCCCCATCCCTTCAAAACCCTCAGATTGTTTTTCAGAGTCCATAGTCTCTCATGGTTCACCTCCCCTTCCACTTTCCCCCAACTCCCTTCTCCACTCTAATTTTGAATTTCCCAGTGCTGGTTCTTTAGCCATGTAACAAATACATAGTTATGCAGTGGATAAGTACATGATTCCTAAACTGTATTTTGCATTGCTTAAGGAAAGCAAATAACTAAAACCTGCTCTGCTACAAAAGCAAAAATACCATTACTATTATGCCTCACAATAGTTTTTTTTCTAGATTTTAAGAGGTATTATTTAATAAAAAAATTTATGTTTCGGGCTCTCTGCTCAGCCAGGAGCCTGCTTCCCTTCCCCCCTCTCTCTGCCTGCCTCTCTGCCTACTTGTGATCTCTGTCAAATAAATAAATAAAATATTAAAAAAAAATTTATGTTTCACGTTTTAGAGCAAATATTTAAAATATGTTGGAATATGATCTCTAAGAGCCTTAGGATGATACTTAACAGAATTACAATCATCCATTAAAAGGGGTAGGTATCTCTAATACTTCAGATGAAGAAACTGGGGCATAAAGATCCATCATATACTATAATTTTGAGCCAAGAAAGTGAAGCAAATTAAAAAATAATTCTAAATGACAAGCCTATTATAATTTTCAATCTCATTCAACAAATATCTATTAAATGACCAATATGGACACTCACTAACATAACTAATGATTTATTTGAACAAACAAAAAATATGCTCTTTTAGTGACTCTTCTCTAAACCTTTTCTCTAAAGCTTAATGAATTAAACTTCTGAAGTAGAACAGGGCTATCCGAATATTGAGCTAACTTCAATCTCAAGTTTATTTTGCATATATTTTTAAGGATATAAATTGGAATTATATCACAGAAAAAAAAAAAGGAAAGTAACTATTTCAAGAAAAAAATGTCTGCTAAAAGTAGGGATAGAGAGAGTTCTCTTATGTAAATGATGTCCAACCCAAATCCCTGAAGACATTATCACAGATTTAGGCAACCTGATTTCTTTCTGAGCATCTTCTAATGCTAATTGTGATGTGTATAAAGGCTAAGATGATGATCAGACTCAAGATAATCCTTTAGGTCTGCATATCCCCATTTACCAATGTCTCCTCCTCAATCTCATTTCTGGAAATGCAACCTTAAAATAGCATGACTGAATGAATATCCTATAGATAGAATATCCTATTCTAGTCATATAGTCAGTTTAACTAGTTACCACCAGAAAACTCTATTACTGGATCTTCCACTTATATGGAAAGTTCAAAAATGTTTTTCACTCTTTCCCTGTTAACATATATAGCTTAATAATTCATATGCCTTTCAGACAGACAAAAATGCATGTTAAGATGCTAAATCTCTAAGTAAAGCTTAAAATTTAAATGATAGATATACAAAGCAATGCCACTATATTTTATTTCTGAACCACTACAACTATGGATAGCTTGTTTAGTTCAAAAGTGTTAATGGTTAAATAGTTACAGCTTCATTCCATCTCCCCAGGGAGGAATTTCTTGTTGACCACTGGCTGTTACTTATCTCTTCCCATCAACTTCTATTCACTGAGAATAGAGCATCTCCCCTGGGTCTTCATGTGCATCTGGGTAGAAAAACAGGGTATTAAGTGAGAATCTGAGAAGGATCCAGGTTCATTAGGATTTACCTGGGAGAGTCAGAACATTGCCCAAGTTGAAGGGAAACAAAAGACTAGAATGAAAATGAATGGATCTAAAAGATAGAATAGAAGCCTTGTTATATATCTGGCTAGAATCCAAATAATATGTTCCTTCCTTTATAAGCAATATAGCAGGTTTGTATCTTGTTTGTACCTGAGACTATGGACAGGAAGTTTAACTTTGAATTGATGACTCACTTGATCCTGTCAATGTCCTAGTCAGGAAAATCAGTATTTGACAAAAACTATTTAAGGAACACATTATCTCTTGTTCTTTAGAGATCAAGTGTCTAAAGCTTGACTCTGATATCAGATACAATGCATACATACCAAATTACCAACATATTCTCTGTCAGCATTAATGTAATCATTTGATTTTGTTTTTCTTTGAAAATTAATAAACAAAATATTTTTATGAAGAATATTCTCTGCACCTTTCACAAATTAATTCTTAAAATATTATCATGCCAGGTGGTGGGTATTATGGAGGGCACGTATTGCATGGAGCTCTGGGTGTGGTGCATAAACAATGAATTCTGTTATGCTGAAAAGAAATAATAATAATAAAAAAAAGATATTATCATGGGGTGCCTGAATGGCTCAGTTGGTTAAGCATCTGCTTTAACCTCAGGTCATGATCCTAGGGTCCTGGGATAAAAATTCAGGTTGGGCTCCCTGCTCAGCATGGAGTCTGCTTCTCCTTCTCCCTCTGCCCCCCACCCCTGCTCATCCTCTCTCTCTCTCTCTCTCACCTGCTTTCTTGCTCCCTCAGATTCATAAATAAATAGTCACTCTTAAAAAAATTATTACTGGGGCGCCTGGGTGGCTCAGTGGGTTAAACCACTGCCTTCGGCTCAGGTCATGATCTCAGGGTCCTAGGATCGAGTCCTGCATCGGGCTCTCTGCTCAGCAGGAAGCCTGCTTCCTTCTCTCTCTCTCTCTGCCTGCCTCTCAGTGTACTTGTAATTTCTCTATGTCAAATAAATAAATAAAATCTTTTAAAAAAATTATTACTTATGGCCTTTGACTCTTTTTTTTGGATCCAACTGATAAATTTCTTTATAAAGTTTAATGCCAGAAATAGTACTATTCCAATAACTGATATACTGTATGTTATCAGATAATAAGAATTGCATAGCAGTCCTTTTCCATATTTGCCTTGGAAGCACAGAGCTAAATTGTATGCTTAATCATATACACCATATATTTTACATACTTATATTTCCTATTCTGTATGATTTTTAAATTCTGTATTTGTACTGTAAGATCTTTATACCTTTCTCAAAAGAAAGTGCAAATGAATGTAATATTTTTATGTGTCAGTAAAAGCTTGTTTTTGTGTGTGTGTTTGCATCATTCTATTTAGTTTCTTTTTAAGAAAAAATAAGGTGTATATAGGAGACAAATGAGTTGTGAGAGTAGTAATGGGTTACAGTATAAAGTTTAGTAATGTTTTGAAAGAAAACATATAGGTTAGGAGATGTTGCCTACCTTATTTGTCTGTCAATGTTTCCATCTAAACAAAGTACCTAGATCATAAAAGAATAAAACATTTCATTCTAAATCAGTCAAATATATATTTGTATAGAGTTTTGAGATCCGAACATTCTACAATAACCATAATTTCTAGATTGCATTTTCAATCAAATAAGATAATAATGGTATATGAGAGTTAAAATGTTTAGATGAATTGACAGGCTGGAATGAACTGAACTGTAATTTTGTATTTGATCTGGTCAGTCTGCCCTATCCTTTTTGATTCATTTCTCCTATTTAGACACTAAATCATGTCAGTTACTATGAAAGTCTGACTCCTAGGCAATTTCTCCAAGGCTTATTAATTCAGGATAATGCATGTGGAAACTCAAGCAAGAGTTCCTAGCACCTGGCTCACCTAATATATTCCAACACCAACAGAAGTAATAAAATAAGGAACTGGAGATGAGTGTTGCGATATATTTGGTGCATCCATTTAAAGCTTAACTGGCCACACATAACACACTTCATTCTCAAGACATTTATCCAAATGTTCCAACAAGCTGATCCCTATATATGGTAAGCATACAAGAGAACATGCAGTCCTGATGGTTCATCGCACAGGATTAATATAGCAATACAGCTTGGTAATCAAGATTAAGATCAAAACTCAGTCTGCATGCTACCCACACAAAGGATTTTAATCAGCAGCTAATATCAAAACATGTTATCATCTTCTGCATATATCTAAATGAAATTTTACCTTGCCATAGATAAAAGG